>NW_028327172.1:156469674-161269674 GCF_987537825.1 Furipterus horrens | reverse complement strand
TTCTTCTAAACAAGTCCCTTTAACATCGCATATGACAGTGGTTTAGATCTAATGAATTCCTTTAGTTTTACTTTGTCCTGGAAACACTTTCTCTGCTGTTCTATTCTGAATGACAGTTTTGCTGGATAGAGTAATCGTGGCTGTAGGTTTTTTATTTTCATTACTTTGAATATTTCTTGACAATCCCTTCTTGCCTGCAGAGTCTCCTTAGAGAAATCAGCAGATAGTTTAATTGGGACCCCTTTGTACATAATTCTTTTCTTCTCTCTTGCTGCTTTTAATATTCTCTCTTTATCCTTAATTTTTGACATTTTGATTATAATGTGTCTTGGTGTGGTTTTCCCTGGGTCCAGTTTATCTGGAACTCCCTGTGCTTCCTGGACCTGTAAGTCTACTTCCTTCCCCAAGTTCAGGAAGTTCTGCTTCATTTTTTCACATAATTTTTAAATTTCTAGTTCTTCTTCTTCACCTTCTGGCAACCCTATGATTTGGATGCTGGCCTGCTTATAGCTGTCCTATAGGTTTCTGAGCCTCTCCTCAGTTTCCTCACTTTTTGTTCCTTCACTATGTTCCAATTTGTTAATTTTATCCCTGGTGTTCCTTCCCTCACCACTTGTCTCATATGTGTTTTTGTTCATTTCAGCATAACTAGCCTTCATTCCTTCCCTGTCTTGTTCAATAACTTTTGTTATTTCTGTAAGCTGCCTTATGACTATAGCTCTGAACTGAACCTGAGAAAGAATGTCTATTTGTTCATCAGTCAATTCACGTATTTGCTTTTTGGTCAGCTGCGTGATTGGTATTTCAATCATGATTCCTGCCATTCTGACTGTTTTCATTTATCTTTCCTTCTTGGGCAAGGCTGTCACACTTCCTATGCTATCGGAGGCAGAGGCCTGTGCACTCATCACTATTGGGCGACCGTTCTTACCACACTGTGGCACTTTGTGTGGGGGTGGGAGTCCAAGATGGATTCTGCTGTTACTCTCCACTGAGAGACCGGGAGCCTCCTCCTCCATTCCCATGTCCTCTGAGCCTCACAGTCCAAGGCAATGGGGGGTCTGCCTTCTCTGGCATTGGAATTGCGAGCTTATGGGTCTGGACTGCAGCCAGGGGTGCTCTCCTGGCTCTTCTCACCTTTATTTTAATACAGGTATCTGTGCTTACTGCTGTCCTGCTGCTGCTGCCGCTGCTGCCACTGCCAGCACTGCTTGACCTCCCACCCCAGCTTCACCCCTCCTACCCATCCAGACAAGCACCACTTGTTTATAACTTCATATGTTGGACTTCCAAGTGGCTTTATTTTCTGAAACTTCTGGTTATTTCTGATTCTGTGGTAGTTGTAGTCCTTCTTAGTTGTGGAAGGAGATGGAGCATGTCAGTCTAGGCCTCCATCTTGGCCAGAAGTCCCCTTTTTTTTCCTTGAGTCTGGTTAAAGGTTTATCAGTCTTGTCTCAGTCTAAGCAACCACTCTTGAGAGAGAAGAGTAAAGTTGGAGGGATCGCAATACTGGATATAAAACTGTACTGCAAGGTCACTGTAACCAAAACAGCCTGGCACACAAACAGACACACAGATCAATTAAAAAAAAAAAAAAAAAGAGATCCCAGAAATAAACCCATGTCTCTGTGTTCAATAAATATTTGATAAAGGGCACATGAGCATACAATGAAGTAATGGTGTGGGCAGAACTGGACTGGTACATGCAAAAATATGAAAATAGACCACAAACATACACCATACACCAGAATAAACTCAAAATGGATAAAAGAATTAAATATAAGTAGTGATATCCTATAAGTCCTAGTAGAAATTATAAGCAGTAAAATTTCAGACATCCCATGTAGTAATATTTTTGCCAATATATCTCCTAGGACGGGGGAAATAAAGGAACAAATAAATAAATGGGACTGCATCAAATTAAAAAGCTTCTACACAGCTAAAGAAACCATCATCAAACTGGAAAAAGAACCAACTGTATGGGAGTACATTTGCGACAACATGAATGGAACTGGAGACTATTATGCTAAGTGAAATAAGTCAGTTGGTGATAGACAAATACTATATGATCTCACTTATAACAGGAGTCTAATGAACAAAACAAACTAATTAGCAAAATGGAACCAGAGATCTGGAAACATGGAACAGACTGACAGTGACCAGAGAGATAATGGAATGAATTGGGGAGGAACTAGTTAATAAGGAATTATCTCTTAGGCATAATGCTTGAATATTGTTAGTTTTTATCATGGAAACCCAGGCAAGTTGTTCTTGTATGGCAACCAAAAGAATATGTGAGGCAAGGTTTCCCTGACATTTCCTTTATTGCCAGCATTACAATATTGACGCGTGCCCTCTGCCATTCCCTGCGCAACCCTTGCCACTCACTGCCGCACCTCTGTGGGGGTTCCTGCCCCTTATATATATATTATACATAGACAAAGCTGCCTATTAGCCAAAATATGACATCAATGTTTATATAACTGCGAGTGCTCTGTGCATGTGAATCTAATTATTATCTCTGAGCAGTCATGCCTGGGCTACCAGGGTGATGGAGTCTGATAGATTCTATTGTCCTCACAGTTTTCTTTAAAATATTTTGAAAAAATTCTCCAATGTAAATAGTATAGGAGGAAATTAGCATAAATTAAATCTGTTAATTACTTTTTCCAATTTTACTCAGGAAATCAACCTCTAAAACACATGTACTCTGGTGGTGCTGGTTGATTTATACCACTATTTCTGGAGATAATGCAGTAAATTATAACAAGTTATGTTGAATATTATTCTATTGACTATTATGTTTACATAATAGAAAAGTATGAATTACATTTTAAAAAGGTGATAGAGGAAAGGAGGGAGAGTTTTTAAAGAATACTTTACCATTCCATTCTTGTGTGCTTTTAATGAGAATGGTAGCTATAGTCAGAATCTCCCGTTATCAAGAGGTCATAGTTTAAACAGAGGTTTGCAAACCTTTCTATAATGAATGAGAGTGTAAATATTTTAAGTTTTGTATGCTAGTTGGTCTCTGTTACAATTATTGAATTTTGCCATTGCAGCACAGAAGCAGTCATAGGCATACATAAACAAATTGGAATGGCTGTGTTTCATTAAACTGTATTAAAAACAAAATTGGCAACCAGCGTGCAGACCATAGTTTGACAATTCCTAGTCTAGAGAATAAAGATTGAGGAATGCAAATCCTCCTGAGTATTAAAAGACTGTGAGAGATGTAGTTACAAAAAAAAAAAACTATTCATTACATAGTTAATTTTGTATGAATAAGCTCTAAAGACAACTTAGAAGCTTTTCTTAACTTTTCTTTCACTATATTGGAGATTAAATACATTAGAAGGAAAAGTAAAAGAATAAAGTTAATATTTATTAATTTGTATTGTCTTCGAACAGATGGCATGTGGATATTTATTGCATAACAAAAGCATAGGCTAATTTTTGCCTAATGCTGTACATTAAATTGCAAGGTAACATGGGATTGTAATTGCAACCATAGTGATCATAACTTTTTATATATTTAAATTAACTAAAATTAATTTCACATAACTTTCATAAATATGGCAATTACTTCTATGTTGAACACCTGCATCCAAAACAAAAAAATGGAAGACACTTAAGCATCCTTAACCTGAAGTCAAAGTTCCTGATATATTGTAAAAAAATTACTTCACCTGAAGTTTATGAGTAGGATAAGCAATATTCATCTGTGTAAGAATAAAGTTATTCAATTTGTAAAAAAGAAAATAAAAAGAGAGGGAGAAAGACAACTTAATGATGAAATCTTAAAAGATCATACTGGATAACTTGTCAAAATAATTTCTAAGAAAGTATGTGCTAACATACTTCACATTATTTATGGTATAAACACAGAAAAATATATTCTATAGCTTAAGGCAGTGAGAGCCAATTAAAGTAAAAAGTTTTTAATGAAGTCAAAACAATCTCATCACACAGCTGGTGAGCCTGACCAATTATTAAAGATTCTATGACAACATGATCAGGAGATCTTCATAAGAAAACATATTCACATAGAAATGTGTTAATTGGATTTGAGACCACTTCAGAATCTCAAGCGTGTGAACATGGACAATCTCTAAGCTCTTCACTGAGGTCCTTACAGATATATAACCCAAGTTTACCTTTACTTTTTCTTTCTCCAACATTGGTAGAAGAAGATTTGAAATTGAAGTCATTAGTAATGCATACACACCTACACATACATATACATATAATTAAAAAGAAAAAAATGTACTGTTTAAAGAACTAGCACCTCAATGCACAAAGGCACCACAGAGGATTCAGATTTGAAGTTCAGTGAGTGGGAATAGAAAATGCCATTAGTGAAAACATTCTCTTTGTTGATTTTCCAATCACAGACAGTTTTTAAAGGTCTTTACCTATTCTTTGACCACACATCACCTTTTGAACAAACTCAATTACATTGGTATCATCAAAGACAAAAGGAAGTAAATACAATAATCAAATCAGGCAGATCTTACAAAGAATTTATAAAAAATTACTGCAAAATCTGTTTTTCTTTATGTTTTTCATACATGTGAATTATAACACTATTTATGAATCACAGAAACTAGAAATATAGGAATTACCTTCTCATATTATCCTCCTTTCCATTTCAATCCCTGTCAATTATACATTCTATTTTTCTACCACTCCCCAAGCCTGTCCTCATCTCTACATACTCATTGCTACTGCCTTCCTCTGTCCAACAATGCATCTTAGCTAGACTTTTAAAATAGTCTCCTAAGATACCTATCTCTTGTATTTAAAATATCTATTTCATGCTAATAAAAACCACTATGAGATAATGTCTCAGACCTGTTAGAATGACTGTCATAAAAAATACAGTATTTAATTATCATTGTTGAGGATTTAGAGAAATGGGAACCTTTTTATACTGTTAGCAGGAAGGCAGATTGGTACAATAATGATAGAAAACATTATAGAGTGTTCACAATACACTAAAAACATAGCTAACATAGTTGACAATGGAACTGAGGTTCACTTTTAAAAACCCTACCCTCCACATTACTCTCATACAGTAGCAGAGTAAGAAGAAATTACATCAAGAAAAGTAAAAATGAGATGTGTATACAATCCTGAGAGCTCAAGTCCCTGGCTACAGCTGTCTCTTATGCTAGCTTACACCTATCCTACCATTCTCTGCATTTCCATTTTGTGAAATGATGCAATGAATTTCCTGTTTTAGCTTAAACAACTGTATTAAGGTACTATCACTTGTGATGAAAGAAATTAGACTAATGTAAACTGCAGGTTCTCTCTGTGGCTTAAGTCCTTTCTACCACCTATTTGAAGACCTGCTTCATATCTATAACTATAATTTTATCCCCACACTACTCTTTGAAACCACTGGGGTTAGAGTCAGAGGTCCAGCATAGTGACTCTTTTCCTTTCTTAATTTTATTTCTGTCTTATATAAGACTTGACTTGTTTGTTATTCTGAATCCCTACAGGTAGAATGTCAAGAGCTTTAGAATTCAAAAATAGGAATTTCCAAGAGCACTGAGAGATCATGAAGATGCCTGATAGAAATAAATCTTGGTGGAGCTCGGACTACAGTGCTTCAGTTGGTTGGGTGTCATTCCTTAGAGCAAAAGGTCATTGATTTAGACTTCTGGCCAAGATGGAGGTGTAGACAGACACGCTGCGTCTCCCTCCAGAATTAAGAAGGAATACAACTACCTCAAAACTAGAAATAACCATAAATTCCTGAAAATTAAACTGCAGGGAAGTCCAGCAAACAAAGATACAAAGAAGAAATACTCATCCAGACAGGTAGGAGGGGCAGAGCCGGGGCGGAGATGACTTGGTGTGATGGCAGCAGCAGTGGCAGCAACAGCAGCAGGATGGCGGAAAGCGCAGTCACACATTTTAACAAGTCATCAGGGACACCTGGGGAGTGTTCCCAGCTGCTGACCAGACCACGCAGCTCACCGTCCCAGCACTGGCGAAAATCAAGCCTCATTGCTTCTGACTGTGCAGACCAATCAGGGTTGGGGTGGAGGCAGAAACTGCCAGTCTCTCAGCAGAGTCTGCTTGTTTAAAGGGCCCACATGGTCCTAGAATATCTGCAGACCCACCCACTTTAGGGACAACAGCCAAGGCAGCAGCTAGAGAGGGACCAGTCCCACATGGAAGTGGGAGAAGTGCCTGGAAAAGGGGCGAGTGCTGGGCAGGTGGCATTGTTCCCTTTCAGACCCCTCTCCACATAGAGCTTCACAGCGTTGTGAATGGGTCACCCTGTACTGACGAAACCCTAAGTCTCTGGCCCTTACAATGTAACAGGAGTGACAGATCTACCTGGGATGCAGACAAACACAGGAGCCTATCAGAATGAGGAGACAGAAGTATGGCTCAAAAGAGGAAATGGATCAAGGTTCCAGTGGGAGAACTAAGCGATGAGGAGATAGCCAGCCTCACAGATGAGGAGATAGACAACCTAACAGATGCAGAATTCAAAGCACTGGTGATAAAGATGCTCACAACCTTGACAAATATGCTTGAGTATGGCAGATGCATAAGTGAAGAAATGAAGGCTATGCTACGTGAAATGAAGGAAAATCCACACAAAACCATTGGTGAAGTGAAGGAAACCAGGATTCAAATGAATGATTTGGAACATAAGAAAAAAAAAGTCAACCACTGCAGAATGAGGAAACAAGAATTGAAGAAAATGAGGAAAACTTCCCAAATTTTGCAAAATAGATGAACATACAGGTCCGGGAAGCACAGAGGGTCCTGGGTGAGCTGGACCCAGAGGGAACCACACCAGGAAGAATCATGATTGAGATGCCAAATGTGAAAGAGAACGAGAAAGTCCTGGGGACAGCAAGAGAGAGGCAGAGAATTGCCTACAGGGGGGTGCCTATAGGACTATGAGCTGATTTCTCAGAGGACACTTTGCAGGCAGGAAGGGACTGGCAAGCAGTATTCAATGTGATTAAAGGCAACCTGCAACCAGGATTACTCTATCCATCAAAGTTATCATTTAGAATGAAAGGGAAGATAAAATGCTTCCCAGACAAGGTAAAGCTAAAGGAGCTCATCATCACCAAGCCATTATTATAAGAAATGTCAAAGGGACTTAAGAAAAGAAAGATCAAAACTATGAACACTAAAATGACAGCAAACTCACAACTATCGACAACGGAATCTAAAAAATAAAAACAAAATCCAAGTAAGCAAACCAGAATAGGAACAGAATCCTAGGTATGGGGATCATTTGGAGGGCTATCAGCTGGGAAGGGTTAGGAGGAGAAACGGGGATATGATGCAGGGGTTAAGAAGACTAATCAGTTGATACAAAATAGACAGGGGGAAGTTAAGAATAATATAGGAAAGGGTGAAGCCAAAGAACTTGTATGCATGACCCATGGACATGAACTAAGAGGGGTGAGATTGCTGGATGGAAGGGGGATACTGGGTGGAGGGGAGCAAAAAGGGAAAAAAATTGGAACTACTGTTAACAACATAATCGATAAAATATACTTAAAATTTTTATAAAAATATATCTTAGTAAGAAAAGTTATAAGTAATACAAACTATTCTGATTTAAAAAATGGGCTCTTAATATAAGGAAAAATGATTGCTAAGAAACTACTCCTGTATTTAATGTTAAAAAGAAAAAAAGATCAGTGGTTTAATTCACTGTCCAGGCACATGCCTATATTGTGGGATCAGTCCCCATTCAAGGTGATTATGAGAAACAATTGATCAGTGTTTCTCTCCTTTTCTTTTTCCCTGACCCTCTTTCTAATAAATAAATAAATGAAATCTTTAAAAAAATGTTGGTGTACAAAGCCAGATCCTGCTGGGATGAACACTTTGAAACAAGATAAGCAATAAGTGGTCCAATGAAAGATTGTAGGAAAGAAAAAAGAAGGTGAATGAAGGAAATTGACTCATAATTGTTCCAATAAAAACACTTATAATAAATAATCATTAGCACATTGTGATATTGGTAAAATACTCCAGTCAGAAGGTCTGTGTGTTTGTAATGAGTTTTTAGCAAAATAATTTAACTTTGTTTAGTTTCAGTTTTCTTTTCTAGTATTGGATATTAATAACTTATCTGGCTATATTATAACTGTAGTGTAAAAATAAAATAATTGATGAATAGGTAAAGTCTGAAAGTTGGATAGAGCTTTGTAAATAGGAAAACGCTTTAAACATAATACCTTAAGCCAAAAGAGTAAGTCTTAGATAGTGGGACATCAGATACTGAGATAGACTAATTGGACTAGAGATTATTATGCCCCCTCCCTCGGTCATACATAACAGGGGTTATATTTTATATTTATTTGCCTATAAGCATCGCTGAAAGTTAGAACTGTGCTACTTTCTAAGTAATTTAACTTTCTGAAGATAACAGGATAAAATACTTCTGGTTCTCAAGTCCTAGATTCAGTAAGTAATACAAATATACCACTTGGTGAAGACATGGCAATCTCATTGATATTTATATTAATTAAATAAGAAAAAAAATCTATTTTGGGCCTCCTTTAAGAGCCTTTTTTTTGCTACCCTGAGCATTCATGATAATTAGATTTATGAGAAAACATAGGAAGAGCTCCCAATTTCAGAATTGTGACAGGCCTATTGATAAAACCTTCTCAGGCAGAAACCAAGTTGGGGAGATTGACAGTTTATTATTATAGTTTTCCTAAAGTAAAGGAAATATCCTTAGAAACTTGAATCCATTCATCCTCTTTTAAGTAGATAGGCCATTAGTCTTTTTCCTTTCTTAAAATGAGCACAAGTTGAACATTTGTCTGTTCAGCTGATCTTTGAAACTTAGTTTTCTACACATTTTAACAGGAACTTTCCAAGTCAGAATCTCTTGGCAACACCTTCAAAATGTAGCTCTGACCTAATGAGAGCAAAGAAAATAATTTGAATCTGGTAAAATTTTAAAGAAAATGTAGTGAAAAGAATGGTAATAATAACTATTTTGTTAACCACTACATTCCAAGATTTAGCATAATAACAAGTATCTCCTCAGTGTAAATATAAAGCCATATAATCAATGGTTCCATTCTTTGCTATTTCTATGTATTCCTGCAATAATTATTTACCATCTATTATGTACAAGGTTCAGAAAAAAAATGAAAAGATAGGTCCTCTTCCATAAAACAATGCCATTTATATAATGATGGCTTGACCAGAACATAAGCAAATAAAAGGATACATATGAAACCCCTTAAAATGGTTGCTTTTGAAAGGCTGCATAGGAACAGTGAGCAACAGGGAGGGGGGTAAAGGATATAAGTAACTGGATAAAACAAGAAAGAGTCTTTTACAAACCAGTGGTGGTAGTAGAATAGGAACTGATGAGTATAATTAACAGAAAGGTTGACGACAGAAACAGAGTTTTGGTCAAACTAGAGATAACAACTAGGTCTCAGTTGTGTTTCAGCTCCAGACTCCCCCAAAAGCAGCAAAACCAGACAAAATGATGCCATGGCTGACATCAGGACCAGAGGCAATGACTAGGGCCCCCTACCCTAGTGCCAACCAATCAGTGGAAACTATAACCCTGAAGAGACACACCTGAAGACTAATTATTTTGTTGAGCTCCTACTCTGAGAACTCCCCTAAAATTTCTGTCTTTAGAAAACAGATTAAAATCCTACAGCAAAGTACTCAGCATGTGCTTTCCCTGCAGCACACTTATTCCTTTCCCCTTTCTTTCCTCAGGCATATATATTTGTTTTTACTTCTCAAAAGCTCTAAAGGTTCCCAGAAGGCTTACAACCAGTGGTGCAGCTAGTCCTGGGCTACACCCCTGAACCTGTTTTCAAAGACTTTACTTTTATTTCTGTCACTTGTTTCCAGTGTCCATGCAACCCAGCTGACTTAATCCTTCTGCCTCTGTGCTAAATAAACTTCCTCTTGTGTTAGAGTTCTTGGCTCTGAATTCTTTCTTTTGCCAAACTCAAGAACCAAGATTGCTGAACCAAGAGCACATATTGTCACCAACACTTTATCAAAAAGGCTTTCACTTTCCCAGACACCAATAAATATAGTGATTTATAGTGTTTGATATTAATGTACTCTAAAGGATTTAAACTTCAGCTGAATTTAAAATTAACAGCCAACATTTAAAAACTTAAGCATTATTTTCCATATTACATGTTTTATTTTGCATACTATACATTTTGCTTCCTAAGAAAAATGACATTGTATTTATTAATTTGCTACTTCTTCCTGTTGATCAGTGTCAGCTGCTTGTCAAAAAAAAGTCAAGGACACCTTGTTTTGGTATCCATGCAAATAGAATTTAATTATCGCCAATGAGTTTGCAAAACTTTTATAAATCATTAATTTGAAAAACATGAGACAATGCAGGGGAATTTGGAGCTGCTGTCAAAAACACTTTAAAATTACTCCATTTATACATTAATCATAAACATGCAGAAAATGCCCAGTGCAGCTAATTTTAATCATGACAAATCATAACTGACACAATAAAAATGCAATGGATCAACTTCATTATCTTATTTCTAGCATAATTTTGTATAAAACCTAACATTTTTTTAGATTAAAATATAACTATATTGAAAAGCCAATGTGAATTAAACTTAACATACTAGCAGAGAATGCCTAAATTATCCCATTAAGTGCTTTAATTCCCTTCAATTCATGTTATGTATGTGAACATAAAGAGAAGCTCATTCTCTACAAGTCTTCCATTTACTTGTAAAACTTCTAGCTGTACCTGTCCCACTTACACAATGATTTATTTTATGCCTTCAAATATTTTTTAAATTATTCATTTATTAAATTCCAATTGGTCATCTATTCAATACAAGGTCCCATATATGGCATTGGGTAGTAAAACATATCAGTAGTCCATAAACTTGATAAGCTCATATTAAAGTAAAATATATTTTACTTTCATTGAAAATTATGTAATCACTATAATGATTTGATCACCTATGATACACAAGCTCTATGCTAAGTGCTTTCCTTCTCTTCTTCTTATAGATGAAATAATAAATTATATTTATTAGACATAACACTTCTATTTTTAATAAACCCCCTTAGATCAGGTTTTGTTTATTACCACTCTTCCAAAATCATCTTGTCTGTTTTAACAATGATATCCAGCTCACCAAATCTACTGTTCAATTGTCAAGCCTCATCTTCCTTGACGTAGCATCAGCATATGTGACAGTTGATCACATCCTCCTCCTTGAAATACTTTCTTCACTTCACTTAGATTCAAGACTTTCATATTCTCCTGACTTTTATGCAGTCTTCTGGCTGACTCTCCCTATCTTCCTGACTACTAAACTTTAAGAGGATCAAGTGTCATTTCTCATATGTTCTCTGCTTCTCTTTCTATATTCACTCCATCAGTTGCTTCATTTACTATTATAGTTTACATACACATACATATAGATGTTGATGACTTTCAAATTTATCTCCACTCCTGAATTCCCAACTTGTACATCAATTGTATATTTGACATTTCCACTTTTATGTCTAATGAAGTCTGAAACTTACAATGTTCATCATAACATCTTGTTGTTTTTCCTGCTACCATTTCAGTCAAAGAAGTTCTCCAGTTGGCTCTCACCTCTGTAAATGACAACTTGATTTTTCTTTCTGCTTGGCTGAATCACATGGAAACATTTTTGACCTCAAAATTTCTCTCAAACTTTCACATCTAATCTATGAGCAATATTTGCCCTTAAAAATAAAGTATATCCAAAATACAAATCCTTTTTAACTTCTTTACTTCTAGATATCATGTCCAAACTAGAAACCTATCTCTCCAGGATTTTTGAAATTTATTTTATTCTACTTCCATTTTCATTCCCTACTGTATTCTACTTTCAAATCAATTACAAGAGTTACTATTTATTATTTTAAAATATAGCCAGGTGACGCTGATTTACCTAAAAGCCTCAAATGGCTCCATGGTTCATGAAATTAAAGCCGAAGTCTATGCAATGATCTCAACTCCTCCCCCTCTCCCTCAGCTTTACTCTTCTTTAAACTCACAATAGGCTCACTTCCACCACTGTGCCCATGCATTCATTGACTTTCTCCCTTCTGCTTGGAATGTTGTCCACCAGATATCAACATGCTCTTCTTACCTCCTTCAAATCTCTGCCCCACATCAGGATGGACCAGTGTCAAAGGTGAATGAGCCAGACACTAGTTAAAATGGCAAGGACACATTTCAATCAGTAATGTACACTTGTAATAGAGAAAGGTGTTGTGTGAACTGAACCCTAATTTGTATAGAAGAGACTGTGTTTTAGAGGGAGAATGGGGTAATGTATGGGGTAGTAGTGAACAGGGCCTCAAAAGAATCAAGGAAGCAAAAAATTACAAAAAACAGGAAAGGGGTTGGTGCACATGAAACACTATTGGGTTTGCTAAGTGGCAATTATGGATGTCAGACTCATCCTCCCACAAAGCCTGGGAGGTCAGAACACACTTTTTAGGAGTTGGTTGAAACAAGCAGTAAATTATTTTAGTAACCTTAAGTTTTCTTACTCAGTCGCTTTGAGAGGGGCTACTGTCATCCTAGGAATGAGGCTATGAGACTATTCAAGTCTTTATAGGCAAAGTTTCAGTCTTAGTCAAAAAGTGGGCTCCAAGGGTCTTGGCCAGAGTTTGGTCAAGGAGGGAATATGGCCACCAGTGCTGTCTTTAGTCCAGGGAGAATCACTGTCCACTGCTGAGCCAAGACACTTCTGATATCCTACTCCTTGCAACACTACCTGAAAACTCTCAAGGATGGGAAAATCAATGGACTTACCTCACTGTTTTCCAGTCACTCAGAGATCACTCTCCTTCATTGTCAAATGTTCTATCTTGAAGCTATAGTTTTGCCTACTGTGTGTTTGTGTTTGGTAGTTTCAGGGAGGAAGATAACTCTGGTTCTTATTAGTCCACTTTGCAAGTAGAAATTCTATTCTTGTTTTTAAATCTCTTCCAGTTAACATTAATATAGCCACCTCAGCATTTTTTTGAATTGGCTTTTGCATGGTTTATGTCCATCCTTCAGTTTTCCACTTCTTTATGTTTGTATATTTAAAACTGGTTTATTGCAGAAGGTAGAAAGTAGTTTCATAGTTTTTACCCGAATTTAACAATCTTTGCCTCTTAATTGAGATGTTTTAACCTTTGTTGATATGTTTGGATATACACTTACCATTTTTCTAGTCATTTCTACTTGTTCCATGTGTTCTTTGTACTTTTCAATTTTTAAAAATTTTGCTTCACTTTTAATCAAGTAATTTTATTTAATGGTTCCATTTGTCTCCACTATTGGCTTATTAGTTATAACATTTATGCATATATATATATATATATACATATATGTACACACACACACGCATACATTTTACTTGTTGCCATAAGTTTTATAATATGCATCTTTAGTTTTCTACTACCCACCTTTAAAAAATGTTTGCTACCTTATTCACAATATAGGAAACTTATATTTCCTGTTTTTGTCTTCTATTGTTTAAGTTTTGCTGTCACACCATTTACTTTTACATACATTCAAAACATCTTTCCCTGGCTGATGTGGCTCAGTTGCTTGGAGTGCCATCTTGTAAATTGGAAGGGCATAGGTTAGATTACCTGTCAGAGTACATACCTAGGTTATTGGTTCAGTTCCTGGTCGGAGTGCATATGAGAGGCGACCAATGGATGATGACGTTTCTCTTGCACATGGGTGTTTCCCTCCCTCTTTCTCTCTCTCCATTCCCCTCTCTCTAAACTCAATAAGCATGTCCTTGGGTGAGGATAAAACAAACAGTTTAATGAACAAAAAATCTCATTATTTTGTTATTATTACATTTAAACAATTAAATGTCATTTGGAGTAATTAGGAGTAGGGAAAATGTCTTCTATATTTACCTTAATTTTAACCATTTTGGGAAACCTTTATCCTTGTGTAGATCCAAATGTCTATCCAGTATCATATTACTTCTGCTTAATCAAATTTTCATGTCCTTTATGCAAGTCTGCTGGCAATTAATCCTATCAATTTTTTTTCTGAAAAGTATTTATTTTATCTTCACTTAAAAATAATTGATAGACTTTCTTTTAGAATACTTTTATATTTAAAGAAAAATTGCAAAGATACTAAGAGATTTTATATTTCCCACACCCAGTTTCTCCTTATTAACATCTTACATTAGTGTAGTATATTTGTTATAATTAATGAATCAGTGCCAATATAACATTATTAGATAAAATCCATAGTTTATGAATATTTTTTTAGTTTTTATCTAATTCCCTTTCTGTTCCAGGATACATTTCAGGACCCCACCTGGAATTTAGTTGTCATGCCTACTAAGGCTTCACTTGGCTGTGATAGTTTTTAAGATTTTTCTTGTTTCTGATGACTGTGAAAGTTCCAAGAAATACTATTTTTTTTACAGGAATTGAAAATATTTTATTTCAGAATACGGACACACACACACAAACTTATGTATATGCCATGAAGTAAGTACTCTGAACTGTTAAAGTTAATTTAGATAAATGAGAAGAAATATCTTTATTAATTTGAAACAAATAAATTTATACATAGTACAGTTGGTAGATCACAGAGTCCAAAAGATAATATACGTTGGATGATACAAGTGTCTTTAATGATAAAACCAAAGAAATCTAGAATTATACCTTTTAACATTTTTTATATAATCATCAAGAACAAACTATATGGCAAGCTCTGTACTAAAAATGTTTTAAAATGTTTATCATTTAAAGTTATGGTGTCTACTGTCAAATCATTTACATGTAGTCTAGTAGGGAAGACATATGTAAACAAGTGATTATCATGGAGTATAGTGATTGCAAATTACAAACTATAACACAAAATACAGTTACAACCCAATGAAGGCTGTAACCAACTTTATTTAAGATGGGAGAATCAAGATTATACTTAAAGGTCTTGAAGGATAAGTAGTGGGTCACCAGGCAAAAGTGGATGAGTATTCAATGTGGAAGATGCAGCTTGTACAGAGTGAAGTACAATGTGCTTTAAAAATATGTAATCGACAAGAAACATATTAATGCATTTGGACTTTAACCTTAAGATATTGTGAGGTGCTGAGAATTGAATAGTTTTAGTAGGGGATTGCATAGTTGATTTGCTATTCAAAAAAGTCCATTAACAAAAGATTAGGAGATGAAAGAAACTAGAAGGTAGAACTCTGAGGAATCAAGTGCAATATTCCAAAATAAGAAGAAGAAAAAAAAAAAAAGACCGAACCAGAGCCCTGGTGCCAGGAATTGACTGGTGAAGATAATACGAAAGCTCCTTCAATATTAAAATTGACAGGATTTAGCATGAGGCTGAAAAAATAATCTAAGATAATGTCTAGGTTTGTCTCAAATGGAATGGTTGGTAGTTCTAATAATTAAGAGAGGGAATATGGGAGAGATAAAGTGGGGAGCAAGAAAAATCATAAGAGAGAAAATGATGAGTTATGTATTTTATATATAAAATGCTTAGCTCATGTGAGGTTGTCATCATGTGTGAGTCTGAAGAGCAGATGTAAAAGCTGCATTAAATATGTATCCTTGAACTCTTACAGGAGATACCTAGTTTAGTCTTCTCTCTGATGTGCTCATATTCTCTTTTCTCTAGCTCAGTTTGGCAGACCTGTGTAGAGAGGAACATTTGATATCTGACTTCAGTCCCATGCTGTTGAATTGCTAGAACAGGAAGATAAATAGGAAAGGAATTTTCAAAGCACGACTTTTTTTTTCAAATGTAGGGAAGGAATAATATCACTAAACACTCTATTCATCCATTTCTTCTCGTTTTATCTACCAGTGACCATTGAAGCTCTGAGCAGTAGTGTAAGGATTTATTAAGCATAAGACAACATTATGCTACGACAGCCCTACATCAGGTTTTAGCAGGGACATTGCTGCTCTGTAAACTGGATTTTCTCCCAAGCAGAGAGCAGATAAGCAACTTGCAGGCTTGGGCAGTTGGCAGTTTTGATTTTCAGGAAAAAAAAAACTTCTCCATGCCAATCCCTGGTTACTGTGACCTGAGTTGCCAGCCAGCATACACCCCGGTGGCACATCTGGATTCTTGACCATCTTGCTGTTTCCTGCTCTTTCAGTTTCTATGAATTTCCCAATGTTTTACTTTCTGTTTTGTTTCTTTCGGTCTGTGCTCTATGGTAATGCCATCCTTTCCTGATCTGACCTCGCAAACATCTGCCCAACTGCTCTCATACTTGACCTCCACCTTAACACTCAGGCACTGCCTGAGCAGACAAGCACCCACTAAACCAGTTCCCTACTCAAGCTCCACCCCTCACTGCCTATGATACCAGCTGTAAGAGAGGGCGAAACTATATGATAGTGAAGAATGGGAACATGGAAACAAAAATGTCAGTTATTGAAGCCACAGTTTCCTCTGGGTGATTAATTTCCATTTTACTTTCCACAGTACCCATGGAACTAATTTTTCAGTTTCGTTTTAGTTAAAAATCATCTTGTTTTAATTGTTAAGTTGAAACATAAGGATGCTAAAAAACAACCTAACTAATAAAATCTTGCCAACCTATCATAATTGCTCAGTTAAATTATGCTATCTTAAGTAATCGAAATCCTTATAACAACCCAATGTGCTATGTATCATACAATTACTATCCTAGTTTTACAAATGAGAAATGTGAAGTGCAGTGATAGTAAGAAATTCGCTGAAGGTAACATGACAAATAATAACCACAGATAATTCTGACCCCAAAGTCAACATCCTTAACCTCACCAATACATAGCCATTTGGAAAATAATTTTAAAACCAGGAAAAATATCTTCTGCAACAACAAAAACCTTAGGTTCTACTAACATTCTGGTGTGTTGAAAAGGATCTGAGTTTTCTAAGCAGAGAAGTATGGTAATCGTCGGCAGCCGTCCGTCTCGAGAGACGATGGTGTAGCTTCTTAAGAGTCTATCTGCACCACCGAGAATGGCTGTGCAGTCCAACTCGGGAGTGACACGGTATCTGTCTCCTCCCGTGTTAAATCGACATCTTGTGATGACGCTGGAGTGTCCTCTCCAGTGAAGCTGAAGCTACAGAGCCTGGGCAGGGTGATATGGAGGGTCTGCTGTTGCCCATGCAGCAGACCCCCCCTCTCTTCGCAGCTGAAAGGTCCAAGGGAAAGACGGAGTCAATACAGCTTGGCTTCACGTGCGCTGCAGGAGTTGCCGGTGTTGACTACAACGTCAAACCGCCTTAGGGACTCCGGCTCCGGATTTTCTGTCGGGGTTTACTCCCTTAGCCTTTCCCCTGAAGAGGTATGCCGCAAGGCAGCGGAGGTTTTTTGGAGTCAGAGTTTTCCTTCTCTGAGCCAGGCTACCATTTTAAGATTTTAGAAGTATGGTAATATATTCAAGAAAATGGTTAAATTCTCTCATTCCCCTGAGCCTCTGTTGTAGAAAATATTTACTGAAACAAGTTAGCCTCTAACTGGAACTTTTAATGGGTTTTATTAAACAGGAATTTTTGTTGAAATGCCACTTGTTATTTAGGATTTCAATAGCACGTGATTTAATTTCCAAACCATGAGTTTAGATCTTAAGTGAGTTTGAAAAATATATACCAGATACATAAACCATATAATACATACATCACATACATATTGATCATTATTTGAATTTGTTCTCAATTTTCTCTCATTTTTCTCTCTCTCCTCTCTCTCTTCCCATTCTACCCCTTTCCTGCCTCCCTTCTTTTTTCTCCCTTTCCCTCCCCTCACTTTCTTTCTCTCTCTTCTTTCTTACATTCTCCAGTTTGTCAGTTTATAAATGGGCATACATGGAAACATGGGAATCTGCATCTGATGACTGTTGAGACTATACATCCTAAGAGTTTCTTTATAGCGGTCATTGATAAAGAATTATTGCCAGATAAATGCAATACGGGAAATGTTTTTGTGCATACACACATTCATGGTGGGGAGTGAGGACAAAAGGAGACAGAGGAAGAGAAGAAGAGAGGAAGAGAGAGAGAAGAATGAAATGTAGAGAGCTACAGACACTAGGGCTGCAGTCTCTGGGGAAAGACATCTGTTTCGCATGTTTGTTGGAAGTCTACATCCTAGCTGCCTGGAATAAATATACTTGACTATTTTCTTTTCCTTTCCTCATAATAGGGTCAGTGGAGTGAACTCTTATTTATAGAGGGAAATTGTTTCAGGAAGTTGGGTAGGTTGTTACAGTGGAGTCTGTTTGTAACCTTAGCCAGAGGTTTTCACATTTTATTCTTGGGGAAAGTGGTGAGAGAATTTCTTGTATTATTTCCTCTTACCCATCAAAATTTTGACATTATCTTTTTATTAAAGTATACTGTCATTTGAGCCCTGGCTGGTTTAGCTCACTGGATTGAGCATCGGCCTGCGAGCTAAGTGTCGCTGGTTCGATCTTCCAGTCAGGGCACATCAGAGAAGGAAAACTCTGACTCCAAAAAACCTCCGCTGCCTTGCGGCATACCTCTTCAGGGGAAAGGCTAAGGGAGTAAACCCCGACAGAAAATCCGGAGCCGGAGTCCCTAAGGCGGTTTGACGTTGTAGTCAACACCGGCAACTCCTGCGGTGCACCTGAACCCAAGCTGTATCGACTCCGTCTTTCCCTTGGACCCTTCAGCTGCGAAGAGAGGGGGGGGTCTGCTGCATGGGCAACAGCAGACCCTCCATATTACCCTGCCCAGGCTCTGTAGCTTCAGCGTCATCATAGGATGTCGATTCAACACGGGAGGAGACAGATACTACCATGTCACTCCCGAGTCGAACTGCACAGCCATTCTCGGCGGTGCAGATAGATTCTTAAGAAGCTACACCATCGTCTCTCGAGACGGACGGCTGCCGACGATACTGTCATTTGAATCAGATGTTGATTAAATTTTTATTTTAAAAATTTCAATCAATTCTCATTTGCGCTTTTTTAAAAAAATGTGTATTGCAGCTGGTTTATATGTGTTACTAACTGCCATGATGAATAACCTATCAAAAACCATTTATATATAATACATGTCAGACAAGCAAGAAATTTTTAAGTGAAAGAAAATCTAAACAATAAGTAACACTTAATATTCAGTGACTTATGTAATAACTGGATGAGAGTGTGTGTTCATACATATACACACACACATACATATACATATTCATATGCATATAGATAAGTGTGTGTATTAATCTAAAGCCTTTAAATTATAACTATCTGCTATATATCTTTGACTTACTAAATCAATTATGTATTATTGTGCTTCTAATTCTAAAATATCAGCATCAGTGAAATATAAATAAGCAAGTAAGTATTAAGTAATTCAACTTAGCAGTCAGCAGGTGGATGGCATTGAATGCCAACGGACTGCAATTCCAGCAATATCTGAAAAAGTCCACCCTTCAAACCTTTGTCTTAGATTGGCAATGTTGTATATGGAAAATTCTATCCAAAGAGGCACAAGAAGTTTGATAAAAGGAAAAAAAATGAAAACGGTCCACTTATCACTGCTATATTCATGATAGCCCTGGCTGGTTTGGCTCAGTGGATTGAGCGTCGGCCTGCGAGCTAAGTGTCGCTGGTTCGATCTTCCAGTCAGGGCACATCAGAGAAGGAAAACTCTGACTCCAAAAAACCTCCGCTGCCTTGCGGCATACCTCTTCAGGGGAAAGACTAAGGGAGTAAACCCCGACAGAAAATCCGGAGCCGGAGTCCCTAAGGCGGTTTGACGTTGTAGTCAACACCGGCAACTCCTGCGGCGCACGTGAAGCCAAGCTGTATTGACTCCGTCTTTCCCTTGGACCCTTCAGCTGCGAAGAGAGGGGGGGTCTGCTGCATGGGCAACAGCAGACCCTCCATATCACCCTGCCCAGGCTCTGTAGCTTCAGCTTCACTGGAGAGGACACCCCAGCGTCGATTTAACACGGGAGGAGACAGATACCGTGTCACTCCCGAATCGGACTGCACAGCCATTCTCGGCGGTGCAGATAGACTCTTAAGAAGCTACACCATCGTCTCTCGAGACGGACGGCTGCCGACGATTCATGATAGTCTGTTTATATACAACTATAACATGTGAAACATTACACATGCCTGACATACAGCTGTCACACAATAAATTCTACTTATGAAGGATGATTTCATAGCAAATAAAAACAGAGGAATGTGAGTCAGACTACAGTCAAATCTCAGCTTCAACATTAATTAATTATATATCTTTGGGTAATTTATTTAATTTATCTAATGTATGTTTTATCTTCTGTAAAATGATACTAATAGGGCCAGCCTCACAAAGTTATTATAAAATGAAATATTGTATAAAACTCATTACAGTCTCTGGGTAATAAAGTGTCTCCTCCATCATCATCATCATCAGCAGCAGCAGCATCACCATCATCATTATTAGTATTTTTTATTTTTTCTTATACATAAGATATAGTCAGAAATCAGCTAAAAATGAAAAACATAAAAACTGAGCCACCTAACAAGATTATTATCAGGAATCAGGATCAGGTTGCTAAACCAGAGTCAGAAACATGAGAATATTAGTATAAAATTAAACTAAGGAAGTAATAAAAGAAAGATGAGCTATACGGGTGAACAGTGTTGGAGAAGGTAAAAAGAAAGTGAACTGATGACTCATCAGTCTATAGGCAGATGACCACTGGGAAGAATAAGGGTTTATACATCTAATGTAGTTGTCTTTTATGACTACAATGCCCTTCTTAGTTCAGACACATATCTTCAAGTTCTCTGTCTGCCTTTCCAAACAGCTATGTAATTTTTAGACTTGGTAATATGAATTTATAATAAGTGTGGAAAATTATTTTCAGGAAGTGAGATGGAATGATACTTGAACAAATGAACACAGCTTGTTCATTCAGTAGTGTTGTACATTGTAATAGTTGTGTTACAATTGTAATATTTAAACTCCTGCTCCTACTATTAAGCTTGAAGTTTGGAAGAAAGTTGTTCATTTTATTATTATCCGTGTAATATATTATTCATATATATATAAATGCCTCACTTACCACTGGTGTATTCATGTTGGTCTATTTATATGCAAATATAACATAAAATTTGCATAATTTTACATTTGTGATATAATGCATAAAAATATTCCTTGAAAGGATCTCAGTAGACTGCCCTTTCCATTTCTACTAAGGACTGGGTAAAGCACTGAGTTGAACAAGTTGTTTCCAGTGAATAAAAAATACCAGTAGGATACCTACTCCAAAATCTACCTGCTGGTACATAAGTTATTTATATGGTTCTATACCAATAGAAAAAACACAAACAAAAAAAAAACGGTCACAGTTCTAATGACTCAAGACCACACACCCTAGAGTTAATTCCTAAGACCTTACTTTTATCATGTCTCCACATAAAAACTTAGCATTGAGCCAGGAACTTGATAGTTTGTGATTAAGGAAGAAATGTATCTTCAAAGTAGGGAAAAGATACAATTCAGCCAAGATATGCAGTTTTTTTTTCTTTTTCTGTATATTTTTCTTTAGAAAGTGTAGGCTGTGTAAAGATGTCTCTATTTACCACTATGTACCCTCGTTTCAATGGAAATTTAATAGAAGTGGAAAATTAACTGAAAAAAAATGCAATCTAGTTATCACCCATTCACACTGTTTAGGTGTTTAATAATCACTTTCCTTCCCATAGAAAGTATTAAGTCTCATACAAAATGGCTTTTGATTATTTTCATTAAGTGTAGGTGGTTATGTCTATAAATAGGCTTTCTCTCTGTAAATAAAAGAATATCAGAATCCCAAAGGAGTCCAAGGCCACTGTTTTTAATGAATGCAACTGACTAAAATTGTCTATTTGTAGATTTATAAATTGTTCAAGCCACAGAAAGCATAAAAATAAATCACCCCAGGTTTCACTTTTATGAACTAGGAAAAAATAATGTCATAGATGTCACAACATTTGAAATGGAAATAATAACTAAAAAAAGCAGAATTATTTTGGTATTTACTAAATTAGACACACATTTAAAAATTTTTTAAGTATATTTTATTGATTATGTTGTTACGGTAGTTCCAATTTTTTCCCCTTTGCTCCTCTTTGCCCAGTACCCCCTTCCTTCCAGCAAATCCCACCCTTTCTTAGTTCATGCCCATGGGTCTTACATATAAGTTCTTTGGCTTCACCCTTTCCTATATTATTCTTAACACCCCCTTATCTATTTTGTACCAACCAATTATGCTTCTTAATCCCTGCACCATTTCCCCATTTCTCCCCTTCCCCCCTCCCAGCTGATAACCCTCCAGATGATCCCCATACCTAGGATTCTGTTCCTATTCTGGTTTGCTTAGTTGGATTTTATTCTAATTCTTTAGATTCAGTTGTTAATAGTTGTGAGTTTGTTGTCTTTTTAATGTTCATAATCCTGATTTTTTTTTTCTTAAGTAAGTCCCTTTGACATTTCATATAATAATAGCTTGGTGATGGTGAACTCCTTTAGCTTCATCTTGTCTGGAAAGCACTTCATCTGCCCTTCCATTCCAAATGATAGCTTTGCTGGATAGAGTAATCTTGGTTGTAGGTTGCTTTTCATCATATTGAATACTGCTTGCCAGTCCCTTCCTGCCTGCAAAGTGTCCTCTGAGAAATCAGCTGATAGTCTTATAGGCACCCCCATGTAGGCAACTCTCCACCTCTCTCTAGCTTCCCCTAGGACTCTGTCTTTTTCTTTCACCTTTGGCATCTCAGTCATGATGTGTCCTGCTGTGGTTCCATCTGGGTCCAGCTTGCCCTGGACCCTCTATGCTTCCTGGACCTATATGTCCATCTCTTTCACAAAATTTGGGAAGTTTTCCTCATTTTCTTCAATTCTTGCTTCCTCATTCTGCAGTGGTTGACATTTTTTCTTCCTTACGTTCCAAATCATTGATTTGAACCCCAGTTTTCTTCCCTTCACCACTGGTTTTGTGTGGATTTTCCTTCGTTTCACTTAGCATAGCTTTCACTTCTTCTATTATGCGTTTGCCATACTCAAACATATCTGTCAAGCCTGTGAGCATCTTTATTACCAGTGTTTTGAATTTTGCATCTGTTAGGTTGTCTATCTCCTCATCTGTTAGGTTGGTTATTTCCTCGTCGCTTAGTTCTCCCACTGGAATCTTGATCCATTTCCCCTTTTGGGCCATACTTCTCTGTCTCCTCATTCTGGCAGGCTCCTGCGTTTGTCTCTGCATCCTAGGTAGATCTGTCACTCCTGTCACGTTGTAAGGGGTGGAGCCTTAGGGATTTGTTAGTACAGGACAACCTGTTTCACCACTTTGTGGAGCTGTATGTTGGGGAGGGGTGTGAGAGGGAACAATGCCACCTGCCCAGCACTCACCCCTTTTCCAGGCACCTCTCCCACTTCTGGACCAGACTGGTGTCCCTCTAGCTGTTGCCCTGGCCATCGTTCCCAGAGTGGGTGGGTCTGCGGACATTCTAGGATCATGGGGGTCCTTTAAACAAATGGATTCTGCTGAGAGACTGGCAGTTTCTGCCTCTACCCCAACCCCCACTGGTCTGCACAGTCAGAAGCAATGAGGCTTGATTTTCCCTGGTGCTGGGACCGTGGGCTGCGAGGTCCAGTGAGGAGCAGGGAACACTCCCCAGGTGTTTCTCCTGACGTTTTAAAATGTCTGGCTGTGCTTCCTGCCAGCCTGCCACTGCTGCCTCTGCTGCCGCTGCTGCTGCCACCATCACACCGCATCCTCTCCGCCCCTCCTGCCTGTCTGGATGAGTATTTCTTCTTTTTATCTTTGTTTGCTGGACTTCAATGCAGTTTGATTTTCTGGAACTTCTGGTTGTTTCTAATTTTGAGGTAGTTGTATTCCTTCTTAGTTGTGGAGGGAGACGCAGCATAGACACATATTTTTTAACTCAGGAAATATTGAGCAATAGCATTTAAAGCATCATATGCCTTTGTCAATGGAACACTCTCTCAAGTAGAATTATTGTTAATTATGCAGGATGACCATTGATGTTAAAAGAATCTAGCGTACTCACAATGAATAAAAATGAAGTTGCTGCTACTTCTTTTTGGTGAGTTTACATCTTCTTCCACAGTATTGAAGAGTATCGTAAATAGAAAATTAACATGCCTTGGATGATAATGTTATTCTTGTGGAGACACCAAAATCACATGAATCAATACAATTATATTTCCAAAGGCTTTTCTTTGAAATTTGAAAATCCCAATTTATAAATGGTTTATAAATAATCCAGAAATATGTTCAGTTTCCACAGCATACACAAAAGAGATGCACCTTGTTTTGAAAGCAAAACATTTTCTTATGTTCTACAAAAGCCTAAACATTTAAACAGGGTAATAGATCACTGTGGGAAGCTGTACTCAGAGATGCATGGAAATAAATGGATTTTTATCAAAATGATGTTTTTGAGATCTCATTCAGCCTTAGTGTACATCTGTACAGGTTATTAAAAAGTCAAACTGTCTAATGGGTAACTGTCATGCAGCTAAATTTTAGTCAGCATTTTCTGTTCTATGTCTCACAAATCACAACAAATCCAGGAAGAAGTCAGTTGTTAACACCTCTCAACTCTCCCATTGAATAGAAGAGAAATGCAATAGCTAAAGAGTCTCACATTTATGTGAGTGAATTAAAAAGGTTTAGTAGATAGGTTTTAGATTTAACAGCTATTTCCACACAATCTAGAACATACCACACCATCTAAGAGTTTATTCTACAGCATTAGGAACTTCATTTCAACAGTTTTAGCAACAGACTGCAGATTACAAAGATCTATAGAGCCAAGTTGCCTAGCAGCAGGAAAAAGGGAAACTGGAGACTTAAAGGTTGTCTGAAAGTATTTTGTTTAAGGTTGTAAATATTCATTCACTTAGAGGTTTGCAGAATTTACATTTATTTATTTTGGGGAATAATAAAATTGAACAATATGCTAATCAAGAGTTTTCCTTTGTCTGGACTGTTGAAAAAGGGCCAACTTAAATGTTAAAGGAGCATTTGGCTAGAGTAAGTAGATGGAAGGAAACTTAACCTGAGAGCCCCACACTCCTCATTGATTAATCTACATCTTTAACATGGGTAAGATTGTGAGGAAACAGTATTGAAGTCTTCTTGGCTTAGCCTTTGGCATTTCTTTTGAAGAAAGGATAGCTGTGAATTCTTGCTAGGGCTTCCTTGCAGGAAAGAACGCAGAGAAGTTAAGCAATGATGCCAGTTCCCTCCCCAACCTTCACCCACTTTATGCACAGTGCTCACTAATGTTACTTGAAATCCCACCAAAAATGTAGGAGTCCCTGCTGCTTATGATGGTTATAAAAAGCAGTCATGTTAATATTGCAGAAAGAGTACAAAATGGAATCAAGGTTGCTTAAACTCACATACCTGTAACTAAATAAAATTGGGTAGAATTTCATAGAATTCCTAGAGCAATGATCTTAAACTATGGCACCAAGTTAAAATAACTTGGAATATTTATCTAAACTATCAGTGACCCATGCCCTTCTCCCAGTAATTCTGAAATGGGTTATCTGGGAGAAAGGTCCCAGTAGCAATAAATTTTAAAAGCTTCCTATGGAAAAGAGCTTTGACTTTGGCTTAAGTGGGCATTGTGTAGACTGAATGAACTTCTAGACCATAGAGAAAATTCAGTGCACCTGAATATCCTCAATTGTCAGTCTGTTTTATTTTCCCTCTTCTTGCTCTGCTCTGAAAATAAACCCCTAAGAACTGCATGTGAAATTTTGTATAATTTTGATCTTCCACCATAATAATTATTTATTTATGTATCTGAATACTCTTCCTTGAAAAACAGTGTTAAAAGAGGAAATGGGTCCTTCATCTGTGTAGCAGAAAAAGAATTTCAGGGTCACTCACATAAGAGGAGTTTTAAGTGACAGTGGCAAGATTTATTAGAGAGAAAAGCTGTACTACACTCTAGAAGAGACAGAGAGTAGATAGGCTATACAGTAGCAGCTGAGCGGACTCAGGGAAGCTAGAGGCAACAGGAGAGTCCTCTGCCACTGCTTGCTGCTGCCTTCCTTCCAAGTCTCATGAGACCCTTAGAGTTTAAGAAAAAAGAAGGCAAAAATTAAGTGCCTTGAGAATAAAGGGAATGGTGTGTTCCAAGGAGGGTGCCCCCTGAGTTTTGTCTAGCTTCCATATATTCATTGGGTTGGGGAAAGATCAGGTTTCTTTTAGACTGCCAGTCTTTTTCCTGTTTTTTTTTTTTTTTTTTTCCCTTGGGCTTGTGTTGGTGCTCTCCCTCACCCAGACTCTTTCCTGGATTTTTCTGGGACTTGTGCCCTTCCCCAATCCGATCCTTTTCCCCAGACTTTCCCAGGGTAGTCTCCTCACCATTGTAAGGTAGCCATTTTGGCTTCTACTGTGCATGCATTCAGTGAAAGGAATTTTCCATCTCCCCACTCCTGCATTAAAAGATGCCTCTTACTCCCTAGAGTAACTGAGAAGTTAATCAGACTTAATAGGGTTCTTTTGGTATCTTTCTATTTTAATACCTAACCAACTGCCTAGTCCAACAAAAGCAAATAGATTTCACATTATTTTCTGCAATATTCGAATCTAAGTACAGAATGGAAAAGTTGCAATCACAAATAATTTCATTAGCTGAAAATACCAAGCTTTTCTCAGATGCATAATATCAGCATGTAAATATATCTGTGTGGGCAATTACACCAATTTCAGGAGGTCCATTTTAATTTCGTAAGGTTCCTTTGGCATGAACTGTACAAAGATTGTTTATTAAAATAACATGTCTTATTAAAATTTTGCCATAAAATCACACAGGTATTTTGTATCTCTGAGCTGGTGAGATGATGAAGACTAATCACAGAAAGAATGTCTGCCCACCATTGCACTGAGATATATTTGAAGAAGGCACAGAGCCTCAAGTTTACTTTGAGAAGCTTCTCTTGTAGAATACAAGAGCATGAATGCTATGGAGCTTTGCATATCAGCATGACTATATGAATTTATATTGTAAAATATTTCTTACCACTGGAAAACAAAACATCAGAATATATGCATGTGGATGTTAGGATAGAGTGATATGTTTTCCATGGACACTGAACCTATTTTTATGAAGGAGTGTCATTTTTATCCTCAATAATACTTTTGCTGAGAATCTATCTGATGTTATTACACTCTTTTTTTTAATATAATTAATTAATTTATTTGTTAGTTTTGTTTATTTATTTATTTATTTTTAGAGAGAGGGGAAAGGAGAAAGAGAGAGAGAGAAACATCACTGTGTGGTTGCCTCTCACTTGCGCCCCCAACTGGGGACCTGACATGCAACCTAGTAATGTGCCCTGACTGGCAATCGAACCAGCAACACTTGGCTCACAGGTCGACGCTCAATCCACTGAGCCACAGCAGTCAGGGCTTGTTATTCCACTCTTTGCAGACTTCTTATGCTTAATATTTGCACATGTCCTTTTTCACTGATTTACTTCATCTGTGCATTTATATTTAATGTGCCTGTCTTACTAATGCCATATAATCAGAGATGGCTTTTTTGTTCAATTTTTATAATTTCAACCTCTAAGTTATAGTTATTAGTCCATTAAGTTCTAGTAATATATCATACAATTATTATGTTTGGATTTTTTAAATTTGCTTTATGTTTCTATCTGTTTTTCCCTTTTTCTTCCTTTCTTACCTTATTCAGATTAACTGTTTCTATGTTGTTTTGTTTGTGGGAAAGATAGAGATAATTTATTTTATTTATGTATTGGCCTTTTACCTATATTTCTTTGCATAATATATTAATGGTTGCTAAAATATATAGTTAGTTAGAGGCAATAATGGAATATCCTTATGTTCATAGCAGCACTGTTTACAATAGCTAAGTGCCGGAAACAGCCTAAGTGCCCATCTGTAGATGAGTGGATCAAAAAACTGTGGTACATTTACACAATGGAATACTATGCAGCAGAGAGAAAGAAGGAACTCCTGCCATTTGCGACAACATGGATGGAACTAGAGAGAATTATGCTTAGTGAAATAAGCCAGGCAAAGAAAGAAAAATACCATATGATATCACCTAATACAGGAAACTAAAGAACAACACAAACAAAAGAACTAAATAGAACAAAGAGCAGAATAGCAGTCAATAGGGGGGAGAGGGGAGGGAGAGAAGGTGGATAAGTAAGGGAAGGGTTTCGTCAAGGAACATGTATAAATGACTCATGGACATGGACAACAGGGAGGGATATGATTGTGGGAGAAGGGGTGGGCTGGGTGGGAGGGAGCAATGGGGGAAAAATGGGACAACTATAATTGAAAAACCAAAAAATAAAATTAAAAAAAAATAATGGAATATTTCAAGTAAAATATAGAAACTGGAAACCATATAGATCTACTTATCACCCTACTATTCTTTTATAGTTGTTATATATTATATCTACAGCTGTCTTAATAAAATCCAAAGTAAAAGGTTATAATGGTATAAGATTTTTCTTTGGAGAGCATATGCATTATAAAGGAAGCTAACCTTTTATATTTATCTATATATTTACTGTTTTTTTATTGTTATTCTTTTATAGTTGTCCCAATTTTCCCCCCTTTCCGTCCTCTGCCCACCTCACCCCCCCACTCCCACAATCAATTTCCACACCATTGTTCATGCCCATGAATCATTCATACGTGTTCTTTAACTTGTTTCTTCCCTTTCATTCCACCATTATCCCCCTCCCTCTCTTCTCTGGGCACTGTCCTCCTGTTCCATGTTTCGATGCCTATGATTCTCTTTTGTTCATTATTTTATTTTGTTCATTAAATTCTTCTTATAGATGAAATCATATGATATTTGTCTTTTACCTACTGGCTTATTTCATGTAGCATAATATTCTCCAGTTTCATCCATGCTGTTGGCAAAAGGTAGGTGTTCCTTCTTTCTTTCTGCTGCATAGTATTCCACTGTGTAAATGTACCACGGTTTTGTGATCCACTCACCTACTGATGGGCACTCAGGCAGTTTCCAGCACTTGACTATTGTAAATAGTGTTGCTATGAATGTGGGAGTACATAAGTTCTTTTGAATTGGTGATTCAGGATTCTTAGAAGATATTCTCAACAACACATTATAATGATTATACACCATGGACAAGTAGGAGTTCATTCCAGAGATGCCAGGATCATACAATATTCACAAAACAATAAACATATTCGTCGTCGGCAGCCGTCCGTCTCGAGAGACGATGGTGTAGCTTCTTAAGAGTCTATCTGCACCGCCGAGAATGGCTGTGCAGTCTGACTCGGGAGTGACACGGTATCTGTCTCCTCCCGTGTTGAATCGACATCTTGCGATGACGCTGAAGCTACAGAGCCTGGGCAGGGTAATATGGAGGGTCTGTGTTGCCCATGCAGCAGACCCCCCCTCTCTTCGCAGCTGAAGGGTCCAAGGGAAAGACGGAGTCGATACAGCTTGGGTTCAGGTGCGCCGCAGGAGTTGCCGGTGTTGACTACAACATCAAACCGCCTTAGGGACTCCGGCTCCGGATTTTCTGTCGGGGTTTACTCCCTTAGCCTTTCCTCTGAAGAGGTATGCCGCAAGGCAGCGGAGGTTTTTTGGAGTCAGAGTTTTCCTTCTCTGAATAAACATATTACACCACATAAAATGAAGCACAAAAATCACATGATAATATCAATAGATGCTGATAAAATCCAGCACTGATTTATGATAGAAATACTCAGCAAAGTCAGAATAGAGGGAGCATACCTCAACATAACAAAGGCCTTATACGAGAAACCTATAGCCAACATTATATTCAATGGGCAAAACCTAAAATCTTTAAGATCAGGAACAAGACAAAGGTGTCTGTATTTGCCACTCTTATTACTGGAAGTTCTAGCTACAGTGATCAGGCAAGAAAAAGACATAAAAGCCATCCAAATTGGAAAGGAGGAAGTAAAACTGTTATTGTTTGCAGATATGACATGATAGTGTACATAGAAAACCCTATAGTCTCAACCAAAAAACTATATGATCAAGGAGAAAACATTGATGAATGTCTAATGCTGAGGTTTATTTCTCTTAAAAAAAATAACAGTACATGCTTGGGCCTTGAGATTAACTTGAGTGCATGTCCTGTGTCAGTCAGAAAAGGTTATGTTATAGTGACAAATGACCCCAATGTCAGTGACTGAATATGAAGATTTATTTCTAGCATATATTACATACCTATATTGAATTGGCTGCAACTCTGTTCCATATGATTTTACTATTAATTCATGACTGATAGAGTAAGCTCTATCTTGAATTAGTAAACTGGTTTTCATGACAGAGAAAAATAGTGAACCGTATGCTGGCTCTTAAAACTTCTACTCAGAAGTGACATGCATTTCTTCTACTCACACTTCATTGGACAAAAAATACTTACATGATTGTGCCTGCGTTTTACACATGGGATGTATAGTTCTCCAGTACAGAGGAACACCTCAAGGAGAAACACTGAATATGTGAAAATCATAAAATAGATTACAGATCTCTATTAGTTGAATGTACATATGTAAGTTTACATGTTATTTTCCTGAAATGCAGTTTGTAACTTTTGGGGAAAAAAATTAAAAGTGGCAACATGGAGGATTGTAGTAAAAATTAAAAATGATGATGATGATTAATTGCCTAGAACAGAAACTGATTCTCACAGATTGTAGTAATGTTTTATTATTATTCTCTTTCATTTACCAACAAAGCCTTCTTACAATATTTTTGACAGGGCTTTGCTATAATAACTTATCCAGAGGCAGCACAAAATGTGTTAGTTAATCCATGTGGCTGGCAGGCAGCATTATTGTGAAATCAACAACTCCAATGAAATTGCATATTTTGACAATTATACATTTTTTAAATGTGTCCCTCAGAATAAAATTTTTGAAGAGAAGATTTATTTACATGTCGATAAATTTAATTTATTTACTAAAAATAATTTATTCTTTGATGGGAAAATTGTAGACAAAATTGGAAAGTTTAGGATGTTAGTTAAGGGAAGTTAGTGTGATAATTCCCAGTGATTGAATTTATCACTCTGACCCTATGGAAAGGGTTCAAACAAAGTCTAAACCAATGTGAACCAATCTGATATAACCCATATTCCTATGATTCCCACAAGCTAAAGGTTCAGTTATTGTGCCTGCCCCAGCAGACCTGGCCCAGGATATTCAGGAAATCTCCTTAGATGGTTTGTATTTGCCATTCTTTTCATCACAAAATGAGAAAATTTTATAGATGTCTGTGTTACATAAAATAAGAATGTCTGGTTCATAATGACACAAGATCCTGAAAATAACACTAAACTAATCTCTAAATTGGAATTTTCTGACATACTCTAATTGAATAAAAGTTAACATTTCACTTTTTTAGGAGAACTAGGGATTGACCACAGCTCTCTATTGATCACATATTACTAATATTCTATAAAATTTACACTGGAATGGTGATAGGTTATTCATAAAAGAAAAGTAAATCACTTGTTACAGACACTTTAGAGCTGTAGGACAGAATATGAGTTTAAAATAGTTAGGGAACAATAATACAACACAGATTTTTAATTGTGAGTATCATGATCCTTGAAACATTGATTATTTGATTACACAATCACAGTCTATTTTCTGTCATGGATGGATTGCTGAGTGATAAAGTAATTTTTGTGGCCTTTTATGTAACAATATTCACTACCACACTTGACCAGTTCGAGTCAGGTTGAAACTTCACATTTCTGAAACTTCTCCTCTTAGTTTTAAAGTTCTCTATTTAAAAAAATCATAAACAGAAAGACCTTTTACAAATATTTGATCTAAAAGAAGTGACAGTCCCCTTTGGAATTTTCAATTATATCCTCCCTATTTGCGTATGTGTATGGATATGTATGTCTATATAAATTCATTTGCTTTCATTTTTACCACCTGTAAGCTCATTAAAAACACAACCTATCTTTGATTTTTAAGGTTATTGAGGTTGGCACTATGCATTTGTAAAACAAGGCTTCCTGAATTATTGCACAAAAGTAGAAAACCTTAAGGTTTTGGGTCTTTCTTCACCTGTGAATATTTCATATGCTTCTTACCACTCCCCGCTTCTATCTCCATTCTCCAATCTGTATTTCTTAAATATTAATTTCTATTACCTAAATATTTCTTAAATATTAATCATATTATTAGATGTTATATAATACTAACACATATTATTCTATAAAAATTTAGAAATGTAAAACAGTTTATGGTAATAGTTATATTTATTCAATATCAATTATGAGCTGATGTTGCACATAGTCACTTATTTTATTAATATTTTATAGCTAAGATATGTGTTCTATTTTTTTTACTGAACTACTAATAATGTGGAAGACATTAGAAAAAGCATCTTACTGTTAATAAATGATAGCATAAATGTGTTTGTTTAAACCATCATTCTATTTAGTCTATGTATATTGATTTGTTAAACCTTACAACAGTCATAAGTTCTATTTTTTAAATATTCATTTCACAGTGGAAACTGAGACCAATTATAAGTTAAGTAACTTCCCAAGTTTACAGAGCCAGGTTATATGAGAACCCAAAGGGAGGCAACCAAGCATCAAATTCATGCTTTTAATAATGACAATATGCAGCCTTAATAAATTTAGCATCTTCCTTTGTAATGAAGGTCTAAAAGGTCTATTTTAACTCTAGAAAGTACGATTTTAAAATGCCCATTGCAAGCATGAAGGACAATCTACTTCTTGATTTATTTGCAAAAGAGACTCAATGACCTGCACAAACCCAAACTCAAGAATAAGCACAATCTTCAGGATAATGGAATTCTTATTACAGCAAAAATGTTTTTTTATTGGGAACAAGTGCAGCCAGAAATAGCATGCTGATCCAGGAAGTTGTTAAAGAGAAGACAATAAAATATCATATATAAATGAAAGCTAATTGTTTAAAAATATTTATATGCATATAAATTTGCTAATTGGTAGCTGTAATTCTTTTTAGTTTAAATAAATTGAATAAAAATTTAAAAAATAAAGTTACTAGTAATTTAGGTAGAGATGTGGCTTTTTCATAAGTTATATATTATTTGATTAGAAATTAGGCTTGTCTATGTTAACCTCAATTATCATACATATTCTATAATGCCCACACCTCTGTAATGTTAGAGAAGAATACCACAAATTTTACTTATCTTTCTCAAGTTTTAATTGTCTCACACCCAGGTATAATTTAGCAGCAATTATTTTAGCGTCATGTCTTTATGGAACACTTACAAAACAGCCTCCTTAGTATTCATATAAATGATAACTCTCTTCCTTTTTGCCTTAATATTTTATTGTTTACTTACAAATACAGAGAAGGAAAACTCTGACTCCAAAAAACCTCCGCTGCCTTGCGGCATACCTCTTCAGGGGAAAGGCTAAGGGAGTAAACCCCAACAGAAAATCCGGAGCCGGAGTCCCTAAGGCGGTTTGACGTTGTAGTCAACACCGGCAACTCCTGCGGCGCACGTGAAGCCAAGCTGTATTGATTCCGTCTTTCCCTTGGACCCTTCAGCTGCGAAGAGAGGGGGGGTCTGCTGCATGGGCAACAGCAGACCCTCCATATCACCCTGCCCAGGCTCTGTAGCTTCAGCTTCACTGGAGAGGACACTCCAGCGTCATCACAAGATGTCGATTCAACACGGGAGGAGACAGATACCGTGTCACTCCCGAGTCGGACTGCACAGCCATTCTCGGCGGTGCAGATAGACTCTTAAGAAGCTACACCATCGTCTCTCGAGACGGACGGCTGCCGACGACGACGACTTACAAATACAAATAATCTAGTCTTAACTGCTTAAAAACAACTTAACTGAACAGAGTAAAGTGAGCAGAAAGAAGGCACACTAGAGAGTCAACTAATAGCTCTGAGCTTTCAGTACATTTGGGCTCAGTATATCTGTGTTTGTGTTTTCCAGAGAAAATGGAGCACTTTAGGTAATCTACATGAGTCAATTGGAGGTCAATCAAGAACTGGCCTGTGAAGGATGGGGAAAGGTTGCTTAAAGATGCACTAGTCTCCAAGTGAATAAAAAATGTTAGCTCTTTCAAATGTTTGAGAGGGAAACAAAAAAAAGAATTCATTTATTAAAAACTGTATTTATTTTTACAATCACCTTCAAAGTACTCTCTATTTTATGCAATACACCTATAGAGATTTTTTTCCACTGCTCAATACAGTTTTTGAACTCATCAATTTTTAGGTTTTTTAGGTTTTTTAGTGCTTCTGCATTTTTCACCTTTTTCACATAGGAAAAATGTTTTCCTTTGAGGAATTTATTTTTTATCCAGGGAAACAAACAAAAAAGTCACTCAGGGTGATACAAAGTAAATAGGGAGGTTGGGGCACAGGGGTCATGTCCTTTTTGGTAAAACACTTCTGAATACTCAGTGTGGTGTGGGCAGGTGTGCTCATAAATCACACAACATGAAATGGGCAAACACGTTGAAAGAGTCTTCAAAAATAATTCACTAAAGCCGAATACAGCCTCTCACAACATTGCCAGTTGGTACACTGATACAGATGGATGTAGGGAAACCTGCACTACAAGGGGCCCTTCCTTCAGAAGATAATTCCATTTTTGGGGTCCCCCATCATAAAAGTCTGTTACTAAAATATCCAGAGGCTTTGTTTATTTGGAAAAATTTTACCTCAATCTTTACTAATGTGTCTTTAATATTTTATTTCATGAAAAGAAAGAAAATCTGTGGAAGAGCAACAAATTAGCTACTTTCAAAAAAGAAACACTGACTTAAGAAAGAAAAAATGCACCACATTTTATGAATGCATGTTAGGTAACAGTTCACATATGACTTTTTCAGAGGTTTATAAATATAAAATAGACATCTTACTATTTTATAGGTGATTAGAATGAAATTCCATAATGAAAGGTTTCAGTAACTAATTACACTCTTGAGTAGTTACAAAAATTATAATCATATATCTATTGAATTTCCTGGCTGGTTTGGCTCAGTGGATTGAGCGTTGGCCTGCGAGCTAAGTGTCACTGGTTCGATCTTCCAGTCAGGGCACATCAGAGAAGGAAAACTCTGACTCCAAAAAACCTCCGCTGCCTTGCGGCATACCTCTTCAGGGGAAAGGCTAAGGGAGTAAACCCCAACAGAAAATCCGGAGCCGGAGTCCCTAAGGCGGTTTGACGTTGTAGTCAACACCGGCAACTCCTGCGGCGCACCTGAAACCAAACTGTATTGACTCCGTCTTTCCCTTGGACCCTTCAGCTGCAAAGAGGGGGCGGGGGGTCTGCTGCATGGGCAACAGCAGACCCTCCATATCACCCTGCCCAGGCTCTGTAGCTTCAGCTTCACTGGAGAGGACACTCCAGCGTCATCGCAAGATGTCGATTCAACACGGGAGGAGACAGATACCGTGTCACTCCTGAGTCGGACTGCACAGCCATTCTCGGCGGTGCAGATAGACTCTTAAGAAGCTACACCATCGTCTCTCGAGATGGACGGCTGCCGACGATATCTATTGAACTAAATCAAACACAAATGAAAATATCTCTGAGACATAGCTAATTATTAATACTACCCTAGAATAAAACCTCTTTGCTTTAGTATATGTTACTTAAATTTGATAGTTTATATTAAGCTTTATATGTTCAATCTGAGATATTTTCCTGTACTTAAGATAGCCATTTACAAAAGTGAAGACAAACCTTGAATTCACCATAAAATCAATATTCCTTGCCCAGTCTTTATTTTTTGAAATTTAAGAGGACATAAATGTGTGCAGTTAAACTTGATTACTGCAGTCTCCTCATATCATTAGCATTCTTCTCTTTCAATCTTGGAGTTAAGGAAGAGGAAAGACAGAGGGAGGTAACTGGGGACAGGTAACTTATTGGCTATTGGCTGACAATCATGTTGTACACTCACTGGATCACTAGTTGCTTCTAAACTCTATCTTTATTAATTATTGAACATAAGCTATAAAATAAGAAATGAATACAAGCTATAACATAAAGGAGGATCCAGTAGCACATGCATTCACATTAAGCTGTGCTAGTGGTAAATAAAGAAAATTCCCTTTACTCAATCAGACAGTGATGAAAATTGTGGGGGGGAAAATCTTAGCATAGAACCTGGGAGGTATTTTATACTAACCTAATTCACAAAAATATTTTCATAGCATGCCAGTAGTGATTTAAGTATGTATATCAATGGTCCCTCAAAGATGTTTTTGTGCTCATTCTTAGAACTTGTGAATATGTTACAGTGCCTGGCAAAGAGAATTAAGAATGCAGTTGGAATTAGGGCTGCTAATCAAAAGACTTAAGATAGGAGATCATCCTCGATTATCCAGGTTGTCCCAATATATTCACAACAGACTTGTATTAACTATAAAATTTTGTTTATTTTTATTTTTTATTTTTTGGTTTTTTAGTACAGTTGTCCCATTTTTCCCCATTGCTCTCCCCCACACAGCCCACCCCCTCTCCCACAGTCATATCCCTCCCTGTTGTCCATGTCCATGAGTCATTTATACATGTTTCTTGACTAAACCCTTCCCTTACTTATCCCCCTTCTTCTTCTCTCCCTCCCCTATTGACTGTTATTCTGCTCCCTGTCCTATTTAGTTTGTTTATGTTGTTCTTTAGTTTCCTGTATTAAGTGATATCATATGGTATTCTTCTTTGCCTGGCTTATTTCACTAAGCATAATTCTCTCTAGTTCCATCCATGTTGTCGCAAATGGCAGGAGTTCCTTCTTTCTCTCTGCTGCATAGTATTCCATTGTATAAATGTACCACCGGTTTTTGATCCACTCATCTTCAGATGGACACTTAAGCTGTTTCCAGCACTTAACTATTGTAAACAGTGCTGCTATGAACATAGGGGTGCATAAGTTCTTTTGAATTAGGGTTTTAGGATTTTTTGGGTATAATCCTAGCAGTGGAATAGCTGGCTCTAAAGGCAGTTCCATTTTTAGTTTTTTGAGGTAAGTCCATACTGTTTTCCATAGTGGCTGCACCAGTCTGCATTCCCACCAACAGTACACTAGGGTTCCATTTCTCCACATCCTCTCCAGCACTTGTTGTTCTTTGATTTGTTGATGATGGCCATTCTGACTGGTGTAAAGTGGTATCTCATTGTGGTTTTTATCTGCATCTCTCTGATGGCTAGTGATGTTGAGCATTTTTTCATGTGTCTATGGACCTTCTGTATGTCCTCTTCAGAGAAGTTTTTGTTCAGTTCCTTTGCCCATTTTTTTTAAATTGGGTTGTCTGTTTTCTTGATGTTGAGTCATATAAGCTCTTTATATATTCTTTTTTTTTTTCTATTTAGGAGAACATCTCTTTTCATCTTCGGTATTCTCCTTACCTACCTCATATAATATATTAATTAACAAATATTTATTGGATTCCTGAGGATTATCACTACGCTATTGGAAAAGAAAACTGAGTTCACTTCTTTGTGAAGTGCTAAATTATCAACAAGCACAAGGCATCTAATGCAGATTTGTGGACAGTGATGTGTGGGATGTGTCTATGCATTTGGGATGTATGTGTGTGTGCCCCAAATATGATGCTTGATGAGTCATAACATGATGAGGCATGAGTCCCGAAAGACCAAAAAATGTATAAAATAAAGTTGACTGATATATAAAAAATATTATTCTAGTTGAGAAGTGGAGAAAATATCATGTGCAAAGGTTCCAGAAGAGGCATTTTGAGGATTTCAAGTAGTTTAATTTGACTGGAATTACATGGGTAATGTAAGGAAACAGCAGAAGTTGAGTCAAAGAGAGGAAGAATATAAAGAGCCCCATAGGCCAAGTGAGAGACTTCAAATTTTACCCTCAGGAAATAAGAAGTTAGTATAGTTTTAAATCTAGAAGATACTGTATTGGTCAGGGTTCAGTCAGAAAAGCAGAACCCACACTAGGTACTTTAACATGGAGAGTTTAGTATAGGGAATTGGTTTCACAAGTTTTGCAGAGCTGAATGAGGAAGTGGGAACACTAAAGTGATTCAAAGATAAAAAACTAATGCATTCCAGGGATAATAGCTATAGAAAGAAGCTACTATCTCTGTGGCTTTCAGAATAAATACAAGAAGTTAGACTGCAGAAATTCAAATTGAAGAAGGGCATTTGAATTTGGGGCTTAGAACTCTGGAAGTAGGAATGTTCTGGATTGCTGCTGCATCTTTAAATGGGCATGATGAGCTAGTACTAAAATGTGGGAAAAGGCTGGAGACTGGAAAAAGCAGACATACTACTAACAGGGCAAAGTACTCTTGCTGGAGAAGTCCTGTCAAGACTAGCAACAAGTTTTTATATTCCGGCCTTCCTCTACCACTCCCTATCAGCAGAATTGAATAACAGGGGATGCTCTAGCAAAGAAGGTATGCAGTTTGCAGAATCCCAACCTCTCTATCATGAAGTTGAGTATAGATGAATGGACTTGGGGCTGAGAGACCATAACTTAATAATTGACCCAGATCACTGCTTAGCCCACTCAGCCTCCTAATATAATGCTATTTATGAAGATCTGAAGTCCCAACAATAATGGTATCCATCTCTGGATAATGTTAATTTCTCCTTTAGGATCACAATCCTGAATAACTGCTAACCAAAAGGTCAATTTAATCTAAAGTTTAATTTACTTTAAACAGTTACCACCAGTGACCTTTACATGAAATAATTATATATATATATATATATGTGTGTGTGTGTGTGTGTGTGTGTACGTGTATGTGTATATATATGTGTATATATATACATATACACACATATATTCCTAACAAGCAATAAAACTCTAGTGAATTAGTATTGTCCTGATTTCTGTAGAATAGTCATAGGCCTCAATTTGTAACCCCTTCCCATTACCCATAACATGTACTATTTGACCTCAACCAGCATCTCAGCTTGTCAGAACTTCTGCACTGAGTTTGGTAACTCAAATGTGTACATCTGGGAAGTTTCAATTCTTTGTGGTCTTTGTTTTGATTGTTGTAGTTTTTCCACTTATTTTTACTATTGAACATGTGTTCCTTAACTAGAAGCTATCTAAGGAGTGGTAGTGTGACACATAAGGCATTGTGTAAGTGCACAGATGTCAGCCTGGCAGAAGCATTTTAGGCAGGACAAAAAATCCAAATGCAGAATACATGTTTATTCTGTTGAGGAAAAATTGCTACCTCCCCCACAAAGGAAGAGGTCTAATATAATCCACCTGCTACTAGATGTTTGCCTAATGAGGAGCCCCAATCTAGGGGGTTATCGCTTTGGTTTTGATCAAGCACTTGGCAGTAGCAGTACCCTAGTCAGCCTTAATGAGGGAAATTCAGTGTTGTTGAAACCATGCACAATTTTCTTGTTCTGCTACAAGGATGCCCATGAAAGAGACTGATATAAGTATACCTGTCATCTGGCCCACCTAATTGCTGAGAATCTCCTTTGTCTGCAGTTATTTCAATTTGAAGTGGCTTTATATGGGTCAAAATATATTTTCATGCTTTGTGTGAATTCCAAGAGCTTATCTGAATGCCTTTCTCCTAGACCTCCTATACTTATCAATCCTCTAATTTTGTGCTTTACAAGTTCCTGACCATCTGACCAAACTATTAGCCACTGTGCTTAAACCAGTCTTTGGCCCCTTTTAGTTCATGCACACTTCACAATCCAGACAAAGACAAGCAAACATAATGTTGGATGTTCTTCTGCTGGGAGGGTTTCATTTCACCCCTGTTATTTAGGAATACGGTTGATTGGGGCTGTAGTGCCCCAACTGTCCACTTCCAGTTAGTGCCAAGGACTTACCTAGTCAGATTTATGGTTCACAAAGATGACTCTGTCATAGTGAAAAATAGATTAGAGGAGGCATTTGCATTTTCAACATATGAGATGATGATGTCTTGAATGAAAGCAATGGCAATGAGAATTTAAAAACTAAAATGAACTAAAAATCTTGAGAATGAAGAATTCTGTGTACGTTTGATACTACTTATCTGATTATTAGTTTTCAGAGGGTAAAGGTTGAGTCCAGTTTGCCTTACAGCCTTCTTCTACCAATAGGTCAGGTGATTTGCATACTGACAACTACAAAAATTCTTACTTTAGATGAAATATCCTTTTCCTTTCTCCCAATTCTTGGAGCAAAATCATTCATTAAAATGATAACTTCTGTACAAAGCAGTTTTTACTTTGTTTCTTGTATCTTCCAGATACAAGCATTACATCCTGACATGCAAATGACAAATAGAATATTAAAATCTGCTCAACATCACCATGTATCAGGAAATGTCAATTAAAACCACAATAAGATATCACCTCACACCCTTCAGAATGACTATCATTTGAAAAAGTGCATAAATAACAAGTACTGGTAAGGAGGTGGAGAAAAGGTAACCCCCATACACTCACTGTTAGTTGTATGATAAATGGATACGGCCACTATGGAAAGAATATGGAGATTCCTCAAAAAATTAAAAATAGATCTGCCATATGACCCAGCAATTCCACTTCTGGGTAATTTATCTGAAGGGAAAAAAAGACACTAATTTGAAAAGATATATGCATGACTATGTTCATTGCAGTGTTATATACAATAGCCAAGATATTGCAAACTAGGTGATTGAGAAATGAATGAATAAAGAAGATGCATGTGTGTGTGTGTGTGTGTGTGTGTGTGTGTGTGTGCACCATTTGTGACAATATGGTTGGAACTAGAAGGTATTATGCTACATGAAATAAGACAAACACAAATACCACCCAATTTCACTAATTTCACTTACATGTGGAATCTAAAAAATATCAAAAACAGATCTATTGATACAGAGAACAAATTGATAATTGTCAAAGGGGAGGGAAATTGGGGAATGCATGAAAAGAAAAATAAAGAGTTACATTCTGGATTATATAGTCCATGAAAAAAAAAACACACACTTACTGAATCTATATATTTCATTATTATTTTTAAAGATATGATTTACTTATTTTTAGAGAGAAGGGTAGGGAGGGAGAAAGGAGAAAAACAGGGAGAGGAACACCAATGTGAAAGAAAAACATCAATAGGTTGCCTCTTGTTCTCACCCTGGCCAGGGACCACAATCACAACCCAGGCATGTGCTTGACTGGGAATTGAACCGACAACCCTTCTCTTTGTGAAGTAACACCCAACCAACTGAGCCACACCTGTCAAGACATTTTGTTATTGTATAATCCTTAACATGTTAAGTGTAAAGACCTAGCTGATTTGAAGCTTAGAGAAATTTGAATGGAACCATGTGAGCTAATCTCTTGCCATAGTCGTCGTCGTCGGCAGCCGTCCGTCTCGAGAGACGATGGTGTAGCTTCTTAAGAGTCTATCTGCACCGCCGAGAATGGCTGTGCAGTCCAACTTGGGAGTGACACGGTATCTGTCTCCTCCCGTGTTGAATCGACATCTTGTGATGACGCTGGAGTGTCCTCTCCAGTGAAGCTGAAGCTACAGAGCCTGGGCAGGGTGATATGGAGGGTCTGCTGTTGCCCATGCAGCAGACCCCCCGCCCCCTCTTTGCAGCTGAAGGGTCCAAGGGAAAGACGGAGTCAATACAGCTTGGCTTCAGGTGCGCCGCAGGAGTTGCCGGTGTTGACTACAACGTCAAACCGCCTTAGGGACTCCGGCTCCGGATTTTCTGTCGGGGTTTACTCCCTTAGCCTTTCCCCTGAAGAGGTATGCCGCAAGGCAGCGGAGGTTTTTTGGAGTCAGAGTTTTCCTTCTCTGTCTTGCCATAGTAATACTGTGTAATGCTCACAAAACTTTAGTAGCATGCAACATTAGTATTTATAGCACATGTCAAGGCTGGTCAGAGAAGCAGCTCTACTAATGTTGAATGAGTTCACTCAAATGTCTGAGGGTTGGCCAGGACAAGTAAGATAAATGGGATCTGCTCCAGATGTCTCATTCTTTAGCAGAATAACCCAGACAATTCCTGTGGAGATAAAATGGATGTGAGAGAACGGGAAAGCAAGCTCAGTTTCACATGTAGTTTCCTGTCTTATGTTTGCACCATGTTTGCTAAAATAATAATAGGCAAAGCAGGTCTCAGATATAAGCCCAGAATCAGAGTTGGAGGCAGAAATTGCAACATCACCCATTAAAGGATAAACTAGAAGAAACTATAAATTAGATTCTTCTGCTATCTACCATGAGGAATATATATCAAGGGCATGAAATAAAAATTCCCTTTCTTAGTCAGGAGACCCTACATTTGGGAAGACTAACAGGACCAGAAAATTGAAGGGTGGTACAACTCATGATTATGGGCAGTCCACATATGCAGAAAAGTCCAGCCATTGGGATTTGTGAATCTTCAGCCTCACTGATCTCAGGAAGATGCCAGCCTCTAGACATCCCATACTATTTGAGGACCTGGGTCTAGAATTAAAAAAGATTAGACATAGTTAACCAAAAGAGTTTTTGAGTTAATGATGCCTCTATCTTAATTTTAATTTGGTAAATATTCTGATTTCCATATGTAATTTGTTTATGCTTTTAAACAATTTTAGTAGAGTTTTTTAAATTTTTAAAAATCATTTGTCATACTCTGGTTAATCTCAGGAGAACATATTTGTTCACATGTAATATACATGGTATAACTGAGTGTGGTGGTGTTGCATATACTCAACTAACAATCTGGGTAAATCTAGCAGAATTGCACAGCTAGGAGTAACTTGAGGAATGGTTTTGAATTCAATATGTTTGCCAGTAAGAATGCTTTTCTCTCAATTACTGTCAAGTTATATTAAAAATAATTAAATATTTTTATAGTATGTAGTCATAAAGAGCAATCGTGAGAGTAATTTTTAATGTAAAAGATTAGTGAATAGACTGTGATAAATAAGATATGATTCCATTTGCCATGCAGTTTGGTTGTTAAACTTTTACTACCGAGGAGTGAACTTTTATGTTTTGATGATGGTAATATTTTTGTAAAATCAATCTGGCAACTCCAGGAAGGACATGTCATTCAGATAGAACAGAGTCAGGATGATGAAGTTTTTGAATTAGTTCAAGAATAAGTTACATATCTAAATCAATGTGGTTGCATTTAAACAGGAAAGAGGGACAAATGACGAAGTCACTGCAAAAACAGAATTAATGATTGTTATTATGTTAACAGTGCATACTCAAAGCTTAATCTGCAAACTGCAAGGCATGATTATTGAAAGAGTTCAAGGACTTTCAACTGTAGTTATTTCTACTGAAGTAGAAGTGTTTTTTTAAGAGGAAAAAAAAAAGGTTCCATCTCTACCTCATGAGTTCAATTTGTATCCTTCCAAAATCTTCATTGAGTGCATTTAGTAAAACCTAATCTCTTTATTTTTAAAATATTTTATTTATTATTTATTTTTAGAGAGAGGAGAAAGGAGGGAGAATAATAGAAATATTGTTGTGTGAGAGAAACATCAATCGGTTGCCTCTTGCACATGCCTCAACTGGGAATGTGCCCACAACCCAGGCATCCACCCTGACCGGGAATTGAATCAATGACATTTTGATTTGCAGGATGATGCCAGACCAACTGCACCACATGACTCAGGACTAAAACTTAATCTCTTCAGATTCAGTTTTTTTTGTTAAGAAAAATGGGAATAATTAGACAATCTAATTACCATAATAATTATAACATATTAGAATTACATAGATCCCCATCACTCCAAATTATTTTATATACTCCCAATAATCCTATCTGTGCTAGACAATGTTAGATATGATCATTCTTTTTCAATATAAGAGAGAATGATAAATGTGTGCATTTTTATGACTGTGCTATATGAGTTGAGGGCTTGTGTTCTTAACCTGGGTTTTACATGTTAAATGCAAATGGTACAATCCAGCTGGCTTTTCTGGTGGGAATTTAGCACTTACTTTCCTTTTGATCTGAAGTTGAGCTTTGTCTTTATTGAATATAAAATAGTTATTCTACTTCTTCTAATTTAGGATAAACGTTTTTGGAATGATTTAAGGTTTAAATGAAGTATAAGTAACATTTGTAGCTGAACTCAAAAAGGAATGCAATGGCTTATTTATGCCATGCCTTTGTTTTTTCTAAAATTTACAGAAATAGTCATACAATAAAATATAATTGGATAATTATGTTTTGCAGATTTATAAAAACTCTAATTAGTTTATCTTTAAAGGTCAATATTGTCTGCAAAATATAAATTCAAGCCATTGTTTTAAATGTCAAGGTGACAGTTTTCTCAGGTGAGTGGAATGATTAGTTTTACTGGATGTCAGATGGATGTTTTTACTCTCCAGAAACGACCTCAAGAACTTACTTTGTGGGATGCAAGAATGCTCTCCCCTAGGGCACAGCACTCAAAACCTAAAGTTGAAGACTGAAACTATTGTTCCTGAGGGATGTGTTTGAGAGCCAAGCTCTTTTTTCCCCCAAGTCCTTTCCAAGTTTTTAGACTCACAAGAGAAAAACAAAACCACAGAATAAAATTATATTATGCTTATCATGTTTTCATTAGTCTGTACAATTTCTGTATTTTTCTGGAGTAGACATCACACCAAAAACACTTCAAGAGGGAAATGATATCTAAAGATGGAATTTTTTTCTGAGGATTCCTTAATGTAAATAGCAAATAACTGTATAAGAATTGTGTGTGTTCGCATCAGTATCCAAAGATCTATGACTTACTTCCAAATACTTCTTAAACTCAATCATGATTCTGGGGCAAGAGAGAGAGGAGAAGGAGGCTGTACAGGATGGTGTTGGGATGCTTTGGATTGAGTGAAGAGGATACAATTTCCTCCTCTGGCCAAAAAAAAAGACTTTATTCTTCAAGTCATGAAAAATCAACAATGTGCCAGGTCCTATGCTGGGTGTTCAGGAATTGTATTAATACACTAGGGCTTCCACAACAAAGTTCCACAAACTTGGTGTCTTGAGTAACAGAAATTAATTTTCTTACAGTTGTGGAGGCTGAAAGTTCAAGATCAAGATGTTAACAAGGTTTATTTCCTCTGAGAGCCACAATGGGAGGGTCTATTTCAAACTGTTCACCTTGGCTTGCAGATGGCTGCTCTCTGCTGCCTCTTTACCTGGTTGCTCTTCTTTGTACTCACACCAGAATGTATCTTTGTATGACCAAATTTCCTCTTCTTATAAAGACACCAATCAGAATGGATCCTGCCCACTCCATTGGCCAGATTTTAACTTAATCACATCTTCCGATGCCCTGTCTCCAATACAGTCACCTTCCGAGTTCCGGGTTTAGGGCTTCAACATATGAATTGGGGATGTGCACAGTTGAGCCCATACATAACAAGAGTCAAACACACATAAATCCAACCCCTACTCTCAAAGTCACAGAGAGAAAGGCTTCAGTTGCTTGGTACATGTATTCCAACCACAAATAGTTGAGGATAATATTGTTTAAATGGACTCTACGAGTAAAGAAGGAACTCATGTTGTCACCACAAATGATAAACATAGGAATGTTTGTTAAGTAAAAATGAATGTGTGTTAAATGGAATCACTCTGAAGCAGATAATCTGGTTTAATCATATTTAATTTTTTTCCAATCATAGGCTTCAAAGTATGTGGTCCCAGGATTGACTAGAAACTAAAATACTCTCACCTATCTATGTGACTAAGTATGAAAAATCTCACCAAGTTGCATTTTGTAGATGATTCAATAGGAGAGTACAAGGGATTGCTTACTACGTTAAGGTTTCCTTTGCCTGTTCCATTTAAGCAACATTTACAGACAGTTAAAAACTCAAGGATTCAGATCCAGGGCAAATAATTTTACCACTACTCACAAAAATATTAATTTGCCTCTGAATATATCTTTTGTTTAGAATATTTTTCATAAGATGATTACACCAAATTAACAGTGAAAACAGCATTTGATTGCATGAATGTGACATGAGAAATTTCTCACAAGTTCAATCAATCAAATAAATAAGTAAATAAATAATAAAATCAGTCTCAGATTAATGTCATTGAAGTAATTATCATTTTTTAATTTACACAGACCTTACATTTAGCATTATATCATACTTTCATTTAAACAAAGTCAGATCTTCAGTTTTCTTATTATTAATTATTTATATACTTCCAGCACTTCTTATACACTTCCAGTACTTCTTATACAATTCATTCTTTTCCCGAGCTTTACAATATTCCATTTTAGCTTGCAGCAACCAATTTTATTTTTTACAATACTTTCTCTGCTCAAATCCTATCCAGAGAAGACATGTGGAAAGGGGTAAGAGGCTACTATGATCCAGTAGATGCTGATTTCCTGGTTTGGCTTTGCCACCTGCTACCTGTGAATCACCTTTCTTAGTCTCAGTTGTCCTTTGTGCAGTTTGCTGTACTAACACTTCATAGAGTCATCATGTAATCTAAAGACATTGTACTTGGAAAGTGCATTCTGAAATTTCATTAAAGTGACAGGTGAGGTATTCATAAAGCTTTCATGTCAATGACAATCAAATAGTGCTCACTGTCTGGGACCTCTTTTTTGGTGATCTTGACTTAATGTTGAAAGTCAGTTATTATTAAATCAGTTTAAGAAAGACACTTAATAAAACGTAGGTAAGGGTCTCACATAAAAATACTTTAGAAAGTGTCATTGCTTACTTACAAAAATATCTTTTCCTTCTAGATGATTTTTGCTAAAAGGAACCAAAGTACATTTCTGTTCAGGGGTACAGTAATATCTACACATACACTCACACAAATTACACATTCTCCTGTGATTCAAAGATCTTAAACTCTAATGGTTAGTAGGGCATATTTTTCATGGTACATGTTGAGCTGTAGGATACAGGTGCCATCTGTCCCATCTCCATGCACACATTACCTTGAAGTAGACATCCATAATGTGTATCAAGGTGCTATTCAATAAAAAACAAAACAAAACAAACAACAACAAAAAGCTGCTCATGTCATTTGTTTACTTCCTGTTTCTTTTTCTATGACGCATTAAACAGAAAAGTCAAATGCCATAGCCACTGGCAGTTATGTCTGACTGAAAGATCTCCCTTGATGCCAGCTGGTACCCAACCTGGTGCTATGCCAAATATGTCATCTTGCACATATGCATCAGAATCAAAGTCAGCAACACACAACAAATTAATTCTTAAATGTCCTAATGTTTATCAACTGGTTTTTGAAAGCATAGTCAAGCTATCCTTCACTAAGAGTTCTGTCCTTAAGCAGTGTGGCATAAAAGAGGCTGAACAGAACCAGATCTCTCATATCACCTGTCTTATTACATTGGAGGTTGACAACAGGTCAGACAGGGCACCTGGCAAGTTTCCAAGCAGTCCTATTTGTATAAGTGAATTTTGCTTATAACATTATTCATGCAATCACTTAGCAATTTGCCACATTTTTCAGATATGAATTTACTTATCTGAGGCTATAAAATCAATGTCACTATGTAAAGAGGCATGCCCACCTGGTGGGGGTAAAATGACTACCACATTAAGAAACATTTTTAGTACTTTTCCACAAGATTTGGCTGACATTGAGTACACTGATGAAAGCTGAAGAACAGGAGCCTCAAATGTTTCAGCTACTTGTCTGGCTGGTGAGAAACACATGTAGCTGCCTGCAGTCAGCTACCCTTCACAGCCAAGGCTGAGGAGAACTTTCCAGGTCTCATTCCCAATCATATTATTATCAGTTATTTATTTAAGAAGAATCTCTTAGCTGATGTGTACTTCCTCATAAACCCTCACTTTCCTGTGAATCTTATTTGGGTACTTACATACTGCAGGATATTAAGAAAATTGTTTTTTATTTATTCTTTTTTTCTTTTGAGCCTGGGCAAAGTATTGAGAAATTGCTACTTGCCATAATAGATAAAAACAGAAGTTATTCAAAGTGCATTAATCACAAGCTGCCATCTAAATACTATTATTCACAAAGACTATAATAATAATGATGATATTTTTGATATATATTTAACTTTATAGCATGTGATACATACATACTCACATTCTTTGTGTGAAATAAAGCAAATCCTAGCTTAGAAAATAGAGACTGTTATATTCCTAAATCTGAGTTTTTGAAAGTTTCCATTTTTTTATCGCTTTTCAAATACTGCTCTTGGAGATACACAATTCTATAGAAATATTTTATGAGTATTTGGTAGTTGAGGGCTTTCCACACATATTCCCCCATATACCTTTGTGGATAAGGGAATGTAAATGTAACAGTAATTAAAATATTAACTCTAATCAATATTTATTGAACACTCCTTTTGTGCAATACACTCTTCTAGTTTCTTTATTATATTAATCCATTTAAGTGTATTTCACTTAAAATTTCAATGAGTTTGTTAAATTATATACAAAATAAGGGTCCTTCCTAGATAACCTTTTTGCCTCCTCAATCTAATATTCTATTATTCCTAATATATTTTACTTATCTGTCTACATACATGCTTATATGTCTGCATGTGTTCATGTTGCACATCAGGTTAAATTAATTATTGGTTTAATTATAGTTTTCAAGTATTTAATATTTAAACAAGTCATGCTCAGGAACACTGTGCAAAAAAATTGTATTAATTTTTAAAGAGGAACATGAGGAACTTTCTCAAAAATTACTATCTAGATAGAAGACAAAATACATGTACTCCTATAATAAACATTTAAATTGTAAGGATGCTGTCCTAACAATACGGTCACCAGTATGCTCTAGTATTACTACTGTTAAGAATCATGTGTCAATGCAAAGCCAAAATGGCCATTGATTTATGACACATTTGTATCTCATTGATATATATCTATATTAATTAGGATTTCCTTTTACAAACATTGTTGTTATTGCTTCACTTATCAGGAACCACCTCCATTTTTTAAATTAAATTCAGGGTTTGGCTCTAATTCTTACCTTTAACCATTGTCTTGATAACTAATATTTTTGTTAATGATACTTTGCACCTGTTGACTTCCATGATACCCCGCTGACCATCCATATGTCTTAAGCCCTATATCATAGATATAGGACTTTATCACCCAATTACATACAGTACCTTATCACCCAATTATATTATACTACTTCTAAGATCTCAAATTTGTTGACAGTTTCTCACACCACAATGCCCCCAATATCCACTTTTTTCCATAACCTCTTATACACTTAACCCTTAAAATACAAACTGCTTCACTTGCACAAGTATATATTCTTTGCACATTTCTTCCTATGCTTCATTTTCTAAGTATCGTATCGTATCGGCAGCCGTCCGTCTCGAGAGACGATGGTGTAGCTTCTTAAGAGTCTATCTGCACCGCCGAGAATGGTTGTGCAGTCCGACTCGGGAGTGACACGGTATCTGTCTCCTCCCGTGTGGAATCGACATCTTGTGATGACGCTGGAGTGTCCTCTCCAGTGAAGCTGAAGCTACAGAGCCTGGGCAGGGTGATATGGAGGGTCTGCTGTTGCCCATGCAGCAGACCCCCCCTCTCTTCGCAGCTGAAGGATCCAAGGGAAAGACGGAGTCAATACAGCTTGGCTTCAGGTGCGCCGCAGGAGTTGCCGGTGTTTACTACAACGTCAAACCGCCTTAGGGACTCCGGCTCCGGATTTTCTGTCGGGGTTTACTCCCTTAGCCTCTCCCCTGAAGAGGTATGCCGCAAGGCAGCGGAGGTTTTTTGGAGTCAGAGTTTTCCTTCTCTAAGTACATACTGAATATTTCCACTAAATAACCTGTGGTTCTTTCATACAGCTCAAGTTTAACTCAACCTTCCTCCAAAATAGAAACTTTATTTAAAAAAAATTTTCATTCAAGTGTTTTAACTCTTCACCAGTCATCTTAGAATATTCTGAGAGTTCTTGTGAAGTTTTCATGCTAAAAAACAACCACTGGTTCACCACTTCATTCACAGTAACTGTTGCATTTTTACTGTCACTAAGTTGTAACATCTTTCTCTTAGTTCAATATCATTTGGTCAGACAAGTCATTAACATTCTAATTGGTCTCTGGTCTCTTCCTCTGCAATTCATTTGGCACTCTGTTGCCAGTTTAATCTTTTTAATATAGTTTTCCACTGCAGAAAATCTTCAGCGGCCAGACTGATTATTCACTGTATCTTCATCATATCATGTACTTTGTCTATACGTATGTTAGTGGTTACATCATTTCACTTTTCTGAAACACTCTTTCTTTTTCTCTTAATCTATTTACACTTTACTTATCTTTTGTTCCTCAGCTGAGGTCCATTTCTTCCAGAAAGCTTTCCATACTCATGTCAGATTTCACTAACATTTCTCTTCTTTTAATAATATATTCAGGGTGTTACCATATAAATGTTACTTTTATATTCATTAGAGCAGACAGGTTGAAGAGCTCTCACTTCTCTTGGGCATCTATTACTGAATGTCAGAGCTGTGATTCAAACCAAGAACATTCTATTTTCATTTTTCCATAGACCAATCTATTTAATATATTCAGCGGATCATTTTTGTACTGAAATGTATATATTAGTTTGTATTAAGGGCTAAACTGTATCTCTCCAAAATTCATATAATAAAATCCTAACCCCCAGTCCTACAGAATGTGACTGTATTTGGAGATAGGGCCCTTAAAAAGGTAATTAAAGTAAAATTAGGTCATATGATTGGGCCCAAACTAAATCTGGCTGGCATCTTTAGGACACAGGCAACATAAAGGCTGAGGGGCAACCACATAAGGACATAGTGGGAAGGGGACCAATTGAAAGATAAAGAGAGAGGCTTGCAAATCAAACCAACCCTGTCTACACCTTCATCTTAGACTCATAGCTTCCAGAACTCTGAAGATGTAAATTTTGGTTATTAATGCCAACCAGACTGTGACATTTGTTATGGCAGCTCTACCACACTAATATACCTTTCACAATCATTTATATATAATATTACTTACAAAGATCTACAAAACTCGAATGTTAACATAAATAATTTAAGTATCAATATTACAACATGTTGACATCCCATTTGGTGGGCATGCATCCTAATTTTTAAAGAATAAGTTACCCTAAACAGCTAAACCTTACATCTAAATGTGACTTTGAAAATAAGCATCTAAAGTAAAATAAAGATATATTCAGTACTTTCAATACACATTATTAAATTTAGCTTAATATTATATTTCACTTTTTTTTAGAAGTAACACTTAAGTTATTCAGTCTTTTCTATTCCTTTGAATTTAAATGCCCCTAATCTGTCACAAATACTTAGCAAAAATTTAATACTCCTTTCTTGAGCTTATTTAAAATCTAGACTGGACAGAGTAAAACTGTTTGACTGATGGTCCAATTTCTACCTGAAATAAAGAGTCATTGCATAGATTAGAAATGTACAAAGATATTTTTTTCTTCCCAAGGCTATAACTACTGTTCTGAGGATTTTTACAAGCACTCAAAATGTCAAGACTAATTTAAGCAGAAGCAAAATACACCTGCTATTGGGGTTGACATCTATATTGACAATTTCTTACTATAAGCAGCACCTAGAGAAGTAATTTTAAATATAAAATCTTAAAATCCATAAATTTCATTTTATCTTATTTTTATAAAAGTTAGTTTTTAATTTTTAAGTTTATAAATTTTACTTATTTTTATGATTATAAATATAAGTTCAAAAATATGGTCCTAAAATGGGACTTTGCTTCTCAATGAGAATATAAAAATTTTAAATATAAGCTTATCTCTGTTATGCTCTGTTTATGTACCTGCCTTCTCATACTTTTCAAAGAAAAAATTACAAAGATTCCAAAATGTTATAGAATGGATTCCCTGAGAAAAAATATCCAATATGGAAATTTGTATGCAGGAAGTTTATTAATTTAAACTTGTGGGCATTTCCAGAAAGTGGAAGAAAGAATGCCTTAGTATTGAAGGTGAGACATCATGCTTACAAACCACAGCATCCATTATAGTAATATATTAATTCAATTTCATACATATTGGCCAAGCTTTTGCAGGTACCTAATTTTAATCATTATGAGACTCAGCTTTCTTCTTTGAAACTGATACTATTAATACCTTTCAGGCTTTCTTACAGTAATTTTGCTAGGAGAAAATATAAGTGAAAATTATTTGGAGCATAAAGGATCAGGGCTAAAATATATGTTCGTAATTATCTAGGCCTTTTTTTTTTCTTTATTGTACAGCTAAAGAATCAAAGCCTAATATTGATATATAGTTACAGTTCTAACAATTTATATTTGTTGCCTCATGTAATTCTATTACCCTTTAAGAAAATAAACAGGAGTCACATTACTTGCTCAGAGCCACACAGCTGGGGGCAGGAGACAACACAGATGATATCTCACCCAATGGCTATGCACACTTCCAAACATTATAAGACATTGCTTCTGGTGAGACAGTAGTCAATGGAAGACTGACTAACTGTCAGGTCTTCAACTTCCTGCCATGTAGTTTATTTAACCTATAATTGGAGGCCATGATAGACTGCAAAGCAGAAAAAGCACACTAGCAACCAGGGAAGAACACACTTTTACATATTTGATTGCTATTTTTGATTTTATTTTTATTGGTTTGTTTTAGTCTGCCCAGAGCTTTATAATGTAATGTGTCTCTACAGCTATTATGTTTAGTACCTTACCAAGAAGTTCAGCATCTTTTATACCATGTATAATTTGACTTCATGCACTTACATTCCCAGCCTGGCCTGTTTAGACACCTGAATTTGCAACCCAAGGTTAACCATATGTAGATGATGATAATAATGAAGTTGATAATGGAAGAAGAATTATCAGAAAGAGAAGGAAGTGAAGGAGGTAGAGAAGGATAAGATAAAAAGAAGAGGAAGAAAAAGGAGAGGTAAAGGTACAGAATAAGTTATAGTTTATAACAATAATATAAATAATATTTAACTCTTATTATAGTCTCTCATTAGTATATAATCTATTGGTCCTCTAAAAATCTCATCTGATATACAATTTTAAAGGAGTGTCACTATTTTTTTCCAGATGTAATTTGCTTACATGAATTTATGTTCCCACATAGACTATTTGGTGGGAGCCAAAACTTATATATTAATACACATATTCATGGGGTAGAGAGCACAGAAAGGAAGGGCAAGATAAACATTTTAATTATGAAAATATGAATATTTTATTTCATATTAAACCAGGAGAGAAGTGCCTAGGAAAATCAGAGACATATTGTTACAGGTATTATATTTCATGTTGAAGATATAGAAATAAAAGCCAAACATTTTCAATCATATAATAAAAACAAGAAGAGGCTGAAACAAATGGTGCACTTAGCATATAAGTAAGAGCTACATGTCTTAGATGATCAGGAAAGGCTCCCTGTAGGCAGTAAAATCTAAACTAATTTTAATAAATATCAATAATTGATTAGTTGAAGAAAGAAAAAAGGTACATTACAGATCAGGAGTAGCATATGAAGTCATAAAGGAACATAAAAATATAAATAGCCTGCACAATTATAAAATCATGTGAGATTGCTGACAGAAAGGCAGGTTATGACATTGCCAGGGGTCATGATGCCCAGTGGGTATCCATAGGAATGCAGCCCACACAAAGAAGAGCAGAACTGAGAGGTGGAAAGAGAACAGTATCTGATAGACCTATTGCTGACCCTCTAACCAGCTGTGCCAGCTATTTTTGAGACTTTTTATTTCCAGGGTCTATTAATTCCCCCTTTTCACTTAAGCTAGTGAGAGGCAAGTTACCTTTGAAATCAAGAACCTTGACAAATAAAAGTTATGTTTCTTCTAGCAATTGACTTAAAACTTTTAGAAACCCATGTCTTATGTGATTCATTATGCCACCCAGAGCAGCACCTTGCACATAGCACCTTATATCTTGCACACTTTACACCTTGCACACCCCACACATATACCTCATAATACACACACACACACACACACACACACACACACACACACACATATACACATACAACTCCCCTGAAGACCTGCATTTATAAAAATTGGCCAGAGCAGCTATGCTTAAAGATGAACTGGAAAGGACACAAAGAAAAACAGAAGAAAAACGGACTCAAAGAGAAATGGCAGTGGAAAATTCTATGAATATTTAACCTGTTTACATAGGTCCCCGATGGAGAGATTTTCTTTAAAAATCTGGCAAGATGCGACCATTTGCACTAATATAGTCTTCATTTCTAGAACTAATTATATAATTTATGTATATTTTGTTCTGTGATGTATCTCTTGTATAATTTACCAAATGGTTTATTTGGCAACACATAAGTTCACTGTTTTATGGGTCACAAAATATCCAACAGAAAACCATAATGGTCACTGTTGTCATTATCAGCATATATTGAGCTCTTTCTTTTGTGCCAGGCCTTATGCTAAATACATTTGCATATATTAGCTTAAAACAACCATGTGTGGTGGATAACACTACCATTCTCTTTTTTATATGATAAAATACCAGCTTAAATATGTTCAATAATTAGCAACATAGCTAACAAGTGGTAAATCAAGTTCCAAGCTCAATTCTATTTTTTTCTCCACAGTATATTTAAAAAGATCATACACCATGATCAAGTGGAATTTATTCTGAGGTTGCAAAGTTAGTACAACATTTGCAAATCAATAAATGTGATACACCATATAAGCAAAATGAATGACAAAAATCACACAATCATATCAATAGATGCAGAAAAAGCAGTTAATAAAATCAAGCACACATTTATGATAAAAACTACCAGCAAAGTGGAAATAGAGGGAAGATACATCAATGTAATAAAGGCCATATACAAGAAACCTAGAGCCAGCACAGCCAAGTTTTAACTATCACACTACAGTTTCAAGTCTGTATTAAAAACAAGGAATTTGGCATTTACATATAAGAAATTTCTCCTGGATATGACAGATACCTTTTGAGTTAAAGCATGAAGAACTACCAACTTTTCCTAACCTGTTAATACTCCATACTCAGAGGGATTAAGAAGGCTGTGAAGGTGATGGCCACAGAAAGCAGAGTTATCACAGGGCAGTCCCTCCTTGTATTTATTTGTCACTACATTCAGCAGAAGCTGAGCAGAACAAACAAGAAGCTACCATGCTCAGAATTTTGTTCTTCAAGAGACCAAAAACGTGCCCCTACTTCCCCACCGATGCACATATATTATATATGTAAAAAAACAAAGTATTATAGATCCAGTTTTCTTTTTTTAATTAAGTGTATCGGTTGGCATTAATTAATGAGGTTATATGATTTAAAAGTGTAAAATTCTAGAACACATCATCTGTATATTGTATTCTGTGCGCACCACCTAAACTCTAGTCTTCTGTAACCATATATTTGACTGCCTTTACCCTCTTCAACCTCCCCCCTCAGCCCTTTACCTTTGGTAACCACCTTAACTGTTGTATATGTTTATTAGTTTTTTGTTTGTTTGTATTTGCTTTCTTTTTTATATCTCATATATGAGTGAAATCATATGGTTATTGTCCTTTTCTTTCTTATTTCACTTTTCATGATACTCTCAAGATCCATGCATGTTGTTGCAAACAGCAGTATTTCACTTTTTCTTATGGCTGAGGTGTATTTAATTGTATATACGATCGTATGTACCACATCTTCTTTATTCAATCATCCATTTAAAACCACAGGTTATTTCCGTGCCTTGTCTATCATAAATAATTCTGTAGTGAGCATAGGGGTACAATTATCTTTACTAATAAATATTTTCAAAATTTTTGAGTAGATATTCAGAAAAGGGGTTGCTGGGTCATATGCTAGCTCTATTCTTAATTTTTGAGCAACCTCCATACTGTTTTTCATAGTGGATGTAAAAAATTTACATTCCTACCAGCAATGTATGAGGGCTCCTTTTTCTCCCCACCTTCTCAAACACTTGCTATTTTTTATCATAATGATAATAGACATTCTAACAGTTATGAGGTGGTATCTCATTATGGTATTGATTTCCATTTTCCTTATAGCTAGTGAGGTTGAATATCTTTTTATACATGTGTTGGTCATTTGTATGTCTTTTTGGAAAAAGTGCTTAGGTCCTTTGCCCATTTTAAAATGGCCACACTACCAAAAGCAATGCACAAATTTAATACAATCCCCATTAAAATCTTCATGGCATTTGAAAAAATAAAAGAACAAAAAATCATCAAATGTGTACAGAACCACAAAACACTCCAGATAGCCAAAGCAATCCTGAAAAAAACAAAGCTAGGATCACCATACTTTCTGAATTTAAATTATGCTACCTAGTTACAGCAATCAAAACAGTATAGTATTGGTAGAAAAACAGACATACAGACCAATGGAATAGGATTGAGAACCCAGAAAATAAGCTCATGTGTATACAAGCAACTAATTTTTGACAAAGAAGCCAAAAAACATGTAAACGGGAAAAGAAAGCTTCTTCAATAAATGGTGCTAAAAAAAAGTTAGAAGCCACATGCAAAAGAATAAAACCAGATTCAATTTCCTTGCTTAATATATTTCACTTAAAAATTAAGTAATTCACTCAACTCAGTCTTACAAAACTTACAATATTGATGTGTTGTATTAGTCACCTGCTGACATAACTACATAACAGTAACCACCAGATCTGAAGTTTGCTATGTGTCTGGTGTTTAGCTAGAGCAACTTGGCTTCACATGTCTCATTGGCAAGTCCAGGCTGGGGGATACCAGCTGTTTGGGCATATTCTTTTTACGTAGCGGTCAGATACTGCCAGTGGCCGAACAGAAGCACCTGACACATACTAATGGCAAAGTTCAGAATTAACATCTTTTCAATTCCACCTACATTCCATTGGCCAGAAAAGTCACATTGTCAAGCCTAAACTTATGTCAATGAGGCAGAAATGTATATTTATCCCACAGTTGAAGAAAAGGGGAGTAAATATTTAAAGACTGAAAATCCAAGGCATCACATCCATTCAGTTAAAAACTAAATAAACAAACAAAAGCCATCTTTAGTTTCTGACGCACTCTCTCCTTTGTTGACTATATTGTCGGTCATGCTAATCTCATGTCTAGAACCCCTTTAATGACTCTTTCTGCCTGATAAATTCCTACATATGTTCTACGAGATCATGCTTGAATAATACATCATCTGCAAAACCTTTTCTAACCTACCTTATAAATTTTATGTATAAACGTATATTTATATGCATTGTTATTAAAAGACAGGCATATACACACACTCACAGCGGAGGTGATACGTACACATTTTACAGATTTAAAGCTGGCTTTTTCTTTCTTCCTTTCCTCCTTGCCCTTCTGCTTCATCTCTCTCTTTCTCCCATGCTCTCTTTCCCTCTCTGTCACTCTCCCTTCTCACACCTCCCTTCCTCCTTCCTCCCTTCCTTACCTCTTTCCCTCCCTCTCTGTCTCTGTTCCCCATCTCCTTCTTTCTCTTCCTTTCTTTTCTTCTTTAATAATCTTGCAAATGATATTGATACTTCTCACTAATATTTTTGGTTCTCTTTATTCTGGGCACATGGTAGAACTACAATTAATTCTCTGTCCCTGGAAGTTAAGAATGGCCATGTGACTTGTGTTGCCCAATAAAAAATGTGCAAAAGATAAGGGCATCTTTCAGGAAGATGTTTTTAAAAGTGGGTGTGCAATTATCCATCTTTCCATGAAGCAGTGAAAACCAACAGACCCAGATGATGGAGTTTCAATCATGTAAAGCCCCCAAATGAAGACAACATGGAACAGAATTCCCCAAGGACACATGGCATATATGTAGTGTGATTTAGAAATACACCTCTTATTTTAAGACACTGAGATATTGAGTGATCACTACAGCATAACTAAGACTCCCTGACTGACAAAGATTCTTCTTCAAAATCATATTCTTGTCAATAGTTCTCAAGTCATTATGGTAAGAAGTCCATTTCCATGAGGACACTAACCAATATACCTGTAAGCTCTGATGCTCACATAACACTTCAATTATATAAAATAGAGTTTGGTAGCTCTTGAGAAAAAAAATTTAAATAATATTACTCATATAATAACTAATATATAAAAATGAAACAACATACAAAACCCCATAAAAGGTTACATTAGTCATTAATTTTCTTTTTTTTTAATTTTATTTTTATTGGTTTTCTATTACAATTGTTCCACATTTTCCCTCATTGCTACCCTCCACCCAGCCCACCTCTTCTCCCGCAGTCAATTCCCAACCTGTTGTCCGTGTCCATGGGTTACTTATACTAGTTCCTTTACTAAACCCTTCCACTACTTTCCTCTCCTTCTCTCCCCCATCCCATCCCTGCTGATAACTGTTACTCTGTTCCTTGTTCAATTTTGTTTATTTGTTGTTCATTAGTCTCCTGTATCAGGTGATATCATATGGTATTTTTCTTTCATTGCCTGGTTTATTTCACTAAGCATAAGTTTCTAGTTCCATCCATGTTGTCACAAATGGCAGGAGTTCCTTCTTTCTCTCTGCTGCATAGTATTCCATTGTGTAAATGTACCAGTTTTTTAATCCACTCATCTACAGATGGGCACTTAGGCTGTTTCCAGCACTTGACTGTTGTAAACAGTGCTGCTATTAACATAGTGGTGCATAGGTTCAAAAGGCAGTTCCATTTTTAGTTTTTTGAGAAAATTCCATACTGTTTTCCATAGTGGCTGCACCAGTCTGCATTTCCACCACAGTGCACTAGGGTTCCCGTTTCTCCACATCCTTGTCAGCAATTGTTATTTGTTGATTTGTTGATAATGGCTATTCTGACTGTTGTAAGGTGGAATCTCATTGTGGTTTTTATTTGCATCTCTCTGATGGCTAGTGATGTTGAGCATTCTTTCATATGCCTATGGACCCTCTGTATGTCCTCCTTGGAGAAGTGTTTGTTCAGGTCCTTTGCCCATTTTTTAATTGGGCTGCCTTCTTTGTGTTGATATGTCTAAGTTCTTTATATATTTTGGGGATCAATCCCTTGTCTGAGGTATCACTGGCAAATATGTTTTCCAATATGGTTGGTTCCCTTTCATCTTGATGATGTTTCCTTTTTTGCTGAGCAGAAACTCTTTAGTTTGATGTAGTCTCATTTGTTTATTTTTTTCTTTATTTCAGTGGAAATATTGTTACATGGGATATCTGAAATTTTCCTGCCTATGTTTCCCTCTAGGACTTTTATGGTGTCACATCTTACATTCAAGTCTTTGATCCATCTTGAGTCTATTCTGGTGTGTGGTGTAAGATGGTGGTCTAGTTTCATTTTTTGCACTCCCCTGTCCAGTTCTCCCAGCACCATTTGTTGAAGAGGCTCTTCTCACTCCATTTTATGTCCCTTCCCCCTTTGTCAAATATTAGTTGACCATAGAGGCCTGGGTTTATTTCTGGGCTCTCTATTCTGTTCCATTGATCTATATGTCTGTTCTTATGCCAGTACCAGGCTATTTTGATTACAGTGGCCTTGCAGTATAGCTTGATATCAGGTATTGTGAGTCCTCCTATTACATTCTTCTGTCTCAAGTTTGCTGTGGTTATTCGGGCTCCTTTTTGGTTCCAAATAAATTTTTTAAGTATTTGTTCTAGGTCTGTGAAATACATTGCTGGTATTTAAATGGGGATTGCATTGAATCAATAAACTGCTTTGGGAAGTATGGACATTTTAATGATGTTGATTCTTCCCATCCATGAACATGGTATTGCTTCCATTTATTTATATTTTTTTAATTTATTTCTTCAGTGTTATGTAGTTTTCCAATTACAGATCTTTTATCTCTGGTTAAATTTATTCCTAGGTGTATTATTTTCCTTATTGCTATAGAAAATGGGATTTTTTTTCTAGTTTCTATCTCTGATATTTTATTGTTGGTGTATAGAAATGCTTTTTATTTCTGAATATTGACTTTGTACCCTTATATTTTGCCAAATTCACTTATTAGGTCGAGTAGCGTTTTCATGGAGTCTATAGAATTTTTTATGTACACTATCATGTCATCTGCAAATAATGACAGTTTTACTTTTCTTTTTCAAATTAGGATGCCTTTCATTTCTTTTCCTTGTCTGATTGCTGTGACTAAAACTTCCAATACTACGTTGAATAGGAGTGGAGAGAGTGGACATCCTTGTCTTGTTCCCGATATCATGGGGAATGTTTTCAGTTTATGTCTATTCAGTATGATGGCTTCGGGTTTGTCATATATGGCCTTTATTACGTTGAGGTATGCTCCCTCTATTCCCAGTTTGCTGAGTAGTTTTATCATAAATGGGTGTTGTACTTTATAAAATGCCTTTTCAGCATCTATTGATATGATCATGTGATTTTTGTCTTTCATTTTGTTTATGTGGTGTATTATATTTATTGATTTGTGAATATTAAACAATCCTTGCATCCCTGGGATGAATCCCACTTGATCGTGGTGTATGATCTTTTTAATGTGTTGCTGGATCTGGTTTGCCAATATTTTGTTGTGGATTTTAGCATCTGTGTACATCAATGATATTGGCCTCTAGTTTTCTTTTTTTGTTGTGTTTTGATTTGATCTGGTTTTGGAATTAGGGTAATACTGGCTTCATAGAAAGAGTTTGGGATTTTTCCCTCTCCCTGGATTTTTTGGAATAGTTTGAGAAGGGTAGGCATTAATTCTTCCCTAAATGATTTGTAAAATTTGCCTGTGAAGCCATCCAGTCCAGGGCTTTTGAGTGCCAGGAGTTTTTTTATTACTCTTCCAGTTTCACTTTTTATTATCAGTCTGATCAGGCTTTCTGCTTCTTCTTGATTCAGTTTTAGAAGATTATATGTTTCTAGAAATTTGTTCATTTCATCTAGGTTGTCAAGTTTCTTGCCATATAGTTGTTTGTAGTAATTTCTTACAATCCTTTGTATTTCTGTAATATTGGTTGTGATTTCTCCTTTTTCATTTCTGATTTTTTTATTTGAGTCCTCTCTCTTTTTTTCTTAATGAGCCTAGCTAAAGGCTTGTTGATTTTGTTTATCTTTTCAAAGAACCAGCTCCTAGTTTCATTGATCTTTTGAATTGTTTGTTTATTCTCTATGTCATTTAATTCTGCTCTGATCTTGATGATTTCCTTCCTTCTACTTGCTCTGGGCTTTGTTTGTTGTTGTTCTAGTTCTTGTAGCTGTAGGGTTAGATTCTTTATTTGAAATTCTGCTTTCCTTTTTAGGTAGGCCTGTATTGCTACGAACTTTCCTCTCAGGACTGCTTCTGCTGTGTCCCATAGGTTTTGGGTTATTGTGTGCACATTATCATTAGTTTCCAGGAACTTTTTGATTTCTTCTTCAATGTCATTGTTAACCCATTCATTATTTAATAGCATGTTACTCATTCTCCATGAGTTTGAATGTCTTTGAGTTTTTTCCTTGAAGTTTATTTCTAGTTTCAAGGCATTGTGATCTGAGAAGATGCTTGATATAATTTCAATTTTCTTGAATTTGTTGGGGCTTGTTTTGTGTTTTACCATGTGGTCTATCTATGAAAATGCCCCCTGTGCATTTGAAAAGAGTGTATATTTTGCTTCTTTGGGAAGAAAGTTTATATATATCAATTAATTTCATTTGTTCTAGAGTGTTGTTAAATGTCTCAATATCCTTTGTGTTTCTTCACTTTGAAGATCTGTCCATTGTTGACAATGGGATGTTAAATCCCCCTACTATGAGTATGTTGCTATTGATATCCTTCTTGTAGTCTTCCAATATTTTTCTTATATATTTGAGTGCACCTATATTGGGTGCATATATGTTTACCAGTGTTATATCTTCTTGATGGATTGTTCCCTTAAGTATTATAAAATGTCCTTCTTTGTCCTTTTTTATAGCCTGTGCTGTGACAACTGTTTTGTCTGATATAAGTATTGCTACCCCAGGTTTTTTTTTTTTCATGTCCATTTGCGTGGAATAATTTTTTCCATCCCTTCAATTTTAGTCTGTGTAAATCTTTTACTTTGATGTTTGTCTCTTGTAGACAGCATATATGTGGTTCATGTTTTCATATCCATTCTGCTACCCTATGCCTTTTGATTGGAGCATTTAATCCATTTACATTTAAGGTTATTATTGACAGGTTTTTGTTCATTTCCTTTTGTACCTGTGTTTCTCTCCCTCTCTCTCTCTCTCTCTCTCTTTTTTCTTACAGCATTCCCCTTAGCATCTCTTGCAAAGTTAGTTTGGTGGAGATACATTTTTTAGTCTTCCTTTATCTGGGGAACTCCATATTTTTTCTTTCTTTTTGAAAGAGAGTCTTGCTGGGTAGAGTAGTCTTGGTTGTAGGCCTTTGGTTTTCATTGTTTGAAGTATTTTTTGCCATTCCCTTCTGGCTTGTAGTGTTGCTATTGAGAAATCAGTTGATAGTCTTATCAGAGCTTTCTTGTATGTTATTTGCTGTTTTTCTCTTGCTGTGTTTAGGATTCTCTCTTTGTCTTTGAATGTTGCCATTTTAATTACGACATGCTTTGGAGTGGGCTTCCTTGGGTTCATCTTCATTGGGACCCTCTGTGCTTCCTGTACTTGTGAGTCATTTTTTCTCCTCGTGTTTGGGAAGCTTTCTGTCATTAGTTTTTCAATCAGGTTTTCTCTCCCTGCCCCTCTTCTTCTCCTTCTTTTATCCCTATGATACAGATATTATTTCAGTTCATGTTGTCCTGCAGTTCCCTTAATCCCTCTTCATTCTTTTTTAGCCTTTTTTCATTTTGTTGCATTGTTTGGGAATTTTTTTCTACGTTGTCCTCTCACTAATCTGATCCTTTGCTTCGTTTAGCCTGCTTTTGATTAATTCTACTGTGTTCTTCAGTTCAGAAATTATACTCTTCATTTCTTCCTGGTTCTTATTGATAATTTCTATGCCCTTTTTTATGCTGGTGTTTTCCTTAGTAAGTTCTTTGTAGTTTCCCTGGAGTTTTTTGTAGTTCCCTTGGGATTCATTGTAGTTTTCTTTGACTTTGTCAAGTTCATTGAGCTTCCTCATTACTATTGTTTTGAATTCCATGTCTGATTGTTTGTTTGCTTCTATTTAATCTATCCCTCCTTCTGGGAATTCCTCCTTTTCTTTTGGTGGGGTGTTGTTTATGTTTGGTAGGGTGTTATTCTGCCTCCACATTTTGGACACTGGTCTTGTTTCTGCTTACATTGATCTGCTTTTATTTTCTGCCTTTGTGGTGTGAACTTTCTGTATACAGTTGTTGAGCTGCTGCCTCCAGCTTATACCATTTTGAGAGGAGTCATCTGCTTAAGTGATTTCTCCCATAGCACTGGGGATGATTCTGCACTGGGACCTAGTCTGCTGCTCTCCCAGCTCTTTCTCAAGGGCCGGTGCCCAAACTTATTACAAAGTGCATCTCATTCACTTCACCCTCCTTTGGCCTCAGCCAGGGATGAGTGTACTCCCTTGCACAGGCCAGGAGTGGGTTGACTCATTGTGCTCTCGGGCGGGTGGGTCAAAGGCAGACTGGTTGCTCACCTGTTCCTGCAGAGTGGGAGGCCTCTGCTTGCTGGCAGGCAGTTTTGTTGTGTGCCTGTTGGGGTGGGCTGGGGATGTCTGAGCACACTCTCAGGCAGGTTGGTTGTGCGCCTGGGCTGGTAGACTGGGGAACTTCCATGTGCACACTCGTGCAAACCAGGGGGAGGGTTGGGGAGTAGACAAGTGCGCTTCTGTACCTGCATTCCTCAAGAATCTTGTCCCACCCCTAGCCTCTCCTCCCCTCTCTGCAAAAAACAAAAGAGAAAAAGAAAAAGGAAAAACACATTCATACAGAGACAACCATAGCTGTTTGTTGCCTCTCAGAGCCAGATGCCACCTGGCCCATTCCTGGCTCTGCCAGTGGGCAGAGCCTCGTTCTCCTCCTGGATCCTCTCTGGGGAAACTTAGGGTCACTAAAACATCTTTGTGCACTGCCAGCTGCAGTTCAGGGAGCCAAGTCAGTCAGAAATCCTGTCTTGTCCCTTTCTCCTCTGCTATCCTCACCAGGGAGGTTGCTCTCAAACGGTCTCCTCTCTAGTCATTAATTTTCATGTGAACATTTTAGTAAATGTTTTTCAATAACAAATTTTAGATAAGTTTTTAAGTCAACTGAGTTTAGATAGAAAGGATTTATCATTACCAATTATTGTCAATGCCCCTCTACTCTGTGTGGGAAACATATATCCCTTTTTACAGTAAGTTAATTGATTTTATCTTAACATTTCATCTATCCCAAGATAGTACATAAATACATTGTTAGATACATATTGAAATGATTTAGAACTGGTAATCCTCAGGCATTATAAAAGTTACTGATATAATGATAATTCCAAATAGTACAAAGTTTATCCCAATAAGTAATTAAACATATATTGTCTAAACTCTAAAATATTGAGCTGTCATTGGTTTAAATAGAATATTATAGTTTCAAGCTTTCATATACTGTGTATGTAATTTTTTCTCACATAATATGGAAAGAGCAATGAAAAAATTATATGTGTTGAACTAATTGCATAAGCAAAGAAAGTAAAGGATCCCAAGGACACGATCCAATATCTGGAAAATGGATGTGGTGTCATATAAAGTTCAAAGGCTTCAAAAGCCAAAATGCTAAAATGTATCTGCAAGGTTATAGGAGGTTAATTTGCAAGACTGGGCACACTGCCCTGATGGACAATGACTTTCACTAATGATCTTTTAGAAAAACACCTGCAAATACTTGCCTTGAAGCATAAATATGATCTTAGAGGACAGTGTCTCTTTCTTTTCAAATATTAATAGCATGACGAAGTGTAGGAGGTCTTTTAGTCTCGTTAAAGAACCGCTTTCACAGGAAAGTGGCAATACAAAGAACTAACATTCAGAACTCATAATTACTATATCTGATTTCATTTATTTTTTTCTTCTTTCTTTATTGTATTTTTTATAATTGAGTCCCTTTATACAACCCTCTGTCAGCAATCACTATATTGTTGTCCATGTCAATGAGTCCTTTTACTCTTTGCTCAGTCCCTCCCCCCTCAAAGCTCTACACACTAACTGTCATCCTGCTCTCTGTCCATGAGTCTGTCCCTATTTTCCTTGTTAGTTCCGTTTGTTCATTAGATTCCACATGAGTCAAATCATATGGTTTTTGTCTTTTTCTGATTGGCTTTTTTCACTTAGCATAATGTGCTCTGGTTCTTCCATACTGTCACAAAGTGTAAATTTTTCTTCTCTTTAATGGCCAAGTAGTATTCCATTGTGTAATGTCCCATAGTTTTAATCACTCATCTAATGACGGACGCTTGGGCTGCTTCCATATCTTGGCAATTGTGGATAACGCTGCAATGAACATAGAAGTGTTATTGTTCTTTTGAATTAGTGTTTTAGGTTCCTTTGGGTATATTCCTAGAAGTGGGATTGCTGGGTCAAAAGGCAGATCCACTTTTAATTTTTTGAGGTATCTCCATATTGCTTTTCACAGTGGTTGCACCAGTTTGCATTCCCACCAACAGTGCAAAACAATTCCCCTTCCTCCACATCCTCACCAGCTCATTGTGGTTTAAATCTGAATTTCTCTGATGATTAGTGAAGTTTAACATCTTTTCATATGTCTATTGGCCACCATTATGTCCTCTTTGGAGAAGGGTCTATTTAGGTCCCTTGCCCATCTTTTTAATTGGGTTGTTTTTTGGTGTTGACTTTTGTAAGTTCTTTATAAGGTTTGGATATTCACCCTTAGCAGATGTATTGACAAATGTGTTCTTCCATTCTATGGGTTGTCTTATTTTGTTGATTTTATTTGCTGTGCAAAAAATTTTAATTTGATGTAGTCTAATTTTTTTGTTTGTTTCCCTTGCCTAGGGAGATGTAACAAGTAAAAAATTGCTACAAGCAGTGTTTGAGATTTTTGCTCCCTACATTTCTTTCAACAGTTTTTATGGTTTGGGGCCTAACATAAATCATTGATTTGTTTTGGATTTATTCTTGCATGTGGTATACGAACATCATCTAGTTTCATTTTTATGAATGTACTTTTTAATTTTCCCAACACCACTTATCAAGTAAACTACCTTTAGCCTATTGTATGCACTTGCTACCTATGTCAAATATTAATTGACTATAAAGCTATGAGTTTATTTCTGAACTCTCTACTCTGTTCCATTGATGTATGTGTCTGTTTTTATGCCAGTACTATGCTGTTTTGATTACTATGGCCTTATAGTATAGGTAATAGGTAGCATGATTTTTCCAACTTTGTTCTTTCTTGGGCTCACTGTTGCAATGCAGGAACTTTTGTGGTTCCATATAACTTTTTGAAATATTTGTTCTAATTCTGTGAAAAATTTCATTAGAATCTTGATAGGAATTGCATTGAATCTAATGATTGCTTTGGGTAGCATGGACATTTTAATGTTATTAATTATTTCTATCCATGAACATGATATGTGCCTCCATGTACTTGTATCTTCTCCAATTTCTTTCTTCAGTGTCTTATAATTTTTCAAGTATAGATCTTTTACATCATACTGTTTATTCCTTCTAGTGTATTATTTATTTCATATGTTGCATTCTTTATTTCTGAGTGATCCTTTTTTATCATTTCTATGTCTTTTTCATGCTGTTGGATATCCTCATAATCATTACTCTAAACTCTCCGTCTGATAAACTGCTTTCCTCCATTTTATCTAGTTCTTCTGGGGAATTCTCCTGTTTTTCATTTGGAATCTATTTCTTTGTCTTCTGACTTTGGTGGCTTCTTTGTATTTTCTGCCTTAGTTGTTAAACTATTCAATGATATAGCCTTAACCATAATCAGCAGCCCAGTCTAAGAACCACAGGGTGGGGCAGAGTAATTACTGATGGTAGGGCTACTGCTTCCCTTGAGGCTGATGACACTTGGTGAGGAGTGCTGTGCCTGAGAAATATGGCTCCTGCAGTATGGGGAATGCCTCAGCACAGGGATCCTTGTGGTTGTTCCTTCAGTTCTGTCCTCAGAGTCACCAATCCCAGACTCTTCAAGTGTCTCTAGTACACTCTGCTCTCCCTCTGCTGGAAGCAATGGTAAGTGGCTACAAATAAAATTTTGTGCATTGGCCCTTCAAGAGTCTTTCTGTGTCTCCAACCATCTCTCCCTGGCAGTCAGAAACCTTGTTGCTTTTCACAGCTGGATGTTATCTGGGTTTCTTTCCAGCTCTGGTTATATAGGCTGAGGAACCCAGCTGGGTATTTACACTACACTTCCCAGGGGGAATTCCCTGGCTGCTGAAATGTCCCTCTGGTACTTCAGCTGCCACCCATGGGAGCCCTGCCAACCCTCTCATGCCTCCTCCACACTCCCTACTGGTCATGTTGTGGTGAAGTGGCTTCTTCTGTCCATCCTTGATTATAAGGCTTCTCTCCAGATAGTGTTCAGTTGATTATTCAGAGTGTTTACTCTATAATTTATTTGTAATTTCCATATTGGTCCTTATAGAAAATTAGTGTAGCTTCCACTTACTGTGACTCCATCTTGAATCTCTGCTCTAATTTCATTTAAAAAAGAGAATGTGAATAAAGTCACTGTCACTAGTTGAATTACTGGGATAATGTTTGGAATGACATAGCTTTGTATTTGGGACATCATAGATGTTTCTGCTAAATATGTGAAGAGTTTTTTAAAAATACTGTATGTACTGGTTTCTTTTAGTGTGAAAGAAGCACCCCTGACTGAATCCCTCAGCACCATTCACCAGGAGATGACATACTAGTAATGTAAACAATGGTTTTGGTTAAGTGAATGAGGAATAAATGGATGAATAAATTAACACATAAATTCACCTGTGAGAAATAAATGCCCATTGTGTTAAGCCAATGAAATTCTGAAGTTCATTTGTTATCTCACTAATATTGCTCTAAAATATACATTGAAAGTGGCCTTACTTCCTTTAGACATGATACTGGGGATGAAAAGGTGATAACACAGGGGGAAACCAGAAGTAACAAAAGAAATTCAGGTTCCTTCCTGCAACACAGTCTTACAGAATATAGATGCTTCAGCATAAATGTTAAGCTCAGAAGACTGAGATAATTAGTTCTCACAACAGGGAGAAAGGAAAGCTGTGAGGATGCACCTGACACTGAATAGTAGGAAAAAGACTCACTGCAGTTTTCATTGAACTGATTATCTGAAGGCAAAGCATTGCTATTTTGTGCAAACAATATACAATACTTAGGGAACAGCAATTAGAATCATGAGTCCTTGCATATGTGAATGGGCCTGATGATGGTTACTCCATTTTAAATTACTGGGGTAGTGATTAAAAAATAATCCCTGCAAAGACCTTTGAACATTTCACTCATAGAACATTAATGACAGACTAAACCCTCCCAAAACTGGATAAAGCAAGAGAAAATTAAGGGGAAAAAATATCACAGCTTGTATTTATGGGAGGTCTTTGCTGAGGTCTCCCCCATCATCTGTTTCTATAGGAACCTCAAGTTTCCACAAGCTTTACAGGTGACATTCATTTAATATCAAAACATGTAATGAAAAATGTACTATGTAAATAAACTACTTATCAGAGTATTTTATACTCACTCAGCAGTTACTCATGCATTTTAACAACATTTAAGCACTAATGCATGACAATAATTTACTGGGCATTTCTTGCAACAGAATGGAACAGTTAAAAGTTATGTTTTAGCATCTCAATGATTTATCCAGATCAGTTCCTGAAGCTCTTTAAAATAATGATATACTACTGACACATTACAAGTTAGATCTGTGGAACAAAACAACCCCTTTTTTTCCTTTGAATTTTCTCCTTATGTTTAAATTACAAGCACAACAATGTGAAGGTAACCACAACCAATTTTGGCTTACATACTTTCTTTCCTTACCCTAAATCAGCCTCAGATATATCTGTTTTGGTGTAGGAAAAGTATGTTATTTATAACTAACATGAACTCCTTATTCTTTTAATACAATTACTATGCCATCCAATCTCAGTAATGCACTTTTTAAAAATTAGTGTCTGCCTATCTCTGTCACAAATTTTTCTGGGTTACAGTAATAAATTGTAAAGAATATTCTTTTTTATTTTTTGTTTTTGTCCCTAAATTGAACTTTAAAAACTTAGTGGAATTTTTTTTAAAGGACCAGACAACTGGACATATTTAAAAAATACTTTTAAAAATCTGGTCAAGATGGTGGCATAGGCAGGTGTGGCTCACTCCTTGCACAACCACATCAAAATTACAACTAAAATATAGAACAACCATCAGCCAGAACCATCAGAAATTGAGTTAAATGGAAGTCTGACAAGTATGGAATTAAACCAGATCCACTGAGATGGGTAGGAGGGGTGCAGATATGGAATGGACTGGTCTCTCACCCACAAGTGGCGGATAAAACTTTGCGAGGGATATCTTGGGAGCAAGGAGTCCCAGCCCCACACTTGGCCCCCCAGCCCAGGATTCCAATGTCAGGAAGTTAAGTCAGCATAACTTCTAACTACAAAAAACAGCAGAGATTTAGTTGATGGAAGAAACTGCTGGAGAACCAAGCAATTCATCTTTTTATTTATTTTTTATTTTTAAGTATATGTTATTGATCATGCTATTACAGATGTCCCAATTTTTTCCTCTTTGTCCAACTCTGCCCAGTACAGCCCTTCCCTCCAGTAATGCCTCCCACACAGACTTAGTTCATGTCCATGGGTTGTGTGTATAAGTTCTTTGGCTCCTCCATTTCCTTTACTATTCTTAACATCCACCTGTCTATTTTGTTCCTCCCAAATATGTTTCTTAATCCCTGTATCTTTTCTAACATTCTTCCCCTTTCTCCTTCCCTCTGATAACCCTCCATACTGTCTGAGTATCTTTGATTCTGCTCCTGTTCTAGTTGTTTGCTTAGTTTGTTTTTGCTTTTTAGATTCAGTTGTGGATAGTTGTGAGTTTGTTGTCATTTTACTGTTCATAGTTTTGATCTTCTTTTTCTTTACTAAGTTCCTTTAACATTTCATTTAATAAGGTCTTGGTAATGATGAACTCCTTTAGCTTTAACTCATCTGGAAAGCACTTTATCTGCCCTTCCAGTCTAAATGATAGCTTTGTTGGATAGAGTAATCTTGATTGTAGGTACTTGCTTTTCATTGCTTTGAATACTTCTTGCCAGTCCCTTCTTGCCTGCAAAGTTTCTAGTTCTTTTTTTAAAAAAAGAGTATAACTATATTTTATTGATTATATTGTTACAATAGTTCCAATTTTTTCCCCTTTGCTCCTCTCTGTCCAGTACCCCCCTCCCCAAGTAACGCCCCCCAGTCCATGTCCATGGGTCATGCATACAAGTTCTCTGGCTTCACCATTTCCTATATTATTCTCTTTTTTAAAATAATTAATTTTTTATAATAATAAAAATAACGATCTCCTTTCAGACTTAAGACCCTATATTATCTTATAAAGGACAATAGGCAAAGGTCTTGTGCTCCTCTAGCTGCTTCAAGCTGGGCATGGTCATTGTCCTACCTACCCTTGGGTCCAGAAATCCCTAATAAGAGTGGGAGTGTGGAGGGGAGGGTGGCCTTCCCACATGGGGAAGGATCTTGCAGACTCCAGGTCAGTTGGCTATCCTTGGACAATAGTGTGCTTGGTTTAACAGTCTGGCATCCTTGGTATTCTTGGGGCAACATATTTGGCAACAGGGTTAAAAGTCATTATTCAATCCATAACTACTAGATGACAAAAGGCGGGTAGCAATTCATCTTGAAGAACCCACACACAGACTCACCAACTCAGAATCACTCCCTCTGAGCTGCAGCACTAGGGTAGCAGCTTGAAAGGCACCGGTAGTATACAGGGAAAAACTGAAGTGACTGACAAAAAGGCAAGCAGAGGCTATTGCCCCTTTTCTAAATCCTCCTAAACAGAGCCAGAAAGCTGGTGCCGTATCTGAGACTCCATTGACCTTGCTAACACTGTTAGACCCACTTCGGAGATCTCCAGAGACCCCACCCCACCCAGTGAATGGCTGGCCTTGGCTAATGCTTCATAACTTCCTAAATCCTATCAAACAAGCAACAGCTGGCCTCAGTGAGCTCAAGGCCTCAAACTATCAGCAGCCAGCTTAGATTCACAGATCAGCTTCACCTGGGAATCTCCAAGCCCAGCACAAGCAGCAACCATCTCAGATTGTTTTACAGCTCAGGCAGAGTGCCAGGGCAAAACACAGGTGGGGGGTGACCTTGGCTTCTGCCACCTGGCAAACCCCAGGGCCAGCACACTCAGTGGACAGCTACAGACCATGTCAGAGCACCACCACCCTGCCTCTGCACAGTTAATTCTCCACAGAGGGTGAAGGTTGGTGGTCAGTGGTCACAGCCAGTCCATGCAGCTGGTTGGTCTGGGTAAATTTTTCCCATTGATCTGCCAACAGCAACTACAAGAGGAAGGTGTACTAAGACCACATGAAGTGTGCACCTGGAGTACCCAGCTTGGGTGATAGGGGAGGCTGTATCACTGGTCCCTATAGGACATCTACTACATTAGGCCATACTATCAAAACATGGAGTCAAACAGCTCTACCCAATCCACAGAAACAAACACAGGGAGGCTGCCAAATTGAGGAGGCAAAGAAATATGGCCCAGATGATAAAGCAGAACAAAACCTTGGAAAAAGAATTAAATGAAACAGAGATAGGCAATCTATCAGATGCAGAGTTCAAAAACCTGGTGATAATTATGCTTACAGAAATGATTGAGTATGGCCACAAAATAAAGGAAGAAGTGAAGCTTATACAAAGTGAAATAAAGAAAAATATACAGGGAACCAACAGTAATGGGAAGAAAGCTGGGATTCAAATCACTGATTTGGAATAATAGGAAGAAATAAACATTCACCTGGAACAGAGAGAAGAAACAAGAATTGAAAGAAAAAACAAAACAAAAAATGAGAAGTTTAGGAACTTCTGAGGCAACTTTAAACATACCAAAATCCAAACCATAAGGGTGCCAAAGGAGAAGAGGAAAAGCAAGAAATTGAAAAGTTATTTGAAAAAAGTAATGAAAGAAAACCTCCCTAATTTGGCAAAGGAAATAGACATACAAGCTCAGGAAGCACAGAGAGTCCCTAACAAGTTGGACTCAAAGAGGACCACATCAAGACACATCATAATTAAAATGACAAATGTTAAAGATAAAGAGACAATCTTAAAAGCAGCTAGAGAAAAGAAGAGAGGTAACTACAAACAAATTTCCATAAGACTGTCGGCTGATTTCTCAAAAGAAACTTTGAAGGCAAAACAGGGCTATCAAAAACTATTCAAAGTGATGAAAACAAGGACCTACAACCAAGATTACTCTATCCAGCAAAGCTATCATTTATAATGGGAGGGCAGATAAAGTTCTTCCCAGACAAGGTAAAGCTAAAGGAGTTCATCATCACTAAACCATTATTATAAGAAATGTTAAAGGGACACATTTAAGAAAAAGAAGATTAAAACTGAAAATTCAAATGACAACAAACTCACAACCCTCAACAACTGAATCTAAAAAATAAAAACAAATTAAGCAAGCAACTGATGGATTAAAGTGACATTAAGAATCTTTCCTGTTTATGCCCAAGCCATGACCTTTATTGTAAGAATGAAATATAGGCATGCTCTCTCCCAGGAAGAATGGGTCCTTTGTCCTGGGACATTAGTACTTTTAATGTTTAACTGTTCCTTTGAGGAGAACTGGCCCTTTTTCCAGAGGGACCTGTTGGTTAGTTAAGTCACACAAGTCCCTTGTATGCATAGCCACTTTTGTCTAAAACATATTTAAGCATAACCTCCAAAATAAGACTTTGGACTCCCACCCAAGAGAGGGACACTTTGCTCAGAGCTTTCCCAGTCGGATGCCTGACTGCTGTCTCTGGGGTTCCCCAGCATCTGTGCTCGGGTGTTGGTGAATTCCTGTCTGGTGATGTATGATCTTCAACACAGGAGGAGACAGATGCCGTGTCACTCCCGAGTCGGACTGCACAGCCATTCTCGGCGGTGCAGATAGACACTTAAGAAGCTACACCATCGTCTCTCGAGACGGACGGCTGCCGACGATGTATGATCTTGATTCTTGCTTTTGTTTTGCTGTCGCTTAATAAAGTGCTTAATTATACACATTTGACTTGGGGTTTTTAGTGTCTGCGAATCCGAATCTCCAAATTAAGTGTCCATGATCTCGTACCTGCCCTTTAGTGGTACAAAATTGGCATCATGAATAGGATTCAAGGACAATATGCCCTCTTCCCATGAGCCTGACATGACGTGTGTAATCTGCGAAGTGCCAGGCTGGGAGGACTTGAGGTTCTCCCAGGTCACACAAGTATGGTCCAAGGGAACTGGCCCCTGTGAGGACTGGGGAACCACTTCAGTTGGTAGAATGCCTCCTGGAAGTGCTTATAGAGAAAGGAAAGGAAACAGCCCATGTCTGCCCCTGGGATTGGGTCATTCTAACTTCATATCGAAAGTGTCATGAAAGTAAAGAGCAAATCCTGCAGGAAAAACTTCAGCTTGAGTGAGAGCTCACAGAATTGCAAGGGAAACTTTCCATGTTACAATGTAAAAATTTTATTCTGAAAGATCAAGCCAGAAATTATTAGGCAGTGGCTGAAAAGGTTGCAGTACGGTGTGCTCAGTATAAATACAAGAAGCCCAAAGGTGAACCAAAGGGAAGTGCACACTGTGATTGCTTCTGCCCCTCATTACTAGGACCCAGATAAATGGGACAGGGATATCTGAGATGAGACAGATGAGGATGACAGTGGGGTGGACTGGGGAGAACTGGAGGAGGAGGCCGGGAAGTATGAGGAGTCAAAATATCCTCCTCAGTTAGGAGCACACCCTATTACACGTAGGAAAGAGGAATGTCAGGGAAATCAAATGACTGGCAAAGTAACTGTTGAGGATTTCACTCAACAAGAGATTACTGATATTTTGGTCAAGTTACTTAATGAACAGGAGAGCCTTTGATTGATTGGATGATTAGGATTGCTGATTTCAGGAGCTGGAGGGGTGACTCTAGATCCCGCAGAGTGCATCAAGTTTATGGGCATAAGCTCTAACCCATTATGCAAACAGCTATTAGAGACTATAGTCAGGAAGAAGGCAGAACCACTTCTTTATTAGCACTGGCTGCCCAATGATTTGCTAAGCAATACCCTACGGATACCACATGGCCAAGTGTAGACTGGCCCTGCTATAGTCTTAGGGATGGAATGCAGAAATTAAAAGAGGAAGTGATGAAGACAGCTATCATGATTGGGGATGCGGATGTATATTATCAAACCATAGTTGCTGCTCCCCATCATAATATAATAGTTAAAACTGCCCCTCCTGCATACAAGAAATTAATCATGACTTTCATGACTTTTCTGCTGGGGGAAACTGGTATCCCCCTCAACACTGTTTTAGACAAAATGGTCCAATTATGAGACATGGGGGACTGAAGTACTGGTAGTGATACTAATAACTCCAATAATAATTTGGAACCCAGACCTAGTGACAGAGTTCCCCATAAAGACATGTTTCAAGCACTCCTAAGAGCTGAGATAAAAGGGGAAGAAATAGATGGACTTCCCACTAATGACCTCTGGAGGCAATATAAGCAGAGGCGGACTAAGGTTGGTTGAGGCCCTGGTTGCAGAAGAAAATATTGGGCCACTTAAAAAAAAGAGAGAGACAGAAAGGGCCCAGAGGTCTGAGAGGGGGGGAAACCTAAAATATTCCCCTCAGCACAAACTAAGTATAGTGGGCAAAAGGCTTTTTCATTGGTGTGACATGCCTTGCATGCCTTCCTCCAAAGAAGCCTTTTTTTCCCCTAATGTGGAATATTGAAAAATTAATCCCTGCCTTTTTTCATCTAGTGGTTATGGATTGAATGATACCTTTTAACCCTGTTGCCAAATATGTTGCCCCCAGAATACAACAAGAATGCCAGCCTGTTAAACCAAGCACACCATTGTCCGAGGACAGCCAACTGACCTGGAGTCTGCAAGATCCTTCCCCATGTGGGAAGGCCACCCTCCCCTCCACACCCCAACTCTTATTGGGGATTTCTGGACCTAAGGGTAGGTAGGACAATGACCATGTTCAGCTTGAAGCAGCTATAGGAGCATGAGACCTTCGCCCATTTTCCTTTATAAGATTATAAAGGGTCTTAAGTCTGAGAGGGAGGGATTGTTATATTTATTGTTAAAGTAATTAGTTAATTAGTTAATTTAAAAGAAAAAAAGGGGGGAATAGTATGGGAAAGGGTGAAGCCGAGGAACTTGTGTGCATGGCCCATGGACATGAACTAGAAGTGGGATTGCTGGGGGAGGAGGGGGTACCAGGTGGGGGGGAACAAAGGGGGAAAAAATGGAACTATTGTTACAATATAATCAATAAAATATACTTAAAAATACATATTAATCATTTTTTAAAATAAATAAAAATATTTTGTACTATTAATGTTTTATTTTCAATAAAATTTGAATATAATATATGTATAATATAATTAATGATAGCATAATAATAATCACAAAGTATTGAACTAATATTGAACATATGTAAAATTATAATTATAATTAATGACAGTATACATATAATAGGAGTAACAATCAGAAATTTGCACAAAAAATCATAGAATTTTACTTGAAATTAAAATTACATTTGTGAAATATTTAAATAAATTTTTTTTCTTTTAGTTTTGTAAACTTATTAACAATCTCATCCAATTATTTTAAGTAAATCTCTCTCTCTCTATAAAATAGTCATATTATTTAGTCTGTCCTCTGACATTAAATTTTTTAGATGACTTTTTACTCTTTTTTATACAAGAAAATGAGCATTCCCCCAATGCATTTGAAATTGGCATGGTTAACAAAATTTTCAAAATAATTTCTACATTTGGAAAAGTTGCTTTCATATCTAATGCTTTTTTATATATATTATTAATTGACTGCTTGTAACAACAGGAATTAATTTTATCTTAATATAATTTCAACTTACCTAAATATTTATTTATATGCACAGAAAACTATTTTTAAAACCGTAAATGAAACAAGTACATATTCACAAACTAATTTACATCCCTGCGTAATGTGCATATCATAATTCTGCACTGCAGGAGAACTTTTGTAAGTACAAAGTAGCAAGCAAATACAATTTTATTGCTCCGATGAGTGGTAGCGAAGCTGCACGGGACCTATGCAGTGTAGTATATGTATAGTATGCAGTGTAGTAATGAAAAATGAAAATAATCAAATATAAACATACTATCAGGCTTTACTGCTGCTTGGAAACTTGTACATAATTAAAATTGCACATATAAAACCAAACTTGGTGTCATTAGAAAAAAGTGTAAATTTGGGGTTTTGCAGAGTCCTTCAGAAGTGAGGGCCCAGGGCTGCATGCCCAGTGTGCCCGCCATTAAATCTGCCTCTATATACAAGGAAAAACGTAAAAAATGTGCTAACTACAAAGTAGAGGCAGACAAAAAGGAAATATGGGGCCCCTCAACCCCATCAGCTACAACTAGCCTTTATTGAGACCTGAATCCCCTTATGCAACCATAGGGATCAGGCCAAGCCTCCGTGTCAGCTGCAGAAGTGAAAGAGGTAGGGAGAAAGGATTACCAAACTCATATCAGTTTAATTATATATTGGAAAAATGGGTTTTCTAGAGTACCCCATGCTCTTATTGACACTGGGGTGGAGCTCTTTGATTTATGGTAACCAAAAACAAAACTTAAACAGGGGACCCCAGTTATGATTATGGGGTTAGGAGGTGCCGAAATTGTAGCTAGACAAGTGACTCTCAAAGAAAATTGGATAATTACCCATTAAAGACTACTCAGTAGTCATTGTCCCTATTCCTGAGTATATTATAGGAATTGATATTTTAAGAGGCATGACTCTGCATTTATCCAAGGGAAAATATCACTTTGCTGTATGGGCTTTTCAAATTTCTTCAGCTTTAGTAGGGAAAGTGCATAAGACTCCTGTAACTTTGCCTTCCCCCATCAAAGTAATAACCCAAAAACAATATCGTATCCTGGAAGGGCAGGAAGAAATTCAGAACACTATCCAAGAATATGTAGCCACTGGGGTTTTAGTTCCCACTAATACCCAGTGGAATAACCTGTGTGGTCTGTGAAAAAGTCAGATGGGTCCTGGAGGATGACAGTAGATTATTGAGAACTTAACAAAGTCACCCTTCCTCTAGTAGTGCAGTGCCTGATGCTATAACTTTAATTGAGAGGATACAAAAGTTCCCTGGACAATGGTATGCTGTCATTGATTTAGCAAATGCTTTTTTCATGATCCTTATTGACCCTGTACAGTGGGACTAGTTTGCCTTTACATGGCAGGAGAGACAGTATATATTTACTCGATTGCCCCAACATTACCTGCATAGCCCTTCCATTTGCCATCAAATTGTGGCTGAACACCTGGGTAACTTTCCTTTGCCTCCTGGGGCCCAGATTACTCATTATATTGATGACATTATGATTCAAGAAGAATCCCAAGAGACAGTAGATCAAGTTTTCTAGGCCCTAATTCTGTATATGAAAGGAAAGGATTGGAAGATCAACCCCACCAAAATCCGGGAACTGGCACAGCAAGTCAAGTTTTTAGAAATACATTAGAACCAAGGCCATCAAGAAATACTACCCAAAGCCAGACAAAAAAATCTTGGTTGTTCTCCTTCATGTAGTAAAAAGGAAGCTCAGAAATTTATAGGTTTCTTTGAATATTGGAAGGTCCACATTCCACACTGAGGGGTGATTCTCCAACCTTTATATAAGAAAAAATATAAATTTGAGTAGGGGGTAGAAAAAGGCCACAGCCTTTGAGGAGGCTAAAATGGCTATACAAACTGCTTTAGACTTGTGGTCGATGAAAGAGGGCCCTTTTGAAATTCATGTCACTGTACAAGACTAGTATGCAAATTGGAGTTTATGGCAACAACAAGAGGGGAAAGCGAGTGCTTCTAGGGTTCTAGTCTTGAAAACTGCCCAATGCAAGGGAGTCATATACTCCCTTTGAGAAACAACTTCTTGCTGCTTACTGGACTTTGATGGAAACAATTAACTGTGGAACATGATGTCCTACTACAACATGGAATCCCCATTATGAATTGAATTTTGAGTGCCCCAGCATCCCATAAAATTGGACACGCCCAACAAGCTAGTATAATTAAATGGAAATGATACATTCATAATAGGGCGAGGGCTGGCAAATCAGGGGTGGTGCATCTTCATGAACTGTTGATGGATGGAGGATGAATAGAGGGGGAGACAACCATACTCCCCCATAGCAATGAATTGCTTAGTTTCCCCTTCCTCTGGGGAGCAGGATATACCTCTCTAACTCCTGCCCCAAAAAAGCATGCTTGGTTTATGGATGGAACAGCTAAATATCTTGGTCAAGAAAGGCATTTGAAGGCTATTGTCTACACTCCCCATACCTGAATCAATTTAGAAACCACCAGAAAACAAGGCAGCAGCCAACTGGCTGAGCTGAAAGCCATTCACCAAGCCCTTGTACAGGAGAAGGGAGAGGGGAATATAATTTATTTATTGACTCCTGGGCAGTAGTCAATAGATAAACTACTTGGATGCCCATTTGGAAATGTAGTAATTGGGAAACTCATGGACAGGAACTTTGGGGAAAACCCCTATGGGAAGAAATGTGGGATATTGTTCAGTGCACTAACGTCTCTGTTTTTCATGTAGACACACATACTAAGAATGATTCACCTGAGTGTGAGTATAATACCACTGCAGATACCCTGGCAAAAATAGCTGCTACCACCAGTTATGCTCAGGTGGGTACAAGTCCAAGGAATAAATGTCACTCTCTTTATTTTGAGGTAAATAAAGGATGAATGTGAAATCTGTCAGAAGGATGCTTTATGCTCCATCCCCAAGATAGTAACATGGGCATTAGCTAGAGGTACACTCCCTGCTCAAATTAGCAAATAGATTACATTGTACCATTGCCTATAAGTCAGAGATGCCAATTTATTTGTACTTGTGTAGACACCTCTTTGGGAGTATTGGTTGCCTGTGCATACCAACATGCCAGCACCACTCAGAAAAATACATGCAAAACCCTTGAAATCATTACGTGTTATTATGGTTCCCCTTTACAAATTAAGAGTGACAACAGTTCTCACTTTGAAGGAAAGGAAGTTTAGACTTATTGCCAGCAACATAATCTAGAATGGGTATATCACATTCTTTATTATCCACAGGCTGTGGGCCTAATTGAAAGAATGAATGGTCTCCTCAAATAAAAGCTAAGAAAATTAGGAAATAATTCTTATAAAAATTGGAAAGATCACTTATTCCTTGCTTTGCAACAATTGAATAATCAGCCTTTAGGCAATTCTATGTCTTTGGCATGAATGATGACTCCCAATTTTCAGATTCATAGCCAGCAATGTCCTACTACCTTAAAATAGTGGTCGATTGATCCTAATGCTCAGGCTCCATATATGGGCATGTTAGGATCAGCAGGAAGTGATTTACACACACTTCAAGAGATCTGGATCAATCCTAATACTACTCAGACTATCCCAACAGGATTAGGTATACAAATCCCAGAAGGACATTTTGTACATATTCTTCTGCAATCAAACCTAGCTTTAGAAGGATTGCAAACTATGGATGGAGTTATTGATTCAGACTATGTAGGAGAAATAAATGTATCCCCATAATTTGTACAACTACAAGCCCAAGAACAGGTAGCTCAAGTAGTCATCATCCCCTATTGCAAGGGGGAATAGCAGCAACTTCCCCGGGCCCCTGGCACTACAACCAGAGTGGGAGGCTTTGGGTCTACCAATATGAAGACTTGAACTAAGGTACGGGTAAAGAAACATCCTCACGATAGGTCCAGGGATGCAGAAGTTGTTGCCAAAGGAGCTAACAATACCCTAGCAGTTATCTATACAGGGGAAGACAATACTGAAATCCTACCCACTATTCAATTGTTCCTGTGGGAATAGCAGTGTTTTTTAGGGCTTCTCCTTCGATGGTGAATGATATGGACAAATGAAGCTTGGAAACCCGGAACACTCTTTGCCAGTCCTACATCGTTTTTACACCTTTTCTGGACCACCATTAGTCACTCCCCAAAGACTGACAATAACCTAACATGACAATAAGACAATTTCACGTGCCCAGCCAACAACGTTTACAATGTGTTCAACTGAACTGTAAACTCTGATACACAGTTACAGAGAGTACCTTATCCTATTTGCATCCTTTTAAATAGAACTCTACCCATTCAAATTAGTATGACTGTTAACACTAATACTAGCTGTCATTTACGCTCACTTGTTTTACTAATCCTGTGACTCACAGAATACTTTTTTAGACTACCTTAAATTGCTCAGTTATAAAAAGAATACAAGGAACCTTGACCATCAATATGTCAGGACAGTTCTTTTTTTGTACCAATGCTACTCAGATACAAAGTAGAATCATATATATTGAGTATGCATATGTGACCTCTCCCAATCATACTCATCATGCCCCCCAACTACTAAGATTACCTCAGTCTTGTGTGAATGTTTCATATGCTGCCCCTAAACATCTTCTGAGATTTAATATTACCTTTCCCATATTGAAAAACTGCAACAGAAAAAGGAGAACATGCTATGATACAGTCCTTGGAGGAGTGGGAACAGGAATAGGAGTAGTGAACTCTGTAGACCTAGAAGCCCTTTCTAGTTGGCTATGAAGTATTGGAAAAGATGTAGCCCAGGCTTTAACCTTAAATGCCCAATGTTTTCCCACAACCATCATTCCCCACCAAAGGAAATTAGATTATGACAAGGAGTTTTTACAGTTGTTCAGCCATTCCTCTATAACGGCCTTGAAAATAGACACCAATGTTTCCTTGTTATTCAGTTGGGCAATCTACTCTCTCCAGAATTTATACACTCTAATCCAAAAGGAGAACACACAACACCATTATCCCGAGACATTACTATATGGAAACGTACATTTAAAAAGTATATTAATCCTCATCATTGGATAAGTTTGCATAATCCTTGGGTAAACTGTTCTGAAAACTATTGTCTAGGGGAAATAATCTATTATAACCCTCAACATGTTAAAATATTATGCCAATACCATCTACTTCCTTTTGTGTTAAGAAACTTTTTTGCTGTGCCCCAGTTTTCTGGACCATATATAGATTTACAAAATGTAACATATAATCTCCAAGATTGTATTTTCACCCATCAAGGCTTGATGTGTAATGGCTTAACTAGACAAATGGAACCTTCTTTATTACAATAGTCTTCCAATCTATATATTCTTACTTTATTTCCTGTTAATAATGATTCATCATTGTATGAAGTAGAAGTGCAGCATCTATGCCTTGTTAGCAATAATCAGACAGAGATGGCCATGCTGGGGCAGAAGCCCCATATTTTGGGTGTCTGCAGCACCTGGAGGTTCTTAATTGGCAGGATAATATTTTTTACCTGTCCCCTGTTCAAGAGGATGATGTTTCTCTCACCTGGGTACCCAAGTCTCTACCCCTCCCATCTGTGTATATATATTTACACCCATTAATTGAACTAATCAAGAATTATACACTAATGCAAAAATTATTAGATGAAAACCAAAATCAACTTAATCAACATAGCATATTAACACATATTGTTGCTAATAAGTTGATTGAAGCTTTCCATATTATTGTAACCAATACTAATCATCACTGATATGATTTCCTGTTTAAATCTGTATCTGCATCTAAGTATTGGAATGCAATATTTCATCCCATTTTAATATGTATTATTATAATAGTTTTACTCTATGTATGTAACATTTTCATGTATTGTCAAATAAGGAAAATGTATTTGACCATGACCCCCAAGATATTAACCGGCTGTGCCATAAACAGATCGGATTCTAGGGCCACACTGATGGGTTAAAAGGACATTAGGAATCCTCCCCATTTATGCCTGAGCCTTGACCTTCATTGTAAGCATGAACTATAGGTGTGCTCTCTCTCCTTTGAGGAGAACTGACCCTTTTCCCAGAGGGACCTGTTGGTTAGTTAAATCACACAAAGCCCTTGGTGTATAGCCACTTTTGCCTAAGACATATTTAAGAATAACCTCCAAAGTAAGACTTTGGACTCCCATCCAAGAGGAGGATGCTTTACTTGGAGCTTTCCCAGTTGGACCCCAAATGCTGTCTCCAGGGCTCCGCAGCATCTATGCTCAGGTGTTGGTGAACTCCCGTCTGGTGATGTATGATCTTGATTCTTGCTTTTGCTTTGCTCTCGCTTAATAAAGTGCTTAGTTATTCACATTTGACTTGGGTTTTTTATTGTCTGTGACTCCAAACATCCAAATTAAGTGGCTACAATCTTATATGTGCCCCTTAACAGCACAGCAACCAGAACAGGAACAGAATCATAGGTATGGGGATCATGTAAAGGGTTATCAGCTGGGAAGAGGAAGGGGAGAAAAAGGTAATAATGCAGGGGTCAAGAAGGATAATCAGTAAGAACAAAATAGATATGGAGGTTGTCAAGAATAGTATAGGAAAGAGTGAAGCCAAAGAACTTACATGCATGATCCATGGATATGAACTAAGGGGCAGGGATTGCTGGAGGGAAGTGGGTTGCCAGGAGGAGAGGGACAAAGGGAAAAAAATTGGGACAACTATAACAGCATAATCAATAAAATATACATAGAAATAAAATAAGCTTTTAGTAGGTGTAATGAATTTAAATTTTATCAAAATGTGAAAAACACTTAATGAAATATGTAAATTTGCCCTTATGACAGAGACAGCAGGTAAAAATACTGCACCTCAGACTACCAAAAGTGATCAGTTCAATAGATATACAAATCACTATCTTGGATAATCAGGCACCAAGCTGTGTAATTAAGTGTTTGGTTTTTAACTCAAAATGTTATACCTCAGATTCTAGTCATCAATAATGTATATGAAGTGCACTTTTAGTATCACATTGAATTTAAAATGTGTAAGAATATTCTTAAGAAGAAAATCTGAACTGATAAGTTAAAGGATGCCTGATGAAGCTGATTTTTATCTGTAGAATATTTTCTGATGCAGCATCACAGGACTTTATAAGAGCTGTTCTGAATAGGAGACAGCCAGGGGAAGAGAGAAGAATTGCACTGTGGAGTAGGAGAGATGATCTTAAAGATCAGGATGAATCTCCTTTTGCAATCTGAAGGGACTTAGGTAATACAACCATTCAAGGTATAATACCTTTAATTCATTTTCACTCTAACAATTATTTGCTGAGACTGATTTTAAGGCAGATGTTGTATCTTCTATTTGAAAGGTATAAGACAAAGGTAAATAAGGCAATAATCTTTTTCCCCAAAGAGTAAATGAGTTAGTTAGGATGTGTATTGTTGAGACTGATAATTATAAAAATAAATAAGTATAATGTTTGACAAAATATGTTCATGTTCCAGGTGATTCAGAGAAAAAGGAGCCACAAACTCTTAAGGAGATCAAGGAAAGTATCAATAAAGAGATGACTGTGAAGTGTCCCTAAAATACTGGAGAATTTATATCATTCTTTCTTCTTAGGCTGTAGTATTTTTAACTGACTTGCACAGATTCTTGGAGCTGTTGGCAACCCAGTCCAGGAGTAATAGTCTAGAGGGAGATAAAAGTTCTCTCCTTAACCTAACTGAAGTTGGGGTTCTCTAAACCAGCAATATCCTGATCCTCTGTTTCTGGCCACTTTAGTCCAGTTTTAACAAGAATTCTGCTGGATCACTTTAGAAAACCCCCCCAACCTTGATATATGATCAAATTCCTCATCTACCAGCCTGATCTGCTGATGTCTGTAAGAAATCTGTTTAGTTCATCTAGCTAGAACCCTCTCACCATAGTCTTTCCTCTTAGTAACTTTTCATCCACTGACCCATACCCTGCTCCTTGACTATAAATCTCCACTTGCCATTATTGTATTCTGGGTTGAGCTGATTTCTATCCCTTTTTGCAAATCCCCACTGTAGTAGTCTAGTGGAATAAAGTCTGTCTTCCTGTCTTAAACAAGGGTCATGAATAATTTTTAACATGAATATTTTTCTACTATAACAAGGGAAGCAGCATGAACTCCTAGTATTGAAAGTCTTAAGAACTGCATTGGTTCCCAAACTTTTTAAGGTTTGTTTTATTTTTTTAATTGTTTTTATTTTGTTTTGTTATTTTTACACTTCCTTAGATACCTGAGATAGTCTTTTGTACTTAAATTACTTCCAATTTGAAATATTAATTTATATCTGAAATCTCAAAGAAGTCTTAATTTATAGAAGTATTTTTAAAAAATAGTTGTGTTTCAAAGAGCACAAGATACATTTTTGTGTCTCAGATGGAAGTTGGGGACATTTTGACAAATATCTTTATTATAACGTCAAGGATTTGGTGCTTCCTTTAGTAAAACATGACAAAACCATTGAGAATTTTAAAGTGAAAGAATGGTATGGCTGGAACTAAACTTTAGAGAGGATAAGTTGTAGTGTGGTTTAGTTCAAATCAAAGACTAAAGTTAGAAAACTGGCTATGTGCTTTTGTCAATGGTTCATGCAGTGAGGATTTACAGGGAAGTTGCATGCATTTCTGCAGATTTTACAGTGCAGAACACTAAGGAACATCATTCATAAAATATTCTATGTGAATGGCACACTTAATTTGTGCAATACCTAATGTCCTCAACTATATGTGACATCTCATAGAGTATAAAATAGAGTTGTAGCCATGATATTTATAGGAGAGAACAGGTGAAAGATTTTACTAAGATAAAATATAAAGGTAATGAAAATATTTCACAATAGTTATTGGTGATCTGAGAGAGGATAAATTTACATCTAAATTTTAAAACCAAGTAACTTGGAGAACAGAAGTAAAAAAGAGCTTAGTCACCATGGGAGTGTAATATAGGTTAGGGTGATTTTGAATTTTCTGTAGGATGAATGTGAGCTCCCTTTGTAACATTCCAGTAAAGAAATTGCAGATGTGAAAGTCACCTGAGTAAAGACTATATTTGCAGTTATAAAAAAATAGGGTGAGATAACAGGGAAGAGAAAAATAGTAGAACATCAAATGCAAAAAAAAAATAGGGAATATTTATGTTCAGTTCTTAAACTATGAGGAGAAAAGTAAATCAAAGGAATAAGTAGAAGAACATAGAAATAAAAAATGAAAGAATTTCAAAAAGACAGATAGGACCAAAAATATCAAACTGTATAGAAAGATCAGGAAGAAAGAGCAGTCAATAAAAGCATTTGGATTAAATGACTGAGAAATCATTGGTTGTCATCAATAGAATTATTGTCAAAATATCTGTTGTCAAAAGAATAAAATATAGAAATCTGTAAAGATTTTTTCAAAAAAGATACTGTTTTTGAGTTAAAATATTTGTACATAGGGAAGAAAATAGATGAAAATAGATGAAATAGATAAATTAAAGATACAAGAAAGTAGGAGAAATTGATGGAGCAAGGTGTTCCAAAGGAGATGAAAATGGAAAGACAAGTCCCATCATGACAGAGTAAGGGTCTAGAGAATCCATAAGAACCCAGAGATACTGAAATAGAATGCATAAAATGTGAGGATGTACACAGAGAATTCAGATGTCTGTTTCTTGATCTTCTTAATGAAATATGAGAAAATACCTGCTGAAATTAAGGGGCTTACTGTAATGAAAGAGGACAAACTTGAAACACCTTTAGGGGCAAAATATTATCTTTTTATTATTAAAAAGAAAGCTGAAGGTAATTCTATAGAAAACTTTCTCATTTGTTTCTAGGACCTTAGTGCACAGAGATTTGGACAATAAGGATACAATCTGAATTTTAATTCTTTCTCTCTTTTCTGTCTTTTCTGCTTCTAAAATGTATCATTCTCTCTTTCTCAGCAAGTTATACCCAACCTATGTCTTTTATTACATTTATCCCTCAGACTCTGAGATTTGGAGTCGAGTGGATTTTTGCCCAATGCATCTTTTCTTTATCCTCCAGGAAGAGCCTCTTCATATTTTAAAACAATATTTTCTTTATCCAACTACTTTCTCAATAATGTCAGCAATAATAATTGCTAAAATGTACTGAACACTTTCTATTCTTCAGGAATTAGTCAAAGCACTTTTACATCTAATGATTACATAAGCATCATATAATCTCTGCACTAGATGCTATGACTGCTCTTGTTCTACATGTGGAGACACTGACATGCAGAATGACTTGTCTAAGACCCTACAGAAATGAGTTGGCAGAACCAGGATACAAACCTACAAAGTATGAATATGAATTCAAATTCTTAACCATTCTCTCTTCTTTCCTATATCCTCAACTTCTTAGATAAATTTTCCCTACTTTTACTGCCTCCACTCACTTTTCACACAATTCCTTACTCTATTTTTTCTCAAAGTTGGTCTGTAAGATACCACAAAAGGCATCCCCTGAAGCACTTACTGAATCATCTTGGATGCTTATTGGAAATACAGATCTCTGAGCCACACTCCACAGAGGGAGAATCTAGCAGCTTCATTTTAAAATGCTTACCGACTGACTTACAAATTCCCCAGAGTTTAAGACCACCTCATTTAAACACTTGCAATACAACTTTTGCTACCAACCTTAATTTTCTATAATATACACTTGAACAATTGAACCCTCCTTTCATTACTTCTGAAAAACATTTTTAGTTTCTTTCAAAGTTCTTAGCAGTTCATTCAGTTGCTTGAGATGGCCTCTGCCTCACTTCCTAGCATGCTCCTCTTAATCTATGTTCTGTGTTGTAAAGTCTAAATACACAAAACTACTTGTCCCTCTCCCCACAGTGTGTGCCTTTGCTTGATTCACAAATTCAACTTGATCTGCTTTTTTATCTTACACATCCTTCTATCTTTCCTCAATGCTCAGCTCAAAGGATATCCATAAAATACAGATATCTCCACATCCTTGGTAAAATCAATAATTTATCCTCCATGCTACCAAAACACATTTTTTATGTCATTAACAGCTATATTCTATGAAAGTTGACTCTCTTTGTCTCACTTGGCCAGATTGTGAGATGCTTGAGGATAAAAAGGCTTATCTCAGGAACAATCAAGTGGACAAGAGAAATTGAGCAGGGACTGGGTAAAAGGACAGATTCAGAATTGTTGGAGAGATGCCAATAGGATCTCTAAGGCACCAAGAACTAGAGGAGTGCTGTAATGGGCAATGAAAGAAACACCTGGTGGCACTAAAGGAACAGAGAATATAGTTCCCCAAACGTACTTTTATCACAAAGAAGTCTCAAAGCTGGTCTATTTAACAGACGCCTGAATATTAACCTGAGGACAGGCCTTTACATGTGAAGAAATAAACATAAAGAAACTGAATGAAGAAATTTTTCTATCAATTGTCAAATATAAAATTAAATGTACTTGACATTTTCTACCTTGGTGTGACTTTTCAGGACTGCTCTGAAATGGGCATAGAAGGATGAAGCTATATGTGTCCAATGAACTGAAGAGAGATTCTTAAGAAAAAATTATACAATAATTTTCCATCGTGGTCACACATTTTAGAATGATGAATACTTTTACTAAACCAGAAGCATATGAATTACATCACAAAGTCTGTAAAAATTTCATTTTTAGCTAATGATAAACTGTTGGATTTTAGCTAGCATCAAGCATATTTTTAAAATGAATTAGGAAGCAGTGAGTTGGTGTGTGTGTGTGTGTGTGTGTGTGTAGGAAAAGTATCAATGCAATACCTGTGCTGTCTTTTTCCCCATGGATTTTGTGGAGAGATAACTTAATAAATTTGATCAAATTTCTCATTGAGAAGAAGAGAAGATGGTGGAAAAGTGAGGGGAGGCTGCACTTTCAGGCTCCCGAGACCCGTCTGTAGTTTGGACTAATTGCAGGCAGAACATCTCAGTGAGTAGCTGGACACTGGCAGGAGTCGAGCCTTGGCACTGCTGAATTAGAGAAAAACCATCTGGGAACAACTTGTTTAGTGAGGATAGCGGAGGAAAAGGGGACGAAAAAGGATTCCTGACTGGGGTGGCTGACCGAGCTGCAGCTGGAAGGACACAAAGGCTTTTTGTCGACCATAGGCTTCCCCAGAGAGCAGTCGGGAGGAGAGCGGATCTCTGCCCACTGGCAGAGATGGGGCTCAACCAGGTGGCATTGGCGCCAAAGGACAGGAGACAGCGTGCTGCTGTGCAAGTAAGAACGCAATTTTCCTTTATTTTTCTCTTGTGGACTGTGGAGAGGGGGGGAAAGTTTGAGGGTGATAGGACATTCTTGAGGAACGCAGGTGCAAAGACGCGCTTGTCCACTCCCCAACCCTCCCCTTGGGTCACTAGCGTGCGCAAAAGGAAGTGCCCTCATTCACTGGCCCAGGTGCGCAGGGCCGCGGGGCCAGGTGCCCCTCAGACACGCCCCAACAGACGTGGGATCAGTGCCCCAACGGGCGCAGGGAGGGCCCAATGGACATGCAGAAGCCCGTGCGCAGACACCCCTGGACAGCTCCAGTGGGCGCCAGGCCGGAGCACAGACCACTTGCTCAGGCTCAGCTCGTATGCACCCAGGCGTGTGCAGGAATGGCAGGTGGCTGTGATGCTGGAACATCGGGTGGCAGCGACTCACAGACACTCACTTCCACTGTGCACAAGTGTCCGAGGCCCCGCCCTAAGAGGCGAGAGACCAACTCTGGGAGCGCGACTTGGCAGGACTGAGGCTAGCTCTCGGCCACCTTGCACGTGCATGGGCGCGCGAGCGCAGGAGCACCTCAGCCGGCTTCAGTAGGCACCAATCTCTCATTTCCACTATGACCAAGTGTCTGGGGCCCCGCCCTAAGAAGCAAGAGATCAACTCCTGGAATGAGGCTCGGCAGGCCCAAGGTGGGCTCTTGGGCTGCCTTGTGCACACATGGGCGCATGTACAAAGGCACCTCGGCTAGCTCCAACAGGCGCCAAAAGAACTCGCCGTGCCGGCCACCGTGGGCACACACTGCTGCTGCAAAGAACAGGAACCTCTGACCTGCCACATTAGACCATCGTGGATGCAGAAAAAGAGGACTACACACAAAGGCTGAACTGAGTAAAAACATTCCTTTTTTTTTTTTTTTTCGTCCTTAAAAGGAGGGAAGGAGAAAGAAGAAAAAAAAAAAAACCCTAAAACTATATCTCTAATCTGTTTTATACAATCTCTCATTCTCATCCTTTCTCTTTAATTGTTTATTTGTTTGTGTGTCTAGTTTAGCCTCCCTTTCACTCTAAATAAATAGAATATAACTACTATATAAATCCAATACTATACAATCCCACTTTCTTACTATATTCTGCATTCTTCCCTCCTTTTCTTCTATTGTTATTAACATAAAATGTAAATATTACCTACTGTCTTGCATAGTCTCAATTATTATTAATCTATCATCCCCTCTCTCAAAAATCATATTTTCCTCCCTAAAAACAACTCTTATCTGTTCTTCCTATAGTATAAAAGCTCTAATCTCTCTACATTTATATTAATACTGGCTCGTTGACTGATGATAGCGGGATAGAAGGTGGAGGATATTTTTGAGGGTGTGGGTCTCCTGCTAGGGCTGTGTGTTTATGTCTTTAAAAGCCTCTCCACAAAAGAACTCAAGACAAAGTAGATAGAGTGACTCTCTCAATCAACTAGCCAGAAGGAAGATCCTACCAAAGAGCATCTGAAATATAACCAGACAGCATAAACAAATGACATAAAGGGTAACCAAAGAACGTCAGGCTCAGGAGACAAAGAGACTGCACCACTGAAACCCCCAGATCTCCTATAAAGAATCTCATACCACAAAGGTGAGAAGTCAAAGCAGACAAACCCCCAAAATAAAAACAAACAAGAAGAATCCAACATGGTAAGATGCAGAAATAACCTCTCAATGTAAAGAAAAGAGGAATCCCCAGAAAGAGAGGTAGATGGAATAGACATAGCCCAAATGTCAGAAACGGAATTCAAAACAATGGTGGTGGAGAAGCTCAATATACTCGACAACCTCAAAAACAACTATGACAACCTCCAAGGAAGTTACCAACAGCTCCAAGAAAATTACAGGGAACTTGCAGAGAACTACACCAGCATAAAAAAAGACATAGAAACTATCAACAAGGACCAGGAAGAAATGAAGAATTCAATCTCTGAACTGAAAAACACAGTAGAATCAGTCAAAAGCAGACTAAACGAAGCAGAGGATTGGATTAGTGAGTTAGAAGATAATGTAGAGAAAAATTCTCAGACAATACAGCAAAATGAAGAAAGATTGAAAAAGTATGAAGAATTAAGGGAATTACAGGATACCATACATAAAAACAATATCAGAATCATTGGAATTAAAGAGGGATCAGAAGAACAAGGAATAGAAAAACTGATAGGAGAAATAGTGATAGAAAATTTTCCCAGCCTGATGAGAGAAAAAGTTATACAAGTTCAGGAAGCACAGAGAGTTCCAACGAAGAGGAACCCCCAAAAACCCACACCAAGGCACATCATAATTAAAATGGCAACATTCCAAGACAAAGAGAGAATCCTAAAAGCAGCAAGAGAAAAACAGCAAATAACATACAGGGGAGCTCCGATAAGGCTATCGACTGATTTCTCAACAGAAACACTACAATCCAGAAGGGAATGGTCAAAAATATTTCAAGCAATGAAAAATAAAGCCTGCAACCAAGAATACTCTACCCAGCAAGGCTCTTATTCAAAATGGAAGGTGAAATAAAGAGTTTCCCAGACAAAGGAAGACTAAAAGAATACATCTCCACCAAACCAGCATTGCAAGAGGTGCTAAAGGGAATGTTCTAAGAAAAAAAGAAAAAAAAAAAAAAAAAAGGAGAGGAACAGAGGTACAAAGGGAAATGAATAAATATACATCAATAATAACCTTAAATATAAATGGATTAAATGCTCCAATTAAAAGACATAGGGTAACGGAATGGATAAGAAAACAGGACCCACATATTTGCTGTCTACAAGAAACACACCCCAAAACAAAAGATTTACAAAGACTGAAAGTAAAGGGATATAAAAAAAATATTCCAAGCAAATGGACCTGGAAAAAAAGCCGGGGTAGCAGTCCTCATATCAGACAAAATGGATTTCAAAGCAAGGGCAATAAAAAGAGACAAAGAAGGACATTTCATAATACTTAAAGAAACAATCCATCAAGAAGATATAACACTGATAAACATATATGCACCCAACATAGGAGACCCAAATACATAAAGCAAATACTAGAAGACCACAAGAAGGATATTAACAACAACACACTCATAGTAGGTGACTTCAACACTCCATTATCAACAATAGACAGATCATCCAAGCAAAGAAACACAAAAGATATACAGGCATTGAACAACACACTAAACCACATGGACTTAACTGATATATATAGAACTTTTCAGCCCAAAGAAGCAAAATATACATTCTTTTCAAAGGCACATGGGACATTTTCAAAGATAGACCACATGATAGGACACAAAACTAGCCTCAACAAATTCAAGAAAATTAAAAGTATATCAAGCATCTTTTCAGACCACAATGCCTTGAAACTAAAAATCAACCTCAGAGAAAAAAATTAAAGACACCCCAACTCATGGAGAATAAATAACATGCTATTAAATAATGAATGGGTTAACAATGACATCAAAGAAAAAAATTAAGAAATTTCTAAAAACTAATAATATTAAACGCAGAACAGCCCCAAACCTATGGGACACAGCAAAAGCAGTCCTAAGAGGGAAGTTCATAGCAATACAGACATATCTGAAAAGGATAGAAGAATCTCAAATAAAAAATCTAACCCTAAAGGTACAAGGACTAGAACAACAACAAACAAAGCCTAGGGCAAGAAGAAGGAAGGAAATCATCAAGATCAGAGCAAAATTAAATGACGTAGAGACAAAACAAACAATCGAAAAGATCAACAAAACTAGAAGCTAGTTCTTTGAAAAAATAAACAAAATCAACAATCCTCTAGCCAGGCTCATCAAGAAAAAAAGAGAGAAGACACAAATAAACAAAATCAGAAATGATAGAGGAGAAATCACAACTGATACCACAGAAATACAAACGATAGTAAAAAATTACTACAAACTATTGTATGGAAAGAAATTTGACAACCTAGTAGAAATGGACAGATTTCTAGAAACATATAACCTTCCAAAACTGAATCAAGAAGAATTAGAAAGTCTCAACAGACCAATAACGAGGAAGGAAATTGAAACAGTAATCAAAAATCTCCCGGCACACAAAAGCCCTGGACCGGATGGCTTCACAGGCGAATTTTACAAAACATTTAAGGAAGAACTAACTCCTACCCTCCTCAAACTGTTCCAGAGAATCCAAGAAGAGGGAAAAATCACAAACTCTTTCTATGAAGCCAGTATTACCCTAATCCCAAAATCAGGTCAAGACACAACAAAGAAAGAAAATTATAGGCCAATATCAGTGATGAACATAGATGCTAAAATCCTCAATAAAATATTGGCAAACAGGATCTAGCAATACATCAAAAAGATTATACACCACTATCAAGTGGAATTTATCCCAGGGATGCAAGGATGGTTTAATATTTGCAGATCAATAAATATAATACATCACCTAAACAGAATGAAAGACAAAAATCACATGATCATATAATAGATGCAGAGAAAGCATTTGATAAAGTACAACACACATTTATGATGAAAAAACTCAGCAAAATGGTAATAAAGGGAGCATATCTTAACATAATTAAGGCTATATATGAGAAGCCTGAAGCCAACATCATACTCAATGGACAAAAACTGAAAGCATTCCCCCTGAAATCAGGAACTAGACAAGGATGTCCACTCTCTCCACTCCTATTCAACATAGTGTTGGAAGTCCTAGCCACAGCAATCAGACAAGAAAAAGAGATAAAAGGCATCCAAATTGGGAAGGAGAAGTAAAACTATCATTACATGCAGATAACACGGTAGTATACCTAGAAAACCCTATAAACTTCACTAAAAGACTACTCGATATAATAAGTGAATTTGGCAAAATCGCAGGGTACAAAATAAATATACAGAAATCTAAGGCATTTCTGTACACCAACAATAAAATAGCAGAGACAGAGAAAAAAAATACCATTTACTATAGTAACAACAACAACAACAAAAAAAAATAAAGTACCTAAGAGTAAACTTAACCAAAGATATAAAAGACCTGTACTCTGAAAGTTATGTAACGATGAAGAAAGAAATTAAGGAAGATACAAATAAATGGAAGCAAATACCACGTTGTTGGATGGGAAGAATCAACATCATCAAAATGGCCATACTACCCAAAGCAATTTACAGATTCAATGCAATCTCTATTAAAATACCAATGACATATTTCACAGAACTAGAACAAATACTCCAAAGATTCATATGGAACCAAAAAAGATCCCGAATAGTGAAAGCAATCTTGAGACAGAAGAACACAGCAGGAGGAATCACAACAGCAGATATCAAACAATACTACAAAGCCACTGTGATCAAAACAGTCTGGTACTGGTGTAAAAACAGACATATAGATTAGTGGAACAGAATAGAGTCCAGAAATAAACCCAGGCCTCTATGGTCAACTAATATTTGATGGAGGAGGAAGGAACATAAAATGGAGTGAGAAGAGCCTCTTTAACAAATGGTGCTGGGAGAACTGGACAGGGACTTGCAAAAAAATGAAACTAGACCACCAACTTACACCACACACAAGAATAAACTCAAGATGGGTCAAAGACTTAAATGTAAATCATGACACCATAAAAGTCCTAGAGGAAAACATAGGCAGGAAAATCTCAGATATCTCACATAACAATATGTTCATGGATACATATCTTAAGGCAAGAGAAATAAAGGAAAAAATAAACAAATGGGACTACATCAAACTAAAGAGTTTCTGCTCAGCAAAAGAAAACATCAGCAAGATAAAAGGAAACCAACCATATGGGAAAACATATTTGCCAATGACATCACAGACAGGGGACTGAGCTCCAAAATACATAACGAGCTTATATGACTCAACATCAAGAAAACAAACAACCCAATTAAAAAATGGGCAAAGGACCTGAACAAAAACTTCTCCAAAGAGGACATACAGAAGGTCCATAGACACATGAAAAAGTGCTCAACATCATTAGCCATCAGGGAGATGCAAATAAAAACCACAATGAGATACCACCTTACACCTGTCAGAATGGCCATCATCAACAAATCAACACACAACAAGAGCTGGCGAGGATGTGGAGAAACGGGAACCCTTCTGCACTCTTGGTGGGAATGCAGACTGGTGCAGCCACTATGGAAAACAGTATGGAATTACCTCAAAAAACTAAAAATGGAACTGCCTTTTCAACCAGCGATTCCACTGCTAGGACTCTACCCAAAAAATACTAAAACACTAATTCAAAAAACTTATGCACCCCTATGTTCATAGCAGCACTGTTTAAAATAGCTAAGTGCTGGAAACAGCCTAAATGCCCACCTGTATATGAGTGGATCAAAAAACAGTGGTACATTTACACAATGGAATACTATGTAGCAGAAAGAAAGAACTTGTGCCATTTGCAACAACATTGATGGAATTAGAGAGAATTATGCTTAGTGAAATGAGCCAGGCAAAGAATGAAAAATACCATATGATATCACCTAATACAGGAAACTAAAGAACAACACAAACAAACGAACTAAATAGGAGAGAGAGCAGAATAGCAGTCAATAGGGGAGAGTGGGGAGGGAGAGAAGGGGGATAAGTAAGGGAAGGATTTAGTCAAAGACTGTGTATAAATTGGCTTATGGACATGGACAATGGAGAGGGATAGGATTGTGGGAGAAGGGGTGAGCTGGGTGTGGGAGAGAAATGGAGTAAAAATGGGACAACTGTAATTCAAAATCCAAAAAATTAAAAAAAAAAATCTCATTGAATCCTTGTAAAAGCATAGGCCATGCTAAGTACCCAGCTTCTATACTTGGACTAATGCGTCTTTGTAATTATCTACAGTTCATTTTAAGAAGCATATTCAATAGCTGATTTGAAGATATTATTATAATGAATCTAGTGAACGATATCTATCTATTTATTTACTTTCATTGCTTTTAGAGAGAAGGAGAGAGAGAGAGAGAGAGAGAGAGAGAGAGAGAGAGAGAGAAAGACATCAATGTGAGAGAATAACATTGATCAGTTGCCTCCTGCATGTGCCCTGACCAAGGATAAAACCCACAACCCAGGCATGTGCCCTGAACAGGAGTCAAACCCACAACCTATTGGTGTATATGACAATGCTCCAACTGAGTCACACAGCCAGGGATATCCTTTTATTTATTTATTTATTTAATTTATTTACTTACTTACTTATTTATGCATTCTAAGACAATCATCTTCTAGAGTCAATTCTAGTATCTTTTAATCTTCATAGTTATGATCAGGAAAGATACCTTTCTTTCTGTTAGTATACCAACTTTGGCTCTGTAATCATAGACTATATAGATTCCAATCCTTATATCATTGTCCTAAAAAAAGGAAATGTATATATTTAGGTCATAAAAAACACACAAAATTAGTAGAAAAAATATTTAGCCTTAAATGAATTTGTAGTGCATTTCTTTGTTTTTGTTTTTTCAATTTTTAGTCTTATTTCTGGGGACTTGAATAAGAATCAACATTTAATCAGGAAATAGAATCCTGTCTTTTTCCTACCAATTCCAATCATAATCACTGGAAGTGTAGCATCCACATTTTGATAAATAGTCAATAGTAAATATTTTTATAATAGAGCAAAATAAAACAAACATAAGAAAAAATGAATAAGGGCCAATTTGAAAAGTAATTAAGTACAATTTTAGAAATAACATAATATAGTTAGGTTAAAAATCCAGTGATGCATTAAACAGTTGATTAGACACAGTTGATCCTTTATTTCTATCTCAGACTTCAAACTCTCTTAAATATAAGTTTTCATTTCTTAGTTTACTTTAAAAAGAGAATCAAACATATAGAAGCAAACAGAAAAAAAACCCTAAACTTTAGTGAACGTTTCCCATGTCCCAGAGGTTTTCATAATTGTTTCTTAGCAGCCTAATTTCAACACTGGAGTACATTGTATGTACTGACATTTTTATAGCAATGGAACCTGAGGCTAAGAAATACTAACACCTTTGTGGTTCACTTAGACAAGCTCTGGACCACCTGTTCTAGTCATTCTTTGCTCTTGCCTTGGATTCCCATGACTTCTGTTGCCAATTACACTATCCCAAATTAATATTTTCTACCCAGACCTATCTTTTAAACTCAAGAAAACCACTCCACTGTTAATGATCACAGTGACTGGAATATGACCCTCATGTTTTAAACTTTGCACTGATCTTTTCATCCCCACATCCTACTCCAGCTTCTTATTTTAATAACTTGGAACACTTAACTTCTTTCTTCCTTCAGCTTCCATATCCAGTCACCAAGTCTTATTGTCTCTAAGTCCTAAATATAACTAACACCCAAACAATTCTGTCCACGATGTTAATTCGAACCACCAAATCTTTCATTTCAAGTGCTACAACAGCTTTCCCATTCCGCTTTAGATCTTGTTCCCTTGAAATACTTGTCTATTTTCTCAAAATGCACATCAGATAAGTCACTTTTCTCCTCAAAGCCCTTCTGTCAAATTCCATAAAGTCACTTTTATAGTATTTATAAAACTTTCCATGAGTTAGGCTCTGCCTGGGTCAATAGCCTCACATCTCAGCAAACTATCCTTCACACTTGGCACACATATCAGATTAAATAAACTTCCACTCTTCTCTATGTGTCTTTACTCATTTATATAAATATCTGTAGTTACTCTTTTCCACAATTTTATCCATTAGGTTTGTCTTGTCTTACCTGGAAATACTTTTCTGTACACCCACCCTCCTTGCCCACCTTCTTACCCCATATCTCTTGGGCTAAATTCCATTTCTCTTACCTTCAGAGCTCATCTCACCACTCACTTCTTCAAAGGACCATTCATCAGTACTAAAGTAGGCTAGGCACTCTGGTGTTGGTTTGTATAATGCATTAATTCATTAATTTAATAAAGAAGTACAATAAAGGAAGTATAACAAAATGGTTAAGAGCATAAACTCATACTAGACACATTTTTTTTTTAGCCCCTTAACAGCTGTAGAAGTTATTTAAGTTTTATTTACCTCAATTTCTCCATCTTTAAAATGGGAAATATTATGGTACTTTCCCCAAAGAGATTTGGGGCATTAATAAATAAGTATGAATATAAAACAAGTATCCAACACACAATATGTGAAATGTTAGCTTTTCAACATTATTACCATTTGTCAGACACAGTATGAGCCACTCAGGTGTGGTGGGGGACAAAACAGACTAGGTTCCTGCTATTCTGGAACTTACAACCTGGTGAAATAAAAGAGATACAAAAACATATAAATAATGATATAAATGTGAATGTGTTAACTGCAATGAAATAAGAGCACAGAATACATGAACTTTCTGATAGGGTTATCAAAGCTAGGTGAAGGCTTTGCTGAGAAAGTGACTTTTACCCTGAGACCTGAAAATCGAGTAGAATTCAGTCAACCAAAGAGGGCAGGCAATAGCTACAGGAGAAAGGATTAGCCCAGAAGGAGTTTCTGTACTTTCCCTCTCACAACCCTCATCATGCCTTTATTTTCATTATTTGTGTGGTGTATATTTCCTGGCTTTAACCCCTAACCCCACCATTCCAAAAAACAAACAACACACACACACACACACCAAACAAACAAAAAGTCCTTAAAGCTATAAACTCAGTGATTGCAGGATCCTTGCTATTTTGCTCTATCTGCAAACAACATTGAGAAAATGGGAGTTAATTCATGTTAAATACATTGCAATCTTTTAGTTGATCAAACAAGCATCATTTTTTTAGTCAAACAGCTAATTAAATAAGTATTTAGAAGAAAAAATATCCTTAAAGAGGATATTTACATGTATTTTAATTTGGGCATATTACTAATAATCCCCAGGCTCCATGGTTGTTCTCTAACTGCTCCAGTTTTTATAGAGGCACAGGTGTTTCCCAGTAGGCATTTCACCTATCTCCTGCAGGCTTTTATATTTTGTTCTTTTGGACCAAACTAGCATACAACTTTATTTATTTATAGATAACTATCCAGGCTGGGCAACGTGTCAGCAACTTTCATTATCAGCCCAAGAAAAATTATCAGTAAAGTCTAAATTCTAAATTGAACCGGCTAGGAAAAGATTCCAATTGTCTTCTTTGTTCCCAAATTTATGAGCAGTCTCTGAACCTCATTCAGCTGAGATACTGAGTAAAAGGGTGGGATACGATTTCCTACAATGTGTGTTAGTAGATAATGGTGGTGTTCTATTTTTGTTCCTCAGAGACTGTGTGGGCTTATGTACATTCATCTCTGAATAAGTGTCCTTAAAAAAGAGTGTGCATTTCCTGGTTCCCAAACATTTGGTTCTGTAGTCCTATCCCTTACCAGTGTTATTTCTCCCAGTGAGAATAGTCATGTTCATGACCTTCTGGGAGCTTGGAATTCCTCTCCTATGTAATAAAGCTATCTGGGAGACAGTGACAAAAATTCTAACCATCAACAATCATTAAAATCTATTCCATAGCAGATATATTAGCATAATTATTTTTAGGTGAAAAGACAGTGATGGTTTGCTTTTTATTATGGGAAGTAAAAGAGGGTGGAAAGTGTATATGTAATAACTCCTGTTTTATAAAGATAATCTGTGAATGTAAGTGGAATGCTGCTAAGAAGAAACTTTAGATTTTATGGAAAAGTCTTATGCTCTTTGTGGAGTCTATGATTTTAGTTTCTGCTCTGAAGTGTAGTTGCTTGTTTAAGCAACAGAGCTTTCATCTGTTCCATCTTGATTTAAGATGCAGTTTTAAAAATAAAACCATAAGGCAATATTCATTGAAAGCACAAAATCTCTCTATTTAACACCCAAATAAAATATAAATGAAAACAACAAGTCTAGAAAGATAGAATTTTATACAATGCTAGTGTCACTTTATTTGCCAAAAAAAATATTTTAAATGTTCCTAACATTTTGAAAATAATTATGTGGCTCAAAAATTATTCACAGAGCTAAGTCTGATCTCAGATAATAGTACCTAGAAAGACACATGAAAAACAAATGTTTGGAGTTGGATATGCTCAAATGACAGGATAAACAAGAGAGATTTTGCTGTGAAAAATCACATTTTCTCAAAAAATATGTATGGCATTAGCTAGACTTCAGTTTTTGGAGAATTTAAAAGAAATAAATCTAAAGCACTGTCAAGATCCTTCAGTTATAAAAATTACACCTTTAAAATTATACTTTTCCAGAATAGCAGTACTATCCTTGAAAATTTACATGAGGTTCTCTTGTACAAGTAGATTTTTAAAAATATTTCTATAATTTTCCATGACTGCTGAGTCACCTCCAAAGTAGTATTTTTAACTGTTTGAATTAGTTTTTAATTGGTTGAATAAAAAGCAATTCATAGGATTAGCCAAGAACAGAATAAATTATCCTAGGGGTGTGTGTAATGTGTGTGTAGATGTATGTTTGTGCTGTTATCAGAACTTAACTCAATATTAAAATTTTAGAAATATATGTTTAAAATTGTATTTAAGTTATAAAAATTGTTATCTTTGGCAATCATGTTAAACTTCCTTTCAAGTAGGCACCATAACTCTTAATTTGTGTTCCTGTCATATTTCTGCAATTTTGGGCCACAGACCCATTCAGGAATCAGATGAAAGCCATGGACCCTCTCCATGAATGCATGTAAGCAAAAACAAACAATTTTATACTTAACTATAGTTTTTCATGGACTCCTTACATGCTATCTTTGGCATTTTGTTGATATCTTCAGTATTCTCCTTATAAATTCCTTTTTAACTGGGAAGGACTTTAGAGATTATCCAATCTAGTTTTCCTAGACAGGTATGGTGGTTACTCCAAGGATATATGGCTAGAGAGTAGTACCAGGGCTGGGACTAGAATACAAGTATTCTGGTTATTTGTCCAACGTGTACTTTCAGTTAAGGTAGGCATTCAAATTCTAAGAATAGGTTGCTAGTACTGAGTAAATGACTTGTAAAGGGGAAAAAAATGAAACTGCAAATATCTTCACTGCTGTAAAAGCCTTTCTTCTGAGAAACAGTTGTTTCTCCTGTGATTTATATTTACCAATATAAATAAAGGGCCTGCTTCTTGCTTTACTGCACAAATCCTGTAGAGCTAATTAGGACACAGAGCTCCCATTTGCTTCAAAGGGACTTGAGCTTCTGCTTCTGCTCAGCTGGGATGCTAAAGGAGACAAGAGGCAGGCTAATGCCTTTGAGATGAAAATAGGAAACAAATTACTGTATGACACTTGGTTAAATTAAAAAAAAAAAAAAAAAACAGTGCCCCATCCCTACACACTTCTAAATTTCTCAGACAACCTCCCTTACTCTCCAGACACTTGGGGCTCATTCTTTCACAGTGTTGTTTCTATAACAACAATTAAATCTCAGTTATATCATCTCAGGGAAACTTGGATATAATTTGTTAAGTAGTAATTGTGTTACCTACACTATTGATTTGGGCACTCAACCCACTCGGCTTAGGTAATGATGAAATTTGCTTTGGCGGCATTGCTTCAATTACTCTTATAGACATATTGAAGTTAAAAAGCTTCTGCTTTTACAGAAAGGTAAGTACAGACATATTTTTTTAATTAATGTTTTTCAGCAAGAAGGCTAGTTATGGGACTCCAAGTCACTCGGTCATTGCACATAGATCAATTTTAATCACAGGTACATTTTAAATAAAATATGATAGGTCTAAGACAAAGTACAACTCATTAATATGGAAGAATTTTCAGCCTTGTTTCCATTTAATCAAATTAGATCAGATGACAAATAAAACATCTTTAGGTGTGTCCCAAAATTATGCAAAATAATTCAAACGAGTCCAATCTAGCTATAGTGCGTCTCAAATTTTAAGGAGAGAATCACCTATGATTCTTCTTCAAAATCAGATTCTAATTTAGTTGGCCTGGAGACTGCATTTCTAACAGCCTCCTGGGGACTACTGACCACACTTTGTGTAGCAGAGCTTAAGATGACTATGGGATGAAGTAAAAAAAAGGTGAAAATTGTTTGTATGAGCATTAATGTTTACCAAGTACCCACTACATGTCAAGCACTCCCCCCCCATTATATATGTTCAACACAGAACCTGCCTGATGAAGCTGCCACTGCCCCCATTTTATAGATAAAAGTATGACTCTCACAAAGAAGATCTGCTATGTAAATAAGGGAAAATATTTTAAATAGGTAGGATTGGGGTCAGAATTTAGAGTTGTCTGTCGAACTGCCTTTGCTGTGAGGAAGCACCAGAAAAACAGGCCGGGATTTGTGGAAAGAAGGGGGGTAGGGGGAGAGTTAGAGATAAGAAGAAAACTCCCAGTTCAACTCAGGAGCCTATAGGAGCAAAGAAGAGGAGAAAGAAGAACTCCCAGTCCACCTCAAGTACCGGCTGAAGAACACTGCTTATGTGCGTGTGGGAACAGGCTGTACCCCTTTTGAAATGTACAATTCAGTTAGGGTGAGTTTACCCATCAACACATCCCACCATTATTCACATCTCACCACTTTTCTTCAGTCCATACACCATGCTAGGTCCATCAACATTTTTTCTGGGAATGATGAGCAAAGTCCATTTTCATTTCCCATGGAGGAAGCTGGGACCTAGCTTAATTTGCATACTGTTCATTTGCATATGTCAAAGGTCCATATGGGCGGTCCAGCCGCCACCATATTTTGACAATGAAAGAATGTAAAGTGTAGGCAGCACAGATGCCCTGAAGGAACTGGGCTGGAGGTAGGAGCCTTTGGAACAAGATGAGCCACAGTGTGCCAAGCTTGCACAGCCACAGAAGCCAGGGTAGAAGCGGTACCCACTCCCGCTGGTCGCGCTTACTGGACCGCCATGTTCTAAAAGTCTGGCTCAAAATCTTTCCGTTAAAAGTATGAATGGAACACCTTTATGTGAAAGACATTAAGTATTGAGGAGACAGAGAAATATACAGGACAAAAAGTCTGAGCTAATAGAGCTTATGTTCTAGCAGAGAAGATAAAATTAAAGCAAAGAATTCCACAATTGTTTATATAATTATGATTTGCTAAGTCTTATAAAAGAAAGTCAAGGTGTTATGAACTATTATAAAAATAAAAACTGGCCTGCCCTGGTGGGTAGCTAAGTTGGTTCAAGCATTGTCCAAATACACCAAGGTTGTAGGTTTGATCCCTGGGCACATACAAGAATGCATCAATGAATGCATAAATGGGTGGAACTGCAAATCAACACCCCCCCCTGTCTCAAAAAGAAAAATTAATTTAAAAAAAGAAAGACTGACTTAATCCAGGTTAAAGAAAAAAACACCAGTATAGAGTAAAAGAGCCTGAAATGGGGCTGAGAAAGGCACTAAGCAGATCATGTGAAGTCATGGAACCATGTTTATAATTTTGTTAATAATGGTGGTCTTCAATTACAAATAAAGGAAAGTGTAGGAGAGTTTTAAATAGAGACTAAGTGCCATCAAGTTCATACTTTTTAAAGAGTGGTCTGCTGGAAGATTGAGAATAGATTGGAGGAGAGCAAAGCAATTTCAAGAAGCCCAGTGTGCCGGGTGCCATCCTCAGACTCTGCAAGGCAAGTGTGGGTCTCAGTGTCTCAGATGAGGAACTGTGGGAGTGGTGGGCAGAGTTGGAGTCCATGCCCAGGGCTACCTGTCCCCAGAGCCCAGGTTTACACTGCCTCCCTGCAGCAGATTGGCCCCAGGGGATGGGGGAGAGATGACACTGAGGGACTGGGGCCAGCTGGGTTGAGGGGTTCCCCTGGAAGGAGGAGTTGCTGCTTCTGACCAGGCACAAAAGGGGAGCAGCAGGTACTCAGCACTTGTTGAGCTCCCTCTGTAAGCCCACAATCCAGCCAGGGGGCCTCTGGAGCCTCCTGCTCAACCTTCCCCAATTTTCCCTGGCTCAGGTTCTTTGCCAAGCCCTCTAGCAGCCTCCTGATGGGGAGGCCTCCGGCAGGCAGGTCCAGGCTCAGAAGTAGGCTGGAGGGTCAGATAGGAAGATGGAGTTCTAGCCTTTGGGCAGACCTGTGGCCCAGGGACACGCAGCAGCAAAGGCTTTGATATCTTCTCCTGCCCAAGACTATGGTTTGGTGACCCTCAGTGGGTGCCACTACCATGTGTTCTTCCCCACCTGGAGCAGCAGTTTTCCAGACTCAGTTCTGGGACTGGAGGTTAACCCTGCCTGCTGCCTCCTCCCAACATCCAGGCCCCTCAGCCTGGACTCAGGTAGAATGTGGGTGGTAACAGTGGAGATCTCAAGACGGAAATAAGTTCCTATTTAATTAGTAAAAATCTATTTTTCTCCAATTTTCTATGATTAGAAGTAGAGAATAAACAAGCATACCTGCATATTCATATCATAATATTTTTACATGAAATAGTATTTAAAAAATTTACACACTGTTTACACTAAAGAAAATTCCAGATAAAACATCAAACATATCAATAAAGTATTGAATAAGGCAGAAAAGAAGTCAGATCGTAACAGTCAATACATTAACGAATGTATCCATGTTCTATTATGCAAGGTCTCAAGTTGAGGTAAAATAGGGGTTGGGGAAGTAGGTCAGAAATTTTCGTTGTAAGCAATTGTATATTTTGCTTTCAACTCTCCCTTTTGACTCTCTTTTTGTAGAGAGAATCTGCATGTAGTCTGGCCCAATGAATTCTGCTTGAAAGAAACTAAACATCTCCTAAATCTTAAACTAACAGAAAAAGAAGAGTAGCCCTGACTGGTGTGGCTCAGTGGATTGAGTGCTGGTGTGTGAACGAAAAGGTTGCCAGTTCAATTCCCAGTCAGGTCACGTGCCTGGGTTGTGGGCCAGATCCCCAGTTGGGGGTGTGCAAGAAGCAAGCACACATTGATGTTTCTCTCCTTTTCTTTCTCCCTCCCTTCCCCTCTCTCTAAAAATAAATGAATAAAATCTTTTTTAAAAAGAAGAGTAAAACTGTTAAGCAGAAAGGGAGAATCTTTAAAGCAATTTGCCATTTTTCTATAAGAAGTTCTCTCTTCTTCTCTTCCTCTTTGCCTCCTTCCCTTCACCCTTCTTCATTGTCTTTCTCTTCAACTTTTACTCTTTTTCAAGTTTTCCAATTGATAAAAATTACACTCATGAAAATATTGATGAACTCATAGGCTATTGAACAGTTAGTGTTCAAATATTTAGAGCAAAACTAGACATTTTTCATAAGGATATGGTTGGAAACATCCACTTCACACAAATCCTTTGTGGCTTCCTATTTTTCAAGGTTTTGATATTTTACCAATGAAATTTTACAAACTGTTAATATATCTAAAAGAGTGTTTTATTCTTGAGCTCTTGAAACTCTTATCACCATTCTGGACCACATCTTCCTTTCTGGCTAGTCACCCTGTAATATGGGAGATAAATCTTGGTGTTTCTGTTAGGGCAATTTTTCTTTTCATAATATTGAGCTGAGAGAGAGTTTGGAGAGAATCTTTTCCAACTATCTCAGTTTTAGAGTTGTAGTATAAAGATTTTATACACACACACACACACACACACACATATATATGTGTGTGTGTGTGTGTGTGTATATATTCAACTACTTTACTTTTTAAATATCAATCAAAGTCAAGGTATTTTAGTTCTCATACGAATACTAGTGCGATAGTTTTATGCATCTTTTTGGCTAGGCAACTATTTCAAACACTAAACTAGACATTTCTATGAAATGTTTTGTAGATATTAAGTTTATAATATATTCACTTTAAGTAAGAGAGATTATCCTGGCTGGGCCAGATTCAATGAACTAAGAAAATTGAGGTTTCCCTGAAGAGAAAGAAAGTTTGCTCCTGGACTGCAGCTTGAGCTCATGGCTCAGAGTTCCAGCCTGCTCTTCCCAACAGCCTGCCTTATGGATTTGGGACATGACTTCCTGGCCCCAACAATCAAGTAAGCCAAATCTTTTTTTTTTTTTAAATAAATCTTCTAATACATATTTTCTGCTGGTTCTGTTTTTCTGATTGAATCTTACTGATACAAATAATAAAGTAAAATACAATAATATGTCATAGGTTTACACTCAAACAATATAAACATAGATATAAATCTCAAACTCCTATTGATTCTTGTCCACTATTCAAGCTAGTTTTAAAGATACTTCAAAGGACTACTATGAGCAAGGTGCTGGATTAAAAACTATTGCAGATTGTCAAGTTTCAGGTATTATAAACAAAAATAGTATCAACAAAGAGTAAACTAAATGTCATAAAAGTAGAGCATAGTGCTATAATTGTAGAACAATGTGTCCACCATAGAATTACTAATAGCCTAGAATGGCTTGTGCTTATAACTGTTATTGTGGGTTATCAGGTTGATTGTTTAACAAAAAGTACCTTAATTTAATGTATTGCTTAGCACTTTCACATAAACATTGTTTTTTGTTTGCTTACTTGGAAATTTGGGAAGCACATCTTTCTCTATTCAGGGCTCATTTTTAAATCTTTTAATTGATTTACAAGTTCAAGTATATGGTGAAATAAATTTTAGTACATGCAAGTAGTCAATACCTAAGACAGTCACCAAAAAAGACATATAATACATTGCTCATCTCCTCTTTTTTGAAATTTTCAAAAGATTTATGCTTGTAAGATAACTTTTTGCATTCTCTTTGGTTAGTGAGGTTGATGGAACTTTAAAAAGCAAATAGAGTTTTCAGTTCAATCTATCTACTAATTACCTCATATTTTACTTTTTAAAGCAGAGAAGTAATTGAATTATTTAAAGAAAACACTTAATAGTGTGGCTCCCAGAAAATAGCAATCGTACAGTCATCTGTCATCACACAATATGTAACATTATTTCCATCAAAGAGCCAAGAGGTTTTACAGAACTCAGAAAAATAAATTGTGTAAAACAAAATCCAGAAAGAAATTTATCCACTAATTTATTTAGTAAATACTTACTGCTTACTAGGTGGTGGATGCTGTGTGAGACCTGCTGAGTTAGCAGAAATGACTACTATCCTCATGGAGAGTAGATGTTGGAGGTAAACAGATATACATTAAATCAACAATGTGTACATATAAATAGTTGTAATAACTACATGAAATAGAAAAATACAAAGCAGTTTCACTTAAGGTGATGCCTGAATTATGTGAAGAAACCAGACAGTGAGGCTCTGGGATAAAGAGGAGAATGGTCAGCTCAGAAAAAGTGGAAAGACCAACGGAGGTGTTAAGTGTCACACACTGGAAAATTATAGAATTATAAGGAGGTGCTTTTGTATAGAGTTCTGTCTAGCTTGTTCCCAATTGTCTCTGTTAGAATCAATTATGTGATAAATATCTTTAAAAGTCTGTCAATAATAGTTTCCTTATATCTGCTTCCTAAAGTGAAATTTCTGGGTCAAAGATTATGATATATTTTTGATATTTTTTATACAATCCCATATTGCTTACTAAGTAGGAAAAAATACCTAATACCTAATTAAATTCTTAGTGACCTATTTTATGATAAAGAGGAAAACTATATCTCAAAAGCCAAAGTAAATTCTTAAGTCTTTCTACATTTTTTTCTAGAAGGAGGACCAGTTCACGTGTATTACAGTATTCCCTCACTTATCACAGGTATTATGTTCTAGACCGCCCCCCCCCCCACGCGATAGGTGAAAATCCGCAAAGTAGGAACCTTACATTTATTTTAGTATTTATATACTGTATACATAAAACTGGCAATAAACTCATTTCCTCCCAGTCCCTAAATTAGATCCTTCTACATCCAGATATTCGATATTGTAGTTATTCTCTGAGTCCCACTTAAATATTATCATAAGTTGCCATGCAGATACCACATAGCTTTTTACATGTTCACCTTGCTATTGTCTTCTTCTCAAAGGTACTATTTTTCTCCTTAATAGGACTTTTGTTTTCTAGCCTTCATTTCACTGAAATTTGAATAGCTGATAGAAAAATTTCGGTTGTGACTGATGTTTGTGTCTCTGGAAAATTTGTATGTGGAAATTTAACCTCTAATGCTATAGTGTTACCCAACAGCAATTAGGGTCCCGGTGCCCACCACTACCCTCTAGGCAAAATTCCAGAGGCAAAGGTTTGGTGATAAAGGAAAGGAGTCTTTATTCAAAAGCAATCACTTAAGCTTATCAAGTTGCAGTTTTAATTACTTAAGCCCATCAATTAAGACTAAACTAACAGGTGGGTTCTCCTATCACTTTCCCTACTAGTTCCTATAGGGTTAGTTTATAAACTAAAAGAATATAACACAGAAAAGCTACACAATTCCAGAAGAATGGGAGCCTTCTGCCTCAGAGCCTGTTCCCTCTAGAACACGCAAAGAATAAATCTGCCACCCTCTTCCAGGCCAGCCTGGAGTTCCTTCCCATACAAAATACTGTCCATTGGAAAACGCAGGCAGCTCCAGCACCACCATCCAGGCACCCTCAAGGAAGAAGAAGCGGAAGGCCAGAGCCAGAGCCAGAGCCAAAGTCAGCCCTCTTTTTATTTCCACTGGCCTGGAGGCTTTCAGCTTATCAGCCAATCCTGTCCTATGCTGCTTTCCATTGTCTCAGCAAACTCTTCCTCTGGCCTCTCTTCCTTCTCCCCAGTGATCTTAATCAGATCTCTCTGTATCAATAGTATCAGGTATTGGGGCATTTGGGGAGTGATTATGTCATGAAGGTGGAGCCCTTATGAATGGGATTAGTGGCAATATAAAGGGACCCCAGAGAGCTCCCTCATCCTTCTGTCAAGTGAAGACTCAGTGAGAGAACAGCTAAGTGTGAGCTAGGAAATAGGACCTCACAAGACATTGAATCTGCTGGTGCCTTGATCTGGAACTTCTGCCTCCAGAACTGCTGTTCAGAAACCACCCAATCCATGGTATCCTGTTATAGCAGCGCAATTGAACTAAGACAAGCCCAGAGACAGAACTGCTGAAAACAGATGGTTCTTGAAGTGGGACCTCCAGACCAGGATCTTGAGAATCATCTGGAAGCTTATTAGAGATGCAAATTCCCAAGTCTCACTCTAGAACAACTGAGTCAGAAATTCTGTGGGTGGGGTCCAAGCAATCCATGTTTTAACTAGCTCTTCTTTGGGTGATTCTGATGTATGCTAAGGTTTGAGAACCACTGTCTAGTAGGATTACATGGTAAAAACTGCAGTTTAAGTTAAATCACAAGAGCACCTGCTCTGTGTTGAAACCACTCCTTATCTGTGTTGCACTGGAAGAGCATCTTAACCTCTCAGCCTCATTGTTAAACCAAAGTCATATCTACAATATTTAAAGTAATTAATGCATTTAGAGCAATAAGCATGGTGCCTGGAACATAGAAAGCTCATTTTTTATTTTTTTATATTCTATTTTATTTTTCCTGAACTTAGTGGGGTGACAGTGGTTAATAAAATTATATGGGTTTCAGGTGTATAATTCTATAATACATAATCTGTATAGCTTATTGTGTGTTCATCACCCCAAATCAAGTTTCCTTCAATTACCACTTATCTCCCTATAACTCCTTCTGCCTCCCCTCATTCCCCCCTTCATCTGGTAATAACCATACTGTTCTCTGTGCCTATGAATTTTTATTTTTGCATAATCCCTTCACCTTAGGGATTTTTGATATACAGTATAGATTATTACAACTATGATGATGATGATGAGTGTGCAAATGAGCAACAATTTTTGTGCTGTATTTTTAAATAGCAAGTTATCCTTGCCCCATTATTTCCTTTCAAGTACCCTTGCCCCTAATTTTTTATATTAAGTTTGTTGTCTAATGCATAGAGTAATAGAGTAATAGTTCAGAGTAATAGGAAAAAGCATAATCTCTGAGGCGAGATAAACCAGATAGAAATATTTGTTCTACCTAGGGTTTTCAGGTTTAACAAATAAAAATGCAGGATATCCAGTTAAATTTGAGTTTCAGATAATCAATATATAGGTTTAAGTTTAATTATATGTAATGGAATATTTGGAACATATTTATATGAAAACAAATTAACCTGAAATTCAAATTTACCTGGATATCCTGTACCATTATCTATACCATTTATCACTGTGTGATATTAGCAAATTACTTATCCTCTCTATGTTAGTATCCTGCCTATAACAGATAAGTAATAATAGTATCTATAGCATGCATACAATTGCTGTGAAGAATATAGATACGACAGTCTGGGAAATAATAAATTACAGTCTAAGATATTATTAATTAATCATAAAACCTTCTGGTTTTTTAATTCAATCCATGACAAGGCCTCTAATTTATCCTTCTAAAATAAATGCTTCAAATCTTATGGAGCTGGAGATATTACTTGGTGCAGTAACCACTTACACTTTAGTAATATAACTAGATTTTTCACAAATATGGAATTCTATTTAAGTAGAATACATTAGCATATAAATGTTTTTTCAACTAAAAAAACAACATAGACTTTATAACTGCTGCATGTGTCATCTTTTCCACATTTTTTCTGAAGTTTGGCATTCATTATGCAAAATAACTAAAGTTTTTACTAAACTTTTTAAAATTAAAAAAATATCTAATGAATTTCAATATTATTTCTATTGCTGTAATATGGCTTCTATTTTTCCAATACACTGAATCTGACTTGTTAAATGCTGGAATGAGTCTTGATTAATATCCCCATCTATTCAAATAAATCTCTCTTCTCTTGGCTTCACACATACCACATTTTCTTATTATCTTCTCCATCACTGGTTTCTTCTTGTTGGTCTCCTTTCTTGGCTTCCTCTCTGACCAGTCTTAAATATGGCAGTTATTAGGGTTTTGGCCTACCAGTACAGACATATATATATCCAAAACCCAGTTGTCATGTCCACTTGGTTCTGTCATGGGCTTCTCAATATAGGAATGCTTCCATGCACCTGATTTTATACCTTCTTATCCATTTCAGTAATTCCAGGAAACTAGAATCCATCCTTTACCTGTTCTTTTTTCTCATACCATTTATATAATCCATCAGTAAATTCTGTAGGTTCCATTTTTAAAAATACATTGATTGTAACAATATTTTTTCACAAGTTACACAGCTACCAATCTGGTTCAAATCACCGTATTATTTTACCTGGACTATTACAACAGACTCTTATCTGATCTCATTTTCATTGACACCATTCCTTAATTTCTTTTCAATAATAGCTAAGCTAAAGTAATCTTTTTTTAAAAATGATTTATTGATTATACTGTTACAGTTGTCCCAATTTCCCTTCCCTCTGCTCCCCTCCACCCAGTGGTCTCCTTTCTCCACTTGTCCCCCCCTTTTAGTCTATGTCCATTGGTTGTGCATATAGTTCTTCTCAGCCTCTTCCTATCTACTCCATTCCCTCCTACTATGCTTCTTAATTCCTGTACCATCCCCCTCCCATTCCCCCTTACCCCTCCCTGCTGACCTCCCCCCAATATGTTCCCCATACCTATAGTTCTTTTTCCACTCTCTTTGCCTATTTAGTTTGCCTTTGTTTCGATTCCCTAGCTTCTGTTGTTGGTTCTTGTGATGCAGTTTTCATTTTAGTGTTCATAGTTTTGATCCTCCTTTTTCTAAACCAGTCCCTTTAACATCTCATATAATAATGGTTTGGATCTAATGAACTCTTTCAGTTTTATTTTGTCCTGAAAGCACTTTCTCTGCCCTTCTATTCTGAATGACAATTTCTCTGAATAGAGTATTTGTGGTTGTAGGTTTTTGATTTTCATTACTTTGAATATTTCTTGCCATCCTCTTTTTGCTTGCAGGGTGTCCCTTGAGAAGTCAGCTGATAGTCTAATTGGGACCCCTTGGTACATGATTTGTTTCTTCTCTCTTGCTGCTTTTAAGATTCTCTCTTGATTATAATGTGATTATAATGTGTCTTGAAGTGGTTCTCCCTGGGTCCAGTTTTTCTGGAACTCTCTGTGCTTCCTGGAACTCTCTGTGCTTCCTGGACCTGTAAGTCTATTTCCTTCCCCAAGTTTGGGAAATTTTGCTTTATTATATTTTCACTTAATTTTTCAATTTCTAGTTCTAGTTCATCTCTGGAAATCCTATAATTCTTATATTCAATCTCTTACAGCTGTCCCAGAGGTTTCTGATCCTCTTCTCACTTTCCTTGCTTCCTGTTTCCTCTCTTCATACTGGTTGACTATTTGTTCCTTTTCTATGTTCCGGTTTGTTGATTTGAACCCTGGATTTTATTTCCTCACCATTTCTCTCATATGTGTTTTTGTTTTTTTTTCAGTATGAGTGGTTTTCAATCCTTTCTCGTCTTTTTCCAAATGTTTTGTTAATTCTGTAAGCCACCTAATAACAATGGCTCTAAACTGAGCCTCTGACAGGTTTCTTATTTGTTCATCTGTCAGATTCTTCATCTGTTGCCTGGTGAGCTGCACCACCGGGATTTCTATAGTTGTCTGCCTCATTTTGACAGATTTGCATTTTGCTTTCTTGGACCGGCTATAGGGGGCAGAGCCTGTGCACTTGTCACAACCCAGTGACCAGTGGCGATCTGCACCCTTTTTTGCCACGCTGTGGCCCTTTGTTGTCACTACCCAGTGACCGGTGGCGATCTGCAACCTATTTCGTGGCGCTGTGGTGCTTTGTGGTCACTGCACAGCAACTGGCGGCGGTCCAGCAACCTTTTTCGCCGCGCTGTGGTGCTTTGTTGTCACTGCCCAGTGACCGGTGGTGATCCGCAACCTATTTCGCGGTACTGTAGTGCTTTGTGTGGGGCAGGGGTCCAAGATGGATTCCTGCCGTTATTCTCTGCTGGGAGACTCAGGTCCATCCTCCTGCTCTCTGGGTCTCACCGTTGGAGGCAATGTGGTGGCTGCTTTTCCCAGCGTTGGGGTTGGGAGCCGCTGGGGCTCGACTGCAGCCAGGACTGCTCTCCCTGCTGCTGTCCCTGGTGCCACTGCAAACAGCACCGCCCACTTTCGCTCTTACCTGCCCAACAAGTGCCGCTGGTTTATAACGTCATATGTTGGGCTTCCATGTAGTTTTATTTTTTGGAATTTCTAGTTATCTTTTGTTTTGAGGTAGTCGTATTCCTTTCTAGTTGTAGAGGGAGACCGAGCGTGTCCATCTAAGCCTCCATCTTGGCCGGAAGTTCTGATTCTAGAGTAATCTTTTAAGAAAATAAATAAGTATTCATTTTTCTGCTTCAACCCTCTAAATATTTTTAGATTACTTTTAAAATAAAAAATGTAAAAGAGGGCTGCTATGGTCTGCCACTAGTCCACATTCAAGACATTAGGTTATATGATTCTACACCTTCACCATTCTACTTCTTTTAGTTTTGTTGATGACTTCTGTGATTTTCTCAAAAAGACTAAACATTTTTCTGGCCTCTGCACCTTTGATCATGTTGTTGTCTCTTCCAGGTATCTTCTCTTCTCTTTCATTTCTTTCACATGATCTGGCATTTCTCAGTCTTGAGATCTAGAATCCACCTGACATGACATCTTTATTTTTGCTCTCCTCACCTTGTTTGCTTAGTAATTATCTAATTTTTGTTTCCTGATTATTGGTCTGTCTCTCATCACTGTCAATGTGCAAACAGTAATTATATTTGTGATCTTTATGGTAATGTTTCAGTACATACATTGCAGGCAATCATTGCTTATTTCTTGACTTATTATATAAGTGAATATTACTAAGTATGTGTGTGATCCTTGTACCTCAGTTTTGCATTCTGAAAGTAAAAGAATTTGGACTTAATCATGTATAACTTACTGTTTTAAAAAACATATAAATTTATTTTGGAGAGAAAGAGGAAGGGAAAGATAGAGTAAGAGAGAGAGAGAAACATTATTTGTTGTTCCACTTATTTGTGTATTCATTGGTTGAGTCTTATAAATCCTCATGATGCAGAGACATCTCTCTGATCAGATCACTGGGGAGAAGAAGGGAGGGGCCATAGGAGAAGATTGCCCTAGGCAATGGTAAACAGTCCAGGATTGAATTGGCTGAGAAGCTGAATGCTTGGAGAACACATGGAATTATGGGCCAGAAGATTTAAAATAAAAAGAGAGCAGAGACTGGCCCTTCAGTTCTCTTCTCCAAGGATGCCTGAGTTTCCCAAAGAATGGTATTTGAGGTGAATTTTGGATGGGAGAAGAAACTCTAGGCACAGCCTAGGATGGGGCTGGCCCAGTAGAAACTCACAGGGTCATTCTCCTGTGGGCGTTATAGGGAGAATGTGCTCTGAGGCAGAAGCTTGCCATTCTTTCAAAATTATGTAGCTTTTGTATCTTATGTTGTTTTAGTTTGTAAACTTCATCTTATAGAAATAAAATAATTAAAAACTAACAAGAGGAATGCTAGGAGAACTCAGGTATTAAAGAGTTTAGCCTTAATTGATAGGTTTAAGTGACTAATGCATGTGGGAAGCATTTATTCCAAAATTGTGTAGCTTTTGAATAAGGATTATTTTTCTTTATCACCAAAACTTAGCCTCCAGAATTTTATCTAGAGGGTGGCAAGCAGCAGAACCCTACCTGCTGTTCAGTAATATCCTGACAGGGGATCAAACCTGCAACCTTGTCATATCAGGGTGACACTGTAAACCAACTAGGCTACCCAGCCAGGGCCTGAATTACTTTCTACCTTTCAAATGATTTCCTTTTTTTTATATCTTTTTTGATCAAATGTTTATTTGTGTGATATACTGTGCAAAACACTTAGCAAAATTGTTAGACTTTTTTTTTTTTCTTCTTTTTCTTTTTTTCCAAAATGGTTAGACTTTAAAGCAGGGACAAAATCTTTTAAGATTAGAACTGATTTTCTGGGGTACTCTTTCTGAAAACTATATTAACTATCATGCAAACAATAGGAAGGAAGAACAGGAAGTCAAGGCCACAGGGTTTATTTTGTTTGAATTGCATCAGTTTTTGTACATTGTCAAGATATGACCGTGTAAAAATGTATGAATATATCAGTGTAAAACTACTTAATTTTGATAAAAACCAAAGATTTCAGAGTTGAATAATTGTGCTTAATTAAAATAATAATAATAAATAAATAACCAGAAACATCCAATATTCACAGGAATGTAAGTACAGCACAGGAAATACAGTCAATAATATAGTAATAAGTATGTATGGTGTCAGGTGGGTACTAAACTTATGGGGAGATCAGTTCGTAAGTTATATAAATGTCTAACCACTATGTTGCACACCTGGAACCTACTGTAATTTAAAATAATTTTTAAAATCAAATGAAAAGTTCTAATTCTGGCACTACATACCTAGAATTAATTTGTTTTGAGTGATGACATTCATAATTTGAAGCTGAAAATGTTTGTTTACCAGAAAGTGTTTCAGCTGCAGTTTTAGCTGTCACTCATGGCTATCTACCACACATCATTCTCCACCAGCCTTTCTCTTTCTTCCTTATTTTCAAAACTGATTTGTTCAGTTATCTTCCCTTCTCCACAAGTCCAGGTTCTTTTGAGTATGTGGACCGCATCCTCTGACAGTGGTCTGTAGTTATCCCAACCCCCTTGGCAGTGACTAGCTTACTCATGAGCAATTGATAAAATTCCAACTAACAAAATGTAAAAGATTCCCCCCAAAAGAGATGGCTCCTTTTATTTCATCAGCCTCTTTCTTTTCCTGGGAATAGATTTCTTCTGGAACTCTGAAGCCACCCTACAATATTGGGGAATCTAGTCTAAGGATTAAGTTGACATTGAGCAAGGTGTAACAAAACATGCAAAAAGTGTGATTCCTTGAGAATGTTCCTTGATAACACATTCCAATAAACATTTTGCTTATAATTTCAGTGTCCTTATTGATCTGAAATAATTTTCTAGAATTTTCTTACAATAATTGTGGCAAATCCTATTTAAAAAATGGCAACATATTTAAACATGGCAATTAAAACTTCCATTTAAATAAGCATTGAGTCACATTAAAGGTCAAATTAAGGACCCTTGCTGAAATGTCTGAATTTTATTTTCTTCTTATTGTGTTTTTGTTTCCATGAGCCAAATGCTGCTGTACTGAGCCACTGATTTATACCACCTCATATCATTTTATTTATTACCCAAAATATTTATAAGTAGCTGGAGAGGGAGAAGAGGAAATCTAAATCAGTGTTGCCCAATAGAAATATAATATGAACCACATATGTATGTCACAAATGTAATTTTAAATTATTTAGTAGCCATACCTAAAAAGTAAAAGAAGCACATAAGAATAATTTAATGGTATATTTTATTTATTTATCAATTTATCTATTTATTTATTAATTTATTTCAGTATACCAAAAATGTATCATTTTAGCATGTAATCAATATAAAAATTACTAATGAGAAAGCTAATATTTTTATTTTATAATACTCCTCAATATTTAGTGTATATTTTATAGAAAATCTCAATTCAGAAGAGTGTCTGTCAAGTGCTCAATAGTCACATAATGGCTAGTAGCTACCAAATTGTACAGTTCAGCTTTATAAGGATAGAATAGAATAATAGTAGAATAATGATATTACAAATAAAATTTGTGATATCAGATTACTATCTGGATTAATTTTAAGCTATTCAGATAAAACACACAAACTGACTATGCATCTTAAGGATAGATCAAACAGATGTGTTGGCAGAATGTGAGTTCCCAATATACTCTAATAATAAAAGATTTTCAGTGTAAACCCCTTCTTGCCCCTGACTTCTATGTTATGTCACATTTCACAGCATCATACATCAAAAGGGCCTAGTATCCCACTGATTATGATCCCCTCTTCCTTTATAGGCTAGAATTTATTTTCTTACATGAATGCAGAGGAATTTGTATCAACTGTAAATTAAAGAGACAAACTTAGTTCAAGTGTTTCTGCCTAGAATATAATGAACTAACCACAGAGCTATTTTAATGAATCAAGAAATGCTCACTATTTTTGCCTGAGGACTTCTAGAAACAAAAGATAAATGTTGAAAAACATGTTTATAAAATTGTTTAAGTTGGGGAAACTGTGAGTCAGTTCTTTTTTCTCTTTCATACTTCTTGTATTGTGGTTATTTTCCTGACAATATCTCCAGTGTTCAGGAGCTGTAGCCTCAGCTGTTATTCTTGCCACATACCTATCCATGATGGCACTTGCTTACTTAAGGAGAATCGTCGGCAGCCATCCGTCTCGAGAGACAATGGTGTAGCTTCTTAAGTCTATCTGCACCGCCGAGAATGGTTGTGCAGTCCGACTCGGGAGTGACACGGTATCTGTCTCCTCCCGTGTTGAATCGACATCTTGCGATGACGCTGGAGTGTCCTCTCCAGTGAAGCTGAAGCTACAGAGCCTGGGCAGGGTGATATGGAGGGTCTGCTGTTGCCCATGCAGCAGACCCCCCCCTCTCTTCTCAGCTGAAGGGTCCAAGGGAAAGACGGAGTCAATAGAGCTTGGCTTCAGGTGCGCCGCAGGAGTTGCCGGTGTTGACTACAACGTCGAACCGCCTTAGGGACTCCGGCTCCGGATTTTCTGTCAGGGTTTACTCCCTTAGCCTTTCCCCTGAAGAGGTATGCTGCAAGGCAGCGGAGGTTTTTTGGAATCAGAGTTTTCCTTCTCTGATGTGCCCTGACTGGAAGATCGAACCAGCGACACTTAGCTCGCAGGCCGATGCTCAATCCACTGAGCCAAACCAGCCAGGGACAATAAACAATAGGAGAATACATAACAATAAACAATAGGATTTGCTACCTGACATAGAACAAGCAGGCAGGTAGTGTCTCCAGCCATTGCTGTAACCTGGACTTTAAAACAGCTACTAATAATGTGGAGGATGTGCAAGGTAAAATATCTAAAGTGTCTGACATAGGGCCTGGCACACTCAAAAGTATTGTGGTTTTTTTGTTTACATGTTCACATTTTCTAAATCTGTTCCTTTATTTTTTTAAAAAATGTATGATATTTTTAAAAGAGATAAAGAAATAAAGGAATCCAGAAAGGGGAAAAAGGAAGGTTAGGAAGGAGAAGTGAAGAAGAAGGTGGGAAGAAAGTAAGGAAGAAGGAAGTAGAGAAGGATGAAAGGAAAAAAGGAAGGAAGGAAAGAAGGAAAGAAGGAAGGAAGGAAGGAAGGAAGGAAAGAAGGAAGACAACAGTCAGGCTACATGAGGAGGAAGAGAAGAGGGAAGAAGAGGAGAAAGGAAGGAAGGAGAAAGGTAGAAAGAACTCTCTGGAAGTCCCTGCCTTTCAGCTTATGTATTCCCCAACAGAAAGCAGTATAGCATAGTGTAAAGTTCAGCTTCTGACATTAGACTTGTCTAGTTTGAATCCTTGAACCTTAATTTTCTTTCATGTTAGATTACTTATCTGACTTCTCTGTGTCTCAGCTTTCTTCTCTATGAAATGTAGATAAAAATAGTACTTTCATCATAGTATTGTGGTGAGGATTAAATAGATATTGTGTCAGAGTATTCATAACTCTGCCCAGCATGGAGCAAATGTTTGGTTATTACCAGTCATTATTACTCAGAGGGATTGTCTTCCAAAAATACATCTGCAGTACTCTAGGACTCTGGACATGACACAGGAACCTATACATTGAAGAGTGGTTATTGCTGGCATTCTGTCTCCATTTGCAGAGGGATACAGCTGGAAGCAGTTGCATCAGAAAATTAGACATCTGGATGAGGAGAATAATAAAAACAAATAAGCACATGAAAAAACTATCGCTGGGGAAAAATCTACTTTAAGCTCTTTTGTGCTGCATACTAGCAGACATACTTTTATTTTTTAGTTGTATTGAGGTTAGAATTCATACAAGCTTAGATCTGACTTGAATCTGTTCTGTTAGGAAAATTCAGTGCATATATTCTGAGAAAGAAACCCCAAGGAAGCTCACTCTATATCATTTCCTTGTGGTGCAAAATTACACAAGGGGACAATTTTTAACATAATTCCTCTTGAGTTTGATTTTTCAGCTGTTTTAGACTTAAATGGGCATGCTGATTTCAAAACTGCAGTTAGTTTTCTTCTATCATGTCAAGTTTTTCTCTACAACTTATCTTCATGCGACCACTCTAGGCTGGATAGAGCCTGGATCAAGGGAAGCACTAGTGCTCTCCTATTGGCTGAGAGAAAACCTCCTTTGAGCAGAGAAGGGTGGGGGACAACCTTGGTGACCAGCAACAGGTTCATATTTGTCTAGGCTATTCAGTTCACATGAGACAGTGTGGTGAGAGGTTGTGTCCGCTCTATATAGTGAATCGTATTCCAAAATGTAGTCCAAGTTCTTGTCTGTATACAAGGAGTTAGCAGAATTTATTTTTTCATTTACATACATACTTATTTCTTTTCCTTCATATCATGTCTGCCTCTGCTATTTCTCATCATAAGTGCCTGAACAACTCTGATTCATTTTGTTATATCTGTGGCAGTTTCACCATTCCCAGTCAAAGGACAAACATCAGCGCATTTGTCAGGCAAGCCTATTTTGCATATTTTAAGTTAAAACTTGGCGATCAAAATAAGTCTTGGGCCCCTCACAAGATGTACAAGCAATGTGTCAAGAGTTTACGAATGTGGACAAAGGGAACACTTGATAAATTGCTATTTGGTATACCTATGGTTTGGTGAGAGCCCAGAGATCATTCAAGTGACTTTAATTTTGTATACTGAAAACCTCAAGATATAACAAAAAAATAAAAAGTAAATGTAAAATAGAGTATCCTAGTCTACCATCAGCTATACGCCCAGTGCCTCATTCAGCTGAAATCCCAGTGCCAGTTTTCATCGAACTACCCTCTTTCGAAAAATGGGAGTATGGTGAAGAACTAAGTGACAGCCGCGATGACAATTTTGAAATTGAAAATGACTCAGTTTGTAAGAGGTTTTATCAGAATGAGTTGAATGATTTGGCACCAGATTTGGGACTATCCAAAAAGGCTTCAGAAATTCTAGCATGAAGACTGCATGAGAAAAATTTGCTTGAAAAAGGAGCAAAGGCATCATACTTTTGACCAAGAGAAAGTGCATTTCTGCAGTACTTTCAAAGTGATGGTGGCTTTCTGTATTGCCATAACATACATGGTTTAATGGAGGAATTGGGAATTCCAATCTAGAACGCAACTGAATGGTGACTGTTCATCAACAGCTCAAAGTGGAGCTTGAAGGGTGTCCTTCTCCACAATGGCAATTTATTTGGTGCAGTCCCAACTGGCCATTCAGTTTGTTTTTGTGAAGAATATGAAGACACAAAGAGAGTCATTGATCTGTTGCAATATCACAAGCACAATTAGATAATCTGTGTTGACCTTCAAATGGTCTGCTTCCTTCTTGGTCAGCAATGTGGATACACCAAGTATCCCTGTTTTCTGTGTATGTGGGACAGCAGGAGCATTGGGTGGAGTTGAATTGGCCTCCAAGATCTGACCTCAAACCTGGTGATCCAAACATTCTACATGAGCCACTTATCGACAGAAAGAACATTCTATTCCCACCTCTGCACATAAAACTGGGTCTCATGAAGCAATTTGTCAAAGCTTTGTCCACTGAAGGAGGCTGTTTCAAGTATCTCATTTTGGTGTTTCCTAGCCTGCCATTTGAAAAGATAAAATCCCTTAATATGTATGTTTGGTAGCAGAACTTTACTACTTGTACACGATTTGACTTAAAGTAACAATATATGGCCTTTATATGAATAAAACAACTCTAAATAAACAGTATATTCAGGTAATTTTTTCTTTGTATGTACATTTTGTATGATTTTTGGGACAAAGGGATTGTATCCTGAACCTTAAAAAGTTGACATGATAGAGAAAAACCGGTGTCATTTTTCAATTCAGATGCCAAAAGTTAGTAAAAAACGAGTGTCATATCTAACTCACCAAAAATTGTGTTTTCCAGTGTTATGAGAGGAAGTGTATGGAAGAGGCCTGACTAGTATTAGACACTGCCTAGGATCATGCAATATTTTAAATCAAAATGAAATAAACTATTTCAAATTTCACCAAAAACTGGATGCTAAAATGTTATGCTACTTCTTTCTATCTTTTTCTCTTATTCCTGTTTTCTCATCTCTCTTCTATCCACAGTTGCTGATTGTATTCTGGATATAGGCTATTCTGCTCATGGTGCTTGCTTTAAATGTCCTTTTGAAATGATGAGAGAAAAACTTTGCTCCAGGACAAAAACTGGTATTTCAAATGGGGTCAGTCAGCTATATGCCTCAGAGGGACCAGGTAAAGCATCAGGATTATCATGTTTGACAGTGATCTTGTTGGACAGTTTTATATCATTTTTATCATTCATATTTTATTCAACAAAGGAAATGTATAAAAGAATTTCGATTCAGTTTGTGAGCTTCATTGGAGTATTTTCCATGCATCAGTCATTACACTGGGAAGATAAAGGCGTGGGTTCCTCTGGTAGTTTAAAGTCTAGTAGTCATCACCATCACATAAATAAGTACATTTTAATAAAGCATGGTAAGTGTCACAGGAAAGGCACACGGAAATTGGTGAGGCAGCACAGTGGAGATGAGACTAAATAGCTAAGAATCCATGTTTCACCTTGTCAGTTTGAAAAATCATTGAAGGGTTTTCTTATCATGAAGAGAAAATTCAGTTGCTAACATGGGATAACTGAGAATATTTTAAAATGCAGAACCAACTTAACTACTTGAAAGTTTCAAAAATAAAGTAAAACTGATATATATATATATATATATACACAAATATGCATGTATATATACCTAAATATATGTATAGACACTGAAAATATAATCATTAACATCAGAGATGACTTCCCATGATATATTTTTATAAATCTAAAAACAAACTTGTGATATGGTGAGCATTCATACAAAAAGTCAGACAAAGAATGTAAACATCACATGCAGGGACCGAACAGCTAGTTTGTAAACCTAGACTTTAATATTAAAGTATTTTTGTATTGCAAAGCAATGTATTTCAATGCAGTGTCTAGAATTTGAATTATCCTACAAAAATGATTGAGCCATAAAATATATATATGCTTCTTCATTAAGCTAAGAATTAAAAAACATATATCTCTTTGTCATCAAGCTTGGGAACCATGTGAGAGACATGATGGATTTATTTATTTCATCTTTATTCAAGCCTTTAGCATATCCTAAATCAGTTATTTTTAGAGGTTCCAACCAAGGAAACATCTTATCTTATAACTATAGAAGTTATGATTACTAAATATGTATATGCATACATAGACACACTATGCACAGATACACAAATCCCCATAGAGGTCAAGATAAAGCAGGTAGGAAGAATTTGCTTTTATTTCTATTCTGGTGTGGAACTTCGGTATCAATCACCAAAGTAAATTGGGCCTGATGAGTCATTTCAACTACCGAAGCTGATTCCACTTGAGCAACTCCTGCAGAATTATGCACATGCTTAAGGAAGGAAAATAAGAGCAAGGGTAGTTCGACAAACCCAATATAATACTAAAAAGTTAACTTTGACTCAGAAATGTTTTCCATTTTCCATTTGCCTTGCCTTCATGGTTTCAACATATTTGCACTTTCTTTTATAAAGAACTACCTTTATAATTTGTTATAAAACTATATGTGTTTATTTGTGTGATTGCATTTGTGTTGGCATCTTAATAAATGTTAGGCATATGTAATAAGCTCTTTTTAAATAGGTATACAAGAGGATAAATTCAAAGAGTGCCTGATGACTCACAAGTCTGTCTCCTTTGCTTTTGTTCTCCTAGGACCCAATTTACTAAAAAATACTTCATATGCCACATTACCATGTCAACTTTTAGAAAAGCCATATTTCAAAGTACCTTCTCTAAAGATACAAAAATACACCTGACATTTTGGGAATTGAAGCTTGCTTTAAGGTATATGCCACTCAAAATGTAGCTGATATCAAAGTGGTGAGGTTGTTGGGTCCTCACAGGTGTGTGAGGATGCTCTGCTGTGTACTCTCAATGTTCTCTGGCAGGCAGGGAGGATGAAAGTTGCAGTTTGTTGATGTAAAGGTTGATGGCAAAAATCAAAGCAAGGGATGAGAAGAGGCATTTTTTTTTAAGGGCAGCAACCCTTTTAGTCTGTGATGTCCCTCCCCTCCAGCATATACTTTCAGGAACTGGAAGGGAAAAACAAACAAAAGAAATCTTAAAAAAAATAAAACTAATGTTCATTACAAAAGTCCTATGGTACATAAAATTATTGAATTACTCTAATTTAAAAGATGAGCAAAGACTTATAAGGAGATGCCAAGTGGTTTTGTTCAATGGATTTTTAGAAAACAAAAGTATTTAAGAAGTTCCATGAACTTTCTTGAGATATACAATATATACTTTTTGGTTAATCCTTTATTATTGTTTCTCTACTTAGAGGATCTATGAAGCCATCATGAATATAAATTCTAGTCTGTCTTGCCCCAGAACTGTTTTTGAATCAACTCATTTGTTCTTTGACCATCCATGAAGCTGCTTCCTTATCTATGATGATGTATTGAGTAAGAAAAAAAATCCCAAAAGTCAGGGACCACATATCAGATAAAAGATACTCATATGTAAACACATAATTATAAACAGAGAGTAATAAAGGTAATAAAGAACATAAAGTGACTATGGCACGTCTCAATAAGCAGCAACCTACACCACTTTAGGAGATGGGACAAGCCCAGAAGGAGTTAGAGAAGATGCAATACAATATCCTATACAGTGAAAGGAGGAGTTTGTCAGATTAACAGGCCCATGATGGGCATTCTAAGCAGAGAAGTTCATGTAATTGAGAATGGAAAAGCTGTCATTCTTGAGAAACTGCACAAAACTGTAAAACTGGAGTGTTGGCTGTGGAAGATTTAGACTGCCAGAGCTAGGCAGCGTCAGGTCAGGCAGACTATTGAATGCCACAAGAGGTAAATTTTGAACTGTTAGACTTCATTTTCCCATGGACATCTTCACCTGCTTCACAGGTAAACCCAGATCAAAGATGTCAGGTCAGAATAAATGGAGAGAAGTAACCTCATGTGGCAGTCTAGAGCACTAGTTATCATAGGTAGTAACATTTGACAGGTGTGCAATTTTTGTTACCATTACTTTCCATCCCACAAGCATCCTAATCTACCTCATCTATTGATTTTTCTTTTCAGATAACATTATCTTTATGATCACATTCAGTTAACTGATCAGTTATTATTCATAATGTCATAACAGAATATTTTATTGCTAAATGCCAGCATTTGAACTTTAAATTTAATTGGTATTAATCTCTTTTAAGAAAACTTTTATTAATGAAACTTCAAATGATACACACAGCTGTAACAGTTTATACTCTTTCTTGTCATTAATTCATTCAATTACCTAATATTTGTTGAATGTCTACAGTAGGTATGGCGCTGTTGTAGGCCTTTAAAAGACAAAGATACATAAGATATGGCTCTTGTCTTTAAGGAACTAATGATCCAGTGAGAAGGGAAAGGCTGCCAAGTAAGGACCTACAATATTAATCTGAGCATAATGTGCTCTGTGAAAGATTCAAGGTAGCTTTATTCAGAAGGACATTGACAAAAATATTTTTATTATGATAGTATTTAATTTGAGATCTGGTGATTCACAAGAGTCTAGACATTATGTAATTTTTATAGAAAATGCAGGTCCATAACACCTGAGGTATAAAAGAACATAAAGCATACAATTTACAATACATTACTTTTTTCAAGCAGATGTTTGCAAACATTTATTTGATAAAAATGATAAACATAAGTGTTTACTTTAGTCATACATTTTTATTGTTTAGCTCTTTAGCCTAGAAAATCTAATTGAACTATCCTTACTTTATTTAACTAGTTGTGAACATGAGGTTATTTTTAAAGAATTTTTCAGGAGGACAGATTTGAGACCTCTGAATAAACCGAATTGGGAAGGGACATTTCAAATACTCAAAGATCTCTTTTCACTTGGGTGGACACCACCACTCTTGACTCTATAGAAGGCTGCGACAGGACCAGATTTGACTACAAATGAGCTCTCTTTATCCTCCTGTACTTATCCAAACATGTCTGTTATTGCAGGACTATAAATGCTCTACTGGAACACCCTCAAATTTTAGGCTTAACACAATGAATGTTAATGTCTGACTCACTTAAAAGATCAATTTTGGTGTTTCTTATCTGCACATGGCTCTTTCCATCTTGTGGCTCTACCACTTCCTACAATCAGCGAGTCTGCCACAATAGTTAGGGGTGAGCAACGTGATGGATCAGCATGGAACATCTGTATGGTTCAATCTGAGAAAAGGCACATCACTTCTGGGCAACCTCCACCAGGTGGAGCATGTTAATATTTCCACATCAAAGCATAACAGAAGCTGACAAAGGGATCTGATTGTGAGACAGGTAAGAAGGGGAAACAGGATTGTGATCAATTAGCAGATTCAGCCACACAGAATATCCACACACTCTTTTCTAATAATACTTTCTAGTAATAATTTATACTTGTATCTTAGGATCACTGTCTTATTTAAATATCATTATTGAATTATATTTATACTTAATAAACAGAAGATATTTACATATATAAGTGAAAAACAAAAATTCATTTGGCTACAACAATTATATTTTGCTTTATTATTTTATTTTTAGCACCCAAGGACAATATGTTTATATTCCTGGACAGGAATGTGTTCTTAAAGATAGCTGGACTTTGTATAACAGAATTCAGGACTTTACCACTGTGGCAGACAGAAAACTTTGGCTCTCTTGTCTTCATTCACAATCACCTTTGCATTGCTGTTCTTTGTAGTAGACACTGAAAAGGTAAAAACTAACTTTGCCAAGATCATCTGAGGTTAGAGATTGTAATATGACCCAATTAAGATCAATGAGGTCTACACAGAAGTCAAAAACATATCTGATAAAGTACTCTAATCCCAAATACACAAGGCACTTAAAACTCAATAATTAGGAAACAAATAATCCAATTAAAAATGGGCCCAAATCCTTAACAAGTACCTTACCAAAGATATCCAAATGACAAAAAAGCACAAGTAAAGATGCTACTTATCATATGTTATCAGAGAAATTCAGATTAAAATAATAATAAGATACCACTACACATCAATTAAGATGGACAAAATCCAAAACACTGACAGCACTAAATGTCAGCCAGGATGTGAAACAACAGGAACTCTCGCTCATTGCTGATGCAAATGCAAAATGGTACAGCCACCTTGAAACATAGTTTGGTCTTTTCTTATAAAACTAACACATTCTCACCATCTGGTCCAACAAATATACTCCATGGTATTTACCCAAAGGAGTTAGAAATTTCTATTCACACAAAACCTTGCACATGAGTGTTTACAGCAGCTTTATTCATAATTGTCAAAACTTGTAAGCAATCAAGATGTTCCTCAGTAAGTAGATAAACTATAGTACAGCCAGGCAATGGAATATTACTCTGCACTAAAAAGAAAGGAACTATCAACTATGGAGGAAGCCTAAATACACATTACTAAACAAAAGAAGCCAATCTGAAAAGACTACATACTATATAATTCCAAATATATGACATTCTACAAAAGATGAAAAAACTTGAAATAGTAAAAAAAAAAAAAATTATAATAATATGCAGTTGGCAGGAGCAGGGTAGAGATGAGCAGGCAAAGCACAGAAAAACTTTAGGGCAGTGTAACTTCTCTGTATGGTACTCTAAAGATGGACAGATACATGTCATTATACATTTGTCTAAAGCTATACAATGTATAACACCAATTGTAAACCTTAATGTAAACTATAGACTTTGGGTGATTATGATGTGTCAATGTATATTCAATAATTTTAATAAATGTATTGCTCTAGGCAGGGATGTTGATTATGGGGGAGGCTATGCATGTATGTTGGAAGGAGTATATTATGAACATCTGTACCTTCCCTTCAATTTTGCAGTGACTCTAAAACTGCCCTAAATATGTATATTTTAAAAGAAGGCATTTTTAAAAATTGTTTTTCATCCCAAACTAGAATTTGTTCAATTAATTTGGAAGATCAATTCTTATCTACTCATGAGACTAAAACAACTTGGTACCACCAATGGCCTGGAAACTGAAGAAATGTTAGGTAGAAGTTTAGGAGGAGAAGGGGTGGAAGGGGGTCCATAGTACTTTGCAGAAAAAAGCTCATAAATAACTTTAAGTCCTTCTGGCCAGGTACTTGTTTTTAACAGGGTAACAAGACGTGGTCTGGAGCAGGATAAAAGTCTGAGTTAACAGACCTCCACCCATACTCATGTTTAGGAGGTCATGCCTTCCTTTGGAGGAATACGAACCATGTTCTCCCACCAAATGGATATGTTATTTCCTCAGGTGACCCCACAAATTATATAAATCCTTAAGCCAAATAGACCAAGGGCCTGTGCCTTTCTCATCCACCTCAGCTAGGCCTGTTCTCCTGGTATCACTAATAAACTTTGTTTACATAACAATAGGCTTGCTGATTTGTAATTCTTTACTGTGCAGGAAGAACTGAGCCTCTCACATCAGAAACTTTGGGGACTCTGTTCCTCTGAGTTCTGGAGATAATTATTTCCTAGCTGAAATTCTCAAATGGCTAATTGTTTAGAAAAAGTATGGTCAAGAAAGAACTTTATCAAAAGTTTTAGGAGAACATAGTGGCCCAATATAGTGTGTAGCAGAGGTGGTAATGAGCTGGAGGAGGAGAAAGAAAAACATATTAAATATTAATCTTTTATATTTCCCTAGATTGCTTTTATATTTGTTAAAACCTGAATGCTGAAGATATAATCCTTCTTAATTAGTTTTTTTAATACTTCCAAGGCCTCAGCTATACTGTCTTGGCCTTAGGGTATAAGTTAATCAGAAATTCATATAGCAGTATATCACTGTCCATTCTGAATCTCCCAACAGCCACTCAAGTAATTAGTATTTTCTTTTAATGATTATGTTCCATAAGCTCTGCATTTATGTTTTTTATTATCATCCAAGTAAAGCTCTGAAAACTGTTCAGAATTTAGTAATGTACTCATAAGTCAGGCCATTACTGTTGCCTGAATTTCAAATTCCTGAACATTCATATGCTAGCCTTTCTTTCCAATTACCTCCTATAACTTGCCCCCTTTTCCTAATTAATATACACTGAATCTCTACTTGAAACAGAACCTTAGGCTGTTCAGTTATGAGGGGCTCAATTGCCCACTGCCAAAAGGCATAACTCCCAATACCAGATTTTTGTGAACAGGAAAGGAATTGTTTAAGGATATACAGATTTAGGTTAATGGCAGGTTTCTGCTGTTAAGTCCCACTCCCTTAAAAACACCCCAAAACACATAGTTCTGACTCCCTGCTGCCAAACCAGGCTAGTTTGAGAATATGCCAGTCAGAGGTACCATCTTTCAGAAAAGCAGAAGTTTACAGCTTAGGTTTTACAGAAGCCCCCATTCGTCCCTGCCTGGTTAAGGAGGTTCCGCCTGTGTCATGGTGAGCTTCAGCTCTTAATTCAGAACCACGTGGCACCTTCTTACACACCCAGCCTCATGGAGGGCTGGTGGGGTGCTTCTGCTCTCTCTCAAACAGTGAGGCTCTTTTCACCCAAATGACTGCCACCTCATTTTAAAACCCTGACTGCAGCCTGTAAGCTCTTTTGTCACCATCCTATGGTCAAAACCCCTCTCATCTCCTTGGCTTATGGAATGACCATAGCCATTTGCATAACTAAGAAACTACGTATCTCAAAAAATGCTGTTCTCCACTGAGTCTCATCCCCCAGATTTTGAGGCTTCCGTCTGCTCTCTTACATACTGTGTGCCATATAATTGTGACTCAGCAGAGGAAAAAGAGGTCTTGTGCCTGTCCCCTTGTATCTACTATTCCAGCCTCATTTGAAGGACCCAGTTCCCCAAACACACCATGCTCTTCTCAACTTCTTCTCTTCAGTCAGAGATAGGAGACTCATCCTTCACAGGAGACAAAGTAAATGGTCATTTTAAAAGATAAAGCACCTTTATAAATGCTGAGGATTAAAGCCTGGCCTCCACCCCTAAAGATCTTCTGTTATCTCCATCTAGATAAAAGGATTAAGTCATCCCCCTCCCCTCTCAGTACCTGACACACCACCGTCGGCAGCCGTCTCGAGAGACGATGGTGTAGCTTCTTAAGAGTCCATCTGCATCGCCGAGAATGGCTGTGCAGTCCGACTCGGGAGTGACACGGTATCTGTCTCCTCCCATGTTGAATCGACATCTTGCGATGACGCTGAAGCTACAGAGCCTGAGCAGGGTAATATGGAGGGTCTGCTGTTGCCCATGCAGCAGACCCCCCCTCTCTTCGCAGCTGAAGGGTCCAAGGGAAAGACGGAGTCAATACAGCTTGGCTTCAGGTGCGCCGCAGGAGTTGCCGGTGTTGACTACAACGTCAAACCGCCTTAGGGACTCCGGCTCCGGATTTTCTGTCGGGGTTTACTCCCTTAGCCTTTCCCCTGAAGAGGTATGCCGCAAGGCAGCGGAGGTTTTTTGGAGTCAGAGTTTTCCTTCTCTGATGTACCCTGACTGGAAGATCGAACCAGTGACACTTAGCTTGCAGGCCGACGCTCAATCCACTGAGCTAAACCAGCCAGGGCAATGACACACCACCACACACAAACAAACACTACAATTGTTAAGATCACTGACTGCAGAGTAAGAAACCCTCTAATCTTGCTGTGAGCTTGAGCACCTTATTTAATATGCAAAGGCTCAATTTTTGTTATAAAACTGACACAATATCTATTTTATAGGTATCTCAATAAATTTTTTAAAAGATACCTGGGGTCACCTGACTCAAGAATGCTATAGACTAAAAACTTAAGATCAGGATAAATGTACATCTTAAACCTGATCATGCCTCTTGGATAACAGATGGGTCAACAATAGAAAAGGGGAAAAGAGGAAAATGTAATGAAAATAAAAGTAGAGGAAAAATTAAAAATAAATCCAAAGAATGCAATGGTGGGTTGCATGAATTGATTAGAATATGGGAAGACAGTGATGATGTTACAGAAACAGGGGAGTCCAAAAATCCCCGGAGTTTGTGGCTGGGGGATGGGGAGAAGGAAGCAGCTTTCAGAATGCCTCCACATGCCTGAGGCTGGTGGCTGGTGTCTTTCATTATGCAAAATTGCTTGGATGCTTCCAAAGCCTCAGGTGGATGGGAGGAGTCTTGAACCAGGTGATGGTATGGAAAGCACACAGAGCCTACGTGGGGTTCTGCCAATGGTCAGAACTATTGGCAACACCCACTGCATCAGAGGACGCAGGCAGGGATATATAGGCAGCTGCGAACACTTTAGGGGGGGCACGCTCTGGGGCTGTCTCCCTCACTGGTGGGTGTTCACAGAGGTGCTCTGGAGAAGGAGAGGAGATCCACGCAGTTTACAGAAAGAAGACAGTTTTCAAAGAGGCTGAGAATGCAGGTGGTCCTGCATTGAGAGCTGGAGGGCACCACAGCACAGAAAGGACCTCCCCAATCAGATTGAGTGATTGGCAGCTGCTGGTAAAGCTGAACTGTGCCTAGGAAGTAGGGAAACGGTGTTTCTGACCTCCCTAAAACTGGCTAGGTTTGGTAGAGGGGAGGCAAGGATATGTGTAACTGTTAAATAAACAATTTTCTTTTCACTCAACTATAATATTCAGAGTTGTAATTCTGGCGGCGGGCAATCGGACCCCTAACTAAAGAGCCCGTGAGTTTGTTTTCAAGTGGAACAGCCCAGGGGTTCTGTAACAATTTGGCAGCCCAGATGGGACTCTGTATCAATGAGTCTTGTTAAGAAGTGATAGGATAGTATTAAAACTAGCAGAAGATAGTTGTTTTTGAGATTATCCACCATTATCCCCAATACACTGGTTAAGGAGGGTCTTGAAGGTAAAGAAACTGATCATATTGTCAACAAAGAAGACAGTTTTCACAAGTGCTTTCTATTGGGTGGCCAAAAGTTCATTTGGTTTTTTTCATACTATAGCTTCAGTAATGCTTAGTTGTCTTTAACTTCATTTGAAACACTTTTGTTAGATTGTATTGTGACAGCTGTCATATCAGCATGCATTTTAAAAAATGAAACATCAAAACTAGTGAATTTTTGTGCAGCCATTTCAATATTGAAGATGGAAGAAGATACACAACATTTCTTGCATATTGTGTTTTATTTTGTCAAGAAAGGTAAAAAACAACTGAAATGCTGAAAAAAAGATTTGTGCAGTGCATGGAGAAGGTGCTGTGACTGATCGAACATATCAGAAGTGGTTTTCTAAGTTTCCTGGCACTATTGACATTTTGGCCAAATAATTATTTGCTGTGGGGCTGTCTTATGCATTGGATGATGTTCAGAGGTACCCCTGACCTCTACCACTAGAAGCCTATAGCAGGAGATAGCTAACATACTTAAAACATCCAAATCAATAGTTATTGATGGAAATAAAAAATGTGTCTTTTATTTTATGTAAAAAACTAAATGGGCTTTTTGCCAGCCCAATACATAGTTTACTGGCACCCTATTATTATTGCACACTGATTCATCTTTACTCAAATTTGCATTCCCAATTTAAATGATTCCTTTGGCAGAGCTGCAAATACTTCTGCTAGTATGAATAGTAAAGAAAGAAGATTCAGGAAAAGAAAAATTTTGCACTTTTAAAAAACATAACCTTTACAGTTATAGATAGGGTATCATTATTAGCTTTGTCAATAAAGTAATAAAAATGTGCTGAAAGGTTTTTAAAATTTTGTCCTCTTGCTTTCAGGGGAAGATTATCTCAGTAGTTGAGCATTTTTTTTTTAATGGAAATTCATAAAGATATGCATAGTGGACATTTTAAACTTTGATTTAAATTATTTTTTAAATTTCCTAGAATACGAAAACTTAAAAACATGGTCATTCCAAAAGCAAAAGAATGCCATTAAAATTTCTGGGTTAAAAACAAAACTTCCTCTGTGGAAGCAGAAGTAAAAGAAATTAATTAAATATGAAGATACACAAGGGGATTAGCAATTGCTCTTTAGTAAAAAAAAAGAAAAGAAAGAAACTTGTAAAACCAATGGCTGATTATTTTTAAATTACATACTACACTGTACCGAAAATCCCTCATTACTTGACCATCCCTGTGATGTGTCAATTCCCTTTTAAATAGGCTCTTCCAAGATTAACTTAATATAAGAAACTCTGAGCCCTTTAAATAGTAATAGTCAATAAAAATGAGTTTAATCTGTGGCTTCCTCTGTAACAACTAGCTGAGAGGGCAAGTAATTAAAAAAGGAAAAGACAGAATTTTGGTGCAGACTCCACTGGGGTACGATAGGGGAACTTTAATTAGAAAACAGGCATGCAGAAGCACTAAACATCTGGACTGGGAATGCTGGGACAAGAAGAATAAAAAAAGCAAGAACAAAGACAGAAGAGAAAACATTAACACCCAAGATTACCTGTGTTTGTATTTCAACCCTACAGCACATCCAGTGATCATTTCATATGGGAACTTCTCCATTCTTTTGGTGGAGTATAGTAAAGATGAATATAGTTGATCAATAACAGCTTTAGTGATGGTGGCAAAAGCAAACTTTGAATATAAATCTAATCTACAAAGGCTGTCACAATAATGGCAGTAAAATTTGAGCCACATTTCTGTCTCCCATAGTGTATCAGCATGTAGGCCACACATCTGGAACCTTCTGCTGCTTTGGGTTCACAGGGCATTTTCTGGGACCTAAGCACTGCCTTGAGTTTATGGCTTCCATGTGACCTGGAAGATTTCAATGTGGTACCAGAAATCAGAGATAGTGAGTACTTTTAAGAAGGGCAAATGTGGACTTCTGGCCAAGATGGAGGCATAGACAGACATGCTACATCATCCTCCACAAATAAGAAGAAACACAACTACCTCAAAACTAGAGGCAACCAGAAGTTCCAGAAAATCAAGGTGCATAGAAGTCCAACAAACAAAGATATAAAGAAGAAATATTCATCCAGACAGGTAGGAGGAGCAGAGCCAGGGAGGAGAGGATGTGGTGCGGTGGTGACAGCAGATGTGGCAGCAGCAGCAGTGGTAGGCTAGCAGAAAATGCAGTCACACATTTTAAAAAGTTGGGAGGGACATCCAGAGAGCATTCCCAGCCCCAGCTCACAGACCCAGTGCTGGGGAAACTAAGAGCTTCATTGCTTCTGACCATGCAAACCAGTGGGGGTTGGGGCGGAGGAGAAGACTGCCAGTCTCTCAGCAGAGTCCACTTGTCTGAAGAGCCCCCATGGTCCTTGAATATCTGCAAACCCACCCACTTTGGGAACAACAGCCAAGGCAACAGCTAGAGAGGTGCCAGTCCCATATGGAGGTGAGAGAGGTCCCTGAAAGAGGAGTGAGTGCTGAGTGGGTGGCATTGTTCCCTCTCAGACTACTCCCCCACATACAGTGCCACAACATGGTGAAACAGGTCACCCTGTACTGATGAATACGTAAGGCTCCACCCCTTACAACGTAACAGGAGCAACTGCTCTACCTAAGACATAGAGGTAAATAAACACAGGAGCCTGTCAGAATGAGGAGACAGAGAAGTATGGCCCAAAAGGGGGAACAGATCAAGGTCCCAGTGGGAGAACTAAGTGACGAGGAGAGAGCCAACCTAACAGGTGCAGAATTCAAAATGCTGGTGATAAAGATGCTCACAGGATTGACAGATATGCTTGAGTACAGCAAACACATAAGAGAAGAAGTGAAGGCTATGCAAAGTGAAACGAAGGAAAATCCACACAAAACCAGTGGTGGAAGGGAGGAAATGGGGGTTCAAATCAATGATTTGAAACATAAGGAAGAAAAAAAGTCAATCAGTATAGAATGAGAAAACAAGAATTTTAAAAAATGAGGAGAGGCTTAGGAACCTCTGGGACAACTTTAAACGTGCCAACATGCAAACCATAGGGGTGCCAGAAGGAAAAGAGGAAGAGTCAGAAATTGAAAGCTTGTGTGAAAAAATAATGGAGGAAAACTTCCCAAATTTGGTGAAAAAAATAGACATACAAGTCCAAGACATACAAAGAGTCCCAAACAAGCTAGACCCAAAGAGGACCACACCAAGACACATCATCATTAAAATGCCAAAGTTTCAAGATAAAAAGAGTATCTTAAAAGCAGCAAGAGAAAAGCAGAGAGTTACTTACTAAGGGGTGCCTATAAGACTGTCAGCTGATTTCTCAAAAGAAACTTTGAAGGCAAGAAGGGACTGGCAAGCAGTATTCAATGTGATGAAAAGCAAGGACCTACAACCAAGACTACTTTATCCAGCAAAGCTATCATTTAGAATGGAAAGGCAGAGAAAGTGCTTTCCAGACAAGGTAAAGCTAAAAGAGTTCATCATCACCAAACCATTATTAGGTGAAATGTTAAAGGGACTTATTTAAGAAAAATAAGATCAAAACTATGAACACTAAAATGACAACAAACTCACAGATATCAACAAGTGAATCTAAAAATAAAAACAAAATCCAATTAAGCAAACCAGAATAGAAGCAGAGTCATGGGTTTGGGGATCACTCAGAGGATTATCAGCTGGGAGGGGGAAGGAGGAGAAAAGGGGAAATGGTGCAAGGATTAAGAAGCATAATTGATTGGTACAAAATAGACAGGGGAAGTTAAGAATAATATAGGAAAGGGTGGACCCAATGAACGTATATGCACGACCCATGGACATGAACTAAGAGGGGAGGTGCTGTTGGAGAGAAAGGGGTGCTGGGTGGAGGGGAGCAAAGGGAAAATAATTGGGACTACTACAACAACATAATCAATAAAATATACTTTAAAAGAAAAGAAAGAAAAACAAATGTGAGATCCTGGGTTTCAAAGGTATGGAGATACAAGTAAGTTCTCGAACTCCAGAACAAGTCAAGAAAATTAATATCAAGCCATGGGAAAGTGATGTGACTTGTTTGAATAAGGTAAAACAACTACAAAATGGCAGAACTTAACACCAACTCTTCCAGCCTGGTGCTCACTAGCCATATAAATTTTCACAGAAGGCTCTTAGGAAAGAAATCAGAAGAAATCTTTGGTAGAATATCTATGCAGAGCTTAGTTTTCTCTAATATCAAATAGAGGAGCATAATCATCTTTTGATTTTTCAAGTATTTGATCAGTCAAGTTTTTAAATAAAAAATATTTACCTTTCTGCAGATAACCAGAGTGGCTTGTAACCGAAGACACAACATCCAAAAACAAAATGACAGGAATAAAACCACAGTGAAGTTAGAATATGAAATGCCACAGTTTGAGAATAATATGAAACTTGTTTTATCTTGAGAAAACATATTTTAATAGGAAGGGCTAAACATATTGGGTCCAGATATATATGTTTTCATGCTGATTCAAGTATTAGCAATGTAAAACAGACCTACCTTAGATTCCTTCTTATGAAGACATTTATCTTTATGAAATGGTGATGAGAGCAGAATTAATTTGTGTCTATATATGTTCCTCTGAGAGATAGAAGAAAAATCGATCAGATGGGTGAGTTTGTCAACTGACCAGCACTTGAGTTGGCTTCCAAGGGATAGAACTGGAGGCAAACCAGGATGCCCAGTATAAACACCAGAGGGCCAGAAACAAAATAAGAGCTCAATTCCCAGTACTAAGTCAAGAGTTATAGATAGTCATATAAGACCACAGGAGAAATGTAGGATGAAGAATATGTGAGAACCATCCATGGAAATTAGCAATTACCTAGTAGCTACTATAACTTCCTTTTACGGGTTCTTTTTTTTTTTTTTTTTGTCTTCCAAAAATATTCTGTACTTAAGAAGGCTCATATACATTACTATGTATTGATATCATATATATATACATATATAAGTATATTTTGTTAATTATATCATATTTTATATTTCCAAACTGCTTTTCAGCCTCAGGAGCTACAACTTAATAGTTAAGAATATACACTTTAGAGTTGGATAAGATCTCCTACTTGAAAATTACTACTTGACTTTTGGAGTTTCAGTTTCTTTATTGATAAAACAAAATAATAGTGTTTAGCCCTTGGTCTCATTGTGAGAACTGTCTCAAACACAATTTCTGACATATAATAATCAATTATTGTCAAATTAATTTATACTTTAATTAATTGTCATAATTTATCAAAATGGATATTAAATATTGGCTAATAAGTTCTTCTTAAACTTTACAAAATTGTTCAGATTATTCAATTAGCAACATAGAGTTTGCAAAGAAAAATAGAGAAAGCTAATTATCTATTTGTGAGCACAAAGAAAACACTGAAGACAAGGTTAACTTCCGACAGCATCATTTTATTACATTACATTGTCTTTATGCTGAACTTTGAATGAGAAGTAATATTTATAAATATGCTAATAATCTCTGTGAGCAATATTATTTAGTGACATTAATAGCAACTGATGTTTATGGAAAAGGTAAAAGGAGCATGTCATTTGTAGGATTTCTCACAGATCCTCACAGAGAAGACCTTGAAGATAATTGTTAAGTGCTGATTATTTCCCCACCAAGAGGTATCCAGGATCAAAACACAAGGATGTAAAAGACAAATGTATTATTTCCAATGATAAGAAAGAGACATAAATTACATATCAAAACTTTCTTCCCTTTTTATCATGAAATTAATAATAAAGTTTTTAAATTTTAGCAAAGAAACCTTTGAACAAAATTCAAATATAAAATTCTTTAGATATCTGTGCCATGTAAAAGTTTTTATGAATATGTTACATACTTGAAATAATACTCATTTAACAATTACTTACTGATTATCCTCTGTATGAGGCAATGACTTCAACAGTGAAGTAGAGATAGGGATAAATATATTTGAAACGAATTTAAGCAATTATCTTAGTTTATTTGGGCTGTTATAACAAAATACTGTAGACTCAGTGCCTAAAAGCAACAGAAATTTATTTCTCATCATACTGGATTCTAGGAAGTCCAAGATTGCAGAATCAGCAGATCGAGGGTCAGAAGGAACAAAGGATTCTTCCAGGACCTCTTCACAACGGTACAGATCCCATTCCTGGAAGCTCACCTTTCAAGACCTGATCACCTCCCAAAGGCCCCACCCACCTGCACATAAGATAACCTTGGAGGCTAAGATTTCAATAAGAATTATAGGGACATAAATATTCAGATTGGAGCCCTAATAGTGCCTAGAAAAATCTATGTAATGGATAAATATAAAGTAATGCTAAAATCTATCAGCAAAATAAGTAAAAATTCAGCTTTTACATTTAGATTACTAAGTGCATTTGGGAATGACTTTTGGCTACAAATGAGTGAATTATAGATTTTAGTTTTATTTTTATAATTATTGAAATTATCTACTTTAAAAAAATTGGTAGCACTAAAGTATTAATCATCTCCAAAGTCAATCAGTCATATAATTTGATGATTACAGAACATTTCCATACATATGAAGGAATATGCCCATTGGCTATGAAATAGCTCTACAGCAATTGAACACATTTTTTAAAACATTAATTAAAAAAATAATTTAATTCATATAGTGAATTTCTCCCAAGTTGCTAAAATACTGCATGGCTCAATAATTTAGATACTTTGAGCATGTTAATGATGTATGACACCCCTAGACATGTGAAATGTAATTTGACCCCTCCAAGAACACCATTTCCTACTTCTTTGTGGTCTCTAGGAAAAAAAGAGGCTCACTGGGATGAATCACTTTTGCGAATTTGTAATATAGTTACTAATTCATTTGTTCTTCACAATTATCTTGAATATGAACTGTAAATAAAATAAAACCATGTCCCAATCACTGCACATTGTAAAGAGGCAATGACATGAGATGATTAAATATAATACTGATACTTATAGGGCAATACTGAGTTACATTTTAAGTTTCTCACAAAGCAATGTGTCATTTGGTGTTGGAACCAGGGAAGTATGCTGCTCAGATCTCCCTTCAAAAGTGGACGGGTGGCAAGGGGAATAGTTAGCTCAGGACCTCCAACTGCAGCTCCTTAAGGATTCACTCTAGCACTCAGACAAGGTCATACTCTCTCCTTGGCAGTTCCCAGGAAACTTCTGAGTCCAATGTTGGCACTAATATTTTGGCCATTTCTTCTCAATATTGACTGATCTACAGGCATTCTGTGCCAAAGATCCCTATTATGCTGAGACTTTCTCCAAGATGCACAGTAGTCTGAGGTTTTTGCTCCTCAACCCTCTTCCTTCTCACCATCCTTCCACAGGTGTCAGATCAATATTATGGTGTAATTCTTTTCCCTGCCTACTCCTGATATCTTTCCCTCCAAGCCCCAAAGAATCTTTTATACTTCAAACTCCAATTTGGTACCTGTTTACTTAACACATGCAGTTTTACTCAACTTATCATATATATATCATGATCTACCATATCTTACTATATATCCCTAACTCAAAGAGCAAGATATATCCCTGGCTCAAATAGCCTTGATTAAAGTATCATCTACATATGTACAGGGTCTGTCTGGAAAGTATCCATTCATATAATATGAAAAAGAGACATTTATTGAAGAAGATGCAAGATACAAGAAACAGTGTACATAGGACAATGATACTTTAGTTCCCTTTAAAGTAGGCACCTTGGGACCTCACACAGTTCTCCCAGAATCTCTTCCACTGCTCAAAACACTGCAAAATTCTTTGTTGGAATCACCATCAGCTTCCCCATCATATTTTCCTGAAGCTCATTGATGATCTGAAGTCTCTTCCCTTTGAAAGGTAATTTTAATTTTGAGAAAAGGCAGAAGTCAAAGGGCACCAAATCTTGGCTGTAGGGGGGGGGGGTCTGAGTTATATGCATGATTTGATGTTTCACACACACACAAAAAAAGACAAAAAAACTCCACATGAGATGTGATGCATGAGTGGGCACATTGTTGTAATGCAGCTGCCATTCAACAAGTGCCCAGAGCTGTAGCTATTTTCATCATATTGCATCTCTCAACAGATGAAGAACATTAAGATTGTACTCCTTATTAACTGTTTGGTCTGACCAATGAAAAAACACAATTAACATGGTCTTGATCTTGTTGTGACTTTGCTGTTCCTTCTTAGGGTGTGGAGAACCAGGTGACTTCCATTGGGAGGACTGGGTCTTCATTTCCAGATCAAAGCCATAAACCAAGCATTCATCTCCAGTTATGACCTTCTTGAGGAAATCTGTTTCATTGGTAGCGGTTTGAATAAAGTAATTAGCAACTGCAGCATGTTGTTTCTTCTGCTTTGGAAGCTGTGGAACAAATTTTTGCCATGACATGTTTCATGCCAAGATCCTGCATCAAAATCTTGGACACAGTAGTTTTTGGAATCCCCAGGTCAGCTTCTAGTTCTCACACTATCAGCCTTTTTGTTGATTGCAGTTCATACATATTCAATATTTTCAGATGTTCTGCTTGTTGCAGGCCTTCCAGAACATGGATCACTTTCAACAAATTCTTGATCTTCTTCAAAGCATTTGTGCTGCAGTTTTATTTGTGTTGCAGTTCTGAACCATCTGAGTAGTTTCCATGGAGGAATGTTCAAGCTTAATGCGAAATTTGATGCAGATTTGTTGATCTACTTGCTCAGTCATTTTGGACGTGATGACCACACAGTACACACACTCACTGGCATCTACCACCCCCTCTGACAAGTACAGTGAAGTGTTCATTGTTCACACATGTGCATTCCAGTCCACTCTCCTTGGCTGCCAGCTTACATTGATGTCACTCAAGCCATTCTCATTATATTAACAATGGCTGGACTTTTTATGGACAGACTTCAGTATGTTCATATCCATGTTTTCTCCTTCAGAACATATTTACCAAGGCGCTACTATGAGGGGGGATAAAAAATACCTGGAACTTATTTATTAAAAATTGTGTAGTTATTTTACATGTTTAATCTTTGTTCACCTTCAAAGTGCTCTCCATTTGAAGCAATACATTTATCAAGACATTTTTTCCACTGCTCAGAACAGTTTTGAAACTAATCAATTTTCAATTCCTTTTAGTTCTTCCGCCATTTTCTGTTTCACCTCTACCACCTCTTCCACATGGCAAAACATTCCCTTTGAGGACTTTTTTCATCAGGGGAAACAAAAATGTTGCTCTGGGAAAGATCAGGTGAATAGAAAGGGTGGAGCACAGAAGTCATTCCATTCTTGGTCAAAAACTGCTAAACACTCAGCATGGTGTGGACAGGTGCACTCATAAATCACCCATCAAGAAATGGGCAAATGTGTTGAAAGAGTCTTCAAAAAAAAAAAAAAACAAAAACAAAAACAAAAAACAAAACCATTCACTGAAGTTTAACACAGCCTCTTACAACACCAGCTGCTACACTGATACACATGGGTTCCAGGAACACTCACCTAGCAGGGGGAGCCTGTATTACAAGGGGCCCACCTTCCAAAAGATAATTCCATATTTATTTGGGCCCCCTTAATTTTCACTTCATGTTATAAGTAATAAATATATAGCCATAAATAAAATTATCAAGCCCCTTATCTCCTCTAAAATTTACTTTATAGTGGGAAAGGACAGATAAAATCATATACACATGAATGTACATACATATTTAAACAAATAAACAATGGAAATAAGAAAGGAAGGAAAGAAAATAATAAAATTTCAAATATGTGAAATGTTATGTAATGAGACAGAATAATGAGACATGGGATCTCTTTTAGGTGAAGGTCTCTCTGAGGAGTTGACATTTGAGCACAGATCTCATTAGAGAGAAGGATCCTGCAATGAGCACAATGGAAGCCAAATACAACCAATGGATTTATCAATTTGGAGCCATTGGCAACATTCAAAGAATAAATGTGAGTGTAATTGTGAGGACAAAACCCTGATTATTGTCAGTTAAGTAGAGAATAGTAAGGAAATTGAAAAAGTTTGCATAGATTTCTAATGAGAAGTTTGTCAACATAGAATACATTTATTTTATCAACCATTCACATTATTCAGATGGGAAGATATGAAGAACAGGGAGACCAGGAAGAGTTCTATAAGTGGAAAGTTTCTCATTTCAATTAAGAAGGTGTTTATTGATTTGTGATTGCACTGTCACATCCCTGTCTCATTCATTTCTCTTTTAATTTATTTGGTATTAGGTGAGAAAAGGCCTGGCCTCACATAAAATTCAGAAGTGACAGGGAGTAAAATCAATGCATTTTGGAGTCTAATTTAAATTAGTGAATACCAATAATCTATTTTTCTGTATAAGGATCTAAAACTATGCATACATATAAAAATCTTCTGATTTACTTCAGACATTACATTTCATAGGTATACCTTATATTTTATAATAATAACATGTGATTTCTATTAAAAACATATATTTGATTTGCTATTCTAAGAGGCTCCAAATGGTCATTCTAATAGTATATTTCCCAAGAAAAGGCAACCAAAGCAGTATTGGGTTGGCCAAAATGTTCCATATTTTTTTCCCACATGATGGCTCTAGTACTGCTTAGTTTTCTTTAACGTCATTTAAAACAATTTTGTAAGATTGTATTGTGACAGCTGTCATATTGGCATGCACTAAAAAGAAAAAAATCAAAATTGATGAATTTTTGTATTGCCATTTCCATATGGAAGATGAAAGAAAATATGCAATACTTTTGGTATATTATGCTTTATTACTTCAAGAAAGGTAAAAATGCAACTGAAACACACACACACACACAAGGGATTTGTGCAGTGTATGGCGAAGGTGTTATGACTGATTGAATGTGTCAGAAGTGGTTTGCAAAGTTTCATGCTGGAGATTTCTCCTAGATGATGATCCATGTTTGGGTAGAGCACAGTTGAAGTTGATAGCAATCAAATCGAGACATTTATTGAGAACAGTCACATTATACCAGGTGGGAGAGAGCCAACATACTCAAAATATCAAAATTCATAAAGTTATTGGTGAAAATGAAAAATTTCTTTTATTTTATAGAAAAAAAAACATGTGGGTTTTTGGAGCAACACAATAAAAAATATTACAATGTGATTTGTAGCGTAAATTTAAAAAGGCTTCATTGCTATAGAATGTCAAGCCACAGAATATCAGTATGCATAATTATCTATAAATATTTTTATATTGTTTTATTCAATCAATAGTATTCTGTCTCTGCATGTATTCCTTGAATTAGATAAAACCATCATTTTCATTCTGTTTTCTATTCATTCTCATTTTTTCCTTGCTTTTTCTCTGATGCAGGACCTCTGAGAAGGAATGACAAAAAAGACAATCCTGCAAAGTATGCCAAGCTGTTCATGGTGCACTTGACTTGGCTTCTGTGATAACAGTACTCAATTGGGATGACAGAAGACTTTAGGAAAACTAAGAGCTATAGTAACATATATGAAAGATACCAAATCTAAGGATGATACTCTTTTTTTCTGCAATGAGTCCAAGGATGGTTCGTGATAAATAAAGGAACAATATGATCCTAAGAAAGAAATTCCAAAAATTACAAACATCCCAAAATGAGTGGATCAGTTTAATAAGGTGATGATTTTCCCGTGTTGATGATTGGCTAATTTTCAAGGAGTTAAAGAACAAATATGAGATTTTTTTCCCATAAAAGGTTTATAAAACTCTTCCAGAAAATAGGACCATAAGATTAATGAAAATGGACAATAGCATCTTGTTTCAACTCTGTGGAGTATCATTAAAGGAGGATCTACTCTAATTTTTGTTTCTGCTTTCAGAATTTTCCAATAGAAACACATATTTCTTTCTTGTTTTTTAAAGTATATTTTGTTGATTATGTCATTAGAGTAGTTCCAATTTTTCCCCCTTTGCTCCCCTCTGCCAGTAACCCCCTGCCCTACAACTATTCCACCCCCCTTAGTTCATGTCCATGGGTCATGCATATAAGTTCTATAACTTCACCCTTTCCTATATTATTCTTAACATCTCCCTGTCTATTTTGTACCAACCAATTATGCTTCTTAATCCCTGCACCATTTCCCCTTTTCTCCCCATTCCCCCTCCCAGCTGATAACCCTCCAAGTGATCCCCAATCCCATGACTCTGCTCCTATTCTGGTTTGCTTAGTTGGATTTTGTTTTTATTTTTAGATTCACTTGTTGATATTTGTGAGTTTGTTGTCATTTTAGTGTTCATTGTTTTGATCTCCTTTTTCTTAAGTAAGTCCCTTTGACATTTCATATAATAATGGCTTGGTGATGGTGAACTCTTTTAGCTTCACCTTGTCTGGGAAGCACTTCATCTGCTCTTCCATTCCAAATGATAGCTTTGCTGGATATGGTAATCCTGGTTGCAGGTTGCCTTTTATCACATTGAATACTGCTTGCCAGTCCCTTCCTGCCTACAAAGTGTCCTCTGAGAAATCAGCTGATAGTCCTATAGGCACCCCACTGTAGGCAGCTCTCCACCTCTCCCTTGATGCCCCCAAGACTCTCTCTTCATCTTTCACCTTTGGCATCTCAATCATGATGCGTCCTGGTGTGGTCCCCTCTGGGTCCAGCTCGCCGGGAACCCTCCGTGCTTCCTGGACCTGTATGTTCATCTTCTTTGCAAAGTTTGGGATGCTTTCCTCATTTTTTTCAATTCTTCCTCATTTTGCACTGGTTGACTGTTTTTTTCTTCCTTAATTTCAAATCATTGATTTGAACCCAGGTTTCCTTCCCTTCACCATTGGTTTTGTGAGAATTTTTCTTCGTTTCACTTAACATAGCTTTCACTTCTTTTCTTATGCGTTTGCCATACTGAAGCATATCTGTCAAGCCTGTGAGCATCTTTATCACCAGTGTTTTGAATTCTTCACCTGTTAGGTTGTCTATCTCCTCTTCTGTAAGGTTGGCTCTCTCCTCGTCACTTAGTTCTCCCACTGGAACCTTGATTCGTTCTCCCTTTCAGGCCATACTTCTCTGTCTCCTCATTCTGACCGGCTCCTGTGTTTGTTTGCCTCCACATCCCAGGTAGAGCTGTCAGTCCTGTTATGTTGTAAGGGGCAAAGTCTTAGGGATTTGTCAGTACAGGGGGACCTGTTTCACCACGTTGTGGCTCTGTATGTGGGGGAGGAGTCTGAGAGGGAACAATGCCACCTGCCCAGCATTCGTCCATTTTCCAGACACCTCTTCCACTTCCGCATCAGACTGGCACCTCTCCAGCTGCTGCCCTGGTCGTCGTTCCCAGAGTGGGTGGGTATGCGGATGTTCTAGGACTGTGGGAGTCCTTCAAACAAGCGAACTCTGCTTAGAAACCTACAGTTTCTGCCTCTGCCCCAACCCCCACTGGTCTGCACAGTCAGAAGCAATGAGGCTTGATTTTCCCCATTGTTAGGACTGTGAGCTTCAAGGTCTGGTAAGGAGCTGGGAACGTTCCCCAGGTGTGCCTCCCAACTTTTTAAAACGTGTGACTGCAATTTCTGCCGGCCTGCTGCTGCCGCTGCTGCTGCCGCCACCACACTGCATCCTCTCTGCTCTGGCTCTGCCCCTCCTACCTGTCTGGATGAGTATTTCTTCTTTATATCATTGTTTGCTGGCTTCCATGTAGTTTGATTTTTTTGGTACTTCTGGTTGTTTCTAGTTTTGAGGTAGTTGTATTCCTTCTTAGTTGTGGAGGGAGACACAGCGTGTCTGTCTACACCTCCATCTTGGTCAGAAGTCCCCACATATTTTTAAATACTCATCTGACAGATATATTTTAGTTCAACTTGTATGCCTTATTTGACATAACCTAGAATAAAATAAATTATGCCTATATATCTGATTAGTCTCTACAGTTTTATTTTTCTTCAATCAAGACAAATTTCACCACACATTTAAAAAATAGATTTAAAAGTCTACTTGAAATACAGTTGAGAAAGCGTATTCACATTAGATAAAGGTACAGATAAAAAGAAAAAGAAAATTCCTGGGTTTTTAAGCATATAAGAGAATAAATGTCTTTAAAACAAAAATGACAATAATTACCAAAGCATGTAAATGGTGTCTAAATAATATCCCAGCAGTGATAGGTAATGAAGCTAATTTGTGAGTAACAATTTCCTCTGAATTTTAAATATTGTATATTGGAATTAAAAAAAAAAGAAATAGCTCTGCCAATCTTTCAGAAATGCTCTCTGTTTTAGAATCAGCTCACAAAGTATTGTTAAATACACTGGTGATATTAATAATAAAATGCATCAAGTTCTCAGAAAAGTGAGAACAAGACGTATAGCATTGCTCTTACTTTACTGGTCAGAGAATTTTAAAATTATAAATATGATCATGTCATGCATAGAATCGTGCAGTTTTATTAGAATGAAGGAACGTTAGGATTCATTAATCTTGGGAAAAACAACATGGCATCAGGGAAAAGGCACACGTTTTGGAGTTAGGCATGGGTTTGAATCTTGGACATATGATCTTCTGGTAGTTTCAGTTTCCTTGGGAGCAGATTCTAAAATAGCAATTTGAGTGTGAGTATTTTACTTGGGAATACAAGGGTCACTAGTAGTGTAGTAACAAAGTATAAGAATAGAAGGAAAGGGGCACACTAGATAAAAAGATGCATTATTAAACCAGCTATCATAGTGATGGGCAGAGATTAACCCCTAAGAAAAGCTCTGAGTAATCTTTTCTATACAGAAAAGATTCTCCTACATAAAAAGCAGGAAACTGAAGAATTTGATGAGCACCATTGGTTAAACATTCCTCCCTGGGGTGTAAATTCCCCAACACTTCTGTGGTTGGAGTGAAAAGTATATAAAACAAAGATACAGTTATTTGCAATTGAAAAAGACCTCACTGACAGGCCCTAGTGTTAATGGTGGGGCACTGAGGACAGAGGACCTTGAACATTTACTGAGCTTCCCTGAGCTTTCATTTCTCCATTCATTAAACCAATCTACAGGTACTTCTGTCATTATAATAATTTAGTGCCATGTGGGAACATTCCATGGATGTTACCTACCTCCCCAGCTCACCTTGCTTCCTAGGCCCTTTCCACAGGATCTTCCAGATGTTATAATAGGCCTCAATCCCTGCATCACCCACATCTTCTGAACACATTAATCCAGCCTTAGATTAAACTATTTAATAGTCATTCAATATAAAATATAAAAAATACATGAAGTACTATTAAATCAAGAATTGTGTAGATTTCCTTTTGTATATTAAATACAGAGTAATTGTATTTATTCCTATAAAATTGTTAATTTTTATTAATGTAGTCTTTGATATAAATATTACATTAGCTACATCGGCAATTTATTTTGCCTCTCTTCATTTGAGAGTTCTTTTTTCTCCAAATTTTCAGTTGCTCTTTCTCCAATGTGATTTTTCTTACTGAGTTAAATTAAATCCCTTAACTGTTTCTCTCATTGTTGCCTTCTCTCTTCTAAATGATGTATGAATCAGCTAGATAAGTCAGAAATATATTACATGTTCTAATTTTCATAAACTGATACAAGTAGTAGCTATCTAAGTGAATCAAATCCCCATCACTGCTCTCTTCTTGCCTGTGCCATGGTTCTTTCCTCATGGACGTCACTAATTGTGACAAAGGATGATAGATAATACGATCCTGGGGAAAAGCTTAAAAATACTATGTGCTCTACTGCCACTAGGAGGATGGCTTTATAGCCTAGGAGAACTTTCTGAAAGGCAGCTAATTTATTTCTGTACTTCAGAGATGTCATTAAGTGTTCAATCAAAATGAAAAACCTCATTCTTTTATCATGTACCACGAATATTTTCAAAGTTATTCATGGGACTTAAACACTTCATCATGTATTACAATAAGATAAATATAATTCAGTAATAGTATTATCATTAGTATGAATAGTATTTTAACAGGAAAAATAGGGATTCAAGATTATATTAGAGAACAAAGTAGTTAAGGGTTTTGTTTCTTAGCATGAGAGATCACATATGCAAGGGAAACACAATCATGCTCATACCTAAAAACATGCTCATACCTAGAAAGTCTCTTTGGTACTCTATAAACTTGGCAGCAACCAAAATCCATAAATATAAGTCACAGCAATTCACAGGATAGTAAATGGCAACAGATGGCTTGGTCTTCCACTGTCTTGAATTATAACATATTTACCTTTAAGTTCATTAAGTAAAAACTAATTAAACAAGACTAGTTTATTGTTTCATCATTTGTTCTAACAAAGAATTTGCCATCATAATTAGGACTCTTGTCATTAGCTTTATTAAGTTAAAGTCTATTACTTATGAGTACTCAGTTTGGGTACGTCATGAGGGCTCCATAATAAATCTAATAAAGAAAATGGGTCCATTAAAAAAAGATGGCACTGAATCAAGAACTCAATTGGCAAGGAGAACTAGATTCAGTGAAAATGAGTTGAGAGAAAAAAGGTGAGCCAAGAGTTTTGAATAGGAGCCTTTGATTAATGCCAGAGATTTTAGTTTTAAATTTGTCAATGACCTAAAACATATTATTATGATTACTGCCCTTTTACTTCATGACAATATGTGAGGAAGTATATATAAATTTATTTTGAAAGTTTAAGTAACTTTGAATCTATTTTTTTTCTTTCAAAACATTTTTAATTGATGTAGGTGAAAAAACAATAGAAGAAAATAAAACAATGGAGTGTATTGTGCAGTCAACTTAGTATATAAATAATTTACTTTAAATTATTTTATTTATAGAAAAAAACAAAAATTTAAAATATAGATTTTTAATCCAAAATTAAACACATTATTTTATACTTAAATAATATCCCATAAATACTTTATACTAAAAAAAACATTATCTTAGAATATATACTAAAAATGTGTCAAAGGTTAAATGCATTAGAAATTTGAGTAGATATTATTAAATCCCTTTCCAAAATTGCTGCATTTTTACACTCCCATAGATTATTTGTGAGGAAGTTCTTTTCCATAGACATTTACCAGATTTGAATGTGACTTTTTGTCAAGTATAATGGGTAAAGTATGCAATACTCTTGTTATTTTAAATTTCTGATTGGTCATGATTATCAATTAATTTCTTAATTTAATCAAGCAGTATTTTTGGAAATCAATTTTTAGGCATAACAGTTATTTTAAAGAACATAATGTCCTACACTAAGAGCAGCTCAACAAATCCTTATTTAATAAACATAAAAAGTAATATGATATGACATTTTTTCCCTTGAAAAGCTAAAAAGTTTTCATTGACATCTTATTTATTTTTCTAAGTATATTTTATTAATTATGTTGTTACAGTAGTCCCAATTTTTTCACTTTTCTCCCCTACACCCACTATCCCCCTTCCCTCCAGCAACCCTCCCCCCTTAGTTCATGTCCATGGGTCATGCATATAAGTTCTTTGGCTTCACCCTTTCCTATATTATTCTTAACTTCCCCCTGTCTATTTTGTACCAACCAATTATGCTTCTTAATCCCTGCATCATTTCCAATTTCTCCCCCTTCCCCCTCCCACATGATAACCCTCCAAGTGATCCCCATACTTATGGTTCTGTTCCTACTTTGGTTTGTTTAGTTGGATTTTGTTTTTATTTTTTAGATTCAAGTGTTAATAGTTATGTTTGTTGTCATTTTAATGTTCATAGTTTTGATCTTCTTTTTCTTAAATAAATCCCTTTAACATTTTATATAATAATGGCTTGGTGATGATGAACTCTTTTAGGTTCACCTTGTCTGGGAAGAACTGTCTCTGCCCTTTCATTCTAAATAATAGCTTTGCTGGATAGAGTAATCTTGGTTGTAGGTCTTTGCTTTTCATCACATTGAATATTGCTTGCCAGTCTTGTCTTGCCTGCAAAGTTCCTTTTGAGAAATCAGCTGACAGTCTTACAGGCACCCCTTTGTAGCTAACTCTGCTATTCTCTTACTGCTTTAAAGATTTTCTCTTTATGTTGAACCATTGGCATTTTAATGATGATGTGTCTTGGTATGGTCCTTTTTGGGTCTAGCTTATTTGGGACTCTCTATTCTTCCTGAAGTTGTATTTCTATTTCTTTCACCAAATTTGGGAAGTTCTTCTTCATTATTTTTTCACATAAACTTTCAATTTCTCACTCTTCCTCTTCTCCTTCTGGCAGTCCTATGATTTGGATGTTGGCATTTTTAAAGTTGTCCCAGAGGTTCCCCAGCCTCTCCTCATTTGTTTCAATTCTTGTTTCTTCATTCTGTACTGGTTAACTGTTTTTTTCTTTCTCATGTTCCAAATCATTGATTTGAACTCCGGGTTCCTTCCCTTCACCATTGGTTTTGTATGGATCTTATTTAATTTCATTTAGCATAGCATTCACTTCTTCCCCTATGCATTTGCCATACTTAAGCATATCTGTCAAGCCTGTGAACATCTTTATCACCAGTGTTTTGAACTTTAAGTCTGTTAGGTTGGCTATCTCCTCATCTGTTAAGTTAGCTATCTCCTTGTCACTTAGTTCTCCCACTGAAACCTTGATGAACTCCCCCTTTGGGTCCATGCTTCTCTGTCTGCCTCTGTGTTTTAGGTGGAGCTGTCACACATGTTATGTTGTAAGGGGCGGAGCCTTAGGTATTTGTGAGTGCAGCATGACTTGTTTCACCACGTTGTGGCACTGTATGTGGAGTAGGAATCTGAGAGAAAACAATGCGACTTGCTCAACACTCACCCCTTTTCCAGGTACTTCTCCCAGTTCTAGTATGGGACTGGCGCCCCTCTAGCTATTATCCTGGCCATCGTTTCCAGAGTTTGTGGGTCTGCGGATGTTCTAGTACTGAGGAGGCCCTTGAAACAGGCAGACTCTACTGAGAGACCAGCAGTTTCCTCCTCCACCCCAGCCCCCACTGGTTTGTAGTCAGAAGCAATGAGGCTTTATTTTCCCTGGCATTGGAACCATGAGCTGTATGGTCTGGTCTGGGGCTGGGAATGCTACCCAAGTGTCCATCCTGACTTTTTAAAACATGTGACTGGCTTTCTGCTGGCCTGCCACTGCTGCTGCCATCACCACACTGCATCCTCTCTGCCCTGGCTCTTCCCCTCCTACCTGTCTGGATGAGTATTTCTTCATTATATCTTTGTTTGTTGGACTTCCATACAGTTTGGTTTTCTGGAACTTCTGGCTGTCTCTAGTTTTGAGGTAGTTGTATTCCTTCTTAGTTGTGGAGGGAGACTCAATGTGTCTGTCTAGGCCTGCATCTTGGCTGGAAGTCCTTCACTGACATTTTAAAACTGTGCTAATAATGCTGAGAATAAGAATACAACTTTATCCATATTAAAATAACAAAAATAATTTTTTAAAAACCTTTAGTAAGCATATAGTGTTAAAACTTAAGTGGGTGTACTTCCTTCTTTTTAAGTTTTTAACATATAACATGTCTGTATTTACTTTTTCTTTTAAATAATTTTTTATTTTTTTCAATTATAGATGATATGCAAAATTATATTAATTTCAGTGATTACACATTTATATAACTTATGAAGTGATAATCGTGATAAATCTAGAACCCTTTTGACATTATACATAGTTATTACATTATTGATTGTATTCCCTATGCTATACTTTACATCATCATGACTATTCTGTCATTACCAATTTGTACTTCACCTTTTTCACCCAATTTCCAACCTCACTCCCATCTGGCAACCATCAAAATATTCTCTGTATCTGTGAGTCTGTTTCTGTTCTGCTTATTTATTTATTTTTTTTATTTTTAGATTCCACAATAAGTAAAATCATTTGATATTTGTCTTTCTCTGTCTTACCTATTTCAATGAGCACAATACCCTCGAGGTCCATATTGTTGTTGCAGATGGTAAGATTTTATTTTTCTTCATGGCTGAATCATGTTCTGTTGCATATATGCAACACTTATTTATTCATTTATCTATTGCTGGGCAATCAGGTTGCTTCCATATCTTAGTTATTATAAATTATACTTCAACAAACATATGATTTATAGACATGTATTTATTGTCATTTTATTATTCATATTTTTATATTTTTTCTTTTAAAATAAGACCCATTAAGATTTCATTCAGTATTAATTTGGTGGTGATAAACTCCTTTAGCTTTTTCTCCTCTGGGAAGCTCTTTATCTGGTCTTTGATTCTAAATTATAGTTTTTCTGGGTGAAGTAATCTTGGCTGTTGGTCCTTGCTTTTCATATCTTTGAATATTTCATGCTAATCCCTTCTGGCCTGAAAAGTTTCTGTTGAGAAACCAGTTGACAGTCATATGGGGGCTCCCTTGTAGGTAACTAACTGCTTTTGCCTTAATGTTTTTAAGATTTTCTCTTTGTCTTTAACCTTTGGCATTTTAATTATGATGTGTCTTGATGTGGGCCTCTTTTGTTTCATCTTGTTTGGGGTCTTTGTGCTTCCTGAATTTGTATGTCTATTTCCTACACCAGGTTAGGAAACTTTTCAGCCAATTTTTCAAATAGATGTTTAATTCCTTCCTCTCTTTCTTCTCCTTCCATCATCCCCATGATGTGATTGTTGGTATGCTTGAAGTTGTAACAGAGGTTTTTAAACTTTTTTGTTTTGCTGTTCTGACTGGCTATTTTCTGTTTCCTTATCGTCCAAACTTGTAGTTGGATCCTCTGTTTCATCTACTTCACTGACGATTACCTGTAATGTCATTTTTAGTTTAGGTATTGTATTCTTCACTTCTGAGTGGTCATTTTTAAATGTTTTTCATTACCATTTTTATGTTTCCTATCTCTTTGTTGAAGTTCTCACTAAGCTTTTATATTTTTTCTCTAAGTTCATTGAGCATCTTTATAATCAGTATTTTAAACTTTGTATCTGGTAGATTGCATGTCTACATTTCATTTATCTTTTTTCTGGAATTTTGACTGTTCTTTCATCTGGGAGCTGCTTCTCTGACTTCTCATTTTCGCAGCCTCCCTGTGTTTGTTTCCATGTATTAGGGAGACCTGATACATCTCTTGGTCTTGGTAAAGTGACCTAATTTAGTACATGTCCTGTAGGGCCCAGTGGCACAGCCTCACCAGTCACTGGAGCTGGGTGCACCAGGTCCCTCCACAGCCTACTTTGTGTCCCTATTGTGGTAGCTGAGCCTTTATAGCATCAATGAGAGGAATTTATTCCAGGTTGACAAGTTTCAAGGACTGGCCTTGATGACCACAGAGGATCTGCCTCAGTTGCTGGCAATAGGAGGGATATACCCCCAGGCTAATAGGCTGCCAAGGACTGGCAGTAACCACAACAGAGAATATGCTATGTATGGGTGGCCCCCATGCAGCAGGCCTCATTTATTAAGGCCTTTGGTGCTGATGTGTCCTCTCCTTGATTGTATTGCTTATGAAGCTTCTTGGGTGGTACTTCCATGTGTTCTGAGACTATCCACCAGGTGTGCTGGCTCTGTGGCCTTCCAGGAGGTGCAGACCAACATTAGCTACTGCCTATGCCCTGTCCAGGGCCACCTGGCATGAGAAAAAAAGTGATCTACAGATGTCTTCTACTTGTGCTGGGCTTAGAGGTGGCCAGGAGAGGCCAAAATGAACCAAAGCTGGCTGCCACTAGTGCTGGCCATGGGTACACAGAGGCCAGATGCTGCTTGTTTGGGGTTTCTAACCTTTCAGAGATTTTAGAAAAGTTTGCAGCATGAGCCATGATAGGCCATTTTGTAGAAAAGCCACTGGAAATAGCTTGGGTGGGATTTCAAGTTGGGTGGGTCTGGGTCTTAAGGAATTACCAGAGTTAGGTGAATGGTGTTACCAGTTGATGGAGACTCAGATATGGAGAATTACTAGTAGCTCTCTGGGGAGAGGGCCCCACAAAGGAACAGTGGCCCCTGTCAACACTTCTGTCTGAGAGGAAGCTGCCCCATCTACCCCTCATTTTTCAAGCCAGGCTATTCAGTTCCTCTCTGCATGGCACCTTTTGAGCCACCATTGGAGCTCAGAGCAAGTGAATTGAAGTAAGTCTATGCAAGCTCTTTAAAGAGAACACCTGGGAATAAAGGAGCACTCCCTCTCACTCAGCCACAATTTCTACTGGTTTTATCAGCCAAATGTTATGGGGGTTTCTCTTCCCAGCATGAGAACCCTGAGCTGGGGGCCTGTTGTGCGGCTGGGACTCCTCACTCCTCACTCCTCAGGGGGGACTTCTGCAGTCAAGATATCCCTCCTGATTTTTAACTGTCACATGTGGGTATGGGACCAACCAGTTTTAAATCTTTGCCTCTCCTACCAGTATCAGTGTGACTTCTTCCTTATATCCTTAGTTATAGGAACTTCTGATCAGGTAGAGTTCAGGCTATTCTGAATGATGGTTGTTCTGTTGTTTAGCTGTAATTTTGATATGGTTGACTGGACAAATTGCTTCCTTCTTCACAATCAATACAATAAAATCTTCAGGTGTATTTCATTATATTTCACTGACTGCTAATGCTATATTAGTAATTACTGATTGATTAATTAGTATTTAATACCAGCTAAATACTAACAAAATTAATAAAATCTTTGTTGTTACTTCTTGACAAATTAGCTCAGAACAGCATATAATTATGTGCATATCGTCAGCAGCCGTCCGTCTCGAGAGACGATGGTGTAGCTTCTTAAGTCTCTCTGCACCGCCGAGAATGGCTGTGCAGTCCAACTCGGGAGTGACACGGTATCTGTCTCCTCCCATGTTGAATCGACATCTTATGATGACGCTGAAGTGTCCTCTCCAGTGAAGCTGAAGCTACAGAGCCTGGGCAGGGTGATATGGAGGGTCTGCTGTTGCCCATGCAGCAGACCCCCCCTCTCTTCGCAGCTGAAGGGTCCAAGGGAAAGACGGAGTCAATACAGCTTGGTTTCAGGTGCGCCGCAGGAGTTGCCGGTGTTGACTACAACATCAAACCGCCTTAGGGACTCCGGCTCCGGATTTTCTGTCGGGGTTTACTCCCTTAGCCTTTCCCCTGAAGAGGTATGCTGCAAGGCAGCAGAGGTTTTTTTTTTTAGTAACTATATATGTAATGATAAATGTATACACTATACAATGTAATATAGAGAATCAGCTACTATTTAATTACATTAAGGAGCCTTTATAGAAACACTGAAATGATTTTTTTCCCTAATGTAAGAGCCTGGGGAAAGTGAGACTCTCACATCTGCCTTGTGGACTACCACGTCTGCCCCAGAAGTCAGCTCTTCAGGTGTTGGCTTAGCTGTCCCACCAATCCCTCTATGGAACCCTGTCTTGTTGGGAATCTGACCTCCCTATTGGCTCTCTGGTCTCTTTCAACTGCCTGCTTTGTGACATCATTCTCCCACCAACCTACCATCACCCAGTAGAATGAATTTGGATCATTATGTGCATATATAACATAAATATATGCATACATATATTAAATAAAAATTAATTAAACTAGGTATTACTGACAAAGGCTTCCTTCATTATAGTATCTTTTTTGCCCTAGCTTCTTTAAGCTTTAATGCTCCTAAAAGATATACTCACAAATTTTCCTTTCTTCTTTTTTCTTATTGTATTTCCATCTTCTCTATCTCAGCCTAAGAAATTCCAACATGTTCTTTAAAAAAAGAAGATATAAATCATACTTCTTCCATGAATCCTTTCCTGGTCATATGGGTAGATTGGTCTCACTCTACTTTCAATCCCTTAGTCTTTTAATGATTTCTGTTCTCATCATAATCTGTAATATATATACATATATATATATATATATATACATATAATTTAAGGATAAGTATTGTTTTATTCTATGTATAAGTTTCATAAGATTGACAAATATATTTTGTTTTGTTTTTAATCTTCTCAGCATTTAGCATGTACCTAAATCCTTGAAGTTTCCCAGGAATGCTTACTGAATTGTTATATTCATTTAAAGTCCCTTTCAGTATTTAGCTCAGTAACTAAACTACTAGGTGTGCAAAGATCCTTATTTAACCCAGTGAGCCTTCAGCAGTATCTAAACTCTATAACACAGTGCTGCTTGCATTGTGTGGTGTCAGCATTTGTGATTAACAGAACGTTTAAGGTTCTCTTTCTTCATAATGCTTTAAGTTGCCTCATTTTAGAATTTATAACTTCAGGGTTTTTTGTTTGTTTGTTTTTGTTTTATTTAATTCAGTGTTACTGGAAATAAAATATGTCTCAAAAGCATATTTATTTTGGGGGCTAGTCATAATGTCTCATTATGATGAGACATTTGCTTCTGTGGAATAAAGGCAACTGCGTTCTTGACTTTAGAAGTGCTCACAGCCTAAGATTAAAGCAGATAACTAGGTTTTCAATATGATATGCAAAGAACCTTTAGTCCTGAGAGTGTGTAGTTTAAAAAATGTTACATAGCTCATTTGATATTCAAGTTAAGTACCTCCCTTCTTGATTACATGAGTATGGTTTTGAGTTCCCAGCTTCTTTCAGAATTTGTTTAGTTGCAAACAATTCATAAGAAAAAATTTAATTCTACTTTAGATATAGTTGGCATGTACTGATTGAAATGCTCAGCACCATTCATTTAATCAACATTTCTCTATCCATTTTCTTGGTGCTGGCTAGTAAAGAAAATGTAGCTGCGGGGAAAAAGACAGAAAACCCCTGCTCTCATGTTCTTTTTTTTTCCTTCCTATATGTCAGAGAGTGGTCTTTCACAAGAATAGAGCAGGATAAGAGGACAAAGAGTGCCAGGGTCAATACAAGGGAGTGTTACATTTTGGATAGATTCATCAGGGAAAGCTCATCTGATAAGATGACCTTTGGAGCAAAAACATGAAAGAAAGGAGAAAATCATCCAGATATTATAAATAGGGTGGGGTAGGAATAGGAGAAACCAAAGATAATTCCAGAAGAGATAACAGCCATACAATTACTTCATTGCAGAAGCGGGATTGATTTGACCTGCTTGTGAGATGAGTTCAGTGTGGTTAGAATGCAGTGAGTGGTAGAGTGTAAAGTGGCAGAATCACACATCAGAGCACTCACAGGGGACCAGACCTCTCAGAGTGGTATGCATCTGGTGGGGATCTTCATTTCATTCTAAATGATATAAGAAGACATGGGAACATTTTTAACTGAGGGGTAGCATCATCTGATCTCTCATATTTCTGTGTGAAATATGTTCTGTATTGGGGCAAGGACAGAAGCAAGGGGATAATTTTAGAAGGCTATTGGAACTTCTAAAAATGAAAATAGCTTGGTCAGAGGTGGTAGTAATGGAAATTATTAGAAATGGTAAGATACTAAAAATATTTTTCCTTGATAGTATGAGTGAAAAATGAAAGTGAAGAAAAACTAAATGATTTATACTTGAGGTAGTGATAGAATAGGGAAGATATTATTAAAACAAAAAAGTATGGAAACAACATGAGTTTATGGGTAGAAATTAGTAGATGAAAGTCATCAACATAGTTATGGTATGTATAACTTTGAAACTGAACATGACCTCAATGAAGTAAAGGTAGAGAAGACAGAATGTACTAGGACTGAATGTTGGAGCATTACCATATTTAGAGTTTGGCAAGGTGAGGAGAATGCAGAGAGAAGAAGAGTGGCCAGTGAGAAAGAGAAAAATTAAAGCTCCGTTAAAAAAATTAGTCAGCAAAATGAGTCAGTAAATGACAAAAATGTTTCATCAGATACTCTGGACAACTTGAGTAAGACAAGGACAGATTAACAGTGATTGGATTAGATAATATACGGGCAATTTGGAAATACAAAAAAAAAATAGCTTTATGGAATGATAGAGAGAAAAGCCTCATTGGACCTGAAATTAATATACTATTGTATGTCAACTTTAATTGAAAAAAAAATTAGATTTTGAAAAAATAAAAGAGAGGAGCTAAAGCAGATAAAGCATGCACAGACAGGTTTACAAAGAGTTCTGTAAAATACAAAAACAAAACACAGGGGTGGGGAGAGAACTCAGATGGCAGGTAGTTCGATTGGATGTATAATCAAAATGTTCTTTTTTCTGCTTTAATATTTCTCATACATATTAGAAGATATTTATACAATGATGGGAAATATACAATTTAGGAAAATAATGCTGAAAAGATGGGAAACAATTATAATTTCAGAATCAAAGGCTGGAATAAGTAAGACTCTGGGGTCTGATGCTCATTTGCAAGGGCTTGTCATAAACAGAAAAACAAATAATCCATCTATCAAAATAGGAAGGAAGACAGAATATATGGTTTTAGATTTAGTGACATGAGCACGTCCAAGCTCTCTTTTGATTGCTTTCACTGCTACTGCTTGCTTTCTTTTATTTTCTTTTCTTTTTTCTTAACACTAGTGAGATTTAGGACCAGGCTTTCAGGTGAGAGTTGAAACCACTGAAACTAGAGTGTATTGGAGATTTAAAGACACATGAGATTGTATTAAATAGTTGCCTAAATAAGTGGGCAAGTAAATAAATCAGAGTTAAGTCTTCAAAGAGTAATATAAAGGTGCAGAGTGTCAGGTAGAGATAATTTTTTATGGATGGTAGCGAAACGAAGGTACGCGTCCTCCCAGTGGCTATGCAGGGGTTACTGGCTTCAGTAACCTGGTGGTAAGAGTCTGACGGTGGCATCCTATGCAGGTCATTCCTCTGGAAGGATCTTGGATATGCCCTCTCCTTTAGGACTCTTAAACCTGGCTCTCCAGCATTTAGGAAAACCCCAAAATCTGCTCAACCCTTTTCCACGCAACGTCTTTTGCTTGTTATGAAAACCAGAATAGGTTTCTGCTATTTGCAACTAATAACCTTACATAAACTGACAAACAATGAGAAATTACTCAACAACTATGGCTGATATCTGGGCTTCTAAAAGAAATTTTATCATAAATTAATAAGCCATAGTTATTTGGTTAAATCCAATTAACACATATCCTTTTAGCTAGATAATTTCCTAACATAGTCTTTGTATGAGTGCCTTTAAAACTATGGGTATTACAAACACATCAGGTAATATATATGGGAAGTTAACCATCATTGTCAAGCAAGAAATTAAATATAAATTTTAATCAAATATTACCAGAGAATTTTATAAATAGGTGAAGAAAAAAACATATTTTCCTCTAATGAGCTGTGTCATGTAAACCAACCCCAGAGAGCATACAGGGAAGGCACCCTGGGTGAAAGTATTAGCTATTACTATATAAGGAAAATATTCCAGTAGAGCACTCCTGAAAATGACATCACTTGTACTTTTAAAGTGAGAAAACTGAGAAAGTTAACTCTTATTCAAGCCCACAGCTATAACATAAGCCAGAATAATAACAATTTTCATAAAACTAGATTGATCTCCAGTTAAGCCACAATACTCTTTTCATTGTAGGAAAGTATCAGAAATGGGCTCATAGACCACATTTTTAAAAAGTTGTCCAGGACAATCCAGATCCCCTAAATTTTATCCCATTTCCTCATTTTCCCTTTCAGATAAAGAATTGAAAGGGTCTTTCCAATGTGCCGAATTGAGATAATTATCTCCCCTTGCAGGTTGCACGCAATTTTGTTTATGCATTTCTTTATAATTGTAGAATCCCGGACACAAACCATAGTAGGCAATATGATTTTAGAATGTAATATATAGAAGTATATTTAGCTTCTTAAAAGTCAGTGGACTGACTGCCAGTTTCTTTTTAATTTTACATTTATTAAGGTGCCTCCTTTTTCTTGACTTTGTCCATTAACAATTTATCTACATGCCTTCACAATAACTAGACTATGAAAAGATACCAAGTGTGGTAGCAACAATCTGTTGTTTGAGGCCCTTGCAGTTGTTTTAAAAATTAAAGTGTTTTCAGGGATTTTTTTCCCAAAAAGAAAATGTTTAAAAATGTATATATGTCTTATGTCAAACTATTAACTCTAGACAGACTCTGAAAAACAAGAAAAATTTTTTTGTCACCTAGTTTAAGGGTTTGAAAAAATGTTATTTTTTTCATAAGAATATATTTTATTTAAAATCAAACCCCATCCTACTATTCAATCATGACACTGTCACCAGCGGTCCTTGGGAGAATTCTTTGGCTCTCTAGGTCACAGTCTCTTAAATCATTCTTGAATGAATATCGGCTTTCAGCCTTCTCTAAGAGGAAGGTGACCTTTTTGGATCCACCATTTAAAAAAAATTTACTTTCGGAGAAACAAGATGGCGGAGGAGTAAGTGGAAGCTACACTAACTTCCTCCCAGAACTAGTCTGGATTTACAATGCAATTTTGGAGAAATCATCTGGAATAACCAACCGAACACCAGCTGCAGAGAAGTCTTATAACCACGGAGAGACAGAAAAGGCTGCTGCTACATCACAACGTGACCGGTAGGGAGTGCGGAGACGTGGAAGGGCTGGCTGGGCTCACACGGGTGGCAGCTGAAGGGACTGAGAAACAGCTCAGCAGCTGGGGATTCCCCCTGAGAAGGGCAGGGTCTAAACCTCCAGCTGAACTTCCCAGCCTACAGCAACAGAGTGGAAAGTAAAATAATATCCAGCTGTGAAAAGCAAAAAGCCACAGGGTTTCTTGCTAGCCAGAGAGAAACAGCTGGAGAAAAAGAGCTCTTAAGCGGATCACATACAAAAATATTTTGGCCCCCACTTACCCTGGGCTCAAGCGGAGGAAAGGCAGAGAGGACTAGAGATGCTTGGGGAGAATTTGGTGTGGTAGCTTTGAGGGGAGAGCTGGGGAAGCGGCCAGCCAAGTCCCAGTGCTGACTCATCCCCACACTGCAGGCAGACCATCCCGGCCAAGTGGCATCAGCTTGAGGGGAAGCGAAGGCCCTGCCTACAGGAATTAAGCTGCCACACCCACGGTCCTTAAGCCTGACGGCTAATCACAGATTGAATAGATTATCAATTAAAGGAGACAGACAAAGGCAGTAGATCCCTGGAAGTCTCCAACAGGCTGCCTAGGCCCAGACTGGTACAGGATCTGACGCCACCAGGGGCAGACCCAGGAAGTGCAGATCATTCTAAGAAGCACCAACAAACAATAGGAGTCACAAAAATGGGGAGACAGAGAAACAACCCCCCATTGAAAGGAAAGGCAGAGTCCCCAGAAAGAATGCTAAATGAAATAGAGGGGAGCCAACTATCAGATATGAAATTGAAAGCATGTATTATGGAGAAGCTCAATGAGCTCAGCGGAAACTACAAAGAACTCCAGAAAAACTACAGTGAACTCCGGAAGAACTATAAGGAACTTACTGAGAATTATACCAGCATCAAAAAGGACATGGAAGCTATCAATAAGAGCCTGGAGGAAATGAAGATCACGATCTCTGAATTGAAGAACACAGTAGAAGGAATTAAAAACAGGCTAGAGGAAGCAGAAAATTGGATCACCGACCTGGAGGACAATGTAGACAAAAACTCACAGACAGTGCAACAAAATGAAAAAAGGCTGAACAAGACTGAAGAGGCTCTAAGACAGCTACAGGACAACATGAAACGTAATAATATCCGTATCATAGGATTTCCAGAAGGAGAAGAAGAAGAGCAAGGGATAGAAAACCTCTTTGAAAAACTAATGACAGAAAACTTCCCTAACATGAAGAGAGAAAGAATCATGCAAGTCCAGGAAGCACAGAGGGTCCCAATGAAGATGAACCCCAACAGGCCCACTTCAAGACACATCATAATTAAAATGGCAACATTCAATGACAAAGAGAGAATCCTAAAAGCAGCAAGAGAGAAACAACTAATAACATACAAGGGAGCTCCAATAAGGCTATCATCAGATTTCTCAGCAGAAACACTACAAGCCAGAAGGGAATGGCAAAATATATTCCAAGTAATGAAAAACAAAGGCCTACAACCAAGAATACTCTACCCAGCAAGGCTCTCATTCAAAATGGAAGGTGAAATAAGGAGTTTCCAAGACAAAAGAAGGTTAAAAGAATACATCTCCACCAAACCAGTATTGCAAGAGAAGCTAAAGGGTCTGCTTTAAGAAGATGAAGAAACAGAGAGAGACAGAGAGGAACACGAGTACAAAGGGGGAAAATGACAATGAATAAGTACTGAAAGAAAGAAGGAACTTTTATCATTTGCAACAACATAATTTGAACTAGAGAGAATTACGCTTAGCAAAATAAGCCAGGCAACAAAAGAAAATTACCTTATGCTATCACCTGTTAAAGGAAACTAATGAACAACACAAACAAATGAGCAAAATTGAACCAGAGGTATGTAAACGAGGAATAAACTAACAGTAACAAAGGGGGAGATGGGAGGGAGAGAAGTGGTAAGAAGGGGAAGGGTCTAGTCAAAGAACATGTATAAATGACCCATGGACATGGACAACTGGGTGAGGACTGAATGTGGGAGAAGGGAGGGAGAGGGTGCAGAGAAGCAAGAGGGGGATAAAAGTGAGACAACTGTAATGGAAAAACAAACAAACAGAAAAATTTTTAGTGGGGGGAAAAATAAAAATATAAAGAATAGAAATGCAAGTTCAGTGAATATTAGAAGGACAAGGATTTTCCTTCACACTGTATATATTTTCTCCCTATCTGATCCCTCCAGAATTTGGCATTCTAAAGAAGTAAGTAATGACCTAAGTTTCTTTGCATAAAACTAATGAGACCAGTTGTTAATAACGATTTTTTGACTAAGACTTTGACTGGAATGTCATGCCTAAAGGAGACATGCTTGGGCTTTGGTTGTTACCAAAAAGCCCTGAGCAACTGGGACTGACTTTCAAAGGTAATAAAAGTCCACGAGATAAAAGGCCTGGTACCTTGGATGGATGAGCCGTCCATAGCAATCTTTCCAGGGAAGGAACGAAGGTTGTTTTCCTGAAAGATGGCTAGAAGGGACCTTAAGGCACAATGGAAAACCAGGAGGACCTGGAAAAGACAAGTGTTTACAGGCAAGGCTGAATGTCAGGTATGTGGCTCAGCTTCTGTGCCCTGAAGGGCAGACTGAAGGTCACCCTAAATGTTCCTTGCGTAAGTTCCAGCAAAGCAGAACTAAAGATCATAAGTGATCATTTGATGCTCTTGTTGTGTTTATGCAAATTAACAGGATAAATTAAAAATGAACTTAATGCAGTCCCTTTAATGACAAGGAGGGTAATCTTAGGGAGAAAAATCAAGATTCAAGGAAGATCACAATGCCCAGTGGTAGACTATAAAGTAGTGCAGCTAACCATCTTTAAAGTTTCTTTTCATTTAAAATTTGTTTTCATTTGAAAGTTAAACTATGTCTGTGGCATTATCAAAGATGTTTAATTTACAGGCAAGAAGAATGTCAAATGCCTTGCAACTGGATGTCTTTCCGATAAGACAGTCCTACAGATCTATAAATTTGTGTGTGGGTTATATTACATAAATTAACATGTGTTTTCTGTTTTCAAAGGGCATAAGCCTACGATCTCATTACCTGAGTGATTGTCTGTATGTATAGGTCTCACTTAATCCTGTCTGCATTGCTGCCTCCTGAGACTCAATGGTTTGGCTGAACTAAGTGGCTGGGTTGGTGAAGAACGGGGTGGTCTGTGGGCTTCACTTTAAAACTGGTTTCTCTTTTCTATCCTAATGGCTTGGACAGAAAGAGCCCAGAGGCCTGAGAAGGGGGAAACCTAAAATATTTCCCTCAGTCCAAACTAAGTATAATGGGCAAAAGGGTTTTGGACAGGTGAGATGTACCTGGCATACCTTCCTCTAAAGAAGCCCTTCTTTTCCCTAATGTGGGACATTGAAAAATTAATACCTGTCTTTTGTCATCTAGTGGTTACGGATTGAATGATGTCCTTTAACCTTGTTGTCCCCAGAATACAACAAGGATGCCAGCCTGTTAAACCAAGCATGCCATTGTCCAGAGACAGCCAACCAACCTGGAGTCTGCACGATCCTTCCCCTTGTGGGAAGGCCACCCTCCCCTCCACACCCCCACTCTTATTAGGGATTTCTTGACCCAAGGGTAGGTAGGACGACGACCATGTCCAGCTTGAAGCAACTAGAGGAGTTCGAGACCTTCGTCCATTGTCCTTTATAAGATTGTAAAGGGTCTTAAGTCTGAGAGGGAGGGATTGTTATTTTTTATTGTTAAAATATTTAACTAATTAATTAATTATTTTTTTAAAAAAGAAGAAGAATATATGAAAGGGTGAGCCATGGGCATGGACTTGGGGAGGGGATTGTTGGGGAAGGGGTGTGCTGGGTGGAGGGGAGCAAAGGGGAAAAAATTGGAACTATTGTAACAATATAATCAATAAAATATACTTAAAAAATGAAATAAAAAATTTACTTTCCTTAAAACTTTTTTAAAAATAATTTATTTATTTACTTCTTGTTTTGTTTATTTATTTATTTTTAAAGAGATGGGAAAGGAGAAAGAGAGGGAGAGAAACATCACTGTGTGGTTGCCTCTCACTTATGCCCCCAACCGGGGACCTGACATGCAACCGAGTCATGTGCTCTGACTGGGAATCGAACCAGCGACACTTGGCTCACAGGCCAGCACTCAATCCACTGAGCTACAGCAGCCAGGGCTTTCCTTAAAACTTTTTAAAGAAAATTTTGTTATCTAATTATAAAAGTACTTATTTCAACAGAAAGAATATCTTCACTTGAAATGTAGTCAACAGAACATTAATTTGACTTCAATAATTTTTTTTCATCCTAAGAAAAACTCATGATAGAAAAAGAGAAAAGTTGGCCCACACAAAATTCTAAAGTGGAACGAAATTTTACTCTAGTGCGGGGCTAATCCTCTATCTGTGGCTCCCCCATTGGTAGTGGTTTGGGGGCAACTTCTACTGTACTAAACCAAAAATTGCCTCTCTTAGAGTGGTATCTCATTTTTCAAAATGAATATAATTCTTTATCTCATTTTCATCCATTAAATTTATTATTTTAAGTTACTCTAAAATATTAATACTTGACAATATTCTCTAAATACTTATCCCATGCCAGGTATTGTTCTAAGTATGAAACAGCTCAGTTAATGTTTATAACCATTCTGTGAGTAGGTATTCTTATTCCTAGTTTACACATAAAGACTCTGTGTTCTAGTTTACAAAACTGAATTAAGGAAAAAAAATACTTTCATGGTGTTTTCAAAGTATAATATTTCTAATACTGTTTGTGGATTAAAAAGTTTCCTGAGAAATAAAAATACCGATAGAGTGTATCTGACTCAACTTTTTGCCTAAAACACACAAAGGGTATTTTAAACCAGTTAATAAAAATCTCTGCTAAGGCTACTTTTTTATAAAAATGGCAATTTTCACCTTTCTCTGAAACATTTTTAGGAAAGATATTGCTTTTTAAAATTTTCCAAACTTCTGTTGTCAAAGTTTCCAAGTGTTCAAACTCTAGAATGCCACGTTCAGACTGAAATGCCCTTGAAATGCCCTTACAAAGCTCTTTCTATGTAGAGTGTATGTAGTTTGCAAACAGGCTGATATAAAGGGTAAATTCACTTTCTCTCCGGCGTTTTTCTCTAAATGAGGTCACCTTTCTTTAATTCTCTGAAGATAAAGTCTAAGAAAACTATATTTGGCCAGATTGACTCAAATGGCAGACCAGAAGAAAAGCTGTGAAACACAGCCTGACCTGGTTGCCACAGCTTGTTTTAGTTCTGAGTACACACTTCCTACCCACCTGACTTCATCACAGAGAAAATCCACAGGGAACCAGGTGGGGAAAAATGCTATGATTTCTGATCATTTGATCTGTTTTGTTTTAGCTTCAGCTACAATTTATTTTTTATACTCCACTAAAACCTTTATCAGCAAAATCAGTTCTTTATCTCTAATGTGCATTTGATTCCGGGGAGAGGTAATCTGATTTAAGCTATTGTCCTAATACAGTCTCATTTTGACTATAAAAAGCTGGAAGATAAAATGATTTTTTTTTTCTCTAAAAGGACATCTGCTCAGTATAAAACACAGAGAGAATTGGCTAGTTCACATGATCAGTTCAGAAAATTAATTTAAATAAACAAGACTTAAATATGAGAATTCTGTTTGTAATTTTTCCATGATTCTTTAAATTAGCATGTCATGTGATAGAAAACAATAAAAGTGCAATGCCTAACATCCCTGATCTTTATGCCAATTTGAAAAAGGAACTATGTTTAAGAATAGAAAACCAGCTACTCTGTAGCATGAATATGACAATAAACTGAAAGATATTGATTTGGACAACTTGTCAGGTAGGTGGGAACAGGAACAGTCTTTTTAGTCTACAGATAATATATAACTCATTAAATATCACACACAAAAATATAAAGTTTCTGAAAGTGCACATGTAAAGAAAGAAAATATTTTTATGGCAATAGTCATAAAACTTGTGTCGACAATCCTGCCCTATAGAGTTAGGTTTATGTAGCATTGGAAAACAATTACACTTAGATACTTCCAGTGGAGAAAATAGATCACAAATGGAAAAGATTTCTCAATTACAGACTCACTAGTTTCCAAAACATTATTTCTTATTTTTATTTGTGGTTTCCAGAGTCACACTGTCAAGTCAGGATTAAATGTTTGTGTAGTACTTGCTTATTTTCTAGGAATGAATGTGGTTTTTACCCTCTTTACTATATAATGATTACATAAAATAAATGTATAAAATAATAATATCTTAAAAGTCTAAATACTTGGAGTTTTTTGTTTGATTCTATTATTTGGTGATAGAAATACAACCTCTATTAAGTGGCCTTTCAATAGAGCAAAACATTTAATTTTATGAGACAGCCTCCTTTTTGAAGGAGTTTAAAGAACAAGAAAAATGTATACGGTAATTATGAACACATTTGGATTTGTATAATTTTATTATTTGTGGTATACCCTTACATGCTGAAAACAGATTTTTCTCTTTTCATAATGTACCTTTTTTATTTCAGTAGAAATAAACATAACTTCCTTTATTTCATCACAAAATAATTTATTTAAAACCTGTTTTCCTATGCGAATCACTATTAAAAGTAAGCAGGAATACTAAAATATAAACTAAATTTGTGGGTGGGGAGGACCGTTTTTTAAAATAATTTTGTTTTTCTCTTTAGCATGATTACTCTTCTTAAATGGAGTTATGTTCTCAATCCTGGCTGCACATTAGGTATATCCAAGGAGTTTATTAAAATATGGGCTGCATCCCACACAAACCCAATCTCAAGGCATGAAGCTGTGGCTCTTTATTTTTAAATATCTCCCCAAGAAATAATAACATACAGCCAAGTCTGATAGCCACTGAAACAGAGTTATCAAGAATACCCACCTCATCAAAATGATTATATGTGAAATCACAGGTATACTTGTCACATATATGTTTGTCTCTATATCATAGTTAACTAAGGTAAAATTCATTTAGTTAGTAATTATAATTATAAATCAGCATCAAAGCTTAAGTGCCCATAAATGTAAGCATTCCTATGTGATTCCATACACCGACAGATGTGTGGAAGCATAGAAAAATAACTTATTTGCTGTGATTCTTATCTTGATTTTTTGTCATTAATTTTTACAATTCATATAAATACATCTGGAGTAATAACTGTATCTATAATATTGAAAACATCTACTAAATTTCTCCTTTTCCTTTGAATGAATTTCAGATAGTAAAAATCATATAAACCCATTAGTAAAGTCTCAGGTCAGATAATGATTCCTTAATATGAAAAAGTTATCTTTATATGTGCATTGATAATTATACCTCTGTTGCTAAGTGCAAAACAACAACAACAAAAAGCACCTCATAGATATATAAAAAAGATAGTGTTACCACGTGATCCAGCAATCCCTTTTCTGGGTATCAACCCCAAAAACTCAAATACATGTATTTGCAAAGATATATGCACCCCTATGTTCACTGCAGCATATTCAAGGCATTTAAGACATGGAGACAACCAAAATGTTCTTCCATAGAGGGCTGAATAAAAAAGAGGTGGTACATATATAAAATGGAATACTACTCAGCCATAAGAAAAGACAAAATGTCATTCACAACGCCATTGGTGGACCTTGAGAATACTATGCTAAGTGAAATGTCAGTTCAAAAAAAGCTAAGAACCAAGTGATTTCACTCATATGTGGAATAGAAAACCAAAACTTGTGGGCCCAGACAGCAGTGTGGTGGTTACCAGAGGGAAGGGGGTCATGGGTAGTGGAGGGGTGGAGGAAGCCTAATATGTGGTGACAGAAGATGGTTTGACTTTGGGTGGTGGGCACACAGTGCAATATACAGATCATATATCACATAAATGTACACTGGAAACCTATATGATCCTTTTAACCAATGCACCCTCAATAAATTTAACTTAAAAATTAAAATATATACATAAACCCAGAATATGAATAAATTAGCCATAAGAAAGGAAGCAATCCAATAAAACATGAGGAAAGACTTCAACAAATATTTAATTAAATAAGATATATTGCCCTGACTGGTGTGACTCAGTGGGTTGGGTATTGTCCCACAGATGGAAAGATTGCCAGTTTGATTCCCAGTCAGGGCACATGCCTGGGTTGCAGGCCAGGTCCCTAGTTGAGGGCATGCAAGAGGCAACCAACCGATATTTTTCTTGCACATCAATGTTTCTCTCTCCCTCTTTCTCCCTCCCTTCCCTTTCCTCTAAAAATAAATAACTAAAATCTTCTTAAAAAAGAAGATAAATCAACAGTCAATAAACAGATAAAAAGCTGTTCAACATCATCGGTCAGTGGGAAAACAAAAACTAAAAGCACAATATGGTACTGTCATACGCCCATTAAAATGCTGAAATTTAAAGCTTGACAATAATAAGTATTGATATAGACACAAAGCCATAGTGATTTTCTTACATTGGGAGGAATATAAAATGTTCCAAACAATTTTTAACCAAGAAAAATAAAAACTGTCGTAAAGACACATGTATATATTCATTTCAATTTTATGCGTAATAATTAAATCCTGGAAATAACCTCAATGTCCATAAACAGCTAAACAGATAAAAAATTAGCCTATTTTCATGCAATAAAATATTATTTAATAATATTAGTTAGCAAAAGAACAGGATACCCTACCTAAATGTGCAAAAATATTAATTAATCTCAAAATATTACCTTCAGTGAAAAAAGCAGATTCAAAAGTCTACATAGCATATTATTCCATTTATATTAAATTTCTGGAATGACAAAATATTAGCCTGAATAAAATTGTCTGTGGCTTGCATCAATATAAGGGAAACGAAGAATTTTGGGGAGAGAGATGAGAAAAAGTTTTATATCTTGCTTGTAATGGTGGTTACTAAGTGCATAATAAATTTTGACAAAATGTAAAAAAATAAATTTTTATATCAAAATATAAACTTAAATGCATTTATTTTAAGTAAGTTATGTCTCAGTAAAGCTGATTTAGAGAATTCTTTGGAAAGAAGAAAACAATGCTGTAATTTTGTTATGTAACAAACTGGAACCCAGGCCAAAGACATATAACCAGAAACATAAGATGCTAGAACCACAATTCACAGTAAAGACATAACTTTGGTTAATATCCATGAATCAAAACACAACTTTATAAAGCAGAAGTTAAGAGCTGCAAGAAAAAAATATACAAAATAGCACTAATTATAATTGAAGTTACTCTGCTACTCAGTTAAAAACTCATACATGGATTAAACGGTACAGAAGACCTAAATTATATAATTAACAGAATAGATATTATACCCATTTATGATAAAGTGTACACTTTCAAGTTCACACTAAGTATTTTAACACCCGAACAACTCTTACGTTCATAAAACAAACTTCAATAAGTACAATAAATATAAATCACAAAAATCTAATCCAAAAAAAGAAATAAACAAATACCAAAGAAACCATATTATCTAGAAATTTATACACACACACACACACACACGTGTGTGTTAGCTTTAGTCATGGAGTTATAAAAACTGATATTGCAGCCTTTCTAGGAAATGATAATAAGGACAACACACAAATTTTATTCTATAAAATAAAATTAAAGTGATTACAACAAGTCATAATTTTAAATACTTAAATGAAAAGAAGTTAAGAAGAAAAAGATGAACTAAATAACCAGTTAAATTTTTTTGAATATGAACAAAGAAACAAAGCAGAAAAGTTAGAAAGCAAAATATACAGTAAAATAATTAAAGCACAAAGCTGTTTCCTTGAAAAAGTCATAAAACAAAACAAGTAGGTAGCTAACCTAATTAAAAATAAATGGAAAAGATTCATCTGTTAAAAAACTGAGAAGAAAAATATCTATTGAAATGAGATTTAAAAATCTATATGTCATTCATCTATTCAGATGTACTTCAAAGCCTCTAAGAAATGGATAGTATAAAACATTACAGTTTATCAGAATCAACTCAAGTATAGAAGAAAAATATAATTTTCTATTAAAATATGGGAAATTTTTCAAAATCTACCACAACAGTTGTCCCAGAGAATTTCACAATATAATTCTATGAAATATTCAATGACCAGATAATCCCAGGCCCCTTTTAAATCTTCCAACCAAGGAAAAATAAATTTTCCAAAAGTTCTTTGTTGTTAACTAACTATAATACCAATACTCGTCTGATAAATACTACTAAATATAAATAAAATAATTAAAGACCAATCTAAATTATAAATGCCTGTGTAATTATTAAAAATATGCAAAATTCTAAATAGAATGAGCAAACAGAACTGTGTACTATATAATATCACATCACAAAATAATACATTTCGATCATGTGGGATTTATTCTAGGATTACAAGGGTGGCTCAGTACATATTAAGGATCCTATTATTGTACTTCTAAAGTTAAAATTAATATGGTTACAATATTTAAAAGACATTCAACACATTCTACACCCATTCTTGATTAATAATAAACAAATTTTCTTATTTAATGGTGAAACACTGAATGTCTCCTAAAATCAAAAATAAGACAAGGATATCTGATAACTTTATTTTCTCAGACATTTTAGCCAAAGCAGTCAAGAGAAAACAATATGAGCATTTGTGTTAGAAAGGATGTGAAGCAATAAAACTTTCTCTATTTGTAGGTGTTATAATCCTATACCTGGATAATCCAAGAGACTTGCCAGAGAGAAGAAATGAAAGTCTACTCTAATTGTTGGTAAGTTCTTTATATTGAGAAAACAAAAAATGTGTCTTCCTAACTTTCCGTAGTAGTTTTTACTTTGTTCTGTGAAGCCATACAGAATATCTGAATCTTCTTTCATATGATAGTTAAAGAATCTTGAGAGAAAAAAAAATCCTTTCATCATTCAAGGATGTCTGAGTCTTTCAAATATTCTCCACATGGGTCAGTCAACTCGTCCTCTTCTTTTTTCCTTTTAAGCTTCACCTGAGGATATATTCATTGATTTTAATTTTTCTTTCAATCCTCACCCAAGGATATATTTATTGATTTAATAGTGAGAGTGGAGAAAGAGAGAAATATCAATAGGAGAGAGAAACATTGATCGGTTGCCTCCCATAGGCAGCCCAATTGGGGATCAAACCCACAACCTAGATATGTTCCCTGACTATGGATGGAACCCACAACCTCTTGGTGCATGAATGATGCTCCAACCAGCTGAACCACCTGGTCAGGATTCCTTTCCTTTTTGTATTTTTCTTTTTCTTTTTTAATAGGTTTATTGATTTCACAGAGAGAAGAATGGAAAGAGAGAAACATCAATTTTTGCACCCTATATGCACCCCAATTTACAACCTAGGTGTATTTCCCAACTGGGAATTGAACTGCAAACTTATTTGTGTACAAGACAACACTTCAACCAACTGAACCACACGAGCCAAGGTTCCTCTTTTTTTGACAGACTATTTTGCTAAAATCCTTCTTAAAATAGTGCCACCAGACTAGAACAACATTTAGCAAGTATGTTGCTCTGCATGAAATAAGAGCTAGTCTATTATTACTCTACTGAATCTGAAAATAAGCATATAACATCATTCAAATTATGACACTTTTAAGAGTAAAGGGAATGTTACTAATGATTATGCTGGGACAACAAGAACAAAATGAGTCCATCTTCTTCAAACAGTCATCTATGACTTCTCCCATATTAATTTGCATTCAATATTATATATTTTTGTTAATATAATCTTTCATTAAACATCTCATTACATGGAAAGTATAGTATTATAAACTAAAAAAATCCAATCTCGTATATTTTCTACTGACAATGAGTGACCTTGAACAAATTTCATTTTTGTGAGGACTTCCAGCCAAGATGGAGGCGAAGGTAGACATGTTGCATCTTCCTCCACAACTAAGAAGGAATACAACTACGTCAAAACTAGAGACAACCAAAAGTTCCAGAAAATCAAGCTGCATGGAAGTCCAACAAATGAAGATATAAGGAAGAAATAGTCATCCAGACAGGTAAGAGGAGTGGAGCCAGAGAGGAGAGGAAGTGGTGTGGTGGCAGCGGCAGTGGCAGGCTGGCAGAAAGCACAGTCACACATTTAAAAAAGTCATGAGGGACACCTGGGGAGTGATTGCAGCACTAGATCAGACTGCACAGCTGAAGGTTCCAGCTCCAGGGAAAATAAAGCTTCATTGCTTCTGACTGAAAAACAGTGGGGATTGAGGTGGAAGAAGAAACTGCTGGTCTCTCAGCAGAGTCCATTAGTTTAGAGGGCTCCCATGGTCCTGGGACATCTGTAAACCCACCCACTCCAGGAACCATCACCAGGGCAACAGCTAGAGGGGTGCCAGTCCCATATGGGAAATAGGAGAAGTGCCTGGAAAAGGGGCAAGTGCTGAGCAAGCAGCATTGTTTTCTCTCAGACCCCTTCCCCACATATTGCCACAATGTGGTGAAACGGGTCACCCCATACTGATGAATACTTAAGGCTCAGTCCCTTACAATGTAACAGGTGCAACAGCTCTACCTAAGACACAAAGGCAAACACAGGAGTTTGTCAAGTTGAGGAGACAGAGAAATATGGCCCAAAAGAGGGAAAAGATCAAGGTTCTAGTGGGAGAACTAAGTGACGAGGAGATAGGCAATCTAACAGATGCAGAGTTCAAAACTGCACATGCCAGAAGCATGTGTGCCAAAACAGCAAGAACCATCTGGTTTTATCCCTAATGCAAAATAGTCCCTCCCTGTTTCTTTATTAATTGAATACTCCAAAGCTACAATCTAGCATGATTGTCTCGGGGTAATAGGTAATAAGTAATAGTTCTGTCTCTAGCTCCCTTTGTTTTACTATTGACTCAGAGACCGACCCCCTGATTCATGATTCAGTTACAGAATTGGTCTTAGCTGTTAATTTTGTCCTACTGGTTTGAGAGTCACCAGCTTCCTTGTTCCTTATAGAATTAAGAAGCATAATTGGTTGGTACAAAATAGACAGGGGGATGTTAAGAATAACATAGGAAACGGAGAAGCCAAAGAACTTATATGCATGGCCCATGGACATGAACTAAGGGGTGTGGGATTGCTGGAGGGAAGGGGTGTACTGGGAAGAGGGGAGCAAAGGGAAAATAAATGGGGACAACTGTAACAGCATAATCAACAAACTATACATTAAAATCTTTTTATTTTTCTGTACCTCAGTTTTCTTATCTATAAAAACTAAAATAAATAAATTTTGAAGCATTTGTAAAAGAAATAGAAACTTTATATGAAAAATTACAGTGTCACCATTATTAAGGGCCTGCAACTTATGGGCACTTTACATTCATTATATCTAGTTCTCACAAGGGTACTGTAGGATATTTACAATGAAAGAACAATGAAGTTCAGAGATCAAAGGTAACTAACTGAGCTATAACTGCTGGAATGTAGTGAGAATAAGCTATGCCTGAATTTTTGGTGTATCTTTTAACAAACTTTGGAAGAACTCAAATATTCAAAAGTAATATAGAATAATATTAAAGCAATAATGCCTTGACCACCTACAATAAATAATGATATTTTGCTATGTTTGCCTTAGTTATATATTTTTTTTAGAAAGAAGCAGACATTTTTAGGTGAAATCCTTCTGAAATTCTCCAAAATTATATTCACTACCATCTTCCCTAGAAGTAACCACAAATCTATTTGTTATTTACTTATTCCATAAACCACAATATAGTATCATTTGTGTTTTGTTACATTATATAAACACATTTTGTACATTGTTTAGTAATTTGAATTTTTTCAGTTTTAATTTTTATGTTTATCCACTTGATACATGAAGCTCTAATCTCATTTGTTTCTATATTTCTCCATTGTCTTTCTGAACATTTAAGCTGTATCCAGTGCTAAATAATGGAAACAGCAGTGAGGTAAATGCCCATGTACATATTTCCTCTTGCATATGAATTGTAATCCCTGAGCTGGCCACTTCCCATTTCTTCACAGACCTGATCCTGAAACCTCTGTCCACTTCCCTATCTCTAGATAGAAACAGCTACTTCACAGGGAGCCTCTGGTGGTTGTAGCTCAGGTCACGCTTACCGCCCCCCCCCCCCATCCACTGTGGTCATGGCACAATTTCTACCATAAATTCATAAAGAAAAATTTTCATATTGAATAAGAGGTCATTCCAAATACACACAGACCCATGAACAAATATAAATATCACATACACTTGTCCCTAACTAGTTTCTGTAGTTCTTAGGGTTTCTACCTAGTCCTTATTAAAAACTAAGTGAGCTACTTGACCAATGGAATATTCAAGATAGAAAATGACAGGCTTCAGTAAATAACCTTAACATTCAATGTACCAATTTATTAATATTTCCTTTTTTCTATTCATTGCCTGAGCTCTAATAAAATACAATGAAATATTTTTATTTATTTATGTTCCTAATATTTCACATCCCTTCAATGTATTTCAGAATACTCATAATATCACAGGCATCTCAACTGCAAAGGTAGAGAACATTTTTTCACATGCTGCTATTTTAAAAAGACTTAACATCCTGAATTACGTATTATTAGCTCTGTGATAGAAAGGATTACAATTAAAATACTATTAAAAAGATTGCTGGAACAAAGATTGCTATTTAGTTTTCTCAAAAACTAAATCATGGAATATAAAGTCTAGAGATGAGTAGTTTTTAATTAAAAAAAGCCTTCTGAAATTGTATTTATATGGTTTTATTATGACATCATTTATTATGCTGTGACAGCTGAAGTTTGAGATAAATTTTGATGCGTAATTGTCTATAGTTTAACACCTCCCCAATTAGGCAGGTCCTTACATATCTGTTCATGGCAGAGTGAAAGGCTGACAAATGGTAGTAGATATTCAATAGAGGTGTAACGAGAATGGCATAGAAAATCAGTAATAAAAATTATGAAGCTGCTATAAGATTTTGGACCTTTGGAAGGGAATTAAGGATATATGAGTTAAATAAGTGACCTAATAGAAGACCTCTCTGTTTCTGCTACTTGCTACATGTTCTTTCACACACTGGACCTTTAATTATTCAACATAAACATAGCTGTTCAGTTTTATTATATGATCATAGTCATGTTTCCTGTCTGTCTGTTTCATATCACTCATTCCCTAAAGGAACTTTGGAAGTTTAGGGTATTTAGACCCCTTTAGAGGATATTGGTTAATTGAATAGGCTGCTGACATATAGGGTTTTGGTTATAGAGAATCAGTTGAGGAAGGGTTGAAAGAAAAAGAGGAGTTTACTTTATAGTGTGTTAATTCATGTGAATGTCCTTCTGATAGGAGATGATACACCTGGATGAACACATATTTCCACATGGTGCTTAACAAAAGTAACATATGAAGTAACATCTATTTATGACACCAAAATAAAGATGTGAAAGACTTGAAAGAGAAGAATAAAAAAATACTTACAGGCTCTGTTTTTTTGCACAAACAGGCTGTTAAAGAAAATTTGTTCATTGTAAATAAAAGGATGACCAGTGAAAGAAATAAAATAAAAAAGAAAATGTCCTGATTTAAGAGTTGCCTGGGTTCTAATCTCACTTCTCCCTCAAATATACATGGAATGTCGTAACAAGTCACTTCTTAGGGTCAACTTCCCTAATCTGAAATATAAAGCTGCTCTAACACTAACAATATGACACTGTGAGCACTCTGACATGTCTTCGTGTTTGTTCTCAAGATAAGAGCTTATACACAGAACATTGCATGAAACTCACAATTTCAGAATTTACTGGGAAAGGAGAAGTAACAATGAAATAGGAAAAATTTACCTGCAACAGGCTATTAATGAGTAGCCTAGAGATAGTCACATTTTTATATTCACTTATTTGACCTAAATGACTTATTTTAGTCTCTTAATCTTTATTGTATTTTTTACATCACCTTTTAGTCCTCTTTTATCCCCACTCCTAGAAATTAACACACTGTTGTCCATGTACATGAGTCCTTTTTCCTTTTTGCTCAATCCCTCCACCTTGAAACACCCCACTACCACCCCACCTAGCTATCATCCTGCTCTACATATATGAGTCCTCATTTTCTTTGTTCAGTTTTTTCATTAGATTCCACATACGAGTCAAATCATATGGTATTTGTCTTTCTCTGACTGGCTTACTTCACTTAGCATAATGTTCTCCAGGTAAATCCACACTGTCAAAGAAGGTAAAATTTTCTTCTTTTTTATGGCCAAGAAGTATTCCATTGTGTAAATGTTCCATAGTTGTTTTATCCACTCAGCTACTGACAGACAAGTGGGCTGCTTGCATATCTTGGTGATTGTAAATAATGCAGTAATGAACATAAGGGTGCTTATGTTCTTTCAAATTAGTATTTTGAGTTCCTTCATATATATATTCTCAGAAGTGGTATCACTGACTCAAAAGACAGATTCATTTTACATTTTTTGATATATCACCATATTGTTTTCCACAATGGCTATGCCAGTGCATTCCCATCAACAGTGCAAAACAGTACCCCTTTTACCACATCCTCACCAGCACTTGTTGTTTTTTGATTTATTGATGATAGCCATTCTGACAGGTGTGAGATGGTATCTCATTGTGGCTGTAATTTGCATTTCTCTGATGACCAGCGACATTGAGCATCTTTTCATATGTCTATTGGTCATCTGTATGTCCTCTTTGGAGAAGTGTCTGTTCAGGTCCTTTGCCCATTTTTTAATTGTGTGGTTTGTTGTTTTTGGTGTTGAGTATTGTAAGTACTTTGTAAATTTTGGATATTAACCCGTTATCAAATGTATTGACAAATACGTTCTCCCATTCTGTGGGTTGTCTTTATTTCGTTGATAATTTCCTTTGCTGTGCAAAAACTTTTTAGGTTGATGTAATCCCATTGTTTTGTGTTTGTTTCCCTTGCCTGGGAGATATTGTCTGAGAGTTTACTGCCTATGTTTTCTTTTAGGATTTTTATGACTTCAGCTCTAAGATTTAAGTCTTTGATTCATTTTGAGTTTATTTTTGTATGTGGAATAAGAAGGTGGCCTAGTTTCATTTTCCTGCATGTAACTGGCTAATTTTCCCAACACTATTTATTGAATAAACTATCTTTAGCCCAGTGTATGTGCTTGCTTCCTCTGTCGCTTATTAATTAACTATAAAGGTGAGGGTTTATTTCTGCACTCTTTATTCTGTTCCATTAACCTATGTGCCTGTTTTTAGGCCAGTATCATGCTGTTTTGATTAAGATGGCCTTATATTATAGTTTCTATTAGGTAACATGATTCCTCCAATTCTGTACTTATTTCTCAGGATCACTTCTACGATGTAGGGCCTTTTGTGGTTCCATGTAAATGTTTTATATTTGGTGTAGTTCTGTGAAATATTCCATTGGAATCTTGATAGCTATTGAATTGACCCTATAGGTTGCTTTGAGTAGTATTGACATTTTAAAGATGTTAATTCTTATCCATGAGCACAGTGTGTGCTTCTACTTATTTGTATCTTCTTCAATTTCTTTCTTCAGTGTCTTATAATTTTCTGAGTACAGGTCTCTTAAATCCTTGATTAGGTTTATTCCTAGGTATTTTATTCTTTTTAAAGCAATTGTGAATGGGGTTGTTTTTTTGATTTACATTTCTGTTATTCTGTTATAGACATATAAAAATGCAACTGATTTCTGGATATTTTGTATCCTGCTACTTTGCTGAATTTATTTATCAGTTCTAGTAGTTTCTAAGTGGAATCTTCAGGGTTCTCTATGCACAGAATCATGTCATTTGTGAATAAAGACAGTTTTACTGATTCATTTCCAATTTGGATGCTTTTTATTTTTTCTTCTTGTCTGATTGCTGTGACTAGGACTTCCAATATTATATTGGATAAGAGGTGAAAGCAGACATCCCTGTCTTGTTCCCAGTCTTAAGGGGAACACTTGTAGTTTTTGCCTGTTGAGTATGATGCTGGAAGTGGGTTTGTCATGTATGGTCTTTATTATGTTCAGGTACGTTCCCTCTAATCCCACTTTGCTGAGAGTTTTTATCATAAATGGGTGTTGGGTTTTATCAACTGCTTTTTCTGCATCTGTTGATATAATCATGTGGATTTTATCCTTCATTTTCTTTATGTGATGAATCACATTTATTGATTTGGGAATGTAGTACCAACCTTGCATTCTCAAAATAAATCCCAGTTGATCATAATGTATAATCTTTTTGATGCATTGCTGTATTTGGTTTGCTAATATTTTGTTGATTTTTAGAGTCTATGTTCATCAGAGGTATTGGCCTATAATTTTCTTTCTTTGTAGTTTCTTTATCTGATTTTTTGAATTAGGATAATGCTGGCCTTGCAAAATTAGTTTAGAAGGCTTCCTCCTCTTGAATTCTATGAAGACATTTGAGAAAGAGAGGTGTTAGTTATTAGAATGTTTGGTAAAATTCACCTGTGAAGCTATATGTTCCAGCGCTTTTGTTTGTTGGGAATTTTTTGATTACTGCTTCAATTTCACTAGGTGTAACCTGTTTATTCTGATTCTCTGATTCTTCCTGACTTAGTTTTGGAAGATTGGATGTTTCTAGGAATTTATCCATTTTGCCCAGGTTGTCCAGTTTGTTGGCATATAGCTGTTCATAATATTTTTTTACAATCCTTTGTATTTTTTGTTGTCAGTTTTTACTTCTCCTCCTTAATTTCTTTAAGATAAATAAATAATTATTTATTTAGTTAGGTCCTTTCTATTTTTTTCTTGATAAGTATGGTTAAAGGTTTATCAATCTTGTTTATCTTTTCAAAGAACCAGCTCTTGGATTCATCGATCTTTTGTATTATTTTCTTGGACTCTAGCTTGTTTATTTCTGCTCTGATCTTTATTATTTTCTTCCTTATACTCATTTTGGGCTTTTTTCGTTGTTTTTTTTTCAGATTCCTTTAAGTGTGACATTAGATTGTTTATTTGAGCTTTTTCTTGTTTTTTTTTTTGAGAGGGGCCTGCAATGCTATAAACTTCCCTGTTAGAATTGCTTTCCCAGTGTCCCACAGATTTTGGATTGTTATGTCCTCATTTTCATTTGTTTCAAGATATCTTTTGATTTCTTCCTTGATCTCATTGTTAACCCATTTATTGTTTAATAACATGTTATTTAGCTTCCATGCTTTTGCATGTTTTTCACCATTCTTCTTGTGATTGATTTCTAGTTTCATAGCACTGTGTTCAGAGAAGATGCTTGCTATGATTTCAATCTTAAATTTATTGAGACTTGTTTTGTGTCCCAATACATGGTCTATCTTAGAAAATGTTCCACATATTCTTCTGCTTTGGGGTGAAATGCTCTGAAGATATTAAGTCAATTTGATATAGTGTGTCACTTAAGGCCACTCTCTCCTTGTTGATTTTCTGCCTTGAAAATCTTTTCTATTGAAGTCAATGGTGTGTTATCTTCTCTGACTATGACTTTATTTCTGTCATTCTTTCCCTTTATATTCATGAAGATTTGCTTTACACATTTAGGTGCTCCTATGTTGGGTACATAAAAGTTTACTAGGGTTATATCCTTTTGTTGGATTGTTCCCTTTCTCATTATGTAGTATCCTTATTTGTCTCTTACTATAGCCTTGGTTTTAATGTATATTTTGTCAGATATAAGTACTGCTACTCCAGCATTTTTTCTTTTTCCATATGCATGAAATATCTTTTTTCCATTCTTTACATTTAGCCTGTGTCTATTTTTCTATTTGAGATGGGTCTCTTGGAGGCAGAAAATATATGGGTCTTGTCTTCTTATCCATTCGTCTACACTATGTGTTTTGGTTGGAGCATTTTAGCCATTTACATTTAAGGTGATTATTGATAGATAAGTATGTGGTGTCACTTTATTGTTAGACTGTTTTCCTCTGTTTTCCTTTTTTTCCCTTTCTTTCTTTTTTTCTTTTTCTTAAATCAAGTGCTTTAACATTTGTTGGAGTTTGGCATTAACAAACTCCTTTAACTTTTTCTTGTCTGGGAAGCTCCTTATTTCTCCTTCAATTTTAAATGATAGCCTTGCTGGGTAAAGTAGCCTTGGTCATAAGTCCTTACTTTTCATCACCTTGAATATTTCATGCCACTCTCTTCTGTCCTGAAATGTTTCTGTTGAAAAATCAGATGATGGTCTAATTGGTATTCTCTTGTTTGTAACTAGCTGCTTTTCTCTTGCAGCATTTAGGATTCTCTTCTTATCTTTAAACATTGTCATTTAAATTATGATGTGTCTTGTTGTAGATCTTTTTGGGTACAACATGTTTAGGACTCGAGCTCCTGGACTTTTGTGTCCTTTTTCTTTACCAGATGAAGGAATTTTTCAGTCATTATTTCTTCAAATAGGATCTCAATCCCTTGTTCTCTCTCATCTCCTTCTGGTTTCTTGGATGTGGATGTTGTTATGCTTCATGTTGTCCAAAATGTTTCTTAAGCCCTTATCATTATTTAAAATTCTTTTTTCTTTTTGCTGCTCTGCTGGGTGTTTTCTACCTTGTGTTCTAAATCACTGATTTGATACTCTGCTTCATCTAACCTAACGTTTATTCCATCCAGTGTATTACATATTTCACATATTGCATTCTTTATTCCTGAGTGGTCCTTTTTTATAAAAGGTACGTCCTAAGTTATACTGTGAAAGTGAGGAGTAAAAATGACATTGAATGATTGTTCTTAGGTTAATGCCTATTAAGTGTAATAAAATATTATTGAATTGAGCATGTGCAAATATATAAAGAAAAAAATGAAAAGATATATACAAAATTATATTATTTTGGAGTAATATGAATATGATGTTTTCTGTATTTTCCAGGTATTCAGTTTTGTCAAGAGCTTATAATGAAAAGATATACTTTGTATCTCAAAATACATATGAGCCAATTTCACAAATAAAAGGGAAAAACTTTCTATGATGAATTATGTTAGGATGAAAAATATGTCTTAAGAATTCTAACAATAAAGTCAGAAAAAATGACACTTGCAAGTCTTCTTCATATTCAGATATATTGCAAAACTTCTGATTTTATTGCTGAATTGTTGAACCTGAAAAAGCATAATTTATAATAATGATGATTTATTGACTATATACTGTGTGTTCATCACTATCCCAAGCATTTTTCTTATTAATATCTCAATCTATATCCATACAGGAAGGTACAGACTGGTACTCTAGTTTAAATATATGAATTTCCAGTTTTAAGAGTTAAGTAATTTATGAAAAGCCTCATTGTCAATAAGCTGTGGTGTCAAGTTTTAAGCCTATGCTTTTCAAATACATCTCCATTTTTAAAGGAGATACTAATGTTTTATATAGTCAAGACTAGCTTGTTTATTGAGAGACCTAATTTAAGTTTGAACAATTTTTCAGTTCTCTGTGGTTTATTCTGAAGAATGCACATGCACAAGATCCAAACACGATTTTCTTTTGGAATTCAAAAATTCATACAAATAGATGATTAGAGGCCCCAAGCAGTTTAATTTTGGATTCTATGCTGCATACTTTTAAGTTTCTTAGGAGTATTTAACTTTAAAGTGTTCAAAAGCCGATCATTGTGGTCTAATAAAATCTTGGTGGTATTCTTAAGTCCTTTGCAGCATCCCTTTAAAGCTGAATTCAATTACTTTATGCTTTTGCAATCAAAATTGCTGTTTTCTTTTTTATTTTCTGTTATGTCAGCTTTGGAAGTAGTACTACTTTATCAGTGTAATTTTCTGAGACATTTGAGTTTTTTCACTGAAAGCTGTTTAGAAATGTTTGTAGAGGCAATATAAGACATCAATAAAAGATCAATTAACAATATATTTCCCAAATTCAGCCACTTGTAAAATCTATTTATTCATAGTGATATGACAAAAGCTACGGATTTGAAATTTTATATCATAGAGGAAACAATATCTGTATTTTCAACATAACTGTGAAGAACTTGAATTTCAGAGTCAGACCTGGCTTCAAATCTCCCTTTTGTAGTTTACAAACCAAGTGACCATAAGCATATTTCATATTAGTAGACTAGGGGCAATGGAATGACCTTGTTTATTAATTATTTTAAGCATTAACTGAGTTAATACATTTCAAGTAATTAGCAAACTGCCTGACAACTAGACTCAATAAAGGGTCAGTATCTTTGTTGTTATTATTATTGTCATTATTACTATTGCTGAAAGATTGATACTTTATGCATATTCACTTCACATGAAATGGCACTAAATAAAGTTTAAAAGTAAAATTGTTGTATACTACCCCCACTTCTAAAGCTTCCTTCCATAACCAGTAAATGACTTCATAGTATGGCTGTTCTCCTGGGCTGGAATATCATTTACCTTTGAGACAATGAGCCTATTTTGAATCCTAGGAAAATAGCCTTCCTGACTGAGAATGAAGACTAAGGAAAAGGGTACACTACTCTCTTGTCAGGAGGAGAAATACCCAACTCCTCCCAAATGTCAATGTTTTTGGGGAAAATTGCTGGGCCAGTAAGCCTAAATGTCAGCTAATAACTGAGTATCAAGGGAACTGCAAAAGTAGCAGCATTTATTGCATATACTGGCCACTCCAAAGTAATAAGGATAAATAGAAAGAAAGCAGATCACAGCCTGCAGACCAATGCAGAAAGAATTAAAACTCCATGCATGAATTGAGATAAGAAAACATAGAACTATTCCTTGGATCTAGGAAGAATTGTCTAACATAATTAATTTATAATGAACCAACTAGAGCTTTCAGAGTAAAAGCATGCTTATAAAGATTTAAGCCAGAGAGAAAAACATAATAAGAGTAAAATAACTAAAATTTGATTGTCATGATATATAGATGAGATAGAGATATCTTCAGTTATTTACCACAATCTTGTCAGAGACATAATCGACTTCTAGCTTTTAAATGAAGAAAACAATCTTCATAATGATGAGAGGTATTGTACAGCCTCCCAAGTGAAAAATGTGAGAACCAGTATTTAAATTTTATTCCTTGGGCTCTAAACCATCATCATGACTGAAAAATAAATGAAAAATTAAAAACAGCTGAAATACCAAAAGGTCCTGAAACATTACTAAGAGGGATATTGAAAAGAAACAATTTTGACTCAAGGGAGCCCACAAGAAGACAGAACCTGCTCTTATAATCATAGGCCAGTACTGCCTGATGCCCAGCTTCTCATATGGAGAAACTGACAAGAAAATGGATGGTTTTCAGTCTATCTGATCCAACACCCTTTACCATATTAAATATTTTATATAACCTCTTTCTTTTTTACTGTAATCAAATAAAATTAGTAGATAATATAATGTGACTACTCACTTAAATTTTCAAGGAAAATTAATATTATGTTCTTACTGTAACCAACAGAAGATAGACATAAAACATTTATAACAAAATAATATGCAGTACATTGTGCAAATTATCAGGCATGACTATTCTAGATGAAATGATGGAATAGTCAGATTCTTGCACCTGACTACTGACAGCTCCAAATACAAAATAATACAAATGAACCTCATTGATAACTTAAATGACACAGTGCCTTACTATCCATGAATGATTCTTGGCAAAACTTCAACCCCCCCAAAAAACTGATGCTTGTTTTTCAGTTTGTATGCTGATTGCATCCTTGAAATTTAGTGTATATTAAAAGCATGCAAGGAAACAAAAACAAATCATTGTGCACTCTTATATGTAAAGGAAGGTTAAGTGTTAGGCTCAGATAAGAGAGAAAAAGTTCTTCACCTGTATGTGTGTCTGAATTTTGAAATTCAGCAGGTTACATAAAAACTTATTTTTGTATGAAATTGCCCCAAGAACTTCAGGAAGTCTAGCACCCTTGCCAACACTCCCATCTACCTCCACCACCACCAGCAGCACCAAATTCCAGGTGCACCCTTTAACCATTGTCACAGCCAAAAAGTCATTCACATGTCTCCAAATCATCACATGGGAGTGGAAACTGTCATTTTATTGTTGTCATGAAACAATTCATATAGCCTTTAGATGACTTGATTGGCCTAAGTCTAGTAATTTATTGATCACTAAGGGAAAGAAATGGACTTTGAATTCAAATCCCACCTCTGGAGCTCACTATCCTATGATCTTAGCCTTTTGTTTTACCTTTCTGAGCCTGTTTCCTCATTGAGAAATGAAAGTAATGCAACCATCTTGCATAATTTTTTCAATAGTTAAATAAAATAACACACAGTATAGTGATTGGTACAATGCCTACTACATTATAATTGCTCAATAAATCATGATTAGTGTTATTACTTGACATATCATTAACCACTGCAATATTTAACAATAAAATATTGAAAATATCTTTGATTATCATGTATGGGTAAACCAGAGAGTGTTTGGAGTTGCTTTGGGTTGGGCTGGCCAGGTGGGCTGAGATAAAGCAGGAGTATGTGAGGCACAGAAATGAGATAATTAATTTAGGTTATAAAGTTACAGTACATCAACTCTGTCTATATTCCACATGTTTTAAGACCCAGTTTAACTGATAAAGCTTCCTATATATACACAAATGCTTGTCTTCAGGAAGAAAAATTACTTTTGCAATGCAGCTGCTCTTTTCATTGTTTCATAATTTTTCTTAAAACAATTTGATAAGGGATTAGAATGCATTTGGAAGTAGAGAATTATTTCCAGAAACAGCAGGAGTACATATATAAAATCTATGAACCATAGACATGCTTATAAACACAGGGAAATACCTAATAATATTTAAATTAGTAAAGCATTCTTAATAACCTGGTAAAATGTGCTACCAAATTTGTTGTTTTACTTTATAATTGGTTTTAGGATAAATACCATAGATTTCATCTCTTCTTTTCTCATTATTAACATAAGCATGTTTCCCAATGAATGGAAATCTCCATTATTCTAATTTTAGGTCTCCATAGTAAATCAACAGAAACAATAATAAATTACTTCAGATATAAAAATAGGCAGCTACACTAGAAGATAATTAAAAAAAAAAACCCAACAAATAAAATAGTCATATCTGACTAGGTCAAACTAAATTTTTTAAACACTTTTCAATTGACTAGGCAGTATATAATAAAATGAAGAATTAAGCAATCTAGAGTGATATTAACTTCATAATAATTATGTAAAACATTAAAACAATTTATGATGGGAAAATAACGTTTTAGTTAAATAAGCTATGCAGAAAATATTTTTTTGAAAATACCACCCATATTTGAGGTAATACATTCCCTCTACCCCTCAGTTCATTTACAGGCATGAAGGATAGTTTGTGGAGTTAGAAGGGCAAGACTGAAGGTTTTGAAAAATCTTAAGGATGGTACAGGTCAAAAAAAGGCATTGAGCTTTGCACTTACCTCCTGGAAGTGTTTGTTAAACAGGGCATATGTCCTAAACTAATTCCCTATTCATCCAACTATAAAAAGCAATCTTAAAATTAACTTTCATTCCTATCAAACATTGTTTTCTAATCAAAGGCACAGGTATGAAGGCAGCGTATGAATGGTTATTTTGTGTCCCACTACAGCAGAAATGTAGTGGGACACAAAGCTTAGTTGCATAAAGCAACATTATTAGTGACCTTATGTGAAGCTTGTAGACATATCAGTTGCATACTATCAGTAAAAGAACCAAGTCCCACGCTACCACGTTTGCCTCAGGCTAAGGCACAAATAAGATACATTACATATTGTAAAGCTTAACAAAGAAGGGAGTCAGCCTGCCTACTAGTGCTTCTTTTGTCCAATCTTTGAAAACAAGAATAAAGACTATGAAAGGCATTTAAGAAGAGAAATAAATTGAAATAAAGATCAGGTAATAGATTCCTTTTAACAGACAGTAATATAAAAATTAAAAGATTTCAGCAACTAGTAATTTTTCCTTATTAAAGATTGATATGTGATTATTTGAGCATTGTTTTTCCCAGATTTTTCCACGTAAGTGAATTAAGTACAACACATACATTTTTACTGATCTTCAAGCCTATCTTCAAAAGTACTAATGTGCTTTCTAAATCAATTAATTAATATTTCCATAATGTCCTAAAAGGTCTGAAAAAGAGGAACAGAAATGCATTTCAGTATATACATTGCATACATTAAAGTTTAGTGGGACACAGAAAATCCAAGAATGTTATAAAACCCAGGTTTTGGCCTCAAAGATCAAGTCTAGCTAAATTGTGCACATCTGCTTTTCAGGTAACCTAGAAAAATTTTACTTTTCACAGTATTTTATCTTTTATACTTCTGCTCTTGGAAATGATATATTTTCTACAACTGAGTCTTAGAGCTGAAAGGAATTGTAACATCACACAAAAGAAACAAACTCTTTCATTTAGAAGAATGGAATTTCTTTCACACTCTCAGTTCAAACATACAAGGCACAAATAAAGAAGCCCTAGCTATCTTTTTGGTTATAGAACTTGAAGACAGGAACCTGCTGTCTCGGTTTGCTTTTACTTCTAACTGCTCAGTCCATGAGAACTCAATAAATCTGGGCCTTGGTGCTTCCCAAGGGGAAGGAAGAGATTTTTAAAAAAGGCTTTTAAAAACCAAGAGAAAAACTCTTCTTTCTTTGCACTTTTTTACTTACATTATGTTTTTCCCATGAACTTAGGGAGAATTTCTCAGAACTTACCAAATTATGAACTATCAGTAATAAACCTAGATTCTACTAAATCAGTAATATCCCAAGATTCTCTCTAATTAATGACTTTTCTATTCTGTCTAGGGAAGACAGCCTACAAAAAACAAGTAATTCTAGGACACAAGGTAGTAGTAAAGTATCAGTATTTATGTACTCAATATTAAGGAATATTGTTAAAAATTGAAAGTCATATTGTAGTCATCAAATGTTTTAAAGAGTAGAATAAAATTAGATTCCCAAATTGATATAGAGAGATCTGACCAGATCACTGGGGAGTAGGGAGTGTCCATAGGAGGAGGTTGCTGAGGCAATGGTAAGAAATCTAGGGTGGGATTGACTGAGAAGGTGAACACATCCAGAGCATGTGGAATTAGCACCCTGACTAGGATCAAACCCACAACCTTCGCAACCTTCGTGTCTCAAAACATTGCTCTAACCAATTAAGCTACCTGGCCAGGAGCCCCTGCTTTTTAACACACATGGGAAAACAATAATTTTTGTGTCTTATTATAGTTAGCAACAAGTTCAAAAAATTTATTTCTCCTCGCATTTAACATGAAGATGAGATATGTCACAGTGTCTTCTTAAACAATCTGCATTTGCTACCAGAATTATTTTGCTACATACTCTTTTCATAACCTTGTTCTTGATCTTTTTCATAGTTTCTTTAAGAAAGTCAAGAAGGAAGAAAGGCATGTCATCCATAACTGTAAAACATAGCAGCAGAAGCAAGTCTTCATCTGTTGTAGCCATCTCTAGCACACACTGACACTACCTCTCCAGGTGTGTCCCTCTGGCCTCTGGCCTTATTTATTGCTTGCTTTATCCTGAGTCCTACTCACTGCCACATTTCCAGCAATGATGTTGGAGGAGCCTCAAGATAATAACATCAAGGAATTTCAATTCCTTTGTTTTATCTTCCCCAGCACAACCTTACCACACTAGCCATTCAAGTCTGCATTCAGAGGCTAAAATTCTTACTGCTCTGAGCCACCAGCAAAGAATGCTACAATGCACTTTGGACCAATCTGACTCCTCATCCTTATTCTGGCATATCCTGCCTGTCATCTTGTCACATTGAGGCTCAAGGACAACCACAATTTTCAACTGTTAGACCTTTCAGGATCAAGACACTAGACCAAAAAAAAAAAAAAAAAAAAATGGCTCAAGAACATCTGTCCACAAAAATGTATTGAATCTATATCATATCCATACCTCCCAGTTAACTATTGCCATCTTTTTTACCTTGAATTTTTGAAGAGTCTGACTTTCACAGTTTTTATGTACAAATGAGGTCCTAGCAGCCCTCAGTCTCAGGTCTTACTTCCCAGACTAAATTTCGACCATCTCTCTGGTATTTGACTCTTATGTATGCATATTTATTTTACTATTCCTTTCTAGGTACTGAAAAATTATTAAAACATTGTTCTTTTATGTAAGCATGATGCCCTGTTATCTCCCTGATAGGTGCTTCAGTTCTGATTGGTTCAGATGGAGCAAAAAGCTTCCTTTCTCTAGTAGGTCTCCAAAAATGTTTCCTTAAATATGCAAGTTGGAATTCCTTCTGTATTGGAAGCTACCTAAAGTTAATGTCTCAACAAATAATTATTAAGCCCCAGTACTGTGCCTAGGGTTGTTTTAGGCACAAGAGTTAGAAATATAACTAAGATATAGATTCTGACATGGTAAAGGAGAAAAAAACATGAAAAGCAGTTATATGACAATTATAAAAATAGCTGTGAGAACCAACTGCTGGGTCGGGAGAAGACATAGCTTATCTTTATCATCATGGAAGGGTCCTGAGGAAGATGACAAAATGAGTTGAATCTGAAAGAATGAGCAGAACAAAGAACAGTCCCAGAAGAGAGAAAAGCATGATCATCAATACTGAAGCAAGAACTAGCATAAAACTTATGAAAACCTGTATACAATATTACTGGGAACATAAAGTGTAATACAATGGTAAGTAGTGAGATTAGAAAGGACTAAATCATGAAAAGTTACAATACTATTCCAGAGCCTCAACTGGACTTTAGTTATAGCAATAGCAACAGAGAAAAACAATTATGGAGATCCAGCTTGGTAGAGTATCTTAGGTCAATAGATAGTTTTTCTATGGCTTCAAATTCCCCCTCTGATAACTAGTTTTGTTGAGACAAAACTCAAGCTATAATTTTACATACTGTATTTCTGTAATTCCTTTCTGTTCATTAAAGTTGAAGTATGATGAATGATCTGCTAATGGTAATTATAGTGGTTATAACCTCCCCAATGGCGTGAAGCAAGGCTGTATTAAGTGAACATTCTGTGTAATCTATTATACACAGGAACACGTGACAAACCACAGGAATCCTGAAAGCCAGTCTTACAATATGCTTCGAGACCTCTAGAAAATTCTTCCTGCTCACTGGATTGTGAGTATCCTCATAAGTTCACTTAGGGGCTGCTGATTGCTTATGACTATGCTCTGGAAATGCAAGCTCAAGCAAATATTAGGCCAAACATATGTAAAAGCTTACAAAATACTTGAAATAATGTCATGCAATAGAAGAAAGACCTCTATGCTAAGTCAGCACAGTGCTATGAACTATATTGAACCAGAAGCTAACTAAGGTTACACAGGAGCTGAATATAAATGTTGTGCCTAAAGACCTATACTGAGCATAGAAATCAAAATCTTCTTCTGATGCATTATTCATGATGTTAATGCATTGCTAAAGAACCTATCTTGGATCTATTATTTCTCATAAAATATCAACTCTTCAGCTTAGAATTAAGAGCTGTATTAACCTTCTCTGTATATCCATCATCATTTATTTTATGCTAATTGGATCCTCCCCCTGGGTTAATGAAAGTTATTAACTTACCAAAGCTCACTCACCTACAATATACATGCATGTCTAAATGTACACACACACACACACACACACACTGCTAATTCCCACCATTTTAATACATTGCATTTTTCATACTATTCATATATTCACTTGTATAATTAATTTGTACAAACATAAAAGCTTTAATGAGCTTGCCTTTTTATATTATATGAAGTTGTTTTATGTTATAAACAGAACATAAGAAATCCTAGTCTATCACCATTTTGGTTTTTTAATGTGCCCTTCTTTGTGTTCTGGTGATGTTATTTTAATCTGTATAGTCTATGTTTTCCCTTTCTATGAAAGGAGATTAATAACAGAATTTTTAATGGGAAGATTATGATGAGGAACAAATAGGTAAATGAGTGAGAAATCACTTACTACTGAGCTTGGAATATGGCAGATGTTTAGTAAGTGTTAGATGAACAGGAATGTAGTACCTTATAAAAAATTTGCATTTATTCAATTGATAAACATTTACTGAGCATACCTATTCTATGCGAGGTACTCTGCTAGATAGATGCTAGAGATGATGAAATAAACAATATAATTCCTGTCCTCAAAATGATTCACTTCTTTTGGCCTATTCAGTTATAAAAGAAAGGATGCATAAATATTTGTATATGTAGTCAGATAAAAGGGAGGTTTGTAATATTGTTTATTTTTTAATTGCATTATTCTCAACTCTGACCCGTTGATACTGAGAACTAAGATAAATGAATATAATTAAGGAGAAAAAAATCCAAAGCTAATACTATTTGTTTTTGATTAAAATTGTTCCACTAAGGGATTGTCTATTATTCTTTGCTACAAACTGCCAGCTATTAGAAATGACAAATCAACATAAATCTCTTATATTGCTCCTTTAACCCTGCTTCACCCTGTTCCAATGGCTACTAGGAATACTGTCAAAGAATCTTCTTCCCAGTGGACCATGAAATTAAAGCTCAGCAAACTGAAACAGCTAGTGGGTTTCTTTGATGAGTGTGGTCCAATCTGTGAAGGCAGTAAAGAATGCAATGGGAAAAGCTAATGTCTATAGGAAAATGTTTAAGTCTTGATATCAGGAGAGCCTCAAGCTAGTTAGAGGGAGCCAAATGTACTCAGAGTAAAGCCTTAGGATTTTAAGCAGATTACTCAGAGAATGTAAATGAAGAATGTAAAGAGGAAATTTATCTGCCATCATAAACATAATTTTTAAACAATAAAAACAGCTCCTTTCTAGAATAAGAAAAGAAGAGAGGAAGAAAATCTTTTAAACATGGCTTTGCTACCTGTCCTAGTAATAGGGAAATCTCTTTTCTTAAATAGCCCCATGACACTTAGGACTTGAAGCTTTTGGTAGTTATGTATAAGATCATGATATCATATATAATTTTCCTTCATCAATTCAATTTTACAACAATAGAAAATTGGTTTACAATCTATTATTTATTGAGCTCTCATTATAGGTCAAGCCCTGTCCTAATCACTGTATGTATATTTATGTATTCATTTAATTTTATAACAGCCCTATAAGGTCGACATGCAATTATCCTCATTCTCCCAAAGGGAGACTGAAACACAGGAGGATAAAGCAATTAGTTTATTGTCACACAGCGAACATATGACCTAACCAATATTTAAATCGAAGCAGTCTGACTCCAGTGTTTTTAATCTTAATCATTATACAGTACTTACTAAGCCCCTCCTACCTACTAGGCTGTGTCAAATGTCAAAGACCCACAGATGCATAGATGTAATATCTGCCATTTAGGATATGCAGTCTCATAGCAGGGGAGAGTATGTAATTGTTAAAGTGTGATAAAGTGTAAAATATGCTATCATAGAAATATATGTTAGGTTATCAGACTACAAAGCAGAGAGCAATTAATTCTACCTATAAAAGTAGAGATGGTCAAGTAAATCTTGAGCTAACCATTGAAATAAGTCTTCCTATTACAATAAGTATGCCTTTATTAAGAGACTATAACATTTATTAAATGCATCCTTGTGCCACATGTTATTCTAATCACTTCATAAAAACTATATGAATTAAAAAACTATTTACCCATTTTACAGTTAAAGAATTTGAGGTAAAGAATACAAGAGTAATTTGACCAAAGTACAAAGGGGTGTACCTAGATTGAAGCCCAAGAGATCTGATTCCAGAATCTGAGCTACTAAATACTATCCCCTTAATTACATCTTTAGAACCAAGAGCCTATATAGAGCCTGCAATAAATGGAATATTCCTGTGACTGCAAAGGGATTAGGCAGAAGAACAGATCAAATATAAAAGGTTGTTTATATGCTTTGACTAAAAGCACTGTCATCTTACCATTGTAAAACCTTTGGAGTCAAGATACATAAAGTCTAGTTACATTATTTATTTTAAATAGGCCAGAGCCCAACCTATATTATAACAGTGGTAAATTAGGAATAAAGACTGGGAAATAACTTAAAGAGAAATAAAATGAGACTAAAGATGACAAAATAAATTAGTATTACAGAATTTCCTTTCATTAAAATGTAAATAGATATAATTATTATTGTTGTAATATGTGCAGCAACCAAACAAGAAAAGGGAGGAAATCTTACAACAAATGAATTATAATTGTAGCTGTAGGAGGAATGGTAAAACTGGGCCATGCCATGCTTCAACACTCTCATTCCCACTTTCAGAAGCAATGCTAAACAAAAAGGTTTAATTGACAAAATTCTGAATATTTTAATGAATACTGTTCAATTTTTAGAAATACAGGCCAAGGAATAAAATAGGAAATTCTAAGTAAGTAAGGCAAACCCCTTAATATTAGAAACCCCTACATGTTACAAAAGCATTTAATATTAAAAGGAATGGTGACCAGAACTTGCCAGATTCCAGGGACTGGTTCATAGTGGCATGCCCTCATGAAGCCCTCCTTAGAGTGACACCTAATAGGATCTCAGAAAAGAGAGCAGATGCCGGCATTTACTCAGCCTAGTGCTTTTTTTTCTCCCTCACATACCCTCACACGATAGAGCAGGACCTTCCAAGCAATTCCAAGTCTTATTTCCTATAGCTTAAAAGAAAGATGGTAAATTGATAACTCAGATTTTATCACAGCACATAAATCGGCAGCCGTCCGTCTCGAGAGACGATGGTGTAGCTTCTTAAGAGTCTATCTGCACCGCCGAGAATGGCTGTGCAGTCCGACTCGGGAGTGACACGGTATCTGTCTCCTCCTGTGTTGAATCGACATCTTGCGACGACGCTGGAGTGTCCTCTCCAGTGAAGCTGAAGCTACAGAGCCTGGGCAGGGTGATATGGAGGGTCTGCTGTTGCCCATGCAGCGGACCCCCCCTCTCTTCGCAGCTGAAGGGTCCAAGGGAAAGACGGAGTCAATACAGCTTGGCTTCAGGTGCGCCGCAGGAGTTGCCGGTGTTGACTACAAAGTCAAACCGCCTTAGGGACTCCGGCTCCGGATTTTCTGTCGGGGTTTACTCCCTTAGCCTTTCCTCTGAAGAGGTATGCCGCAAGGCAGCGGAGGTTTTTTGGAGTCAGAGTTTTCCTTCTCTGATGTGCCCTGACTGGCAGATCGAACCAGCGACACTTAGCTCGCAGGCCGACGCTCAATCCACTGAGCCAAACCAGCCAGGGATATCACAGCACATAGATAGTTTAGAATCAGAGCAGTCAGATTAGCAAAAGCAAATGAAAATAAATGCTATTTCAATTACACACATGTGGCACCAAAAATAAATAAAAATAAAAATAAATAAATAAAATGGCACATGAAGGAAAAATGAAGAATCAGTCTGGAGAAAAAGATAAGCAAGAAAAGTAGTTTTTTTTTGCAATTGTCTCATGTTAGATAATTGCTCAAAAACATAAATGGAAAAAATAAGATTTCAAGAAAGAAAAAGATAAGCACTGGCTGCTGTGGCTCCGTGGATTGAGTGCTGGCCTGCAAACCAAACCCAGTCAGGGCACACGCCTGGATTGTAGGCCAGGTCCCCTCTTGGTGGCATGTGAGAGGGAACCTATTAATGTATCTCTTGCACATCAATGTTTCTCTCCCTCTCTTTCTCCCTCCCTTCCCCTTACTCTAAAAATAAATAAATAAAATCTTTAGAAATTTTTAATAGAAAGAAAGAAAAAGATAATAAAATGTGAATGATTAAGTAAATAGTGGACTGAGGGAAAATGTTGAGAGCACACACAGCATTATTTCTTACCTAATAAGTAAGTTAGAAAGGAGAAGAAACAATAGACATTTCTAAAAATTAAATTAGTAATATGGATTACAGGTAAGAGTAATCTCAGTGATGGCAAAGGCAAAAAATAAATTAAAAAAATTGGAACATGACTATTGCTAGGGCAGACAGATTGAGAATGACTCAACATGAAGATAATTATTATACTTACATTTTTTTTCTTTTTTCTTTTTGTAAAGTATATTTTATTGATTATGTTGTTACAGTAGTCCCAATTTCTTTCCCCTTTGCTCCCCTCCGCACAGTACCGCCCTTCCCTCCAGCAATCTCACCCCTCTTACTTCATGTCCATGAGTCATGCATATAAGTTCTTTGGCTTCACCCTTTCCTATATTATTCTTAAATTCCCCCTGTCTATTTTGTACCAACTGATTATGCTCCTTAGTCCCTGCACCATTTCTCCATTTCTCCTCCTCCCTCCTCCCAGCTGATAACCCTCCAGATGATCCTCATACCTATGATTCTGTTCCTATTCTAGTATGCTTAGTTGGATTTTGTTTTCATTTTTTAGATTCAAGTGTTAATAGTTGTGAGTTTGTTGTCATTTTAGTGTTCATAGTTTTGATCTTCTTTTTCTTAAGTAAGTCCCTTTGACATTTCATATAATAATGGCTTGGTGATGATGAGCTCCTTTAGCTTCACCTTGTCTGGGAAGCACTTCATTTGCCCTTCTATTCCAAATGATAGCTTTGCTGGATAGAGTAATCCTGGTTGTAGGTCCTTACTTTTCATCACATTGAATACTGCTTGCCAATCCCTTCCTGCCTGCAAAGTATCCTCTGAGAAATCAGCTGATAGTCCTATAGGAACCCCCTTGTAGGCAACTCTCCACCTCTCTCTTGCTGCCCTCCAGGACTTTGTCTTTATATTTCACCTTTGGCATCTCAATCATGATGCATCCTGGTGTGGTCCCCTCTGGGTCCAGCTCGCCCAGGACCCTCCGTGGTTCCTGAACCTGTATGTCCATCTCCTTCACAAAATTTGAGAAGTCTTTCTCATTTTTTTAAATTCTTGTTTCCTCATTTTGCACTGGTTGACTTTTTTTCTTCCTTATGTTCCAAATCATTGATTTGAACCCAGGTTTCCTTCCTTTCACCATTGGTTTTGTGTGAATATTCTTTCGTTTCACTTAGCATAGTCTTCACTTCTTCTCTTATAAATTTGCTGTACTCAAGCATATCTGTCAAGCCTGTGAGCATCTTTATCACCAGTTTTTTGAATTCTGCATCTGTTAGGTTGTTTATCTACTCTTCTGTAAGGTTGGTTATCTCCTCATCGCTTAGTTCTCCCAATAGAACATTGCTCCATTTCCCCTTTTGGGCCATACTTCTCTGTCTCCTCATTCTGACTGGCTCCTGTGTTTGTTTGCCTCCGAGTCCCAGGTAGAGCTGTCACTCCTGTTATGTTGTAAGGGGTGGAGCCTTAGGGACTTTTCAGTACAGGGGGACCTGTTTCACCATGTTGTGGCACTGTATGTGGGGGAGGGGTCTGAGAGGGAACAATACCACCAGCCCAGCACTTGCCCCTTTTCCAGGCACCTCTCCCACTTCTGCACCAGAGTGTCGCACCACTAGCTGCTGCCCTGGCCATCGTTCCCAGAGTCGGTGGGTCTGTGGAGGTTCTAGGACCATGGGGGCCCTTCAAACTAGCAGATCCTGCTGAGACTGACAGTTTCTGCTTCCACCCTAACCCCCACTGGTCTGCACAGTCAGATGCAATGAGGCTTAATTTTTCCAGGTGCTGGGACTGTGAGCTGCGAGGTCTGGTGAAGAGCTGGGAACACTCCCCAGGTGTCTCCCTAACTTTTAAAAAAGTGTGACTGTACTTTCTGCTGGCCTGCTGCTGCCACCGCTGCTGCCACCACCACACCGCGTCCTCTCCACCCCTCCCACCTGTCTGGGTGAGTATTTCTTCTTTATATCTTTGTTTGCTGGACTTCCATGCAGTTTGATTTTCTGGAACTTCTGGTTGTTTCTAGTTTTGTGGTAGTTGTATTCCTTCTTAGTTGTGGAGGGAAATGCAGCAGGTCTGTCGACGCCTCCATCTTGGCTGGTAGTTGGCCTTTATTATTATACTTACTTGAAATAATGGATCATTAACACACTGAACAGGAAAAGTGATCAGAGACATCCATTGAAACAATGGAGAACTAAACATGCAAAATACAAGATAACAAAATACAGCAGTCAAAATTATATATGTTGATTTCAAGGTAAATTCTAGTAAATTATTGAAATGCAAGGATAAAATATTGGTGAGGAAAAGAAGTATAAAAATAATGTGGACTGTTAATCACTTCACCTCTCATTGAATGGATTCAAGGCATGAGATTGAAAAAATAAAGATTATCACTGGTTAATGATTTTTATAATCTCTTTTATTCAAAAAAGTTCATTTTTAAAATATTAACATGGGTTGAATAAACATCTCTATGAAATTCACCAGTTCCATTGATGATACTTTAGCTTCCTTTCACCCATTAAAGTAAAATAAAATTTAATGCTTTTCTTGAAAATAAAATAAAATAATACTTATTATAATATTACTTTTCTTTTTAGGTATTAATTCAATTTTCTCTTGATACATATTTAAAGAGAGAATCCTGAAATAATATTCACAAAATGTTAATACAGGTTATTTCTTGGTGATGAAATTTTTTTATTTTTTTGTTTGTTTTTTGGTTTTGGTTTTGGTTTGTGTGATTCACTGTTTTCCTTTATACAGTTTTCAGTATTATAATATGTTTTCACTAATAATTTATTTGTTTAGTTATCTTATTTTAAGGAAAATATTTATATAGTATTTACTATGTTCCAAGGATTATTTTAAGTGCTTTACAAACACTAACTCACTTTCTTAACTACTCTATATAGTAAGTGTTATTATATCCATTTTTTACAGATAAGAAATTGGCCTCAGAGAGACTAAGTACCTTGCTCAAGGCCACTCGTGTAAAATGTGGCAGAGCCTAGAGTCAGATCTAGGCAGCTAGATCTACAGACTGTACTAATTTTACCTACTATACTGTGCTGATTCTAATAAATCATTTAAATAAAGTCTGTAGTTTTAAAAAGTGAATTAAAATGCTACAATATGGAAAGTCACCATTTAAAAATTCTGATGAAAATAATTATTATACTAATCAGTCACCTTCAATACCTTGTGACAGTTTTTGTTTCTCTCTGCATAGCCTTTGTGAATCACTGCTATCTGTAAATTCTCAAGATCTGAAAAATTTAAACCCCTGTCAAATGGTCATTTCTTGATATAAATTTAAAATACAGTTTAGGAAGTAAGAAAGTGATCTAATAACCAGATGTATCCTAATGAAAGACAACTATTCCTGTATTCTGGAAATATTTACGTAAACAGATCAGTTTCACTCCATTATGATTAAATAAATTAACTGATTTTTACCTTTGTTCTAATTTTTTTTGCATGGGTATAATGTAATACTTAACAGTTGCATTTTCCACTGGATGCTTTAGTGTAGCTACAACCTGATACAGGAAGAAAAAAAAGCTACTCTGACACTTCATCAATCAATTACTATATATTAAATTTTCACCAGATGCAGAGTATTTTACTGCACTAATTTCACCCATGACTTCAGATCCTCAAACAAGAATTTGCTCCTCAGAATAGCAATGAAGGCAATGACTTTATTGAAGATTATTACATGAATGGCAGATAACCTTTATCATTTGAAATATTTAACAGTGTTTTAAAAACATCTTTATGTTTTTGTGCAGTTTAAACATATATCATAATTTATATTTCTTAATTTTTGTATCTCTCAATTAGCTTGAAATTTTCTTGATTAATTAATAATACCTCTCAGCCTTTAACCCTGGCTGGGTAGTGCAGTTGGTTGGAGCATCGTCCCGATATACCAAGGTTGTGGGTTTGATCCCCAGTTGGGACACATACAAGAATCTGCCAATGAATGCATAAATAAAGCCGAACAACAAATCCATCTCTCTCTCTCTCTCTGTGTCTCTCTCCCCTCTTCTCTCTCTCTAAAATCAATAAATAATTTAAAAAATTAAAAATAATACCTCATAGACTTAAATAGGCAAATAATATATATTTCATTCTGTGGAGTGTTAAAAATGTTAGAAAGCCATTTTATTTAACAATATAAAGGGATTATCACTGAATAAAGTTCTTTAGATGTCAGATTTGACATTGGAGTTATGCCTAATGTTATTTTAGGGCTTTTAGTCTCTTATTTGAAAAGCTCACAAGTTAATTATGATACGCTTTTGAAATTTCAAAATAGCAATGCATAGAAAAACAAGAACACTCATCTAAATCAACATCTGTCTTATAGGTAAAATTGAAAATGTAATTTCACACTTGGTTGGAATGGCCCAGTATGCTACTAGTATCCATGAGATGAAAACACAGTAGCAATTTTAAACACTTGTGTATGGTTCCTATATAGATCAGTGCCAATAGCCTTTGCCAGGTTTAGTGTTAAAAAAAAAATGGGGGGGGGGGAGAATAAAGAAGCTTAAAACTGATAAGTCACCTAGCTTAAACATAGAATGGTCAAAAACAGCCCCAAGACACCCTATCTGAATCCAGGAGATCCAGGAGAGTATATCCAAAGTAAAAACTGAAAAATAACAAAAGGGTTAAAATGGGAACAAATGTGATGCACTTTAAAAATGGAACCAAGCATCGAGAACACTCAATAGGAATAAAAATAAAATGTGCACAAGGTAGGATTAATCAAAAAGTCAATAAATTATATAACTACATTTAAATATTAGTAAAGCAAGGCTTGGTTCAAGGGTTATCCAGTGTGCGATGCATAAGTTTTTCAGAATCCTCACAGAGGTCAGGTTGGTATAGACATTCCTGAACCTGTCTTCCACTGCTTCTTTGTCCCTACCCCACTCAAATCTCACAAACATACAAATTGTATATAAGAACTATATAAAATTTGTTTCATTTGACTAAAGTGACTAGTCTTTTCAGGTTTTGGATGTGTTTTGTTCCCCCAGTTTAAAAATCTTTACTTCATCTCTCTGGCAAACTGTTGGTCATTCAAGTCTCCATAATTTCCCTTACTCTTGAATTTGAGATGATCCTTTCTTCCTTTATGCTCCCCACTGTACCCTGCATATACCCTTTTGTTGTATCCACCATACTGTGTTTGTAATTATTTATACTCTATGCTCTCTACTCTGTTTTTCTCTGTTAGATGCCATATATTTATGTTACTTTCTCATATTCCAAGTGCCTGTGACATTACATGGCATATAAGAGTCACTCAATAAACGATAGGAGAATTAACTTGTAAGTTTAATAAAAATTTATGGTTGATCTCTATTGTCTAGTTAATAAAAAGGGAAGTACATGTTAACCATCAACAGTCTGAACTAATCTCTTTTCTGTATCTTGATAAGTAACTGATTCTGTACTTTAATAGTATAGATACAAAGAATAGAGTGAGGCTAATGGAGGAGATTACCTAAAGAACAATGATCATAGACTGATGAGAGCCACTAGACCCAGACTAGGAGAGCTCTACCCTTTGCCCTGCTCCTGGAATGTATGCTCTGCTCACCATTCCCACACTAGGGACTGTTGTTGAGATCATCTGGACTGAGTATGTGTAAACCCAGTTAAGACGTCTATATCAACTTTTAAGACTCTGGTGGGTGGATGTGAAGATCCACTCCTCCTTCAGTGCCAAGACAAACCCCTTAAACCTACCACCCACTCATTTGGGGTGCTCTGCCACTTCTGCCTCTCCTTGCCCTCTGTCAACAGGAGCCAGTTTGCGTTTTCACCCAGGAAGCTTCCAAGTTTTTGAACCCACAAATGTTAAAAAAAAAAAAAAAATGAAGAGAACCTCTTCAGATGAGAAGATATGACTGACTTAATTTTTCACATGATTCATTATAGAAGGAGGATGAGAAGCTTATGTAATAGAGGATTCAAATTCTGTTAGCAACTTTTCTCCAAAGAAACAGAAGTAAAACACCTTAGCTTAACCAGTGTATGCTAAGTAATGGGATGACAGGGCCAAGGACGTCCAGACCAACTGACTACCTTCTGCCCTTAGGGCCATATTGTTTATGCCCATCAGTTTGGAGGGGAAGCCATTCAATGTAAATTTTAATTGATATGTTTTCTCAAGGAAATCAAAGAGTATTGTTGCAAAATGGAACATGCTCTTCCATCATCAGCTCATTGCTCCATATCATTCCAGACAACTAGCTTTTTAAAAACATAGCAGAATGTGACAAAACAGTAATATACAGATTCCTTGACATTTTCACATTTTTGCTATGACTATCAGGCTGATGAACTGAACTTCTCACTTTAAAGTCAGGTTTTCTTTTCTTTTTTTTTCATAATATACAAAACAGCTTTTATAGTATCTGTATTTTTCAAGGTAAATCTCATGTTACTCTTTTAATTTGGAATTAATAGCTTCCTTAAGTTCTCTCTTTGTTGCGTTACTATTATTTGTTTGTGGCTTTCTTATTTTAGCCTGACAAGAATTAATGAACTAATGAACTCATACTAAAACTAATGAACCTGTAACAAACTGAAACTCGACGATATCCAGATGTCATCTCCTGCTCACGTAATTTATTTCTCTTTAGTTTTGACCTGCTATTTTGATTTTGTTGTAGCCACAGTGCCTTGTATCAGAAGGTATTCAAAAATATTTGTTGAATGAATTATTAAGAGCTATTTTCTTACAAGTAAAGTTCAAGGAATGCTTGGTAGAGGATGGATGCTATCAATACAAAGAACAAAATAACAACAATGAATCTTTCATGCAGTTGGTCACAGGAGAACAGATTTTCTGTGTACACTAAACTGCTTCTTACAGACCTTCCAAGATCCCTATCACCCAGGGGAAGCATGCATTTCATAGGCCCAAAAAAAACCTTGTTGACTTGCCTAAGGTCACATATACAGTAAAGGGAAGTATTCATATTCCTAAGTTCATTGTCCTTCCCTCTAGAACATCCTACACTGAATTGTTTTGGTCTTCACAGACTGTAATAATTTGTCCAACATTTGAAGATATGTCTTTTATCAGAATTAATTATGTGAAAGCTAGTAGCTTCTGTATTGTGAGGCTTTAACTAGTGACCTGCTTGAGGAGAGAGTCATTGGAAGTTGAATGCATTTTTTTAAGTATAAAGTGCAAACAAAATTTAACAAGAAATGTCATGAGTAAAAAACAAATTAGTGAAATATGTCCATAGCTGCTATTATTTATTTATTTCCCTCCATAAGTCATGCCAGTCTTCATTTATTTAATGATATGCAACATTCCGGTTTGTTAATATCACTTATAGTCAGATCACAGGATGCAGGCATGCAATGTTAGAAAAAACATGTACAGAGCAGACTGGCCTTCCATGAGTAATGTTGTTTCAGAGATATGTCATAGGTAATATACCAGCTGGAGATTCAAATAGCAGTATGAATAAGATATCCATGAAAGATTTTGAAAACCTTAAAATAATCCACTTGTGTTTTCATTTTTCTAAGCTTATAATCAGGCATCATATTTTTCTTGGTATTACAGAGAAGTGCATCCTTTCCAAAGCCATTTTCATGGATACAGATGCTCTGCAGTGAACAAACACCAAAGAAATAATGAATTGGAAGTGACAAGTGCCTTCAGCCAAAAGTCCAAAGGGAATCATCTTCTTGAAATCATACATAGCAGAAGGAGCCAAGGAAATAATGAAATGGCAAAAGTGCCAGTGTTAATCCAAAAACTAAGCTCAGAGGTTGTGTTAGGCCAACTTAATTGAACCACTGATGGTCTTTCTTTCATTTTGAATTAAAGTGTGTTCAAAATGAGAGAGCACGCAGGAATATCCCTAACCAGATTAGGGGAAACAAGACAGCTGAATCAGCAGCAAAATTAAGAAATATTTGTTAGAGTGATGAGAATTTATTGAGCAAGATAAATAGATGTGGTTCCATTCCTACACGAGTTACAATGTAGGAATGACAATACTGATCTGGTGAAAGAAACCATCAAACACAAAATATTAGGCAAGGAGCAAGATAAACAGTTCTGTGTGTAAATGCAGTTCCTCCCTGACTTCATGAAACTTAGAATCTGAGAAATATAATAGCAATATTAGAAATAACGGTAATCACTATCATCATTGATACCATTTCTTGAGCTCTTTTGGCTAGTGCTAAATATTATGCCAAGTGATTTACAGGCATTGTGTCTTTCAATTCTCACAACAGCTCTAAAAATGTACAGTTGTCTCCATTTTAGCATTAAAGAACCTGAGGCTTATAACTGTGTCAGTTGAATAGGTGGGTATATTCAGAAAATCTTACTCCAGACCATGTGGGCAACTTCTCTATGTTAGTGCCTCATAAATTACCACATATATGTATACTGGATTGAAAGAACAACATTAAAAATCTTAGCTAGAACTGGATGGTAAAAACAAGGTAGTGATTATACCACAAAACACAAAAGAACAATAAGCACATTTATTAACAAGAGCATTATTTATTATTGTATAGGGAAGTGATGGCTAACATACTCATTTAACCCCAATTGTAATTGTTATTGTGTAAAAGAATTGAATGTGCCTATGTTGTAGCTTCAAGAAACATAAAATAAAAAATTTGACTCTACTTTTTTTTAATGCCAGGCACCAATGACTGCAATGAACTAAACAGGTCTTAATACAGTCAACCAGTGTTTAATAATTAAAAAGAAATGTTAAGATAACTTTAACGAATTTCCTATTAATGTCTATTTATAAAACTCTGTAGTCTTTAGGCAATGATAGAAACACTGAATCTAAATTAAGGGCAGGCATATTTGTTCAGACTTTCTTGAATGATAATGCATGTGCAGCACACCCTCAATTAAGGATAATGGAGAACCATTTGAATAAATACAAAGACAGAATGCTCGAAGAATCATAAATGATAAAAAAAGAAAAGGAATAACAGCTCATTAGACAAACTACCTAAATAAACCCCATTTATTCAGGGAACAGTATATGTGAGGACCAAATCAATCTTGTTTTTTTTTTTTTTTTTTCTTTTTTTTTTTTTTTTTTTTGGTTTTTCAATTACAGTTGTCCCCTTTTCCCCCAATTTCTCTCCCCCACCCAGCCCACCCCCTCTCCCGCAATCATATCCCTCCCTGTTGTCTATGTCCATGAGTCTTTTATACAGGCTCTTTAATTAAACCCTTCCCTTACTTATCCCCCTTCTCTCCCTCTCCCCTCCCCCCTATTGACTGCTATTCTGCTTTTTGTTCTATTTAGTTCCTTTGTTTGTGTTGTTCTTTAGTTTCCTGTATTAGGTGATATCATATGGTATTTTTCTTTCTTTGCCTGGCTTATTTCACTAAGCATAATTCTCTCTAGTTCCATCCATGTTGTTGCAAATGGTAGGAGTTCCTTCTTTCTTTCTGCTACATAGTATTCCATTGTGTAAATGTACCACAGTTTTTTGATCCACTCATCTACAGATGGGCACTTAGGTTGTTTCCAGCACTTAGCTATTGTAAACAGTGCTGCTATGAACATAGGGGTGCATAAGTTCTTTTGAATTGGTGTTTCAAGATTCTTCGGGTATAATCCTAGTAGTGGAGTCGCTGGTTCAAAAGGCAGTTCCATTTTTAATCTTTTGAGGTAATTCCATACTGTTCTCCATAGTGGTTGCACCAGTCTGCATTCCCACCAACAGTGCAGTAGGGTTCCCGTTTCTCCACATCCTCGCCAGCACTTGTTGCTTGTTGATTTGTTGATGATGGCCATTCTGACTGGTGTAAGGTGGTATCTCATTGTGGTTTTTATTTGCATCTCCCTGATGGCTAATGATGTTGAGCATTTTTTCATGTGTCTATGGACCTTCTGTATGTCCTCTTCGGAGAAGTGTTTGTTCAGGTCCCTTGTCCATTTTTTAATTGGGTTGTTTGTTTTCTTGATGTTGAGTCGTATCAGCTCTTTATATATTTTGGAAATCAGTCCCCTGTCTGTGATGTCATTGGCAAATATGTTTTCCCATATGGTTGGTTTCCTTTTCAATTTGCTGTTGTTTTCTTTTGCTGAGCAGAAACTCTTCAGTTTGATGTAATCCCATTTATTTATTTTTTCCTTTATTTCTCTTGCTTTAGGAGATGTATCCGTGAAGAGATTGTTACGTGAGATATCTGATATTTTCTTGCCTATGTTTTCCTCTAGGACTTTTATGGTGTCACGGCTTACATTTAAGTCTTTGATCCATCTTGAGTTTATTCTCGTGTGTGGTGTAAGTTGGTGGTCTAGTTTCATTTTTTTGCAGGTCCCTATCCAGTTCTCCCAGCACCATTTGTTAAAGAGGCTCTTCTCACTCCATTTTATGTTCCTTCCTCCTTTATCAAAGATTAGTTGACATAGAGGCCTGGGTTTATTTCTGGACTCTCTATTCTGTTCCACTGATCTATATGTCTGTTCTTATGCCACTACCATACTGTTTTGATTACAGTGGCTTTGTAGTATTGTTTGATATCTGGTGTTGTGATTCCTCCTGCTGTGTTCTTCTGTCTCAAGATTGCTTTTGCTATTCGGGGTCTTTTTTGGTTCCATATGAATTTATGGAGTATTTGTTCTAGGTCTGTGAAATATGTCATTGGTATTTTAATAGGGATTGCATTGAATTTGTAAATTGCTTTGGGTAGTATGGCCATTTTGATGATGTTGATTCTTCCCATCCAAGAACATGGTATTTGCTTCCATTTATTTGTTTCTTCCTTAATTTCTTTCTTCAATGTTATGTAATTTTCAGAGTACAGGTCTTTTATCTCTTTGGTTAAGTTTACTCCTAGGTACTTTATTTTTCTTGTTGCTATAGTAAATGGTATTTTCTTTTTTGTCTCTGTCTCTGCTATTTTATTGTTGGTGTACAGAAATGCCTTGGATTTCTGTATATTTATTTTGTACCCTGCGATTTTGCCAAATTCACTTATTATATTGAGTAGTCTTTTAGTGGAGTTTATAGGATTTTCTAGGTATACTATCATATCATCTGCATATAATGAAAGTTTCACTTCCTCTTTCCCAATTTGGATTCCTTTTATTTCTTTTTCTTGTCTGATTGCTGTGGCTAGGACTTCCAACACTATGTTGAAAAGGAGTGTAGAGAGTGGACAACCTTGTCTCGTTCCTGAGTTCAGGGGGAATGCTTTCAGTTTTTGTCCATTGAGTATGATGTTGGCCTCAGGCTTCTCATATATAGCCTTAATTATGTTAAGATATGCTCCCTTTATTCCCATTTTGCTGAGTGTTTTCATCATAAATGGGTGTTGAACTTTATCAAATGCTTTTTCTGCATCTATTGATATGATCATGTGATTTTTGTCTTTCATTCTGTTTAGGTGATGTATTATATTTATTGATTTGCGAATATTAAACCATCCTTGCATCCCTGGAATGAAGCCCACTTGATCATGATGTATGATCTTTTTGATGTGTTGCTGGATCCTGTTTGCCAATATTTTATTGAGGATTTTAGCATCGATGTTCATCAGTGATATTGGCCTGTAGTTTTCTTTCTTTGTTGTGTCTTGACCTGGTTTGGGGATTAGGATAATACTGGCTTCATAGAAAGAGTTTGGGATTTTCCCTTCTTCTTGGATTTTTTGGAATAGTTTGAGGAGGATAGGAGTTAGTTCTTCCCTGAATGTTTTGTAGAATTCGCCTGTCAAGCCATCCGGTCCAGGGCTTTTGTGTGCCGGGAGATTTTGGATTACTGTTTCAATTTCCTTCTTTGTTATTGGTCTGTTGAGACTTTCCACTTCTTCTTGATTCAGTTTTGGAAGGTTGTATGTTTCTAGAAATTTGTCCATTTCTTCTAGATTGTCAAATTTCTTGTCATACAGTTGTCTGAAGTAATTTCTAACTATCATTTGTATTTCTGAGGTATCAGTCGTGATTTCTCCTCTTTCATTTCTGATTTTGTTTATTTGTGTCTTCTCTCTTTTTTTCTTGATTAAACTGGCTAGAGGCTTGTCGATTTTGTTGATTTTTTCGAAGAACCAGCTCCTAGTTTTGTTGATCTTTTGGATTGTTTGTTTAGTCTCTATGTCATTTAGTTCTGCTCTGATCTTGATGATTTCATTCCTTCTTCTTGCCCTAGGCTTTGTTTGTTGTTGTTGTTCTAGTTCTTGTAGCATTGTGGTTAGGTTTTTTATTTGAGATTCTTCTAGCCTTTTCAGATATGCCTGTATTGCTATAAACTTCCCTCTCAGGACTGCTTTTGCTGTGTCCCACAGGTTTTGGGTTGTTGTGTGCTCATTATCATTAGTTTCTAGAAATTTCTTGATTGCTTCTTTGATGTCATTGTTAGCCCATTCATTATTTAATATCATGTTATTCAATCTCCATGAGTTTGGGTGTCTTTGATTTTTTCCTCTGAGGTTGATTTCTAGTTTCAAGGCATTGTGATCTGAAAAGATGCTTGATATGATTTCAATTTTCTTGAATTTGTTGAGGCTTGTTTTGTGACCTATCATGTGGTCTATCTTTGAAAATGTCCCATGTGCACTTGAAAAGAATGTATATTTTGCTTCTTTGGGGTGAAAAGTTCTATATATATCAGTTAGATCCATGTGGTTTAGTGTGTTGTTCAATGCCTGTATATCCTTGGTGTTTCTTTGCTTTGATGATCTGTCTATTGTTGATAATGGAGTGTTGAAGTCCCCTACTATGAGTGTGTTGTTGTTGATATCCTTTTTGTGGTCTTCTAGTATTTGCTTTATGTATTTGGGTGCTCCTATGTTGGGTGCATATATGTTTATCAAAGTCATATCTTCTTGATGGATTGTTCCTTTAAGTATTATGAAATGTCCTTCTTTGTCTCTTTTTATTGTCCTTGCTTTGAAATCCATTTTGTCTGATATGAGAACTGCTACCCCAGCTTTTTTTTCCGGTCCGTTTGCTTGGAATATTTTTTTATATCCCTTTACTTTCAGTCTGTGTAAATCTTTTGTTTTGAGGTGTGTTTCTTGTAGACAGCAAATATGTGGGTCCTGTTTTCTTATCCATTCCGTTACCCTATGTCTTTTAATTGGAGCATTTAATCCATTTACATTTAAGGTTATTATTGACGTGTATTTATTCATTTCCCTTTGTACCTCTGTTCCTCTCCTCTCTTGTTTTTTCCTAGAACAGTCCCTTTAGCATCTCTTGCAATGCTGGTTTGGTGGAGATGTATTCTTTCAGTCTTCCTTTGTCTGAGAAACTCCTTATTTCACCTTCTATTTTGAATGAGAGCCTTGCTGGGTAGAGTATTCTTGGTTGTAGGCCTTTGTTTTTCATTGCTTGAAATATTTTTGACCATTCCCTTCTGGCTTGTAATGTTTCTGTTGAGAAATCAGTTGATAGCCTTATCGGAGCTCCCTTGTATGTTATTTGCTGCTTTTCTCTTGCTGCTTTTAGGATTCTCTCTTTGTCTTGGAATGTTGCCATTTTAACTATGATGTGCCTTGGAGTGGGTTTTTGGGGGTTCCTCTTGATTGGAACTCTCAGTGCTTCTTGGACTTGCATAGCTTTTCCTCTCATCAGGTTCGGAAAATTTTCTGTCACTATTTCTCCTATCAGATTTTCAATTCCATGTTCCTTTTCTTCTTCCTCTCATATTCCGATGATCCTTAAATTATTTTTCCTAATGCTATCCTGTAATTCCCTTACATCTTGTTCATATTTTTTCAATCGTTTTTCATTTTGCTGTATTGTCTGGGAGTTTTTCTCTACATTATCTTCTAACTCACTAATCCGATCTTCTGCTTCGTTTAGTCTGCTTTTGACTGATTCTACTGTGTTTTTCAGTTCAGAGATTGTATTCTTAAGTTCTTCCTGGTTCTTGTTAACGATTTCTATGTCTTTTTTTATGCTGGTGTAGTTCTCTGCCAGTTCCCTGTAATTTTCTTGGAGCTGCTGGTAACTTCCTTGAAGGTTGTCATAGTTGATTTTAAGGATGTCGAGTATATTGAGCTTCTTTACCACCATTGTTTTGAATTCCATGTCTGACATTTGGGCTATGTCTATTTCGTCTATCTCTCTTTCTGAGGATTCCTCTTTTCTTTTCATTGAGGGGTTATTTTTGCGTCTTACCATGTTGGATTCTTTTTGTTTTTATTTATTTATTTATTTATTTATTTATTGGGGGGGTAGTCTGCTTTGACTTCCCTCCTTTGTGGTGTAATATTCTTTATCGAAGGTCTGGGAGTTTCAGTGGTGCAGTCTCTTTGATATCCTGAGCCTGATGGTCTTAAGTTACCCTTTATGTCATTTGTTTATGCTGTTCGGTTATATTTCAGATGTTCTTTGATAGGATCTTCCTTCTGGCTACTTGGTTGAGAGTCACTCTATCTGCTTTGTCTTGAGTTCTTATGTGGATATGCTGTTAAAGACATAAACACACAGCCCAGGCAGGAGACCCACACCCTCAGAAAGTATCCCCCACTCTATCCTGCTATCGTTAGCCAACTAGCCCGTATTAATATAAATGTAAAGAGATTTGAGCTTTTATACTATAAGAAGAATAGATACGAGTTGTTTTTGGGGAGGAAAAATATAATTTTTGATAGAGGGGTTGATAGATTAATAATAGTTGAGACTGTGCAAGCCAGTTAGTAATATTTACATTGTATGTTAAGAAAAATAGAAGAAAAGGATAGAAAAATACTTAGTATAGTAAGAAAGTGGGATTGTATTGTATTTGGGTTTATATAGTAATTATATTGTATTATTTAAAGTAATAGGGGGGCTAAGCTAGACACACAAACGAATAAACCACTATTAAAGAGAAAGGATGAGAAGGAGAGGTTATATGCAACACGTTAGAGATAAAGTTTGTTATTATTGGAAGAGGTGGAGGAAAAACACTCCCCCAAAAAATCCCCAAGAAAATAGAAGAAAGAAAAGAAGAAAGAGAGAAAGAGAAGAAAATAAAAAATTTACCACAACCCCCCCCAAAAAACCCCAAAAGGTTAGCAAGAAAGGAACAAAGAAAGATAGAAAAGAAAGAATACAGAAGAAAGAAAAAAGAGAGAGAAAAAAAAATTGAACTAAAAAAAAAAAATATATATATATATATATATACCCCCCAAAACCCCCCCAAAAAAAACCCCAGGAAAAGAATAAAGAAAGAAGGAAAGAAAAGAAATTATTAAGAAGAAAGAAAGAACAAGGGAGAAAAAATTTGGGAGAAAAAATTTGGAGAAAAAAAAAACGATGTTTTTACTCCGTTTTAGCCTTGGTGTGTTGCCTTCTTTTTCTGGGTCCGCAGCTGGTCTAGTGTGGCAGGTCAGAGGTTCTTGTTCTTTTGCCGGACTGGTGTGCGCACCCGGTTGCCGCTATGGTGCGCGCCCGCGGTTGCCGGCGCGGCGCGCTACCTTGCTGCCCGCTGTAGCCAGTTGAGGTGCCCTTGCGCGTAAGCCCCTGCGCGCTCTGACGGCCCGAGAGTTTGCCCCGCGGTTGGAGCCCACTGCTGCCGGGCCGCGGTGGTTCCCCGTTCGTGCCAAGGTGTCTCTGTCCGCGCGGGCGGCCCGAGCGCTTTCCCCGGGATTGGCTCCTTCTTTCGCTGGGGCGCAGCAGTTCCCCGTTCGCGCCGAGGTGACCCTGCCCGCGCAGACGGCCCGAGCGCTTTCCCCGGGATTGGCTCCTTCTTTCGCTGGGGCGCGGCAGTTCCCTGTTCGCGCCGATGTGACCCTGCCCGCGCGGATGGCCCGAGCGCTTTCCCCGGGATTGGCTCCTTCTTTCGCTGGGCCGCGGCGGTTCCCCGTTTGCGCCAAGGTGACCCTGCCCGCACAGGCGGCCAGAGAGCTCCCACTGACCCCGGGCTGAGGTGCTTTCACGCTCGCACGCTGCCCCGTGCCCTCAGTCCCGCTGAGCCGAGCTCCGGGAGTTGGTCTCTCGCCACTTAGGGCAGGGCCAGGGACACTTGCGCTCAGTGGAATCGAGCGTCCGTGGGTCGCCGCCTCTCGCTGTTCCCGTGCTGCAGCCGCCCGCCTTCCCTCACCCGTCTGGGCGGGCACAAACAGAGCCTGCGCTAGTGGTCTGCTTTCCGGCCTGGGGCCCTGCGCCCACGGGAGCTGTCTAGGGGTGTCTGTGCACAGTCCTCTGCGTGTTCAGTGGGCCCTCCCTGTGCCCGTTGGGGCACTGATCTTATGTCCGTTGGGGAATGTCCGAGGGACGCCTGGACTCACGGCCCCGCGCACCTGGGCCAGTGAATGAGAGCACTTCCCTATGTGCGCCCCCGCGACCCAATGGTAGGGTTGAGGAGTGGATTAGCGCGCCCCTGCGCCTGGGCTCCTCCAGAACGGCCTACCACACCCAAACTTTCCTCCCGTCTCCACCATCCACTAGAGAAAAATATAAAGGAGAATTATGTTCTCACTTGCCCGGTAGCACGCTGTCTCCTGTCCTTCAGCGCCAATGCCACTTGGTCGAGTCCCGTCTCTGCCAGCGGGCAGAGATCCGCTCTCCGCCTGACTCCTCTCTGGGGTAGCCTGTGGTCGCCAAAAATCCTTTGTGTGCTTCCCGCCACAGCTCGGGCAGCCGCCCCAGTCAGGAATCCCGTTTTGTCCCCTTTTTCTCCGCTATCCTCACTAAACAGGTTGTTCCCAGATGGATTTTCTCTAATCCAGCAGTGCCTTGGCTCAACTCCCGCCAATGTCCAGCTGCTCACTGAGATGTTCTGTCTGCAATTAGACCAAACTGTAGACGGGTCTCCGGAGCCTAAAACCGCAACCTCTCCTCACTCCTCCGCCATCTTACCTCTCCCCCAAATCAATCTTTATTCAGCAGCAAATTAGGCTAGGCAATAATAACACACATTTATTGTTCAATACAGGTAACATATATCCATTGTAATTTCTCTATTAAAATTGTTAGAGTAGGGAAATTTAGTCCTTCTGGGTATTAAGCAAGTGAGTCTTAAGAAGGCTATGTGATTTTACAAAGCTCAGTCCTCCACCAATGGTAGGCATGGCATTTTACTTAGTTAATGTTTTCTTTAATTAGATCTGGTTGCCTTAAAAGTAAAAGAAGAGGAGAAAGTCAAAGAAAATAGCTAGGAGAGTTCTATTTTTAGTTTAATGGGACTGTTCATCAGTTAAAATTCCGGAAACCTTAAAGGGGGTGGGCCAGTTTTCCTGGATAACTTCTATTTTGGACCAAATATGTCTAGAAGAATCATATAACTGCCATTAGTTCTCTTCACTGTTGATGTTAAAGTAACATTTATACAAAAAGCATTTAGCATTTCCCCAGATTCCTGTATTTGTTTGATCCTATAGTGCTGAAGGTTGTCCTACTACATGTACAGAGTTTACTATATTCCCCCCCCCGACAGAATTATTGGCTATCAGCCAGAAGTCTAAAGAAAATTGTCATATATAAATTACAGACAGCAGCGTGAATAAAGAAGCATGTTTTATGCAAAAGAGGGGGGTGTAACATGTAGTCATTTAAAAATATCCTCACATCCAAAGACCAAAATTGTTTTACTCTTATCAATGCAATAATTTAAATGCACAACTACCATCACTGTGAAGGCTGAGTTTTATTACCACATTGTATAGAAAAATGCAAGAGAACATCACTCATGAGATAACAATAAGACAGATAACCTACACAATCATAATTATTCAGTGCACATCCAATTCCAATAGCTGAGGTCTCAAAGCAAACTGGCAAACTGAAATCCAAGAGGTGACAGTCCCCTTGAGGAGAATAGCATGTATTAATATACCTTTGGCAGAGCATCAGTGGAAATAAACACTATAGAGCAAGTAACAAGAAAAACTGACTTTTTAAAAAATTTTTAAAGTTTGAATAAACCATCATAACTCTTTAGGATTCCTAAGATCCCCAAGCACAAGGAGAATCAGTACCCACCAGAGGCAGATTAAGGTTGGTTGAGGCCACGGGTGAAGAAGAAAATATTGGGCCCCTTAAAAAAGAAAGAGAGACCTGGAAAATAAAAATACATGGTTTTGTGGGGCCCTTCAGAAGTCGGGGCCCAGGGTGCGCACCCAGTGCGCTCGCCGTTAAATCTGCCTCTGCTACCCACTCACTTATACCTTTCTGTAGGCTTCTACTAAGTTTCCATGAGAACAACTGGGGGCAGGGTAAGGAAGTTTATTAACCACACCCCTTCTGTGGACCATTTTTATAGGCTCAGCCTAGTTTTGAGGAGATCAGTAGAATTTAGAGAAATCTGTCTGTGCTCTGGACCCCACCTGAATACAAAGTAGTGGTTAACTCCCACTGAAGAAGTAGAAAGCATGTCCTTACCCTGTATGCTCCTCTGATGTGAGACACATGTTATTGCCACTAGGGGAAGGGCTCATAACTCTCCCACACCCAAGACTACTTATTTCAAGAAGAGGTGGACTGCTACTAGAGGAGAAGCAAGATCTGCTCCATTTCTGTACTCTCTACTGACATAGCCAGCTACTGGTAATGGTGGGGTAAGAAATGCACTCATTCATTTCTATCATCCTGCACTAATACAAGGAAGATTCTGTTGCCACCAGGGTAATGGGGTGAGGAAAGATGGAAGAACAGGTATCCCATTTACCTAGACCCTGCACTGATATAAAATGTAGAGTGGTTGCACTGAGGAAGAGCAGGAAATTTGCTTGGTCTCTAAACTCTGGACTGAGTAGGAGGTAAAGATTACATGCATTTGAGGAAGGGCAGAAAAGCTGAAAAAGATTTATCCCTGCAGTTTACATGCAAAGAGCACACCTAAGACTATGGCAAAAGCAGAATAACTATAAAATACATCTGCTCCCACAATGAAACTTCAATTGAGTGTGAAGCAATAACAATACTGTATATCATGGTCCCAGGGACAGGAGCATTACACAGGCATTAAGAATCTGATGAAATTGAAAGGTAGAACAGGGACACTAAGAGAAACCCTGTAGCATTCTAGGCCTCACACATAGCACAAGATACCAACAGTTCACCACTGGGATGTTTGAAGCCTGTAATGTACTTAATGCAGCTAAAGCAACAAGACCAATCCAGCTCAAATACAGAAAATACTGAGTCAACCCTTTAAAGTAACAGTCTGACAGAAGCAGAGGCATGTGCATTTTTTAGAAACAATGTTACTGACCTCAACCAAACTATTTTTACATGGCATGCCCTGCATTAAATAAAAAGTTAGAAGACATACAAAACAACCAACAATTTGATACGTTATTAAAAGGTAAAGTAGTCATCAGAATCAGACCAGTATTCCTAATTCAGACTTGGACCAAGATGTAGTCAGATAGCTTCTTTAAATAACTAATGTTTATATATTAAAAGATCCAGTGGAAAAGGTGAACAACATGTGTTAAAAGAACTTCATAATGGGATGCAAATAATAAATAAGAGCCAAATGGAAATGTTAGAAACCGAAAATATAGTAGATGACAATGTCTATAATGGGATTATTCAGTACCATGAATAAATTAGAAGAACAAAATTCATGAACATCAGAATAAGTCAATAAAAATAATGCAAACTTCATGAAAAGAAATATACCAAAAAAAAAGAAAGAAAAGGAATAGGGAACCAGAAATTGAACAAGATTAGTCTAATATATATGTAGAATGTGTGTTGAAAAAACAAGTGACCAGGAATGAGACAAAGTAAATATTTGAAGAGGTAATGTCCAATATTTTCCTAATTTAACCTGAACCAAAGATCTAAGAAGCTTAGATAAACCCAAACAAGTAAATACAAGAAAAACCTGGGTGCATTATATTTAAATGTTAAGACTAAAATAAAGAGATATTCCCAAAGACATCTGAGTAAAAAAGAAATATAGTAGGAACCACTGGTAAGAATTTCAGCTGACTTTTCATTAGGACAAATGAAATTTTAAAAATCAATGAAATAATATTTTGGATGTGTTGAAGTTTTAAAAAGTACTTAGAATTCTACTAATGAAAATACCCTTGAAATATTCTAGGTAAAATATAAAGATATTCAGAAATACAAATTTAAAATGAGTTCAACTCCTGCACAGCCACAGAACAAGAAATGTTAAAATAAGTTCTGTAGGTTGAAGCAAAATGTTATCAGAGGGAAATCCTTTTATTTCATCCTGTTTGTATCTTTATAACTAAAATGTTTTATTAAAAAATAAATTTAAACTTTCATCTTGCTTTTTGAATCCATTCTTATAATCTTTTCTTTTAAACCGGAGTGTGGATTTCATTTATATTTACTATTAAATAAAAAATTATCTTCATGTATTTGAAATTAAGCTCTGGTTTTGATTTACATTATTACATCTTCTCTTTAGTTATTGTTTTCCACTTGCCTACCTTTATATGGGTGAGACAAAGGTATTACATAGATGTATTGTGTACCCTTTTTCAGTTTTTCCCCATGGTTACATCTTATGTTACTGTAGTACAATATCAAAACTCAGAAACTGACATTGGGATGATACGTTTGTATATTTTTATGTCATTTATAGTTGTGTAACAACCACCGCAATTAAGATACAAAACTTTTCTATCACACAGAAATATCCTGTGTAAGTTACTACTTTAAAGTCACACTCACACCAATTTCTCCTACTATTCTTAATCCCTGGCAACTACAATTTTTTAAAAAAATTTATGTTGTGTTTTGAGAATGTAATACAAATAGTTTGTGACCTTGACCTTGGATTATTCAGTCAGCATAATATTCTTAAGATCCATTCAAGTTGATAATGTGTATTGATAGTTTATTCTTTTTTATTGCCAAGTAGTATTCTACGGTATGGTTATTCAAGAGTTTATTTAAGCATTCACATATAGAAGGACAATTGGTAATTTCCAGTTTAGGGCTATAATAAATAGAACTACTGTGAACAATCATGTACAGATTTTTGTATAGATGTAAGTTTTCATTTCTCCAGGATAAATATGTACATTGCTAAGTGGAAATGTATTGAGATTATTTTTTAAATAAACTTCCAAGTTATTCAAAGTGGCTTAACCATTTTATATTTGTGCCTACAATGGATGAAAAATCTATTTTCTCCATATCCTCACCAGAAATTGCAACTGTCATTATTTTTATTTTAGCTGTTGCAATGGTTGTATAATGATATCTTATAATAGTTTTAATATTTAACTTCCTAAAGGTTAGTGATGTTGAGCATCTTTTTGTATGCTTATTTGGTATCTGTTATCCTTCTTAGTGAAATGTCTTTTCATGTACTTTGTCCATTTTACTAATTAGATGTCTGTTTGTTTGTTTGTTTTTTGTTGTTGTTGACTTTAGATATTTCTTCACTCTATAAAGATAAAAAGCAAGCAGTATTATTTAGAAATGCATACATGGATAGTAAAACTCAAACACATCAAGAAAATAATTTCCATGCAAGACAATAATTATGAAAGCTAGAGGAAGTGGATTGTGATCAGGAAGATACAAGCAAAGGCTTCTGAGTTGTAATCATTGCTCCTTCTTTTGGCCCAGGGATTCTTTCTCTTAACACTGGTGTTTTTAATAATGGATTAAACTTTTGTATATGCCCTTTTATTTATATATTTTTTGCCCTTTCCTTTATGTCAACTTTGTATAAAATATTTTTAAAACAATAACAATGAACACTAGAATTATGGAGCACTCACTGTCAGGTGTTGTGCCAAATGCTTTAATTCACTATATTTAACCTTCCAATACTACCAATGATTGTAAGAAATAGGCTCTATTATTTTCTCATTTTACAGAGTCTAAGGTTCAGAATGCCTATGTAACTTATTTGAGTTAACATGGCTGGTATGTGACATAATGCAAATGAGCAGCTACACATGCCTGGTTTCAGTGGTCATGCTCTTAAACCATTAGGCAATACCAACCACCATACTCATTGGACCAATAATAGTCAGTGTTTATTACTTCACCTGTGATTACTATTTAGAGATTTGAACCATTGTATAAAAGTTGTGACATATAATTAATTCATTAATATGCTTCAAAAGCTATGGTAATACTATTTTAGAGACACAAGATTTTTATTTTAATAATTTGTGAAGATATGGTCAGATGAACTCTAGATATTACAATTATAAAGGAAAATAATTATTGTATTACTCTATGGTTCCTCTACTAAATGAAGTAAGACACTATATCCATGTTATTTCCTATTATAGTAAAAAATAAAATTACAAATACTTGTTGTGATCACCTTACATGGAATTTATGGTAAAGGTGCAGAGGGAAGGTTTTACTTGATAACTGATATTAGCATTAGCATTCATAACTCCATGATCATGTATTTGGATAGTAAATTTCAATAGCAGAAACCCTTAAACAAACCTCAAAATAAGTATACTCTAGTTGGGCTATGGCGTCTTTATTCTACAGGCTTCTGTCCCAGGAATTCAGAAAGAAATGAACACTAGTTCAATGGTCCAGACCATTGACCTGGTAGTAGTTATAAAAGTAGAGATCTAAAAACAAAACCAAACAAATAAACAAAAACTTTAATACTACCTTCATAGCCTCATGAAAATACAGACTCTTTAAAGGATAATTATAATGAAGTATGAGAATTGTGATGAACAAGCTATACATAAGGTATCAGAATAACCCAGACAACCTCTAACTCAGGCTTGAGGGGCAAGAGATATAATCCCAGGGCAAGAATAACTTGGCATATTAAATAGTAATATTAAATAATACTGTTACAGCCTAAATATTTATACCAATTTTAGAACTGTGTTCTCAGCTACTACATTCATGTTTTAGCATGTCCTTATTCCTTCTTAGAGTAAATGATTATTTTCCAGATATACTTCTTCTAAGTGAGAAAGGGCAATGAATCTAAAAAACTATTTTTTATATATGAATATTATAATAAGAAAAAGAATAGAACAAGAACCACCATCAGGGAATAGATGGCTTGCTCAAAGTATATTCATCTAGAGGGACAAATAATCAAACCTTCCAGTAACAATCTACATGTAGTTTCTGGATTTTATAAATTTGATTGCAAAATATATTAATTATATACTTCAGAAAAATATACATTTAAAATTATTAGGCAATTTATAAAGGCTTGAAGTGAAAATAAAAGTAACATAATAATCAGACACATAATAAACTGAAGGTATTTATCATGCAAACAAAACTCCAAGTCACAGGTGCATATTACTATTGAACCATAAACTGAGTTTATAGAACTCTAATTAAGAAATTTCCCTCATGACAACATGCTGCAGATAAACACTCTTTTAATTTATTTATTCACCTTTTTATCACCAAATGTTCGTGAGTCACTCAAATGTGTAATGGTTTGATACAACTTTTATATTTACATGATTGTAACTTAACTTTGAATAAGTAGATTTTCATGGCTGTAGCTATTCTGAACTTATTTGTGCTGTTGTGTCTTTTGTTCTATTAAATATCATTTGAAAAATGCATCAAACTTCAATATATTAAATAAAGTTTGTAATTATCTTACTGTAATTTTTAATACCTAGAGCATATTACTATTTATTTAATCAATTTAGTTAGGTAAAATTTTTTATTTAAATGTCTCAATTTTAAGTATATTGTTCAATGAGTCTTGTAAAAGTAGGCACCAATGTAATCCATGCCAAACCAAGATATAGACCATTTCCATCTCTATAAAATGTCCCCTCATGTCTTTTGCAATTAATCCTCTAACTTCAGCCACAGATAACCATTGATATGCTTCCTGTCACCATAGATTAGTTTTGCCACTTTAGAATTAATTAATTAATTAATTATTTTAACAATAAAAAATAACAATCCCTCCCTCTCAGACTTAAGACCCTTTATAATCTTATAAAGGACAATGGGCGAAGGTCTCGAGCTCCTCTAGCTGCTTCAAGCTGGACATGGTCATCGTCCTACCTACCCTTGGGTCCAGAAATCCCTAATAAGAGTGGGGGTGTGGAGGGGAGGGTGGTCTTCCCACATGGGGAAGGATCTTGCAGACTCCAGGTCGGTTGGCTGTCCCATCAACCGTTTATTTTCATTTAAGGAAAAAATGAAATAGGAGAAGATATTAAGAAGTACACGCTGGTTGTTACAGAATAGTCATGGGGATGTAAAGTACAGTATAGGGAATACAGTGAATAATAGTCTAATAACTATGTATGGTGTCAGATGGGTGTGAGATTTATATGGATGATCACTTATTAAATTATGTAATGTCTAATCACTGGAGTGTACACCTGAAACTAATATAATAATGTATGTCAACTGTAACTGAAAATTAAAAGTGATTTTTTTGTAAATAAATAAATAAATAAATAAAAAATAAAAAGCGCCCCCCCCAAAAAATTGTATATAAATGGAATCACAATGTTTTTTTGTGACAGTCTCTTTGACTCAAGATAATAATTTTGAGATTTATTCATATATCATGCATTTATTTATCACTAAGGAGTATTTTATTGAATAGATATACCATATTTGGTTTAGTGACTTATTTGTTGCTGGACATTTAGATTAGGAGGAAAGCTACTATTATGGTCATGTGCAAGTCTTTGTATATTTATGTATTTTCATTCCTCTGGATAAATATCTTAGAATGGTGTTACTATATCAAAATGTGAGTGTTTAACTTTATAAGAAATTATTAAGTGTTTTCCTAAAAGTTGTAGCACCAGTAATACATGAGAATTCCAGTTGTTTTACATCCTCTCCAAGATATGTAAGGCCATTATAGTGTGTTTATAGTACATAGTATCCCATTCTGGTTTTAATTTGCAGTTCTCTGATGACTAATGAAGTTGAACAACTTATAGTGGGCTTCTTGGCCATGCTTATATCTTATTTTGTGAAGCATCTGTTCATTTTTTTTCCATTTTTAAATTAGGTTCCTGGCCTTATGTAAAGATTTGTTATATATTCTCATTTATGCTTTATGAAGAGGTTCTCCTAGTTCATGGCTTTTCATTTCATTTTCCTTGCAATAGCATTTAAACAGAAGTTTTAATTTTTTATAAAGAACAATGTAGAACTGTTTTCTTTTATGCTTCATGATTTGGGGACTTATCTAAGAAATTGTCCCCTAACCCAAAGTCACAAATTTTTTCTTCTAAATATTCTAGAAGATTTATAGTTTTAGATTTTACATTTAGAGCTATCATCCATTTCAAGATAATATTTGTATATGATGTGAGTTAATTATTGAGGATTTTTAATATATAAATATCTAATTGCTCTGTGACCAGTTGTTAGAAGGAATTTCTTTTTAACTCATTGAACAACCTTGTGACTTTTATCAAAAACTAATTGACCAGTGGCTAATGAAGCAAAAGTTTGACAGAACTCCTCCCAGAAAAACAACAATTTAGTGAAAATTATAAAACAATCGATTATTAAGGTCTCTAGAAATTGTCTTAAGGACATATAGCATAGGGAGAAACAGTCATTCAAAAAAAGTCTGCTGGGTCTCAGGAAGAACATTCAGAGTCTGTGGTATTAGAGCCACAACCAGCTCCTTTACCTCCACAACTCTGCGTTATGGAAGGTCAGCCATAGGCACTGCACTGCAGGAAAGAATGGCCAAGAACACTGGATTTCCTTCACCTGCTAGCTGCCAGTCTCAGGTTATGGTTTCACCCAAGAGGGGCAGACTATCAGCAGTGCTTTATGTCTCCACCAGTTCATTATTGCAGAAGCTCTATTTCAGGAAAGTGTGAACAAGAGGACCTGCTCCCCTCCCCTCACCAAGTCTCCATTCATAGAGCAGAAGCATTATACTAGGTGTGGCAGACTGAGAACACTGAAAAACTGATTTTCACCACCTCCAACTCCCTAAGAGGGTAAGATTTAATTCTGGGAAAGGCAAAACAAGACCAGAAAGTGCCAAACACTTATTCCACTTATATTTGAATCATCACTATGCCACTCATGATTGTGTGACACTGGGTACATTTTTACTTTATCTTCTCTTTGACTCAGTTTCCTGTATAAAACAAGGCTTATAATTGTACCTACATCATTGGGTTTTTCTTAGAGTTAAATAAAAAGAGTATAAAGAACTTGAGTAGAGTGCAGTTCATTCAAGCAAAGCCTAATTCAAACAGTTGGGCTTTGGAGTCTAGCTTCTCTCATCAATTCAGAAACCTCTCTCTTGTTATTTAATCTCTTTCTCCTAAATAGGGTGTTTATTTATTTTTTTTAAAGATAATTTATATCAGGCTTTAAACATATTCTCTATCCTTCCAGTTAAAAAAAAATTCCTCACATCTCCTCTAATGCCCCCTTTCTCTGTGCCTTTCAAAAGCAGTCTTTCAAGTATGGGCCACAGTCATTGTCTTTTTTTTTTCTCACCCCTCAACTTCCTCTTTACCACTCAACTGGATTTTTAATCCCATTACTAAGAAAATTTATATAAACATAAGTCATTAATAACCTTCATACTGTCAAGTCTATACAGCTCTGTAAATTCCCTTTTCTAGTTCCATAAACTCTACTTATTAGCAATCAGAATCTCTTTCCTTGGGCCTCTCTAGTCACTCATCAGCTAGATCCCCTAAATTCTCAATCTTTGTCTAAAATTTTAATCACTTTAATGCATCAGTTAATTCTAATCTGTTCCCACACCTCTCTCACCTCTGAACCCTTTTTCTGGATTGGCATTGCCAGAGAATGCCTCTAGATTCTCTCCTTACCCTTGAACCTGGAGAATGGCAAATGTCCTCTTCTCTCCTTCCTAAAACTTCCAACTTTGAATCATCTGGGTTGAGATTATGCTGTTATGAGTAATCTACTGATCCTAGGGGTAACTGTCTCATTTCCTGAAAATTTTAGCTCAATATTCAATGTTATTTTCTACACCCTTTATCCCATCCTAACTTTTTGATGATTTTACTTTGTACATAGCTAAATCTTACAATAGAATTGTTATACCTATTTTCATTGGATGGAAACACACTCTAACAATCAATGGCTTGGAGCTAGCTAATGTGAGATTTTAAATTTAAAAAATTATAGATAACTTGGCTTTGAAGATAAAAGTTAAATTTCATGAAACAAAAGAGGCAAAGGAGTAGAGGAATGAAGAGATAAATGTGGCCTGTGAGAATAATATTTAAGGGTTATTTCCTTAAACAGACCTCTAAAGTGTGTTATTCCTCTAACTTAGAATATCTTCCCTCCCCTCTCTGCATATTAAATTCCTTCATGTCTTCTAGGACTCTGAGCAGACTCTTAAAACCTTCATATGAATATTCCATGATCCTCTCAACAAACAGCCAATCAGGCTGCATTTAAATCCTGGGTATTCAATAATCAGAACTATCTATTGAACACTTCTCATCCGTTACCTTATATTTTGTGTCTTCATGTAACTTTCTTACTGCATTGTATAAAGAGAAGGGAAGTGTAACAGATATTTTATATCTATCTTTCACCATTGATAAGGGTGAAATAGTATACAAATCAAATAAAAAAAGGAGAATGTAGTTTTTGAGGGGAAAAAATAACCATGGTTTTACAGATAAAGTTATGTCATTGTTAGGTATACTTCTTACCAGAGTAGGCATAGAATTTTTCATAAATTCCATAGAATTACAGTGTCACAAGTACAAGAAACCTTGTAGTTGTTCCCTTTGGTTTTGCGAATGCAAATACTGAGGCTGATAGATGGTAAGAGGTATACACCTGTTACAGAGCCACATATCTTGAATGGAAATTTAGGTCTTTTAATTCATTAGTTATTATTCTTTCCACTACACCATTTTTCCACACAGCTATTATGATAAATATTGGCATTGCTATTACAGTTCATTAAGTATATATAAAACCAACTTTGTTTTATTAGAACCTTAAACTTTGTTCACATGTGTGTAGACATTACTGTTTGTTACTCATTTCACATTCTTTTCTGATTATGAATTAAGATGTATCTCTTGACCCAGAATAGTATTTGCATTCTTCAGCACTCACAGATGCTTGCTCTTAGAAAATACCACTCATTAGGAAAACAACTGGTTGTATTAGAGTTAGGTACTAGAAATTTGGTGAAAATTTTGTGGAGATATTTCAATTTTTCCTCAATAATTTATTTCACTTCTATAATTATAGAAATACACTAAAAGTTATCCTGACTACTATTATAAAGGACATTTCAATATTTATATATTGTCAACATATTTAAATATATTTACTAATAACATTGGTGAGGTTTATGGTTACATGGTATTGATTAGCCACACATTTTATAGTGTCTTTGTTGTGTACTCTGCCCCTGGCTGGTTTGGCTCAGTGGATTGAGCGTCGGCCTGCGAGCTAAGTGTCGCTGGTTCGATCTGCCAGTCAGGGCACATCAGAGAAGGAAAACTCTGACTCCAAAAAACCTCCGCTGCCTTGCGGCATACCTCTTCAGGGGAAAGGCTAAGGGAGTAAACCCCGACAGGAAATCCGGAGCCGGAGTCCCTAAGGCAGTTTGACGTTGTAGTCAACACCGGCAACTCCTGCGGCGCACATGAAGCCAAGCTGTATTGACTCCGTCTTTCCCTTGGACCCTTCAGCTGCGAAGAGAGGGGGGGTCTGCTGCATGGGCAACAGCAGACCCTCCATATCACCCTGCCCAGGCTCTGTAGCTTCAGCTTCACTGGAGAGGACACTCCAGCATCATTGCAAGATGTTGATTCAACACGGGAGGAGACAGATACCGTGTCACTCCTGAGTCGGACTGCACAGCCATTCTCAGCGGTGCAGATAGACTCTTAAGAAGCTACACCATCGTCTCTCGAGACGGACAGCTGCCGACGATGTTGTGTACTCAGTAAGAAATCTAGATAACAGGGACTCATTTTTACACTCTCTAGCTACTTGCCAAATATAATTATAATGGATAAATTTTCTTAAACTTATACTTCACAAGCTAACTCCCTGTTCTCTTAAAACACAACTACTAATGCTTATGATACTGTGAAAGATAATAGTAAATAAGCTGATATCTTGCTATTTAAATTGTCCCAGGACCAACAGCATCAGCCACACCAGAAAACTTGTTAAAATGCATAATCTCAGGCCAATGCTCCAGACCCACTAAATCAGAATACGTATTTTAACAATATGAGGACTGCTTCAATTTATCCATTTACTTTTTTGATTTCTCTAGCTGGGTTGTATGTATGCTTACCAAATGCCAGTTGTGTTTTTTCCCTATATGCACAGCTATTTATACCCATTTGTGTGCTTACATGTTCTTGTAATTCAAAATGACAATATGAATACAAAGAGAAAGGTAATTATTGTCCTTATGAACTAAGTTGAATACTTTGTCAAGATTTAATAGATGTGAATTGCTACTATAATTGTCACTGGTTTTTCTTTAGGTAAAACAACTATTGAAGAACAAGGAAAACTAAAAATTTCTGGAAGGATTCTGAATTTCAATTACTTTGAGTGTGCCTTTACGTCCCTGTATTAATTTAAATATTCGTCGTCGTCGGCAGCCGTCCGTCTCGAGAGATATATATGTTTCATGAAACATATCTTGAAACTCTTTGACCTGAATCAAAATACTAGTGAACAAATTGCATCAGCAAAGCTTAAGTAAATCCCTTTAAGAAAAAAAATAGTCAAATATTCTCCCAATCTGTCTATATAATTTTTATACACACATAATAGACAGTGATTAAGTTGAGGTAAGGAATTCATGAAATAGAGTAAGGGCCAATGGAGCAAATATAAATTAAGTCTTATATAATTTACTTATTCAACAAATATGTCTAGAAAATTGATGTAGCAGAGATACAACTTGAGCAAGATAAACAAGTATCTGCTTTCACAGAGGTTCCCACTGATAGAGAGGTAAAACCCTGTCAAGTTGCTTGCTTTCGTTGAAGTGGAGGATTCTCTTCCACACAAAAATATCTACTTTATAGAGTTTTGATAAAGGTTAAATGATACATGTATAGAAGTTCAATAAATCTAATCCCAATTTTTACCTTTGTTCAATATCGGCATCAGCAGCCGTCCGTCTCGAGAGACGATGGCGTAGCTTCCTGAGAGTCTATCTGCACCGCCGAGAATGGCTGTGCAGTCCGACTCGGGAGTGACAATCCCTGCCGCACTTGTTACAGGTGAAGGCAGATGGCCGTTGTTGCTGCTGTTGACGCTGCTTCCGCCTCGATCTTTTCTGGACCGCCTCCTCGTTGCGCGCAGCCTCTGCGCGTGACGTACCTTGCCTGACCACGAGCCTCCAGGCTAGGCGGTCGTCTGCTTGAACTTCCCATGTGTTGAGATTGATGGAGCATTGTGTCATGTCCTTTTTGCAGATGTCTTTGAACCGCAGTTTTGGGCGCCCTGTCATCCTCTAGCCTTCTGCTAGCTCGCTGTAGAGGAGGTCTTTGGGAATACGGCCTGCATCCATTCTTTTGACATGGCCAAGCCACCTGAGGTGTCTCTCACTAAGAACTGCATGCAAACTGCTCATGTTGGCTCGCTTCAGCACCTCGGTGTTGGGAACCTTATCCTGCCAGGCGACATGCAGGACGCGTCGCAGGCACCTCGTGTGGAAGCTGTTGAGTTTCCTTTCATGCCTTGCGTACGTGGTCCACGTCTCGCTGCCTTAGAGGAGAGTGCTGAGTACGCAGGCTTGGTAGATGCGCAGTCTGGTTTTCTCAGTGAGGCTGGAATTGTTCCACGCTCGCCGGTTCAGTCTGGCCATAACTGTGGCTGCCCTGGCGATTCTCCGGTTGACCTCCAAGTCAACTGACAGAGAGCTCGAGATGGTGGACCCGAGGTAAGTGAAGTCGTTGACAACCTCCAGGGTGTATCCGTCGATGGTGATGCATGGGGTAGTCCCCGTGCCTTGAGCCATAACGTTTGTCTTCGTCAGGCTGATGGCTAGTCCGAACTCCTTGCATGCGTGGGAAAGGCAAGTGACTAGCTGCTGGAGTCCCTCTTTGGAGTGTGATGTCAAGGCTGCGTCGTCGGCGAAGAGCATCTCACGGATGAGCACCTCTTTGACTTTGGTCTTGGCTCGTAGACGGGCCAGGTTGTAGAGCTTGCCATCGGATCTGGTGTGAATGAAGACACCCTCGCTGCAGTCCTTAAAGGCGTATTGGAGGAGCATGGAGAAGAAGATTCCAAACAGCGTAGGCGCGAGGACGCAGCCCTGCTTTACTCCGCTGCTGACTGGGAAGGCCTCAGAGGTTGCGCCGTTGTAGGACACCGTGCTGTGCATGTTGTTGTGAAAGGACATGACCACAGCAAGCAGATGTGGTGGACAGCCAATCTTCCGTAGCAAGCTGAAGAGTCCGCTTCGACTGACCAGATCAAACGCCTTCATGAGGTCGATAAAGGCGAGGTAGAGTGGTTTATGCTGCTCGTGACACTTCTCCTGCAGCTGGCGTAGGGAGAAGATCATGTCCACTGTTGATCAGCCAGCTCTGAAGCCACACTGGGACTCTGGGTAGACGCGGGAAGCAAGGGTCTGCAGGCGGGCAAGAGCGACCCGGGCAAATACTTTGCCGACGACGCTGAGGAGAGAGATGCCCCGGTAGTTGTTGCAGTCGCTGCGGTCTCCTTTGTTCTTGTACATGGTGATAATGTTGGCGTCTCTCATATCCTGGGGGATGTAACCCTCCTTCCAGCAGAGACAGAGTAGATGGTGGAGCGGCTGTAGCAGGACTGGTTTCCCACTCTTTAGGATTTCTGGAGGGATTCCGTCGCTTCCTGGTGCTTTCCCGCAAGCGAGGCGGTTGATGGCTTTGCCGAGCTCTGCCGCAGTAGGTGGGGTGTCTAGCTCCTCCATGACTGGTAGGTCTGGGATGGCGTTAAGAGCAGTGTCTGTTACGGTGTTCAATATACAATGAAAATTATTGAAGTTTCTTGACAGAAGATTTCCTTGATCAAAGGTATTCTTCAGAAAATTAATCTACCTTTGAGAACAATTAGTCTAGGTAAGATGTAACAAAGAGTGTTTGGTATTAAAGTGATATGGGAGACAATTTACAGTAAAAACTCCCTTTTCCCAACTGAGAGGCTTTTCAGCTGACCTATTTAGTTCATCCTGAAGCATTAGTTCTCATTCCCACGCTACCAGCTCTGCCTGCCCAATCATCTTATTCAGACAAAAAGCAAATAAAATCTCTGGAGTAGTTCTTATACCTGAAAAGTTATGCAAGTCACTCCTTTTCCATATTTTGAGAGAAATGTTTTCTTAAAATTAAACTAGTTACATGGGAAAGGTCCAATAATTTGTAATCACACCTAAATAAACCTCTCTCCTTCCCAGAAAATCAGTAGCCCACATGGCTACTTAACCCATCCAGTACTTTTAGTACTACTATGGCCTACCTTACTCTCCTTCACATCATATAGAATCACATTAATATAATATAATAAATATAATATAATATACATTACATTATATTACATAACATAACATGTTAATATAACATAACAATATATAATTAATATACAAATTTATATTATATTATAAAATGAATATTTTGAGACAATTTAAAAATCATTATATTTTGGAATCTATAAAACATTTCTAAATTTATAGATCTAAGAAATTGTGATAGAAACTATAATATTTATATATCAGTAAAAGACTATGTATCAAAACATACAGCAGTACAAACATGTTTAACTTTTATAGCTTAAATTCATATATTAGCAAATAAGTATTTTAAAATTAATGACCCAGAGACAGTAAAATAGGAGTTTCCAGGGGACAGAGCAGGAGAGAATGAAGAGTTATCATTTACTGGGTATAGAAATTTAATGTGGGAAGATGCAGTAGTTCTGGGTTTTGATGGTGGTGATTTTTCATGACAATGAGAAGATAGTTAATGCCACTGAACCATATACTTGAAAGTGGTTAATATGGTAAATTCTGTGTTTGATAATAACAATGCCTTTCTAGAGTCTCTTCACTAATTCTGTTCTCTTCACAAATCTTCTCCTAGCTTAATTGATTTTATCCAATAGTTATAATAATCATTTCCTTGTTTTATATATAGTCATTAAAAATGGAAGCTATTTGTTTCAATTCAACTAAGTTGCTTAAGGATTTTGGAACTATTTCAGAAATATAATTTATGTTATAGATCTGAGAATTTAAAGAAATTCATAAAATAACAAAATTAACCTCTGTGTCCCTCAAGTTTCTTTTTAATTACAGAGAGACAAAGTTAATTTGTAAAACATCTCTAATGAAAAATGCCCTACTAAAGTATACAATGCTTATAATTCTGTGAGCTTTTGAACTCATATTGTCCTCCTGTATTATTTGAATCTAGTCATTTCTTGAAACTTCTTATGATGTCTCATGTTTCCTCTATGTAACTGCTTAGTCTCTTTTCCCCTTCTAGTCTCAGAGGAGATAAATTGTTAATATTTACCTCCCAGTTCTGTAGTAGTCAAAAGGAAATTGATCAACTCAAAAGCAGCATTCTCTTAGAAGTATATTAGTTATAAATAATAAATTAAATCCTAAATATTGGCTCAGGTGTTGTGTGAAGAAGAGAAGTAACGTTCTAGGAGTGTGCTTGTCTGACAGATCTAATGTGATACAGGCTTAATAAAGGCATGTAATCCAGGGGAAAATTACTTAAACCTTTTAAAATTCAGCAAAATTGTAATATTGGTAGCAACCACAAAGAGAATTAAATGTATAATTTCAAGCACACTGTAAGTACCAAGTAAACAATACTTATTGTTGTGATTTTATTTATTTTGTTTAACTGTTAATGATTGAATAGCCTCATTTTTTAAAAAAACTTTTTTTCTTCAATACTAATCTCATTGAAGAAAAAAGAAAACGTTGATTTTTATCTCTCTACCACAGGGTCAGGGACCCAATATATCACCACTGTGTATTTCTGCTTACTTCATTTATTCATGTTTCCTCCTTTCATTTATTTATAAACTATTTGAGACCCTGTTAAATAGTTAGCACTGTGCTTTTGCCATCTGCTATACCATAAAATAGAAAAATCATTCTCCAGTATATTACCTCAACACTAGCAAAATGAAACAAGTTCCTGAAAAGACCAACTCATTATCCATTTTACTTATGAAAACACATATGACTATGGACAAAGTTTACCTTAGAGATAATATAGACTATAATCTATTAAATATATGTGCAATCTCAGTGTATTTGCTCTAGAAATGCTTATAGTTTTTTACCCCAGAAAAGTCAGAAGCAATTGCTACATGTGCAGAATTTGGCCCAATGTGGTGACAGATGACAGTACAAAAATTACTGACTATTAAAATATTCAGTAGGTCCCAAGGTAAGCTGAACTACTGTCAGTGCCAAAAAATAATAATTAAAGGTTTATTTTATTTGTATTTTAATCAGTCAGATGGTTAGAATAATAAACATATCACAAATTAAATTTAAAACACAGATTATAAGTGAACATTTAAATAATAGTTATTGCATCCCATGGTCAATATGCATTAAAACCAACTACTCAGTTATATTACAACTTTATTACAATTTAAACATTAATAATATAAATGCAGAGAATAAAATTAACAAAAATGTACCATGAAATTTCATATTAAATAAAACTAAATCCATAAGGAGAAATCACAATCAATGCAATTTCTGTATTTGTTTAAGAAATAATTTAAAAAACCAACATTTGCTCTCATAGTTTTTTTAATATTGCTCTTAATATGGTTATACAAATATTAGTAAATATTTTAAAATAGATGACATGACTCTGTACATGTCATCTATTCATTCTCCACTTGATAGCAAATCATTCAAGTGAAAATACACGACCAAAATTCTGAGCAATTTGAATGCAAATTAAATCAATACAATAACTTAGATGTATTTGCCCTTGGAAAAAGTGCAAGTTCAGGTAGCTGTTCAGGATCTTTTGTTTAGTCAGTCTCCAGTAGTATAACTATACTTAAAGCAGCTATTTTAATCTCCATTTTAAGTGTGGAAAAGCCCAGAGCATGAAGACTTATAACCAAAACATGAATGTACTCAAAATACTAAGCCATAATTATGGGATTTTTTTCTCTAAACCTAATCAAAATAAAACATTTATATAAAAATCATGAAATTCAGTTTAAGAACTAGATAGAAAATGCTATTATCTGTGCCAATCACTTGTTCATATAACACTGACTGAGTATGATTATAGTTGAAAGAGTGTATAGTGTATTGTAGCCATAAAGATTTTGTTCCAGAATATTCTATTGAATAATTCCAACAGATAACTATTCTAGGAGATTCTTCAAGCTCTAGCTTTTCCTACAATGAAAATGAATAGCAATGAAGAAACAGAACTGCAATACCAACTTCCAAGCATGAAGTAGGAACTAAAATGTTTTTTGAAACCATTTTCAGTGACTTTCAGATTTTAATACATACCATCTCTGAAGAATAACAATATTACTAAATAAATTAAATGTTCACCTTAGAAACTTTGAAAAATATGTTATACAAGCTCATAACACTGTTGTTAATGCACTCAGATATGATCGTGTATCTATTATTCAGCAGGTTACTGGACCAGGAAGTCTTCAGAGATACAGAGATACAGCACTCACCTCCTATAGTGTGGTGAGAGTGTGGTCACATATGTAAACAAAAAATAACTAGTCTAGCTAGAGACATATACAAACATGGGTAATGAGCCCTGGGAGCAAAGAGAAGGAAGTCCCTAACTGAGCCTATAAAAGGTCAAGGTTTTTACAAAAGAGAAGATACTTGAGATGACAGAGGAAAGATCAAAGACTCCCACTTTTTCTTCAAAATTATGAAGACTGTTGAGATATTCTAGAGCCTCCCAAAGCCCAGAGACCACTCGTGACTAAGGAGTATTTTAGGGAGGTCAGTCTTTCAACAAACCAAAAGGGGGTGAACAATCGTGGTGACTCCTTTACAGGAGTCGAGGTAAAGTTGAGAGATTTACTGGTAGGTCTGCTGTACTGTTTGGAAATATTTGATGGCTCCTGTGGAAATCACCTAAGCCTGGCCAATGTGTGCATGTGCTATGGACTTAGAACATGAGAGGATTCAGACTATGAAGAACAAATATCCACTTAGGAGTGAGTACCTGGTAATAACCAAAACGACACAGTGTATTCTGGATTCTTATCTTTCTCACAGCCAAGGATTAATGCTCTTTCTCCATCTGCACATCAGCAGTATTCCTCCAAGCCATGCATTTTCCATAACTCTGAATTAAAATCTCTCTTTTTATTTCTCATAGCTTCAGCAACCTTTTAAAACTTCAGGAGATATGAGAGAATGAAAGAATCCTAGCTACAGATATTAGACAAAAATGGGAAAAGGCAGGATTCCATGTCAGATGTATTAGAGTAATCAAAGCCAAAGATAAATGTACTGATAGAAAATAATTTAATCAGAAGACAGAGAGCAAGTGTATATAAGGTTATGTCTGCTGACTAAATCATGACATTTTAAAAGCAGCAAATCTTGTGCGCTATATAAAAATGGACACGGGACATCTGGCCAAGATGGAGGTGTAGACAGGCTATGTCTTCCTCCACAACTAAGAAGAAATACAACTACCTCAAAACTAGAGAAAACCAGAAGTTCCAGATAATCAAACTGCATGAAAGTCCAGCAAACAAAGATATAAAAAAGAAATACTCATCTAGTCAGGTAGGAGGGGCGGAGCCAGGGTGGAGGGGACATGGTGTGGTGGCGGAAGCAGCGGCAGGCTGGTGGGAAGTGCAGTCACACACTTTAAAAGTCAGGAAGGACACCTGGGGAGCGTTCCCAGCTCCTCACCAGACCTCACAGCTCACGGTCCCAGCACGGGAGAAAATAAAGTCTTATTGCTTCCAATTGTGCAGACCACTGGGTGTTAGGGTGGAAGCAGAAACTGCCAGTCTCTCAGCAGACTTTTCTTGTTTAAAGGGACCCCACAGTCCTAGAATGTCCGCAGACCCATCCACTCTGGGAATGACAGCCAGGGAAGCAGCTAGAGGGGCGCCAGTCCGGTGTGGAAGTGGAAGAGTTGCCTGGAAAAGGGGCAAGTGCTGGGCAGGCAGCCAGCATTGTTCCCTCTCAGACTCCTCCCCCGCATACAGTGCCACAACATGGTAAAATAGGTCCGCCAGTACTGGCGAATCTCAGGCTCCACCCCTTTCAATGTAAGAGGAGCTACAGCTCTACCTGGGATGTGGAGGCAAACAAACACAGGAGTCCGTCAGAATGAGGAGACAGAGATGTATGGCCCAAAAGGGGAAACGGATCAAGATTCCAGTGGGAGAACTAAACGACAAGGAGATAGCCAACCTAACATATGAGGAGATAGACAACCTAACAGATGCAGAATTCAAAACACTGGTGATAAAGATGCTCACAGGCTTGACAGATATGCTTGAGTATGGCAAACGCATAAGAGAAGAAGTGGAGGCTATGCTAAGTGAAACGAAGGAAAATACACACAAAACCAATGGTGAAGGGAAGAAAACCGGGGTTCAAATCAATGATTTGAAATGAAGAAAAAAACAGTCAACGAGTGCAGAATGAGGAAGCAAGGACTGAAAAAAATGAGAAAAACTCCCCAGATTTTTGGAAGGAGATGAACATACAGGTTTGGGAATCACGGAGGGTCCCTGGGGAGCTGGACCCAGAGGGGACCACACCAGGACGCATCATGACTGAGATGCCAAAGGTGAAATATAAAGAGGGAGACCTGGGGGCAGCAAGAGCGAGGAGGGGAGTTGCCTACAGGAGGATGCCTATAGGACTATCAGCTGATTTCTCAGAGGACACTTTGCAGGCAGGCAGGGACTGGCAAGCAGTATTCAATGTGATGAAAAGCAAGGACCTACAACCAGGATTACTCTATCCAGCAAAGCTATCATTTGGAATGGAAGGGCAGATGAAGTGCTTTCCAGACAAGGTAAAGCTAAAGGAGTTCATCATCACCAAACCATTATTATATGAAATGTCAAAGGGACTTACTTAAAGAAAAGAAGATATAAACTATGAACACTAAAATGACAACAAACTCACAACTATCAACATCTGAATCTAAAAAATGAAAACAAAATCCAACTAAGCAAACCAGAATAGGAACAGAATCATAGGTATGGGGATCATTTGGAGGGTTTTCAGCAGGAAGGGGGGAGGGGGAGAAATGGGGATATGTGCAGGGATTAAGAAGCATAATTAATTGGTTGGTACAAAATAGACAGGGGGAATTTAAGAATAATATAGGAAAGGGTGAAGCCAAAGAACTTATATACATTACCCATGGACATGAACTAAGGGGGGTGGGATTGCTAGAGGGAAGGGGCGTACTGGGTGGAGGGGAACAAAGGGGGAAAAAATCGGAACTACTGTAACAACGTAATTAATAAAATACACTTTAAGTAAATAAATAAATAAATGAAAGCAGCAAATCTTTCCAACCTTCTTCTTAACACTCAGAGATAAGATACTGAATTTAAGAAGTATGAAATCATTTTATTTTTTGCTGGCTAATCTGATACTGCTGTGTTAATGATGGATATTTTGCTTAGATATAAATATATGCTCAAACCCTTACTGTTTTTATAATGTTTATTGCAGTAATTTCAGGCACAAAGCCAAGCAAGTAGAAAAGTAATTTTAAGGTAAACAATATTTTTCCCAGCTTAACAATTCATTTCTACATTATCATAGGTTAGAAAGTGGTAGTTATCCCAGGGTGGTGAATATTCTAGTAGCCATTCAATCCATGTAGACTGGGATGGGAAGGGTGAGAGGATAGAATTATGTAATAGTCAATATTATCCAATGTTGATTTAAAACCACACTAAATAAATTGACTTATTAAGAGAAAAGCAAGAAGTCTACATAAACCACATAACTGTTTTGTTTCCTCCTTTTGTTTTCTTTTTTTGCCTAAGGGTTGCTTCATTCCCCAAGTGGCATTCAAGTGACAGTGGGCAGCAGGAGAAATTATCTTACATAAAAAACTAATTTATTCAGCACTGTGCCACATACATAAATTCATAGCTTCAGATATATGAAATATAAATGTGGTCACTTTAATGTTCCATTTGACTTGTATGTTCAAAGAAGCTAAGGTGTTCCTCTGTAAAAATACATTTCAAGAGTACTGAGAAATAGCTTCAAAACTATATGTCTGGTTAAAGAAATCATAATATTCACTTTTGTAGATGTGTGTTCTTCAGAAATGCATGCATAACCTACACATCACACAAGATATCCTGTGTAGTAGCTTCAGAATACTCAACTCTTATTTTTTATTTTTTTATACTCTTGATTTTTTATCCTCATCAGAGGACATGCATATTGATTTTTAGAGAGAGGGGAAGGAAGGGAGGAGAGAGGAAGAGAAACATAGATGTGATAGAGAAACTTCAGTTGATTGCCTCTCATGCACACTACCAAACCCATCACCAAGGCATGTGCCCTGACTGGGAATTGAATCTGCGAACTTTTGGTTTACAGGATGATGCTCTAACCAACTAAGCCATGCCAGCCAACGCAGAATAGTCAACTCTTGACATAATTTTCTGTTTGGGCCTTTATAATTGGCTCATCAGGAGGTGTTTCAGATTATACACTGGCACACACTCACTCAAAGTATTAGTTTAGTTTAGAAGTAGTATACGTTTCACGAGTTAAGGGGCCTAGGCCTATTCTAAATGTGAAGAAAAAGGAAAGCCCTGTATAAGTTCTGTTATATTTCCTTCCTATGTTGCACCATAACCACAAGCAAAAACACAGTATTTTTACACATAAAAAGACTGAAGTGATCATTGTGATCATTTTAGAATACCTGTTGTGTTAATAGAAGATGAAAAGTTATCACCATAAAATTTTACCTATTTTTCTTTTTTAAAGAAGATTGAACTTTTAGGCTCAGCAGTTGCCTTCCTAAACCACTGTCTCTCTTCTGAATCCCACAGCAAAAAGAAAGACTTTACATTGCTCTGAACATGGTACCAGCCAGATAGGCCCTGCTTCCACCTCCAATAATATACACCTCACTGTATCGCAGGATTTTAAAAAATATTATATTTAATTATTTATCATGGATTTTTCACTATATTGCGGGATTTTGCAGTACTGTATACGTGTGTTGTTCAAGTTACATAGGTTTTAGAGTGTAGAATAAATGTAAGGTTCCTACTTTGCGGGGGGGGGGGGGTCTGGAACGTAATACCTGCAATAAGTGAAAGAATACTGTATAAGGAAAGTAGGCTGTTTTCATTCATATTGATGATGGATCATTTTAGTCGCCTAAAACAAATTAGTGCTTCTAGTCAAGATATTGACTTGACCAGGTAATTAGCACAGTGAAGGCTGGTATTAGGTGAGGTACAGGCAGGAGAATTTTTAATTTGCATTTAGGGCTGGCTTCCTGGTGGTAGTGATTTAGAAAAAACATTTGAAAAGCTACAATTTCATAGCTATGTCCCTGAGTGAAAATAGAATCAGATTTCCTCCCTCTATGCCAGGTGTAATGGGGAAAAGTAGGCATTCACATTAGAACATTAAAACAGTAGTTTCCATTAACAATCTTTTAATTAATTAATTTTTATATTTCAATTACAGTTTATTTTCAATACTGTTTTGTATTGGTTTCAGGTATTCAGCACTGTCATTAGACAATCATCTAAAAAGTTTTATTTTACAACACTCAGGTAAATGATGAGACTAGAATAGCGGTTGATTAATGTTCCAAATTTTCCCAGGGAAATTTATTAAACTTAGTTGATGGATGGACATTTTGTGAACAGGCAGGACTTACCTGAACAAAGTGAGATAGATCAACGGAGACTACTGGCCCAAGGACAAATTTGCCAAGGCAGAGAAACCATAAGTAAGAAGGGAAGAGTTGTTAGAGAAAACCTATACTTCCAAAGGATACAGAGGTTTTGAATAACACCTGGGTTTCTCAGGGAGAACATGATTCATGACTAGCAGGAAAATAAAATTAGAATTTGAGTTACAGAGTTAGGATTTTATTCCGGAGTACATAGATGTGAAATTGCATCGCATATAATCAGGTCATTCAATAATCACCGTTCAGTTTAATATGACCCAGGATCTCCTGTTAATTCATCTTCCTTTCTCTAACATAATTCTTTACATCTCTAACTTCCTTTTGGGTATATTACATTATATTATCTCCACTGTAATTACCTTAAGGAGAGAGAAAATAAAACCACGATCAAGAAGGTTTAAAATAAGAACTGCATTTTAATATATGTTTAGGGAGATACCACACCAGAGTTTAATGTATACCATGGCTATGCTGTGGTAGAGAGGTGTATGTTTTGTGGGGCTAAAAATGTATTTAGTTGAGACAGGGTACTAAAAAATATAAGCAAAATAAATGAAAATTGTGATACAAAAGTAAATACACATTTATAAAAAAAAGATAATAGCAAATTGCCCATTTTAAAAGTTGATAAACATATCATATATTCCAGAAAATAATGTAATATAATATTCTATTAATGAATTCTCTAATACCCTCTACAACTCTTTCTTTCCTGCAGTTTTATGACTAAATAATTTGATCTTCACTTTATATGATGATGATGTAATATAGTTGTTATGGAGAAAACAAAATGATAAGTCAGCTATTCTTCAGTATAGGTAATTGTCATTTGTTTTTAATTATTAATAATTTAGAAAATGAATCTGAAATTAAGGTATACACAAAAGTAATTCAAAAGCACTTTAAATTGCTCCTGTGTTGTATTGAACTACATAATATGTAATCAAATTATTCTTGTGCTACATAAATTTATTTATTGATGAGTATATATAAAAACTTCTTCAGACAATTTAATTGCACTGATGGTGATTTTCATGCTTGTATTTTTTTTAATTTAATTTTTATTGTTTTTCTATTACAATTGTCCCACTTTTTTCATGCTTGCATTTTTTGGAAGTACCAGTCTTCAACAGGGAAAAAAAAATGTACCAGATATACTAAGATCCAATTCGATATGTTGGGATGCATAAAATTAGCAGCTTCACACTGAGGTATACTGGATATTTATGGAATTGCTGTACATTTTTGTCCTACAAACACAATTATAATATATTTTTTTGACAAAAGTGTGGTGATTACCAGAGGGAAAGGTGGGGTGGGAGGATAAAAAGGGGATAAATGGTGATAGAAGGAGACTTGATTTGCACTGGTAAACACACAATACAGTATACAGATTACATATTACAGGGTTGTATCCTTGAATCCTGTATAATTATGTTAAGTATTGCCACCCCAATATATTAAACATTTAAAAAATAATATTTTCCAAAATTTGCCCATATAAAAAATATATTACTTTTATAATTTTAAAAACTGTTTTATCAACTATACAACTAAAAGCAGAAAATTTCTTTTAGAGTGGTTGTCAGTAAAAATTGAACACATATTTTACACATCTGATTAATGGAATTTCCATAGGAGAGTTTTTTTTTTGTGTGTGTGTGTGTGTGTATGTGTGTATGTGTGTGTTTTTGTTTTTGTTTTTTAATGGTAGCAGTATGGTTTACTAAGCTGTGCCTTAGTACTGGCACTGACTGGGGCCTGCCCATGGTGCTCTCCCATACACAAAGTCTGGATGTTCTGCCAGTTAGTTCTTTTTGAGCAATGATACCAAGAAATTGACATTTAAGTGGATGTTGTACACAGTCTCATCATGTCACATTCACATGGCTAACAACCACTGCCAGACACAGCAACATCATCATCTGGAAACTGATCATGGATTTCACTTCATTGACTTTGGTTACCATGTTCTCATTGTGTGTCAGCAAGGAAGGAAACTTGCTAGCCTTATTCAGGGCTAAGCTCAGGATTTGTGGGATCTCCTTAACCAAAAACTCTGAAGCCAAAAAGGTGTCACACTTTGTGGCCAGCTTCTTGACCAGTTTCTTACTCTTGTTGAGTTTCTTTAGCACCTTCATATCTAGGCAGAGAGTGTGCTGATTCCCCAGAACACATGCACAGGATTTGGGGCATGTAGTGGACTTAAGCCTGATGGCACCCAAGAAATGTTTCTTTCTGAAGGTCATGGTTCTTCAAGCTGATCTGCAGATCCACCCTCTCTAAAAACTTCTGGCACTTGCACTAATTCCAGTGCAAGACTTCTGGTACTGGCTTATAGAGGGAGTTGCGGGAGACTTTACAGCTCATTATTTCTCATGCCACAAAAACTAGAAAAGGCCAGCTTTTGACACATTTTTTAACCTAGTTTCTCTTTCACTGCCAATAAACTTCTAGTACTAAGTGCCATGGACATATTTATATCAAGACAAAGCATCTTGACCAATGCTTTTTGTCATTAATCCAGATGTCGTATCAGAGTGGAACTATTCCTACAATGGAAAACCAATTATAACTTGCTGACACATTTACCATTTCTAGTGCTCATGATATCATTTCTGATATTTCCTGTTTCTGGAAGCACTCCCCCCCTAATATTTCTCCTAGTATAGGTCAGTTAGTGATGAATTATTTCACCTTTGGACATCTGAAAAAGTCTTTATTTTATCCTTGTTTTTGTGATTTGAAAAATAGAGACATTTATTGTAGAAGATATAAAACACAAGAAACATACATAGGACAATGACACCTCAGTCCCCTTCAAAGTAGGCACCTTGGGACCTCACACAGTTCTCCCATTGCCATCAGATGCCCATTGTTTTTTCTTAAATCTCATTGATTGTCTGAAATTTCTTCCCTTTCAAAGATGATTTTAGATTGGGGAAAAGCCATAAGTTGCAGGACACCAAATCTAGGTTATAAGATGACTAATGTTTCACAAAAAAAAAAACTCTCAATGAGACATGATGCCTGAGTGGGCATACTGTTGTGATGAAACTGCCAGTGACCAGTTTTTCATAACTGTGGCCTTCTGTATCATTCAAATAGTTCCTGTGGAGGAATATTCAAGCTTAACACAAAATTTGATGCAGATTCATTGCTCTGCTTAGTAATTTTGAATGTGACAGTCACAAAGTACACATGCTCACTCAAAGGCATCTAACGCCCCCACTGACTAGTAGAGTGAAGTCATTGTTCACACACGCACATTTCAGTCCACTCTCCTTGGCTGCCAGGTTATTTTGATGTTGCACAAACTATTCTCGTTATGTTAACAATGATTGGACTTTTTCCAGACAGGCCTTGTGTATGTTCACTGTGTAAAGAATTCTGGGTTGTGAGATTTTACATTTTTGTTTTATTTGTTATATTTTGTTTTTCCCTTTCAGAATGTTACACCTCAGTCTTCTGCTTTGCATTGTTTATTTTACACTTATATTTTACCCATCTGATGATTGAAATAATTTTTCATAAGCCAGCTACTGGGACATATATTTCAAACTTTCCTTTTCAATGTATGTAAACTTCTGTCATGAGTATCTGCTGTCATTTTTATCTTTATTCCTCTGTACATTATGCAATGTGTCTTTTTCCCATTTAAGATTTTCTCTTTATACTGGTATTGAGTAATTTAGGATGTATTTCATTTTTCTTGTGCTTGAATTTTGTTGTACTTCTTGTATCTGTGAGATTATACAGTGAGCCAAACTTGTAAAGTTTTCAGCTACTGTTTCTTCAAGTATTGTTTGTGGCCTTCCACCACAGGGACTCCGTTCATGTGCATTAGACTACTGGACATTGCTCTGCAGCTCAATAGGGAATTCTCCTTTCTCTGTTTTTCAGTATTTTTACCTCTGTGTTTCATTTGAAAAATACCTGTTGCTATGCCTTCAAACTCACAAATACTTATATGCTTTTAAAAATCATTTATAACTCTCCTTAACTTGTGAGTTCTTCTACCTCCTTGAAAACCTGGACTTTTATAATTGCTTTACTAGCCTTGTGAACTAATTTTATGATCTCTATAATTTTTTAAAAATATTGCTTTTTCCAGTTTTGTTGAGATATAATTGACACATAGCACTTTATAATTTAAGGCAGTGGTTTTCAACCTTCCTAATGCTGTGACCCTTTAACATAGTTCCTCATGTTGTGGTGACCCCCAACCATAACCAAAGTATAATGATTAATCACAAAAACAATATGTAATTATATATGTGTTTCCCGATGGTCTTAGGTGACCCCAGTGAAAGGGTCATTCAACCGCAAAGGGTTCATGACCTACAGGTTGAGAACCGCTGGTTTAAGGTGTACAGTATAATGTGTTTATATACATATATTTTGAAATTATTACCACAATGTTTAGTTAATATTCATCATCTCATATAGAGGAAAAAATTACTTTCCTTGTGATGAGAACTCTTAGGTTTTACTATCTTAACAACTTTCAAATACACAATACTAAAATGTTAATTAAAGTCTTTGTATTGTACATCACATCTCTAGTACTTAATTATCTTATAAGTGGAAGTTTGTGCCTTTTAACCACCTTTATCCAATTCTACCCAACCTCTATCCCTGCCTTGGGTAACCACAATAAATGAGTTTGTTTGTTTGTTTGTTTTTTTTTTAGATTACATATTTAACTGAGATTGTACAGTATTTGTCTTTGTCTGACTCATTGCACTTATCATAATGCCTTCAAAGTCCATTGATGTAACAAGTGGTAATATTTCCTTCTTTGTATGGCTGAATTGTATGTATGAACATAGAAAGGGCTGCAGATGTCTCATCAACATAGTGATTTTGTGCCCTTCAGTTATATACCCAGAGGTAGAATCGTTAGATCACATAGCAGTATTATTTTTAATTTTTTGAAGAACTTCCATACTATTATCCATAGTGATTGTGCCAACTTACAATTCCACCAACAGTGTACAAGGGTTTTCTTTTCTTCACATCCTTGCTAGCAGTTACCTATGTCTTTCTTATGATGGCCATTCTAACAAATGTGAGGTGATCTTTCATTTCTTGATTTCTTCATTAGTGTCTTTCTCTCTCTTTGTATGCCTGGTAATTTCTGATTGGGTGCTAGATATTGCAAATTTTACTTTGTGGATGCTGGGCACTTTTGTATTCTTTAACTTATTTTATAATATATATTATTTCACTTTATTGTTGTTCAGTTCCAATTGTTCCCATTTTTCCTCCATTTCTCTCACCTGCTCCACCCACCTTCTGCTCCCGCAGTCAATCCCCACCCTGTTGTCTATGTTCTTGGGTCCTTTATACTTGTTCCTTGACCAACCCTTCCCCTTATTTCTCCCATCATCCCCCTCCCACTTCCTGTCTGGTCACTATCAGTTTGTTTCTTACTTCCATGTCTCTGGTTCTATTTTGCTCGTTTGTTTGTTTTGTTCGTTAGATTCTGCTTATAGGTGATATCATATAATAGTATTTGTCTTTAACTGCCAGGCTTATTTCACTTAGCATAATACTGTCGATTTCTATCCATGCTGTCTCAAAGGATAGGACTTCCTTTTTTCTTTCTGCTGTGCAGTATTCCATTGTGTAAATGTACCACGGTTTTTTTATCTACTAATCTACATATGGGCACGTAGGCTGTTTCCAGCACTTGGCTACCATAAATAGTGCTGCTATGAACATAAGGGTGTATGGGTTCTTTTGAATTGGTGTTTCAGGATTCTTATGGTATAATACCAGCAGTGGAATCACAGGGTCAAATACCAGTTCCATTTTTAGTTTTTTGAAGAAATTCCATACTGTTTTCCACAGTGGCTGCACAAGTCTGCATTTCCACCAACAATCCACTAGGGTTTCCTTTTCTTATCCTTACACTTTGTTATGGAATGCAGTTATATAGAAACCCTTTGACTTTTCAAGGCTTTATTTTAAGAGTTGTTAAGCTAAACAAAACAACAAAAAAGAAAAGCCTTTATTCCAGGGCTAATTTTTCTCCACTACAGAGGGAATATGTTCTGTGTATTACAAAGATCTGAGCCCTGGCTGGTTTGGCTCAGTGGATTGAGCGTCGGCCTGCGAGCTAAGTGTCGCTGGTTCGATCTTCCAGTCAGGGCACATCAGAGGAGGAAAACTCTGATTCCAAAAAACCTCCGCTGCCTTGCGGCATACCTCTTCAGGGGAAAGGCTAAGGGAGTAAACCCCGACAGAAAATCCGGAGCCGGAGTCCCTAAGGCGGTTTGACGTTGTAGTCAACACCGGCAACTCCTGCGGCGCATGTGAAGCCAAGCTGTATTGACTCCGTCTTTCCCTTGGACCCTTCAGCTGCGAAGAGAGGGGGGCTCTGCTGCATGGGCAACAGCTGGCCCTCCATATCACCCTGCCCAGGCTCTGTAGCTTCAGCTTCACTGGAGAGGACACTCCAGCGTCATCGCAAGATGTCGATTCAACACGGGAGGAGACAGATGCCGTGTCACTCCCGAGTCGGACTGCACAGCCATTCTCGGCGGTGCAGATAGACACTTAAGAAGCTACACCATCGTCTCTCGAGACGGACGGCTGCCGACGATTACAAAGATTTGTTTTGTTTTATTTTGTTTGTTTTTTTCCCACTGGGTCAGAGAGATAACAGATAATAGAAGCGGGGATAGTATAGCTGCTCTGGAACCCGTTGAATTTTGGGAAGATAACAGGAGTTTAAAAACTAAAACAGACGAGTATGATTTTCTACAGGTTTAGAAGATCAAGCATGTAATACCTTTGATAATGATTTTCAGGAGAGAATGGGCTCATCTACACATTAGTATATATATGTTAATATTCTAATAACATTGTCCTGTTTGTCCTTATGCAAGAACTAGTTAAAGTCTTCAGCAGCATAAATTGAGCTTTGCTCTAGTGTGAATTATTTTTTAGTTTGGTTCAAGAGCATTCACTGAGTGCTTCCTATATGTCAAGTTTTATACTTGATGACTTTTATTCCAAAGCTGAATAAGATTTAGTCTCCCTCTTTGTGAAATGAATAGTCTCTTTAATTTGAATAATTAACACGTGTAAAATATTTAGATTGTGCTTGACTATTTGTAGGCTCTGGTAATGGTAGCAATCACAGTTGTGACAGCAACATTGGTATTTGTATTATATGGTTCAAGTTCTGTTTATCTTCTTTCTAAACTACTTTTGACCAAATTGACTGCACTGGGATTTGTTGTTTCCATCAGCCAAGGCTTGAAGAAGTATTTGTTTATATTATCAGTCTCCATATAAAATTTAAGTTTCTTTCAATTTTGATTATTTATTAATATTTACCCTAAGATTCATTCCTCTCAAAACATCCTATGGAATAATTACTGCTAGTTACTCCTTAACCAAAAAATGGTTTTCATTTACATATTTAGATCTCAAACTCTTATGCACTTTAATGATGTTTCCTAAATTTTCCTCATGTTCATAATGAGCATTGGGTAATGATTTTCTGTCCCTTGAGATTGATCTGAGATGAAAGAAATTTCTAAATTTTCTTTCTTAAGATGAAATATAATTAAACATTCTCCAGTTGATTGGATACTACATGATTCGGCAGCATTAGTACTTTTACTATCTTTTATTCCAGACACTGAAAATCAGGGTGCTGAGGCCTTCCTAATAAGTAGGTCAGGATTGATGTCATCACCTGGCTTCTCTTTCATTTCTTTCAGTTCTTATTACTACATGTTTACTCTTGTGGAACTAAGGGCTAAAGAGTACTTTAACACTTTCTTGATAGAGCTCTTTATTTGTAATTCTTCACAACAATTCTGAGAAGCAGTTTTATTCCAGTACTTGGGAATCTTCACATTGAGGCTAGCCATATGTTCTCTTGCTTTGGAGAGCTAGATCATATCTAGTAAAGTTCCTTCATTATTTTATGTTATGCCCACTATATCATAGAGAAACCAAAATGTAACTTTTAAATATATACATTAAATATATATACAGATGGGGAGTCTTTTCCAAGATCCTAAAGCAAGTTAGAAATATTATTGCTTATGAACCTTCAATGTCCTAAATTTGCTTACTATTCAGACTAAAAAAGTGATCTCTTAGGTTACTTCAAAAAACTATAGCTATTCCTTACCATTTAAATTTTCATGGATCTGAATCGGGATAGACCAAGTGTGAATTGTGAGGAAGACTGTATTTCCCCACGTTTATTTGTTAAGTTTCAGAGAGCAGCCAATGACAAAAATTGGGGTATTTTTTCCTCCAAACAACTGTATCTCAAAAACAGTACCTGAAACTCCTGTGCTCTCAGGATCAGATAGCAAGGTATGTTTTTATCTCTATGGAGTAAGTTTAAGAGAGAAGTTATAGAAATTATTTTCTAGCTTTATGATTTTCTAACATTGTGCTCTGATGCTAACATTGAAATTAAAATTATAACTTATATTACAGCACAACCATTTGCAAAATGTAATTTCTAGGGCATATTCTATATGGCCTGATTTACACAGCTTTTCCAAAGCCTTCATTGGTGTAATGGGGTTAGTCTTCCTGCTGTCAGAGCTGGTAAAGGCATACATAATCCCCAGAATGTGTGAGTCTACTGATTAGATTGAACATACAGCCCACAGGGATAAGGTAACTTTGCACACCCAGGAGGTGCTGTCTTCTCTGTCTCATCACCAGCTGGCACATGATGTTCAACCAACTGACAAAAGAGACAAGCTGCAGGTGCTCTACAGGAAGAAATCTATCTTGGCCTTTTTCAGAGAGGAACTATTAAGGAAGAGTAGTCTTTCTCAGATGATGAGATAGGTATAAAACAGTGAAAATTAACAATTTGTAAAAAAAGATCACCTTTGCTATCATAATTGTCTTTACACACATCCTTCTGCCTTTCCTTGTGCCCCACTTACATCATCATGCATTTACTGTCAGGTTGTTCTTGTTTAAAAAAGATTTTATTTATTTATTTTTAGAGACACAGGAAGGGACAGAGAAAGAGAGGCAGAGAAACACCAATGTGCAGCTGCCTCTTGCACACTCCCAACTGGGGACCTGTCTTGAAACCCAGGCACATATGTGTTCTGACTGGGGATCAAACCGGCAACCTTTTGGTTCATAGGCTGGTGCTCAATCCACTGAGCCAAACCACCCAGGGCCAAATTCTTACTCAAAATCCCATCTTTCACCTCTCCTATTTTTTCCTTGGAGTACTTCTACACAAGTGAATTTTTTTACCTCCCACTAGCACCTTTTTACAAGAATCTAAATCTACTGATGCTACTATTATTTTACTAATTTTTTCCTGTTCTTGTTTCTGTCCTAGATTCCATCTCTTGCTCCTTTCTATGTTGTTATATTAACTTGGCAAAATCCAATCCCTGGTTAAATCCAATTTTCTATCTAAACCATGTTTGTTCCAGGGTGGCAGAAACATTACAGAAAAAAAATGTAATTATGTTGATTGGTCTCACTTCAAATGTGAACCCTGCATAAGACTGAATGAACACCAAGTGAGACTTCAGTGCTATTTACTAATCATGCTAGCAGTCCAGTCACCCTTTCTCTTTCTGAGATTACGAATACCTTCTTACATCCCCCAAAACTTCCTATATCTCCCTCCCAGTGTCCCTCTCAGTTAATAATAATGTTTCACTGAGAACGTACTAGCAATCAAGAGAGAAATCCCACAAGCTCCCCACAATCACCTGTTCCTACAAGGATTTATATCTACTGTGCAGTCACTCCTTTTCCTGTAGATAAACACTCCATTTTCTAATCAAATGCCAAACACCATATCTGTGCAATGGTTTGAAAGCACCCATTTAAAGCATTCACATAATCAAGGCTATCACTCCAAGTTCTACTCTCCTCTCTTGCATATCAAATTTCTCCCTCTCTCTCCTGGATTATTCCTAACAGTATGCAAATGTACTGTGATTTATTCTATCTTAAAAATTAAAATTATGCCACAAATGCACTTTTTACCTCATTACCCCTGTAGCTACCACTTAACTTCTTTTTTTATTTTTATTTTTTTTATTTTTGGTTTTTCAATTACAGTTGTCCCCTTTTCCCCCAATTTCTCTCCCCCACCCAACCCACCCCCTCTCCCGCAATCATATCCCTCCCCATTGTCCACTTAACTTCTTTATACCCCTTCATAGAAAAACTCCTTGAAATAGTAGTCTGTACTTACTTGGCTTCTTATCTTCTCATTCTCTGTTGAGTCTACTCCAATTAGGCTGTCATTCCCATTCTACAAACCAGCTTTTATCAAGAACCTTCAAGTTGTTCATTAGTTAAAGGATTATAATAATCATATTTCATCTCTCAGCTGCATTGGCGTGGTTGATTACTCTGTTTCTTGATATAACTTCTTTACTTGGCTTTCTTGCTACTTTCTGCTTGTATTGGTGGCTTCCTCTTTTAGGTCTTCCTTGCTATTTCTCCATAAACTTCCAGACATCCAAATGTTTTGTTTCCTAGGGTCCAGTTTATAGACTTCTTTTCTTCTTTTCTACCATTAATGCCTGAATTATAGTCTTTCAAAATTCAGTGCTCCTATTTCTCATAGAGTTTAATGTAAATAACATTCTAAGGGACCATATGTAGTGAAACCTCTTAAAATTATGCAGAGTGAATGAACTGGCCTCATAATATCATCTGTACCTTGACAGTTCCCAAATGTATCACTTCAGCCTGGATTCTCTGACCTCTAAACTTACATATGCCAAAGCTTATTTTCCATTTTTACATAGATGTCTAAGCAGTAACTCCAAGTCATAGGTAAAAAGAAAAATCCCCTGATATATGACACTCCACACTGCTCCCCCAACCCCCACATCAGAGTAAATGGAAATTCCATTTACGGATATCCAAGCCAGAGCAGTGTAGTCATTCTTAACTCCTCTTTTTTTCCTCCCACCTCATATGTAACCAATCCATGAATCATGTTTATTTACCTCTCACTATACCATCTGCTACCACCCTGGTCTGACACCCATCATTATTTTTCATCAAGATCATTATAATAGCCTCCCAACTAATCCCTTTGTTTCCTATCTTGCCTTTATAGTAAATTTTATAAAGCATTCAGAGAAATATATGTGCATATATTACAAAGCATTTATAATATATATTAATATAACTGAAGTAGTATCAGGCCTTTGCTCAAAAAAGCTTTTCAGTTTACTTAGTATTAAATCCAATGGCCTTACCATATATATCCTCTAAATTCCTGTATATTCTATTCCCTCACTACTTCTCTGATTATTTTTTTGGCTGGGTTAAGTTTTTTATTCATTTTTCCAAAGGTTACCTGTGAGAAATCTGTATAACAGCATCACACTTCAAATGGTTGAACCTGACTGAGAAAGTATACATTTTCTTTCCAGTACTTTGATGTCCATTTGAGAGCAAGAGTAAAAACAAAACAAACAAACAAAAAATCCTAAGGCACATTTAAAGTAAAAAGAAAAAAAGTAGGTAAGTATTGTATGTAAGGAGGCACTAAGTCCTGATTCTTGCATTAATTTTAATAAAAGATATGCTGCTCTTAAGCAAAATGCTTATTTTAATCTAAATAATAGACTTGGATGACACATGTTCTTCATATCTTCATAATATTAACATACATTGCCCTTAGAAATATACTCAGAAGTTGACTGTTTTAAAACCTCAGAAAAGCCAAATAGCCCCCCAAAATTGAAGTTATAAAGCACAGTCACCACATTAACATAGAATCCATCTGTTCCTCATCCATTACTGCTCTATAGCTATATTGCCTTCTTGATCTTTCTCAAATAAACCCTACACACCCCTGTCTCATGGCACTAGTACCTGAGGCCTTCTTTAACTAGTACATCCTCTCCCTGCAATTCATATAGCTTAGTCCTGTCCTTCCTTCAGGCTTTGGCTCAGATATTGCATGTCCCTGTGGCCTTCCCTGATCACCCAATACAAAGTTGCAACACCACCTCCTCCACCTGTTCCCTGAAACTTAGTTTTCAGTCTCCCCCTGCCCTTATCCTATATAAGCTTATTCTAAGTCATTATATGTATGTTTAGGAAGGAGACAGATTATTTCTCTCCCCTATATTACTTATCTATGTCTGTACAACATATTACAACAAAATTTTGTGGCATAAAATAACAAACATTTATTACCTCATAGCTTCTGTAGGGTAGGAATTCAGACATTGTTTTATGTGTATCTGGCTCAGGGATCCTCACAGGGCTATAATCAAATTTTCAGTCATAATTATAGTCATCTCATAGCTTTCCTAAAGGAGGAGCCACTGACCAGTTTCTTGCCACACAGGCCTTTTCATAAGGCAGTTCACCATGTGGCAACTGGCCTCCCTCACAGTAAGCAAGGAATATAGTGAGAAAGAATAAACAAGATGAAAATCACAATCTTTTGGTAATCTAATCCCTGAAGTGACATCTAATCATGTTTGCCATATTCTATCATTAGAAACAAGTCACTAGATTTAGCCCACATTCAAAGGTGATGAGATTACATAAGCTTATACCTTCCAAGAGGTAAAGCTCATTGGGGACCACTTTATAGGCTGCCTACCGCATTCCCTGCTGGAGTATAAACTTCATATATACTTACTGCCATATCCCAGATCACAGAACAATGCTTAGCCATATAGTAGTCACTCAATATTTACCTGTTTGTTATATTAACTAAATTATTGTCCTTCCTTTGCTTTCTTGACTAGGTCTTACATCCCCACTAAAATTGGAAGGTATTTTCTGTGGTGTCCTAGATTTAGAATTTTATGCATACCTGTATCTCCACTGAATGTTTTTTCTTTCTAATCCCAACATGCCCAACATGTTGCCATTCTTCCTGCCCTCACAGCTTAGGTCAGAGGGTGCCACCACCACCAGCACTCCTCAGCCTCAGTGCTCCTACTCTCTGTAGCTTCTGGGAGTCATGCGGTGCCTGGACCACACAGCCTCATGGTTACATATACATATCTTATTTTCTTCAGTATCATGTGTTTACCCAGTGTAAGTCTAGCCAAGGCCAGAGCAGTGCTTGTCTATATAGCTGTCATAGAGCACCTGTCAGAGTTCTTGTATACTGTAAGCATTCCACACATATTAGTGGCAAATGAGTTTGGGTTTCACTCTTTTGTTATTCACAGCTTTTATCAAATGTTTTGTAAATATTCGTTGAGTCATTGATGACAATTTTTGGAATAATTTATAATTAATGAATAGTACGAGCCTCCATGTTCCTTTTTACTCCGAGATCAATATATTGAGTAAGTATCTTAACTCTATTCTTAGTTCTAAAGCAGAGTTTTCTATCAATCTATGTATCTTTTTTCAATGGGAATAGTGGTCAGAGATAAAATAAGAAATGCAAGAGGAAAGAATGAGGCAGACTATAAAACTGAATTCGACAATATAGAGTGGAGGGATAAGACATGAGTAAATTTATGTTTCAAATCCCTAAGACTTCAAAGGTGGCTCCTTTGGAGTGTCTTCAAAGCCTATGAAATTGCTTAGATTCACATTTTTTTTTAAATGTCATCTTCAAATTCTTTGGCAGAGCAGCAAGGAGGGCCCAAACCAGACTAATACACGTTTCTCATTAACTACAATATCTACAGACTGATTACTCAATGCCCCTGTTTTCACCTACTATTGATGTATGTTGAGAGAGTAATCTAAGTTCTGGGGTCCTCCCAATCATAGGGATTTGTTATCCACAAGGATACTTAACACAGAATTCAAGACTATTCATGTAAGCCAGAATAATAAAAATTATTTTCCCACTTTCACAAGCTTGGCTAGAAGACAGCAGTAATAAATGAATGCTTTTGATAACATAGCAAGAATTTGTAAAAAGACAAGCAAAAGATTTTAGGGAGATATAATATGCAGTTCTATATTACAGCCGCCATATTGTCACTTTGACCTAAACATAGCTGAAGATTGTCAAAATATCATATTCCCTTGACCCAATTACACTATCCAGTAAAGTGGCTGCCTACCACCTCTAGGACGCAATAAGTCTTTTTTACCTGACTCTTGGAGAGCCAACACATCACAGCTGTATTATGGCCATCTTGAAAGTTGTAACTGATCTCGCTTAATGCATGTGCTTCAGAATTGGAGCCTTATTTTACTGCCCCTATGCGTATAAGCATACATAATACCTTGGGGGCGGAGTTAAGCTATCTATGACATTCAGGTGGTAGTATACATATAAAACCAGGCTCAAAATCAAACCAGAAGTTAAAATAGGACTTCTGGCCAAGATGGAGGCTTAGACAGACATGCTGCATCTCCCTCCACAACTAAAGAGGAATACAACTACCTCAAACTAGAGACAACCAGAAGTTCCAGAAGATCAAGCTGCATGGAAGTCCAACAAACAAAGATATAAAGAAGAATTACTCATCCAGACAGGTAGGAGGGGCAGAGCCGGGGAGGAGAGGACTTGGTGTGGCAGTGGCAGGCTGGTGGAAAGCATAGTCGCATGTTTTAAAAAGTAGGGAGGGACACCTGGTGAGCGTTCCCAGAACCAGAGTGGACAGCTCATGGTTCCAGCTCCAGGAAAAATTAAGCATCATTGCTTCCAACTGTGAAAAACAGTGGGGGTTGGGATGGAGGTAGAAACTGCCAGTCTTCCAGTAGATTTCACTTGTTTAAAGGGCCTCTATGGTCCTAGAATGTCCACAGACCCACCCACTCTGGGAACAACACCAGGGCAAAAGCTAGAGAGGTGCCAGTCTCATACGGAAGTGGGAGAAGTGCCTGAAAAGGGATGAGTCCTGTGCAAACAGCATTGTTCCCTCTCAGACCCCTCCCCCACATTCAGACAGCCCCACAACGTGGCGAAACAGGTTGCCAGTACTGACGAATACCTAAGGCTCCGCCCCTTACAACATAACACGTATGACACCTCTACCTAAGACACAGAGGCAAACAAACACAGGAACCTCTCAAGATGAGGAGACAGAGTGTATGGCCCAAAAGAGGGAACAGATCAAGGTTCCAGTGGGAGAACTAAGTGATAAGGAGATAGCCAACCTCACAAATCTAGAGTTCAAAACACTGTGATAAAGATGTTCACAGGTTTGACAGATATGCTTAAGTATTGAAAACGCATAAGGGAAGAAGTGAAGGCTATGCTAAGTTAAATGAAGAAAAATCCACACCAAACCAATGATGAAGGGAAGGAAACTGAGGTTCAAATCAATGATTTGGAATATAAGAAAGAAATAAACAGTCAACCAGTAGAGAATGAGGAAACAAGAATTGAAACAAATGAGGAGAGTCTTAGGAACCTCTGGGACAACTTTAAAAGTGCCAACATCCAAATCATAGTGGTGCCAGGAGGAGAAGAGGGAAAGCAAGAAATTGAAAGCTTAAGTGAACAAATAACGAAGGAAAACTTCCCAAATTTGGTGAAGAAAATAGACATACAAGTCCAGGAAGCACAGAGAGTCCCAAACATGCTAGACCCAAGGAGGACTGCACCAAGACACATCATAATTAAAATACCAAAAGTTCAAGATAAAGAGAGAATCTTAAAAGCAGCAAGAGAAAAGCAGAGAGATACCTACAAAGGGATGCCTATAAGACTATCAGCTGATTTCTTAAAAGAAACTTTGCAGGCAAGAAGGGACAGGCAAGAAATATTCAATGTGATGAAAAGCAAGGACCTACAACCAAGATTACTCTATCCAGCAAAGCTATTATTTAGAATGGAAGGGCAGATGAAGTGCTTTCCAGACAAGGTAAAACTAAAGGAGTTCATCATCAGCAAGCCATTATTATATGAAATGTCAATAGAACTTATTTAAAAAAAAGGTCAAAATTATGAACATTAAAGTGACAATAAATTCACAACTATCAACAACTGACTAAGAAATAAAAACAAAATCCAACTAAGCAAACCAGAATATGAACAGAATCATAGGTATGGGGATCATTTGGAGGGTTATCAGTTGGGAGAGGAAGGGGAAAAATGGGGAAATGGTGCAGGGACTAAGAAAAATAATCAGTAGGTAAAAAGTAGACAGGGGGATGTTAAGAATAATACAGGAAAGGGTGAAGCCAAAGAACTTATATGCATGACCCATGGATATGAACTAAGGGGGAAGTAGGATTCCTGGAGAGAGAGGGGGTATGGGCAGAGGGGAGCAAAGGGGAAAAAATGGGACTACTATAATAATATAATCAATAAAGTATACTTTAAAAAAAGAAGTTAAAACAGACTTTGAGTATGATCATGGTTCTCATTAGAAGTCAAGTTGAGGAGTCTTGACCCTAAAATAAGCAGATAGCACTTTAGTAGCTTGATGTTTCAAATGTCAATAAGCATCACTGTATGTTCCATGATGTGTATGTGTCTGCATGTGTGTGCAAGTGTACACAGACCTGCATGTCTTAAAACAGCAAACCACATTGTATCCTCTTATCCATCTGTTCTAACAGCAGTGAACGGTCTACAGAGCCTTAAAGCATATGGATTGCAGGGTTGATTTGACTTATGGGCAAAGAACTTGCCCATAATTTTTCATGCTTTGATTGAAACATTTCAGAGCTCCCCTGATTGTTCAATAGCATTTAGTGCAGGCAGCAGGGGTCTACCTAGATCATTCCTGCTGGAAAGTCACAAAGGACAATACTTACTTAAATCTTTATAGGCTCCAGTTCCTGTCTACTTCACGTGCTGTACACTTTATACACTTTACCAGACTTTTCTGTTTATTTCCTCAGATGCCCAAAAGAGGGAAAATATATACCAAGATTTTGGTTTTGATTTTGATTTTTGTTTTTCTGAAGATTTAGCTACATTTTAGTGAGAGCAATGGTCATTACAGACACAGGGAATGATCAAAATTTCATCTAAGTTGGAATCCCTGTTCAATAACAAAGAAACTCACGCTTCACTCAGCCCGAGGCTGTGGGCCGCACAGGTTGAGTGAGTACATAATGGCCACCATTTGGGTAAAGAAAACCATTATCATTTTAAAGAAGGAAGTGTTTATTTCTCTTATCCTTACTTTATTTTGCCTTTTTTCCTTTCTTTTAAAGCTACTTTTCCAACTATATTCTCTAACAAGTATATATTTATAATGCCTGCCCCTACTTATGAGAATAAGATTATGCATTGTTACATTGATAAGAATTAGCTGTCTGTCACACTAATTACCTTTTTATAAAACTTCAATAGAGAGACAATTAAATAAATTAATCTTTAATTGTATATTTTAAAACCTGTAAGATCTGTGTGAAGAAGTAAGGAAGACAAGGCAGTACCAACATTCTATAGCTTATGCCTCATCTCCCCAGAGGAGAAAATACTGTCTTTAAGACACATCCTCTTTCTGCATAATAATAATAAAAAAACATTTAAACAATCTTTTAGAAGATGTTTAGACTCTTGAAAAGTTACACCTAACAGGAGAACAATACCCAGAAATAATAGTATAAAAATAGACTACTTCTACATTACTTTGTTAATTATTTATTTTTAAGAGAGAAAATAGTATATCAATAGCTCCCTCCTTTTTATGTTTCCTGGTGTTAGTAAAAAGAAAACACCAGAGCTGAATAAACAGTTTGAGAGCTGACTTATCAATTGATGGGATCTAAATGGATCTCACCATGAATTTGAAAACTCTGGTTTTAGAGGTCAGAAATATTAGAATAGTAAATGGAATAAGACTAGGTTCCAAGTTTCATCATTTAATAAGTAAAGAGCAAAATCACCTTGATTATCTGTTAAGTATGCCTAAATAAATCTATGCCAACCTGACCTTGTGTGGTTAGAAGGTTTTCCAACTAAACTATGCAAATTGTACCTTGATCACACAAGAACAATAGATGAGCCATGGTGTATAAAGCCTATCTATACCTGTCTTAAATTAACAATGATATAATGTGTACACATATCCAAATCTTGATCCAGATATAAATACATGCATTTTGATGTATCACCAATGTGACTGGTGGGACAAAATCCAGAACTGATACCTATACCTAAGCAATCACTTTATAGATTGTAGAAATGGTAAAAGATTGGGAAGAATGGCTTCAATGTGCTATAAGCTGCATAGAAAGAGATATAAGCAGCTCTGGTTGTACATCAAATATCACTCACTTGTTTTTGGATGAACCTTTGGAAAAGTGATGGGGATACCCAAGGGAACACTTTCTTGCCCAAAGCTGAGGTTTACAATGTAATGAATGTTCCATGAGGGCAGAGATTTTGTGTGTTTCTGATTTTCCTTTTTCACTGCTAAATAAGTAATAACAAATATGTGGAAGTGCTTCATGGTAAAGTTCCCAAGGTATGTTGGTTTTGAAGTGGGTCTAATACACCCTTCACCTGCCTACTGAAATAGTCTCTCAACTGGTCGCTTTGCTCTTATCCTCACTCCATACCCTTGTGTCAAGTATCCAAATAAGTGAAATGTTTTTCAAAGCAAATTCCTTCCAATGCTTAGTAGCCCTCTTCAACCAGCCCTGCTAACCTTGTGACTTCCTCTCTGACCACTTCTCCATCTTCCACCACACTCCAGCCACACCAGAGTTTAATCTATTCCTTAATATGGCCAAGAGCATTTTTATCTTTCAGCTTTGAACAGTTTTCTCCTCTGCTTGGAATGTCATGCTTGATTCATGTGGCTGGCCTTTCTGTTCATTCAAATCTGAAATAAATGTCTTTAAATAAAAATAGAAACAACAATAGCATTTACATGTGCCTAGCACTATTCTAAGTGCTTTACACACACTAACTTATTTTATATTAGTAATAAACTTACAAGTAGATTCTTTATAGTTATCAACCCCATTTTCAGATAAAGAAACTAAGGCACAGAGAGGCTAAGAAAACTACCTAAGGTCAGATGCTAGTAAATAATGAAATAAATTTGATCCCATATCTGAAATTTATTATTTTAACTGCTTCACTATCCTGTCTTATAAAATTGAAACCTACTTACCACCTATCGTATGACCCTATTTTTAATTTATTAATAGTACCTATCACTACCTGGATACATTCATATCAATTTATTTATCTGTATATCTATTTCTTTACTTTTATAAATTATCAAATTAATATGTATTCTCTTTTTCTTAAAATGTAGTTTCTCTGAGGCCAAAGTCCACTTCTGCATTGTTTACATCAGGGTATCTGACATCTAAAGCAGTTTGTGGCATGTGGAAAGTATCCATCAAACACTTACTGAAGAATTAGCAACTAAATGATTGTGTATTTTCCTGGTTGCCAGCTTAGGCCTCTAGGGTGGTGGATTGATTCTGACCATTCATCCTAAGTGTTTCAGAGCCCTTAACCATTAGTTTACCTAGAGGTGTGTAAAACTGATAATTCCCCCTGACTCACCTAAGAGGGAGTATAACGTAGTAAGTAGAAGGACATGCTATGAAGTAACATTGTCTGGTTTAATTTCCAAACTCTATATTTACCATATTAACCTTGCTCATCTCAGTTTCTTCACAATTGTTGTATCTACCTCATAAGTGTTGTCATGAAGATTAAATGTAATATTATTACAGCACAGTGCCTGGCACATATTAAACATATAAATATTAGACATAATAATAAGTGTTATTATTTAGTCAATGAAAGACTGATTTATAAATCAAACTGGAAATTTATTAAATTAGTGTGATGAATATTTCAGTCAGACAGAAAGCACATTCACTACTTGTTAGAGAAGGCTCCATGGAAAAGCAAATTAAAACAAAGGGAATTTGGAGACTTTGACAGATATTTTAATCAAGCAATAGCAGCCCAATGAATCATGCTTCCAAACTACCAAACAATTCTCATGAACATGCCAGATTTTTCAGTCAATAGGGACTCATCCTTTCACAAGGACTATACATTCTCACTCTCCAACTCTCTGAAAATCTTTTTCTCCAGCTGATCTCAAGACTCTTTTGTGTTTGTTTACTCTAGTCCTTTCTGTTTAGAAAAGAAATCTACTTCAAAAGCAATTACCAGGAGGCACTCACCTCCACTCTAAATGGGGTCTCACAATAGATCCCTTTCCTGGTGACCCCTTAGTGTAGCTCAGTTCCCAAGTGACTTAATTCAGAGTCTCAAGATATAATCTGTTTGGCTCAGACAAGTTCTTAGTCATGTTGGGGGTCAATATTTTTATAACTTCTCTAATTCTTTATGTGGAGATCAGAGTTTAGAGGTGTTGCAGACCTCTGACCAGCAGGGTCCACAGCATTGTGGATGAAATGAATAAATGCACACGGACTGCAGGAGTCCTGTGGAGAAGAGGGGACAAAACTGGTCATTTCCTAGAGGAGAAAGCGCAGTTTGCCCCTGCCTTAACAGGCTTTTATTAATTATTTAGGTGGATTACATCCAAGAAAATTATGAATAATTGTGCCAATCATTGCCTTATATGATTATTACTTTCATATAACAGGGAAAAGAATGTTACACACGCATGGATGATAAGGATAACTCTTCTAGCCACATCCTGTTCTTAGAAATTGGCCCAGAATAGGCCCTAAGAAACTGCTTCAAGGTTACATGCTGAACATCTGTTGTTCTCAGCCCAGGATGAGGGGGTCCCTTAGCAAAAAGCAAGCTTTTTAGTTATTATAGAAATGCAGGTCTGGTTCCCCATGGAAAAACCAGTATGTGCAGTGGGTCCTGTGTGCCGCGACGCTCCCAGTGGTTTTCCTAATCTGGGGCTGAGCTACATTTGCCGCTACCAAGCACCCCACCTTTCCATATAGAGGGAGACAAATAATTGTATAAGAAAGTCAGCTGAGGTTGTAGGAACTGAGGCAGTTTCTCAATGAAAAGGATATGTGTAGAGAAGTAATGATTGTCATATTGAGTGTGCATCTAGATATGCCCCCTTATCCTTAGATAATCCAGTTCCAAATAAAAAATTGCCCTTATATTTTGATTTATATTTATAATCCTATTTATAGTTGCAGTACATTATAGTAAATAAGAGGACATGCTATGAAGTAACAGCCTAGGTTTAACTTCCAAACCCCCTATTTACCATATTAACTTTATTAATCTCAGTTTATTCATAATTATTGTATCTACCTCATAAGTGTTGTCATGAGGATTAAATGCAATAATATTCATGAAGCCCTTTGCATAGTGTCTGGCACATATTAAACACATAAATATTAGAAATGATAATAACTGTCAGTATTTAACCAATGACAGAGGCTTTGGTTATGACCAGTAGTAATGCAAAGCTTCCAAATACACTTAACTGTATAAAATGTTTCTTATGTTTTGAAAGAAAAATACTTTCTCAAGAGGATGTTACAGAAGAGAGCCATTGTAAAGTTTTCTAGTAATTCTGCCTCCTAAGCAATAAGAGACTTTGTCCACACTGCTGTCCAAATACATTGCTAGAATGCCAAGTGACTAGACTATTACTTTCCAAGGTTAATACAGAACCCCTCAGGAAATAAATAAAAATAACATTTTCATAATCAAATAAGATTAGGAAATACTTCCCAACCCTTTGGAAAGTTACAATTCACATTAGAATATTAAGAACGGTAAATACTTTATTAAAAAATTAGGTTGAATTTGCTTTATTTACTAGTCTTACTTGACAACAATCAGCCTTTCTATGCACACTTTTTTTTATGTTTATTATCTCACAAAATAATATTCTGGAAGAGCATTTTATGAATACTTCCTTAGGCAGAGATTCCAGAGCAACTTGTCACTTCCTCCTTCCCACTTTGAAATATATACAAAAACTGAAAAATATCCCCACAGATCACCTGACAAATACAATGATTTTTGATTCTGAAATCTTGGCCTCAGCTGCAAGGTCATCATTATTATGGCAAGCACAACAATGACCTCTTTGCCCTAAAAATATTTCCATGCAATAGTCCTCAGAACCTGTGATTATGTTGTCTTAAATGACAAATGGAACTTTTCAGATGTGATTAAGGGTAAAGACTCTGAGATGGAAAGATTATCCTGGATTATCAGAATAGGCCTAATGTAATCCTATGAATCCTTAAAAGTGAAGATCCTTTCCTGGCTGAGATATACAACCATGAAAGAAGGATACAGAGATGCCACATGACAGGGACTTGATCTGCCTTTATTAATGTTGAAGATGCAGGAAGGGGACCATGAGCCAAGGAATGCAGCAGCTTCTAGAAACTGGAAATGGCATTTTGCTTAGAGATGTCAAGAACACAGAGACCGAACTTCCGGCCAAGATGGAGGCTTAGACGGACACGCTAGGTCTCCCTCAACAACTATAGAGGAATACAACTACTTCAAAACAAAGGATAACTAGAAATTCCAGAAAATAAAACTACACGGAAGCCCAACATATGAAGTTATAAACCAGCGGTGCCATTTGGGCAGGTAAGAGTTAAAGAAGGCAAAGCTGTTTGCGGAGCGGCGGGCGGGGCGGCGAAAAATCCCGGAGGCAATCAAGCCCCTGGCGTGCGCGACTCCAATCAAGCCCCTGGCATGTGCGCAACTCCGGCGCTGGGGAGCAGCTGCAGCATCGCCTTGAACAGTGAGGCCCAGGGGGGCGGGAGGACGGATCCCGGTCTCCTAGCTGAATAACTGTGTGAATCCATCTTGGACCCCCGCCCCCACAGAAAGCACCACAGGGCTGCGAAATAGGTCGCAGACAGGCACTGGTCGCTAATTTGTGACGCGTACACAGGCACCGCCCCGGACAGCCAGCCCAGGAAAACAAAACGCATCTGTCAAAATGTGGCAGACAAATATAGAGATCCCGGTGGCACAACTCACCAGACAGCAGATAGAGAACCTGACAGATGAACAGATAAGAAACCTGTCAGAGGCTCAGTTCTGGGCCATTGTTATCAGGTGGCTTACAGAATTCACAAAAGAGCAGGAAAAAGATATGAAAGAAGCGAAAAACTTTCATAACGAAAGGAACAAAACCACATACCAGACAGATGGTGAGGAATCCAGAGTTCATTTCAACAAACTGGAATATGGAGAAGGAACAAGCAGTCAACCAATGCAGCGAGAGGAAATAGGAAGCAACAATGAGAGGATCAGAAACCTCTGGGACAGCTATAAAAGGCCCAACATAAGAATCATTGGTTTGCCAGAGAATGAGGAAGATGAACTAGAACTTGAAAAATTGAGTGAAAATATAATAAAGGAGAACTTCCCAGACTTGGGGAAGGGAATAGACATGCAGGTCCAGGAAGCAAGGAGAGTTCCCAAGAGACTGGACCCAGGGAGAACCACTCCAAGACACATTATAATCAAAATGTCAAAAATTAAGGATAAAGAGAGAATCTTAAAAGCAGCAAGAGAGAAGAAAAGAATTATGTACAAAGGGGTCCCAATTAGACTATCAGCTGACTTCTCAAGGGAAACACTACAGGCAAGAAGGGACTGGCAAGAAATATTCAAAGTAATGAAAATCCAAAACCTACAACCACGAATACTCTATCCAGCGAAATTGTCATTCAGAATAGAAGGACAGAGAAAGTGTTTCCAGGACAAAATAAAACTGAAAGAGTTCATTAGATCCAAACCACTGTTATATGAGATGTTAAAGGGACTGGTTTAAAAAACAGAAGCTAGGGAGATGAAACAAAGGCAAACGAAACAGGCAACGAGAGTGGAAAAGGAACTGTGGGTAAGGGAAGCATAGTGGGGGGAGGTCAACAGGGAGGGGGAGTGGGGAGAGGGAGGGAGATGATATAGGAATTGGGGATCATGGTAGGAGGGAATGGAATAGACGGAGAGAGATTGGGAGGAACTGTATGCACAACTAATGGACATAATCTAAAAGGGGGGGACAACTGGAGGGAGGGGGGCCACCGGGTGGAGGGGAGCAGAGGGAAGGGAAATTGGCACAAATGTAATATTTTAATCAATAAAACACATTAAATCTGAAAAAAAAAAAAAAAGAACACAGAGATCTAAATTCTCCAACCACAAAAAAATAAATTCTGCCAATAACACACAAAAAATAAACAAATCTTCCTACAGAGCCTACAGAAAGGAACACTGTGTGATTACACGTTGATTTTAGCCTACTGTGATCTATCTCAAATTTCTAGCATGCAACTAAGTAAAAAATAATATTAGAAGATATTAAAGTAAAATAGTAAGATAAGAAAAGTGTTGTTTAAAGTATCTCACTTTATGATAATTTATTACAGGAGCAACAGATAATGAGTACAATTATCATTATAAATAATATTTTGATCATTTCATTTGTGCCAGACTCATCTATATACATTTAGCATGTACATGTATTAATCCAATTATCCATTAATCAATTCATTAATCCTCACAACTATCCTAAAGGGTAGTTATATTCCCTATTGGAAACTGAGGCATGGAGAGCATGGGAAACTTCTCCAGGCTCATATAGTAAGTGGCAGAGCTGGAATTCAAATTCAGGCCTCGTATCTAGACTCCAGACTCTGATGTGTGAGGAATACCAGCTCAGTGAAGATCATTCTCCAGGAAATAATAGTCTAGATGATATTGACTCTTCTTTTAAAATTAAATTATAAATCTTTATCTTCCTATTAAATTTAGACTCCAAAATCTATTGCTTTTCAGATGATGCAAATTTCAGGACAAGATGAACATGAGTTGTTCTAATTTTATTAGCTTAACTTCAATTTTATACAAACACACAAATTTATGCTTTCAATTAGTTGTAAATTTGATTTTCTATGAAGTATTCTCCATACTCTTTTGAAATCCTCAGCCATCATTGGCAAAATATTGAACATGTGAGTCTTCTATTTACATAACATTTCTATTAATTCAGGCAACTTATTAATTAATTAAATGTGAGCCTATTATGTGCTCAGTATTGTAGGTAACAGAAATGTAAAAGGAGTATATAAGGCATAGCCTTGGACCTCATAATCTGTAGGAGTTTAAGAAAATAAAACATTCACATCAAAATCAATTTCTACTATATTCTCAACTTGCAGCAATCCCCCTTATTCTCCACCAGGAATGAGATCGTTTGAAAATTCCATAGTTTAAAAATGAACAACTAGAAGTTCAATTTATTTATTACTATCTTAGATATCTTTTCTCAACTTTTGAAGTAAAATTTACATAATCTAGGATTGAAAGTCATAGTTTCATGGTTGAAAACACACATGCACATATACTCACACACAGAAGCACATAATACAAATACACATATATACATTCCCTTCATAGAGGAGGAAACCTTTTCTTTCTTCTACATTCTTTGGCTGGTCTAATAATTAAATTGACGTAAGACAGATTAACAGGAGAAAACTAATTTCATATGTTCAGGAGCTTATAAAACTATGAGACTCAAAAAAGTAACCAAAACAGTTAACCTTTGACAATTTTTACACAAGGAAACAATACGTTTGTGAAAATTGACAGGACAAAGGGGTTTGGCCTTGGATTAGTAAATTAGTGAAGAAGTGAAATTTTTCTCAGCCCTAAATTTCCCATCTCCAGTGCTCCTACCCTCCTGGTACAGGTTACATACCTTTGACATTAGAGATTTTATTCCTGCTTTAAGGGAGACAAAGACAGTCACAGTGGCCATCTTTCACTGGCTATTTTTCAAAATAACCAATATTTAAAGTGGCATATTTTGGATGGTATAGTCTATTTTCCTCTCTCTTCAACCTAACTTCATATACTTTAGCCCTCTGACCCCTTCAGTGACCCCCAAATATATTCAGAAAAACCTGATTAGTATACTTAACACATATACACAAATATGCAAAGCATGATTCCTTCCAAATACCCAGGATGACAAGTCCCAAATTCCCTTTAAGGACTGGCCCTCTGTAATTAGAGAAATACCACCGAATAAATCTCTGAATAAACATTGTAATGTCTCAGAAAAACATGAAGGACAAGTGTGACACAGAAATCCACTAAGTTCTCTCTCTTTCTCTTTGAAAGGACCAGAGCCAATAGCTTATTGATCCATCAGAATTCCTCTTTTTGTACTCATTTTAGATTACCTATTTTAAGCATCATGGGTCTGTTTATATCCTAAAGGCTTTAACCAATGACAATTTTTCTCACCTGCAATTCCAATTTATAATTCAGCTAATTAGTCATAGTCCCTCTCCACGAATAGCTCAAGAAGAAATGAGACACCTTGCCTTCCCAAGACAGAGCAGTATATGAAAAATGTGTCTTCTGGAGATCTAAGACAGCAAAAAAGTGAGTGGAAACTACACTAACCTCCTCCCAAGACCAATTTTGAATTACAACTAAATTGCAGAGAAATTGCCCTAAGTAACCAACTGAACCCTAGCTAGAGAGAAGTCTTATAACCAAGGACAGACAGAATAGCCCACTTCACCACAACAAGACTGGTATGGATAGCATAGACAGCACAAGAGGGCTGGCTGGGCTCCCACAGGTGGAGGCAGAAGTTCCAGATGGATATTTCAACAGCAGATGAGTTACTCTGACCAGTGTGGGCTCTAAACCCCAAGCGAGATCCACGGTTGACAGAACCAGGAATGGAAAGTAACCCAGAGAACTTACAGCTGAGAAAAGCAGCAGGGTTTCTGTCTGCAAGCAAGGGATGGCTGGAGATGAAGAGAGTCTCAAAAAGAGGCCACCAACGAAACTCCATTTGTAGCCACTTACCCTGGGCTCTGGAAGAGTGAACTAGAGATGTTTGAGGCGAGTCTAGGGTTGGTGGCTCTGGGGAGAGAACTGAAGGAGCAGCTGCCAGGATCCCTGTGCTGGGTTATTCCCTATACTGCAAAAGCCATCTTTCTCAGCCAGAGCATTTCCCTCTAAGTGGCATCAGCCAGATAAGAAGCAATGGTTCCACCTGAAGGAATTACTCTGCTCCACCCAGTGCTGCTTAAGCCTACCTACTGATTACAGTTTAAGGTTATATCAATGATTGGTTTAAAAACTAAGGTGGTGTGGGGGACCAGTCCTTCTGGTTTTGGGAATTGTAGCCCAAGCCATGAGCCAGCACCCGCCCCACCCCACCCCCACCCCGAGGCAGACAGGACCAAAGGCCACTCAGAGGGTTCCCATGGGAATTGGATTTTAAAAATATATATTATGCTTTAGAGATTGCTCTGCTTTTCTTATCTCTTCATTAACCATAGACAATCTGTAGCAAAGAATGTATAAAACCTTGCACCTAATGCCATTGTGACAGCAGGATGTTTAATAGACCCTAACACAGACTGGTCACTGTGCCCTCTATATTGATATCTATAATTAGTAACTGTCAACTGTAGTCTGGCTCCTAAAAGCTAATTGATGATTTATGAATTTTGACCTTGTGTCTCCCATGCATATCTTTCTCAGTAAAAGGCATGAGAAATGGAGGTATTGTGCTTTCTCCCCTAGTGGGAACAGCCTCCTCCTTTTCTCCCCCAGACAAAATACAGTGTCCTGGATAAATTTGTTCCACCATGGTTGTGAAACCTCTGCTGGACAGAGAAGTTTCCAACAAAGTTGGGGTGTTGCAGGCAGCTCAGCCTCATCTGGTGTCCCATGTGGGCCAAGTCAAGCTGATCTGGTGCCCTCAAGATAGAAAGCACAAAGAAGCAGCCAAAATGGAATGACAAAAAAAAAAAAAAAAAAGGCCCCAGCTTCCAACCAAGATGGAGGTGTAGACAGACACGCTGTGTCTCCTCCACAACTAAGAAGGAATACAACTACCTCAAAACTATAAACAACCAGAAGTTTCAGAAAATCAAAGTACATAGAAGTCCAGCAAACAAGGATATAAAGAAGAAATAGTCATCGAGACAGGTAGGAGGGGCGGAGAGGACACGGTGTGGTGGTGGCAGCCTTGGCAACAGCAGCAGGCCAGCAGAAAGTGCATTTATACGTTTTAAAAAGTCAGGAGAAACACCTGGGGAGCATTCCTAGCTCCTCACCAGAGCAGCTCACTGTCCCAGCTCCAGGGAAAATCAAGCCTCATTGTTTTTGACTGTGAAAACCAGTAGAGGTTGAGATGGAGGCAGAAACAGCCAGTCTCTCAGCAGAGTCTGCTTGATTAAAAGGGTCCTCACAGGCCTAGAATATTTGCAGACACACCCACCCTGGGAACAATGGCCAGGACAGCAGCTACAAGGGCGCCAGTCCGGTACAGAAGTGGAAGAAGTGCCTGGAAAAGAGGTGAGTGCTGGGCAAGTGGCATTGTTACTTCTCAGACCCCTCCCCTGCATACAGCACCACAACGTGGTGAAACAGGTCACCCTGTACTGATGAATACCTAAGGCTCCACCCCTTACAAAGTAGTAGTAGGAGCGACAGCTCTCCCTGGGACACAGAAGCAAACAAACACAGGAGACTTCTGGCCAAGATGGAGGTCTATCTAGACTGACACATTCCATCTCCCTCCACAGCTAAGAAGGACTACAACTACTGCAAAAGCAGCAATAATGAGAAGTTCCACAAAATAAATGGAAGTCCAAATGTATTAAGTTATAAAGAAGTGGTGCTCATCCAGACAGGTAGGAGGGGTAAAGCTGGGGAGGAGAGGTCAAACTATGCTGGTGGTGGCAGTAGCAGTGACAGTGGCAGGACAATGGTAAGCACAGATGCCTGTATTTAAGGGGAGGTGAGAAGCGCCTGGGGAGCACCCCTGGCTGCAGACCAGACCCATCAACTTGCAATTCCAAAGCCAAGGAAGGCAGATCCCCATTGCCTTGGACTGTGAGGCCCAGTGGGGGTGGGGATGGAGGAGGAGGCTCCTGGTCTCTCAGCGGAGATTGAACAGCAGGAGTTCATATTGGAAACCCACCCCAGCAGAAAATGCCCAATTGTGACGAGTGCACAGGGCTCCGCCCCCTATAGCATAGGAGGTGTGACAGCCCTGCCCAGGAAGCAAAGGTAATCATAAAACTGTCAGGATGGCACAGATCATGATAGAGATCCCAGTGATGCAGCTTACCAGACAGCAAATTTCTAACCTAATGAAGCAGCAGATAAGAAATCTTTCTGAGGCACAGTTCAGAGCTTTGCTTATAAAAGTGCTTACAGACTTAACAGCAGATCTTAAACAAGACAAGGAAGTAATGAAGGCTAGTCCTGATGAAATTAACAAAAAGACATATAAAACTAATGATGAGGGAAAGGAAACCAGAGATCAAATCAACAAATCAGAAAATAGGGAAGGAACAAACAGTTAACCAGTGCAGAAAGAGGAAACAAAAAGTGAGGAAAATGAGGAGAGACTCAGAAACTTATCAGAGAGCTATAAGCGGGCCAACATCCAAATCATAGGGTTGCCAGAAGGTGAAGAAGAAGGACTAGAAATGGAAAAATTATGTGAAAAATAATGAAGCGGAACTTCCCTAACTTGGGGAAGGAAATAGACTTACAGGTCCAGGAAGCACAGAGAGTTCCAAATAAACTGACCCCAGGAAGAACCACACCAAGACACATTATAATCAAAATGTCAAAAATTAAAGATAGAGAATCTTAAAAGCAGCAAGAGAGAAGAAGAGAATTACATACAAAGGGGTCCTAATAAGACTATCAGCTGATTTCTCAAAAGAAACTCTTCAGGCAAGAAGGGACTGGCAAGAAATATTCAAAGTGATTGAAAGCAAAAACCTACAACCACAATTACTCTATCCAGTGAAGCTTTCATTCATAATAGAAGGGCAGAGAAAATGTTTCCAGGACAAAGTGAAACTGAAGGGGTTCATCAGATCCAAACCACTGCTATATGAAATGTTAAAGGGACTTGTTTAGGAGAAGGAGGATCAAAACTATGAACATTGAAATGAAAACTGTATCACAACAACCAACAACAGAAGCTAGGGAACCAAAACAAAGGCAAACTAAGTAGGCAATGAGAGTATGAAAAGAATTATAGGTATGGGGAACATTATGGAGGGAGGTAAGCAGGGAGGGGGAAGAGGGGAAAGGGAGGGAGAAGGTACAGGAATTAAGAAGCATAGTAGTAGGGAGTGGAGTAGATAGAAAGATGCTGAAAAGAACTATATGCACAACCAATGGGCATGAACTGAGGGGTGGGACAACTGGAGGGAGGGATGTCACTGGGTGGAGGGGAACAAAGGGAAAAGAAATTGGAAAAACTGTGACAGCATAATCAATAAAACAAATTAAAAAATAAGTTAAAAACATGGAGATACATAAAAAAAGAAAATATTAAAGTAGGACAAAAGATATTAAATATATACAAAATTAAAGTGCATCTTGAAATTTAAAAAAAAAGCCCCAAATGGAAGAACCAGAGAGTTCTCCAGAAGAAGTAGATAAAAGGGAAGCAAACAATTTATCAGATAGAATTTAGAGTAATGATTATAAGGATACTCAACAGCATGAAAAAAGGCATAGAAACCATAAAAAAAGAACCACTCAGAAATAAAAAATGCAATATCTGAAATAAATATACACTGGAAGGAATAAATAGTAGGATAGTTGAAGTGGAGGATCAAATCAGTGATTTGGAAGACAAAATAGACTGAAACACCCAGGGAGATCAGCAAAAAGAAAGAAGAATTTTTAAAAATAAGGAATGCTTGAGAAACATTTAGGACAACAAGTAGCATTATAACATCTGCATCATGGGAAAACTAAAAGGAGAAGAGAATGAGCAGAAGATTGAGAACCTACTTGAAGAAGTAATGAACAAAAACTTTCCTAATTTGGTGAAGGAATAAGACAACCACTTTAAGAAGGTCAGAGAATCCCAAATCATTGGAACCCAAAGGGGTCTACACCAAGACACATCATAAGTAAAATGACAAGGCTTAAAGACAAAGAGACAATTCTAAAAGCCACAAGAGAAAAGCAGGTAGTTACATACAAGGGAGCACCAATTAGACTGTCATTTGATCTCTCAAGAAAAATATTTCAGGCCAGAAGGGACTGGCATGAAACATTCAAGGTGATGAAAAGCAAGGACCTACAACCAAGACTACTTTACCCACAAGGCTATCATTAAAAATCAAAGGAGAAATAAGGAGCTTTCTATACAAGAAAAAGCTAAAAGAGTTTGTTAACACCAAACCAGTACTGCAACCAATGTTAAAACTTGCTTTAAGAAGAAGGAGAAGAAAAAAAAAAAAGAGAGAGAAAAATAGTCTAACAATAAAATGGCACTAAATATGTATCTAATAATAAGCACCTTAAATGTAAATGGCTTAAATGCTCCAACCAAAGGATATAGGATAACTCAATGCACAGGAAAAAAGACCTATATATATGCTGTCTCCAAAAGACTCACCTCAGATTGAAAGATACATACAAACTAAAAGTAAAGGGATGAAAAAAGAGATTTCATGCAAATGGAAGGGAAATAAAAAACTTGGGTAGCAGTACTTATATCTAAAAAATAGGCTTTAAAACCAAGTCTATAGTAAGAGAGAGAAAAAACAACAATACTACATAATGATAAAGAGAACAACCCAACAAGATGTAACACTAGTAAACATTTGTTCCAAACATAGGAACACCTAAATATATGAAGTTGATCTTGGTGAACATAAGGGAGAGACTGGCAGAGATACAGTCATACTCGGGGATTTTAACACCCCATTGACCTTAATGGTTAGATCTTCCAGAAAGAACATCAACAAGGCGACATTGGCCTTAAATGGCACACTAGATCAAGTGGATATAATTGATATTTTCACAGCATTTCACCTCAAAGAAGCAGAATATACATACTTTTTAAGTGTACATGAAATATTTTCTAAGATAGACCACATGTTAAGACACAAAACAAGTCTCAATATATTTAAGAAGACATATCATATCAAACATCTTCTCTGACCATGATGCTTGAAACTAAAAATCAATCACAAGAAGAACACTGAAAACCACGCAAAGACATGGAAACTAAATAACATGTTAGTAAACAATGAGTGGCTTAACAACTAGATCAAGGAAGAAATCAAAAGATACCTTGAAACAAATAAAAATAGGGACACAACAATCCAAACTCTGTGGGACAAAGGAAGAGCAATCCTAAGAGGGAAATTTATAGCACTACAGGCCTATCTCAATAAACAACAAAAAGCTCAAATAAACAATCTAACTTCACAGTTAAAGAAACTTGAAAAAAAGAACAACAAAGCCCAAAGCGAGTATAAGAAAGAAAATAACACAGATCAGAATAGAAATAAACAAAATAGAGTGTAAAACAATAATATGAAAGATCAGTGAATCCAAGAGCTGGTTCTTTGAAAAGATGAACAAGATCAACAAACCTTTAACCAGGCTCATCAAGAAAAAAAAAAAAAAAAGAAGAAGAAGAAGAAAGGAGCCAAATAAATAAAATCATAAAAAAAAAGAGGAGAAATAACAACTGACACCAAAGGAATACAAAGGAGTGTAAGAAAATATTATGAACAACTACATGCCAATAAACTGGACAATATGGATAAAATGGATAAATTCCTAGAAACATACAATCTTTCAAAACTAAATCAGAAAGAATCAAAATATGTATATTCTGATTAAATATATATAATATACATATATATTTAATTGGAATTAAACCAAGTGAAATTGAATCAGTAATTAATAAAAGAAAGTCCTAACAAATAAAAGCCCTGAACTGAATGGCTTCACAGGTGAATTTAACCAAACATTCCAAAAACAAAAAACAAAAAACAAACACTAATACTTCTCCTTCTAAAACTATTTCATAAAATTCAAGAGGAGGCAAGGCTCCCAAACTCATTTTATGAGGCTGGCATTATCCTAGTTCCAAAATCAGATAATGGCACTACAAAGAAAGAAACTTATAGGCCAATAATCTGGATGAACATAGACACTAAAATCCTCAACAAAATATTAGCAAACCAAATACAGCAATGCAGCAAAAAGATCATACACATGATCAAGTGGAATTTATTCTGGGAATACAAGATTGGTACAACATTTGCAAATCAATAAATGTGATTCACCACATAAACAAAATGAAGGGCGAAAAACAGATGATCATGTCAATAGGTGCAGAAAAAGCATTTGATAAAATCCAGCACCCATTTATGATAAAAACTCTCAGCAAAGTGGGATTAGAGGGATCATACCTAGTTAATACAGTACAGGCCTTATATGACAGAACCATTGCCAGACTCATACTCAATGGGCAAAATCTACAAGTGTTCCCCTTAAGATCCACTTTCTCTCTTATTCAACATAATATTGGAAGTTAGAGCCACAGCAATTAAACAAGAAGAAATAAAAGGTATCCAAATTGGAAATGAAGAAGTAAAACTGTCTATATTCAGAAGACATGACACTGTACACAGAGAACCCCAAAGATTCCATCTAGAAACTACTAGAACTGATAAATGAATTCAGTGAAGAAGCAGGATACAAAATTAATATCCAGAAATAAGTAGCATTTTTATATGCCAATAACAAAATAACAGAAAGGGAAATTAGGAAACCAATCTCATTCACAATTGCTACAAAATGAATAAAATGCCTAGGATTAAACCTAATCAAGGGTGTAAAAGACGTATACTTGGAAAATTATAAGACACTGAAGAAAGAAATATAAGAAGATATAAATAAGTAGAACTACATAGCGTGTTCAAGGATAAGAAGAATTAAAATCATTAAAATGTCTATACTACCCAAAGAAATCTATAGATTCAGTGTAATTCTTATCAAGATTTCAATGACATATTACAGAGTAGAATAAATATTTCAAAAATTTATATAAAACCACAAAATGCCTTGCATAGCAACAGCAATTCCGAGAAAGAAGAACAAAGTTGGAGGAAACACACTATCCAATATGAAACTATACTATAGGGTGATAGTAATCAAAACAGCATGGTACAGGCCTAAAACCAGACATATAGATAAATGGAACAGAATAGAGATCCCAGAAATAAACCCACACCTTTATAGTCAATTAATATTCAATAGAAGAAGAAAACACATACTATGGGTTAAAGACAGTTTATTCAAAAAATGGTGTTGGGAAAATTGGACAAATACATGCAGAAAAATGAAACTAGACCAGTTTCTTATACCACACACAAGAACAAATTCAAAGTGGGTCAAAGATTTAAATGTTAGACCCAAAATCATAAAAATCATAGAGGAAACATAGGCAGCAAAATCTCAGGCATTGCTTCTAGCAATATTTTATCAGATATATCTCCAAAGGTAAGAAATACAAAAGAAAAAAAAACTAACAAATGAGACTATATTAAACTAAAAAATTTTGTTTAGCAAAGGAAATCATCAACAAAATAGAAAGACAACACATAGAATGGTAGAACATATCTGCCAATACACCTGATAAGGGGTTAATATCCAAAATTTACAAAGTACTTACAAAACTCAACACTGAAAAACAAACAACCAAATTAAGAAATGGGCAAAGAGTCTGAATAGACTTTTCTCCATAGAGGACATAACAGTTGACCAATATACATATGAAAAGATGTTCAACGTCACTAATCATCTGAGAAATGCAAATTAAAACCACAATAAGATACCATCTCACACCTGTCAGAATGGCCATCATCAACAAATCAACAAACAAGTGCTAGTGAGGAGGTGGAGAAAGGGGAACCCTTGTGCACTGTTGGTGGGAATGCAGACTGGTGAAGCCACTGTGGAAAGCAGTATGGAGATATCTCAAAAAATTAAAAATGGATCCACATTTTGATCCAGCAATTCCACTTCTGGAAATATATCTGAAGGAACCCAAAACATTAATTCAAAGAAAACATAAGCACTCCTATATTCACTTCAGCATTACATACAAATGCCAAGATATGGAAGCAGCCCAGGTGTCCAACAATAGATGAGTGGATAAAACAACTATGGGACATTTTTACATGATGGAATACTACTCAGCCATGAAAAGAAAATTTTACCCTTGCAACAGTATGGATCAACCTGGGGAACATTATGCTAAGTGAAATAGCCAGCCAGAGAAAGACAAATGCCATATGATTTCACTAATATATGAAATTAATGAACCCAAATTGAACTAACAAGGAAATGGGAACAGACTCATAGATGGAGAGCAGAATGACAGCTAGTAGTGGGGGAGGTTAGGGATAGAGGGATAGAATGAAAAGGAAAAAGGATTCATGGACATGGACAACAGTGTGGTGATTATTAGGGGTAAGGGGGTATAACATAAATGATAATGGAAGAAATACAATAAAGATTAAATTTAAAAAATGAAATAAAATAGAAACATGAGAAAAAGAAAAATATATGTTTTTTGAAGGAGGTTTGCAATAAAGAAAAAAATTAAGGTTCTAATGTTAACTTCTTTTGAATATCAAAAAAAAAAGACAGATACATTGGACCCTCATATCAAGGGGTTCTTCTGAGGATGTTTGTTTGATAATAATATAGCTTCTTTTACTTCAAGTTCACATGCCTTCCACATTCATCTGTTATTCTGAAGCTTTACCTCCATCCCTGAGAAAACTCAGTTCTCCTTGATTAAAATTCCATTTCCTTAGACTTTTTTTCCTCTTTTTTTGTTTTTCACAGACCCCTGAAGGCTACATCTTGCAGCTTTGGGTAGTGCACCAAGAGTTCAGCAAAGCAGATCCTGTTCTCTTGTCCCCCAAGCCCTACTGCAAGAAGGAAACATGATCCTGGTTCTTTTGAGATGGTGAAAGTAGATGTTCCAATTCAAGTTTTTTCTGATAGTCCCACAAGTGTGGAAAGTAAACCTACTCACTCCTTTATATACTTAATCTTTCTGACCCTTCTCCCACTAACAGAACAGCCTAAATGCCAGGTAGTCAGATTAAGGAAATGATAGGTTCTTTCTCAGATTCTCCAACACCAATTGGGTTTCCAACAACCAATTAAATTCTGACATCAATTCTTGGAGTTAGTACAGACTCCTAGGGCAAGGACTCAGCTACACTTCAGGCACCTATCATAAACCCTGGGAGGACCACTCTACTTCTCTTGAAATGGCTATACATTAGGGTCCCTGTAACCCCCACATCAGGTTCCATAATTTGCTAGAAATGATTCACAGAACTCACTTTACCTATGTTTACCAATTTATTATAAAGGATAAAAACCAGGAACTTCCAAATGGAAGAGAAACACAGGCCAAGGTATTGGGTGAAGGATGGTGGTATTTAGTTTCTATTCCCTTGAGGGGCATGCCACTTTCAGCACATTGATGTATTCATCAAGAAGGATGCTCCTCAAACACTATTGCTTATGGGTTTTTATGGAGATTTCATTATGTAGGCATGATGGATTAAATCACTGAACTTTGATGACTGATTTCAATCTCTAGCCTTGCTTACCTCTCCCCCTCTCCAGAGGCTGGAGAATGTAGAGTAAGGAGCTGAAAATTTCAACACTCTAATCATGGCTTTGTCTTTCTGGCCACTGCCCCTATCTACAACCTATCTAGAGACCCTAGTCACCAGTCACCTCATAAGCATACAAAAGACTCTCTTCTTACTCAGGAGATTTCAAAAGATTTTAGGAGATCTATGCCAGGAACTAGATAAAAACATGCAATATAAGTATTGTTTATTGTATCACAGTTCTCCATTAGCAAGACACTTGGTACCCCCCATGGAAAAGAAAGAGATGATCATTGCATTATTACATGGAGCAACCTTGGTTTCATTCCTGTTCCATCCAGATATTTTGAATATATAAATTGTTGCATTTATTCCTAGAGAAAGCTCAGTTTCTCATTTAGGGAAATATCCTATAATGGATGATGTTTGTTCAAATAAGATCTCTTTCTACTAAGGGTAAAGATTACAGATTTTATCTGCTACAAAAGATGAGTTCTTCCTTTGGCCATTTTTCTCTCAATCTTTTCTACTATGTGTTTATTTTTCCAAGCATCTTTATTGTAATTTTGAGTGGCAGCTTTCTAGTTACACAAAAACTATACAATAAAACCATGCAAAAGCATTTGGGGATTCTTGGAAGTCAGGATCCAAATTTCATGATCTCAGAATCATTTTCAGGGTACCCTTTCTTGGCCTAGGGATAGAAATAATGCCATGAAAATGATAGGGTCAAGAGACATTAGCATAAATGTACAAGTAGGAAGTCATGCTTATTATTTAACACAGTATTTCTCCTTTAACATGTTTCTTTATAGTTTCATAAACTATTGACATAGTAGGCCATGTTTATGATTAACAGACCTATAAAAGTAAAGGAGATATTTGATCTATAAAGAAAAATAAGGTCAAATGTCAAAACCTGTGGCCTAGTAGAAAATTCTAGAACCCACAACTTGATATATTCCCCCTCAAAGGTGCCTGTTACTGATTCTACTTGGATCTGTGATGTCTTTTCCAGAGATTCTTTCTTTTTGAGACATCCTTATAATTCTTTCTTTTCAGGATCTCCTATTAGTTCATTTATAAAATCAACACTAATCTAACTATTAAAGGCAGCTGGCTGACTTATAAAATAAACCTTATAAAATCTTGGACAAAATCTTGGTGAAGAATGGCCCTTCCTTCTATTTAGCACCATGAAGTATAAAGATGTCTCTCACATTTTTACTTAGCTTTTCTTTTTATTCCTAAAACATTTTTTATGAATTACCTTGTCATGTGGTTGATTGTATACTTGTATTGTTTTATAATAACTCTCTAGATTATAATCCCTTAGGCTGTTTATTTTAGAGACTCCTAGAAAAGGATATGTTAATTTAAAGATTATAAGTATTTTCCACCTTTTAAAATTAAAAAATAATAATTTTAGACTTACAGAAGAGTTACAGAAGTAGTGCAGACTGTTTGAATGGTGATGCAGTCTTTCCTAAAGATTAACACCTTACATGACCATAGCACAGTTGTCAAAACTAAGAAATTGTCATTGGTATATTACTATGAACTAAACTACAGACTCTATGTGGTTTTCACCAGCTTTTCCATCAATGCTCCTTCCCTGTACCAGGACCTAATCCAGGACCTTCGGTGCAATTAGTTATTATATTTCCTTAGTCTCTTCTAAACTGTGACAGTTCCTTAGTTTTTCATTGTCTTTACACTTTTGAGACTTCCCAAGACTACTGGTCAATTATAAAAGCTCTCTTAATTTGGGTTTGTCTTATGACTCCTTATAATTGAATTGAGACTATGCATTAGTGGCAAGAATACCACAGCGGGGAAGTGCCTCTCTCAGTGCATCTTTTCTGAAGATGCCTGATGTTAGCATCTCATATTCTACTGACATTAAATTTAATCACTTGGTTAAGGCAGTGTCTACCATACTCTTGCAATGTCAAGTTATTGTTTTTTCTTATAATTAATATCTTTTGTTGGAAATACTTTGAAATTGTGCGAGTATATTATTTATCCTTACAAGTTTTGTCCATTAATTTTAGCATGTATCTGAAGATCTTGCCATGGTGTTACAATGGAGATTTTCATTTTCTTCATTTCTTCTGCATTTATTAATCTGTAAGGGAAAAGTATCCATTCTCTCCCATTACTTTATTCTTATAGTTATTTTATGTCAGTTTTGACTCAGATATTTATATTATTCTTTAGATTATAATCCAATGTAATTATTTATTTTGTTGAAAATATTATTCCAACATTGTCCATTAGGTGCTGCTTTTGTGCTCTTTTATCATATCTACATCCTTTTTTATGTTGTTCAAGTATTTCCTCACTATCTGACTCTAGAAGATTCTCCGGAATTTTTTAAATTGCAGATATACAGTTCATTTTTAGATATATTAATCACAGGTTGCTTATTCATTAACCAATTGAATGACATCTACATTTTTTCTTTTATTTGATGTTATGAATAGAGCTGCTGTAAGCATTCTCACCCAGGTATTATGAAAACATAACTTTTCATTACTTTTGTATAGGAGTGAGGTTTCTGGGTCATATGGTAGGTGCATGTTTAACTTTATAAGAAACTCTCAAGTTGTTTTCCAAAGTGGTTATATCATTTTGCATTTCTACTAGCAAAGTATAAGAACTTAAGAAGCTTCACATATCCCCTAGCACTTGGAATTGTCAAGGTCTTTTCTTTGTTTTTGTTTATAATTAGTCATTTTAAAAGGTATGTAATAAAACTTCATTAGTTTTAATATTTATTTCCCTGATGACTAATGATGCTGAGAATATTTGTAATATAATTACTTGCTATCCATATGTTTTGTTCAGTGAAATGTCTATCTTTGTCCATTTATAAAATTGGGATGTCTTTTTATTATGTAGAATAGCCTTTATATATTTTGCATAAAACTTATTTGACAAAAATGTGATTTGTAAATAGATATGACATGTCTTTTGCATTATCTTAATGACTTTTACAAAAAAAAGTTTTAAATTTCTGTGAAGTCCAATTTATTAATGTTTTATTTTATATATTATGCTTTTAGTGTTATATCTAAAAACACTTTCTCTAATCCTAGGACATGCATGTTTTTACTTTTTTCTATTAGTTTTATTGTTTAATGTTTTACATTTAATTCTAGATTTCATTATGAATTTATGTTTGTATATAATATGAAGTATAAGCTAAAGTTCATGTTTTTGTAAACATAGTCCAATGGTTCCCAGAACTATTTTTTAACAAACAATCTCTTCTCTATTTAATAGAATTGACAATTTACCAAAAATAGATTGACTATTTTTTTTTTGCAGGGGGTGGGGTTCATTTTTGGACTCTACATTCTCTTTTTTTATTTATTTATCTTTTCACCAGAACCAGACTGTCTTTTTTAGTTTTTAATCATTTTTTATCTTTCAATTACAATTTACATAGAATATTATATTAGTTTCAGGTGTGCACCCCAATGATTAGACATTAGATAACTTATATGATGATCCTGATAAGTCTCATAACCATTTGATACCATACATAGCTATTGTATATTATTGACTACTTTCCAAATGCTGTACTTAACACTCCAAAACTATTCAGAAACTACCAATGTGTACTTCTCAATCCCTTCAACTTTTTCACTCATCCCTCTAACCCCACTCCAGTCTGGCAACTATCAAAATGTTCTCTGTGTCTATGAGTCTGTTTCTGTTCTGCTTGTTCATTTATTTTATTTTTTTAGATTCAATTATTGATAGATATGTTTATTGCCATTTTATTGTTCATATTTTTGGTCATCCTATTCTTTCTTCTTAAAGAAGACCCTTTAACATTTTATGTAATACTGGTTTGGTGCTGATGAACTCCTTCAGCTTTTTCTTGTCTGTGAGGCTCTTTATATATCCTTTGACTCTAAATGATAGCTTTTATGAGTACAGTAATCTTGGCTGTAGGTTATTTCTTTTCACCACTTGGGATATTTCATGCCAGTCCCTTCTGGCCTGCAAAGTTTCTGTTGTGAAATCAGCTGAGAGTCTTATGTGAGCTCCCTTGTAGGTAATTGTCTGCTTTTCTCTTGCTGTTTTTAAGATTCTCTGTCTTCAATCTTTGGCATTTCAATTATGATGTGTGTTGGTGTGGGCCTTTATGAGTTCATCTTGTTTGGGACTCTCTGTGCTTCCTGTACTTTATGTCTCTTTCTCCTATAAGGTAAGGGACATATTCTTTCATTATTTTTTCCAGAAAGTTTTAAATTTCTTGCTTTCTCTCTTCTTCTGTCTGCTCCCCCCACCATGCACTGAATGTTGGTATGCTTTAAGCTGTCCTAGAGGCTCCTTAGAATATCCTCATTTTGGAGGGGGTGTTCTTTTTTCTTTTTGGTTTTCTGATTGGATGTTTTTTGCTCCCTAAATAACTGTTTTGATTCTAGGATTCATCTGCTCTGCTGCTGATGCCATGTAAATTATTCTTCATCTCATTAATGTATCCTTCATTTCTGACTGGTCTTTTTTATGGTTTCCATGTCCTTTAACATGCTGTTGAAGTTCATCTACTCTTCCCCTCATTTGATTGAGCATTCTCATAACCAGTGTTTTGAATTCTGCATCTGGTAGATTGCTTATCTCCATTTTTTTTTTTTAGTTCTTTTTCTCAAGTTTTGTTCTGCTTTTTCATTTGGGCCATGTTTCTTTGTCTCCTCATTTTGGAAGCCTCCCTGTGTTTGCTTCTATGTATTACATAGAGCTGCTCTGTCTCTTGGGCATGGTCGTCGGCAGCCGTCCGTCTCGAGAGACGATGGTGTAGCTTCTTAAGAGTCTATCTGCACCGCCAAGAATGGCTGTGCAGTCCGACTCGGGAGTGACACGGTATCTGTCTCCTCCCGTGTTGAATCGACATCTTGCGATGATGCTGGAGTGTCCTCTCCAGTGAAGCTGAAGCTACAGAGCCTGGGCAGGGTGATATGGAGGGTCTGCTGTTGCCCATGCAGCAGACTCCCCCTCTCTTCGCAGCTGAAGGATCCAAGGGAAAGACGGAGTCAATACAGCTTGGCTTCAGGTGCGCCGCAGGAGTTGCCGGTGTTGACTACAACGTCAAACCGCCTTAGGGACTCCGGCTCCGGATTTTCTGTCGGGGTTTACTCCCTTAGCCTTTCCCCTGAAGAGGTATGCCGCAAGGCAGCGGAGGTTTTTTGGAATCAAGAGTTTTCCTTCTCTGATGTGCCCTGACTGGCAGATCGAACCAGCGACACTTAGCTCGCAGGCCGACGCTCAATCCACTGAGCCAAACCAGCCAGTGGTCTAATGTGTGTATCTCATATGGTCCAGTGGCACAGCCTTCCTGGTCACCTGAGCTGGGCACTCCAGGTGCCCCGCCCCCAACCCCTGTGTGAGCTGTGTACACCCTCCTGTTGTAGTTCAACTTTGACTTCTGTTGACACACCAAAAGGAGGAATTTACCCCCAGGCCTATCAGATATAAGGATTGGCTTTGACCACCATGGAAGATTAATTTTGTAGGGGTCTAGCCCATGGAGCAGAATTTACTTCAGCTGGGCTCTGGTGCCTGCTGAGCCTGCCCCTTTGACATGGTATAAAGCTGTCTACTCAATGAGAGAGCTCTGGGAATTCCCAGCAAGTAAAGGCCAAGGTCAGTCATCACCTGTGTTATGCCTGGGTCCACCCAGAATGATCTACAAAGATATCTTCAGGTAGCTACTACTGTGCTGGGCTCAGAGGTGCCCAGGAGAGGCCAACCTGTGAACCAAGTCTGACTGCCACTAGTGCCAGACTTGGGCAACTCCGTGGGACTCATGAGGAACACTGAAGCCAGATGCTGGTGGATGGAGAGATTTTAGGAATGTCTGAATCATGAGCCAAGACAGGATATTTGTATGTAAAAGCCACTGGAAACATCTTGGGTGGATTCGCAAGTTTGTGGATCGTGGTCTCGGGGAATCAACAGGACTAGAAGAACAGTGTTAGCCAGATTGTTGGCATGCATTTGTTGACTCTCTGGGAAAGGCTTATTAAAGAAACAATGACCTCTGCCAGCACTGCAGGTCTTTTCCTGATGCAGGGTGGTTCAGTTCCTCCCAATACAGTATACCCCTGGTGACTTTCAAGCTGTTGCTCTATTGTTGGAAGTCCAAGTAGGTTTATTCATGGGCCCTTTCTAAGGAACACCTGGGACTCTAGAAGCCCTTTATCTCACTCAGCCACAATCTCCACTGGTTTTTATATCTAGAAATTAGGGAACCTTCTCTTTCCAGCACTGGAATTCTTGCTTGGGAAACCTGGTGTGGAGATGGGATCCTTTGATCCTCATGGGGTAACCTCTGCAGTGTAGATATCTTCCTGATGTTTATCTGCCACGCCCTCCAGACTGTTCCATGTCTCTACCCCTCCTTACCAATGTCAGTGTGGCTTCTTCATACCCTTAGTTGTAGGGCTTCCATTCAGCTAGATTTCAAGTGTTTCTGTATGATGGTTGTTATGTAGTTTAGTTGTATTTTTTATGTGGTTGTGGGAGGATACAAGTACTGCATTTACCTATGCTGCCATCTTGACCAGAAGATTGGAGTTCACACTATCTTAATGAATTTTTAATAAGTCTTAAAAAGGTTCTAGTATACCTTATTTCTTCAATTGTGCCATATTTTAATGGGGCATACAGAGTTTTTCCTTGGCATCAACTATGAGTTAGTTTTTTTTAACAGTTTGGTATTATGCCAGCTGGGATGTTTATGATCTCTCCATTCCTTTCGGGTAATTCTGACAATAGGGGACAGGTGCATTCTATTCCTATTTGCCGTGTGGTGTATGCCCATATAGCAACAAATAAAATGGCTCAACTAGTTAATAAAGCATTATCATGGTTGCCATGGATATATTTGTTATATATGTTTTTGACAAATATATACATATGTACATACAATAAATATATTTTTCATATGTATGTGTATAATTTATAAATTTTTAGTTCATGTTTGTGAGAGTGATAAAACATTTTTAAAAAGGCAAAATAGGAATCAGAACACTGAACAATGTTAGGTAGGTTATAATAATTTAAGGCTGGTTCATATAGGTAAGTAAAAAATAAAAAAGAAACAGTTTTGTTGTTTTATATAATTTATATAATTGAGACAAATTATCTGGTTTAAATATTCAAGTATAGCATACTTTCATCACAAACAGAATACTTATGTTTTCATGAAGAAAAGTTGAAAACAAATACCGATGGGAAATGAAATACTTCACAGCTTTTTTTTATGAGTTTCTACACTAAACAGGATAAGGATACCTTACCTCCCTTAGGTAGTAAACATGACTCCAGATCCTGTGTTTCATCTTCATTTTTTACAATAATTTGACTTATCACCAACCATATAAAAAGCCATTAGTAAGACCTTAAAACTTGATTAAATCTGATTGTATCCTCATCTATCCTTATGTGCTCCAAGGCAATTCCAAATTTGTTAGACATGAAGTTAATCATAGCAACTCCTGACAATTTGGGGAAAAGAAAAACCATACAACCACTTTGGTTTAGATGTATTATATGAGTTAATTCCATCATTAAAAAAGTTTAAAGATTGAGGAATCCATATGAGGACATTAAGAACATTTGTTTCTTGAGTATCAATTTTATTCAGCAATAAAGGAAAATAAACTAAAGAAACCACCGATGCTAAACAGATGTTCATAATAATAATATGATAGTTGGGGAGAGAAAAAAGAAGAAGAAAGAAAGAAAGAAAAAAAAGGCATAAGAGAACTCTTTGTGTTTTATGTTAGAGACAGGGGTTTACAAGTTTGTGAGTGAAAGGGGGTGAGTAGGAGGTTTGTGGAAAATTGAGAAAAAGATAGACAATGAAAGATTGTTCGAATTTTGCTAAGGTCTACTAATTGGATCCCCTACAGGGACTTTTAAAAAGGCTATAAAATGCCTTTTAATTATTTTTATTTGCCACACTGGTTTTTATTGTACTGAAATTTCAAGAAGAAACTGAACCATTAAGATGTTTGGTTTTAGCCTAATTACTGCCCTACAACTATTTATTATATTTTTTATCTTTTTACATTATTTTCTTACTATTTTATGGAAATAAATTATTTTCTAGCAACATCTATCATATGTCATGAACTATTTGAGAAAGTGGATTGTAATATCCACAGTGCCTGGCATAAAAACAAGCAAAAATGATTTTTTTTTTTACCAAAGGTATATTATAATAAATTGAACCAACCCTTGATTCAGAACTCTAGAATATCAGGTGATCTCAGGCTTCATTTTAGGATCTAATCTTGATGCAATTTCTGTTTAACTTTGTGTCCTGAAAATTAACTGCAATTCTTTAAAGCAGTTATCTATTTATCTTTATTATTTGAAATAATAACCCCACAGAAATATGATTTGCCCCACACAATTTGTCCTGTGATACAGGCTGAGGCATGATAAGTATTATTTCCATAATGAGGCTCAAATAGAAAAATTCACTTATTACTAATCACCTGGAAGACCTGGATTAATACCTAAGTGTTTGCAGCCAAGCTTATATTATTTATAATATACCATACTGCTTATTTTTAATAATAAAACATAATTACTTTTGCTCTTTGAAATTAAAAATCTAGTGCAATTTATTATTATTAATACATAATTTTTATTATTACATATATTGAAAATCAATTTTAGGTCATTTGGAGCAATAGAGTAACAGGATATACTACATATTTAAATTGTATCTATGTATTCTCCTTAAAATTAAAAATTGAGAGCAACTTCTTATTATTAATACATTATTTTCACACATTTTATTACATATATTAAAAACAACCTTATATTAATTATAACAATAAAGTAACAAATATGTTGCATATTAAAATTGTATCCATGTATCCTCTTTGAAGTTAAAAATCTAATGCAGTTTATTTCAATGCATATTAATTATAAATTATTATTAATATAAAATTTTATTAGTACATGTATTGGAAATAAATTTTAGACAGTTTGAAATGAGAGTAATAGAATATATTACATATTAAAATTGTATCCATGTTTTTACCTTCATACATACAAAATTATTATCTATTAATTAGTTACCCTATTTTAAATCTATCTTCTCTTAGCAAAAATAAAATATCTGACCACCTTTCTATCAACAGTGAGATTAACAAGAATTTGTAAAATAAAATGACAAATTAATGAGCAATATCAGATTCTACCTAATAATATTCACAAAATAATTGATGTACAGTTTAAATGTCAGACTTAATTGGAACAACTGCTTTTCCTTAGTTCAAAATAAATGTTTCCTATGAAAAGAATACAGCAGGAAGAACTAGGACAAGTAAGAAGACAACAGGAATGAAGTTCTGAAGTCATAAATGTCAACTCAGAGTTTATCATCAATAAAGGATATTATTCTTCAGCAAGGACCCTCTCAGAGGGACATGTGCTAGGCTCTCACTTATCAGTAGAAAGAAATACTTTATTCCTTTATCAGTAGAGATCCATTGTCACTTTCTTTCCCTCTGTATTTGTAACACAACTATAAGAGAGTTACCACAAAAAAAGTCTTTCTTCACTATCCCCTATCCCATCAGGTTGTAACTAAAGGTCTAAGTTAAAAGAAACAAAACTTGTCTTTAAGTTCCCAGAGAGTCTGTCACAGTCAGATTTTGTCAAACATCACCAATAACTTCATTGTGTAACTGATTCCACCAGCAATCTTTGTATGAAATAGATGTGTATGAAATAGATGAGAGGATTATTGTCGGAAATAATTTTTAAGATTCCATGTTCATATTTCATTAGTTGAATAAGTTTAGCTTGGGGTTCATACTTTCAAAGATGAAGTTGAAATAATAAGAGAAAGTAATAGAAGGAAAATGAGAATATTCCTTAGAAATTCCTTTATCAGGGAAAAAGAAAAGAGAGACATTTTTGACTTTCCAACTATAACCCAATCTTACAGGTCTTTGTCAAACTAGATTCTCTTTCTTAGAAGAAAGGAACTACATAACTACACTTATGAAACTTCTTCTTCTAACCTGCTTATTTGGAGCTCTTCGATGGAATTTGAATTCAATGCACAGCTGGCTTTGTTTTCTGCTATACTTTCTAAATCTGGACTGTTGCGACTGCACTTCCCTACTCTACCTCAGGTTAATAGTACATATCTGTTTTAAGATCCTGGAGAGAATCTGGCAGAATGAGAAAGCAATTATACTCAATTTCATATTTCCCAATTAATAGGTGTCCTAATGAGCCTTTAAATAAAAAAAAAAAGTGTAAATGAAAAATTCCCATAACAGCATAAAACCCCTAATGGTAAACCACAACTTGAGATTATAACATTGGAAAGAGCGCTTTGCTGCTATTGGGAACAAATATTTTTTACCTCTTCTAAATTCTGAGAAATCAGGAGTGCCCTTCATAAACACTGCTGTGTTGCTTAATGAGAATTTAATTTTACTGGAATTCCTGGTGGCCACTGTGAGACTCTGTCAGGCACAAGATGATTCAGAGTAAAAGGTGAACAGAAACTTTGAAAACGGAAGAGTTCATGTTCTCTTAGTTTCTGCTTTATATTCAACCTCTTTGAGAGTTATTTTCAACTCAGAAGCAATTCACTTATTCATCCATCATAATTCTGAAGTATTATTTAGTTCATTCTATAAACATTAGTACAGAAAACACAAAGTGCCAGACATTGTTCTAGAAACAGGTGATGTAAAGAGAAAAACCCAGTGTTTTCCTTCAGGTAGCTTGAAGTCAAGGAAGGAAAACATCCAGATGCAATATGATGTGATATATACTCTGACAGGGTTTATACTAGGTGATACAGGTTCCCTTATATGTCCATCTCTCAGCCATTGGGATAGAGAGAAGGACGGCTTCCAGAAAGGAGCTCACACCTGAGCCAAGTCCTGAGGGATAAGTAATGATACAGTAAATCAGGACAATGAAGGGCAAAGGGATGTATCATGTGTAGAGGCAACAAAAGTAATTACATGAAGTGACAGATGCATAATTAATCTTATTGTGGTAATGATTTTACAATATATGCATATTGGAAATCACTACATTGTACAATTTAAATTTACATTGTTATTTGTTAATTATTTCTCAATAAAACTGAAAAAAATAATTAAAAAGAAGAGTAAAACCAGAAATCTGCAAGAGATGTGTAATTCCTTAACAGATCACATTTTTTCTCTTTTGTGATTTTTTAAAGAAAATGTAAGAGCACTTTTTTTCTGTGAAGGGAGCCTATCGGAGTTGAAATCAGCCTAGCATTAACAATGAGTATTCTGAGAAGAGAGAATGGCTTGCAAGAGAGGAAGCACAAGAGAACTAGCAAAGACTGCTGATATTTATACTAGCAGAGATACAAATAAGTTAATGCAGTGACTTAGTACTTACTCCACTGTTTAAATGCTTTAGAAATATTAAAATAAGGGGACTTATTAAGCTCCAGTATCACGAAAGCATAGAAACCAAGTGTGTGAAGTGGCAGGGGAAGGCACTGAGAGATAATGAGGCATCCAACTATGCAAGGCCTGTGTTTTGAGCACAGTTAGCTATGTGAGGGCATGTGGGTCAGGGGGATGGCCACAACACAGCAAACTGTTCACTGAGTGTTTAATATGTGTTGAGTAATAAGAAAAATTGTTACAATGATTAATCAGTGTTAAGCACATGCATAGGTATTGTTCTAAGCCATTTTATAATGTGTATATATATATAATTTCATTTCATCCTTTTCACATCATTATGAAGTACTATCCAGTTTTACAGATGAGAAAACAGACACAGGTGGGCTCAGAAAATTGTCAAAGTCAAGTCAGCTGTCCAATGGTGGAACCTAAATTTAAATCCAGATATTCTGACTTCTGAGCACATATTCTTCCCCCTCCACCCTTTTCCTTACTTTCTCTATCCTCTCTTCATCTCTTTTCCTCCCCCTTGCTCAACCTCCCTATCTATCTCCCCTTCTATGTCTCACTCCCTTTCCTCTTTCTCTGAGCACTTCTCCACTCTTGTTATCTTTTGTTTTTATGATGACTGAGACTTAACTTGTCAAAATGATAAAACACAAGGAAATAATAGGAATATAATGATCATATAGAAGCAATACAAACTAATCATTGAGACAATATTGTCTAGAAATGAGGGAACATTATTTACAAGTAAGGAGATAAAAAGAAGCTGATTTGCCTGAGTTCACCGTGGAAAGTTTGCATCTGGCAGCTTCTGCTTGCTTTTTTTCTTTATTTCTAAAGTTTTAAATTTATTTTAAAATTACAGCTGACATAATATTATATACATTTAATGTATACAATATTGTGATTAGACATTTATATACTTTAGGAAATGATTACCATGATGTCTAGTATCTATCTGTCATCATATATTGTTATTAGGATATTATTGATTATAATCCCTATGCCATACTTTACAACCCTCTGACTAATTTTATAACTGGTAGTTTTTTTGCCCATCCTTAATCACTTTCATCTGTCAACAATCATTTTGTTCTTATAGCTATATATTTCTTTCTATTTTTGTTTGTTGTTTTTTCCCAGAAGTGAAATAATACAGTATTTGTCTATCTAAATTTGACTTTTTATTTTACTTAGCATTATGGTCTCTATGTTCACCCATGTTGTCACAAGTGAAAAGATTTCATTCTTTCTTATGGCTAATATATATAAATCCATCCATTTGTTAATATAACAAGAACAGTTTGTGTGACATTGATGTAACTTGGCAACCAAGGGGAGTGGACTGTAATGCACACGCATGAACAATGATGAATTCACGTACTAGTCAGTGGGGGCAGTAGATGCTGTTGAGTGAGCATGTGTACTGTGTGGGTGTCACATTCAAAATGACTGAGCAAGTAGAGCAATGAATCTGCATCAGATTTCACATTAAGCTTGAACATTCCTCTGTGGAAACTATTCAGATGATTCAGAAGGCCTTTGGGTATAATGCAATGAGTGCAGCACAGAAAGAAGTGTGGCACAAATGCTTCAAAGATGGTTGAGAATCTGTTGAAAGTGGTCCATGTTCTAGAAGGTTTGTAACAAGCAGAACATCTGAGAGTGTTGAATGTGTAGGGGCTGCAATCAACAAAGATCAGCGACTGACAGTACAAGAACTAGAAGCTGATCTGGGGATTCCAAAAACTTATGTGTTTGAGATTTTGACACAGGATCTTGGCATGAAACATATCCTGGAAAAATTTGTTCTGTAGTTTCTGCTACCAGAGCAGAAGGAACATCATGTTGCAGTTGCTAATGAATTTATTTAAACTGCGACCGATTAACCAGATCTCCTCAAGAAGGTGATAACTGAAGATGAATGGTGGGTATATGGCGTTGATCCAGAAATGAAGGCCCAGTCATCCCAATGGAAGTCATCTGATTCTCCATGCCCAAAGACAGCATGGGAAAGTCACAGCAAGATCAAGACCATGTTAATTGTGTTTTTTAACTGGAAGGAGTTATCAATCACAAGTACACCCCTCCAGGCCAAACAGTTAATAAGGAGTACTGCCTCAATGTTCTTCTTCTGTTAAGAGATACAATTCAACAAAAATGGTAGCAGCTTTGGGTAAATGGTGATTGGCAGTTTCATCACAACAGCAGACCCACTCATGCATCATGTCTCATGCAGAGATTTTTTTTTGCAAAATATCAAATCACCCAGGTGACTCAGCTCCCCTACAAGCCCAGATTTAGCACCCTCTAACTTCTGGCTTTTCCCAAAACTAAAACCATCTTTGAAAGGAAGAGATTTCAGACTGTCGATGAGATTCAGGAAAATACAACAGGGAAGTTGATGACGAGCCCAACAAAGGATTATGCAGAGTGTTTTGAACAGTGAAAGAGATGCTAGGAGAACTGTGTGAGGTCCCAAGGTCCCTATTTTGAAGGAGACTGAGGTATCATTGTCTTATATACAATGTTTCTTGTATCATGTACCTTCTTTAATAAATGTCTCTATTTTTGATATTACATAGGTGATACTTTCTGGACCGGCTAATCTATCTATATATCTATATCTATATCTGTATCTATATTTCTATATCTGTATCTATCTATAATCACTTCTTCTTTATCCATTCATCTATCTATCTATCCATGGACATCAAGGTTGCCCGGGTTGCTTCAATATGTTGGAATAAAGCTGCAATGAACATAGGGTCGCATAGGTCTTTACAATTAATATTTGGATTTCTTCAGATAAATAGCAAAAGTGGGATTGCTGGATCATATGGTAGTTCTAGTTTTAATTTTTTGAGGAACCTCCATACTGTTTTCCTTAGCAGCTGCAACTGTTTACAAACCCACCAATAGTGAATGAAGATTCCTTTTTCTCAAATCCTTGTCAACACTTATTCTTTATCTTTTTTATAATAACCATTCAGATGATTATTGATATTGGACATATATATTTTCTATTGGCTATCTCTATGCTCCCTTTGGAGAAATCTCTGTCCATCTCCTCTGCCAGTTTTTAAATTGGATTTTTTTTAAATGTTAAGTTGTGTGAGTTTATTATGTATTTTGGATATTAATCCATTATCAGATATATTATTTATGAATATCTTCTACCACTCAATAGGTTACCTTTTAGTTTTGTTCATGATTTCCTTCATGGCATAAAATATTTTCAGTTTGATGTAGTCCCAATTGTTTATTTTTTGCTTTTGTTGTCTTTGCCCTAGGTGGCATATCCAAATAAAATATTGCTAAGACCAATGACAAGACTTTTCTGCCTATGTTTTCTCCTGGGAGGTTTAGGATTTCAGGTTTTACATGTAAGCCTTTAATCCATTTTGAGTTTATTTTGTATATAGTGTAAGAAAGTGGCCTAGTTTCATTTTTTGCATGCATTACTCATTTTCCCAATATTTATTAAAGAGGCTGTCTTTTACCCAATTGTATATATCTTTTTCTCCCATGTTGTAGATTAGTTGACCACATAAACATAGGTTTATTTTAGAACTCTCTGTTCTGTTCCATTGATCTATGTGTTTATTTTTGGGCCAGTACAATGTTCTGTGGTATAGTTTGAAATCAGGTATTGTAATGCCTCCAACTTTGTTCTTCTTTCTCAAGATTTCTTTGGTTATTTAGGGTCTTTTGTGGTTCCAAATATATTTTAGGATTTTTCTTATAATTTTATGAAAATACTAGAGTATTTTCAAAGGAAATCTACTGAATCTGTAGATTGTTTTGTGTAATATAGATGTTTAACAATATTAATTACTCCAATACATGAGCATAGTATATCCATTTATTTGTATCTTCTTCAATTTTTTTTATTTGTATGTTGTAGTTTATAGAGTACAGGTCATTTACCTTCTTGGTTAAATTTATTCCTAGGTATATTATTCTTTTTTATATAATTGTAAGTGGGATTTTTTTTCTTAATTTCTCTTTCTGATATTTTGTTATTAGTGTATAGAAATGTAACATATTTCTGAATATAAATTTTGTATCCTGCAACTTTACTATCAGTTCTAATAGTTTCATGGAGAATTTTGGGGTTTTCTTTATATAATATCATGTCATGTGCAATGAGTGACAGGTTTACTTCTTTCTTTCTAATTTGGATGCCTTTTATTTTTTTCTTTCTATGTATCTCATATTACTAGGATTTCCAGTACTATGTTGAATAAATGAGATAGTGGGCATCCTTGTCTGCTCCTGATCTTAGAGAAAAAGCTTTCAGGTTTTTAACACTGAATATCATGTTAATTGTATATTTGTCATATATGGTCTTTGTCATGCTGAGGTATATTGCCTCTATACCTATATTGCTGAGAGTTTTTGTATAAATGCATAGTGACTTTTGTCAAATGCTGTTTCTATATATATTAAAGTGATCATTTGATTTTTATTATTCATTTTGTTTATGTGGTATTTCATGTTGATGGACTTGCGCATATTGAACCAACCTTACATTCCTGTAATAAATTTCATTTGATTATGGTGTATGATATTTTTACTGTATTGCTGAATTCAATTGGCTGATATTTTTCCAGGCATATTGGCCTGTAGTTTTTTAAAATCTTGATATGAGGGTATTGTAGCCTTACAGAATGAGTTTGGAATCTTTATCATCTGCAAATTTTTGAATATTTTAAGAAGAATAAGTACTAATTCTTCTTTAAATGTTTGGTAGAATTAACCTGTGAAGCCATCTGCTTCAGGATTTTTGTTTGTTGGTAATTTTTTTGTTACTTGTTCTATTTTTTACTTGTAATAATTTTGATCATATTTTCTGTTTATTATTGATTCAATTTTTGAAGATTGTATATTTCTAGGAATTTTTTCATGTCATCTAGATTATTAAATTTGTTGTATATATTTGATCATAGTATTCTCTTATAATCACTTGTATTTTCATGATGTTGGTTGTCATTTTTCCTCTTTCATTTCTGATTTATTTTTTCAATTTCAGATCTATCTTTTTTTCTTGATGAAGCTAATGATTTATCAAATTTGTTTATCTCTTCAAAAAACCAACTGTTCCTTGACATACAGGAGTCAACCAGTGAATGCATAAATGGTTGGAATAACAGGTTGATTTCTCTCTTTCTCTCTTCCTCTCTCTGTAAAATCAATAATTAAAAAAAAAAAAGTTATACCATCTTGTTGGATTAATCTTGTTTAACATTATTTAATGTTCTTATTAGTCTTTGTTTACATTCTTTGTTTTAAAATCTATTTTGTCTGATATAAATATAGCTAACCCATCATTATTTTTCCATTTTCATAAAATACGTTTTTCTACCCCTTCACTTTCAATAAGTGCCTTTTGATCTGAAGTGAGTCTCTTATAGGCTGCATATGTATGGGCCTTTTTAAAAAAAAATTTATTCTGTCACCTATGTGTTTTATTGGAGCATTACGTCTATTTACATTTAAGGTAATTATTGATAGGTATATAATTATTGCCATTTTATTGTTTTTTAAATATTTTTATAGTTCTTCTCTAGTCTTTTCTTTTTCTCTTTCTCTCTTCTCTTGGACATCAATGGCTTTCTATAGAGGTTTCTTTGGATTCCTTCTCTATTTCTTGTGTATCTATTATAATTTTTTGGTTTGTAGTTACCATGAGATTCATATATAAAAGCTATGTTTATAAAAATCTGTTTTAAGTTGATGCTCAGTTAAATTCCAAAATGTTCTATAAACACTACATTTTTACTTATCTCACCACTTTTCTTTTATCATATTTTACATCTTTTATGCATATATATCCCTTAATTTATTAGTGTATTTACACATGATATTACTACTTTTGTCTTTTAACATTTATAATTATTTTATAATTTTGACCCACATTTACCTTCTGAGATTGATATTTTCTTTCAAATATTTTATTTTTACAATTTAGCCTTTTCTTTTCTGCTTAAAGCAGTTTCTTTTTTAATTCACTGTAGTCCTAATTAGTGATAAACTCCTTCAACTTTATTTGTCTGGAAAACACTATATCTCCCCTTAATTCTGAATAATAACCTTTCTAATATAGTATTCTTTGTTGTAGGTTTTCCTTATCATCAGTTTAAACATATTGTGCCATTACCTTCTGACCTGCAAAGTTTCTGTTGAAAAATCAGCTTATAGTGTTATGGGGATTCCCTTTCTACATAACTTGATGCATTTAAGTTCCTCTTTTCACTTTTCACTTTTGGCATTTTAACTATGATATGTCTTGATGTTGGCCTCTTCTGGTTCATCTTGTTTGAGACCCTCTGTGTTTCCTGCACCATTGCCTTCACTAGCTTAGGTAAATTTCAGCTATAATTTCTTCAGATTTTCTATTCCTCTCTTGCTCTCCTCTTCTGGGAGCCCTATGACACAAATACTGATACACTTGATGTTGTACATGAGGTATCTTAAATCATCTATGGTATTTTTTCCTTTTTGTTGTTCCAATTGAGTGATTTCTACTATTCAGTGATTCATTCTTTTGAATCACCTAATCTGATATTGACTCTCTCTAGTGGATTTTTCATTTCAGTGTTGGTACTCTAGTTCTGATTGGTTTTACTTTATATTTTCTATCCCTTTTTGAAGTTTTCACTGAGTTCATCTGTTCTTCTCCAGAATTCTTTGAGCATCCTTATAACCATTATTTTGAACTCTTTATGTACTGATTGATGTTTCTTTCTCATATCAGTCTCCCTCTCACTAACTGTCTCTCAATCAATCAATCAATAAACATATTCTTGAGTGTATGGGAGAACATACTTGCCAACAATACTTCGAACAAGGGTTGAATCTTAAAAATATATAAATAACATATTTCTCAATACCAGGAAGACAAACAATCCAATTTAAAAATAAGCAAAGAAGCTGAAAAGATACATCTCTAAAGAGGACATACAGATGGGCCATAGATATATGAAAAGTGCTCAACATCACTAGCTATCATAGAGATACAAATTAAAACCACAATGAGATATCACCTCACACCTATCAAAATGGCCATCATAATAAATCAACAAATAACAAGTGCTAGAGAGGATGTGGAGAAAGGAGAAAGATTTTACACTGTTGGTGGGAATGCAGACTGGTGCAGCCACTGTGTAAAACGATATGGTATTTCCTCAAAAAACTAAAAATGGAACTGCCTTTTGACCCAGCAATTCCACTGTTGGAAATATATACTAAGAATTCTGAAACACCAATTCAAAATAATCTATACACCCCTATTTTCATAGCAGGTTCATTTACAATAGCCAAGATTTGGAAACATCCTAAGTGCCCATCAGTAGATGAGCAGATCAAAAAATTGGTATATTTATATACTGGAATACTATTAGAAGAGACTGACCCAGCCATTGTCTTTAGCCAGATTATACAAGCAAGGAATTAATTATCTATATCAGGAGACATGTGAGCTTTGTTACTACCAGAAATGAAGATATGATATGGAAGACTATACTCTGTAAATTAAGGATTAAAGAAATATACATTCAGCCCTAGCAGGTGTAGCTCAGTGGGTTGAGTGCCAGCCTGCAAACCAAAAGGTCACTGTTTAGATTCCTGGTCAAGAAACATGCTTGGGTTGTGGGCCAGGTCCCCAGTAGGGGGCATGCAAGAGACAACCAATGGATGTTTCTGTTGCACATCAATGTTTCTCTCTTTCTTCCTCCCTTCCCCTCTCTCTGAAAAATAAATAAAATAAAATGAATACACATCCTGTAAAATACAAATTCCAATAGGAAACCTGTCCTCAACATACCTTGAAAATTGGACTATGATCATGTATTTTTGTTGTTTGTTTTTTAATTTGAAACAGTCCTACCCAGAATTGAAAAAATACTGCCCTGAGATTAACTAAATTAAAGGACAAGGAAAAACTAGAAACATAAATCATTACACAATTATAAAGTGGTATCACTTTTATTTTCTATTTCCCTTATCAGAACACAAATAAAGGAAAATTTCTTAATTTGTCTTTAATCCTTGACAATGGCGAAGGAGCCTTGAAAAATGTAGGATATTTTGATCATGACTAAAAACAAATACTTTGTCATTAATTCATTAATTAATTCTATATCATATAATATTGTTGGAATATGTGGTAAAGAATGAAAAATTTACTTGTATAGTATATTTAGAAATAATGAATTTAATTACCCCAAATTCAATAACACAGAACTCATCAAACCTTTCAGTCAAAAACTATGACCCAATAGGACAGAGACTTGTCTTTTGCCTTTAAAGAGGTGTAATCTTGAGTCATTTTTTTAGCTAGTAGAAAAAATATATAATTAACTATTTTTACACTCAACATATGTATCTGTTGGCAAATGAAAATTGTCTACACAAATTAAAAGACTTTGAAGGAAATTTTGGAATGAAAATATCAACTATTTTAGGTTGAATAATGACCTCTCCCCCCAAAAAAATCCACATCCTAACTACAAGAACCTGTGAATATGTTATTCTAAATGGCAAAAGGAACTTTACAGCTGCAATTAAGACTCTTGAGATGGGGAGATTAGCCAGGATTTTGCAGGTAGTCCTAATGATGTAATCATTATAAGATGTAGGCAAGAGGGTCAAAAGTAGAGAACATGAAATGACAAGGGCAGCATTGGGAGAGAAAGAGAGAGAACAGAAGATGCTAAATTGCTGACATTAAAGATGCAGGAAGGTACCATGAGCCAAGGAATAAAGGTGGTCTCTAGAAAGAGGAAAAGACAAGACAACAGATTCTCCCCAAAGCCTCAGAGAGGAACCAGCTCCAGTAACACCATGTCTTTAGACCAGTGATACTGATTCTGGACTTCTGAGCTTTTATGTATGAGAATAAATCTGTGTTGTTTTAAGCCACTAAGTTTGCAATGATTTTTTACAGCAATAACAAAATACTAATACAACAACACTTTAAGCTTTTCTATTTCACCCCATATCAAGGTCTGGGAAAATAGTACTTATGATCTACTGTGAGAAAAATATATTCCCCACTCAGGAGGGGTACAGATGAACTAGTGCATGATCTTGAAACCAATTCACCTGTCAAAGCCTCATGGAGGTTTGGTATATAAAAAGAACTAGAACCCTGGATGGTATGGCAGAGTGGATTGAGTGCCAGCCTGTGAACCAAAAGGTTGCTGTTCGATCCCTAGTCAGGGCACATGCCTGGATTGTGGGCCAGGCCTCCAGTTGGGGGTTCATGAGAGGCAACCGCACTTTCCTGTTTCTCTCCCTCTCTTTCTCTCTTCCTTCCCCTCTCTCTAAAAATAAATAAATAGAATCTTTAGAAAAGAAAAGAATTAGAACATGGAAGCCATGTTTACAGATGCACATAATTGTATATGAGAAAATAGCCTTTTTAAAGCCTCTGGCCATATCTCCTTTGAAAGTCATCTAAGCACATATTTTCAACTTCTTATTTCTCTTTTCCATACCTTAGGGTTTTCCTCAACTAAGTTACCTTAAAGTAAGGCATATGCCTTGGCTTCTTTAAATTGCACAAACAAAATATCTGCTTCCAACACTTGCTAGGTGTCCTGCCCCTTATCTTTATCATAAATGCCTCAGTGAATATAGATCTGTAGACCAGTGGAACTAATTTTAGGATTTAAAAAAAAATTAAGTCCTTATTTTGCTGTTACACTTGACCATTCTCTTAATCCCTCTGAGCTTCAATTTCAATCATCTCTAGAACAGGATTGATAATGCCTACTGCAGAAAAATATGTAAATTAAATGAGAGGATAGGTGACTGAAAACATATAATTATTATAGTTAATAACATCATATATTATGTGTGTAAATAATGTCACACATTTATCTAGCTTTACATTTCATGCAATTATATTACATGTCATTCCATCATCATAGCTCTTCTGAGATGTCAGTGAATGGATTTGACTGCTTTCCCCACTTAGCAGTTAAAGCAACTGAGATTCAAGAGAATATTTTGAATCAAGGACTTGGATTAATGTCTTATGCTTCTAAATCCCATGACTGCTCTCCTTCAGAGCTGAGATAGAAATTTCTCCAAAGAGAAAGCAGAAAATATTCCTGAAATATGTTAAGCCATGATGATAAAACAATGTTTACAAATTGGGACTACAGTACTAAATCTGTGAACACCACTGTCCTGAACAAGGGTGTGTGTTTGTGTGTGTGTGAAGGATTTGGGGTGTTCACATATAACACTAGACTTGTGATTAGAAATGCCTAGTATTAAGCTTAGCACATGGAGTCTTCATGAAAAAAATAAGCTTATGAAATGAAGTAAATAAAAATGTTCCAGAAAATTTATTTGCCACATTAAAGCCCCTGCCCTGGAGAGCAGTTCATTTTTCTATTTTCATAATACTGTTTTTACTTCTGCAATATTTTTGATATCGCTAGGTTTTAATTTGAAATGGATATTTAATTTAGTTTAATGAGGTACTGAACACCCAATTAATACTTAAAGCACTTCAGTTTGGATCAGAATGAATATGCTTACTAATAATACTTAATGATTATTTATGGAAATATTTCAAAAATGAGTTTTCTAATAGGTTTACATAAATATTTGAAACAGCTTCATTATCTTCACAAATTTGAGTGGAGGCTGAAGAAGTGATACTATTTCTCAGCAGGCATTTATATGTAATAACATGGGTGGTAAGTAGAATCCATTTGGAAAAAACAGGGTTTCATGCTCTTTCTAATGCAAGATCCCCCTCTCTCTATTTTTTTAAAAATTTATTTAGGTTTTTTTCTAATTCTTCAGAGATTTGCCATTTAAACAGAAAACAAGTTTTACCATTGCTATTCTTTTCTTTTACTATATATAGACAGAAGGTATTTCATTGAGATGTATATTTTCAAAAACACTTAATATAGAAACTGGCTGCTTCAGAACCTGTTTAACTCCCTAAAATGTTGTCATTATTATTAATACTAGCAGTCACAACTGTTTTTAATTGTCTGTTATTCTAAAGCCTTTACTCCAAGTTCTGGAAATGAGATAAACATGAGGGTACTAGGTGTTATTTATGCTCTCCCAACAGGTATATAGACCTCATGAGTGTAAGGACCATGGTTTTCTAATTTATCTTTCTATTTTCAGAGCCTTCTGTCAGGCACAGACTATGCACTCTAGTTTTTTGTTTGTTTGTTTTAAGGAACAGATCTACAGAATTAAAATGATAGCAATGACCCACCCTGGCTGACACTGCACCAGAGCCCATCAATGTGGTTATAACAGTGTTTCTGGCCAGCATCCATTCATCTTGATCAGAGCCATGACTTTAAGCTGTTAAATATCACCAGTATCACTTATATTTATATAAAAATGTGCTATAAAGACTCAATGATGTTATACATATAAAACACTTACAAAAGTTTGAATAAATGCTAATAATGATGATGTTAATGATGGGGATGATAAGCTGGGAATCATGAACATAAATGGAACAGTTAGTAATCAAGTAGTATATTAATAACCAGGTAAATAAAACAGTAAGTTTTTAGAAGTCTAGAAAAGAGCAAAATTGGTGGGTCCAAATAACAATTTTATAAAATATATAACATTGAAGATGGCTTTCAAGGACTAGTATGACATGGTGAAATGAAGATAAATCATTGACTTTTACAGATCCAATTACACAATCATATAAATTTTATATTAAATGTTGGAACATGTAAGTAAAATGTTTTAGCTTTCTGAAAGACAATACAGATTAAGAGTATTCAGGAATGTAATAATATATAAATTATTTCAAAGGTAAATAACTGTTTTTATTAGTTTATTCCACCCCAAGAGTTTTCATATATATATTTTTTGTTATATTTATATCCTATAGAAATCGAATAAAACAAAATAGATTTAAATTGAGTATAAAGGTTGTCAACATTTATCAAATATGCTTACTATATATATAAAGAAATTAAAAACTAACCTTTACTATTTTAAGCATTCAAAATTAAAATCTAATTTGAAGAAAACACATAACTATTATTGCTGTAAAATAAAGACTAGTCAACAAAAAAAGAAAATATTGACACAACTGTTGAAACAACACTGTATTGCTGGAATTCTAACACTTATAGACGTAATATATATGACAATAATATCACAAAAGATGGAGGTGAATTGAAACTAACTTGGAACTAGGTATCTACATTTTACCCAAATCAAGTCAGGATAATACTAAATTAAAATGCATATTGCAATCCTTACATCAACAATTAAGAAAATCATAAAAATAAAGTAAAAATTTAATTAAGTGAGACATTAAAATATATATTTAACATAAAGAAGGTACTAAGAGAAAGTAAAAATAAAAATACATGGAATGTGTGGAAAATAAATAGCAAAATAGTAGGTATAAATCTAACCACAGTAAAAATTGTAATAAATATAAATGCACTAAATCCAACCTAAAGAAAGATCATCAGGCAAGAAATTTTTAAATAAACCTAACATTTTCTCCATAAGACACAGTGTAGATTCAACTACACAAAAATGTTGAAAGTTAAGAATGACCTTTGCCCATTGTCCTTTATAAGATTATAAAGGGTCTTAAGTCTGAGAGGGAGGAATTGTTACAGAGTGGGAGTCCCACCAAGTAAATAAATAATAAACAATTTTTTAAAAAGGAAGTTAAGCATGACAGAAAATATATAACATGCAAATTTTAATCATAAGAGAACAAAAGTGGCTATATTTTTAACACAAAAAGATAGATTTTAAAGACAAGAGTAAAGTCAAAGAAGATAGCTTAATAATAAATGAGTTGATTTATCAGTAATATAGTAATTATAAACATATATGCACCTAACAAAAAAGCCCCATAATACATGAGGCAGAATCAACAAAACTGAAAAGAGAAATACACAATTCTTCAATAATCATTGGAGACATCAATGCCGTACTCTCAATAGCTGACAGATATATTAAACATAAAATCCTCAAGGATTTAGAAGACTGAGCAACATTCTCAAGTAAGTTTCATTAAATATAATAGGGTTAACATCATATAAAGTATGTTTTCTGAACATAGTGGAATTATATTAGAAATTAATAACAAAAAATTTTATATAACCCTGACAGTATGTAAATTAAATAACACACTAATCAATTAATCAATCAAAAAAGAAATACATGTGAACTTATAAAATATCTTGAACTGAATTAAACAAAACCAAAAGATATGATTTGTGTGCTCCAGCTAATGCATTTCTTTGATGAAAGTTTATAGATTTAAATGTCTATGTTAAAAAATGACTAGCCATACCCAAAGAAAGAAGAAGGAAAGAAATAGTAAATATCTGAACTGAAATCAATGCACCAGAAAACAGAAAAATTTGTGAAACTTAAGAGAGTTCTTAAGCAGATCAACAACATCAACAAGCTTTAGCCAATCAGAAAGTAAGAAGACATACTAAAATCAGGATACATAACCACCAAACTTACCAAAATTTAAAGGATTATAAATAAATACTATGAACATATTTATCCCAACAAAATTAGAAAATTTAGATAAAACACACAAATTCTTAAAAATATGCAAATGATTAACACTGACTTGAAAAGTATTATAGAATATATGAATAATCCTAAAACAGGAAAAAAAGTTGAAATCTTTTGTTAAAGTAACATATTCCCATAAAGAAAACCAAAGGCCACATAACTTCAGTGATCTTTTCTATCAAATATTTAAAACAATATTAAAACAATACCAATTACCCATAAACTCTACAAAAATTGAGAAGGAAATATTTTCCAATTCAATCTTTGAAGACAATATTATCTGATGTAAGTCAAACACAGATATTATGAGGGAAACAAATAAATAGATCATTATGCTTTATAAGCACATATACAAATGTCCTTAGTAAAATATAAGCTTTTTAATTCAGTAACATATAAAGAAAATTTTGTATCATGGCCCAACTCAGTTTATCCAAGGATTGCAAGGTTGGTGTAATATTTTAAAAACCAATTAATATTATACAACATATTAACAGAAAAAAGAGAATTCAAATAACAATCATAATAGTCACAAAGCATTTGACAAAATCCAGGACTCATTTATGACAAAAACAAAACAAAACATTTTAACACTAGGAATAGAAGGATATTTCCTTAATCTTGTTATTTTTATTAAAATATTTGTATAAAATTATTTTATAAACAATTATATAAGAACTAAAATTTAATACATGTAATAAAATAAAGCAGCTTTTTTCAATAGGTATGCCTCAAGAATTTTTAAATATGTCGTCGGCAGCCGTCCGTATCGAGAGACGATGGTGTAGCTTCTTCAGAGTCTATCTGCACCGCCGAGAATGGCTGTGCAGTCCGACTCGGGAGTGACACGGTATCTGTCTCCTCCCGTGTTGAAGTGAAGCTGAAGCTACAGAGCCTGGGCAGGGTGATATGGAGGGTCTGCTGTTGCCCATGCAGCAGACCCCCCCTCTCTTCGCAGCTGAAGGATCCAAGGGAAAGACGGAGTCAATACAGCTTGGCTTCAGGTGCGCCGCAGGAGTTGCCGGTGCTGACTACAACGTCAAACCGCCTTAGGGACTCCAGCTCCGGATTTTCTGTCGGGGTTTACTCCCCTAGCCTTTCCCCTGAAGAGGTATGCCGCAAGGCAGCGGAGGTTTTTTGGAGTCAGAGTTTTCCTTCTCTGATGTGCCCTGACTGGAAGATCGAACCAGTGACACTTAGCTCGCAGGCCGACGCTCAATCCACTGAGCCACACCAGCCAGGGCTTTTTTAAATATGTAATATCTGGCAATTTAGTCAGAGGCACTGACCTTTTTTCCCTTAGTATGTCAAATAAAAAAATGACAACAACTAATATAACAATAGCCATCCAGTATGAGTGAATGAAAATTATACTTTTATTTTTACATTGGCAAAACATGTATTTTTTTTGGGGGGGTGCTAAGAATTTTAGTAATTAGTTTATGGGTGCCATGAAATAAAAAAGGTTGAAAATTGCTACACTAAAGCAACTAAAGGAATAAGAAATTATTTGAAGAAAAACTAAGAAATTGGGACTTCTGGTCAAGATAGAAACATAGATAGACACACTTCGCCTCCTCACACAACCACAGAGAGAATTACAACTAAATCTCAAAACAAATAACACCCAGAACTGTCAGAAAATTGAGCTATATGGAGCAAGGATTTAAAGAAACCATGTTCATCCAGAAAGGAAGGAGGGGCATAGATGCAGGGACAGGTGGAGAGGCAAGGAGATGAGGTGTGGTATATAGAGGTGGCAGCAGTGGCACTGGCAGAAAGGGAAGTCCCATATTCATGGACGGTGGATAAAAATTGTAAGGAATACCTTGGGAGTGAGCAATCCCAGCCCCCAGCCAGATCGCACAACCCAGGTTGCCAGCACTAGAAAAGTAAATCCTCATAACATCTGGCTATAAATACCAGTGTGGATTGGGGCGACAGAAGAAACTGTCAGATTTTCAGGAGACTCTGCTTGGAATGTATACAAACCCCCCCACTCTGGGATTAAGCACCAGAGCAACATCTGGAAGGGCACCAGTCACATATGGGGCATGGGTGAAGTAACTGGAAATGGGACAAGTGCTGGGAAAACCTCAAGAAAACTGGCAGGGGCATGGTCCCCTCTCTGAGCCTCTCACCACACAGAGTCACAAAGCAGTGGAGTGAGTTGTCCCACTCTGGTGATTACCTAAGGCTCTGCCCCACACAATTCACAGGTATCTTTTCTACAATAGACCTTCCTACTAAAACAGGAAGTCAAAGCAGCTCTACCTTATACACAGAAAGAAACACAGGGAGTCTGCCAAATTGAGGAAACAAAGAAATAGGCCTAAATGAAAGAAAAGAACAAAACCCCAGAAAAAGAACTAAATGAAATGGAGATAACCAACCTATCAGATGCAGAGTTCAAAACACTGGTGATCAGGATGCACAAAGAACCCATTGAGTGTGGTAATAGCATAAAGGAAGAATTGAAGGCTACACTGAGTGAAACAAAGAAAAATCTATAGGGAACCAACAGTGAAGGGGAGAAAACCAGGATTCAAATCAATAATTTGGAATATAATGAAGAAATTAGCATTCAAGCAGAACACCAAAAAGAAACAAAATATTTAAAAAACGAGCCTCTGGGACATCTCCAAACATACCAATATCTGAATCAAAGGAATGTCAAGAGGAGGAAAGAAAAAGCAAGAAATTGAAAACTTATTTGAAAAATAATGAAAGGGAGATTCCCTAATTTGGCAAAGAAAATAGACAAACAAGTCCAGGAAGCACAGAGAGTCTTAAACAAGCTGGACCCAAAGATGATCACACCAACACACATCATAATTAAAATGCCAAAGGTTAAAGATAAAGAGAAAATTTTAAAAGCAGCAAGAAAAGCAGAGAATTTCCTACAAAGGAGTTCCCATAAGACTATCAGCTGGCTTCTCAGAAAAGACTTTTACAGACTAGAAGGGACTGGTGAGACGTATTTAAAGTGATGAAAACCAGGACTTACAACCAAGATTATTCTATCCAGCAAAGCTATCATTTGGGATGGAAGGGAAGATAAAGTGCTTCCCAGACAAGGTAAAGCTGAAGGAGTTTATCATCACCACGCTCTTATTATAAAATGTTAAAGGGACTTATTTCTTAAAAAAAAGGTTAATACTATGAACATTAAAATGGCAAAAAATTCACAACTATCAACAACTGAATCTAAAAAAACAAACTAAGCAAACAACCAGAACAGGAACGGAATCATAAGTATGAGGATCATTTGGAGAGCTATCAGCTGGGAGGGGGGAGGGAGAGAAATGGGGAAATAGTGCAGGAACTAAGAAGCATAATTGGTAGGTACAAAATAGGGGGATGTTAAGAATAATATAGGAAATTTAGAAGCTGAAGAATTTACATGCATGGCCTATGGACATGAACTAAGAGGTGGAGGGTTGCTGGAGGGAAGGTGGGTACCAGGCAGAAGGGGCAAAGGGGTAAAAATTTGGATAACTATAATAGCATAATCCATAAAATATATTTTAAAAAACTAAGAAATTGCATTTGTCAAATACATGTTCATTTATATATGTAAACTACAAGCATACCTCCTTTCATTGTACTTTGCTTTTCTGTGCTTACAGATATTGTGTTTTTTATAAATTGAAGGCAAGACCCTTCATGAGCCAAGAGGTTGCGACTCACTTTATGGTGAATTTTCTTTATTTCAGTGTTCTGAAACTCAACATACAATATCTCCAGTTATGCTTGTATAATAATAACTATATATAATACACATAAAGCTAAAAAATTACAAACTATCAGAGTGTTGTTATTAACAGCAATTTCTCCAACATTGAAAGTACTAGAAATAGAAAAAAAGCCTGATTTTAACTGAGTCATCCATTTATAATTCAGAACTAAAGTTTAAAAGAATTTATTTTTAAATTGGTTACAATAATCTCATCTTTAAGCATCTATGACACAAAATAATAACATTATTTTTCATGTTCTAGATGACATTTGTAACTTGAAAGATTACAATAAACATAAAGTACTAAAACTAAGTAAAAGTAAAAAATGTATCATTAAAATTTAATAAACAGTAAATTGCTAAACATAGTAAAGATATTTGAAGACATACAAGTTTTAAAAGTACTATCATTTCTGTTCTATATTGTCCAATGTTCACAGCAGTAATTCATGAATCGTGTTTCTGCATATTTGAAAGCTTATGTAATATAGTTAATTTTGCCAATATTATTTAACAAATAAATCTATAACATTTCAAAATTAAAATTTATTTAAAAACTTTTTATGGTCAAAATAGAATAAAGAAATTTAAGTCTAGTGTTTTTTTTTAATTATTAAAGAAAATATCATTAAAATGTCATAAAGATTGTTTTAATGGAACTAAGGTATGGAATTATTTTATGCAAATTATTCAACCTAAATGACTTAAAGGGTTCATTTACTGTGATTAAAATGTAAATTTTCTATTATTTAATATCAAAAGTTTGAGGTAAAATTTTGTGTGCCATTATTACTATTATAAAAGTCATTTAATTTAAATTTTTTGTTGTCATGAGAAAAGACACATATTTTTCTATTTTTGCACAAAGGCAACATATGGACTACCTGCAGTTTTGTTCCCAGTAATATGCTACAGAATTTTTAATATTTTGTTCAAAATGTTAATAACCACATTCATAGACGAAAGGATTTGGTAGAGGTAAGCAAATATGTTTAGCTCAGAAAGACTTTGACAGTGCGGAACCAAAGCAAACAAGATGAACCTGGGATTCACATAAAGTCCTACTATTCTTGAGTACAAAAGTTCAACTATCCAGCATAAGGTGGAAGTGAGCTGACATAAAAAGGAGGCTTACGGTTTATGAGGTGAGACCCCAGCCAGCTGGCTGAATATGGACTAATTTCACTAAAAAGTAGGAATGTCAAGAGTGAAATAAGAAACAAGGGCCCAGGCTCTGTCCTAAACTTCTCAGAATAATGGTTCTAGCAGAGGGACTTTGCAGAAAGGTAAAGGGTGGAAATTTTACTAAAGCTTTACCTTCAGGCCCCCTCACGTCCATGATTTTCTCTCAAGCTTCTGGGAGAGTCCTAGCAAAGCATCCACATTGTTGCGTAATTTTCTAAAACTTGTTGAAGTAAGATATTTTTGAAGATAGAAACGCTATCTATTTGCAATGCCTCTTCCCCTCCATCACGCCTTTCCTTGTATCCAGTGTTTTTAAAGTGGTGGTTAGGTACATATTTAATTAGGACTTAGTGAGATAATACATGGTTTTCCATCACTTCCATGTTGTTTTTGGTAGCCAGATGTAGGCACAGCTTCCTGGAATTCTATCATCACCTGCAGGCCAATTCACATGGAGTTCTGATCTTCAAAAGATAAAGGTTCAGAGACCATCTCTGAATACTGGTTTTCCAAACTTGACAATAATCCTAAAAATTTACATAATGTTACCAATAATGAGCTGTGAAAAGAAATGAAACATTTTCTATTAGTAGTAAAAACATATTTCAATTAACCCTAGCAGAGACATTGAATTATCTATTATTTATAGAAAAGGATATTACAATGTTATTATGAATAGTCATTCAAAGAATGTAAAGCCAAACAATGTACAAAACTATTATAAAATTATTTTCAGTTAATTAGTAAAAACATTACTTGACTGGATTGTGATGTTTGTGGTATTTGTCACTTTTTTAAGTTTCAATTCTTAATTCCTTTTTTATGCTAAATACTTAATTAGTTCCAGAGCTCATAAGACTAGGTTAGGATTGGTATACACTGTCTGTACATCTGGCTAGAAACAAGCTTGACTGAGACAACAGTGAAACTTGCAATGAATTCAGTTTCAAGGAGCCTGGAAACACAAGAACAGAGATAGGTAATGAAGCAGTGGCTGGTCACCAAGCCAGAGGAAATATGTATGCCCCAGGGAATTTCTACTTCAGGCATTATGAGAAGGCAGTATGTCATCCTTCAATTTATTTTATGAGTCTATTTAGAAAGAACATGTTATTGGTTATAATCTTGTCTACCCTGTATGTGGGGATCTTAGAATAATAGAAGACATAACTTTTTAAAAAATTAAATACTCCAAGAACTGGTTTTTAATGAGCAAACTGAGGACTAAAGTGTTAGAATATTGTGGCAAGGTTGCTTAGTGGCAGAAAACACTATTTCTTTGAATATATATCTTCCAAGAATTGATGTTTTAGAAAAATGTCTGGGAAACTAATATATACCAGTGAAAGCAATACATGTTAATCAAGGGCACAGTAACAACTTACTATCAAATGGATGCAAAGAGCTTCCTTAAGTCCCTTTCAGCATCATATCAAAAGAGAGAATGCTCTAATTAATATTCTGTAAGTGTAGTATTTATCATGAGGAATTATAGATCTTAAAGAAGATGAGCTGAGCCCCAAGGAAGGCCTTATGGAACATCTACATTAATTTTAAGAACCAAAAAATAGTTATATAACCAAAGATTATATATCAGGTGTTTCACCTAATTTTTAAAAAGTCATTCAATATTTCGCTTGGGTAGCAGCTATACACACACATGAAGTCAAATATGGAAAGTAAAATATGAGAACTATCTTAGTATTGCTATAGGTGAAGGTACACAATTCATGAAATAATTTAGAGTTGACTAGAAACCATTTTTACAATGGCCCCAAATGTTCTGTGCCTTTTTTTCTCTAGTCATCATAGTAATCAGAGAGATCCAGAAAACTGGTTTTATTTATTAACTTCTATGTACCAGATGCAGTCTCACATTTTATACTCACAATCTCACACAATTTCTGCCAGGTATTATTTTCCCAAGTTCACAGATGAGAACACAGGTTCATCAAGGTTAAATAACTAGGCCAAGGTCACATAGATAATATTTAGCAGGGGTCAGGATTTTGGAAAAATTCTTGCTCTTTACCAAACCCTATCTTTCATAGCAACAACATGATGGTCACCTCCCCGGCTTCAAAGGATGGTTGCATCAGTAGAGGAGCCGGCCTCAGTCTGGGTTTGGCCTCTCCTTTCACTAGATACCAAAATAACCTTTGGTAAGATCAAGGAAATAAAGCTAAATGAATCGGACATCCTCAGAACAGACAAAAATTACTCTGAATTGTATCAAATTTATACAGATAACCAGATTGAAATGTTCTTGTATAAATGAAACCCCAGACAAGAGAGCTTGCTTTCTCATGGCAATTCAATGACCCTGTGAATCTGTACTTCACAAAGCTAAGTGTATAATCCTAGTGTCTCTCTTGAATTTTAGACCTTTTTTAAAAAATTCTTTCTAGATGTTTTCTTCTGAATATTCCAATGTGACAGTTTTTAGCAGAACTTATTAGTTAATAATTTTATTCTATAAACTTTGAGGTCCAGGATGTACAAACCTGAGTATGCATCATTAAACTGGAAGGAGTCATACATTTAAACAAACTACCATATATACAATAATAATTAAAATATAAGTACCTTCCAAAGTGGCCTTCATAGTGACTTTCTTTTTCTATTTCAGTTAAATATACATTCATTTCTTGATAATACATTTCACATTTTACTGTCAAATCTGATTCTTCCCTCTTGTAGCATATTGCATTACATAAAAATAGCTATAATGTCATCTTCTATCCCTATGTTCTTTAATAATCTTATCATGCCCTTAGTGATGGAGTATAATTCCCATCACTTTGTATCTGGAAAAGTTTGGGACTCACTTATAATCAATAGAACAAAAATGGCAATAAATAACACCATAGCTTAGGTTAGAAAAGGTGACACAAATTCTATTTTACTCACTAAAACCTCTTGAACCCTGAGCCACCATATGAGCAGCAAACTCTCAGAAAGCTGCCAATCCATGAGGAAGCTCAGATAAAACTGTGTAAACTAAGGCTACAAGGAGGGAGAGAGAGAGAGACTGACAAGTGAGTCCCAGCTGCTGCAGCTTCTGGCAATTCAGCTCCTGCCTCCCAAATACAATTGTTACAGGAGAAACTCCCAGAAACTTGGTTCTTCTCATGGATGCAGTAAATAATTACAGATCAGCCAGTCTATTAGCATGCAAGCAGGGTTTATTGGTGACCCATTCTCATGAAAGAGCATGGGCCTTGCCAAGGTGGGAGAGAAAGACAAGAGCAATGGTGGCAAGGGCAAGGATAGCATGAATGAGTCCAGCCAGGTGGCCTAAGGCTGGGTGGCCAGAGAGAGAGAGAGAGTCCTTTGTTCTGAGGACTTATAAGGTTGGTGGGATAGAGGAAGGTGAAGAAGTTACATATTGATTGACAGGTGCTAGCTTTTCAGTATGGGGGCCTGAATACCCAAAGGTTTTAATGGGCTTCTTTCCTTAAGCTCTATGGGGCCCTTTCTGGCCTTTCAGGCCTTGGGATGAAAGCATTTTCAAAGGCTCTCTTCCCCAGATAATGGAAAAGATACCTAGAGCTTCAAAGACTGCTGAGTCAGTGGGTGGGACAAGTATCTCTCCTCCTTCCTGCCTTGATTTGCTATCTAGCCTACCTAACACAATCTGATAAGAGACTCCAAGCCAGAAACACATAGCCACACCTTTCCCAAACTCCTGATTCACATAAACTATTAGAGATAATAAAATAATTGCTCATGATTCACTATATTTTGGGGTGATTTATTATGCAATAATAGTGAAACCAGAAAAACCAGTGTTCATGCTGCCTATCATATACTAGACCCAACAAGCAGACAGGGATTGAATCTCTATAGGTGCTTTATTCAGGTGGTTGATGATCTGAGACAACAGTGGGTTTGTACCCTAACACTGTCTTAAACTCCATTATAAATGGATACTTTTTATAAGGAGAAGAAAAGTGTAGGTAAGGGACTTGGAATTCAGGAAAAAGTTAATCATATAAAGTTTGCAGCATTCTTTCATCTGTGTCCTGGGCAGTGGTTTTTATCTGTGCCTTGGTCAGGGGTCATCTCACCCTGGAGCACCATGGCTCAGATGCCATCTTGCTTGCTTGCAGTCCTCCTGGGGTGCAAAGGTGGGACTGCTTATGGTTTCCTGGGGTCAAGGTGGGTTGTACCTCCAGTTCCTGAAACAACAGCTTTTTACACACATTGATTACTAAGCTTATTAGCTGTTACCTGAACCTAAAATTTTTCAAATTTGAGTCCCCCATCATTAGTAACCAGAACGCCTAGTTACTAATTAGTAGTAATGCCTACTACTTAACCATCATGCCTCTAGACTTTCCCACCTTGGATTCATACTATCTACCATGCACAGTTGTGCTGTCTTCCTAGAAATTTTCAGTGACTCAATTCCTTATTCAAAGAAAATATTATTATTATTATAATAAAATTATTATACTACATTTCAGGCAGATTCTCATCTGTATTTACCTTCATTTTACTTCTTCCACTCAGGCCAACAGAGACTCAAGTAAAAATCAAAATCTTGCTTTACATTCTCCAAACTTTCTTACCAATATGCATTTACTTGTGCTTGTACCTTGTTCTAGAATAGTTACTTTTTCCTGTATTTTCTGCATCTATCTACATCTTACCCATCACTTGAAGTCTAATTTAATGCCACCTCTTGTATGAATCCTTATCTTCAATAAGAAATTAACTCCTCCAGTACTTTTCACATACCTCTGTTTTTGTACTGCCGTATGCTCATGTAACTGTGCATAAATTTCTTATCTTTAATAAAATTTTAATCTCATTGGCACCAAAATTTGAATATTTTTCCTTTGACCTTCCTGAAACTTCATTGATTTGGGTCTTTCTGAAATTGAAATCCAGTATATTGTTTATATAAGAATGCACTACTACAATATATTTATATAATATAAAACTGTCCTGTTCCAAAAATAAAATTGATGCATTTAAAAATGCATACACTAGAAAGTACAGCCGCGCTCTCCAGGCTGAGTCTCTCGGCCTCCCAGACTGGGGCCTCTGCCGCATTGCACCCAAAAGGGGCAGCTGCTGACTGGCTCATTAGATGGGATGTGCTTGGAGGCTTCCCTCTGCCAAGGGCGCACCGACCAGCAAAGTCCTGGAGGGAGTCAGCGAGAAGGTTTGCTTGAAACAGCCAGAGGCATGGGAAGACAGTGAACAGCCTGGACTGTAAGAAACTGTATGAACTGAGTCTAGGTGGGGACTCCCTTGGCTGGCAACCCTGGGCTGACAATTCTGCACTCTGGGTGCTTGTGCCAGGGCTCCACCAAACAAAGGGGCAGAACTGAGCCAGGGAGAGGGGCCCATACAGGAAAGCTGCAGTCAAACTGCAGACTCTGTACAGATCCCAGGCAGGCAGGTGGCGTGCGCAGGCAGCACACACAGGCATACAGGCAGGAACGCAAGCTGGTGTTGCAGTTTGGAGGCAACACAGAGACTTTTTTTGAGGAGCAGAGATAGGACCTGAGGCTGGGCATAGACTATTGGCATGTGCATGCTGGCCCACCAGCAGAACAGTGCTGCTAGTCAAGCCTGAGGAGGGCTGAGGGTGACGCAGGACGAGGAGGGAGGGGGCTCAACTAAGTGCAGCTCACAGCAGAGCGACAGCAGGCCCACAAGTGAGAGACTAGCAACCCCAGAATCTAGTTGAATCTCCTCACAGCCAGCCAGCCAGAAAAGATTTGAAACCCATGGAATTTTGACCAGGGGCGGATCCAGAAAAAGAAGACAGCGCCCAAAGGTTGTACTGGGTAAAAACTCTTTCTTTAATCTGTTTCTTACCTTTTCTCCCTCCTATTCTTCTTTTTAAATTTTTGTTTATTTGTCTGTTTTGTTTATCCTCCCTCTCACACTAAACATATAGCATATAACTGCTATATAAACCTAATGTTATACACTTCCATTTTCTCACTTTATTCTGCATTCTTCCCTCCCTTTTCAACATAAAATGTAAATATTACTTACTGTCTCACATAGCCTTGACCTTACTTGCTACTATTATTATTCTACCATCTTCCCTCTCAAAAATCATCTTTCCTTCATTTAAAACAACTCTTATCTGTTTCTCCAATAGTATAATAGTCTTAACTTCTCTACATTTATATTAATACCGGCTCATTTGCTGCTGATAGTGAGATTGTGGGTGGGGGATATTGTGGAGGGTGTGGGTTTCTTGCCTGGGTTGTGTGTTTATGTTTTAGCAGCATCTCCACAAAAGAACACAAGACAAGGTGGACAGAGTGACTCTCAATCAACTACCTAGAAGGAAGGATCCACCAAAAAGTAACAGAAATATGACCAGACATTTTAAACAAATGGCATAAAGGGCACCACAAGACCATGAGGCTTAGGAGATCAAAGAGACTGCACCACTGAATCCCCCATGTCTCCTATATAGAATCTCGTACCATGAAGGCAGGAAATCAAAGCAGAAAAATCTAATAAACTAAAACAAACAATAAGAATCCAACATGGGGAGACACAGAAACAACCTCCTAATGAAAGGAAAAGAGGAATTCCGAGAAAGAGATATAGATGGAATAGACATAAGCCAACTATCAGACATGGAATTCAAAAGAATGGTTATAGAGAAGCTTAATGAACTTGACAAACTCAAAGAAAACTATAACAAACTCCAGGGGAATTACAAGGAACTACAGGGAAACTACAAAGAATTGCAGGGAAGCTACAAGGAACTTACGAAGCACTACACCAGCATAAAAAAAAGGACATAGAAAATATCAATAAGAACCAGGAAGAAATGAAGAATACAATTTCTGAACTGAAGAACACAGTAGAATCAATCAAAAGCAGGCTAAATGAAGCAGATGATTGGATAGTAAGTTAGGGGACAATGTAGAAAAAAAATCCCAGACAATACAACAAAATGAAAAATGATTAAGAAAGAATGAAGAAGGCTTAAGAGAAATACTGGACAACATGAGACTAAACAACATTGGAATCATAGGGAAACAAGTAGGAGAAGAAGAGGAGCAAGAGATAGAAAATCTGACTGAAAAAGTAATGACAGAAAATTATCCTAACCTGATGAGACAAAAAGTCATGCAAGTCCAGGAAGCACAGAGGGTCTCAATGAAGATGAACCCAAAAAGACCCACTCCAAGGCACATTGTAATTAAAATGACAACATGCAAAGATAAAGTGAGAATCCTAATAGATGCAAGAGAAAAACAGCAAATAACATACAAGGGAGCTCCCATAAGGCTATCAGCTGATTTCTCAACAGAAACACTATAAGCCAGAAGGGAATGGCAAAAAATATTTCAAGCAATGAAAAACAAAGGCCTACAACTAAGAATACTCTACCCAGCAAGGCTCTCATTCAAAATGGAAGGCGAAATAAGGAGTTTCTGAAACAAAGGAAAACTAAAAGAATACATCTCCACCGAACCAGCATTGCAAGAGATGCTAAAGGGAATGCTTTAAGAAAAAGAAGAAAAAAAGAGAGGGAGAGGAAGACAGGTACAAAGGGAAATAAATAAATACCTGTCAATAATAACCTTAAGTGTAAATGGATTAAATGTCCTAATCAAAGGATATAGGGTAGCGGAATGGAAACATAAACATGACCCACATATATGCTGTCTACAAGAAACACAACTCAAAACAGAAGATTTACACAGACTGAAAGTAAAGGGATAGAAAAAAGTATTCCAAGCAAACAGACATGAAAAAAAAGCTGGGGTAACAATACTTATATCAGACAAAGCAGATTTCACAGCAAAGGCCATAAAAAGAGACAAAGAAGGACATTTCATAATACCTAAGGGAACAATCCATCAAGAAGATATAATCATGGTAAACATATATCCACCCAACATAGGAGCACTCAAATATATAAGGGAAACACTAGGAGACTATAAGAAGGATATAAACAGCAACACACTCACAGTAGGGGACTTTAACACCCCATTATCAACAATAGACAGATCATTGAAGCAAAGAAACACCAAGGATATACAGGCATTGAACAACACACTAAATCAAAGGGGCTTAACTGATATAAATAGAACTTTTTACCCCAAAGAAGCAAAGTATACATTCTTTTCAAATGTACATGGAACATTTACAAAGATAGACAACATGATAGGATACAAAACAAGACTCAACAAATTCAAGAAAATTGAAATTATATCAAGCATCTTCTCAGACCACAGTGCCTTGAAACTAGAAATCAACCTCAAGGAAAAAAATCAAAGACATCCAAACTCATGGAGGATGAATAACATGATATTAAATAATAAATGGGTTAACGATGACATCAAGGAAGGAATCAAGAAATTTCTGGAAACAAATGATAGTGAGCACACAGCAGCCCAAAACCTATGGGACACAGCATACGCAGTCCTGAGAGGGAAGTTCATAGCAATACAGGCCTACCTATAAAGGATAGAAGAATCTCAAATAAAAAATCTAACCCTACAGCTACAAGAACTAGAACAACAATAACAAACGAAGCCTAGGGTGAGTAGAAGGAAGGAAACCATCCAGATCAGAGCAGAATTAAATGACATAGAGACTAAACTAACAATTCAAAAGATCAATGAAACTAGGAGCTGGTTCTTTGAAAAAATAAACAAAATTGACAAGCCTTTAGCCAGGCTCATCAAGAAAAAAAGAGAGAGGACCCAAATAAATAAAATAAAAAATGAAAGAGGGCACTCATGACTGATATCACAGAAATGCAAAGAATTGTAAGAAATTACTACAAACAACTATATGGCAAGAAACTTGACAACCTAGAAGTAATGGACACATTTCTAGGAACATATAACCTTCCAAAACTGAATCAAGAAGAAGTAGAAAGCCAAACAGACCAATAACAAAGAGTGAAACTGAAACAGTAATCAAAAAACTCCCAACACGCAAAAGCCCTGGACTGGATGGCTTCATGGGAAAATTTTATTAAACATTTAGGAAAGAATTAAGTCCTAACCTTCTCAAACTCTTTCAAAAAATTCAAAAAGAAGGAAAACTCTCAAAGTCTTCCTGTGAAGCCAGTATTACCCTAATTCCAAAATCAGGTCAAGACAAAACAAAGAAAGAAAACTACAGGCCAATATCAATGATAAATATAGATTCTAAAATCATCAACAAAATATTGGCAAACAGGATCCAGCAACACATTCGAAAGATCATACACCGCAATCAAGTGGGATTCATCCTAGGGATGCAAGGATGGTTTAATATTCACAAATCAATAAATATAATACACCGTCTAAACAAAATGAAAGACAAAGTCATATGATCATATCAATAGATGCAGAAAAAGCATTTGTCAAAGTATACCACCCATTTATGATGAAAACACTCAGCAAAATGGGAATAGTGGGAGCGTACCTCAACATAATTAAGGCTATATACGAGAAACCTGAAGCTAACATCATACTCAATGGACAAAAACTGAAAGCATTCTCCCTGAGATCAGGAACAAGACAAGGATGTCCACTGTCTCCACTCCTATTTGACATAGTGTTGGAAGTTCTAGCCATAGCAATCAGACAAGAAAAAGAAATAAAACGCATCTAAATTAGGGAAGAGGAAGTAAAACTGTCATTATTTGTAGATGACATGATAGTATACGTAGAAAACCCTATAGACTCCACTAAAAAATTACTCAACATAATAAGCGAATTTGGCAAAATAACAGGGTATATAGTAAATATACAGAAATCTAAGTCATTTCTGTACATAAACAATAAAATATCAGAGATAGAAACTAAAAAAACAAAACAAAAACATTTACTATAGCAACAAGAAAAATAAAGTACCTAGGAATAAACTTAACCAAAGAGGTAAAAGACCTGTACTCAGAACACTACATAATAGTGAAGAAAGAAATTAAGGAAGAAACAAATAAATGGAAGCAAATACCATGTTTATGGATGGGAAGAATCAACATCATTAAAATGTTCATACTTCCCAGAGCAATTTACATATTCAATGCAATCCCTGTTAAAATACCAATGATATATTTCACAGACCTAGAACAAATACTTCAAAAATTTATTTGGAACCAAAAAAGTTCCCAACTATCCAAAGCAATCTTGAGACCGAAGAACACAGCAGGAGGAATCACAATACCAGACATCAAACAATTCTACAAAGCAACTGTGATCAAAACAGTCTGGTACTGGCATAAGAACAGACATATAGATCAATGGAACAGAATAGAGAACCCAGAAATAAACCCAGGCCTCTATGGTCAACTAATATTTGATAAATGGGGAAGAAGCATAGAAGGGAGTGAGAAGAGCTTCTTCAACAAATGGTGCTGGGAGAACTGGACAGGGGCATGCAAAAAAATGAAACTAGACCACCAACTTACACCACACACCAGAGTAAACTCAAGATGGATCAAAGATTTAAATGTAAGCCATGACACCATAAAAGTTTTAGAGGAAAACATAGGCAGGAAAATTTCATATATTCTATGTAGCAATATTTTCACCGATACATCTCCTAGGGCAAGGGTAGTAAGGGAAAGAATAAACAAATGGGACTACATGAAACTAAAGAGTTTCTGCTCAGCAAAAGAAAACATTAGCAAGATGGAAACAAAACCAACCACATGGAAAAACATATTTGCCAATGATACCTCAGACAAGGGATTGATCTCCAAAATATATAAAGAACTTACACATCTGAACACCAAGAAGATAGACAGCCCAATTAAAAAAATGGACAAAGGACCTGAACAAACACTTCTCCAAGGAGGATACACAGAGGGTCCATAAACACATGAAAAAATGTTCAACATCACCAGCCATCAGAGAGATGCAAATAAAAACCACAATGAGATACCACTTCACACCTGTCATAATGGCCATCAACAAATCAACAAACAACAAGTGCTGGTGAGGATGTGGAGAAATGGGAACCTACTGCATTGTTGGTGGTAATGCAGACTGGTGCAGCCACTATGGAAAACAGTATGTAATTTCCTAAAAAATCTAAAAATGGAACTGCTTTTTGATACAGCAATTCCATTGTTAGGATTATACCTGAAGAATCCTGAAACACCAATTCAAAAATACCTATACACCCCCATGTTCATAGCAGTGCTATTTACAATAGCCAAATGCAGGAAACAGCTTAAGTGCTCATCAGTAGATATGTGTATCAAAAAAACTGTGGTACACCTACACAATGGAGTACTATGCAGAAGAAAGAAAGAAGGAACTCCTACCATTTGCGACATGGATGGACCTGGAGAGTATTATGCTTAGTGAAATAAATTAGGCAATGAAAGACAAATACCATATGACATCACCCAGTACAGGAAACTAATGAACAAAACAAACAAACAAGCAAAATAAAAGCAGAGACATGGAAACAAGAAACAGACTAACAGTGACCAGATGGGAAGGGGTGTGGGGAAGAAGGTGGGGTAAGCAGGGGGAAGATCTAGTCGAGTAACTGGTATAAAATACCCATGGACATGGATAACAGGGTGGAGATTGACTGTGGGAACTGGGGGTGGGTGGGCAGGGCAGAGGAGAGTCGTCGTCGGAAGCCGTCCGTCTCGAGAGACGATAGTGTAGCTTCTTAAGAGTCTATCTGCACAGCCGAGAATGGCTGTGCAGTCCGACTCAGGAGTGACACGGTATCTGTCTCCTCCCGTGTTGAATCGTCATCTTGCGATGACGCTGGAGTGTCCTCTCCAGTGAAGCTGAAGCTACAGAGCCTGGGCAGGGTGATATGGAGGGTCTGCTGTTGCCCATGCAGCAGACCCCCCCTCTCTTCGCAGCTGAAGGATCCAAGGGAAAGACGGAGTCAATACAGCTTGGCTTCAGGTGCGCCGCAGGAGTTGCCGGTGTTGACTACAACGTCAAACCGCCTTAGGGACTCCGGCTCCGGATTTTCTGTCGGGGTTTACTCCCTTAGCCTTTCCCCTAAAGAGGTATGCCGCAAGGCAGCGGAGGTTTTTTGGAATCAGAGTTTTCCTTCTCTGCAGAGGAGAGTAATGGGGAAAATTTGGGACAACTGTAATAGAAAAACAATAAAAACAAACAAACGAACAAAAAATTAGCATCAATAGAATTTTTCCCAGCAGGCTAATTATGCTTCCAAAGCCCTCCCAATTACCTTTGCCCCCTTTCTTACCTGAAGAAGTTCTGTGCACCTTTAAGTTTAAAGTTTAGTGCTACCTGCATTTTGATTACTTCTTTCTCATAGGCAGTGTTAGTGGATTACTATTATAGCATCTGGCAAATGTGTTTTTTAAGGCAGTGGATTTCAACCCTAGATATACATTAAAATCATCTGGGGAACTTTTATTAAACACTGCTACCTGCTTCCCACTCCAGACCAACTCTTTTTTTTTTTTTTTTTTTAAATTTTATTGTTCAAATACAGTTGTCTCAAAAGGACAACTGGATCAAAAGGCTGTTCCATTTTTAGTTTTTTAGGAAATTATGTACTGTTTTCCACAGTGGCTGCACCAGTCTGCATTCTCACCACAGACCGAACTCTAAGAGTTGGGACAAAGCACAATTAGTGCTTAAAAGCTCTCCACGGGGTTCAAACCTGTATTCGGGTATGGGAACCAGCACTTAAAGGCATTTACCATACTGGTGTATTTTAGCTGTGTTTTCCATTAGGGTGTAAACATGTGGATGAGGACTATTAACTCACCTTTGCATCCTGAGGGCTTAGCACAGTAACATGCATCTTAATTTACTGCTGTGTATTTAAATAAATTAAAATATGCAAATTGATTATTTTGCCAATTGACGCTTTCTGCCTATAAAAATGACAAAGAGTAATTCAGGAGATTCATGAAAAGTCTTCACAAGAAACACCTTACTAAGATAGAAGGAAAATTTAAAATCATAATGTCTAACCACTATGCTGTATACTTGAAACTAATAAAATATTCAATGTCAACTGTAATTTTTAAAAAGTCTAAATCTTATTGGAAGTGAAGTTATAAAAAGTGAGCAACTGTTGCCAAAATATGGACATTGTTGTTCATGACAATATGTTCTGGTTTTTTAAATTACATGTTTCAATAAGTGTACATTGCTCTAAAGCATTTTGACCCAAATATGAAACTGGAAAAGACAGCATTTGTGTTGCCTGTCACCATTAGACCCAATAAGTAGAGACAGGGATTGAATCTTTATGGGCACTTTATTCAGATGGCCAGCAGTCTGTGAAGATGGCAGGTTATATACCCCCAAAGACCCTCTTATATTTCCTTTCAAGCCAGCCCTTTTCATAAGGAGGAAAAACTGTAGGTAAGGGATTTGGAATTTGGGAAAGAGGTTAATTAGATAAAAGCTGAAGTCTGCAATTTCCTTAACATCCTTTCATCCACTGACCAGTGAGTATTTTTCTGTATCCTGTGTTCTGGGTGGTGGAAGTCTCTCCCTGGAACACAATGGCTCAGATACCATCCTGGTTGCTTGCAATATTCCTGGGGCACAAAGGTGGAATTGTTTATGGCTCCTAGAGTAAAGGTGGATCGTATCTTCAGTTCCTGAAACAACAACTTTTTATGTGCATTAACTACTAAGCTTATTAACTATTACCTAAAACAAAAAAATTTCAATTCTTGAGTTCTCTCATCAAAATGTTCAATCAAATCCAGGCATAGAAGCAATCTCTAGTCTTGTGGGAGTAGGAAAGGTATGGACTAATTTTTTCCTTTTTAACATTTTATTTATTTTTTAGGGAGAGGGAAAGGGAGAGAGGGAGAGAAACATTGATCTGCAAGAGAAACATTGAGCAGTTGCCTCTCACACACTTCCAAGCGGGCACCTGGCCCACAACCCCAGACATGTGACCTGACCAGAAATCAAACCCTGCAACCTTTCAGTTCACAAGTTGGTGCTCAACCCACTGAGCCACACCAGCCAGGGCTGGACTGATTTCTTTTACCTAGCCCCACTTCATCCTGTCTTGGGTGACAAGGACAGCCTGATCTCTCTGAAAAGTTATATCGTATTACTGGTATGAAGATGACATTGCAGCTTATCTATTACCGCAATTCATGGGAATGGATTTCACTGGCTTGTACTATACTATACACCTGTTCAGTGTTTAAAGAAGCCATTTGATTCCATTATAACTCACTGTCCAACTCAACAGGAAGCAAGCCAGTTTACAAGAAGGCCTGGACAAGGCCTAGAGGGACCCTTTCTATCCTACTATAAGACTCTGTTCCAGGAACTGACTGAATACCTTGTGCTGAATTGAATTAGTGGTGTCATCTATACCCCTTCATATTAACACAATAGATCCTCTTAGAAAATGATAGTTATATTAAGGAGGTGAAAGGACCCAAGCAGAGACCTTAGCTATGCTGATTTCTCTGTCTGGGATGGCAGAATTTAGGTAGGGGCTCCTGCATTGAGAGCTAAGTATTGACAAAGACACGGCTGGACTGCACTAGTGAAAAATGAAATGTGAGGCTGGTGGGGGGGTCAAGGAGAACTTAGAGGTGCACTCGAAATGGTGTTAAGAGTGGGGTGGGGGGAAATTATGGAGCTGAGGTCAAATCCAAAGCAAAGCATCTGAGATGGAGGATGGGTAAAAGGTGAAACACCAAGGCAAAAGCTTGAGGGGTTGCCTGAGGGCAGATCCTAACAGAGGCTGAGCCTCTAATATGTCTTATATTTGACCTTTCTAACCCTTGTTGGCATTGCTTAGATCCAAATTTCTGATCTACCTCTGCAGGCCTTAATAGCATAAAATTTCTGCTTTAATTTCATTTTCATTTTTGTTTTAGTTTTATTTCACCATGTAACAAATTATCATAACCTTAGTGGCTTAAAACCACACACATTTTGTATCACACATTTTCAGTGGGTCAGGAGTCTGGGCATGGCTTAGTCAGCTGCTCTGCCCAGGATGTCATAAAGTACTGCAGTTAAGCTGCCAGCTAGGCTCCATTCTTATCTAGAGGCTGTCTTGGGGAAGAACCCATTTCAAGCTCAGTTCAGGTTGTTGGCATAATTTAGTTCCTTGTGGTTGTAGAACTGAGGTTCTCAGCTTCTACAGGCCACTTACAGTTCCATTCCACACGGTCCTTTAGGTAAGCACTTCACATGGTTGTTTGATATTTCAGAACAGTAGGAGACTCCTTTCTGCTTTCAATCGTTCTGATCTCTTTATGGGCTCACCTGGTTAGGTCAGGTTTTCCCAGAATAATCTCCCCAAGTTAAAGTCAACTGAGTAGAAACTGATTACATCTGAAAAATCCCTTCACAGGAGTACTTAGGTGTTTCCTTCCCGCACATGGCATACATGTCTACACAGGAGGCCAAGAATCCTGGGGCCACCCTAGAATTCTTTCAATCATAGATCCATTTCACAATCATACACTTAACTGTGACTAATTTTCTTACTTATTTGAAATATATTTATTTTGCTATAGTGTATACATATTTTTAAAGGAATATTTTTTTATTATTGTTTTTCAATTACAGTAGTCCAATTTTTCCCCCATTGCTCCCCGCCACCCAGCCCACCCCTTCTCCCACAGTCGTACCCCACCCTGTTGTCCATGTCCATGAGTCATTTATACATGTTCCTTGACTAGACCCTTCCCCTACCTATCCTCCTTCTCTCCCTCCCCACTCCCCACTGATGACTGTTATTCAGTTCCTTGTTCAATTTTGTTCATTTGTTTGTGTTGTTCATTAATCTCCTGTATTAGATAATATCATATGGTATTTTTCTTTCATTGCCTGGCTTATTTTGCTAAGCATAATTCTCTCTAGTTTAATCCATGTTGTTGCAAATGGCAGGAGTTCCTTCTTTCTTTCTGCTGCATAGTATTCCATTGTGTAAATGTACCAGTTTTTTAATCCACTCATCTACAGATGGGCACTTAGGCTGTTTCCAACAGTTAACTATTGTAAACAGCACTGCTATGAACATAGGGGTGCATAAGTTCTTCTGAATTGGGGTTTTAGGATTCTTTGGGTATAATCTTAATAGAGGACTCGCTGGATCAAAAGTTATCATTGGCAAATATGTTTTGCCACATATTTGGTTCCCTTTTCATCTTGTTGATGTTTTCTTTCACTGAGCAGAAACTCTTTAGTTTGATGTAACATTATTTTTGCCAATATATCTTCTAGGGCAAGGGAAATAAAGAATAAACAAATGGGACTACATCAAACTAAAGAGTTTCTGCTCAGCAAAAGAAAACATCAGCAAGATATTGATGCTAATATTTAACTACTTCCCTAATTTGTCCAGGTCTATTTATCTTTACTGCCACTACCCTAATGCAAATCATCAGCATATCTGTCTTGCATGACTCTACCAGTTTTGTAGCTTTTTTTTTTTTTTTTTTTGCACAAACATTCTTTTCCTGCTCAAACATATTTATCTTACTAAAGTGAAAAAGATTGTCTTACAACACGTGGGGACTAAAAATATATTAAACCTTTTTCTCCCACCTTCTAAATTCTTCCAGGCTGGGCTAATAACCAAATTACAAAAGACAGATTAACAGGAGAAAATTAAAGTTTAATTCCTGCACATGGGGAATTCACATATGCAGATAATTTCATGAAAATTCCAAAGACAGTGAGGCAACATTGAGTATATAAGAAATTTGGGTGCAATGGGGAAAAGGAGGTCTTAGATTTAAGAAATGAGAATGCATAGTTTACAGATGGTTGAGAAAGAGTGGAACACACAGGACAGGGAAAATCTTGCTGGGCAACTCAGAAACAATGGGTCACAGGGCATATCTAACAGGCCCTGCCAGGGGTCATCTTATTTATCATACTTGATTCAAATTAGGCTAACTCAGCATCCTGAAATCTCCCTCCTGAAGCAGGTTTCTATGCCTGAATACTCTTGGGCAGGAAAGGAGGTGGGGGTATGGGGAGTAGGGTGTGGTGGATCAAAAATTTGTTCTGTGTCTTGTTTCTCAATAAACAGTTTAATATCAACATCCCAAAATTGAGTTTTCAGGGTGGCAGAATTTTGCTCCCTTCAAACACATCAGTTGCAACACCCCGATTCAAGTCTTTCAGTGGCTTAAAACTGCTCATAAAGTCCAAAATATTTAACATAAATGTTAGACTATATTATTTAGTGTTGGACTTCCTTCATTCCCACCTTAGGTCTCTTGGGCCACGCTCTCTTTTGCGGACAAAGAGATCCATTCATGCAGTTCTGTTTTAGTCCCTGTGCAAACCATGCTTTCGCCTTTCTCAAGATCTTTGCAGAGATAATTAATCCTTCTAGAATGCTATCTCCACACTGCTTCTCAGCCCATCTGTTGCAGTAGAATGAGCAGCAGAGGGGAAATAAAGGCAGGACCCTCACCTTGCAATCTAACAAAAAACTTAATAGAGGAGGCGAGAAGCAGAGCGAGACATGTCTCACCCACTGACTCAGCAGTCCTGGGCCTGGTCTGATAATATTGCCAGGCATTCCAACACCACAAGAAACACTATGTTAACATAGGAGAAGGAAAGTCCTTCAAATTCTATGTATCCTTTCCTCTATCTAGGAAGGAAAGCCTTTGAAACTGTTTTCATCCCAAAGCCAGAAAGGTGGGAGAGGGTCCACAGTTAACAAAGGGAAGAGACTCATAAAACAATTTTGGCTAATTGCGTACCTCTGGTCACTATCTGTTTTATGAGGAAGTCCCTAATGCTTACAGAAAGAGTCCATAAATAACTTTGGGTAACTTCCCCAAATTTAATTAACTACCTCTCTTCATTTATGTGTTTTACAACAAGATGAACAAATGGGGTCTGGAGCAAGATAAGTATTTGGGCTAACAGATCCCCACACATACCTAAGTTTGGGTAGTCATGTCCCCCAGTAAGCAGGCATCATCTTTATCGATCAACCAGTATGTAAATTCTTCATCCCCATCTCATAACTACAAAGGACTTGTGCTATGGCCGCACTAGGGCAAACTTACCACCCAGGCCTTTGGCTACCCTTGCTCTAGCCACCCTTGCTTTAGCTCTCCCATTCACTAATAAAGTTTGCTTTCATATTAATAGATTTGCTTATCTGTAATTCTTTACATGTGTCAGAAAGTAGAACCAGGTCTCTCCCGCTGACATACCCTGTCACCTAAAAATTCTTCTAATGCTAGGTCTTTGCTTAAATACGTCTTCCACACAGATTTTCCAGATGTCTTCTATCTTAGGAGTCTGTCCCTATTATATGAACTCATGGCCACAGCCTCTCTTCTTCGTAACAAGATTCTTCATTACTTATGTGCATCTCTCCAGAGAGACTGTAACATGATGAGGTCAAGAACTATTTCCTTCCAATGACTTTCTGTATTATTGGCATTTTGCACAGTGTCTGGCATTTGGTAAGTTATTGCCAGATGATGGTTGAATAAACCAAATGAATGACTATGACACAAAGAAGATTAGTTAACATATTTTATGTCTCAGTTTAAAATCTGGGTCATGAGTTGTGGCTAAAATTTGGGGTGAAACTACATCTCTATGTGGCATTGTATCTTTTTCCTCTCTGCTTTCCCTTTATCCCTTTATTTATTTTCTATTTTTCCTCAAAAGTTTAGCTTCTTGTATGGGGATCTGCATTTATATAGAGTAATGAATAAACATTGTCACCAAGTACAGTATTACCTCAATAGACTTATATATTGATTGCAATCATGAAAGGGAAAGGAAGCTGAGTAATATTTCAGAAGCAGCTAAAGTATGTTTAGCATATGCAATAATCATTTAATTATCTTCCATACATAGTAATTTTCCCATTTTTTTATATGAAGAGACTGAGACTAAAGAAATCATTACTTCTCAGAAATATCACAACTAATAATATAACTACCAGTGTGTATTTAATTTCCTATCCTTTGCTGTCTTCACTACTCCAACAGATCTGTAATAAAGAGGTAAATAATTTGCAATGGTTCAGACCTCCTACATGAGAAAGCTATCTTTAAGTTCTCTTAATATTATATAGATTCTTACATTATAGATTTCAGGTTTCTATATTATGTTTTACTTAATTATGTCTATAAGAATAAAAGATTATGCACATTACCAACTCCTATATATCTCACAGTCTTTTTAAAATTGCATATATTCATCCATTCAATAAACATCTGTTACTGAGAATATAATTCTGAAAAGCTTTCAGAAAATTAATATTATTAATCACAAAGACTTTTTTGGGGGATTCTGAATTTGATTATACTTCATTTCTTTCTTAGCTTTGGAATTAAATTCCATTACGCAATACCTAGAATACAGTTGGTAATTCTTACATGTGGATGAAATAAAAAAGGCTCTGCTGGCATCTGGGCTTTAGGAAATAAATGAAGAGGTTGCTACCGAGCAAAGCAGGGCTCATTCACATGACACCTTGGTGTATGACCCAACCAGTGTTGAGAAAAACAGGTCTTTATTTTCAATATTCCACCCATGGGGAGCTGGGTGCACTTAAGCTTGGAGCCCTGTTCTCCCACAACACCCAGCACTTCCCTTGCTCCCCAAAAGGCTATAAACCAAAACCAAGCCCATAAGTTCCCCATTCCATATCTGTCAGCTCTCTCCTTCAGGATCTGAGGTATATTTTCCTCAGCCTCCATATAATACTCCAGGAAAGCATGTGCCATGTTACACTGGATCATGATGAAGTCCAGGAAAGGTACAAGTCCTGAGAGAGTGTCCCTTCCATATGTCCAGAGTTCCAAGAGTTCAGATAGAGTTGGGGTTTGTAAGACAGGGTCCTTGTTATCTTTTTTGTCAGCTAGAGTTGGTATGATCAAAGCAGCAGCAAGTCTGCTTTCCTACTAGCCCAGGCTGCATGGCTAAATCCTGACTATAAACTACATAGCTGCTTGCTTCTTCTCACATGGCTATTACAACCTGCTCTTACCTCATGGTTCACTTACATTATGCTCCTCCTTTAACATGCTCTTTTAGCTTGCTCTCCCTCTCTCTTTCTCTCAAGACTGCCTGCCCTTTTAAATCTTGAAAGTCAAGTACACCTTTTGCCCTGGAGTAGTAGCACAGCTATTAGATAGCTATCATTTTGTCACAGATAAGCAAAGAACCTTAAAAGCCATATTATCTCCTTCCCCCATCCGCTAAACCATCGACTGTCAGAAATATCTGTACCCTGTTTCAAGGTGAACTTACAAAGTGCACCCTGACTCTTAATACACATAAACTGTGTCAGGCCACATCAAGATGGGTATTTCAGGCTAAGTGCAAACTCACATAATACCAGTTAAATAAAACCCACATGGTTCAAGATAATATTACAGGCAAACTGATCTAACATTAACTCCATGCAGATCCATAATATTTAAAAATAAGACCATTAAATGTTCCAGCAAATTGTGGCTTACGATTTCCTACCAGTCACAGCCAAGACCATTTTATGACTAACTCCAGCCCACCTCTTCCTTCTTTTCTACCTTTGCCTGCAAACCCTATGTGTTTTATTATAGTTAGTTCTTAAGATTATTGAACTACTTAGTATCTCTTACCATGAACAACCCCTTTCTAGAAAGGAAGACCTGAAAAGACAAATATTTTTCAAAAGCAATACCTAACTAGACAATTTTATTTAACATTATAGTGTTCAACTATTACTATCTCGGCCCTAACTACAAATTGCTCAAGCAGTCAAAATGTTTATTCAGTGTAGCTTTTGGGAACAAATCTGAAGAATGACTCTTGATTAAAGAAAAACAGAGAAAAAAAGATCCATAAAGGTACCATCTTAGGTTGAAAGAAGTTGAAAGAAAATGGCAAAAAGAGAGGAAAAAAAGAAAGAAAGAAAGAAAGAAAGAAAGAAAGAAAGAAAGAAAGAAAGAAAGAAAGAAAGAAAGAAAGAAAGAAAGAAAGAAAGAAAAAGGAAGAAAGGAAAGAAAGAAAGAAAGAGAAAGAAAAGTGTAAAAGGAGTCCTGGCTCAATACAGAAATTGTGAACAAGTTGATTGATTTAAAAGTTGCTTTTGGACTTCTTCTAACCTTGAGAAAGTTACTATATCCCTCAAAATAAGTAACTATAAAGCTAGACCAAGTGTATGAAGTAAATGTTTTCAGATGTTTTGCAGCATGGAGTACAAACTGGCAAACCCTTAAAGAAAGGAGAAAGAATTTAGTTTCATGACAGTTTCTGATTTTTGCCTGGGTCCACTTTCTAGACTGAAGTGAAGGAAGTGCAATTACAACACAATATAGTGGTTTCCTGGTGTTCAACTGACAGAAATGAGTTATGGGCTCACAGGGAGACTGGAATTTGTTGGGCTGAGTACCAGAGAAAGGAGAACCGTGCAAAAAATGAGTCCCAGAGTCTTCAAAGGATGTTATCTTGAGTTTCTAGCAAAACACAAAAATTTATAAAGAACTTAAAAAACTAAACACCAAATAAACAACCCAATTAAAAAATGAACAAAATACCTGAATAGACATATCTCCAAAGAGAACATACAGTTGTCCAATAAACATGAAAAAATGAAAGCTACTAATGTCACTAATCATCAGAGAAATGCAATCTGAAAACACAATATCACCCTACACTGATCAGAATAGCTATTACCAGTTAATCAGTAAACAAAAAGTTTTGGTGAGAATGTGAAGAAAAGGGAACCCACATGCACTGTTGGTGGAAATGCAGATTGGTGCAGCCATGGTGGAAAGCAGTATGTAGTTTCCTCAAAAAATTAAAAATGGAACTGCCTTCTGACCCAGCGATTCTGGTTCTGGGAATATATCCTAAGTATCCTGAAACATCAATTCAAGAGAATATATATACCCCTGTGTTCATAATAGTGTTATTTACAATACCCATGATCTGAAAACAGCCCAAGTGCCCATCAGTAGATGAGTGGATAAAAAAACTTTGGTACATTTTACACTATGGGATACTACTCAGTCATAAAAATTTAAAAAATCTTACCTTCTGCAACAGCATACATGTACCTAGAGAATAATATACTAAGTGAAATAAGCCAGTAAGGGAAAGACAAGTACCATCTAACTTCACTCATATGTGAAATCTAATGAACAAAATAAACTAACAGAATAGGAAAAGACTTACAGACACAACAGACTGACAATTGTCAGAAGAGAGGGTCATTGGGAAGTTGAGTGAAAAAGGTAAAAGGATTAAGAAAAAAAATCATAGACACAGTATGGTGATTACCAGAGGGAAAAGTGGGTGGAGAAAGGTGGAAGTGAGTAAGAGAACAGGGGGGATATATTGTGACAGGAGACTTGACTTGGGGTGGTGAACATAAAATATAATATGTAGATGATGAATTATAGAATGTACACCTGAAATCTATATTTAAAAAAAAAAGCATTGGGAAAAGAGCTAATCTAGGCTTACAGCAAATCTACTATAGACCCATCCAACCAAAGTTTAAATACAGCCTCAATAATATAAGCTTACTGTGGTGCTCAATGAGTTCTTTGAGCATCTTGATCTACTACCTAGATTACTCTATCCAGTGAAGCTATCATTTAGGATGAAAGGGCAGACAAAATGCTTCCCAGACAAGGTAAAGCTAAAGGAGGTCATCATCACCAATCCATTATTACATGAAATGTTAAAAGGACTTATTTAAGAAAAAGAAGATCAAAACTATGAACATTAAAAAGGCAACAAATTCACAACTATCAACAACTGAAAAAAGCAAAAACAAACAAAAAAAAAAACCCAAACAAACAAAAAGCAAACAAACAAACAAAAACTAAGCAAACAACCAAAACAAGAATAGAATAATAGGTATGGAGACCACTTGGAGGCTTATTAGCTGAGTTGGGGAAGGGGGAGAATGCTGGAAAAGATATAGGGATTAAGAAGCATAATTGGTAGGTATAGAATAGACAGGAGGATGTTAAGAATAGTACAGGAAATGGAGAGGCCAAAGAACTTATATGAATGACTCATGGACATGAACTAAGGGGGATTGTTGGAGGAAAGGGGAGTATTCAGCAGAGGGGGACAAAGGGAGAAAACTTGGGACAACTGTAATAGCATAATCAATAAAGTATACTTTAAAAAATATAAGCTTATTGGATAATAAATGACTTGCTTAGATTAACCAAAGCCAACACCTTGTTAATACAAAAACAACAATAATCTAAAAATGGAATTAAGGTAGCTTTTAAAAACATGCATTAAAATATAGCAAGATTTTACTTAAAGTAGGTGAAAAAAATTAGGTACCCTTATTTTAAAAATGAACTTCATACCTCACACCATATAGTAAAATACGAGATTGATTATAGATGTAAATTATCATTTATGTAAAATTCTTAAAATTCTAGAATGAAATGTAGAAAAAATTAACTTTGTTTAACCTTTAGTCACAAAGATTTCTCATAAATTCTCCTTTGTTTCTCCAAATTCTTAGTGACCTAAGCTTAAATAAAGATTTCTTAGCTCTAACAACAAAATGATGATCCATAAAAGAAAAGAAATGTTCAATTGTGATTCATTAAAATTGGAAATTTCTATTCTTCAAAGACATTAATAAATTAATAAACAAGTCACAGACTGAGATAAAATATTTGCAAATACACCTCTGATAAAGTGTATATATTTAGAATTCATAAAGATCTCTTAAATCTTAATAACTAAAAAATAAGCAACCAACTAAAAATGGGCAAGAGATATGAAAGTCACCTGACCAAAGGATATGTAGATTGCAAATAAGCAAAAGAAAACATGCTCATTAAGATAAGTCATTAGGGACTTCCAGCCAAGATGGAGACCTAGACAGACATGCTCCCTCCACAACTAATAAGGAATACAACTACCTCAAAACTAGAGAGACAACCAGAAGTTCCAGAGAGTCGAGCTGTATGGAAGTTCAACAAAACAAAGGTATAAAGAAGGAATACTCATCCAGACAGGTAGGAGAGGATGTGGTATGGTGGTAGCAACAGCAGCGGTGGCAACAGCAAACCGGTGGAAAGCACAGTCACACATTTTAAAAAGTCTGGAGGGACACCTGAGGAGCACTCTCAGCACCAGAACAGACTGCAGAGCTCTTGATCTTAGCACCAGGGAAAATAAAGCCTCATTGCTTTTGACTGTGCAAACCAGTGGGGGTAAGGGTGGAGGAAGAAACTGCCTATCTCTCATCAGAGATCACTTGTTTAAAGAGCCCCAATCATCCTAGAACATTTGCAGACCCACCCACTCTGGGAACGATGGCCAGGGCAACAGTTGGAGAGGCGCCAGTCCCATATGGAAGTGGGAGAAGTGTGTGGAAAAGGGGTGAGTGCTGAGCAAGGGGGATTGTTTCCTCTCAGACACCTCCCCCACAAACAATGCCACAACGTAGTGAAACGGGTCACCCTCTACTAATAAATACCTAAGGCTCTGCCCCTTACAATGTAACAGGAGCGACAGCTCTACCTAAGACACAGAGGCAAACAAACACAGGAACCTCTCAAGATTAGGAGACAGAGACATATGGCCCCAAAGAGGAATGGATCAAGGTTCCAGTGGGAGAACTAAGCAACAAGGAGATAGACAATCTAACAGACATAGAGTTCAAAACACTAGTGATAAAGATGCTCACAGGCTTGACAGATGTGCTTAAGTATGGCAAATGCATAAGGGAAGAAGTGAAGCCTATGCTAAATGAAACAAAGAAAAATCCACACAAAACCAATGGTGAAACGAAGGAAACCAGGGTTCAAATCGATGATTTGGAACATAAGGAAGAAAAAAATAGTCAACCAGTACAGAATGAGGAAACAAGAATTGAAAAAAAATGAGGAGAGTGTTAGGAATCTCTGGGACAACTTTAAACGTGCCAACATCCTAATCAAAAGGGTGCCAGAAGGAGAAGAGGAAGAGCAAGAAATTGAAAACTTATGTGAGAAAATAAAGAAGAAAAACTCCAAATTTGGTGAAGGAAATAGACATACAAGTCCAGGAAGCACACAGAGTCCCAAACAAGCTAGACCCCAAAAGGACCACACCAAGACATATCATCATTAAAATGCCACAGGTTAAAGATAAAGAGAGAGACTTAAAAGCAGCAAGAGAAAAGCAGAGTTTCCTACAAAGGGGTGCCCATAAGACTATCAGGTGATTCTCAAAAGGAACGTTGCAAGCAATAAGGGACTGGCAAGAAGTATTCAAGGTGATGAAAAGCAAGTACCTACAACCAAGATTACTCTATCCAGCAAAGCTATCATTTAGAATGGAAGGGTAGATGAAGGGCTTCCCAGACAAGGTAAAGCTTAAGGAACTCATCACCACCTAACTAATTTTATATGAAATGTCAAAGGGACTTACTTAAGAAAAAGTTCAAAATTATGAACATTAAAATGACAACAAACTCACAACTATCAACAACTGAATATAAAAAATAAAAACAAAATCCAACTAAGGAAACCAGAATAGGAACAGAATCATAAGTATGATGATCATTTGGAGGGTTATCAGCTGGGAGGGGGGAGGGGGAGAAATGGGGAAATGGTGCAGGGATTAAGAAGCATAATCAGTTGGTACAAAATAGACAGGGGGAAGCTAAGAATAACATAGGAAAGGGTGAAGCCAAAGAACTTATATGCACGATGCATGGACATGAACTAAGGGGGGGTGGGATTGCTGGAGGGAAGGGGGGTACTGGGCAGAGGGGAGCAAAGGAAATAAAGAATTGGGACTACTGTAACACCATAATCAATAAAATATACTTTAAAAAAAACCCCTAGATTAGTCATTAGGGAAATGAAAATGAATGCCCCCAAATAAGGTAACACTACACAACTATCATTCTGATGCCCTAAAGTTAAAAAGTTCAATCATACTGTTGTTGGAAAAATGTGGAGCAACTCTAATTCTCATACACCACTAGTTGGAATGTCAATTATACAAACATTGTGGGAAACAGTTTGGCAGTTTTTGTAAACTTAAACATACACCTAGAATATTGTAATAATGCACCATATGTTCTTGTCATTCTTCTTCAACATATTTACACAAAATAAAGGTATATGCCCATATAAAAATTTGTGCAGTATTTCACCTAGCAGCTTTATTCATAATAACTAGAAACTAGAAACACACTAAATATATATCTACAGGGCAATGGATTAACTAGTCAATGATAAAATAGAATCAACTATTGTTCATGCTGTAATATAGATGAATCTCAAAGTAAGTATGGCAAGGGAGAGAAGCCAGAGCAGAGAAAAAATAATGAATTCTGTATCATAAAGTTTATATAAAATTCTAGGAAATGCAAATTAATCTCTAGTTATAGAAAATAGATCACTCTTTTCCTGGTGATTGGAGAAGATGGTATCACAAAGGGACACATTTGGGGATTGATGAATATGTTCTTTATGTTGATGTTAGGTAAGATTTAAACATGCATACATATTTAAAACTTAAATTATACACTTTCAGCGTTTGCATGGCATCATATGCTAATTAGATTAAATAAAGCCATTAAAAGAAGATCACATGTGGTATGTTTTGTGCTATCAATAGAAATAAATTGGAAATCAATAAAAATAATAAAGCTAAGAAAACTAAAATAATTTCAAAATTAAACATCAAACATTTTAAAATTCATGGGTTAATGAAAACATAACAATGGAAATTAGAAAGTACTTCAAACTAAATGTTGGTGACAATCCAGCATATCCAAATCTTTCAGGTGGAGTACCTGTATAGCAGTGAACAGAAGGGAATTAATGCGTGCTATGTGTTAATGTGCTCCCTCCAAATTCATATCCTAAAGTTCTAAGCTACAGTTCTCAGAACATGATCTTATTTAGAAACAAAGACTCTGCACATGTAAGTAGTTAAGATAAGATCACATTGGAATAGGGTGGGCCCATAACTCTGTCCTTATAAAAAGTGGAATTTGGGGCATTAGCACATGAACAGGAAGAATGCCATATTGAAGACAAAAGCAGAGATTGATATAATGTGTACACAAAACAAGGCATGCCAAAGGTTGCTGGCAAACCACCAAAAACTGAGAAGCCTGGAAGAATTCTACCTTATAGTTCTCAGAAAGAACCAATTCTTTTAAAATTTTGATCTCAGACTTCCAGACCACAGAACTAAATGTGAAACAAAAAATTTTATGTGGTTTAAACTACCCAGTGTGTGATACTTTTTAATGACAGCCTTGGAAAGCTAATACAATGTTTTATTAGAAAAAGAATAATGTTTTAATAGCAATGATCTAAGCTTCTAGAAAAAGAAGATCAGACTTTTTTTTCTCTTTAAAGTAAGCAAAGCAGAATGAGGAAAGAAAAGAGATAGCAGTGGAAATTAATCAAATAATAATAGAGAAACAATTGAGAAAATCCAATGAAATCTAGATTGATGAACCTTTAACTAGACAAATTAATAAAGAAATTCCAAAATACCAATAGAAAATATACTGTGTCAATGGATTACAATACCCAAATATTGTTTCAAGATAAATGCTCTCTAATAGATATATACAAAGTAATTTTCCATGTGGAAAAAGCAAAGGGCCTAGGGTAGCAAAAAATTTTTTTTGAAAGGAAACAAAAAAGTGTTAGATTCATGTGAGGAAAAACAGAGGAGACATACAAACCAGTTCAAAGCCTTTACTGGGGAGGTCTAGGCAGGCAGGCTGAGCCTGAAGTGACTTGAGTGCCAAGGGAAAAGGTAGCAGGATTTTTAAGGGCATGCAATAGACCCCCAGGGGGCATGAGTCATCCTGCTGGTTGGTTCTAGATGTCCTGGGTATAAGTGAAACAACAATGTCCTCTGGTTAGGGATGGTTGCTTTGGGAACAGAAAGCCCATGAGATTTATGGCCCTTGCTTCTGGGAAATGCTCAAGGGAGAGGGAAACTGATTCTCAGAAGGATGCCACGGCTATGCCTCAGTTGTCTCAGATAATAGGGAAATTCATGATCAGGTACATGGTCAGTGATACAGACCCTCTTTGTTTCAGCACAGGTGGTGGCTCAGCTCTTGCTTCAACTGCAGGCCATAGTTTCTAGAAACACAGTGACCACTAGTTGTGCCTGTTTTGCCAGGCCTGACGCAGGTGGCAGGTCACAGGGCAGGCAACATGTTGGTATCTAGCCCTAACAAAATGTAGGTCATATACTATGTCATTTGAAGGTGTACCATAATGATACATTAATCAAGTAAATGTAGTATTGACTAATCTGTCAATTTAAAAGAATAAAATGTTTTTAAAAAAGACTAACACACATGTGATCTGGTCAAGATGGTCGCACAGGCAGTTGTGATAGGGAACTCAAATGCTGGAAAATTTTAGTTTCGGGTAACAGCTAATAAGCTTAGAAATCAATGTATGTAAAAAGCTATTGTTTCAGGAACTGGAGGTATGACCCACCTTGATTCCAAGAAACCTTAAGCAGTTCCACCTCTGTGCCTCCGGAGGACTGCAAGCAATCAAGATGGTATCTGAGTCATTGTACTTCAGGGTGAACACCGCCCAGGACACAAAGACAACAGCCCAGGGCACAAGGACCACCATCCAGGACACAGATGAAAGAATGCTGCAGCTTTTATCCGATTTTCCCACTATCCTTTTCCCTGAATTCCAAATCCTTACCTACTCATCTTCTTATAAAAAGTGCCCATTTATACTGGAATTTAAGACATTCTATTAGAGTACAAACCTGCTGTCTTCTCAGATCTCCGACCATCTGAATAAAGTGCCCATAAAGAATCAATCCCTGTCTCTGCTCATTGGGTCTGGTAGATGACAGGCAGCACAGACACCGGCTTTTCCGTTTTCAGTGGCATGCTTCTTCACACAACCACATCAAAATTACAACTAAAATATACAACAACCATCAGCCAGAACTGTCAGAAATTGAGTTGAATGGAAGTATGACAACTATGGAATTAAAGAAGTCACATCCATTGAGATGGGTAGGAGGTGTGCAGATGTGGAATGGGCTGATTTCTCACCTATGTGTGGTGGATAAAAATTCAGGAAGGATATCTCTGGAGCAAAGAGTCCCAGCCCCACACCAAGCCCCCCAAACCAGGGTTCCCGGTCCAGGAGGATAAGTCCCCACAACTTCTAGCTACAAAATAGCGGGGATTGAGTTGGTGAAAGAAACTACTGGAGCTTCAAGAAATTCAACTTGAATCCACACACAGATGCACCAACTCAGACTCACTCCCTCTGAGCTCCAGCACCAGGGTAGCAGCTTGAAAAGCACCAGCACTATACAGGTGTTACAGAGTTAAAAGGGGTTCTTTCACATTGTGCCTTGGTGTAAACCCAACAACTAGTGTTGAGGAAAACAGGTCTTTATTTACAATATCCCAACCTGGAGAGGACAGTGAGCACTTCAGCCCAGAGTCCTGTTCTCCCATGCAACCCAGCACTTCCCTTGCTCCCCCAAAGGCTAGAAGCCAAAAACATGCCCAGAAATTCCCCATCCCTTATCTGTCAGCTGTCTCCTTCAGGATCTGGGATACAATGTCATCAGCCTCCATATAACAGTCTGGAAAACATGTGCCATGTTGCACTGGATAACCTGTGGTCCTCTCTCTCTTTCCAAGCTTCATGGAGTTCCTTCTCTGCCCTCCTTGAAAACTGTGTAGATCTCTTCTACTCTTCTCTTCCTCTCTAAAATGGTTGCCACACATTTTTAAATTCCAGACTGCATCCTGTGATGCAGTGGGTTTGGTAACAAGTTCTGACCATTCACAGAACCTTGTTCAGGCTCTGTATGCTCTTTCTGTACCATTCCATGGTCAAAACCCCTCCCATCTCCTTGGGACCTTGGAAGAACCAAAGCCATTTGCATAACTGAGACACTAGCTACCGGCCATAGTCATGCAAAGGTATCTTAAAATCTGTTCTCTTTTCCCCATCCCCCAGCCCACAGGCTCTGGGGATTTTTGGAGACCCCCCACTCTGTAACACAGGGAGAAACTGAAGTGTCTGGCATCAAGGTGTCTAGAGCCCATTGTCTCTTTTCTAAACTCTCCAACCACAGAGCTGGCAAGCTGGTGCCTTATCTGAGATTCCATCAACCTAGCTAACACTGTTTGACCCACCTTGGAGATCCCCAGAGACTCTGCCCCACCCAATTTATGGGCTCACCCAAGCTGCTTTTTCATATGCATGGCTGGTCTTGGCTCACTCTTCAAAATTTCCTAAAACTCTATCAAATAAGCAATAGCTGGCCTCAATGGGCTCTAGGCCCAGCACTACCAGCAGCCAGCTCAGATTCCCAGCTTGGCTTCACCCAGGAATCTCCAAGCCCAGCACAAGTAGCCGCCATTTCAGACCATTTTATAGCTCAGGCAGGGTGCCCCGGGCATAATACAGGTGGGGGCTGAACAAGGCCAGCACCGCTGGGTGTGTCCTAGGGTCAGCACACCCAGTGGGCAGCTACAGACCAGGTCAGAGCACCACCACCCTGCCCCTGTACAGCTGATCTTCCATGGAGGTTAGAGGTTGGTGACCAGTGGTCACAGCCAATCTTTGCAACTGACTGGCTTGGGTAAATTCTTCCCATTGACCTGCCAACAGCAACCAGTGTTCAACTACAAGAAAAGGGTGTACTCAGCCCACGTGAAGGGCACACCTCAAGTACCCAGCTTGGGTGATAGGGGAGACTGTGCCACTGGACCCTACAGGACACTTACTACAGAGTCAGAGTAGCTCTACCCAATACACAGAAACAAACAAAAGGAGACTGCAAAATCGAGGAAGCAAGGAAATATGGCCCAAATGAAAGAATATGCCCCCCCCCAAAGAACTAAATGAAATGGAGATAGCCAACCTATCATATGCAGAGTTCAAACACTGGTGATCAGTGTGCTCAGATAAATGATTGAATACAGCCACAAAATAAAGGAAGAAGAGAAGGTTATGCAAAGTGAAATAAAGGAAAATATGCAGGAAACTAACAGTGATGAGACAGAAGCCAGGCTTCAAATCAATGATTTGGAACAAAAGGAAGAAATAAACATTAACTCGGAACAGAAAGAAGAAACAAGAATTGAAAAAAATGAGGAGGTGATTAAGAACCTCTGGGACAACTTTAAATGTACCAACATCTGAATCATAAGAGTGCAAAAGGAGGAGAGGAAGGGCAAGAAATTGAAAACTTAGTTGAAAAAACAATAAAAGAAAACTTCCCTAATTTGGCAAAGGAAACAGACATACATATCCAGGAAGCACTTAGAGTCCCAAACAAGTTGGACCAAAAAAAGACCACACCAAGACACATCATAAATGAAATGCCAAAGATTAAAGATAAGAAGAGAATCTTAAAAGCAGCAAGAGGAAAGCAGAATTAGCTACAAAGGAGCTTCCATAAGACTATCAGGTGATTTCTCAACTTTGCAGGCAAGAAAATACTGGCAAGAAGTATTCAAAGTGATGAAAATCCAGGACCTTCAACCAAGATTACTCTATCCAGCAAAGTTATCATTTAGAATGGAAGGGCAGAATAAATGCTTCCCAGACAAGGTAAAACTAAAGGAACTCTTCATTACCAAGCCATTATTATGAAATGTTAAAGGGACTTATTTAAGAAAAAGAAGATCAAAACTATAATATTAAAATAATAAAGACAACTATCAACAATTGAATCTAAAAAATAAAACAAAAACTAAGCAAACAGCCAAAACAGAAACAGAATCATAGGTATAGGGATCATTTGGAGGGTTATCAGCTGGGAGGGAAAAGAGGGAGAATGGGGGAAAAGGTACAGAGATTATGAAGCATAATTGGTAGGAACAAAATAGACAGGGGGATGTTAAGAATAGTATGAGAAAGGGTGAAGCCAAAGACCTTACATGTATGTCTGTGGGCATGAACTAAGGGAGAGGGGGTATTGTTGGAGGGAAGGGGGAGTACCGAGCAGAGGGGGACAAAGAGGAAAAACAGACAATTGTAATAGCATAATCAATAAAATATACTTTAAAAAAGATTAACACATGCAATTTATTTATTTTCAACAATGTGTCAAAATAGTAAAATGGAGAAAGAAAATTATTTTGAGTATATTTTGCTGGAACAACTAATTGTACATATAAGAAAAAAATCTCTTAAGTCATACCTAATACCATACACAAAAAATTAATTTCAGATAGATCAAAGATCTAAATATAAAAACTTACATTTAAAAAATTATTTTTAATGTAGATTACCTTCATACCTTGGCTGATATTGGACTGGACAAAATGTTTCATAAACAGGACCCAGAAATCACTAAACAAATAAATTAATGTTAGCAAAATTAAAACATTTTGCTCACAATGTTACAAGTATAAATATACCAACTGCATACTAGGGAAAATATGTGATAAATATAATTTACAAAGAACTTCAAGTATATACAAATAACTGATACAAATGAATAATTTTTTAAAAATTTAGAAAAGGGGGGGCATTCCATTAGGGTTTATACACCAATAACTAATAAGCTCTTGAAAGAGTGTTCAACATCATTATTCATCAAAAGAAATGTAAATTAAAGAAGAAATGTGATGCTGCTGTGTATAACACCAAGTGATGGCAAATAATGTGGAGCAGCTGAAACTCTCACAAATTGCTGGTAAGAATGTAAAACTGTATAAACCAATCTGGAGTTAAATCTAGCAGTTTCTCATCAATATAGTCATCCTTTATCCATGATATATGAACACATATAAACACATAAAAGGTCTGGAATGTGGTGCTTCAAAGTAACTTTCTTTGAAGTAGTCAAAAACTAAAAATAGCCCAAATGTTTATCAATAGGAGAATGAATAAACACACCTTGGTATTTCTAAATACTAAGATACTACTCAGCAATAAAGAGGAATGAACTACTCAACAACATGGATGGATCTCAAAAACATGCTGAGTGAATGAATCTTTACACAAACTACATTTTGTATTATTCCATGTATATGAAATTCATATACAAAGACAGAAATAGGAAAATAAAAACTCATCTTTAGTAAAAGACTTCAGAACAATGGACATTTCTGGTTAAAGGTGGAATAGACTGGGATGGGGCACAAATCATCTCTCTTAGGTGATGGAAATCACCTGTTTCTTAATGTGTGTGTAAGATGTATGTGATTGTCAAAATTCATCAGACTATGAACTTGATGTTTGCATATTTACTTCAATGGAAATTATACTTCAAATTTTTAAAAAATTGAAAAATAAGCTCTTTCACATATTAACACTGTGACACAGAATTGTCTGCTCAGAAAATTAGTCCAAATATATAATCAATACATGAAATAGTCTACATTCTGAATCCAATGAATTTGTTTCTCATTCTGGCTCATCATACACTGGACCACCATAATTTATAGTTTACCTCTTGATAAGAAAAGCTACTTCCAGAAGAATTTTGGATTTTCCAAAAGCTCATCTAATTGTCTTGGTTTAGTCTAGTATATTAGTCTTCCAGAAAACAAGTATATTCTATGCCTCACATTCTTTCCTAATTTCAAACTCACATCTATAATAGTAGCGAGCCCAAGCTGCTGTGGCTCAGTAGGTTGAGTGCTGACCTACTAATTGAAAGGTCACACATTTGATTCCCAGTCATGGGTCAGGGCACATGCCTGGGTTGTGGGCCTAAATAATATCTTTAAAAGAAAACTTATAGTAGTAGGAAAAATCCAAAACAAATCAAACTAATTCCTCTAAAATGTGTTAATATGTTCTGTTCTCTCCCTCTCTCTATGCCTGTTAAAGGTTTTGCTTCTTGGAAACAGATTGTCACATTAAACAATATAAGAATAATTCTACAAAGCTGCAAAAGGGAGCACAATAATTTTATTGAGATATAACTCACATACCATATAATTTACCATTTAAAGTATAAAATTTAATGTTTTTAAATATATTCATAGAGTTGTAAAACATTACCACAATTTTAGAACAATTATTGCCTTAATTTTTATTACCTTATTGTACTTTCTATTTCCATAAGTTGTATTTGCTTTTCTTTTACATTTTGCCTGGTTAACTATTATGCCTTTTGTTGTTTTACACACATTCTCAATTTTCTCTTTTATTTAAGACATTAAACATATGATTATAAAGTATGCAATACCTCAGTATTTGTAGATCTCATTCTAGTTTTTTTCCTTTTTTCTCTGATGCAAGTCTCAGGTCCGCGTAAGAGTATCTTGTGATTAGCCATTCTTGGGATAGAGTTTTTATTGTACCACTGGGTGCTAAGGCCAAGATTTGCATGCTTCCTTGCTATCTCCCTTTGTGGTGTGCTTTATTTTCCTTCCTCCAAGTTCACCATTTTTCATAATATTGGACATAAAGCTTTTTGGAAACCCACATTTACATAGTCTCTGATCCGAAAACCCAACTTAAGTGAGCCCAGAGTGCTGCCTGTCATTCTGTTGAGCTGTTAAACCAAAACTCAAGGTCTCTAGGTGTTAGTGGGTGACCTTAGGCAGCTGTCATGCTTAATGTTAACTCTCATGGCTAGTGATTCCATTTTGTGTTTCTTGGACTCAGAATTTGTTACTAGTTATCCAGTTCAGCTTAGCATTTTTTAAAGTTTTAAAAAGATTCTAGATAATTTTATGGATTAAAATTTATAATTTTAATTCTATCTAAATTGCGTTGAATTATTTAAGGCAAATGCTCCCAGAAACTAAAAGGCAAGTGTTCCAGCAAGATACTGTACATTTTTGCATCAAATCATTTTATCTCTTTATATCACCTATACATTTTATACAAAACAATATATCTAAAAATTTGGATCCTCCTCTTCCCCATTCTGTTCTATATTATCTAACATTAACACACAAATACTGAAAAAAACAAGTGAAAAAATTGTTAGTCAAGTAATTAAGTATTTATTGGAGTAAGTATATACTTCCTCAGTGGAAAATAATGAATAGATGATAGTGACTATTGAAACTAAAAGTATACACTATAAACAAAATACTAATACAGAGAAAAATTTATGCACAGTTCTCCAAATTAGAAATTTTACACATTAGAATCCTATTAATGTAAACCTGAAAATCAATGTAAAGTTATTTTATTTTATTTTTGTTCAATTACAGTTGTTGCAATGTCTTCCCGTTGCTCTCCCCTGCCCTGCCTACCCCTTACCCATTTCCACAGTCAATTTCTACCCTGCTGTCCATGCCCATGGGTCCTTTATACTTGTCCCTTGGCTAGAACCTTTCCTTCTTTCCCCCATTCCCCGCCTCCTCTCTCCCTCTGGTCGCTGTCAGCTTGTTATTTATTTCCATACCTTTTGCTCTGCTTTGTTCATTTGTTTGTTTTGTTCATTGGGTTCTACTTATGGGTGAGATCATATGGTATTTATCTTTCACTGCCTGGATTATTTCACTTAGAATATGCTCTCCAGTTCTATCCATGCTGTCACAAAGGGTAGGAGTTGCTTCTTTCTTTCCACTGCGTAGTACTTCATCATGTAAATGTACCAGACTTTTGATCCACTCATCCACTGATGGGCACTTAGGCTGTTTCCATCACTTGGCTATTGTAAATAGCACTGTTATGAACATAGGGGTGCATAGTGAATTGGTGTTTCAGGATTCTTTGAGTATAATCCTAGCAATGAAATCACAGGATCAAAAAGCAGTTCCATTTTTAGTTTTTTGAGGAAATTCCACACAATTTTCTACAGTGGCCGTAAGGTTCTTAATATTAAATAGCCTCAAAGAGCTTTCACATATCTTTGAGCCCAGCATACATCTCTTCATGGTCCATCCAATTTTAATGATGATTTGCTACATTCTTACGTTCTATGTCCACTTTAATCCCTCTGTGCCCTCAGCATACCAATAAGCAAGATTCCTCCACTAAGGAAGGAAATGGCAAAGTAATCCACTAACATTTCTTCCGTAGTGTTCCCATTACTTTCCTGAAAACAGACTTTTTGTTAGTTGATCTGAGGTAGGTCCAGTGAACTTATATTTATAATAATCTTTTCAGTTGATATTTATGATCTAGAAAGTTTTAGAACACTGCTAGAAGCCACAAGCAAAGTCTAGATAGTTCCTCTGGGACTGGAAAACACAGAAGAGCACAAATGCTCCATGAATCAGACCACTGTCCATCCTGGAGTTATACATGTGAGGTCAAGTTGACAGTCACCTCCTTCTTGATTTATTTTTGGCACTTCTCCAGGTTATTGATGTCCTAATAAAGGTAGATCATCACATTTCACTTGAAAAATCAAATGGTCAAATGCATGCAAAGCTCTTAAACACTATTATTTCAAACTGAGAACATACAAACATGTAAAAGCATATTACACGACATGTAGTTCACAAAAATAAGCGCAGGCATATTTGACATAGGTAACTTAAGTAAGGGAAGAACCAGAAAATCCTTTTGTCTCTGTGGACATCTCTTTTATTGAATGATGGAAAGAGAACACCTCCCTCCTTGGGTGGACTGGTGAGGGAGGTAGATCCCTCTACCAAGGCAATTGTGATTGCCTAAGCCTGGGCCCCTGACAGAGGCTGAGTATAGCAACACTTCCCTTAGATTTTTTATTGTGAAACTAAAGAAAGCAGCTCTCAGTGTCTGCTGAGAGGTAAAACGAGGATCTGTGAGTCTGGATCTCAAAGTTGCCATACCCGATGCTCATTTACAGGGGGAGAAAATGAGTGTTTCAAGAAAGAGTGCAGGATAAGAAATGAAAGGAGAGTGTGTTGACATTTTCATGTCCTCTTCCCAGTCACCTTCTGGCACAGCTAGAGCCATGATTTTCCTGTAGCTTTGTTAAATGAACAAAATTTAAAACAAAAAACATTGCTCCTTTTCTTCTAGACGTGAGTCTGTCACATGCAACTGGAAGAACACTGATTGGAATAATAGATTGTCAGACTTTAGAAGGAAAATAAGTAGCCCTTAAATAATCACTGTCAGCATTAGAAATTTTATAATACAATGATTTTAGAGGCAAAACAGAATTTCTTCACCATTGATATATCATGAATGACAATTTCACGAAAAATAAAATGTTTTATCTGCATTTGAAAAAGACTTAAAGGTGAATTGACCTGAAGAGAACTTATTATACTAAGTGGAATTATTCAACATTGCCATTGCACATGGATGACATAGCAAAACTAGGTCAGTAAGAAAAAATGTTTGGCAGGGGGTATAATCTGAAGAAAATGCTAGATCACTCATTTCTTTGTAATTTCAGATGTGTCTTTACATTTCAAAATGACTGCAAAAATATTTTTCATCCATAATCATTCAGCTAGCATTTCCCAAGAGATGCATTTTATATAGAATATAGAATTTGAAATAAGTCTAGTGTTGTTTTGTGCAATTAACTTGGGAATTCATATAGGATCCATACTGGAATATATTTTCCTTAGCTTGGTAAAGGCCCATTGTTTAAAAGCTTTTCAGAAGTTTTCAGATAATCACTGTGAGAGAACATTTATGTTGACTTGGGAGAAATTTATTCAACATGGAACTATTATGTAAAATTCAGCCTCTTAATTATATTTATAAAAGATAAACTATAAGCAATATAACTATTTCCTTTGCACTGGTCTTCACAGTATCTACTAGAAAAATTGTAATAAAAATTTATCTTAATCTCTATTTTCTCTTTTTATAATTCATTATGCTATATTTTGGGACATGTCCTGATATATTTTATGACACAGCCATCTCTGATTCTTATATTTTTTATTGTTGACAGAAAAAAAGTACTGGACTTTTTCTCATTACAGTGGGATGTTGATTTTCAGCTCAAATCAGAAATATTCATTTTCTACATGTTAGAGAAAAAAATGGAAACAGTACATGGGTTACTTCATTTTTTTCTTCCTGATTAAATACAAAGTCAGAGAGCAGGCACATAAAAATTCTGTCATGAAGGTATATCTTTAACCTTAAGTATATACTATCTGGGAACTGTTGCTAGAGGTTATATAAACATCTGGAGTCAAGGCATTACTACAAGCCATGGGAACAGATTTAGCTGGAACAAATGAAAAACTTATTTGCAATACTTTCAGTTCCCAAGGGAAATTAAAAGAATGCAGAACATATACCATTAGCATCAGGAAATTCTTGGTGGTACATAGTTAGACTTAACAAATGAATTAGTAAACTAATTACTCTTCTCTAGACTATCTCAAAAAATGAAACTAAAATGAACTTCCTTGCTCCCCACTTTGGACCCGTCTACTGATTTTACTTTAAGTTAGGCTGGATTATTATAAACTTGCACCAAATAATAATAACTAACATTTATCATGTACTTAAAATGTAGCAGGCAATAATCTCATTATTTAATTTGTATTAATTTATTAGCCATTGAAACAGTTATATGAAGAAAATGAGGCATAAAGATGTAAGTAAATTGACAATATCACATACCTAATTAGTGATATAAGCCAAAAAACAACACAAGCAATCTCAGTTCAGAGGTATTGTTCTTATTAATTTACTTATAGCGACCTATTAAAAAAAAAGAAAAGATGACCACTTAGATACATATAACATACAAAGATAATATGACTTCAAGCAGATGAGACTTCTGCTTTCCATAATAAAGAGCTAGGTAATTGGGATTAAACTTCTAAGAGCAACTATTGTAACTGGGAAAAAATGGTTTTTAAAACATCTATTGGAAGGTATCAAAGAACCAGGAAGGTATTGCATGATTACTCAGCCAGTGTCCAAGGGAATAAAGACCCACAGAGAATGGCTGAGAGTCAGAGACACTGATAGTCTTTAGGACCTGGGAACAAGAAGCAGAGATCAGGGCCTATCCATGCAGAGGGAATTGGTAAATTCTATTGGTTAGGACCCAGACAGGTTCACAGAGTAAGATTACAATGAAAGTGAAGAACTTGCACAAAGATCTAGAGTTTAGCTTTGAATAATTTTAATTCCAGAATTGAATTAGAATATCCCTGAATGTTGATGCCCCAAACACCACTTAGAAACAATAAGTAGATACATACATACACACATAAAACAAACACATATACATACATATAAGTAGGTAGGTCAGTATATTGATCAATACACATTCTATACTTAAAGTTATTCTTACAAATAATTTTCTAAACACATTTGGTACAATAAAAATAAACGAGGGTAAAAAATCAGGAGCCCATACAACATAAAAGAAATTCTATCTAGTGTGTAAGTCGTGGTTCAATTAGAGAAACAGTTATTAGGAGACTTTATGCAATTGTGGGAGCTGTATAAACAATCTCTGTAGACTGTTGCCTTTGCACCTAACATTGAACTTGAAATGCACATGTCTGGCAGTTGGGAAGGGAAAATAGATATAAAGTGGAAGGTAACAATACTCCCTGGAACCCAAAGTAGAAAGGAAATCAATGGATTATATGAAAAGCACTATGAACCAACTTGATCAAGCTGACATTTATAAACCACTCCACATATTAATAGAAGAATATATACTATTGAGTTTGCCAAAAGTTTGTTTGTTTTTTTCTGTAAGAGGCTCCAGTACCATTTAGTTGTCTTTAACTTCATTTGAAACAATTTTGTTAGATTGTATTGTGATAACTGTCATCAGTATTCATTAAAAAATATCATAATTGGTGAACTTTTGTGTAGCCATTTTAATATTGAAGATGGAAGAAAGTACTAAACACTTTCACCATATTATGCTTTATTATTTCAAGAAAGGTAAAAATACAACTTGAATGCAGAAAAATATTTGTGCAGTATAAGTAGAAGGTGCTGTGATGGATCAAAGGTGTCAAAAGTGTTTTGTGAAGTTTCATTCTGGGGATTTTTCATTGGATGATGCTCCATTGTCAGGTGGACCAGTTGAAGTTGATAGTGATCAAGTTGAGACATTACTTGAGAACAATCAATGTTATACCATGCAGGAGATAGCCAACATACTCAAAATATCCACATCAATAAAGTAATTGTTGAAAATAAAATAAATGTGTCTCATTTTACAGAAAAAAATTAAATGAGCTTTATGGCCAATCCAATACTTTCAAGTATACATAAACAAAACATTCAGCCAAATAGCCCATATGCTAGGCCAAAACCAACTTTAAATAAATTTTAGAAATTTGAAATCATACTGGGTAAATTTTCTGACCCCACTAAAACTAAATTCAAAAATAATATAGAAAAATATTTGAAAATGCCAAACAATTGGAAAGTGAATATAAATTAGATATATTTTATAGGTATAGTTTACTGTCCCAATTTTCCCCCTTTGCCCCTCCTCCACCTGTTATCCTCCTTTCCTCTAGCAATAACCCCCCTCCTTAGCTCATGTCTATGGGTTGTGTACATAAGTTGTTTGGTTTCTCCATTTCCTTTACTATTCTTAACACCCTCCTGCATATTTTCTACCTACCAATTATGCTTCTTAATACCTTTTCCCCCCATTATTTCCCTTCCCCCTCCCTGTTGATAACCCTCAATATGATCTCTATATCTATGATTCTGATTCCATTCTACTTGTTTTCTTTGTTTGTTTTTGCTTATGGGTTTTAGATTACATTGTTGATAGTTGTAAGCTTGTTATCATTTTACTGTTCATAGTTTTGATCTCCCTTTTCTTAAATAAGTGCATTTAACATTTCGTATAATAAGGGCTTGGTAATAATGAACTCCTTTACCTTTACCTTGTCTGGGAAGCACTTTATCTGCCCTTACATTCTAAATGATAGCTTTGCTGGACAGAGTAATCTTGGTGTAAGTCCTTGCTTTTCATCACTTTGAATACTTCTTGCCAGTCCATTCTTGCTTGCAAATTTTCCCTTGATAAGTCAGCTGATAGTCTTATGGGAACTCCTTTGTATATAACTCTTTGCTTTTCTCTTGCTGCTTTTAAGATTCTCTCTTTATCTTTAATCTTTGGCATTTTAATTATGACGTGTCTTGGTGTGGTCCTCTTTCAGTCCAACTTGTTTGGGACTCTGTGTGCTCCTGGACTTGTATGTTTATTTCCTTCAACAAATTAGGGATGTTTTCTTTCATTATTTTTTAAATAAGTTTTCAATTTCTTGCTCTTATGTATAATTAGGATGTTGGCTTTTTTTGAGATTTCCTAGAGTCTTCTTATTCTCTCCTAATTTTTTTTGAATTCTTGTTTCTTCATTGTTCTGGTTGAATGTTTATTTCTTCCAAATTTTTTATTTGAATCCCAGCTTCCTTCCCATTACTGTTGGTTCTCTGTATATTTTTCTTTATTCATTTTGTATAACTTTCACTTCTTCCTTCATTCTGTGGCCATACTCAATCATTTCTCTGAACATCTGTATCACCAATGTTTTGAACTCTGCATTTGATAAGTTGGCTATCTCATTTTCATTTAATTCTATGTCTGGAATTTTGATCTGTTCTTTCATTTCGGTCATACTTGTTTGTCTCCTCAATTTGATAATCTTCCTACCTCCTTGTGTTTACATCTGTGTATTAGGTAGAGTGGCTGCACCTGTTACATTGTAAGGGGCAGAGCCTTAGGTATTCATCAATGCAGGGTGACCCATTTCACCACTTTGTGGTGGTGTATTTGGGGGAGGAGGTGAGAGAAGAAACAATGCCACTTGCTTGGCACTGACCCCTTTTCCAGTCACTTCACCTGCTTTCTGTGTTTGACTGGTGACCCTCTAGCTGTAGCTCTTAGTAATGTTTCCCAGAGGGGTTGGGTTTGTGTTTGTTCTAGTACTATCGGGATTCTCTCTCTAAGTGGATTCTCCTAAGAGACTGACAGTTTCTTCCACTGTCTCAACTTCCACTGATTTTCACATCCAGAAGCTATGAGGCTTTATTTTCCCAGTACTGGAACCATGAGCTGTGAGATCTAGACTGGGGTGGGTTCACACCCCAGGTGTCCCTCCCAGCTTGTATCCACCACACATGAATTTGGGACCACTAGTTCTGCTGGCTGCAGCTACAGCCACTGCTTTGCCCTCACTGCCTCGCCTCCACCACACCACACCACCTTCTCTCTCTCCCAGCTCCCCAGCTCTGCCCCTCCTACCCATCTGGATGAATATTTCTTCCGAAATCCTTGGTTGTTGGACTTCCTTACTGTTCAATTTTTCAGGTAGTTCTGGTTGTTTTTTGTTTTGTTTTGTTTTGTTGAGAGTTGTAATCCTTCTCATGGTTTTGCAAGGAGGCAAAATGTGTCTACCTATGCCTCCATCTTGGCTGTACAGATACAACTTCTAATTCAAGGAGGAATGTATAAAATGGAAATAATGTATCAAAATTTGTGGTATGTAGGTACAGTAGTTATTAGAGAGAAATTTATAGCTAAAGTGTTTGTAGTAAAATAATAAATTAGCTAAAAAGCAATGATCTAAGTATCCATCTTAAGGATCTATGAAAAATAAATCCACAGTAAAGTAGGAGCAAGAAAGTGGAAAAAGTAGAAGATTATTAAATAGAAAGCAGTAATACAATATAAGGAAAATCAAGCCAAAAGTTATTTTTTGATCAGTAAAACTTATAAAAATTTAATTAGAGGAATAAATAAAAAATAAGGCATAAATTATCAATATCTGGAATAAAAAAATAATCATTAAAGACCAGAAAATAAAAGACTAATGAGAAAATATTATGACTACTTTATCCCAACAAGTTTAAAAACTAAAATAAAATGCACAAATTTTTAAAAATAATAAGAACTACCAAAGACTACTTAAGAAGAAATAAATATCAACAAATGATTCTGGAACAGTTGCATGTTCACATGCAAAAGAATGAATTTAGACTCCTACTTTACACTCACAAAAAATAAATAAATAATTCAAAGTAGAACATAAGCCTCAAAGTAAAAACTCACACAATGAAATCCTTAGGAGAAAACATGGGTGTAAATCTTTGTGATCTTCAGATAGGCAATGATTTCTTAAATAAAACATCAAAATCACAATCAATAAAAGAGAAAATTGCTAAACTGGATTTCATCAAAATTAAATATTTGTGCCTCCAAGTAAACTATTACAAAAGTATGAAGACAACTTCACATATTAAAATAAAATAATTTCAATATCTAAGAAAATATTTTTATAAATTAGTAATGTTTTTAAACAGTCCAATTTAAAAATGGTCAGAAGATTTGTATAGTTACTTCTGCAAAGAAGATATCTGAGTGGCTAATAAACACAGAAAAGTTGCTTAACATTATTACTTATTTTAGAAATGCAGACTCAAGTTACAATAAATTATTACTTCACACCAAATAAGGTGACTATAATAAAAAGACAGTCAATAATATGAATTTGTAAGGATATGGAGAAATTGGAACACTTATACATTGTTCTTGGGAGCGTAAAATGATGCCACCACTTTGGAAAACAGTCAAGCAGTTCTTCAAAGGTTAAACAAAAGTAAAAAAGTGACCCAGCAATTTCACACCTAGGTATCTACTTGAGAGAAATGAAAAGTGTATGTCCATGCAAAAAGGTGTATGTGAATTTTATAGCAGCATTATTCATAATAACCAACAGTTTGAAACAACCCATTGTCCAACAGATAAATGGATAAACATAAATGTGGTCTATGATGTAATAGCATTTTGCATTCTGATGCATACTACAACATGGATGAACTTTAAAAACATATGCTAAGAGAAAACAGTCACAAAAGACTGTATTTTTTCATATTTATATGAAATGTCAGAGTAGAAAAATCCATTTATAGAGGAGATAGGTTAGTGGTTAACTAGGGCTGTAAGTAGAAGGGAGAAATGGGGAGTAACTTGCTGAGGCATACAAGGTTTCTTTGAGACACACTGAAAATTCTAAAATCAGATTATGGTAATTGTTGCACACTATGTAAATCTGATAAAAACCATCAAATTGTACACATTAAGTAGGTAAACTTTATGCCGTTAAATGAGAAAAAAAGAAGAAATTATGTATTTAATAACTTTACATAGAAATATTTAACCTAAAAATATTTAACTTAAAACTTGCTGCAAAGAAAACACCCGGCCTTGACAGCTTCAATGATGACATACCCTTATATTTACTGAAGAAAGGATACCAATTATATTTAAATTCTTTCATAAAATGAAAAGGAGAAATATGGAAGACAATCTTCCCTGTGTTTGTTAGTGAAGGGTCCCAGCCTCCTGAACAATGGAAATTGACAGAATATAAAGAGAGAATATTTGCTTTTGTCTGCCAGGAACATTAGCTCTTCACATTTTAAGGATATTAAAACCAAAAGTAAGTGTTAAGTGCTAGAGAAGAAAGAGATCCTGCTTCTGAGTTATCATTTACATTCCAAAGATTGTAAACTAGGAGTGTTCTTATTCATTTCCCAGAGAAGATTTGTTTACCTTATGGAGATTCAGTTCTCTAGTTCTCTTAGGAGGAGCAGGTAGCCAATGAGCAGTGTGTAGTCCAAATAAACTCCCAGATGTACAAGTTCAGAGTGTCTCTCTTGTAGTGCCAAAATTCCCTTCTAGTAGTAGTTTGATTCTGATCCAGAAACCTTACCTTTGCTTTTAAGACAATATAAATGCTATTGACATTAAATACTTGCCAAGAAAACTCTCCAAATCATTTTATGAGGCAAACATTATTCTGACACAAAAACAAAATAAGGACAGTAAAAGAAAAGAAAACTACAGATCAATATATTTCAAAAACATAAGCACAAGATCTTTTTGAAAATGTTAGTAAATTAGACCCAATAATATATGGAAAGAACAATGCACTATAAACAAATTATGTTTATTTCAGTGGTGCAAGTTCATCTTAACATTCAAAAATCAATGTACTTGAACATATTAGGTGAATAAAGAATGAAACACATATGACCATCTCAATTGGTGAGCGTTTAAAAAAATGCAATTGACAAAATTTGAAACATTTTATGATAAAAACTGATATCAAATTAGAAATGGAAAGAGACCTCCTCATTCTGATAAATAACATCCAAAGAAAAAATCCTTCAGCTAACAGCATAATGGCAGAAGTCTGAATACAAGAGTGGACTAATGTAGGTTTATAGTTGTGAATTAACAGATAATAAAAGAATAAACTGTGTTTTGCATGCTCACAGGTGTAAACCTACTTTTGTCAACTCCTCTATTTCATCCCTAAGAGTGGGAATAAGTGAAGATGTCTGTTGGCTCCCACCACTTTTCAATATTTTACTGGATGTCCTAGTCAAGGCAAGGTCAAGAAAAAGAAATAACAGTAATGCAGGTTGGAAAGAGGAAATAAAATTGTCTTTATTTGCTCAACACATGTTCTCTTCATAGAAATTCTAATGAAGTTACCAAAAAAAAAAGAGCTATAAAAATAAGTGCATTAATCAAGATCACAGAATATACAATATACGAATATCAATAAGGGGGTAAATATGATAAAAGAGGTTTAAGACATGCACAATAAAATTACAAAACATGAATTAGAGAAATGATTGAAGATAAGAAAATCAAGAAGTATATAATATTCATTTATCTGAAGAATATATATTTTTACCATGTCAATCTGTTATCAGAGAAACCTTGGTTCTTCTCACTGATACAGTGAAGAATCTCATCAAGGAGCCTATTAGCGTGCATGCAAAGTTTATTAGTAAGTGGGAGAGCAAAAGCAAGGGTGGCCAAAGGCCGGGGTGGCAAGCTCGCCCTAGGGGAGCCAGAAGCCCTGTGGCCAGAAGGCCAAGAGCACCATGAGAGCCATGAGGGCAAAGACAGTGAGTCATTTGTTCTGAGGACTATGTAGTTGGTGGGATGGGGGTGAGGGAGTTACATTTTGACTGACAGGTAAAGGTGGTGCCAGTTTTCCAGGACCAGGGCGTGAGTACCCAAAGGTGTTAATGGGCTTTTTTCCTTTAGGCCTTATGGGTCATTTCTGGCCTTTTGGACATTGGGATGTAAACAGTTTCAAAGGCTTTCCTTCCCAGACAGTGAAAAGGACACGTAGAATTCCAAGAATTTTTCTCTTCCTGTACTAACATAGTGTTTCTTGTGATGTTGGAACACCTGGCAATATTATGGGACCAGGCCCAAGAGTTTTAAATTGGGGGGTGAGAAATATCTCCCTCTGCTACTCATTTGGCTATAACAAATCCTCTACATATTCATATATAAATTGAACTCAGTTTCAATTAAAATACTAAATATCTTCTTATAAAAGTTAATAAGCTCATTCCACAATTTATATAAACATGCAAGGAACCTAGAATAGCCAACAATTTTTACTAAAGTAACCAAAGTTAGAGAAGATACACTAACAGATTTCAAGGTTTACTAATCAAGACAGTGTGGTATTGGCATAAGAATAGGCATATGGATCAATAAGACACAACAGAGAAGCCCAAAACATAATCACATGCCTAGCATCCATTGATTTTCAGTGAAGGTATCCATGTAATTCAATGGAAAATGAATAGTTTTTTCAACAAATGGTATTACGCTAAATGTATAGTCATAGAAAAATGAACTTCAACCCTGACCTTATGTACTATACAAAAACTAAACTGAAATGCAACCCAGGCCTAATGTAAAAAAGCTACACATGTGAAACTTTTAGGCAAAAAAAAGGATAACATCTTTTGACCTTGGGAAAAGCAAAGACTTCTTGTTGGGGCATCAAAGGTAGAAACTGTGAGTGAAAAAAAAAAATGGTGAAAAGGACTTTGTCAGCATCTTTTCTCTTTAAAAAAGGCCCTTAAGAAAATAAAAAAGCAAGTCTCATACTGGGAGAAAATATTTGTAGTGCATATCAGTGAAAAGAAGACAATTAAAATATTGACAAAAGATTTGAACAGATACATCATAACATTAAGTTATAAAAACATATAACTATATATGCTATATATATATATATATATAATACTGTGAGATATATATATATATCGTTGGCAGCCGTCTGTCTCGAGAGACGATGGTGTAGCTTCTTAAGAGTCTATCTGCACCGCCGAGAATGGCTGTGCAGTCCGACTCGGGAGTGACACGGTATCTGTCTCCTCCCGTGTTGAATCGACATCTTGCGATGACGCTGGAGTGTCCTCTCCAGTGAAGCTGAAGCTACAGAGCCTGGGCAGGGTGATATGGAGGGTCTGCTGTTGCCCATGCAGCAGACCCCCCCTCTCTTCGCAGCTGAAGGATCCAAGGGAAAGACGGAGTCAATACAGCTTGGCTTCAGGTGTGCCGCAGGAGTTGCCGGTGTTGACTAAACCGTCAAACCGCCTTAGGGACTCCGGCTCCAGATTTTCTGTCAGGGTTTACTCCCTTAGCCTTTCCCCTGAAGAGGTATGCCGCAAGGCAGCGGAGGTTTTTTGGAGTCAGAGTTTTCCTTCTCTGATGTGCCCTGACTGGCAGATCGAACCAGCGACACTTAGCTCGCAGGCCGACGCTCAATCCACTGAGCCAAACCAGCCAGGGCCTGGTTTACTCCTTGGTAAATTGACAGAGCTTGGGGTTGCACACTATATATATATATACACATCTAGTTTAGTTACAATTATCTTCCCTTACAAATACGACCAATTGAATAAGCCAGGTTTCAAAGTGTTTTTAATCAAAATGATGATAGATATAAAAAACCACTCATCTATCCACATTTACCATTGGACACTGAAACGAGTATTAGTATTGTATTATCAATATCATAATTTTTAAGTAAGTAAATAAGTAGTATAAGGTTAGGAATAAAATAGAATTTTTATCGGTAACAATATAGTAGGTCACCTCTTTATTTTTGGACATTTATTTTGTTTACTTCTTTTACTCTGTTCTAGGTCCTTATCTGAATCGCTTATTTGTTTCCCTGTTCCAATACCAGGTAATCTTTTACTCCATCACAAAAGGACATGACCAAATATCTTAATGTTTTACAATAATAATGAAACAATCCTTTAGTAATAAAGTGAGTAACTAATAGCCTTAGCTAGCATATTTGTTACCTGGATTCTACTGCATTAGGTCAGGCTATCCTGAAAATAAATGCAAATTAATTTTTTCATTGTCTCATAATTTAAAACTATGATGTAATCAAATCAGATCCCATGGAAACATAGTAATTATTAAACATCATTTTATTTCAACAAAATGTTTCCATAAATACCAAAAGCAGCCCTTCAGTTCTCATATTTCACTACCTTCTAGGTAGAAGTGCTCTAGTTTTGAAAATGCAGATTTCACAAATTGAAAAGAAAAAAGTGAAACATAAAATGCTTCTCAATGGGTCAGCTTAAACCCAGCCACTTAGGGATAATGCAGTCCATTTCAATTACTTCAAATGGTGAAAGTGGCACACTTGGAGCTGTCTCCAGGTCAATTCACTCTATTTAATAGGTGTGAATTAATATTTTCTAGCATCAGTTTAACGATGGGAATCCTTACCTCACTTTTTTTCAGCTTCTCTACTAAATGAGTGAGACTTTCTATTTCTGTACAGATAATGAACATTTCTTTTAGTATTGCAACTTGTTCACCTGCAGTGCACATATTCTCAGTATCAACTACTCTCTAATCTCTGCTAATTTTAAAAAGCATTTGACTATCAGATTCTTCTTTTAATTCATAATGAAAGACTAAAATTGTATGTAATAGTCCTGACCAATCAGTGGCATAGGCTTTATAAAATCTACCACTATACTTAAAATCTTTTATTTTTTCTATCTTTGTCAATAAGAACTAGATATTAATTATATCTAATTTAATTGTGTTAAATTGCCTTTGAAGATAAACCAGTTTTATTTTTCATTTACTAATTATTGAGGAGAGAATTAAAAATGCAAAACATACTTAAGCCTCTTCTTTTTCTGGTAGGCAAGATAAGGTGAGGGTATGTTTAGAAGTAACAGACAACTACTAAGGAGAACCTTAGCCATAAAAAAGCTAAACACTGTAATCTTTATCTTCTGAATCTGAGACTGTAAAATCTTGAGAAATTATTTTATTTTTATCCTGGCTCAAAAGAACTGTAAAGAAAAAAATGTGTATTTCCCCATGCCCATTAGATCAGATACAAGATATCACAATTAATCTGAAAGTTGTGATCTCTTAAAATAAGCACTGACTTAACTTCTGATTATAATTCCTTACATAATGTATCGATGTTAAACATGACATTTTCTTACAGATGTTTCACTGAGAGAAAAGGATGGTGTAATGTCTCAGAGCAAGAGAGAGACAAGGCTGTCCCTCCACCCACCCAAGGTAGGCAATCAAGTTTTCACTAAATCAGTTTTTCATTATTTGATGGGAGAATAAATTATTTAAATAAACCAGCACTCTATATAGCAAAAACAGAAATATGTCATGCAGACAGTTTAAATTCATAATTTAATACAATATTGTATAAAGGGCAATCAATGGAGAATGATATTAATACTTTTAACCATTTCAATGTGATTTTGCTTAGTACTTCATACTATGTAGAGACCCAACTTTATAATCCATGAATTTATTCAATAAACTTTATAAAGTGTTCCTGATAGAAGATATCATACTGGTTGCTGTGGAGGGTAAATTGTGACCCAGTGAACAGGTCAGGCTGCTACTCTCATGAACTTATTTATTCATTTACTCATTCATCCATTCATTCATTTATTTTTGTGCATTCCCAGTGATTTACACTCTCATAGTTATTTTGGCTTCAAGGACTTGATTTCCCATGGAAGAGGAAGAACAGTTCAGTGGTCAGAACCAAGAAGAGGGTAGGGTGAAGGACTGAGGAGAACAGTAGTTAGGGAACTACTCTTGGGACCACAGTGGGTCCTAATAAAGGAACATTTCCTCTCCTCTAGGTCAGTTAACTCTTATAACATGTCCTGCTGGATTTGATAATTGTGAAGAAAGAGGAACTGATATGTCCCTTTCAGTCTCTACTTCTTAAATGGGAATATTTATTATAGTTGCTCTGTTCCTGTGACATCATGTCTATGTTGGGTGGTGGAAATCAGGATACTTCCCTCTGAGCCACAGAAACCTCACCCACAACCAGGCTTATTTAGACGGTGAGATCCTAGAATTTGAGTCTGAGTCTACAACAAGATGAAAATCTTGGGAACATTAACTCTATTTTGCACGTAGGAGGAATGTAAATAATTGTCACTGGAGTGTGTACTATGGTAAATGAAATGTAGTTTCAAATCGTTTGCCTCACCTTTCATCAAGAAGTGGGATCTAAGTTTCCTCCTACAGTGAGGAATTGATAACTGTATGTTTCCTCACTGAGTTTAGTCCAGTTTTATTTGTTTAAAAAAACATGTGATTTATTTAAATATTCTGTAAAACAGTACTATGCAAAGTGTGGTATGCAAACTGGGACTGGACTGCTACCTCATTTTAACTGGCTAGCAGTGAGGTAAGCACAGAAGGTGAGTGTCTAGGATCCCTAATAGCAATCTGATATTGCCACAATGACCAAACATATAAACAGTGTCCTCCGGTATGCGTTGCCATTTACATTTTGTGAGAAAATGTGTTCTGCTGTCTTAGAAGTAGTGACTGGAACTCACTTGGATTAGTTAACAAGATTAAGGAGTTTAGGGCAGAAATAAATCATGTATTGCTTTCTTCATCAAGAAAGGCTTGCAATTATAAATGTGTGAGCTAAACCAGTGCTATTATTGGCCAGATAGAAATTGCAAATTATATAAAGACTAACGTTAAATTTGAAAATATTATTTTTATCAAGTGACAACATGGAAATTAATTACGAACACTCTCATTGTTTGCTGAGCTACAATGATTACTGATGAAAAATTTTCATTTGGGAATGTTTGAACTCAAAATAAATTCTTATTGTTTTATAATGTTTTAAAATACTAGTTTGATTTCAACTGTGGTAAAGCCATGGTTATCTGATATTTTTGTTCTTTTAAATAATTATCATAACATTTCTAGGCAAAGAAGCAATGTAACATGTCTTTCCATGAAAGATAATGGAGATTTAAAGGCAAAAATTAAAAACAGAAGGTTGGGAAAAGAAAAAGGAATTTCTAGAGATGTTATGGGTTCCACAATTTAACATTTGTTAACAGACTAGGTGATGACTTCAATATTTGCACATACATTAAAGTTTACTACCAAACACCATAAAAATTTGATAGAACATTTTGAACTTTATTTTCCATCAAAAGAAAATTCATGCATGAGAAATTCATCAATCCAGAATCCATTTTTTTCAGCAAGAGATTATTTAGCTATTACTTCATAAGAAACATAGAAACTAGTGACTGCTAAAAGATTGGAGATTAATTTTTGAAAATGCAGTACAATTCAAGTCAACTCATGATGTTACAAATCAATATCATGAGTTTACTGAAATTATTTTAAAGTCATTTTTTTCTATTTTTTTGTGTTTTAAAACAAAACATAGAAACTCTTGTAGCCATACATTACTGCCTATAAATAGCATTAATGTTAATCCTAACTGTATTAAAACAATAATGAAGCATATCTATCACATTAAAACTGTAAATATTGATACATAGACTGTCCATTCAAATGGTGCATCTAGGCACTTAACATACACAACTACTATTTCCTTCCTTATTTTTGTTAAGTTGTAATTGCAGGATGACAAATATATGTATTATTCATATACATATTTTCAATGAACACTATGTATAGATTTTGTAATTCTTTTTCTTTTTCCCTAAACTTTGTTTGTTTGGTTTATATGTATTGGAATGTAACTTCATGTCTGCTGAGTCTAGTAATAAAAAGTTAGAAATTGTATCTTGTGCAACAATGCATAGTATTTTCCTATTCACTTTTATTGTATTTAACAAAAGCATCAGTCTGATATGATTGGGGTTGGGATGAAGATCACTTACCATTGTAATCTATTGAAATGTATACACAGAGTTTTTAATCCCATGAAAACAAAAGTTGAATACTTTAGAAAAAAATTTTTAATGAGTTGATATAAAATTAGCATAAAATTAGTTGTGGTCAAAAAAATAAAAGAATAAAAGTTAAATTTTAAATATAGAATTATGGCTTTAGGTTACTTCAAAATGTTCTCTTTTGATTTTAAACTTATAAAACTTAAAATTATGAAATGGGTATAGATTTACCCAATTTATCAGAGTGTCTTTGTAATCCAAACACAATATAAAGGCTTTCTTCTTCCAAAGTTCCCTGAGTCATGGAGTCATGTATATTTGTGTGTGAATATATATAGATTTATCACTTAAAATTAGTTTTTAAGACAAGCAACAAAGCAAAAATAGATAAACTGGACAATATCAAAATAAAAAAAAAACTTTTCTGTGTCAAAAGACAATCAACAAAGTGAAAAGGTAAGACACAGAAGAGGAGAAAATACTTATAAATCATGTCTGATAAGGGGTTAATATTTAGAATAAAGAACTACAACTCAACAACAAAATGACGACTTTTAAAAGACATTTCTCTAAAGAACAAATACAAGTGGTCAATAAACAAATACAAATATTATATCATTAATCATTAAAGAAATACAAAAGAAAACAACAATGAGATATCTATCACTTTACATCCATTAGAATAGCCATTTTTTTAAAATGGAAAATAACAAATGCTGGCAAGGATGTGGAAAAATTGGACATCCTGTGCTTTGCTGCTAAGAATGTCAGAGTGCAGTCTCTGTAGAAAATTTTTGGCAGTTCCTTAAAAAGTTAAACATAGAATTACCATACAATTTGGCATTTCATCTAGGTATACACCCAAAATAATTGAAGGCCTGATCAAACAGATATCTATTTGCACACTTCTGTTCATAGCAGTATTATTCACAATACCTGAAAGGTAGAAACAACACAAATGCTCATCAACAGTTAATGGGTAAACAAAACGTATTACATGCATACAATAGAATATTATTCTGATACATTCAACAACATGGATGAACTCTGAAAACATTATGTTATTCAAAAAGTTAGGTAATGTGTAGTTGTTGTTTAATGAGTACAGATTTTCTATTTGGGATAATGAAAAATTTCCATAAAAAGTTCAGGAAATGGATAGTGGTTATGGTTGCACAATATTTTAAGGGTATTTACACTACTGAGTTCTACATTTACAAACAGTTAAATTAAAATGGTAAATTGTTATGTTACATTTTGCCACAATAGAAAACTAAAAGTAGTTTTTAAGAAATTATGCATAATGTTTATGATTTCTTATTTTAAAGAACACTTTTAAACAGACTACTGATCCCCATTAAGTTAGATAAGAGGGCTTCAACATTTTGAATGCCACTACTGAAAACTACTGTGTTCAGAAGTCAAGGAAATGTTGCCTGTTGACTTCAGAAAGAGTGAGGGTAGGCTGGGAAGAAGTGCAGAAAGGGAGAAAAAGAGGGAAAAAACTGTAATCACATAAATAATAAAAGTAAATAAATGAATGAGTAAATAAGAAAATGAGTAAGAATTCAGTTGAAATTTTGTTCAAGAATAAAATAATGTAGTTTTAGCCTGAGAGTTTCTCAAGCTATAACCCAAAACATGTTATTAAAAAGTGATATGCCACAAATGTAATTAATAAAAAATATCACTAATTTCTCATGTATTTTACTCTGTCTAATCTATTTTGTTACCCAATGTAATATTGTATGACATAATGTAATATAATCAAACCCTCTGATTTGTTTTTAATTGCCTTATTGTATTCTTACAAAATATTATTTTACCTATTAACTAACCATAAATAGAATGCTTTTTGGGAGAGATGTTCTCATAAAAAATAATGGCCATATTGTTTTTTAACATGCATCCCTTCCTTATTAAAAGAACTCTGATTTTGTTTAGAATAGCATTATGATCATCACAAATTTCAAATTCCCAGCCCCTCTGCCATGGAGGACTGGCCATGTAACACAATCTAGCAAGTAGGTGGGGATAATTTCTAGGAAAAGTACAATTTTCCGGATACAAGACCATTTCTTCTTCCTTGTGATTTCTTTATTTTTTCCTCTTGAATGGGTGGCAAAAATAAGATTGGAGTAGCTGTGCCATTTTATTGCTATAAGGTGATCCACACACTAGAATAGCAGAAAAGGGAGGGGAAGCCTGATGAAAGTAGATATTTTATCACCAGTGCACAGCCCTCAATTGTACACCTCAGGACTTATTATGGGAGAAACATAATTATTGGGTCAGCCAAAAAGTTTGTTTAGTTTTTTTCATAAAATAAAAGATACATTAAAAAAAATTTCTTCACCAATAACTTTATTGATGTGAATATTTTGAGTATGTAGGCTATCTCCTATGTGGTATAAAATTGATTGTTCTCAATTAATATCTCAATTTGATCACTATCAACTTCAACTGGTCTACTCAATCACAGAGCATAGTCCAGCAAGAAATCTCAAGCATGAAACAGCAAATAACTTTTGACACATTTGATCCATCACAGTACTTCTCCATACGTTGAACAAATCTTTTTTTGTGTGTTTCAGTTCTGTTTTCTACCTTTCTTGAAATAATAAAGCATAATATGCCAAAAATGTTGAGTATTTTCTTCCATCTTCAATATTAAAATGGGTACACAAAAATTCACCAATTATGATGAGGTTTTTTTAAATGCATGCTGATATGACAGCTGTGACTAATACAATCTAATAAAATTGTTTTGAATGAAGTTAAAGATAACTAAGTGCTCTTAGAGCCATCTTATGGAAATAACTGAAACAAACTTTTTGGCCAATTCAGTAAGTTCCATTGTCTGATCTCTATAACATATTATTGAATGTAATCCTAAAACATTCCTGGATCCTTCAAATTTTATTTTTTTAATTCTACTAAATAAGCAGGACTCAATCATATTGCAAATTTCTCATGAAGAAAAAGTACTCAGCAACTCCAAAATAAACAAATAAATGAAAAATGGGCAAGTGATATTCATGGCAAAATGGGGCAGGGAGACAAAGTCTCAATCAGAAGAGAATTCTCTATGGCCAGTAATGCACACTTAACAGAGAAGCTGGCCTCGTTGTCTGCATGCCATCTCTGTAATTCCTCCTACTTCTGACCACTTAAGGTCTGATGAGGAGCCTTTCTTCTTGGCTTTCATCCAATTTCTTTATCTGAACATCGCCCAAATACTCCCAAGGGGAAAGAAAAGCTCATGCTGACAATGGCACATCAGTTTGTCTGTCTGAGGAGTGATAGCCTAAAAAAGCAGTCATGAAATAAACAGAACTCTTTCTGGAATATTGCTCACCACATTTCTCTGACTGGAGCAGCTGATCTACTGTCTCCACAAAGGAGGCCCACTTAGAAAAATGGGAAATATATACCAAAAGAAACTAATGTCACTTTTTAATAGAGTAAATATCATGTGCACACACACACACACACACACACACACACACACACACACACACACCAGTCTCTATGGTCAGGATAAACCCAAAGAACAGAGAACTCCCTCTAATCAACCCATTTCTATAGTTAACCCATGGAGAGAAACCTCCAGAAAACTTATAGATTTCTATCAATGCCATAGTTTACTCAGTGGTTGCTTACAAAGCATTAGTGTCATTCTATTGAAATAAAGGAAACTCCCAAGAATTGACTGTAATTTTAGGTCTCCCATTATAATCAGGATGTGTTCTCATCAGTATAAATGTATGCTACCACTCATAATTTTAGAGACACACATGCTGCAAAATATCTGAAGTTTGGCTGATGGAGAGAAAACTATATTGAGTAAAACACTGATTCATTCCTGCATCCACGTGTAATGGACAAAGAAGTCAGTGACTCTCAAACCAGTAGGAGGTAATTAACAGGTGAATCATGAAAAAAGGGCCAGGAAATGACATTCTGCAGCTCCTCACACATATCTCTGGGATTAAAAGAAAGAAGATTGTCATCACCAAACACAGAGAAATGGAAAGATGTAGCTAGATAACTTTGCAAAAAAGTTGGAGATAGGCCTATAACTAGATTACCCTTAGTTAATCACAGCCTTAGTTAAGTGGTTAATTGCATTAGATTGTAAACTCATATTAACCAGTAATGGATAAATGGGGGAGAAGGAGGAGAGAGAGGGAGCTAATTGCATTAAGGAGGAGGAGCTAATTGCGTTAGTATAAAACCACTTTGCTTTTGTCCACTGCAGGCAAGCATGCCTTTGGCTGGCTATGCTCAGCTCTGCAGACCCATGAATAAACAAACACCTTGCTTTGCTGCTAAAGTCCTATGTACCAGAGTTTTGTGTGAGCATTTCTCACTATTTGGAGGCTCATCCGGAATCCTCCACCTGTGTGCAGGAAGGGGCTCTGAACCAAGGTGGGGAGATGCGTCTCATCCACTTTTGGGTGGTCCACTTGACCCAAAGCCCACCTGCCTCACAGTGTCTAGAAATGGACCTGAGACTTCTTGTTGGGACAGCAGTAGAACTGACACAGGGAAGAAACAAAAGCAAACACCATGGTACACAGGCAACCTTGTGCACGGGCCAAGGTAAGAAAATTAGACTTAAGTACTACATTGGTGGTTGGGCATCTTCAGAGGTTGAGCGTGTATGTGCGGCTGAGATGTATCTCAAGATACAAAATGAGTGTAGAGTCCTGATCCACAGTTCTATTCTCCAGCAAGGAAAATGGCCAAAGTAAAGCAAATCTTGGGCTGTGTGAAAAAAAATCTCTAGTACAGGGGGTTGAGCACACAGGGCACGGGCAAGAAACCTCCAATAAGGGGAGTTGAGCTCACAGTATCTCCGTATACTAGAAATCTCCAGTAAAAGAAGTTGAGTGTATGGGGTTTGTATACAAGAAACTTCCAGTACAGGGGGTTGAGCTCCTGGGTTTGTGTTCAAGAAATCTCCAGTAAGGGAGGTTGAGGACACAACCAGATTCAGCCACAGCCACAGGAATTGACTGAGGATGAGAAATAAAAACTCTAAGTCTAGGGAAACTAAAGAAAATGGGGCAAAGAAACACCCCATAGACATTCCACCCAATAGGTCATTATGGAAAATGTTAGAGCATTGGGGAGAATATCCCTGGATCCAGAATAAGGAAAAACAGAAAATGGTAAAATATTGCTGTCTCTTTTGGCCAAAGGAACCTATTAAGGGGCGATCTGTTTTCTGGCCCCAGTTTGGATCTGATGAAACTTGGGTTCGTCAAGCTCTGATCTTATATATGAGCATCAGCTTCTAAAGAAGAGAAGGAATATACTCTGTGCTGGTTACAACCTACCAGCAAGTCTACAGGTCTCTTCCCTGTAAAAGAAAAGGAAGATAAAGCTTGGGACCCTCTGTCCTGTCTCCCACTGCCTTATGGCCCTGGCCAGCCAGCAGCCAACTGGGCAGAGGCACCAAGGACAGACAGTACAGATGCATCGGGCCAGGAACACCTAACAGGTGCCCAACCAGTATCCATGCCCACGACACCCACAGCACCAGTGGGAACTTACTCTAGATTAAGGAATGAATTAGAACAATGTAAGCAAGACCTGAATAACTTTCCCATTTCCTCAAAGCAGCTGGTGTTTTCCCTTAGAGGAGTCCCTATGGGCCCAGGACAAACTGGATATGTCAGTGCTCCTTTAATAAGCACTGAAGTTAGAAACTTCAAGCATGATATGAAGTGCTTGGTAGAGGATCCCTTTGGATTGGCAGAACAATTAGATCAGTTCCTTGGACCCAGAAATACACGTGGATGGAATTACTGTCAATACTAGATATCCTCTTCAGTGGGGAAGAGAGGGGGATGATCGGGTGGGCTGCTATGAAGATATGGGAAAGGGAACATACTCCTGGTCAGGGAGTTGTCCCAGCTGAACAAAAGTTTCCCCAATATAGACCCTGAATGGAATAATAACAGGTTGGAGGATAGGGTTCAGATGAGAGACCTCAGGAATCTCATCATCAGGGAAATCAAGAAGTCTATTCCCAGAGCACAGAATGTCTCCAAAGCATTCGAGATATAGCAAGAAAAAGATGAGACTCCATCAGCATTTCTGCAAAGGCTTAGGGACCAAATGAGGAAGTATTCTGATCTAGACCCAGAGACTATTGTAGAGCAGGGACTCTTAAAGGTCACCTTTGACACAAAAAGCTGGCCAGATATTTGTAAGAAATTGCAGACGATAGATGAGTGGAATGATAGAACTATCGAGGAACTCCTCAGGGAAGCTCAGAGAGTACATTAGAAGAGAGGAGGAGAAGCAGAAGCAGAAATCCAAAATTATGGTCTCAATCATTGATAATGTTATCCAGGGGAGGCAAGGACAAGAGAGACATAATGGAGGAGAGTGCCCGAGGCCTAAACAAAGGAAGCCACTGAACGGCAATGGGAAAAGAAAGTCTTTAACACCTGGGAATTGTTACAAGTGTGGGAAGCTGGGGAATGTATAACGGGAGTGTCCCCACCTCCAGAAAGAGAGAGATCTTACCAACCTCATGACCTTTGATGAGGATTAGGAATGTCAGGGGCTCTTTTTAAGCAGGTCCCACCAAGAGCCCTTGATAAATTTAAAGGTGGGACCTCATAAGGAAGAAACCACATTTTTAAAGAATTTATTTTGTTTTTATTTATTTACTTATTTTTAGAGAGAGGGGAAAGGAGAAAGAGAGGGAGAGAAACATCACTGTGTGGTTGCCTCTCACTCGCGCCCCCAACTGGGGACCTGATGTGCAGCCTAGTCATGTGCCCTGACTGAGAATTGAACCGGGGACACTTGGTTCGCAGGCCAATGCTCAATCCACTGAGCCACAGCAGCCAGGAGAAACCACATTTTTAATTGATGCTGGAGCAGCCCAGTCATCTTTAACTTTTCAACCCAGAGGAATTGACTTCTCTGAGGAAAAACTATTAGTGTCAGGGGTAAAAGGGGAAGGATTTCAAGTACTGGTTTTCTAGCAAATGCAATTACAGCTAGGAGAAGAATTAATTAAAGAATGTCTTCTATATGTCCCTGAAGCTGGAGTGAACTTACCAGGCCAAGGCTTAATTGTTAGGTTAGGCCTAGACCTCAGGGTAAAAGAAGGACAAATTAAGGCCAAGATACATCTATTAACTAAAGCAGAAGAATGGCAGATTGACCCCATAGTGTGGGCTAAGGAGGGAAATCAAGGAGAGGGGGGCCTAAAAATTACTTCATTTGAAATTGAACTACAAAAACCAGGAAAAATTGTCTATAGATGTCAGTACCCCATTTCTATTGAAGGAATGAAGGGCCTACAACCAGTTATTCAAAAGCTCTTGCATAATGGGCTTTTGGAGCCATGTATGTCCTCCTTTAATAGCCCCATCCTCCCCATCAAGAAACCTGATGGCAGTTACTGGTTGGTCCAAGACCTAAGAGCCATATACCAACTTGTCCAGACCTGCCATCCTGCTGTCCCTAACCCCTATACCCTCCTCAGTAAGATCACCTTTGAACATAAGTGGCTTAGCGTAGTTGATCTCAAAGATGCATTTTGGGCTTCTTTCCTCACTCTAAAAACCACGGATTTATTTGCCTTTGAACAGGAGGAACCATCCATGGGAAGAAAGCAGCAATATTGCTGGACTGTCCTGACCCAGGGCTTTATAGAAACTCCAAATCTGTTCGTCCAAGCTTTTGAAGAAATCCTTACAGAATTTCTTCCCACAGGACACACCCAGTTACTACAATATGTAGATGACTTACTCCTCTCTGGTCCTAATCAAGAGGAAGTGCACCTCTCTAAGATTGCCCTCCTTAACTTCTTAGGCCAGAAGTGGTTGCTTGTGTCCAAAAAGAAATTACAATTTGTAGAACAAGAGGTAAGATACCTGATCCATTTAATTAACTCAGGAAGGAGAAAAATCAGCCCTGAGAGGATAACCACTATTACTACTCTACCCTTAACCTGGACTAAGTGAGAATTAAGGAAATTCTTAGGGCTATCTGGGTACTGCAGGCTCCAGAGAGAGTCATATGCCCAGAAAAGAAGACTATTATATTTAAAGCTATTAGAACAAGAGTCAGATTCTCTCCAGTGGATGACTGAGCAGATTGACATGGTTAATGAATTAAAACAAGCTCTTGTAAAAGCCCCAGTTTTGGCCCTCCCTCCCTTAGAGAAATCTTTCCACCTCTTTGTCACTGTGGACTAGGGCATGGCCCTCGAGGTACTGACTCAGGAATGGGCTGGGAAGAAACAACCAGTTGTTTATCTCTCCAAACTCCTTGATCCAGTCTCTCAAGGGTGGCCAGAGTGCATCCAGGCAGTGACTGCTACAGCTATTCTAGTAGAAGAAAGCAGGATATTAACCTTTAGAGGGCCTCTCACTGTAATCTCACCCCATCAAGTGAGAACAATTCTAAACCAGAAGGCAGGGTGGTGGCTAACTGAATCTAGGATTCTTAAGTATGAGGCCATCCTCCTTGAGAGGGATGACTTAACATTCTCACAGAGTTCAAATCTGAACCCTGCTAGCTTCCTTTGGGCAAGAGGAAAAGAGACTCAAGAGGCTTTAGAAGATAGCTGCCTTGATATCATAGAATACTAGACTAAGGTCAGACCAGATTTAAGGGAGAAGCCCTTACAGAGTGAACTGTTCTTATTCATTGATGGCTCCTCCTGAGAATCAATGGAAAAAGACATAATGGATATGCCTTCATTGGTAGGGATTCTCAAGCTCTCTCTGAGGGAGTTGGCTACCTAATAATTGGCCTGCACAAACTTGTGAACTCTATGCTTAAGGGCAGGCATTGAAATTACTAAAGGACCAAGAAAGAACAATCTATACAGACTCCAAATATGCTTATGGGGTAGCACATGCCTTTGGAAAAATTTGACTAGAACAAGGATCAATAAATAGCAGGAGAAAAGAGCTAGTACATGAGAAATCAGTCAAGTCAGTCTTAAATGGCCTCCTTCTTCTCGTGGAAGTTGCTATAGCCACTAACCAGAGTGAGGGATCATATGAGGCTAGAGGAAATAGACTAGCTGATAATGCAGCAAAGCAGGCTGCACTAGAGGGAGAAAGCAAAATCTTCCATCTGATTCCTTGTCTCCCTCCAATGTCAAGAGCTCCAACCTTTTCCTTGGAGAAAATTTAAAAAAAGAAGCTAACCCAGATAGGAGCATCTAAAGATGCAACTGGGAAATGGAAACTCCCAGATGGGAGGGAAATACTGAATAAGCAAATTCTTAAGGAAATTATGATAGCATTACATCAAGGTAACCATTGGGGACCTCAGGCCCTCTGTGATACAGTCCTCAGACAATATGGAGGATCTGTAATTTACACTGTAGCTAAGAAGATCTGCCATGGATGTCTTATATGCCAAATGGTAAACAAACAGGCACTACATAAAATACAGACTGGAGGTAGACCACCAGGGCTGCAGCCCTTCCAAAGCATTCAGGTTGATTTTACTGAAAGGCCGCAGGTCGGCCACCAAAGATTCCTCTTAGTCATAGTATATCATTTTTCTGGGTGGATATAAGCCTTTCAACTTCCATCAGCCACAGCAAGCAAGGTGGTTAAGATAATCTTTGAACAAATCATCCCCAGAATTGGCTTAGTAGAGAATATTGATTCAGACAATGGAAGTCATTTTACCTCCCAAGTGTTAAAGGGGATTATGAATAGTTTAGACATTCATGGGATTATCATACTCCCTGGCAACCCCTTCCTCAGGCTAAGTCAAATGCATGAATCAGACTCTAAAGAAACAACTAACTAAATTAACCCTGGGGACCAAGCTCCCATGGACCACACTTCTCCCATTGGCTCTCTTTAGGATTAGGACAGCTCCTAGGAAGGATATTGGGATCTCACCATATGAGTTCCTATATGGACTCTCTTTCCTAGGAAAGGGGATTGAGCTGGAGTCCAAGGATCAGTTCTTAAGAAGTGATATACCAACCATTTCATCTACTATTGCCTCTCTCAAAGTAAAAGAGGTTCTTGTCCAGACACTGCTGTTCAAGTTCCTGGTTCATCTTTTCCAGCCTGGTGATGAGATTCTAATGAAGTCCTGGAGAGACAAAGAACTTCAGCCTACATGGGAAGGATCATTCCAAGTGCTCCTAACCACCGAGACTGTTGTAAGAACTGCTGAAAAAGGGTGGACTCATTACTCTCAGATAAGAGGACCAATCAAAGAAAAGGCAGAAACTAAGTGAGAAGTGACCTCAAAGCAGGGAAAAAAACCTCTAAAGCTAACTCTCAGGAAAGCTATGATGTCTCTTAAGAAGTGGTGTGGGCCCACATGGTTTTTCTGGATACCAATCCTCTACCAGAATGCTCTGAGTTGGGTAAGGCCAGTAACCCTAATAATTAATGTAGCTGAAAGTACAAGTCCCCAAACCCTGAACTTTGATGCATGACAGATTTTATCCTATTGGGATCTTGCCTACTAACACTGGCTGTTGTCTCAGGAAAAATATCTCTGTCCCTATTTAGAAAATAATGGAGTTTTTATGTATTTAGGGAAAGTTGGTCCATGCCCCCCTGGGAGAATATCTGATGGACAACAAAACCCTATGTGTGGATGGCTATTCCTTTGGAGTGAGTGAAACTGCTCCAAGCTAAAATAATTTTTAGCAAGGGCACTCCTCCCCAGGACTGCCAGTCTCTCTAATGCAGTTCTCTTATTCTCATCCTTAACAAGCCACAGACCATAAGTCAAGAAACCCATGTATCTCCTAGAGTTTATAGCTTAGGAGCTGATGTACCTGGCATGGATTCATTAGTGTGGCTGGGCCTCTTCTTAGTAACAATTTCTCCTTCCTCAAGAAATCCAACTTTCCAACTCTCAGACCCCAGGATAATCTCAGGAATGGCCCCAGAATGATCCTGCCAAGGTAAATATTTTTGAGGTATCAGATCTCAGACAAACTCTAGAGATAGAGACTAGATATGGGGACACAAATGTTTAGGTAGAATGGGTCAAATTTACTGTTAATTCCCTTAATAAAAGCAACTGCTATGCTTGTACAACAGGGAAACTCCAGCACTGGTCATACCATTTCCACTAGGCTGGGACTCTGACCCCTCTGGAATGGCCTATATGCTCACTCTCTACCAGGATGAGAATGCATGGGGAAATGGGACTTGCAAAAACTTGTCTCTCCTCTTTCCCTGCCTCCATACTCAGAGGGGCCCATGAATTACTCTTCTTGCCTCTCTAGGCGAGAAGTGAATTTGAGTACCCCTGTGGGAGACCTCCTAACATGCAGTCATACCAGAAATGTGAACACTCCTAAGAATGGGGCAGGCAGCTATGCTTCCCTCGGGATCCCCAGAGTGGGTGTCTCATAGTATTGTGGGTGGAAGAGACTCTGGATGGTCCTGCCATACAGGTGGAGTGGAACCTGTGCTCTGGTTCAATTGGCTAACCCATTTACCCTAGTGTTACAGAAACAGGGGTGTCCAAAAACAAACCCCAGAGTTTGTGGCTGGGGGATGGGGAAAAGGAAGCAGCTTTTAAGACGCCTTTGCATGCCTGGGACTAGTTGCTAGTGTCTTTGTTATGCAAAATGGCTTTGATACTTCCAAGGCCCAAGAAGATGGGAGGGGTCTTGAACTGTGGGATGGTATGGAAGGAGCCTACAGAGCCTGCGTAGGGTTCTGTGAATGGTCAGAACTGGTTGCAACACCCACTGTGTCAGAGGATGCAGTAAGGGATATATAAGCAGCTGCAGACATTTTAGCTTTGGCTCTCACTCACTCTTGTGCTCTCCCTCCATGTGGTTTGGAGGAGGGGGCTCTCCAGGTTGCTCTCTCTCTCATGCTCCCTCCATGCTGCTTGGTGAAGGGGACTTCTCCATGTGGTTTTGAAAAGCTAGGTTCTCCATGCAGATTAAAGAAGCTGAGTTCTCCATGCGGTTTAGAGAGGTCACTCCAGGCTGCTTTAAGAGGCTCTTGCCATGCGATTTTGAGAAGGAGAGGAGATTCACGCAGTTTGCAGGAAGAAGGCAGTTTACAAGGAGGCTGAGAATCCACATGGTTCTGAATTAAAAACTAGAGGGCACCAAGGCACAGAAAGGACCTCTCCAATCAGATTTGAGTGATTGGCAGCTACTGGTAAAGCTGAATTATGCCTAGGAAGTGGGGAAACGGTGTTTCCGAGTTTTCTGAGGCTGGCCTGGTTTGGTAGGGGGAGGCAGAACTATGTGTTTGTGGGTATTTTAAAGAACATAAGACTCAGCAGCAGAAATCCACAAATAATCTAAATCTACTTAACTGTTAAGTAAACAGTTCTTTTTCTTTTCACTAAACTCTAGTACTGAGAGTTGTAATTCTGGCAGCGGGCAATCGGGTCCCTAACTAAATGGCCTGTGGGTTCTGTTTTAATTGGAGCAGCCCAGGGGTTCTGTTACACTAGCATTTCTGAAACCAGATCAAATAGCCCCTATTAGGAAAAAAGAGGTCAACAGCTTCTGGTGGATCATGCAATCCTCACATCTATATCAATGCCATCGGGGTCCCTAGAAGAGTTCCAGATGAGTTTAAGGCTAGGAATCAAATAGCGGCAGAGTGTGAATTAGTCCTATTCTAGTGGTCAACAACTAATAAGAATGTTGATTGGGTAAACTATATATATTATAATCAGCAGAGATTTCTTAATTATATCAGGGATGCTATAGAAGGAATAGCTCAACAGTTAGATGCCACCAGTTGAATCACTTGAGATAATTGGATGGCACTGGATATGATGCTAGCAGAAAAAGGTTTATGTGTAATGCTCAGGGCATAGTGTTGCACTTTTATCTCCAATAATACAGCTCTTGATGGGACTATCACTAAGGTTCTACAGTGACTAACCATCCTAGCAAATGAACTGGAAGAAAACTCTGGTATTGATGATCCTATAACAGGATGGTTAGAAAACTGATTTGGCAAATGGAAAGGAATGATTACATCACTTCTTGTTTCCCTCATAGTTGTAGCAGGCATCCTTACTGCTTTAGGCTGCGGTATTGTTCCCGCATCAGAGGTTTAGTTTAGAGATTAATTGAGACTGCAATAACTAAACAGATGCCATTAATTTATCAACAGAATAATCTCTTCTTTCTTAAGGCTGAAGAAAAGCCTTGTTATGAGGCAGAGAGTCAAGAAATCCTCATGAGGTTTGAAGAAACAAATTAGAGATTTGAGTAGTCAGTTTTCCAAAAGCAACAGGGGGAATTGTTAGGAACAAAGAAGCCAGTGACTCTTAAACCAGTAGAAGATAATTAACGGATGAATCATGGAAAAGGGGCCAGGAAATGACATCCTGCAGCTCCTCACATATACCTCTGGGATCAAAAGGAGGAGGATTGTTGTCACCAAACACAGAGAAATAGGAATAGTAGCTAGATAACTTTGCAAATAAGTTGGAGATAGACCTATAACTAGATTACCCTTAGTTAATCACACCCTGAGTTAAGTAGTTAATCACATTAGATTGTGAACCCATATTAACCAATAATGGATAAATGGGGGTAATAAAGAGGGGAGGGGGAGCTAATAGCATTAGGGAGAGGGAGCTAATCACGTTAAGGAGGTGGAGCTAATCGTGTTAGTATAAAACCAGTTTGCTTTTGTCTACTGCATGTGAGCATGTCTTTGGCTGGCCGTGAACAAACGTCTCACTTTGCTGCTGAAGTTTTGTGTCCTGGTGTTTTATTGTGAGCATTTTTCACACACTAAGATTGCATTTTCATGTATTTTCAGCATACATTTAACAATGACTTTGTATTGGAGCATTAAAAAAAAAAAAAAAAGGATTGCTGCCAAGAGCCTTCTAGGTATGTTAACCATACCTTTGTTTGACCTCAGTTTTCTAAAGAATGTTCTCTGCTGGGAAGTTTTGGAGAATGAGACTCTGGCTCATAAGGTGTTCCCAAGTGTCAGCTAGTTGAACGACAGTCTCTCTGGTTTAAGGGGTACAACTGGATATTTTGGACTTTCTGGATATTTCACAATCTCAAAATATTATCTCTTCTCTCTCTCTTCTCTCTCTATTCTTAATTTTTAAAAAGTTGAAAAAAACATGAAACAAAGAAATAGAATTCTAAACAAAGAAGATAACGATAATAAATTTGCCAAGGTAGATACAACTATTCTGTTCAGAAAAAGGCTTTGGAGACAGAGCTTACTTCTTTTGCCATAGGAAACTCTATTCTAAATGCCCTACAGTATCCCTCATCTAAGCTCATATCAGTCTTTCTTACATCAAAATATGTGTTACGAAGTATATCTCTGTGTCTGAATACACCAGATCACTCCTATCTTAAAAGCACCTTTCCCTGATGCTACAAACTGTGAAAGCTTTGGCCCTGGTTCTCCCTAGCTTCCATTCTCAGAATTCTTAAAAGTCTAGACTCTTCTCCCAGTCTTTGATTCTTCACCAACCAATAAAAACGTAATGCTCTGCAATCTGGTTTCCACCTCCACAGTTGCTAAAGCTGCATTTTCAAATGTCACCAAATGCAACAGCTGGACCCAAGCCCTGACATAAATCCCTCTCCTCCCTCAGCTTCATTATGGTCATGCTGTCCTGGCCTTCGATTCCAAATTTGCTGATCTCACTGTTCTACTGTTCTTTCTAGTTTCTCTGCCCCTCTAAATCCCTAAACATGTATATCCCCAATGTGTAATTATCACCCAACACCTCTTTTCAGTTTTCCTTTGGTAATTTTAAAGATTGTGGTGACTTCAGTCAATTTCTTTGAACTAAAGACTTCTACACATCTTTATTGGAACTGACCGCTCTCCAAGCCTCAGATGTACATTTCCAGCCCCCTGTAAAAATCTCTATAATGGCATTTCAAATTCAGGGTCTCACAAACAGATTTCAACTTCCCCCTCTCAGCCTCCTCCTCAACCCCTCAAATAGATGTTCTTTTAACATTTCTGATAAATTTTATTCTTAATTATGTGGCTCAGAATCTTGCAGGCATCGCTGACCCTGTCTTAAGACTCATGGGTTTTGCTTCTGATACATGTATAGAGGGTTTTTTCAGTTTCACTGTCTCTAACACAACACAACACAACACACACACACACACACACACACACACAGACACACCCATACAAGACTTTCTCTTTTTTTCTTGAATTTTGTTCTGGAACTTTGATTTAAAAGAATTATAAGTTCTAGAATGACATTACAAATTTCATATTTTGACAAGTGCTATCAGTATAATAACATATATACTGTATGATAACCTTGGCTGGTTTGGCTCAGTGGATTGAGCGTCGGCCTGCGAGCTAAGTGTCGCTGGTTCGATCTTCCAGTCAGGGCACATCAGAGAAGGAAAACTCTGACTCCAAAAAACCTCCGCTGCCTTGCGGCATACCTCTTCAGGGGAAAGGCTAAGGGAGTAAACCCCGACAGAAAATCTGGAGCCGGAGTCCCTAAGGCGGTTTGACGTTGTAGTTAACACTGGCAACTCCTGCGGCGCACCTGAAGCCAAGCTGTATTGACTCCGTCTTTCCCTTGGACCCTTCAGCTGCGAAGAGAGGGGGGGTCTGCTGCATGGGCAACAGCTGGCCCTCCATATCACCCTGCCCAGGCTCTGTAGCTTCAGCTTCACTGGAGAGGACACTCCAGCGTCATCGCAAGATGTCGATTCAACACGGGAGGAGACAGATACCGTGTCACTCCCGAGTCGGACTGCACAGCCATTCTCGGCGGTGCAGATAGACTCTTAAGAAGCTGCACCATCGTCTCTCGAGACGGACGGCTGCCGACGACGACTGTATGATGATGAATTACAATGCTTAATTAAAATAAAATATAACTTTATTCATACAGACTTTTTTATTTTCACCTTTTGATCTCCCAGGCCTATCTATTCACACTCCTAAGGTTCTCTCTCAGTTTCCTAGCAGAGTGACACCATTACTTGATTGTCCTTAAAAAGCAGGTCTTGCTACATTACATTCCTGCTCATAAACTCTCAGCCTTTCTTGTGATTCTCTTTTTAAAACACACTTTATTGATTGTGCTGTTACAGTTGTCCCAATTTCTTTTCCCTTTGTTGCCCTCCACCCAGTGACCCTCCTCCCTCCAGTTTCCCCTCCTCTTAGTCCATGGCCATTGGTTGTGCATATATTTCTTCTCAACATCTTCCTGTCTACTCCATTTCCTCCTACTATGCTTCTTAATTCCTGCATCATCTCCCTCCCTTTACCCCCTACCCCTGTCTGATGACCTCCCCCCATAATGTTCCCCATACCTATAGTTATTTTCCCACTCTCATTGCCTACTTAGTTTGTCTTTGTTTCAATTCCTTAGCTTCTGTTGTTGGTTGTTGTGATAGTTTTAATTTTAATGTTCATAGCTTTGATCCTCTCTCTCCTAAACAAGTCTCTTTAACATTTTATATAACAGTGGCTTGGATCTGATGAACTCCTTCAGTTTTACCCTGCCCCGGAAACACTTTCTCTGCCTTTCTATTCTGAATGACAGCTTTGCTGGATAGAGTAATTGTGGTTGTAGGTTTTTGCTTTTTATTACTTTGAGTATTTCTTGCCAGTCCAGTCCCTTCTTTCCTGGAGAGTATCTTTTGAGAAATCAGCTGATAGTCTTATTGGGACCCCTTTGTACGTAATTGTCTTCTTCTCTCTTGCTGCTTTTAAGATTCTCTCTTTAGCCTTAATTTTTGACATTTTGATTATAATGTGTCTTGGTGTGGTTCTCCCTGGGTCCAGTTTTTTTGGAACTCTCTGTGTTTCCTGGACCTGTAAGTCTATTTCCTTCCCCAAGTTAGGAAAATTCTGCTTCATTATTTTTTCACATAATTTGTCAGTTTCGAGTTGTTCTTCTTCACCTTCTGGCAGCCCTTTGATTCAGATGTTGGTCTGCTTATAGCTGTCCTATAGGTTTCTGAGCCTCTCCTCATTTTCCTCACTTTTTGTTTCCTCTTTCTGCACTGGTTAACTGTTTGTTCCTTCCCTATTTTCTGATTTGTTGATTTGATCTCTGGTTTTCTTTCCCTCATCATTAGTTTTATATGTCTTTTTGTTAATTTCATCAGGACTAGCCTTCATTCCTTCCCCATCTTGTTTAAGATCTGCTGTTAGGTCTGTAAGCATTCTTATAAGCAAAGCTCTGAACGGTGCCTCAGAAAGATTTCCTATCTGCTGCTTCATTAGATTAGATATTTGCTGTCTTATCAGCTACATCACCGTGATCTCCATCATGATTTGTGCCATCCTGACAGTTTTGTGTTTACCTTTGCTTCCTGGAAGGGACACCTTCTGTGCTATAGGGGGCGGAGCTCTGCACAATTATTACAACTGGGTGACCCTTCAGTGAAAAGAATATGAGTTTGGAGTCAGATAGATCTACATATGAATATCTTCTCCACCACTGAGTGGTAGCATGAAGGAGTAAAGAAGAGAAAAATCTTCAGTAAAGGGGAGCTTCCAGACCTAACTCAGGTCACATAAATCTTCACACAGTTCTGTTTGCACCACACCCCAATGGCTCCATCTCACTCTCTTTCCCCACTAAGGAGCCTATCATAGAAATATGTTATACAGCAGGAACCCACAAGCAGCAGAAAGTTCAAAAAAAAAAAAAAAAAAAACATGTTGATGTTGGGAAATGGCTATCTTAAATAAAGCTCTGTGAACAACTCTTTGCAGTCCTACAAGCTTGGGAACTTGGGACCTTTCAGTATACAGTATTTGTGTGACCCCCTACAATAGTTTTTAAATACTATGCATTTGAATTTGAGTGTCAGCAGACCAAAGCTACACATTCTACACACAGTCATATTTCATTCCCATCTTCCTCTCACTCTTTGGTTTATAACCAGCCTCCTTTAGCCATTTAAGTTATCTAAAGTACCCCAATAGTAATTGGGTTTTTAATCTATGATTTATGACTACATTTAAGGTAAAATATCTGGGAAAGTACAAGAATAATAGTTAAAATTTTTTTCATAAATAAGAAAGAACAACAAAAAAGAACAGAAAACTTGGTTTCAAATAAATTTTCCATTCCTTAGAGTATTTAAGAACTCCAAATATTTATGCTCCAACTTCAGTGTCCCCTTCCTCATAAAAGACTTTCCTCTTCCTCATTTTTACTCTTAGAATACTCTGTGTCTACCTCTAATAAGAAAATTTACTTAACCTCTGAGCTTCAGTTTCCTTATCTAGAAAATTTTGTTTGTTTGTTTTAAGGTATATTTTATTGAGTATATTGTCACAATAGTTCCATTTTTTCCCCTTTGCTCCCCCTGCCCAGCATCCCCCTTCCCTAGCAATCCCACTCCTCCCCAGCCCATGCCCATGCGTCATGCATACATGCTCTCTGGCTTCTCCCTTTCCTATATTATTATTTTTTAAATTAATTAATTAATTATTATAACAATAAAAAAATAACAATCCCCCCTCTCAGACTTGAGACCCTTTATAATCTTATAGGGGACAATGGTCAATGGTCTCATGCTCTTCTAGCTGCTTCAAGCTGGGAGTGGTCGTTGTCCTGCCTACCCTTGGTTCCAGAATTCCCTAATAAGAGTGGGGGTGTGGAGGGGAGGGTGGCCTTCCCACATGGGGAAGGTTCTTGCAGACTCCAGGTTAGTTGGCTGTCCCTGGACAATGGTGTGCTTGGTTTGACAGGCTGGAATCCTTATTGTATTCTAGCGGCCTTATCTAGAAAATGTTTTAATGATGAAGCAAAACAATAAAGGGTGAATGTTTTGCTTAGAGACATGGGTTGTTATTGACACATTAAGCAACTGAAATCCAGAATTTACTTGTCTGAGATTAAAAACGGAATTAGTAACAGAGCGTGAGCCAAATTTCAGTTCTCCCTGTTCAAAATTTTTGTACGGTATCATTTTTGGTTAGATGAGACATTCATGGAGTTGAGCCTGTGGGCACAATGTGCTTGGAAACATTTTTGAGTGCCTCCTTTGTGCCAGGCTCTTATGACCTCAGCACAAAGTTAATAACAGGTGTTATTTTTAAATGTTATTCTGTTGTATAAACAATAAAACTGAAGCCCAGAGAAGTGAAGTCACTTAATGATGGTCAAAAAGGAAATAGGTGACAGGATTTGATCTCTGATCTGACCCAAAAATTCACAATCTTTTATTATGCTGCCTTACAAAAGAAAATTCATGTGACTGAGATGTGAAAGAAACTTGAATTTACATTTTTTTTTACTCCAGCCTCATTTTACATGCTAGTCACCCATTTCAAATGAATCCGTTAGTGTTTCAGTTCCCTGAATGAGAGAAACAACTTTGCTGCCTACCGATGCATAGCAGAAGAGTCTTATAAATACTGAAGCACATCCAATATAAAATATATTGAATTATATGGAGAAATAGATTTTTCAGTAAATGAAATATTTTATCATCAACCAGATTGTCTAATTTCCTTCTGTGACTTTTTCAGAATGTTAGAGTAATCATCAAATAATTAATTGATTTCAAAGAGTGACTTATTTGGTTCAACTGGAGGGCACTCCAACTTAGTATGAATATATAAAATTTGTAAATTTTTAAATAATTTTAAACAATAAATTTCTTTCAAAGCCTGGACCTGGACTGAGTAGTGCATCAAATTGTGTCATTTGTGTACTGCTGGTCATTGGTGAATTCAGGGTGAATAAAGCAACATCATTAGAATAAAATCATGGAGAGTCTAAAATATGTGAAAAGCAGAGGGAAGAAAGTTCCAGGTAGAAGGAGCAATGCAAAGGTCAAGGGGTAAAAGTGCTAGTGCAGATAAGCTTTGTAAAACTTAAGAATACCTAACTTGAAAAACCAATGGAATCTTGGTGAGCATAAATTAAATAATCTTACCAAAATACGCTCAACATTTTTACTTTTTCTCATTTAATTTCAGATTGAAGTGCCAGAACACACAAATTTTTAGTGAAAGCAATTTTTGAGTTCAAATATTATCATCTCATATTTAATCTTTGCTAGTTTATAGTTTTTGATTAATACAATCTGAAAATTCTGAATTTCAAAGATACTATTGTATTATCCCTAATTTTCATTTAGATTTTATAGGAAAAAAAGAATATTTATTTTAAGCTAGATGAATGCATCATCCAAACCTTGTCACTTTAATAGAGGCAGAATAGTCAGCAAATATTTATTGAGGTCATAATATAAACAAATAATGATTTGAACTAAATGAAACAAATAAAAAGTAATAAAATATTTTACCAGCCATTTCCTTATTTTATAGTGAACTCCCTGTTTGCTGCAACTCAAAATAAAGTTTCTAAAGGTTTGTAAGCAAATTAGAGTGTGCTTATCATTAGTTAACTCAATTTTTTAAAGCATAATTGCATCTCTTAAAAAAATCAATTTTTCACTCTGCTCAAGTTAAATTAACTGTGCTTGACTGGTTACATTTTCAGAAAAGCAAAACAAATTTGAAAATTGTTGCTGCGGTGATGAGGAAACCTCCTAATTTGTTTTGTCAGAGCTTTTAACGTTTTGCTAAATGTAGAGAGCATAGTGATGAGACCATTTCTCTAACAATTATTGACAATTTCCTATATAATTCTGTTTTACTGTTTGGTACTACAATAATGACAACTTAGAGAATTAAATTTTTGAAATGGAAAATGAATTGTCAAATTCAGAATTTAAGCTAAATGGGAAAGACCTATATTATATAATAAACACAATATATTTGTATTTTTTGTACAAACTGCCTTAAGGGATAGCTAAGGTCTTCTAAGTTATATTACTAGGATTAAATGTAGTAATATCTTATTTTATAATAACTTACAGAGTTTCAATACTTATTTTTTATATTTTTTAAGATTTTTAAAATTTATTTTTATAGAGAGATGAAGAGAAGGAGAAACAGTGGGAGAGAAACACCATTCAGCTGCCTTGGGTATGCACCCTGACAAGGGAGCAAATCCACAACCCAGGCCCTGACTGGAAATCAAACTGGTGACCTTTCCATTTGCAGGACATGCCAACAGATTGAGCCACACTGGTCAGGTCTAGAGCTTTAATTTTTAACACTTCATTTCATACACATAACAATCCTGAAAGGTAATTTTTATTATTTCTATTTCACAGAAGCTAATATGAATAATTAAATACCATAGAACCTAGATCTTTGAGAGTAGCATTTTACTTGTAATTGGTTATTCAATATTTTATTACAAAAGGTATACTTCTACATTGTAAAATTCTAACAATTTAAAACAATAAAAGTGAAACATGTTCTCCCATTTCCATTCTCCATAGCTAATCATTAACAGTTGCAATTTCTTCTTAAATTTTTTCTTAACCTAAGTGTATGAGAGTTTGTATATTTATCTATCATTTGTCTAGCTAGCTAGCTAGCTATTATTAGCATAAATGGGGTCATGATAATTTTTGGTTCTATAACTTTTTTTTTACCTTATCGTGGCCATTTTCTCACTATTCTACCTCATTGTTTTTAAAGGATGTTAGTTTTACATTATATGACTATATTACAATAAAATGCGACTATTTTATATGAACATTAAATAATTTTTGATGAATGTATTACACACTCTTGCAACTACCGCCACAGTCCCAATTTAGGACATTTCCATCACCACAAAAAGTTTCCCTGTGCCTCTTTCCAGACAATAACACTCTACCTTCAACCACGAGCAACCATCAATTTGCTTTCTATTTATAGAAATTAGACTGTTCTTTTCTTAAGTTTCAGATGAGTGAAGTCATACAATCATACTGTGTATACGTACCTTTTATTTCTGGTTGGATATTTTTATCTGTTTGTTTTTCTTGGCATGCTTATAAAACTCATTTACATTGTTGTAAGTACAAGTAGTTCCTTCATTCCATTTCTTAATATTCCACTGTGAAAATAAACTATAATGTGTTTATCCATTCATCTGTCAATGAACATTCAGAATGTTCCCAATGTGACACAATTAAGAATAAAGTTGTTAGAAAAATTAATGTGCTAATCTTTGTGTTAAGATATGTTCTAATTTTTCTTGTGAAAATACTAAGAAGTGGAATTTCTGGGTGATATATCTATATGTTTAATTTTATAAGACACTGAAAATCTGTTATCACATTTTACATGCCCAGTGTGTGTGTGTGTTCTAGTTGAAACTTAGCATTGTCAATGTTACTAAACTTAATCATTCTGGTGGGTGTGTAGTGATATCTTCTTTTTATAATTTTATTTCTCTAATGACTAATGGTATTGGACATCTTTTCATGAGCTCTTTGGTTCTTTGTATATCTTTTTTTGTGTTATCTGTTAAATTTATGTGTGCATTTAAAGAATTGGGTTGTTTGTTTTATTATTAAGTTGCAAGAGTTTGTGTTAAATAGTAAGGCTATCAGCCTTTTGTCAGATATATATATTGCAAATATTTTCTTCCAGCCGGTGGTTAACATTTTTATTTTTTTAACAATGCCTTTTGAACAGTAGAAGTTTTTAATTTTGATGACATCCAATTCACGCACATTTTTTATTTATAGTCAGTGCTTTCAGTATCTAATGTAAGAAATTTTTGCTAACTGTGATGAAGAACCAAAAAAATGACAGAGTATAATGGTTTTCCTAAGTACATTCTTTATTGCCACCAATGGTGGGACTTAAAATAATTGGAGCCTTTGGATAGAGCAGCTATATGTTCTAATTAGTCCAATATAGTCCTAGTTTAACTGTATTATACCATTATAATTATTAATACTTTCTCTTTTACTCTTAAAGGTGTCCTGGTTTAGATGGTAAAATATAGGTCACTCTACCATCCTCCCTGGCTTTTCTGTCCTTCATATGTCTTGTGATGGTGATACCAAATAGCAGCTTGGAAAAATGTGTTGAATAGCATCTAAAGATCTGAACATAGGTTTTGGAGAGCAAATATTTCTAATTTTTTGAATACAGAACAGAACATGCCCAGGACATCTTATATATGATTTTTAAGTGTTTTCTTAAGAGGGATATTTTGCAATATTCTGGGATGCTTTTCAGAGATAAGACTTTCTTTGTGCTACTCTAAAGCCAACCCAGCTAAGTTTGTATTTGCCAAAATAAAAAAGAGAAGATTTTAAAAGACTACGCATAGTAGGTTGAATAATGGCCTCCAAAATAGTGGTGTCGCAGTCTCTGGATATCCTTAACGTTATCTATATGGGGAAAAGAAGTTTGCAGACGTGATTAAGTTAAGAATCTTGAGCTGTGGATGTTATTAAGGCTTATTTGTGTTGATCCTACATATAATCACTAGTGCCCTTATAATAGGAAGGCAGAAAGAGATTTGACTACAGAAGAGGAAGCAGGAGGCCTGAGTAAGGTTGCAAGAGCTTGAAGTAATGCAAGGAAGGGGTCACAAACCAATGAATGCAGGTGGCCTCCAGAAGTAGAAAATGAAAGGAAATGAACTATCCTCTGGAGACTCCAGAGGGAGTCAACCCCACCAACACCTTGACTTTATCCCATTGAAACTGATTTCAGACTTCTGGGCACCAGAACTGAAAGAGAATTAATTTGTGCTGTCTTAAGCTACTAAATATGTGGTAATTTTTCACAGCAGCTGTAAGAAATAGTACACTAATACAACATTTTTTCATTTGCAGGTCACATTTTAAACATGTTATATTAACTAATCTCACAGAAATTCTATGAAGTAAATGGAATTATCTTTTCTAAATGAGGAGACAGAAGTTCAGAAGTAAAAGTATGCAGTTAATAATCCTTAGCTCTTATTACTTGCCATATCTTGGACTAACTAAAACATAAGTCATGAGAACTAGAAATATGCCAGTGGTCAAAATCAAACCAGGCTGATGTAGAATGTTTGACCTAAATATGAGATATGGTTTTACAGACAAATGTCTACATGAGAATGAAGTAGATCTAAGTGGGTACTAGTGGCAACCAACATAGTTCTGAAAGAAAGTTGATAAAAGTGCATTATTCAATAATAAATATGCTTTGATGAGAATGTATCAGCCACTTAAATTTAAACAGGAAAACTTGACACCTTTGGTCATATACCAAAGAATACAATGCCTAAGTATATATAAAAGGATAACTAAATTTCAGAGGTAAATCTTCTCCTTTCTATGTGAAGCCTTTATTGAACAGTAAATTATAAGCTTTTCTAAGTAACAAAAAATAAATGTCATATCTCATATGTGGAACATAAACACATTTTCATGAGAAATGGTTTCAATAAAACTTAATAGCTAAGTTATATCTGAAAGTATGTACAATTTGGCAGTATGAAGAAATTCTACAATATGCATGTAAAAATCAGCTCCATGAGTTATAGTTATGTCTTGTGTATACCTCAGAATAAGTGTGACCTCACAGTGTCAGGTACATCTTAGGTGGAAATTATTTGTTAAGATAATAGGAGATAATTGAGGTATCACATAAACGTTTGGAGGTGTGTAACGTACAATAAATAGTAATTAAATTGATTTCCAATTATTGGCAAGCTATTTATAAGAGGTAGCAAAATGTACTTATAAGAGCAAATAATTTGAATTCTATGCTCATTGTACCTATGTGATTGGTGGCCCCTGGAGCTGTGTGGTGCACAGCCTATGCCACCATATCTGCCAGCCTTGACAGCTTGTTCCTGAGCAGAGTATTGAAGTTTTCTGTGGTTAAGCCCCCTGTGTAAATGGGGATAAAAATAGCACCTCCATTGTGGGGTTATGATTAAAAATAAATGACATGCCCTGGCTGGATAACTCACTTGGTTAGAACACTGTCCCAATATTTCAAGGTTGCGGGTTCAATTCAATTCTCAGGGCCCATGTAAGAATCACTCAATGAATACATAATAAAGTAAAACAACACATCAATCTCTCTGCCTCTCTCTCTGCCTCACCCACCTCTAATCAATAAATTTTAAGAAAAGGTTAAACCTGTAAACATTATGATGTGCACATTTTACAAAAATTTAAAAACTGTATAAAGCAATAAAGTTATTCTGTTCTTAGTAATAAGGTAGATGTTGTTATTTGGACAAACTCTCCCTTTGAATGAATAAAAGTATTAAGTATAAAGTTACGTGAAAAGCATTACAAATTTGAAATATTAACATTAATTGACAGATTTTCTCTGTGAGAGGTTTATATACAGTTCTGCTCTCTTGAAGGGAGACAAGTCCATGAGCAGTATTAGTGTTCACGACTTTAGAGGAGAAAGGGAGAAAATTTAAGGCCCATTGATTGGTTCTTTTATCCCTTCTATACCTCATTTACAGGAATGTCATTTCCTATATAGGGCCTGGTTCTTAAATCTATATTCCAGAATGAAGAATAAACATGAAGCAGGAGTATATCTTACTTTTAGCTGGCATGTAATATAAATGAAAAAAAAAAAAAAAAAGCTGTTACTATTGAAAGATGTGGACCTTTGTGTTTATCTATTACTTCAGGATAAACTAGTAAGAGTTAACTTGATGTCCTCACAAAACACTGGGAATATAATCCCAAAATCAGAGTCTGTTTCCAGTGTGGGAATTTCAACAGGATAATCTCTCAGATTAAATCCCAGATCCCGAGAAGATACACCCTACCTGTAAGGATAACCCAGATGCAAACTACGCAACCTCTACTTCCATTTACTGTCAGGAAAGTTGCTTTACCACTGAGCAAAGCAAGACATCAAAAATAAATTTTAAAAAAGAGTGAAATCACTCTAATGTGAGATATAAAAATCAAAGTAACAAATGAGTGATTCCACTCATATGTGGGATATAAAACTGAAAGTAACAGATGAACAAACAAGAAAACAAACAAAAACTCATAGACACAGACAAATATGTTGGTTACCAAAGGGAAAAGGAGTGGGAAGTAGTAAAATGTAAAGGGTACCAAATATATGGTAACAGAAGATGATTTGACTTTGGGTGGAGGGCACACAATGCAATATACAGATGATGTATCGTAGAAATGTACACATGAAAGCTACATAATCTTATATAACAAATGTCACCCCAATAAATGTAATAAATATAAAAATAAAATAAATAATGAAGATCAGCATCAAATGGATTGAAAAATAAATAAATACATACATACATACATAAAATAAAAAGTTACATTAGCTATGTGAACTCAAAGTCTCTTTTAGCTTACAGAAGTTCTGAACTGATAGTGCCCACTCTATGTCTAGTAGAAGCAAAAGCATATTATCTTTGGAGCAAGCCACTCTGACTCTAAACCTCAGAGAAACTGAGCATTAATTGGAAAAGGAAAATGCTTAACTCATAGGCAAAGCTAACACAGTGTACAAAGAGAAATAATGTCATGCTAAAGACCTGGCTGAAAGAAGACAGCGCAGAAAACAGACCTGAGAAGGACCCAATACTAGAATGTATCAGATATATATTAACATATGAAAAAGATTCTTATGTAAAACTGTAAAATATTTAAAAGACAAGCTTAAGAATATCCACAGAGAATAGGAAATTATGTCTTAAAAACTAATGCATGTGTATTCACTTCTAATCAAGATGGGGAAACAGGGATTGGATTTATATCTCTATATCAAGTAGGTTAAATATAAAGAAACAAATATGTAAAACAAAATATATAAAATTATGACACTCAAGATACTGGACATCAGGCAAGGAAGGGCTATGTTCTCATGGGCAGGAAAAAAACGAAGTGACTATATGATATCAGGAAGTGTCCTTGTGTGTTTTCAGTTGAGTACTACTCAGCGTGTATGTGTGAAGAAAGTATCTGAGGTAAGGGATAAAAATATCCATAATAAACACAAATGGAATAATACCTGAAACTTACACAGACAGGGCTAAGCATAGTGCCTGTTTCCGATGGTCAAAATGGAAAACTTCATAATTCACTCTTTATCTTAGATTACTGTACCCAGCAAAGCTATCATTTATAATGGAAGGGTAGATAAAATGCTTCCCAGACAAGGTAAAGGTAAAGGAGGTCATCATCACCAAGCCATTTTTATAGGAAATGTTAAAGGGACTTATTTAAGAAAAATATCAAAACCATAAACATTAAAAAGGCAACAAATTCCCAACTATCAACAACTGAATTAGAAAAAACAAAAAAAGGAAACTAAGCAAACAACTAGAACAGGAACAGAATCATAGGTATGGGGATCATATGGACAGTTATCAACTGGAAGGGGAAAGGGGGAGAAATGGGGAAATGGTGCAGGGATTAAGAAGAATAATTGGTAAGCACAAAATAGACAGGGAGAAGTTAAGAATAGTATAGGAAATGGAGAAGTCAAAGAACTTATATGCATGACCCATGCACACGAACTAAGGGGGAGGGATTGCTGGAGGTAAGGGTAGTGTGACCAGATGGAAGGAGGCAGGGGGCAAAAATTGGGGCAACTGTAATAGCATAATCAATAAAATATGCTTTAATAAAAGGGAAGAAAACTTCATAATTCAGAAAACACAATTACAGTTTTAAGAATGATATTACCTCAGTAATAGGAAAAAGTGAGCCCTAGACTAAACACAAATCTGGTTCTACTTAAAAAAGCTGAAAATTAGACTCAAAAACAAACAAAAACAACCAACCAAAAAAACAAAATCCTTCTTACAACTAACCTGATCAAGAACATTTATAGGACTATAACCATTCCAGCATATAACAAGGCAAAATTATTAACATCTGGCATTCGATAAAATCTTACAAAGAAGACAAACAATTGGGGAAATGTGGCTCATAATGAGGAGAAAAATAATACAATTAATACATAAGGCATTAGAATCTTTATTATGACTGGATTAGTTATGTTAAAAAACATGTTAATTAAAGACATAACTAGATGGTATTAAAGACATTAGAGATTGTGGAAGAAACAAATAATGTACTTGAAGAAATAGCAATAAAAGCCCACACAAATTAAAAACAAGAATTTAAAAGGACAAGAAAAGTGAACATTTCCTCAACCTTTGGACAATTTCCAGTAGACATCTACATTTGTAATTGGAATCCCTTAAGGATTGGCAGTGTAGGGTATGGAAGAGAGACAAAAAATAATTTGAAGAAATAATAACCTTTTTTTTTTGAGTTTGATGAAAATTTTAAGTCCAAAATCCAAGAAACTCAACAGACCCTAGCATAAAAAATACTTTTAAAAACTAAAAAAAAAACACTTAGTAATTACATTGCTTAACTAGGGTTAATGAGGAAATCTGAAAAGCAGCCATGGAACAAGGCTACATTGCACAGAGAGGAGCAAAGAAAAATTGAAAACAGACTTTTTAATCCCAAGCGAGGCAATCTTATACATATTGGAACAATATTTTAAAGTATTAAAACGAAAAAAACAAGTCAACAAATAATTCTTTACTGTTTGAAATATCTTTCAAAAGAAAAGCCAAAATAATTTTTAAACATACAAAAGCTAAGCGTATCCATCACCAACAGACATTTATGTCTGTTAAAGGACATTCTCAAGTTGAACAAAACTAATACTAAATGAAAATTTGAAGTTATGCAAAGGAATAAAACCCACCAGAATTGGTAACTACATGAGTAAACATAAAATATTTTATTATTTAAAAATTTTAAAGTATAATTGATTTTGAAGCAAAAATAATAACAGAGTATTGGGTAATATATAATAAATATAGAATTAAAATGCATGACATTAATAGCACAAAGGCCATGGCAGGAAAAATGAAAGTAAAATCTTAAAAAGATCACATACTATGTGAAAAATGGTATGATACCACATGAAGACTGACTGATAAGTTAAAGTTATAGACTATAAACTCTAAAACAACCACTAAAATACACACAAAAGAGTTGGACTTAAGTAATATAAAAATAAGAAGAGGAAAAAAGATAAAAGCAAATAGGAAAAATATAAAGAACACATATTAAGATGGTTCATTTAAATACAACTGTATCAATTTCATACGTAAGTATAAATAGTATAAACACCCTAATTAAAATACAGATTGTTAGATGAACGATGAAAAGCAAGAACTTACTTTATACTGGCTACAAGAAACCCAATTTAAATATAAAGACATAAACTTGTTAAAACAAAGGAGAAAGAACTTTGAGGCTTACAATATATATTTTTAAAGCTTGAGTGATCATATTAATATCAAATACAATAGATAAGAGTGCAAAACTTATTTCTACAGATCAAAATTTTTATTTCATAGTAATGAAGGGGTCAAGTCATTAAGAGGACATAACAAATGTTTATGGACCTTACAACAGCTATAGAGAAAATAAACTGATAGAATTGCAAGGATATACAGACCTATCCATAATTATAATTTGAATTTTTAACATACTCTCTAAATAGTTGGTAGAACAATTGGGCATAAAATCAGTAAAGATAAAGATTTGAATAATTCTATTAATCAGCTGAACTTCATTGATATTATAGAACACATCAACTAGCAACTACAAAATACATAGTCTTTTTATGTGTTCACTCAACATATTGTGGACCATAACACAAATGTCAATAAATCTCTAAGGACAGAGGTCAAAGGGTTTTCTCTGATCATAAGGAAATAATAAGAAAAAATGTATAATGGAAGTATCTTATAAAAATTCTCAAACAATTATATGGTAAATAGCACCCCACTAAATAGAGAAGAAATCAAGAAAGGAGTGGTTTTTTTTTTTTTACTTAGAGCATAAAAGTACAATATATAAAAATGTGTGAGGTGCAGCTAAAGCAGTTTTGAAAGAGAAATTCATACCAATAAGTATTTATATTACAAAAAAAGAAAATGTTTTCCCTGACCTGTGTGCCTGTTGGTTGCACATGGTCCCACAAAGCAAAAGGTCACAGGTTCAATTCCCAATCAGGGCACGTGTCTAGGTTATGAGGCCTGGTCCCAGCTGGGGTGCATGAGAGAAGCAACCAATTGATGTTTCTCTCATATACTGATGTTTCTCTCCTGCTCTTTCTCCTTCCCTTCCTTTCTCTCTAAAAATAAATAAATAAAATATTGAATAAAAAGAGAAAATCTTCAAATAAATGACCTCAATTTTAATCTTATTTTTGCACATTAATTTAGATTAATTACATTGTAAAATACCTCTTCTGTAATTTTTTAAATGTTTTAATGTATATTGATTTTAGAGAGAGAGGAAAAGAGAGAGAGAAAAAAAAAAACATAGATGTGAAAGAGAAACATCGATCAGTTGCCTCCCATACACACCTCAACCAGAGATAGAACCCTCGACATAGACCAGGAATTGAACCATCAACATTTTGGTGTACAGGATGATGCTCCAACCAATTAAGCCACACTGGCAAGGACCTCTACTGTAAGGAGGCAAAGTAGGAGCTGCAAGTGTGCCCAGACCACATAAATGAATCACAGGTTTAAGCATTACAGAAAATGAGCCATAAGAGCCAAAGAAATATACTAGTCTGGAAAGATGTCTGGGATAAATCTAGAAATTTTGGTATCAGCATAAGAATGGAAATTAAACTATGGGAATGCATTAAAGAGATTATATAGAAGAAAGAGAAAGTGAAACATAGAAACTGAATATTAATATTTTATGTATGGGATTGAAAACTTAAAGGAAACAATCTGTGAAAAAGAGCAGTACAGAGAGAGTGAGTCTACACAAGGTAAATTTTATTATTCTTTTAACTTCCAGTCCTACTTTAATATGTACCTATTAAAATCCATGTATCTCCAAAATTCCTATATGCATCATTTGTCTATAAAGTAATTTTGTATTTTATATTTTTAGTCAATAAGCCTATTTGCATAACCCAGAACAACATACTGCTTTATGGACTAGATAGATGGTCAGTAATGATGATAACAATAATGGTGATCATGGTCATTATACTGAAAAATTCTCTCACTCTCTCAATATATATATTCACATATATTCATATATTTTTTCATATACATTCATATATATTTTGTTATGTATTGGTTTGGGGTCTATAGCCTAGTGGTTAGACGATCATACAGCATATATTTTGACTAGTATTGATAATTTGTTGCTCTCTGCCTGACCTTATATTCAGCTAGAATCTGAATTTTCAATAGCGAGTTGTTAATCAGGTTTGCATTTTATAGTGAACACCAGAAGTATTTAAAGCTGTAGCTCAAATTGTTAAAAGTTGGTTTGCACTGAACCACACTGTTTTCTGCAAAAGAAAATAAAGCTCCTCCTGCTAACTTTGTTAGTTGCATTTCAAAGATGTCATTACCAAATAACATCTAAAAGCTCTCCATGATATACACAGTGCATCACAAGCATGAGTACTCAAAAATGACTTGATTCAGAATATGAGGACAGTGAAGAATAACAAGCATTGACATTGATTTGTCTACTTGAAGGCTATCTTGAGAGCTCACTATGCCTAACTGCTTTATTTTTTTGTTGTTGTTGCTCCCCAGCTAACTAAAAAAAAAAAAAAAAAAAACAGTAGCTTTTTCTGTACTTCATATTATATTTTCCATGGCTATATGATTGCAACTTTAAACCCGTTCTGCCTTTTATGAAAGCCATTCATTAACTGATCATTATATATACTCAGTGCTACACAGGTTCCTCATAATACTGAAGTCAATCTATGTACTAGAAGATTTAGTGGCTTCACTTATCTTTCTTCTATCTTGTCTATTTTAATATCATGAAAATCTAATTTTAAAAGTAATTGAGGCAAAATTTTACAATTTAATCACAGTAAAAATATTTCCATGTCAACTTCTTTAACAAGACTTACACATGAACTACTCAGACAATTGTATCTGTATAGATGTGAATTTTAAACTCCCACCATACAAATGGATTGCTTTTCCCGAGTTTGTTTACATGAGAGTTGTTTTGAACTTAGCTGGCCTTCATTCACAAAAACAATGTTACATATAATAATAAACCCACATTTGTCTAACTTGTCAAAGTTTTAAAGGTATCTTCACAACTTTTTTTTTTTTTACCCATCTTGGAAGGCACACATTGGAATTTTTGTGGGTATTGTGATTTCCTTTATATAAATGATCAAAAATAGGCTGAAAGATTAAGGGAAACTCCTCTATTTCTTTACTCATAGAATGCTTTCGACATCAAAAGTGTGGGTGTTTACCCAACACTGACCAATTCTCCAACTCTCCTAACACCAACTAGGTGTTCTACAGTTTAATTATGGGACTAATCATCTGAAATTAGCACAGACTCCACTGGTTAAGAGCTCATTCACATAAGACTGCACACGTACCCTCCCTACACACACACCCACTTCAGCAAGTCCCAGGTTGTCAATTGTACTTCTGTCCAACTGGCTGTAAATCATGACTTCTCGTAACCCCTTCTTCAGTTTCAATAATTTGCTCTAATGGCTCACAGAACTCAGGGGGACACTTACACACGTATACTGGTTTATGGTAAAAAACATAAATAACTAGCAGGATGAAGACTTGCATAGAATAAGGTCCTGAAGGATCCTGAACATAAGTACTTCTGTCCCAAATTGGGGTACACCATCATTTTGACACATGGATGTGTTCACCAACCCAGAAACTCTCTAAGCTGTATAGTTTAGGGGTATTTATAAAGGCTTCAATTCATCACGTAGGCACACTCAGTTATGAACACAACCTCCAGCCCTAATCTTCTCCCCAAAGGATAAAGGGTAGAGGTGAAAGTTTCAAACTTTAATCTTAACTGGGCATTTCTGGTCATCAGTCCCCATCCTGAAGCAATCTAGGCACTCTCAGACACTAGTCATATTAATAACATACAAAAAGAAACCCATTAAAGATTCCAGAGGTCTCAGAAACATCTATGTCAGGAACCAGAGTAAAAGACCAAATATTAGAACAAGAGATGCTTTTAGCATTCCTATCACATAGAAAATTACAAGGATTTTAGGAGCTTTTTGTCACAAATTGTTGTGACTTACCCAAGGTAATGTGAGTAGTGAGTGGACCAGTAAACTGAAGGTAAACCTCAAGATTTTGAACTGCTAGAGTAGTACTTATTCCGCCATTATAAATTCTCATAAATGGTTAAGTCCAACATTGGCATCTCCAAACCTCTCTCAGCAAGTATTGTACATTTTATTTGACCTATGTTAGGAAATACTAGAATGGTGGTGACTAAGTTAAACAAATAAAGCAGATCAAATAAGATATTTGATATTTATTTCTAAAAACAATACTTTGAGAAGAGTGTGTTTAATTGAATAAAGATGACCAAGCTCATGATTGTTTGCAGAGAATCTGAAAGGTTCTTCTGTGAATTTTCAAGGACATTAGTTAAAATGGGAATTCGGGGTTATAAAAATGTTTCTTTTATATGAAAATATAGGGAACTATTATTTTATTTTCTTAATATTGACATATATAAAATAAGACAAGGGTCTCACTGAAGAATGGGATCTTTTAAAAATCAAGAAGAGAAGAAAAAGGAGAGGAAACAAACTGGAGAGATAATTTATTTCCTTTTTAAATTATCGATTGATTTTTAGAGAGAAAGATGAAGGGAAAGACATTGGTTGCTTCTTTTATGTGCCCTGACTGGGAAGCGAACCCACAACCTTGATGTATCAGAGTGATACTCTAACCAAATGAACTACCTGGCCAGGGCAAGAGAGACTTTCTTAAGGTTAGTGTGAGAGAGTTCTAAGAGAAAGCAGAGAAGGAATATATTAAAAAAAGAGCCAGCTGATGTGAGTTGAAATGAAATGTGAGGGAAGAAAGAATGAGCAAAACTGAGGACCATGAGGTGTGCTAGGTATCAGAGAGATGAAAGAAGGCATGAGCTCCATCCTTTTTCTTTCTTTGGAAGAGCCTTGGAAAAACTCCTAAGATACTTATGGCAGACAGGCCTTGAGGTGGCTCCAATGACCTTCACCTTCCAGTTCTAGAGTTTGGGTAAGCTCCTCCCCTTGAGTGTAGGCTGGATTTAGTGACTTGTATTTAGTGAATAAAGTGGGACAGAAGCAAAGGGATGTCACTTCAGAGATTAGATTATAAAGGTCTTTTGTTTCCATCTTCAGTGCCTGCCCTCTCCCTCTATTGTATCACTTGTTCTGGGGGAGTGAAGCTGCCACGTTGTGAGCAACGCTATGGTACAGGCCAACATAGCTGAATCTGAGTCCACCACATAAGTGGATCTTTCAGCTCCAGTTGGGTCTTGAAACTACTAGAGTTCTGGCCTGCTTTAATCCTCTGACGTGAAATTAACAGGTAACCCATCTATTTGCAAAATTGTAAAAATGCAATAAATGCCTTAACTATAATACAAAGGAGAAATAAAAGGAGATAATTTAATGTCATATAATATTTAAATACATATAAAATTTTGAAAATTTTGCTTGTAGATAGGCTATCATCTATTATATTCATTTCAAAATGGCAAAGCAGGCATAAAAGTAATTATTATAAAAAGAGGACATTAAATCTAATAGAACTTTGTCTTGGTGTAGAGAAAAAACTTAAGTTTAGTGAAACTGTTGGATCAACTTAGTAAGAAATAAAAAAAATTGGCTCAACAATTCAATGCTAAAAGTATGGAAAATCCAGCAGTATAACTCAAGAAATTCCTGGACAGCAATTTTTGTCTCCTCTTAATAGAAACATTGTAATCTTACATATTGATTCCCCGCATTTTTTGACACTGCAGCCTGACCTATAATCCTTAAATGTTTTTCTTGATTACTTTTTAATTAGTCAAACTCAATTTCATTTTACAATAAACTTTCTTTCTACATTATACCTCTCCATGTCAACCAGATGCTTAGTTAGTAATCCATACCCCAGCTAGAAAAAAGCTATATGACATTAATCCTTGAGAAATTCTGAATGCTTTCTTCTAATGTGGGCCAAATAGGGGTGGAACATTCATTTTAAACCATCCTTAGATAAAAACATAGCAGTTTACTGGGATTGGAGTCATACTAGGATTGGTATTGATACAGTTGTGTAAACTTCTATACTTTAGTGTATAAATTGCTCTTCACTCAATTTTTACATTTTGATTTTTGATGGTTTATGAATACCACTGTCAGAGATACTGTACATTATCAAGAAGTGAAGTTACATAGTGTCTTACTATAACCTTGTAGCTATTAGCTTATTAAGAAATTATAATCTTCACAATAGTGATCACTGCATAACTAAAATGTGTGAAAAATAGCAGTAGCAGCAAGAAGACAAGAAGGAAGGAGAGATGAAGAAAAACTGAGAAAGGAAGAAGATGTGGTATTTAATGCAAGGGAAATTGCTCTGAAAGGTTAATGACTCTGGTGGTGGTTTTCAGCTGGTCGATAGTGCTGAGTAGTGGAAACCCCAGCGTCATTCACAGGAAGTTTCTTAGTTTTCAGAACAATATTGCGTTGATGTAAAACTTCATAACTCCAACCTGTAAAAACCTACACCCTGTATTCAAAAGCAGAAAAATCAAAGTCATCTCTCATTATACACCACTGACTTTCCAGTATAATAACACGTTGTATTCTCTTTTGCTTTTAGGCTACTTTTCCTTGCCTGCAGCACTTTGGAAAGATGAAAATATTGAACTTGTCATTCCACTTGTTCTGCTCCACATGCTCTTAGATAATTAAGATTTTTTAAAAATTAACTTTGTTGCCAATGAAACCTTCTGTGAGCTCTTCACATCTCCTTGTGGTTATAAAACGTGGGCCAGAATAAGTCTCAGCAGTTCATGTACCTGGCCCTTTCTTAGTCCCTATTTCAGAACTCTATCTGTACAATTTTAAGTCTATACATTCTTATATTTGCTCACTACTATGTCCTATTAAAGTGTCCCTTAAATTATTCCCACTCTTATTTGTTCAATTTATCCTTCCCCAGTTTCTCTTCTCAGTCTACAAAATTCCCACCCTCCCCAAATTTCATCATTCCAACATCCTCAAGCTACTGTCCATCTTTATAATTCCCATTATCATCCACTTCTTAAGAGAATGATACGTCACATCTCCACTTAGTCTGATTAATTTACTCATTGTTTTTGTTCCTGACAATTGAAATAAAATTAGTTTCATAAGGTTTCCCCTGTTTACTTCCTTAATGCTGTTTTATTCACTAACACATTCTTAATATTTCATACTTAGCTCAATAAAACTTTGCTGAGGCAATTAAGGATCAACTTATTCTCAAACTTCCTACCAAACTATTCAGAGTTCTCAGCAATCAGTCTCAAGTACCTTTCTAGTTTCATCTCTTGCTATTTCAAATAACGTACCATTTGTTTCTCTCATGTTGAGCACACTCTCAGATCTGTGTCTGTGTTTTCATTGATGTGTTCATGGAAGAAATTCGCCTTTCCCTCTGACTATTAAATATTATCCAGAGGCATCAGAAAGTAGTGGTTGAGAACTGGCGTAAGATGTCAGATCACCTGAATTCAAATTTTACTGTGTTACAAACTATGTTAACTATTGTTCTTACCTACTTATTCTTTAAGGATCACAATCGCTAAAGAAAAAGGAAAACTTTGCTCCTCACCTCATGCAGCATCCCAGGAACTCTTGTCCCCTTATTTCCTTATTATATTTAAAGTTCCTGTAGGACTGGGACTATGTCCCACATCTTGGTCTTCTCCCACCTCTCTTATCACCTCAGAGGCAATGCTTTCTATCTAGCAGTCATTGCAGTCTTTTTTAAAGGGGGCCAGATTAGGCTCAGCTGAATACTAGCCAGTGAATACACCTAGAGGAAATATCAGGAGCTAGAGGTTGATATGATTCCCGTCAGTTCTAGAGAAAAACTGTAAACAAGTGGAATCCCTTATCTGGACCAAAAAGCATCCTTTAGAAAATCAAAATTGTTCTTCAACTGCCTACTATAATGGGTTATTAGATAAAGGGAAGTATATATCCACCTCAAGTTAAGGGGAAAGGAATTAAAGTCCCTCTTATTTACTGATACAGTGTGTGAAGAAAATTCTAAAAATTCAAGTCACCTGATCTAAGAGGCTAAGTGAGAATCAGAATAAGATTCAATAAAAGGAGAGCAGATAATCTAACATCTGGTGGCCAAATCCAGTGGCTTATATTGAGAAATAAGAGGCAAACACGAGTAAATAGCCAGTGTGTTGCTGAGTGGGAAGTGTCGATGTAAGCATCAAAGAGGTTTGTGAACTGAACAATTAGCACAGTTCATAGTGCATAGTTACACATAACAATAACAACAGCGATAATAATACTCATTATAATCCTGGTAGTTTGTGGTCAGGATAGTGATTAAGATCTAAGAGAGGAAGTATATTTGTAAAGATGTGAATCAAAAATATACAAGCATTCAGTCCAAACATATTTTTAATATGAAGGCCTTGGGGACATATAATAAGGTCTAAGAGAGAAAACCATGTAAGAAGGAAGAGCAAAATATCAAAATTTAGTTTTAGGAGCAGAGCCCAGAGAATTACCTTAAGGTGACTAAAATGTAACGTTGATCAGTGTGTGATTTGTGACTGTTGCCCAAGGTGTGCCCAGGAATTGACCTATATATCAAAAATTACCACCACCCAGTAAAATTCCCTCCAGATTTTGTAAGAATTTCTACCATAAGTAAAAATGGATCCTAGTGCCTGAAGCTTATCCTAGCATTCATTTGGTTTTCTGAAGAAGAAAACAGTTGACAGTCCTAGGTCATGCTCTTTCATGCATCTAATATTGAGAAATGTGATTCCCAAAATAGAGAATTGTGAAATAAAAGGATAAAATTACACATTTGGATTTAAAGAGAGTGAAAAGTGGTAGAGAGGAGAACTGTTACTTTAATTTGAAAAGTGTCAGGAAGAAATATTTCTAGCAAGAATAGAAACATAGCAAAAGAAATGGTTTGAGTTGGAGTCCCAGCATTGGCTGAGAGAAATTGGGACTTTGCAGGGAATAAAAGGAGCCATTGATTGAGGTGAGATTCCACCTGACAGTGCTCAAGACACATCATGAACCAAGTGCTTCTGTAGTAACATGCTATTTGGGTAAGGTTCTGGGTTTGCTTTAGATTTTCTGTAGAACCGCATGCTGTATCTCACCTGAGAGGCCATTCAAATTATTAAACAAGTGGAGTTGAGTGTTTAAGAACTCTGGCTCTGTGAGTCATGCTGGACTTTGAATCCTTACTCTGCCACCTTTGACTGTGTTGTAAAAGAAGTTAGGAAGTATGATTTTGGAAAAATGGGTATGAGTGGGAGTGATGGATGGTACACATTGATTGTGTAACATTTTGGAGCCAAGACCCTAATATTGGACCTCTCCTAACCAAGCCCACTTGGAGAGGCAAAGAGTTCCTTCTTTTCATTCCTAAATTGACCGTTATCTTCTAATTACTCCAAAAATACTATTTGATTTGGAGAGTTTGTTAGAATAGTTGAAGCCAGGAATAACTGTGCAGTTTAAAGGGACTGAAGTCCACAGCAAGTGGCAGCTTTGACTGACTGATGCATGATTGATTGAAAGACACCACATGAAGAGTCCAGAAAATAATTAGCAGAGAAATAAGGAGTTAGCTAAGTCTGTAAAATGTTTATTTGGTTTCATTTTTAACCGAGCAAGGTAATATATAATATACATATAATCAAGTTTAGTCTTTATAGTGACTAGATGACACAGACAATATAATCTCAATTTTATAAACAACGAAGGCTCAAGTAGTGAAATAAATATGCCCAGGATCACAAAACTAGTACAATAAAAGCATAGTTTTAGGCTGAATTTTGTCAGCTACATATATTTCAAAATGTCCTTTAGTTCAGCCATTTCCTAAGCCAGCCCAGCTGCTCATAGCCCAGCCACTTTTCATGGTGCACTGAGAAGTCTAATACTGATGTTTTCAGCAACTTGCATGTTCTATCTTTTGGAGGAACAGTGTCTGGAGAGTATACCCAGATGACTCCTCTGGTGCTTAACAGGAACAATACCTCTTCTTTAACTTGAGTGTCTTCTGTCACATAGTTTTAATTCTCCAGATTATAATCCAATGACACAAAAATCATTACCTACAAGGATATGTGATGTACCCTCACCCCCACCAGCACCCTCCATCACCAAGCAAGCAGGCACTCTGACTACTCATTCCCAGATGTCCTATTCCCCATGGTCTGCATTTGAGACGTGCCACATAAACATCTCACTGGAGTAGTTAAGTTAGAGCAAAAGCTCTTACCAGGTGCTATTGGGCAGGTGGTATCAGGCATTAGAAAGTTCATTTACTTTAGAGTTTGACCTGATTTTGAATTCTTATTTTCACAGTTCATGGCTGAATGACTTTGGACAATGCCTCTCTCTAAAATCCAACTTTTCTATCCATATAATATTGACATTTGATACTAATACCCATCTCTTAGGGTGGTTTTGAAAAGTAAATGAGATACAATGGCCATCTAATAGCAAGCATTTAAAATTCTTCTTCCCTATTCATTCAAACAGAGTAGTCAATCACCATAAAAGACTTCTTGATTAAAAAATTAGCCCCCTTTACTATCTTACTATTCTAAAGACAGAAAAGTCTGTAGGGAGGGTAATGTATTAAACCATATGTTCTGCAACCGTTCGAGGCCAGGCAGGCTCACTTGGGTTTCGGGCTGAAGGAAGGAAACACGCAGAGCCGTCAGGATATCTGACATGCCTTTATTCCGGGGTGGAGTGATCCGCATAGGCAGAAAGTCCCGTCTTCCTATATAGCAAGCATAGACAAAGCCAGTTGTGTGCCAGAGTATGACATCATTGATTACATAGCTGTGAGTGTTCTGCGCATGCGGGTTTCTAGTTAGTGCTCCTGAGTCATTCATGCCTGGATTTCAGGGCGAGGGAGCTTGACTGACTCCATTTTCCCCACACCATACCATCTGTTGACACCTTAGTTAGAGTGACTTCCTTCACACTTTTCGATATGACAAATAAACTCGAAGTACCTCCCTACAAAATAAAACTCATTGTATATGCTTTGATGGGGGAGTGGACATTTGGAGAGGGCTTGAGCACCAGAGGCAACACAAGTTTCAGAAGAGGTATGGGGAGGATCTACCAAAGGGAAAAGCACCCTAAAAAATAAGGAGAAATATGAGAGACTTAAGATTATTTTGCCTGCCAACATAGGGCACAAGAAAGGGTCTTAAAAATAATAACAGGTTGAATATTTATGGGTATATGTTTATACATTATGCATCTATCCTGGTGAGACACATGAGGTTTTGCATTTGCTTTTTTATCTCTGTTTCTAATATCTACCATAAGTTGGCACATAGTACATATTTCATAAGTATTTACTGACTGACTGAATAAACAACAAACTAGTAAGTGCATACCTCTATGTTAACCTCTATATCCAAAGTCTCATTTAACCTTCATAACTGCCCTTTAATGCAGGCATTGTCTTTGTTTATAAATGAAGACACTTAGGCTACAAAAATTTAAGAACTTTAATCAAGGTTACATAAGTGATAAGCAAATGAATCAATATTCAAATCCAGGTCCATCTAGCTCTGTTGCATCTTTTTTACTATGTACCTTATTGGACAAATATATTTAAGCTATGTGCTTCAATAGCAGATGCTGTGATACCACTGCTTATAACCCCTCAAAAAATCACCTCTAAGTGATGAAATTTTCTTACTGTAATTACTTAAGGGCTATTTTTATTTTTCTGGCTGAGGGAGCATGCTTGGCCTGCATGCAGAGCAAGATTGAAATGCCGGAAAATTAAGGTCCCAGCAAAAAAAAACAACAACAAAAACAACAACAAAAAAATTAATTATTCTTTGGTTGGGTAACTGTTACATATTCTATGGTGTCTTCTGTGAGTCCCCAGTGGGATTGATCCCAGTTGTTCACAGGAGTAACATACAAAATAACTCACACTTTACTTACTTTTTTCCCTTTTTCAACTCACTAGTCCACTTCACTCCTGGTACTTTCAAGAATCACATCCCAGATAAACTTCTTGTTCTGAAACTGTTTCCTCAAGGTCTGCTCCTGGAGAACCTGATTTAATAAATCTCTCTCAGTGATTCCCTGGGACTCCTCACGGTCTGATCTCAGTGAAAGGCTTTGGAGGAAAGCTAACTTCAGGCCATTCACAGTCACAGAAATGTTAGCATTAATGGATGTATATCACTCTACCAAACCCCAACTGGATATGCTCATTTCTTCATCAGTCTCATTCTGAATGTCCCCATTTATATATGGAGGGGTCCGTGACTGCCTTGGATATTTCCAGAACCTATTCATGTCATAATGTCATAGTCCAACAAAAGACAAAGGTGTGATTACTCTCGATGGTTGTATGTTTACATTCTATTTTGTAACATTAATAGGATTTGCTGGAAGAATATTTTTTAAAATTATTGTTAACCCTAATTTAACAACTCTGATCACATACCCATTTTACCTGATGTGACTGGCAGATAATAGGAAAAAGGGAGGATCAAGAATACAAACATGGTATTTTGGAGTGAGTAAATAAATACATATATGTATATATGTATGTATATAAAAACATGAATTGAAAACAAATTAATGCATATATTAAGTTAAGTTTATAGGAAACATTGATGTAAGGAGGTAAAATTAATGTCTGATTACCTCAATCTTCTCCATCAGGTAAAATGCCACATATTCTATTTATAGGGGATAGAATAGTTTGACAGCTGTGATAAAAGGATAGTTGAAAAGAAAGCAAGGTATGAAAGAATGAACCATGCAAATATATTTCTAAGTGACTGACTTTGAATACTGTCTGACAACAACTGGGAGCTGATAATGATCACTTAAAATGTACTACATATCAATTCCTTTTGCTGATACATTTCACCACAAAATGTTAAATTTTTATTCACATTTATAGCATTATTGAGGTTTCTGGAGTGTTTTATCTTCAGCCATTTCATAACATCATCTTTCTTGAGCTTTATTATTGATCCATAAGTAAGCTATTCCGCCTTTCAGCAGAGCTTATAGAGCGGTCTCAATCATACCCTTTTAGTTTTGTTGACGAGTCACCTGTGTGTCTTCACATGGAAACTTTTCTGAAGTTACTTGGTTGACAGAGGAAGAATGTTAATATATATAAAGTTCAGATTTATTTAGAAGGGAAATGTAACATGATAGAAAAAATAATAATAAAATATGGGCTTGTGACTAATGCAAGACATGAACATTTAATCGGGGTTCAGAAGCTCACTTTAATTCCATGAGAGCAGCATGTCTGCCTTGCCCAGCATCAGGGCCCAGCTCAGTGCCTAGCCCAGAGGAGACACTGAAGTATTTGTTAAACTAATGAATGAAAATATGTTTTATTTAAAAATATTGGCTTATTCTTTTTCATTTAATCTTTATTGTATTTTTTCCATTACCATTTAGTCTTCTTATACAGCTCCCACCCACCCACCCCCAGCAATCACCACATGGCTTATTTTTAGGGTGACCATGTTAAACTAGAGGCTCAGGGAGGAAACTCATATTAATGTCAGACTATCTGTTTTATTTCTGTAAAGGTTTCAAGAAGTAATATATCCATCTCCTTTGTAAAAAGCAAGTGTTGCCATTAATTTCAGCAAAAAATAAAAATAAAAATAAAAAAAAATTCATAGGGAAAAGTACCAATACATTAGTGGTTCAATTGTCAACCGAACAACTGCCTTTAAAGAAGGTCCAGTCACTGAACACTACAAGGAAGATCTCAAATAAAATTAAACTCAGGCCCCATATCAATGAATACGAACCCTTTTCTTTGTTCTTTCTTTTTGTTCCCTACTTAATTTCCATTTGGCTTTTGCCCCTCTTAAGTCATCTACTAGTCTATGGAATGGAGTCACCTGAGATTTTTAATACCCACAAGCAACAAAATGCATCATAACTAAAGAGGATGATACTCCATACAGTAAAGAGATTGCATTAACTAAAGAGTAAAAGAAAATGGTCTATACCAGCGCATTTTTGTTTCAGTGATAGACTCCTGAGTCCTTTTCATTCTTGTGTTTTTATGATGCAAAAATATTTATGTAGATTTACCCAGCCTGCAGTAGTTTCACAGTAGTAAAACACTATATTATTAAGAAAAGTTCCAATTTGTTTTATTACTATTATTTTTCCCATCATTATTTTTCCTGTTATTCAATATAATTTTCTATGATTATTTTGAATTTCTCCATGACTTTCAATAGTAAATTCATCCTCTCAATATCTCTTCTGCTTTTGTACGGCTGTGAAGAAATAGGATCTTTTTAAACCAAACTATTTAAACAAAGGACAGAGAAAAATGTTGATGTGAGCTCAGTGCTGCACACACATATTAAATTTGTATTATTATTTGAATCAAGTTAACTTAATTTATTTGAAGTTCCATACTCCAGTTTTGCACTTTTGTAATTGTTTTGACTTGAAAGATAATGATTTCTAACAACTTACAGAATTCCGTCCAGCCCAAGTCATTTATGTGTTTTTTTTCCTCCTGCAAAAGTTTGTTTTAAGACTCTCATACTTTAGATGGGCTCAGTTTGCATATATGCCTTTTGATCGATCATATTATTAGGAACACCATTTAGGAATAAATTTTCTCTTGTTTAACCACAAGGCAAAGATTGTTAGAGTTCACGATTCAAATATAAACGATGGTAGAGTCATCTGAATGTTTTACACCAGTTTCCCATTATTAGTAAGTTATGCAGCATTGCAGATAATTAGGGTACAACAGCAAATTACTTTTGCATGCATTATTGGTATCTGGTGTTTCTCATTATTATAAGTAACTTGACTGAAACAAACTATGTTGCTTTATGCTATTTATTTTTATTTTTGCATTTTATCTTTCAGCTTTCCTCTTTCTAAGATCAAGAAATAATTCTTAAGCAGAGTAGATTTCTCTTACATACACCATCGTCTCTCGAGACGGACGGCTGCCGCCGCCGCCGCCGACGACGACGACGACGACGACGACCTCAGGGAAGAACCTAAGGATCTTCTAAGGACACACAATGCGGGTCAGAAAAATAAGGCCATCATTAACTAAAGGATAAGACTTTTCCAATTCAGCGCACAGGTCCCCAAACTGATAGCACATTTTCCTACCCAAATCATTCTAATTTTTAGTACATTGACCCTAAAACATCCCTAATGCCCATGCCCACTCCAGCAACGCAGAACTACAGGACTCAGTTATGCTAGATGTTTAACACATAGGGTGACTTTTCTGTTTTCTTGTCTTCATCTCTCACTATGTTGTAAACTCTGAGAATAAAATCTGTCTTGTTTATTGTTGTATTGCTCAGTCTTTAAAAGCACTGACGTTCTAAGTTTCTATCCTTCTAGAGTGAAATAAATGTATTTAAGATACCTTGTGTGTTCTTACAAAGAAAAAATTGACAGAATTTCACCCAGAGACCTAATGGCCTGAAATATCATAATATAAATTATTGAGATGTTAACAAGGAATAATTATTTTATATTAAACATAATATTGGAACAAATGTGGTCATGGAAAATTACCAGAATGCTGCAAGGGTAGTATAAGTCATTGCCTAATAAGTTTATCCACTTAAGTGAACTTTAGGTTGTTCTCCATGCATCCCATTAGAAAGTAACAGCATTTTGTGGTAGCTCCTTTATATTTTTATTTAGGTAGTGTATATGAATATGTTTTTATTGTATAATCACATAAAAAATCTTCAGTGATCTAGTTAATGTACATGAATATGTTAGTATTGTACATTCATTAATATTTCATTAAAAACAATTTTGAGACATAAAATATTATTTTCTAGGAATTTAGAAAACATTTTTTTCCCAGGTCTTTATTTTTCATTAGACTTGGATATCATATGAATTTAGAGTTGACCTCACTGCACTCATAAACAATTATTAGCTCAGTTAAATAAAATTGCAGTGCAGAACTGGGCCAGTATTTCCCTCATTAACTCTGATTTCCTCTTGAACATGAAAATGCTGATGTCTTGATAATTATTCTGCTGTCAGACTGACCTCAGACTCTAAAATATTTTCCTAATGACAAATATTACTTCTTTTAAAAACAAATTTTTTTTCCTTCACGATGTTGTTTCTAAAGCCCTTTAAGTTTCTTCCAAAATTGATTAGAAATGGTAGACTACTGATGAACAAAATAGAAGCAGAGGCATGGAAGCATGAAACAGGCTGACAGCTGTAGGATGGGAGGGACAAGGCAGGGCTGAGTGAAGGAAGGTGAAGAACATATCTGCATAAGCCGTGGATACAGACAACAGTGTGGTGATAGCCAGAGGGAAGGAGGGGAGGGATTTGGTGAAGGTGGGAAAATGGAGGTGGAAATGAGGGACATCTGTAATAATGTCAACAATAAAAATAAAGTTAAGAAATGATAGACTGGACTGTTTTAAATTGTTTTGCCATATGGAGCAGTCATACTGCATGATACCCAAGTGAGTAAGCAGCTGAAGAAATAGCATAGCATTTGGCCACCAAATGGCCGTCTTTTGCACATTGGTCCAGGATGCCATGGCTCAAGGAGACTGGAAATCTAGATGGAGAGGCTGCTGGCTGCAGCTTCTGTGATTTTATTCCTCTGGACATTGCTCCATCCCAAGTCTTACCTCTCCTTTTGGTTTGACCATAACTTAGTGTCCTGTCTTCCAATGTCTCATTAGTGTTATCTTACTAACCGTCTGTCTGCTATTTGTAAAACAGTTGTTGCATGCCCAGAAAAACAAAATGCCAGAATTATAAAACCTCTTCTTCAAGGACCAGCATACTTTTGTCAGATGCAGTTTGTCCAGTGTTCCATTGTTTTTATGTTCCCACCTGTGAACATTGTGCCCCTCTCCTCAGGCCTCAGGTTCCACCTTGCTGAGATTTCTCTCTTCCAGGGATCTATACAATTGCTGCTGTAAAATTCTGCTAGAATATAGCCTTTTACACCCATCCAGGTCATCAATTTGTTTATTTAATAATTGCTTATTTTGCTTGATGGAAGTTTTACTTCTTCCCAACGTTTCCTTGCACTAAAGAACTGCCTTTTAGGTTCAGTTCTCAAGAGATACTAAATTTTAAAATGGTACTGAATCCAGATAGAGCGACTCTGGAAGTCTCATGCCCATAGGGAAGCTCAGCATTGTTAGCACAGAAACCTGAAAACCTAAAGATGGACTAAGGCGAATGAATGGAGTTTTGAAGTGCTTTAACTCATATGAGAAATAATGTAATGTGTTGAGCACCAGTTGAATCATGTCCTAATTGTGTGACCTTAGTAAAGAAATTTGAGTCACCTCGTGTCAATATTCTTCTTTGTAAAATGAGACATATAACAGTATTTACCTTACCTGGCTAAGGTGGGGTTTACCTATGCTTATGGATATCAAGTTCTCTGCTGGTAGAAAATACTACAAAAAGGTAGGTATTATGATTAACTTGAGATACCATGTGTTCCAAACATCACCTTTGCACTGAGCATCATTCATTCAATGCCTATACAGCCTTCCAGTTCACTGATGCTGGTTGGACGAACAATATAGTAAAAAACAAAAACAAATAGAGACTACCTTGACTTCAGGAATGAATGCGATATTGAAGGGTTTTCAGAAATAAAAATAGGGCAAATATTCAAAAATATTGAAAAGTAACTCACTGCCCAAGAATTATTAGGTTATGGCCAACAATAAAATTAAGCAAACCCAGATTTGTCAACTGATAATTTAGGGACAAAGAAACTATCCTGATCATGTTTGAGGAGATGGTTGTTTTTATGTAAGCCTCTCTTCTTAAAGTACTAAACATTCCAAAAACACTGTCACTCATTCTTTACTTATTTCTCAAGTAAAGGCATCATGCTTTTGAGGAAATAAGACTATATTTTGGGTCACATATTTTTATTAGTATTATACACAGTTTCCTTTTAAATTTCTGCTTTTCTGCCTCCTTGCCTGTTCATGTGAGTGCTTTAAAAGGAAGGTACTCCATTTATTTCTGAAAAGACAATCTGTCTCATCCTTCAGGGTTCACATCCAATGCCTTCTCCTTTATGAAGTTCTCCCTGATACTTCCAGGCCTCCAGTTTGATATGATCTCACCCTCCTCTGTATTTTGTACCACTTGGTATATTCATGCCTCATAATAAGTAACAATTTTGACTTTATGAACCTCTGATTCACATACTTGCTTTAATACCCCTATTATTTGTTATTTGAGAACTGGTTAAGGAGTGTGTGTGTATGTGTGTAGTAGTAGATTCCATTTTGTTTCCAAACTCTTACAAACATTTCTTGAATACTATCATATACTCTCAATAAGTATCTGTTAAATGCATGAATTTCCCAGACTTTAGATTCTCTAGATTCTGTTTCCCACTAGGGTAAAAATGTTGCTAATTGTGTCAAAGACAAGGACCAGTAAGTAAAACAGTTAAAGTAAGAGCTCAACAGATTTTGTTTGGTGAGTAAATGTATGGGACATTCATATGCCCCATGGAAATGTTTCAATTAGAGATAGCTTCATGTGGATTTGTAGAGGACAAGAAGCAGCTTCATGACACATCTTGACAGGCTTTTAATAACTGAGAAGGCCAGTGACAAGCATCAATGTACAGAAGTCACACAACAGCATAAAAACATAATAAAATGTGGAATAAATGCTTCCATCTTAATTCAGTAACTTTTATTTTTCCCTTCTGCTCATTAGGCATTTACCTTCTTGATAAACTTTAATCTTTCTGCATGTAACTCTGGAAATTTTAAGTGGAAGTGATTATTTAAAATCATATTAAAATGTATATGCCTTAAAATGCATCGTAAAAGTTTATAAGGCAATGGGACTGTCAGATGACAGATGGGAGATGTTTTCAAGTTAGAAATAATTACATAAAGCTTTTATGCATGCTGTGCATGAGGTCCTTCAATAATTTAAAAAGAATATATGTCATGACAAATGTGATATATATGCACAATAAAACTACAATTTATTAGAATGCTCTAAAACTCTTCTCATTAACCCAGTTATATGAATAACAGAATTAAGCTGGGACTTTTTTTCTGTAAAATTATTGTGAGTTTCAATTATAACTTACTATATCAATACCTCCTAACTGGACCACTTATCTCACACTATTTCCCTTCCACCATCTCCATGTTTCAAAACAGTGCCTGATACTTTAAAAACCTAAGGTAATTATGTTGCTTCTCATTACTTTAAAGTTAAAATTCAAACTTTTTGTTTGTGGGGAGTTTTTTTATTACTACTTTAATTTCACTAGGTATAATCTATGTGTTCAGATTTTCTGATTCTTCCTTATTTACTTTAGGAAAATTATATATTTCTAGGAATTCATCCATTTTATCCAGCTTATCCAGTTTGTTTGCATATAGTGATTCATAAAATTTTCTTGCAATCCTCTGTATTTCTTTGGTGTCTGTTGTTATTTCTCCTCTTTTTTTTCTGATTTATTTGGGTCCTCTCTCTTTATTTCTTTTTTATTTTATTTTATTTTTATTGTTTTTCTATTACAGTGGTCACATTTTTTCCATCATTGCTCCCCCTTCATCCAGGCTACCACTTCTCCCACAGTCAAACCCCACCCCATTTTCTGTGGCCACAGGTTATTTATACTAGTTCTTTTACTAAACCCTTCCCCTACTTACTCCCCTCTCTCCCTCCCCCCTGCCCCCTGATAACTGTTACTCTGTTCCTTGTTCAATTTTGTTCATTGTTTGTGTTATTTATTAGTATCCTGTATCAGGTGATATGATATAGCTTTTTTTTTTTGCTTTCATTGCCTGGCTTATTTTGCTAAGCATAATTCTCTCTAGTTACATCCATGTTGTCGCAAATGGCAGGAGTTCCTCCTTTCTTTCTGTTGCATAGTATTTCATTGTGTAAATGTACCATAGTTTTTTAATCCACTCATCTACAGATGGGCATTTAGGCTGTTTCCAGCACTTGGCTATTGTAAATAGTGCTGCTATGAACATAGGAATGCATAGGTGCTTCTGAATTGGTGTTTCTGGATTCTTTGGGTATAATCCTGGCAGTGGAATCAGTGGTTCAAAGGGCAGTCCCATTTTTACTTTTTTGATGAAATTCCATACTGTTTTCAGTAGTAGCTGCACCAGTCTGCATTCCCACCAACAGTACACTAGGGTTCCATTTCTCCACACCCTCGCCAGCACTTGTTGTTTGTTGATTTGTTGATGATGGTCATTCTGACAGGTGTAAAGTGGTATCTCATTGTGGTTTTTATTTGCATCTCTCTGATGGCTAGTGATGTTGAGCATTCATTCATATGCCTATGGACCTCCTGTATATCCTCCTTGGAGACGTATTTGTTCAGGTCCTTTGCCCATTTTTTAAAGTATATTTTATTGATTATGTTATTACAGTAGTTCCAATTTATTCCCCTTTGCTCCTCTCTGCCCAGTACCCCCTTTCCCTCCAGCAATCCCACCCCCCTTAGTTCATGTCCATGCATCATACATATAAGTTTTTTTGCTTCACCCTTTACTATATTATTCTTAAAATCCCCCTGTCTATTTTGTAGCAACTGATTATGCTTCTTAGTCCCTGCACCATTTCCCCATTTCTCCCTCTGCCCCCTCTCAGCTGCTACCCCTCCAAATGATTCCCATACCTATGATTCTGTTTCTATTCTGGTTTCCTTAGTTGGATTTTGTTTTTATTTTTTAGATTCAGTTGTTGATAGTTGTGAGTTTGTTGTCATTTTAGTGTTCATAGTTTTGATCTTCTTTAAGTAAGTCTCTTTGACATTTCATACAATAATGGCTTAGTGATGATGAACTCCTTTAGCTTCACCTTGCCTGGGAAGCCCTTCATCTGCCCTTCCATTCTAAATGATAGCTTTGCTGGATGGAGTAATCCTGGTTGTAGGTTGCTTTTCATCACATTGAATACTTCTTGCCAGTTCCTTCCTGCCTGCAAAATGTCCTCTGAGAAATCAGCTGATAGTTCTATAGGCATCCTCCTGTAGGCAACTCTATGCCTCTCTCTTGCTGCCCCTAGGACTCTTTCCTTGTCTTTCACCTTTGGCATCTCAATCATGATGCATTCTGGTGTGGTCCCCTCTGGGTCCAGCTCGCCTGGGACCTTCTGTGCTTCCTAGACCTGTATGTCCATCTCCTTCGCAAAATTTGGGAAGTTATTTTCTTTTTTTTCAATTCTTGCTTCCTCATTCTGCACTGGTTAGTTTTTTTTCTTCCTTATGTTCCAAATCATTGATTTGAACCCTGGTTTCCTTCCCTTCACCATTGCTTTTGTCTGCATTTTCTTTTGTTTCACTTTGCATAGACTTCACTTCTTCTCTTATGCGTTTGCCATACTCAAGCATATCTGTCAAGACTGTGAGTGTCTTTACCACCAGTATTTTAAATTTTGCTTCTGTTAGGTTGTCTATCTCCAAATCTGTTAGGTTGGTTATCTCCTTGTCGCTTAGTTCTCCCAGTGGAACCTTGATTCATTTCCCCTTTTGGACTATACTTCTCTGCCTCCTCATTTTGACAGGCTGCAGTGTTTATTTGCTTCCGCATCCCAGGTAGAGCTGTCACTCCTGTTATGTTGTAAGGGGCGGGGCCTTAGAGATTTCTCAGAATAGAGCGACCTGTTTCACCACGTTGTGGTGCACTCGCCCCTTTTCCAGGCAACTCTCCCACTTCTGAACAGCACTGGCACCCTCTAGCTGCTGCGCTGGCCATCGTTCCCAGAGTGGGTGGGCATGCGAATGTTCTAGGACCGTGGGGGCCCTTTAAACAAGTGGACTCTGCTGAGACTGGCAGTTTCTGCCTCCACCCCAGCCCTCACTGGTCTGTAGAGTCAAAAGCAATGAGGCTGGATTTTTCCTGGTGCTGGGACTGTGAGCTGCATGGTCTGGTGAGGAGATGGGAACACTCCCCAGGAGTCCCTCCTGACTTTTTAAAATGTGTGACTGTATTTTCTGCTGGCCTGCCACTGCCATTGCTGCTGCCGCCACCACATCGCTTCCTTTCCTCCCCTGCTCCGCTCCTCCTACCTGTCAGGATGAGTATTTCTTCTTTATATCTTTGTTTGCTGGACTTCCATGCAGTTTGATTTTCTGGAACTTCTGGTTGTCTGTAGTTTTGAGTAGTTGTATTCCTACTTAGTTGTGGAGGGAGACACAGTGTGTCTGTTTATGCCTCCATCTTGGCCAAAAGTCTTTTTTTTTTTCCTGCCCAGTTTTTAATTGAGCAATCTGTCTTCCTGGTGTTGAGATATATAAGTTCTTTATATATTTTGGAAATCAGTCCCTTGTCTGAGGTATCATTGGCAAACATGTTTTCCCATATGCTTGGTTCCCTTTTTATCTTGCTCATGTTTTCTTTTGCCGAGCAGAAACTCTTTAGTTTGATGTAGTCCCATTTGTTTATATTTTCTTTTATTTCCCTTGCCTTGGGAGAGGTATTGGTGAAAATATTGTTACATGGAATATCTGAAATTTTTCTGTCTATGTTTTCTTCTAGGATTTTTATGGTGTCACTGCTTACGTTTAAATCTTTGATCCATCTTGAGTTTACTCTGGTGTGTGGTGTAAGTTGGTGGTCTAGTTTCATTTTTTTGCACATCACTGTCCAGTTCTCCCAGCACCATTTGTTGAAGAGGCTCTTCTCACTCCATTTTATGTTCCTTCCCCTCTTGTCAAATATTAGTTGACCATATATACCAGGGTTTATTTCTGGGCTCTCTATTCTGTTGCATTGATCTATATGTCTGTTCTTATGCCAGTATCAGACTCTTTTGATCACAGTTGCTTTGTAGTATAGTTTGATGTCAAGAATTGTGATTTCTCCTACTGCGTTCTTCTGTCTCAATATTGCTGTGGCTCTTTGGGGTCTTTTTGGTTCCATATAAATTTTTGAAGTATTTGTTCTAGGTTTGTGAAATATGTTGTTGGTATTTTAATAGGGATTGCATTGAACCTATAAATTGCTTGGGGTAGTATGGACATTTTACTGATGTTGATTCTTCCCATCCATAAACATAGTATATGTTTCCATTTATTTGTGTCTCCCTTAATTTCTTTCTTCACTGTTATGTAGTTTTCTGAGTACTGTTTTTTTATCTTTTTGGTTAAATTTATTTCTAGGTATTTTTTTTTTCTTGTTGCTATAGTAAATGGGATTTTTTTCTAGTTTCTATCTCTGATATTTTATTGTTGGTGTATAGAAATTCCTTTCATTACTGAATATTTACTTTGTATCCTGCTATTATGTCAAACTCACTTATTAGGTTGAGTAGTTTTTGTGTGGAGTATATAGCGTTTTCTATGTACACTATCATGTCATCTGCAAGTAATGGCAGTTTTACTTACTCTTTTCCAAATTGGATGCCTTTTATTTCTTTTTCTTGTCTGATTGCTATGGCTAGAACTTCCAAGACTATGTTGAATAGTAGTGGAGATAGTGTACATCCTTGTCTCATTTCTGATCTCAGGGTTAATGCTTTCAGTTTTTGTCCATTGAGTATTATGTTGGCTTCAGGTTTCTTGTATATGGCCTTAATTATGTTGAGGTATGCTCCCTCGGTTCCCAGTTTGCTGAGTGTTTTCATCACAAATGGGTGTTGTACTTTATCAAATGCCTTTCCAGCATCTATTGAAATGATCATGTGTGTTTTGTCCTTCAATTTGTTTATGTGGTGTATTACATTTATTTATTCCTGAATATTAAACCATCCTTGCATCCCTGGGATGATTCCCACTTGATTATGGCGTATGATCTTTTTAATGTGTTGCTGGATCTGGTTTGCCAATATTTTGTTAACGATTTTAGTATCTATGTTGATCAGCGATATTAGCCTGTAGTTTTCTTTCTTTGCTGTGTCTTGACCTGGTTTTGGAATTAGGGTAATACTGGCTTCATAGAAAGAGTTTGGGAATCTTTTCTATTCTTGGATGTTTTGGAATAGTTTCAGAAGGGTAGGCACTATTTCTTCCCTAAATATTTTGTAAAATTCACCTGTGAAGTCATCTGGTCCAGGGCTTTGGTGTGCTGAGATTTTTTGATTACTGCTTCAATTTCACTCTTTGTTATCGGTCTGTTCAGGATTTCTGCTTCTTGATTCAGTTTTAAAAGATTATATGTTTCTAGAAATTCATCCATTTCATCCAGGTTGTCAAATTTCTTGCCATATAGTTGTTTGTAGTAATTTCTTACAATCCTTTGTATTTCTGTGGTAACTGTTGTGATTTCTCCTCTTTCACTTCTGATTTTGTTTATTTGGGTCCTCTCTTTTTGTCTTGATGAGCCTGGCTAAAGGCCTGTCAATTTTGTTTATCTTTTGAAAGAAACAGCTCCTACTTTTCTTGACCTTTTGAATTGTTTGTTTAGTCTCTATGTCATTTAATTCTGTTCTGATCTTGATGATTTCCTTCCTTCTACTCACCCTAGGTTTTGTTTGTTGTTGTTGTTCTAGTTCTTATAGTTGTAGGGTTAGATTTTTTATTTGGGATTCTCATCCTTTTCAGGTAGGCCTGTATTGCTATGAACTTCCCTCTCAGGACTGCTTTTGCTGTGTCGCATAGGTTTTCGGCTGTTTTGTGCTCATTATCATTTGTTTCCAGAAGCTTCTTGACTTCTTCCTTGATGTCATTGTTAACCAATTCATTATTTAGTAGCATGTTATTCATTCTCCATGAGTTTGAATATCTTTGATTTTTTTTCCTTGAGGTTGATTTCTAGTTTCAGGACATTGTGATCTAAGATGATGCTTAATATAATTTCAATTTTCTTGAATTTGTTGAATCTTGTTTTGTGCCCTGCCATGTGGTCTATCTTTGAAAATGTTCCATGTGCTCTTGAAAAGAATGTATATTTTGCTTTTGGGGGGTGAAAAGTTCTAAATATATCAACTAAATCCATTTGATCTAGAATTTTGTTCAATGCCTCAATATCCTTGGCTTTTCTTTGCTTCGAAGATCTGTCCATTGTTGACAATGGGTTGTTAAAGTCCCCTACTATGATTATGTTGCTCTTGATATCCTTTTTGAAGTCTTCCAGGATTTTCCTTATATATTTGGGTGCTCCTATGTTGGGTATATATATGTTTATCATGGTTATATATTCTTGATGGATTGTTCCCTTAAATATTATAAAATGTCCTTCTTTGTCTCTTTTTATAGCCTTTGCTATGAAATCTGTTTTGTCTGATATAAATATTGCTACCTCAGCTTTTTTTTCACGCCCATTTGCTTGGAATATTTTTTTCATCCCTTCACTTTCAGTCTGTGTAAACCTTTTGTTTTGAATTGTTTCTCTTGTAGACAGCATATATGTGGGTCATGTTTTCATATCCATTTCACTACCTTATGTCTTTTAATTGGAACATTTAATCCAATTATATTAAAGTTATTATTGACAGGTATTTATTTATTTCCATTTTTACCTGTGTTCCTCTCCCTCCCTCTTTTTCTTCTTTTTCTTACAGCAGTCCCTTTAGCATCTCTTGCAATGCTGGTTTGGTGGAGATGTATTCTTTTAGTCTTCCTTTGTTTCAGAAACTCTTTATTTCACCTTCCATTTTGAAGGAGAGCCTTGCTGGGTAGGGTAGTCTTGGTTGTAGTCCTTTGTTTTTCATTGTTTGAAATATTTTTTGCCATTCCCTTCTGGCTTGCAGTGTTTTTGTTAAGAAATCAGTTAATAGTCTTATCGGAGCTCCCTTGTATGTTATTTGCTGTTTCTCTCTTGCTACTTTTAGGATTCTCTCTTTGTCTTTGAATGTTGTCATTTTAATTATGATGTGCCTTAGAGTGGGCCTTTTTGTATTTATCATCATTGGGACCCCCTGTGCTTCCTGGACTTGCATGACTTTTTCTCTAATCAAGTTAGGAAAATTTTCTGTCATTGTTTTTCAATTAGGTTTTCTATCCCATGCTCCTCTTCTTCTCCTTTTATCCCTATGATATGGATATTGTTTTGTTTCATGTTGTTCTACAGTTTTCTTAAACCCTCTTCATTCTTTTTCAGTCTTTTTTCATTTCGTTGCATTGTCTGGGAATTTTTTTTCTACGTTGTCTTTTAACTCGCTGATCCGATCCTCTGATTCATTTAGCCTGCTTTTGATTGATTTTACAGTGTTCTTCAGTTCAGAAAATGTATTCTTAATTTTTTCCTGGTTATTATAGATAGTTTCTATGTCCTTTTTTATGCTGGTGTGGTTCTCAGTAAGTTCCTTGTTGCTTCCCTGGAGTTCTTTGTAGTTTCTCTGGAGTTCCTTGTAGTTCCCCAGGAGTTCTTTTTACTTTTGTTCGAGTTTGTCAAGTTCATTGAGCTTCCTCATTACTATTGTTTTGAATTCCATGTCTGATAGTTTGCTTGCTTCTATTTCATCTACCCTTGCTTCTGGGAATTCCTCCTTTCCTTTTGATGGGGTGTTGTTTCTGTTTGGCGAGGTTGTTATTCTGCTTCACCATTTTGGGCACTCATCTTGTTTCTGCTTCTTTGATTGATCTGCTTTGATTTTTTTCTGCTGTGGTGTGACGTTCTTGTATACAGTTGTTGAGCTGCTGCCTCCAGCTGATATCATTTGGAGGGGAGCAGTCTGCTTAAGTGATTACTCCCATAGCACTGGGGATGATTCTGTGCTGGGACCTAGTCCGCTGCTCTCCCAGCTTTTTCTCAAGAGCCAGCACCCAAAACTTATTACAGAGTACCTCTAGTTTACTTCACCCTCATTTGGCCTCAGCCAGGGGTGAGTGCACTCCCTTGCATAGGCCAGGGTCGGGTTGACCTGTTGCACACTGGGGCGGGCAGGTCCAAGGCTCCTCTGTTCACCAGCACAGGGCTGGCTGTGGGCGGACTGGTTTCTTGCCTGTTCTGGCAGATGGGGAGGCCTCTGCATACTGGCAGATGAGTTGGTTTTGCACCTCTTGCTGTGGGCCGGGGGCGCCTGTGTGCACCGACTGGTGGCTTTGTTGTGCTTCTATTGGTGCGGGCCAGAGGTGCCTGGGTGCTCCTGGGCAGATGGACTGGGGCACTTCCATGTGCGCACTTGTGTGACCCAGGGGGAGGGTTGGGGATTGGACGAGTGTGGTTTTGCGCCTGTGTTCCTTAAGACCCTTGCCCCAACCCTAGCCTTCCTTCCCCTCTCTGCAAAAGACAATCAAAAGAGAAAAAGGAAAAAGAAAAACACATTCACACACACACAACATTACACTGTTCCTTGCCTCTCAGAGCCAGATGCTGCCTGGCCCACTTCTGGCTCTGCCAGTGGATAGAGCCTTGCTCTCCTCCCAACTTCTCTCTGGGGAAACCCAGGGTCACTTAAAAGTCTTTGTGCACTGCCAGCAGCAATTCAGGAAGCCAAGCCAGTCAGAAAACCCATCTCATCCCTTTCTCCTCCACTATCTTCACCAGACAATTCACTCCCAGATGATCTTCTCTGATCCAGCAGTGCCAAGGCTCAACTCCTCCCAGTATCCAGATATTAACTGAGATGCTCTGTCCACAATTAGACTAAACTACGGACAGGTCTCAGGAGCAAGCAAGCATACCCACCTCTCACTCCTCCGCCATTTTCTCCCCGCCCTCTCACTTTATTTCTTAATGAGTCTCGTTAACACTTTGTTAATTTTGTTTATCTTTCCAAAGAACCAGTCTTGGATTCAGTGATCTTTTGTACCATTTTTTTTTTAAGGCTCTCTTTTGTTTATTTCCCCTCTGATCTATATTATTTCTTTCTTCTATTCACTTTAAGTGTAAAGTTAGATTGTTTGTTTGAGCTTTGTTTGTTTGTTTTAGATAGTCCTGTAATGCTATGAATTTCCCTCTTAAGATTGTTTTCCCTGTGTCCCACAGATTTTGGATTATTGTGTTCTCATTTTCATTCATTTCAAGCTATCTTTTGATTTTTTCCTTGATCTTGTTGTTGAGCCATTCATGATTTAGTAGCATGTTATTTAGCTTCCATGTCTTTGTATGTTTTTCAGTGTTCTTGTGAATGATTTCTAACTTCATAGTGTTGTGCTCAGAGAAAATGCTTCATATGATTTCATTCTTCTTTAATTTATTGAGACTTGTTCTGTGTCCTAACATATGGTTTATCCTAGAAAACATTCCATGGGCACTTAAAAGTTTATATATTCTGCTGTTTTGGGGTGAAATGCTCTGAAGATATCAATTAAATCTATTTGCTCTAGTGTGTTGTGTAAGGCCCTGTTTCCTTGTTGATTTTCTGTCTGGAAAATCTATCCATTGAAGTCAAATGGGGAAAATCCTTTAGTATGACTGTATTTTCTGTCAGTCTCTCCTTTTACGTCCACCCAAACTTGCTTTATATACTTAGGTGCTCTTGTGTGACTGTTTACTATGGCTATATCTTCTTATTGGATTATTCCCTTTATCATATGTAGGATCCTTCTCTACCTCTTACCATAGTATTGGTTTTCAAGTGTAGTTTTTCAGATATAAATATTGATACCACGTTTTTTTTTTTCCTTTCTGTTTGCATGAAATATATTTTTCCATCCCTTTTTTAGTCTGTGTATATCTTTCAATCTGAGGTGAGTCTCTTGGAGACAATATATATAGAAATCTTGTTTTTTTAAATTTATTTAGTTACTCTATGTCTTTTGGTTGTAGCACTTAAGCTACTTACATTTAAGATGAATATTGATAGGTACATTTTTATTGCTATTTTATTTTTAAGATATTTTCCTCTGTTTTTCTTTCATTTTCTGCTTCTTAAAGCAAGCTCTTTAATTTTTGTTGTAGTACTGATTTGGTATAACAAACCCATTTAGCTTTTTCTTGTCTGGGAATCTCCTTATTTCTCTTTTGATTTTTAATGATAGCCTTGCTGGGTAAAATAGCCTTAGTTGTAGGTCCTTGCTTTTCATCACCTTGAATATTTCATGCTACTCCCTTCTGGTCTGAAATGTTTCCATTGAGAAATCAGATGACAATATAACTGGAGCTCTCTTGTAGGTAACTATCTGCTTTTTAAAGATCCTCTTTTCATCTTTGAGCTTTGTCATTTTAATTATAATGTTTATTGGTGTGGACCACTTCCCAGACTTGTGTGTCTTCTTCTTTCACCAGACTAGGGAAATTTTCAGCCATTATTTCTTCAAATAGGTTCTCAATTTCTTATTTACTCTCTTCTTCTGGTATTCCCATGATGCAGATGTTATGCTTCATGTTGTCCCTAAGGTTTCTTAAGCTCTCACAATTCTTTTAAATTCTTTATTCTTTTTGCTGTTCTGGTTGGGTGTTTTTTTTCTACCCTGTCTTCCAAATAACCAAACCAACCCTCTGCTTCATCTGACTTACTGTTTATTCCTTATGGTCTATTATTTATTTCATATATTGCAATCTTTATTTCTGCCTGGTCCTTTTTTATGTTTTCTATGTTTTTTTTCATGCTGTTGAATATCCATATAACCATTACCCTGAACTCTGTATCTGAAAAAGCTTGCCTCCCTTACATTTAGCTCTTCTTATTGAGGATTCTCTTGTTCTTTCATTTGGGGCCTGTTTCTTTGTCTTCCCATTTTGTCTGCTTCTTTGTGGTTGTTTCTATATATTAGGTAGATCTGCAAAGACTTTAGTTCACACCTATATATGATGCTGCCTGTGAGTGGGTCTAGGCAACCTGGTTGGAGCTATCAGCAATCCACATCTTGTGGTTCCCTGTGCTAGACCAGTTTGTGTGTATAAACAACCAAGTTGTTCACAAGGTCAACTTTACCAACACCAAGCCTGGAAGTGGATCAGGTAAAGCCTGAGAGCTCTCAGAGCTGTTAAACTTAATCACTGGTACAGCTTCAAGCTGTACTCAATAGCCTAGCTTTAAAAAATAAACGTTTTTACCATGGGAAATAACTAAAGGTGACAACCATAACTATAGGTATTTCTAAGTGGTTCTTAACTTAGGCTGCATATAGGAATCACCTAGGAAGAGTAAAACCATTCTGACTCTAAGGTTGCCCTCCCAGAGATATTTATTAAATTCGTTTGGGTTTGGGCACAAGCATGGACATATTTTAATAGTTCTCCAGATGGTGTTCAGCCAATGTTGAGATCTTGTGTGCTAAAGAGTTTGGTCTTCATTGAGAGAGAATGAGCAACCATTGGTGGATTTTAAACTACGAAGCAACAGGATCATGATTAATTTAGAGAATAATAAAGCTTTCAAAATGTACCCCTTACATATAATTTTTATTTGCAAACAGAATGGCACCCTCTATCTCTTTTATTAATGCTTGAGTCATTTTAACTCCTTCTATTAAAGAATAGAAACTCATCTAGAATTTATAAGATTAATGAAGTCATTTAATAAGAATTTATCAATATCCATAGCACCTATGTCATGAAAATGCCACAGCACATTTCTAAATACAAATTATTCATTCACTTATTCAGCAATATGGTCTGTGTTTTTTACTATGTGCCATAAACTATCCTACAGTAAGAAATAGGAAAATGAGCAATCGCAGTTCTACTTGTCAGTATGTTCACTCTTCTTCAGAAGGACATAAACATGCACCACTAAGTCAGTGAGTGAGTAAGAAATTCCATAGGAATAAAGATAAGGAAAAAATCTACCTTTGAAGTCCAAAGAAAGGTCAGCTATAGAAACCTTAGATAAGAGGTGCAATTTGCTCTAGGACTTAAAAGACTGTTGGAGATTGACTAAGGAGAGAGGAGAGTCTGAGTCTTCTAATTTGGTGCAATGACAATAGCTGTGGGCTGAGAGAAACATGAAATGATGTGTGCTGTTGAAGACTTAAAGAGCAATAAAAGACAAAGAGTGACAGTTTTTACCTGGTGTGCTCCAAGAATTTTTAAAATATACAATACCTATTTAGTCAGAGACAGTTACTTCTTTTCCCTTAAACTGTCAATTAAAAAAATGACAACAGTCAACACAACAATAGCTATCCAGTGTAAATGCCCTGTCTTTAACCATAAATATATAGGTCATATAATAGAGTTGCATCTTATTGGTTATGTTTCATAATAAAATTGCATCTGATTGGGTAAATTCTTGGTTCCAGAAATTTTTATATATAATTATAGGCACCTGATTTTTAAAAAGTCTATTCGGAGCAAAAGTGTAAGTAATTATTATTATCTTTATAAATCAAAATTATACATATTTTTGTCAGATCTCCAAAAATATAATATATAGTTTGGTGCACCACAGAATTTTAATACTTCCATGTGCAACAAGATGAAAAAGGTTGAAAATTGCTGTCATAGAGTATAGGATGTGCTGGGGGCCAGGTAGTGCAGATAATAATAGAAAATTAATTTACATTATTTCCATCTCTTGGGAGCTTTAATGTCTTACAACAATTTCTTGCTATTCAGAGAAAAAGACTTAACAGATTTAGTTTGGTAATGTTTCAAATCTAGAAATTAAGTTTAAAATTTAAGTTACGTTCTTTGGGTACAAAATAGAATGGCTCAGGGTAACAGCTTATAATGCTAGCTTCTGTTCCCCTCTAGGTTTTCAGTAAATCCATGTGGCAGCACATGTACATAAAAGTCATTCTCATTGTACACAAGTAGTGCCTTAATATCAGTCTGCCTTAATACAGTCAGTTTTGGCCTAAAATTCCTATCTAATCTAGGGATCACGAACTACCTCCTGTGAGCCAAATTTACCCCAATTGCCAGTTTTTGAGAGTAAAGTTTCCCTGGAAAACAGCTATTGTCATTTATTTACACATTGGCTATAGATGCTTTCACACTATAATGGTCAAGTTGAGTATTTGTGACAGAGACCATATGGGCTGCAAACCTAAAATATTTACTACCTGGGGCTTTACAGAAAAATATTGCCAACCTGTTATCTAACCTTTGAGTAAAGGCCCAATTAAAATGAAAATTAATGCTGAGAGGGATAATTCATTAAGGCACAGTCACTGTTTAACATGTTCATTAGCACACAATTTTGTGTGTCAAGTAAGGGCACAAGATCTGGAGCCCTCCACATCACATTTAAACCCCAGCTCTGCCACTTACCAGCTGTGCAAGAAACTTGGGAAGGTTCACAAACTTTCCTAAGTCCTAGACAAAGTAATAGAGTTCATCTGTGAAGACCATCGTTCCATAACTCCAGGGGCAACATTCATTTGATAGTCTATGTGATTAATTACTATGGAATTACACAGTATACAGTTTGTATGCCTTTAAGTGTTTTACTCATCTTTTAAATAAGTCCAATAATGACATCTATTAGCACAGGACATAGCACAGAGTATGTACTAAATAAATAAAGTTACTGTGCAGATGGATAGTTGTCTTGCCAAACCTCTTTCTCACTTTCTTTCCATTATAGTTTCAATCAGACACAAACCATCTGGTTCAGGTGCATATTTCCTAGTTTCCCTTGCAGTTAAGTGTGGTAATATAATTAAATTTAGAAAAAAGAATATAAGTAGAAGGAATAAGTACTTCCACATTATCTCTGATTTTATGTTACTCCCTCTCCCTGGAGTGTGCATTTTTCTCCCTCTCATGGAGTGTTTCAGAAGGCATAGCAGAAAACTAACATTGTACAGATGAGAGCAACACCCTAGGGAGATAAAGAAAAAGCTGGTAGGAATCTAGGTCCCTGAATTATCTGAGACATAGAACTTCCCTGACAAACTACACAGAACAAACATATGAGAGAGAGAAATAAACATTTATGTATTTAGGCTAATAGTAGTGTGATGAAATCTTGCAGTGTCCAACTATATTGAACCTTGGATTTGAATCATCCCTTTGTCCAATGTACGTGTGCTCTATATATAACCCACATGGTAGTCATTTAGTAGCGATCTGAGTTACCAGATTGGTTAATCGGAGAGAATGAAGAGACTGCAGTCACATAACTTGTATTATAATATATTGTTATAATTGTTCTATTTTATTATTTCTCATTGTTACTTACTGTGAAAATGTATGTTCAACTTTATAATTGGTGTGTACGTATATGTGAAAACATAGCATATATAGTAAGTCTTCACTTAACATCTTTAATAAGTTTTTGAAACTGCAGTGAAAGGATGTATAAAAAAATCAATTTTACCACAGGCTAATTGATACAAACAAGAGCTAAGTTCCTATGCATATCAAAAATGTTATAAAAAAACACTGAACCAATGACATTATTTTAGGACCTCCTCTATAGAGTTTGGTATAGTCCATGGTTTCAGGCATCTACAGGGTCTTGGAATGTATCCCCCATGGATAAGGAAGGATTATGATATTTTATAGTCTTTTTGTAAGAGTCCCATAGCCTTTATCTCAACTAATGGAGATATTATTTGTTATTGCCATTCGTTCTATGTCAGCTTCCATCAAAATTTTTGACAAATGTTTCAGCTGATGGATATGTGCTAATGTGGTGGGGGAGGAGAAAGGTGATGGAAATATGGGAAGTATAAAAACTATTATAGAATAAAGTAGTGTTTTATAGTAATTGATTTAAGCTGTCAGGTTCAACTATTGCTTTATTGTAAATCATTGTGACTTATGCCTTGTGTCATTAATTTCTGAATCCCTAGCACCTACCACAGTGTTTTACCTTCAGTATTCAACACATGCAAAATTGGCAAATGAAAGTATGGTAGCACAAAAAGAGAGAAAATAAAGGTCAGCAGTATAAGTTGTTTGATAAGTATTAACTTAGTTTGGTATCATTGAAATGCATTAGGAGATTAAGATCAACAGCTTCAAAGCAAGAAAAGAAATTAAAAAATATGTTTGGATACACTAACTGTGGGGAAAATATCTTTGATCCTCTTCTAAAATATTTGATGAAGAAAAACAAAAGTAAGAAAACACTCCATGTTATGAAAACCCTCAGGAGAGGAACAATTTACTTGACATTTAAGAGATATCTCTGATTATATCTTTTTTGACTCCTGATCTCCAGCTTAAGAGAAAATAACAAAACCAGAAAATGAAAAATGAACAGAATGAGTCATGCACCAGAGCAGAGGTGAGGGGAAGATAATGGATTAGTAGAAATGAAAAAAGCCTCACTAACCTGATTGACATGGTGCCTGGGCACTTGTACCTTTTTTTTTAATATATATATCATTTACAGGTTCAAGCTTCATTCATTCATTCACTCAACCAACCAGGGACTAGGTTACCATACTAGGAGTTAGTGGTAAAATGATAAATGCTGCACTGTCAGTGAGGATCTTATGAGGAGAACACAGTCATATGAACATAAATATGAGTTATAAATAGAGAAACCACACAGCATAATTTTCTCAGGACAGTCCCAATTTAAACCTACTGGATACTGTAATTTTTGCTACTATCCTTTCACTTTGGAAAATGTCTTAGGTTGAATGATAAATGCAGTGCTATGATAGAAATCTTATTGTCTCAAACACCAGAGTGGTTCAGGCTACCTTAGGAGATCAAAAAATATTTCATACAGAGGAAATATTTTAAATGACTACTAAATGTAAGCAGTTATAAGCCAGGAAAAGAGGGCAGGGTTGGGTACTTCAGGCAGGGAGAGTAAAGTTTCAGGGTTGCAAACAAGCATAGCACTTTCAGGAAAGAAGAAAATGTCAGAGAGAAGAAGGTATAAAGAGAATGGAAATGCTTTTGCATGAAATATTTACAGAAAATTAAGCACAATAGATTAAGAATGAGGAAAAGGATTTCTGAGAATGCAGGTGGATTGGTGACTACTGTTTATTAATTAGTTCTGTCCTCCCAAAAGGCAGCTCCACAAACACGATTCATGAGATTATGTGTATGAGCAAGTGAAGGCTGTAGATATTGAGTTACATTTTATGAAAGGATAAAACAGAAGGACAAAATGTTAAACAATAATGTTGGCAAGAATATGGGGAGAAGGGAACTCTTATGTGCTGTTGGTAGAAATGTAAATTGGTGCAACCACTACAGAAAAAAATAAAGAATAGAACTACCATATGATTCAACAATTCCACTTCTGGAAATATGTCCAGAGGAAACAAAACACTGTTTCATCACCTGTAAAATGGGCATAAAATACTTATATGGTAGGGATGTTGCATTCAATGATAAAATATATGCAGGGGACTCTAGGTAGAAATTGGAATAGTCATTTGAAAAATATCAGTTTCTTTCATTGGTTATATATTGTAGATCTTACTCCATACCAATCATTAGATAATTTCATAAGACTATCCTTCAAATGGACTTAATCAAGTGAAGTTCTGTCTGTCTACCTAGGAAAGATTCCAGATGATCAAAAGTCAATTAGATGTCCAACAAGATTGGGGGATGTAGTGGGTGTTTTAAGTCTTTGTAGAAAATTCTTAAATTCTAAGGCAAGCAAATGTTAAACTCGTGGCCTACATGATTGATATAGAATCACAAAGGCAATTAAAGGCCATCTAGTCTGAATATATGAATTATTGAATCAGAAACAGGGTGGGAGGACGTTGTTTTTCATCCCAGGTTACAGGGCAAAGTGATAGAAATTAGCCTGGTACCCAGGAGTTCTGATTGTCAGGCCAGAACTCCTCAGATTTCTCTTTTGATTCTGACTTATATATTCATTCATTCATTCATTCATTGTTTATTCATTTTACAAAGTTTATTGAGTAGCTAAGTTGTGCCAGACCTTGTTCAAAATATTGGATACTCACATTGTCAATAATCTGATAATAACAGTGAAAATTTGTTGTGATCTTATTATAGGTAAAATACTATTTTAAGTGACTTGCATATATCAGCTCATGGATATTCACACTTTTGCAGAGATGGCATCTTGTATGCTTTCAGTATTTTGAAAGAATTAGTCAAAAGAAATTCCCATAGTTTAAATATTGAGAAATTATTATCCAAATAATGTACCTGTCTAATTTCTTAATAAATTGGGGGGAGGTAGGTGGAGTGGAAATTGTAATGTGCAAATAAGTTGTGAACTTTACATTCATTTTTAAATCTTTAATGTAAAACTGTTAATATTAACACATTATTTATTATATGTATAAAAAAGTATTACTGCTTATAAAAATGTTTTTGCATAAAAAAATGAAATCTGTCATTTAAGTATTTTCTGTATGTTGTATCCAGAGGTTACAACATTATTTAAAAACTTAATTTTTTTAATTTTTAAATTTTTCTGTTAAATAATTTATTTACAGACATCTTTGTCTTTGCTTGTCCCTTCAAATCTTTACACACACCACAGAATTAACCAAGTTTACCTGAAACTTGAATTCTAATTAATAATAAAATATATACTTTGTTGGCATATTATATTATACTTTAACATTATTATTTAATTTCTAAATATACCACATACATTTATAATTTAATATATTAATTGTAATGCTTTAATAAAAACTAGCAAAAATATGCATTATAAAAATATAATAATATAATTCTCAGATGAAGAAACTGAGACCAGATGAATTAAATAACTTTTCCATCATTGTATAGCAAATAAAATAAATTCAAATAGTGACAGTGTTATAATTAAACTACAGTTAAAAATGATGATTAACAACCAGGGAACTTCATATGGCAATGATGTTAAAAAAAGATTGGAAGCCAGTTAATAATGAGTGGAGGGATAATGTTCTAGCACCTGAGAAGGCTCAGGTATGTAAGAGCCTGGTGTGCTGATGCAAAGAAAAGGAGGCCAGTGTGACCAGAGTGTTGAGAGGAAGGACAGGAAGGAGAAGAGACATTGTTGGTGAGGAAGGCAGAGCCCAGATGGTGCAGTGCCTTCGACCACAGCAAGAGATTTCAATTTCATTACAAATTCAAAGGTAAGTCACTGAAACATTTGAACTGAAACCATAGTTTCTGTGCCTTTTATATTTTTTCTTTTTCAAACTAGTACACTATATATGATGGACTGTGAATAAAGGCCAGAACTAAATGGACTGAGTGTCTTCAAAATAGGGAATAAATAAAATATATAGACAAAATATAGGGAAAGAAATAACATTAAGATAGGGATGCTGCAGTCTCTAGTATTAGGTAGACGTAATTCTAGCTGAAAAGTATTCTCATGATCATCTTATAAATCATTTTTGACAGAATATATGTAAATTTCAGAAATGAAATCATGTATTTGAATACTCTAGTTACTGTGGAGATAAGATTAAATCTATGCTAACCTAGCAAAGCACTGTGTATTTAGCAGTTACTTGACCCCACTAACCTAGCAAGGAACACTTTTCTTTGTCAGAGAAGAAAGTGCTAGATTTCTATTTGTTTCCTGTTAGATGTTCTTTTTATCACAAACATCATGGGAACAGTTGTATGAGCTTGGGGAAATTAACTCAAGATACATATTTTAAATCTCTTTTGTTCAGCAACATGATTACATGCTGCAATAAATGAATTCATAGCAAGTCACAAGTGTAATTATATTATTTGATCCTTCTAATGACTTTAAGACCTCAGGTTATTTATTTATAGATGATATCTGAATAAGAGAATTAGAATTGAATTAAATGGAAAGAGTCTAACAGCTGTTCATCTATCTATATACTGCAAATGGAGTTAAAGTATCTAATATATGAGTAATGCTTTATAGTTTACAAAATGCTCGCACATACACAAAATTGTGTGATATAACATTTTATAAACATAGAAACCAGTTCCCAGAATGGTTAACTGACTTTTTCGATACCATCCTTCTAACTAGTTAAAAAAACAAAAGTCAAACCTAGGGATTCTTTCCACAATCCCAAGTGTGAGTCTTCAACTACATGCATAAGATACATAAGAACGAATTGTGTCCTATGAGAGGAGCCTGAGTGTAGCCTGCCAGTATTTTAACTAGTAGAGCCTGCTGACAGTATTTTCTGAAAGCAATGTTAATACATGTTATAAAATAAATATTTAACCTCATACTGCATGGACTGCACTCACATGATCTATCCATCAATGCATGTAAAATATATCATCATTTTTTCCCAAACTAGCAAGCATTAGAAGTTATATCATGTTGTTTTTCAGGCTAACACTAGTTGATCTATGTATTGTATTAGTTAATATTGACAAATACCATGGCATAGTCATGTTTCAGCTCAGCATCATTCTCAATGAAAACTTAAGGAAAATATTAGTTTATCATTTCCCCCAAATATTTATTTATGCGTATGGATTAGCCTAACACCATCAATGAGAAAACCAAGTAGAACATGAATTTAAATGTTTTCTATTATAAAATGAAATAAAAAAGAAACAGCATAGTTGCCTTAAGATGCATTTGTGAGTGCATACAATTGTATGCATTTAATATTTTTTAAAAGGTTTTTTTATTGTTATTCTATTATAGTTCTCCCAATTTTTCCCCTTTGCCCTTCTCTACCTATTCCACCCCGTACAACACAGTCAGTTCCCACATTGTTGTCCATGTCCATGAGTCATTCATACATGCTCTTTAATTAGTCCCTTCCCCTTCTTTCCACCATTATTCCCCTCCACCCAGCTCTCTGGTCACTGTCAGTCTGTTCTATGTTTCCATGCCTGTGGTTCTATTTTGCTCATTAGTTTATTTTGTTCATTAGATTCCCCTTATAGGTAAGATCAGATGGCATTTCTCTTTCACCAACTGGCTTATTTCACTTAGCATAATATTCTCCGGTTCTATCCATGCTGTCACAATAGGTAGGAATGCCTTTCTTTCTGCTGCATAGTAACCATTGGGTAAACGTATCCCAGTTTTTTTAATCCACTTACCTACAGATAGGCACTTAGGCAGTTTTCAGCACTTGACTATTGTAAATAGCACTGCTATGAACATAGGGGTGCATAAATTCTTTTGAATTGATGATTCTGGATTCTTAGGGTATTTTTGTACACCATGAATAAAATACCAGATAGAGAAACTAGAGAAAAAATCCCATTTACTATAGCAGCAAGAAAAATAAAGTACCTAAGAATAAACTTAGCCGAGGAAGTAAAAGACCTATACTTGAAAAACTATTGAACACTGAAAAAGAAATTGAGGAAGATACAAATAAATGGAAGTATATGCCACATTCATAGATGGGAAGAATTAACATCATTAAAATGTTCATACTACCCAAAGCAATATATAGATTCAATGCAATTCCTATTAAAATACCAATGGCATATTTCACAGATCTAGAACAAAAACTTCAAAAATTTATATGGAACAATAAAAGACCCTGAATAGCCTCAGCCATTTTGAGAAAGAAGAACAAAGTAAGAAGAGCATAACACCTGATATCAAACTATATTATGAGGCCACTGTAATGAAGACAGTCTGGTACTGGCATAAGAACAGACATATAGATCAATGGAACAGAATGGAGAGCCCAGAAATAAACCCAGGTCTCCAGGGTCAATTAATATTTGAAAAAAAAAGAAAGAAAATAGACTACCAACTTACACCATACACCAGAATATACTCAAAATGGATGAAAGACTTAAATATAAGTTGTGACTTCATAAAAGTCCCAGAGGAAAACATAGGCAGGGAAATTTTAGATATCCCACATAGCAATATTTTTGCCAATATATCTCCTAGGGCAAGGAAAATCAATCAATAAATAAATGATACTATATCAAATAAAAATGTTTCTTCACTCCTAAAGAAGCCATCATCAAAATGAAAGGGGAGCTTACTGTACAGGAGAAAATATTTGCCAGTGATATATCAGACAAGGGTCCAATCTTCAAAATATATGAAGATCTCATATGACTCAACATCAGGAAGACAAATAATCCAATTTAAAAGTGGGCAAAGGACCTGAACAAACAGTTCTCCAAGGAGGACCTTCAGAGGGTCCATAGGCATATGAAAGAATGGTCAGCATCACTAGCCATCAGAATGATGCAAATTAAAACCACAACGAGATATCACCTCACACTGGTCAGAATGGTCATCATTAACAAATAAACAAACAACAGCTGCTGGTGAGGATGCAGAGAAAAGGGAACCCTAGTGCATTGTTGGTGGGAATGCAGACTGGTGCAGCCACTGTGGAAAATATTACAAAATTTTCTCAAAAAACTAAAAATGAAATGCCTAAATTTTAAAACTTAAAGTTAGGAATGTAACTCATTACTTGTTCTGACCTTATCTTCCTGAAATAATTCTAACCTACTGTCCCAGGTGAGCAAACAGTAGGCAAAAATCCTCACCACTCCCCCCTCCTATTTTCCACCCTACTCAACAGCACTTCTACCTTGAGTGTGTCTGCTACAGCTGATCAGGCAAATATAGAGACTAACAAAGAGGTGTCATCTACACAGACTACTAAAAGATTTCCCTCCAAAAAATGAGATGCACCAATCAGATTATCCTTCAGCAATTTAAACCACTCAATAACAAGGGAACATTGAGTCAGTGATAAACATTTTCTTTGAGTGTTTTATAGTTCAGAGTCTATGGAAGCAATTAGAAGAGTCCAAGCTTTTGAAAGTTATACAAGAAGAGAATTTCAGAGGGAGTTCTTTGGGAGACAGATTAGAAGGAGTCTGAAACCCAGACATGGGATGTTGGAGTCCTCTGTCCCCAAGAGACAAGCAGCCTCTGTCCCTCTCTTCCTAGGGATTCCTGACCACATTTAACTTTAAACCTTGGGTAAGTGTGGGGCTCTTTAGATGCCTTATCATAAATTTCCATCTGCATGAGTGAATTTTAATGAGTTTTTCTTGCAACTCAGAAGATACGCTAACTGGAACATGAATAATTCCCTTAGCTTTGAGAATCTGGGTATGGGGGGGTACCCTCAAGTTATCTTTTCATCCATGAATAAAAATATAAAACAAGCAAAGTGTTTTAATTTTTTAAAGTAAAAGTGTATCCACTTTTATTGAAAAAGAAACCTGTGGAAGAAATTTTACAATCTATTAAGGTATCATGATTAGCAATTTATTTGCTACTAAAAAAATATAACTATGCCATCTATATAGTTAACCATATAGAAACATGATGCCTAAAATGTTATCAGAGATGATGTGAGCTAATCCAGTCACACATTCTATTTACATTTGGAATAAAAAGTCAGCACTTTACATACTATTTCCTGTGGCAGGTGTTGTCCACTATTAATATTCATGCTAAGTTTAAGAATAAGTAAAAAGAAGCACCTAATCTGAAAGAGTACATTATTGGTGACAAAAGAATAGTATCAACATGAGCAAGGAAACTGGGACTGCAAGTTTTGCATTTCAAGAAAATCACAATTTTTTTTTAAAGAAAACTATTTGTGGAAGAATGGTTGCCTGGGAGTTGCTCCAAGGCAGGCATTTATATTTATACAATTATTACATAAATTTTGTGCCTTTCCTTAAATTAGGCACTTTTAGTATTATCAGTTCCACTCTTCAACTTGTGAATGAATCACTTTACCCACACTTGCCAAATTGAAGTTTTCTCAGTTATATTTGTGAAGAATGTGATGAGAACATTTCTGAAAACACATTTTCTTGTTAAGAAACTGATTCTGTTAACAAATGCACTGACCATCAGACAATAGTTGTAATTTTTGTTTACCAGTACCTTAATGGAAAGAAGTATTTCATACACTTCCCAGGGGATCCTAGGTACTTTTATGGGACATTTTAAAATTCTTCAATCCAGGATCTATTCACCCCAATTTGTCTTTGACTATAAAGGAATTTAGACAATAGAATAAAATCACAGGAAGTGGCACTATTGGTGGGAATGCAGATTGGTGCAGCCACTGTGGAAAGCAGTATGGAGATACTCAAAAAATGGATCTACCTAATGGTTCAGTGATCCCACTTCTGGGAATATACCCAAATGAACCCAAAACACTAATCTGAGAGAACATGAGTACCCCTGTGTTCATTGCAGTGTTATTTATAATCACCAAGATATGGTAGCAGCCCAAGTTTCCATCAGTAGATATGTGGATAAAACAACTGTGAAAAAGAAGACAGTTTTACCTTTTGTGACAGTATGGTTGGACCTGGAGAACATTATGCTAAGTGAAATAAGCCAGTCAGAAAAAGACAAATACCATATGGTTTCACTCATATGTGGAATCTAATGAACAAATTGAACTAACAATGAAAATAGGAACAGACTCATAGATGGAGAGCAGGATGACAGCTGGGGTGGGGAGAGGTGCAGAGCTGCAGGGATTGAGAAAAAAGGAGAAAGGACTCATGGGCATGGACAACAGTGTGGTGATTGCTGGTGGGGAGCAGGAAATAAGGGGACTAAATGGTAATGAAAAAAAATACAATAAAGGAAAATATAAAGACTTAAACCCTCAAAAAAAGATAGTTCCATAATGTACTTTTTGATAATCAATATGAATATTTCATGGACTTAAACTATTAATAATATAATAGATTTTTAACTTATCCAAGGTATGATACTTAATAATGTCATTGTCCCAAAAGCGGCATTTGTTTTTACAATTTGACATAGAAGAATAAACTTCTCTGAAATAAGTAGCAGTTGCCAGGCTCCATGCCTAGCAACTTAATAGTAAATTCTGGAAGACCACAGAATTACCTCAAGATTGTATATTTGTACTGCTTACCTAAAATGAAGACATGGACATCTAATACAAAGCATTATGAGGCCTATAGCTTTGAAGCAGATACATATTTTTTTCCCACTAAGAAACTACAATTTTAAAGATAAAGCTTGTAGTCCAAAGACCCTAACTGAGTTAAGCATAAATAATTTATATTCATCTACGTTAAATGCCCAACTCTCTGGCATGTGAAGTGATCCAATTACCCGGGCCAGAAAAGTGCTTCATTTTCATTTTCTGGGGTGATATTTTTTAATGGTTGAATATCTGTAGGTATTTCTGCATGATTGCCTACAATGGAGTTGCTAATTCCCCATTTAAACTTGCTAAAAGAAGTTAGGTTATGTCTGCTATATTAAAATTTAAATTAATCCCAAATAGTCATATTGCATTATATTAATATGTTTTATGATTGTTTTATTTTTGTAGACTGTGGAAAGCAGACTTCTAGTAATAAGAAAAGTGTTTTTGCATAAGTATCTTTTGTTGCCTTTGTTCCTCTCATAGTCAGCTATAATGATAGTTATCTGACCAAAAGGACATTTCTTTTAAGAGAGAAAAATCATAGCATAATGAAGTGTTTTGAAGAAAACAGCATGCCTATAGATGCACAGCAAAAGGTAAGTATTCTACTTTCCAAGATCAAGTTTTGTGAGACCTGAATGTTGCTTTATGTTGTCCCTCATTTACAGCTACTTTTCTCTTTTGTCAAACATGAAAAAGTAAGAAAATTTCACAGATGGGAAAAATCATAAAGATTGACAGTTATTTTTTCCTCTAGTGTATTCAGACTAATTATTTCTTTTTTTCCTTCAATGGCATAGCTTTATCAGAGAGGGAGGCAGAATTATTATTTTTCTTTTGTTAGAATACCATAGAGTTTTAGGTTTGGGACACAGTTAGTTAGATTGAATAGTGGAGGCATAATTTTTAAGACACTGAGAGCAAATTCAAGAACTACCTCACTTTTACCTTCTTTATTTTTAACTTTAGGTTTAGGGGGGTTTACAAACACACCACAGCTCATAGTATTGACATCTTTGTTCCTGTAAGGCTCTTATTATGTTGTGTTTTCAAATCCCATTTACTCAATGATGTCCCTAGTTCCCCCACAGGAAGTAACATGAGACAAAAAATAAAACTTCTGACTTCATAAGCTTTCAAGGGTCATTAATAGATGAAGGTGAAAATGAAGGAAGAGAGAAAAGAGGGGCTTATTAAGAAAATAAAAAATAATTATCTGATTAATCAGGTCTTCATTTATGAAAACAGTTTTGATATATGGTTATAATATGATAACATTTAAAATTTACTATCACATGCAATCTACTGTCATTTTACATTGTTCATTCGAAGATCTAATAGTCATCCTTGATTTATCTCTTTCTTTCAGCTCTCACATACAATCCAATAATAATACATCCAAAACATGTCTCTGTCCCTGTTTACTCTTTCCAATCTCTATTCCTATTCTGATCTAAAACACCATTACTTCTCACCTGGACTATCGGAACAATCTACTTCTTATCCCTGTGCTCCCACTCTTTCAAGTACATTTCTGCCATGTTGGCCTTTTCCTTCCAACCTCAGGTACTTTGCATTGACTCTCTCCTCTGCCTGGAAAACACTTTGGAATTTCACTTATTTTACTTCTTAACACACTTCATTTTCAGTTACTTGAGGATGATTTCAATGATCATCCTAAAAATGTAGCCCTACCCTAACACAAGTCATTCTCCATTTTAATACTGGGTTTACTTTTTTAAATTGCTAGTTGCTATTGAAAAGTTTATTTGTTTGTTTACTTGTTTATTTTATATCTTTCTCCTTTTCTCAATTCCAAATAAGAGATGAACTCCATGAAAGACATGGACAGAGTCCTTTTCAGTGCTACCTTCCCCAAACCCGGAACAGTAGTCACAGGATAGGCAATTGATGAATATGTATTAAATAGGTAAAAACACCAGGCATATTATTAGGGGATATACATCCATTCTAAGAGCAGTTATACCTTATTATTATTATTCCTGTTTTGTTGGTGAGGAAAGTGAAGCTTAGAGAGATTGCATGAATAATAAGTGGCACATCTAGAATTAAAACTCTTATTTGTTCTGATTCCAAAGTTCTTGGCCTTTTTATTGAGTCTTTATAAAGTTGGCTTCCTTGGATTTGCACAACAGCCCTATAATGTAGGCATTACCATGCCCATTCTCATAGATGAGAAAGTTTAGGCTTAGGATAATCAATCCTTTTGTCCCAAGTCACACAGGTGAAATATAATGAAGTCAGAATTTAAATCTTATTTTTCTCTGACCCAACCTCATGCTCTTTCCATCCATCATGTCACCTCATCTCTCACATCAAAGTTCTAAAGTTAAGGTAGTAGAATATAAGATTTTAACAACAAAAGATATTAAATGTAAGTACATCATATTTTTCTATAATAGGTATAAAATTTTTGCCTTCAGTATATAGTGTAAATGTCAGTGATCAACCCTTTGAAGAATACGCATCTTTAACCTCATCAGCATCTTTTTATAAGGCAATTTGTGCTATAATAGATCCTTTAAAGATAGTCCATATTTATGGGTCTACAAGTTCAGTCGTCTGGTTAGTAGTAGCCACACAGATTTATGCTTTGCAATAAGATCAGCTTTGATTGTAATTTTGTGGCACAAACTATTGCCACTGGCCCCCAAATCCATTCTCTCCTTTTCTTCCTGGATACATGGGTACATTTTTCTTGGTACATGACCACAATTCTTGGAATCTAATACACTATGTGTGGCCATAAGACTAAATTTCAGACAGTGGAATGTGAGAAGAAGGACTCAGCACCTCTTATTGAAAGACTGACCCAGGAAAAATAAATTTCTAATGCATTCATTGGTTTTAGAAAGAAAGACGAAGTGAGAGAGAGCGGGAGAGAGAACAATTTGTTGTTCCACTTATTTATGCATTTATCAACTTATTCTTGCATGTGTCTTGACCAGGGATCAAATTCACAACCTTGGTGTATAGGATGATATTCTAACCAACCGAGCTACCTGAAAAGAGCCCCAGTGAAATCTTTTATGAAGTTTTGTCAGAGTTCTTTCTCCTCCTGATGATTGAAATGGAGGTCACGCCAAGGCCACCTTGGAGGTATCCCTAAGTTTGTGCTCCTGAAAAAAATGGGTTGAAGTAGGATGATCCACAAACCTGTACACAAAATAGTACTGTACTGTTGAGGAAAAAATAGTCCATTTCAGTCTGTTCAGCTACAGTTTCTACAATGAATTAGCTCATATAAGGTTGCTAAGCAGGGAAATTATTTAGAATCATGCATAGATGGTAACTTTGTACATGATGTCACCTAGTATGGTAATGTATTTACTTTAAAGTAACAGCTGCAGATCACCAACTCTATTAGTATGGCTTCACAGAATGAACCACAGAGCAATTCAGAATTGTCACTTCCCATTCACTCCATGATCGTTCTGGGTTTGGATGATCTTCTCTGGTCTTTGTCTCCATAACTCTGAAGCCTAATTATTCCTGCACTCTTCCTCCACCCTTGTTCTCCTACCTTCTTAAATGTAGCTTCCAAGTATTTTCTAACTTATTAGTAATTTAACATATTTTTTAAAGACACTTAATTTTTTAAAACAGTTTTAGATTCACGGCCAAAGTGAATGGAAAGTACAGAGAGTTCCCATATACCACTTAAAACCAAACACCCCAGGCAGCCTCCCTCACTCTCACCATTTCCATCAGATTGGTACATTTGTTACCATTAATGAATATGCAATGACAAATCATTCATTCAAAGTTCATAGTTTATAAAATGGTTCACTCGATTTTATTCTATGTTTTTTTACAAACATATGATGACATGTACCCACCATTATAGTATCACACAGAAAGAGTTTCACTGCCCTTAAGATCTTTGTGTTCCACCTATTCATCTCTCCGTTCCTTCCTAACCTCTGGCAATTACAGACATTTGTACTGCCTTCACAGTTTTTTCTTTTCATGAAGTCATATACAAATAGTCCCTAGCTTATGTAATTTGACATGATATTTCAACTTTACAGTAGTGCAAAAATGACACACATTCGGTAGAAACCATAGGTTTTGAAGCCTCTTCCCCAACTCTCTTTTTCCCAGATGTCCTGTTATTTTTAATATTTGATTTTATGGAATGGGTGTTTTTTTTTAAGGAATGGATACACTGAATTCTTGTAGAAGTACCCTAACTGAGTTTGAGCCATTACAAATTTTGGGGTCTCAAGATTACACGAGTTAGCCTACTCTAGTTTATACAGATATTTAACTAAAATTACGTTACCCAAAGAGTAGGGCATTTTGAAGCAGTACTGTTAGAAGCAGTGTAGAAAAGTAGTTGTGTGACCTTGAGGAAGTCTCTAAATCTTAATTGTCTTACATATCAAATAGATGCAGTATGCTTCTGTGAACATTCAACAAAACAGTCTGTGCAATGGACGTGGTTTAACACTGGCTTATAGTAGTCACTCAAACATTTCAATTGCAACTTTTATCATTTGCTTTGATATCAAACATACCATAGTTCTGCCACTTACTATCTATGCAAACTTAGGAATGCTATTTAAAATTTTACAGCATCAGCACAATTGAATTAATTACCTTAACTCATTGTTCCTGGGAGAAATAAATGAGGTAATATATGCAAAACTAGTAACACATACTGGATCACATTTAAGTAGAAAAAATGATATTTGAACAATTTCCCAGGAACAGAAGCCACACTTTAAAAAATGGGTTTTCAGTGTTTTTCAAGTAACATCTTGAAGATAGCTACTGTTCTTGCATATATATCAGAATGGTTCCAGGGGATATGAGTGAGAAGGAAATATATCTTTAATCCATAGCAGATGTGCTAAGCTTAAGGAAAAAAAAAAATTCAGCTACAGTACTTTTCTCTAATTTACCCAGGGGCATGTTCATAGCAAGAAACTAGGTTGGTAATCAGTTTATTAAAATTCTTTCTGGACTTTATTATTTTCAATTTAAAGAAGGAAAATAAGACAAATGACATGTATCAAAAATAAATTCCATAATTTGAGAATTAAGCAATAAAAAATAAAGAAAATTGAAGAAATTATATGTGAATATTAATTAGTTACTGGTCTGCAGAAAGCCTTTTTGTTCATATTATAGAGGGGAACCATAAAAAGGAAGCTTAATAAATATGGCTTCCTCAAAAAAATTTTCTGTCAAAATGTTTATCTCCTTTATGCACCCACCCAAAAGGCAAACAACTAATTAAGACAAATATGACTAACACATATATCAAATCATTGATAAGATTAATGCTTTCATTCTATTGCAATCTTCCTTATGAAAAAAGGGGAAACATTTAAATAGAAAGATGTTATGATGGACTGTATATTTTTGTCCCCCTACAATATATGATCTAATTTGTTGACATCATAAGATCCAAGTGATGGTATCAGGAGGTGGGGCCTTTGGGAGGTTGATTAGAAGGACCTCATGCATGGGATTATTGCCATATTAAAGAAACCCTTGAGTGCTCTCTCTCCCTGTCTGCCACACACAGACACAATGAGAAAACAGCTGCATATGATCCAGAAAAGTGTCCTCAGACAATCTATCAGTGCTGTGATCTTAGACTCTCAGCCTCCAGAACTATGAGAAATAAATATCTGTTGATTATAAGCCTCCCAGTCTGTTGTATTTCTTATTATAGAAGCCAAATGAATTAAGACAGATAGGTAAATTTCAAATTCAGATAATTCATTGCACAAATATTTATTAAGCAACTAGTATATTCTAGACAGGGTTTTAAGTTGGTGGGAATTAATACCAGAATTCTTAAGATAGTAACAGCTTCTTATCTCAGAAAGTTTCTATTCTATTGCAAAGATGACAGCAGAAAAGTAAACAAAAGACAATTACATCAATAACATAATCACAGTCAGTAAACAAGTGCTATATAAAAGTAGAGGAAGTAGATATAATGGGGGAGAAGGTATTTTTGGATGGGGGGCATACAGAAAGCTTCTCTGAAGAGGTAACATTTGAACAGAACAGAGTGGAATGAGATAGTGAAACTCGTAAAGATTTAAAGACAGGGATAAATTGTTGGTACAGCAAACAAATAGCATGGTCAAGATCTTTGAGATGGAAACAAACTCAACATACTCTAAGAAGAGCAAGGTCCATATGGCTGGAGCAGAGTAACAGGAAAGGTGGTTAGAAAGGAAAAAGATCCAGACAGATCATGTGGGACAACTGAAGCAATAACTATATTTTCAACATAACCTCACTAATAATAACATATGTGTAGAATAAAAATATAATAAGAAAAGGTTTTACCTATTGAAATGGCAAGGATTTAATGATAGTTTATGTTGTTGGGCAGATAGTGAATGATAGATATTCTCAAACCTCCTGTAAGAATGAAAAGATGTAATTCTTCACCAGAGAGAAATTTGACAGATGTATCAAAAGTTTAAAACACATTTATGATATCTTACTATTTAACATATGTTGAACATATATATGGACACAGATATTCATATATTATTATTTAAAATAATGTAATATTGGAAATAAACTAATGTACAGCTATAGGAGATTATTGCATTAGTATGGTACAATGATAATATGGAATGTTATCCAGAAATAAAATAATATTTTCAAAGACTACTTAATGAGACATGAACTACTTAGAATAATATGTGGAATGGAAAAAGGCAGTAAAGAACCAAACAAAAATGACCCCAATTCTATTGAAAAAAAAAGAAAAGAAAAGAAGTGAAAAAAACTTTGCGATGTAAGCAGTAATGATACAGAGAGATCTGATTAAGATTCCTGGGGAGAAGTAGGAAGGACCTTTCTTCCAAAATTGTGTCGTTTTTGTGTATTATGTTGTTTTACTTTATAAACTAGCCCTATAGAGACTAACAGGGGAACTCAGGTGCTACGGTTTAGCCTTAATTGAGAGGCTTAAGTAACTAAAGCTGTGAGTTGATAGGTTTAAGTAACTGCTTTTGAATAAAAGCAGTCCTTTATCACCATACCATTGCTGTCTGGAATATTGCTTAGAGGGTGGCAGCAGGCACCAGGACTCCAACTTGCTGTTTGGTAACAGTAATTATCACTGTGTTGAGGAATTATGTGATTTTATCTTTCTCTTTATATGCTCCGTTTTCCCAATTTTTGTGCAATAGCGATGTATCGCTTTTATAGTCAGAAAAAAAATATTATTATGAAACTGAAGTTTGCATTCAAAAACTTTTTACTTTTTATAAAAATGATCTATGATGAGTAATTCCAGTAGTGGATTGTATGTACACCTTGTTGACGGTAGACAGAAAAATGCAAGCTGCTCTGGGTGTATTTTTGAAACGAGTCATCACAGAATAATGGGCTCTTAGATGCCAAGAGACTATGGAGGTCACTTAGTCAAAACACTTTGTTTTAAAGATGAGGAAGCTGAGACTCAGGAAAGATAAATGATCTGCCAAGGACTCCACAATGAGATAATGACAGATATTAGACTAAATACCTCTACCACTTGCTTCTGTTTTCCTGTATCTCAGAACACCTCCTCAAGCCTAACAACCTAACAGCAATATTACCAAAGTTTCCGGAGAAGATACCTATGGCTAGGGGCTACCTCTACTGTGTAGGAAGAAATCTATCTCTAGTGATGGAGCCTCAATTGACAGTGTAACCACTTGTGGACTGAAGAACTAAGTGCAAAGAGGAAAGAAAACGATCAGTGAGAGTCAAGCGGCAGTGACACTTTAGAGCAGCAATTTTCAACCTTTTATTTTTTAATCTCAAGGCACACATGAACTACTTACTAAAATTCTGTGGCACACCAAAAAATATATTTGTTACCAATCTAACAAAATATATAGAAATGATTTTGATTCATTCACACCAGACGGTCATTGTTGTGTTAGCTGTTGTCATTTTTTAACTTTATTTTTATTGTTTACACTATTACAGATGTCCTCGTTCCCCTGCTTTGCCCACCTACCCCCACTCTCACCCCTCTTCCCTCTGCCCATTACCACAATATTGTCTGTGTTTCTGGGTTATGCATATGTGTTCATTAGCTAATTCCTTCACCTTATTTCATCTGTCCTCGATTCCCTCACCCCCTTACACCTGTCAGTCTGTTCCATGTACCTATGCCTCTGTTTCTATTTTGTTCAGCAGTTTATTTTGTTCATTAGATTCCACATATAAGTGAGGTCATATAGTATTTGTCTTTCATTGACCAGCTTGTTTCACTTAGTGTAGTTTACTTGACAAGCTAAGGGAGAAGAGGTCAGTGTTCCTGACTAAATAATCAGATATTGCATGTTTTAAAAAATCACAGGTTGAAAGTGGCTGCTTTAGAGTATTCATTTTTATAAGAATAAGTTCAGCCAGGGAAGGTAACTGGAGCAGCAAAATTAGAAACTATCCTATCCATTCTTTCTTTAAAAAAAGAGGACCAAGTTATATGGAACCAAGAAGGAAGGGTCAGATAAAATGCCTAGAGATGGTAAGTTGGGGAAAGTGTCTCTCTAAGGACACTATGCCTCTCATTTCCCTATGGTTTTGTATATTGAAAGTTCTTAAAGTCCTTACACAATGAAAGGTTATTCTTGTACCTCAAGAATCTAGATTGATAGTTCACCATAGTTATTTCTGCCATCATATGCTTCAAAGATATTATCCTCATGCTTGAAATGCTAGCATCTGAATGATGTAACATTTATAACTGTAATGCAAGATTTGTAGTACAATTTAGCAATTCCAGAGTAATGCTGAATTCCAAAAGATCTTGGATGGCACAGTGAAGAAATAGAAATTACCATATGACAAACCTATATATAATTCTAATTCATTACTTATTAACTTTGAGTAATGAGCTTCAGACACTGTATCAATTCTACCTGATATGACCAAAAGGATAAAATGACTCAATGAATGCAAAACACAGGGAACCATATATGGAATATAGCAGGCACACAATAAATATTAGAGATTCTTCCCATATTCTTTACATTCGAATATGAAGGTCTGCCCTTCATCCCTTCTATTCTTCTAAAATATAATTAGAGTTTACTGAACTGGGAACCCACTTTATGATCTTCAGTGATGCTCCTGCAGAGCTGTACATCTCCTGGACACTCAGTACTCATCGACCAACCCTTTAATAATGGAGATCTCCCACAACACTAAAGATGAAGATAAAAGCTTTCTCTGACATATGAGCAACTGAAATTGCCCATTGATCACTGAAATGGATATCCACAAACCTAACAGAGGGTTTTGTAGCTGCTGCATATATATCAAAATGTGAGTATGTTTCTGTGTGTGTGTGTGTTTTGCATACATGGAGGAAAGAGTGTAGTTTTTGACATGCAAAATTACTGAATCAATGGAATAATGAACAATGTAATGATGTGTTCTATTGCACTTGTTGTCTGTGTGCCTTAAAGGCACAGGCAAACTCACAGGAGGACTTGCAAATTTCAATTTTCAATTCCTTCCCCACTGAGCAAGAAGTGAAATGGAAAAATAAATGTTGTCAATTTGAGCTTTCTAATATATTTGGTATAAAAGGATATTAAGTTTGAAAGTGAAGCAATTCATTTATTCTCTGCATGGCTATAACCTAATCTTGTTTTGGATGGAAATATAGATCATGAATGCGGGAGCCACAAACTGGTGAGTCTATCTCTATATTGACAACCTACATTTGCACACTTACATACAACTCTTTTAACTATCCCTGGGAATCAGTTTTCTAATGTTAATATTTTTAAACCTTAGTATATGTGTATAAGAATCACCTGTGGAGATTTATAAACATACAAAGTCCCAGTCTGCTGTGAACATTTTTAATTCAGGAATCCACATATTTTAATGAACATCTCAGGCACTTCTAGTGCAGAGGGTTGTCCCTCATACATTTTGAGAAACTGCTACAGGTGCCCTGTTCTTTCTTGTTAGTTCCTTCTAATGGGGCTTCAGCCAGGTCATCATCCTCCCCTCTATTGTTTTCCACCAAGAAATAATTTTTTCGCTAATTTTTAGCAATCTTTATTGCTATTTTGCTTTTCTAATTTATACAGTTAATGTAATACATCTTCTTCATTTGGCTTCTAGAACACACTTGTGCCTGCTTTTCCTCTCACATCTTTGGCCAGTTTTCCTCAGAAGCCTTACTTATCTTCCCCACCTCTCAATGCTGATATTTACAAGGCTCAGACCTTGGATATTTTTTTTGTTTGTTTTCTATCAAAATCACTCCATAAACAATCTTATTTATCTCATGGCTTGTATCTCCAACTATCTATTTGATACCTCCACTTGGATGTTTCAAAAGGATTTCAAGCTTCTCATGCCCAAAACTGTGATCCTGATATCTCTCTAAACCTGATTCTTCTTCAGCCTCCTCCATTTTTCCAGCTGCCAAAATTTTGGGGACTATATTTGACTCTTTTCTTTCTTTTATATCCTGCATCCAATCCACTAACAAATACATTGGTGTTACTTAAAAATGTATTTATAATTGGAACACTTCTTACCACACCCAAATCTCCCACTCTAGTCTAGTTACTACCATTTTTCTCCTGTGTGAGTCAAAGCTTTTTCATTAGTCTACCTCCCTCTCTGAGCTGTTCTACAACACTTAGCATGGACTTGTTAAAATATAAGTCAGAGTATATTACTCTTCAAAACCCCAAAACAACTAATCTCTCTCAGAGTTAAAGCCAAAGTCGGTACTATGACCCCAAGGCCCACAATAATCTGGTGACAAGGCCGCTACTTTCCATCAAATGCCCCCTTATTTCTCTACTCGGGCCACAGTGGCCTCCTCACAGTTCCTGGAACATGGAGCCATGCTCCCACCACAGAACATTTGCAACTGCTGTTTCCTCTCTGGAATGTCCTTCCTTGATATACATGCATGGCTTGCTCTTTCACTTATTTCAGTTTTTTACTTAAAAAGTCACTTTCTCAGAGAAATCTTTCCTAAAATGTCAGCACTTCCCTCCTTCTCTTAACCACTGGCAGTCTGTAATCACGCTTCCTGCTTTTACCCTTAGCTCTTATTCTATCTGAAAGATTTTTTTACCTGCATCAGCCATATTTGAACTCTAGTTCTTCGAGTGTGTTGCTTATTACTGTATTCCTGCCACGCCTAGAACAGTGCCAGACAGTACCAGGAATTCAATAAATACTGGTTGAATGACTTAGTGAACAAATGTTTAATTCCTGAGGCCCTACAATCCATTCAATTTATTTCTAATATTTTCTCCATTTCTGTTCTTCATATTTTCTAATCTCTTTTCTCATAAATAAACATATGCCAAATACCTTTATGTGACAAAAAAATATACAGTTTTCTACCTAATATTGTTTGACTGTATTTATTTTCCTCTTAAAATTATAGTTTTTAGGAGACTTCCAGCCAAGATGGAGGCCTAGACTGACATGTTCTATCTCCCTCCACAACTAAAAAGGAATACTACCACAAAACCAGAAATAACCAGAAGTTCCAGGAAATAAATGGAAGTCCAGCATATGAAGTTAAAAAGAAGTGTGCTTGTATGGATGGATAGGAGTACAGGAATTAAGAAGCAAAGTAGGAGGGAGTGGAATAGACAGGAAGATGTTGAGAAGAAGTATATGCACAACCAGTGAGCATGGACTAAGGAGGGGGCAAGTAGAAGGAGGGGGGTCACTCGGTGGAGTGAAACAAAGGGAAAAGAAATTGGGACAACTGTAACAGCATAATCAATAAAGCGTATTTAAAAAATTATACTTTTCACTTTTATATCACCATCCACATGATAAGCATTAATGTAATCAAGTTCTAACATAATGCTGTTTTCTTCACAGATCAGGGGAGTATTCTTTCAGTGAGTGGCCTGAGATTACATTTACTTATCATTCTTTTATCCTTCATCTGCCCCCAATGCTGGGCTTTATTTTCCCATAATGCATGCTCTCCCCACTCATACCAGTGCTTTATCATATCTCTCTTCATGCAGTTTTCTCATCTTTGAAACGCTCCCAGATCTTAACTATGACGCATTATTCTCCCTAGATGTATGGCATATCTAATCAACTTGACTCTTTCCTTTAATGCTTGTGTCTTAAAACTTGTTTATTTTTGCACTTCTAAAGTTTTCTTGATATAGGAAACATTTTATCTATGTAGTTTTTATTCATTTGGCTTAAAAAAAAAAAAAAACTCTCTCTCATTCTGTAATTCCCCTTCCTCAAGTCTCTCAACAGTTAAACAAACCTCAAATTCCAACCTCAGTTTAAAATGTGGCATATACGCCAGTGTTAATAGTTATAGCCAACATCAGCAAAATTTTTGGATAACACTTTGTTTCAAAATGGAACTATTGGCTCATTAATCTGGCAAAATTCTTTGCATAGTGTGAAGGCACTAACCCATGTGCCAAGTACCTCCCTTTACATTTTTGCTGGGTAAATGTATCTGTAGCAATGATATAATAAAGACGATGCAAATTTTAGAAGAAACTGACATCTGCATTTATAGTATGATGCCTTTGTGCAAGTTTTAATCATAAATAGTAAAGATGGGCTACCTGACATTAATGGAAAAAAATAAAAGAAAAATTCATGATAATTTATTATTTCACAAATTAATCATGTTCTTCTTGCTGACTGATTTAAATCAGACATTGTTTAAGAGGAGATAGTAGCGCCTTGACAGAACAAAATTCTAATCTTCAATAAATATTTTAATGCTTATGACTCACAAAATACATGCCTTTTTTTTCTTCACAATTCACCAACAATCTTGTGCGATAATATTCTGTAAAACATTACCTTCTTTTTTTTTTAAGTATATTTTATTGCTTATGCTGTTACAGTAGTTCCAATTCTTTTCCATTTTGCTCCCCTCAGCCCAGTACCCGTCTTCCATCCAGCAATCCCACCCTCCTTAGTTCATGTCCATGGGTCATGCAAATAAGTTCTTTGGCTTCACCCTTTCCTATATTATTCTTAACATACCCCTGTTTTGTGCCAACCAATTATGCTTCTTAATCCCTGCACCATTTCCCCATTTCTCCCCCACCCCTCTCCCAGCTGATAACCCTCCAAATGATCCCCATACCTAAGATTCTGTTCCTATTCTGGGTTGCTTAATTGGATTTTATTCCTTTTTTTAAATATATTCAGTTATTGATAGTTGTGAGTTTGTTGTCATTTTCATGTTCATAGTTTTGATTTTCTTTTTTTTAAGCAAGTGCATTTGACATTTCATATAATAATGGTTTGGTGATGATGAACTCCTTTAGCTTCACCTTGTCTGGGAAGCACTTCATCTGCCCTTCCATTCCAAATGATAGCTTTGCTAGATAGAGTAATCTTGGTTATAGGTTGCTTTTAATCACATTGAATACTGCTTGCCAGTCCCTTCCTGCTGCAAAGCGTCCTCTGAGAAATCAGCTGAGAGTCCTATAGGCACCCCCCTGTAGGCAACTCTCCGCCTCTCTCTCGCTGTCCCCAGGACTCTCTATCTTTCACCTTTGGCATCTCAGTCATGATGTGTCCTGGTGTTGTCCCCTCTGGATCCAGCTTGCCCAGGACACTCCGTGCTTACTGGACATGTATGTCCATCTCCTTTGCAAAATTTGGGAAGTTTTCCTCATTTTTTCCAATTCTTGCTTCCTCATTCTGCACTTGTTGACTTTTCTTTTCTTCCTTATGTTCCAAATCATTGGTTTTAACCCTGGTTTTCTTCCCTTCACTATTGGTTTTGTGTGGATTTCCCTTCCTTTCACTTTGCATAGCCTTCACTTTTCTTATGTATTTGCCATACTCAAGCATATCTGTCAAGCCTGTGAGCATCTTTATCACCAGTGTTTGGAATTCTGCATCTGTTAGGTTGTCTATCTCCTCATCTGTTAGGTTGGCTATATCCTCGTCACTTAGTTCTCCCACTGGAACCTTGATCCACTCCCCCTTTTGAGACATACTTCTGTCTCCTCATTCTGACAAGCTGCTGTGTTTGTTTGCCTCCATGTCCCAGGTAGAGCTGTTGCTCCTGTTACGTTGTAAGGGGCAGAGCCTTAGGGATTCATCAGTACAGGGTGGCCTGTTTCATCTTGTTGTGGCAATGTATGTGGTCCGAGAGGGAACAATGCTGCCTGCCCAGCACTCGCCCCTTTTCCAGGCAACTCTCCCACTTCTGCATGGGACTGGCGCCACTCTAGCTGCTGCCCTGGCCATCGTTCCCAGAGTGGGTGGGTATGTGGACATTCTAGGGCCATGGGGTTTCTTTAAACAAGCAGACTCTGCTGAGACCAGCAGTTTCTGCCTCCACCCCAACCCCCACTGGTCTGCACAGTCAGAAGCAATGAGGCTTGATTTTCCCCGGTGCTGGGACCATGGGCTGCGAGGTCTGGTGATAGCTGGGAATGCTCCCCAGGTGTGCCTCCTGACTTCTTAAAACATGTGACTGTACTTTCCACTGGCTGGCTGCTCTTGCTGCCACCACACCGCATCCCCTCCACCCGGGCTCCGCCCCTTCTACCTGTCTGGATGAGTATTTCTTCTTTATATCTTTGTTTGCTGGACTTACATGCAGTTTGATTTTCTGGAACTTCTGGTTGTTTCTAGTTTTGAGGTAGTTGTATTTCTCTTTAATTGTGGAGGGAGATGCAGCATGTCTGTCTACCTCTCTATCTTGGCCAGAAGTCTAAGCCTTACCTTCTTTAGAGCAGACTTGAACAATTTCCCTCTGCATTTTTATTAGAAAAAGGGGGAGGCTGAAAAACTGGATTATGAAGGTCCTTGTATTAATTCATTATCCTTCCTAGAGGTGAAGGTGGGTTGTATAGACATGGTGCACTGAAGCATAACTCCCTTACTATATGGTTGGATTTTTATTTTTAATAACTCCCTGTAAAAAGGAAAAAAAGTTTAAGTTGCTGATTTATAAAAGAGAAAATATGTGTAATAAAATAGAAAGTATGCATGTATGTCTGATGTCATAGTTTTTCTACTATTGAATATCAAATCTACTGAACTACAGCAAATGATAGTGAGTGATAAGGAAGAATGACAAATGAAAAATCTGAAAACAACTTTAGTCATTTAATGTTTAAGTGTGGACAAAAATCTCACCACAGATTCTAAAATAAAAATTCATAAATCATCAGATTTTTAACCAAGAGCTTATTAGATAATTGCAGACTCATGTAGCAATAGTTCTTTACGTCTCAGTCTTTATACTGAAAATAATCCATAGAATTGCAAATAGTTTATGCAAAGTATCAAATTGAAAACTGTTAGTTTTAACACATATCTATCTAGTAGAAAATACAAACTTTTGTAAAAGAATAATTCAACATTTGAAGATTTTGATCCAATATGGATATTTTCAAGTTCTAGTATCCGCTGGAGAATTAACATAATTAAACATAGCTAATATGAGTCTTATATATCATTATTTTGCATACTCTTGATAATGGGGGAAAAACTGTCAACTAAACTACTAAAATAATATTTTGTTATCTTTAGAAATGTTATGTTTATTCAAATAACTTTCAAATGGATTCATACATAGTTTTTAAAATTACTACTGTACATAAATAAAATAAAAATATTAGCAAATACTTTGGTTTAAATACCTTTGTGTACATAGGATTTTCATTTTTAATAACTCTGTGAAAAGAAAAAAGTTAAAGTTGCTTATTTATAAGAGAACATATATAATAAATAATAAATAATGTATATATATTTTTAAGATAATAGCTTTTCTGAAACAACCTCTATTTCAGAATCCAACTCTTCCTAATAAAACAGAATTATTAAACTCTGTGTTTTCACATAATGTTATTTGCTGGGCCATCAAAGTGTTTATGATACAGCATTTATTAAAGTAGGCACCACTATTGTCTTTGAAGTTTTCTCCCTATCCAACAATACTATTCTATAAGGTTTGATACTCAAGGTTTTCTTAATCTTACCAGAGGTGTTGAGTGATGTCAACCATGTTATGACTGCCACTTGACTGAAAGTGTTTGAGAGAAGCAAAGATTTATCCTAATTTTAGACTTGTTTAAAATGAGAAAAAGAAATACATCTTAGATTGATGAAATATGGTATGTATACTACTTACAAAATATGTCAAGTAGTTTTTGTTTTTTTTTCTTTCTGTGACAACAATTTTATGTACAAAAAGCTTATTTCTACAAGTACAGTAGTCCCTGCCTTATCCATGGGGATACATTTCAAGAACCCTAGTGGATGCCTGAAACCATGAATAGTGTGAAATCATATATATATATATATAATAATATATATATTACCCTGGCTGGTTTGGCTCAGTGGATTGAGCGTCGGCCTGCGAACTAAGTGTCGCTGGTTCGATCTTCCAGTCAGGGCACATCAGAGAAGGAAAACTCTGATTCCAAAAAACCTCCGCTGCCTTGCGGCATACCTCTTCAGGGGAAAGGCTAAGGGAGTAAACCCCGACAGAAAATCCGGAGCCGGAATCCCTAAGGCGGTTTGACGTTATAGTCAACACCGGCAACTCCTGCGGCGCACCTGAAGCCAAGCTGTATTGACTCCGTCTTTCCCTTGGATCCTTCAGCTGCGAAGAGAGGGGGGGTCTGCTGCATGGGCAACAGCAGACCCTCCATATCACCCTGCCCAGGCTCTGTAGCTTCAGCTTCACTGGAGAGGACACTCCAGCGTCATCGCAAGATGTCGATTCAACACGGGAGGAGACAGATACCGTGTCACTCCCGAGTCGGACTGCACAACCATTCTCGGCGGTGCAGATAGACTCTTAAGAAGCTACACCATCGTCTCTCGAGACGGACGGCTGCCGACGACTATATATATATATATATATATATATATATATATATATATATGGCTATGATACAGTTTAATTTATAAATTAGGTACAGTAAGAGATTGACAACATTTAAAACTATGCCAGCCAGAGAAAGACAAATGTCATATGATCGCACTTATATATGGAATCTAATGAACAAAATAAACTGACAAAACAAAACAAAAGCAGGCATGCGCACAGGGAACAGACTGACAGCTGTCAGAGGGGAAGAGGGTTAGAAAACTGGATGAAAGAAGGTGAAGGTATTAATCAAAAAATCATTTATATATATAAAATACAAAGTCACAAACAACAGAGTGGTGCTAGTCAGAGGGAAAGGAGGGAGGAGGCAAAGTGGAGGTGGGCATAGGTGGGGGAAATGAGGATGGAAAGAGACTTTTGGATGATGGGTGCATGATGTAGTGTGCACATAATGTTTTATTGAGGTGTTAAAACCTGTATGGTTCTGTGAACCAATGTGGCCCCAATGCATTCAATTTTTAAAAAAATAATGCAATTCCAACAATATACCATAGTAAAAGTTATGTAACTGTGGCATAATTAATATAAGGATTACTGGAACACAAGCATTGTGATACCATGACAGTGAATCTGATAACTGAGTGAGCAACCTACAGATAATGTATACAGTGTGGATATGCTGGACAAAGTGATGATTCATGTCCTAGGTGGGATGGAATGGGATGATGTGAGATTCTATCATGCTACTCAGAATGGCATACCATTTAAAACTTATGAATTGTTTAGTTCTGGAATTTACCATTTAAAACTTTTAGACCATGGTTGATCACTAGTGAGTAAAAGTCAAACTATACTGTATTATACAATGTCTTCTGTTTTAATGTTTCAGTGTTTCCACTTGCCTCATCTTTCTAGTGGTCACCTTAAATATCCAGTTTAGTTCATCCATGTACCTCTCCATATATTAGTCATAGAATTCAATTTAAAGACAAACAAGATTCTTTAATACAACTTTTTCAGAACTTGTAACATATTGTGATCCTTTAAGTGTGACAAATCCTGTAGCATTTCCAGAAGTTATTTGATCACAGAACTTTTTAATTGTATATGTTATAGGATTTGTGCTTTGGAAAGACTCTTAAAATTAGCTAAGATTCTTCGTAGGGTTTCTTTGTGGTGTCTTGTCTCTGCTATGTGGCACTATAAATTCCTAGAAATCTGGGGTTGAATGTGATTTTAATACAGGTAACTTCATATTTATCCAGTATTATCAAGGAATAAAATGGTCATCATGTACATGTTAAGGTAATAGAATCTCATTTACACAAGAATTGTTTGCCTTCTATCATACATTTTGGTTACACAGTTCTATAACATATGTTTATGTTGTAAACTGACCTAAGTCAACATGGTCATGAGGCAAATTCTAAGATTTTGTGTAAATATTGGTCACTCTGGCAGTTAAGTAGGTGAAGGCTAAATGTTCTCTCCACACCTTTTCTACTAGTTGTTCTATTACAATATAAGTACATATATGCCAAACATTTAAGTATTATTAACAAACCAGTAAAAAACAAATAGCCAACTTTTATAGCTACCCTGGCACCTAGGGACACTCCAATTCTGCTCAGACACTCCAACCAGCATCTGTCATGACAGGCTCACTCTGACAGTAGGCCTAGCTGACCTTGTAACTGAGGCAGGATACAAGGCACTTTGTGATGTGGGAGAATGCAAATCCAAAGGGAAGATGCTAGTCAAGACTGAGCTCTGCACAAAAACATCCAACTGTTGACCTTGCTGAATTCTCATATCACATTCAATCAAGAAGAGGGGGGTCTCATCAATATTTCTTACCAACCATATGTATAGGACATTATTCATTTCACTAATAAAAAATTATTTCTAACATTGCTTATATAAATTAACAAAATTCTCATGTGTATATTTAGATAAAGGGCTCAACCTCTGTAGAGTTAACTTCCGACAAAGATTTTTTTACAAATTCTAACCAATTATTGCTTGAGTTTAAACTGGAGTTACCTTGTATACCCATACATATATGTGTCATTATTAATATTCACTAGTTTTTAAAGTAAATTTCTATATTTGCAGTGTATAACTTTACCATACTAGATAGATTATAGCCAAGGAATTTTTTAAATTTATGATAATTTAATACCATTATTACATGTTTTAATTAATGAAGCATTCTATAGATACCCATGAGCCCCCAAAAGACATATTAGGACATCTGGAAGCATAGTAAATAATCACAGATTGCTATGTTGAATTTTAAGTTCTTTTTATGCATTTTTAAAATCTTCTCAATTCTTTTTTATTATTCAGTTTGCTTCTTAATAGAGAAAACAGATATTTGAGCTGTTTAAAATTACGCACAAATTAAGACCAAGCTGGCTCTGAATTAGGACCTAAAGGTTTCCATAAAGTAAGGTACACAGTCACTTCAGAATAATGTTTTGTACACCTAGTTTGGCTGTTTAGAGAGTGCTCCTTCAAGTTATTGATGAGTAGGTTACTTTTGAAAAACCATGAAAAAAACTTATACCAGATTGTATCAGTTTTAATATTTTCATATTTTATGCACCAATGTTTGGCCTCAAAAGTGAATTCAACAACTTTCTTGAGCTCATTAAAATTAATATTGTGCTAGAAAAACAATTACATCAACTTTACTGCTTTAAGGGAAATATATATGTTTAGTTATGACTATTCAAGATCTTCGGAAGATTAAGAAGATAATTAATTTGCATATTTTTTAGTCTCAATGTAAGACCATACTTGTCTATGCCTTAGAACCATATTAAGACTGCTGCTGTGCTTTAATGGGGGTTTAGACAACACTTTTAATTAAAAACATTTGAAAAAGATGTGAAATAGAACTATTAAAAATTTCCAGCTTTGCAGTATATGATAAGATTATACATAATCTTGAGGGAGATATAATCATAGAATTACAAAATCTAAGAGTTGGAAAAAAACACTTTTAAGGCTTTCAAAACTTCTTAATGAAGCAGCTTCATTTTTTATTATTATTTATTTGTTTGTTTCTTTATTTTATTTTTAGAGAGAGGGGAAAGGAGAAAGAGAGGGGGAGAAACATCACTGTGTGGTTGTCCTTCACTCGTGTCCCCAACTGGGCACCTGACTGGGAATCGAACCAGCGACACTTGGCTTGGAGGCCGACACTCAATCCACTGAGCCACAGCAGCCAGGGCCTGAAGTAGCTTCATTTTTAATATCTGATGTTTATGCAGTCCTCACGATAATGCTTTTACTAATTAAAAAGAAAAAAAACAACTTCTACCTTAAGATACAATTCATACTGCTCTTAAACAGGTCAAATTAGTTATTTTAAAAACAGTGTATTAATTAGGACGTGCCTCCTAATAAGAGCATATACATACATTACAGAAGAAGAATAGTTTATTTACTCTTCCATTTAATAGATCTTCAGATCTTCAGGTACTCAAAGACATTTTTGTGTCTCTCTGCATTCTTTACCCTTACCCCAGCTCTATCTCCACTTCACATCTCAAGCTGTTATGACATGATTTTCACACAGATACTTCTCCATTCTTGTGGCTTCATCAGTATGCAGTATGCATATTAGTTTTTCTACATTTGTGTATGTTGTCCAGATAGATTGTAAAGCTAACTCATTTAGTGAATTATAAGTTGGACAGATTGTTTTTGGCCTCCATTACCTTGAAATGACCTACTTCTTTCATATGGTTTCCAACATCCTTTCTTTGTCATATTTTTATTGTTTTTTACTTTGTCCAGTCCATTCTTGAGATTGCATCCCATTGATTGTTCTACATAAAATCAGTAAGCTTGTTATTCTTTCAAAGCTTCCTGAGAGGTTTAGAGTTTCACTCCAGCCTACTCTAAATCAGAAATGTCCAACAAAAGTTTGAACCAGAGGAGGCTTTTTCTAGTTTTGAAAATGGTTTATGCTCAAACATAAAGAATATAATCATGAAATATATGCCACAACTTTTCAAAGATGCCACATTATATTACACTTTAGAGTCACTTGAGGATTCTTTAATTAGTCACAGTCTATAATACTGAAAAATACTCACTTGTAAGATTATGTTGATGAGACAACTGAATATTGTCTATCCTTTATCAAAAGTCTCCCTTTTTAACAGAGGCAGGTTAAGGTAGGTTAAGGCCCCGGGCACAGAAGAAAATATTGGGCCCCTTAAAAAAGAGAGAGAGAGACAGGGAAAATAAAAATACATGTTAGCCATATTTTATGCAGCATAGTAATGAAACCAAACTTGGTGTCATTAGAAAAAAATGTAAAGTTGGGGTTTTGTGGTGCCCTTTAGAAGTTGGGAGCCAGGGCACATGCCCGGTGTGCCCGCTGTTAAATCCGCCTCTGTTTTTTAAACTTAAAATTTCAAATGGGGCACTTTTCCAGTTTTACTCAGGAAACAAATTTCTCATGGCCTCAAACTAAAAAAATGTTAAAAAGAACATCTAATAGAAGAATCAGGGTCAGTGTCTAACGATGAGATATTTTTTCTTCTACAAGTTAGCTTATTCAAAGTAAACTGTATTATTCATTTTGCACTGCACTTTCTTGAAGGTAATCCATTATAATGCTTCAATTTTATAGGAAGGAATCTAAGCCCATAAAAATTCAATATTAACCAAACTCATTAGTCTAGTGACAGAGCAGAATTTAGGATGTCATATCACAGTGTTTTACTTTCTCTGAGATCTAATGAGGAGAAGATAATAACAGAGTTATGTCCTCTTTGAATGGGCTAAGCTTCACAACATCCTGTCGATAGTGAGGAAAAAGGTCCTGCAATGAGTTGTAAGTTAGAAGTTTATTTAATTAAAAAAAGGCTCTGGCATGAGCCACTTGCAGAATAAGAAGGCTTCAAAGAGGCCATACCATGTTTCACTTCTTTTCCTCCATAACTTTTATGAGTTAGAGAAAGAAGACAAGCATATTTGAAAATGTAATGGAAAACATAATTTTTTTGTCCTTATAATGTAAGGAAAAGAGTATATATGCTGAAGATAGTATCACATCCTAACCTATCCTTTTACATATTTCTCTTTCACAGTGCTATGATATTTTCTTTAGTAGATTAAATATAAGGAGGAAAATCTGATAAAATAAAAAAGATTTTGAGTGCAAAGATAAACTCCATTTTAAACTTTTAAAAGCAACAACTTGATGGAATAGAATACACATTAGATGGGTTACATTAGGGAGAAACATAAAATTGCTAATTAATAAGGGCTAAATATTTAAGTTTATATATTGTGTTATTAAAAACTTCAATATTGGTTTCACTAAAAAGGAGAATAAATATGTAATATGGAACTACAAGGGATATAAATATAAGAAAAAATTTTCTTGAATGAAATAAAACTCTCACTCAAGGAAAGGAACATTTCAAAACCTGAATACCAGTTTCTTGCTTGAGAAATGGCAAAATAAGAGAAGAACTCACAGTATGACAATTCACTGGATGTAAGCCAATCTTATAAAGATAAAAGTGCAGAATTCTAAAGAGATTGGAAGACATCCCAGATCAATTAAGGAAGAAATCCTGCAGTACAGGCAACGTATTCATCTTTTAAATCTTAAATTTAGATAATGCAGCTGAAGGATGGATATATGAAAGTAAAAATATAAATACGTTGAAGAAAAGTTATATATAAAGGGATTCTTTTACATGGTAGACTTAGAACTTAATGACTCATTCTACTGAGCTGAATCACTGGTTAATTCAATGAAATAAAGGAAACAAATGCGTCACAGAACAGACTATCTGATTGACTGATTGAGGCTATTAGTTATCGATGAGTAAAACTGATAGTCTCACCCTAGCCATTTTTAAAAGTTCAAATCTGAACATTATTATTTTTTTTCAAATCTGAACATTATTGTTCAAAATATGTCAGCGCTATAGGTGGATAAATTGTATTTGACATATAATACTATGTAGGACTCTAGATATAATGTGGTGATTGTGTATATACATTACGTATAGAGTAAACCATATACAGTGCAGTATAAATTGAACAAACCTGGGTTTATGATTGTATTACCATGTACTATGAGTTTCTTCAAATTAGAACCTGGAAAATAGAAATTAGCCTTGCATTTGAGTATACCAAATAGAAACGTCATTACAGTTGTCTTGTATTTTTATGATATACATTTAGTATGTGCCACTTAAATTACAGTTTGAAAGACAAATATTTAACAGAAAGAACTCAGTGTCAAGGTCTGTTGAAGAAAGGCAATACTCGGGGCATATGCTCCCTCACCAATAACTGGAAAGAAAAGCAAATTAATGCTGCTTTGAAACAAGTTAAATAAATCAGTGTTTTATTCTCTAAAAAGCCCTAATTTCAAAGTAATTTCCTCCTTTCTCAAACAGAGAGAACATAATTTTTTTAAAGAAAAGATGCTTAAAAAGTCTTTCTACAACTTACTTTACTATTAATAAAAATGGGCACGAAAGAACAAATATGACATATATTTATTGGCAAACAAGTTACCAGAAGTTAAAAATATGAAAGAGTTTAACAAAAGGATAATTTTAATTATTAAAAGACAGTCATTTGATGGGCTAAAAAATGGTGTGTTTCTTGGTGAGTCAATATAATTTAATAATATATTTTACACATTCTTAATATAAAATATTCTGTAATCATGTTGGTATTCTAGGTCTTTCAAATCATTCAGAACAATGTAGAAAAATTACCAGTTTGTAATTCTATGAGTATTTAATTTCATTGTTTGGCACCAAATATTCAAACATTATCTTTTATATAATTTTGAAAATAAACTGAGTTTAATCTAGTTTTTCTGAGTCAAGTTATAGGTCATAATCATTTTGCTAAATGTCTTGAAGCATTGTAGTCAATCTCTTTTCCAAATTTATCATACATTTTTTTTCTTTTTTTTAAAGTATATTTTATTGATTAGGTTTTTAGAGTTGTCCTAATTTATTTTCCCTTTGCTCCCCTCTGTCCAGTAACCCCCTTCTCTCAGAGATCCCATTGCCCCTTAGTTCAGGTCCATGGGTCATGCATATAAGTTCTTTGGTTTCACCCTTTCCTATATTATTCTTAACTTTCCCCTGTCTATTTTGTACCAACCAATTATGCTTCTTAATCCCTGCATCTTCTCCCATTTCTCCCCCTTCCCTCTCCCAGCTGATAAGTCTGCAAATGATCCCCATACCTCTGATTCTGTTCCTATTCTGATTGCTTAGTTTGCTTTTGTTTTTATTTCATTTATTTTTAAGTTCTGTTGTTGATAGTTCTGAGTTTGTTGTCATTTTAGTGTTCGTAGTTTTGATCCTCTTTTTTTAAAATAAGTCCTTTTAATATTTCATATAATAATAGGTTGGCAATGATTAACTCTTTAGCTTTACCTGTCTGTGTAGCTCTTTATCTGCCCTTCCATTCTAAGTGATAGCTTTGCTGGATAGAGTAATCTTGGTTGTAGGTCTTTGCTTTTCATCACTTTGAATACTTCTTGCCAGTCCCTTCTTGCCTGCAAAGTTTCTTTTGAGAAATCAGCTGATAGTCTTATGCAAACTCTTTTGTAGGTAACCCTGTTCTTTTCTCATGATGCTTTTGAGATTCTCTATCTTTCATCTTTGACATTTTAGTTATGATGTGTCTTGGTGTGGTTCTCTTCAGGTATAACATGTTTGGGACTCTCTGTGATTCCTGGACTTGTACATCTATTTCCTTCACAAAATTTGGGAAATTTTTCTTAATTATTTTTTCACATAAGCTTTCAATTTCTGGCTCTTCCTCTTCTCCTTCTAGCACCCCTATGATTTGGATGCTGGCACATTTAAAGTTGTCCCAGACATTCCTAAGTCTCTCCTTGTTTGTTTCAATTCTTGTTTCTTCATTCTGTACTGGTTGACAGTTTATTTCTTCCTTATGTTCCAAATCATTCATTTGGACCCTGGTTTCCTCCCCTTCACCTTTGGTTTCATGTGTATTTTTCTTCATTTCACTTAGCATAGCCTTCCCTTCTGCCCTTCTGTGTTTGCTGTACTGAAGCATATCTTTCAAGTTTGTGAGCATCTTTATCACCAGTGTTTTGAACTCTCTGTCTGGTAGGTTTGCTATCTCCTCATCTGTTAGGTTAGCTATCTCCTCATTACTTAGTTCTCCCTGTGGAACCTTGACTTGTCCCCTCTTTTGGGCCATATTTCTCGCTCTCCTCCACTTAACAGGCTCCCATGTTTGCCTTAGACTCCCACGTAGAGCTGTCACTCCTGTTACGTTCTAAGTGGCAGAACCCTAGGTATTCATCAGTAGGTGCGACCCATTTCAGCATGTTGTGGTGCTGTATGTGGGGGAGGGGTCTGAGATGGAACAATGCCACTTGCTCAGCACTCGCCCTTTTTTCAGGCATTTCTCCCACTTTCTGTATGTGACTGGCGCCTCTCTAGCTGTTGCCCTGGCTGTGGTTTGCAGAGTGGGTGGGTCAGTGGATGTTCTAGGACTGTGGGGACCCTCTAAACAATTGGACTCTGCTGAGAGACTAGTAGTTTCTTCTGTTACCCCAACCCCCACTGTTTTTCACAGTCAGAAGTAATGAGGCTTTATTTTCCCTGGCACTGGAACTGTGAGCTGCATGGTCTGATCTGGAGCTAAGAGTGCTCCCCAGGTGTCCCTACTGACCCCCCCCCCCATGAAGAGAGTACAAACACAGTCCCCCATTACCACAAATTATGCAGTCAAGTTACCCACATTGGGGAAATCGCAGGGGTCAGCACATCCGGAGTGCAATGGATAAGCCTCGCCCTGGGAATACCACCTTCATGATCATGGTATCTCCCCTGCCACCTAAGTATGCTCCTCCTGACTTTTTAAATGTGTGACTGTGCTTTCCACCCACTGGCCACAGCCACTGTCACTGCTGCCTTCACAAAACATCCTCTGTGCCCCAGCTCTGCCCCTCTTACCTGTCTGGATGAGTATTTCTTCTTTATATCTTTGTTGGACTTCCATGCAGTTCAATTTTCTGGAGCTTATGGTTGTCTTTAGTTTTTAGGTAGTTGTATCCTTCTTAGTTGTGGAGAGAAATGCAGCATGTCTACCTACGCCTCCATCTTGACTGGAAGTCCAAATTTGTTATACTTTTAATCAACTGTATTTTATATATATAGTAATTTCTACCACTAAAACATGTTCTACTTTTCTGTAATTTTGTACATTTAGACCATTGATTTATTTAAAAGAAAATATAATTTTGAAAAATAAAAATAATTATTAGTGTTAAATGATAAACCAATTTTTTGAGCTATCATTTTATTTATATTAATGAAAATTTAAAATTTATAGACAAATTTTATTCTTATATATAATCAGACTTTCTAACAGCTGGTTAACATGCATTAGAGTTTGGTAAATATACATATATAGCACGTAGTAAAAAAAAAAAAAAAAAGATGAGTAAAACCCTGACAGGTGTGGCTCATGGGGTGGGTTTTGTCTTACAAACCAAAAGGTCTCCAGTTTGATTTCTGCTCAAGGCGCATGTTCAGGTTGCAGGCCAGGTCTCTGGTTGAGGGTGTGAAAGAGGCAATCAATCAATGTTTCTCTCACACATCGATATTTCTCTCCATCTCTTTCTCCCTCCCTTCCCCTCACTCTAAAACTAAATAAAGAAAATATTTTTAAAAATTATGAGCAAACGCAAGATTTTTTAAATAAAACACAATATTCAGATCTTTGAAAGTCTTGAAGGTAATCCATTATAGTGCTTCAATTTTATAGGAAGGAATCTAAGCCCATAAAAATTCAATATTAACCAAACTCATTAGTCTAGTGACAGAGCAGAATTTAGGATGTCATATCACAGTGTTTTACTTTTTCTGAGATCTAATGAGGAGAAGATAATAACAGAGTTATGTCCTCTTTGAATGGGCTAAGCTTCACAACATCCTGTCGATAGTGAGGAAAAAGGTCCTGCAATGAGTTGTAAGTTAGAAGTTTATTTAATTTAAAAAAAAAAAAAAAAAAGGCTCTGGCATGAGCCACTTGCAGAATAAGAAGGCTTCAAAGAGGCCATACCATCTTTCACTTCTTTTCCTCCATAACTTTTATGAGTTAGAGAAAGAAGACAAGCATATTTGAAAATGTAATGGAAAACATAATTTTTTTTGTCCTAATAATGTAAGGAAAAGAGTATATATGCTGAAGATAGTATCACATCCTAACCTATCCTTTAAATCAAATTATTACTGCTAGAATATTTGTTTGAGATAAATGCCATTTTAAATCAACATCTTATAATTTTTTTTTTTGAAAATTTCTAAACAGTACAGGTATCTTTTATAGTTTTATGAAAGTCATTGAACAAGGGCTAAATACCAAATAATTTATTTACATTATTCTGAGTAGTAATACATATTTATGGATCTGATTTCATTGTGTTGGTTCATGGTCTTCTAACCGACTATAGGCATTTAAAATATATTAGCAAATTCAGTATTGTGATAAGTTATTTTGAGATACAAGTGAAAAATAAGTTGAAACAGTTTATATTTTATCTTTATATCAGATCCTTCTCACTCTCTCAATATATTTTTATTAAGAACTTTTCTGTATACAATGATACCTTAGTTGGTATAATCAGTTTAATTTGGAAAAAATAATTATTAGGTAACATTTAAAACTAGGTTTAGCACAACTGGTTAAACTTGGGTGCCTAATTTTTTTGGTTTTATCATTGATTTTTGATATTTACTGACATTAAAAATAATCAAGGACATGCTGATTATATGTGATGTCCTTTACTTTTTTTAGCTAAATTATTTGACACTATGAATTCACAATGCCTTGTGAGCACACAGCACTCATTAGTCTTGGAAACAGTACTCTGTATACTCGTCAGCAGCCGTCCGTCTCGAGAGACGATGGTGTAGCTTCTTAAGAGTCTATCTGCACCGCCGAGAATGGCTGTGCAGTCCGACTCGGGAGTGACACGGTATCTGTCTCCTCCCATGTTGAATCGACATCTTGCGATGACGCTGGAGTGTCCTCTCCAGTGAAGCTGAAGCTACAGAGCCTGGGCAGGGTGATATGGAGGGTCTGCTGTTGCCCATGCAGCAGATCCCCCCTCTCTTCGCAGCTGAAGGGTCCAAGGGAAAGACGGAGTCAATACAGCTTGGCTTCAGGTGCGCCGCAGGAGTTGCCGGTGTTGACTACAACGTCAAACCGCCTTAGGGACTCCGGCTCTGGATTTTCTGTCGGGGTTTACTCCCTTAGCCTTTCCCCTGAAGAGGTATGCCGCAAGGCAGCGGAGGTTTTTTGGAATCAGAGTTTTCCTTCTCTGATGTGCCCTGACTGGAAGATCGAACCAGCGACACTTAGTTCGCAGGCCGACGCTCAATCCACTGAGCCAAACCAGCCAGGGGCACTCTGTATACTATAAATTTAATATTTAATATAATATATTTAAATAAATAATCCTCTAGCATTTTGATACTTCTTATTTTTTATACATCTTCATGTCAGGAATTGGGTATGAAATTTTGATAGGCATTTCCAACCACTTTTTAAAAATGGTATCATATATTTCATTTAACCCCGCAATCCAATCTCATCAATCTCTGACCCTTATGTTAATATAGACATGTTTTACTTGTCTATAGTCCTTCTCCAATAAAATGTAAACTCCAATGGATTAAAGACTTTTTCTCATACTTTCACTATTTTATTCCCCAGGGTCTTTAGTCTAGGGCATCACAAAAGAGGAAATTTAATGCTTAATACTTGTTGAATGAATAAATGATTGAATGCAGGTTTTATGGCTCTCCTTGATGCCTCTTCCAAGAATTGCTTATATCTTAAGATAGAGTAATCTGAACTTTTTTTCAGTGACTTTCAAACTTTCTTGATCATGCCCCACAGAATTAACATATCCCTGTGTTTATTTGTATGCGTGTGTGTGTTTGAAACAATACTTAACATTATTATCTGCAGTAAACCCTGATAATTAAATCTCTAAACTATTGTATTCCACACTATTATTTAAAGAATAATGCTTGAGCATAGAGTATTTTTAGAGCAGTGAAAACACTCTGTATGATACCATAATGATGAATATGTATGGTTATATATTTGTCCAAGCCCACAAAATGAACAAAACCAAGAGTGAATGAACAGTAATGTAACTTTTATGTATACCATACATAACCAAGAGTACCATCAGGCAAATTTGGGGCTTTTAGGAGGTGTTATGTAGGTTCATCAGTTTTAACAAATGTACTTCTCTGGTGGTGATGTTGATTATAGGAAGGCTGTACATGTGTGGACACAGAGAGTATGTGGGAAATCTGTATGTTTCACCCAGTTTTGCTATGAACATAAAACTGCTCTAAAATATAAAGTATTAATAAAAAAGAATAATGTTGGTCCTGATTTCACAACCCACAAACCAGCAGTTTGTAAAACACTATTTTAGACAAAAATGACAAGACTAGATCTCATGGGTGAACAGTTGAGAAATTATGTAAATTTGGACTTAGATTCAGCTACAAACAAAACAATATACTAAAATTATTTCATATAATTCTCAACCGGAACCATACAAACTAAGAGGAGATGGGGGTGGGGCATATGCAAACAGCCTGGATAATTTATTATACATACACATCACCACATGGGCCCATGACTACTAGAGCCCTGTGAGCTAGGAAGAACGGATTGCTGTTCTCCCTGAGAAATTACACTGACTCAGATAAGGTTATATCCACTGAAGTTCAAAGGAAAACACAGAATTGAGCTCCTCTGCAATTGCATTTTTCCACGTTTTCACTGAGTGAAATCTTGGCTAAGTAAAACTAGTCAAGATCATTGCAAACTAAACACTTCCAACTGCAGCCCCCTCGCCAGACCCCACTATCATCAGGGCTTGAGCTACATGTACCTTGTGAGTAAATGAGCCAGTCACTTCCAGAGAAGCACTGGAATTCTACGTTCTATTTCCTCCTGGCCACCTTGTTCTCTGCTCCCTTTCTGATCCAACGTCTAGGGCTAAGCCCACGGTAGTGGGAAGAGACCTGGCCCACCGTCAAATTGGGCATGTTCAAGCTGCAGAGCCGGTTTCAGCCTAGCCAGGGGAGCTGGACTGCTGGTGCGGCTGAGAGTCCGGGTGCCCGCAGCTCTGGGGCGGATCGCCGAGCCGCCCGCCCCCTGCAGCCTGTGCTGCAGCTGCTGGCCGCCGGAGGGGGCGAACAGACGTCAACCTGTTGTTTGTCCCGTCACCATTTATCAACTCTCAGCACTGCAAGGAAGTGCGGAACCCACACGCACTCAGAAAGTTGAGCATGCAGGAAGTTTGGGGAAAGCTAGGCGATTAGCACAACTGCCCAGGCCACCTCTGGAGGAGCGCAGGCGGCAGAAGCGCGGCGCGGCGCGGCGTCAGTCCCCGGAGTTTCTCCCAGATTTTTCTTAGAACGACGCTGTCCCTTGGTCGCTGATCCCAATGCTCCGGCTCATCCTCGTCTACACTCTAGTCTGCGCAAACTTTTGCAGCTTTCGGGACTCTTCTGCAGCTCCACAGAGTGCCACCATCAAAGCTTTGCGCAACGCCAACCTCAGAAGAGATGGTAAGAAAATTAGATTTTGTTTCTTCTAATAGTTTAAAAAATCACTTTTTGTTGTCATTGCGCGAGCACGCGTCCTCTCTCTCTTCTCCCTCCACCCCCATCTCTTTTCTCTCTCAAAATCTTTCATATGGTGAATGCATTGTTGTTGAGAGGGATGAGAGGTTCATGCCTGTCCCCAGTCCTGAGAGAGTCCCCTTTTCCGGAATGCGACTGAGAGGTATAGGATGCGTTCTGGAGGGGATCAGATGGGTCAGGTGGCTCATCTTCCTACACTCTAGAGAAGTCATTTTAGTACCCAATAGTCACTTATAACCAGAACCAGATTTGCAGAAAGTTGCAGGCTGTGCTGCCCATCGGTCAAGCTCTTAACCTTTTGAACTTGAAACTTGGATAGATGGGGTATTTATAATAGGCAGAAGGACTCAAGAATGACTTTCTCTGGTGATTTATTTTTTAGTGGGGGGAGAAGGAATGGTGCATTTCAGTCTTTCAGTCACATCTGGGACAGAGTGATAGGTATGTGTATATATATATATATATATATATATATATATGTAATATATCTACACGCGTGTGCACACACGCGCGCGCGCACACACACATATATTTATTTATTTATTTATTTATTTATTTACTTACTTACTTAGTTATTTATTTTGAGGAGATGGCTGTGTGCAGCATGTTGCCCATTCTGTCCCCAGGGTGACTTTCCCACTGGGGTTCAAAGTGGCTCAGGGACTGAGTCAGTGAGAATAGGGGTTATGGGGTACCATATGTACCACAGGGGTACCAGGTTTCTGCTATTAGTTTTCTTACACAGAAGGCTTTCCAACTGTTTGCAAAAAGCAAAGCTCTTTAAACAGCTATTCTAAGCAAGGTCTCAAGCAGGCTGTGTGTTTTCCCTCACTCCGGAGAACACCTGGGTCATTGGGTCCCAGAGATTTTAATTGAGTTTATTCATTTTCTGGGCTTCCACCAAGACCTGAAGTTGATTTATTTCTCAATTCTCAACTACAGCTGATATTGCCAGCATTTTGCAGCTGTTTCTGCCATCTACCTGAACTAAGCCATAGTCTTGTGTTTTTCCTTCATCAATAATATCTTTCTCTTCCTCTGCTTGCTTAAAGTTCTAACACATCTCCTAAGAAGATCACCAAGCTAATCTTAATGGTGTCACTGTATGAGCTGGCAATATTTGATTGTTCTCTGGTAAATTCATATTAGCCACCTTATTCCCTTACCAGTTTCTCTCTTGGTATGTCCTTAACTTGGACTTCACTGAAAGGCTTTTGAACTTTGAAGCAAACAAACAAAAACTTTATTTTATTTTTGATGACAAATGGATGGCAGATTTCAGTATGTTCAAGTCATCTGAAGTGGTGTATGTGTGTGCAGGGTACAGGGAAGCCATAGAGTCAACTCCTAGCCAGAATATCCCCCTATATTTATAGTATTACTTTATTACAGTGCCTTTTTGATAACATTCCAATTTAGTTAAAGCACAAAACATTCTTATTAAACTTAAAAAAAGGTTTAGGCTCAAGAGCAATCATTTATGGTTTTGTTTTTTTGGTTTTTTTTTTACTCATTAATGTTTCCAAAAGGAGCAGTCTTCTTCTAGTTGAGTTTTTAAATTTGTTAATGTTTGCACTTTATATGCCCTTTCAGCTGCATAGAGTAAAATGCCATTTATAATTTACATGACTTCATAGCCATAATTTTGTAATCCTTGGCCTCTCAGTATCAGTTCCAAGAAGTCAAGGACAGAATATGAAAAGTATGTAACCATTGCCCATTAACCCAAGATTCCAACTAAAACCAAGTCATGCAGCTCATTTTTTTTGAAAAGAATATCTAATTTTATTTTTCTATATAAAAACTATCTAGTCTATATAACAAATGATTTGTTTTATTGAATTTTTTAAAAGTACCCTGGATTTATTTTTTCATATTTTAGCTAAAGCTCTTTTACAATTACTCTAATAGTACACACACACATTTTGATTAGATTGTCCAATACATTTCTCAATGTCAATCTCATTCTATAAACAATACAGGGGAAGGGGTAAGGGTAGTTAAATAAAATAAAATTGTCATATGCATAGAAAAAAGTTTAGCTCTTATAATGTGTGGTTAGCTGGGGAATTTTCAAAGGCAGATTATTCTTGTGTTATAGGGCATGTGTCTCAAAGAGAGGCAATATTGCCCCGAAGAGTCAAAATTGGATCTTAGGAGGTAAAAAAATATATTTTTTGATACTACCATGGTCTGTGGTCCTCCAAAGGACCAGTACATACAAAAAGATTAACAGCTTATCTGTAGTGCTAATATTTCATAAAGTGAGGACATGATTAGAAAAAAAAAAATCTAAAAATTCTCCTTAAATGGGGATTGACAATAATGTAAAAAAAATTAGAAACATTGCCGTAGAGTTTGGAGGAGACAGTAGGAATAGAGGGTCTTTAAAAAGTCTAGGCATTGGCTGGAAAATATTAATAATAAGAGTTAAGCTGATGAGAACAACTAACTTATGAAATTAAACCTTTGTTCTGATTCCAGACATGTTCAACTTGTCCCAAAGTTTCATGATGCCCATTTAAAAAGACCATACTCTTGACCTTTGACTATCAGACTAAGATAGGGTATAAGCTTGGGAAGGGCATGGACATGGAATATAATGAGGGGACTATAGAAGATAAAAGTTTCCAAATATTAATTTAGGGTCTCTAGAAGATCTGGCCCTCAGATTTCAAATGGTAAAAAAAAAACACAACAACAAAAAAAAATAGACATGTCCCTTGAATAGGGGTTTTAGAAACCATTACCTAATGCTGGAACTATCATTATGCTTTAGTGTCATTGATTTCTCCCTGCTAACCCTGTTAGCTGCTACCTAGAGTCAAGGTTAAGAAAGGAACAAAGAAGGCAGGTATATTGTCCGGGACATGAGGTGGGTTGGATCCTTTCTAACCAGATTACAAAAACCAACCTCTTTTTGATCTACCTCTACTTCATAGCTTCAGATAACTGGAGGAGTTAAGAAATGATACAGATATAAGGTATATGGTTAGATAAATAATATAGTCTCCTTCTATTCAGTGTAGCGGAGTGGTCTGCTGCTGTCTCCTGGCCTTCCTGAACTACTCATTATATTATATAGTGGACCCTTGAACAACTTCGGGGTTAGGGTTGTCAATCCTGCATCAGTCAAAAATCAGAATATAACTTTGGCTCATCAAAACCTTAACTAATAGCCTGCTGTTGCCTGGAAGACTTACCAATAACATAAACAGCCAATTAAAAAATATTTTGTGTTATATGTATTACATACTGTATTTTTATAATAAAATAAGCTAGAGAAAAGAAAATGTTATTTAAACATTATTAGGAAGAGAAAATAGATTTATTGTATTTATCAACAAAAATCCAAGTACAAGTGGACCTGTGCAGTTCAAACCCATGTTGTTCAAGGGTCAACTCTTTTTGTTCTAAAAGGAATATCTGTAGAGCCCTTCTCAACACCTGTGCAATGACTAAAGGTGACCTAGTTCAGGATGGTGGTTGAATTTGGTCTCTGTATCCAAGAGGAAACTAGGTTCTATAGCTAAGAGGATTAAAACTAGTTTACAGTAATTAATTGAATATTTATACATCCTTATATCATATTTATTATTCATTCTCAAACTAATTTACTTTTGATATATTTTTCCTGATTCACCTCTTGGCACAGAGAAAAATCTTCATCTGGCAATAGCAACCACATACAAGCGCATATTATTATTTTAGTGCCTATGTTCTTGGTCCTTTTATAATGATAACTGGCCAGAACTGGTATCGCTCAGAGTGTGGATCAAGAAGTATAAAGGTAGCAATTAACTGACATCATTACTTACTTATTTTAAAATCAAACTAGATAAAACTTCCTGCTTAAGGGTTTAAAAATACAGAATTACTCTTCACTTTCTTGACCTATAGTTGCTTTCAGAAACTACAGGTGTTGGATTGTTTAATATTCTAGTATTTGAACCATCTATTACATTATCATTACCTAGTGATAGGCCTGCAATTTTAGTAATTGCAGTCTTAAATTTTTAAGTACTCAAGTTTGTTTCTTAAATAACATGGGTTTCTAGTATCCTCATTGAGGACAGCTCGTGGATGCAAGGATCAAAACTTAAAGGGAAGGCAATAAGAACAGAGGACAATATAAACAAATTAAAGTATCTGAAAGCTAAGGATCAGATTAGTGTCAAAATCATATGTTATTTTGTATTTATGTTTCTGTTCAAGTCTAAGGGTATTAAAGCCTCATAATCTTATGGAATGTAGTGGTGATGACATATTTTAAATGCAACACAGTTTTGATTTTCCATCATAGGTTACATTGTTTAAAAGAGGCTCCTTTAAAGAGCCTACTTCAGCCAGGTATCCACAAACTATGTAATAGAAGATGCCAGTAGGTTGTGAGTTATAGTAATGACCATATTATGTTCATTTAATAACAGTGATTTTTGTCTATAAGATTTTTCCTTTCAACGAATGAAAGCAAAAGTTCATTGCTTCAGAACAATAGGGTCAAACAATGGAGCAATGTCCCCAAGAGTTACTGATACCTAATGCCCAGCCATAAACATGCTGTCACAACGGACTCTTAAGCATTATTCTAAGAATCTGGAAGAATATGCATTTTTATGTCACTGTTCTGGAGAGTTGAGTCATAATGCAAATCATTTTCCTTCTGTAAATGACTCTTGAACATTTTTTGCTGAATGATCTGATTAGCATAAAAAGACACTCCCTGAACACCTTAATAAAATTCTCCCTTGTATTAAAATAAGAACATCTTTTAAGCAAACCAGGTCTACGATATTTCTAACTCTCGTATGCCATGTCATCTCTGTAATGCACTGGTCTTTACAAAAGATCAAGATCACTTTAGAGAAGAGACAAGTTACCCTTTGTACTATCCGATTTCTTTGAATGTTATCTCTCCTCAGGTCATTCTTTAGTTGATCTGGGCTGTCCAAAGATGAAAGGACAAATAGTGCTTTAACCTGAGCTCTGCCACTGACCCTGCTGTAACTATTATTTATTTATTCAACAATTATTTATTGTATCTCTAATGTCTTCACTTTCCTGGGCCAGATGCTCAGTTACTAAGTATATTATGAATGAAACAAACATGATTCCTGACTTCTTGGGACAATACAGAAAAATAAGTACTTAGTTCTAGAGTACTGTAATTGTGTTTCAGATGCATTCCAGAGAGTCCCAAGATTCTTAAGACGTTCCTTAGAGGTCAGCACGGGCATACTGGGGAAGCTGAACATATGTAACTTCATGTTCTCCACCCCTTCTTCAACAGAACAATTCCATGTAGCTCCACATTTCTATTTCACATATTTGAATTCATTCTAAGATTTTTATTCCGAAAAAAACGTATTTCACAGATTAGAAAACATGAAACCACTGTGTAGTGTGATAGATGCTTTAATAGAGAAAATGCATAAAGAGTATTGAAATTCACAGGGTGGACCTAATATAGAGTTTAGGGATTGTAGAAGGCTTTCTGGAAGAAGTGATGTCTAAACTAGGAAATGAAGAATGATTTAAAACATTGGTGGCAGTGAAGAAGGAGGGTGGAGTTTCCTAGTGCAAAAAATAGCACTTGCCAAAATTTGGAGATGAGAATATAGGTAAGCAAGTGTCCACTAGTGAAGTAATGTTAAGGTGTTTGGCAGTCATGCTGAGGACAGGGGGAAGACTTAATTCAGGGAAAGCTATAGCTGGTTCTGTGTTGACTGCTGAATGCTATAGTGTTTCTGAGATGTCAGCCAGGCCAGTGCTGTGATCAAGACCAGTCTTTCAACATCTCTACTGCCTGGGGAGCATTGACACAGAATTAATTTTCATTACGATGGTGGAAATAGTGGAGGACATTCCTAACTTTCCTTGCCTGAAATCTACAAACATAAGGTGCCCAATGCCTCAGAATATCACTGAAGTTCCCTCACCCTGATATCCCTCTGCATCTAAGCACACCAGATATTAGACATTGTTAAATATGTCTGAGGTCTCATTAGATAAGGTAAATCATAAAAGTAACCTGTCTAGTTTTGACATTTTAAGTTATTTCACACTTCCACATTTCAGAATTAATGCAATTTAAAAGGTAACATTTTTACATTAATTATTTTTTAAATTTATTGGTTTTAGAGAGAGACAAATGTAGAGAGAGCGAAAGAGTGAAACATTGACTTGTTCCTTCTATTTATGCATTCATTGGTTGCTTCTTGTATGAGTCCTCACTGGATATTGAACCCACAACCTTGATGTATCGAGACAACACTAACCAACTGAGCTATCTTCCCAGAGCACATTAATTCTTGTGAGAAGAACATTTTACCAAAAAGCTGAAGAGTGATGATCTAGAATAGCAAAAAATAAAGAATCCAAGACAAATACAGCAGCAGAAATGTCCTCCCCACACAGTATTTCAAAATCAAATGTAAATCATAAGCAAAGCAACAAGCCCATGAGACACTAAAATGTATAAGTATACAGACAGGAGGCAATATTTTCTTCTGAGGATTTTTTTTTTTTCCAGAACAGGAATGAAGCAAACCTTTTTTTTACAAGTGTTGATGATACTATAAAAATATATCTTTTCTCTGATCTTCATCTTACTATGTGGAGATATATATATATATATATATATATATATATATATATATATATATATATTAAATTTAATATTGATTAATTAATACTGTGTTTTGTGCCATGTGCAAATTAGAGGTTTTTGTATAACTGGGAAACAGAGAGGTCTGTGAAAGGCATATGACCTGTCTTTCACTACAAGGAGTGATCTTTTGTCAGATTTTAGGTTTTTTACTTGAGAACTTTTTTGCCGAGTATTTATGAAGACAGTTTTGGGTACAGTGCTTTGCTTATAAAAATGAACCAAACATGATTTGAAAGCTTGTGTATTAAAATTCTTGATTTTCGAAATCTGAAATCTAGTATGCCTTCTTTGGACAAGAGCTTAGTGACAATTTCTGGTTGTAAGTTATGAGCATGGGTTGAACATGCTGTGTTAGTTTTGAACAAGTCATTTCAGACCCAATTGTGAGAAGTTGCTGAGAAGTTTTGCATTTCACTAAAACATTTAATAAGCAATCTAGCATCAGCCTACTGTTACAGAATTTAGCTATTCAGCAAACTCAGCTATGTAAACACAACCAAATGAACTAATAAATATGTAACAAATTCACTTAAAAGTCAAATTAGTGTCACAAAGTGTGTAAATGGGTTCATAAAGTTCATGTGGTAGACATTAAAAGACTGTTTGCCTTTATTTTCCCTGTACTTCATTTCATTTGTTTATGTGTATTCCATAGTCACACCAGAACAGGAGCTTGTGGTTTGATTAGCGAGCAGGACTCGTTTGAGTTATCACACTATCAGCACGGAGAAGTGTCAGTTAGTAGTTGTCTTACCTCCTCTTATATTTTCAGGTTTTGAAAAGCATTCTTAAGACCAAGCAAGCACAGCTGGCATAGACTTCTTATTAAATACAGTGAAACATGCTCTAACCAGCTATGAACTGAATGTTTGTGTTGCCCCCTAAATTCATGCCTTGAAATCTGTGAGCCCCAATGTGATGATATTGGAAAGTGAGACCTTTGAGAATCGATTAGATTATGAGGGCAGAGTCCTCGTGAGTGGGATTAGTACCCTTGTAAATGAGACACCAGAGAGATCCCACCTTCCTTGCCCCATATGAAGTAGAGCAAAAAAAATAGTGAATCTACTGGCACCTCAATCTTGGACTCTAGAACTGTAAGAAACATGTTTCTGTTGTTTATAAGCCACAGAATCTACAGTACTTTCTTATAGAAGCCCAAATGGACTAAGACTCGATCTATTTCTCTATGTCACCAAAGAATCATTATATTACAGCCCAGTAAAATTGCTGATATTTTAAATGATGTCTTTGAGTCATAAAGGAAAGCTTAGATTATATATTTGCTAGGTTTACCAAGATCATAAATTGAAAGTGGTAGTAATTTAAACATATATGGATTTCAACCGTGAAATTCATACTACTAACTTTGACAGCCTTGTGAAAATGAACCATAATAGCCTGATGATAAAGCACTGTTGTTACCATTCTTTTAGTGGTAACTAATAGATTTGTATTAGTCAAGAGGGAGATGAGCAAAGATTTCTGCCAGTATTTTGGATTAGATCCTATTGCAATTAGAATCTTTAATAACTTGAATGAAGACATGGAAAACATATCTTCCAAACATGCATATTTTAGCTGGAAAGTACAGTTAATAGTTTAAATTAGATGTTGAGGTTGGCTGACTTTTTCTGTAAAGGGCCAAATAGCAAATATTTTTGGCTTTGGGGGCCATAAATTCTCTGTTGCAAATACTCAACTGTGCCATTGTAGCATGAAATCAGCTAGAGAAATTACATAAATGAATGGGTGTGGCTGTGTTTCTATAAAACATTATTTACAAAAATAGGTAGTGAGCCTGCAGACTGCAATTTGCTAATTGCTGAATTAGAGAATCCATGTACTCTTAGGTTGAAATGGCTAGGAAGTAAAAGCAACTACATAATTATAAAATGAAATAACTTCAATTAACACAAGCTTATGCAATAATAGATTAGATAGATAGATAGATAGATAGATAGATAAATAGATAGATAGTCTATATCTGTTCTCTCTCTTTATCTCCTAACTGGTTTAGTTGAACACACCTTATTCTTCAATAAATGATGTAGTTGTTCACCAATAATAACATCAACAGTATAAACATAGTAGTTTGCATTAAGAACTTATCTCAGAATCAGAGAGTCAGCAATGCTTTTCAAAGTCAGTTATATATGTGGATGGTTTCTCTCCTGTGCATAATTCTACCTCTTTCTGACTCCCTCAACCCTGAGACCTAAACTCACAGCATTTACTACTACTGTTTTTAAGCTTTCCCTTCTTATTGGCTCCATCTTCTCACCAACACATATGTTCAAATTTCTTCACATCCTCCCACAACATATACAAGGTGTTTTACTGTTTCTCTTCATGTTATCACCATATTAACGTCTTCAGTCTCACTACAGCTCACTGTGTTTACTTGCTCTCTCCTTTCCCCTTGGCCATTTAGTCATCTTCACTGCTCCAGCGAACTGCCCTGGGTGAGGCTACTATCATTTGTAATCTCCTCTGTGATCAGGAGGTCTTTTCTTGAAATGTTCTCTTCCCTTGACTTAATACTGCCCTTTCTTTGTTTTAACTAACCCTAAATGACAAGTTTTATTTAATTTTTATTTATTGATTTTCAAGAGAGAGACAGAGAGACAGAGGGAGAGAGAGACATAAATTGTTCCACTTATTGATGCATTCATTGGCTTATTCTTGTATGTGTCCTGACCAGATATTGAACTGCAACCTTCATGCATTGGGATGATGCTCTAATCAACTGATCTATCTGGCCTGGGCCTCTAAATGACAGGTTTTGAATGGTGATAGAAATATAGCTAGAACTAACTGAATACTTATTTTCGGTTCTTTGGAGTAGCAAAATTAGAGAAGACTTTAAAAAGCATATTTTATCTTTTGTTCTGTCCCTGTAAACATTATGAATAGTTAAAGATCTTAGAATGAATTAAGATCTTTTGAATGAATGAAGATATTGTGAATATAAAAAGAAAGAGCATTCAGAGATAAGAAATAATATCATATAACCTGTCAAGTTCTACAGCTGTAACATTTTGGGGTAGATATGTATAAATAGATATATAAACTTATAATATTTAAAATAATATGATATTTACAACAATATAAAATAACATTGAACACATATAGATTTTTAAATATCATTTACTTTATTTATTTATTTATTTACTTATTTATTTTCTTGGCTGGGTCTTTATCTTCCTGTCCACCCTATAAATACTGGTATATTTCTTAAGGCTTTGACCTTAACCTTATCTTTTCACTTTCTCCCTGACAGTGTTTGGAGAATCTTAAGTTTTATCCAAAGGGTGAACTGCTATGTATGTTCCAAAGTCCTGTAAATCAACCTTTCTCTTTACTGAGCTCTCTACCTGTTTTTTTACTTCACTACTTGAGGTCTACAGTGGGTGATCTTATTGGTATTTAAAGTGAATTCTTCAATTCAGTAATCCTCAGAATAAAATAATTAATATTTTATTGTTCTTATTAAAGTTTTTTTTTTTCTAAGTAATAATTAGTTTTCTCAATATTAGGATAGTCATCCAGTGGTGCATTCCTAAATGGTATTAATCTTTTTGCTGTCATTGTTCTTCCAGGCATATAATAATTGTTTTTGAATGAACTGTTGAGTGCATGTACTGACCAGGTATTACATTTTACACAGAGAAATCTCACCTCTCTATGTAGCCTTTTCTTACTCCTAACCCTCCCCATTTATAACTGACTACTTCTCTGTTTTTTCCACATTTCCATCATAAATCCTATAATGACATTTATTTACCTATCTGACATATGCTGATGAAAGCATAATCTCTGTACTTCATACAGTCGATCATCCTTGTTGTCCATTTCATTGCCTGGTGCATAGGAGCAACTCAATAAGGTTTGAAGAATCAGTGAATCATCAGCCAATCAGTGCCTTCTTTTTATGACTGATCTTTGGGCCACATGAGCCCTTTCACTATCAGATTGTAAATGAAGGAGAGAAAGGATGTTTAAACTCTCAATGCAAGGTGACTGTTAGGTTTCTGTTAACTGTCTGGTGGCTATTTATATCATTAATAGGAAAGGGAATGGAAGAGGAAGAGCAGATAAGAAAAGGCCATGGAAGTAGAAAAGTAATTTGTAGACACTTTAAGTTTTAGAAACTTGTGCAGTATCCATGTGGATAAACTCTACATCAAGGGAGGCAAGAGAGAAGTATTAACTTGCCTAAAATATGTGCACAGTAAACACAGAGTAATTTGCTATCATGTTTTTAAATTCAGTGATATTTATGACTGTGGGTGTGCATGTTAGTACCTGGTACTTCTCGAGTACTTGTAACTTACAATGGCTTTCTTAGTCATTATAAATAGTGGCTTGGTGGAAAGAGTTTGTTATGCTTCCAGGAGACTTCCCTGAGAGTGCCAAGATCACATGTATTCTTAGACTGCTGCCTAGGCATAAGCATGACATTTTGGGGTTAATTTTGAACTTACATCAATGAAATGTGGAGACTTTTCAAATGTCTTTGCCCACCCCACAACCCCAAAATAAGCTCCACACATGCTCTAATTAGAATGAATCCTTTTTGGTATACCTTTCCTTTCCAGTATTAGTATTTGAGAAATTTTAGATGTAGTTTCCACTACTTAATAAAACTATAAAAGAAAGAATTAAGCAAATTAAAGGTCAGGAAACAATTCTTAATGTAGAATCTTGATGATTAACTATAATACACTAAGGGAAGGTTAATTTTTCTCCATTCTGTTTGAAATTTTATTTATATAAAGAGAACATGTTCTCACTATATGTTATTATACTGAGGCTTAAACATGAGAGTTACTATTGAATGGAACAAAAAGTATACATTTCATATAAACACAAGAAGTTGTTACTTTTATTTCTGATTATATTTGGGTCCTCTTTTTTTTTCTAGATGAGTCTGATTATAGCTTTATTAATCTTGTTTATCTTTTCAAAGAACCAGGTCTTGGCTTTATCTATCGTTTGAATTTTTTTTTGACATTATTTTATATCCTTGGTTAAATTTATTACTAAGGATTTTTTGATGCAATTGTAAATGGATTGTTTTCTTAGCTTCCATTTCAATTAGTTCATTATTGGTGTATAAAAATGCAACTGATTTCTGATAATTATTTTGTATCTTGCTACTTTACTGAATTCATTTGTCAGTTCTAGTAGTTTTTGTTTTTTGTTAAGTCTTTAGGGTTCACTATATACAGTATCAGGTCATGTGCAAATGACAGTTTTACTTCTTTCTTTCCAATATGGATACCTTTTAGATTTTCTTTTTGTCTAATTGCTTTGGCTGGGACTTCCAGTATATGTTGAGTAAAAGTGGAGAAATCAGATATCCCTGTCTTGTTCCTGATATTAAAGAAAAACACGTTTAGTTTTTCTTGTTTAGTATGATGTTGGGTATGGGTTTGTCATATATGACTTTTAATATATTGAAGTATATTCCCTTTATAGTTTTTAATCACAAGTGGGTACTAGATTTTTATCAAATGCTTCTTTTTTTTATATGATTGTGTAGTTTTTGTTCTTCATTTTGTTTATGTGGTGTATAACATTAATTGATATGTATATATTATACCAATCTTGCATCCCTGGAATATAGTGCACTTGACCATGGTGCATAATCAATGTATTGCTGCATATGATTTGCAAATATTTTGTTGAGGATTTTAGCATCTGTGTTCATCGGAGATATTGGGTTATAATTTTTTTTTCTTTCTTTCTCTTTTCTTTTTTGCTAGTTTCTTTATCTGGCTTTGGAATTAGGATAATGCTGGCCTCATAAAATGAGCTTGGAAGTCTTCTCACCTCTTGAATTTTTTTGTAGTATGTTGAGAAAGATAGGTGTCAGTTCTTTGAATGTCTGGTAAGATTCAACTGTGAAGTCACCCAGTCCAGGGCTTTTGTTAGTAGGAGTTTTTTGATTACTGCTTCAATTTCCTTAGTTCTAATTGGTCTATTTAGATTTTCTGATTATTCCAGATTCAGTTTTTAAAGATTGTATGTTTCTAGGAATTAATCTATTTTATCTAGATTGTCCAATTTGTAGGCATATAGTTGTTCATAATACTTTCTCATAATCTTTTATGTTTCTTTAGTGTCAGTTGTTACTTCTCTTCTTTCATTCTAATTTTATTTATTTGGGTCCTCTTTTTTCTTGATGAGTCTGGTTAAAGGTTTATTAATCTTGTTTACCTTTTCAAAGAACCAGCTCTTGGTTTTATTGATCTTTTGTATTGTTTTCTTAGATTTTATTTCATTTATTACTGCTCTGATTTTTATTATTTTCTTTCTCCTACTCACTTTGGGTTTTGTTTGTTGTACTTTTTCTTTTGTAGTTCCTTTAAGTGTAAATTTAGGCTGTTTATTTGAGATTTTTCTTGTTTCTTAAAGTAGGTCTATAATGCTATAAATTCCTCTCTGAGGACTGTTTGCTATATCCCATAGATTTGGAGTTTTATTTTCATTTTGAGTTGTTTTAAGGTTTCTTTTGATTTCTTCCTTGATCTCATCATTAACCCTTTCATTGTTTAGTAACATGTTATTTAGCTTCCATGTGTGTGTGTGTGTGTGTGTGTGTGTGTGTGTGTGTTTAGTTTTTTTTGCTTGCAGTAGATTCTTAGTTTTATAAAATTATGGTCAGATAGGATGCTGTATATGATTTCATTCTCCTTAAATTTATTGACACTTGTCTTGTGGTTTAAAATGTGGTCTATCCAAGAAAATGTTTTATGTGCACTTGAAAAGAATGCATATTCTGCTATTTTGGGGTGAAATGCTCTGAAGATGTCAATTAAATCCATCTGCTCTGGTGTGTCATTTAAGGCTTCCATTTCCTTGTTGATTTTCTGTCTTGAAGATTTATCTATTGATGTCAATGTGGTATTAAAATACCCTAGTATGACTGTATAACTCTAAATTTCTCCCTTTATGTCCATCAAGATTTGCTTTACATATTTAGGTGCTCCTATGTTGGGTGTATAAATGTTGACAAGGGTTACATCCTCTTTTTGGATTGTTCTCTTTATCGTTATGTAATGTCCTTCTTTGTACTTTACTATAGCCTTCATTTTAAAGTCTATTTCCTGAGCTGTAAGTATTGTTACCCCACTTATTTTTTCCATGTGCATGAAATATCTTTTTCCGTACCTTTACTTTTAATCTGTATGTATCTTTTGTTTTGAGTTGTGTCTCTTGTAGACAGCATATATGTGGATCTGATTTTCTTAGCCATTCAGCTATCCTATGTCTTTTGATTAGAGCAGTTGAACCATTTACATTCAACATAATTATTAATAGGTACATATTTATTGCCATTTTATTCTTTTAACTGTGTTCCTCTGTTCTTCTTTTCCTTCTTATACTTCTTCAAGAAGGTACGCTAACATTTCTTGTAACACTGGTTTGGTGGTGACAAACTTCTTTACCTTTTTCTTATATGGGAACCTCTATTTCTCCTTTAATTTAAAATGATAATCTGGTTGTGTAAAGTAGTCTTGATTGTAAGTCCTTGCTTTTCTTCACATTGAATATTTCATGCCAGTCTCTTCTGGCTTGAAATTTTTCTGTTGAGAAATCAGCTGACAGTCTTATGGGAGCTTGCTCATGGGTAACTGTGCTTCTCTTGCTTTTAAGATTCTCTCTTTGTCTTTAAAATTTGCCATTTTAATTACAATGTGTTTTAGTGTGAGGAGCCTCGTTGGGTTCATCTTATTTGGGACTCTGCTCCTGGACTTATGTGTCTTTTTCCTTCACCAGGTTAAGGAAGTTTTCAGTCATAACTTTTTTCAAGTAGGTTCTAGATCTCTTGCTCTCTCTTTTTCTTTCTGGTACCACTGTGATGCAGATATTGTTACTCTTCATGTTGTCCCAAAAGTCACTTAAACTATCCTCATTTCTAAAAATTCTTTTTTTCTTTTTGCTGCTCTGATTGGATGTTGTTGGTTTTTTCTACCTTTTCTCCAAAATTATTGATTTGAATCTCTGCTTTATCCAACCCACCGTTTATTCCTTTCTCTGTATTCTTTATTTCAGATATTGTTTCCTAATTTCTGATTGGCTCTTTTTTATGGTTTCTATGTTACAGTATTTTTCATGCTTTAGAGCATCCTTATAACCATTACTTTAACTCTATATTTGGTAAATTGCTTGCCTGCATTTCATTTAGCTCTTCTTCTGGAGATTTCTCCTGTTCTTTCATTTGGGGCATGTTTCTTTTTCCCCCCATTTTGGCTACCTCTTTGTGTTTGTTTATATGTATTAGATAGACCTTTTATGACTCCCACTCTTGATAGAATAGCCAAATGTAATAGTCGTCCTGTGGGGTCCAGTAGTGCAGTCTCCTTGATCATCCAAGCTGGGTGCCTCAGAAATGTTCCTTGTCTGGGTTATGTGAGTCCTTCTGTTGTAATTGAGTCTTGACTACTATTGGCCCATTCTTGCATGGGATGGACCATCAGGCTGGCCGACTGTGAGGCTCAAACTCAACCATGGTGTGCAAGGTGCTGTGCAAGTGCTGACCACATGAGGTGGAATTTACCTCATTTGACCTGGTGCCTGCCGAGATATTCCTTTGTATTTGCCACGTGTGAAGCTTATTGGATCCTGCTCTGATGTTGTCTGAAACTGACTACTTGGTGTATGGGTTCTGGATCTCTTGGGAGGAACTTTGGTGCAAACCAACATCAGATGGTGCCTATGACTGGTCCTGAGCAAACTTCTTGAGACTACAAGCGATCCACAGTTTGTGGCTGCCTCAGCTGGGCCTGAAGGACTAAGCTTTGCCCCAAGGCCAGCTTTTGCCAGCACCAGGATCAGGGGAAGGTCAGCAAAAGTCCCAAAGCGCCCCAAGTTCTACTTCTGCTGGCCTCCACCTACCTGTTTGCTGCCTGTTACACTCAGTCATTGTTAGAGCTTCTGGTGGTACTCTGGTTGCATGAGGTGGGTTCTTGGTGAGTCACCAGGTAGGGGTAAGTGATGTTCGCCAGACTGATATAGGTACAAATTCAATGCCAGTGCTGGATCTAGGCTACTCAGCTAATTTCCATGTGTATAAAAAGTCTAGCTTCCATCATGCTGATTGCTCTAACACCTTTGTGTTGGAGCAGCATCTCAGGAATTCATCAGGATTAAGCCAGAAGGGTTAATTAAGCCCTAACAGACCAAGATTTGGCTGTGTGAAGGGAGGGCTCTCCTCTAATAGGTCGTGTGAAGGAAAATTGGTATCTATTCTAGAGTCATACAGCTTCTTCCAGGAGGAGACAAAGCACAGTATGGTGGGCCACCAGAAGTTGGGAGGATGGAGCTAGTGGGTTTCTTGTGAAGGGGAGTGGGAGGTACCAGTCAGGTTTCAAGGGAGATAAGGTGTGTACCACCTTCTCTAGAGCTATACAACTTAGTCTACAGTTTTTGTTTTATTCTGTCCTGTAGATGAAATGATAACCATAAATCATCTATTCTAATATTTAGTTAAAATTCTATCGGTAAAAGTAAATATAAAAGCAAAATTATACATTTAAATAAATTATCTCAATATTATCTCAAAATTATCTCAAAATGTACCATTGTTAACAGCTAACAGAGTGACTGATACATAGTAGATGCTTGATGTATATGAATGAATGAACAAATAAATTTCTGAGCCCTCGTCATTTCTACCCTGAGTTGTTATAATTGCTTCCTAACTACTCTCCTTTTCATCTACCTAATCATATAACTAGAAGCCACCTTTAACTCCTCCTTGCTCCCTTTATACTAGCCATACAGTCAGGGAATGTTGTATTGACTTATAAGTAAATCTACACTACTTCTGCTTTTCTCTAAGCTCCCTGCCAAAAAAATAATATTGGTTAAGCTATTGTTGAGCACAATATTATTTCAAGATTGAAAGACAAGTCTTTTACTAATTATTATTAGTATTAATTAAAACTTGAGCAGAAAAGAAACTTTTAATTTTCTAAATCTTCTCTTGTGTGTGTTCAGATATAAGGCTAAATAGTCCTGAACCATAAAAATTAATATGTGGGCTCACTTACCAATCCAATATGGCTTAACTTTTATGTGATATGTGATATGATTATTTGGTCACTGGATTGCAGTAGAGAAAAGACAGTTTTTTGTGTGTCATATTTTTCCCTCTCTTTTTTGGTTGGGAATATAAATTAAACTAGGGATACTTCATATTTCCCAAATGTATTAAAAATTAAGAACAGTAATTTTTAATTAATATACAACTATTCTAGTCTATATGCTCTCAATACAGTTTAGTTCTAATTAAAATATATTGAAAATTTTACATGACCACTGTATTGCTTTGTAACCTTTACACATCTAGTTTGTGTACATATGTAAAATCTATGAAAGTCCAATTTAGAAATATTGATGAATTGAAAACCATTTCCTGAACAACAGGTTTATGTTCATAGTTATTTGGTTGAAAATTTTTCTTTAAGTACAGGACCAGCTAGTTGGCCATTCTAGACTTGCAAAAATTTCCTGGAAACTGCTTATTACTTGCCAGGTGAATGGGTTTATAAAAAATAAGTTACTTTTTGGGACAAAAGTATTATTATGACATCAGAAGTGAGAAATCATCCTCTCAGAATGTTGCAGTTTCTGAGATTTTGGGGAGAAAGGGGGAAGAGTGGTGAGCATATGAAACCTTCAGCTCACTACCAAGATGTGAAACAGTGATAAATTACAGGTGTGCATTGACCACATAATTGCTACATTAAAAAAATGTGACTGTGCTTATCCAAAGCAATATGCAAAAATGACATTATTTAGTAAATTTTTTATACAGACTAGAAATCTATGTATTGGGATATGTCCTAGGCTGAGTGATGGCCCTCAGAGATTGTATGTCTAAATTCCAGCTCCTCTAAATGCCACTTTATATGGTAAAGGTATGATTTGGCCAAGGATCTTGATATGAGGAGATTATCATGGATTGTCTGGGTGTTCTGGTAGGAGAGAGACCAAAAGATATTTGATAGAGATAGAGAGAAAGGGGCCAATGTGACCACAGAAGCAGAGATTTAAGTGATGTGACCACAAGCCAAGGAATACCAGTGGCCACCACAAACTGGAAGAAGCAGGGAACAGATTTTTGCCTAGGGTATCCAGAGGGAACATTACCCTGATCACACTTTAATTTTGGTTCATTGAACTGATTTTAGACTTCTGGCCTCCAGAACTAAAAGTATACGTGCATGTTGTTTTAAGCCAGTAAGCTTTTGGCAATGTGTTACATTATAGCACCAACAGAAAACTAATACAAGGTCTTTGATATGAAAGATGAAACCACTAATTTGTTGAGCCCAACATGCTAACCATTTATTAAATTTCATTGGCCAGTAAATCTATATTGATAGTTTAGTGGTGGATTTAGGTCTCTGCCTTTGAGAATCTTCTAGTAAGACAAGCCTTACTTTGGCCCTAGTTCTATATCAGAATATTTAGAAAATTCTGGCTTTGAATCTTTTTTTTTTTCAAATAAGATTAAGTCCTGACATGATGAAAGGGGCAGTGATATTATTTTATTATATTTTCATTGATTAAAAAAAATTCCCCTTAACCCAAATATTTCATTTATGTATTTGTTGGCTCATACCTTTATTCATTTATTTATTCCACAAACTTTTGCTGTGAGTCCTCTGTGTGTCATTTTCTATACTAGATTCTGGGGCAAAATATTAAAATATTAATTTGTCAATTGAGTGTGGGATAATTATGTGATAATAGTTATCATCTACAAAGTACTTACTGGAGTGGAGAGTGTGCTGATATTATATAGGTATCCGTGCAGTGATGATATTATATTTTAGGTGATGGAACAGAGAAAAGATATACAAGAGGAAATATTTTCAAATATTAGGATCATTGGAAATTTAGATTATAAGAAAGGATCAGTGAATTCCTGTTGAGTTTCTGATCCTAGTTTGCTTAGCTGAATTTGAACCCACTCTTGCCATTCCAGGCTATTATTATCCAGTAGAAATATAATGCAAACCAATGTTACTTTTTAAAAATGTAGTAGCCACATAAGAAAGTATGAAATTAATTTCAATAATATATTTTATTTAAGCCTATATCCAAATATTATCATTGCGATGTTTAAGAAATATTTTTTAATTAATTATTTATTTATTTGTTGTTTTGCTTATTTATTTATTTTTAGAGAGAGGGGAAAGGAGAAAGAGAGGGAGAGAAACATCACTGTGTGGTTGCCTCTCACTTGCGCCCCCACCTGGGGACCTGATGTGCAACTGAGTCATGTGCCCTGACTGGGAATCAAACCAGCGACACTTGGCTCGCAGGCCGATGTTCAATCTACTGAGCCACAGCAGCCAGGGCTTTAAGAAATATTTCTTAAATTGATTTCTTTTTATATTCTTTTTATCATATATACTATCCAATTTTCAAATACTCAGTAACCACATGTGTAGCTAATCAATACCAATTTGAATAGCACAGTATTTTAAAATTATTTATTTAGACCAGCAAAAGTTTTCACTGTTCTTTTTTCAACATAAAAAAAAACAAAAATGATTTACTGTATAAAAGCTATTTCTGTAGCTCCTTCTTGCAATGTGTTGAAATTGACTGAGTTACTTTTTAGGACTGTTAATAACACAGCATGGGCAAGTTTTATATCTTGTTTTTCTTTTTTTTGTTATATCAACATTGATATATCAAATATATCAATATATATCAATATACAACAACAGTTGATATATCTGGTTACTTTCATGTATTCTCTTGATATTTTTTAAATTACAGTCATCTAATAAACTCACAGTCAGTCAACCAGACTACTCAGTTTATATGATAGGTAAAAAATTTCTGATATTTGAGAAGCTTCTTATGAAAACAGTAGCTGGTACTTCATTTCTCTTCCATGCTTAAGAAAAAGTTGTATTTAACCAGCATTGGTTTTTCTTTTTCCTTTTTTAAGTATAATTTATTGATTATGTTGTTACAGTAGTCCCAATTTCTTTTCCCTTTGCTCCCCTCTTCCCAGTACCCTCCTTACCTCCAGCAATCCCACCCCACCTTAGTTCATGTCCATGGGTCATGAATATATGTTCTTTGGCTTCACCCTTTCCTATATTATTCTTAACTTCCCCCTGTCTATTTTATACCAACCAATTATGCTTCTTAGTCTCTGTACCATTTCCCCCTTTCTCCCCCTTCCTACTAGTTGATAACCCTGTAAATAATCCCCACACCTGTGATTCTACTCCTGTTCCAGTTGTTTGCTTAGTTTGTTTTGTTTTTATTTTTTAGATTCGGTTGTTGGTAGTTGTGAGTATGTTGTCATTTTAATGTTCATAGCATTGATCTTCTTTTTCTTAAGTAAGTCCCTTTAACATTTCCTATAATAATGGCTTGGTGATCATGAACTCCTTTAGCTTTACCTTGCCTGGGAAGCACTTTATCTACCCTTCCATTCTAAATGATAGCTTTGTTGGATAGAGTAGTCTTGGTTATAGGTCCTTGCTTTTCATCACATTGAATATTTCTTGCCAGTCCCTTCTTGCCTGCAAAGTTTCTTTAGAGAAATCAGCTCATAGTCTTATGGTCACCCCTTTGTAGGTAACTCTCTGCATTTGTCTTGCTGCTTTTAAGATTCTCTCTTTACCTTTCACCTTTGGCATTTTAATTATGATGTGTCTTTGTGTGGTCCTCTTTGGGTCTAGTGTCTTTGGAACTCTCTGTGCTTCCTGGACTTGTATGTCTATTTCTTTCACTAAATTCGGGGAGTTTTCCTTCATTGTTTTTTCACATAAGCTTTCAATTTCTTGCTCTTCCTCTTCTCCTTCTGGCACGTTTAACGTTGTCCCAGAGGTCCCTAAGCCTCTCCTCATGTTTTTTAATTCTTGTGTCCTCATTTTGTACTGTTTGACTGCCTTTTTCTTCCTTATATTCCAAATCATTGATTAGAACCCTGGTTTCCTTCTCTTCACCATTGGTTTTGTGTGGATTTTCCTTCACTTCATTTAGCATAGCCTTCACTTCTTCCCTTATGCTTTTGCCATACTTAAGCATATCTATCAAGTCTGTGATCATCTTTATCACCAGTGTTTTGAACTCTGCATCTGTTAGGTTGGCTATCTCCTCATTTATTGGGTTGACTATCTCCTCGTCATTTAGTTCTCCCACTGGAACCTTGATTCATTTCCTCTTTTGGGCCATACTTCTCTGTCTCCTCATCTTGACAAACTCCTGTGTCAGTTTGCTTCTGTGTCTTAGGTAGAGCTATTGTACCTGTTATGTTGTAGGGGGTGGAGCCTTAGTTATTCTTCAGTACAGGGCGACCCATTTCACTGTGTTGTGGTGCTGTATGTGGGGGAGGGATCTGAGAGGGAACAATGCCCCTTACTCAGCACTCACCCTTTTTACAGGTACTTCTCCCATTTATGTATGGGCCTGGTGCCTCTCTAGCTGTTGCCCTGGCCATTGTTCCCATAGTGGATAGTTCTGTGAATGTTCTAGGACCATTAGGGTCCTTTAATCAGGCGGACTCAGCTGAGAGACTGGTAGTTTCTTCCTCCACCCTAACCCCCACTGTTTTGCACAGTCGGAAGCAATGAGGTTTTATTTGAACCGTGAGCTGTGTGGTCTGGTCTGGTGTTAGGAGTGCTCCCCAGGTGTCTCTCTCAACTTTTTAAAATGTTTGCACTTTCTGCCACCTCCCACTGCCACCACCGTTGCCGCTGCTGCTGCCACCACACCACGTACCCTCCTTCCCAGCTCCACTCCTCCTACCTGTCTGGATGTGTATTTCTTCTTTATATCTTTTTTCTTGGACTTCTATGCAGCTCAGTTTTCTGGAACTTCTGGTTGTCTCTAGTTTTGAGGTAGTTCTATTTCTTCTTAGTTGTGGAGGGAGATGCAGCGTGTCTGTCTAGGCCTCTGTCTTGGCCAGAAGTATTGGTTTTTCTTTTTATTTATAGCTTAATTTGACTTTGGTAATGATAACATCCTCTTTTGTCATTTGACTTTTTTTTTTTTTAAGTATATTTTATTGATTATATTGTTACAATAGTTCCAATTTTTTCCCCTTTGCTCCCCTCCGCCCAGCAACCCCCTTCCCCGACATCCCCCCCCAAGTCCATGCCCATTGCTCACGCTTTCATATATTCTTCTTCTTTTTTTTAAAAAATAATTAATTAATTAGTTAAATATTTGAACAATAAAAAATAACAATCCCTCCCTCTCAGACTTAAGACCCTTTACAATCTTATAAAGGACAATGGACGAAGGTCTCGAGCTCCTCTAGCTGCTTCAAGCTGGGCATGGTCGTCGTCCTACCTACCCTTGGGTCAAGAAATCCCTAATAAGAGTGGGGTTGTGGAGGGGAGGGTGGCCTTCCCACAAGGGGAAGGATCGTGCAGACTCCAGGTTGGTTGGCTGTCTCTGGACAACGGCATGCTTGGTTTAACAGGCTGGCATCCTTGTTGTATTCTGGGGGCAACAGGGTTAAAGGACATCATTCAATCCGTAACCACTAGATGACAAAAGACAGGTATTAATTTTTCAATGTCCCACATTAGGGAAAAGAAGGGCTTCTTTAGAGGAAGGTATTCCAGGTACATCTCACCTGTCCAAAACCCTTTTGCCCATTATACTTAGTTTGGACTGAGGGAAATATTTTAGGTTTCCCCCCTCTCAGGCCTCTGGGCTCTTTCTATCCAAGCCATTAGGATAGGAAAGAGAAACCAGTTTTAAAGTGAAGCCCACAGACCACCCCATTCTTCACCAACCCAGCCACTTAGTTCAGCCAAACCATTGAGTCTCTGGAGGCAGCAATGCAGACAGGATTAAGTGAGGCCTATACGTACAGACAATCACTCAGGTAATGAGATCGTAGGCTTATGCCCTTTGAAAACAGAAAACACATGTTAATTTATGTAACATAACCCACACACAAGTTTATAGATCTGTAGGACTGTCTTATCGGAAAGACATCCAGTTGCAAGGCATTTGACATTCTTCTTGCCTGTAAATTAAACATCTTTGATAATGCCACAGATATAGTTTAACTTTCAAATGAAAACAAATTTTAAATGAAAAGGAACTTTAAAGACGGTTAGCTGCACTACTTTATAGTCTGCCACTGGGCATTGTGATCTTCCTTGAATCTTGATTTTTCTCCCTAGGATTACCCTCCTTGTCATTAAAGGGACTGCATTAAGTCCATTTTTAATTTATCCTGTTCATTTGCATAAACACAACAAGAGCAGCAAATGATCACTTATGATCTTTAGTTTTGCTTTGCTGGAACTTACGCAAGGAACATTTAGGGTGACCTTCAGTCTGCCCTTCAGGGCACAGAAGCTGAGCCACATACCTGGCATTCAGCCTTGCCTGTAAACACCTGTCTTTTCCAGGTCCTCCTGGTTTTCCATTGTGCCTTAAGGTCCCTTCCAGCAATCTTTCAGGAAAACAACCTTCGTTCCTTCCCTGGAAAGATTGCTATGGACCGCTTATCCATCCAAGGTACCAGGCCTTTTATCTCGTGGACTTTTATTACCTTTGAAAGTCAGTCCCAGTTGCTCAGGGCTTTTTGGTAACAACCAAAGCCCAAGCATGTCTCCTTTAGGCATGACATTCCAGTCAAAGTCTTAGTCAAAAAATCGCTATTGACAACTGGTCTTATTAGTTTTATGCAAAGAAACTTAGGTCATTACTTACTTCTTTAGAATGCCAAATTCTGGAGGGATCAGATAGGGAGAAAGTATATACAGTGTGAAGGAAAATCCTTGTCCTTCTAATATTCACTGAACTTGCATTTCTATTCTTTATATTTTTATTTTTTCCCCCCACTAAAAATTTTTCTGTTTGTTTGTTTTTCCATTACAGTTGTCTCACTTTTTTCCCCCTCTTGCTTCTCTGCACCCTTTCCCTCCCTTCTCCCACATTCAGTCCCCACCCAGCTGTCCATGTCCATGGATCATTTATACATGTTCCTTGACTAGACCCTTCCCCTTTTTACCACTTCTCTCCCTCCCATCTCCCCCTTTGTTACTGTTAGTTTATTCCTCGTTTACATACCTCTGGTTCAATTTTGCTCATTTGTTTGTGTTGTTCATTAGTTTCCTTTAACAGGTGATAGCATAAGGTAATTTTCTTTTGTTGCCTGGCTTATTTTGCTAAGCATAATTCTCTCTAGTTCCAATCATGTTGTTGCAAATGGTAGAAGTTCCTTCTTTCTTTCAGTATTTATTCATTGTCATTTTCCCCCTTTGTACTCGTGTTCCTCTCTGTCTCTCTCTGTTTCTTCATCTTCTTAAAGCAGACCCTTTAGCATCTCTTGCAATACTGGTTTGGTGGAGATGTATTCTTTTAACCTTCTTTTGTCTTGGAAACTCCTTATTTCACCTTCCATTTTGAATGAGAGCCTTGCTGGGTAGAGTATTCTTGGTTGTACGCCTTTGTTTTTCATTACTTGGAATATATTTTGCCATTCCCTTCTGGCTTGTAGTGTTTCTGCTGAGAAATCTGATGATAGCCTTATTGGAGCTCCCTTGTATGTTATTAGTTGTTTCTCTCTTGCTGGTTTTAGGATTCTCTCTTTGTCTTTAAATGTTGGCATTTTAATTATGATGTGTCTTGAAGTGGGCCTGTTGGGGTTCATCTTCATTGGGACCCTCTGTGCTTCCTGGACTTGCATGATTCTTTCTCTCTTCATGTTAGGGAAGTTTTCTGTCATTAGTTTTTCAAAGAGGTTTTCTATCCCTTGCTCTTCTTCTTCTCCTTCTGGAATTCCTATGATACGGATATTATTACGTTTCATGTTGTCCTGCAGCTGTCTTAGAGCCTCTTCAGTCTTGTTCAGCCTTTTTTCATTTTGTTGCACTGTCTGTGAGTTTTTGTCTACATTGTCCTCCAGCTCGCTGATCCGATTTTCTGCTTCCTCTAGCCTGTTTTTAATTCCTTCTACTGTGTTCTTCAATTCAGAGATCATATTCTTCATTTCCTCCTGGCTCTTATTGATAGCTTCCATGTCCTTTTTGATGCTGGTATAGTGCTCAGTAAGTTCCTTATAGTTCTTCTGGAGTTCTTTGCAGTTTCCGCTGAGCTCATTGAGCTTCTCCATAATACATGCTTTCAATTCCATATCTGATAGTTGGCTCCCCTCTCTTTCATTTAGCACTCTTTCTGGGGACTCTGCCTTTCCTTTCGATGGGGGGTTGTTTCTCTGTCTCCCCATTTTTGTGACTCCTATTGTTTGTTGGTGCTTCTTAGAATGATCTGCACTTCCTGGATCTGCCCCTGGTGGCGTCAGATCTTGTACCAGTCTGGGCCTAGGCAGCCTGTTGGAGACTTCCAGGGATCTACTGCCTTTGTCTGTCTCCTTTAGTTGATAATCTATTCAATCTGTGATTAGCCGTCAGGCTTAAGGACTATGGGTGTGGCAGCTTAATTCCTGTAGGCAGGGCCTTTGCTTCCCCTCAGGCTGATGCCACTTGGCCGGGAATGGTCTACCCGCAGTACTGGAGATGAGTCAGCACTGGGACCCGGCCGGCTGCTTCCCCAGCTCTCCCCTCAAAGCCACCACACCAAACTCTCCCCAAGCATCTCCAGTCCTCTCTGCCTTTCCTCCGCTTGAGCCCAGGGTAAGTGGGGACCAAAATATCTTTGTATGTGATCCACTTAAGAGCTCTTTTTCTCCGGCTGTTTCTCTCCGGCTAGCAAGAAACCCTGTGGCTTTTCGCTTTTCTCAGCTGGATACTATTTTACTTTCCACTCTGTTGCTGTAGACTGGGAAGTTCAGCTGGGGATTTAGACCCTGCCCTTCTCAGGGGGAACCCCCAGCTGCTGAGCTGTTTCTCAGTCCCTTCAGCTGCCACCCGTGTGAGCCCAGCCAGCCCTTCCGCGTCTCCGCACTCCCTACCGGTCACGTTGTGATGTAGCGGCCTTTTCTGTCTCTCCGTGGTTATAAGACTTCTCTCCAGCTGGTGTTCGGTTGGTTATTCCAGATGATTTCTCCAAAATTGCGTTGTAAATCCAGACTAGTTCTGGGAGGAAGTTAGTGTAGCTTCCACTTACTCTTCCGCCATCTTGTTTCTCCGACTTTTTTTTTTTTTTTTTTTTTAATTACTTCTTCTGGCCGATGAGTAAAAATTTGTGAAAAACAAAATCCTGTCATGTGTTTGGATGGCTTAACCTATTATATATTTGATGCATATTTCTATTAAATAACCCATACCTCCTTCAATATTGAGGCCTTGGACAGCATAATTTTAGAGCATGTACTTTTGGAAAAATTAAACATTATGAAAGCTGGTTTTCTGCCTTTTAATATTTCAGATCTACCACTTACTCTGTGCCTAGAATTGATGATTAATAAAAATTATTACAGCAGTATAAATCATTGCTATTCTTGCTAAGTGACATATTCCTACCAAGCTTTTAATCTGGTCTTCATTGACATGGCTTATATATCTTCCTGTTGTAAATTTTAATGTAATTTAACTAGTATTGTGTGACACAATACTTTTAATTTGCTTATAATTTGGAGACTCCAAAGCATTCTGTTAAGTAATGCTTGTAAAAGGTTCCTGTTTCTTCTAAACTGACTTTAGACACTTCTCATTACATTGTGTTCCTATGAGAGGTTTATATGTAACGATGCCCTGCAAAACTTTCATTGCTGTAGAATTTAATTCTTCTTTTAGTGGAGAGCTCAACCTGAGTTGCCCATTTTGATGTCTCATCCCAGGAGGGACCTCAAGTGCACCTAGTTTTTAAAACAAACACCTGAGATTAGAAAGGTTGTTCTAAGGAAAGAACAGCTCTGTGAGGTCAGAATCTCTTCAACAACTCAGAGTGTCAGGACACAGCATAACTCCTTGGTTGCTGAAAACCTTTTATTCATAAGGCACTTCTCATTTTCAGTGAAAAAGTGGTTTTACCAACAATTGCTCTTTTAACAAGTCCTGTGTACACTTCTCACTTCTCTCTACCTGAGATTATATAATTCCTTTTTATTTGTGTATATACTATCTTCTCCCAGGACTCGAGCTCTGTTAGGATAGAGACTTCATCTCTTTTATTCCCTCCTGTATCCCTTGCTTCTGGAACAGAACCTGGTATTGTGGGAGGTACTACCTAAATATTTGCCAAATTATTAAATGTACATCAGCCAAGTGCAACTCAGGTGAAACTCAAACTTGTAGCAAGAGAAAAGTGTCTGTGGGTAGCAGTGGTGGACTGACTTTGAAGCAATGAAGCATAAGCTTCCAGTCCCCTCCATTCCAAGGCCCTGTTATCTAGTTTTATATTTATAATTTGGTATTCTTTTTCTCATAGAGGGTGTCCCAAATTGTATCAGCATCAGACCCCACAAAATCTGGACCATTCCCTGGTATTAAGGTAGATACCTAGTCATTTGAGATTTGCTCTGAAGATAATGTGAAAATATCCTCTACCAGATCAACAAATTAATGTGGCAGGAGATTGTTACCCCAAGAGCTGCATTAACCACACAATCTAGTCTTAAAGTAACACATTCTGGCTGCCTGATACCTTAGTGATGGCAGTGCTCCTGTGCTACTTCCCTTATATGCACTTATTATTGCTTCTACCAATGAGATAGTGCTATATCTTCTAAAGATCTGCTGTGTTTAGTTCCCAAACATGTCTTTCTGTTGTACATTTTAATGTCATTCTATAATTTAATTAAGTATTGTGTGACACAAGAAAACATGGGTGTAAAAAAAGAGAGTTTTGTTTCAAATACTATTTAATTGAATATTTTATCCAAACTTCAATAATGAGTTGTTAAAAAATATATTGAGTTAGGTATAAGTGAGACAACTGAACCACTCCACAGAGTGAAAATTAATCTAAAAAACATAACGAGCTCCCTATATAAATGGCTTCACGTGTGTTTCTAAATTTTTCTCTATTTTCAGAACAGAGAAATTGGCAATTATGGGTAAGTTCATGACATGGCTTATGCAAGAAAGAATACAAATAATTTTATTACTTTGAGACACACTCAAAAAAAATCTTTGTACTTTATCAGAACTTGGTCACAGGAATGCAAATTTATATATTTTAAGCTAAAGTAAAATGTAGAACTCCCCATTTTAACTACATTTTAAATTGATCAGTACTGTAGTTTTCAACTGTGTCAGGCAAAAGGGTTTCCAACATGTGTGTAGAAAAAAATAATTTCTCAAAGAGACCCTATGTGTTGTATAATAGAACTAATTTATACCAACAGAGGTTAATGAAATTCATTAATACAAAAAGAAAATCAAGCCTGATAAGAGGCTGTATGGAATAATGATTAAGGGTAACAAGATCGCAGCTGAAATCTTGACCCTACCACTTGCTAGCTATATATTCTTGGGAAATCATTCAATTCCTCTTAAGCATCAGGAAGGAAGGAAGGAAGGAAGGAAGGAAGGGAGAAAAGAAGAAAGGAAAACATCTACCTTATAAAGTGATTGTGAAGATTAAATAGTTACTGTATTTGTAGCTCTTGGCACCTAATAAACTATAAAGCATTTAGATGCCTGCATTAAGTTGTTTATCAGGTTTTTTCATGTTTTAATATTTTTTCAGAGTGCGATAAACTTTGCATCTCACCACAGGTAGTAGTTATGGTGAGATGATTTTGTAGACTCATTAAATTTTAGCACTGGAAGGCTTCTTTGAAGTAGTCTAGGCCATCTTCTTGCTGTGTGGTTGACATCATGGCATAGAAAAGTTCAGACACCTGTCTAAAATCACATAGCGGATCATGATAGGGTCAAGATTCAAGTACAAGTTTTTTGAATCCTTATGTGTTGTTCTTTCCATAGTATCACAGATGCCTCTTGTCTATTGTCAGAAATAACAATCACCAAACTCAGTAAAGATGATGATAGGAATGAAAGTGGCTTCACCAACACTTTATTAGGTTGTATCTTCAATATGTCTACCTTTTCTTCCCAAGTTATGTTGATTTGGAGCTTTTTTATGGTAAATATAATGGATATATATATATATATATATATATATATATATATATTTAGCATTTTGAACTAAAAAGTAGTGATAAGAATTGACAATTTGTGACTCTTCCATTTTGTGTTGTTATTTTATTTATAGTCTTAACCTTCAATGTTCAGCTTACTTGACTATATTCAAGCCAAATCTGTAGATCAAGCCAGTTTGCAGCCTGTTCTGGAGAGGCTTGACTTTTTAGCAATCTGTTCCCTGTGTATAAAAACATGAGTCTAAATAGAGTTGGAAGGCAGAATGATATCTATTTCTGAGTTGCAAGTCAAAGTTTTCTTTAAAGTCTAAAAGTAATATGTATGCAAATACAAACTAGTCTTAAGAAAAAGGACAGAAACTTAAGCTGCCTTCAATAATCCTAATGGGATTTGAAAAGTAGACAAATAAGTTATAATGCAACCAAAGAAGAAAATGCAAATTCTTTCCTGGTTTTAAAGCAACACTTTGGGAGTGAATTTTGCTTGATTCATCAGTCCTTTACTGAATATCTACTCTGCCAGGCACTTGAGCTGCAAGAGAGACACAATTCTCCACCGGAGTAGACTGTTTGGTGGGGCGACAGTGGAGGCCAGTAGATTGATTATCTGCAGCCGAGTACAGACTGTGAACTGAACGTTCTGGGTGTGCACTCTGAGGCGGGTCCTCCATCCCTGAACCACTGCAAGGATGGTTTCCCAATGCCTCTCCCCCAAAGAGCTTTGAGTTGCTGTAAAACATAAATAACATATCCAAAGATAGAAATAGATTGGTTCAACCAAATTTTTAGTGTCAGTTAGCTGCCTGATTTTATAGTTTCATGAAAGCTAAAACAAAATAATTTCAAAATGGACTGTTTCTGCTTCATTGTACAAGCATTGGCTCAAGAACACTTTCTATTCAGATTTGCTCCCCTCCACCTTGTTCAGAAATATGTAGGTTAAACATAGATATTGGTTTTTGTATAAACCCTATTCTCTAATGAATGATTTTCTCTAATAGACCCAGCAAACAATTCCTTATCTGGAGTGTTCCTTATACCACAGAGAAGGTTGCAAGTTTCTACAATAAAAATCACATATAAAAATACAGCAGACCTTTTAAAACACCATGTTTAGTAGAGAAAGCAATTTGCTTTCCTTACAAAATATTAATAAAAATAAATTCTATTCTTAAGGAAAACCTCCAAAGCTCCCTAAAAATGAAGCCATCATCTCTCAGTGAGCTGTGGGAGCACACCATGATCTCAGCCCCAGGGAAGAAGCCTGAGGCACATTGGTTTCCCAGAGCAACTCTCTTCCCTGAGGCATTTCCTGTAGTAACAAGAATGGCCTCCTGACTTCACTTAGGACACCTTGAGAGCTGGCTCTGAAACTGGGATGGAAGTGCAGTGCCAGGGCTTATGTCATTGCTCCTTGATGCATCGTAATGTTGAGTCTCACAGAAGGCATCGGCCATGCTAGGCTGACTTATGAACAGTCTGCATTCTCTAGAGGATTGTAGAAGAGTGACCATCACTTTCTGGAACTCTGTTCCTTATTCTTTTAACAAAGAGGTTCTTAGGGCCTTGGATGTTTCTAAAGTATGATCCATCACATCTCAAATTGTCATTTAACTACCTCAAGAACTTGAAGACTTTGTGGTAAGAGAACTCACAGAAGACTTGAATACTTATTGATTTATTTGATAAATATTTACTGAGAATCTTTTGTTAGTATGGCTCTATGCTAGACAAGATGGAGATTTAAAAAAACAATTAGATCATTTATGGGTAGAAATATTATGTGTATATTAACACATACACACATATACCCAGATGTGTGATAATTTTTACATGTGTGTATTTATAGGTGCACTCACACTTATTTATATGTCAGATGTATCATGTCACATGTTATAAATATACTCATGCAAGATATAAATATACATGGTGTCATTACTGTGGCAGTGTTAATTAATATGGTAAATGTTAAAACATAATGATGGAAAGTTCTAACTAGGGAGAGTCGCCAAACCCAGAGAGTAAAAAATCCTTTTATGGAACTGAAAATAGCATTTGAACTAGACTATAAAGATGTTGTGTTAGTATCCTCAGGCTGCTGTATCAAATTACCACAATCTTGGTGACTTAAAAATAACAGAAATTTATTCTGTCACAGTTCTGGAGGGCAGAAGTCCAAACTCGAGGTGTCATCAAGGCCACACACCCTACAGAGGTCAGGGCAGGGATCTCTTTCACACCTTCCGTTACTGTTGGCTGCATTACTCCAATCTTTGTCTCCTCACTTCAGTCTCTGTATCCATGATCACATTGCCGTCCCCTTTCTGTGTGTTAACTATCCCTTGGGTACCTTATATAACAACACTTGAGACTGTATGTAGGACATATGTGAATAATCCAGGATAAGCTCCTTTACTCGAGATTCCAAACTTAATCACATTTTTGGCTATATAAGGTAATATTCACAAATTTTAGTGTAAACATATCTTTTGGGATGCGATCATTTAACCTACTACAAATTATAACCTTTAAAAAGTTTTAAAATTATTTTTTAATTTATGTATTTTTATCCTTACCTGAGGACATGCATTATTTTACTGCTTTTAGAGAAAGATGAAGGGAGAGAGAGAAACATCAATGCAAAAGAGAAGCATCAACATGCTGCCTCCCATATGCACTAGAACTGGTTATTAAACCCACAATCTAGGCCTGTGTTCTGACCAGGAATCAAACTCACAATCTTTCGGCTACAGGATGTTGCTCCAACAAGCTGAACTACACTGGCCAGAGAAAATGAGAATCTTTTTAAAAGCTGAATTTAGGGAGAGCATTACAGGCTGAGAAACTAGACTAAGCAGAGATGTAGGGGCATCTCTTCTTTAAGAAAGAGAAGATATGTGGGTAACAAAGAGGAATAGCAGGGAGCAGCAGTATGCAGAAAAGAGGAGAGAGAAGCAAGCGTCAGACTGGGCCAGACCATGCAGGTGCATTGATTCTGAGCAGCCATTTTAAAATGAATTGGAGAATGAGTGGGAACAAGTAAGGAGCTATTAATACAGCCCAAGTGAAACATCACCAAAACCTGTATACAACTGCTAGCCATGAGAATGGAAAGGGAGAGGTTTCAGCAGTGAAATCAAACAGATATTAGAATTGATTGGGTTTTGATTCCACTGAAGACTTCCCAACTACCTGGATAACTGGGGAAGAGTTAGGACATTAACAACAATAGGGAAACTAGAAGGTGGGAATTATGATTGGATTTGGATTTTCAATTACCAGTATGATGTGCAGAGGGGGGAGGGGTGCAGTTAGAAATGTAGAGTTGGTCTCCAAAGAGAGTTTGACATTAGAGTTATCTACATTGAAGGATGAGGCTCCAAAAGGAAGGAGGGGAAGAGGAAGAAGAGAATGCCTCCAAGATTATAATCTTAGAGGACTCCTTCCTTTGAAGGTTAGGAGAAGGAAAGAGAACTAAACTTCCTATGTATGTTTCTTTATGTTCATGCACTAACTGTAAGTGAGCTCAATCTCTTATGTCATTTCTGTTGGAATAATGGTATGTAAGTCTTACTATGACTCTGCATTTTGTGCTAAAGTAATCTGTTCTAACTATGATCTTATTGAAATAACATAGTTATATTTGCACTTTATTTTATGGTAATGACTGGTAAACAAAATGCTAATTGGCATTACAGTCTTGTGCTATATTTGTTCTGATATTCAAATGGTTTAATTAGGATTTAATTTGTACACCAGCCTGAGTAATTGTCTGTATGATAGTTCTTTTGTTTTTTCTTTTTTTGTTTTTGTTCAGAGGAAGTTATTAATTTTATATGGCAAAAGCCCAAAGCTTTGTCACTGTATATAGTGTTAACAGTGGTTTTCAGGGAAGAGAGTTTATTAACCAAGGAAACAGGCAGTTGATTCTAAATATGTCACTTTACATGAGGTTTTTGTTGTTTCAGGTGAAAATTCACTAGATCACACTTTGTCCAATTGAGAGAATAACTCTACATATAACTTTTGTGTTGGTCTTTAGATTTTGTAATTAGATTATTGTCCAAGAGCTTATTTCTAGTTCAGTTCAGATCCATATAAACCTGTTCTTTCACCACCTATCAGATAGTAGTTTCTCTGAGGGTACGTGATATTCCCCTTTTCCCATTTATTGTCTGTTACTTTACTTGTTTTACTTTTCAACTATTTCCATGATAAATTATTCTATCCCTTCTCCCCTACCACAGATACGCTCAAAGGATGTGATGTGGCACATCATTCTTGCATTAGGGACAGTGGTAAAGCCTGGGATTACTCTGCAGGGGAGAAGCTCTGCACTCTGAAGGAGGGTGGTATTGAGGTGGCAGGTAGAGGTCAACAAAGGTGGCTGAAGGCCACTTGAACTATGTATCAAGTCAGACTGTTGGAAAAGACAGGAATGATGGAATTCTAGACAGAGAATTTCAGACATTAAGTAAGTAAGAAGTGACATAAAGGTGATGTACATCACTAGGAGAATAACTTTAGGTACAATGGAAGTCCACAATCAATCATTGCAGAGTTTTTTATGTGGAAGTCAGGCAGCACCATCAATCAGTGATCCAGTCCACATGCTAAAATGGTCTATGGGAACAATGTGAGATATATCAAATCGACTGTAGTTTATAAAGGTGTGGAGTACTGAAGGGGCTCCATAGGTTTTGGAGTACTATAACTTTTTCTGTATAAATGGTAAAATTCACCTAATATACTTTACTTCTTTTATTCTCGAAAGAACACTGGAATTTTTTTTTTCCTATGGACATGTTTGCAAACTGTTCCAATTTCCATAAGTATTTTAGTGCCAGTCACAACACTTTAGTACATTCTAATTTAATCCATCCCTTTCCTCCCATACCTTGATAGGCTATTGAAGGGTGAGGATTGAAACTCTCTTACTCTCTGCTCTATCATAGGAGCATTTTATTTAGTTAGGATGCAGTTCTGTGTTGGTCCAGTGTTTAAAGATCTAATTTTGTTACCAAAATTATGAACAATAGAAAAACTAAAAATGTACTTAATATTTAAAATAGTTTTAATATTTTGTGAAGGACATTTGGTATAATGAGCCTAGTGTTCAGTAGACCAGAGCTCGAGAAGTGCTGGCTTAGTGGAACAAAGGAGAGAAAGAAGAAACTGCATTTTTGTCATTGTACAAATGATGCCAAGTTGTTTGATCTCTAGCAAATTTTCTAGTATGGTACTAATTTTTTCCATATGCAAAATGAGAACACTAGTCTACATAGACTCTAAATACCTTTAGTTCTAAAATTTTATGATGTATTTACATAAAATATGACTAAAATCTTTTAGGATGTTTACCCAAAGTTTTGAATGTTTCTTAAAAGTACTCAGTATGGTATGCAGTATAATTCTTCATATTTTATTTGCAGTAAAGCATAAAATTGATGACAGATTGGTATTAGTGCAAAGTGAACACACTTTACAGAGTAAATGTTGATGTAGGTTAAGTGTGGCATAATCATACTTTTCATGTTATTTATTATTGGTAAAGGTGTATTTGTAAAAAGTTACATGGAAGCTGAATTTCATTCTCATGTTATTGATATTATAACTTATAAAATGTTTACTTTTGCCAAATTAATGCATGCATATAGTTAAAAAATTAATCAGAAGCCTTCCAGGCTTTGTAATAATGAACCATGGTTCTAATAATCCCTTTTTATGTGCATAGTCCCAATTCTCAGATCACTCTGTTTTTTTTTTTTTCTTTAATTGGCTGTTGGTTTATTATTTCTTCTCATATACTGCTGTTCCTAGAATTGTCAATCTTAGATATTACTTATGAGCTTTTTATACTGGGAGGTGATGATTCAGGGCTTCTGTGAGGAAGATAAAGTAAACATACATGCTTGCTCAATCTGCCATGCTTACCTGGAAGCCTGGACATTTTAGAGCTGTTTTATTTTTGTGTCTGTAGAACCACTGTAAGATAGTAACCAGATCATGAACTCATATATAGCCTTGGCTGTCCAGTCTCCAAGGCCTGAATCATGGAGAAAATTGTAGGTCTTAGGCACAACAGAACTGAGTGGCACCCGTACCCTCCTTTATAAGATTCCAAAGCTCACAGAGTTGTCTCTGCATTTGCACTTCCCCTCTGTTAAAAATGCCCTATCCCTGCCTCGCCATCCCATTGCACCTTCTGCCTGGAGGTCCCTTTGTCTTTTCCCACTAAAACCCAGTATTGCCTTCTATGAGAATCTTTTCCTAGCCTTCCCAAGAGTTTACGGCTTCACTTCTATACTCTTGCAGTCTGTTGGTGCATATATTTTATATACACTGTGGAACAAAAGAAGGTTTAGAATTGTTTGTATAAAAAATAATACAATAATAAAGAAATAATAATGCAAGAATAAGCTCTGTGTTTTCCATATTCACAACTATAAACCTACTTTTGCCACACCCTGTCTTTTTTCATTAGCCCTCCACCCATCCTAGGCCTCTCTATTGAGTACAATTCCCTTGCACTCAATTCCCTTATAGACAGTTCATAGCTGTATTTCAGATACTTCAGATTCATCAGGCACAGAACTGAACTCATCCAGCCTTTCAAAAGTGGCTTGCCCTTTGGTAACCTATATTTTGGTGAATGATGCTTCTGTGAACTGAGATTCCCCACTCCCTTTCTGCTGTCATCTAATCCATTGTCCTCTACACTGCCAGGAGCAGGTGGAAATCACATCAGGTCCTTCTCGTATTAAAATTTTTCAATATCACCGAGTTTTGACTTCTGGGTAAGGCCTGTGTTCTGGCTTTTTTTAGACCTATCAAGCCTCATCTTCTTACCCAGCCTTTGCACAAGTATACACCCTGGCATTCTGGCATACTCCAATATTATGTGGCCTGGAAAATGACACGTTCATCTCACTCCTGAGATTTCATATATGCTGCACCAGTTTGTAATACTCCCTTTCCTCCACCTCTCATACAAACTCCCATAATTACCTGTAAAATTCCTTATCTTTCACCAGCTCATGTTGCAAGCCTTTCTGAACTATCTCAAAACTGAGATCAGTGCACCTGCAGTGGGCTTCCCCAGATCTTTGGGCTTACTTATCCCAAAATACCTAACACTGTGTGATATAATAGACACTGAAAAGTATAACCACCATTTAGTTAGAACTCATTTTGTTCCATGGATTTTACTAGGTGTTTTATGGATATTGTGCCATTGAAATGTGGTTTCCTAGTAACTAATGTAAGACACTCTCAGTTTACCTGCTTTGCCCATGACCCTCCTCTGAGAGAGACTAACCACAGTCCCTGCTGAGAGTGGATCTCTTGACCCACCTCACTGGCCTCAGGACATTGGAACAGAAAAAACACTTGACTCAGCTTGGGGCCACCAGATTCCTTCTCATAGAAACTTGAATTTGGCTCAGAAACACTAATGAGATGACATCACTGAAAGCTAAGCTGAGAGAAATAACTGCTTTGCATGCTGTGAACATAGAAGTAAAGAATGTGAATCAGAAAAGAGAAAGGAGACCAGAGACATACAGTTCGTGGGGCCTGGGTTGGGGGTGGAGAGTAGACCTCTGTTTCTTACTTTGAGTTACCTGGGTTTCTTTCAGCCCCTAAGGAAGCCTGAGTAAACATACTGTCTTGGGCTCTGGGAGGCCTCTCTGTGTCTGCCCCTAAGTTTCTTTTTTACCTAACTTAACAATGGGTTCTACTTACTGCTTTAAACCAAATTACCCTTAATTGAGATATTGATCTTAACAGAATACTGACTGTGAGCTTCTCAAGGACATGGAGTGTGGTTCTCAGAGCTTAGCATATGGCTGATACATGCAGCTGCTTAATAAATGAACAGATGAATGAATGAATGAATGAATGAATCCTTTGGACTGGGTACCTTCAGATGGTCAAAGCTGTAGTGTGACTCCTCAAATTTAGTGTTCCTGAGGTTGTACCATTTGAATTAATTGGGCTTGTTATGAGGCTTATTATCCCAGTTTAGAATTCTATTTATATATGTGACACATTTTCTAATCCAACACAATAATTTATTTTAATAGTATACTTAGGATGTTCTAATTATGATTAATAGGATGTGTTTCCTTAGAGACACTTAGCATCTGAAAAAACAATTAAGGGTAGTGTTTAATGTGCATAATCCATTATTATTCTGCAGCCGTTACCTCGTATGTAGTACTTCAAAGATGGTATTGCATGAGTGTGAAACCCCTAACCACCCATTCATATACACACAGCTGCATTTATACTTGAAAAGAATGGTGAAAACCGAACTCTTAAAAAGATACTTGCTACTTTTATGCTTCCTGTGTCATTCATTAGTAGGTGATAGGAATGATTAATGTTATAGAAATGCATGTGGTTGTCAGAGATTCATTAGGTGACACAGAGAGTGAGCATGGGTATGATCTGCACAGCTGGCTATCCCAGCATGTGGTTGTCTTAGTAGTTAAGAGTCATTCATTCTGATAGTGGCTAGGTATTTTCAGTTTCACCTGATCATGTCTTTGGTAAATGATATGCACAGACCATGGACATAGGATACCCCAGGGCTCAGGGTTCTGCCCCATAATAGGTTACACAGCCTCTTTGATCCTCCATTTTATTGTTGTCATTGTTGTTTTTATAATTTTTGTCTTTTAGTCTATAGAATGGAATTTATAACACTGATCATAATTTATTCATTATATAAGTAGTCCATATAGTCTAGTGCATTATATAACAGTGATTGTTATTGCTGTTTAATTCAAAGAAAGAAAATTCATTACTATGAATTAGAAATTGGATGCACATAGAAAAACATTGTAGTAAGGTCCTGAATGAGGATAGCATTTTCAGAGAAATAGAGCATTTGTCACAGATAACACCATCACACTTGAATATGCTGGAGCATCTCCATTACTTATACTGTATTAGACATCTCCAAGTTTGTAAACATATTTGGGAATCTTTGCTGTATTCTCTTTAACATAGAGACTGGAAATATAATGATAACTTTAAAACTTGGCTTATCATTTTGACTTTAAAAACCCCCACATAAAGTTTAACTATAGAAGCTCCTTCAGCTCTTAAAAACATCCATGGTTTATGAAGTCCTGCTGAAATCTTGGTGAAATTATTTAGTTACTATTTCATAATTTATGACTTATAAAGATTTGATATAGTAATCAAAATTAAGGTCCCATTTGATTGGATACTGGCAATCATTTAATCTTTTATTTATTTAATAAATAATTGACAAATAATTAACAAATAATTATCATAGTACCAGAAGCTTTTCTGATACTAATACATAGTTCTAGGTATACAATAATGGGCAAGAAAGGCCAAGTCCCTATTCTTTTGGAACTAGCTTTCTAAGGGGCAAGAGGCAAAGGACACTCATAAATAAATAAGATTGTCTCCAAATATTAGAAGTACCTTATAAAGAATAAAACTGGACATTGTGACAATAAATCAGCTAGGTAGATGGCAATATTAGGTGGGTTGTAGAGGAATAAACTCTCCTGAAGTGATATTTGAAATAAGTCCCAAATTATAGCAAGAAATGGGTTTTGTGAAGACTGGGAGAAGGAGAGTCATAGGCAATGAGAATAATAGGGGCAAACGCCTAAACGCAGGAGAACAGAGAGAAATCCAGTACACTGAAGATGGTACATGAGCTGAACAATGTCTACTGCAAGATACCAGGCCCTGATTCCTGCAACTTGTGAATGTTACCTTATATGGCAAAAAAATTGCAGATGTGATTGTTAAAGATCTTGAGATGAGATTATTTTGCATTTTCTGAGTGGTCCTTAAATGTCATCACAAATGTTCTAAGAGAAAGGCAGATAGAGATTAAATACAGACAGAAGAGAAGACCTACAGATGATGAGAAAGGAATATAAAGTTAGAGGCAGAGACTGGGGTGATGCATCAGTGAGCAAAAGAATGCTAGCAGCCACCAAAAGCTGGAACAGGCAAGGAATGAATTTTCCCCTTAGGCTTCTGAAAGGAGCTTGGCCCATTCAACACCCTTGATTTTGGCTCTGGCTGCCAACACTCTGAGAAATTCCTGTTGTTTTAGGGCAAAGAGTTTGAAATCATATGTTACAACAGTCTTAAGAAACTTATGCAAAAAAAAAAAAAAAAAAACTTATCCACATGGAGAGTGAGAACTAGAGTGGTAGTAGAAAAGCAAATATTATAGGTTTTTTTTTGTGTGTGTATGTGTTTGTAGGTCAAATTAGATTTTTTTTTTTTTTTTTTACACAGGAAATTGAAAGGTCTTGTGTTGCATAATTTTACTAAAACCTGTTTAGGTGTTGGGGAAAATAGATTATTGTGGGGAGGAGATATGGCTGGGTTAAGGGTATAAACAAACTGCTTAGGGGTTAGATGCAGTAATTCAAGCAAGAAATAATGAAATAATGGCAGCTTGGTTTAGGATGGAAGCCAGAGAGGTGAAGACAAGTAGAGGAATTCAGATGGTATTTTTGTTTTGTTTTTTAAATTTCTTTTAATTTATTTCTCAATATAGTTTATATACAATATTATATTAGTTTCAGATATACGATATAGTGATTAGACATTCATATGCTATATGATTGTATTTTAGAGGTAGAGCTGACAAAACTCACTAATGGACTGGATAATGGACAGCAATTACTGTTTTGTGTTCATCCTGTTATCAAGAAATAAATCTGAAAAATTCTAACATTTCTGTTCTTTATTTTAAAACAAATTAAAGGAAGTTATCTAATGAGATGGATTACTTCTAAGGTAGTTTTCTAAGATATTTAGATATCTTCAGCTAAACTATAATCAAAAAGAGACAAGACTGTGTAAGAGTGATAGGCCAAGAAAATACTTCTTCTGGAGTTAGAGAACACTGTGGAAAGTACTAATTGGCACATTCCTTACCTGAACTCATACCGTGATTCTTCATTTTGAGGCTCTTAGAAACCCTATAGCCATGTATGGCCCCAAGCATGTGCATGATAAATTTTACCAGGACAGTTAGAGTAAAATTTTATTTTTACATTTTACCATTATCTGATAGTAACTCCAGCATTGTGATGAAATGAATTGACTGATAAAGGAAAATTGGTTAATATTTATAAGTACTTATACAATATATTTCCATTAGTTGTAGTTCACTAACAGAAATTAAAATTGAGGAGCTTATATGTTTATTATTAAAGTAGGATGTACCATTGATCTCAAGAACATTTTTATCTACATCACCCAGTGTTTTATTATTTATGGAAATACTATTAAAAATGACCAAGATTCATAATCAATGCAAAAAACTGAATTAAGTATATTAATAATATTGAGATAATAATAATAATAAAATGGTAATATCTAAGTATATTAATGTAATAATGAATAGGAGTGGTAATACTTAAATATAGGATTAATATAACTAAACACCATTGAATGTTGCTGTAAGCTAGGCATTACTTTATGAGTTATTGTTTGTTTATTTAATCTTCAAAACCAATTCTAGCTAGTGGACAGTAGTTGAAGTGACACTTGTCAATTCTGAGCTGAGGCAGTTAAGAATCGATGTGTCTTTTCCATATGGTTCTTCTACCTTAAAGCTCCAAATGGTGGAACTACAAGACTGCTTAGATTTCATGTCACTGAGAAACAAATATTGAGTTAAGATACTGAGATGTCCGTTATTTTTTTACTGTGACATAATCAATCCTATTCTGACTAATACAATGACTGCATAATATATTGTGCAATCACATTGATCATTTTGGTATATTCTCAGAACATCATGGAAAGGTAGGTTTAGTATTAAGTTATTTATTTATTTATTTTGACAAATCAGTTCATTGTAATCTTACAATCTCTGTGTAAGACTAATCATTGATTACATGAGGAGAAGATAATGGTCTCAGCAGAGCATAAAATTTCAGCATAAAGGCGTATTTAAAACTATGTTGTATAAAAGTATATTACCTGTAGTACATAGCTTATTAGACTACTTTCCTTATAGAATGGCTTTATAAGCCTTATTTCCCCATGTTATAGAGTTTAAAGAGAACTTAAAAGATAATACAAATAGGAAATATCAGGAAAAAGCCACTATGAAAGAGGAGCCCCCATGTAAAGAGATTTGCAAAAGAGGCTACAGGGAACCCAAACTGAGGTCACTGAGCATTTTCTGTCTGTCTGTAGGAGAGTAGGTAAGTATGTTGTGACATTTCTGTACAAAGAAGGAAATAAAAAACACAAGTTCTTATAGTAATATCTTGAAATCATATGGGTACATACATGACAAGATTACTTGTGCAGAATTTTTTTTAATGCATGTTTTTTATTGAATTTTATCAGAACTCTTATCTATCTACTCTGGAAGGAAGTACAAATGGAGGACATCAAGGCAAACAATGAGAAATTGATCTAAGAATAAGTAATGTGAATTAAGATATCCAATTGGATAGCAAGATGAGCATTTTATCTAATACTACCTCAATTTCTGATATCTTCCTCTTCTGGTAGCATGCTCACTATGTCAAAGGAGTATTTGATTTTCTAGATTTCTGTCTTTTTTTCTTAGGTAGAGAAAATTTATTTTATTTCAATTTTTGAGCTTCTTTTCTCTCTTTTATATTATTTGTACAATCCCTCCATCCCTCCACCCAGCCCCCCACCTCCTGACAGCTGTCAGCCTGCTCTCTAAATTTCTAGATTGCTTGAACCTGAATGGGGTTCATGTTTCTAATGGCACCTCTGTGGTATGTACTTCCAAAAACTCATCCTGGGGCCGCTTGTCAGTTTTATCTCTACTTTACCAGATTTCTGCAAATGAGAATTTCAGCCTCTCATCAGAGAGTAGATCACCAAGCAGGTAATTTTTTTTTTTTTTAAAGTTCATTGCCATCTAGGATACTTAAAGGAAAACACCTGGAGAGTGTCTCTGTCTAAGGAGATTAGGTGGTATTTCTTCTCGTTGGTGGCAGTAAACTTTTAAGGCACAATTACTAGACTAGAAATGCCAATTGTTGTAAGATGACAAAGAAATTGCATTTATAGCTGTTACCCCATCCTACATCTCTCTGAATGGTAAATCATCAGCTTTAAGAGAAAACACATCTCATTTTTTGAATAAATTTTTTAGTACTTACTGTATTCTGGGCTGTAGGGGTATATATAGGCAAGGTTTCTACTGTCATAGATGTTCTGTTTTAAAGATAGAGAGGCTGTGAGGAATGGTAAATAATCAGTTAGCTTATTGTGCTGATTCTAAAATACACAGTTTGTTCCACATTTTAGCAAATTCAAGTCAGATGCAGCTTACCACTGAAGATGTCTTTCCTACCATTTTCCAGGTAGCAGTTTGACATAGCTGTCATTTCCTGCTTATGCCCAAACATTTTTAAAAATGGGCACTTTTTTCTAATTGATCTCTGTTAAGTGTACATATGTTGAGTGTAGTAGTCATTTGAAAATTACACTATAATTTGACATTAGAACAAAAATGTTATTGCTGCAAAAAGGCCAGGAAGAGAGCACTTAAATTTGATATTAATGAAGCTAATATTCATTTTTGGAAGACTACATCTTAGTATTTTTCTGTAAGACAATAAATGATATATTCCACTTATATCTTCCTATTTATGTATGTAAGAGTCTGATATATGACAAAAATCAATGGTTAAATAAGACTAAAGAGACTTCATTTAGCATATAATCAGAGCTCAAAATGGTAAAAAAAATATGTCCTTACTTTAATTGACAGCCTTCTGCTTTCTTAGGAATACACAAAATAGTAGTGCATCTCATAATTGATTGCCTCTTGTTTTCAATGAAATACAGTAAATAACCAAAAAATATCAGGTGGTTATAAGGTCTATGAAATAGTAAAACAGGATGAGGTTATAGAAAATAGCTGGGTTGAGGGGAGGGGAGATATTTTAGAGAGGTGGCTTGAAAAGGTCACACTGGTCTTGTTTGAGCCCATGCTTAGATGGACAAAAATTAGCCATTCTTCAAGGGGAGCATTTCAGAGAAATGAACAGCAGAGTCAAAGGCCCTGAATGTGAATACACATGGCTTATTCAGCCAGCAAAAAAGGGTAGTATAGCTGAATGTAGGAGAGGCTGATGTGAGGATATATTTGTCTTCTTTTCTATGTTTCAGTACCCACAGACATTGACATATTAAACTCAGATGTTGCCCTTCTTCTAGTAGCTGAGATCACCTCTCTGGGCTCTTGGAGAAAAGTGGACTAATCTCAACTCACCTGCAGTCAGTTCTGCTGCTTCTTGGTGCTATTCCCAAAACTGTTGTGGGCATTATCCATCACTCTGTGGCAAGTCACCACCTAAAGACTGAAACAGCTGCCCTGCATTGAAAGCTACAAGGTTCCTGTTTCTTGGTAATACCTATTCCTTACTTAACAGGTTTGGCTCACAGGAATGTGTCATTGCATTAAATTTTATTAGACATTTTGGTAAATAAAAGGAAAATCGAAAAAGAACATAGAATACAGAGTATCCTCTTTCAGTCTCATTGTATACTCTCCATCCACCTGAATTTCTGCAGGCTGCAGAAATTCTTATAATTTTCAGCCCTCACCTGTCTCTCTCTTCTCTCATTCTCTGTCTTCCTTAGTGTTATCCCTCCAACAGAACCTCCTTTAGTTTTCTATGCTGAATGGTTTAGCTATTTCTTCCTTTATTATCTCCTTTAAACTTTTGCCTTCACATTTCACTTACATCTCTGAAAAACTGATCAAGGTATTTTTCATAAAGTTTGTTCTTTAGGGGAGACTCTGGTGCCAACTATTAAGATAGTAAATCCTGCATCCTGCTGCTTCAATGAAGCATCTGATCAGTTGGTGCTTCCAACATGATAGCCAGGTTTTATTCTACTCTTTCCTCCTTCTTCTCTATGTTTTAAGTAAAAAGGAAAAAGAACATGTCAAGCAAGGCATGTTCTTACTTTCATGCATCTGTTCATGATTCAAGATGATCACAGGAGGAAACATAGCAGGTTAAGGGGATGATTGACAAGGAATGCTGTAAAATCTTCATGGCATGTTATTTTTCAGAAGCTGGAAGGCACCTGTTTCAGGACTTTCTTATCATTAAAACACTCTCCATGGTGCCTAAACAGCTGCCACACAATGCTACATAGAAAAATAAAATAAAATATTTTGAAGTCGTCAAAATGAGAGAGGAAAAACAAACAAACAAACAGTTGAATTTGTGCCTAGAAGAAGGGAGGAGTCAGGTGGACCAGTTCAAAGCCTATATCGAAGGATGTTCAAGCAGGTGGGCTGAGTCCCAGCAGACTGCAGCCAAGGGAATGGGTAGAGGGATTTTTAAGGGCTTGCAGCAGACCCTCAGGAGAATGGATTACCCTGCTGGTTGGCTCCACAGTCCAGGGTAAACGTGTTTGTGAAAGAACGATGTCCTCTAATTAGGGATGGCTGTTAGGAGATTTACGGGGTTTTTTTCTGGAAAATAATTAAGGGAGAGGGGAAGAAGCAATGGGGTATAGCTGGCTCTCAGCAGGATGTGACCGCTATGCCTCAGTTGCTTCTGATGATAGCGAACCTCGTGGCCAGGTGCATGGCTGGTGACGCAGACCCTCTTTGTTTCAGCACAGGCAGTGGCTCAGGTCCTCCAAGTCCCAGTACATTGTAACTCAAACAAAAAAGATGCCAATGACAGAGTGAGACCTTAGTTGTTGGGAAAATGTAGAGGTGGCTTTTCTGCATGTCAGTGCTTCCAGGTTCCTTTGTCTTTTCTGCATCTCTTATATTTTTAAGATTTATGCAATTTTCTACTTTGTTGAAGATACACCTGCAGAATATTTGCCGAGTATAATATAAAACTTGTGATCAGAGCATTTATTTGGAAACTCTGCTGAATCACTAAACGTTTAGGCTTTGCATTTCTAGGTCATCATAAAATAGTGTAATTTCTGAATGCAGCATTGTAATTAAGAATTATAAGCAACAATAATAGCAGATAACCAATAATAATTGACACCATTGATTGAACATTTTTTAATGTTTTAAGAGAATGCCAAGAACTTCTTGTGTATTATTGATGTGCATTATCTCACTTAATACTCACTGAAAAATTTCAGGTATGCATGATATTTGCCCTCTCTTAGAGTTCAATAAATTAAATTTTTCAAAAGAAGCCAGAATTCCAAAACAGATTTTTCTCATTCCAAAGCAATTGTATGCTGCATCTTCTGAGTCACTATTTATTTATTGTTTATGACAGACTTACTTTAAAAAGTGGAAATATATTTTTAATGTGTATATAGTCATCTACTTGTGCTAGCCTTTTTAATGTACCACAAAGAGTCTCAGCTGATGGTGACACTACTACCTTAGAGCTTTTTGAAAACACAGGGGTGTTTTGGTTGCCATTATGAAGGGGGTTACCGCTGCATTTAGTGGATGTGGGTCAAGGAGAAGGGAATCGGTTCTCTGGGTGGAACTCTGTTTGGGCACAATTTTAAATTAAACTATGCAGCACTTTTTGATAGATTAGTTCATTGCTATGTAGACTACCTATACTCTCTCTTCTTTTCCCTTTATTTATGATGCCATAGCCTATACTGAGGTATGATCAACCTGTACCATGTTTTATCAGTAGGACAGGCAATGTCATCATGTCCCTTTATACTCTTCTTCGCTTCTTAGTGAGAGGCTAGGAATATAGCTCACGGAGCTCTCTATACATGGAGGGCAACATCTGGTGTGATGGAAGATAATCCCTCCAGGGAACCCCACCTTCACAATCACTGCCCTTGGTCATTCTTTGGTACTGTACCCGCAGCCTTTGATTATCGGTCTTCATTGTACGATATGCATGAAATTATGACTTCCTGCTTTCTGTAATGCTGTCACTGTTATTTGAGGTTCTGAAATAAATACCCTCCACCTTAAATGCACAGTGACAATAACCCTGTTGGTCATGGTATGAACAATTTACCCATTATCTAGTGTCAGCATCAAGAGTATTCATACTGTACATTTGCTAACAAAATTATAGGGAGTTTGGTATTTTTGCAAATAAAATCATGAGAATTTTGGTGCTGTTATGGAGAACCATTGGTAAGTACACAGTAATGTGATAATATATAATTTGATTCTTAAAATATTACTAATAGAGGAGAGTCTATAACAATAAACATTTTGGGGTAATATCATGTGGTTTTATTTGAACTTTGGTCTGAATGCATATAATATATAATTACTGTTTTAAAGTAAATATGACCCTGATAACTTTCATATGACCAACTTTAAAAAGTCTGAAATTGAGATCTCTCACAAACACTTCAGGTAAAAGTCCTCTAAGTATAATATAAAAGGAAGAATATAAAGAAAAAGTGTACATGAGTATTCTCTTGTTATATGTAGCTCTTTATATATATTATTTGATCCAAGAAACAACCTTATGTGGTACATTTTTAGTTCTATTGTAAGATAATTAAATTTAGAAATGTTAATTTGTTCAATGTCAAATAGCTAGCAGTCAGGAAGCACATGCTTCTTGATTTCTAAGCCATTCCGTGAAACAGGCATGTTTTCTAACTGTCCCTGAGACTCACTAACAACCCATTACCTTCATACCTACTCCTTTTCTCCATGACTACTTTAAATTTCTGGTTATTTTTGCAACTTAGCAGGACTGCCTACAGATGAAACTGGAATTATTTTATTTTATTGTTGTTCAATTAGTTATCCCAATTTTTCTCCCATTGATCTCCCCTGCCCCGCCCATACCCCCCATAGTCAATCCTCACCCTGTAGTCCATGTCCATGGGTCCTTTGTACTTGTTCCTTAACTAGACCCTTCACCTTCTTTCTCTGTTATCCCCTTCCCCCATCCCCTTTGGTCACTGTTAGTTTGTTCCTTATTTACATGTCTCTGGTTCTGTTTTGCTCATTTTTGTTGTTGTTGTTGTTCATTAGGTTCCACTTACAAATTAGATCAAATGGTATTTGTCTTTCACTGCCTAGCTTATTTCATTTTGCATAATACAGAGGACCCATAGACATATGAAAGGATGCTCTACATCATTAGCCATCAGAGATGCAAATAAAAACCACAATGAGATACCACCTCACCCCAGTCAGAATAGCTACCATTGAAAAATCAACAAACAAGTGCTGGTGAGGATGTGGAGAAAAGGGAACCCTACTGTACTGTTGGTGGGAATGCAGACTGGTGCAGCCACTGTGGAAAACAGTATGGAATTTCCTCAAAAAACTACAAACAAAACTGCCTTTTGATCCACCGATCCCACTGCTGGGATTATACCCTTTGCAAAAGAACCTCTGCACCCCTACGTTTATAGCAGCATTACTTACAATAGCCAAGTGCTGGATAAAACTAAGTGCCAGAGCCCACATAGGGGCCCATCAGTAAATGAGTGGCTTGAAAAATGATGGTACATGTACACAATGGAGTACTACACAACAGAAGGAAAGAACTCCTAGCTTTTGCGACAGCATGGATGGAAATGGAGAGTATAAGTGAAATAAGCCAAGTGGCAAAACTGGAATTTTTTAGTCAATACCAAGAGCGTGGTAATGAAAATAGGTATTATCAGAGTGCTACTTTGTTGTAGCAACTTTAATAGTAAAAGGCAATTATAAGTCTAAAAATTAATGTTTCTGACTCCTCTGGTTTACAATAGATACTAGCTCAATGATTGTTTTTATTGTTTTCTACTTGAAGATGTATAAAAAGTTATTTTACTGACTTGTCTGGACTTTAAGATTCTTTATTTTAAATTCATACAGTTTGTGTGAATAGGAAAAGCTGCATGTAGATTACAGATTTTCTGGAGAGAGAAACCCTCAATTTTGAAGAGCACTTAAGAAAGGGTATGGTGTGGACTAGTGCCAATAATAAGGAAAATTCATTAGGTCATCAAAACAATGACATTTGTCTGTCAAAACTTTGCTTCACTATAAACTAATAAAAAACATCTAAACTTTTTCTAGCCACTTTGATAAATAAAGTAAATTTTATTAATCTTTTCTGGATGAATGAGAAACAAATGGAGATGAACACAGCTGATTCAACAAATATAAACACTTGTAATAATTATATGTGGTGAAGATGAGGGCTTTAAAGACCATGTGCTAGTCTTCTACTCATGGACATCTGTGTCCACTCTAGTGGCTGCTGATGCAGGACTTCTAGTGAAGGGGATTCAGCACCATATCATAAAGCCCTTCACAGCTGTTGACTTAATAGAAAGTCTTTTCATGCCTTAAAGTGAAATTTACCTCCTAGAATTGCCTACAAGTTGCTGTGACTTAACAACAAAATAACCCTTCCTCCCTCCTGAAAACTCTTAAAATATATTGGTATTATTGTGCTCTTAACCCTTTATACCTGTTATATTTGCACTGGAGGAAAATGGCACAGAGATCCTTTGTTGCTGAGATGAGAAGGGAGGAGGAAGGTAATGACTTTAGCTGGCTTTAGCTGCAAACAAAACACTGGGAAAACACAGCCTTTGGAGCCTAGTGCAGTCTACTTGAAAGCACTATTAACACAGAAAAAGGTTTGATAAATTGGAGTTCACTGTTCTCCATGAATCTGTCTGAGTCCTTTTCTCTTTCCACATTGCATACTTTTTTAAAGAGTAATCTTATCAATGCTCATCTCTTCAATTACCATCTGTTTACTATTGATTTCTAGGTGTTCCTGTTCAGCCCAGCTTTTATATTCTGTTGCTTACTGGACATCTCTACTTGTATATTTTACCATTATCACTATGAGTTTCAGCATGTTATGTATATTCAGCATGATAAAAAAATTTTTTTTTCCTGCCAAATATGTTCTTCTGTTTGTATCTTGTTGATCAGCTCTATCGTTGAACCAACCACTTGCTGTTGATATTTAAGAGGCCTGCTTGATTCTCCCCTGTCTGTATCTTATCTACCAATAAACTCTATTTTATTTTCTAAATAGCTTCCAAAGCTTTCTCTCTCCATTCCCACTGTAGCCATGGTAGTCTAAGCTCCAGTGACCTCCAGCCTGCATCACTGTGGGCCTCACATAATCCGGCTCCATGCTCTATTCTTTTTTACCTCCACACAGGCTTCAGATGAAGCCTTTCAGTTCCTTGAATTTTCTCTGCTTATGGCTAATGTAGATCCTTCACACACACTTACTTCTGCAGAATCGCTCTGCCTTGTCTTGGCTGTCCATAAGTACCTTGAACCCCCTTCCGTGGTTGCAGTTGCAGTGCTCTATCTGCTTTCTTATGTATGAACCGTCAATTCAGTGAGTAAAGTAAACCTTTTCACCACTGTTTCCACAGCATCAGTGACTCTTTGTGAATAAACCAGTGGTCAGTCTTTGAACCAAGCCTTGGTGGATTGGTCTGGCTTTCTCCAAGCAAAGAGGAGAGAAGGCCACAAAATCAAATACAGTGAATGAATAGGTACAGAAGGACTGTGCTAGTAGGCCTGGCCAATTAGAAGCCAATGTTTTATTATGTTTCTTGACTTTATGGAGTGAGCACCCAACGTCTACAGTAGATACTAAACAGAGAAAAGGAAAGGAAAAAGTAGTGTTAGAGAAATAATAAATCCCGAGAGGAATAAAACAGAGGGATTCAAGTGTGTACAAAACAAAGGCTGTTTGAAAAACCTTTCAGCCCTGACTGGTGTGGCTCAGTGGGTTGGCATAATCCCACAAACAGAAAGGTCACCGGTTTGATTCCCAGTCAGGGCACATGCCTGGGTTGCAGGCCAGGTCACAGGCCAGGTCCCCAGTTGGAGGTGTGTGAGAGGAAGCTCACTGATGTTTCTCTCCCTCTTTTACTCCCTTCCCCTTGTCTCTAAAAATAAATAAATAAAATATTAACAACAACAACAAAAAACCTTTCAAAGTTTCTGCATTGAAATTATAAGCTTTTCTAATGTTATTTATTTTTCCTTTGAATGCACGAACTCAAAATAAAGACAAATAAATTTCACTTTAACTATATTTAATTAGTTGAATTCATGATTTCAAGACATTATTGACTCATAGTTTACTAGCTTTAAAAATTGATGGAACACTTATTAATAATAGATGCTCATACTCGTTATTTAACATTCACTGAGAAACCATAGTTTATGTCTCCACAGACACATAAAGCAGTGGTTTGAGGCAATTAGCTAGACATTTCAACAACTTTTTTACTTGAATTGTCTAGATAATATCCCTGGTGCCCTGTTTGCTTTTTATATGCAGGCAAAGAGAATGTAAAATTTTCTTTCTTTTTTAGAGGCCATTTTATAGGGAAAAAAAAATGCCTCATTGTTAAAAGCAGCACCTGGGTTAATAATTAGAACCTGAACATTAGTTTTCAGGTATCAAATAATCACTGTTATAGTCAAAATTTTTCAAATACTATGCTGCTAGCCTTCGATTTATTTTATGTTTGTATTTGTTTATGACTCTTTTTTTAAGACAAAAGTGAATTATTTCCCAAAGTATACCATATTTAATAAATATTCACTAGCGTGAAAGTTGCCAGAAAACTATTTTTTAAAAAAAATGAGAGAGAGAAATAACAAAACTCCCCAAACTTCCCAATGGTTTAAATTGTTGGTATTAACATTAGAAGGGAAAATATATATAGATAAACACAGCTGTGTAGAGTATGTATGAGACCCAGGGTCAACAACTGTTGTCAGTACGTGACCCTGTTTAGGCTAAGAGTAATTTTTCCTTCTGGATTACTTTTTTCTCCATCTAATCTTTTGTTCCACATTTCTCTTATATACAAAATCATCAGGAGCAAGGTACAATTCAAAGTTGTAAAAACTCTAAGATTGATAGTATAAAAGCTGAAATTAAGGGCATTTTTTTTCATAAGCTTTTTGGTTAGCTGGAAAAAAGAACAAATTTAATTTATTGAAGGTTGTCTTTTAAGGATCACATAGGAGCAAAATAAAGATACTTGAATATCTCAGGGTTTGCTGCTGTTTTTATCCGACACATCACATTTATCAACATCAGTTTCTTCAGTTGTAAAACAAGGCTGTCATTTACCTAAAAAGGATTTTTTTGAGGACTAAATAAAATATGTGAAGAATCTAGATCAACCCTCAGTATGTAATCTGCACTCAGAAAAGAAAGAGAATGAGAGGAAGAGAAGAGAAAAAAGAGAAGAGAAGAGAAGACAAAAGGAGAGGAGAATCATTATGGTTCTCACTTTGCTTTTCTATAAATAGGGGACCTTGTCAGTCCCACTCCAGGTCTGGTTTTTGAACCGGTAATGACCAATGAACTAACTCATCTATGATGAGATAGGTATAGAAACTGAGAGTGTATGTTACAAATTTTATATAATTTGCCAGAATTTTGTCTGTTGAATCTAATAATTAAAAATTAGAGCTTATATTCTTATATATTTAGCTTTTTTATAATTACATTTATTAGTGATTTATTTTCATTAAGTTTTATAAAATTATTGGTCAATGGCAAATTGAAAAAGAAAAAAGAAAAATCTAGTCCTTCACCACCAGTCATTTGGGTAGCCGGGGCCCACATGATCTCTCAGATATATTTTCCTAGCTCTAAATTTCTGTAATTTTGGATGAACTATAAACTTTTCTTCAGAGAAATGTTCTCACAAGAGCTATAGATGTTTTTGAAAATTTGATTTAGTAACAATGACTCCTCTAAATTAAAATTCTGAATAGCTATCCCTTAATATTTACTCAGATAGTCAGCTGCAATACGTATAAAGAATGTTACAGTGCCTAAGGAAAAAAAGGAATGTTAAGGCATTGTTGACAATCAAATTAGACTTTCACTTTTTTCTTAAAAACCTAATCTCTTACCCTTTGCAACAGCATAGATGGATTATGCTAAGTGAAATAAGCCAGTCAGAGAAAGACAAATATCATGTGATTTCACTCATATGTGAAGTCTAATGAACAAAATAAACTGCCAAAGAAAAAAAAACCAAAGGCATGGGCACATGGAACAGATGACAGATCTCAGAAGGGAGAAGGGTCGGGGACTGGAAGAAATTAGATGAAGTGCATATATGCAAAGCCCATGGACACAGACAACAATGTGGTGAAGGCTGGGGGGTGGTACTTGGTGGAGGGGAGAAATGGGGGACATCTGTAATAGTATCAACAATAAAAATAATTTTAAAAAATACAGTCTAATTTATTTGGATTGATTTTTTTTATTAATGAAAAGCAGCAGGAGATTACAAAACAATGATGATGGGTGTTTTCACTTTGTCATCAGCTCTTTTTGTTAGATTAAGAAGGAAATTGTTCACTTCTCAAAGACACCACTTCCTATAAATGAAATGTCCTGCTCTGGGTGAGTTAATTGGTTTGGAATTCAAGTTGTTCATCAGGCTGTCTGAGATAGCTGTGATGTACCTGAGCAGCACAATGTAATCACAAGGATCCTTATTAGTGGAAGAAGGAGTCAGAAGATTGAGAGGCAGAGAGACGGCCGCATGAGGAGAACTCGGCCTGACATTGCAGGCTTTGCAGTGAAATGAAGAGAGCCAGAAGCCAAAGAAGGTTGGAGGGCCCTGCAAGCTGGAAAAGACTCTCCTAGAGTCTCCAGAAAAATGCAACTCCACTGACATCTTGATTTTAGCCCAATGAGGCCATTGTAGACTTCCAACCTCTAGAACTTTAAGGATAAATTTATATTGTTTTAAACCACAAAGTTCATGATAATATGTTGTAGCAGCCATAGAAAATGAACACTGGTGTGCATTTTCCAGACACAGTGTTGTTTCTTACTTCCTGGCCTCTAGCATGGCCAGCGCAGCCCAGCCCAGCCCAGCCCAGCCCAGTTAGGAGAGCCTATATGCCATCCAGGCTCAGGAATGATAGATACTCTTTTCCCAAAGTGTTTGTTAACTGACTTGTCACTGAACAAAGAGCATCAGAAATGTACATATCTCTCTGTTTCTCCAACTCTTGAACCACCTAAATATGCATAAAAATTATTTATAAAATGACTCATCAGATTTTCTTATATGAAGTTACCCTGAGAGATGGTGAGCCATAAATCGATCTGGAGGTCAAGAAGTAATGCAGGTTGTATATGGGTGAAATATTTTACAATTTCGAGGGTTCTGTTTAAAAGTAAAAGCAACCTGGCTGGTGTGGCTGAGTGGATTGAGTGTCGGCCTGCAAACCAAAGTGTGACTGGTTCGATTCCCAGTCAGAGCACATGCCTGGGTTTCAGGCCAAGTCTCCAGTTGGGGATGTGCAAGAGGCAACCACACATTGATGTTCCTTTCCCTCTCTTTCTTCCTCCCTTACCCCTTCTCTAAAAATAAATAAAACCTTAAAAATATGTTTAAAAATAAAAGCAAAAACAGCTCTGGCTGGGTGGCTCTGTTGGTTGGCTCCCTTCTTCTCTCTAAAAGCAATGAGTAATTGTCCTCAGGTGAGGACTTTAAAAAAGCAAGAAGAAAGCAAATGTTGTATTAAAGTGAATATGTATGTAGAATGAATTAGAAACAACCAATTACAAACAAAAAATACAAATAAGTACCACTAATATCTTAAAAACTAGAAAAATATATAATTTGTTACTAGTTAAATGTCTGACATATCTTTATAATGCTTTCTTATATTTTAGACTATATACTTATGGATTATTTCTTCATATGGCCCTGATTTTGTATGTCATTTTTCATAAAAAAAAAAAAATAGAAAAGTCATGCAATCTTTCTTCTAGTATGTCTAACCCATTTTTTTTTCTTTTCATTTATTGATAGTTTGAAAAAGTTTCTCTTGGTGACACAACTTTTTATTAACCACATCATGTAAATTTCCTAAGATTGTCGCATACCTCCATCAAGTGTCTTTCATATATGAGCTGAAAAATTTTAAGTTTTTTTCATAGTCCAGCTGCTGATTCCATACATTTTAAACCTTGCTTCTCCTCCACTACTTCTGTTTTTCTGTTAACTAGTACTAGAGGAGTTTTTCATGTCTCTACAGAGCCTCTGGCTTTGCAACTTCGTTTCCTGACAAAAGGCATTGAGAGTAAGCATGGTAGAGGAGGTGATAAGATATTTTCTGGAAACCATTCTTACACCAGGACATTGGCTACACATGACATGACTGTGAACCATATAAATATAGCCTGTTAAACCTACACTAATTGTTTTCTCAATCCAACTTTCCTTAGCAGAACTCACAATGCCTCTGCATACTCCATCATCGTCTGACACAAGTGACAGAGGCTGATGGAATGTAAGAAGGAATAGAAAGACCAATTACATTCAAAATATCTTACTTTTAAAATAGTACCAAAACATATGACTTGCTAGAGCCTCTCTCAGGGCCTCAGAAAAAGCCATTGCAAGGGAGGAAAGGACCCTTAAGCTTTGTCAACTTCTCAGTAAAATCATCTCTAATAAGACACGATTCCACACTGGCAGGATTATGTAATTTTTTTGTTTTGTAAGTTTTTCAACCCATTATTCTAAAATTCCAAGTATTTCCATATATAACTGTGGAACATGGGTCATATCCCATGGTCAAAATATTTATTTCCTTGCACTTCTCTCCTTGACCTTGAAAGCCCCACTTGACATGAGGATAGTTTTCAGATCTATTTCTGTTTGAAGAAGCTTTCTTACGTGTTTTTATGGATGCCACTAAGACAGACATTCTTAATGCAGGTGTCTCTCTTTGCTTTTAGGGATTTTTTAAATTCATTTTATTATAGCCATAGCTTGATTTAAAATAGGTAATTTTGCACATGACTACCCTTAAGTCATTTACCTAAACTTAAACAGCAGATTTTTTCAAATGTAAAGAAGGAGTAAAGAACAATTTTAGCTGGAATGGAAAAAAACAAACAAACATGCAGCAATATTTCTAATGAAAGCCGAAAGAATGGATGATAGACATTTTCACAGAACTGATGACTCAGATGGGTGGTACCTTACAAAATATTAGGAGTATTTTACTGGTAAAGTAGATGAGACTCAGAAAATAAAATGTCCCATTATTTCTGAATAGGTATTTTCCCTCTGGATTGAAAGAGTATTTGTAAATGACCTGTATTTATTTGTTGATAGCAGATCAATCAACAATTAACTAATTTACTTTGACTTTTAATCATTGCAGATAGAATTTCCCAAATTTGGTGAGAAACTTGGGAAAATTTTTCATCAGTGGAAGAGTGATTTGGGGCGTGGAGAAATTGCAGGAACATTCAGCAATCTCAGGGTACAAAATTTTGGAAACCTCTAAATGAGAAGATGTGGAGTTATCACTTAGAAATAAATTTTCTAGACTAGGTGTTGTAATTTAATGCAAAACACTTTTTTTTTCATGTCAAGTATGCACCTGTTCTCCTTTAGTTTGTGAGAACCCTGTTTTAAATATGTATTTGATGCCATTTTGAATTGAGAACTTACTCTGACTTGGTAGATTTCTGAGGGACCTTGGAGCAGCTCTGGTTTGGAATTCTCTTCCATCTTAGTCTCATGTTACACAAGAGACACTGAAGGACCCTGCAGCACATTCCCCTCCCCTGGCATAGAACATTCATATCAGTCAGAACTGACTACTTCTCCCTGAAAGGACTTTGCTCTTTCTTTTCTCTGTGCTTTTAACACCTGCTGTTTTCATGTAATTTCTGTTAGAAGAAAAAAAGAAAATAGGTCAGGGAGAGTCTTTGACTTAAACTTTGTCATCCCCAAACCCTTTTTAATTCCACAGTCTATGTAATGTTACCTCCTTCTTAAAGTCATTCCTGATTTTCCTTCTTGGAATGTATCAATCAGTCCATAGATGTGCTTTCCTCCTTCTTCTTTCTCCCTCAGTATACTTGCCATAAAAATTGTCTTTAAAGACTGGCTAGCAAGTCACATCATGGAAGAGATGATTTCCTGTGGAGCTTTGGCTTGGACATGGCTGCATCCGTACACCCACTAGAGTGTCAAGCAAAAAAAAAGGGGCTCAATCAATGACTTTTTAAAAATATATATTTTATTATGTTATTACAGTATCACAATTTTCCCCTTTGCTCCCCTCTGCCCATTACCCCCCTTCCCCTTGAGCAATCCCACCCCTTTAGTTCATGTCCATGGGTCATGCATATAAGTTCTTTGGTTTCACCCTTTCCTATGTTATTCATAACTTCTCTATGTTCATTTTGTACCAACCAATTATGCTTCTTAATCCCTGCACCATTTCCCCATGTCTCCCCCTTCCCTCCCAGCTAATAACCCTCCAAATGATCCCCATACCTATGATTCTGCTCCTATTCTGGTTTGCTTAGTTGGATTTTGTTCTTATTTTTTAGATTCAGTTGTTGATAATTGTGAGTTTGTTGTCATTTTAATGTTCATAATTTTGATCTTTTTCTTAAGTAAGTCCCTTTGACATTTCATATAAAAATAGTTTGGTAATGATGAGTTCCTTAAGCTTTACCTTCTCTGGGAAGCACCTTATCTGCCCTTCCATTCTAAATGATAGCTTTGCTGGATAGAGTAATCTTGGTTGTAAGTCCTTGCTTTTCATCACATTGAATACTTCTTGCGAGTCCCTTCTTGCCTGCAAAGTTTCTTTTGAGAAATCAGATGAAAGTCTTATAGGCACCCCTTTGTTGGTAGCTCTCTGCTTTTGTCTTGCTGCTTTTAAGATTCTCTCTTTATCTTTAACCGTAGGCATTTTAATTATGATGTGTCTTGGTGTGGTCCTTTTTGGGTCTAGCTTGTTTGGGACTCTGTGCTTCTTGGACTTCAATGTCTATTTCCTTTGCCAAATTTGGGGAGTTTTTCTTCATTATTTTCTCACATATGTTTTCAATTTTTTGCTCTTTTTCTTCTCCTCTGGCACCCTTATGGTTCAGACGTTTGCATGTTTAAAGTTGTCCCAGAGGTTCCTAAGCCTCTCCTCATGTCTTTCAATTATTGTCTCCTCATTTTTTACTGGTTGACTGTTTTTTTTTTCCCTTGTGTTCCAAATCATTGATTTGAACCCCAGTTTCCTTCCCTTCACCACTGGTTTTGTGTGTATCTTTCTTCGTTTTATTTAGCATAGCTTTCAATTCTACTCTTATGCATTTGCCATACTTAAGGATATCTGTCAAGTCTGTGAGCATCTTTATCACCAGTGTTTTGAACCCTGCATCTGTTAGGTTGGCTATCTCCTTGTTGCTTAGTTCTCCCACTGGAACCTTGACCCATTCCCCCTTTTGGGCCATACTTTTTTGTCTCCTCAACTTGACAGGTTCCTGTGTTTGTTTGCCTCTGTGTCTTAGGTAGAGCTGTTGCATCTGTTACATTGTAAGGCACAGAGCGTTAGGTATTCATCAATACAGGGCAACTTGTTTCACCACATTGTGGCACTGTATGTGGGGGAGGAGTCTAAGAGGGAACCATGCCACTTGCTCAGCAGTTGCCCCTTTTCCACATACTTCTCCCACTTTCTTATGGGACTGGAGCTTCTCTAGCTATTGCCCTGGCCATTGTTTCCAGAGTGGGTGGGTCTGCGGATGTTCTAGGACCATGGGAACCCTTTAAACAAGTGGACTCTGCTAAGAGACCAACAGTTTCTGCCTCTGCCCCAATCCACTGGTTTGCACCATCAGAAGCAATGAGGCTTGATTTTCCCTGGTGCTAGAACCCTGAGCTGTGTGGTCTGGTCAGGAGCTGGGAACACTCCCCAGGTGTCCCTCCCAACTTTTTAAGATGTGTGACTGCTCTTTATGCTGGCTACCACTGCCAACACCACACCACATCCTCTCCACCCCGACTCCATCCCTCCTACCTGTCTGAATGAATATTTCTTCTTTATATCTTTGTTGGAGTTCCATGCAGTTTTATTTTCTGGAACTTCTGGTTGTCTCTAGTTTTGAAGTAGTTTATTCCTTCTTACTTATGGAGGGAGATGCAGCATGTCTCTCTATGCCTCCATCTTGGCCAGAAGTCTCAATGACTTTTTTTTTTAATGAGAAAAAATTGAATTAACAATACCTGCTTGATTTCTGGGGAACTCATATAACTTTTGGTATATAGATCATTCCCACATAAAATTAATTTTTAAGCTACTCCTTCTAAACAATGATGTCAGTGCCAGTCAAACATCCAACTGAATAGAGTCCTCTTTCACTTATAAGTCCTGTTATTTATTTTTAAAACAACATGGGGTCTCATATTACTAATTCTGCTTTGCATTGTTTTCATTAATTGAACTAGGTAGGGAATATAATATCTTTGCATTTACAATTTTAGAAAATGACAGACATTATGCAGATGACAAAAAGTTCTTTGAAAGGCACATTGGAATTACACTCTTATTTTAGATTGATGTGTAATTGATATGACCAATAAAATCCTTAGTATAAAGACCAGTAATTTATGGAAGTGTATTTTTGTAGTAAGTTATACATGTTACAGACTAATTTTTAAAGATACAGTGATAATAGATGTTTAAATATCTGAGTTGTGTTAACAAGACTTATAACCATGAATCATTTTATAATTCCTACTTAATTCTGGATCTTATATTTTAAGATCCATATTTTAGAGAGATATCTCAAGAAGTTACCTATTTTTCACTCTGTCTACTTATAAATCCTAGAATGGACAATTTATCTAAACAGTAGAATGAGCATATGTCTAAAATTTGCCCTTTCTTCATCAGCAGCAGCATTTTTTATTCTTTCTCCAGGCTGAGTTTCTTTTAGTAGAATATTGTTTAATCTATCTAGAACCTAGAATGGTGGCAAAGGAGATTTCATTATTCGTGGAAAACTAATAAATAACCAGATCTTAGTAGGATGGATTTGCTACTAATGCTATTCATGTGTAGAATTTTAGTTTCTCCTACATGAGAATTTTAAGAATTGGAGAAAAGTAACAAACATAGAGTCTACTGGGCATCATGCTGTTCATGTAGTTATAGTCACTGTTATATTACTAGATAGCTAGAATTCTTGTACTTTTAAATAATAACCACCATGGGAAAAGTTCCTCTCTTAGGATTTTACTTAATAAAAAGAAACAATATATTTCTTGAGTTGAAACTGTTTCCATTAGGATAAAAAAGCATTTTTGTTAATGCATGTAATGGTTAAGGATTTCTTTTTACTTTTATACCTTCCTTCATTTTGGTTGCTATAAATATATGTTATCCTGTCATCCTAGTTATTCTTGGAATCTTTCCTAAAACCCTCATAATCTTCTTTCTTCTTACCATTGTGAAGGTGAATAAAAATGCAAATAGACCAAACAATTAACCTCATAGATGCTGCCATCACCAAACTATGATCAGAATTCTGTAATGCCACTGCAGTAAATTCTATTTTATTTTACTTATTCTGTTCTATTCAGCTTAATTGAGATATAATTGACATATAACACTGTGTACATTTAAAGTGTACAAATGTGTGGATTTGATAAACTTATATATTGCAAAATGATTGCCACCATAACAGTTAAAACCTCTATCATATCACAAAATTACCATTTTTTGGTGGTGAAAACATATAAAATTTACTCTTTTAGCACTGTTCAAGTATATAACACAGTATTATTAACAATAATCACCATGCTTTACAGTGTCCCTAGAATTTATTTATTTTATAGTTTGAAGTTTTTACTATTTGACCAACATCTCCCAATGTGTCTCACCTGCCAACCCATAGTAACCACCGACCATTCTAACCTGTTTCTCTGAATTCATTTTGTTTAAATTAACATAAAAGTGATATATACAGTATTTGTCTTTCTGTCCGACTTATTTCACTTACCATAGGACCATGTGTTCACAAATGGCATGCTTCTTTCTTTCCTGTGGCTGAATAATACTTTGTTATTTATCTATCTATGCATCTTTCTTATCCATTCATCTGTTGATGGGCACTTCGGTTGTTTTCATATTTTGGCTATTATAAACAATACTGCAATGGATGTGGAAGTGTAGAACTCTTCAATATCCTGTTTTCATTTCCTTTGACTATGTAGGCAGAAGTGGGATTGTTGGATCATATGGTAGTTCTACTCTTAATTTTTTTGAGAAACCATCATACTGTTTTCCATAGAATTTAACCAATTTATATTCCTATCAACAGTTAACAAAGATTTCTTCATCTTTACATGCTTGCCAACACATGTTACCTCTTGTCTTTTTCAGAAAGAGAGATCTGCTGATAGTCTCCTGGGGTTTCCCTTGTACATAACAAGTTGTTTTTCTTGTGCTGCTTTTAAGATTCTCTCCTCATCTTTAATTTTTACAACTTAATTATAGTGTGTCTCAAAATGAGTCTCTTTGGATTCATCTTATTTGAAATTCTCTGAATTTCCTAGATCTGAATATCTATTTTTTTTATCCAGGTTAGGGAAGTTTTCAGCCATTGTTTCTTTGAATACATTCTCACCCTTTTCCTCTTCTCCTTTTGTGATCTCATAATGAATATATTGGTTCACTTTATTGTATTATAAAGCCCTTAAGCTATGTTCTCTCTTTTTTTCTTTTTGCTCCTCTTTGGATGAATTCCACTGTCCTGTCTTTGAGTTCATGATCTTTTTTTATGCTTGATTTAGTTTGTTGTTGCACCTTTTTATTAGATTTTTTTTTCATTCAGTAATTGTATTCTTTGTCTGTTTTAATTGTTTGGTAGTTTTAAAATATTTTTCTCTTGAACAAAGATAAAAAAGGAAAAATAACTCATGGACATGGAAAATAGCATGGTGATTGTAGGGGGATGGTTTCAGGGGCCTAATGGTAATAGAAAAAAAATACAATTAAAAAAAATAAAATATTTCTGTCTGTTTAAATTCTCACTTTGTTCATGCATTGTTATCCTGACTTTGGTAAGCATCTTTATGAGTGTTATTTTCAAATCTCTATCAGATAAATTACTTATCTCTGTTTCTGAAGATGTATGTTTGGAATTTTTTTTCTTGTTTGGAATATATTTCTTTGTTTCTTCATTTTCCTTGACTCTCTATTAGTTTCAGTGCATTAGATAAAATAGCCATCTCTACCAGTCTTGACAGTTAATTATATAGAAGGCAGACCTTGTCAATCAAGCCCACCTGTGCTTCTGATTGTCTCTCATACCTCTGTGATTGTCCTAACTGCCTTCTTTTTTCTTAGTAGCTTCAGCACTTGAGGATATGCCGAGACCCATCAGTTTCCCAAAGAGAAGGATTGCAGTCAGCACATACATGTAGCCTGGTTGAATGCTGGACCCTGAGGCAGCAGCTGGGAAAATATGTAGTTAAGTCTTCCAGGGAGATGGGAAATTTTTGCCTGCTCATCAGTGCTGGAACCAGGTGGATGGCCATGCTGGGATGCTCTTGAGCCCATTAAGAACTTTTGTTTTGTTTGCTGCAGTCCTGTGTGACTCCTGAAAATAAACACTGTTGGCAGAGCCAGACATTTGGGGATCCATCCCTTAGGTGGCAGCCGCAAAAGTGGGGCACCAGGTGTCCGTAACAAGCTCCTTTCTGGGAAATACTGTTGACTTAGAACAGGGTAAGGATAGGGACAGAGAGAGGTCAACCTCCTTCCCTGATCTCTGAGGAGGATCACAGTCACCACCTAGATGTATACTAAATTAGAAGTTTATAAAGTGACTGCAATGAGTTTTAGAGAGCAGCAAGTAAGGGCTTGGGAAAAAGACATCGCATGAAGGGTCTGGTTCATGGTTTCTTATACCCATTAAAACCACGAGCAAACTGTTGTTTGATCCTTACAAATCTTTCTAAGTTTTGCTTTAGGCTTTCTATCTCAATCCAATCACTAGTTCCATTATGACATTTAAGTTTTATTTCAGGTGCCAAGAACTCTCACTTAGTACCTGCCTTGGCATTATAATGAAAAGTATTCTAAAGAACTAAATAATTTATTTAATGAAGAAATGATTAAACAGTATTGCTTACTGCCAAAATCTTGGTAATCTAATTGCCATGAATCCATTCAAAAGTTATGTTCTATTCATTTATTTATTCACTCATATTTTCAGCATGGACTACATATTGGATACATAGTAGACAATACAGACATACTTCTTTAATTAAGCTAATTTTGGTGGTGCTAATAATAACTATAACAATAACAACAATAGTAGTTTATGGAGAGCTTACTCTGGACAGGAGCAGGTCTGAGCATTAGAAATATGTTCTCTCAGCCCCCACAAACTCTATATTATTTCCATTTGTAGGTAAAGAAATTGAGGAAAAAAGAGGTTGAGTTACTTGGCAAAATTCACACCACTATTAAATGACTCTAGAGTGCTTTACTCTAACAGCAGTAAATTTTTTGATTACAGGAAAAGTATCTTAATCTCCCTGAAATTCACAAGATTTTATCTTTTCTAGGGCATTTTTAAATTTACACTGACTTATGTATTCATTTACTATTTTTGCAAAATAATTTCTAATTTAGCAGCTTAAAACAACATGTATATGTTATCTCACATCATTGGTGTCTCAGGAATCTGGTCTGGTTTAACTGGATCCTCTGCTCAAATGCAGAGGATCCAGTTAAAGGTATCAGCCAGGGCTACAGTCTCATCTGAGGCATGGTGTTCTCATCCAGACTTACTGTTTGTTGGCAGAATTTGGTTCTTTTCAGTTGTAGGATGAAGATCTTCAGCAACCAAAGGCCACCTGACATTTTCTGCCACATGATCCTCTCCATAATATGGCATTTGCTTCTTTAAGATCAACAAGAAAAAGTCCCTGCTGCTTATTTCTTAACTCTAGATCTTTTTATAAAGGGCTTACCTGATTCAGTCCTTTTGGAGATAAAGTCAATTGATAAGGGACCTTACTTGCATTTGCAAAATTCTTTTACCTTTATCATATTTTGTAACCTAACTGCGGGAGTGATATCCATTGATCCTGCCCACAATTAGGGGAAGAGATTATATGAAAGCATAGATCTTGGTGGGGGGGCACCTTAGAAGTCTGGATACCACAATTTATAATAAGGAAGACTTGCTTCATCTCTACTGCTATACCTTAAGCTTGTGAAAGGCCTAGAACTAAGAGTCTTTGCTTTGCCACTACATACAACAAAATGCCTTGGAAAGAATAGGTAGTCAATATTAGCTGAGTGACAGAATAAGTGTGGAGTTTTTATCTTTTGTTTGTCAGTTCCAGTATCTCACCCACCATGTATATTGGCATGAAATCAATATTAATATAAATTATCCCTGTTTCTACAGACAGAAACAGGGTCTCTGCTGTCACTATTTGGAAGTTATACTAAAGTAAATATAGTAATTTGGGCCCTGAAAAACAAAATCATTCTGTTATGATACAGGCCTGGCTGTGTTTTCCAGTGATATGCTAACATTCTTCAGAGCTGAAAACCATAAGCATATGCTATCAATTAATGGGTACATGAGGAACTTTGCAAACAAATAATGCCAAAATGTTGAAAATTGAAATTACTTCATTTTGTTTACCATTGGACTGCATGTAAGTTTGAGCTTACATATCTTATTTAGGCACGTTGTCTGAATGCTCTTAGGTCATCTACCAAGTATGTTTCTGTGTGCCTCAGTACAAAAAATGTGTGCTTTTAATATAGGTAGGATTTAAAAATCCCTGTGGTGCTAGTTTAATTTTTAAATGAAGATTTAACAATACTTCTAAAGTTGCTTTTTTATAAACATTAACCTCCCCTTTTTTTTCTTTTAAAATCATTGTATTAGGAATTTTTGACAACTATATATGTCACTCTGGACTTCTTGGTAGTACTGTCTAAATTTAAATTCACTTGTCTAATTTCATAATGTACAAAGATTTTATTTTTTAATTTTACATATTTTATTTTGAGTGGAGAAGAATTACAAATAGTAGAAGTTTTAATTAACTACATTCTCAGAATCAAATGTATATCAAATAAAACATCCTTCTTTTGTTCATGGTATTTTTCTGTGATAGCAACAATGAGATATTCTGTGATCACTTACCTGAGGAGAAATGAGAGATGATACACTGACTTATGAGCAGTGTATTATGAAAATAGTATTTATATTATATGTGCAGAAATGAAAAGGACTTTAATATTTTAAAAAATGGCAATTAAAAAAATTTTTTGTGTTTTTATTAAATCATTTTTATTGTTATTCTATTACAGTTAAACATCTTATGTTTTACAAACTGAGAAATTTACATTTTCTTTGAAGAATTATGAATTCTCCATTAAAACCCAAGAAGAATCTTTAGGAATTTTTAGTGTAATAATTTTGTACTTTTATTCAGTTTTATCACTCATCTCCGTTATCTTCTTGTGACATTATGTTTCTACTGTCATTTTGGGATTTGTGGGTTTGCATAGCTGAGTTATAGGAGCCATCATTTCTATGTAGAATGTCACTAGATATTTGTCTCCACATAGAGAAAATAGCATGTAAAGCTGAAAAAGAATTAGAAAATATTTAAAAATTTACAAGCCAGTTTTAATATTTGGAGACACAAGCATCGTTTTTTACAACATTAATTTATGTGGGTCAGATAGAAAACTGACCAAATACTTTCAATTACTCACATGAACATGGCTTATTTTGTTAATTTCCATGGTTTGTTCTCAGTTCTAGTCTCACTCTAAATGAGGCAACTTTATCCAGCAGGCGTTTTATTAGGGTCTGTAACTTTGACTTGTTAGTGAGCTCAGGTAATTTGAGAAAACTAATTGGTAACAAAACATAATAAAATGAATAGTGGATCATAATGAAAACTAAAATTTATAGGCATGTTTTTAGCTCTCCCTCCTTCTTGTGTAGAGGAAACATAGGCTTCAAATTAGAAACCTAGGTTCAAATGCCAGCCCAGCTGGTAAGTCTCTGTTGATCTCAGACAAGTTCCATGTGGTTGATGTTAATCTCTGTTTCCTCAGCCTATAAAATGATAAGCATGGGGCCCACTTATGAGGTTGCTGCATGGTTATATCAGTAAGGCATGTAAAGTGCTTAACATAGTGAAAGGTATATAAGTTGTTTCACTCAAATGTTAAATGTTACTACCACTGTATTTTATTTTTTATGATATTGACATATATGATATAAATGGAGAGCAGAAAGAAGGAAGTCCTTATTAGTAAAAAATGCAAGTTTTCCTGTGTAGTGTTCCTGTACAACAATGTAAAATTTCATGTGAAATTAGCATTTGAGGTAATAGGCAGCTGTTTTTCAATGTACTTTTGAATATTACCACCTGTTTCCAGTGATGCATAGCATTTAGGGTTTTAGAGCACCAGTGTCCATGTAGATGTGTGGTAAATCACTAATGGAAAAATTTCGCAATATTAGGTAGATTTTTCATACATCCAATTTTCTATTTGTATTTGGAAGTTTGCTCATTGAGAAAGGGAAAAAATCTGCTCAGGTGAAAGATTTAGATACAGATGGATACTTACCAATAAGATTTTTAACAATCTACATATCAGACTGAAAAAAAGAGACTTGCTATATTTATAAAGAAAAAGGGTAATATGTCTGTAGGCATTATAATATGAAAGTATTCATCTAAGCATTTCACATGTGTTAGTTCATTTAAGCTTCATAAAACAAGGCACAGGTAAGATAAGTGACTCATTCATATATGGGAAAATGAATTTGCAGCCTTATAGTGTGGCTCCGGAAACTTTGATTTTAGTTAATATGCTAGTCAAAATAAAAGGTCATATCATGTATATCCAGAGAAGTCCACCCTTAGACTCAAGTTTTAGTGGGCCCAGTCAATCACACACATAACATGGAAAAATGTGAAACTTTACCTGAGCATCTGGTCTGTGCTGGTGAAGTGGGACCTGCAGCCCGCTCAGGCTCTGGGAACCACTAGGGCATCCCAGTCCTGAGTCCTCAGCAGGGCATCTGCATCTGTATGTCCTCCAGAAGTGTGTGAGTTGCCAATGGCAGAGGGATGCTGCTTCTGAAGATTCATGTGGTGGAAATGCTTTGGGAAGGGAGAAGATTAACTAACCCATCAAACCTTTCTTCTCAGCTGGCCTGCTTGCAGTAGATTATTGCATTGAAAAAAGATCATGGCCTCAATTACTTGAGAGCATCCATTTTCTTCTTTCTCTTTATATTTTAGTATGAGATTTGAGAGGTATTAACAATCTAGTGTGGTATTTTACACTTTGAAAAATAAAACAATCCATGTTATTCTTAAAAATATACATATAAGCTTAGACATGACATGCAAGAGATATGACATCTACATGGGCAACTAGATAGACATGAAATACTAACTTGCAAATGTTTTTTATTTATTTATTTTTAATTTTTTGACGTTTTCAATTTATTTTTCAATTACAGTTTGTATTCAATGTTATTTTGTGTTAGTTTCAAGTGTACAGCTTAGTGGTTAGATAATAATATACTCTAAAAAGTGTTTCCCCAATATTTCAAGAACTCACCTGGCACCAGGCATAGTTATTACAATGTTATTGACTATATTTCCTATGCAGTACTTTACATCCCTGAGACTATTTTATAACTAACAATAGTATTTCTTAATCCCTTCACCTTTTTCACCCAACTTCCCACACCCCCTCTCCTCTGGCATCATCAGTCTGTTCTCTCTATTTATAGTTTGTTTCAATTTCGTGTGTTGGTTTGTTTTTTGTTTTTAGATTACACATATAAGTGAAATTATATAATATTTTTATTTCTCTGTATGACTTATTTCACTTAGCATTATACCCTCTAGGTCTCTTCATGCTGTCACAAATGGTAAGATTTCATTCTTTTTTATGGCCAAGTAATATTCCACTGTGTACCACACCTTCTCTATTCGCTCATCTATTGATGGACTTAGGTTGTTTCCATATCTTGACTATTATAAACAATGCTGCAATGAACATAGGCATGCTTATATTCTTTCAAATGAGTGTAGTGTGTTTCTTTGGATATGTACCCAGAAGTGGAATTGCTGGGTCATAAGGCAGTTCCATTTTTAATTTTCTGAGGGAACTTCATCCTGTTTTCTGTAGTGGCTAAACCATTCTGCAAATGGTTCTATTTTATAATAATTATGAATATTTAATTCATTTTTATTAAGATTTCAAAATAATAAAGCAATTAAAGCTATATTTTCAAGGTAGAAAGATGAAATATGTTTCATTAAACAATTTAAATATTTAGGCATACTGTATGTTGACCTCCATTTACACTCTGGCTATGGGCAAAGGACAGGCCTCTTTCAAATATCTAAATATCTGACAGTTTGAAGTTGAGCGGCTACATGATTTTCTAGTCTTTTCACTTTTCCTTTTGGTAATCTGTTTTTTTAATGCTAGAACTTGGAAGGGAAAGAACATTCAAAAGGCAAATTTGGAATCCTGTAAAATCCATATTTCACCTTCTCTACCCCAGATGGTAGTTATAATTTTGTGTTTGATTATTTATTAGTGTTTTTCAAGAGTATATAAATTAAGAAGCAAGGTATTTTTCAGAAATTCTGTTAAAAATGCAGGTGCTTCCTCCTGTCAAGACAACCTGGGTTCACATTTTGGCTCTGCAGATTATTAGCTGTGTATTGCTGTTCAGATTAGTTGAGATCTATGTCTTAATTCCATCTGTGAAATAGACATTCTAATGCATCTACCTCCTAGTGTTATTGTGAGAATTGGCTCTGAGAAAACCCTCCATGGAAGTTAGGTATTTTTATTTTATTTTGTTTCCAGTGTTTTCAGCTGCTTTTATTAAGAAGAACATTAAAAATTACTAGATCATATATATGAAGAATTTTGTTTACTTTCTCAAAACTAGGACAAAGATCAGCATATGTAATTTTTGTGTGGCTTGTTCATTTCTGTGCATTTTCCTTCCTTTCTGAATTTGGCAAATAAAATTAGGTAAAACAAGTTAAAATATTTCTCCTTCATATACATGATTCACAGTCCTATCAACTGCTTTGAGTTAGCAAATACTTCTTATCAGAGCAGGAAAAAGTGTAAGTTAAAGGGAACTGCCTCGCTACCTGGATTATATCAAGCATCTCTCTTCCTCCTCCTTCCTCTTCTTTCATTTATTCTGGAAGGTCCAGGTTTCTTGATGTCTCAGAGAGCCTTAAGGCCAGGAAAGAGGTATAATGGATAAGGAGTAGCTGCCATGTCTAACCTTTGCTTTTTTTTTATTATTATTATTTATTTATTTATTTTTATTTTTGATTTTTCAATTACAGTTGTCCCATTTTTCCCCCATTTCTCTCCCCACCCAGCCTACCCCCTCTCCCGCAATCATATCCCTCCCCGTTGTCCGTATCCATGAGTCATATAACCTTTGCTTTTTTTCTCACCAAACAAAAGCCTAGCCCAGAGCCAGGCATATGGCAGACACCAGGCTGATACTTTTATGTTTGTTACAAATTCAAACAAATTATGTGGTCGAATTAGCCTGTTTTCAGTAGAAGTTGGTAACTCATCTCAACAATAATTTTTTTTCATGCAAAGTAGTCTTTTTGGTGACATTTAAGGGGGAGGTTCTTTTTGAGGGTAATTATACAGAAAGAAGGTATTTGGAGCTTTTGGAAAGCAAGGTTAAAGTTTTCTTTCTAGCGATAGAGCCACTATTTTAAGTGTCTGAAATTTGCTCTAGAATTGCAATATGCCCCACTCAAAAATGATTTGCGCTTAGAGGAAACAGTATGGCTATGTTTAAAGTAAGAACAGACCTGGTACAGGTCAAAGCCCCATTGTTTGACAACTGGACAGATTACTTAGTATCCCTAAGCTTTGGTTTCTTCATTTGTAAAATAAGGATAATGATATTACCTTTTTGCGTGAGCATTCTTAGAAAAATTTGTTAAAGCAGTTAGCACAATTGAAGAAAAAAATCACTACCGTACAAATATACTATCATTATTAATGTTGTTGTTACTGAAGCGTCAAAGTAGTTTCTATATAATAATATTAACATCTGTGAACTGTTTGGGAGCTGGATCCTAACCATTTACTGGCTACCTTACTTGTGCCAGACATTGTTCGAGGTGCTTCATGTTCTTTCCCCAGCAACCCTAACTGGTAGGTGTTATTATCTCCTTGTCACAGATGAGCCTTAAGATCAAAACAACGCAAAGTCTCAGTTTCTGGTTAGCATTAAAATGTTTATGTCTGACTACTGCATTTTAAATGGCAATATACACATATGTGACAAGTCATGTCTTAAGAGAAAACAATCAAATTTTCTTTGTAATTATATAAAAACTGTTGGTTTGCTGACACCCCAATAAAAGCCTCGATACATAGAGCATGTTTGGCCTGGTGTGCCAAACATATTTTGAAGCCATCTGAGTTATCATCTAAACACTACACCAAGAATCAACAGCTCCATGGAGTGTGCTGCTGTTGCTGAGGTCTGGGGCAAACCTCTTGACCTCATTTATCCTCTTTCAAGAGGAGAAGAGTGATGGTTTCCAGAAGTACTGTAAGGCTTGACTTGTTGAAGATCAAACGATTTAGTATGAACAGTTAAGATAAAAGGAAATAAACAGTGATCTCACTTAAGTCAACATGTGATTAAGTCCTAACCATGTAATTCATCTCCTTTTAGCAGTCTGATCACATTACTACTTCTTACACAACTAGAGTTTTACACTCTTTATAGGAGTTCTAAATTGTACCATGGATATCTTCTCCCATATATAAATGTATGCCTCCTTAAAGTGATAGCTTGAATTGTCTGAGTTATTAAAGACTGGCCAATCTTGACTAAGGCAACTCATTCCCAGAAACCTCTACAGAAAAAGACACTGGTAATAGATACTTTTCTAATGACTGTATGCATGATACAAATTGAATGAAAGGACATGCATATCTTCTATGCATCACCTCCCACTCCAAACTGAGTGCTTTGTGTTTAGCAGAGCCTAAAAATATTTACTGAATGAAAAAATGGAATTTAGGAAGGTACTGGTAACTGTAATTTGTTCATTACTTCATTTTCCTCATTCTAGGAAAAAATCAAGAGTTGATTAAAGACACTATTCTTGTTTCTTATTTTTCATTAATTTGGATTTAAATTACACAGTAAACTTAAAGCTCTTCATATTTATTTTCTCATTATTGATATTTTGAGCAATACCCATGTTATGGTAGCTATAGATAACCGAGTTCTATTTGTTCATTCCTTTGTTTGTTTTTTGGCAAACATGTTTTTTGCAAGAAGAATAATAGTTACTGGACATTTGTATTTGGAACAAGTTCTTAGAGAAAACTGAAATTGTGGCTCATTTCATAAACTACAATTATTAATTTTAGATAGAAATTATTATTTTTTCAAGGGACACATTGCAGAAAACCTAAGTGTGATAATAACAGGAGAGTTACACTTAGTGCCAGATTCTCCAAGTGCCTAACTAATTCTCTTGAGAATATGTTTTGGCACATCTTCAGATTGTATTAATTCTTTCATGCCACTGAGGTAGAACTGAATGACTTATTGTTTCAAAGTACAGATTGTGAAATAATCTGCTTCAGAACTGATAGAGTAACTTGCATTTTAATCTCCTCATATATCAGTAAGAGAGATATTTTTCTAGTATGAAATATATATAAAGAGATAAATATTATACTAGAGTTCGTAGGATGCTTTCTTCTAAAGATTGGAGCTATATATCTGGCCTTTCCAAACATTAACAATAATGGAGATTGTGTGTGCAAGTATTTATTGCAGGGATGATAGGCTTTTTGATGGAGTATGTTTTATAGACTAAATCTTAAAAGGGAAAGACTGAGAACGTTTCTCACAATTCAAATATGCTTCCATTGCAGAAATTAAATCATTTTCTTTTTCTTTTCTTTCCCTCCTCCCTTTCCTTTGCTCTCATTTTTAGTGTCTAACACAGTCAGTGCTACTGTGATGAGAAATAGACATTATAATAGGAATTTTAGGCACGGATGACAGTCTTACTATTAATGAAGGCAACAATTTGTAAATCTCTCTCTAACCTTCTACTTATAGGGCTCATATGAAAGTTGAATGGGCTGCCCCCTTCAATGGAAAGATTAGTTTTCAAAGGCCAAAGTCTTTTTTAATTTACACGTAATTCTTGAGTACCTCCTGTGTACACTGAGCTAGGTGCTGGATATACAGTATTGAAGAATTAGAGATCTAATCTTGAGATGATGGAGATGATAATTTAGTTAGGTAACAAAAAACAAACAAAAATAAATACATTGTAGTAAAAGGATACTGGGTTAGATAAGGCATTTGAGGATACACTGTTCAAATGAGATCTGAAAAGTAAGGAGAGATGAGAGGTGAGTGAGGTCAGGAATAGAGGGAAGACATTTCCAGGTTGAGAAATCTACAAGAGAAAGAAACATTACTCAGGAAAAATCTTGATGTGTTTGAGTAACTGGCGGGAAACCAGTCTTGTTGGTATGCTGTTATCTGGAAGGAAGATTGGAAACCTAGGTAGGAGTCAGATCATGCTAAGTTTTGTGGGCATATTTAGTTCTAAGTTTGTTTTCAATACAGTAGAAAGCCATTAAAGGGCTTTAAAAAGAAGTGTGTCATAACCCTATGTATATTTTAAGAAAATCACTTGGATCAGAGGGAGAAAAGTGCTTGGGAAATGCCAGGTAGGAGACGCTTGCATTTGCCATGTATGGGATGATGTCATGGCTAAAGTCTTGGCAGTACTATTGGAGAAAAACCTGAAAACATATATGTGAGTGTAGCAATAGATTATAGATTGTACAGGACACACAACAATTGGATTAGGATAATGAAAGTGATATCTCAAGTTGAACTTTAGATTTCTGTCCTGAGCAACTGGGTAAATGCTGGTCGCTGAACAGGAAGACAGGCTTTGAGGGGGAAGGGAGAGAGTTTAATTTTCTTTTTAATATAAGTCTGGAATGCTTGTGTCTTCGCATAAGTTTTTGGATATATTATTCTGGTCCTCAGATATAAATTGTGGCATCCTTGGTACAGATATTATATTGTATGGATGAGACAAACTAAGGAGATTGCATGTGGAGAGAAAAGAAAAAAGGGCCAAGGTTATTACCAAGGCATTCTACATTTAGAGTTAAGTTAGAGGAGGAAGAGCCAGCAGATGTTACTGAAAGATGGCAGGGGGAAGCTAGGAAAGGCTAGAAGGAAATAAAGAAGTTATGCTTATTTGGTGATTAAGAAATGGATGATTTTAAGATAGAGGGGGTAGATAATGTCCCCAGTGCTGCTGAGAAAGCTGGTAATTTAAGAACCAAAGCGCATCCAATTAAATTATACAACCTAAAGATCATGTTGGCATGTAAGATAAGAAGAGTTGATGGAGTAGTGGAAGCTGATGTGAGACTGGAGTAAAGTGAAGAATGAATTGAGGGAGTGAAGAGTGCTAACAGTAGCTGTAGACAACTCTTTACAGACTCTGAAAAGGAGTAGAGAAATGGAAATTGGGCTATAACTGGAGGAGACTGTGAGATTAAGAGAAAGTTGTTTTAAAATAGGGGAGATGCCTGAAAGGAAAGAGAGGGCATAACCCACAGGGTTTATGCAGAGAATTAAACAATAGGAAACAGAGGCATGTGAGGAATTGGCCTTAGTTAAGAAAGGAGAAGATGGGTGAAGAACCATAACAGTTTGTAATTTGGTGATGTAATTAGATGAGGGTGGTGAATCCTCATGGATTCTATGTTCTCAGTGAAGAGAGAAGCAAAGTCTAAAGGCTAAAAAATGAGGGGGGAAAGGGTTTGGGAGGCTTGAGAGAGAAAAGAGCAAGTTTAATAAGAGAATATTATGAGATGAGTATCTATTTAAGAACTATTCCACAGTATATTGATATGTAAAACTGATAAAAGAAGAGGTGTTTTGTTTCAAGATGAGAGAGGAGGCACAGAGTTTTGTTCATTCAGTTTTTCCCAGATTGCTGGGGTAGCCTCAGGGAAATTCCCAGGCTCCAAAGGACACCGTTCGTAAACACCTGTTCTAGGGTAAATGTTCCTGCCTTTTCAACAGAGACTAAGCAGTCAATTGCTATGATTGTGTGTGGTGTGTATATGTACAATCATGCCAACCTATTCCAGGGCTAAGATGATTGCAATCTCCTACCACCCCACATCTCTTTTTCCTAAAATTTTATTGCTATTTTTTTTATCTTGAAGGCATATAGAATTCCCAGTGGGGGAAAAAAAATTCTAGAAGAGCTACGCACTTGTGAAACTTAGAAGCATTTAGGTTTTTGCTAAGTGAAAGTAGGATGGATTAACATGTGGGATCTGGGGCACTACAAAGTGCAGAAGAGAGGCATTCAGAAAGCAAGTGGGAAAAGAACCATCTACTTCATAATTTTGTAGTAGATTGAACTTGCCTTTTCTAAGGTATTGTTTAAAGTCACAGAAAAATATCGGCCCTGGCATGTTCTCAGCCTAAATGTGGAGTGACTCATTCTCTTCTTGGGTCAACCTTAAAAACATGGGAGTGCAAGGATAAATTTTTAAAATCCCAAGGTGATTGTGCTCTGTTTTTCCCCTGTAATCACCATTGATTTTCTACTTTCTATGTAATTCAGCACATTTACTTGTATTAGAAAAAGCCAACGACATGATTGCTTTTATTAAAGGGATTATGTTCTTCAAAATTTTGACACAACTCTATATGACATGCAATTATTTTTTTCAAGAAAGTCAGAATTAATTTTTTTTTCTGGAGACATGTTTTAATTATAAAAACTTGTCCTTTCACAGTAATATTTTCTTTTATTTTTAAGTATATTTTATTGATTATATTGTTACAATAGTTCCAATTTTTCCCCTTTGCTCCCCTCCACCCAGCACCACCCCTCCCCCAGCAATCCCCCCCCAAGTCCATACCCATGGGTCGTACATCCGCTTCACCCTTTCATATATTCTTCTTCTTTGTTTTAAATAAATAAATGATTAATTAATTATTTTAACAATAAAAAACAATAACCCCTCCCTATCAGACTTAAGAACCTTTATAATCTTATAAAAGACAATGGGCAAAGGTCTCGAGCTCCTCTAGTTGCTTCGAGCTGGACATGGTCGTCATCCTACCTACCCTTGGGTCCAGAAATCCCTAATAAGAGTGGGGGTGTAGAGGGGAGGGTGGCCTTCCCACAAGGGGAAGGATCGTGCAGACTCCAGGTCAGTTGGCTGTCCCCAGAAAATGGCGTGCTTGGTTTAACAGGCTGGCATCTTTGTTGTATTCTGGGGGCAACAGGTTTGGCAACAGGTTTAAAAGACATCATTCAATCCATAACCACTAGATAACAGAAGGCAGGGATTAATTTTTCAATGTCCCACATTAGGGAAAAAAAGGGACTTCTTTGGAGGAAGGTGTGCCAGGCACATCTCACCTGTCCAAAACCCTTTTCCCCATTATACTTAGTTTGGGCTGAGGGAAATACTTTAAGTTTCCCCCCTCTCATATCTCTGGGCCCTTTCTGTCCAAGCCATTAGGATAAAAAAGAGAAACCAGTTTTGTATAGCGAAGCCCACAGACCACCCCATACTTCACCAACCCAGCCACTTAGTTCAGCCAAACCGTTGAGTCTCAGGAGGCAGCAATGCAGACAGAATTAAGTGAGGCCTATACGTACAGACAATCACTCAAGTAATGAGATCATAGGCTTATGCCCTCTGAAAACAGAGAACAGATGTCAATTTATGTAACATAACCCACAAACAAGTCTCTAAATCTGTAGGACTGTCTTATTGAAAGACATCCAATTGCAAGGCATTTGATATTCTTCTTGTCGGTAAATTAAACATCTTGGATGATACCACGGACATAGTTTAACTTTTAAATGAAAACATATTTTAAATGAAAAGAAACTTTAAACACGGTTAGCTGCACTACTTTATAGTCTACCACTGATCATTGTGATTTTCCTTGAATAACGATTTTTCTCCCTAAGATTACCCTCCATGTCATTAAAGGGACTGCATTATGTCCATTTTTAATTTATTCTATTCATTTACATAAACACAACAACAGCAGCAAATGATCACATATGATCTTTAGTTCTGCTTTGCTGGAACTTACACAAGGAACATTTAGGGTGACCTTCAGTCTGCCCTTCAGGGCACAGAAGCTGAGCCACAACCTGGCATTCAGCCTTGCCTATACACACCTGTCTTTTCCTAGTCCTTCTGGTTTTCCATTGTGCCTTAAGGTCCCTTCTAGCCATCTTTCAGGGAAACAACCTTCATTCCTTCCCTGGAAAGATTGCTATGGACCGCTCATCCATCCAAGGTACCAGGCCTTTTATCTTGTGGGCTTTTATTACCTTCAAAAGTCATTCCCAGTTCCTCAGGGCTTTTTGGTAACAACCAGAGCCCAAGCATGTCTCCTTTAGGCATGACATTCCAGTCAAAGTCTTGGTCAAAAAATACCTCTATTAACAACTGGTCTTATTAGTTTTATGCAATGAAACTTATGTCATTACTTAGTTCTTTGGAACGCCAAACTCTGGAGGGATTAGATAGGGAGAAAAATATACAGTGTGAAGGAAAATCCTTGTCCTTCTAATATTCACTGAACTGGCATTTCCATTCTTTATATTTTCATTTTTCCCCCACTAGAATTTTGTTTGTTTGTTTTTCCATTACAGTTGTCCCACTTTTTCCCCCCTCTTGCTTCCCTGCACACTGTCCCTCCCTCTTCCCACATTCAGTCCCCACTCAGTTGTCCATGTCCATGGGTCATTTATACATGTTCGTTGGCTAGACCCTTCCCCTTCTTACCCCCTTCTCTCCTTTCCGCCTCCCCCCTTGTTACTTTTAGTCTACTCCTTGTTTATATACATCTGGTTCAATTTTGCTCATTTGTTTGTGTTGTTCATTAGTTTCCTGTGATAGGTGACAGCATAAGGTATTTTTCTTTCGTTGCCTGGCTTATTTCGCTAAGATAATTCTCTCTAGTTCCATCTATGTTGTTGCAAATGGTAGAAGTTCATTCTTTCTTTCTGCTACATAGTACTCCATTGTGTAAATGTACCACAGTTTTTTGATCCACTCATCTACAGACGGGCACTTAGGTTGTTTCCAGTACTTGGCTATTGTAAATAGTGCTGCTATGAACATAGGGATGCATAGGTTCTTTTGAATTGGTGTTTCTGTATTTTTCGGATATAATCCTAGCAAAGGAATTGATGGTTCAAAAGGCAGTTCCATTTTCAGTTTTTTGAGGAAATTCCAACCTCTTTTCCATAGTGGCTGCACCAGTCTGCATTCCCACCAACAGTGCACCAGGGTTCCCATTTCTCTGCATCCTCTCCAGCACAGGTTGTTTGTTAATTTGTTGATGATGGCCATTCTGACTGGTGTGAGGTGTTATCTCATTGTTGTTTTTATTTGCATCTCTCTGATGGCTGGTGATGTTGAGCATTCTTTCATATGTCTATGGACACTCTGTATGTCCTCTTTGGAGAAGTATTTGTTCAGGTTCTTTGCCCATTTTTTAATTGGGTTGTCTGTCTTCTTGGTGTTGAGCCGTATAAGTTCTTTATATATTTTGGAGACCATTGATTTGATATCTTGTCCGAGATATCATTGGCTAATATGTTTTCCCATGTGGTTGGTTTCCTTTTCATCTTGCTGATGTTTTCTTTTGCTGAGTAGAAACTCTTTAGTTTGATGTAGTCCTATTTGTTTATTCTTTCCTTTATTTCCCTTGCCTTAGAAAATATATCAGTGAAAATATTGCTTCATGGGATATCTGAAATTTTCCTGCCTATTTTTTCCTCTAGGACTTTTATGGTATCACGGCTTACGTTTCAGTCTTTGATCCATCTTGAGTTTATTGTGGTGTATGGTATAAGTTGGTGGTCTAGTTTCATTTTTTTGCAGGTCCCTGTCTAGTTCTCCCAACACCATTTGTTGAAGAGGCTCTTTTCACTCCATTTGACATTTCTTACCCCTTTGTCAAATATTAATTGACCATATAGACCTGGGTTTATTTCTGGGCTCTCTATTCTGTTCCATTGATCTATATGTCTGTTCTTATGCCAGTACCAGACTGTTTTGATTACCATGGCCTTGTAGTATATTTTGATATAAGTTATTTTGATTCTTCTTACTGTGTTCTTCTTCCTCAAAATTGCTGTGGCTATTCGGGCTCTTTTTTGGTTCCAAATAAATTTTTAAAGTATTTGTTCTAGGTCTGTGAATTATGTCATTGGTATTTTAATAGGGATTGCATTGAATCTATAAATTGCTTTGGGTAGTATAGACATTTTAATGATGTTGATTCTTCCCATCCATGAGCAAGGTATATGCTTCCATTTATTTGTATCTTCCTTAATTTCTTTCTTCAGTGTTATGTAGTTTTCTGAGTACAGGTCTTTTACCTCCTTGGTTAAGTTTATTCCTAGTTACTTTATTTTTCTTGTTGCTATGGTAAATAGGATTTTTCTTTTAGTTTCTATTTCTGAGATTTTATCATTGGTGTACAGAAATGCCTTCAATTTCTGAATATTGACTTTGTACTCTGCTATTTTGCCAAATTCACTTATTAGGTCGAGTAGTTATTTTGTGGAGTCTATAGGGTTTTTCTATGTACACTATCATGTCATCTACAAATAATGACAGTTTTATTTCCTCTTTTCCAATTTGGATGCCTTCTATTTCTCCTTCTTGTCTGATTGCTGTGGCTAGAACTTCCAACATTATGTTAAATAGGAGTGGAGAGAGTGGACGTCCTTGTCTTGTTCCTGACCTCAGGGGGAATGTTCTCAGTTTTTGCCCATTGAGTATGATGTTGGCTTCAGGTTTCTCATATATGGCCTTTATTATGTTGAGGTATGCTCCCTCTATTCCCATTTTGCTGAGAGTTTTCATCATAAATGGATGTTGTACTTTATCAAATGCTTTTTCTGCATCTATTGATATGATCATGTGGTTTTTGTCTTTCATTTTGTTTATGTGGTGTATTATGTTTATTGATTTGCGAATATTTAACCATCCTTGCATCCCTGGGATGAATCCCACTTGATCGTGGTGTATGATCTTTCTAATGTATTGCTGGATCCGGTTTGCCAATATTTTGTTGAGTATTTTAGCATCTATGTTCATCATCGATATTGGCCTATAGCTTTCTTTCTTTGCTGTGTCTTGACCTGGTTTTGGAATTAGGGTAATACTGGCTTCCTAGAAGGAGTTTGGGAGTCTTCCCTCTTCTTGGATCTTTTGGGATAGTCTGAGGAGGATAGGAGTTAGTTCTTTCCTAAATTTTTTGTAGAATTCACCTATGAAGCCATCCGGTCCAGGGCTTTTAAGTGCCGGGAGTTTTTTGATTACTACTTCAATTTCACTACTTGTTATTGGTCTATTCAGGCTTTCTGCTTCTTCTTGATTCAGTTTTGGAAGACTATATGTTTCCAAGAATTTGTCCATCTCCTCTAGGTTGTCAAATTTCTTGCCATACAGTTGTTCGTAATAATTTCTTGCAATCCTTTGTATTTCTGTTGTATCAGTTGTGATTTCTCCTCTTTCGTTTCTGATTTTATTTATTTGGGTCCTCTCTCTTTCTTTCTTGATGAGCCTGGTTAAACGCTTGTCAATTTTGTTTATCTTTTCAAAGAACCAGCTCCTACTTATGTTGATCTTTTGAACTGTTAGTTTAGTCTCTGAGTTATTTAATTCTGCTCTGATCTGGATGGTTTCCTTCCTTCTACTCACTCTGGGCTTTGCTTGTTGTTCTTCCTCTAGTTCTTGTAGATGTAGGGTTAAATTTTTTCTTAGAGATTCTTCTAGCTTTTTTAGGTAGACCTGTATTGCTATAAACTCTCCTCTCACGACTACTTTCGCTGTGTCCCATAGGTCTTGGGCTGTTGTGTATTCATTATCATTTGTTTCCGGGAACTTTTTTATTTCTTTTTGATGTCCGTGTTAACCTAGTCATTATTTAAAGGCATGTTATTCATTCACCATTAGTTTGAATGTCTTAATTTTTTTCCTTGAGGTTGATTTTCAGTTTCAAGCCATTGTGATCTGTGTAGGTGCTTGATATAATATCAGTATTCTTGAATTTGTTGAAACTTGTTTTGTGTCCTACCATGTGGTCTATCTTTGAAAATATTCCATGTGCAATTGAAAAGAATGTATATTTTGCTTCTTTGTGGTGAAAAGTTCCATATATATCAACTAAGTCTATTTGATCTAAAGTGTTGTTCAATGCTTCAATATCCTTGGTGTTTCTTTTCTTTGGATATCTGTTCATTGTTGACAATGGGGTGTTAAAGTTCCCTACTATGAGTGCGCTGCTGTCAGTATCTTTTCTGTAGTCTTCCAAGATTCTCCTTATATATTTGGGTGCTCTTAGGTTGGGTGCATATATGTTTACCAGGGTTATATCTTCTTGATGGATTTTTTCCTTAAGCATTATGAAATGTCTTTCTTTGTCTCTTTTTATGGCCTTTGTTGTGAAATCTGTTTTGTCTGATATAAGTATTGGTACTCCAACGTTTTTTCACATCCTTTTACTTGAAATACTTTCCCCCACCCCTTCACTTTCAGTCTGTGTAGACCTTTTGTTCTAATGTGGGTCTCTTGTAGACAGCATATATGTGAGTCATGCTTTCTAATCCATTCATATACCCCATGTCTTTTGATTGGAGCATTTAATCCATTTACATTTAAGATTATTACGGATAAGTACCTATTCATTGTCATTTCCCCCCTTTGTACTTGTGTTCCTCTCTGTCTCTCTCTGTTTCTTTATCTTCTTAAAGCAGATCCTTTAGCATCTCTTGCAATGCTGGTTTGGTGGAGATGTATTCTTTTAGCCTTCTTTTATCTTGGAAACTCCTTATTTCACCTTCCATTTTGAATGAGAGCCTTGTTCGGTAGAGTATTCTTGGTTGTAGGCCTTTGTTTTTCATTGCTTGAAATATTTTTTGCCATTTTCTTCTGGCTTATAGTGTTTCTGCTGAGAAATCTGATGATAGCCTTATTGGAGCTCCCTTGTATGTTATTAGTTGTTTCTCTCTTGCTGGTTTTAGGATTCTCTCTTTGTCTTTGAATGTTGCCATTTTAATTATGATGTGTCTTGAAGTGGGCTTGTTGAGGTTCATCTTCATTGAGACCCTCTGTGCTTCCTGGACTTGTGTGACTCTTTCTCTCCTCATGTTAGGGAAGGTTTCTGTCATTAGTTTTTCAAAGAGGCTTTTTATCCTTTGCTCCTCTTCTTCTCCTTCTGGAATTCCTATGATACGGATATTATTACGTTTCATGTTGTCCTGCAGCTGTCTTAGAACCTCTTCAGTCTTGTTCAGTCTTTTTTCATTTTGTTGCACTGTCTGGGAGTTTTTGTCTACGTTGTCCTCCAGCTCACTGATCTGATCTTCTGCTTCATCTAGCCTCCTTTTAATTCCTTCTACTGTGTTCTTCAATTCAGAGATCGTATTCTTCATTTTCTTCTGGCTCTTATTGATAGCTTCTATGTCTTTTTTCATGCTGGTGTAATTCTCAGTAAGTTCCTTGTAGTTTTCCTGGAGTTCCATATAGTTTCCCTGGAGGTGTTTGTAGTTTCCGCTGAGCTCATTGAGCTTCTCCATAATCCATGTTTTGAATTCCATATCTGATAGTTGGCTCCCCTCTATTTCACTTAGCACTCTTTCTGGGGATTCTACCTTTCCTTTTTATGGGGGGTTGTTTCTCTGTCTCCCCATTTTTGTGACTCCTATTGTTTGTTGGTGCTTCTTAGAATGATCTGCACTTCCTGGATCTGCCCCTGGTGGCGTCAGATCATGTATCAGTCTGACCCTAGGCAGCCTGTTGGAGACTTCCAGGGATCTACTGCCTTTGTCTGACTTCTTTAGTTGTTAATCTATTCAATCTGTCATTATTCTTCAGGCTTAAGGACCGTGGGTGTGGCAGCTTAATACCTGTATGCAGGGCATTTGCTTCCCCTCAGGCTGATGCCACTCTGAGGGGAATGGTCTGCCTGCAGTACTGGGGATGAGTCAGTACTGGGACCTGGTTGGCTGTTACCCCAGTTCTCCCCTCAAAGCCACTGTGCCAAACTCTCCCCAAGTGTCTCCAGTCCTCTCTGCCTTCCCTCTGCTTGAGCCCAGGGTAACTGGGGGCCGAAATATTTTCTTATGTAATCCACTTAAGAGCTCTTTTTCTCCAGCTGTTTCTCTCCAGCTAGCAAGAAACCCTGTGGCTTTTCACTTTTCACAGCTGGATACTATTTTACTTTCCACTCTGTTGCTGTAGGCTGGGAAGCCCAGTTGGGGGTTTAGACCCTCCCTTCTCAAGGAGAACTCCTGGCTGCTGAGCTGTTTCTTAGTCCCTTCAACTGCCACCCGTGGGAGCCCAGCCAGCCCTTCCGCGTCTCCGCACTCCCTACTGGTCATGTTGTGATGTAGCAGCCTTTTCTGTCTCTCTGTGGTTATAAGACTTCTCTCCAGCTAGTGTTCAGTTCATTATTCCAGATTATTTCTCCAAAATTAACTTGTAAATCCAGACTGGTCCTGCGAGGAGGTTAGTGTAGCTTCCACTTACTCCTCCGCCATCTTTGATCTTCTCACAGTAACAGTTTCTAATATGCGAGAAAGCATGTTATTTTTCAAAATATTATTCTAAATATCTTTAAAATGTTCAAAATACTGGGTCTGATTTATAGCATGTTTTGCTGTCTTTGTACATAGTGGTTCAGAACAGTGTAAGAGATTAAGCAATTGTGCTCTGGGGAGTTTTATGGGGGGGTGATTATAGGCAGTTTACTCTTCTGTAAAATATGAATAATAAAATCACCTCTTTCACAGGGTTGTGGTGAAAATTTAATGAGTTATTATACCCCAAATACTTCAGCCATTACCTGGTAAGCAGTAGTCCTATGCTGGTTTAAACATAGGAAGGAGCTACAGAACCTATTGGAAGGCCACATAATACAATTGAAGACTATTTCTGAGTCAGACTTCCAGATATTCAAATTTCAGTGTGCTACCTTTTCCCTGTTATCTTAAGAATGTCACTTTGCTCTGTCAGCCTTGGCTGACTTAATCTTACTGACTCAGAGGCCCTACTTTTTCTCTAAGCTTTAGTTTCTTTATCTTCACACTAGACATAGTCATCCTTTCTTCACAGGGCTGGTGTGACAATGACATGAGATAATGTGCGGAAACTGTATGGAAGGGCGTCATATATAAGGCTTGTTTAACAGTTGCTGGAGGTGCTTATATAATGTCAGTCTCTCCTTTATTGCCAGGCAGATTTGTTTTTATACTGGCAGAAATGACTGGAGTTATTTCTGACAGCTTGCTCAGTCCTCATGCTCTGTTGCACATACTAGTCCCTGAATATCAGATCATCTTTGTAGTGAGGTGTAGATTTTGGAACAAGTCAAAAATCAAGATTATGAAGTCATTATTTAGATAATAGTAATTATTATTATTTATTATATAAACACTGAGGCTCTGTTCTAAGTACATAAAATTTAACTCCTAAGGAGTAAGTCTTAGCTTATTCCTTATTGAAGGGCATAGTCAGGGAACCTTTTCAGCACATTGTAAAAACTGATTCACTAAAGACAGCTTGTCAGCCTGTCTCTTGCAAGTACACAGTGCCATATAACAGTTCTGCTGAAGTGAATAAAATATGATCAGTTTTATAATATACACAGAGGCTGTTCGCTCATCCACACTGAGTACAGTGTTTCCTGGGACTAGCTCTATCTGGGTCATGCAGATGTAGAGAAGGGCTGAAATATGGAAATGTATTGAATGGACAAAGCTTCTCTTTCTTAGATACCAGTTAAGGACCTAATGGCATCTATCCCTTAAAATAAAAGAAAGTGTTTCATAGTTGATTCTGCAGTACTAAGCATTTTTTAAGAAAATGAAAATAAATTAACAAATTTAATTCTTAAATATGTTCAACTGAAAAACCATTTATATAACTATGTTGTGTTTATACACATATAAGCAAGCATGGTTTTGGCCAAAGACTATCAGATTCTATTTACTTTATAGTGATTCTTTTTTTTACACCTAAGGCAGGTGTGTACTGTATAAATCATATTGTTTTAGCCAGTTCAGGGACCCGAAGGAATGCTTTAGGATTTCAGCATTAGACTTGGTAGTTTGCCTAAGGGTCTTCTGAGAGACTAGTTGCAGTCCAAGTTAGTGTATCCATTTTGTCATATAAACTGCATCATAGGTACATTGACAGCTGCAGCTTCCAAGTGGACTGCTCCTGGGAAAGGCTCTGGAGATAAATAATTCCTCACATTCCAGCAGACTTGAGGGAAAGTCCTATCTTACCTTCTGGGTCTGCCTGGGAAGTGGGACACGAACAGAAAAAGTCATTTTTATTCCTCTCCCTATCTCTCCACCACAGGCACATGCTTCTTGAAAAAAATGATATTTAAAAAAAATAGCATAGTGTTTTTGTTCTTTTTTAATTAGTGCAACTTTTCCACAGGGCCTCATCTGTGGTACCTTGGTTTTTAGTATTGACCAAGCACTGATGACATTGATCTCATAGATGCTGACTTTTAGTTGGAAATGTTATACAGACTTGGAAGCCACAAACTCAGATATTAAAAATGGAGAATTAATTTCTGTAAAACTTACAGCTTTTTATTGTTGTTAGTTTTATAATATGGTTCCAAAGGAAGTATGCTGAGGGGGGAAAAAGGGGATATATAATTAAGATTTCTTCTTTTCTTTCTACCTTCCACTGCTGTCTTTTGAGGAAGAGATAACATTCCAATCAATCTTCTAGATATTATGGATCTGATCAATGAGGACATTAAAAATTTTTAACTGTTGATCTTAATTATGTTGAGGACAGGGAGTTGTATGTTCTACTCTCTACTGTCAGGATCTAAGAAAGGTGAATTGACTTTTAAGTCTCTGGATCTAATGTGAATGGGCAACTCCAATAGACTATATAATTTGTGCTTTCTTTGCTGTATTGTGACAAGTACATGTTACTGATAAGTTGTATTAATTTTGTTTTAACAAATAGATTATGCTTCACATGTGGTATCTCTTAGCCTCACTCATCTTCAAGGCTGGTGTGGCTGACCTGGTAGTTGGTGCAAGGCAGTCTCAACTTTAACACTGTTTCCTGTAAATCCTTCTCAAAGCTGCCTTCTTTCTTGAATCAGTTTGCCTTTCCTCTCCCAGAAGAAAGGCAACTTTTTTTTAGGCACAGCTTCTCCCAAGTTGTAATATCTAAACAAAGGGTCCAAACTCATATATCTTACATTTCAGAAATCTTTTAGGTAGTGCTTCTGTGTATCTATGCATTTGCCCTTCATGGTAATAAAGATTCTCATTATGAAGAGGTGAGTTGAGTGCTGAGAATGAAGTTGTTAAGCAGTCAATAAATAAGTGATATATTGAGATATATATTGGTGTGTCCAGACATTTGGTTTATATAACTCTCATCTTAGGAGAACTTTCAGTATGGGGATTGACTGTGGGAGTCAGGGGAGAGAGGCATGGGAGAGCAATGGGGGAAAAATTGGGACAATTATAATAGAACAACAATAAAAAAAGATATTAAAAAAAAACTTTCAGTATAAGGCAGAATAAACAGATAAACTTGTACTTGTTTATTTAACTGTAATATGAGTTTGTAAAATTGCCTGCGTGCATATGTGTGTATATAATATATGTTTGTCTGTATGTTTTAAATGAAAATGTACTGAGCACCCACCATGCACAAGAGCTTGTATTATCTGCAGGTAACACGGAGATAAACCAGACACAGACCCTTCCAAAGGCACTCACTCTACTCACTATGCTCATTTGAAGATAGTCAAATGCCATTAATAAACTGACTAATTCTGTGGAGGACAGAGATACCTTCCTCAAAAATATGAAGCTTTGGTTTCCTTTAGATGAAAAATTAAGATTTCATTGAGCAGTTGCAAGGAGTAAAAGGCCATAGCATGTTCAGGGAATAGTTTATTCAGTATGACTGGGACATTGAGCATGTAAGGAGCTACATCGTGCGACTTTATTATAAATTAATCTAGGTTTCCCTGCCTAGACATACAATGAAAACATTGTATGTCTCTTTTAAATATGTAATCAATACCTACATGACTGGGGCAGAGCACCAAGACATTAACCAAGCCCCTGAATAGAAGCAAAGCTTCTTTGTGTTGGGGTTAAATTATTTCAAAAGTTGTCCCTGGGCATCCTGAACCTAAGACCTAATTTTCCAGGAAAAGATAAAGAAATGGTGAGCAAGCCATAGTCTCTGGGCAAATGGCTTGCTTTGGATTCTATATGATCATAATAAGATCATTTAGGAATAAATTTTGTTTTTTCTATGCTATGTGTCAGATGCACTGAGAAAGTGGAGGAAAAAAGAAAGCCTCAGAGCTGAGATACAAGAAAGGAACTGCTCTCTTGTGCTCTTTCTCTCCCTCTTTCTTTCCTGCCCCTCCTCTCTCAAGTCAACTGTGTGATGGGCACTGCATTATAAACTAACCACCACTAATTCTAACTCTGTGTTTATAATTTATCCTTGTATGATTTAGGCACTATTTCTCCCACAATTTGGAATCTGTGAGAAGACCATTACTTGGCACACAGGGGACACTCTAATGATCTGTTGATGATAGTGAGGCATCTCTGTTTACATCTGGCTCCAAAAATATGCCTCACTATTCACTTCAATAAAATATTTTGTTTATACAGTACCCTTTAAGAGTATTGAGCAAGATAAGTATCTGAAAAAAAAAAGTGACTATTATTACAATGTTTGGGTGATATGTTTACCTAAAGTTAATATCCTTTGGGATGAATGCAACTATGTTTATTTCTAACTAAGGTATCAGCAACACAGAAGGGAAAATGGAATCATTAAACATTTGTGCATTCCTAGTTATAAAACTTCTTATAAAGCTGTCTTTAACATCTAAACTTAGTTCTAACTGATGTTTAGATAATAGTGGAATAGGAAAGAAGTGTGGTCCCTTAAATATAAGATGTTATTTATTTTAAGATGTACCACCAATATAAAAGCAAAAAATTAAAATAAAAAGATAAAAGTATATGCCCCATTAAATGTACACGCTTTTCTCTTGCCAAATTAATTCTAAAACTTGCTCCTTCTCCAGGATTTATGCACACACCAGTGCAAATGCAAAACATATGAGTGATTGCTGTTTCCTCTCTTTCCTTCCTCTCCCATATCTTGTTTATCACCAAGACCTGTGGATTCTATGTACCAAAGACTACATCAGTGTATATTCACTGCCACCTGTGTAGTATCACTACCACAGTATCTTGCTGGGAGAGCATCAGTAGCCTCCTAGTCCATCCCTCCACTGCCGCATAGACCCCCTTGCTACATTCTTTGCTAACACAAACCATCCCAGACAGTCATTATGCACATTGAAGCCAGAGGAGTGATCTTTCAAACAGTGACCTCTTATAAATCAAATCATGTCACTCACTGCATAAAACTTTACAGTAAACTTCCTTTCCCTTAACATTCAACCTCTTTATCATCCAAGACACTAATTCAGTCATTCGCAGTGGTTCGCAGTGGTTCAGGAAATTCTGTGAGCCCCTGACACCTTCCCAGGGGTCCATAAGGTCAAATACTTTTCATCATCATAGTGAGACATTATGTACTTTTTCTCCCTCATTCTCTCAAGTGTTCAAAGGAGGTTTCCGAGGACATGAGATACATGATATCCCAACACACTGAATACAAACACAGACCTGAGAATCCAGTAGCCTTCTATTAAGCCAGATAATACATAGACATGCAAAAATATAAAACAATGCCCCTCTTCTAACAGATGTTTTGAAATATATAGTTATTGTTCATAAAAATAGATCATTTCTATGAATAGATATAGGTTTGTTATTTTAAGTGAATTAATAAATAACTATTTTAAGTGCCCCTGATTATTTCTCACCTGGTACATTACCATATATATAACACATATAAACAAAAGCTATTTGGAGTCTTCAGTAATTTTTAGCAATGTAAAGGCAACACAAATATCCTTCAATGAATAAACAGTGATACATCTGTACATGATTCTCCTCAGTTAAAAGGGATAAACTACTGACACATGCTGCAGCTTGAATGGACCTCAAGGACATTATGCTGAGAGGAACCAAAGAGCCTATTTATATAAGACATTAACATTCCCAAATTGAGAGAATTATAGAAAACACCAGTGGTTCTCAGAGGTTAAGTTGGAGAAAGTGTGACCATGACAGGGTAAAGGAGCACGTTTGTTTGTGGTAATGGAAGAGTTGTGTGGTAATGGTGGTGGTGGTGACACAAATCTACATGTTATTAAATTTAATAGAAATATGTATAAAAAAGCACAAACTGGAGAAATCTGAGTAAGATCTGTATCTGAGTTAATAGTATTCTACCAACATCAATTTCCTTGTTTTGAAATGTACTGTGGTTATGTAAGGTATTATCATGGCTGGAAGCTGGAGGGAAGAGTACTATATTTATTGAAATATATAATAGTATATATATTATATATAATAGTATTATATAAATTCTATATTATTCATATTTGAGAAGCATTGTCACAAATAAATCTGCCAGTGCCTGCCTTTCAGATCTTTTCTCCCTTTGCTTGTCACATTTCAACTGCACTCCTCTTCCTTCTTTTTCTTCATTGTACCTAGCTGAGGTCCTTTGTACCAGCTCCTATTACCCTGAAAAATCAGGTCCCCAGAACTCCTCCAAGCTAATTCTATCCCGTCATTCAATCTCAGCTTAAGCAGCCTTTTCTTAGAGAAAGCTTCCCTGAACATGCAATGCGAAAGTAGTTTTCTGGCCATGCTCTGCGTTCTCTGCTCTTTGATCTGCACACTAACAGTTCCCACCACCTGCCATGTCTTGATTCCATATTTCTTTGTCACCTGTGAGCTAGGCATCTTCTCTGAACATTCAATGACACTCCCCAGTACAGAGAATAATAATCGGCAGCCGTCCGTCTCGAGAGACGATGGTGTAGCTTCTTAAGGGTCTATCTGCACCGCCGAGAATGGCTGTGCAGTCCGACTCGGGAGTGACACGGTATCTGTCTCCTCCCGTGTTGAATCGACATCTTGCGATGACACTGGAGTGTCCTCTCCAGTGAAGCTGAAGCTACAGAGCCTGGGCAGGGTGATATGGAGGGTCTGCTGTTGCCCATGCAGCAGACCCCCCCTCTCTTCGCAGCTGAAGGATCCAAGGGAAAGACGGAGTCAATACAGCTTGGCTTCAGGTGCGCCACAGGAGTTGTGCCGGTGTTGACTACAACGTCAAACCGCCTTAGGGACTCCGGCTCCGGATTTTCTGTCGGGGTTTACTCCCTTAGCCTTTCCCCTGAAGAGGTATGCCGCAAGGCAGCGGAGGTTTTTTTGGAATCAGAGTTTTCCTTCTCTGATGTGCCCTGACTGGAAGATCGAACCAGCGACACTTAGCTCACAGGCCGACGCTCAATCCACTGAGCCAAACCAGCCAGGTTAATAAAAAAAAAAAAAAATAATAATAATAATAATAATACATTAATTTATAATACAGTTGGGTCATGGGCATCTCTGCTCATAAACTTTACAAGTTAGGTAAATACCAAGGAAGCAAAAGAGTTCAAATTGTATAGAAGACACTCTTGTCCTCCATCAGGTTATAAGTACAGAGAATAGTACTTGAAATATCATTGGAATTAAATACATATTTGTCAAATAAAGGCACTGATCTATACATATGCTTCTTTACAATAACATCCAAGTTTGAGACCCTGCTTTCTTCACATGGCAACTCTTAAAGTTTACAGGGTTCAGTTGATCAGTTTGCAGTTACTTGGTTGTTTTTTATAACCTGAGTGTGGGATCTTGACCTCTTTGACACCTTCAGAATTGACAGTGTACTTTTGAAACACATTAAAGAATTCTGAAGCTTTAACTGCATTTCCTGTCTTATGAAACTAGGAGATACAAACCTAAACTCCCATAAGAACCAGGTAGTCTGTGTAAATTGGGAAGACCATCAGGGTGGAGAACAGGAAACAGAACCAAAGTCACCATATGAAAATGATCCTCATGACCAGATTTCTCATGAGGGCCAAGAGTCTAGAATTCTGGTGAAATCTGTCAATTTTAGAATAGTCAATTAATTTAAAGGTTTAGAAAAGACTGTTTGAAGGAAAGTAACAATGATCTGTGGGTCAGATTATGATGTCTACATTAAGATTTGTGGGTTTTGTTGTCTATGTTGTAATTATAATCATATCTGCCTGGCAGAAAACAAAATTATTTTCAAAATAATCTGGAAAATTTTATTTAAAAATATGGTGTTTAAATAATTTTTCTTTAATGTATAAATTATTTAGACCTACTTCTTCTAGTTTCCAGATTCCATTGACTAATTCTGAGAGGTTTGGCATTTTTTATTGCTTTCATTGTACTTGTCTTTTATTCTAGTGCTAGATTAGTGAGTGATTATTGTGTAATAAGGATATTAATTTAAGTTATGTGACACTCCAAACAAAAATAATTTAACAGTTTCTATGCAACAATAGATTTATACAGCTAAATTGAACCTGTCTAGTCAGTCTCAACTAAGTCACAACTCACAATCCTGGTGTCAGGCAAGTTTCTCTTGATGTTGACTATAATGAATGCCACAGCACTGGGAACATTAAACTTTGAAAAAAGTGTGTCTTAAAATTTATTCAATGTAGTCATTGTTAGTTGAGCTGCAGTGAATAAGAAAACACTGAATTGCTTTTTTACAGTGTTACTTAACAAGTGCTTTTTCTATACTTAAAATTTTCATCTAGCAAGAGATTAAGAAAGTTACCTTTTCCCATACAAATCCATCTAGCAGTAACACTTAGATTTGAGTAGCATGAGGGCCTACCATATTCCACTCTTAATGGACACACTTTCTTTAACATCCTACAACTAGAGCTCATGTATACCTGAGCATGTAGCTTCCTAAAATAAATTCTCTGCAGAAAAATATGTTGTCCAGTAGAGAGATGGATTTATTCTTGATTCTGAGAAAGCCAGAAAGAAAAGTGATTTCCATTTTGTCATTAATGTAAGTATCAGTGTTATTAGTATTATTTTGAATCTTATCACTATTGAAGAAAATGCAAACTAAGAGGTAGGGTTGTGATATTTAGCAAGTAAAAATGCAGGACACCCAGACTGTATTAGTCAGGGTTCTCCAGAGAAACAGAACCAATAGATTATATATACATATATAAAGAGACTCATTATAAGGAACTGTCTTACATTATTGTGAAAGCTGAATGGTCCCAAGATCTGCACTCAGCAAGCTGGAGACCTAAGAATGTTGATGATGTAGTTCCAGTCTGGGTCTGAAGACCTGAGATGCAAGAAGAGACTATGTTTTTTCAGTTTGAGTCAGAAGGCAGGAAAATAACAATGCTTTCAGCTGGAAGACAAATGAAGATCAAATAAATGCTTTCAGGTCAAAGGAAGTTAGGCAAGAGGAACTCCCTCTTACTAACTAGAATGTCAGCTTTTTTGTTTTACTCAGGCCTTCAGCTGATTGGATGAGGGCCACCCACATTAGGGAGGGCAGTCTGCTTTGCTTAATCTATAAAGTTAGTTGTAATATCATCTAAATACAGCCTCACAGATATATACAGAATGTTTGATCAAATAACTTGGTACCCCAAGACCCAGTCAAATGGACACATAAAATGAACCATCACACAGACTAATTTAAATTTCAAATAAAAAGTGAGTGATTTTTAGTGTAAATATGCCCCATGTAATATTTGGGACATACTTGAACAAAATAATAACTTAGTACTTATGTGAAATTCAAATTTAACTATCCTGTGTTTTATCTAGCAATATTATTGAGGATATCAGATCAACTTATGCTCATTCTTCTCAAAATGAGGCAGACTAACTTGCCTGACTGGCAGTATACCAGCAAATATATGAAGCTCAGAACGATATGATGCAATCTCCTACACAATCAGTGTTTTATTAGAAGTTTGAGGATCTATTTTAAGATTTTGCAGTCTTCCAAGATTTTGTCATATGCATGTTCTAATTAAATCAACATGAACCATTTTTTTATATTGGGACAATGCCATATTTTATTTTATTTTTAATTTTTATTTATTTACTTTTTGTTCTTTGAAAGTCTAGGGAATAAACACATTTTCTGTGCAATTAGTAATTAGAAAAATTGATACTTTTGTTGTATCAAGAAATGTAGTTCTATTAACATGAGCTGTAGAGTAAAAATGATCAGGGCTCAGGAAAACAAAATATTTTGGAATGTATCATTTCCTAGGATGTCCTCAAAACCCTTTATAGATCATTTTTGAATAATGCTTTTTTTTCTCTTATGAACCCAGTACTTTAAACTTTCTATTAGAAATATTTCTCCCACACATTATTTCAGCTTTTCCTCACTTTTAGTCATGTCAAACATCTTGTCTACAAACCACTGTCTAATGTTTGTTCCACTTCTCCCTGTCATTTATTTAAAGAAATGACCAAGATGCTAAGATATTTTTGAAAACTTTATATCATTCATCATCTAACTTTTAAAATCTTCATGGATTTTATCTTTTACTAGAAATATAAATATGAAAGTATTATAAAAACAATACATTATATAGACAAGTTATAGAAATTTAAATATGCAAGGTCAAGATCAAAAAGACAACTTTAAAAATGTTTACAGTCAACCACAACTAGTATATTTGTATTGAAATGCATAGGTGGGGTGTTCTTTAAAACTTTATTTTAGACAATTTGGCTGCATTACTAATTCTAAATAGCTGAGTTAAAAAGGTACAATGTCAGACTATGTTTTCTTAGTGCTTAAGTCTTATAAATCTTTAGTCTTTTTTTCCCTTAATTTTTTCATATTTCAAAACCAAGATTATTTGTTTTCAACAGTCTTCATAATGCCTTCACAGTCTTTCTTGTCTACCAATTCTTGTCCACCTGGGTGAGTTAGGCACCATGGAATGGATGTGGTTGTAAAGAAAGAGAGGTTGGTGCTAAGTTAGAAGTAACAATAGTCTTGTCTGAAATTTTTCTGCAGCTTTTACTCTGCTACTTTCATGTCAGTAACTAATATCCATCAAATGTCAGAGTCACACATGAGAGACTCAGTAATGGTTTGTTGAATGAATGCCTTTGAAATAAATCTGCATTCAATGAGTAACTTACTACTGGTTGTTATCTTCCTTTGGTTAGCTGTCACTATATAAGTCAGGCATTTCATGTTCATGCTCCTCCATATCTTCTTTGAGGAAGAGAAAACTTACAAATTAAAAAGTTCAACTCTGCAACTTATCATTCATTGATCTTAGTTTAGAGCACAATTGGTTTTAATACATTGAAGATTTGCTACTTTGGTTCTTTCTTCTCATGGAATCCTCAGCATTATTGCTTTTATTGGCAGAAATATTAGTAATCCTGTTGTACTTATGAAGAAAGAACACCAGTGATCACTTGCTCAGTTGGTATTTTTTATAGAACTTGCTGCTTGTACCACCAATTTAACAGTTACATTGAATACTTCCTTGAATAATTCTTTGGGTCATAATTAAACAATGAGCTATTATAAGACAAGGCCATTCTTTAGACTCACTGCAGCATCAAATACAGTATATTTTTATTCATTAATTTGATTGTACAATTTATAGACTACTAAAATAGTTTATTTTGGAAGCTCACTGGACTCATTGGTCTGTAAGCTTCTTTTGGACTCAATGTTACATTCTTGACACCTAATACAGTGCCTGAATAGAACAGATGTTTATAAATACTTACTCAATGAATAAATTAATTAGATGGATCATACCTAATAACTGAAGTACTGAATGTCATGTATGCTTTTGAAGTACCTGAATTTATGGCATGTAGCTCAAATCTGGTGATGGTTGATATTACTTGAGGGGACTTTTTTGTTGTTGTTGCTACTTAAGCACTGTTTATTTATTGTTGATAAGCATATATGTCATAACCTATTCTCTTGTTGGAAGCATCAAAGACTGTAGTGGTAAAAGGCCAAAGAGGTCATGAGTTGTAGTCTTTGGAAATTCTGCCTTCAGAAAAGTGCAGTGCTAAAAATAGATTTTAATGATTTAGATATAATAAGTCCCCTCTTTTCTCTTAGTAGATGACACATTATACCAATTCTCTTTTTACTTTATTTAATCCTAACTACTGTTTAACTAGTAACTCATCAGGCTTTTTAGCCATCATGTATGGATAGGCAGTAATAGTGTCAGCACCATAATCTTTTAATTCAAAGAGTATGACATATACTTCAGAGTATGTACAAAATGTATACATTTATAGAGACATTGATCTGCCAGAAATGAAAGTTTATAAGTGTATATACCATAAATCATATTTTCAGTCCTTTTCTTTATATCCTCGCCATTGGTAACTTGTTAATGAATGTGGAAATATGTAGGCATTTATGCAAAGATTAGTTTTTCAGATTACAACTTCTCTATCACTATTCATGTGTTGGGAAAACTGGAAAGTGCATTTAGAAAGGGAATCATCAGTAGAGATTGAAAGTGTGCCTTAGTCTGGAATGAGTATATCTGCTCAAGAATTCAGGATAATTTTAGGAGGAGAATGAGGTGACAGACAGGCTTATTGCAATTCCAGATGTTCTTTGAGTAAACACTATCACCTACACATTGCAGCAAGGTTATTAAAGATAGGAAGATACTAAGGCAGTCTACTTATTTTATGTATTGGTTAGTGGAGCCCGATTTATTCAGCTGTACATTGGTTTGAATTCACTGAATGAGGTCTTTTTTTTTTTCAGGTTTTCAGATCTGTGCTTGGTATTGTCAGTAGTGAGAAAAATTAAATAACACTATCTAAAGTATGTTAGCAATTTAACCAAATTAATTTTAAACAATATAGTAAACCTTGAAAAGCATCAAATGGAAAATTATTTCTTAATCTGCCAAATTGCCAAGTGAAAGCTTTCTTAAAGTACAAGTAAACCTGGATAATGTTAAATTTTACATTTAATTAGGAAAAATATATAAAATTTATAAAGTATATAAAGTGAATAAACAGTATGGCTTTTCATAATATTTCTGCCCTCATTGGTAAACAACTGATTGCCTAAACATTAGATGTTTTTATACTATGGAAATAATCATCCATATTAAAGACCATTTTTAATCAACATAATCAGCCTATTAAAATGAAATAATATTTTGTTGGCCCATTCTAAAATAAACATGAATTACGTATTGATTAACCCACATTCACATACTCAAAAGCAGTTTGGATGAGGTTTTACTGGAATTTCAGGTTGAGGAGCTTAACCACATGTAATACACAATATATTACCCAGAAAAAAAGAAATTAACAAATGCAAATTAAAACCACAATAAGATATTACCTCACACATGTCGTAATGGCTATCAGCAATAAATCAACAAACAAGTATGAGTGAGGATGTGGAGAAAAGGGAACCTTTATACAGTGTTGGTGGAATTGCAAATTGGTGCAGCCACTGTGGAAAATGGTAATGAATTTCCTCAAGAAATTAAAAACAGAACTACCTTATGACCCAGTAAAACCACTTCTGGGTATTTATCCAAAGAAATCTGAAACACTAATTCTAAAAGATATACACACCCCCATATTGATTGCAGCCTTATTTACAATAGCCAAGATATGGAAGCAACCTAAGTGACTATCAATAGACAATTGGATAAAGACATGGTACATATATACAATGGAATATTACTTGGCCATAAAAGAAAGAAATACTACTATTTGTTACAACATGGATGAAACTAGAGGGCATTAACTTAAGTTAAATGAGTCATAAAGAGAAAGACAAATACTATGTGACTTCACTTATATGTGGAATTTGAAGAACAAAATAAACAAAACAAATACACATCGATATAGAGAACAAACTGATGATTGCAGGGGTGATTAGGGGACTGAGTGAAAAAAGGGAAGGGATTAAGAAGTACAAATTGGTAGTTACAACATAGTCACAGGGATGTAAGTACAGGGTAGGAAGTACAGTTAGTCGTCGTCGTCGGCAGCCGTCCGTCTCGAGAGACGATGGTGTAGCTTCTTAAGAGTCTATCTGCACCGCCGAGAATGGCTATGCAGTCCGACTCGGGAGTGACACGGTATCTGTCTCCTCCCGTGTTGAATCGACATCTTGCGATGACGCTGGAGTGTCCTCTCCAGTGAAGCTGAAGCTACAGAGCCTGGGCAGGGTGATATGGAGGGTCTGGTGTTGCCCATGCAGCAGACCCCCCCCTCTCTTCGCAGCTGAAGGGTCCAAGGGAAAGACGGAGTCAATACAGCTTGGCTTCAGGTGCGCCGCAGGAGTTGCCGGTGTTGACTACAACGTCAAACCGCCTTAGGGACTCCGGCTCCGGATTTTCTGTCGGGGTTTACTCCCTTAGCCTTTCCCCTGAAGAGGTATGCCGCAAGGCAGCGGAGGTTTTTTGGAGTCAGAGTTTTCCTTCTCTGATGTGCCCTGACTGGAAGATCGAACCAGCGACACTTAGCTCGCAGGCCGACGCTCAATCCACTGAGCCAAACCAGCCAGGGTTAGTACAGTTAGTAATACTGTAATAACTATGTATAATTCCAGGTGGGTACTAGAATGATTGGGAGGTCACTTTGTAAATTATATAAATGCCCCACCACTATGCTGTATACCTGAAACTAATGTAAAATAATATTGAATGTCAACTGTAATTTAAAATAAATAAATCAGCAAACAAAAATGCAATACATACTTTCAAAATAGAGAGTAATATTCCCAAGAGAGAGTAGATGTTCATTAAATGCTAGGGCCATGAAGGGATAGCTTATCTACACTGTGTGTGGGGAACAAAGGGGCATGTAAGGGATAGTGGCAAGTGCTGTAATAAAGTCCTTTTCAAATGGTGATGCTTTTTTCTGTGTGTGGTGAAGTGGTGGAGCTGGAGCAACACAGACAGTCATATCCTACTTCCATGGTCCTCCAAACACAGCAAGAGGCTGTGGAAATAAATTATCTTTGAAATCTACCATACCCACTTTCATTTCTGAAACTATCCTGTATAAGTGGGAGTTCCTTAATCACATCAAGTCTCACTTTCTGCATTAGTAAAATGAAGATTAAAATCCTTTAAAGTTATTGTGAGGATGGCAAGCATATTTTAACATTTTGAAAGATCTCCCAGGCTATCTCTTTTAATGGGTAAGTTTGTTTTTTCTCCTGTACCTCATATACCATATGACCCCAGGGAGAGAGAATGGAAAATGCCACCTTGGGGAAGAGGCAAATGAGCTCCTGTAAGACATAAGGGAGAAGTAAAAGAAAGTCTGACTCAGGGAGAATGGGAGAAAGTGATTGGATAAGGGAGTGAATAAGAAAGAGTAGGTAGGGGAAACCATCAGATTAGTGATAGCCTACACAGAAAAGGAGAACTTGGTACTGGTTTCCTGGGGCATAGTGTTGATAGCCTTTTAGAGAGATACTGTCTAATGGGTCTCAAAGTAATAGTGAAGCCCTAATGCAATAGGATGTCCATTAATTAGCCTGAGTCAATCCTTCTGGTTAGATGGTACACATGTATTCTGTATTTGATGCCAAAGTTACCCATTAAACAGCCACCAACTCATTCCCCTGGCCATGGATAGAAGGACCTGTTTAATGTCCTGGCAAACCAGTAGTTAGAATAGGAAGCCACCAAGACTTAGAGACTATGCAACAACGATACACTCCAAAGCCCACAGCAGCAAGTGCAAATCTATGGGAAATAGGCCTCAGAGCACCAAGGGCATCACCGGCATTTTCTCTGTGACCAGGAGGCATGTCTGTAGAGACTATGGGGCAGCACAAATCATCCCCCAGCCTGGCTCCCAACACCATAATTTTTTTCTTCAACCCAATGCCATTTTGAAGGAGAGAGGAAACACCAAGAACATTGTTAGGGAATCTGAACTTTGAATTAATTGAATATTTACCTGTAATAATTTGATTAGAACAAAATGATGCTCTTACTACAAAACTATGGAATTCTTCCCTCTGCTGTCCTTGGATGGGAGAACATAAAAAAGTCTAGAACAGGTACAGAGAGGGAAAGAAGTATAATAGTTTATATAATCAAGCACACTGGAAGTTTTATTTCTCTATACAATTTTTTTAATCCTCACCTGAGGATATATTCACTGATTTGAGAGAGAGAAAGATCAATTGGTTGCCTCCTGTACACACCCCGAATGTGGATTGAACCCACAACATAGTATGTGCCCTGACCGAGAATCTAACCTACAACCTTCCTTGGTTTACAGGATGATGCTTCAACCAACTGAGCCACTTGGCCAGAGGTATACATTTTTAGTGCTAATCTCTCTGGACTTCTGTATTTGGGTGCCCCACAGGCCTGTCAAAACCCTACATTTAGCAGTGAATTCATTATTTCTCAATTACCTCTCTCCAAACCCTACTTATTCTGCTGTGTTCTTTTTGGGAGAAATGATACTACCAGTTACCAAACCCACAGTTTTTCTAACTCTAGTTTCTTTTTTCTCCTTTTTCTTTTAACTCCTTCACATCTCTCTCTTTCTTATTTTACTCTGTCCCTACTTACAATGCCCTAAATCCAGCCCACTGCATCTCTCATGTCAGGACCTGCTTCCTGGCCCCTTGGCCTCCAGGCAACCCATCTTCCACAGAGCTGTTACAAATGGTTTTTCAAATGTAGATCAGCTTTTTTCTTGCCCCTTCACAAATACATCAGAATATCTGAGTGTGGACCTCCTTGAAGATTTCAGTATGATACAAAGTTAAGAAAAAGTGATCTAAAGATTCAAAATGAGTTTACATTTTTAAATGATGAATCTGAAATGAAAACACAAAATTTAAAAAATTCTTACACAGAACTGCAAACCCCTGAGACATGTTTCTACAAGAAGTTGGAGAAACACTATTCTATCCTCTGATGAGAAATATTTGAAGGTTTTAAGCTGGAGAGTAATGCGATCATGCATCATCATCATCATAATCATAATTAAAAACAGTAAATCTGGGAACAGTTTTATTGGTGGATGTAGAGAGCAGAGCCATTACGAAGAAGTTCTGTTAAGAGTTATTTGAATAATCTTGGTATTAAATGCTACCAATATAGATAGATGAGGCATGCAGAAATCATCACGAAGCTAGTCTAGAAAGAGAAAGACATCACAATACCTATCAGCAAGTGTGGCAGGGACACATACAGGTATAATGGCAGCACAAAATAGTGGGGTAGGTGGCAGACACCTTGGCTTGGGGACATATACCAAGGTTTGTTTTTTTTTAAGTATTGAAATTATTGTACTGTATAAGCACAGTCTCATATTAGATAATGACTGAGGAGAAAGGGGAGGTGTATTCCTCAGATTTAGTATGAATTCTTTTCAGAAACTGAAAATTCTAATGTTGAATTCAAAGAGACAGTATATTTTGCCAAACCCTTCTGCTTGTAAAGCCAAATAAGCTGATGGTTCATTAGAGCAATAATGTTTGCAAATCTGTCAATAGTACACTTCACTTAATTATCTGTGTGTGAGAAAAAAAATGGCCAGGATGTATGGATTCTTTAAGAGAGAAAAGTACTGGGCCCTCCTGTGACCAGTGACTTTTTATCTGAGCCATATCTGCATGCTGCATTTTCATGTTACCACATTACAAAGTGATCATCCTGGCTCATTAAAAGAAAGTTAGATGGCATCTAACTTGTATGTTGCATATTATAGTTTATTTATGAACCGTCACTGCCTTTACTTAGTTTACTTTAAATTAGTTTATTTAGTTTTTAAATAATTATAATTTATGAACCCACTACCCAAGGAGTTTTACAATGACCTAAACTTCATTACTTAATTTCTTCAATCACCTATTTACAGTATTCTCTCACTTAACACAGGTATTACGTTCTAGACCCCCCCGCGAAGTAGAACCTTACATTTATTCTACATTCTTAAACCTACTTAACTTTAACAACATACGTATACAGTACTACAAAATCCCACAATGTAGCGAAAAATCCTTGATAAATAATTAAATATAATATTTTTTAAGATCCCGTGATACCGTGAGGCCGCAATAAGTGAACCACGATATAGAGAGGGACTACTGTATTCCATGTTCAACCATATTGTTGCATATTGCTTTAGCAACTTATTCTATTCTTCCTCTGTTAGTTGTGTGTACCTGCCCCTGTACCATACTTCTTCATAATCAGCCTTAAAAGCTGCTTTTCTTTACAGGTATACTTGTGGTTCCTTACTTAGATATGTAAGTTTATAATCACATTATCAAGTTCCATTTAAAAGTTCTGTTGGGAATAGCACAGCATTTTCAAGATCTTGACACTAAGAATGCATTTAAAGCATTCTTAAAGGAAATTAGAGGCACTTTGTATCAGTTGTCCATTGCTAAAATAAAACTACGTTAAAAATTAAAGACTTAAAACAACAACCATTTATTGTTCTCACAAGATCATAGTTCAGCTGGGTGCTCCTGCTGATCTGAGGTGGATTGACTGTTCTCAGTGAGGCTCAGGCTGGTATCTATGGCCAAAGGTTGGGTTGTATGGGACTGGTTGGTCTAGGACCAAGTCAGCTGAGACTACTGAATCATCCTTCTGCTGTCTAGCTCAGGTGTGTTGTCATGGTGGTAATAGGAGCCTAAAAGAGGAAATTGAAATGGGCAAGCATTTTCCATGCATTTTCTATGTTGTTTGCTATTGGCCCATTGGCAAAGCCAGAGCCACTGGGTGTGAGTGCCCTGAATAAAAATGTGGATAAAATTCTGATGCAATTAATCTGCCACATGATTCTTATTTTTAAGAATATTTTATTGATTATACTGTTACAGTTGTCCCAATTTTTCCCCCTTTGCTCCCCTTTGCCCAGCACCCCTTCCTTCCAGGAACCCCTCCCCCCCCTTTAATTCATGTCCATGGGTCATGCGTGTAAGTTCTTTGACTTCTCCCTTTACTATATTATCCTTGACATCCCCCAGTCTATTTTGTTCCTACCAATTATACTTCTTGAATCCTTGCACCATTTCTCTCCCTTCCCCCTCCCAGCTGATAACCCTCCTAATGATCTCCATACCATATGGTTCTCTTTCTATTCTGATTGTTTGCTTAGTTTGTTTTTCTTTTTTAGATTCAGTCATTGATAATTGTGAATCTGTTGTCATTTTAATGTTCAGTTTTGATTGTCTTCTTTTCCTTAAATAAGTCTCTTTAACATTTCATGTAATAATGGCTTGGTGATGATTAATTCCTTTAACTTTACCTTATCTGGAAAGCACTTTATCTGCCCTTTTATTATAAATGATGGCTTTTCTGGATAGAGTAATCTAGGTTGTAAGTCCTTGCTTTTCATCACTTTGAATACTTCCTGCCAGCCCCTTCTTGCTTGCAAAGTTTCTTTTGAGAAATTAGCTGATAGTCTTATCAGGACTCCTTTGTAGGTAACTCTCTACTTTTCTATTCCTGCTTTTAAGATTTTCTCTTTCTGTTTTTAAGATTCTCTCTTTGTCTTTAATGCTTGGCATTTTAATTATGTTGTGTCTTGGTGTGGCCCTCTTTGAATCCAACTTGTTTGGGACTTTCTGTGCTTTCTGAACTTGTATGTCTATTTCCTTCACCAAATTAGGGAAGTTCTCTTTCATTATTTTTAAAAAATAAGTTTTCAATTTCTTGTTCTTTCTCTTTTCCTTCTGGCACCCTCATGATTAGAATGTTGATATGTTGAAAGTTTTACCAGAGGTTCCTAAACCTCTCTTCATCTTTTTGCATTCTTTTTTCTTCCTTTTGTTCTGGTCGAATGTTTATTTCTTCCTTTTATTCCAAATCATTTATTTGAATCCTGGCTTCCTTCTCTTCACTGTTGGTTTCCTATATATTTTTCTTTATTTCACTCTGTGAAACTTACATTTCTTCCTTTACTTTATTTATTTATTTTGTTGTAATCTATGAGTTCTCTGAGCATCCTTATTATCAGTGTTTTCAACTCTTCATCTGATAGGTTGGTTATCTCTGTTTCATTTTGTTATTTTTTCTGGGCTTTTGTCCTGTTCTTTCATATGGGCTATATTTCTTTGCCCCCTCAATTTGGTAGCCTCCCTGTATTTGTTTCTGTGTATTAGATAGAGCTACTTTTACTTACTGTCTTAGTAGCATGGCCTATGTAGCAAAGGCACCTGTAAATTGTGTAGGGCAGAGCCTTAGCCTGGGTAGGGCTACCTTCTTCACCACTTTGTGCCTCTATTTGTGGTAGGGGGCTCAGAGAGGGGACAATGCCCCTGCCTGGCTTCTGGCAACTTGCCCAGTTCTCACCCCATTTCCAATCACTTCACCCATTTCCCATATGCGATGGTGCCCTTCCAGTAGCTGCCCTGGGGTTTGCGTATGTACTAAAACCATGCAGGCCCTTTAAGCAGCAAAAACCTGACAGTTTCTTCTGCCTCTCTGGCCCCCGCTTATTTTTATAGCCAGAGGTAATGGGGGTTTATCTTCCCAGTACTGGAACCTTGGGCTGTGCAGTCTGGCCTAGGACTGGGATTACTCACTTTCAGGGTATCCCTCTGATTTTTATCTGCCATGCAAGAATGTGGGACTATCTGTTTCACCACTGCTTCTGAGCAACACTGTCTCACTGCCCCATCCATGCGACTCCACCCCTCCTACCCATTTGGATGAAAGTGGCTTCTTTAAATCCTTGGTTGTCAGATTTCCATACACTCGATTTTCTGACAGTTCTGGTTGTTATTTACCTGGTTTAATTCTTCCTATGGTTGCACAAGGAGGCAAAGTGTGTTTGTCTACCTATGCCTCCTCTTGACTAGAAGTCTGCCACACATTTTTTAAATCAAGCATTAGTTCTCGTATATCTTTTGTCACTACTTTCTACTCATGTTATGATTGAGCAAATAAGTAATTATTGTGGCTAATAGGGGGTAATGTTCTCACTGTTGAAGAAGGGAGTCACAAATACATAAAGTGGAAAGGACAACATGAACCCTGTGGTTTTGTATTTGTATTTGAGGTATCAGTGTGGAGTAATGGCTTGTGCTATAGGTAGCTAGATACATCTGTTCTCTTGCTCTGTTTTCTGAAAAGGCCTAGAATTCATGACATACACTTAGCATCTAGTTCTTTGTTTTTACATACCATTCCATGCTAAAAGGATGAGGGCTGGAGCAGGGAAAGTCTAAAATTAGCCTGGAAATTCTTGTATGTCAAAAGGCAAGGAAGTATTCAAAGAATAATGGGGACATATCAAAAGGACACAGGGGCCAGCATGAAGGGGTTCCCACTGGCCAAATCCAGGATAATATGAAATGTCAAAAATGTGATATGGGAAGATATAAATATTAAATAAAGTTAGAATTTGTGAGCCTATCTGAAGAAGCTTTATTTTAATAGAAAGCCATCTGATAAGTGTGGAAGGGAAGATGAAATTAGAAAACCACTATTTGTCAGCCCTTATAATAATTGATTCAGGCACAAAAACATCTATGAATGCTTAAAGAAATGGGTGAAAGTGTAAGGGAATACTTACATATTCTGAAAATGTCTCTTAATAAACTATATATTAATTAGAAAAGGTAAAATAATAACTTTAAAGTAGAAATACATGGCAAATATCACTGAAACCAAATAATAAAAAATAACACTGTCCGTTGGGATTCTAGTTGACAGCATGATAATGATGCTTTGGAAAAGACACAGCAGTGCTTCTTCTAGATTCCTGCCAAAGTGCACAAACTGAATCTAATTATGAAGAAACATCAGACAAACCAAAACTGATGCTTGTTCTACAAAATAATTGGCCTGTGCTCTCCAAAGATGTCAGTGTCCTGAAAGAGAAAGACTTAGAAACTGTCTCAAATTAAAAGGGGCTAAAATAATGACAACTGAATGCAGTTTATAATCTTAGAGTCTCATTTGTTCTTAGGGACATTACTGGGAAAACTTCAAAATTGAATAAAGTTGGTAACATGTCTGGATAGATAACTTTATGATATCAATGTCAATTTCCTGATTTTTAACAAGTGTACTATCATTATATAAGAGAATTTCTTGCTTTTAGAAAATATATAGTGAAATACAATAAAAGTAAGGGGACATTACATCTGCAATGTACTCTGAAATAGTTTTGGGGGAAAATACACAAATGCATGTAAAGAAAAAATGGAAAAGAGAGAGAAGGATAAAGTAAATGTCATAAAATGTCAAAATATTTATGAAAGGTATTCATAAATTCTTTGTACTATTTCTGTAATTTTCAAATTATATCTAAATATTTAAAAAAGAGATAGTCACAAGTATGTAATTATTTATTTTCCCATTGCCTATCAATATAATTAATGAATTAATCAGCATTGGTCAATCCCAATTTAGCACCATATGAAGTGAGCAAACGATATAACAGTTTGATAGATATTTAATGATTGCCACCAATATTAAATAGAAGAATGGGATTTTGGTTGGACCCAATTTAGGTAGCACCCTAGATTTTGTCTTTTTCTACCGGAGTGAGGGACTTTGTATAAATGGGTAGGGTTGGTCTTTCCTCAGAAACCCTGTCTGCTAAAGCCCCATGATTTTTGCCAGAGGCATCCACTGAGCATAAACTGCTACCTCTAATCATTGCTAAAATATGCACAGAAGCAAAATTTTTGAAGGTCAAACACTTTAGTAAATTATAATCTGTTTATAGTTAATGTCTTCTCTACTAATATCCTCAGAATTTTATGTTGTTGTATTGATAATTTAAGAGGGTTATTTAAATTATACTCAGATTCAGCCCCACTTTGGAAACAAATTATGGCTGTACACAAAGAAATCCTGAGACTTTTTAAATTCCAAATTACAAAAGCTGCATGAGGAGAGGTATTCACAGGAAAAGAAAAAAAATTATCATCATTTAATTATACTTTAATGAAAAGTTATTCTCTTGTTTGGTGTTAAGCATGCACCCATGCCTGCAGATGATAGTCAGAAACAAAGTGTTTGGTGATTCATTACAAAAACTCTGAGTTCCAATATTGATTCTACACATAATCTCTGAAATGCAAATTTTGATCTCTACCACATAGGGCATGGGGGTGATTCCACCAGATAACCTAGAGAAGCAGTGTTACCATTATTGTTGCTTCAGTTTTCTAGAGAAGAAATACCATCAAACTAGCTGCTTTCTGATCTCATATGTTAAAAACAATTACATACAAAAGAAACTTACTATTTAATATATAAACATTTAAGTGTATGATAACACATAATTCTCTTTTATTTAGCTGAACACTTTTTGGCAATTTCACACAAGTAATTCTCTCTTCCTTGCAATCTTATTAGCATTTTTTCCCATGAAACAACCAAAGAACTAAAGCAAAAGCATTTTAATTAACTCAGGTTTAATACATTTTTCTTATCCACCATTGCTGAAGATACTAGATGATCAGAAGTGCGCTATGTACTCAAACTATTTTATCAAAATATTTGATCAAGAAAAGGAGACCACAAGAAATTCAAGGCTAAAAATTCTAGTTAAGCTACATTCATGAGCAAAGGCCATTCATCTTTCAAATATCTTAAAGTTTCTGTTTTCCTACTTAAATCTAATATTACCCAAGTTTGCTAAAGGAAGACAGTGCATCTGCTTGACCTCCTTGTTTCTTCCAGCCTTATATCTGACTAATGGGAAATCAGGAGATTTCTCATGATACACTTGGTAATACTTTGAATAGAATTTAAAGGTGTGTGCATGTGTGCATGTGTGTGTAACTTGATTGAATCCCAATAATTTTTTTTTTATTTTGAGGTACATTTGCTAACTTAATATATTTGAAACAAGAAGAATCACTTACTATACTTTTCAATTGGCTTTTTATATTGTCAGAACAATTATTCAATCCATTCAGAAACATTTAGCAGGTATTTACTGTTGGAAAATAAATGGTTTTCAAAGTGTATTGGAAATAACACAAGGCCTTTTTTGATCCTACCTCCAGAAAATTAGTTTAACTGCCCAGAATACCCACATATAGAACTATCTCCTTTAGTTTAAGATATTTTTGGTTTCTAGAGAAATGTTGAACATGTGTATATAATCATGTCAGCTGACATGGCACCGATGCACAAATTTCATTTCATTTTAAATACATGTATAAATTCAGTATATACTCTATAGAAAAGACTACATAAATGACAGAATCTTTTCCTTCAAAGTCTTGAGATAAGACACAACATCTTTGTATTCCACTCACTGTGCCTGCCATCACCTAGCACAATGCCTGGTCCTTATTTTGTCCTCAGTAACTGTGGGATGGATTAGAATATACAAGTTAGGGTGAAAGAATAAACTTTTGGAGATGTACAAAGCAAGTTCTCCTGGAATTGGTGGTATCAGCACTTCCAGACTTGAAGACAGGGGAATATTGGAGCTAATATTACAGAACAAAGTTCGTCCATCCAGCACTAGCAGAGCCAAACACTAAAAACTGGGAAGTGCAGTGGAGAAAGACTGGCAATTTTACTATGAATGGAACCACCCAGCAAAATAGGAAGCTAATATTCAAAATCCTGAACTTCTGGATCCAGGGTTTAGGGAGAGCTTCTAAAGGGTGTAGGTGGGAACAAATATGTTGAAGTGTGGGTGGGACAAGTCTTAACTGGAGGACCAGTAGCTTGGCTGTTCATGGTAAAGGGACATCAACACTGGATCTTCCTGGACAACAGGACTCCAGCTTCTGAAAGGGTTTCAGTGTTCAGGTTCTGATAACTGTCTTTTTCTTCCGTGCATGTGTGTGTGTGTGTGTGTGTGTGCGTGGCAAGGTGAGGGTCAGGGGGTGAGACCTTGGTTCCAGGTATAGCTGGAAGTCAAAGTAGTTCTCTTCTCTGCATGTGCTTCGGCTGCATGACTTGTAGGTTGGTCTGTTGACTGAAAAGCAATTCAGTATCTTGTTAAACAGAATAGGGCCATTTTGAGCTGGTTCTGTGGTCAAATACTCCAAGTGTGAGTGGAATTTGACAATATGATTTGATCATATGAATTTTGTTAATACCATCTGGGGTCAGTCAGTGATGCTGATGGAGCCCAGTATTTATACAGTGACACCAGAGATTTGATGTCACTTCTTTCGGAGATGTGCCTAAAAATGTGTTCCAGAGAACCTCGGCATTTCATCATAAACTCTGAGGGATATAACAGGTATTAATTTATCCAAACACTTTATTTTTATTTTTACTGTGATATCTCTGGGTGAGAGTTCAAGTAGTTTATTGCCTACTGTGTAAAAAGATATTTCTTTTTACTCATCTGAAAGTTACTAGACAGTGTTTGTGTCATCTTATTTAGTGTTTTTACTGAGTGCTCACTTTTCAGATTTTACATTAATAAGACCAGACCCGGGGCAGATCCCTGAAAGATATACATTGTTAGCACTCATTATTTATTCATGCATCTGATTATTTCTAACTCTACTACTACATATGACAAAACATAACATTCAATCCAATTCAACTAAGTTTCTTTTAAGTATTTTAAAATTTTATTTTATTGTTTTGTTATAGAGCCTTGAGAAAGAATTTTGGTTGATTTTTAACCAGTCATGATTCTATTTCTGTCAGGGAATATGAAGAGCTCTATGAGGAAAGTACATCACTCTTATACAGAAGTCGTTTCTGTCCATTTTAGTAACTCTGCTGCTGCTCCCTATGTTTTAACCATGAACCCATTTTCAACTTCATACCTTGTCAGGTTGTGAGAATTTTATATATGATGTCATATTTTCCAGATAAAAATTAAAAACATTTAGTTAGCCAGCCAGAATTTTATCTAGAATGTTTAGAGGAGTTCAGGTATTTGCATTTCTACACTTTCTTTACTGATCAAAGTGATTTGTTTTTCCTATCTCTTCAGAGTTTATTAACCATATACTGTAGATTAGTCAGGACAGAATACAATGTTTGTAGCACTTAACAAAATTTTGTTCTAGTAGGTATACAAGATACAAAATATAGAGAGGATTTTATGTTTTATAATGACTTGAGCATAATTCTACCCAACATTTTGATAAAGAAGGTGAAACAAGGAATTATATAAACAGTAGGCTTTACTCAGCTTTTGCAATTTAAATAGTCCCTACCACATTGAATTTGATTATTTAGTGAATGGCAATGAATGACTTTCCATTGCCAGTTAATTTTTGACACATATTTTAAATGCCAATTCCATTTAAGAAGTTTTATATTCTATTCTTATTTTATTTGTATTTCTCTACCAGTAGCCCTTAGATTAGTTTTTTTAATAAGAAATGTTTATAAGTAGTTTAAAATTGCATGCCCCATACTGAGAATTCTTTCAACTCTAAAAATATTCTTAAAAAATGTAAACATTTAGTAAGACATAAAGGGAGAACAATATTTTGTGGAACCTGTTGAATAAGTTAAAGAAATTAATATGTGAGATCAAGAATTAGTTCTATGGTAATTTTATTTTATATTAACCTTAGGTTCTATTAACTTGCAGCATGAACAGTTATCTAGTACCTCAGGTTGAAGTCAAAATTAAAATATGCAGTGTCTAGAGAGGCAATGTTTATAGGATTAAATGTGAAAATAGAGTGTAATGGGAACATGGCAGTTGCAGAGTGATGTCTTCATGTAGAATGATGTACACTCCTTTATTATCTCCTTCCCTCCCTCCATTTTATTTCTCTTTTGAACCACACCCCCTCCCTTGGCTTTTTCACTTTATAAATACAATATCCAAAACTCATCAAAAACTAAACTATATTCTTGGACATAAAACCCAAGTTATAGAAAGTGCTTTTGCCTGTCTCTGTTATGTACTGTGTTGATATTTTGAACATCTTAACTTATTTCATGTCTTTGACTATAAAGGTATTATTGAATGCATCTATCTGCTTTGCAGAACGGATAGTTACATAATTGTTTCCATGTGCTTCTGTAGTGAATTAGGCATCTGTCTAAATACGGCTTAGAAGTAAAAGTCATACATTATATTCCTCAGCACTTCCACTGGATTGCCTTCTAATTCCAGCCAAGGTATTTATCACGTTGTAATTTAATGAAATAAGGTCAACAGATCAAAATGGTCAGTTTTAGGTGACATCTGAGAAGTGTTTGAACTCAGTGGGAAAAGACAACACTATTTTATTTTCTGTCTTATAAACACATACTAAAATTGACCAAGAAGGGTATACATATTTTGAATATTATTAAGGTAGAAGGACATGATCTGCATGGAGTAAATTCAGAGTGAAGGTTGTGAAGCCCAGCTGCCTGAACACCAAATCCAGTCTCCATGATTTACCATAAAGCCCTGAGAAATTTGCTTACATTTTCTGAACATGCTTCCTTTCTGTATTCCCCTCCTCCTACTGGTATTCCACTCTCCTCCTCCTCTGCCCTACGAGGCAACATAGCCTTTCTAATGGGGCCAGATTTAGCAATTTAAAAAATCCACTTAAATTTTAAGGATGAGGAGTCTGTGACTCAGTAATGTTCCCAAGATCCTCTATCTAATTACTTCAGACCTTTCTCTCTCCCTTTCTCTGTCTCCCTCCCTGTCTCTGAAACACACACACAAACATGTAAAACAGCATTAAAGGGATTGCTGAGAAGTGTCCTATGTTACATGATGTTGGTGATAATGCTGGAGTCTGTTTCCTGAGTATGCGTATTTAAAGGAAGACCTCAAGATCTTTTGCTTTGGGAGAAATATTCCTTTCTTACCCTCCATTGCCTGCCCCCACTCTCCACCCTCATTCTGTAATATTTGTAATATTTAAGAGCATTATTGTGTGGATGTCTGTTAGTGAATTTCATAGCTTAGAGCCTGGTGCAATTGCCCTAGTTTGCTGGATCTCAGGGGGAGTTCCTCATAAAGTAGTTATTTAACCTGAATTCATGGAAGTTTGAAATCACAGGGTTTTTGTTTTGTTTTGTTTTATTTTCAGGGATGATAGATGTTTACAAAGTTTTATAAGAATATTTGAGAGAGAAAATTAATAGCACTGCCAGATCTCTCTATTTGTACCTCTAGAGAAGCCTGCATATCTGATCAGCAAATTCATTAGTAGATCTTTTGTGGGTAATGGTGATTAATCTGATTGAAGACATTTTTGTTTTCTCTCCTTAATATAAATTTTCAAACATGTCTCTTGTCCTCAGGAAAAAGGTTTGAATTTTCTTTTTTTATTGCAATTATTTACAGGATGCCTGTTGTAACATAATCTATTCTTTTTGTATGTTGATTCTCATTGAGTTAGTGCTGTAATAAATTGAGGATTTAAGTGGGTGGATAAGCATATTTAATTAATATAAGTACTTATTTCTAAGATATTCTGAGGCATTGAGCTGCCACCTGGATAGTTTTGCAATCTAACCAAAAATATTTTAGTTAAAATTTTAAATGGGCCATTTCAGGTCAAGTTTATTACATCAATTACACAGTTTCTCATATTTTATTTGAATTCAGAAGAAGCTTTTTTATTAGGTGGAGTCAGGGAGAAAGGATGCTCAAAACCAGATCAGATGGCAGATAAGGAAAGAACAGATGGAGGAGTTTACCTTTTCTGTGGCCAAGAACAAGAGGGATGAGAAACATCCCAGGAAGAATTAGCCCAAGGTTCTAACTGGAATGCTGTTTGAAGGCACTGATTTCCATGTGACAAAGCAACATTGAGAGCTATCTGGAAACTGGAAGATTGTCATTATTGAAGATGGAGTCAGCAGTTGCTAGCCCTTATTTCCCAAGCCCAAACAAAATGTCTTTGAAAAAGCTTCCCTTTTCCCTCCTCCCTTGCCTTAGAAAAGCTCAACTTTGATTAAAGGAAATGGAGTCTCAATCAGGAACCATTATATGAAACATGATTAAAAATGTGAACAAAAAATAGAGGCATATATAAGCTTAGGTCATACTAGGACAGGAGTGCTCAGTACCTACCTGAAATTCAGCATGTTGATATTCAAGTTATAATTTTTAAGTATATTTTATTGATTATGTTGTTACAGTAGTCCCAATCCTTTTCCCCTTGCTCCCCTCTGCCCAGCACCCCCCTCTTTCCAGTAATCCCACCCCGCTTAATTCTGTCCATGGGTCGTGCATATAAATTCTTTGGCTTCACCCTTTCCTATATTATTCTTAACTTCCCCCTGTCTATTTTGTACCGATCAATTATGCTTCTTAATCCCAGCACCATATCCCCATTTCTTCCCCTCCCCCTTCCCAGCTGATAACCCTCCAAATGATCCCCATACCTATGATTCTGTTCCTATTCTGGTTTGCTTAGTTGGATTTTCTTTTTATTTTTTAGATTCAGTTTTTGATAGTTGTGAGTTTGTTGTCATTTTAATGTTCATACTTTTGATCTTCTTTTTCTTAAGTAAGGCCCTTTGACATTTCATATAATAATGGCTTGGTGATGAAGAACTCCATTAGCTTTACCTTGTCTGGGAAGCACTTCATCTGCCTTTCCATTCCAAATGATAGCCTTGCTGGATAGACTAATCCTGGTTGCAGGTTGCCTTTCATCACATTGAATACTGCTTGCCAGTCCCTTCCTGCCTGCAGAGTGTCCTCTGAGAAATCAGCTGATAGATCTATAGGCACCCCCATGTAGGCAACTCTCCGCCTCTCTCTTGTTGCCCCCAGGACTCTGTCTTTCACCCATGGCAGCTCAATCATGATGCATCCTGCTGTGGTCCCATCTGGGTCCAGCTCGCCTGGGACCCTCCATGCTTCCCAGATCTGTATGTCCATTCCCTTCACAAAATCTGGGAAGTTTTTCTCATTTTTTTCAATTCTTGCTTCCTCATTCTTCACTGCTTGACTGTTTTTTTCTTTCTTATGTTCTAAATAATTGATTTGAACCGAGGTTTCCTTCCCTTCACCATTGGTTTTGTGTGGATTTTCCTTTGTTTCATTTAGCATAGCCTTCACTTCTTCTCTTATGTGTTTGTATACTCAAGCATATCTGTCAAGCCTATGAGCACCTTTATCACCAGTGTTTTAAATTCTGTGTCTGTTAGGTGGGCTATCTCCTCATTGCTTAGTTCTCCCACTGGAACCCTGATTCATTCCCCCTTTTGGGCCATACTTCTCTGTCTCCTCATTCTGACAGGCTCCTATGTTTGTTTGCCTCTGTGTCCCAGGTAGAGCTGTCACTCCTGTTACGTTGTAAGGGGCGGAGCCTTAGGGATTTGTCAGTACAGGGTGACCTGTTTCACCACGACGTTGTGGTGCTGTATGTGGGGGAGGGGTCTGAGAGGGAACAACGCCACCTGCTGAACACTTGCCCAGTCACCTCTTCCACTTCTGCACTGGACTGGCGCCCCTCTAGCTTTTGCCCTGGCCGTTGTTCCCAGAGTGGGTGGGTCTGTGGATATTCTAGGACAATGGGGGCCCGTTAAATAAGTGGACTCTGCTGAGAGACCTGCAGTTTCTGCCTCCGCCCCAACCCCCACTGGTTTGCATAGTCAGAAACAATGAGGCTTGATTTTCCCGGGTGCTGGGACCGTGAGCTGCTAGGTCCAGTGAGGGGCCAGGATCGCTCTTCAGGTGTTTCTTCTGAATTTAAAACATGTGACTGCGCTTTCTGCCAGCCTGCTGCTGCTGCTGCCACCACACTGCATCCTCTCTGCCCCTCCTGCCTGTCTGGATTAGTATTTCTTCTTTATATTTTTGTTTGCTGCACTTCCATGCAGTTTTATTTTTTGGAACTTCTGGTTGTTTTAATTTTGAGGTAGTTGTATTCCTTCTCAGTTGTGGAGGGAGACACAGTGTGTCTGTCTACAACTCTATCTTGGCTGCAAGTCCCCTTGAGTTATAATTGTTAGGTAGCCGAGGTGAATAAGAAAGGACCTCATAGCCAGAAAAGTCCAATTAAGGGCTTTTATTAGAAAGGAGACACTGTGATCAAGTAAGTTGAGTCCAACCAGACCACAAAACCAAGTGAAGGGATAGAGGAGAGGGGTGTAGAGCAGACCCCAGGTGGGTGAGTCACCATGCTGGTCAATTCCAGATGTTCAGGGTGTAGGTGTTTGTGAAACAACAATGTTCTCTGATTAGGGATGGCTGCCAGGAGATTTATGGTCTTTGTTTCTGGGAAATGCTCAAGGGAGAGGGGAAGGGACAATGGGGGTATAACCAGCTCTCAGCAGAAAGCAACAGCTATGCCTCAGTTGCCTCTCATAATAGGGAACCTTGTGACCAGATGCATGGCCAGTGACGCAGACCCTCTTTGTTTCAACACAGGTGGTGGCTCGGGTCCTCCAAGTCCCAGTACATTCTAACAATAATTACTTGAAACAACAAAATACCAGAAAAACTCAGTTTAAAACCTATAAAAAATTCATAACTTGATTTCTACATCATAGGAAAAGTAATTCCTGAAACAGGCCTGGCACATAGTAGGTTTGTTCGTCTAATAAGTATTAACTGTATAATTCCCTGCTAATAAGCTGGACATGCAGAAATGTGTGTAGGAATTTATACTAGTAAGCCAGTCAGAATTTCCCTTTTTTACTGATCTTCACAAAATTTAATCATAGGAAGTTTAATTAGGTCTGAATTAGCAAACCTGAGGCAATCTTTCAGCTCTTCCCATCCCTACATTGAGAGAGAGTTAATGATACCTCTTCTATGTTCATCTCACCTACATGGGTACTTGTGCCCAGGATACACAGGACTGTGCTCCTCCAGGCTTCTGGGCCATTCATCTGACCCAGAGAACCATGATCAGCTTGTCTGCAAAGATGACAAAACCTGGCCTTGGAGGAGGAAGCCACATGGGTCAGAATGCAGTCATCCTTCACATGTAAGATCTGAAAGGTGCAATTATACCCAAGAATGCCTGGGCACATGGAGCCTCTCTGGGTTGATGATCCGGGTAAAATTCAGATCTGGAAGTGAAGATGCCAAGACAATCAAAATGTGATTCATAACATAGTGGATCTGTGTGATCCTTTGCAGCTCTAACACTGCATGTTGCTGATGCTGCCCTCCATTAGTAGGTCTTTGAGGATGACACAGTGCCTTTATGAAAAAGAAACAAATGGCAGGCAAGCAAAATCAAATTAAGATTTGTCTATTGTCCTTCAAATGCCATTTCATTCTAAAGTCTTTCCTTGGGCTAGCTTCCATTTAGGCCAGTCTGTTGCAGGAGCTAAATCTGCCATACAGTGTAATGACAATTGATGTTCAGATGACTTGTCAAAACATACTTGTATTTAGCACTTTCTAGGAGTTAGGCACTTTGCTAAGAATTGGGCAAATAAAGATATATAAGCTAGAATTCCTGTTCTCATTTTAGTAGAAGAGACAAATGTTAGAGTGGTGCTCTCCTAGAAATGGATTAGATGTTCTGAAGCACAGGGGAGAGATTGGTGAGTCTACTTGACACAGCAGCAGATTATTCAGGGAGGAAGACTGCTTGAACAGTCTTGAAGGATTAGTTGTATTTCCTTAGGCTGACTAGGTCTCAAACAAAAAACATATATACAGTATATAGAAAATGCTATAAAGTGGGAATTTTTACAATGTAAATTGGAAAAAAAATAAATTAGAAAACTAAATTTTAATTAACTAATTTTAAAATATGGTCAGCCCTCTGTACCTGTGAGTTTCTGCATCTAAGGATTCAACCAACCATGGATCAAAAATATTTGGGAAAAAAAAAAAAAAACACAGAAAGTTCCAAAAAGCAAAACTTGAATTTGCTATGTGCAAAGCACTATGCTGAATCCACAGGAATGAAGTGATGTGTAGGCATACCCTGCTGTAGCCTATAAGCATATATGTAAATACTATGTCTTTTTATATGAGGCTTGAACATCTGCAGGTTTTAGTATTTGTGGTGGTGATGAGACCAACCCCCCTTTGATACCCAGAGAGGACTCTAATGACAATACTTTAACAATGTGAGGCTAAAACTTAACAGGCTATTTTCATCTGGGAGAGGGAGAGGAATATTTCACTTTTAAAGAGGTACTTGGTGCTTAATTTATCAAAATGGTGGATAATAAAGTATGTTTAAGAATTAAATGGGAATGATAATGCTGACAGGCTGACAGTTATTTTTTAAGTCTGTTTTTAAAATAAAAGATACATACATAGATTGTAGTTGTTTAGTGAGGTTTAGGGTTTTGTATTTGCTCAGAAATATCAGATATTTTCCAGAACACACCTGGGTTAATAAAACTTCAGAAGAGCAATACCATTTTACAGCTACTCTGAACCTCCCTAGCTCCAAATCCTCCTTCTTGCCATTGAAATATTTTTAGGCTTATTTATTTATTTGTTTATTTATTAACATTTTATTTATTTATTTTTAGAGAGAAGGGAAGTGGGGGAGAGAGAGAGGGAAACATCAATGTTTGGTTGCCTCCTGTGCACCCCCTATTGGGGACCTGACCTGCAACCCAGTCATGTGCCCGGACTGGGAATCGAACCAGTGACCCTTTAGTTCACAGGCCAGCACTGAGCCACACCAGCCAGGGCTAGGCATATGTATTGATGTATAATTTACACATAGTAAAGTATGTTATTTTTAGATGTACAGGTTTAGTTTTGAGAAAGGCCAGCAGTTATGTAGCCATCACCACAATCAAGATATGAAAAGTTTTGTCACCTGAAAAAAATTTTTCAAGCTTCTCTGCAGTCAATCCCTTCCCCAAACCCAGGTACTGGCAATTATTGATATAATTTCTATCTTTATAGTTTTGCCTTTTATGAATGTCCTATAAATGGAATGATGCAGTATACAGCCTCATGTTTCTGGATTTTTTCACACAGTATATGCTTCGCAGATTCATCCATATTGTTGTACATACCCATGGTTCATTTATTTTTATTGCTGAGTGGTTTTCCATTGTAAGGAGTGTTATGATTTGTTTATTCATGCAAATACCCATGAGCATTTGGCTGTTTCCAGCTTTTGGCTACTATGGATAAAACTGTTATGAACTATGATGTCATTTTTTGACATAAATACCTACTAGTGTGGTATGTATATGTTAAACTTTATATGGAAACTTCCAAACTACTTAGCAAACTGTCTGCTCCTTTGTGCATTCCCACCAACAATGTATGAGTGTTCTAGGTATTCCACATCTTTGTCAGCACTCAGTGTTGTCAGTCCTTATTGTATAATTTTAGCCATTCTAGTAAATATTTCTTGATATATGAGTTGTGGTTGTATTTGCATTTCCCTGATGACAAATAATGTTGAACAAGTTTTCATGTGCATAAGAACCATTCATATCTTCTTTGGTGAACTGTCTCTTCAAATCTTTTGCTCTCAATTCTGAGGGGGTGTGTGTGTGTGTGTGTGTGTTGCATATGGATGCCTTATTGTTCCAGTAGTATTTGTTGAAGAGACAAGTTTTTCTGCATTGGACTACTATAACACCTTTGCTTAAAATCAACTGATAATATATGCATGAGTTTATTGATGAATCCTATTGTGTTTCATGTATGAATACCACAATACTAACACCAAATTATGTTGAGTACTGCAGCTTTGTACTAAGTCTTGAAATTAGGTATTGTGAAATTTCCGATTCATTTTTCTCTTTTGAAATCATTTAGTAATTTTAATCCCTTTGTTTTATGTATAAAATATAGAATCAAATTGTCAACTTTTACTAAAAAATTCCTGCTGGGTTTTGATTAAGTTTGCTTCGATTCTATATATCAAATTATGAACAATTGACAGCTTAATGATACTGGGTCTTCCAATCCATGTTCCTTTATTTCTTATCAGTCTTGTGTAGTTTTATGCATACAGATCTTGCAGATATTTTGTTAGATTCATCCATGAGAACTTTGTGTTTTTTTATGATATTGAAACTTTAAAAATTCAATTTCCAAATGTTCATTGTTAGTACATTAAAAATACAGTTGATTTTTGTATGGAATAAGTTTTAAACATTTAATTAAAATATAAATATGGAAATAAATGATTGTTTTAAAATGAAATTTTTGATATGTTTTCTTAGAAGCAACTGTCATGCTATTGAGGAAGAATACATTTACTAAAACATGTAACAGTTATAATACCACTCAAACAAAGTAGTTTTCACTTTAATCCAACTAGTGTTCTGTTAGAACCTAAGAGAGGTGATAATATTATAGAAAGTCTCTTCTCTGAACCTTAAATTCTTTTTCTGTAAAAAAGGTAATTTTTCCTCTATGGTTTTGTGAGATTAAATATGATTAAATGCAAAGCAGTTAGCATGAGTTTTGATATACAATCAGCAAAGGTCACTCTCCTTCACCTCCCTTTCCCTTGTTGAATGTTATATTAGTTTCTTAGGTGTGCTGTAACAAATTACCACAAACTTGTTGACTTAAAATGACAGAAATCTATTCACTCTCAGTTCTGCAGGCCAGGGGTCCAAAACCAAAGTGCCCCATGGTTCCCATCAGAGGCCCTGAGGGAGAGATCCATCCCATGCCATCTTCCCAGATTCTGGTGGCTTCTGACAACCTTTGATGCTCCTTAGCTTATAGTTGCATCACTCCAATATCTGATTCCATCTTCCCATGGCCTTCCTCTCTGGGTCTCTGTTTCCCAAATCTTCTTCTCCTTTTTCTTATATGGATATGCTAAATCTTTAATTGTATCTACAAAGGCCATATTTCCAAATAAGGCCACATTCAGAGATACCCAGGGTTAGGACTTGAACATATTTCCTGTATACTATTCAACCCATTATAAGTGTTCAAAGAGGTGTGAAAATAGAGACATGTTATGTACAACACAAGTAAAGAATATAGAAAGGACATAACTTGGATATATAATGGATTTATATTTGTAGATCATCTTACATGCATATGGATTATTCTATCCCTCTTTTCAGTCTACATTTATAAAATCTTTTTTGTTTGACATTTCATCTAGGTAAAACTAAAATCAGTTTTGGAGTAACAGGGTTTTTATTAACTTTATATCCATATTATAGATTTATCTTTTAACTTGGAGGTGGGGGTAAATATTATGGCCCTGCTTGTTGATCCTTGTTTTTTATTAGGCATGTTTATTTTAAAAGGAAAAAAAGAGAGATTTAAATGAGAAATAGAAATTAGTCTTAGTGTTTTTATGTTTTTATTTGGTGTTCTTTACTCTCATATGAAGGAAGTACATCCAAACGAAGAGAGCAAGGTGGAGAAATACTATTTCTATGGCAACAGTTCTATTACACTTGTGCTTCAGTAGTCATTTCTATAACACATTGGAGCACTGTAGTTGATACCTACAAATGACTCAAATTAAGGAAACAATACATTGATATCCATTATATTGCTTTATCTAAAATTCTGGAAAGGCTTCTCCAACTAAAAAATCAAACTGATCACATTAACAATGTATTTCAAGTGTATTTCATATTTTAAGAATAATAAAGTTTCAATTTAACCTGTTTCTTAATTCTTCAAATAATGTTTTTTACCATTATTACTAAAAACTGATATTTACCACATGGTTTATACTAAGTGCCAGACTCTGTATTACTATGTTAATATGCTATTTATATTTCTCATACTATACTTGAGTGAGACATATTATTACTTTCATTTACAGATAAGGAAGCTAAAGCTCAACAAATCAAAAGACTTTGTTCATGTATTCCTACAACAAATACTTATTAACCCAGAATGCCAAACATAAAGCAATGAATAAGATGAGCTAAAAACTAATGGACAGGATTCAAACTCACATCTGTGTAACTTTAAGATCTACATTCCTTCTGACAAATACCTACTGCTGAGTCTGACTCTGCCTGCCAGGTTATTTCTGTCTGTGACTGTGTAGTGTATATAGATATGTTATTTATATATAAATAATATGTTATATATTAATTTTGTTAGTTTTTTAAAACAACTCTTTTAAATGAATTGATATTTTGTGTTACAATGGAGTAGCACTTCATTTTTCCTACCAAAGAATTTGCTTTTCAACATATATGACAATTTCATAAAAGTCACTGGTAGTAACAGGTAATTTGTATTAAAATTTTTGAATTATAATACTTCGATATGCCAGCCCTGGCTGTTGTGGCTCAGTGGGTTGAGCACCAGCCTGCGAATCAAAGGGCCACCTGTTTGATTCCTAGTCAGGACACATGCCTGGGGTGTGGGCCAGGTCCCCAGTGGGGGTGTGTGAGAGGCAACCATACATCGATGTTTCTCTCCCCTTCTTTCTCCATCCCTTCCCCTCTCTCTAAAAATAAATTAATAAATTCTTTTAAAAAATACTTCAATATGCCAAATGCTCTTTGTATTATGTTTCTAAGTGATAGCTATTATTGTTCTTATTTTAAAGGTGAGAAATTGGGCTTAGCAATGTTAAAATATTTGCTGCATATGAGGACTTGGCCCTACTCTTGCCTGAGACACATTTCTCCACCTGTGCCTTCTACGTCATCTCCTCTCCAGTAGTCATACCTGGAACTGCTGCTTTCTTCCCTAGCTCTAACCTTTTTATTGGTGACTTCTTTTGGCGTTTTAACTTACTCCAGTATCTCCCATCTAATAGCAAATGAATACTCTCCCTTTGTCCCTCTATCCCTTTCAACTAGCACTTATTTTCCTTGCTCTGAAACTAAACATTTTTAAAACATTCTCTGCTTTAGCTGTCATTACTTTCCCTTCTGCTATTTATTCCTCGCCATCTTAATTTTGTTTGCATTCTTTTTACTCGAAGCACCTTCCTCCAAAAGACTGTACCAATGCAATGTTAGCAATGATACCACATTGTCCATGTGTTTATTTTAATTCTAATATTATTGAACAGTATTTCTTACCCATTTCTCATAAATGTTTGTGTTGCCTACTCAAGACTTTTGCCTCCTTTCTCATTATAGTTATCCTATTTTTTTAAATTATCACATGTTTAATGGGCAAAATAGATTATTTCATCTCTCTTAGACCAACATTGAGTAAAATTAAGAAGTTAAAACACAATCACTGGGAAAGATCAACAGTGTGTGTGTGGATGAGAACACTGAACAACCAAACTGTGGGGTTACTGTGCAAATATGTAGCTGTCATTTTACCAGAGCTTTATTTCCCAGAAGCATAAAGCTTTCTTCCTCAACCCCAGTAATCATTTCCCAAAAGTCAAGATCCAGTTATAAGGAAAACATGTAATCCGCATAGGTCGGTGTTTACTGCTGCAGTATTTGAAGTATTTGGTGTTATGTTGGATGATGGACACGATGAGCTTTCAGCCAGTTGATCATGTGAAAAGCCTCCCACCTCCTTTCTTCCTGGCCTCTTTTGCTGCTTCTATTTAACACAAATCTTCTACCTTCGTAAACGTCTCTGTTCTGCCTCTTGCTGCACTGTAAATCTCTTTTATCTCTGGTATGTGGCAAAGTACCATCATAGCCAAGACGGCCCTGCAATTTGAAGCCCTCAGGAGATTGGGGCATTTTTCCATCCAGTTACAGATTCATCAGATTTGCACTGAACATGTGTTATTTTGTGTCTCAGCATCATATCTGGGTTGACTTCTCTGAATAACATAATATTTATAACAACCTGGTCTGTTGAATATATGTGCTTCTTGTCCTGTGCCTTCTCTTGCCGAGTATGCTCTAAATAACCGATTTTGCCCCCAAAAGTTTATTTTTGTGTGGGTGGAAATTGGTTTTCATAAATGACTACAATTAAATTAAAGAATATAAATAATTTATCTTCATTTTATAGCTAGTTCTGCTATTTAACACACTGTCATTGGAACAGTATACAGATCTGGATCATTTTTATAATAAGATAATTATGTTATAAAAGCTCTTTGGACAACTATTAATTTCTGAAGGAATGCATTGTCTTCTCACTTAAATTAAATGAACAAATAAAATGACCACAATAATATTTAAAATGCACATTTATAAAAGACAGGCACAAGCAAAGAGTTAAATTTCAGTTATTTCGTATGGTGTTTTTGTCCACCTATCTAAAATACAAGCGAGAACAAAATAATGTCTCCTTGGAGAGAAATTTATACATTGTAAATGGTCTCTCTGCTTCTTAGTATTCTTTCTGAAAACTCCTGCAATATAAAAAGAGCCTATTTTTTTCCTCTAGGGTATCCTTACAAAATCGAGTTAGATTGCTATTCCAATTCAGTTCAATTGACTGAGGTTTTTAAAAGGAGTTCACCATTCCAATTTAATAATAAGAATGTATTTGTTCAATTAAATTATGAGAATATAAATCAAATAATAAAAAAAGTATGACTTAAGATCATAGCATGGAAAATCACAGTTAAGATCAATATCCTATTTCATAAATTATTTCACTGTGTCTCTGAGAGTAAATAAAAATAGAAATTCTGTTCAAGATGTAGTTAGAAGAAAAATCCCAGAAGACGGAAATGTAGATTTAGAAAAGGAGGAAAAGCTTCTCTAACTTTTTCTACAGCCTACTCAGGATATTTCATACAAGTGCAACCTATTCCACCAGCCCTAGTGTGCATCTGGCTACCAGTTTAAAAGCAGGTTCATGAAAAAATTTGAGAATCAATGTAATTGACACTAGAAAGAAAAACAACTCCCTCCTCTCATGTCAATGGTATTGCATTAACCCTGGTTGGACTGAAAAGAACAAACACTGGAAAAAAACACAGTCTCTTTGATTCCTACTGCAATTTGCCCAGCAGACATTTTTTGACATTTTATGAGCATCTTCTACATCCTAGCTAGGGGATTCCATAGCTTCCAACTCATCAATGATTAATGAGAGTTTATTATATCTCATTACTAAATATCTAAATGTCACCAAGAAGTAAAGAAAGGACTGTATAACAGTAACATTTTCCATTTCGTGAATGATTCCTAGTAGTAAAATTAATAAGATAAGCTCTTTTTAACTTTTCTTAAGTGTTGTATTAATCAGGATAAGCTAGGTTTTGCTGAATTTCTATTGGGCTCTCCTTACTGTTGTCACTGAGAAATGGGAGGGAGGTGCACACCATGCTTTGACATTAACATGGATATTCAAAAGCACATAAGCTTCATCCTTGAGCTTTTTATTCAGAAAAGAGAAGGAAGGAGATACTGATATATGCTTCAAGGTAGGTGAGCCTGAGTGAATGAAACCAGACACCTAAGGTCACATATTGTATGAATCTGTTTAAATGAAATATTCAGAACACATAAGTCCATGGAGACAAAACACAGATCAGTGGTTGCCAGAGGCTGGGAGGCGTGGGAAGGTGAAGCAACTGCTCGGTGTGTACAGGGCTTCTTTTTGGAGTGACAAAAATGTTTTGAAACTAGGTACTTTTGGTGGTTGCACCGCATTGTGATTGTATTAATTGCCACTGAATTGTTAAAAGTTGTTAATTTTATGTTATGTGAGTTTCACCTCAAAAAATATACCAAAATGTTTTATTTTTTTTAAGTCAGAAAAGGGCACATTGGCTATTTGTGTATTTTTACTATATTTAATTACATTCTATACATGAAACAGTACGGTATGTATAATATCTGGCAGGCATTTTTATTCAATAAATGTCCATAATAAAACTATTTGAGAACTGTATAATTACTGATTTTTCTTGGAATCACCATTATACTACTTAAGATTTTTCACCTAGAATTTCCCCCATCTGTCTGAATTCTCTCACTGTGTAATTAATTGCCTGCCTTGAATTTTACATCTTCCCAGGAAGCTCTGTATTGTTTTTTCTGCTTAAGTTATTACTGTGATTTTGGAAGTTTTCACTTGGGATAACTCCCACAGCAGAATCATTTGAAAAGCCATTCACATGCTGGTTTTCTCTTGCACACCATTTATGAAGGTGTCAACTAGAAAGGTCACTGCCAGCAATGCCTGCAGCACCCCACTGATCATTTGAGTAGAATTTGATACAGTGCCCTTAATAATTGGCCTGTCCTTGTCAACTAATTCTCAGTTCATGTTGGGGGCCTTATGGTCAATGCAATTAAAATTAAATTTTGTCATTTTATCGTAGTGAGATTTTATCTAATACTATACTGGTGATACATGAGTATCAAACTTGCTTTGCTGCTATTAGGAGCTATTACTGACAGCATGTCTATTTAATTTTTATGGTAGTTAATGGCAATGATTTCTATAATAATGAAGGCTGATTTTTTATTTCTGGATCACCCTATTCTAGCTCTTTCTTTTCGTGTTTCTGGGCTGTTTCACTGCTCATTTGTACCTCTAAAGTATAAAGGAATAACAAGGGCTAACTCAACTTTGGTTCATTTTACCTGGGTAGCCACCTATTTTCAGTCTAAGGATGGGCATAAGAATTGATAACTGTGAATTAAATGGATATACTATTTATCCCTCATTGTAAACTTCAACACCTAAAGTTACAGTTAGAGTCTTAGACTTGGGAGGATGCTCAATGTGATCTTTTGTCTGGTTTTTCCCTCCAGAGGTGGGCACTGCTGAAGCCTGGGAGGAGCAGTCATTTGTCTTACAGGATTATTCCATACAGTGAAGAATATGGAGCACCGCTAGGCCTGGAGTTCTAAATGCCAGTGGTCTCCAGGACAACCCAAAGTACCCCACACGTTTCTGTGTGCCACCAAAGTGGTGCAGATCCACAACCTTCTCACTTCACTTGTGCAAAGTGAGGCCCAGACAGGTGTGCTTGAAGGTACCTGTTTAGTAAGTGGCAAAATTGGTGCTAGAACCAAAATATCCACTTCCCTTATCGACTTTCTAGCATGGCTAGTTTCATTTAAAATATTTAAACTTGAATCTTAGGTGGACCCTCACTACTGGTCTGAAATTCAATTACCTTTCCTACTTGATTGACTTGCTTATGCTCTAAAGTGCCTCTTTCATACTTTCTCTTTACTCCTCAATTCTTCAACACTTCTCATCCTCATCTCACTTGAAGCCAGTACTTATTTCACTGAGAAGCTAGAAGATAGAGGAGCACTAATTCATCTTCACACCATCAGGTCTGCTGGTCTACCTGCATTTACACCCGTATACCCAGCCTTGCTGTTTGTTACAAGCAGTGGATTCTTCCTAAGGCGCAGTTCTTCCCTCACACATAAGACTGTGCCCCTTCAGACACCCTTGCTCTCTTGTTTCTTCAGTCCCTCCCTCCCACTGGCTTGTTCTTGTCAACAAACGAACATAATAAACTCCCTGCTTTCACAGTAAAAGAAATGCCTCTTCCTTCATCTACGTGGTGTTTCTCCACTTACCTGAAGGTATTCTTTCCTGAGAGAGGTGTTAGCACTTGCTTTCTCCACCCCTTTCACTCCAAACAACTCCTCAACTCCTCAGACTAAGTTCTTGTTCCCCGCCCCACCCACAAAGTCACTCTTGTCAAAGTTACCAACAACCTCCGCCTTGCAAATCCAATTATGATTTACTTCTCAGCAGCCTTCCTAACGCCCTGGTGGTATTGGACAGTGTCCACACCGTTCCTCAGGAAACCTTTGCTTCATCCGGCTTCTTTGACATGGTTTTGTTTTTGTTTCTATTTCCCTCATATCTCATTGGTTACTCTTTCTGAGGCTCCTTTGCTGGTTCCGTCTCCCTTGTTCAGCTTGTAGATATTGCAATTATTAAAGGCCCAGTCCTCAGCCTTTCTATTTTTAACAAAGCAACCAGAGAAAGCTTTAAAAAATGAATGAAATGTCTCTCCCTTCCTTAAAACCCTTTCAATGGCTTCTTGTAACACTTAGAATGAAATCCAAGCCCTTTATTTATAACTACAAGGCCTTGCATAATCTCACCCCTTCTAGATTACTCCTTCATTTCACCCTAACCACTGACCTTCCTTGACACTTTTAGTTTGTTGCACATCAGGTCTTTTGCATAGGCTATTCCTTTTGAAATGCTCCCTTCCCAGATCTTCTCAGGAGTTCCTCTCTCTCACCATCCAGGTTTCTCCTCAAATACCATCTTATCTGAGAGACCTTCTCTGAGTATTTAAAGTACTATCTCTCCTTCTCTATCATTTTCTATTTCCTTACAGTACTTCACTGTTATCCGTAAGTTGTATCTCTACTTGACATTATATAGATATTTATTTGCTTTTAGTGAAAAGTAATATGGTAGAATTATTAAACACATAAATTCTGGATCCCAAATTGCTGAATGCAGCCAATTACTAGGTCTGTGACCTTGGACTACTTACTGAATATCTCCTCCTCAGTGTTCTAATCTTTGAAATGGGGACATTGTTTAATCCTGATACATTGTTATAAAGATAAAATGAGTTAAAATGTATAGCATGCTTAGAATAAATGACTCACCTAGTAAGTGCTATGTAAATGATTAGATGGTATCATTATTATTTTTATCATTGTTTGAAACTTCCACTGGAATATGAACTTCAAGAAGACAACTACTTTGACATTCTTGTACACCACTCTTTTTCTAACTCCTAAAGCAGTATCAGTGCATTGTTGGCTCTCAAACTGTAGTTATTGAATGAACAAATAAGTAATTTGTCACTAACTGGACATATGTCTCTGCATACTTTCAAGTTATACTTGTGTGGCTTTAAGGGATTAGCTTTGACAATGGCCTTTATCGGTTCAAAGATTTGACTTAAAATACTTATAAAATAAGACACTCTGCCTACTATTAGCAGGATTTTGGAAGCCTTCAAAATAGGTTGGTTGTGTTAAGATCTTTCTACTTACATGGGCACCATAAAGAGAACAAGAAGGTGTAAAATGTTTAGGGTGAACTAGGAGACAGAACAGTGATAAGTGAAAAGATCTAGCTTTGTTCATTCAAGGAAAGATTAAGTAGAAAAATAAAAGAATGATCATTTGAATTTGAGTTCTACTGTTTAGCTTTACCTATTTGTTCCTATAGTTTTTAAAAGATTTTATTTATTTTTAGAGAGATGGGAAGGGGAGGAGAAAGAGAGGAAGAGAAATATCAATGTGTGGTTGCCTCTTGTGTGCCCCCAACTGGTGACCAGGCCCGCAACCCAGGCATGCACCCTGACTGAAAATTGAACCAGTGATCCATCAGTTCACAGGCTGGCACTCAATCCATCGAACCACACCAGCAAGGACTATTCCTATAATTTTTACATATTATTGAGAAATGTGTCTCTTAACATCTATTTAGAGTTGTATATTTATTTCTACCTAATTGGCTAGATTCCTGTGGTCAGTGTGTTACCCCTAAGATGAGGACAGTTTCTCCAAGGAATAGTGCTTTTGGATGCCTATATTTTTTGGAATATTAAGTTATTAAAATACAGTTAAATATAATTCAGAAGGTGTTTCTATAAAAATATAGGTTTTCATTGATGAGATATTGCACATGGTATCCCAGAATCTCTGTAGTTTAAAAAAAAAATGTTTATTTATTTGTATCTTGGTAGACTGAAATAAGTCAGCTACTTAGTATAAAAAATATGGCAGATTTACCTTAGTAATATGTTAGAATCATTTCAGCTAACTATAAATTAACATAATACATTTAATCTGACCAATAAGCTTCACCAATTCTTCATAGCATCTCAAGTAAAGAATCCTGAATCACTAACCAATTCTCTGAACTTTCTGTAAGACTTAAGTTCACCCGTTTAATTGACTGTCAAGTTCTTTTCTTAGACCTTCACAAAACTATGGAAAGTTATAGTGCAAGTGAAAATGTGAAACTTCCACATGTGCCTTTATATCACTTAGCTGCAACTTGAAATACATTTGGAATGTTTTTAAAAGGAGAAAATAATTAAAGTATATTCTCATTGTTTTTTGAGTTTTTGCTAAGTCACCTACAGTACAAAGTAATTTAACCTGAATCACTGAGAACAGTTGGATAACATGGAAAGGGTTTTGCATTTTTCACAAAACTTAAACCAATTTCTTAATTATTGAACACAGATAAAAAGAAGCATTTTAGTTTCTTCTGTTAATGAAGAGACTTTCAGACCAGACTTAAAAGTCATTATGAATGAGGCTCTGAGTGGAGACCTTGCCATATGGGGACATAAAGTCCTATAGCTTATGGCATATCAATGAGATTGTTTTCTGTCAATTCCTGCTTTGGAGACCAAGTGATGACAGTTGGAAGTGTTTGAACAGAGAATACCTTTGCTTCTGTTCTCCTCTAACTGCCCATCTGTTGCTTTAACTTTATGCAATTATTTCGGATAGAATGAAGCGCATAGCACTGGCTCCAGTATATTTATGTAAATGTCTCTCAATATCATTTAATTATAAATTCTTAATGAGATAGTCTAGACATGAAGTTATTAAACAGTGAATTGTCAAACTGGCTCAACTGATAACCAAAGTTGCCTTGCATATGTTTCCGATATTCCATCGATGTCATCAGCTTCTCTGTTCTACCCTTGCCGATTCAGTGAAAGCTAACCCATCACAGGTGTTACTGTCCTTCCAGTTGCAAAGGCAAAGCTCTCATTGTGCCATTTTTCTTTCTGTCAAAATGTTTAGCACACTGGACATAGTGGCTGGCTTATTTTTCCTTAGAACTTTCTCAGGCCTCTGCTTCCATCATAATCTGGTTATATATCCTTCTCAGTCCCTCCCAGCCCCCTGCCTCTGGGCAGGTTTCCACTGAAGAATCATGGCACCTCCATGTCTCTTTGACTCCTCAACCCTCTACTCAGCACAGCCGCTTCTAGGCATCATCTGCAATCTGTCACCACAGCTATCAAAAACCTCTCCCCATCACGCAGACTACCTTACATCCTTGTCATTGCATCTTGACCTTCGGATAGCTCCATGACAACATAAAATAAATGTGAAGGTAACATCATTATTTATTTGTGCTTCTTTCTGAAGTTTCTGCTCTTTTGTTCAAATATTCTCTTAAAAACTCAAATCTTGGGATTTACTTGGAGAAAAATTCAGTATCACTATCCTTATAATAAGTGTAAAAATGGCATAATTTTGCTTTATCAATTTTCAGGATAATCCAATTTCACAAATAGTTGAAATATTTATTTTTAGTACTCTGTGAGTCCATTCTCTAATGTCAATTCCTACTCCATTTTTTAAGTGCATATATATGCCACTTTCAAGGAGTCTTGAAAATTAAAGCAGTTTCATTAAATTCAGTTAGACTATGGATTTCCTTGAAACAAACAAACACATGTTCCTTTCATTATTTTAGCATATCTTTTATGTGGGTGCCCACAGCACACTCATGTGCTTTAAATTAAAAATCCACCTAAAGATTATTTTCCTTATAATTTTTTATTGATTAACTTCCCATCCCAGAAATATTTGATGAATAAGTTTAAATGAGGCTTTTTCTCCTATACAAAATAAGTTGGGGCATTCTACTTTCAACATTGTGACATACATTGATAATATGAATCATTGATCATTCATTCCTACTTACAGGTCATTTGGAGATGCCCACAGCATATCACATGCTTCAAATTAAAATTTCACTTCTAACACTTACATATTGACCAAAAGGTTCTAGTTTACCTACAAATGATGGAGTTGCCAGGACCCAGGGCTATCAGTTTTAAAACCAGGACAGTCCCAGGCAAACTAGGATGATTTTGCCACTGCATATAGTGTTGAAATTGCCCTAGATGTGGAACAGTTGACAACTTTAGTAGATTCAATGTAGGCTAAGACTTTGTTTTTTGGATCACTTACATTTAGATCTGTGCATGTAAATATCAGTTATGTTGTCAACTCAGAACATACTTATTCTAATTATACAAAGATAATCTTACTATCTAGATATGATTTAGTTTTACTTCACATAATTTTACATGAAAACTAAGTTAAATAAAAAGTCATACTTTTATTATGTCAGCTTATTAATGTAGACCTCTGTCCATTTATTCATATACATGATCTTATTTATTAAGCAGGCTATTATTGGCCTCAAATAAAGTAGTAAAGAGTAAAGATATTATGAACAAGATTACAACCATTGCAGAAAATCTCAGCACTTATTAGATATTTGTTAGTAATTCTGGACCCCATTCAAGATTTTCCAAATGCTCAAACGTTTATATAATTGCCATCTGGTTGGTATTTTACTGTTCATAAGGACTCCTGTCCTTTTATTCGCTGGAGTTCAAGCATATAACAAGTATTTCATTAAATTGACTCACCTCCAGTAGTGAATTTCTTCTGCCTATATTGCTGGCTGTTTATCCACAGTGTAAGCCGCAAACCCTTTTCATTAACTTTGTGAGGGAAGATTTGTTTACTATTGCTGAATCATGTGCCAAGATTAAACCTGTAATAGGAAACATCTTGAGCCCGGTGTCACTGGGTGAAGGCCACAAACTTTACTTCGAAGTTTAGCTTGAGAGAATATGCTATATGCTAATTCTGTCTGATTTGGTTAGCTAAATCTTCTCAAAGTGACCTTGAATTATTCATCTTTAAAAAGATGATGGATTCTTCTCTATGCCTGGCTGTAGCTCAAAGTACCAGTTGAGCCCCAGAAAATTGTTACTGCGTTGAGGAAATCCAGCACCTAAAATCGTGCCTAACATATTGCAGGTGCTCAATGAAATTTTGTCCGATGGATCATGCAGTGTAGTGTTGTATTTAGCATCTCAAATGGGAAGCAGGAGTTCATTAGAATCCTGGACTCATATTTTGTAGTATTTCATGATTCAGCACTGAAGTCAATATTTTTGAATTGTTTACTTTGTATTTTTTAAAGTTCCTCTAAGTTGACTTTTAAACTTTTAAGCTGTTCAAAGGCAAAGTCTATAACTTACATTTCCTTGTCTCTCTGAATGGCATAGGGCAATTACAAGACTCTTGAAAAAGTGTGTTGAGTTTTAATTAACATGGATGAATGAAAAATACTGGTAGTTTTTGACTGATAGACTAATTGAATCCCTTGACATGACATGAGTTTGGAAGGCAGACTATGTGAATTAATGTAATTTTAAATTAATTTTCCTCTGCATCACAAGGGGTCCTTGTAGTAAAGTGCTGGTAGAGTAAGATTTTTAGAATAGTGATTGATGCCATAGTGTAAAAATTTGTCAGATATGATTATTTTACCTGGAATCTGCTTATGTTGTTCATCGTCTAATTTATTTGGAAACAACATCAATATATCAATTAACAGAAGGAAAATATACACTTCACCTTCATCTGGAGCAAGCTCATGTTGCCTGCTATGAACTTTAACATAGGAGGAAATTGTCTTGTAATCTTCCAAATGATATTGTTAAAATAAGGTTTACTGCTTAGAAATATAGAAAACCTGGATTCATAAAAGTCTTTCTCAAAAAGAGAGAAAGTAGTCACCAGAAACATTTAATGTAGTAAAAGAAACAAAGCCACCTACCTACCCCCAGCTGTGCCCATCTCCACAGCCTGTTAAATGAGTCCTGTGAGAAAGACATAGAAATCACAGCAGGACTGCAAATCCCAATTTTCTCATAAGGGGCCCTTAGAAATTTTTGAGATTCTAACAGGGGGACCCAGAAAGGCAAACAAACTGCAGTTCAGAAACAAGTTTGATTCAGGCTCTCATGTGAAAAATTTTGTTGTTGTTTGTTTTTAGATAACTTACCTGTGATGAATAAAGTATTGTGGAATGGTAGGTAGTCTTTAGTCTCAGCCCGGTCCCCACCCACTTTATAAAATAGCACTTAAATCAAGAGAGAATTAGCTAAAAGCAACCCATATTTCTAGGTTTCTGTTTTATCCCTCATTCTCCTCTACTTCTTTTTACTGTTGTTTCTCTTCTTTTGTTTTCCAGGCTATTGTTAACATCAAAGAATGTTAGCAGTGATTAATATCTTTAGCAACAGTGTCCTGGTGTGAATCCCAGATTACTCCCCAATTATTTACTCAAGTGTTTCTCTGTGGAATGTTGGATGTTAGCAAATGACAGTGTTCTCTTAAAAAGGCAACATTTTGTACCTGCAGCGAAGATGAATTCATCTGTGCAGACATTCATTTGTCTTTTCCTTTGGGAGGAGTGGATTATCCCCTAGAAAAAGATCAATTTTTATGACCCCATATTTTAAGAAGGAATGTTAGATGCTCTACTAATCTCAAAAAACATCAGTCTTCGTATTTAACTAAAGCAGAATGCATTAACGTAGTTTTGAAATACATGCTTATCAACAGTAGTGACTTTCTTTTAGGTAAGGTGGGTATTTAAATGGGCATTAGGTGAAACCAAGAGTTTAATGGATTTTTTTAATGGCTTTTTATTTTAAGCAGGTTTTCTTTATCATGATTTCTAATGGGAAAAATGAAATGAAGATTTGTTCATCGTTTTCCAGGCAGTTAATTTCCTATAGTAGATACTTATAAATTGTATTTGGCAACCTAAACTTTAAGAAGGGAGTATGTTTCTTTGTTTTTTCCTGCATCAGTAATGGTCATTTAGACATATGGAAAGTACATTTTACTGGCTTATTATTTTAAAAATAACCTCCGATTTAAAATTTATTTCTTCTTTTGCACGTATTACTAATAACATGTCCACACTTTTTTTTTTCTTAGTTGATTACAAGATTTTCTCTTTCCTCTACCAGATTGTAATCACCTTGAGGTCTAGAACTGGACTTACACATTTAATTTCTATTCATAAAAACCTGGCTCAGTGCTTATTTTATGGGTGTTCAATAAGTAAATGTTGAGTGTATTCTGATTACTGCCATCCATTGTCATTTTTACTGGTAGTGTCTTGGTAGTTTCCATAAAAATAAAATTTTGTACCAGTTTTGTACCAGTCTCTAGAATTAAAATGTTTCTGGTAAGGAAGGTTACACAGTGAACAGAACTTGGCATTTGAAATCAGAAAGACGAATTGAGCAATCTGGTAGGTCAGTCAGTGTTTTCAAGTTGTGGATCAGGATACCTTGGTGGGATACAAGTGGGATATGACTAACATTTTAAAATAATAAAGTGTAATTTTTCAAATAAATATACTAGGAAAGGATAAAACATTTTATATTATTTTGTTTGTTTCAGAAATAGACCAATGTGTGTGTGCACATATGTATTTGATGTGAAGCTGAATCACAATCTAAAATGTAGACTGTTGTCAAAAAAAGTTTTAAAAAATACTAAGCTATTCGATATTTCAATGTTTCATAATAACTCTGAGCCTTGATTTCTCATCTATAGAATGTTTCTACTGATAACTATTTTGAAGGTCTATTCTGAGGATTAGTGGCACTAATATATGTGAAGTATATTTATAGCATACTGAGTCCTGTTGAAAATGCTAAGGAGTTTGCCTATTTTTATCTGTGAAGGAATCCATGCACTTATCAAATCAGTTCCCCTTAATTCATAAGCATTTAAATTGCTTACTTCTGACTTCACTCTGAATTTCTTCCTTCATTTTGTTCATTGCATTTGTCCTGGGGACTTAGAAGCAAAAGTAGAAAGATGTTTACATTGGTCATTTTTAGCAGTTCTTCTGCGTGTAAACCTTAGTGCAAATGTAGACAAGTTTGGGGAATATGAGCATAGGAAACCCTGTAAGGAAGAAGAAAACTGTGAGGTGAACCAACTGATGATGGCTGCATGGGAAAAAGTGACTCTTCAGGAAGACGATTAATCTCACCAAGAAGCACATCAAGAAAGGGCTATGGAAGAATATGGTGATTACAGGGGAAGTTTGTTTTGCCTTCTGTAGCCTTTGAGAATGTTTTGAGTGGCTTTAGATCTTTTTGAGGCAATAGAAAACTTAAAAGATATTGTGGAACAAAATATAATATTTGTACCTGAAAATAGTTCTCTACTCTGAAACAAATTATAGATGAGAAATCTGAGTTATATAATATGTGACCTGATCTGCCTAAATGATAGAGAGCTGAAATCAGAACATGTATTCCTTGACTGTGAATCTACTGCTTTCTCATACTAGTCTTGATGGATTATTGTCCTGAAACATTTTCCCTGAGTCTGATGGCCTCAGGCAGCCGAACCTTTTCTCTCATGTGGTCTAGCCATGGATTGTAGTGAAGTCTAGGATCTTCCCTTTTCCACTATCATTGGAGGGTAGCTTTGTCAGATGGATCATAGAACTGAATGAAGCCTTAGAGATCTTGTCATTCAGAAGGTTTCAAATGTTATTTTAACAGTGAAACATTTCTTCAAACAAGATTTATGTGGCAGCTTAATTTATATAGCAGACTTTTTTAAACAGCAATCTATTTGAACTTAATATTAAAGGACCTGTAGCATTGGCTGCCCCTATCTCCCACGCCCACTACAAGAAAACTTCCAGGCTCCCAAGAAGCATCTTGATTGCCTTTGTTTTATAACCAAGGTTTCTTTGGATTCAGGGAGAAAAGAAAGTTATATTAGGCTATCCTAGAAGAAAAATCTACTCTCTTAAATATGGCAAAAATAGCCTTGAGGAGTGGGTTGCGCTGAGCAGGACTCCAGAAGAGCCCAGGAGAATATGTAAAATATGAGGAACTAGGCCCTTATGCTGTCCCATACAGAATTTTACAAGTATTAATCAACTCAAAAGTCTAACTGACCCACTATTTCTAATAACTTTCTCAAAGAGAGCAAAATCTGTGAAAATAGACATATTTCTCTGAATATAAATAATTACTAGTGCTGACTTGAAATACTTTTGTGTAGATGCCCTATGCAGTCAGCAGCAATGGTTTCTTTCAGCAAATTCTGCAAAATAACAACTGGTTTGGACAAGCTGCCCTGTAATCTTATAGAACAGTGTCTCTAAAGGAAGAAACTGCCTTTTCTTTCATTGATTATTTGCAAATCAGTTGGAGCCTCCACAGCCTCCCCAGGGTGAGGTTCAGTGACTTATGATAAGGGGAATGAAAGCAGGGTGCAAATCAGGCAATCACAATCTACATAGTTACAGATCTACAAACTTGATCCCAAGGCCAGGTTTAGTTGTTACTGATGTCTTTAATGGTTACATTGCCAGTGAGTTCATGGCTTATATTTACCCAGAACCTAGATTCCTACAAATTTGTGGCTTATTCATGACCTGTTTCAATGTTATTTTCATCCTGAATCCATGAATGAATGTTTAATGGTATCTGCTACTTCCTTGTCTGAGACTCTTCTTGCCCAGTACCACTTACCAGCTTAGCACAGAGGGGTAACTCTCCCTCGGGAAGAAAGTGAGTCTGTGTGCCAGTGGTGCCAATCACCAGCACATTTTTCTTCAAGTCAATGGAACATTGATGTCTCCTGAGCATATCTAACCCTAGAAGTATGTCCATGGGCTGCTCCTCGAGTATAGAGAATGAGCATTGCAAGAAATCACCTTCTATTTGAATCTGAGCTAGATGAACTCGGCCAATGATTCTCTGTGTGCCCACTCCTTTAGCAATCCCAGCCCATCTTCGGTCCACTAGCCATGTTATATTACATCTCTCAGCACAGGCTTGGCTCATAACAGTCATCTGAGCACCTGAGTCAACAAAAGCCTTCAAAGGATGTCCATTCACTTTGCAGTTGATATAGAGCATGGCCACTTGCCCAAAACTCTCTGGAGCCACTTCTATTGCTATATTCATGTTTTCCTCGATATTTTGCTGCCGGATTTCTTCTTCTATTTTGGCCTGTGCTTCTAGATCAAAGGGGTCAGCACAGTAGAGGTGAAGCCTCTCTTGCTCTCTCAGAGTCCTTTCCCTTTCCTGATCCATCAGGACCTGAGAAAATGTCTCAAGGTTTCCACTGAGAAGGGCTTTCGCCAAGGGGGGATTGCGTTCCTTCAGCAGGGACAGATCATGGGGGTTGGAGAGCAGCATGCTTCGAATCAAGGCAGGGTTGCCCAGACCTTGAGCACATGTCATCTTCTCTCCGGAGTCTAGGTCATGGGGCTGCTGGGCTGATTGTGCACGCTGCTGCTGCTGGGAGCTGGATGTCCCAGGCATGGGGATCCCGGTGAAATCTCTGCGAGGCAGGCTTGACCTCTGTCCCAAAGGCCGAGGGCTCACGTTCTCCTTCTGAAGTAAAACTACCATATCGCCGTTTTTGAGGCCATAGGAGCCCAGGGAAGAGTGGTCATCAGCAAGGAGCCTCTCCATGTAGAAAATCTGGATCTCTTCAGCAGGGATGCCAGACTCAAGCTCACAGAGGACTCGGAAATTGCGGAGCTCAAAGTCAGGGCTGACCTGGAGGGAGAAGGTTACCTCAGAGAGGTCCCCTCGAACACAATACACAGTGATCAGCATGGCAGGGGCCTAGGGGGCCCATGTGAGCAGAGGGCATCGATTGTTTACTGGCTGGCTGGAGCTGGTCTCCGTTGGTGGTTCATAAGCTCCTCAGACTGGGTGCTTTGTTTTAGGTTCATTCACCTCTCAAAGAGGCTCAGCCACTCACCAGTCTGAGGACTGCCTTCCAGCCTCAGTGCCCACTGACTGGCCCCATGGAACCTTGAGGTAACATGCTATGTTCCAAAGTTCATTTGTTTGTGTGCTGTTTGGAAATGAGAATGTCCATTACCATGGAACCAAAGTTACTTAAGTCCATTAGGTTCTAAGGCCAGCCGTTCAAAGCCTATTAAAAACACCATCTATCTGTTCTTTGTATCTATGAGTCTGCTTCTGTTTTGTTTATTTATTGTGTTCTTTAGATTTCACATGTAAGTGAAATCTTATGGTATTTGTCTTTCTCTGACTGACTTAGTTCACTGAGCATAATACCCTCTAGGTCTATCCATGCTGTCTCAAATGGTAAAATTATGTTCTTTTATTATGGCAAGGTAATATTCCATTGTACATATATACCATAGCTTATTTTATACACTCGTCTATTGATGCACAATTGTAAATAACACTGCAATGAACGTAGGGATGCATCTATTTCAAATTGGTGTTTTGGGTTTCTTCAGACATATACCCAGAAGTGGAACCACAATGTCATAAGGCAGTTTCATTTTTAAATTTTTGAGGAACGTCACTACTGTTTTTCACAGTGGCTGCACCATTCTGTATTCCCACCAACAGTACAGGAGGATTCCCCTTAGGATGAAATCATTTTTGTAGAATAGAGATTGTTTTGGAAAAGTGAGAATTCAGGGTTCTCATCCAAAGAAGCCAATTTTATATATATATATATATATGTAAACCATTGCCTTTTTTTGCTACTGAACATAATGCAATATGTTTTATGATCTTGCTGTAATTCTTTACTTTTGGTGGCATTTTGTACTGTGTGCTTTTACTACTTTACTCTTTACTGAGAACACAAAAAGTAAACCATAGACCCTATGGCTAATTAACTGCTATCATTCCATTGATCACATGATGACAGGATTGGCAAAGATCCTTTGGATTCTCTAGTTCAGCCACCCATCTAGGCCTTAAACCTGTACTGCAAAATTGCCTGGAAACTGAAAAGATAAACACAGACTCTTGGGGATTTTTAGTACTTCTGTTTATATATTGTTTGATTCTTTCATTTTACTCAGTGCTGTAGCAGTAGGGGGCAAAAGTAGGTTTACAGTTTAGGTTATGAAAAATAATGTAATAATTAATAAATAATACAAGAATAAACTCTTTTGTGTGTTCATAACTGTAAACCTACTTCTGTCCCACCCTGTATATAATTCTCTTACCTCAAAATTTTAATTAAAAATCTCTTCTGATTATGTAATAAACTGGAGGGTCATTGGGAATATATATAAATACTGCTAAAAATAAAATATTCTGATACCATAAGTCCATATTTCACAGACCACTGAGAAATGGGCACTCTGAGGTATCTAGATTGCTAATCTAGGTAATGGGAGATTATGGCAACCTTTCCTGAGGAGCCTTTTGTAAAGTTATTCCCTTACTCTCTTCCTTGGTAAGTACAATATAGGGTCATAATTGAATCTTTCTTTGATAAGTGAGACTCCTGCAAGTTCTCAGAGCTATCCCTCAGAAAATCAATTCTCATTGTATAGCTTAAACACCTGGAAAATAGAAAAGATGAGACTGATTTCATACTAGCCAAATAAGTAACCCCAAAGCTATTCCTTGGAATGAATCCACAATAATACCTTTTATAATTTGTCATTTTATAAAAACAATACAAAAAAAAAAAAAAAGCCAGATAACTGATGGTTCCATTTAGTACATCACATGATATTAGAGCAAAATAAATGTCTTTTCTTAAAAAAAAAAAAAAAAAAAACAGTAGCTGCATAAATGTCTTTATGTAGCATATACAATAATTTTAAAATGTTAAGCAAGTATATTAGCTTGCTGTGTTTGGATTTCTTACTTTATGTGACTGGTATTATATTTAAAATAAAGTGTAATCAAGACTTATTAAGACGGTTTAATTATCACTTGATATTTTCAGTGCAACTTAGGAAAGATGAAGAATTTTTAAGCAGGTTCCTTACATTAAAAATTTAATTTTCCTGCTCTGGCCAGTTGGTTCAGTTGGTTGGAGCATCATCCTGTGCACCAAAAACGCTGCAGTTCAATTTCCAGTCAAGGCATATGCAGGAGGCAACTGATCCATGTTTCTCTCTCATATTTCTCCCTCTCTCTCTCTCATATTTCTCTCTCTCTCTCTCTCTCTCTCTCTCTCTCTCTCTCTCTCTCTCTGACTCTCTCTCTCGCTCTCTCTTTTTCTCTCTCTCCCTTCATCTTTAAAATCAATAAAAAATATATCCTCGGATGAGGATTTCAAAAAATTAATTTTTCTACTATTCTATTTGCTTTACACTAGTTCAATAAATTTTGCTAGGACTGTCTTAAATAAATAACTTTTTTTTCAGATAGTTCGTTATTTAATAGATGCATTAAAAATGCTCAAATGAACACTGACAGGCATAGCTCAGTTAGTTGAGCATGGTCTTGCAAAGTGAAAGGTTGCCTTTGATTCCTGGTTAGGGTTGCCTGGGTTGTAGGCTGGTCCTGATTGGGCATGTGCAAGGGGCAACTGATCGATGTTTCTGTCACACATTAATATTTCTTTCCTCCTTGTTCTCCTTCCCTTCCTCTCTCTGTAAAAATAAATAAATTAAATCTTTTTAAAAAATGCTCTAATGAAAGTTCAATCTTTTATTAGTATATTTGGAGTTTTCTCATATGAAAAGCTTAGAATTGCCTATTTTTGAATCTTAAATACCATATTGTCCTCTTAGATGTGCAACTGAAGAAACTCAGGAGACCTAATAGTTTAGTCTGTATGAACCTGCTGGGAACTCAGCTAAGAGTTTTTCTTCACTGTAAGGACAGATCACACACACACACACACACACACACACACACACACACACACACACACGTACCCAAACATACACATGGGAAGAGAAACAAGAAGAGAATGAGCAATAATGCAGTTGGGACATGTTTTCAATTTCTTTGAAAGTGCAATTGAAAGATGATGTCATTTCCCATCAGGGGATATTTTTATGGTGTGTTTTATTTATTGTTTTAGTTTATTAGTTTTAACATTGTACCATGAAAAGAGATGCCTTTTAAGTTATATATTGCATATAGAAAATGATACTGTATAATATTTTGATAATTTTGCTTTTTAAAAATATACAGAGTGGGGCAAAAATAGTCTTACAGTTGTGAGTTTATTCTTGTATTATTATTTATTAATTGTATTATTTTTCATACAAACAACTGTAAACATATTTTTACCCTACCCTGTATATTTTCCAAGTCTAAATGTGTATTTACCTATTTTTAAGGAAGTTTGCAGCCTCAATTTTTTGCCTTATGGTCCCTTCTAATATCTTACTCATACACAAATTACTCTGATCTGTGGGATACATGCCTTGTTATTGAAAGTTTAAAGGTTACTTACAATGAGAGAAATATTTATAGATTAAATAAATTTAGTGTAACAAATTAAAAACAGGACTAAAATGACTTACAACTTCGTGGGTTGACAGTTACTTGTTTCCTTTGTCCTTTAGAAAAGAAATATTTTCATGTTCTGATTCCTGCTGTGTGAAGAATAACCATGTAACACAAAATAGTAAGATTAATAATAACAGGGCCTTGTGTTTTGAATTAAGAAGTGGTTGAGAGATATCATCCAACCATTTATTTTTAATTGTGTACTATTTTATAGTAACTTGTCATCAACTCACTTAAAAAAAACTCTCACTAGCCCTGGCCAGTGTGGCTCGGAGTGCTTTCCCATAACCAAAAGTCCACAGGTTCAATTCCCAGTCAAGATACATACCCAAGTTGTGGTTTGGTCTTGGTCAGGCATGGATGAGAAGGCAACCGATTGATGTTTCTATCTCACATCAATGTTTTTTGTTTGTTTGTTTTTTTGTTTTTTTTAAGTATATTTTATTGATTATGTTGTTACAGTAGACCCAGTTTTTTCCCCTTTTCTCCTCTCTGCCCAGTACCCCCCTTCTTTCCAGCAATCCTACCCCCCTTAGTTCATGTCCATGGGTTGTGCATATAAGGTCTTTGGCTTCATCCTTTCATATATATATATATTTTTTAGCATTTATTTATTTATTTATTTTAATTTTTTTTGGTTTTTCAATTACAGTTGTCCCATTTTTCCCCTATTTCTCTCCCCCACCCAGCCCACCCCTTCTCCCACAATCATATCCCTCCCCGTTGCCCATGTCCAAGAGTCATTTATACATGTTCTCTGACTAAAACCTTCCCTTACTTATCCCCCCTCTTACCCTCCCTCCTCCCCCCTATCAACTGAATTCTGCTCTTTGTTCTGTTTAGTTCTTTTGCTTGTGTTGTTCTTTAGTTTCCTGTATTAGGTGATATCATATGGTATTTTTCTTTCTTTGCCTGGCTTATTTCACTAAGCATAATTCTCTCTAGATCCATCCATGTTGTTGCAAATGGCAGGAGTTCCTTCTTTCTTTCTGCTACATAGTATTCCATTGTGTAAATGTACCACAGTTTTTTGATTCACTCATCTACAGATGGGCACTTAGGCAGTTTCCAGTACTTAGCTATTGTAAACAGTGCTGCAATGAACATAGGGGTGCATAAGTTCTTTTGAATTAGTGTTTTAGGATTTTTCGGGTATAATCCTAGCAGTAGAATCGCTGGTTCAAAAGGCAGTTCCATTTTTAGTTTTTTGAGGTAATTCCATACTGTTTTCCATAGTGGCTGCACTAGTCTGCATTCCCACCAACAGTGCAGTAGGGTTCCCATTTCTCCACATCCTCGCCAGCACTTGTTGTTTGTTGATTTGTTGATGATGGCCATTCTGATTAGTGTAAAGTGGTATCTCATTGTGGTTTTTATTTGCATCTCTCTGATGGCTAGTGACATTAAGCATTTTTTTATGTGTCTATGGGCCTTCTGTGTGTCCTCTTTGGAGAAGTGCTTGTTCAGGTCTTTTGCCCATTTTTTAATTGGGTTGTTTGTTTTCTTGATGTTGAGTCATATGAGCTCTATATATATTTTGGAAATCAGTCCCCTGTCTGTGATGTCATTGGCAAATATGTTTTCTCATATGGTTGGTTTTCTTTTCATCTTGCTGATGTTTTCTTTTGCTGAGCAGAAACTCTTTAGTTTGATGTAATCCCATTTGTTTATTTTTTCCTTTATTTCTCTTGCCTTAGGAGATGTATCCGTGAAGATATTGTTATATGAAATCTCTGAAAATTTCCTGCCTATGTTTTCCTCTAGGACTTTTATGGTGTCATGGCTTACATTTAAGTCTTTGATCCATCTTGAGTTTATTCTCGTGTGTGGTGTAAGTTGGTGGTCTAGTTTCATTTTTTTTTTTTTTTTTTTTGCACGTCCTTGTCCAGTTCTCCCAGCACCATTTCTTAAAGAGGCTTTTCTCACTCCATTTTATATTCCTTCCTCCTTTATCAAATATTAGTTGACCATAGAGGCCTGGGTTTATTTCTGGGCTCTCTATTCTGTTCCACTGATCTATTTGTCTGTTCTTATGCCAGTACCAGACTGTTTTAATCACAATGGCTTTGTAGTATTGTTTGATATCTGATGTTCTGATTCCTCCTGCTGTGTTCTTCTGTCTCAAGATTGCTTTTGCTATTCAGGGTCTTTTTTGGTTCCATATGAATTTTTGGAGTATTTGTTCTAGGTCAGTGAAATATGTCGTTGGTATTTTAATAGGGATTGCATTGAATCTGTAAATTGCTTTGGGTAGTATGGCCATTTTGATGATATTGATTCTTCCCATCCAAGAACATGATATTTGCTTCCATTTATTTGTATCTTAATTTCTTTCTTCAATGTTACGTAGTTTTCAGAGTACAGGTCTTTTATCTCTTTAGTTAGGTTTACTCCTAGGTACTTTATTTTTCTTGTTGCTATAGTAAATGGTATTTTCTTTTTTGTCTCTGTCTCTGATAATATATTGTTGGTGTACAGAAATGCCTTAGATTTCTGTATATTTATTTTGTACCCTGCTATTTTGCCTAATTCACTTATTATATTGAGTAGTCTTTTAGTGGAGTTTATAGGGTGTTCTAGGTATACTATCATGTCATCTGCATATAATGATAGTTTTACTTCTTCTTTCCAAATTTGGATGCCTTTTATTTCTTTTTCTTGTCTGATTGCTGTGGCTAGGACTTCCAACACTATGTTAAATAGGAGTGGAAAGACTGGGCATCCTTGTCTAGTTCCTGATTTCAGGGGGAATGCTTTCAGTTTCTGTCCATTGAGTATGATGTTGGCTTCAGGCTTCTCATATATAGCCTTACTTATGTTAAGGTATGCTCCCTCTATTCCCATTTTGCTAAATGTTTTCATCATAAATGGGTGTTGTACTTTATCAAATACTTTTTCTGCATCTATTGATATGATCATGTGATTTTTGCCTTTCATTCTGTTTAGGCGATGTATTATATTTATTGATTTGCAAATATTAAACCATCCTTGCATCCCTGGGATGAATCCCACTTGATCGTGGTGTATGATCTTTTTGATGTATTGCTGGATCCTGTTTGCCAATATTTTGTTGAGGATTTTAGCATCTATGTTCATCAGTGATACTAGCCTGTAGTTTTCTTTCTTTCTTGTGTCTTGACCTGGTTTTGGGATTAGGGTAATACTGGCTTCATAGAAAGAGTTTGGGATTTTTCCCTCTTTTTAGATTTTTTGGAATAGTTTGAGGAGGGTAGTAGTTAGTTCTTCCCTATATGTTTTGTAAAATTTGCCTGTGAAGCCATCCAGTCCAGGGCTTCTGTGTGCAGGGAGATTTTTGATTACTGTTTCAATTTCCTTCTTTGTTATTGGTCTGTTGAGACTTTCTACTTCTTCTTGATTCAGTTTTGGAAGGTTATATGTTTCTAGAAATTTGTCCATTTCTTCTAGGTTGTCAAATTTCTTGCCATACCGTTGTTTGTAGTAATTTCTTACTATCGTTTGTATTTCTGTGGTATCAGTCGTGATTTCTCCTCTTTCATTTCTGATTTTGTTTATTTGGGTCTTATCTCTTTTTTTCTTGATGAGCCTGGCTAGAGGATTGTCGATTTTGTTTATTTTTTCAAAGAACCAGCTCCTAGTTTTGTTGATCTTTTGGATTGTTTGTTTAGTCTCTATGTCATTTAATTCTGCTCTGATCTTGGTGATTTTCCTTTTCTTCTTGCCCTAGGCTTTGTTTGTTGTTTTTGTTCTAGTTCGTGTAGCTTTAGGGTTAGATTTTTTATTTGAGATTCTTCTATCCTTTTCAGATATGCCTGTATTGCTATGAACTTCCATCTTAGGACTGCTTTTGCTGTGTCCCATAGGTTTTGGGCTGTTGTGTGTTCATTATCATTAGTTTCTAGAAATTTCTTGATTTCTTCTTTGATGTCATTGTTAACCCATTCATTATTTAATAGCATGTTATTCATTCTCCATGAGTTTGGGTGTCTTTGATTTTTTTCTCTGAGATTGATTTTTAATTTCAAGACATTGTGGTCTGAAAAATGCTTGATATGATTTCAATTTTTTGAATTTGTTGAGGCTTGTTTTGTGTCCTATCATGTGGTCTATCTTTGAAATTGTCCCACGTGAATTTGAAAAGAATGTATATTTTGCTTCTTTGGGGTGAAAAGTTCTATATATATCAGTTAAGTCCATGTGGTTTAGTGTATTGTTCAATGCCTGCATATTCTTAGTGTTTCTTTGCTTCGATGATCTGTCTATTGTTGATAATGGAGTGTTGAAGTCCCCTACTATGAGTGTGTTGTTGTTGATAGCCTTCTTGAGGTCTTCTAGTATTTGCTTTATGTATTTGGGTGCTCTTATGTTGGGTGAATATATGTTTATCAGTGTTATATCTTCTTGATGGATTGTTCCTTTAAGTATTATCAAATGTCCTTCTTTGTCTCTTTTTATTGCCCTTGTTTTGAAATCTGTTTTGTCTGATATGAGGACTGCTACCCCGGATTTTTTTTCCGGTCTGAAAAATATGGAATGCTTCACGAATTTGTGTGTCATCCTTGCACAGGGGCCATGCTAATCTTCTCTGTATCGTTCCAATTTTAGTATATGTGCTGCCGAAGCGAGCACTCCTATATTACTCTTAACTTCATCCTGTTTATTATCTACCAACCAATTATGCTTCTTAACCCATGCACTATATCCCCATTTCTCCCCCTCCCCCCTCCCAGCTGATAACCCTCCAAATGATCCCCATACCTATGATTTTGTTCAATTCAGGTTTGCTTAGTTGGATTTTCTTTTTATTTTTTAGATTCAATTTTTGATAGTTGTGAGTTTGTTGTCATTTTAGTGTTCATACTTTTGATCTTCTTTTTCTTAAGTAAGTCCCTTTGACATTTCATATAATAATGGCTTGGTGATGAAGAACTCCATTAGCTTTATCTTGTCTGAGAAGCACTTCATCTGCCCTTCTATTCCAAATGATAGCCTTGCTGGATAGACTAATCCTGGTTGCAGGTTGCCTTTCATTGCACTGAATACTGCTTGCCAGTCCCTTCCTGCCTGCAGTGTCCTCTGAGAAATCAGCTGATAGTCCTATAGGCACCCCCTTGTAGGCAACTCTCCGCCTCTCTCTTGCTGCCCCCAGGACTCTATCTTTCACCCATGGCATCTCAATCATGATGCATCCTGCTGTGGTCCTCTCTGGGTCCAACTCGCCCGGGACCCTCCATGCTTTCCAGACCTGTATGTCCATTCCCTTCACAAAATTTGGGAAGTTTTTCTCATTTTTTTCAATTCTTGCTTCCTCATTCTTCACTGCTTGACTGTGTTTTTTCTTCCTTATGTTCTAAATAATTGATTTGAACCCTGGTTTCCTTCCCTTCACCACTGGTTTTGGTGGATTTTCCTTCATTTCACTTAGCATAGCCTTCACTTCTTCTTTTATGCATTTGCCATACTCAAGCATATCTGTCAAGCCTGTGAGCATTTTTATCACCAGTGTTTTGAATTCTGCATCTGTTAGGTTGTTTATCTCCTCATATGTTAGGCTGGCTATCTTCTCGTCACTCAGTTCTCCCACTGGAACCTTGATCCGTTCCCCTTTTTGGATCATACTCTTTCTGTCTCCTCATTCTGCCAGGCTCCTGTGTTTGTTTGCCTCTACATCCCAGGTAGAGCTGTCGCTCCTGTTATATTGCAAGGGGTAGAGCCTTAGGGATTTGTCAGTACAGGGCAACCTGTTTCATTATGTTGTGGTACTATATGTGAGGGAGAGGTCCGGGAGGGGACAATGCAGCTTGCCCAGCACTTGCCCCTTTTCTGGACACTTCTCCTACTTTGTATGTGACTGGCACCTCCCTAGCTGTTGCCCTGGCCATCGTTCCCAGTGTGGGTGGGTATGTGGACATTCTAGTACCGTGGGGGCCTTTTAAACATGTGTACTCTGCTGAGAGACCAGCAGTTTCTGCCTCCACCCAAACCCCCACTGGTTTGCACAATCAGAAGCAATGAGGCTTGATTTTCACTGGTGCTGGGACCCTGAGCTGCGAGGTCAGGTGAGGAGCTGGGAATGCTCCCCAGGTGTCCCTCCTGACTTTTTAAAATGTGTGACTGCGCTTTCCATCAGCCTGTCTCTGCCGCCGTTGCTGCCGCCACCATACCACATCCTCTTCGCCCCAGCTCCACCCCTCCTACCTGTCTGGATGAATATTTCTTCTTTATCTTTCTTTGCTGGACTTACATGCAGTTTGATTTTTTGGAACTTCTCATTGTTTCTAGTTTTGAGGTAGTTGTATTCCTTCTTAGTTGTGGAGGGAGATACAGCATGTCTGTCTACGCCTCCATCTTAGCCAGAAGTCTCACATCGATGTTTTTCTTTCCCCCTTCCTCCCTCTTTTAAAAAACAATGGAAAAAAAAATATTGGGTGAAAATAAAAAATTAATAAATAAAAATTAAAAATTAAAAAACACTATAACTACAAGTTAGAAGTTTCAAAGTGACCTAGTCATAAATTCAAGTACACTTTAATAACTTCATAAATCTTCATTGTCAGAATATTATTAATGCTTGTATATACATGAATTCATCATTGCACTTAGGTAACCATGTGTTATCCTGAAAATGAGAAAATTAGCTGTTTCATGTGGTGTTAATAATTAATTAACAAAGTATTAACCTCTGAGCATCTTCTAGGTAGATGCCTATCACTTCTTAGGATAATGGATAGGAAAGACATATATTTCTGAGTGTATTCCTTAGTCTCCAAGAGCAATGGAACTTATTAGACTAAAATATCAAACTAGGGGTTTGAAAGTCAGCACTTTTACTGAATCCTTTTTATACTTTTATTTTAGAAATTATATCTTCACTTCATTAAAGCTAGTCAGATGAGATGTTTACTCCATTAATTAATTTTTATGTCAGATACCTTAGTCAACCTTGAAACTCCAAAGTTCCTAACACAGAGTCTTGATCATGATATATAACCAGAAATGTTTTAATGATTGGCAAAATTACCATAGAGCTATGCATTGGACAAGAGTGCACATAAAACAGTGGCAGTAAAATTCTAGTTCTTCATGAGTTCTTTCACAGTGTTGCCAGGAGGGTGCTGCTAAGGTTTGAAACCGGTTTGTATTTGTTTTACTTGCCTGGGTTTGGAGGGATAGTCTTTTCCTTGAGGTATTAATATCATACCACTTAACAGACTCTCTTCTCCTCGCACAAACATACATTTTACTGTTCATTTTTTTCTTATAGATGCTAGAACCAAATGGATGCCATAGGATAGTGGGATTGATGCAGGGAAGGATAGTATTGTAGTTTTTTTAAAAAGTAGTCTTTCCAACTCCAACAGTCACAGAGGCACTCACCCAGACTCAAACAGAATAGATGCTCATATTTCTTTCTGGTACAGAGCCTGCCTAATTGAGTTAAGAGGCAGTCTTTATTTTATGAGGAAAGACCTGTGCAGTTCCTGAATTGAAATCTGTATAGGTCTTTTTGTCAGTTTATCTGCATCTTCTTTAGAGGTAGTGAAGATCCTTTCAAGACATTGGCATACATTTCTCATTAGTCTTAGCTTATCATACTCTCTAGCCTGTGAAGATATTAGAAAATGAGTAGAGGCTGCATCACAAACTTCCACAAGTCCTTGTGTGGGCTCTTTATATGAATGTATAAAATTAGTGGATAGCATATTTTAATTGTAAAAAAGGTGTTGATTGAACTACACAAATAGCTATGATACAATGCAGAACTTTCTGAAAGTGACCAGTTTTCATATTATCCACACACATTCACCTCTGACACATGAGACATGTAACTATAGGGTACAAAGAAATAGCATGCAGTCTACTCAAACAGGAAGGATCTGATACTTCCAGCCACTGATCCTGCCACCCTAAAAGCTAGTTACATGGCAAGTCACTTTATTTACAGTGACACTTTGGGTTAACTGTCTTTGCAGCATGCACGTATGTTAGTTTCCTGACAGGGTAAAGATATAGTAAAAATATCTCAAATAAATTTTAAAAGCCCCTTGTATCACAAAAACATGGTCAATTAGATATTTCCTGAATTATATGCATCATAGGTAATGTTTCTACAATTGTATTATGAGAGAGAAAATTTCAAGATAATTGTTTATATAGCTTTCTCTCTTCTAAACAGCAACTGAGTTAATTGATCACCATGGTAATTAGCATGGCTAATACAATTTAATTGTATTCCAAACATTAAAATGAGAAACAAAACCCGATAAACAAAAGTTTTTCTTTTTTTAATAGCAAATAAAAGAGAAATCAACTCTTCTACTTTTCTTTGGAAAAAATTAGTAGTCTAGAACCAATGAGAATTCTTTTTTAGACCATTGCAATGACTTAATATCCAGAGCATTTTATATCTCTATTCTGAGAGACATGGAACTCTGGAGCCCATCACTATTCCATTATTATTTCCATTTCACTTCTTGTCATGAACAGATGTTCTCGATATATTCTTTCCTATAAGTCAGCCCTCAATCCCCACTCGGGTCTTCTGGGCCTTAAAGCACTGCGCCACCTATATGGCCACCAGCCCAACACTAAAGAATAACAGTGAGTCAACACAGGTGACTATGCTACTTACTCTGCTTTTATTAATGCAGAATCAATCCAAATCTATACTGACCTAATAACAATAATAATTACTCAGAAACAATCAGCAATAACATCACATAAGAGAATTGGGAAATAACAAACCCAAATCACAAGAGCCCAGCCAGGTCCATATCCAGGAGGCAACCAGGGGTGATTGACATCTTGCAAGGCCGAGTCAGAGGGACAGAGGGATGGAAGCAGAGTAGGAGGAATAGAAGCACAGCTGAACATTCAGGATATGCAGGTCATCTCAAGGCGAATCAGTCTCTGGATGTGTGTCATCCATGGTCTGAAGTCTTCTGCTTTTATTCTTCTCTTGGGAGTAAAGTCATGTTGTTTATGTACATTATCACCTAAGCATGTTTTTCACAATTTTGATACACACATGTTGTTTGTGTCAGCTCTCATGGGCATGTTTTTTACATCATCCCTCATAGACAAGTTGTTTTACATCACTCTGAGAGGATGGTGTTACCTTTAGATAAGCACATGTTGTCTGCTATGCTGTACTGTGCATGCTTAGGGGCTGCATCATTCCTCTGAGTCATTGCTCTACTGCTCATGCTCTATACATGGCTTCAGGTCCTGCTATCCATAACTACAAATATTCTGTCTCACTCAGCTCATAAAATGTGCTTGACTGTTTGTACACTCCTGTTTACTCATGTATTGGTAAAATAATTCAGTGTGCTTATTCACTGAACATAGGTAGTCTCTCTTTGGAGGCCTCCAGAAAACAAACACTAATCAGAGTAATCACATACTTTGGCTTTCAAAATCAGAGACCCATTTTCTGATGAATCATTGATTTCTTTTTTCTTTTTACAAACTATAAATAAAATTGAACAGAAATGTCTAGGCAACCCTAACAAAACTTTGTCTTATTTTTTTCTGAATTTCCTTATTTTTCTTTAAAACAGTGTTAATTTTGAACAAAGACTTGATTTTACTTTATGTTCATCTAGAGTATACAGTTGTAGTGGGCTCTTTGTGACTGTGGCTAAGAGACATTAGAGCAAATAGTCTAATGATAACTAATAAATTACTGCTTATTCAACATGAAATCTGCTGGCATTGGATTGACATCAAAAAGTGGAGCCCCACTATAGTCATGGTTTCTGATATGAAAATTAAGCTTTCAGACTCTTTCTTAATAGAAAAGTTTAAAGCAAACAGGATCACCAGCTCCAGAATTTTCAGCAAACCAACCTAGGGGTGGGAAGGAAGAAAACACTGACAATTTCAAGTAGGAGAAGTAATTTGTATTTGCTGGGATGAACATGTAGCAAATTTATCTAGCAGCTAGCCTCAGATGTCCAATTTCTCTTTGACAGCCCTAAGATCAATCCTTTGTGGTATTGGATTTTTCATCTAAAATAATTAGGATCATCCTGGGTAGAAAAATATCTCAATTAAAGAAAAAATATCATGCTGTACTTTAAAGAAAATAGATTCCAAGTAAATCACTTCTTACAAAGAAGACTGTGTATTCTGTTCTTTGAAAATAATCACTCAATTTGCCTCTGTGGCCAAAAAAGAATGTCAACAAAATACAGACATGTTCAAAAACTAGTTATAAGAAATTCAATAAATATGTTATTTTATACTTATTATATATATATATATATATATATATATATATATATATATATATATATCCTTATATAAAGCAATATTCTGCTCATATATCTGTAGTTCCAGAAAAACAGTCACACACACACACACACACAACTGGATACTGGATACAGATCTATAAGATAAAAAAAAAACCTGTTGTAGATTTGAAGTTGCAAAAGTCTTACCTGGGAGACCAGAGTTTGGGGCTCCCCCTCCTCAGTTCTTGCCTTACTCACAAGAGAAGAATTCAGGCAGGAGACAACATGTATAGTGGAAATGAGTAAGTTTATTGAGCACAAAGCTGCAAGCAGGCACCCAGCTAATTGAGTGCACCAACTATTGGGGTTTGGAAATTTTTATGCCTGTAGCCAGCTTCTAGATTCCTCCCCCTCCCATTTCCAGACCTTGGGATTAATACACGGTTTCAAAGACTTTCTTTTCCAACTAGTGGAAATGAAACATAGAGAATTTCAAGAGTTCCCCTCCTCCTGCACTATCATGGTTTTTCTGGTCATTTTTGGAACACCTGGCAATTTTATCGGACTAAGCTCCGGACTGCTGAATTAATGAGTGACACATGTCTCCCTCCTCCTCCCTGCCTTGATTTACTATCTACCCTATCTAACAAAAGTAGGATTTTAGTTCCCTGAATTTGTCATTTATTATCCAATGTCTTAGGAAAAAGCATTAATTTTGTTTAGCCTCATTACTTTAATGTAAAATGGGGGTAATGACTATCAGGTGGCCTTGCTCTTTGAAATCACCTGAAGAACAGTCTAGGGTTTTACACCAGGTTTATCGTGGAAAGAAGGGTAAGGAGGTTGGAGAAAAGTGGAAACTCCCAGACTGACTTGAGGGCCCGTAGGAACAGGGGAAGAGGGGGAAGGGGGCGTGGAATCTCTCTGTCACCCACATGGGCCCATAGGAATCTTCTGCCTGCGTGCCTGCAGGTGCTGTCTCCACACCTTTCCAAGCATACATTTTGGTTAGGGTGAGTTTACCCATCAACACATTTGGCAGGTTAATTTGCATACATCATTTGCATACATCAAAGGTCCAGGCAGGCAGTCGAGCTGCTGCCATGTTCTGACAATGACAATCTCTTTTCCTTAGGTTTTTGGTGTGAACTTAATGGAAAATTTGAATTTGTCTTGTAAATGGGAAAAGCACTTTACTGAAGTAAGTTATTTTTTTCCTCCTATAAGCATGGATTAATAACCTGGAAAAGTAAGAAGGGGAAATGTATAAATCCTAAAGGAAATATGTAGCTTAATTTTAACCCCTCATCAGGTTTAATTGGGTGCTGTTGTGCTTTTAAGCTGTTTCTGTTCCCTTCAACCTTATACTCTGGGCTGCCCAGAATAGTAGCAAGACTTGATCATCAAATCTGTTTCAAGACCAGGAAGTATTTTTCAGAATGTGAATAAGTAAATCCCTTAATAGTGCTTTCTGTCAACAATTTAGTTATGTCATTTTTAACAATAGCAATCTGCAAGGTGTTTTTATAGTTAAAGAAAATAGACAACGAGGTCCCTGCTCATTAGGTACTTATAGAATTATCAAACAGACTGAACATAGTGAAAAAAAAAAATCTATTCACCATAATTAAGACTGAGAAAGTGTTGCATAGTAAATCAAGATAGTATTGATTATATTGTGTGCAACCACATTTGAGATTGACACCAAGGATATAAGTTTGGTCTTTTTAAAAATCACTGTGGTAGACACTTATATCTTAAATGTAACAATGAGAATGCCTCATCCTACAGGACACTTCCTTCAAAGGCTTTTTGTTTTCTTTACTAACCAAACCCAAACCCTGAGAGCAAATTACAGAGCTGAGGAAATCAAACATGCAGAGCGGATGACCAGAGCCATTTGGACTAGGCAGTATAGCCATGAGGCCATGAGTTTACAAATGTAGCAGACTTCTCAACACAATTAATAGCAGCCATCTAAAAGTTTCTTTGAAGAACTGCTATTTTTACAGAGATCATTAAACCTCTGACCATGGGACATTAAATTCAGTCCCTCAGAGAAGGACCTTCAAGCATTTTAATGGTGCACCTCATTGGTTTAAAAAAATATTTTGATCACATTTTAAATATGTGTATATTTGTAAAGTATATATAGTACTGTATAATGTTATAAAATATGAAAATGTTAGATGTTTTAAATTCATCATTTAAAATCATCGTCGTCGTCGGCAGCCGTCCATCTCGAGAGACGATGGTGTAGCTTCTTAAGAGTCTATCTGCACCGCCGAGAATGGCTGTGCAGTCCGACTCGGGAGTGACACGGTATCTGTCTCCTCCCGTGTTGAATCGACATCTTGCGATGACGCTGGAGTGTCCTCTCCAGTGAAGCTGAAGCTACAGAGCCTGGGCGGGGTGATATGGAGGGTCTGCTGTTGCCCATGCAGCAGAGCCCCCCTCTCTTCGCAGCTGAAGGGTCCAAGGGAAAGACGGAGTCAATACAGCTTGGCTTCAGGTGCGCCGCAGGAGTTGCCGGTGTTGACTACAACGTCAAACCGCCTTAGGGACTCCGGCTCCGGATTTTCTGTCGGGGTTTACTCCCTTAGCCTTTCCCCTGAAGAGGTATGCCGCAAGGCAGCGGAGGTTTTCTGGAGTCAGAGTTTTCCTTCTCTGATGTGCCCTGACTGGAAGATCGAACGAGCGACACTTAGCTCGCAGGCCGACGCTCAATCCACTGAGCCAAACCAGCCAGGGTATATCATTTAAAATAAATACAAATAAAATTTCTACTATTTTTATTCCTGCCTTCACCAATGGATCTTGAGGTGCCAAGAACATCAGTTTTGAGACTTAGAAATCAGTTAAGTCTCTGATGCTTTCAATATATGGCCAAGAGGCAGGCTCCCTTTCAGGATGACATAGATTGAAATTAAAACAGGACAAGGGTCCAAACAAAGCATAGCCATCAGAGACCTTGCAGAGAACCACATATCCAGTGGCACATTTATGGGCTGACACCAGCCTCTCATACAGTATTCAGCTGGGTGGGGGTCAGGAGAAGACAGTGTAGTAATCACAGTCACTGAGTCTGAAGAAAAGCAATAAACACAGGAGCAGTAGGAACACAACACCACCTCCCCTAGCCTCCCACCGGCTGTATTGTCACACAGAGCAAAAGTGCACAGGGCATCAGAGGGCCTCTCTAGTGAGTCCATGTGGACCTAACAATCAGATGATAAGGGCAGCTTCAAGAGAAGGAGGGGAATAAGAAAATCAGGTTCAGAAACACTTTATCTTGGCTTTCCAATGGCTGGGAATCAATCAGTTCTTTAGAAAGTGCATACTGCTGAATAAAGAAATCTGAGATTTTGTGATGCATGTACTTTTGAAGCAGATACTTCTGTTGCCCTGGCTCATCTCCCTGAGCCCATGTTTGTGTTCTGGAAATGCTGACAGCTTCCCATTTCTGTGCTTGTGTGTTTTGGTTTCTCTACCCTCTGGGGAACTTGCTCAGACCTCCTTAGTCTGGAAATGGGCTTTAACGACCCCAGGAACAACTCTCCAACAGTGAAAGATGGAATTTAGGGATAAATACCAGTAGCTTCCCCATCTTCTGGAGGACAATTCTGAAGTATCTTCCAAGTGGTTCCTCAGAGGGGTTGACTGAAGTTGCCATACCAATAATATGTTCATTAGATTTTTCTCCACATCTTATCTCAGCTTATCCACTTTCTCACCTGTGGTTCCTGGGGTAACCTCCCAAATAAAGACCACCTTGTACCCACATCCTTGTTCTAGTGTTAGTGTCTGAGGAGAAACAAATTATAAATTGTGGGGGTTACATATTGATCTATTATAGTGTGTGTGTTTCCACATTATTTCTTCTAAAATCCCAAAAAATTGTGTAGATTTTACAAAAATATAAACACAATGGGTTTTCAGCTCAAACCTTCAGGTCAAAATCTTGGTGCCAGGGTCAGGGATCAATGTGGCTTTTGTTAATTCTACATGTCCTAAAACAGTGTTCAACTGTCACTCTATATTAGTTGATTCATATTCAAAAGTGCCCTGTCAGTAAATCTCACAGCTTTCTGTATTTGGTGTTTATGGTATATAATAAAATGCATCAGGCAGACAGTTTGACATAGATCTTAAGTGTGTGGACTTTGGGTATATTGAGGTTTAGTTCACTATTTTGACACTTTTAGTTCTGTGCATAAGTTTCATTACATTTTAAAGAAATCTCTCCAAAGGGAACCCCAGTGTGTTGTTGGTGGGAAGTCAGACTGTTGCAGCCACTGTGGAAAACCGTGTGGAATTTCCTCAAAAAAAAACTAAAAATGGAACTTCCTGTTGATCCAGTGATTCGACTGCTTGGATTATACCCTAAGAATCCTGAAACACCAATTCAGAATTAAAAAAAAAAAAAAAGCCTATACATCCCTATGTTCACAGCAGCATTATTTATATTAGTTCAGTGCTGGAAACAGCCTAAATGTCCATCAGTAAATGAGTGAATCAAAAAACCGTGGTACATTTACACAATAGAATACTATGCAGCAGAAAGAAAGAAGGAACTCCTACCCTCTCAACAGCATGAATGGAACTGAAGAGTACTATGCTAAGTGAAATAAGCCAGGCAGTGAAAGACAAATACCATATGACCTGACCTATAAATGGAACTTAATGAACAAAACAAACAAAGAAGCAAAAGAGAACCAGAGGCATGGAAATAAGGAACAGACTACAGTGACAAGAAGGGAGGGGGAAGGGGGAAAAGGAGAGAAAGAAGGGGAAGGTTCTAGTCAAGGAACAAGTATAAAGGACGCATAGATGTGGACAACAGGGTGGGTAATGACTGGGGGGGCAGGGCAGAGAAGAGCAACAGGGCAAAAATTGGTACCACTATAATTAAACAACAACAAAAAAAATTTTTGAGAAAGCTTTCATGTTGATATTTTGTGTACTCCTGAAAAAGCCACCTGACAGTAATTTGGGGCTAATTTTCAAGCATCAATCTTGCTATGATACTTGGTTGAGTCTGTGTTCTATATTCTGCTCACTTCTTGAGATCACTACTTCCGTAGAGCTTATACAGGCTTGATACTTATATGTGCAAATAGGTAACTTGTATGCACACTTTTGACAGCAGACAGTGTATGTCTCATTGTTTTGACAATATCAGTAAACATTAGAGAGACAGTGGCTTAAGTCTCAGTATTAGTATGCAATTCAGTCAATTTATTGTGATTCTTTGAAGAAAACTTATGTTCTCTGACCAATTTGTTTTACATGTGAAATGTGGATAGACTGGAAGCATGATAACTAATGAATGTGTTGTTTCATTTCTTTTTTGCATCATATCATCATGTTCAAATATATGCTGAAGTTTGTACTTGGAGATATTAATCCTTCTGACTTACCTATTTTAGCATCAGAATTTATAGTCCAAGATGAAAACTCCTTGATATTAAGTGTTCGATTATGTATTTCTGAGACCTTTTTGTTCATGAGGTCTCAACAAAAAGCATCTTTTCACTCATGACTTTTTTCCTTAATGTTACATTATGACACAAATGTTTAAGTTTATAAAGACTGATTGTCAAAAGCAGAGATACTGAAAAAATGCTTGACATCATATTAACACTAGTCAATGTGTCACAAGTTTGTATATGTTTTTTTTTTTTTAAGTTAGTAAGTACTGTGGAACCCAATGCTGATTCTTTTGTGTCCAGCAATTGGAAGAACATGTGGGGCAAGGTTGGAATCTCTGACAGCTCTTTATTGCAGACATTACAGCATTCATACTTGCCCTCTGCCCTTAGGTTTGCAATGGACCCCCGCCAGCCACCAGCTGTGCTCCCGTGGCTCAGCATGCAGCCCTTGCTGCTCACTGAACCCCTGCTCACTGCGCCAACACTCCCATGGGAGTTTCACCTCTTTTATATTAGGCATAGACAAAGCCTGCTACTAGCCAAAATATGATATCAATGCTTATACAACTGAGTGTGCTGCACATGTGAATCTAATGATTATCTCTAAAGAGTCCATGCCTGGGTATCCAGGGTGAGGGAGCCTGACTAGACTCCATTGTCCTTACAGCAAGGTTTATATATTAAAACATGGATGATGTTAGAGACATGGGTGTGGTTATTTCACCCCGAATTTAATTTTTAGATGTAAAAAGAAAATCATTTCTAAGAAAATTTCTGCAGTAAATGTGTAAGTTGTAATAGGCATTTTGCCAATCTATAAACTTTCACTTGAGAGTTTGTCATGGCTACAATACTAATTCATTGTTGGAAGAGAAATGCTAAACATCTGTGGTTACTTAACATTTACTGAGATCATGTTTATTTAATCTTAATTCTATAGCTGCATAATGGTTTTCATGGATAAGATATGGGAAATTTTTTAACAGTGGAATGTATTTACATGATATTAAGACTAGACAGTAGGAGAAATTATAAAATTTGCTAAGAATGGATCAATAGTGTGTCTTTTATAATAAAGCCAAAACTATTGATAAAAGAATAGTCAGTGCCATCATTTTTTCTTGTACTAAAAATCAGCACTTCTTAAATTCTCCTCAGTAGGTAGATGCATTTCTAGAATGATTATATAAGTATTTTTTCAGTGAATTGAGTGAGATGAAAGTAATTTTGTCTTACCAACTACAAAGGAATGAGTGACTCTTTTGAGATCAAGATCTCCCTGAAAACAGGCTGGCTGACATTCCTTTTGAAATGCATTCGGGCAAAGAAGTTTATAGTTTAGAAAGATGTAAATAAAACACTGCTGAGAAAACATTTTTGTTGCTTATCTTGCAGCTGTTATTTACTAGAAATTCTGGGTGTTTAATTATATCTTATTCCAGAATATATTCAAGGTCGTAGTTGTGGTAAATTTTTAATTATATACAAAGCTTTACAAAGTGAAACATTTCTCCCTGGGGAGTCCCTCAGAATGGCTTTAGCCCCCTTATTAAGTGAGCTGCTGCAGTTTGGCTATGGGTACTAAATCAAAAATTTATGTGTATATTTTGTTCCTTTGGGCAATACTTGTTCCATAATTTTCATTTTTGACTAACGAAGTACAAACCAATACACCTTTGAACAAATAAAAATAGTATTTGCATTTTATATAGTTATTACTCAAATAGTATTCAGAAAAGTTAACTACAAGTATAAAAGTGGCATGTAAATTTATTGTATGTGTACATACCTAAATTTAACTAAGTACTTGTTAAAGTTCAGATATATACACTAAATTTTGGTTTAACTTTGTAACACCAGAAGCCAAGATAAAATTCTCTTTCACTTTTGCTTTCATAAAGTTTAAGGTCAGATTTTTTTCTTCCTCATAGTGTGTTTGGCACCATCTGCTTTGAAAATTGACCAAGGAAATTGGAGGAGTAAAAGCTGTTCTTTATTAGTGCTATACAAAGTATATATTATTGTAATATCACACTCTAAACAATAATTATGAAAACATTATTCTGTAAGCAATCCTATTTGCCCAATCTACTCTCAAAAGCTGCATTAATTAATGCAGTTATCTCTCTAAGCTCTTGAGTCCAAAAATCAATCTTGAACAGTATCCTAACAGGCTTCATTAAGTTAGAACTTTAAAGGAAAATTAAAAAATAGTAGGAAATTATTTGAGTCCACACTGTAGAAAAAAGGCTTTATTCTTACTTTAACATAATTATTTTAAGAAAGGAAACTGAAGAGTATAACTTTGTATATGTCTATATACATTCATTCTGTCATTAGCTTAAAATTCGTCCTCTTTAGTAAATGGATAAAGTCTGTTTTAACCTAATTTAAAATGTTCTTCTTTCAATAATACATTCCTGGTATTTGTGCATCACATTGCATTTTTGTTCTTTGCTGTACTAACTTGGTCCTTTCCTTGCATCATAGCCCTAAGGGGGAGTCTCAGCACTTGTGAAATTAGAAGTTTTTAACACCTGCCTCAATGCATTACTTATAAATCTAATTATTAATACCTCTTTCATAGCCAAGGTGTGAGTATACCATCTCTGACACTATCCATCACATCAGCTACCCATCACCTTGATTCTTGGAAGTTTCCCTTCATACATGTATTAGTTAGCTACTAGCAGAATAAACTATGTAACAATAATCCCATAATTCAGTGACTTAAAACAAAAATTATTTATTCTCGCTCATGTGTCTGGGGTCACATGGAATTTGACAGATGTAGACAAGTCTTGTAAGCTGTTGGCTACTACATTCAGTTTGAATCTACATCTGCTCTGTGTGTCTCTCATCTTCTCTCATAATTGGCCTAACAGGCTATCCAATACATGTGCTTCTCATCGCAATAACACAAGTGCAAGAGCATTGATTAGAAACATACCATGACTACTAGGCCTAGGCTCAGAATTGGCATACCACAATGATTGCCTGTATTCTTTTGTCTTAATCAAGTCATATTTCCAAGCCCATTATCAATGGGGCAGAAAAATAAAGTGGCTGGAAAGTATAGAAGGATGAAAAACTGGAACAATAATGAGATGTATCATAGTATGCACTTCATAATTGTCCCCAGTGCCCTTTTTTCTCTTTCTAAAAATGCTGTGCAAGGAAGCTCTACAACAGCTCTACAACTCGTCGGCAGCCGTCCGTCTCGAGAGACGATGGTGTAGCTTCTTAAGAGTCTATCTGCACCGCCGAGAATGGCTGTGCAGTCCGACTCGGGAGTGACATCGTATCTGTCTCCTTCCGTGTTGAATCGACATCTTGCGATGACGCTGAAGCTACAGAGCCTGGGCAGGGTGATATGGAGGGTCTGCTGTTGCCCATGCAGCAGAGCCCCCCTCTCTTCACAGCTGAAGGGTCCAAGGGAAAGACAGAGTCAATACAGCTTGGCTTCAGGTGCGCCGCAGGAGTTGCCGATGTTGACTACAACGTCAAACCGCCTTAGGGACTCCGGCTCCGGATTTTCTGTCGGGGTTTACTCCCTTAGCCTTTCCCCTGAAGAGGTATGCCGCAAGGCAGCGGAGGTTTTTTGGAGTCAGAGTTTTCCTTCTCTGATGTGCCCTGACTGGGAGATCGAACCAGCGACACTTAGCTCGCAGGCCGACGCTCAATCCACTGAGCTAAACCAGCCAGGGCCAAGCTCTACAACTAATATAATAGTAAATCAGTAGATCACACTGAAGTGAATCAATCGATTTCTAGTTTTCTGTCAACTAGTGTAGCTCAAATGTAATCCATGGACCTGCTGCCATTCCCATGAATACTTTGTTATTGGTCCACAATAAGATAAGGATCTTGCACCAAGTGTAGATTAACTATGACTCTAAGAACATTTTTTTTAATATGCTTTATTGATTATGCTGTTACAGTTGTCCCAATTTCTTTTCCCTTTGTTCCCCTGAACCCACTGACCCCCCTCCCTCCAGTCGTCCCCCTCCCCTTAGTCCATGCCCATTGGTTGTTCATATAGTTCTCAACATCTTCCTATCTACTCCACTTCCTCCTACTGTGCTTCTTAATTCCTGTACCATCTCCCTCCCTTTACCCCTTCCACCTCCCTGCTGACCTCCCCCAATAATGTTCCCCAAACCTATAATCCTTTTCCCACTCTCATTGCCTAGTTAGTTTGCCTTTGTTTTGATTCCCTAGCTTCTGTTGTTGGTTGTTGTGATACAGTTTTCATTTTAATGTTCATAGTTTTGATCCTCTTTCTCCTAAACAAGTCCCTTTAACATTTCATATAACAGTGGATTGGATCTGATAAACTCCTTCAGTTTTACTTTGTCCTGGAAGCACTTTCTCTGCCCTTCTATTCTGAATGACAGCTTCGCTGGATAGAGTAATCGTGGTTGTAGGTTTTTGCTTTTCATTACTTTGAATATTTCTTGCCAGTCACTTCCTGTCTGCAGAGTTTCTTTTGAGAAATCAGCTGATAGTCTTATTGGGACCCCTTTGTACGGAATTCTCTTTTCTCTTGCTGATTTTAAGATTCTCTCTTTGCCCTAAATTTTTTTAAATTATTTATTTATTTATTTATTTATTTGTTGTTTTGTTTATTTATTTATTTTTAAAGAGAGGGGGAAAGGAGAAAGAAAGGGAGAGAAACATCACTGTGTGGTTGCCTCTCACTTGCACCCCCAACTGGGGACCTGATGTGCAACCGAGTCATGTGCCCTGACCAGGAATCGAACCAGCGACACTTGGCTTGCAGGTCGACGCTCAATCCACTGAGCCACAGCAGCCAAGGGGTATCCTTACTTTTGACACTTTGATTATAACGTGTTTTGCTGTGGCTTTCCCTGGGTCCAGTTTTTTTGGAACTCTCTGTGCTTCCTGGACCTGTAAGTCTATTTCCTTCCCCAAGTTAGGGAAGTTCTGCTTGATTATTTTTTCACATAATTTTTCAATTTCTAGTTCTTCTTCTTCACCTTCTGGCAACACTATGATTCAGATGTTGGTCTGCTTACAGCTGTCTCATAGGTTTGTGAGCCTCTCCTCATTTTCCTCACTTTTTGTTTCCTCTTTCTTCACTGGTTGACTGTTTGTTCCTTCCCTATGTTCCAATTTGTTGATTTGATCCCTGGTTTTCTTTCCCTCACCACTAGTTTTATATGTGTTTTTGTTCATTTCAGCAGGACTGGCCTTCATTCCTTCCCCGTCTTGTTTAAGATCTGCTGTTAGGTCTGCAAGCATTTGTATAACCAAAACTCTGAACTGTGCCTCAGAATGATTTCCTGTCTGCTGCTTCATTAGATTAGATATTTGCTGTCTGGTCAGCTGCATCACCAGGATCTCTATCATGATCTGTGCCATCCTGACAGTTTTGTGTTAAACTTTGCTTCCTGGGCGGGGCTGTCACACTACCTATGCTATAGGGGGTGGAGCCCCATGCACTTGTCACAACCAGGTGACCCTTCTCACCATGCTGTGGTGTTTTCTGTAGGGGTGGGAGTCCAAGATGGATTCCTGCCATTCACTCTTCCCTGAGAGACTGGGAGCCTCCTCCTTCGTCCCCACCCCCTCCGGGCCTCAGAGTCCAAGGCAATGGGGGGTCTGCCTTCCACAGCATTGGAATCTCAAGCCGATGGATCTGGTCTGCAGCTGGGGGTGCTCCCCAGGTGCTTCTCACCTCCCCTTAAATATGGGTGTCTGTACTTACCATTGTCCCACCACCGTTGTTACTGCTGCCACCGCCAGCACAGCTTGACCTCTCCACCCAGGCTTTGACCCTCCTACCCATCTGGATGAGCACGTCTTCTTTATAACTGCATACATTGGACTTCTATTTATTTTCTGGAACTTCTGGTTATTTCTGGTTTTGCGATAGTTGTATTTCTTCTTAGTTGTGGAGGGACTAGGCCTCCATCTTGGCCGGAAGTTCCTGTGTGTGTTTGCCTCTGTGTCTTAGGTAGAGCTGTCACTCCTGTTACAATGTAAGGGGTGGAGCCTTAGAGATTGGTCAGTACAGGGCGATCTGTTTCACCAGGTTTGATGCTGTATGTGGGGGAGGGGTCTGAGAAGGAACAATGCTGCTTGCCCAGCACTCGCCCCTTTTCTGGGCACTTCTCCCACTTCTGTATGGGACTGGTGCCTCTCTAGCTGTTGTCCTGGCTGTTGTTCTCAGAGTCGATGGGTCTGCGGACGTTCTAGGACCGTGGGGGCCCTTTAAACAAGTGGACTCTGCTGAGAGACTGGCAGTTTCTGCCTCCACCCCAACCCCCACTGGTTTGCACAGTCAAAAGCAATGAGGCTTAATTTTCCCTGGTGCTGGAACTGTGAGCTGTGCGTTCTGGTGAGGATCTGGAAACCCTCCTCAGGTGTCCCTCCTGACTTTTTAAAATGTATAACTATGTTTTCCACTGGCCTGCCACTGCCGCCACTGCTGCTACCACCACACCGTGTCCTCTCTGCCCCGTCTTCATTCTTCCTACCTGTCTGTATGACTATTTCTTCTTTATATCTTTGTTGGACTTCCATGCAGTTTGATTTTCTGGAACTTCTGGTCATTTCTAGTTTTGAAGTAGTTGTATTCCTTCTTAGTTGTGGAGGGAGACGCAGCATATCTATGCCTCCGTCTTGGCCGGAAGTCTAAGAACATTGTTTAGTTTGCTAAAATCGTTTTTTGTAGCAAGAAATTCTATTTTTTAAATTTTTTATTGTTATTCTATTACAGTTGTCTCAATTTTTTCCCCTTTTGCCCTTCTCTACCCAACTCACTCCTCACTCCCACAGTCAATCTCCACACCATTAGTCCATATCCATGAGTCATTCATGCATGTTCTTTGACTAGTCCCTTCACCTTCTTTCTACCATTATTTCCTCCCCCACTCCCATCTGGTCACTGTCAGTGTGTTCCATGTTTACATGCCTGTGGTTCTATTTTGCTCATTAGTATATTTTTGCTCATTAAGTTCCACTTATAGGTGAAATCATATGGTATTTATCTTTCACCAACTGGCTTATTTCACTTAGCATAACGTTCTCCAGTTCCATCCATGCTGTCACAAAAGGGTAGGAGTTCCTCCTTTCTTTCAGCTGTGAAGTATTTCATTGGGTAAATGTACCGCAGTTTTTTTATCCACTCATTTACTTCTGGGCATTTAGGATGTTTTCAGCACTTGGCTATTGAAAATAGTGCTGCTATGAACATAGTGCACAGGTTCTTTTGAATTGGGGTTTCAGGATTCTCCAGATATAACCCCAGCAGTGGAATTGCTGCATCAAAAAGGTAGTTCCATTTTTAGTTTTATTGAGGAAATCCCATACTGTTTTCCACAGTGGCTGCACTAGTCTGCCTTCCCACCAACACTACACTAAGGTTCTCTTTTCTCCACATTCTTGCCAGCACTTTGTTTGTTGATTTGCTAATGATAGCCAGTCTGACCAGTGTGAGGTAGTATCTCATTGTGATTTTAATTTTTAGCAAGAAATTTTAAAGGAGGGAAGCAGTATGTGGATATTCAACCCAGCTCAACCTTCTCATCACATAGTAGACAGGCACACTGAGCAGCATTCCCTTAGAACTTGTGTAGAAAAATAGATTCCTTAATCCTAGATTTTGATTTTTCCCTAATTAAAAGTAATACACAAATCCCAAGAAATTAAGTTAAAACATAATGAATTCAATACATTTATACTGACATTAATAGTCCTGTCTGTGTGAAATGATTCCATTAGTAGTACAGATTCATGCAGGAAATAGTATACCATTGGAACAGATATGAAACTTGGCAGTTATGTCCAGGCATAAGAAAAATGGAGTAGAAAATATGACCATATCCTAATCCCAATACTCTTAAAATATAGTAATTTCCCTAGATCTAAATAGAAAAATATGTTTCCCATTGCCTTTTTCAACATATTCTGGAAACTTTTATTGTGTTCCATAATGTATGCAAGGCACCTATCAAAATAGCTGTGATACAATAAAATAATATTGCTTTTATTAATACTTATCTTCCTTGTCTAATATAGTTTCTTATTCTTATTAGGTTGGAACATTTTTCCCATTTTTATTTTTATTTAGTAGCTATCAATAAATTATTTGTAACATCTTTGGGAAATTAAATGAATAAAGTCAGATCACACTTTATGGGATTTATATTTTCAGTGTATTATGTCAATAGTCACAGTCACCTCAAACTTATTAGAAAAAAATTAATGAAATAACTCCAAGGCATAACAATTCTAGGAATAGTGTCAAGCAAAGCCAAACTTTAAATATTAAGTATATGTCTCCATCTCTACATTTTTTATAATATCTATTACTTCTATTCTCTGAAGCAACAAATTGTGCTATAAACTGCCTCACCGCCCTCTGAACTCCTAGAACATTTGATGCCTACAATTCATTGTTAATTTACTCCTTTGTGCTATTTTTCTGCATGTCTGCTTAAATTAATGACTTCTCGCATTTCTGCTTTAGATTTTATATAAAGAATTTTTACATTTTTTGTCATTATAACAGTTCCATAGAGAAGTTAATGTCATCACAATTTTGGGGATGAAGATTTAGATTAGGTGATTTTTTTCCCCAAAGCCACATAGCTAGAATGTAGTACAGAACACTCCACTTAAATATATATATGTGTATATTTTTAAATCAAATATAACATGTGTTAATGATCATTTATCCACCTCCCAGTTTCATAGTAGATATTATTAATTATACCTGATACTCTTTTCCTCAGAGCATGACTGCAGTCTTAGAAGTCTTCTCAATGCACTATCTCAGAAAAATGTCATAAATTTTTGAAGTTGACATTTAAGATTAAATGCGTGTGATTTTCCCTATCTAAATTTTACTTTGTTATGATTATGTTTTTTTGTATTTGTGCCCTGTAACATCTACCATTGAGCCTCACACAAAGTAATAAATGCTAAATAAATGTTAATAGTTTATGGCTAAATGGGTACAAGCCATAATGTGTTAAAATTTGACTGTAAGAAGTTTTTTTTTTAATTTTATTATTATTGAATATTTATTTCTCAGATATTACTGGGCTTCATCTTGTGCCAGGCACTGTGTTATGCATTTGAGACTCATGGATGAGTTCATTCATTGGGGTATGAAAGGGAGGCAGGAAAGGACATAGCGTAGCAAACAAAATGTGCAATGGCCATGGCCCCAATGAAGGGAGGAAGCATTGGTGGCAGTAGCTCACCCCTGAGGAATGGAGGACATGTGGGACTCCCTTGGATTACTATTCTCAGTGAAGGGAGTATCATGTAAGTTGGCAGAGCCCCCAAACACATCTTAGTTCACAGAAGCACTGTAGCAAGAGGAGCATACATTGCCTATTTGATACAAGGTTTATGAATTTTGGCTTCTAGATTGCAAGTGAACCAACTTATTCAATAAGTGGGCTGATTGGTTACTTTCTCCTGTACCGGTTCATCATGTGCACCTAACTATCTTGCTCCCAGATTATTCTGAGTTCCATTCATTCAACAAATATTTGTTGAATACCTCCTATTATCTCCCATTAGGCCCTGATACAACAGTGAATGATAGTCTTATTTTTCAGAAGCTTCCAGTCTGGGAAGGGGAAGACAGTCAAAGAATGAGTGTTTCAGGCAAAGTCAATAACATAGCATGTTTTTCTGTCACAATGCCTGATCCAGGAAATGTTATTTCTTTTCCCTACAGCTCATTTACCATATCATAATAATATTCTCTTTTCACTTGTTTTAATCTAAATATCCCTCTGTCCCATAATCACTTACCAATGAGAATAGGAATAGTCACTCTACTAGTTTTCAAATCTTTCTAGAGGTATAAATGACAATGACACATCTTTACAAGAGTTAGCATATTGATATAAGTAATAAGATAAAGAGCAAGGCAATGTCAGATGAATAAGTCTTTGTAATGCATATGTCAGGCACTCAAAGAATCCCACAGTTGAGGGAAAAGATCAAGATTTCCACACTGCAGTCGTTTATTGAACACTTCCATGGTTAAGCACTTAAGGTTTATGAAGATTACTAATTGGATGGGCTATCATTTTTGTAATGGAGGTGGGTGAAATTTTGACAGGACAGTGATAAAGACTGTTGAGTGCCAGACTGGAGACTTGAACTGGAGAAAGTAGGAGATGAGGACTGAAGTTTGACTAAAGGGGACTGAGAGCCTGCCTGCAACAGCTAGAGATCAAAACTTCCTATCTAATATCTTTAGTATTTCTTTCCATTTAATGGTTAATAAAATAGGAAGAAACACCCACAGAATGTTAATGGATAGTACTAAGGAGAGAAGTATTTCTGAGGGATGAAAATGGGAGAAGAGATTTCTTCACAAAACTCACTTTACCATGACCAATATTCCTTAAGTGGCACCACAAACCAAGAGTGGAAGGAAAGATTTTTCACACCAAACATATTATAAGCACCTTTTTTTAGAGCAAGAGCTATGTCATATTAATATTTTTCATTCCAAGAGTGCTTCTGGTGCCCTATTCCTGTTGGACTAGCATGTATTCAGAAAACATTGATTGACTCTATATTTCAGGTGGGCTTTTAAAACTGGACACAAACACAAGCAAACATGAGAGTTGTTAAGTTGGTGTCATCAGTGGCCACTCCAATTGCCTGCCTCCTCTTTGTCTCCCATACAGAACCCCGATGGGCAGACAGGTCTCGGGGGCAGCTCAGCCACCCTTTGCCTGGGAGGTGTGTTGTGTGAGTGTGAGCCAGTTGTGGCACTTCTGTTTCCGTTTCAGGACTGGCATAGGCTGGAGATGTTTCCAGATTCTGTCCAGTAAGATGGAAGGAAAGCCTAAATGTGGTTGGCTGTGGGGGTTCCAGAAAGGTTTCTGCTTTCTTAAAAAGAGAGTCATATGCAGAAAATCCCTTCCTTGGCCTCTGAAGCCAAACCTGTGAGGATGAGACAGCTGGAGCTGCTGATGCCATTTGTCACACCCTGAGAAGTGCCAACATGCCCAGGATAGCAGAGCAGACTGCTGGAAGTTGTGGCTGTATTGCAAAGCCTGGCATTAACCAGCCCTAAATAAGTTCTACTTCCAGGCTTCCCCTGCAATAACACATTCTCTTTATGTCATTTTTGATTTGTTCATCTGTTACTTGCAGCCTGAATGAACCCATGAGATCAGTGGATGATTGAATGTGCGGTGCTCTGCACATAAGGTAAAGGGCTCCTCCTTATTCGCAGAATTTCAAAAGGGTTCATAGCGTTTCAAAAGGATTCATTCAGCAAATATTTCTTGAGAACTTACTATGCTTCCAAAATTGATTAATTAATAGAGAATGCATGCATATTGAAGTTTTGGCCTGTGTAGCACAGACATGAAATGGTTAGTGAAAAACAGCTGATGTTCAATGTAGTTTTCACACAAGTTCTTTTTATGCATGAGAGGATTGGATTTTTAACCAAGGGTGAAAATAGAAATGGAAAATGTGTAAATAGCTAAATTGGACAACCAAGCAAAACTCTCGCACAGTTTCATAATTTGTTGAATTATGCCATTCTGAATAGTTTAATGCATATTAATACTCTGTACTTTTAAATTTATTGTTTTCGCACTTCCCAAAGCCCCTTTTTACTCTGTATATATCTCTATATATACTATAGACACATATACTAGTTGTAAAATTCAGCTTTAGCCCTTACTGGTGTGGCTAAGTTGGTTGGGCATCGTCCCACAAAGCGAAAGATCACTGGTTTGATTCCCAGTCAGGGCGTATGCCTGGGTTGTGGGTTTTATCCCAGGAAGGAACCAATCGATGTTTCTCTCTCATATTGATGTTTCTCTCCTTCTCTTTCTCCCTCCCGTCAACCCTCTCTAAAAATAAATAATAAATTAAATTAAAAAATTGTGCTTTTAAATGTATTATTTTATTTAAGCAGAATGTTGAATAGCTATATTTTCCATGTGCACAGGTGCTTTAAAATGCTTTTTTATATTCCATTTGCTAAGGTAATGCTGTCTTTACCTTTTTAGTTTGAGTACAAGAAGTTTTTAATGCTTTGTAGTTCTTTGTTGTGCTGAAATTGGAGTTTTTCTAAGAAACTCAAAATGTAGCTTTTTAACACCTGAAACCCCTTGAGAATAAACAAAATCTGCATTTTTCTTTCAAGCAGTAGACTGTTAATCTAAGAAGAAAATAGAACCATGTTTCAACTGGCTTCTCATAGCATTCATTGCACCTGTAAAATCTCACAGAAGACTAGTAACTCTAGCTCAGTTTAAAAGTTAGAATTTTACTGAGAGTGCTTCAGGAAAAAAAATCCAGTAAGATTTATAAACAATTACTCATAGTTTATGAAACAAAATGAAAATATTATAAAATAACAGTTCCAAGCAACAGAGCAATATTCTAGAAGGCTTAAAATCATGGAAATAGAAATATATATATATATATAATTTCTTTTTTTGCAAGAACAAAAATAACAGAACAATGCAGAATTGCCCATTCTACCTAGTGGCATCATACTAAGAGAGAAAATCTGAACTTTTTCCATCCAAATTCAGTTCCTGACTCTCATCAGGCACTCTTTTAACATCTCAGTAAATGCTTACAGAGTGATGGACTATTTGGGGGCTTGTCCCAGAAACTAGCTTCAGATTTATTTTCTGCTAGTCATGTTAGAGATTATCAATTATTATTACAGGAATGAGCAAAAGTAGGTTTATAGTTGTGAGTACACAAAACAGAGTTTATTCTTATATTATTATTTATTAATTATTATAACTGTAAATTTACTTTCGCCCACCCTTGTATATGGATTTTCAGGGAAGCCAGACAGATACTGGTATATCATTAATTTTTTTCATATAGCCTTCTAATTTGCCAGCCTAAACCACAGTAGGCCTCTGAATATGCCTATTTGGGTACAGATACATTCCTTTCAACAATTTATGTTCACACAATTATGTCATTCTCAATATTTATTAAATGATAGCAGGAATTGTCCTTTATTAAAAGCCAGATCTTTCTTCTATCGAACCTGAAAAAAAATGATTCTAGATTACCACAGTGATTTAATAAAATATTAAGCTTGCTTTACGGTAGCATGTATTTCATAAACCAAGGGTATATTGCAAACATTTTTAATAATCCCTAAAAGAAATTATGTATAGAATATTTATAAGTTCACAATTTGACAGACTCTAAGATGCATATATATTCCAAACATATAATCAGGTCTTAGTAACATAACTTAGTTTTCCCTATCAAAGATAATGTTATTTCCTGTTAAATTTATGCTTTAAAATTATGGTTATAGAGGGTAAACAGGCTAATCTTGAGACAGAAAACAATCTCATCTTCAGTATCATGTGTCAACTCATACAGTTTCTTTGTTCGTTATTCACTCCCGCAGCACACAGATTAACACTTGCCCGACGAGGGAATGTGCGTGGTGCAGGACCATAGACAAACTTGCCTGTGCTTGGTGATCCGCACCAGAATAACTGGACGTGTGAAATACTGAGATGGGGAGAATAATAAAATTCAGTGAATAGTAACCTAATTTGTTCAGTTCTTCCCTCTTGATGTGCTTAACTGGTTACAAATATCTGATTGTCTACTACTTAAAGTTAGAGTAGATGATGCAACTAAATTAAGACAGTAAATAAAGAATGGAATGAAAGTTGTCTCTGTTACATTTAAGCAAATTTCTGTTTCTGAATAAATGGACTAATGAGGACTAATGCATAAGTTTCCTTTGAGCTTCAAATAGACCAATAGACATTAAGCACTTATCATAGTACCTGGACATATTTAGTAAATATTAGCTGTTGTGAAATTATTATTTTAACCTAACATTCATATATGGTCTGAAAATTATATAAATGATGTGCTACATAAATTTAATTTGCCAGGTGATCTTTTTGCTTCTAGACAGGTAAACCACCCATTTTTTTCTATACTACTTCTCAGCAAACATTTATTTTGCAAGTATTTATTAGGTACCCACTGTGAATAATAATGCTATCTAGAAATGCACAATATTGTTGTACGGGCAAGTGGAAAGCTAAGTACAGAGCAAGAAGGAGACTTAGAACAAGATTCAGTGTTCAAAGTAGCGCTAGAAACAAGCAATGGTAAAAACATGAATCTATCTCTGTGTGTGATTTTTTTTTTTTTTTTGGCCTATGCCAGACATTGTTAATCATTTCCATTTTTTCCTGTTAATATAGACACAGTCTCAGAATACTTTTCATGATAGTACTACAGGAACCTATCACCATTCGAGTTAACTACAGAGTATTTGCCATCTCTAGCAAGATAAGTTCTAAAAAATGATCAAAATCACTTCCTCAAATATACTTTTCTGGCACCTTAGCACTATTTTTCTTCCTTTGTAGTCATCAAGTCTTTGTTTATGAATCCTCTGCCAATATCCATTTCTCTCCTGACCATCTCTCCCACCAACAATGCAATGATTTGTAGTAAAATAACAAGATATTATTTAGTGTGTGGATAGATCACACTACCAATGAGAAAACAGACAAGTCAAGCCTTCACTTTAGTGTGTGGGAAACATGTGAGGAATTGCAGCAGTCACTAGAACAGTTCATTAGCTTCCAGTCTCCTTTTCTTCCAGGCTCCCACATTGTTAGAAATTAGGTGTGGCCCTGTGATTAGCTTCAGCTGGTGAAATGTAAACAGAAGTACTTAAAACACCAATGGGCAATTTTCCTTCTCCTGGTTTCCCCTTGTCTTGACTGCTAATATTATGATGACGATGCCTTTTAGCTTAGGTTCCAGAGTGAGAAAATATGAAGCAGAGCCTCACCAATCCAATGTGGTCATGCAGTATAAGCAAGAAATAAAATTTTGTTGTTAAAAGCACTGAGATTTGGGCTAGCATAATCTAATCTCTCCTAACACCACTTTATGACTATACAGTACTTAGTAAAAGAGAAAAATCCACGGAGGAGACTCGCCAGACATGGTAACAATATGGAAGAGACTTGTTAGTATGAGCTTTGACAAGGAAACAAAAGGCTTGTTTCATTCTAAAACACCCTTCATTATAAAACCCAACATTGAATTAGTAATAGCTTTTGTGGAAGAAAAAAGGTCCACATTGAAAGGACACAAAATACTTTTTAAATAATATGGTAATAGTATAAATTTATCCATAAAAGTATAACCTCTTTTATTTCATTATCCCAGTGAAAGTCCATGTTCAATTTTTTTTTTCTAATTGACTCTCAAAAGCCTTCGTAATTCTCTTCCTTCAGTATTGATGCACAGCTTCAGGGTAACATGACCTTTTTCATTTGTGTGTGATACTGATTTGCTTAACTTAGTACTTTTAAAAGCTTGAAATTTTAAAGAATACTCAAGAATACTTGGAACTCATCTGTATTTCCTATAATTATCGTACAATTTTTAGCTTATTTGAGTTGCTTATCACTAGAATTAAACAAGTCTATTGAAAGCTATCAGCTTTTGACAGATCAATATTTATCACTATCACAATGCATAGTTTTGGCAATTAACTGACCTATTTTGAGATAGTTGGTAATTCCTATTGTCTTTAATTTTGCTGCCTGAGGTGAGAAGGGAATTTGTGTGTTGAACCTGAAAGATGATCAAAATTCATTTTATTTACTTGCATACATCATATCAGCTTTGGTTCTATAAAGCAACTGGTTATTTCTTTACAAGATAATATAGATGACATAGCTTTTACCTTTCTTATTTTTTATTATATTTGTATTATGTATCTTTTTTCATATTCATTTAAATGCCCCAAAATTTTATTTTAGTACAACCTTTATAAAGGCATTTTAAGTGAACTGCAGATATTATTAATTTCATAGGGTTGTTAAATGAAGTAGCGTACTTAAACTCTTGGTGTGCCTGGCACATAATAATTGCTCCATAAATGTTTACAATTATTAGAACACCAAAGTAAATACCTCCATTCAGGAATGTGACTTTGTGTACAATACTTGGTAGTTATCTCAGTTTTAACTTGTAGCTTATTCTGTATACCTATAATTCATTAAAACTCTTCAGCTAAGAATAACACCAAGTTGACACGAAGTTACCAATTATATGTAAACAATGTGACTCAAAAGTCAAAGTGGATTATAGATAGCAAAGAATCTAAACTCCCTCTAGCAAGTTTTAGACTAAGAAGGAAGAATACCTTCTATAGACCAGCAGTTAAGAGCGACAGCTCTGGGACCAGATTGCTTTAATTTGCATTCTGACTCCACCCTTATTAACTCTGTGACCTTAAGTAAGTTACCTGGCCTGTCTGTGCCTCAGAAATCTTCATCTATAAAATGGTGATAATAAACTCAGCAAGTTTTTGTAAATATATATGGTCATACATACACAGTCATATTTAGTAGAGTTTAGATTCTGTAAATGAAACATGCAAAGTGCTTAGAACAATGCCTTGTACAAAATAAGCACTCTAAAAGTGTTTGCTGTTATTGATATCTAGATTGTATACATGTAGACTCCTGCAGTATTTTGATTTAAAGAGAAAATCAATCAGAAAGTAAGCTTTTTAAACATTTTTTGGCCTCCAGTTCAATATACTGGAACATGGGTCTGTGCTAACTTTATAAAACTGGAAACAAGTTTTTTTATTAATAAACCTATACATAAGAAGGAAAGCCCCTCCCACCAACCCCACCTACAGCTTTCTTGAAAATATAATTTGTGTTTCAGTTAAAGTGGAGTTAGTACTTTTAAGACAATCTGGTCTTTAATAATGTTCTAGGAAAAAGAGCTCCCTTTTCTACTTGCAGAAATGTCTGCAAGTGTGCATATAAAAGATATCAGTGGCTCTGTTATTGACAGGTTCTGTGGTCTTCTGTGTGTTGACACCATTGACATCTCTGTCCTTGAAATCACCTCTTTCTGGACAACTTGACATAAACATGGCACTGCTGTGGGTTCCCCACTTCCTTCCCAGACATCACTCCTCTGTCATCAGCCCCTCCTGGACATGTCCACCAGCACCCACAGCCCAGCCTCCCTTCTGAAGACACTTCCTCAGAGGACCCCATAGTTCCTAAGATTTCCTCTTTCCTCTCTAAGCTGAGGCCTCATCTCTTCTATTCTCCCACATCAGGTCTAGTGCTATATTCCCAAAAGCCTGTTAAGTTTCCACTTGAATTTCTCACTGTTGCATTGAAACCTAACTTACATTTCTTCGAAATGGTTACCTTCCGCATGCCACTGTGTGTCTGTGTTACCATGCTGCACCAAGACCTTTGGATAAGCATGTTGCTCCTATATTTGACTCATCCCTTTGTGTTTCTTTTTTAACTCCGAGTTCCTTTAGATTTCTTTTCCCTGTTGTGGGCTTAACTCCTACCTGCTCTTCTAGGTTAGAATGTTGTTGTCTAGCAACTACATTGTTTTCCCTTATCTGAGATTTCGCTTTCTACAGCTTTGGTTACCCAATGGCAACTTTGGTCCCAAAATATTAAAAGGAAAACTTTGGAAGTAAGCAATTCATAAGTTTTACATTGCATACCAATCTGAGTATCATGATGAAATCTCTGGAGTCCCACTGTGTCCCACCCAGGTTGTGACTCATCCCTTTGTCCAGTGTCTCCACACTGAATATGCTCCCCACCTGTTCCTAAGTCAGTAGTAGCCATTTGGGTTATCAGAGCAGCTCTAGGTATCACAGTGCTGTTGTTCAAGTCCCCCTTACTTTACTTAATAATGACCCCAAAGTGCAAAAGCAGAGATGCTAGCAATTTGGATATGCCAAAGAGAAGCCATAAAGTGCTTTCTTTAAGTGAAAGGTTGAAACTCTTGACTTAATAAGGATAGTAAAGAAGTCATATACTGAAGTTGCTAAGATCTACATAAGGACTAATCTTATATATGTGAAACTGTAAGAAGGAGAAATAAATGTGTGCTAGTTTTGCTGTTTTACCTCAAAATGCAAAAGTTACAGCTATAGTATGTGAAAAGTACTTAGTTCAAATAAAAAATAGCATTAAACTTATGGGTGGAAGACTTGAACAGAAAATGTGTTTAAATTGATGGCCACATGTTGCACCAGAAAGCATTGAGTCTTCAGCAAGGGATCCTCTAAAACCAGTGACCACATTTGTATAACATTTATTATGGTATATTATTACAATTATTCTATTATAAATGATTGTTGTTAATATTTTACTGTGCCTAATTGATAAATTAAACTTGGAATGTATCTCCTGCAGATCAGGAGAGACTACTGTACCCTCTAGGACATAGTCCCACTGCAGGTGCTCTCCTTCCAGTTTATATTTCACAGCACTGACAGGCTGATAATACTCCTTCAACAAGCCTTTTACCCTTTCCAGGGCTTTCCTGTTTCCACTTATATCAAGTGTAGATACATTTACCTGACTTTCAGATATTTCCATAGTTTGCCTTTAAAGCATGCTGCTCCCCTCCATATGTCCCACATGGACTGTGCTCGGGTCAGTCCTCTTACTCTGCTCCCATGCATGTCCCTTATATTCACCATGTACCCTGTGGCCCTCCCCACTTCTGACCACCTGCTACATTTACAATCAGCACTTAATATTTCTTTGTGTCTTATTTGCATTGTGTGGTACGCATCAACTTGATTTTTCAGTTCTGTAAAGACAAGTGCTCTTTAAACATTCTTAAATTATATTTGAATCTAACATAGCATCAGGAGCAGTAAGTATATAAAATTAAATTAAAATAAAATAAAACCACTGAATATTACCCCTGAAAGAGAGCAAAGAACATGTGCTTTTCAATCTTATTTTACAAATGAGAAATCTGAACACGTGAGATGGGATATTTTAAAATTTTGTAGTTAAATATTTAGGTTTATTGTTATCTTTTACTCATGGCACAATGTATTTAGTTGCTTTTTACGTTATTGATATAAAGTTTTATTTTAGAATAGATTTGCTTTTGATAAGAAAAAGTATAAGTAAATAATAGTACTGGAGGTTAGAAAACATGGCAAAAATTGAGAAAGTAGTAATCAAGAGATAGAAGGGTTGAAAGTAGTGCTTAATAAATGATTGCTGAATGACTGGTTGATAGTGCACATCTGTTTCCCCTAGCAAACAGCCTTCACCCATTTACTGAATGAGCAGATGAGTAATTTTTATAGCTACATTTTCAGCATAAGGTCAAGGGAAGAGATGAGAAAAGGGTCAACTGGCAAAACTGTTCCTTGCACCTATGAGGTTGTCTTTAGCTGGGCTCACTGGTGGTGGTGACGTGACTGCAGAAACAGCACCCCAGTCTACAGGCAGGGAGTGTGGGAATTCTTTAGCCACCTTTACTCCTCCTGGGACTCTCGCTCCCACACAAAGTTTAACTGGGCAAGCACAGCACTTTAAACACAGAATAAGGTAAAAAAAAAAAAAAAAAAAAAAAAAAAAAAAAAAGTTGAAATTTCCGTTATGTACCACAACATTGTAAAAGACAGCGAAGACTACATTTCAAATGCTGATTCATTGTTCATTCTTCTTCTCTTATTTTGGAAACTTCAAGAGCCACCTCAGCAGCCTGTCGGTGGTTTCCACCAGCAATTTTGGTCTCCCTGACCAGGTCACTGAATTACAGGCCCTAAAGCAAATTCTCTGCGGGGGAACAGGAATAGACTGTGGCTAGAGATCTGTTTACAGAGGGGCCTAAAAAGCCAAAATCTCAAGTGTAAAGAACTCTGGTTATTGGAAGAAATGAAAAATGGATCCAATGGGCAATGTAATTCTGCTATAAGCTCGCTAGAATAAGCCAGGCTTCAGAAGTTAAGGGCCCAGTCCTTGCAAGACTGCTCAGCAGATACCAGATACAGGTTTGAGGGTCCCCAGGCTACCCACATTTCTGACCAACTGGCTACAAATTCAGGGTTTCCCACAAGCCCCTCAGGCTTGAGAGTTTGCTAGCACTGAGGTAGGAAATGATCAAACCTGTAGAGAATTTTTGTAGAAGTTTATCTGAGCCAAACTGAAGGCATGCCAGCAGCAAGATTTCAAATGCTCTGAAGAATATAATAGTTCTTCAGCTGCTTTTATGCATTCAGAATTAAAGAAGAAACTTAAGGATGATTACATGGATGTGGGAAAAAGCAAGGTGGGGGTGGGGTTAGATAACAAGGTATTTAACAAGAATATATGCTTTTTGAGGATGGTTTTGACTTATGTCAAAAGTGTGTTCACCTAGGTGCACAGAAACAATGAGCAGGCCTTACTTAAGGCAAAGATAAACTTTTTACTAACAAGTTATGTCTGGGATCTGGCTACCCATCATGACCTGCCCAGTTAGGAATTTATGATCCTGTTGCTCTGTGAGGTTACTATCTATAGAACCCCCTTTTTCTCATCCACACTAAAACAACTCATGGAACTTAAGAAAGCACTATAGTTAAAATTATAATTTAACTATACAGGATACAAACCAGAACCAGCCAGATAAGCGCATATGACAAGCAAGTCTGGTAGGGTCCCAAGTATGAAGCTTTTGTTTCCTCAGGACAGTTCACCTTCCCAGCACATCAGTGAGAATCCCCAACCAAGAAGCTTACACAAGCCCCAGTGACCAGACTTTTTATTGGGTTTCATTCTGTAGTCAGAATTGATTGAATCATAAGCAATGTAATTGAACTCCATCTCTAGTGCTCCTTACCTCCAGGGATGTTGGAGGTCAGGTTGATATCAAGGCTCGAAGTCCAGACTCTCTACTCACATGTTGGTCTTTCTGTTGTGGCCAGCACACATTCTACGACTACTTAGGGATCCCCAGTAGCTTACTGCCTTAGCATAAACTCAGATGTGGTCCTAGGGGCCTATCCTGAAAAAGAACACTTCTATTACTTGCCAAATTCTAAGTGTTTAGCAGTTCCCTCTCAGGCACCCAGGAAAAGACCAGACAAATTCTTTATTATACAACACAGAAAATAGAATATGAATTGGACCTATTTTAAGTCATGAAAAACTAAGGCAAAAAATTATATTTATGATGAAGAAACCACTGAAAAACATCACTTGAATATATGGTCATTAAACACCATTAGACTTTTTTTTTTTTTTTTTTTTTTGAGAGTATGTTTATTAAAGCTGGGGACAGTGAAACAAGGAAGGGCTAGGACAGAAGAAGCAACAGGAGAGGGGCTGGGTAGGGCTGCTTTGGCCCCTAGAAATGTTATAGAATATAAGTGAGCCAAAGTGAGGCTGCTGTCAGCTCACTGGAAAGTCAGAGAAAGGGGGACCTACCTTGGAGACAGGTTCAGGGGGTTAACCTGGGATGGGATGCTGCTGCCCATTGCTCCCCTGGTTGCAAGTCTCATGGGGTTCCTTAGAGGTTAGGAGATGCACCCCTGTGGGGGAAAATGTAGGGTGAGAGAAAGGCACAGTTGTGCCCCTGCGAGGGAGAGCCAGTGCCTATTAGATATTTTTAAATTTGTTTTTCACTCACTTGTTCATGCATTCATCAATATTTACTGAGTATCTACCTCCTATGCTAATTAATGAAGATATACTATTTCATTGTCACTGTAAAAAAATTATTTATCTGTTTAACATTGAAAAGAGGACAGATAAACTACTTGACATTATTTTCTTATTTTAACTCCAATCAAAATGAACCTGAGTTCTGATATAACTGTTAATTTTTGCTTATCAAACATCATGGTAAAAGAACTCCACCCCAAATCCAAAAATTTGGCATCAAGTTTAGATTTATAAGGAATTTGGGGATGTGGGGGATAATAGAAGAAATATATATGCTATTTGTTTAACCAGAAGGTTAGTATTTGGCCTTGTTTTTAAAGAAAATCAAGAAGTGCTTTGAAATGTGATATGTTTTAAACTGTTCTTTTTTTGCTTTCCTGTAATTGGAGCAACATACTAATTTCTACAAGTTGTGACTACTAACAGAGAGCAATCACCTCACAGACTTGTACCGAAGAGACGAGACCATCCAGGTGACAGGAAATGGCCACGTGCAGAGTCCCCGCTTCCCAAACAGCTACCCCAGGAACCTGCTTCTGACATGGCGGCTCCATTCCCAGGAGAAAACAAGGATACAGCTAGCCTTTGACAATCAGTTTGGATTAGAGGAAGCAGAAAATGATATCTGTAGGTAAGTGGAGAAAAAAATCCATTTTAGAGAATTCATCCAAGGTGAAAAGAAAGGTGAATTTAAAAATAGCATATTACCTTCCCTTTTGGGCCCTTTGGACCTACTCAAAATGCACCACTTCTTTTTCAAAAAGCCTTATGTCAATTCTAGCAGACAAAATAAGTTGGAGCATAGACAGCTGCTGCAGCAGGTCTAGTGACCTGACTGACTCACAGAGGCTCACCTTCCCAAGTGTCAAAGCCAAGCTGCATGACCCCCAGAGAAGGCGGGAGTCTGGAGGCTTCTGTCTTGGGCAGGCCTACAACAGCCTTTGTGAGCAGGTGGATGCATCCAATGATCCTAGATCACCTGCAGTCAAGTCTTAGGGCTCTGGGCTAAGCCTGCCTTGGGTTTAAAGAGTATACACCCTACTTGGCTCCAGGAATTCATCCAGATTATTGTAACCTAGGCAGAGCAGTAATGGTTTCCTCCACCACTCAGAGAGAATGGTAGTGAGAACCTATGGTGTTAGGGCCTTACCCTAAAATCATAGTTATAAGGCCTTAGGAATGTGTGAGGAGGAAGAGAAGGCAACTCCGTGGTCTATGTGCTCCTCAGGTGGTCAGTTTCCTGTGGTTTCTGGGTCATCATTAGAAAATGAAAACCAGGTATGATAATCTCCCTTAGCATATTTATCAGAGAAGACTCTGGCTGTTGTTTTTTGAATTGTCTGCTCACAGCATCTTATTCACTTAATTAGTATGTATAAGACTTGGAGAGGATTTTTTTCCTTTCTGTACTTAACTGCACACACTTGTTCTGCATTGTCAATGAACTACTGAACTGCTAAATCCTTTCAGCAGGTTTATTTTCCTTTGAATAATAAAGAGAGTGCCTCAAATTTGGCTGTCCTTTGTTGCATGATTATTATGCTGACAGCTTTTATCTTGCTATTTTTTTCAAGAATAATAGTAGTGAATATTACTTTCTAGAACTATAGAGGGTAATGCATGCCAGAAAACAGATACAAATATATGCAGGAAGAGCAAGTCAGTGTTCGCAAAGAGAAAAAACTAGGGCAGATCTTGGGTCTTTTCAACCTTGAAAGAGAGAACTAATTTTCTGTTATGGAAATAAAAGAGATTGGGGGGGGGCACAATACTATTAAAAGATTGTTAAAGGTGATGACACAGAATCAGGGAAGCCAGGTCTGCACTGCTGGGCAGGGTTTTTGGTTCTGGTAGTAAATGAGCTCTTTTGGCATTCTGGCCTTAAAACAGACAAAGAGAAAGTTAGGATTTTTTTTTTTTTTTTTGACCCTACATCAAATCTAGCTGCCTCTCAAAATTTATTAAGAGAGGTAGAGGAGTAAGAGTTGGAAAGGGGAGGGGAAGAAGGGAAAGACACAGATCAGAGATTTGCCTCAGAACTCTCCCTAAGAAATAAAATGGTGCTCTCTTGACATCAGATCCAGAGTAGAAGTTACATTAATGATGTGTTTTTTAAAAAACATAAATGACCTAGTGAGTCATTAACAAAGTTTCAAGTATACTCTTGCTTTGTGCAGTAAATATGATTTACACATATTGTATATAAAATGAAATACAATTGATTTTCTACCATCTATTCCAAAGCCTCCTTGATGTTTACACTATAATATTTTATTGCTTGAGTAATGATTTTTTGTTAGTGCTTTTCACCTTCCAAGTACCACATAAATGTTACGTAGTTAATTTACAAAGCACCCAAGAGATACCCAGCTGGTAAAATTACATAAATCTTCTTTTCCTGCTCACAAGGAAACTGAGGCAAAGGACATAAGCGTCTCATAAATAACTTTCAACAAATTTTAATACCCATATTATTATATTCACCTCCTTAGATTAACCTGCCTAACCCAATAAGAGCTCAGAGGTGCATGGGTGGGACCAGTAAAGCCACACTGGATTTCTTCTTATTTAGATGTGATATTTCTCATACTGATTCCTTTTGGCAATTGTGACAGAAAAATATAAAATGTTTGTGAGACAGCTTCTGTCACCAGAAAGGGAGCAGTACTAAGGTTAGTCTTCCTTGGCACAGTCTGAAATGTGTGGGTTCTTGAATTTGTCCAGGAAATATTTCACGATATGAATCCAGGTTATTTTGAAAGTATATTTATTAAGCTGGGACCAGTGAAACAAAGGAAGGACTTAAGATAGAAGAGGCAAGATTATAGCAACAGGAGTGAACCTAGGCAAGGCTGCCTTGACCCTTTGAAAGAAAGTCACAAATGCAGAAGTGAGCCAGCTGAGCTCTGTTGATTCAGCAAACAAGTTACAGAAACAAAAGGAGGGTCCTTGGAGATGGGTTCAAGGGGTTACCCTGGGACAAGCTGCTGCTGCCCACTGCTCCCCTGGTTGCAAGCTCCTGGGAACCTCTAGAGCTTAGGAGGAAAAAAGCAAAGATACACACGTGAAGAAAGGAGAGGGAAGGTACAGACATGTCCAGAAGAGTGTGCAGTATGTCCTTTGTCTTAAGATTTTTTATTTGTTTTTTAAACCTAGAAATTTTAGGGGAGTTCTCCCAGGAGGCTCTCAATAGAATGCTCATAAGCTTTTTGGGTGTGTTCTTTGATATGCTGATGCATCAAAATGACCTTATAGAGAGATCCAGGGTCAATCTCTGGTCAGTTTCACCTTCAAAGAATGTCATTGGGGAGAGACCAGACCAGGACCGAGTCAGGCTGACCCTGGCATGGTCTGAAATATGTAAACCATTTGCTCCTAAGTGTCCTTGGTTAGAGAAGATAAGACTGCAATTTATTGATATTATCTGGTTGTAAATAGCTCTGCTGTTTAATTATCTCAGTTTCCTCATTCCACTTACCAAGGAATTTTTCTAGCATTTTACTAACCTACCTCACTGCTGCTGTTCACTGTGAATGCTTATCATTTGCATTGAGAAATTATTTGGGGAGAAGTAGCATGGAGGGTCAGACACTGATGCCCAGACCCAAAAGGCAGATAGTTCAGCACATCAAGTACAATATTCCATGATCTTGGATGTTCTGAAAATAAAATGAATCATCCCTAGAAGATATCAACTCTGTCACTGAAGATGTCCTACTATGTGATGAAAAACTGGGAGGGTATGGAGGCACTTCAGGGATCAAATGATTATGGGATATCTAAAGATGTCTTTCCTGTCTTCTTCAATCTTGGCATTTTACATTTCTCTGACCAACACCAAAGGGGAACCTATAGTCTTAAGCTCATTCACACCGTTGTTTAACCAGCCCAGATATTTACAGTATTGGTTAGCAAACATCTCTACGCAAGTCATATGCTTTCCATTATGACAAAAATCATATTTTATGTATTATCTTCTCAAAAGACAGTTTCCAAAAAGGGAAGTTAGTGATTTGTTTTGTGTAATGAAGTGCTGATTCTATATGCTATACAGATACAGATCTTCCTTTTTAAAGAAAGTATGGAATGTGGTAAATTAAATCAAAATGGGAATTTGTTTGAAAAACTTTATATAGTAAATATTGGGACATATAATTAGAGCTACATCTCTTCAAGTATGATGATAGATTATAGCTATTAGTTTTTCCAGGAAAGCCTTATAAGCCAGATGCTCAGAAAGTAGCCTGTTTTGATTATTAATGATTTGGAAACAGTCATAGCTAAATGTGTGTAAAGGTTCTTTCAGAACAGATTGTGGAAATTTGAATTTGGAAAACCTAATCCAAAAACTAGCTTTACTTTTAAAATGTCTATAGCTTAGGAGCGTCGGCCTGCGAGCCACGTGTCACTGGTTCGATTCCCAGTCAGGGCATTACTAGGTTGCTTGTCAGGTCCCCAGTTGGGGGCGCGAGTGAGAGGCAACCACACAGTGATGTTTCTCTCTCTCTCTTTCTCCTTTCCCCTCTCTCTAAAAATAAAATAAACAAACAAACAAACAAACAAATAAATAAATAAATAAAATTATTTAAAAAATAAATGTCTATAGTTTAGCTGGCCCCCAGGACCCATGGAGACAGTTGTGGCTAATGCCAGTCTTCCACCAGGTGTTGCAGAGTGCAGAGCTTGTGGCAGCTGCTGAGTAGTCAAGATGGTGGTGTAGGTAAACACAGCTCTCCTCCTTGTACAACCACATCGAAATTACAACTAACTTACAAAACAACCATTACTCAGAAATATCAGAAATTGAGTTCAATGGAAGTCCAGTAACTACAAAATTAAAGAAACCTCATTCATCCAGACTGGTAAGAAATGCAGAGATACTGAGACATGGAATAGACTGGTTCCATACCCATATGTGGTAGATAAAATTTGGGGAGGGATATCTCTGGAGCGAGGGGTCCCAGGCCCACACCAGGACCCCTATCCCAGGGTTCCAGTGCCAGGAACACAAGTCCCCACAACTTCTGGCTGCAAAAACAAGGATAGGCTAAGGAGCCTCCAGGACATCTTTAAACATACCAACATCTGAGTCATAGGGGTGCCAGAAGGAGAAGAGGAAGAGCAAGAAATTAAAAACTTATTTGAAAAATAATAAAATAAAACTTCTCTAGTTTGGCAAAAAATAGACAAGTCCAGGAAGCACAGAGATTCCCAAACAAGATGGATGCAAACAGGCCCACCCTAAGACACATCATAATTAACATGCCAAAGGTTAAAGATAAAGAACCTTCAAAATAGCAAGAGAAAAACAGCTAGTTTCCTACATGGTAGTTCCTATTAGACTGTCAGCTAAAGTTTCTCAAAGGAAACTTTGCAGGCAATAAGGAATTGGCAAGAAATATTCAAAGTCACGAAAATCAGGAACGTACAGCAAAGATATCTCTACCCAGCAAAAATATCATTCAGAATCGGTCAGATAAAGATCTTTCCAGACAAGACAAAACTAAAGGAGTTCATCATCACCAAACCATTATTATATGAAATTTTAAAGGGACTATTTAAGAAAAAGAACATCAAAACTATGAACAATAAAATGGCAATAAACACAAACTTATCAACAATTAAAGCTAAAAAACAAATTAAGCCAACAAGAAGAACAGAGACAGAATCATGGATACGTAGAGGATTTTGACGGTTGCCAGATGAGAGGGGTGCTTGAGGGAATGGGTGAAGAGGTAAGGGGATTAAGAAGTACAAATTGGTAGCCACAGAATAGCTATGGAGATCTAAAAAACAGGACAGGAAATGTAATAGCCAAGGAACTTATACACATGATCTATGGACATGAACAAAGGGGTAGGGGTTGCCTGAGGAAGTGGGAGGTGCTGGGTGAGGGAGGTAAAGGGGAAAAATTGAGACAACTGTAAACATAATCAATAAAATATAATTAAAAAAATAAACTAAAATGTAGCTTATCATTTTTATTTGATCTGGTAGGTTATAAAAATCACATACAGTAGTTTTAACTTCTTGATGAAAGTATGAATTTCAAAGTCTACTTTAATCCAAATTTATTTATTTTTGTTAAATTAATACTAGGTATGATTTTGTGGAAGTCGAAGATATATCTGAAACCAGTACCATTATTAGAGGACGATGGTGTGGACACAAGGAAGTTCCTCCAAGGATAACATCAAGAACAAACCAAATTAAAATAACATTTAAATCTGATGACTACTTTGTGGCTAAACCTGGATTCAAGATTTATTATTCTTTTGTGGTAAGTAACTTACCCACATTGTGATTAAAAGAAGACCCTAGTTTCATAAAGTATAGTGATCATTTTCTATGATTAAATATATTGGTGTGAGGGTGAATGAATTTTATTAATTCCCTTTAGTATACTTTGTTCCTGCCTATGGCAAAATGTTAAAGCCTTTTTTAGTAAGGAATACTATTTTGGATCTATTAAGTAAACTCTTAGACCCAGATATTTTGAAGGAAAACATGGTAAATAGAAAAAGTAAAATGGTTTATAATAAAGTGGGTACCGTATTATTGTTGATTCAACTGAAGCAAGATAAATGTATAGGCAAATAGAACTAAGAGTTGAACTTCTTTGACCTGAAAAGTTGTCTATGTATTTCCAATCATAGAAAAGGGTCCTGATGATTTTTGTTTAAATTATTACCCAAGTTTAGAAGGGTCTATGTTATAATCATAAGGCCTCAGAGCTAGCACGCATCTTAAAGATCATAATGGTTCTGACTGTTAGGAAATATTTAGCCTCTTATTGAGCCAAAATAGACATTGTAGTTAATTCTCCTTTGGGGGAACACACAATCACAGTCAGTTCTTTAGTTAATCAGTCATTCATAAAGCAATATAGAGTTTCTGTTTGTGTCAGACCCTCTCATAGTTGTAATAGTTAGAAAGGAAAGTAGGACAGACAGGGTTCTTGACCTCCTCCTGTAACTAATAGTTTTGATAGCGATAACAATTAGAAAGGAGTAGCAGCTGAGAATGATGACAGAAGTACTGGGTGCTATAGGTCAGGCCCAGGGAGACATCAGAATAATTTTGCCTATATATTATCTTAAATATTCCTGACTCTTTTAACTATTCATAGGGTATTTTTTGTTTTCTCAACATACTTTGCACTCTTGTTCAGTTTGTTTCGATCCCGTTTAAAGATTTGGATGCCAAAATAGGAAACAGTACTATAAATGGAATAAATTTGTGTTTTTTTTTCTCGTATGAGTTAAATTTAGAATAAAAATAAGTGTTGCTTTTTGTAAACTAATGGCTTTTTTTGTTTTGTGTTATTGGGAGTCATTAAATGCTAAATGAATTCTACATCAGAACATTGTAAATGAAGAAAATAGCATGTAGTGAGACTGGTTCCAGTTTTAATTTGAAAATAATTCATCAAGCATGATTTACATTATTGCAAATTTATACAATACTGCTCAACATTAAAATTGAAGTGTGAGCCTTTGGTCTCTACATTTCTTTGCCTTTTAATGTGCTCAGTGATGCATCCGTTTTCAATTGTTCAAGGACAAAACAGGCTTGGTGTGTTGGAATGGTGATGGATAGGCTTAATGAAGGATGTTTTTTACCCCTTTTTTCAAGTGCTCTTAGTATGAGTGTATTTACTTTTTTGTGAAGCTCTAGTTGTGACTAAGTGGAATGGTCCATAAGTCAGAAACACCCCAATTCTATTACAATGTCTTTAAGGCAAAATAATTTCTTTTTATAGAAAGGGCAGCGCATGTATAAATTTGGGGAAGGATGAATGCTCCTGCGCGAGGTATCTTGCATTATGGCAGAGACTTATCACTCGTTTTCTGGCTAATGTTAAGTGGAGTGTTGTGCAGTCTCTGTGGTTTGAATGTAAACTACTTGGCATCATTCCACTCACTCACTCACTCACCTTCACCAGTACATTCAATAGTGATTTTTAGAGATGATGATAGTTGCAACTTTTATTTTTAATTTCTCTACTGGCTACTTGGTCTATATTCATTGAGCATGGCTCCAGGCTCTCTTTCCACTCCTAATATGTTTCTGACACTACATATGATCAATTAGACTCAAAGTGCTTCAGTTGCTGAATTCCAAGAGATAGAATGAGCTTAACCTTCAGGTGTGTATAGACTCCAGATCTATGTGGTTTTTTTGAGAAACCTCTTCCTTTTGAGTCTTGCTCCACAAGGATAGAAGGTCAATTGTGACTTGATTGGTGTATTGGGAAGATCATGAACAGCATGAGTATGAACTTCAGCTCTGCTGCTTACTGGCTAAGAGCCCAGTTTTTTAATCTGTAAAATGATGATGATATTGCCTGGAATGAAGTAGATGTGAGAATTAAATTAGATAACTTATAAGACACTCTGTCTGGACAAGTTATTAATTACTAAAATATCTTCAGTTCTTACTGTTGACATCATTGCTATTATTATTAACATGTCAGGCAGCAAGTGAACTTGCCAGCCCTGTACAAAAAGTCCAGTTGTCAGTGTGTACTGCTGCATATTTACAGACACCTCTGATGGTGATTCACTTCCTTCACCAAGATAGAAACATTTGATTGTACATTGTAACAAACACAAAATATTGTGTGTGTTTAATAAAAGGTACATTTTCAAAATTCAAAAATCAAGACATTTCAAAGTTATTCAAAAGCTTTCTTGCTTTATTAGCAAGCTAGTTTATTTTATAGGTTGAAATCTGCTAATAACCATTATAAAATATTTCTAAAATAAAATTAAAAAAACAATTTTAATAGGCCAGTTACTTTTACTATATATTTCTGCAGTTTGAATTAACTTTAAGTTGTGCAGTTAGACTTGCATTGAGATTAAAACTCTACATGAATCATGGTTTAGAATTATTAATAATTATGTAAAATAAAGAAAATTGGAACAAAAAAGAGAAGAAAAAGAGGACTAGAATTGAAGAGTTGAATAAGATCAAATCTCAATTTTAATAACTTTGACAGATTCTAATTGTGTTTCTCTAAAATTTAGTAGTTAGTGAAACAAAATCATGGTAAGCAAGTCATCCTGGCCACTGACACTGAGTTTTGAAAGACAGCAAGAGAGTGAAGAAGGCTCCCATTCACTACCTCTGTAAAATGTATGAGAATTCCATCTTTAATTGTATACTCAGGTTAAAATAGGTGAATGCTTGGAGCATCCACTGGTGTTGCAGCCACTTCAGTCAGGACTGTAATGGAGCCCAGGCCAATGAAGGTGAAGGTGGGGATCCTTACAGCAGAATCTGTTTCCCTCAGTTTATGCCTTTCAAAAATATCCTACTTGAGGTTGAGAGCTGTAAGAAATGCAATTTGTAATTTAAATACCTCCTGCGAGGCAGATCAGCCATAATCTTGGAGATATAGTACAGAGTTCCTGTCCTCATTATCTTTCATGATAGTGGGAGGAAACAAACAATAAACATGTAAGTAAATAGGGAAGTAAGTAATTATATACAAACAAATTATTTGAACTTAAATAAAAGCTAGAAAGAAGATAAAAGAGTAGTGTGATGGAGAATGCCTGGGAAAGAGTGCTGTAAGGAAAAGAAAAGCAAATACTAAGACCTTAAAATAGAAAAGAGATATCTTGCCTTTGAAATTAATCATTCTTTTGATGTCTCAGGACTTAGGCTGCTGGAAGAAAGTAGACATGAGAAGGAAGTGGAACAGTATCTGACTACTCTCTCAGTCCAGAGTGAGAAAGCAGATTTATCCTCATCTCAGCCCATTTGGGGGTCTCTCTCAAGTCTTCCAGTTCTGAGACCGAGTACATTTTTTAGATAGCTAAAACCAGAGGGTCAGCTAAGGGACGATACTAAGAAAGTATCAGTAAGAGGCCAACTGAAGTGTGGGGCAGAAAGAAAACCAGGAGCATGGTCAGGGTCAGACAAGAGGACAGCAGAGCAGTCAGAGCAAGAGACGAATGCATTCTCAGGTGTTCCTGAGCAAGTGTTGTTGCCCTGGGCTGCTGCATTAGAAGCCTGAGAGCTCCAAGTAATGTTGGTTGAAACACTCATTCTTAAGGACAGTCTCATTGTTGCAGCATGTTATAGGCAAGAGTAAATAAGTGTTCTTATTTAAAATTTTACAAATGTTCTAAAATTTCATCAATTACAGAGACCATTTTGAGGGACTAGGGGTCTCACTGGGCAGGTTTAGTGAGTCAGTTATTTTAATCACATTACATTTGAAAACCTATAAACATGATAAGAACTTGAATAGAGTTCATGAGATAGGTAAGCAGAAAATTTAATATAGTCCTGAAGCAAAAGATAAATTTTACAAAGTATATAGCTAGTCTAGAAGCAAATGATAGTGGGTAAGCAGAATAAAGAGGAAATGGGTTCTTGCAAGAGGTGCTGGTAGGGAGCAGTAGGAGAAGAGGTGGATAAAAAAAAGAATTAAGGAAGAAATAGAAGACCAGAAAGTGAAGTGGAATGAAATCCCGTGATAATATTATTTGGCCTTGTCTAATTCAGGGCATTGTTGCTAGTTATGCATTTGTTTCAATGCATCAGACAACAGACTTTTTATTGAGCACTTGTTGTGTTCCATGCACTACGCTAAATACTGGATATAGGCTAATGAACAAAACAGCCAAGGTTCCTGCCATCACAGAACTTATAATTTGTTAGGCACAGTCCTAATGATAGTGATGGTAATGATGATGATAATGATAATAAAATGTACAAGGGGGGACCCAAAAATATGAATTATTTTCTAGAGGGTGGGCCCCTTGTAGTACAGGCTGTCCCCGCTGGGTGAGCATTCTAGGAAGCCATCTGTATCAGTGGACCAGCTGGCATTGTTGTGAGAGGTTGAGTTCAGCTTCAGTTAAATTTTTCTGAAGATTCTTTCAACATGTTTGCCCATTTCATGATGGGTGATTTATAGGCACACCTGCCCACACCACACTGAGTGTTCAGCAGCTTTTGACCAAAAACTGCATGGCCCCAATGCCCCACCCTCCCTACTCACCTGATCTCACCCCAAGTGACTCTTATTTTGTTTCCCCAGATTAAAAAAATCCTTAGAGGGAAATGTTTTTGTTTTCCTAGATGAGAAAAAGTCCTCAAAGAGAAACATTTTGCTGATGTGGAATAGGTGAAACAAAAAATGGCAGTAGCACTAAAAGGCATCAAAATTGATGATTTCAAAAACTTTTGAGCAGTAGGAAAAAAGTCTCAATGGGTGTATTGCATCAAGTAGCGAGTACTTGGAAGGTGACCAAAGTTTAAACATGTAAGAATCAATACACAATATTTCATAAATAAATTTTGGGGGGGGGGATTTGGGGAAGCTCATACAGCATCTAATCCTCTGGGTTTTATGAAAATTAAATGTTTGAGGCAGTGTATGTGAATGCAGTGCCTGCAGCTACTGAATTATGCATTGTATATAGACCAGTTTAAAAATATATAGAATTTAGAGTTTCAATGTCTAAGAGATCTAATGTCTAGACCAACTCTCATATTTTATAAGTGAGGAAATAAACACAGGTTAGGTGACTTTACAAATAAAACAGTGAACCCAGAGAGCTTGTGAGTTTTCCTGTGGTCACAGAGCTCACATATACAGTACATGTTATTCATGAGATACAAAAGCTGTGGGTCAGCTCCAAAGAAAAATAGCATATCTAAGATTTTGTATAAAATGTCAGGGAGCCCCCTGAATCTCATTTATGATGTCCTATGTGTCCCCTTAGATACAGTTAAGAACCCCACACATATTGCCTCTGTACGTTATCTGACTTTTGGAAGGTTTTCTGTCATGTTGACTAGTCCTTTCCAACACAAGCATGTTTAAAATATTACTTTACTACTGTAATTAATTTTCTTCATAAACCCCATGTACTAATCACATGAGTAAATAACTTTCCACATGCTAAGTAAGTACATTTCCAGCTTTGAGAGGGACACTGTTTAATGACATGTGGACAGTCCATTATCCTGTTTATTTAGTATTTAATTATATGGACATGCTACAAGTAAACTTTCATCCCTGAAAACCAGAAAGAGGTAATAATTTTAAATGACTGTGCCTGTTTATTTACAAAATCCTTTCTATGACTGTGTGCTTTGATGTACTAATATTTTGGTAGACCAAGAAAATGCAAAAAAATGAAGAAGTTAAAACAGCTATCTGACTTTATTATAAAATGGTTTGCATAAAGATATGCCTAAAATAGCAGTATTTCTTTCTTAAAAAGTTATGAAGTGAACCTCACTAAAAAAATATCTCTACCTTATGTTCACTTATAAATCCAACAGGTATTTCTGAGAACTTACTATGGATAATGAGAAGAAAATGATAGTCCTGTGAGGGAGAAACAATTTAAAAATTCTGTGAATTGCAGTGATGGATTGTGAATGGAATATTCTGGGCACACAAGGAAGAGACACTTTACCTTGCAAAGATGGGGATTGCTGGTATAAGGAAAGGAAAAAAAAAATTTTTTTTTCCTTTACCCCGTTTAGTTCTCTCTGTCTGGGACCCTGTGAATTAGACTGACAAAAGGCAGGTTAACAAGAGAAACCAAACGGAAATTTCTTAACATATATTGTCAAACACATGGGAGCACTCAGTGATGAGTAACTCGAAGCAGTGGTTAGAACTTGGGCTTATATACTATCTTAACAAAACAATAATTTTTAGAGATGTGACAAGACAAAGAAAAAAGACTTTTGAGTTTCTAGGACAGCATATTGTCGGCATAGTAAATAAATATATGGGAACCAACAGAAACCATGGGTAGGTGAAGTTTGTTATGTGAATTCCTCTGGTGCATCTCTAGGCTGAGAAGAGTCCAGAGTTGTCTGGTGATTAGCTTCTGTCTTTCCTGGTAGGGAGGGGAGGGGCACCTTAACAAATGTACATACTTCTAGGCAGTTGTAAGGAGGGCAGAGAGCTTTTCCTGTATCTGCTTCTTAACTGCCTTCACCTAAAAGAACCCTATGTGGCGTATTTGGGGGTGGATATTTCACCACACGTCACTGAACTGAGTCGGGAGGAAAGAGCACCCTGGGGAGAGTGTTGCCTAAATAAAGGCACAAAGTCAAAAAAATCAAGGCAATTCAGAATATCCTGATGAATTAATTTAAAGTATTGCAGATTAAGGGTACTAATGACCACTTGTTATCCTTTATTTTTGCTAGTAGAAAAGATATATAAAAAGCCAAAAGATCATCAGAATAGCAGCTTTATTAATGGTGGTTCAAGAAATGCCAAAGCTCAGGACTCTAGTAAAATTAGAGTAGATAACTTGGCTGGGGCCCAAAGCCAGGTGGCCGTATACTACTTCAGTGATGCAATTTCAGACCCAAGGATTATTTCACGGGGTCTAAGGTCTATAAAACAGAGGATACACTTACACACCCTTCTCACTGCATGGAAGATCACAGGCCTGGTCACAAAAAAATTACAGACAGTCAGGAAAACTACTGATGGCAGCCAACTCCAAACCTATGCTTAACAGATGACCAAGGAAATGGAGGAGAGTTGACACTCCTCCCAGTGGTTGGAGTCAGAAGCAGGCAGCCCAGGAGAGAAATGCAGTAATGGGCTGTGTATAGAAGAAGGGAAGGAGGATGGAAGAGACGAGAAAGGGAAGAAATTCATGATGAAAAAGACCAAAAATGTTTGTTGATGTCTTCGTATCTTTGGGCTGAGGCAGGAGTATGAGGGAACAGTTTTCTCCTACAGACAAGCAAAAAAGTTTGTGTGCTCATAGCATCAAAGCTCATATTGATTTTATGCCTCTTTTTCAATTGGTCATCTTTCGTAAAGGTCCTTGGGAACTTAATCCTACTCACCTGTAGTTCTAAGGAGAGCTAGTTGGCCTGCTCCACTCCATCTCTCTGAGAATCAGCTGTTACGAGTGGGAAGTTGAAGATGCCTGGAACTTTGGGGAAACACCAGTCTTTTATCTCTGGTGAAAGAAGGAATTAGTAATCAATCATAAAGACAAGACTCATCTAGCCTTGAAAATACCTTAATGTTCCCTTTATCAGTAGGAATGTGACAGATTAAGGCCGATCTCTGTTCAACATTGCTTTTTTCACCTGTAAGAAAATTGAGCTACAAAGTGACTCTTCCATTTTTTGCAACTAAAAATCAAAACCAGACAGTCAAATATATATATATGAGAGATTGAAAAGGCCACCTCTGACAAAAGAGATACATGAATAAATAATAAATTAATTATTGCTTTATGGCTAGGCCCTGCTGATCGCTTTGATCGGTCTCCCTACCTTCTGTCTCCCCTACTTTCAATCTGTCCTGCACATGGTTGCCAGCTAAAGCAGAGCTGTGATAAATCATTTTCCAGCTGAAAATTTATGAATGGCTTCCGATTTCCTATGGAGTAATGTTTAAACACCTCACTCTGATACTGAGAGTCTTCCATGTTCTAATCCCAAACTAACATTCTAGCTTCAATTCTGCCTTTTCCCTATACATATTCTTCAGTCCAGACAAAAAACATTATTGCTTCATAGCCCGACTACCTCATGGTTTTCCACCTCCAATCCCTGACGATTAATTTACATAGAGAGAATCAAGAATTCAAGCCCTTCTCTGTCAAAGATACATTCATGTCAAAGAGCCTACTTGTTTTTAGTTCCTCAACCAGATATGTTTTTTTCCATTCATCAGACACTCAGGTTTTTGTTCTTTATCAACATTATGGCTTTTCAAATAAAAAATAATTTATACATATTCCAGATATTTTTGAAAATATATGTAGAAATTAATAAAGGGAAAAACACTCATAATTTCTGTCACTCAAAATACAACCACTATGAATGCTTTGAAATCTTTCTTTTCCGTTGTTTTTATCCATAAAAGCCTAGGTACACATCTCACTGTCTCCATTAGAGGGAATGCTCCTTGAGGGAAGGAAGTGGCTTTACTTCTGCAGGGTCTATCAGAGGGCATTGTACCAGTTAGGTGTCAAATGTTTGGGCTGTATCTACAGATATTCATTGAGTACCTATCATGCATCTGATTGTTTGGAGTAAAAGCAATACAAGCAATAATCAATTATGTATAGCTCTGGGAGGATAACTCAGTTGGTTAGAGCTTTGTCCCAATATGTCAAGGTTGCTGGTTTGATCTTGTGTAAGATCACACACAAGAATCAACCAATGAATCTGTGGATAAGTGGAAAAGTAAATCAATGTTTCTTTCTCTAAGATCAATAAAAAACAACTGCTGCCTTTTTAAAAAATATTCAATGTGAAAAGAAAAAATATGCTGACAGACCATTGACTATATCTTTTCATACTTAGAACTTGAAGGACTTGTTCCCCCTTACTTTAATATCGCAACCATACCAACATACCAAGGGGTATTAGCTGCTTTGATTCAATATCGACTGGGCAATGGGGGAGGGGCATGGGATTAGCTTAGAGATGAGAATGGAGATGTGAGAGCCATTGTAGGGTAAAATATCAGTGGATTATGAAATAGAACTAGGCATTCTAATTCTAAAATCTGCCTGTACCATGTTTAACCTCAAGGAGCATATAATTGCATCAGTAACAGCCTGAACTTAGTAGTTCTTATGTCAGAATGTAATTGTGACATCATAGAAGACGTGGTGTGGGTCCTCTGTTGACACAGCTCATTAGCTGCCCTTCCTCCTGAAGAGCTCTGGCAGCCTTGAGAGGCTCAGGGATTCTTAATAATTATAAAAATATCTTTGGGATTCTGATAGCCTGTCATCAATTGCTGAGGTCTCAAGAGCTTTTTAGGTTTTTAACATTCTCCAAAGCCGTTTGTTAGATTTTTTGAGGTTTTATCTACTGAATAAAGCATATATGATTCAGAAACACTTACATTCAAATCTATGCATTATCTATGAGACTTAGAATACATCATTTAATTATGGAAGCTACTGTTTCTTCATATGTAAAATAGGAAGGACCCACCAGTGTCATAAGGCTGCTTGACACAATACAATATACAGATGATGTATTATAGAACTGTACACCTAAAAACTATATAATTTTATTAATTCATATCACCCCAATAAATTCCATAAAAATGTTTTAAAATAAATAAATATATGGGTTTAATAGACATTGTGTACAACAGATGGAACTATTATTACTGTTCTCATTAAAATGTCTTTGGAGGGTTAGTTTCAAATTAGGCATGTCTGAAGTCCTTTAAGAGGTCTTGTGTCTTAGTCCATCTGGACTGCTATAACAGAACACCATAGCCTATGTGCCTAAAAAACAACAGAAATGTATTTCTCAGTTTTAAATTCTGGAAAATCTAACTTCAAGGCATTGGCAGGTTTGGTGTCTGATGAGAGTCAGCTTCCTGGTTCATAAATGGCCATATTTTTGCTATAACTTCACATTGAAAATAGGAGAGGGAGGTCTCTGGAACTTTCTTCATAAGGGCACTAATCCCATTCATAAGAGCTTCACCCTCATGAGCTAATCATTTCCCAAAGGCCCTACCTCCTAAATTATCGCATTTGGGGATTAGGTTGCAGCATATTAATTTTGGGAGGACATAAACACTCAATGTACAGGCTCTTAGAGTCAGATGAACACTGGGGAGACCCGTGGGCTAAGAATAAGGTCAGGTTTAGGAGCACTTAAGTAGTTTGTCTACAGTTCCCAGCTGGAAATCCACAACCTGAGACAGTTTTCTGAGGACAGGAAGCCAAACATTCTCGTTCTGTTCAGCTGTGCTACATTATATGTACCTTCCTTCTCTCTTTTTTAACTGTTCAAAAAAATATTTTAAAATATGCCTTCAGTATGAAGATTTTAATTTTAGTAATATGTTTGGATTTGAAAACTTTCTTGATGTCCTTGCTATAGAAAGCCATTCATTCCTCACCTAATTCTATAAAATACTGTGCAAGCAGCCCTTAAAATATTCCTTTGTCTCAAAACAAGCCAGGTCTCTGGAACAGTATAGTTGTTCAAGGCCACAAGTACTCAGTTATATACTGGCACTTTTCTTCCCTGAAATGCTAAAACCAGCTATTTTTACAAGGAGAAAAAGACATTGAAACACCATAGTATTTTAATCTCTACAATAAATATCTCTATAACAGACAAAACAAGAAATATGAGTGAGTAATAGAAACATTTTATTTAGCCATGGAAGATAACCTAGATAGGGGATGGTTTTCTTTTTTTATTGTTAAAGGTATATAAATATGATTACAATATCTTAAGTAAGAAGTCATTTCTGAGGGAAAATTACAGTTATAAAGGCAGAGCTCTACATTATAATTTAAAACCATTACCTAACTTTAATTTAATGTTATAATTAGATAGAATAAACAACTATAAATGATTCTATCTTGTTCTGTGCTTTTGTAAGAGTTTCTCTTGTGTAACAAAAATATATGACATGTATCAATATTAAAATAAAACGTTTATTTCTAAGGTCAGTTGTACGCAGAATGGCAAAGCAGACCCAAATATTTGTGCCCTGTCTTGGAATCATCTACAACCCAGACATACTCAACGTAACCCTACTTCTGCTCAAATGTTCTTTCCTCACACATCAAAAACAACTAGTATATCTTTCATGTAAACTAAGCTCTAAATTAACTCTCTGATTAACTTGGGCACTGAATCATTCTACATAGATTTTTGTGGATCTCCACCTCTATGCCTAGTTGCAAGTTAGGTCCTGGGGATGCAAATAAGAGAGGAAACCTGCCCTTAAGGCAGTAAAGTCAGGCAGACATGGAGTGATAAGCAGCAACTGAAATACAAGCTGAGAGGTTGTAGGAGGGGAAAAGAGAGAAAGTAATTGTGTCTGAGGAAAGGAGAGGTTGGCCAGGAAATGATTCACAGAGGAAGCAGTATCTGACTCAAAGAGGAGAATCATTCAATCCAAGCAGAGGGAACAAAATGAGTTCCTGACTGATAACAGTTTAAAGCTTTCCGCATCCCAAATTATTTGCATTTAAAAGTAATAAATCCTACAGCTAAAAGGGGAAAAAAAATCAGCCACAGGCATTTCAGACTTAAACCATAGAATACAATTTAGATAGCATGAAGCATCATAGTTCTAAGAAAATGATTCTTAATCAAGGTTTTGCATTAAAATCATCTAAGGATATATATATTTGTAATGAAAGTACTCAGAATTTATCCTAGACTTACTGAATCTCAGGGAAAGGGCTTGAAAAACTCTTAAAAGCTTGTCAGCAGATTTCTGATGTGCTGGCCTATTGAGAACTGTTTAGTTTGAAAATAAATTCTTAATTTATAAAACAGAGCCACAGACTTTATACTATTTTCTAAACATAGGCATCCCCTACTACTCATTTCACTGCTTCAATAGCACCAAGTTCACCACAGCTACTTATGTTGTGTATTGACATTTCTCGTTAAGGTGTAATTTCAAAGACAATGACTAGCCTTGTCTGATGCCAGATCCCATCACTCAGCACAGGGTGTGTGATAGTTACTCAGTTAAAGTTTCCGAATGAAAGTGTTTGCTCAGTAAGCTTCTGGAACGCCAACTTTGAACATTTTTAAAACATCCGCTATGTACCAAGCACATAGTAGGATTAAATGAGTTAAGATATGAGAAAACACTTTGTAAAATGTAAGTACCCTACGCAGTTTTGATATATTGTAACAAACTACTGAGTGTACTTCTTAATTCCATTAAAAAGCTCTGTGGGATAAAGTCCTTCAATCACTTAATTCACATTTTTACATCTAGATAAATATATTTATTTCCTATAAAAGAAACCTATTAATTAATAAGTTCTCTTAATTTCACACTCCCTTCAACTCAAACAGCATTCTAGTTTACATCTTCCATTAGTAAATTTTTTGATTGGGGGCATTAAGTGGGGATGTATGCATACAGAGTGGCCACTTTGAAAGACAGTATTCCTGTTTTGATATGTTCATGAAAAAAGAAAAACAAAGCAGCTCCTTGACCTTACAAACACCGTCTCCATACAGTGCCCATTTTCTTCTCTCAGTAGTCCAGATTTCGTTTTGAAGACACATTGCTTCAACTTTCTATTAAGATATAATTCCTTCTATTTTACTATTTAAAAAGAAGACACTTTGCTTAGAGAAAATACACTTAACAGTGCCTGTTTGCTCAGCCGTTAGCTGTGAGAGTGATACTTTTTATGATGATGGTACCAGATGAAACCTGTTCCACCCTCTCATCTGCTGTGAAGTGATGTTTGTTTTCGGCACACTTACTATACTGTATCAGCCTTCTTTCTCCTGTTCTAATAATTCTGTAACCTCTGCTTCAATTTCTATAAACTCTGTTTTTCAGTACATTTCACTCTGAATGTATTACTGCCTTATCTTGTTATTTGGACTAGTGATGTCAGCAACCATATTTTTAAAGAATAGAACCATCTGTATGCACAATATATCCCATTATCTTCAAACACATAAGAGGTAGTCATTCCTTCTACTCTTAATAGGTAAAGAAAGATCACCATTAAGGTTTATTTCTAGGCATACTTGGTAATTTGAGTCAAAATAAAACAAAGTAATACATATATTGTGTGATTCATCTTTGTATGCTCATACTATAATTACCAAGAGATTTGAAGTGGCTGATTCAACAAGTAATTATGGAAAAACTGCTGTATGCATGGTACTGTGGGGGATTCAAAAGACCTAGCCCAGCTTTTGAAGAAAAATTAAAGTAATACTTAACAGTCCAGTAAGTCCTCACTTAATGTAATAGCTAGAGTCTGTGACTTTAAATGAAACAAAGTATAACAAAACCAATTTTACCATAGGCTAATTGATATAAACAAGAATTCTATTCCTACAGCATCTCATCAACATTGTAATAAAACAATGTTGAACAAAATGTTATTCAAGGATCTGCTGTATTATCAGTTAGCATGAGAAAAGGATTATGAAAAGAGTGCAGAAGGTGCTATATGGTCACTCCTAGGGGTAGACAGAATGTGCTTCATTGCTGGAGATGGCACTACTCCAGGAAGCAGGAGCACTGCTTCACAGAATTCTTGATGCCCACCATTTTTAGTCCGCATTCCATCCTGTTGCAGTTCAGGCAGTAGAAGCAAACATTGAGAATGAGAGTATAGGCATTGTCTTTTCTCTTTTCATTTGGATAGTTGCTGTGAATTTTCATTATTACTGAGCAGCCCCTTTTTTACCTCCCTAACTCCTTAATACCTTTCTCTGAGCCCCTTTTGTCTCTGTTTTTCCATTGGTCTGGATAGGGCTACCATAACCTCTTCCTTGGGCAACACCCAAGAATCTCTTCTCTCCCTTGTTTCACTGTGGGTAGGATGGTTATTGAACCCCACTTCCACACAGCAGTCTAACAGATCTTTCTAAGGCTCAAATCCAGAGGCAGATTAAAGTCAGTTGAGGCCGCTTAAAAAAGAGAGAGATACGGAAAATAAAAATACATATTAACCATATTTTAAATAAATAAAAAATATTATGTACTATTAATGTTTTATTTCCAATAAAATTTAAATATATGTACAATATAATTAATAGCATAATAATAATCACAAAGTTTCTATGTTGCTTCATTTTTCTAGCTACCAATGAAAAGAAAAATATAAAATTTAGTAGTCTGAATGATTAGAATACTAGAGAAGAGATTTTTCATTATAGTGCAATAAATTAATTATTAATTAAAATTAAAAAATTATTCATAAACTATGAAAATCCAGGCACTGATGTAACAACAAGAATTAGTTTTATCTTAACATGATTTCAACAATAGGAATCAATTTTATTTTAATACAATTTCAACTTACCTGAATATTTATTTATAAGCACAGAAAACTATTTTTAAAACCGTAAATGAAACAAGTACATATCCACAAACTAATTTACATCCCTGAGTATTTGCGTATATCATTAAGTCTTCACTGCAGGAGAACTTTTATAAGTACAAAATAGCAAATACAATTCTATTGATCTGATGAATGGTAGCACAGCTGCATGAGGCCTATGCAGCGTAGTAATATAGTATGTGTATAGTATGCAGCGTAGTAATGAAATAATAAAAATAAGCGAATATAAACATACTATCAGTGTAAGAATGGAGTCACTCAGAAAACCATCAAGACACACACAGCAAGCAGAAAAAGAAGTTTATTGAGGGAATTAGCAAGCAGGCTGAGAGCCGTGCCACAAGTGACTCTGACTCTGGACTCCTAGGGAAGGAGGGGGTTGTTTTATAGGGGGAAGAAAAAAGAAACTATTGAATTTTTAGTCGTCGCCTGCTTATCTCACAGCTGCAAGCATGACCGGCTGATCATGGCCAAACGGGGCTTGGCTTGATGCACCCCGCTATCATGGGAAACTCCCAGCCCAAAATATCACTTTCTCCCCGCAGCTGCAAGCAGGTGGGGAGAGGGAGTGGGCATGGAAACCGCAGCTGTCAATCAGGTTTTACCACTGATTGTAAACTTGTACATAATTAAAATTGCACATATGAAACCAAACTTGGTGTCATCAGAAAAAAGTGTAAAGCTGGGGTTTTGCTTGGTCCTTCAGAAGTCAGGGCCCAGGGTGCATGCCCAGTGCGCCCGCCGTTAAATCCACCTCTGCAAATCCAAACAAATAGGCTATTTCTTTCCCCAAAACCTTTCAGTGGCTCCCCATTATCTGTGATAAAATCCAAACTAGCATGGCAACAAAGCTTTGAACAGTTTGTCTCTGCTTGCTCTTTATCCTCTACCCAGACCCATCTCTCACCCAGTCTCTGGCTACACTGAGCATAATGCATTCCCATGAATAGGTGTGGCTTCTTCGCAGGCACTGCAAGTTAGTTTCTGTTTTCTTTACTTAGAGGAGGCTCTGTAAAGGCTCTGGAATTCAAATCCACACTCTGCTACTCACTCAGTATAGGATCTTCAGTGCGGTCTTTCGGCTCTCCAAGTCTGAATTTTCTCATAAAGTACAAGTAGTGAGTGACTGATTTCTTACCTAGACCAGAAGTAATGTGTCCTGCTACAGAGGCTGGCACATTATGGGTGTGCAGGATTGTCACCTACTTCTGACCTTTCAAACTCCTTCCTCAGTATCACCTCTTAAATTGGGGCCTCTTCTAGTTCCCCAGTTAGAAGTGACCACCTCCTCTTGCATACATCACATTAGCATTCTGCTACTATGCATCTACAAAATGTATGATACTTATGTGTTTGCATGGTAGTCTAAACCTAAAAATTTATGAATGCAATCTTACTGATATCTGTATGCCTAAAGACAGGCAAAGTTCCTTGCACATAGTTGACACTCAGTATATATATACAGTAGTCCCTCTCTATATGGCGGTTCACTTATCGCGGCCTCACAGTATCGTGAGATTTTAAAAAATATTATATTCAATTATTTATCATGGATTTTTCACTATAAGGTAAATAAGGGACTGGGAACAGTTTATAAGTGTGTAGGAAGGTTTGTAAAGCCTTAAAATATATATAACTACTAAAATAAATGTAAGGTTCCTACTTTGCGGATTTTCACCTATCGCAGGGGGGCGGGGGCATCTAGAATGTAATATCCATGATAAGTGAGGGAATACTGTACATATATATACACACACACATATATATATAATGTCAAATGAATGGTTATTGTCAGACTTCTATAAAGTTTCTTTTGATATTGGCCAGTTCATTGAAGCTTGGCGGACAAAAACTGAAAGCAACCTTTAGAATTCTCCATACGACATCCTTAAGTTGCGATTGAGAACACTACAGTCCATAAAATAGAAGTGTACCTATGTTGATGCTGTAGCTGGTGGCCATCTAAGTAAGTGTTTTTTTTCACTCTTAAGTGTATGTGTATTAACATGTAATAAATATTTGCACCATCTCACTGCATATCCCATCATTGGCTTGTAAAATTAGATTTGAACCCATCACCAGCACATTCTCAATGAGGGTATATGGGCCCTCCTCTCAGGCAGGTACTACATTAGCCTATCTATATCTCTTGCCAAACTGTTACAAAACTGAGCTTTAAAATCTCATTTTCTGATGCCATGTGGCTAAGATATTTACTGCTAATGTTTTGAGTAACTGATCCCAGCCCAGTTTTCCTGCAACTGTGTTCTCCATAGAAGTAAAAGAGGAAGAATAAAAATGTGAGTGAGTCAAAGGACTCCTCTTGCCCTTTACCACCTTGCTCTAGCAGTGGTGACTTTGCCTCTCCTTCTTCCCATCCTGAGATATTGGACAATATCTGGAAACATTTTTGGTTTTCCTAACTGGGGGGTGGGGGGTTACTAATGGCATCTAGCGGGTAGAGACCAGCAATCCTGGTCAGTATTCTACAGTGTATAGGCCACCCTCCTCCCAGGCCCCAGGAAAGAATGATGCAGCCCAGGGTGTCAAGAGTGCTGAGTTTGAGGAAACTGCTCTAAGCCATTCGTACACATTTTATTGCCCAAAGTTCCCTTGTGATTTCCTACAATGTTTTAAAGAAGGAGGTTTGAGGAAAAATGGAGAATAGCAGAGGACCTATTAGGATTTAAATAGAAAGTGGGGAAGGGAAAGATTGTGTAATGTATGAGAAAGCTGAAGGAAATTTACACAAATCACAACTTCCCTTCACCATTTCTTCACTCCCATCTCCTTCTGTCAGGCTTCACTGTAAGTGTGCTTTCTTTGTGCTATATATTCATATGGTGAGAATTCTCAATGTAAGAAATCTGAAAGTGATAAAATTAACAAAATATGTGGAGGTTTGGTGAACATTACAACTAAAGTTTTCTTTTGCTGTTATAATAATTGTGAAGTAAGAAACAGTTGTGTAGTGGAAGAATTCCTCAATAGGCTTAAATGGATCTTATATATGAGATTGAATATTTATATATACACAAAGATAATGTTTTAGGTTTTTGTTTTCTTGGCAATTATTTAAAATTTACAATAAGTTCTTAAACCTACCCAAGTATTTTATTTTATGAAATGTAAGTATATATATACACTGCATAACCAAAATTGGCATAAACTTTTAAGCAGCTATTTTCAATGTACCAAAATTATCAAATATTTCTTTTCTTTATATCCATTACCTATAATCTATTCCTCATAAATTTTCATATAAGAGAGTTTGGTATTAATAAATGCCCATAAAAAAAAGAACTGAGGTTCAACAAAATATAGAAAAAGTTACATATTTATAAATGCTTAAAAGAAAAGATTTCTAATATGAGATTTATAATAATAAAATACACCGTTTTTTTCTACTCATTAGCTTTCAAAGGCAATGAGTTTAGGAATAGATGTATACATTTCAAGATGCATTGTAGAATGGATTAACATTCTAAGTGTTTTTATTGCTTTGTTCCACAGAGCAGTTTTCTTACAGAGAGCTCAAGATATTAACTACAAATGGGATTTTCATAAAATATAGTCCAGGCAAACCAAAGGATTTAAAAACTAGAGGCCTTTTAGAAAAATAAAATAAAAAGGAGACTGAAATAATAAACATAAAACTAAAGCTACAATATGAATATATTCACAGTAGGAGACAGTCGCTCAGTGACAAACACACATTCCTAAAGCAGAAACGGAAAGCTACTGTGAGTCATTCATTACACTGTGCATCACAGCAGTGGGGCTGATTTCTTTTCAAAGGTATATCTTTGAATACTTTGTTCACTCTGGTGTGAAATGACTTACAGAATGGCTTTTTCACTACTTCCATTGTGAGGCCATTCCACAATTTAACAGATATCACTACTGGGAAAACTTAGTAGATACAGAGCCTGCATTTTCTATTATTCAATTTCATGCCCCTACTTCTAGTTATTGCCTCCAGGGAGAGTCATAAACAATTCTTTCCCTTCATGGTGATGGATTTTGAAATCTTGGAAATTTGTATCATGTCCCCCTAAGTCACTCTCTGAAAAATTTTACATGTAGTGTACATTAACTACTTAATTCCTTTGCCCATAAACAATATATTCAGTTTTTATAATCTTGTCTTATAAGTGATTTTCTTCATCCTGTTAATCAGACAGTTCTCTAAATTCCGACAAGCTTGTCAACATCTTATATTAATGTCCTGAGAGAATAATTGGTAATCTGATTCCTGTCTTTCTGTCTCACTACACAGATCAATGACTGATTCCTAGTTTCAGACTGCAGTGCTCTGTGCTCTGGCACTTTTGAGATATCTTAACGGTCCCTGCTATAGCTTGTTATCACTTGCTTTATTTCATAGCAGGACTTTCTACTTTAAAATTCAAGTGAAGTAGTTACATTTCTAGATTCAATGATGTCAAATAAGTTAGAACAATGTTTTTTAAGAACTATTTACTTTATAATTGTAGAATGTATTGTAATAGCCACTTTGCATTGATCATTGATATTTAGAAAAATAATTTCACTAATTTTTATGTTCTTCCAGCTCTGATATGGTTTGTAGCTAATGTATTATGGATATTTCCATATTAAGAATAATTAATATACGCTGCTAAATCTGCCCCCACAAAGGCCCTATAGATGGACATTAAATGCTAATTATTAAAGCTACCTTTGTCAGGTAAATAACCCCTTTGAAATATATAGTGTGTATAATTATCACAGCCATCATTTTCTGTTTCTTTCAGATTGATCAGGTATGATCACATATGTCAGAAAAAGTCTTTTTTCTTCATTTCTAAGACTTTAATTTTTTAATATAAATGTTCCTTGTTTTATAAGATGATGATTGCTTTGCACAACACCCAAATTTTAGAGTTTTTCAGCTCCAGAATTAACAGTATTATGAGAACCACTGTTGTTGTTTTGTCTGAATATTTTATTGCTACCAGAGTCTATTTATTTCATTTTAAAATAAACCAAATACAGGTCTTGAATACATTTTAAAAGACTTTGACCCTGTTATCAGAGTTGAATCTGTAAGAATCATTGCAATATTTTGAATGTCAATACCTAAAGCCACTGAAGGAGTAGCTTTGATATCTAAGGACAGAAATAGAGAGAAAGTACTCTTTTTACATGGTCTTAAAATAATTGACTTTGTCACCAGCTACCCCACCTTCATAGCAGTCACATTAAGGATGATACCTCAATAGTTTACGAAGAAAAAAAACCCTTTTAGAGATCAAACTAAATGCAATTGATGTCTTATTGCCAAGAAAGTGATTTTTAGAAACTTTAGTTATCACATATTTATAAATGTTTAAAAATAAAAATAATCATTAACCCATAGGGCAATCTTTAAGTCACATTTATGAATAAAGGTAGCTTAAAAATTAGATGGCCATCTGAAAATATTGTCTTTAAACTTACTAGTTAAATGCCCAACTGACAGATAATGGATCATCATTAAGAATCTGAGAAAGACAAACATCATTCCTTAGGAACTCAGTGGTTCTTCAAGTCTTTATTGAGAGTCTAATATATCCAGACACTACATTGCCTGCTGTGGAAGCATGAAAGTTAATGAAAAAGAATCCTTAAAAAAATCTCTATATGCTCTGGAAGCACAGAGATGAGAGCATCTGCATTGGAACAAAGGATGCTTTTCAAAGAAAGTGATTTCATTTGTGTTCTAAATGATGAGGTGGAGTTAGCTAAATGGGAAAGTACTGGGAGAACTTTCCAAGCAAAGGAAACAGCTTCTGAAATTTTAAGAGGGCTGATAAATCATGCAATAATTCTGAAAGCCTGAGGAAATATGAGTGACTGGCTGGAGATGATGTTGGAAAGGGAGGCAGGAGTCAGATCATGAAGGCTTTGATGTACTCATCGAAAGACTGCAGTCTACTCAGGAACTCTGAAGGATCTGAATCCTGGAAGTTTTGTGGATGCTATAGCACTTTTTATTTTACTTTTGAGGACCAATATAGCACACCAATGGAGGACAGATTGCAGTTGGGCACGAATCAAGAAAGACAGTAAAGTTGTATTACTAATCCAGAAGACATTCCATAAACTCCTGAATTAAAGTATAGGTTAGGAGACATGGTTTTGAAGCATTACAAACAATGATCCAAAGGATTTAGTGACTGATGAGGGATACTTCGACATGACTCCTAGATGTATGTACACACAATTAAGCTAAAGTGGTGGTTATATTTTTCTAAGAAAGGAAACAAAGATGAACAGGTTTGGTGGGAAAATGGAAGAGCACCATTTCAGACATGTTAAGTTTAAGGAGGTTTTGAAACATCCAATGGGAGGTGGCTAAAGGGAATTTGGCAAAATGAACTGGATTCTCAGTGAAGATCTCTTGGCCTGGATATGGAGTCAGGCGTCACTCATCCATCCATAAGTTATTTCTGAAGCCAAGAAATTTGATGAATTTACTTAGGTGCCAAGTATCAAGTATCAGAGTTCTGGGAAACACTGACATTTAAGAGGTCATTAAAAGAAGAGAATCCAGAGAAGAAACAGATAGAGGTAAAATGAGAACACTAGAGCATAATGGCACAAAAGCCAAAGGAAGAGAGACTTACAGAGACAGTCATCAACAATGTTAAATGTGAGAAAGAAGTCACATAAAGTTAGAAAGGGGTGTATTGGCTTTGGTAATTCAGAGGCTATTAAAGATATTAATGAGTATTTTCATAAGAGTGGCAAAGCAAGAACTAGGCTGCATGGGGCAATGCATGAATAAGTTTGCAGAAATTAAAAAGTGTAAACTACTCTTTCAATAGTTTAAGTGTAAAGGACACAGATTTAAAGAAATGATAACCAGAGAGGAGGCTAGAATCAAGGAAGTAATTTTTTAGATGAATAAGAGAATCAAACTTTTTTTTTTTACAGGTAGCACAGGGCAAACAAGTAGGGAGAAAAGGTAAAGAAAGATATAGAAGGAATAAAGGCAACAGAATGTGCTGGTTTTCATTTTTCTCCAGCAGAAATACAGATGAAAGCATCTAGATGTTTAAGAATATTTGGATTGCTCCAGAGCTGGGCTTCTGTACTGTGCATGCTACAAGACAGCTGGGTGGTAAGAGAGTATTGGTAAGAAAAGGCTTGAAATGATGAATTGTGAGATCTTTAAGATCAATAGAAAGCTAATAACTCAGAAAAACATGCAGGTGTTAAGTATGGAGGCCTCAGAGAAGTTGAAGAGAGAGGGATAACAGTAAGGAATTCAAGGGCAGGCAAGGATACATAGGGTATGGTCCCAGAGTGCATTGTGCATTTAAGATTTCAGATTCAGGGGGAAGTGAGGTACATAAGAAGGGTCATTAGAGTTGAAAGAGTCAAAGGGCTGTAAAAGGATGATTGTTAAAGAGTACTCTAAATGATTCACTGTATTTTCTGCATGTGCACTGACATCATCCAGATAGTGGTAACAAGAGTTGGAGACAAATACAGAAACACAGATGCCATGGTCCTTAGTGTGTGTGTAAAAGTGACCAGGATTTCAGTAGAAGCAGCAATGAAGAAAGTGAAAGCAGGGAATATTAGCTTAGTGCCCAGAGTTTCAGAGGTCACTAATTATTCTGGGTTGGGAGAAAGCAGATTTACAGTTCATATGGAAAATAATATGATAATAAATAATAATATAAGAACAAACTCTGTGTTTCATGTATTCACCACTGTAAGCCTATTTTGTCCCACCCTCTACTTACTTATATGTGCCTACAATATCTTTAAAATAATATATAAGAAAATGATAATGTTGATTGCCACTGAGTGGCATCCCTTTTGTAACTTTCATATTTTGGACCATATGGATGCATCATTTTAAAAATATCAGTGTTTGGGAAGTGCCAGAATGGCGCCAGATAAGAGGTATCCCCACCCACATTTCCCAGCCCATCAGGTTTTCAGCCAGCATGGCAGTTCTAATTCGTGTGCCTGGAGGGAAGTGCTGTCTGCAGAGGAGAACAGGAGAGAGTGGTCTGTGAAGGCTTCAAGGAGGCTTGTCCATAGTGGTGCATAGGTCTAAAGGGCATTGCAAAACAGTAGCTCTCAGAAGTGATCTTGTGCTCATGATGTCTCATTAAAATTAATCCACTCAATTGTTTTTAGACTGAAAACACTCACCCAGTTTCAGAAATCCAATTCAAAGTTTCCTTACATTTTTGAAGAGCATATGGAGTCCAGTTTAAGACAGCTCCAAAAAGCAATATTCTTTACTGTGCACAATAAATCATCAGCTTTCTATCCCATCAGTAAACTAAGAAGTTGGCAGAAGATAGCAGTTTCTCTTGAGAGCAAAGATTCTTGTTAACTTATGGTCTTATCTTCTCTAAAAGTTTATGGGCTTTTTGTTGTTATTGATGCTCTTAGAAGGATAGTATGTCCCACTTAAACAGGAGAGTTGAAAATGTTTTTCTTTTATTTATCCTGATGAAAACTAATATATGCTTTAGCTGAATAATAAATGTTGACTAGCTCTACAAAGGATGAGCAAAAATAAAGGGAGCCATAGAAAGCAGTAAAGTGTGTATATCTGGCTTTCTTAGCACAAAGCTATGTGGCACTGGTTAAATGCAATGTTATTTTGCTTTGGGCAATCTTTCTCCTCCCTCTCCCACCTTGATTCTGTCCTCCAAAACTCAATATGAAGCTGAGAATAAAACAATTCTAATTAGATGGACTTTGCCTGATCCATATAGTTTTTGTCTTTTATATACAAAATGTTATTACACAGTTCTCTCTCCACATCATGAGGAAAAAAGAGAAAGGTCCCTTCCTTTCTCTTGTTCTCTGCAAATAACTAAGTGCTAAAGGCAGAGTATTCAGTACTGTCAACTTGCTGAATCGGGTTCAGTGAGAGAGAATCTGAGACCAGATGAGAGCACTGCCACTGTTTCCTGTCCAACCTGCTGTGGACAGCGTCGGGGAGGCTTTTCACTCTCCCAACCTGGACATCAAGAAGCTACTGAAGTTTCAATGTTTTCCATTTTGCTCAAGGTACACGTTCCTATTCCTGAGGAGACCTCCTCTAAACCTGTCAGTTAGAATGACAGGAGTTCACCAAGACCTCTCAAAGGCAATGAATTTCACATTAAGGTTGAGACCACTATGGTCAGCATTTGAACACGGTTGATGGTGTGAGCTGGATCATTAACTTCATCCAAACCCCAGCCCCTCTGTCAGCACTGCCATAGGCACCAGGTTCTCTTCTACAAGTAGACAAGAGCTTTGAATTTTAATTGTATCATTTCTACCCATAATTATCCCATTAACATAGCAGTGTACACAATAGTGTACAAAACTTTGGGGAATATTACAATTGTTGGATTTAAATTAAAATAGAGCTTCCATAGCTGTAAATAAAGACCACTGGCTGACCACTCTTGATAATAACAAACAACTGTTGCACTTTGTAAGACTGTGAAGTAGATAACCCCTAACACCCTCCCAAAGTTAATCTTTTATGTAAAAAAGAAGAAAATACAGTTATATAGTATGTGTTTACTATATCTTTTAAAAAAGACTACTTTAAAAGATGGTTGTTAAAGAGTACTCTAAATGATTTGGTTTCTCCTGGCTTCTCACATGTCAAGTGCAGAGAAAGCAAAGTGAATGTAGTGCAGTGTCTGTGTGTCAAGGCTTGTGCATCACTTCATATAGAATAAAGTTTTCCTTTACAGTTTTTTTCTTTTTTAATTTAATGTTAGTGGTTTTTTTCTTGAGGGAACTTACATTCTTGTTGTTGATCTAATACTGGAAGAGTTAGTGTTTTTCAAATATGTCTAGTATGGGATTACCCCCTCTCCATTCTACCACTGTTTGCACTATTTCTACCTTTAAAAAATATAAACACAAATATTACCTAAGATAATATCAGCTGCAGCTATCTTTTGGATGAGAGCACAGCCTCTGGCTATCTTCCATGTGGACCTCACCTGCTCCCTGTGCACCTTATACAGTATATCCACTGACTCTTTCACTATTGTCAATTGCCCCTGAAACCAATGTGTTTTTCTTTCTCTTTGACATTGATAGATTTGGGGCAGAATTGAGTTGAGACTGGGAGGGTAGGGCAGTGTCTATGGCTTACCACCAGTGGATTTGGGGAAGAAGAAAATGTGTGACTAGAAAATACCCTAGAGGTCTCAAGAACAATTTTAAAAAGGATTGTCTTTTCTTCAAACATGCTCTAGAGTAGAAAATATTTGTAATAGGAGTCAAAAGGCTTGTAATCTAGCCCTAGCTCTCTCATAAGTTAAATGTATCCCCATCGGAAAGTAATGGTGATAGACAAGGACTCTTGAAATAGTCATGGGTTTCTTAGTTACGTTGCAGTAACAAATGACCCTGAAATTCCAGTGGTTTTGCATAAACAAAGGTTGACTTCTCACTTATGTTACATATCAGCTGCTAATCACCTGTAGCTATGTTCCATGTATCTTCTGCATGTGGAGATCCAGCCTAAAGGATTAGCCCCCATCATGTAGCAGAGGGGGAAAAAGCAGTGGTAGAACAACACAACGTGTTTTTTTTTTTAATTTATTGAATTTATTGGGGTGACATTTGTTAACAAAAATTATATAGGTTTTAGGTGTACAGTTCTATAATACATCATCTGTGTAAGTTGTGTGTTCACCAACCCAAGTTACATCTCCTTCCATCATCATTTATCCCACCTTTACCCTCCTCTACTTCCTCCTACTCCCCTTTCCCTCTGATAATTACCGTGATATCTGTGTTTATGAGGGTTCTTTTTGCTTAATTCCTTCCACTTTTTCACCCAGCCCTCCAATCTCCCTCCCTTCTGACAGCTGTCAATCTGTTCTATGTATCTATGAGTCTGTTTCTATTTTATTTGTTAGTTTATCTTGTTCATTTGATTCCACACATAAGTGGAAATAATATGGTACTTATTTCACTTAGGATAATACTCTCCAGATCCATCATGCTGATGCCAAAGGTAAGATCTCCTTCCTTTCAACAGCCAAGTAATATTCCATTGTGTAAACCTATCACCGCTTTTATACCCATTCATCTACCGATAGGCACTTAGCCTGTTTCCAGAACGTGGCTATTGAAATAAATTTGCAATGAACATAAGGATACATATATTCCTTTGAATTGGCATTATGAGTTTCTTCAGATGTATTTCCAGAAGTCAGTTCCATTTTTAATTTTTTTAAGAAACTCTATACTGCTTTGCACAGTGCGTTGCAGCAATTTGTATTCTCACTAACAGTGCACAAGGGTCTCTTTTTCCCCACATCCTCTCTAACATTTGCTGTTTGTTGATTTATTGATGTTAGCACTCTGACAGGTGTGAGGTGATATCTTACTGTGGTTTTAATGTGCATTTCTCTGTTACAATGTTGAAAATTGTTTTCATATGTCTATTGACCATCTGTCTGCATGTCCTCTTTGGAGAAGTGTTTATTCAGGTCCTTTGCCCATTTTTTAAATTTGATCATGTGTTTCCTTGGTGTTGAATTGTTTAAGTTCTTTATAAATTTTGGATAATAACCCCCCTATTAACTGTATTATTGGTGAATATGTTCTCCCATTCAGTGGGGTGTCATTTCATTGTGTTGATGGTTTCCTTTGCTGTGCAAAAGCTTTTTAGTTTGAAGTAGTCCCATTTGTTTACTTTTTCCTTTTATTTCCCTTACCTGAGGAAATATATCAAAAAACATATTGCTATGAACATTGTCTGAGATTTTACTGCCTCTGTTTTCTTCTAGGAATTTTATGGTTTTGTAACTTACATTTAACTTTTTAACTCATTTTGAGTTTATTTTTGTGTACAATGTAAGAATGTGGTCTAGTTTCTTTTTTCCTTTCTTTTTTTTTTTTTTCATGTATCTGTCCAATTTTCCCCACATCATTTTTTAATAGACCAAACTTCCCTCGCTGTAGGTTCTTGCCTCCTTTGTCAAATATTAATTGACTATAAGTCATGGGCTTATTTCTGGACTCTCTAGTCTGTTCCATAAATCCATATATCTGTTTTTATGCCAGTACCATGCTGTTTGATTACTATGACCATGAGTATAGTTTGATATTAGGTAGCATGATCCCTACAACTTTGTTCTTCTTTCTCAGGATTTCTGTGAATATTCTGAATCTTTTGTGGCTCCATATACATTTTTGGAGAACTTGCTCTAGTTCTTTGAAACATGCCATTGGTATCTTAATAGGAATTGTGTTGAATCTACAGATTGATTTGGAAAATATGGACATTTTAATTATGTTAATTCTTTTACCCATGAATGTGATATATGATTCCATTTATTTGTATCTTCTTCAAATTTTTCTTCAGTGTCTTAAAATTTTTGAGTACAGATCTTTTACATCCATGGTTAAATTTATTCCTAGGTATTTTATTTTTTGATGTAACTAGAAATGGGACTGATTTCTTAGTTTTTCTTCCTGATAGTTTATTATTGGTGCATAAAAATGCAACTTATTTCTGGGTATTAATTTTGTATCCTGCCACTTTACTAAATTTATTTATCAGTTCTAGTAAATTTTTGGTGGACTCTTTAGGGTTCACTATATTCAGTATTATGTCATCTGCAAAGAGTTTTAAAGCTTTTCACATTCTGTTCGTCAAAAGAATTCACATGGCCAAGCCTGATGTCAGTAGAGCAGGAAGTGCACTCCTTCCATGAGTCAAACATCTGAGAGAAGCCCTGAAAAGGAAGACCCAGTAGAGAGAGACAGCACAGTGCCTGCAAGTAGAAAGTTCTTATCAATGATTTTTAAAGTCTTGCCTAACTCCTATATTACAAATTTTAGAAAGAACAATGATTACTTTGGAGACTAGTTAAGAGGCCAAGATATAAGAGGCTAGTTAAAAGATGACCCAGTTCAAGAATTGGCTGAACTCCTATGTGAATCAGTAGTTTGCATATGCATATATACTTTTTTATCTTTTAATTTCCTCAACTATTTCTAAAGTTAGTTCTTGCCTTTTTAAAAATTTTTATTTGATTTTTCCAAGATATAAATAGATAACAAGTTTTCACATATGTATGGTAATTTTCAGGTGGCAAAGTGCTTTTGTGTACATCTGGTCCTCAAAGTACTTTAACATATATATCTGTTCCTGTCTCATCTGTTCCTCGTGTGACCAAATTGACCATGTCTGGTTTGTTTACTGTGTATTTCCAATGCCTAGAACAATGCCAGGCAAGTAGTAGGCACTCACTCATTTGCTCTGTAATAAGACAGAACAACTGTTGTAAGGAGGCTATTGGAGATCATTAAGAAGTTGAAAGAATGTGTTCCATCCCCAGGAAAAAGCCCAGGAAGAGATTATACATCCCTTTGCCTAATGGTTGCAGAGATGACCAGTCAGGAAATCAGAAGATCTCCTCTTTGAAAAGACCAAAACAATTATTTTATCTAATGTATCTCTGCCAGTATCCAGCTCACATGGTGGTATGGAGAGTGAAATGAGATCAGGGATGTTAAAGCTTTCTGAAAATTTCAAAATCTCAATGTGCATTTTAGGAGATAGTATGTTAGGCCATTGTAGGTTGGATGGACCCATAAAATTTTTTTTTCCAAAGGAAGAAATGTGTTAAATATAAGATATTTTATCTATCAGCACTTTTCTACCAGCTTTATAAGTATCCAGCCATGTCATATGAAAAATAGACAGTTATTGAAGAAGAAACAAGATACAAGAAACATTGTACATAGGACAATGATTCCTCAGTCCCATTCAGAGTAGACACCTTGGGACCTCACACAGTTCTCCCAATTGCCATCAGCTGCCACATTGTATTTTCCTGAATCTCATCAACCCTTTCAGAGGTGATTTTAGTTTTGGGGAAAGCCAGAAGTTACAGGACGCCAAATCTGGGCTATAGAGGGTCTGAGTCACCTGGGTGACTTGATCTTCCTCTAAAAACCTCTGAACAAAATGCGATGCATAAGTGGGTGCATTGTCATGATGAAGCTGCCACTCACCAGTTGCCCATAGCTGCAGCCTTTTGCATCATCCAAATAGTTTCTGTGGAGGAATATTCAAACTTAACATAAAATTTGATGCAGATTCGTTGCTCTGTTCGCTCAGTCACTTTAAATGCAACAGCCACACAGTACATATGCTCATTCAACTGACTAATACAGTGATGTTGTTATTGTTGACACATGAACATTCCAGTCCATTCTTCTTGGCTGCCAGATTACATCAATTTCTCTCAAACTATTTTTGTTATATTAATAATGGCTGGACTTTTTTCAGTCAGATCTTATATATAATAATTTGTTTAATTCTCAAAGTCTCCCTTTAAAACAGGAATAACTATAATCTTTACTTTCAGATAAGAATATTGAGGCACAGGTAAATTAAGTAATGGGTACAGGACTCTAGCTGGTCAGTGTTGCAATGGGATTGAATCCAGAGAGTCTGACTCCAGAACTTGTAACAGTTTATTCCTGCCTTTTCAGAGGTATTAATATAGCCATCTTTCCAGTAGAAAGATAATATATTGGTAAAAGTTTACTAGTTTTGGAAAGCGTGCAATGAATGTCTACCTGGGCCAGTTAGCTTCACATGAGTTATCTAATCTAATCCTCAACTAACCAGGGACGGGGATTGGCAGGAGTTGTTTTTCATTTTACAAATCAGGAATCTGTACCATAGAAGGTTTACCTCGGCCAAAGTTACACAACGTTCAATAGTTCAATGTGGAATTAGATACTGAATATTCTGTCACCAAAGCCACATTTTAAAAATGCTTTAACACATTGATTATCAAATCTTTCTATCAAGGAAATTTACATCAATCCTTAATTCAGCAAGGTGTACGGCAAAGGATTGTCTGAACTCCTCTGTTCTTCATTTAAAGGCATGGAGTTTGCTTTTATTTCTTTGTACTTAGAGATTCTCTGATGCTAGCCATCAGACCCATTTGTATTCTAGCATCTTTATGATCCCTGCTGGGTTTAGAGATAGCATTTAGTAATCATGCCAAATCAATCCTACTAACCAACCTTAGAGGTCATCATAAAGTACTTAGGGGATTTTTATCTATGGAACCCTCTCATCAGGCAAACATTCTAACTCTTCTTTGTAGAAGAAAGGTAATTTTGTACCATGCTGAGGGATAAGATAAAACTAAATTGTATTTGAATGAAGAATGCTATTATCATTTTAGGGGTTTGATTACCAAAATAAGAAATCACTTTTAATTCTAAAGTTGCCTTAGAAGATTATGGACATTCTGAAAAGTTTTTTCCAAACCAACAGTACTGAATATCTTGTCTTCAATTATTTTTTCCACTGTTCTCATCTCTCAGAATAGCTATTTGTTGTTTACTACTTGTTTTCTAGGAACTCCATTATGTTGTGTGAGATGACTAAAGTCGAGATGACAAAACAGTTTTTTCTTTTTCTTTTTTTTTCATATACACAGAAAGGGAGACATGTGAACAGGGGTGAGTGACACATGGTTGCATTAAAAACCAGCTCTCTACAAGTTAGTGCCATGCAGTCCAGTAAATTTAGAGACCTAGGCTCCAGGCACTATATCTGTGAATGATGTTGACCCTTTACCTTTGGGGGTTTGGTTTTCTTGTATGTTGGCAAAGGATGGCCAGTATGAAAGCTCACTGAGAGCAGTGACTTTGATGTTTGTAACTTTGATGTTCTTTTCATTTCTGTATCTTCGGCACCTTTAAGCATGTAGTCAGCAACAATGGAAGGTCTGTAAGTACCTGTTGAATGATGATTAAATGCCCTAGTTAAAAAAAAAAATGCCAAGCCTGTCATTGAAGACCCTCTAATTTGTCCTGCTTCTTCATCTTCAGCCTCATTTTCTGCCTAGTTCTTTGGGCACATGGCATACTCATAGGTCCAAGATCATGGTACTACTCTATGCTTTTGTGCCTGCCCTTCTCTCCACCTGTTTACTCCCCTATCAAAAGTTCTAATTATCATTCAAGGGTCAACTCTAAAGGTACTTCTTCTGAGATATTTTCCCAGACCTCCTAGATGGACTTAAATCATTTCTTCTTCTGTAGACGAACAGGACTTTGATTATAGCATTGCTAGCAAATTTATTTCTATGGGTCTTCTATTATTAATTTTTCATTCCACAGATGTTTATTAACATACAACTATGTACTAGCCAGAGCTAGGGCTTTCTATTAATCATCTCATTTGCTCCTCACAGCAATCCCATGACTATTTCTTGTTCCATTTAGCTCCTACTTATGGAATGCATGTTAGTTAACAGATTCTATTGTAGGTGCTTGGAGTTGGGCATTTGAAAAGTTAGAACACATACCACCCTCCAGGGGCTGACATTCTAATGAACAGGTGCAGACTCTGAAACAAGTACAAACATAAATGATCAAGATAATTCCACATACTGGTAACCCATTAAGAAAATAGATGTTGCTGAAATGAAAAGGAATAACAAGAGTGGGGAATTAGAGTAAATCTGGGTGATAAATTTCTCAAGGGCAATTATACAACTTATTCATCTATGCATTAGCCAGTGCCTAGCACAGGGAGTTACATATTTTTGTTATTTAAAAATCTTAGTAAAATAGTAAATAGAACTCTGAACTTAGTGGTCTGTAGACTCTCTTTCATCTCCAAAACCGTGCTTCTGAGAATGAAGAAATGGATAGAAGATGTAAATATAAAATATGAAGTATGTCTAAAACAATCCATATGCAGGGAATATCTCAGCTAATCTTTGGGCTTAGGCGATAACATTGTCAGCTCCGAATTTTCTCAGTCAAGTAGGGAGAAAGTAATACCCAATCTCCATATTATTTTCTCTTTGACTTTGTAATGTATTGCCCCTTACATTTATTATTTATTTTTTGGCAACATTCATGACCTTTGTAATTACATTTGGCATAGATGAATACAGCAATGAATTTGCATCCACTAAGTACACAGCCTGTGATAATCAAAAAAAGTATAGCAGGAAGCAAAAGAGGGCCAATCTAGTATTTAAAATTTGCTGTGCAAGGCCTAGTGTTTCCACTCACAGAAACTGCTGATGAATATTGCTAATGTAATAACAGGCAAAACTAAAAAATGCTGCTGTTAACTGATGATAACAAAAGTAAAAAGAAATTGTAAAAGCCCAAAGACATCTGGAACAATGGGATTCAAATTGCAGAATCTCTCATTTAAACACCAGTTAGTTTATTTAGAAATAATTTTCCCAACCAGTAGGAGAAGACTGAGCTGTTTACTCAGGAATGCTGTTGAAGTTATATGGACTGAGTTGCACATCTGTTCCCAAGAAGTCTCCTTCACTGACTTAAAACAAAGTCTTGCCACTGTATTGAGTTTTTTTCTATGCAAAGCTTTACCACCTCTTATCATAATGAAACCCATGACCTGTGTGCTTGTCACTTAGCTCAAAAAGCTTAGCTAATGGATCCAGACAGCAAGCCTGCTTTTGAGATTTGAAACCCACAAACTACTTTGATTAGTCGCTAGCTGAGTGGGAAGTGGAAAGAGGAACTGCAAGGTTAAGAATGTGACAATCTCACCTTCTGTTAGGAGTGATTTGCAGGGGTATGAGTACTGCATTTCTGTTTCAAAATTTGCATTAGCCAACTCTGTGATTTAACCACATAGAAGAGTCTGGAAATCACCTTACAGTCAGATCAAGAATAAGGTTGTTCTTTGAATTAATTGTTAGTGTATTTACATAGTTCTACAATACTGACATGGCTATTAAATATTTTACATCTAGTGTAGCCTACAGGGCCAAATGATGATTATGATGGGTGGCAGCTCTGAGACTGTGTCCTGGTCAAGTGTGAGCATAAGAATTCATGTGTACAGGGAAAATGTGTCACCAACAACACAAGCTCACATCCCTAGGTAATATTCATATTTTTTAAAAGATTGAACAGCTCTTTGAATACTTTATAACTGACTTGCCCCTGATTCTCTTATAAGGTATTCCTCCTTTAATTTATAAAACTATCACTTGTTGAATAATTTTTCATGAGTGCTTTTTTTTTCCTGGCAGTATGACAAGCTGTGTTGACTAGGGCTTTGTCTATTGGACTTCAAATGATATTTTTCCCTAACATCAGACCTTAGGAGTTTTAATTAGCAATAGAATCATTTGAATTCATAGAGGAAATGATTTTAGCTTTTGACCAAAATTAGGATAATTCATTTATATAATGCCATTCAGGTACAGAGACATTTAGAAGTTCTTAGGAGTGTGAATTTCAGCAACAGAGTCATCCAATGAAAATGAAGTGGTTTGTTGAATTTGAGTATGAAACAGTGTTTCCTCCCTCAACAACATTAAATAAATAAATAAATAAATAAATAAATAAATAAATAAATAACAGAAAGAATGCCACTATGTACCAAGCACTGATCTAAATGCAAGGAAATGAAAATATAAATAATTTAATTCACTATTTCTCCTTTTTATTTTAAATTTGCAATTTTCCTAAGGTAGCAAAATAATTTCCTCAACCATCCATTTTAGCTTGGGAATGTAAATAGTTTTTAAGATTAATTTAGTAGTATCAGAAGTACAATCTTTAATAATTTTTAGGCCATTGGTAAATCAAATCAATGTTCCTTTGAAATGCATTTAAGAAGTGTATGAAAACCTGTACTTAGGAAAAATCAAGGGCGATTGCTTATCTTATAAAAGGATTCTTTATAAGTAAAAGGAGGAATAGTTCAGCAGAGATAAAAGAACACAGAGAGTCAGCCTCAAGTTCAGATATGTGTGGGTCCCATTTATAACCAGGTTGCTTCCATGGGCAGTTACCTAAGCATCCTGTATCCCTGTTTCCTCATCTCTTAAACCTGCAGAAATCATGAATGAAATAATGTATGGAAAAAATTTCACGTAGTGCCTGGTATATTATCTATGCTCCATAAAAGGCAGCTGTCACTACATAATAATCATGGCATTTTCTTAATACTAAACTTTGTTGTGTTTACACAGACTTCACAGAAATTACACCTGCACCTAGCTTTGTAAAAGAGACCTCTGGAAGTGTTTTTGCAGATATAAATTGAATATTCATTTATCATTTGGGTTGTATCAAACACAATGAAAGATGTTAGGAAAGTTATATTTTGCAATTTGCAGTTTTCTGTGCAGCTCCTTGCTAAGGCTCCCTTAAACACAGGCTTTGACCAATGTTCTTGACTGTCTATCTCTCCTTTCCAGGATCATCATGTTTTCCTCAAGTCTCAGTACACAAGCAATAACTGCAGGTTGCCCATCCTTTCCTAACTTGAATAAACCCCCTTTCCCTATCTGCAAACTCTTGATTCTTCTCTAGTTCTCAAGTATGGCTTGCATGACATCCTCCTAGTAGATAACTTCTTCTCTGATAACTGGAGGGACTTTCTTCTTTACCCATGGACTGATATTAGCTCTAATCTTTGCTTATCCTATTGTGAATGACTTCCCAGACTAAGTTCTGTCTATCTGAATAAATCTGAAACTCAAAAGTATAGAAAGTTCCTTGTTTCATAAGAAATAAAATGAACTTTTGAAAAATATTTTGACATTAGCATCAAGATTCCATAAATTATTAGTTGATGAATCCTAGAAGTTCTCAATTTAAATTGTACTTTATTATCCATAATAATAAACAAAAAGATTGTAAAATTAACTCTTTAGTCAGTGGAAATCTGCAAGTATGTCTTATCCATGAGGCTATTTGGTATAAAGGTATATTCTATTAAAATTGTATTTCCAATAATAGATGACTCAATGTTCAGGGCTTCTTATAGCTCTAAGAATATATATTATTAAATTTCACAGGAAGATTCCCTAACTTTGAAAGATGCTCTTTGATCCTTGTTAATTATTGATTTTTGAACTCTTGCTATCCTTGTATTAAATGTCATTGCCAAAAAAAGCTGATCTCTAGCCCAGGTCTATCTCATATTAATGGAAAAAGAGCTGGTTTAATGATGAGCATGTAATGAAATATACTTGTAAAGGTTTGGTTGGATCACAGAGTTTGATCCTCGGGGTTTTTAATTTTTGTTTTATTCTATTCCTATAGACATTAGGACATCAGTGTATTATTATTTTACGTACATTTCTTGGACTGTATTCCACAAACTCATGTACTGGAGTATCAAAAACATTTAAAGTATGTTCCCCGCAGAGTGAACCGAGGGCAGAGGGCTTTGAGTTTAGCATTATTTTAGTTTCCCTCAGTGATCTATGAACACAACAGAGTGTTCATGAACACATGAAGAATTCACTGAAGGAATAAATGTTGACAGCATATTTGTTTGTCATTGTTTTATTATGACTTTGACAAAACCTTCTATGTTTTTATGCATTTAAAGGAACACCTCTAAGCATTAGCTCAGTCAAGAAGCATAGATACAATTAGGAGAGAATTTCTTAACTTTTTTTCTCTGAGAAATGAATATAAACCATAAAAAAGAAGAAATAATTTTTCAAAATCAGGAAACATACTCTGACAAATGTCTTTTAAAACTTTCCCCAAATAATTCATCCTCAGTAAGTTAGCTTGTTTTGGTTGAAAGCTTTTTAACATTTCAAGTAACTGCATATGTTTTAAGAGATGGCAAAATACAGCTCTATGAGCAATGAACAGTTTATGGCTCATCTACTCACATACAGCATAATCACCCCAAATGAAAATGAACAGCCATTCTCCATGAGATCCAGGAACAGGTGGTACAACTAATCGTTGCTAATGTTTGGAATATTGGCCTGACAACAGCTGTTTCCAAAGATTCAGAATAAATAAATAAATAAAGTGTTCCCAGTTTCACCGTGAAAGGACAGGAGAGGCATTTTTTTGGGATATCCATTGCAGGCATTCAATGATTACATGTAGACAAGTTACCCTTAGTGGAGGTGTGAGTGGATCATTCACTTGTTAACTTATACTATACAGCCTGTGCTCAGGGATGGGCTCAGGGGGACAGATCGCAAGAAGGGTTATCTGGAGATATTCTTTCTGAAAATGGAAATCCCATTCTTATTTTATATTTAATAACCAAGATTATTATTCAAAATAGTCATTTTCTGTAGTGTTGTTTTTATCCCTTGCTATATTTGCTTTCAGTCTGTGAGTAAACTGACCTCAAAACAAGTGAGACAAATACCTGTCAGCCCCTGAGCCGATGACTGGCCACATGTTTTCATGGCTGTTTTTAAAGACATCAGAAGTTGTGTTGCATTATCCGTGTTTTAGGTGGAGTCAAATGTGATTATTCTAGAATCTTTTTCATCACACTTTTACTAATTGGTGAAAAGTATTTCCACCAGAAGGCTTTTTATTTTCCATCAGAGAATACATGGGTAACACCATTCAATGTAATGATATAACGTATAAGACTTTAGGGCTGAATGTTCACACACACTTCAATCCATTTTTTTCTTTTCCATTGTTGTTTCAGAAGTTTACCATTTCTTATTAAAACTAGATGTTCATTATGAAAATTTTAGAACATGTATATAGTATTGACCTTAAAAATAAAAAAGTTATTTTACCAGCAAAAAAATGGGTTTCTTCAGGAATAGCAGAAAATTACAATTTGGGATATGCAAGCTATGGCAAAAACTAAAGGCAAGTCCAGAGAACTTTTATAGCAGAAATGGAAGGTTAGGAGGAGCTGTTACAAACAAAGAGTCCATTGGAGGTAACTGGGAGTTTGAATTATAGTGGCTTTTTATTAGGTGGGCTGTGACAGTCTCTCATTGGCTAGGTTGTTGCCATAGCAGGAGAAAATCTTCATTCCTCCTGCTGAGGTAGTATTGTAAAGGAGAAACATCTTGTTGGAGATGCATAGCTCCTCACTTCCTGTTTGGGACAACCAGGGATAAATAGTAGGGCTTTGAGAGCTCCCCCTACAGGCTCTTCTTGGTTGAGGTCTCCTTTATGAATTTGCGTGATTAAAAATAAGAAGAAAAAACCAAAAGGTTGCAGGTTCGATACCCTATCAGGGTACATACTTAGGTTGCAGATTCCATCCCCGGGGCATGTACAGGAGGCCAGGAGGCAACCTATCAATGTTTCTCTCATATCAATGTCTCTCTCTCTCTCTCTCTCCCTTATTCTCTCTCTCCCCACCCCCCTTTCTTCCTCCATCTCTCCCTTCTTCCTTCTCTAAATAAATAAACATAACCTCAGGTGAGGATTTAAAAATAATCATAGTATATAACTTAAATTTATAAAATGTTATATGTCAGTTATTTCTCAATAAAGCAAGGAGGGGAAGATAACCTGGTTGTTATGTAGACTGTGGACTCTAGGGCAACAATAGAAGCATGGAGTAAGTTAACAGGCAATTGGGAGAACTGCTGGTATCTCACACTTTGGGAGGTTATGGAAGAGAAGAGAAATGATCATATTAAGGATATGTTACTTCCCATGACAAGATTCTCTTTTCAGGGCTAAAATTTGAAGATTCTGTGTTTTATTCTTAAAAGGAATATTTTTCTCTTTTTAAGTCCATTTTAAATATCATTATAAGTAATGACAAATTTGAAATTACATACGTTTGGTTTCTTTTAAATGTCCAATATTCTTTTTTTTTTTTTTTTTAAGTATATTTTATTGATTATGTTGTTACAGTAGTTCCAATTTTTTCCCCTTTACTCCCCTCCACCCAGTATCTCCCTCCCCCAGCATCCCCCCCCCAAGTCCATACCCATGGTTCGTAAAAAATAACTATCCCTCCCTCTCAGATATTAAGACCCTTTGTAATCTTGTAAAGGACAATGGGCGAAGGTCTCAAGCTCCTCTAGCTGCTTCAAGCTGGACATGGTCGTCGTCCTACCTACCCTTGGGTCCAGAAATCCCTAATAACAGTGGGGGTGTGGAGGGGAGGGTGGCCTTCCCATATGGGGAAGGATTGTGCAGACTCCAGGTCAGTTGGCTGTCTCCGGACAACGGCGTGCTTGGTTTAGCAGGCTGGCATCCTTGTTGTGTTCTGGGGGCAACAGATTTGGCAAAAAGGGTTAAAAAGCATCATTCAATCCATAACTACTAGGTGGCAAAAGGCAGGGATTAATTTTTCAATGTTCCACATTAAGAGATAAAAAAAAAAAACAAAAAAAAAGGGCTTCTTTGGAGGAAGGTGTGCTAGGCACATCTCTCCTGTCCAAAACCCTTTTGCCCATTTTATTTAGTTTGGGCTGAGGGAAATAGTTTATGTTTCCCCCCTCTCAGACCTCTGGGCCCTTTCTGTCCAAGCCATTAGGATAGAAAAGAGAATTCAGTTTTAAAGTGAAGCCCACAGACCACCCCATTCTTCACCAACTCAGCCATTTAGTTCAGCCAAACTGTTGAGTCTCCGGAGGCAGCGCTGCAAAGAGGATTAAGTGAGGCTTATGCGTACAGACAATCACTCAGGTAATGCGGTCATAGGCTTATGCCCTCTGGTTCAATTTTGCTCATTTGTTTGTGTTGTTCATTAGTTTCCTGTAATAGGTGACAGCATAACGTATTTTTCTTTCGTTGCCTGGCTTATTTCGCTAAGCATAATTCTCTCTAGTTCCATCCATGTTGTTGCAAATGGTAGAAGTTCCTTCTTTCTTTCTGCTACATAGAACTCCATTGTGTAAATGTACCACAATTTTTTGATCCACTCATCTATAGATGGGCACCTAGGCTGCTTCCAGCACTTGGCCATTGTAAATAGTGCTGCTATGAACATTGGAGTGCATAGGTTCTTTTGAATTGGTGTTTCAGGATTTTTCGGATATAATCCCAGTAATGGAATTGCTGGTTCAAAAGGCAGTTCCATTTTTAGTTTTTTGAGGAAATTCCAAACTGTTTTCCATAGTGGCTGCACCAGTCTGCATTCCCACCAGCAATGCACCAGGGTTCCCGTTTCTCCGCATCCTCTCCAGCACAAGTTGTTTGTTGATTTGTTGATTATGGCCATTCTGACTGGTGTGAGGTGGTATCTCATTGTGGTTTTTATTTGCATCTCTCTGATGGCTAGTGATGTTGAGCATATTTTCATATGTCTATGGGCCCTCCGTATGTCTTCTTTGGAGAAGTGTTTGTTCAGGTCCTTTGCCCATTTTTTAATTGGGTTGTCTGTCTTCTTGGTGTTGAGTCGTATGAGTTCTTTATATATTTTGGAGATCAATCCCTTGTCTGAGATGTCATTGGCGAATATATTTTCCCATATGGTTGGTTTCCTTTTCATCTTGCTGATGTTTTCTTTAGCTGAGCAGAAACTTTTTAGTTTGATGTAGTCCCATTTGTTTATTCTTTCCTTTATTTCCCTTGCCTTAGGAGATATATCAGTGAAAATGTTGCTACGTGGGATATCTGAAATTTTCCTGCCTATTTTTTCCTCTAGGACTTTTATGGTATCACGGCTTACATTTAAGTCTTTGATCCATTTTGAGTTTATTCTGGTGTATGGTGTAAGTTGGTGGTCTAGTTTCATTTTTTTGCATGTCCCTGTCCAGTTCTCCCAACACCATTTGTTGAAGAGGCTCTTTTCACTCCATTTGATGTTCTTTCCCCCTTTGTCAAATATTAGTTGACCATATGAACCTGGGTTTATTTCTGGGCTCTCTATTCTGTTCCATTGATCTATATGTCTGTTTTTATGCCAGTACCAGACTGTTTTGATTACCGTGGCCTTGTAGTATAGTTTGATATCAGGTATTGTGATTCCTCCTACTGTGTTCTTCTTCCTCAAAATTGCTGTGGCTATTCGGGCTCTTTTTTGGTTCCATATAAATTTTTGAAGTATTTGTTCTAGGTCTGTGAAATATGTTGCTGGTATTTTAATAGGGATTGCATTGAATCTATAAATTGCTTTGGGTAGTATGGACATTTTAATGATGTTGATTCTTCCCATCCATGAGCATGGTATATGCTTCCATTTGTTTGTATCTTCTTTAATTTCTTTCTTCAATGTTATGTAGTTTTCTGAGTACAGGTCTTTTACCTCCTTGGTTAAGTTTATTCCTAGGTATTTTATTTTTCTTGTTGCTATGGTAAATTGAATTTTTCTTTCAGTTTCTATCTCTGAGTTTTTATTGTTGGTGTATAAAAATGCCTTTGATTTCTTAATATTGACTTTGTATCCTGCTATTTTGCCGAATTCACTTATTAGGTCGAGTAGTTTTTTTGTGGAGTCTATAGGGTTTTCTATGTACACTATCATGTCATCTGCAAATAATGACAGTTTTACTTCCTCTTTTCCAATTTGGATGCCTTTTATTTCTCTTTCTTGTCTGATTGCGGTGGCTAGAACTTCCAAGACTATGTTGAATAGGAGTGGGGAGAGCGGACATCCTTGTCTTGTTCCTGATCTCAGGGGGAATGCTCTCAGTTTTTGCCCATTGAGTATGATGTTGGCTTCAGGTTTCTCATATATGGCCTTTATTATGTTGAGGTATGCTCCCTCTATTCCCATTTTGCTGAGAGTTTTTATCATAAATGGGTGTTGTACTTTATCAAATGCTTTTTCTGCATCTATTGATATTATCATGTGGTTTTTGTCTTTCATTTTGTTTATGTGGTGTATTACGTTTATTGATTTACGAATGTTAAACCATCCTTGCATCCCTGGGATGAATCCTACTTGATCGTGGTGTATGATCTTTCTAATGTGTTGCTGGATCCGGTTTGCCAATATTTTGTTGAGGATTTTAGCATCTATGTTCATCAGCGATATTGGCCTGTAGTTTTCTTTCTTTGTTGTGTCTTGACCTGGTTTTGGAATTAGGGTTATACTGGCTTTATAGAATGAGTTTGGCAGTCTTCCCTCTTCTTGTATCTTTTGGAATAGTCTGAGAAGGATAGGAGTTAGTTCTTTCCTAAATGTTTTGTAGAATTCACTTGTGAAGCCATCCGGTCCAGGGCTTTTGTGTGCTGGGAGTTTTTTGATTACTGCTTCAATTTCACTAGCTGTTATTGGTCTATTCAGACTTTCTGCTTCTTCTTGATTCAGTTTGGGAAGACTATAGGTTTCCAGGAATCTGTCCATTTCCTCTAGGTTGTCAAATTTCTTGCCATATAGTTGTTCATAATAATTTCTTATAATCCTTTGTATTTCTGTGGTATCAGTTGTGATTTCTCCTCTTTCATTTCTGATTTTATTTATTTGGGTCCTCTCTCTTTTTTTCTTGATGAGCCTGCTTAAAGGCTTGTCAATTTTGTTTATTTTTTCAAAGAACTAGCTCCTACTTTTGTTGATCTTTTGAATTGTTAGTTTAGACTCTATGTCATTTAATTCTGCTCTAATCTTGATGATTTCCTTCCTTCTACTTGATCTGGGCTTTGCTTGTTGTTCTTCCTCTAGATCTTGTAGCTGTAGGGTTAAATTTTTTATTAGATATTCCTCTAGCTTTTTTAGGTAGGCCTGTATTGCTATGAACTTTCCTCTTAGGACTGCTTTTGCTGTATCCCATAGGTTTTGGGTTGTTGTGTGTTCATTATCATTAGTTTCCAGAAACTTTTTGATTTCTTCCTTGATGTCATTGTTAACCCATTCATTATTTAATAGCATGTTATTCATTCTCCATGAGTTTGAATGTTTTTGAGTTTTTTCCTTGAGGTTGATTTCCAATTTTAAGCCATTGTGATCTGAGAAGATGCTTGATATAATTTCAATTTTCTTGAATTTGTTAAGGCTTGTTTTGTGTCCTACCATGTGGTCTATCTTTGAAAATGTTCCATGTGCACTTGAGAAGTATGTATATTTTGCTTCTTTGGGGTGAAAACTTCTATATATATCGACTAAGTCCATTTGATCTAGAGTGTTGTTCAGTGCCTCAATATCTTTGGTGTTTCTTTGCTTCGAAGATCTGTCCATTGTTGACAATGGGGTGTTAAAGTCCCCTACTATGAGTGTGTTGTTGTCTATATCTTTCTTGGAGTCTTTCAAAAGTTTCCTTACATATTTGGGTGCTCCTAAGTTTGGTGCATATATATTTATAAGGGTTATATCTTCTTGATGGATTTTTCCCTTAAGTATTATGAAATGCCCTTCTTTGTCTCTTTTTATGGACTTTGCTGTGAAATCTGTTTTGTCTGATATAAGTATTGCTACCCCAGCTTTTTTTTCATGTCCATTTGCTTGGAATACATTTTTCCATCCCTTTACTTTCAGTCTGTGTAGATCTTTTGTTCTAAGGTGGGTCTCTTGTAGACAGCATATATGTGGGTCATTCTTTCTAATCCATTCAGCTACCCTATGTCTTTTAATTGGAGCGTTTAATCCATTTACATTTAAGGTTATTACCGATAAGTACTTATTCATTGTCATTTTTCCCCTTTGTACTCGTGTTCTTCTCTGTCTCTCTCTGTTTCTTTATCTTCTTAGAGCAGACCTTTTAGCATCTCTTGCATTGCTGGTTTGGTGGAGATGTATTCTTTTAGCCTTCTTTTGTCTTGGAAGCTCCTTATTTCACCCTCCATTTTGAATGAGAGCTTTGCTGGGTATAGTATTCTAGGTTGTAGGCCTTTGTTTTTCATTGCTTGGAATACTTTTTGCCATTCCCTTCTGGCTTGTAGTGTTTCTGCTGAGAAATCTGATGATAGCCTTATTGGAGTACCCTTGTATGTTATTAGTTGTTTTTCTCTTGCTGCTTTTAGGATCCTCTCTTTGTCTTTGAATGTTGCCATTTTAATTATGATGTGTCTTGAGGTGGGCCTGTTGGGGTTCATCTTCATTGGGACCCTCTGTGCTTCCTGGACTTGCGTGACTCTTTCTCTCGTCATGTTAGGAAAGTTTTCTGTCATTAGTTTTTCAAAGAGGTTTTCTATCCCTTGCTCTTCTTCTTCTCCTTCTGGAATTCCTATGATACGGATATTATTACGTTTCATGTTGTCCTGCAGCTGTTTTAGAACCTCTTCAGTCTTGTTCAGTCTTTTTTCATTTTGTTGCATTGTCTGGGAGTTTTTGTGTAGGTTGTCCTCCAGCTCGCTGATCCGATCTTCTGCTTCCTCTAGCCTGCTTTTAATTCCTTCTACTGTGTTCTTCAATTCAGAGATCGTATTTTTCATTTCCTCCTGGCTCTTATTGATAGCTTCTATGTCCTTTTTCATGCTCACGTAATTTTCTGTGAGTTCCTTGTAGTTTTTCTGGAGTTCTTTGAAGTTTCCGCTGAGCTCATTCAGCTTCTCCATAATCCATGTTTTGAATTCCATATCTGATAGTTCGCTCCCCTCTATTTCATTTAGCACTCTTTCTGGGGATTCTACCTTTCCTTTTGATGGGAGGTTGTTTCTCTGTCTCCCCATTTTTTTGACTCCTATTGTTTGTTGGTGCTTCTTGGAATGATCTGCACTTCCTGGATCTGCCTCTGGTGGCGTCAGATCATGTACCAGTCTGGCCCTAGGCAGCCTGTTGGAGACTTCCAGGGATCTACTGCTGTTGTCTGTCTTCTTTGATTGTTAATCTATTCAATCTGTGATTAGCTGTCAGGCTTAAGGACTGTGGGTGTGGCAGCTTAATTCCTGTAGGCAGGGCTTTTGCTTCCCCTCAGGCTGACGCCACTTGGAGGGGAATGGTCTACCCGCAGTACTGGGGATGAGTCAGCACTGGGACCCAGTCAGCTGCTCCTCCAGTTCTCCCCTCAAAGCCACTGTGCCAAATTCTCCCCAAGTGTCTCCAGTCCTCTCTGCCTTCCCTCTGCTTGAGCCCAGGGTAAGTGGTGGCCAAAATATTTTCGTATGTGATCCACTTAAGAGCTCTTTTTCTCCTGCTGTTTCTCTCCGGCTAGCAAGAAAGCCTGTGGCTTTTCGCTTTTCACAGCTGATACTATTTTACTTTCCACTCTGTCGCTGTAGGCTGGGAAGCCCAGCTGGGGGTTTAGACCCTGCCCTTCTCAGGGGGAATCCCCGGCTGCTGAGCTGTTTCTCAGTCCCTTCAGCAGCCACCCGTGTGAGCCCAGCCAGCCCTTCCGCGTCTCCGCACTCCCTACCGGTCACGTTGTGATGTAGCGGCCTTTTCTGTCTCTCCGTGGTTATAAGACTTCTTTCCAGCTAGTGTTCCGTTGGTTATTCCAGATGATTTCTCCAAAATTAAGTTGTAAATCCAGACTGGTCCTGGGAGGAGGTTAGTGTAGCTTCCACTTACTCCTCCGCCATCTTGGATCCAAATGTCTAATATTCTTGTAGCTAAGAGAAATAAATTTATATTTTATCTGGATCTTAATGAGATTGTTTATTATTAATTTCTGTTAAAGTTTCTGACTAGAATCCTATAGCTGCGACAGCGAAGAAGCTTAAAATTCTTTGTGTAACATTTATCTAGATGCATGTGCATTTAAGGCCTTTTATATTTAAAATGCTTAATAATATTTTTATCATGTCTATGCAAGAAAATGAACTGAAGTCAGAGAATGTATTAAGTATAGATGTAAAATCTAAAAAACTAATAATACTTTGAAAGATATCATCATAGAACCTTCCACCAGTACTCTGATTTATGTCTTTCCTGATTCTGTTAACTCCTCTTTGAGAAACTGTTTCATCCAAGCTATAATGATGTGAAACATGACCAAACAGTTTGTACTCAAAAATGAGCTCTAAGGGTCCTCGCTTCACCAGAGAGGGCTGCATGATAGAGAGAGCACCGTGTATCTCTCTGGGGACTGGTTTTCTAATCATGAAAATGAAGAGACTAGACTAGAGAATTGTAAAATTCTTTCTAGTTTCAAGACTTCAAGATTGTTCCTCTCTGATTTTTATACATGGTCATCATAATCCATTACTTGCTTTAATTGACATTTTTGTAATGATGATTCCTAAATCTATATATATCTCTCAAGTGCAAGTCTATCATGAGGTCCATTCTAATAGAGCAAATGGCCTCCTCAAACACACTCATTAACTTTTTCCAGTAACTAGATTCATTTTCTGTATATTTTTCTTAATGTTGTCTAGATATCATTCCCTTTTGGACTGAACCTTATACCCCACCTTTCTTTCAAGTTATCATCTAGTTATCTATTTCTCCTAGTCTACAAGACTCAGCTCAAAATTTACCGTCTAACATGAAATTTTTCCAAGCCCACTTCCTCCCCAGGTAGACTTTCCTGTCTTTCACGGCATTCTGATTAATCTAGCATCAGAGCACCCTTATGAGTTTATTGCACCCTTTTATTTACATGTTTACATTTTTAATTCCTTAAGGGTAGGAATGGTTTCTTATTTCCTTGTGATTCTATCCTCAGCTTAGAATGCATCACATAGCAGGTGATTAACAACTATTGAACCAATGAGTGAAAATGAAAATTCTATGATCTGAGAATTGCTCATGTCTGTATTATCCAGAGCATGTCCAACTACCAAAAGACATGGAGAAGTTATTGGCTCTCTTACCCAGGTCACCTGCTCACCTACTTAAGAAGACTCATAAAATTTCTGACCTTCATTTGTTTGCACACATCAATCTGCTATGGGAATTCAGTGTCCTTTTCACAAGCAATCTATCTCCCTTTCTTTCCTATCTTCCATGAGGATGAGATTAGAATAACAATGTCTAGCCATTTTGCAATAGTTGTTCATTCCTTCAATCCCACATTTGACTCAGTTCTCTCTTGATAAACAACTAAACATTTCTTCATCACAGACACATATATAAACCAGGGTCATCATGAGCAATTAACAACTGTGAATGAAATGTAATCCTGATACTTAGCTCTCATTCATTAAGTATACTTGGGTAAATACATTGGCATATTTGAGTGGCTAGATTTTTGCTCAGCAATATCTTAAAATACCTCCTACTCCTTGGTGAGGCTGGAGGAAATTACCCAAGGTAATTTATGTTAGCAGGATCAAGAAACCATGTGTGACATGTAAAAACAGTAGAATCAGCTTTCCTTCCCATTGTTTTTTTAACTTTATTTTTATTGGTTACATTATTACAAATGTTGCTATTTTTTCCCCCTTTGCCCACCTCCACCCAGCCTTTGTCTTCCCCTTCTCTCTGTCCATCACCACAATGTTGTCTGTATGTATGGGTTATGCATATACACGTATGTTCTTCAGCTAATCCCTTTACCTTCTTAACTTGCTGGTGCTAGAGAAATTAACATGAAAGTCACCTGAAGTCAAGAGAGGTTTCCATTGTAAGAGAAGTTTCTTTTTCTAAGGTCCATGCTATCATATATCCTTTATGGTGTCTCTGAGATAAATAATGTTCTCAGGTCTGCCCCTTTCCTACTTTCTTCTAGTGGGTAGTACTATGTCACTCCCACAGTTATTTGCTTCCCCTCCATTCTTCCTGACACTTCCTGATAGAGTCGGGAACAGCCCTTTGTCAGTTAGTTTATCTTTGAAAAGATCACTGATACTGTAGACTAGTTCAGCAGGCAGGACTGAACATGATGCAGAACCTAGTTCAAACCAAATAAATACTAATACCAGTAATAATTAGTATTACTCTTTAAGTACTTTATTAAGTGCTAGTTATAATTAATGATTAATGGAATCAATTCTCAAAACAAGCCAGTAATTGAAGTACCAAATAGCAGCCTTTTACAGATGAGGAAGAGAAGGAGTGGAGCGGTTAAGGAGATTACCTGAGGTCACACAGCCAGTAGATGGCTGAGTTAAAACCTGAACTCCTGTCTTCACATTTTCCATTTCACCAGTGCACATAAGTAAATGTGAATGCAGCTGTCCATGTCTTGAATGAGAAAAGCATTGAGGAGAGGTGCTTAAGACAAATGGTGACCTGTTCAGCAGAAAGGCAGCTCATGTTCCTGCTGTCACTTAGTTGGAAGGAGATTTCAATGGCTGAGATGTTGAAACTGTGCATGTAATAATTTGAGTGGAGGTATGATTGACTCACATGGATGTTTCTTTGCCTTCTAGGAAGATTTCCAACCCGCAGCTGCCTCACAGACCAACTGGGAGTCAGTCACAAGCTCTATCTCAGTAAGTAATGTATTTTTCTGTTGCCAGTGAAAAAACTGATGAACATCAAACACATCAAGACCTATGGCTTGACCAAAAGCCAGATCTCAAGCATGATGTTTTCTTGTCTTTCATTTGGATGACAGCAGGATATGTCAGATGCTCTTTATCTCTCTTTCAGAAAGTTTTCAGGAAATGCCAGTACTCATTATGGGAACATGAAATAGACAATGGCTTAAGTATTTACCAGTTTCAAAGCAGAACATTTCAACTGAAGGACTGTGCAGACACATGAAATGTATCAAAGTGGTCCATGGCCCAAGTTCAAGTGGGGAATTTTGAAATAGTTTTTTGACTATTCCAGGGGAAGCATTAATCTTTGCATTTTTGAGGATCTTTTCAGACATGAAAAATTCAAATGTTTACAGTAAGATAACTTAAGTGCAAACCAGGCATGTGTTCTATTTGACTTGGAAGTAAAACATAACTCAATAATGAAACCATAAAATGGTTCATGCCCTTATTTTTTCCACCAAATTTAGTAACTTATCAGTATTCTGTCTACTTATCTACTTTATACAGAAAGAACAGAATTGTTTTTTACCAAATCTGTGGGTAGCACTTACATAGCAATAATATGCAAGATAATAAATACAGTTGTTCATTGAAAGGTCAAGAGCATGGAGAAAGCTTGTCCATGGTTCTAAGGTGTGGGTCAGTGTGGCTGAGTCGATTTTTCTTCTCCAAAAGTAATATACTATCTTTTGCTCTCTGGGGGATTTTTTTTTTCTAATTCCCTCAGATGGCAGGATTTCCTCAGCTATGGATTCTGTGAGGATTTAACTCACCTGGTGTGGCTGTTGGACTAGGACAATGTGATCTGAGCCAAAGATCAGTGAGGTCTCTGATAGTGATACTAAGAACGTTTTTTGTTTTGACAGTCCAGAATGCATGTTCAGAATACAGCTGAGTGTAAGCAATCAGTGTCAGGCAGGTGAAGATGAAAATAAGGCAGGGAAGGCTGCAGAGCTGGGAGGCTAGGCAGGAGGCTTGGATGGTTAGCAGCATGAGACTGGCAATTCAAGGTAGATTCCAGAGGCAGCTTTTGCAACCAGGACCTAGAGTGCTATTCTGTCAAGAGATCGTCCAACTACTCAAGGTTCTTAGACATGATGGCTCAGGGTCATCTACCCATTCCTGCCCTAAGTGCAGAAATTACAAACATAAAGGACCCCTTAGCTAATTCAGGATAATACAGGTCCTCAGAAAGAGAGGGATTATTCCATCCCTTTGGAATATCTGTGGAAGCTCAGCACTGGATCCATATCTACTGGGAACTCCTTTAGGTTAAGTTCCAAGTCCAGGTTCTGTTTAGTCCTTTAGGAAGACCAGAGAGACATAACCTCTTTCATTAGCTCCTACTCCTTCTGGAGTAGGAGCAAGAGCCTTTGGACCTCTTCTTCTTTGTTTTTGTTGAAAGTGGTTTACAGTCCTCAGAGCATTTTTTTATTTTTGCAGATTATCATTTTAAAGTAATTCAGTTAGCTTTAGAATTTCTGTTTATAAACATATAACAAAAACTGAATGAGATTAAACGGAGGCACACCCAAATAATTCCTTCTCTCAAAAATGGTTTTTAAATAATTACCTCAGAAACAAAAATGTTCTCATGGGTTTACTAAGTCATCTAGTCATTCATGAATATTTTCTTTACCATCATCAATGTTTCTGTCAACTGTCCTGAGTGAAACTTGACAATATCAGTAAAGCTTATACATTGGGATAATTTTATATTTTACCTGTGGTTTTGGTTTGCTCTTGAGACTAATGTTAAAAATATTAAAGTTCCCTCTCCCCTCAGAGACTATGAGCCCCTCCTCAGCTTTCCCTTGAAGAGTTACCTGAGTACAGATTGTATTCGAGGCACAGTTAGGAGCAGCCCCAGGAAACACTTTGTCAGGAATTCCCCAGAGCCATTATAAAAGTTTTTGCTTCTATGGAAATGGCTTGATTGATATTTCTGCTTTTAGTTTTAAAACTGAGGGAAGCATTTTAATTTCAAAGCTTATATGCTGCCTATTAACCTAACTTTTGCCACCTTATTTTGTTTTTTTTAGATTTTAGAACCACATTATTGTGATGTAAGTCTACTTGTAAATCATCTGGTGAATATGAGCCAGGTAGACAGTAGATCATCCAGACAATACAATTTAAATGAAAATTTGGAATTTTGATACTTAATCTAAGTATTATCTACCTTTAGTATTTGATGCCAAGAGGAATGTCAAAGACAGAAATGAAGTACTTCAGTCAGGGTTCATCTTATATCACACACACACACACACACACCCCTCTAGTGTGACAAGCTGGTCTAACACCTTCACCCATCTACGTCATGTCTCCCACCTTGCTCCCTACTTTCCCAAGCCCCACTTTCCCCCACTCATTTCCCCTACAGGACATATTTGAAAAATGCTTTGAATGACAGCATGTTAGGTTAATGCTTTCACAGATTTAGTTTTGCTAAAGAGGGACTATTCTGTCAGAGCCAGTGATCATAAAATCACTTACAGACCTTTGGACCTTGATTGGTTAAAAAGAGAAAACATTATCTGAGAGTAAGAATGTAAATGTGGCTTTGCAGTCTGTGATTCTATGGAGCATATTATTCTCAATAGGATACTGCAGTTAAGTTTCAGGAACACAAGTTTTCATTAATTTCCATTTTCCTGTAGTGATACTCCTCACTATTTGCCTTTGGGGGATCTTATTTGTTTGACACTGTCTTTAAAGATATTTAGAAATCATTTGAGATGTGTGCTATTTCCTTGTTAATGGGTCATGAATTTTTACAGAGAGCTTTGAATCATGGCTCATTTATCTCTAGATTGTACAAGGGTTAGTGAAGTAAGCACTTGGAACTTATGTAGGGATATATTCCATGGTAAAGATAATAATACATAATCCCTTCCAGACTTTCAGTGAGGTTGCGCTCCCCATTTAAAAAGTTTTCCTGACAATATTTTAATGTCCACTAGGATCACTAGCAAGCTACAACGCTTTGAAAAAAATACATATATTTCCCATGTGAATCTTCCCCTCCTGAGTCAACAGAGCCTCTCTTAAGTCAATTATCCTTGTTGACAGTAAATAAGTGGGTTAAAGTGCCAGATTTTATCAAGATGTCACCGGACTAGAGTCAAACCCTGCTCACACAACTTATAATACTAGATGACCTGTAAGGAGGCTAAGGGTGGTAGAATGGAACAGATTACACAGACCTTGCCTGGAAGGAGTTCAGGATTTAATTACTCACCATCAGTTGTTGATATGGATATCAACATTGAACCAAGAAATTGCATGACTTAATTTTATTATTTTCATCTAACCTATGTCTTTTTCTAATGATTACAATTCAAATGAACAAGTTATGATCAGCCTAGTCTGGATTTGCAAAAAGGTGAATGACTATCATTTACCAACTAAGCCTTTTTATTTAGAAATAGTACTATAGCATGATATTTATGCACATGATGTCTTATAATCACAACCTTGTTTATGTTTCCTCCATATAATTGTATGGCTATTGTATTTCATGGCAGTGGGCTTTGTTCTGAGTTCACTGAGCTGTATGTCACTCTTAGGGGGTATCCAACAACTCTCCATCAGTAACGGACCCCACTCTCACTGCGGATGCTTTGGACAGAACAGTTGCACAGTTTGATACTGTTGAAGACCTGCTCAAGCACTTCAGTCCTGAATCATGGCAAGAAGATCTTGAGAATCTGTATTTGGACACTCCTCATTATCGAGGCAGGTCATATCATGACAGGAAGTCAAAAGGTAAGAAACAGAACATTGGAGGTTCTTCATAAGCAGATAAGAGTATTAACAGTAATAATAATTAAGGTTTAGCAATGCAATGTATTTAATTCACTTAAATAAGGTGATTATTGCCAGTCCATTATCACATATCTTTTTCACAGCACATTGATATGAAGTTCTATGTTTTTCCCAAACCGTGTTGTTTTTATGGGACTAAGAAAGGTTTGAGTCATTGAAGATCTGCCATAGTTTGGAGTTAGAAAGAAATCTTATAAAATTATTCAGGTGAGCCTCGTGCTTCTAGGCAAGTAAGGCCTTATTCCTTATTAGCCCCACTGTAAACAGTGGAGATAACCAAAGGCAGGGGAAGTCAATAATCTGTGTGGCTAGTTAGCAATGGAGAAGAAATAAGAATTATGATTTCTTGCATCCAGTGGCAGAGCCTATGTAATACTCTACTGTGCTCTCTGATGAATATTAACTTAGCCCACAACTCAGTGTTTGTGGAGAGGCTCCTGGTAAAGCAATGGTCAAAAAACTCCTTGTAGATTTCAACTCTACTCATTCAGTGTCCATTCTATAATTTTTTAATGAGGACCTACCGTGTGCTTGGTGTCCTGGGTGGTTCATGGACTATAAACACCCCAAGGAAGAAGCAATGAAGTCTGAGATAGTTTGGAGGTGTGTGAGGGCACACATTCAATTGGAAGTTTCAGGAAAGTATAATGAAGGGAGAAAAGAGAAACATTCAGGCATAGAAAACATGAGTTAAAACAATAATACTTGAACTCAAAAAGTAAATATCCTAGTCCTCTCTCTGAGTGATATGGTCTTAGGATGAGAATGTTCATTTGAATGTTTAACTCAAATTAATAGAGAAATCACTTGTAATTTCCTCTTACTGAATAAAACTATAATTTATAGTCTGTTATAGCCTTGCTTTATTTGATAAGATTTGTTATCATCAAAATTTTCTCTAGAAGTTTTATAAGGCTGGCTTACATCATAGATGTGAAAGTGTTTTGCTAAATTATAGTTGTTTCCTGTGCTTTGTAGTATCAGGAATACATTTAAGAACTATGAACCTGGGCTGCTTTAGAATATAATGTTTCTGTTTGTAGGCATAACCTATTAGAACATTTGGACCAAATGACTAATTAGTTAACTCCTGCCTAAGTCTGCTGCTTATGGTTTAGGTGATGATCTTACATACGTAAAATGCATGTTTTGTGGTTTTTTCAGCAAGTCATTGAACTTTCCTGAACCTCAGTTTTCCCATTGGCAATGTGTATATGATAACACTTACTTCCAAGGATTGTTAATGGTGCCACTGAGAGAACCTGGCACATAGTACTCGTTTACAAAATGTTAGCTAGCTACAGCTGCTTAAAACTCTGAAATATGTTTGCATCACTTCCTTAGTGAAGCGTTTCTTGTCCTTCGTCCTCTCCTTGTGAATCCAGCCACCTCAAACAAAGTTCAGAGTACTTGGGAAACCACAGCATTGATATGTCCTACTGCTGCATTATTATTACACCTTAAAGAGGATATGAGATCCCACGACTTAAGGATATCAAAGCTGGCTTAATATTAAATTACCTGAGGAACTTATAAAAACTACAAATGCCTAGTCCCATCTGAGCCACACTGACTCAGAATCCCTGAGGGTGGGGCTGGATGGAGTATTGATCATTAAAGGCAGTCAGGATTGAAAGCCACTGTTTTAGAGGTTGTTCATCCTATAGCTTCAGCACTTGACACAGTCTCTGATACATTTTAGATGCTCAATTAATATTTGTGGAACTGAGGATATTAATAATCCAGCATTAGTATATTTCTAAAGTTTACAGAAACCCACCCCATAGACTAAGGAGTATAGCTTTATTAAGAATATCTCTGGTTGCTGAAATGACCTTGTAAGAGCTTTAAGGTGACATTCTACATTTCTCTGAATGAGTAAACATTTCTCTCCCCTCTTGTCTTAGATTCCATTTTGTAATCTCTTGTTTAAAATGGTCCCGAGGCAGATCTGTACCATTTCACTGAACATTAGCAAGTCACCAGAGTCCCTGTACTTGTATAAATATGCTGATTTAATTGTTTATAATTCTACTGATGCTGAACCACCTGCATGTATCACAAAAGCAAAGGAAGTCAGTTTTAATATTTCAGCTGCTGTTTTCTGCTATTAGAAATTAAAAGTATAAATTCATGGTTTGTATCCTGATGTGTAAGAAAGAGGAGACAGTAAATAAAAGTGAAAACACAACAAAATAGTTATAGATAATGGAGGCCCATTATCCACTAAGTGTCAAAAAAAATGTAAACTTTATGGAATCCATTAAAAGTTTCCTATTATCAGAATAATAATTTAATGATGCTTTGCAGAAGCAAACATCATTTATGAATATCTGCTGAACATTCTTCTGATTTGCCCACATTGATCAAAAATGACATTTTCATTGATACCAAAGAGCAATTCTAAGATGACCCTTCATTATCAAAGGGTCAAACATAGAGTTTTATAAACTCGGAAATAAAACACAAATACTGGGTGAAGAACTTATGTATGAGATAGAAACAGTTAATATTTAAAATTAAATTTTATGCTTTGTCTCTGTTTATTGAATGGACATAGGTAACAGTGAGTATTTAATTCTCTTTAAGAAGAGAGTTGAAAATGGGAAAAAAGAGTACAGTGAGAATTTGGGGAGAAGAGGGAAAAAGAGACAGATAACATTATCAAGGATTGAAACCAGAAATTCAGCACAGAAGGTTTAATCTTTTAACATTCACAAGTAATAGATAAACTTGTCTATAAGAATTTCTGGACTGAAGATAATATAACAAGTTAATATATTCAACTTTCAGTTTTTTAGGAGGGAATAGAGATAGAGTAGTATGGGTAATTGAAATCTATAGATAACTGTAGTTCCTAAACCCAATTTTTACCAAAAATTTCTTTTTCATATTTTTAGAAGTTATCATTCATCTAAAAATATCAAACAGCAATTCACATTAAGCAATAGCATTTTCAAAGACTAATCTTTTAAAATGTTCTAATAATTTGGAGTAACAATTATAAAATATGCATATATTTTATTTCATATCCATGTTGCTTTAAAATCTCAATATTTATTTTATAAATAGATATTATTCTTTCTTGGAGCTTTTGGACATGCCCATTTATACTTCTCTAATAAAAATTTTAGTCAAATAGTTTTATTCAACAGTCTTAATTGATAACTGTCAATTCTAATGAACTCAGAATTGTATAAATGATATTTTTCCATTTCCTCTTTTATTGTTCTATTACAGTTGTCCCAATTTTTCCCCCATTGCTCTCCACTGTCCCTCTCCCACAGTCAATCCCCACCCAGTTGTCCATGTATGTGGGTCATTTATACTAGTTCCTTGACTAGACCCTTCCCCTTCTTCCCCACCTTCTCCCCCTCCCCGCTCTCAGAAATCTTGAGAAAGATGAACAAAATGGGCGGAATCACAATACCTGATATCAAACTATATTACAAGGCCACTGTAATCAATTTTTACCAATAATTTCAACCTCATGTTTTCAACCTCTAGCTGCTCAAAAGAATTGTTGTTAAATCTATCAAGTTCAGGTTTCATATACTTATTCTGACAATGATACCACATGCTAATATTACCATGGATTTGCACATGATTAGGTAAAAAAATCATAAGGATGTTCTACAGGCTCTATAATTACCCTCTGAATCATTGCGTGACCACGGAAGTTTAACTGAAACTAGTCTATAGTTAAAACACGTACCTTTAAACTTAAGGGTAGTGTTTATATATTCAAGTGCACAGCATAAAATTTGACATTTCTAAATTAAATGATTGGCCTTAAGTTCTACTAGACCAGGCATTACTTAAGAGCAATTTATAGAGATTACCGTTGTGAGATCTATTTTTACTTTTTCCAGGAGAAGTTGACTTTCCTGAATGATAGTGTGTTTAGCATGGAAAAATCTAACGTGTATTAATAGCAAGGGAAGACTGTTTTCATAGTTTAAGTGTTGTGATACAGTTATGGAGATAATTGTTAAGGCTGTCCATTTAACAATTTTGAACTATAATTATACTTTAAAAAAGAGTTGCCATTTTTTTATGCACATGCCAAAATTGACATACACTCCTCTTTTTAAAAAAATCAGTATCGTAATATTGAGTGGAGCAAATATATTGATTTTAAATTGATTCCAAGTGAGGGAGTTTGAAGTATATAATTTTTACAGATTCTAAATGGTGAGATGCTATAACTCTGAGACACTTATCAATCCATTTCCAAAGATCTAATACTAATTATATGATTTCTCTAAGAGACATAAAACACTTGACTTTTTAATTTGCAAACTATTACAGGTAAATCACTGGCATAAAAAACTGAAGATTAAATGAAATTAATATGTTGTGTAACAAAATATTTGAAATGGTTTTGAGTTCTCTTAGGTCAGAATACCTTTTATTTTAAAATTAGTCATTGATAGCTGTTTCTTTGTCATGCCCCTGCATGTGAACCATAAAAATACACATTTCCTAGAGTGATTTACAATGTGGTAATTTCAGAGTATGTACACATGTTTTAGAAACAAGTTGAAGTCACCACAAGTCAAATGCTTGTAATTTTATCTGCCTATTTGAGATCTCGGTAAGAATTTGCAAAAAGCCCTTGGCTGACACTAGTGATGGATCACATAAGTCGGTCTTGAGATATTATTCCTGTGTAACTATCTATCTGTGAATTAACCAAACAGAGATACTGGGCACATTAAATCAAGATGGATTTATTTTCTAACTTCTCATGTTGAATGAGGATTAGCTTCATTGAGTTTCCTGAACCATGTGATATGCACCAAGTAAAAGCTTTCTTGATCAGTATTAAAACTGTTTACCATAAATTTGATAGAAACAGAGCAAAAGACAGAATGCTGTAGTGGGTAGAGCATGGGCTTTGTAGTTGTGTAAACTTGGGATAAAATTCTAACTCAAATCCTAAGACTAGTGGCCTTGAAGAAGTCACTTATACATCCTGAGCCTCTGTTTTCTGCAATGTGAGTGTCTCTAATGATAACCACTTTGAGAAGTTGTGTTAGGATTAATAATAGGAGAGTGTATAACACCTAGTGGACCCTCAATAAATGATAACTACTAGTATTACTTGAATACAAAAATCTGCACAGAAGCAAGATATTTCTGTGAACTCTTCTGCTTTCTTCTCTTGAAGGCTCTAAGATAATCAGGAAAACCTCTTACAGAGTGTACAAATATTATCATATTTAAGTATCCTTATAATCTGTACACTCATTAAAAGTTTACAAAATGAGTACCAAGTACTAAACTTCTCTATGATACTATTTACCCAGAAACATTCTGGCACCATTTTGTTTGCTGGATGTTTCCTTTACAAATCTTTTCTTTTTCAGACTGTAGGCACTGTTTATGACGAATATAATTTTTAAGTATCTAGATTTCTCACTCACTCAGTTTTAAAGATCATACCATTATTTATTGTGTCACATGTGTCTATGAGGTCACATACATGAAATGGTTGAAGAAAATCTCAGTACAGAGACAGTGCTCCCCTCCCACAACCAGTGCAGCCTCTGCTCTTTCCCTAGTCGAGGTTGTCCATCATTGTGGGTATCCTAGCCTCACTTTCATCATCCAAGTTATTCCTCCCATCTAAGCTTATGATTCCAATGCAAATTTATTAGAAAAATCCATTTGCTGGTGGAAAACCATAAGGAAATTTTAAAGTCTGCATGGGCAAATGTATCTTTTCCACAACAGTCACTCTTGTTAAAGATGAATGGGTTTGCCTTGTGGGTAGATCCTGTGTCCACTTCTTTTCTTCTGTCAAGCATTGGGGAACCCCTCCAGCATCTATTTTCTCACCACCCCATGACCTTAAAGAGAAAGCACATCCTTTCTAGAATGCACACCCCTACTGAAAGTGCTGGTGCTAGGAGACCTAGCTCATTAAGTATCTGTATTGCAAAAAGCTGTGCCAAGTCCCATGACATTAAACTGAACACACATGTTGGTTGCCTTCTGATCTTTGGGTCAAGGTGGACATGACCTTCCTTTTCTTAATGATCACCAAGTACAAAATCTCGGCTGTTTGTGTAATTCTATTCTTATCCTTACCTCATCCATCTGTTCTAAACATTTCAACAATAAAGTGGGACATACCTACTGAGAGCTAGGATTTGGACCTATTCCTCAAATACTCAACTCATTCAATCGTAATAAACTCCTTGGCAGGAGAGTATTCTTATTCCCATTTTACATGGTAAAAGAAACAAATTCAGAAACTTTCCATAACTTCTACAAAGTATAGAGAGCCATGGCATTGATCTGGGTTTGTTGGCCACAAAGCCCATGCTGTGGGAAACTCATGATGTTTAAAGTTCAGACTCATAGTCTAGTAGATGAGAGAAAAAGCAATGTTTAAGATCTCCTTGATTCTTTTCCTCTCCTAACTGTGTCCTCGCTCTTCCTTTCATAGATGAATGTACTTCAGACATCTCTCCAGGTCATGAGGTCCTAGAATTCAGAGAATTTTCTTATAATGGTGTGAGCTGCTTTTGTGCCTAATTCAGTGCCTTGCGGATATTCTTGTACTCATCCATTCATTTTTCAGCACATATATGTCAAATGCCAACTGGCTGTCTAGTGACTTTAGACAAGTCATTGAACTCCTGTATCTCAGTTTTCACTATCAAGTGGGGAATAGTAGTCTTTAAGGTGAGTTCTGAGGATTCAATGATAATGAAGTTTGTAAAAGAGGCTCACACAGTACCAGGCACATAGTAGGTACACAATACATTTTCATTCACTCATTGCTTAACAATGTTTTTAAACCCTAAAATTAGGAGTCATCTAATTGGGAACTTTTTAATGTAATTTAGGTTGAATTCTATAAACATAAATGGTAAATGTTTCCATTCTTTAGAAATTAAACCAGCAAATGGAGTCATGGAATTCAAGATTTTAAGTTTAAAATATATTGTCATTCCCTCTCTAAAAGTTATAAAATAATTCTTCTTTCCAGATTTACTTTCACTTCTAAATTGGGGTTGAAATGTGAAAACAGCTTTCACAATTATGTACTGATTTATAGAAAAGATAATCATAAAGTTACAGGGAGGTTGTAATGTCCATAAAAATGAAGACACCTCCTAAGGAATTTATGAACCTTGATAAAGGCTGAGATCCCCTAGTTGCTTGATATAAAAATACTACAATTATTTACATGTTCCCCTTACCTCCCCCACTATCCAAAGCACTATAAGTCTAGTGCTGTAACATCAAAGTCAAAATTTTATCACTTTACATGACAGATTATGACATTGCTTTCAATTTGACTAAGGACATATTCCTGACCAGCTTTTGATATGCATTAGGGACAAGCCTTCTTGATGCCATCCTCTCTCCTGTGTGGCATGTCTTCTAGATTCAATAGGTCTTGGCAAAGTTATCTTCATGCCTCAGAGTTCTAGAACTGCAGCTTCTCAATTTTAACCTAACACTAGTAGTAGCTTTATTTATTCAGATATTAGTTATTCAGCACCCATTTCTCATGAAGAAAATCTGGACTGCTTAGTAGGAGTATAAATGGCTGAGACTTTCTCTAATTTGGATTTTAAGTTTCTGGGTTTTCATTCAGAGTCACAAAAGACAGATATTTGAAGAAAATCAGAAACACTTGCCCAGGGATTCATAGCGACTTCAGGATTTTTGTTTGTTTGTTTGTTTGTTTGTTTAATTGGTTATTTCAAATATTCTAAAATAGCCCATGTGTGTGGACTACAAAGATTCATTTATTCAGCAGTGCCTTGCTTCTAATTGTTGAAACCAAAAGGTTTTAGAAGACGTGGACTTAAATGACCTATATTTGGTCCTTCCACTAAGGGTGGAGCACTAGGAGAGGAGGGATAAAAAGATTATTAACTCTGCTTCCTAGAACCTTATGGTAACCTAGTGGAAGAGAAGTATCTAAATACAGAAAATAATAAAACAAAATGAAGATCATGAATAGACACTAGTTCCCTAAGTTCAGGTGAACAAATGAATCACACTATATTGCTTGATATTAAAGGAAAAAAATAGGCTCACTTACATTTGCCTGGTTTATTAGCCAGAACATGGTGTACTTTTAAGGTGGAATCTGACACATGGATGTGTGCACAGGAGCACATGCTTGGGTATACGTAACTGACAATATCTTGAAAATGACAGGTCATTGCCTGTCAGCACACCTAAGAAGCCAGGTCATTTGGACAGGGTGTGTTCTCTAGGGGGAAGGCTCCAACATGCCTTGGGGAAGCTGCTCTTTGCACCCTCCTTCAAATCTTCAGACGGGGGCTCATAAGTACAAGAGGCTTGATAAAGCCTGTATTCCAACTCTGACTCCACCACTGACTGAATGTTTGGCTTTGGACAACTTTTTTTCTTAACCTTCCAAAAGCTCAATTTTCTCAACTATAAAAATAAGAGCAATAATGGTATATAATTTATAGTGTTTGTGGGGACTTTATGCAATTATACATGCGCAGAATGTTTCACATTACCCATGAATATAGGAATATAAATGGCCAGGATCAAAAACACCAGGTGAACTCTCCTTTATCCCACACCTAAGCCTTAATAGACTAGAAACTGAACAAGGGTGTGCTTTCTCCAATACACCATTGCTTTACACATCCCCACCCCAATAATCAGAGCCTGGAACTCTTATAACAACCCAAGGAACTTCTGTGACTGGGCTATGTTTTGAGGCCAGGGCTGCTGATAGAAGGGGGCTCCCACTGTGCTGTACAGGGCCCCCCATTGGATTAATGTGTCCAGGGGAAGCCCTTGGGGACAGTGAAGCCTTCTCAGGCTTTTCAACAGATTGTCAGTGCATAGCCATAAAAAGGCAAGAAGACTCAAATTCAGAAGGACAGCTAAAGAGGAATTATAACATTATGTACACCTGGGCGAACTAGGAAAATTACATGGAATTAATGGGCCTTTGAATTAAATTTGGAACATTCTTGCTGCCATATACTGTTTCTCCATAGAAATCAAAGCAGGAAAGGAAAGGGCAGCCCTTCTCCCTGGGTTTGTGCCTCTTGGCCTTCCTCCCTCCCAGCACCCCAGAGCCCCTTCCACCCTGAAGTACCGCTGGAAATCTTAATTGCTGCTCAGCCCCTTGTCTGGCTCCCTGCTCTGCTGCACTGCTAATCAGTCTTCCTTGACTGGAAACTCAATATCCCCTGCAGAAAATCTGCAATCTTACTTTGAAGTTATTTGCATCCAGTCAGAAGAACCTTTTAGTTCTAGTTCTAAATTGAGTGTCCCAGTGGCTTCAGTCCCTTGATAAGCAGGGCAGCTGGATTCTACAGCAGTCACACTGGGCCACAGTTCTTAGTCATATTAGGAGATTGATGCACAAGACTGACAGCATGCTAACTTTGTTCATGGTGGGAAGGAACCGGAAGTAGCCAGTGCTAGTCAATAAACTATGACACAATGTGCAGAGCTTGGTTTTAAGGCAACTAATACATATATACCTTATTCTGGTGTGTTGAGGGCACTTTAGGGTTTAGCTACATTTCTATAGAGAAAGCATACTGTAATTTGGCTTGGATATATTCTAGAGATAAGGATGTAGCCATTCACCACCCCAATCCTAGTACCACAGTTTATAGAAGAGCTTGATACGGAACAGGGGACAGGGGTGTCCTTCCTTCAGCAATTGGGAACCTGTCATTCTCCCATTCCACTTGCTGTAACAAAGACTATAGAACAAAATGGAAAAGGGTTTCAGTTCCACTTTCCCACTTACTATTCACTTTGATGGGTGAGGAACAAGGAAATGTAGTCATATGTGTAAAGTGCCTAGCAAAGGGCTGAACTAAAGAGACTCGGCACTGTTATTTCCTACCTGTCCCTCTCTGCCTCCCCCCCAGAGCACAACCTCTTTTTGCTAATTGTACCTCTTTACACTGCAATGCTAGACAAAATATACTCCCGTTATCACAAGCGGCAGTTTTGGCCCTCTGCGTCAGCCCTATCCACAGGCCCAGTAATGCACAGGCCAGCACCAGAATTTATCTCAGGGTGACATGTGTAATGGATGGTTGCTGCACTTCTTAATCCATTTATGTAATCCTTCCTGCTTTGCTTGCAGTTATTTGCAGAACTTCAGCAGCAATAAAATGGTTCCTTTCCCAGGATGGAGTTCATTCAATTTAAATCTGGATTGATTATAGCTAAAACTTATGATGTCTTTACAAAGGAAGAAAAAACAGCAATAAATTATGAACAGTAATTATTTAGCATTTATTCAGCCTCCACAGTGTCCTGGGCTCAGCATAAAACAGTTGGAGAGAAACCCCTGCCCTTGAGAATGAAGGTCTAGTTGCTCATATGAAACAGGACTCAGGACAGGGCACCAATGCAATTGCCATTCCGCTCCTCATCCAAGGCTTTCTGCAGCCATCTGGCCAGTCTTTCCACTGACTCCATGAGGTCAGGTGGACTCTTCACCCAGCAGTGCCTTCTTTTCCTTCAGTTTCCCTCGGATGCATTCTACTGACAGCATCCTTAGCCTCTGACCTCTACCCCAATGGGCACTCCTTATTGCTTCTCAAGCAGTTTTGCTTTACAACTAAGACACTTTGTTGGAGCTAGAGTTCAGGGTCAGCCTGATGCTCTCTACCTGACATTTGTGGGATTCCTCCTGTGGTGGCCTATGGTGACAAGGGAAGCGCACTGGGAAATGGTATGGAACCTGTGCAGACAAGGGACTTTCTCTAACTGTATCCTTCTGAGAACATAGTCATGCATGTTCTCATCAGTCAGAGGGGTTGGATGTCAAGTGGATGGATCTTGAACCACTAATTAAAATGTAATTTATATAATAATGTAAATATAATTCCTATACATATTTATGACTAAAATTTGAAAATTTAGGGTTATGCTCTTCATTCACAGAAGTCCCAGTAAACATACCCCTGAGCAGTCATTTATATATAATAATGGCCAAAAAAAAAGAAAGAAAGAAGAAATGTCTGAATTTTTTTTCTTTTAATTTTTGACCATTTGACTTTAAAAGGAAGATATTTGGGGACGATAACAATTAATCAAAATGAATAACAATAAACAGCATTAATTGAGTATCATGCATACTAGATTCAATCCTTCAAATATTGCTGTGAAGAAGGTAGTTATACTATTTACATTTTATCGGTGAGGCAGAGGCTCAGAGTAGTTAAGTAACTTTCTAACTAAAAGGAGGTACAGCCATGATATGAAAGCAGCTGTATCTCTACTGCAGGGCCCGCGAATTTAACCACTGAACAATACTGCCATCTAGGACCTAATGCACAAACATGCATCATATTCACAATCCCAAAAATGCCATTTCCTTTAACATTTTGGTTGACCTCTGAGTTAAAGTGAGCTAAAACTTTTTCTTTCTCACATTTACTTGTAAAATTTCATTGCCAGTTAAATATATTGGAATAATTTTCCCTAACATGTCCCTGATACAATTCTAATTATATTTAAGTAATATCAAGAAGAAATATTTAAAAGGCAATTATTTTAAATTGCTGATCACGTCATTATTTTTACCTCAGAACATTTTTTGCATTAAAAACGTTACAAGATAACTCGAGCCAATATACAGATGTAACCAAGTTTTTTAGTTTAGTTTTGTTTTGTTTTTACTTGTTGATTTTTTGAAGGGCAGACAGAATCAAAAAGAAAAATTAGACTTTTCACCTCTGGTGTCTGGAGTAGTAATTGAGATCCCAAGTACACATTCAATCCTCGGGTTAAGATTGCCCTCACAGAATCTTCCCGCCCATTCCCCATAACACATGCTGAGAGTGTTTGCTTGCAGCTGTGCTCTTGCTCACACAGTGTGTGTGTCTCTTACAGTTGACCTGGACAGGCTCAATGATGACGCCAAGCGATACAGCTGCACTCCCAGGAATTACTCGGTAAACCTAAGAGAGGAGCTGAAGTTGACGAACGTGGTCTTCTTCCCACGTTGTCTCCTTGTGCAGCGCTGTGGAGGAAACTGTGGCTGTGGGACGGTCAACTGGAAGTCCTGCAAGTGCAATTCAGGGAAAACTGTGAAAAAGTATCACGAGGTATGTCACTCCCCAAGGTCTTTGTTATAGTGCTGCATCCAGCAGCTTCCGCTGCAAAAGTCATGGAACCTACAGGGTTCTCGGAGGCAGCACCATGGCATACAAATGTTTTCAGATTATTCACTGCACAGGGGCACCCAGCCAGGGGGATGATCAGGAGCTGAAATTATACTTGCACTAAATTTGTCAGCTAACAGCTCTGGGGAGGATCAAAATCCATCCTGAAGAAGGGACTCATTCTAATCCACGTGGGTTGACACAACCTTGTCAGAATACACATCTAATCAAATGTACGATGAAGTAACTTCAGAGCTTACTTGGCCTCCTTGTAGAAATATCATGTTATTTATTTACAAGTTAATACTGTAAAATCTAAGTTCCTTTAAGGAAATGCTAAGAGCCAAACTTTAATGCAATTAACTCATTAAAAAAATTAAGCAGAGTAAAGATAGCAAATAACTTGTCATAAAATAAGCATTGTCAGAGACTTTTTGATTCTGTAAATACTAAAGTATTTTTATTTTACAAATACTAATTTTCCTAAATACTACTGAGTGCTACCTTGGAAATCAGCTCTGAAGTTATGCAAAAATAATCAAATATAAATAAAAGAAATAAGAAAAACAAATATCCAAGGAGAGAGCAGTAATCTTTAATAATAATTATAATAACAGATTCATGAGCACCTAGTATGTGCCAGATACTATTATAAGTAATCATTAACTCACTTAGCAGTTTCTCAACACTGCTGTAAGGGGGAGGGTGATGCTATTTTTATTCTCTTTTTATAGGTGAGTAAACTGAGGCCTAAGAGGACTAGTAAGCTGACCAGTGTGACACAGTTGATAAATCACAGAGCCAGGACCTACTCTCTGATCCACTGGTTCCAGAGTGCATGTTCTTATTACTGGTAACACTGTGTTCTCACTTTTAAAGTATATAGCATTTATTGAGCATTAAAGAATAGACTTAGGGAAGTTAGAACTGCTCCTCAAAGTGACAGCAGCTTTATCACTTCCCGACTGTGGGAGCATATGCGAGTCACTGAAGTGTGGAGACTCAGTTTTCACACATGTGCAGTGGGAGTAAGAAAATATATCAGATAATCTCTTACAGGGTGGTTCTGGGCGTCAAACAATACACTGCATATGAAATGTGTTTAAGATACGAAACATCAAATAGAAAAGGCTTAAAAATTCAAACTAAAATGTGAAGTAAACATTATTGTTAGGGATTGTTGTTTGAGTTGCTTTTTATCAGTATCCAAAACAACAACAAAAACAGATAGTGCTCCCTAAAAATACAACCTCCAGTTTTGTAAAACTGTTTTTGTTATCCTGAAAACAATAAAACAATAGTGAGCTAGGAGGTAACTCCTGAGCATAATGAAAATGGATACGTCACAACTGGTACTTTCCACTTGGGAAATGCAGGAAGCCGTGGGCCACTGACCACGCTTACCTTACACGGGGAAACACGTTATTTTAGACCTACATAGAACAAATTTATTTTTTTTAGAACATATTCTTTTAGTCACAAGAATTTCTTACTCCACCCCCACAGTTTTCAAAGGGAAAATAAGTCCTCATATCCGGAGAATGCTATCATCTGTGTTCATTGTGTTTTATATTTGTATGACCTGATGAACTCTAGATTGGATATTGTCCCTGCATTCATGAAGCAGAGTTTTGTAATGTTTAGTTATAACCTGAAGATGAATGTAGAAAGCAATAATCAGGTTAGAGTTAAAATAATCTAGGAAGTGGCAAGATCTCTACATAGTCATAACTGAGGAAAACATTCAAGTTCTGTCTTTGATATATTTGCAAAGTGTTTTATTTTCCTCTTGACTCTCTTGTCAGGTACAAGTTACAGCTTGATTTTTTAAATTCTGGATTGTGGAAACAGCAGAGTTAAACATACACTCAAAAGGACTCTCACCTCCCAGACAGGGTCCTTTTCTTAGTTCCTTTCTTGTTTCTGTAAACAATAGCTGTTACCTGTAAATTCCTGTAAACAATTAGTACCTAGAAGGGGAAGCCCTTGATCTCTTTGTTCAGTCAAACAAGCAGGCCTAAAATGTTGGCATCTTTTGAGACTTCTGTCAGAAGCATCTCTTTGAAACATGCATCATAATATTTTTATTTCTAGGAGTCTGCAGAGCTCAGTACAAAACCACTCTGCCAAGTGCTGGACAAAGGGATGAGACAGCACCAATCACTGAGTCAGTAGCTGCATACCTGGAAAAACAGGCCTGGCATGTTTCCCCTAAACTCCTAAAATACCCTTGAAGCATGTCACAGTGATCATTCTGCCGAGTGCCCTCTGGAAAAGAGCAGAAGGCTTGTTTCATTTCCAGAAATGCAGGCTGCTTGAGCTAGGCTAATTAGGCAGAAATCCTCATCCTTTACTCTATTAGTTCTATATATGTGTTCTTAACTCAGAGAAAGGAAAATGCAGGTTCTTCAGCTCCTGGTTATAACTGATGAGATGTGAAATGAGTTTCTATGAGAGATGATCACCCTTAAGGGTGACTAGAACTCATCACATAAACAGGCCTGTGTGATTCTCCACAGATACTTCAATGCTCAACATTTAAAGAATAAAATAAAAAAATTATAAAGCTCCTAATGAAGCCATTATCATTGCTTTATTCACAGGTCATGCTATTTCTCTTGTAGGGGTTGTAGCATTCTTCACTGTGCGATACAATGTTAGCATCTTTATTATTTTCTGTTCTCAAAAGTTTGTAGGAATTCTATTGAAGTATTTTTTTTCTTTTTCCTAACAACCATTCTATGCCTTTTGGAGTATATAGGATGTAAAAGATACACCTTAGGTAGTGATTTTTTAAATGCGGAAGACTCCAGGAAACATACAATATAAACAGTTAGAGGATGTTACATATCAGTTCTCATCTCCCCTTGATTATGCATGAAGATGAAGTAGGCTGTTTCCTAGAAATATGGTGACATTTTTTGTCAATATTTACTGTTTTTCATCGTTTGATCTCCTACGTCCATTCAGTCAACAGCTAAAAATTTGGGAAACAGCCGAGAGAGAGATAATAATTACTTAATTTTCTTTGTCCTTTCTCTCATGATTCTGTCACAAAGCTAATATAACCCCCTATATTAGTAGAACTTTCAGTAATAATGGGACTGTTTCATATCTGTACTGTCCAATATGGTAATCATTAGCAACATGTGGTTATGGGGCACTCGAACTATATGTAACACACATAAGAAACAAAATTTTTTATTTTATTTACCTTTAAGTAACATTAATGTAAATACCTACATATAGCTAAGATTAACCCTATTGAACACATAAGCCTGTTTCTGACACATTTACAACATCTAGAATCTTTCTTGTCTCTGCACAGAATTAAAAAATGACTTTAGAGGATTCTTTTTATTTTAAAGTAGAATTTCATATTAAAAATTGCTCCCTATTAGTTCGAGCTAGAGATGTAGACAGATATTTATAAATGAAACAGATATTTATAAATATTTGTTTATAAATAGATATTTATAAATAATTAGAGGTAATAAAATATTGAGTTTCAGACTTGAGATAAAAGAACAGTAATCTTAGTTTTTACATGCTTTAACTATCTGTTATTGGAACAAATTTAGCTAAATTTGTTGAGACCAAGAAGACAAACACATTTTTTTTCCAGTTTATACTCTATGCTAAAGGCAGTGAGAGTTTGGGTTATGCTATAACTAATAACAAAATTCTAGAAAATCTCTTTGTTATTTTTTTCTGGAACTATCATTTCCAAGGCTTATATAGAGTCCCCTGTTTCCTTCCTTCTTTCCCTTTCTCCTACTTTGAGTGAAACTAGGTGAAAGCTCTTTTTCAAGTTGTTTCTGTGTCTTCCTAGAGACAGGGCGATAGAGGAAAAACTTGTATGATTGAAAGAGAGAAGATGTGGATTCTGGTTCCAGCTTTGCTGCATGGGAGGCCACCGAGGGCCAGCCAAGCCAACCCTCCCAGGGCCTTGGTTTTCCTCACTTAGAACCTTCAATTCTGAGTTCTGAGGCAGCCCTGAAATTACCTGATGTCCATTAACTGTTATGCTCTTCCCTAGCCCCAAATCTCATCTTACTGAAATTGTGTAAGGAATATAAACAAATTGATGGTTGAAATACTAGATAAATACAAAAGAATAAAGTTATGATCTGGAACAGTTAATGTTTATAGAAAAGATAATTCACTCATCAATAATAACACCTGTGCTCCTTACCTCCTGGGGGTACTGTGTGAATAAAAGCATCTGTAGACTGTTAAGCACACAACAGATGTGAGTGAGATTTTCTGTGTACATTTTCTGGCTTTCTCAGTTCTGACTTCCTCACCTCCCAAGTGAATGGGCTCCGTTGAAGTACTATAAAATGCATACATTCTTTCCCTTCCAGATCTAACTGCACATCAGTCCTTCCTGCCAGAGATTAGCAAACCTGTCCTGGGGCATCATATGTCTCAGATAAATGAGACCCACCTGTGTCATGAATGGTTCTCAGGTGCTGAAACTTGGTGCCCAGCTAGGTTTCCATTATATTTTCTGCAATGGGTAAGCTGAAAATGTAGTCACTAGTTCTCTAAGACGCTGTCAAAATCATTTGACTATTTAGTTTCGTAAAGGAGAGGACTGCACCTAAGTATACCCTATGATAACCTCAGGGTACTCACAGAAAACTTCTATTAGAAGTAAATATTCACAAATATCAAGATTATATTTTCAAAATTCATGGAAGTTTTATAGCTCCTCACTGTAAACCCAGTCTTTGATCACTTTCAAGCTTAATTCGTCAGCAAAACATTACTGAACATGTTGTCATTTGTGTCTTTTTTTAATTGAATGCTATGTCTTGTAATTTGGTATCAGTTCTTTCATTACATGGCCCAGTCTATGCTGCAACTACCTGCCTGCAAGCTGGGCAGTTACGCTGGTAGAAAATAATGTTATTCCTTCTCAAAGTAGTTTTGCTTGTAGTCGTTTTCAGAAAAATTGACTACCAGGCCTTAAAATCTTAACTCTGCACATTTTTTATATAATCTACAAGCATGAAGAAGTCAAAATGGAAGCAAAAAATATGAAGTGCTCTTTTATTTTCTTAAGATAAGAAACTGTGTGTGTACTGAACAGTGCCTGCTTCAGAAGTTGGGTAGAATCTTAAATAAACTCTCAATGATTCAGGTTTATTATACATTGAATTTGTCCTGAAATATGTACTTGTGTTTCTGTGTCAGCCATTAATTTGAGAACTGTTACAAGGCCTTAACAACCTTTTTTTTTTAACATTCCCAATAAGCAAGAACCCAACTCAGCAGATAGCTTTTCTGCCTGGTGACATTTATTAGTGTATAGTTTTATGGCAATGATTCATTCCATGGTATATTGGCACTGTAGTTAAATATCATTTGTGATATGGTAATTTGCAAAATGAGCACTTTTGGCTTTGTGTAGTGGTATGAAAGCTACCAACTGGCTCTGTCATTCTCCATTTAATAAAAGTCAACTTTCCCTGGCTTCACGTGATTTTCCAGGTGGTGAAGAGGAGTCGAGATTTCTATTTTCACCCATAGGTGATAAGAAATGACTGGCTGTTCTTCAGTAAATTTTTATTTCAGTGTGTGCTTGGAGCTGTGAATCATAGCTCAGAAAATAGGAAATCATTTTGAGATGGTTCCTATTAACAAATGTCCAACAGCAGCTGTAATTAATGCAATGATTTCCTTCCTTTAAAGTTGACCAAATAACCCATAACTAGTCAGTTTTCTTTCTGAGATAAAGGCTCTTCATTTTTGTTTTAACTTTCCACCATCTTGCAGATCAGTTTTGTTCTTTCCCCTTTCAACGCTGTGTACCTGAACTTAAGACTATTATATGGTCTGAAAGCTTTGAACATCCATGCTGTGATCAGCCAATAAAGCAGTCCAATTTTCACTTTGTTCAAACAGTGCTTTCCTGTCTTGTCTGGGAAACTGTCTGCCAATTCATTTTTCTCTTATCAGCAAAACATATATGCTGTGCTCACATTGCTTAATATAAAACACAAGGAAAATCCCTGAACAATCAGCAGATGAGTTAGAAAAACTGTCCAGGCTCTGCTCTCATTCCCAAGCACCCTCTCTTGTTTGCAATCAAATGAGGAAGCAAATCGGCAGAACACTGATTTTATAGGTGCCACTCATTGCAACTTATTAAGCTTTCATAATGGCCTTCTTTAAACAGAGAGTATTTATCATATGCTCATCTTCTTAGAAATCACTTTTCTCCCCTGCATCTGCCAGCCCCCCAATCTGGTTTACATGCAGACAGTCTTGGACAATAGCAGCTAATTCGTATTGAAGAGATTATTGGCAAAACTGCAGGACTCCAATCTCTAACCACTTCTTGGGCACTCTGACCAAATATGGCACAGTAGGGCTTTCTTATCTGTCATAGGCAGGCCATTGAATACCCCACAAGATAATTAATACATTCTTCAACCAATGCTTTTATTATTTTTTTCACAAAGAAGCAATGTCCATTATTTTCTATAGTTACCCAACAGGAAAGAACACGGGAGCAGTGAAAGACCAATGTCAACGTAATTCTGTTCTCAGTGCTTTCAAGTTTATTTCAGAAATGTGAAAGGATTAAAAGTGGTCCAAAACATGGTCCACTCTTGACCTCAGGTTTATTTCCTGGTTTGTTTGTTTTGTCCCCCGTGTTTGTCGGAGGTAGAATAGAGGAGATGCAGGGAGGATGTAAAAAGGAAAAATCATGCACATACACCCCCTTCTGCATTTAGGGTATCCACTACCACCTTCACCCAGGAGGCTTCTTTAGCAGCTACTGTGTTGTCAGCATGTTTCCTCACTGTACAAACAAAATTGCAATTTCATAGGTAAGGATAAGCTAGTCTCAAATTCTGGATCTGCCAATTACTAGCTCCGTGACTTTGGGCAAGTAACTTAATCTCTCTCTTTTCTTATCTGTGAATAAAATGATACTTAATAGTACCTAGTAGCATTGCAATGAACTCCAAATTATTTAATATTTTTAAAGTTGCTTATAACGGTTTATGGCAATAGCGTTAGTGATTATTTTTGATATTCTTGCCCTCAAAGCTCTTATAATCCAATTAATAGAGAGAATGAATAATAAATCATGTAAAATTGTGTGACACATATGTTAAGTGCAAAATTGCAGGAGAAAAAGATAGCAATGTAATTAGCTATTAAAACTGGTATTTGTACTAGCATTACCAAGATCAAATACTTCTGAGTCTTTATTCCTCCCTCATAAACTCTCTTAGGGTGTTCATTTCCCCCCAGATTTTGTCCTCATAAGTATTAGTTTGAAGCTATGCTACAAATGAGCCTCCATGTTCCACTCCCTGTTAATAGACCCCAGGCTTCCTAGTAGATTGAACATTGAATGATGCCAGTGATTTATTCTCCCCACTGGACCTGCCATGGAACAACATGGCTAAATGCTAAAGGGTATACTATCATGCATGAGTTCTAAGGACTCTGGGCCTATTTCTCCTAGTAGATGGTTTTGGTTTCTTTGTGATTTGAAACAGGTAACGTGAGGAGGAGAAAATTACTGGAAATATAATCCATTGTAAAGAATTGTGAGGGTGCCTTGCAAAGTCATGCAGACATGAAAGCAAGTTTTCACTGCATCTAACTTTCATACAAGGCCAAAGTATATCAGCAAATTATATCTTGTCTCCCCTCTAGCTCACACTTGGGGCCACACCCACCTTTGAGTCATAAAAGGAAATCATAAGCACATTGCGGAGGCACTGAGTCAGAGTGTTCTAGGAGCCTAGATGAAAAAGCCCTGCTCCCAGGTCCAAGTCCCTAAGAGACTCATAGCCCACTTTAAAGCCTCAGTTCTCTAATCTATAAGATGGTGAGGTTTTTCTGAGGGCCAAAGAAGTAGTGCATGTGTGCAAATTCTTTGAAAACTGAATAATGATACAGTTGTATGGTATGATATGACAGAGTTTAGAGTCTAAGAGGAAAATAGAGCAAAATTGATAGTGAAGGCTAACTGGGCCCTAAGAACCTAAAGAAGAAATGCAATTAGCATGTGATGACTAATGTTTGACTTTAGTGAAAGTCACAGCAGGGAAGAAGAGTTAGCTTCAATTTAAACTTACTAATTAAAAAATATATGTTTAAACTTACTAATTTAAACAATTGAGAATATACTTTATTAATTTAAAAAATACTGTCTTGATACACAAATGTTAATGTACAAAGATTTTAGTGGAGCCAGATCTGTTTTGAATTGTACAAGGTATTATATATTAATATATATGTAAAAACATAAACACATTTTCATTTATTTGTGGCTGGCTGCTAATGACTTTCATTAGGGAAAAATGTTGTACATCAATTAAAAATTAAGGACTTCCAGCCAAGATGGAGGACTAAACAGACACCCTACATCTCCCTCCACAACTAAGAAGGAATACAACTACCTCAAAACTAGAGACAACCAGAAGTTCCAGAAAATCAAGCTGCATGGAAATGCAACGAAGATATGAAGAAGAAATACTCATACAAACAGGCAGGAGGAATGGAGCGGATGTGGTGTGGTGGCAGCAGCAGTGGTGGCAGCAGTGACAGCAGCAGACCAGCAGAAAATGCAGCCAAACATTTTAAAAAGTTGAGAGGAATACCTAGGGAGCACTCCCAGCACTAGGCCAGAATGCACAGCTCATGGTTCTAGAGCTGGGGACAATAAAGCCTCATTGCTTCTGACTGTGCAAACCAGTGGGAGTTGGGGTGGAGGAAGAAACTGCTGGTGTCTCAGCAGAGTCCGCTTATTTAAAGGACCACCACGGACCTAGAATATCTGCAGACCCACCCACTCTGGGAACAGTGGCCAGGGCAACAGCTAGAGAGGTGGCAGTTCCATACAAAATGGGAGAAGTGCCTGGAAAGGGGGCAAGTGCTGAACAAGTGGCATTGTTTCCTCTCAGACGCTTCCCCCACACAAAGCACCACAACGTGGAGAATACAGATCACCCTGTACTGATGAATACCTAAGGATTCGCCCCTTACAACTTAACAGGTGCAACAGCTCTACCTAAGACACAGAGGCAAACAAACACAGAAGCCTGTCAAGATGAGAGGACATAGAAATATGACCCAAAAGGGGGAATGGATCAAGGTTCCCGTGGGAGAAATAAGTGATGAAGAGATAACCTAACAGATGAAGACTTCAAAACACTGATGATAAAGATGATCACAGACTTGACAGATATGCTTAAGTATGGCAAAAGCATAAGGGAAGAAGTAAAGGCTATGTGAAATGAAACGAAGGAAGATCCACACAAAACCAATGGTGAAGAGAAGAAAACTGGGGTTCAAATCAATGATTTAGAATATAAAGAAGAAAAAAAATAGGTGACCAGTAAAAAATGAGAAAACAAGAATTGAAAAAAATAAGGAGAGGCTTAGGAACCTCTGGGACAACTTTAAACTTACCAACATCCAAATCATAGGGGTGCCAGAAGGAGAAGAGGAAGAACTAGAAATTGAAAGCTTATGTGAAAAAATAATGAAGGAAAAAATTCCCATATTTGGCAAAGGAAATATACATATAAGTCCAGGAAGCACAAAGAGTCCCAAATAAGCTAGACCCAAAGAAGACCACAGCAAGACACATCATACTTAAAATGTCAAAAGTTAAAGATAAAGAGAGAATCTTAAAAGAGCAAGAGAAAAGCAGAGAGTTACCTACAAAGGGGCACCTATAAGACTATCAGCTGATTTCTCAAAAGAAACCTTGTAGGCAAGAAGGTACTGGCAAGAAGTATTCAATGTGATGAAAAGCAGGACCTACAACCAAGACTACTCTATCCAGCAAAGTTATCATTTAGAATGGAAGGGCAGATTAAATGCTTCCCAGAAAAGGTAAAGCTAAAGGAGTTCATCATCACCAAGCCATTATTATATGAAATGTTAAAGGGACTTATTTAAGAAAAAGAAGATCAAAACTATGAACACTAAAATGACAACAAACTCAACTTTCAACAACTGAATCTAAAAAATAAAAACAAAACAACTAAGCAAACAACTGGAACAGGAACAGAATTATAGTTGTGGGGATTATTTGCAGGGTTATCAGCTGGAGGGGGAAGAGGGAGAAATGGGGAAATGGTGTAGGGACTAAGAAGCATAATTGGTTGGTACAAATTAGACAGGGGGAAGTTAAGAATAATACAGGAAAGGGTGGAGCCAAAGAACTTATATGCATGACCCATGGTCATGAACTAAGTGGGGTGGGATTGCTGGAGGGAAGGGTAGGTACTGGGCAAATGGGAGTAAAGGGAAAAGAAATTGGGACTACAGTAACAACATAATCAATAAAATATACTTTTAAAAAAGGCAATAAAAATAAAAAATTTTTAGCCATACTGGTATATTATGTTCATGACTTTATTCATTGTGATGTCTACAAAAATAAGAATATGCTTAGTATTGTTATTTATTCATAACATATGCTTTGGCTGAAGAATCATTATGACAATATTTGGGACAGCACCTGGGACAAAGCAGGCTCTTAGGAAGCTATCGATAAATACCTGCAAGAACACCTGAGGTCATCTTGGTACTGCAGGTAGGTAACAGGAGGTATTACTCTGTGATTAGTTTTCCCTCCCACCTCAAGGAGTTGATGATTGTAAAAATATTTACATGTGTGAATTCTAAAGAGGATTTTCAAAGGGTTAAGAACCAGTTGTCACAAAGAGAATAAGTGGTATCTACTCTAATGGTTTTCTAACAGAAAATATATTTATTCTCCTAGGTATTAAAGTTTGAGCCTGGCCGTTTCAGGAGGAGGGGGAGACCAAATTCCATGACCCTCGTTGATATCCAATTGGATCACCATGAGCGGTGTGATTGTATTTGCAGCTCCAGACCACCTCGATAAATGAATATGCACATACATTAAGCATGAAATATCTTTTAGTTAAGGAGGGTGTGGTGAGGGTCCCTTTTCCCACCAGCAACCAAACTTACTACAAGCCTGCAAAGCAATAAATACGAGTGGTTGCTGAGTTCCAGCCTAGCTTTGTTAGTGTCACGGCAAGTAGAAAGGTATATCATCAACCTCTATATCCAAGAATATAGGACTGAGTTTAATAATAGTGCCTGAGGATATATCCATGTCTTCATGTAAACAGATCATATGGTTTATCATTATATATAACCAGGTATACCAGAGCTTACAATAAGGTTGATTCATTTAGATCATAAGAGACATATTAAATACATGAAACATGTCTTTGAAATATTTGGAAGATTAGTTTATTCTTAAATTTTGAATCACAAAACAATTTTGTATCTTGCTCTTCTAAAGAAAGCACCTTCATCGGCAGCCGTCCGTCTCGAGAGACGATGGTGTAGCTTATTAAGAGTCTATCTGCACCGCCGAGAATGGCTGTGCAGTCCGACTCGGGAGTGACACGGTATCTGTCTCCTCCCGTGTTGAATCGACATCTTGCGATGATGCTGGAGTGTCCTCTCCAGTGAAGCTGAAGCTACAGAGCCTGGGCAGGGTGATATGGAGGGTCTGCTGTTGCCCATGCAGCAGACCCCCCCTCTCTTCGCAGCTGAAGGGTCCAAGGGAAAGACGGAGTCAATACAGCTTGGCTTCAGGTGCGCCGCAGGAGTTGCCGGTGTTGACTACAATGTCAAACCGCCTTAGGGACTCCGGCTCCGGATTTTCTGTCGGGGTTTACTCCCTTAGCCTTTCCCCTGAAGAGGTATGCCGCAAGGCAGCGGAGGTTTTTTGGAGTCAGAGTTTTCCTTCTCTGACAAGAAAGCACCTTATATAGTAAAAATCAATAGATAAGCTTTTTTTTTTTATGTATACATCTTAATTATTAAAAAAGGAAAAATACAGTTTCTGGGGAAAAGGCACATACCAAACCATTTTTTTTTCCATGAGATACACTACATATTCACCTATGTGGACAATAATTACCTGTCTTCAAAAGCATGCCATAATAATATAGGTACTTTAGAAATTAAGTCATCGGGTCTTCTTTTTCTGCATCTTGCTGAGGCATTCAAATCCATATAACACCAGTCTCAGAAAGTTTTTTTCTCAGAAGCTTTATCATTATAATCCTACAGAAGACAATGTATAAGCTGCAGCAGAAATTTTAATTGTTTTCAAAAACCCATCCATGAAAGTAACTTCTTTGGAGGATAGCATGGAGACTCTGCATGAGCCTTTTAGGAAACTGTTCATTGAAAGATTTGGGCAGTTAAAAGTCAAAAAATTAAACATTGAAGTATTAACCTAACTGGAAAATAGATGGAATATTTGTTATGATCCATAGTTAATAATGGATTCGAACTCTCCAAACTATGCTAATTAAATTTATATATTTTGCTTTTGTGTCCCTGTCTCTTTGATATACAGACATGGATTTACAATGGCATTTTGTATCTGACAAGCCATCATGGATTATTTATAGCCTGAAAGCTTTTGCGTATTAAAACAACCCAAAGTCACTGATGTAATCCCTGATCATGTAGTCGCTCACCATCTCTGATTCCCTGTTTCTGAACTAAGTGAAAGCAGATCTGGGGTCTCTAGTTCTTTTCCAAATCTATGGAGCTTGTTCTAAAAAGACGGACTGCAAATTGTGAGTGCGTGCGTTTGGCCCTGCTCTACCACTCGAAACCTGTTTTTGCATTAATGGTTATCATCGGTGTTTAGAGGAATTTTTCCTCCCTGGCTCCTTACAGTCTATTTTAAAGGAGACTGACTCCAGGAGAAGGAAGTGATTCATCCTTCTCCAAAGTAAGATACTTAAGAGAGCAACACTGAAATCAAGATAGCTCAGGGGCTGCTCAGAGAGAATTACATTTTTCTTCCTGCTGTGAAAGAGAAAAGGAGAGCCAGAGTGCAGGGCCCTATTGACTAAAACCAGTTTCAGTGAGAGCTATGTGACAAGAGCTTGTTAAGTCCCTGTGTCAGGTGAGTGGCCACAGTACACTTGGATTTTTAAACATGGTGCTCTCAGTACCAAATTCTCAACTATGCTTAGCTCATTTCTTCTCAGTTCTTTGAGATGAAAGGCCAATGATTCTTGAAGATATACCTTCAAATTTTTCCTAAAAGTATCCAGTGTTTTTACCTCAGGGGGTGAATGATAAAATTAAGTAGAGATTGTTCAGTTGTCTAAAATCCCAGAGTGTAATCAGAAATAGCTGAGACAGAACACTGTAATAATCAAGAATCACTCTTCCCCTTCATGACCATTTTCAAGTTTCCTATGAAAATATTGGGTTCCTGTACCAAAATCAAAATGTGGTACATCACACTAACTTGTTCAGCTTACATCATATCTGTAAGTATGAAAAATTAGAGTGTTCAACCCAATTTTCAATAAACCTTTTAGCCTACAATTACCGGGATGGTTTTCAGTTAAAGCTCTATCTGTTCTTTTTATTTATTAGCTGAATGAAATGGAAGCAGGCATATTCACTCACTTCTTTTTCTTTTCCTTGTTGTTTTATTAAGACTTCTCCCTTCGTTATCTGTTATCTATTACACTTCCAACATGTAACCAATAAATCTGTTTCATTTCCATCAAAGGAATAAAAAACTCACTGTACAAATTACATTCCAGAACAATCCCTAATAAATCCACCTGAAATAATGCCTTTCATTCAATATGTTTTTATAGGTCAAAACACTTTCAAAAGTAGAATTTTTGTTTTTGTCATATTGGTAACATTCAGCTTTTTCCACTCACAGCAAATGTAATATGCCTCTTCATGAAAAATAAATGTCACTTTTGAAGAAAAGTGTACTCCATTATTTAGTATTCCACTGTAGCTTTAAAAGGTATATAATGTTGCAAGCTTACTTTTGCAAATGCATGAACCGATTTGGAGTGATAACATCTGATTTCTGAAGGCAGAGTTTTAGAATGTTGAGAGAGCACAAAACTTGTACACTGAAAATAGGGTTCTACTCTATCCCTGCCTTAAAGCCAGGCACCAAGGTGGGTCTTGGCTTCTGTTGTTCTCTTAGTGCTTTTGTTGCTTCTCTGTATGACTGTTTCCCCTCAGGCCTTTAAATGAAATACATTCTCCTCTGACATTGCTCACTTGAGAGGTCACAGCCCATCTCTTCCTGTGAGACCTGAAATCAATAACATCATAGACGCATTTTCCTTTTGTCCATCCTCACTGCTTTCCCATCTAGATGGACATCCTAGTGAGTGGGTGAGTGGTGTCAGCTCAGGGAGACCAGTTTAGGAGCTGCACTCATAGAAAATTTGGTTTATAATTTGGGTTGGAGGGGAAGTATAGAGAACTCTTCTCTCCACAAAACAATTTTTTGCTTTTGCTTTTAGCTTAGTCTTTATCATCATGCTACTGGAGACAGGACTAGAGCTGCACAGTGCTGGGTGAAACTCCACGACTTTATTTAGTTTAGTGGTTTTGGGTTGTTTGGGGAAAAAGGAGTAGAAACATATGTATGATTTAGCAAGAATCAATTTTACACGGAAAGAGAAGTTAGTGTGAGGGGGGGACAGGAAAAAGATCAAATAATGCTGTGCATAGTAGTTAATTCAGATAACTTGGATTTTTATGTAAAAAACTCATACTAGACATATACATAAGCAATGTTTTAATGCAAAGGCATTAAGAATTTTATTTCACTTCCTGAAATGTGCAGGTTTCCAGTTTTACTCTAGGAATAATTCAACAGACATATAAATGGTTCATATTATCCTAGGGTCTTCTGGTAGAGTATTTAATTAAAATGCATAGATTAGTATTCATGCCTCAATCCTTGGAAGTATGATTTTATTTATTGACAGCTCTGGTCAAATATGCTGGGAGAGAAAATATTTATAACTCACTGGTTTTATTGACATTCACTTAAATTCTATTGTTTTTAAAGATCAGGTTAAAGACTACACAAGCCTTCAAAACTTGATATAACATCCTGGGGTATTTCCCAAATATAATAGTTAGATATCAACATGGATAAGCAATTAACTGCTTACAACTATGTTTGCTGTTTATGTTACAGTTCTGATTTTGCAAATCAAATTTTATCTTGTTAAAAATAAATTTTATTTCTATAGAATTCTCTGAAAATTATTTTGCAGATTACATTCAAAGGAAGTGGAGCTGAGTCCATAATAAAAGTTACTGTGCTCAGTGAGCAAGTTATGAGCCAAGAATTCTTCATTTTCTAATAAAACATTAGACTTTCCAATTATTTTAAACTGTTAAATTGTTTGCCAGCTTTAGTGGCCAGGATCCAAATGTTAAAATCACTTTTGAATTCAATTTGTATTTTAAATAATGCTTATAATACAAATTCTCTTTTGAGGACTAAAGTCTAGGTCATATTCTCTAACCTATATCTTTGGTTGAGGCCAAATTACAAATTTATACTCTTCTAATATCTTCTAGCCTTTCTTGTTTGCCCTGTTACTTCCACATTTCTCCTCTTTCTCTACCCACAAATCTTCAAGTCAGACTTAGGATCGATGTCTACTTCAGGAAGGTACAGGAGGTCATTTGAGGAGATCAGGACATCAAATGCACCATTTCCCAACTGAGCAAGTAATAAGGCTGAAATTGCCAACTCTTAAGAAATCACTGCTTTTTGAAAGTTGAACACATCAAGTGAATGTTTTCCAATATTTTCCTTTTGGGTACAAATCTCAGAATATGGTAGTGCATATTTATTGACTTCTATTAAATGAAATTTAGCCACATTCAATATGGGGAAGTTATTAATTTAAATGTTTTAATTAGTCATTCAACAACAAAATATGTTAAAGTACACTATCCAGAATGCTTTGGGGTTGAAAACACAAGGTCCACAACAGAGGATAAAATTATAGAAAGATGTTGTAGGTGGCATAAACAAAAAGAACCAAGACCCTCCAGCAAATATATAGGTGAATGTAAGGAGTTTAAAGAATAGAGAGTTAGGTAAGCTCCTGGGTACACAAAGTCCCATGTGATAGCTAGCAAAAAATTTGTCTTTTACATGCAGGAGAGGAAGCCATGAGGCTTTCTGAGCATAGAGTGGGCTACAACTATGAGAAAGAAGACCTTGGGTTTACTGACAAGTCTGCCACTTTCTGTACCTATGTTTTTTCATTTACAAAATCAGAAGGATAGTATGTCCTATAGGTCCTTTCAATAGAACAATTTTGCAATTTTGGAAAATTCTTCAAGAAGGATGGGGGCAGGTTTATAAATTAGGAAGCTCCCCAAAGTTCCAGGGAATGAGACAAGGAGAGAAGTGAGACCTCAGAGACTGGAAGGAAATAGGCCCCCTGTGGTTGGGCAGACTGTGCGTTGCAAATCTCTATGAGATTCTATTTGCATAGACTAAGATGGCAAGAAAGATGAATAAGAGGATTCAAAGGTCCTAATAACTAAATGGGAGGTCAGTGCAGTCTTGGGAGCTGTCCTGGGGGAAGAAGACATGTGAGTTGGAATGTGAGAAAATGTATTCTCCTTGAAAAACTAAGGAGGAAGGAAGGAGAAGCTAATTTTGAGAGAAGAGAGCATGTTCTCTAGGAAGAACTAAGGCTTGTAATGTTCACTGGTAGTCATCTTTAGAGTGAAGAGGCTAGAACCATGAGAAGATGAAGGTAGAACCTGAAGGACATCCGTAATCACAGAGAATAGGAAAAAGAGAGGAATTCAGAAAGCTCACAACTATGTCTTCCAAAGCTTGGTAAATACTTAGAGAAGGCTAGTGAGCCCACTTAGCCCAGCACTGTGCCAGACTATACAGATTTAGAAAAGAACAAAACAGCCATCCTTTCTGCTCTTCCCAAACTACTATTAAACAAAAAATTAAATAAATAAGTATATTTGTTAAAAGCAAAAGCATAACATGGGATAACATTAAAAGATAGAATTTGGATCAGGGACAGAGGGGGTTTCCTTAAGAAGATGACATTGGATCAGAAACAGAAAGTTGAATAAATATTAGCAATGGGGAAAGTGGAAGGAAAGTGAGGCATTAATATGGTCGCATTAGAAAAAAACATTTTTGTGTGTGTCTGGATTAGAGATATTTTGAATGTTTAATGAACCAGACAGGTGTTGAAAGAGAGGTGAAGGTAGTTGTTAAGTATTTTCCCGAGGCTTCTGGCATAACAAACTGGAAAAGGAGAGGTGCCATTTGTTGAGGTAGGGACATGGGATTAGGAGATTTGGGGGAGATCAAGAATTCAGTGTGAGATATTAATGTCAAATGGTCTTTGACATATCCAGTTGAAGATATTAAATAGACAGGTCTGTGGTCTGGAGCTTTGAAGAGGGATCTGGGAATGAGATGTAAATCTGGGCATCATTAACATGTAGCTATTAAAAGCCACAGGAATGGTTGAGTCACTTAGGGAAGGGGGAATATTGTGGAGGAAATAATCACAGGGAAATTGTAAGAGTATAAAATTACCCTGAGTACCAGAGGAAGAAATTGCTCCAAGGGGAATGGGCCAATTTTATCAAGTATTGCAGAGAAGATGTAGGAGACACCTACTGATTTAACTGCCCTAAAACACTCCTCCCTATTCCCACCTCCACTCCTTTTCTGGGAAAAGCCACTTTATAGTGGCACTGTGCAATAGAAATTTGTGATGATGAGAATGTAGTATATCTGCACTGTCCCATTAGTGTAGCCACTAAGTATATGTGGCTATTGAGCTCTTGAAATGTGAGATGTAGCTGAAGACTTGAATTTTACATTTAAATGTGAATAATCACATTGTGAGTAGGGACTGCTATATCAACTGATGCATCTCTGAACTCTAGACATCACCACCTACAGAGTTCTGGCCACAATAACCACTTCATAGTAACACACACACACGCGTGCACACATGCACGTGCGTGGGCACACAGTCACGCGCACGCCCACACAGTCACGCGCCTCAGCTGAGTGTCCAGGGTAGCTGCACATGACCCCACCTGGGACCTAAGCCTTCCTTGGAATGTATAGATAGAACCAAGAGATGTAGACAGTTCCCTTTAATTATTTGGGTGGTAGGATGTAAAAATCAATGTCGATTGACAGCCATTCTCCTTCCATATAGACCAAAAGTCCAGAGAAAGTCAAACTACAAAGGGAGAGGGAAGAATGACACCAATGTTCAGAAAGTAGCTGAGTATCCTGAGGGCATCCCTTGTCCCCATAGGTCCTGATGTCTGACCAAATCTGACTCCTGGAGTCTGAGAATGCCAATGGTAAAGGTGTGAGTCATGTGATAAAATAATGTGGGAGTATGATGAAATGGAGGTTTGGAGTTAAAACTATTTTCTGGAGAAGTTGATTAGTGACTGGAACGAGAGAGATACAGTCAATTCTTATTATTCTCAGTAATTACTGTATGTTCTATAACATTACTACAGAATTAGTGAATACTGAATCACAGCTTCTGGGAAAACTACAAGGTTAGGTTACTGAGAGCTTCTGGTCACAACATGTATCTCAATCAATCAATACATAATGTTATTTTATGTGTGTTTCTGTTTAAAGACACCTTATTTGATATATTTTGTTGATTCGGTAACATTGAACTCACAACCAGCAGCACTATAACTCATGCCTAAGTAAAGTTTATCTAACACATAGGTCATCATGAGTCACGTCACAATCTCCTTGTGCTTAGGAATCCCAGACAACACTTCAGCACTATACTTGAAGGCCATTTTAAATGGTAAAATCACAAACAAGATGCACAAAACTGTGAAAAACATGATACAAAATAGATCATGAGAAGAACACTTGTTTATGAGAGCTGAAGCAAGAGGTAGAATGTCACCTTGAATGACCTTAACTGGGAACATGTGTTTCAGACAACTCAAACTTTTTAGTAATCTGTGCATGTTCATAATGGCCACAATAACAACCCCACCACATGTATTGATTTTGGAGGTACATATAAATTTTCTGGACTAGGCAAATTTGCAGCAATCAAAGCTGCAAAAGATGGATATTTGCTGTAATAATAGTGCCTTTTTATTGAGTATTTACAATGCACTAGAAAGTTTTCTAAAGCTTCCATGTATTTAGTTAATTTTCATAACTCAGTGATAAATGGTTTCTGTGAAATTTAAAAAATAATATTGCAATTGTTTTAATAATAATGTTACAATTTAAACTTACTTAAAATTTATACTTAATAAAAATATAAAGCAATGTTATTTTGTTTATTATGCTTCATAACGAGAAAAACATAAAGCACAGAGAGTTCAAGTAAATTTCCCAAGGTCAAAAAGTAGTAAACTCCAGGCAATTCCTCTATAATCCACAGCCTTAATCACCTTACAACCCCATATTTCCAAGTCACTGGATAGGAGGCAGAATTAAAGAATTTCTTTGTAAAGTCTTCTCATCTAAAATCTCAAGCATGGTCATCAGTGAACATTCTGGTCAAGCTTCATTTCTTTAATTCATAATAACTATCTAATATAACATAAGATAAGCACAATTCTAGGTACCAGGGACAATAAACATAACAAGGAACAACACATGTTCCAGCTTCCTGGAATTTATACCAAGGTAGAAACAGAAAATAAACACATATAATTTCATATAATGATAAGTGCCATAAGAACAAAAAGTAAGTTAGAGAATCTAAGGAATGTCTTCTAAGGAGGTGACATTTTTGCTCAGATCTAAAGGAAGAGAAAAGGTAATAGGTAGAAATATGTTGGGGAAGAGCATTCTATGCAAAGGAAGTAACAAATGCAAAGATCTTGATGCAAAAAGAATCTAGGGATGGTGTAAGAAACAGCAAGAAGGACAGAGTGAAGTAGGCAAGGAACTCGATGGTGAGAAACCAGGTAAAAGAAGTGGCAGGGCCAATGTATATGGGGGTCTCATAGCGTGGTAAGGAGTTTCTATTTTGAGTGTGCTGGAAGTGCTTAGTTTTAAACAGGGAAGTGAAATAACATGACCAATTTTAAAATTTTTCTCACCGTGTAGAAATTTGACACAAGGAAAATGAGAATAGAAGAAGCTTAAGGAAGCAAACAGGAGAGAGGAGAAGCTTCATCCAGGGAGGCTGAAGTAGAGGAATTGAGAAGCAGGCAGTTTCAGGACTATTTGAAAAGGAAAGCTGTAAATTTAGAGCACAAGGCAAAGAGATGAGTCAAGAACGTCTCCAAGGATCCAGGCCCAGACTCCCCAGACTCCTAGGCTAATGTTAGAACATTCACCTGATGGGGAAGACAATGAGTGATTGAAGGAGGGTTGGGCGATGAAAGATTCAGTAGTTTCTTCAAACTTTTACAGCCTTTTACTAAATTCAAAATCCTTGATTTTTTATGTTGATTTCTGGTTCTCCTGAAAAGTTTGCACCTCAATATGTTGGAGTAAATCATCTTACTTATTCATTGAAAGCTTCATTTTATAAAAATCAAAACAAAAACAAACTTTTTCCCTAGTTAAACATTATCTTAACCTCAGTTAAAATTATGGTTATTACTAGAATAAAACCTGAAGATTTGTGTGATGAATTACTTGCCACCATATATACAAATATACCTAAATGAAGACACTTGAGTATAATCTAGAGCTCTGACAAGATGTGGTAAACAGATTCACAAATAACCTTTGTTGAGAAATATAACCTGCACTCATCTGACACTGCAATGGAGAAACAACAAGATCAACAACAACACAGACCAAATCAGCAAGTGTATTAATTGAAAAAAACAAAAAACAAAAAACTATTTTGGTCAACTATCTACCCAGAAATGGTTTCAAAACCAAACTAAAAATAGTTCTCTGAATTCCAATACCTCAAGTTCACCCCATTAGGCTTTACAAGAACTGAACTCATTTCCTGTTTTATCCATAGGAGGAAACATATTTCTCCAGCAGACATTTTAATGAAATATATGAGCATTTGCACAAGACTGGGACTAACATGACTTTCCTTTTTCTTCTCATAGAAATTAAAAATAGAATAAAAGCCATAGAGCTTTGAATAATAATAGGTCTAAATTTTATCTTAAAATAGAATAAAGGAAGCAAGGCAGCACTTAATCATCATCACAACATTGTATCTAGAATACATCTAAGGTTTGATAACATTTTTTTTCAGTGCTTTGTTCACCAGCCATTTTTTGAGACACTACTATGTTTCAGGCACTATACATGGTGCTAGGAGTAGGCTAATAATACCATCTTAATTCTTGCCCTTGCTGTACTTTCAGTCTAACACTGATAGGTAGTACAAAATTGATTATCTGAGCAACTTTGAGAACCATGGAGATCAGGGCCTCTCCACTTCCCTTTGACAGTGTCTCAAGCTCAGATCTATTGACACTTGAGGCTTCATAATTCTTTGTTCGGGGAGGGGGTTGTCCTGTGCATGGCAGGCTATTTAGCATCACTCTTGGCCTCTACTTACTAGATTCCAGCAGCACCCAGATCCCATTAGTAAAAAATTTTTAAATGTGTCCAGATATTGCCAAATGCCCCCAGAAAAAGAAATTTATCTCTCCATAAGATCTTTAGAAGATGGTATTAGCAATATAATTCTAGTTTTCTCTGGGGTCTCCCATTTATTTGTTCTGCTAAGTTGCCTTTTAGCAAATGGTATTGCCTGCTGAGGAGATTGAGGATTAGGCTAATGTGGACAGGCCAGTCAGTCAAACCAGGCAGAACTGTTCTTAGAAGGCAACAGAATTCTTTTGCCAGCTTCTGAAATACAAAAGCAATAACTGTTTCTGGACAAAAATATCAGCTTGCAGAATATTCATTTATTCAACAAAAAAGTTATTAGTTGTCTTCTCCCTTTTAGACAAGGCACGATTTGTAGGTGCTTGGGATAGGGAACAGAACAGACCAAATATCTCTGTCCCTGTGGAGTTAAGTGTGGCTATGTGTGATAGATTGGATTATTTGCCCCAATTCTTCACCTCTTTTTTACATCTACATGAATGACCTGGCTTCACAGACAGGGTTTACTTCTGTATCCCTTGGTTATAGTTTTGATCACATGACTTGCTTTGGGCAACAGGATGGACAACAGGATGTCAAGAGACATAATGCAAGCAAGGTATTGAGATGAACTTGCCAAGTAGAGTTTGCCCTCTTGGGCTTCTGCCATCCCAGTGGGAAAAAAATTCCCTGGCTACCTGGCTAGTCCACTGACTCTCTAAGAGGAAGATAAGAAACCTGTTACATAGTGCTATCCCATGAGACTTGAATCTTACAGAAGACCACCCAGCCTAGCCTTGTCTAGATCAGATGACTCCCGGCCTGCATGCAGATGCAGGATAAATACGAGCTTATTGTCTCATGTCACTGAGATTTTGCAGCAGTTTGTTGCACAGCAGTACACCTCACTTTAGCTAATGAAATTAGATTAGATGTGGAATGTGTCAGTTCTATGGGGGAGAGGAATCTTTAAAAGCCACTATGTATTGCCCCAGCCCCTTCCTATTGCAGCAGTGATTATGAAAGTTTACAAGGTCTATCCAGAAAAAGTCCAACCATTGTTAATATAACAAGAACAGTTTGCACAACATCGGTGTAAACTGACAGCCATATAGAGTGGACTAGAATGTGCATGTGTGAACAATGATGACTTCACTGTACTAGTCAGTGGGGGCAGTAGACACTGTTGAGTGAGCATGTGTACTGTGTGACCATCACATTCAAAATGACTGATTGAGTAGAACAATGAATCTACATCAAATTTTGTGTTAAGCTTGAACATCCTTCCTTGGAAACTATTCGGGTGATTCAGAAGACCACGAATATGGGCAAATGGTGATTGGCAGCTTCATTATGACAACGTACCCGCTCATGCATCATGTCTCATGCAGTTTTTTTGTGAAACATTAAATCAACCAGGTGACTCAGCCCCGCTATAGCCCAGATTTGGCGCCCTGTGACTTCTGGCTTTTCCCAAAAATAAAATCACCTTTGAAAGGAAAAAGATTTTAGACCATCAGTGAGAGTTAGGAACATACAACATGGCAACTAATGACAATGGGGAGAACTTTATGAGTTTCCAAGGTACCTACTTTAAAGGGTACTGAAGTGTCATCATCCTATGTACACTATTTCTTATATCTTGCATCTTCTTCAATAAATGTCTTTATTTTTCATAGTACATGGATGGATACTTTTTGGACAGACTTTGCATGTTAAGTCACAGCTGATATCAACCTGGTTCCCTGGGTGACTATGTTGAACAGAATCCCTGATGACCCACACTAGATATACAGCCTCAGAAAAAAATAAAACTATGTGGTATTAGGTGATGTCATTTCTGTTACTGATACTGCCACATAACCTAGCTTGACTGATATGGGAGGTCTCCATAAAATTTTGAGGTCAGGAATGGCGTGATTTGACTCATAAATAAATAACATTGGCTATGTTGAGAATAAACTGACATGGGTAGGGGCAGAAGCTAAGAAGTAGATTAGGGGGTGGTTAAGGAAACCAAAAATGTAGGCAAGAGATTAAGGTAGCCTAGGGGACTATGGTAGCTATGAGAAATGGAGCTGATGCCACCTTAGAAAAGATTAGGACACGAAGCAGTTACTGGAACTCCAGAGGAAATAGAATCATGTAGTGTAGGCCAGTTTGGGAAGAATGGTGACCTTCATAGCCAGGTTGAAGCAAAGTCACATGGAGAAAATCAGGGGCATACATACCTTCACCCAGTGGTTCTCAAAGTGAGGTTCCCAGACCAGCTGCATCAGCAACTCCTGAGAAGTTAAAAAATGCAAATCCTTGTCTCACTCAAGAATCAGAAACTCTAAGGTTGAGGTCCAGCACTCAATTTAACAATCCCTGCATGTGATTCAGATGCATTCTTAAAGCTGAGAACCAATGAAGCAATCTTATTCCTTCTACCTAATCTCCTGTTAGGGCTCCTTCCCATGACCCAAACCAAAGGAAAGAGCAGAAAAATATAATTCTCCTGTGTGCCTGGAAGAACAACTGGAAATATTTGCTGAATACCACTAAAAATCTTTAGTGGTATAAACCCAGGTCCTTATAATGATCTAAAAAATTCAATAAAATTTGGTTTCCACTAGCTTCCTAACTTCACCCGCTGCCATTCAACCTAGCACACCCTATTCCAGTTCTATACAAAGTAAGCTCCTACCTTAGGTCCTTAGCACTTACTATTTATTTTGCCAAGAATATTCTTTTATTAGATATTTTCAAGGTTTTGTCCCTTATGTTCTTTGAAACTTTACTTTAAATACTTTAGCTAAAATTGACTTTCCTTCAATTATTGAACCCCTTTCCCTGCTTTTATTTACTGAAAGCCAGAAGACTTCTTTCCTTTTCACATAGTAGATACATTTTACTTATTTATCTACTTGCCCTCGTTATAAGCTCCACAGAGGCAGATTTTAGTCTGTTTTGTTCACTATTCCAAGCACCTATCATTGTGCTTTGTCTATAGGGGAGAAGGCATCTAATACCTTTTTTTGTTGAATAAACAAATATCCTGGAAGCTGATATTTTTTGTCATCAGAAACAGTTGTTGCTTTTGTATTGGCTAAAGGACTCTGTTGCCTTCTACGATCAGTTCGGGCTGGTTTGATGGACTGGTCCATCCACATTAACCTAATCCTCAATCTCCTCAGCAGACAATATCATTTGCTAAAGGCAGCTTTGCTGAGCAAATAAATGGGAGACCCCAGAGAAAGCCAGAATTTTGTACTTACCCTACTTAGATCTTGATAATTAGTCTCTTTGTAAGTACATCCTCCTTGAATTATCCCACTTTAAATGAGCCTCTGTGTGACTAATATAGGAGTCTTGGAGATAAATGAATAAATATTTTTTTAAATGTACACATAGCCAATAGTGTCAAATGCTGCTGAAGGGACAAAGTGAGGATTTATAATGGACCTTTGATATCATGATAGACTGTTTGAGAAAAAAGCCAGTTAGGGTGCATTTGAGACAGAATGGTAGGAAGTATGTATATAATCTGGAAATTAGCCCAGTTCCCTAAAAAGCCTCAGTAATATTGAGAGCAATACTATTAGGCTCTGAGTTATCCATAATTCAGTTTGCTAACCATGAAACCAGACATCAGAAACCTGCGAGTCATCCTATACCCTCATTTATTTAAACATCAAATCAATTAACAAACCATGTAAATTATTCAGTAGCGGTGGTTCCCAAACTTGGGGATGTATCAGATTCATCTTGAGGGCTTGTTAAACCAGAATCACAGGCCCTACTCCCAGAGTTCTGATTCTGTAAGTCTCCAGGTGATGCTAATGTTGCTGGTCATGGGACCAACTTTGGAGACCATAAGAAGAATATAAGCTGGGAAAGTTAAGCTCGGGGAATCCAGTGGCTTATGTGCTAGAGTTTTGTTTTGTTTTATTGTCTGATTTTCTTTAAGTGTATGGGTGTTGCATATCTGACTTCACAGGCCACGGTGAAGTTCATCATCTACTTGGGAAAGCTATTAAGGTAAGTGTTGAAAGTCACCTTTAGAAAATGGAAGAGTAACAGCTGAATGTTAAAGTTGTTTATTTAACAAAATGAGGTTTCAAACCTCTCTTGAAAATCACTGGGCTTAAGGAGTTTTGAATATTATTTTTGAGTTCTTTAATCATTTCTCTTATCAGTTTTGTGATTCATCATATTTTCAAAGGTGCTACACTTATCTTGTGTAAAGAGTTGCATCCTTTTTTCCCTGTGAAACAGTACTTATCATTTTATGAAAAATAAACTGGTAAGATTTCTATAGAGCACAAAGCAAGGTTATGTCTCCAGACAGAATGTATTTGTAGGATTATAGTGCATTTCTGTATTGTTGATGAAATGCAGTTATGTTAAATTGTCAGTATTTTCCTAATTGACCCACCTTTCTTATATAAGCATAGCTTAAAATCCTATGAAAGGGTAACTATTCAATCTTCACAAAATATATATTGATTTAGGATCACCCCTAAAATGGCCAAGACCACGAATTTAATCTGTAGACAGGTTAATGGTTGTGTTAAAATTTATCTGAAATGAGCCGATGGCTAGGAACCAAATGTGTGGGTAGTTGGCAAACTATTAAAGAAAGTTGGCTTATTGGGGTTTCAAGTGTCTATCCAGAGAAGGAAATTATTGTTGGTAAAAAGTGAATTTTTTTAAAAATATATTTTTACTCCTTTTGTTAGAGATAGGTTTATGAAAAAACTTAAAAAATGATTAAGGAAAAGTAGCTCCATCTAATGTAAGCTATGAGACAGCAAGAAATATTATTGTCAATATAATTTTTAAAGAATGTGTTTTTTGGTCAGGTGAACATTTGGGTGGACACATTGGATGGTAGTGTTGAGGAGAGCATGGGCTGGAGGAAAGAAGGAGCTCTGAGGAAAAAGAATGAAATGGGGAGCTGAGTAGAAAGCTCTGGGACAAGATAGAGAAGAGGCTGGTCCAGGAAGCCTGACCAAAGTTAGGCTTTGGAAGGCAGTGATGATGACAGTTTTGTTCTGAAGCCAAGGAGGAAATCGGGACTCTGACAGATGGACAGAAAGCATCTTACTTTTTACAGACAAAGACAGGAGGAGCTAGGGATAAGAATACCACAGCCTAACCAAACATAAACTTATTTTGGAGAGGTTGAGAAGGATAGGAGAGGGTGGGGGAGCCTCAGCACCACCCCGCTGTAAGCTGAGCAGGACTGACAGTGACCACAGGAGACCTGTCATTTACCAAATTTCCCTCTGGTGGGTACTCTGAGTTGCCCACAAATCTTAGTCAGATATTTTCACATTGTAAATAGATGTTGGAAAAAACACTGAGCTAAAATAGAAATGGGCAAAAGGAAAAACATATTCCTACCTCCTCTAGTCCCACCCCCAGGTGGTAGCAGCACACAGTTTCAAACAACAAAAAACATTTTCCTCATTTTCCGCACGGAGTCTATTAACTGACCCACTATCTCTATAACAGGGCTCTTTCCTTCAAAACCCTGGGAGAAAAGACTGCGTATATACCCTTGGTGAACAGGAGCCAGGAGCATTTAATACTAGTCATTCTGATCATGGCTCAAGCAATAGTTGCTAATATGCATAGAGTATATGCAGGATTGTTCTAAGTATGCATCATCACTCATTCATTTAACTCTTATAAAAATCTTATTCTTTTACCATGCACATTTTAAAGATGAGACAACTAAGAGGGAAAATTGTATGTTGCAAAGCTAAAAAGGTTCAAAAACAGAACTAAACCCAGAAGGTCTGGTTTCAGGGGCCTCTGCTCCTACCCACCATACTATACAGACCTATGAGAAGAGGCTGTTCTTCTGGGCTCTGGTTCTTCAGGGGATATTACAGTTGGATTTGAAACAGTAGAACACAGACCAAAATTGAGGATCATGAATAAACCCCATGCATCTGTAGTTTGCTCATGCTGTTTCTTCCTGTTTGGCATCTGGCTCATGCACACTACCCTTCTCTGTTCGGTGAGCCATTTCACATCTTCCAAAGTCCACCTTCGTACCACTACCTTACAATGTCTTCTTTGCCCCCTCCCCTTGCTCTTTCACTTACACTCTCTAGCATTCTCTACAAACCTTTGCTTCCTATACCCTTCATGACATTTCATCCTATGTAATCATTCATTCATGTAACTCGATATGCCCTGTACTCTCTAGAGGTTCTATCTTTATCTTCTTTGAATTCCTAATGCCTAATGCAGTGTGTGACAAATAAAAAGTGTCCAATAAACTGAATTAATTAAACAATCAATTAAATGTCCTGAAAATCATTGTCTTTCTCGGCACATGAGTCACTAGGGTTATATATTTCACTAACTAGACACTTTAGGTGTCTGTAAGAATTATAAATGCAGGGCAGTCTTCTTGACTTGGAAATTAGAGGATTAAAAAATGAAATGACTTATTTCAACTCTGATAACACTCTTCACATTGACTCCAATTCCTTGTAACTTGTGTATGTGTTTGCTGTCTTGGTTCCTGCTATATCCCCAGGCCAGGGGCAGTTAGTGGTATCAAGTGGGTGCTTCTGGTCACTTTCTAGAATCAGAGACCTATGTCTCTGCTGCCAACTTTCTCTAAAATCTTGGGGAAGCCTTACCCATTCTGGCCTCAGTTTTCTTCCCTTTATAATAATAATCAATTTGAATTAAAGTATGTGTTTTACTTCCGTAGAGACATGAGATTTTTTGGTCATGGAGAGGCATGAGATTTCAGGTCTATAGAGCTGTACATTCACAATGGTAGAATGGTCAGAAGTACTTAGCAATCAGCGAGCCAGCAGAGGGCATTCTCAATTCCATTGTCATTGGAAGAAAATGTCAACAAGGGCACTTTATGGAGAGCAGAGCTGGCAGCAGTACCCAACTGAGTGATCACACAAATGACAATGATCTATTTAACTGGGGATGCTCTGGATTAGAAGACATGTAGTTCTCAACCTCTCTGAAACTTTGATATAAGCAGCTGAAAAGAGAGAAAATAAACTGATTGGAAGTAACTAGAATCCAAGTATTCAAATGGTGTTTCAACACAGTGATCAATGAACATAATACCATTTCTGAGTGTTCCAAACTCTCACTTTTTCATTGGAAGTCACACTAAGCTTAGGGCAAAGGGAAACCCTCCTATTTCTCTTGTTTGCATATCAGAGGTAAATACAATTTACACAAAACTGAAAAAGCACAGGGGCACCTCAACCTTTTCTTTATTCTTCCTAAAACAGCAAACTCAGAAGAGCTGAGGCTGGAAACATGGTCTGGGACTGATATGAAAATGAGAACACCAGGCTTCACACTTGGCAGCTTCTGATTCCTGTGAAGTGAAAATTTTTTGCTTTGAAAGCAGTGTTGAAAGATGGTAAGAGATATAAGTGTGATGTTAACGATTTGTATTCCACTCGTGTTTTCTCAAAAGGCTCAGGGCTTGAAGACCCATAACATGTTGAATAACCATAGTCAAAATTGTCAGCAGCTTCCTTTCCAGCTGCTTGGTGCAGCAGCTGATAAGCAGCCTCTGTGTACAGCAGCAGTCATTGAGTTACCTCTGCAAGCTCTGGAGATTCAACAGCTGCAGTTCTTTCCTACATCTGACGCTCCTGGGGGGCTGGGGGAGGGAGCCAATGAGAAGTGACAAACCAGCCACAAGCTATTGAACACTAACACAGCTGCAAATTCTTCAACCTAAGCAGCATCTGGCACCATCTCCATAAAGAGGTGGCTGTTTTTATAAAGAAAATATAGTTCCCCAAGGGTCAGTGACAGAAATTTAGATACGAAATTTAGTGACCATCTTTTATTTAAAGCTTGGTTACTAAGTTCCCACACTTTGTAACTAAAGTATGAAGTTTGAAATACACAACAGCCCACAAAACAAGCTGGCATGGCAATAGAGAAATATAGCTGTAACCAGGGACATTATTGAATATTAATTTGCCTTTTCCTGTGGGAAACCTTGAGATGCCTTTCGGTATTCCAGGCAGCCAATATACATGTTTCTTGTGAACTGTGAGGAGTAGGTGAAGAGAAATGTGGTGTACTGTATTGGACTGCAGGTGCTAAAGGGGTGGAGGACACTTTTTGCTATCACACCAAGGTGCAGAATCCTTGCACTGAGGGGAGAACCCAGAGCATGAGATCATGTGGCACAACACAGGCTGGATTCCTTAGTGAAATGATAGAGACTTAGGTGAATTTCATTATTTTAAAGCTGTGCATCACTGCAACTCTCCCCAAGAACTCCTTAGAGAAACAGCTTTTGATAGGACACTGCAGTCTAACCACAAAGGGTCTAGTTGCTGAGGACAAACCTTCTAGGACCGGATGATAAATGTGTATGCTGGGAACTATTTAGAACTATACGTGAGCTTGGAGCCTGTGATGGAGCAACCAGTAGGACAGGGTAACAAGAGCCATCTAAAGAGACAAGTGGAAAACATTAAGTGGTGCCCCCAGAGAAAAGGCACACTTCAGCAATGCCGAGACCTCATACGCTTATGGAGTTTTCAGGGACGGCTCCAGGCTTGTAGGACCCCAATCTTAAGGGGAAAATGCATTTCAGTTCTTCTTGTTGTGATCATCCCGGGGCAGGGTAGCAGTTGGGCCACCATGAAAAGCGGTGATCAGGAAGGCTGTGGATTCAAAAACTAGGAGTTGTAAAGCATGGCATTGAAACAGCTCCATAAACTCCTGGTGGGGGAGGTGTGATGAAGTGTTAAAGTGTCAGAATAATCTGGAAGTAAACTTTTGAATTTTTTTAAATGTTATTAAAGGTTATATTTCAAACCAGACAAGATTAGAAGGTGGTTGAATATTGTTAATGAAGCCTACACTTAATAACATCTCATAATGCACACACAAAGCACATTTGAAAAGGACGTTAACAGTATATGAAAATGCCTAACAGAATGTCTGAAACAGTAAGTGCTCCCCACCCAATGTAAACTGCTCTCCAGAGCTAATCCTGTGAATGAAGCCCAAACCAAGGTTTTACACCAGCCTGCACTAGGGAAATTCTGCTCATGACCAGAAGTATGTATCAGTCATCCAGTTCAGATACCACGATCTCTTAATATTTGCTAAATTCAGAATTTTAAAACATCTAATAAACAGTACTGCTCTCAAAGCATCTATCACTTCATTAATATAAACCAGTGACTCTCAGCCCTGGATTTACATGTGTATTACCTAAACATCTTTGAAAAATACAATACTGCCTGAGAAATTCTGATCAAATGGTCCAGTGCAGGGCAAATATGTTTGTATTTTTTAAGTTCCTCAGGAAATTCTCATGCGTAGCTAAAATTGAAAAACATTGATATTGCTGGTCTCTTAATTAGTTTCCCATGCCACAATTTTCCCCTGTACTTAGCCACCAGAGGCCTTTTTCTCATCAAATTATATCTAAGTTTCTCATTAAAAATCTTTAATAGTGTCCCATGGCACAGTGAAGTGAATTTAAATTCTAACCTGGCATTCAAGATCCTTTGGCATCTACTTTCAACCTACCTTTCTAATTCTATATTTTGCCACATTCTATGAAACTATGCAATTCAACTTAATAAGTCTTCTATTTTCCCAAAAAGCATATGCATGTATGTGCCTCAACAATGGCCCCACACTTTCCCTGTAAAAAGTGCCCTGCTGCTACTTTTGCTAATCTAGCAAAAGCTACTCATCTTTCAAGACTCCACTTTAATGTCAGTTTCCACAACCTCTCAGCAGATTTAAATGATTACATCCTCTCTGCTCCCTTAGTCATATGTGCACACTACAATCAATTCCATGATTATTAGAGGCTCATATGACAGAGACAATGCTAAGTGGTCAGCACATTCTAGCTCATTTTTCTTTTCCTTGACAGACAGGAAGAACATATTTCCTAGCCTTCTTTATTGCTGTATTGGGGTCAGGCACTGGCTCCTAGCCAAAAGAGTGTAAATGGAAGCAATGAAAGCTATTCCCAGAAATGGCTCTTAAGAAGATCCCACTGAACCTCCTATTTTCTACCTTACTATAACATCCTGAGAACAACTGGAAATTTCTTAAGTTCCAGGACCGTGCCTTAGTCATCTTTGCATTCCTAAGAACTAGCAAAGTGTCTAAAACATGCAGTAGGTGCTCAATAAACATTTACAAATTAATGCCAGTGTACAGTAAAATAAAAATAAGTTAGACATTTAGAAACAAATATAAAAGCTTGTTACTGCTGACAATGCACAACAAGGGTCAATAAACAGGGATGTAGTAGACCAAGAATTGAAAAAAATGAGGAAAACTCCCCAAATTTTGGGAAGGAGTTGCACATACAGGTATGGGAAGCACGAAGTGTCCCAGGTGAGCTGGACCCAGAGGAGACCACACCAGGATGCATCATGATTGAGATGCCAAAGGTGAAAGATAAAAGATAAAGAGCAAATCTTGGGGGCAGCAAAAGAGAGGCGGAGAGTTGCCCACTGGGGGCTGGAGGACTATCAGCTGATTTTTCAGAGGACACTTTGCAGACAGGAAGGGACTGGCAAACAGTATTCAATGTGATGAAAGGCAACGTGCAACCAGGATTACTCTATTCAGCAAGGCTATCATTTGGAATGGAGGGGCGGATGAGGTGGTTCCCAGACAGGGTGGAGCTGGGGGAGTTCATTATCACCAAGCCATTATTATGTGGGGTGTCGGAGGGACTTGGGGGAAGGAGGATCAAAACTGTGGACACTGGGGTGGCGGCGGACTCGCAGCTATCGGCAGCTGAATCTGGAGAATAGAGACAAAATTCAACTGGGCAAACCAGAGTGGGAGCAGGATCATAGGTATGGGGATAATAGGAGGATTATTAAGTGGGAGTTCCCCCTGGCTGGTTTGGCTCAGTGGATTGAGCGTCGGCCTGCGAGCTAAGTGTCGCTGGTTCGATCTTCCAGTCAGGGCACATCAGAGAAGGAAAACTCTGACTCCAAAAAACCTCCGCTGCCTTGCGGCATACCTCTTCAGGGGAAAGGCTAAGGGAGTAAACCCCGACAGAAAATCCGGAGCCGGAGTCCCTAAGGCGGTTTGACGTTGTAGTCAACACCCGCAACTCCTGCAGCGTACCTGAAACCAAGCTGTATTGACTCCGTCTTTCCCTTGGACCCTTCAGCTGCGAAGAGAGGGGGGGTCTGCTGCATGGGCAACAGCAGACCCTCCATATCACCCTGCCCAGGCTCTGTAGCTTCAGCTTCACTGGAGAGGACACTCCAGCGTCATCGCAAGATGTCGATTCAACACGGGAGGAGACACTGTCACTCCCGAGTCGGACTGCACAGCCATTCTCGGCGGTGCAGATAGACTCTTAAGAAGCTACACCATCGTCTCTCGAGATGGACGGCTGCCGACGACGAGTAGACCAAGAGGTAGAAAACTGTTTCAAAAAAGTCAGTGTATCCTTTGGGAAAGTAACTGACATATGTGGAGGTCAGCATGGCGTTTGTCTTCAGACCAGCTAAAAGGCTATGGAAAAGGTTTATAATGATGGCGATAATCAACATTATAATTTATTGTATTTGCTTAACATGCCATATGTTCTCCAAAATGTACTACTGCCTACTATTTAATTTGATCCAGAAAACAATACAGAGATAGCTGCAGCAGATATTATTATTTCTACTTGAGATAAAGAAATTGAAGTCCAGTGAGATTAAGTTCACTCAAGGTTACACCTTAAGTAGTGGTAGGATTAGAGTCCACCTGCCTGTGAGCAGTATGCTGTCTGTTACTCCGCACCACCTCCTGACTTAAATCTGACATCTACTTGCCACAGGAGATTCTCAATTATCAACTGCAAAAATTTAAAATAGTACAGAAGCAGGTGCACCACAGTCTACTTCAGCTACACTGATTAGTCAACTCTTAAGGCTCTTACTGTTGTTCTTGCAATGGCTTGGTCTCTGAGGTTCATAAAAAATGGCCAGATTGATAGAGAACTAAGAAAGCCAGGCTTAGAATTCTGAGCAGCAGACATAATGCAACACAGGAACCAGTGGCAACTTCTAGGACTCCCTAACATAGGATAATAAAAAAACCAAGAGTTTTATTTATATGAGAGTTTTGGTAAACCTGTAAGTCAAAGAGACTAAGCCGAAACTTCCATGAGGCTAGATTTATCATGTAGAAGGTGGGCCTGGACAGCATCTTCATCAGGTCAATGGAGGAGGTAAGATCATGTTGAGAATGAACAAGACAAGGTTATGTGTTTAGTACCTTCATCTCACAAATGATTTCAAGGATAGGCCACCTCATGAAGGCCCCTAATTGAGGAACAACTCAGAGCCTGTATTCTGACTAGGGAAGTCTCTTTCACTTAAAGAGGGAGCTCATCACTAGTAAGATCAGCAGAGCTGTCCTCAGAGGAGGTGATGTACTATGCACACTGTGCAATCCAAGTGTCTTTCTGTTCTTTCCTCTCCAGGGATGACTGTAAAATGGTTTAGTATCTAGTACATTAAACTTAAAGAAATGCTACAATAGTAATACTGCCTGCGAAATTTGCCTAAATTTAAAATTCTTATATAACTTAGTAGATAAAGCATCATTCTAATAATAATATTAGGCATTAAGTATTAAAAGACTACTATGTGCCAATTAAACTTTATTTATTACAACCTTATTTATCTACATCATGTGTTAAAAGGGAATTGTGGGCTGATCTGGCATCCGAACTATCATTGTTCCTATGGGGAAATAGTTCCATATTCCAAAGAAATGACTTAAAGTAAATTTTTGGGACTCTTCCATTCATAAATTTAAGACACACTATATAGATATAACAAGAGTATACATTTCTTCCTAGCTTAATGAAAGTTTCAGAGTATGATCACTTCTTGAATACTGTCCACAGTTAGGACATTCAAAGATTCCATGGACTTTTATCACTCACATGAGGGTAATGTGCTTTTTCTAAGACCTATAAAATTGTGGTATTCTTAAAGAGCTTTATCACAGGTAGTGTTTCCATAAACTACTCTCTCCTTAGCAAGCACTTCCCTATGGAGTCGAAATGGATGACACTTCAGTTCTTGTTTCTGGCTTTGAAGGAAGAAAATTAGTGCAAATATCTCCATAACCCCAGGGCACACAGAAAATACCCCTTCCCAGTGGGTCCTGAGTGCTCTGAAATGCTGTGAGGGTCATGGTGATGGAGGACCTACTGCAGTCAGGTGCCTGACAGTACAATGGTGGAAAATGAGGGAAAGAAGGAGAGATCAGGGAGGGATCTGGTTTCTCTAACAGACTAATGAATTTGGTCACAAGCACTTATTGAATACCTACTATGTCAACTACATGCTGTTTAGGCAAAAGGGGAAGCCAAGTCTCTGTGTAGTGTAATAAGTGGGCAGAGCTCACCATTCCTGAAATTATGCTCTAAAATGAATGTAAATCTCTTTTTCTTAAGGCTAGTATCATTTCTCATGTGCCTTTCATAATGTAAGCATTTTGCTGAGCTGAATGATGCAAGTTACTTAAAGTTACAATTTTTCTACATGTGCCCTAGTTCAAGCCAAACACTTCATCTAGTTTCACACTGAAAAATTATAGAAAACAATGGCCACATCCAACTTTCTGAGGGATTGTGTGTCAGTCCAACATTTTCTAAGAAATTTTCTGCATAGTTTCCACCTTACACGCTGTCTGTAAAACTTAACCCCTGCATAAAATGTGTCTTTATTCTAATCCCTGTGTAAAATGTGACTCTATTCTGCTTGGTTGGAGGATTGGATTCATGAATCAAGGATCAGTTTGAACACTTTCTTATTGAATTATTAGGAAACATACATAAAATAAAAATCTGTCACATTTTGTTCTTGTGTGCTTATGTTGCATTGTCCTGTGTCACTATGGTTTGCAATCACTTTTGTCCTTGCATTGCATACAACAAACACAAAACTGCTATGGAACATGCTGCCTGGAACATCAGTGCCTTAATCCATTTTGCCTGCTTTAACAAAAATACTGTACACCAAATGGTTTATAAACAACAAAAATTTATTTCTCACAGTTCTGGAGTCTTGGAAGTTCAAGATCATGCAGTAGCAGATTTTGGTGTCTAGTGAGGACCACTTCTTCATAAATGGCCATCTTTTGACTATGTCCTGAAATGGTTGAAAGGGGCAAGGGATCTCATTGGGGGTCTTTTTTGTAAGTACACTAATTCCATTCATGACAGCTCATTATATAATCACCTCCCAAAAGCCCCACCTCCTAAAACCATCATATTGGGAGTTAGGTTTCAATATGTGAATTTGGGGGAGGGAGAGACAAATATTCATTCCATAGAATTCAGTAATCCAGGTGACAGGAAAATGCAGGATCTCTTAGGTGAGATATAAAGCTAGGGTAACTAAGAGTATACAGATTCACTTAATTGGAGCAGTGAGGTTATGGCTGGACCACATATAGAAGGGGTTTGCCAAAGCCTGACTGAGAAACATCAAGGCAGAGCATTGATTTTAGATTTTAACAATGAGCCTGAGCAAGTAGAAATGTGTTACTAAAATGAGCAATGGGTATACTGTAAGACTTAAGAAGAGGAGTGAAATGATGAGAATAGTGTTCACCCAAGCAACAAGTGTCAGTGAAGCATGAATCATTTGCTGAAAAGTAGCAAAAGGTCACATGTAATTTATAATCCAGTTTTATCAGATGAGACTTGCACACATGTTCAAATTGGTGAACCAGGTGATCTGAAACAGAGAGCTGAACCATGCATTACAGACTGTACATAGAATGAAACATTATTGAGGGGACCTCCTCTGGCTGGTATATGTAGGATAAATTAAATTAAAATAGGGAGAGATTAAATGCCAGATGCTATATCTAGATGAAGTCAAAAATTCTTAAATTAAGATGAAGACTTTGGAAAAAAAGGCAGAATGAACAAGTAAACTAACACATTTTTAAAAAGTCATGATTTAAGGATGAATTGGAAGTGGGAATAAAAGAGAAAGAGAATTTCAAGAGTTTCAAGAGATTTCATGTGAGTGAGCCTCATGGAAATCAGTGAACAAAAAGGAGCAAATTGTAGAAATGAAGAAAGTAGGGTTTAGGAAATAATTAGTCACTTTATATCAAGTAACATCAAGCTATCCAGACAGAGATGCCTTGTGGGCAGTGAGGACTCATTGGCAAAATGCAACCCAAGAGAGACCTACAGCGAGACTGTCTGTATAACTGAATCCAGCCATCTCTATAAATAGTGTTTCTGAGTAAGGGAAAGTCATTAGGAATCCGGGAGATCATAAACTTTCTAGGAAGATGTAGGACGAAGCTTGGCCTTCAAGGATGAATATGAATTGAATAAGTAGAAGAAGTTGGGAAAACCATTTTAAATTAAGGAGGAATTATAAGAACAATGATCCAGAAGTGGCAAAATGTATGAACTGTCCAATGTGGTGATTTGTAGACCAGCTTTTCAAGTGAAAATTTCTAAGCAAGGAAAAGAAATACAAAATTTCTGGGATACTTCAGCACCAGGTTATAGTAATGGCAGACAGGAATCTGGCAATGGGTAAGGCACTGGAGGTTTTTGAGAGGGCTGTGAGACAACAAGCACTTTGCTTTAGAAGGTCAATAAGGAAGCCATTTGAGAGGGACATAGTTGTGGCTGAACAGAAATAGCAGACCTTGGAATCCTTAGATCCAGGTTCAAATTCTAACCTGCAAAGTATTAGGTGTGTGACTTTGGGTATTATACACATTAAATTCTCTGAGCCTTAATATTTTTCTCAATTAAATGGTCATATAGTATATACTTCTTGATGTGTAGGGGGAAATGCCTGTCACTAAGCAGGCCTGTGATGGTGAATTAAATGAATGGCCTGGAGGGAAGAGCCTTGAAGCAGAGACTTTTTGGGGGGGGAGGGGGATGGAGGGGCCTTTTTTGTTGTTGTTGATCTTTTACAGTTGTTCCAATTTTTCCCCCATTGCTCTCCCCTGCCCCGCCTACCCCTCTGCTTCCACAGTCAATCCCCACCCTGTCATCCATGTCCATTCTTTATACAAATTATTTCAATAATCTAGGTGTAATTCTAGATTGTAATTCACCAGAAGGGGAAAAAAGGGATGGATGGAAAAGATATTCTGAAGGGGAAAAAAGTAACAAAAATTGGTAATCTATTGGATTGAGTAAAGGAAGTACAAAGATAAAGTCCCAGCTGATTATCAGTGCCCTGTTGAAATGATATTGTCTCTTGTCAGAAATCACAGTGTTCAACAAAGCGGAAATGTATTGAATTTGGCCTTAGGCTGAATCTATGGTATATTTGTGGAAACTTGAAGGAGTATAATTTCCCAAGTTTCCAAGTTCAGTTTAACCTTAGTTATAGTTTTAAAAAATGACAGCCCTCTTGTTTGACTTTCTTACCATCAGTGATTTAGACTTCATCATTCCTTTTCCTAAATTGACCAGGAGAGGAGCTAAAGGCAGGGCAGAAAAATAAATTTTTCCAAGGCTGGTAGAAATCCTTTTATATTCACTGGTACGGAAAAGCAACTGCAATTGCTTTGTAACCTTTGGTAACAGTTGCTATGCCTTTTGGGAATCAAGATTGATTTTCTGCATCAGCATAAATGGAAGCCAATTGCCCTGGACCTGAGACTGATGGTCTATCAAAATACAGCAGCTTTTCTAGAGAAAGAGTCTGCAGCAGAGCATCACAGATGCTAATAAAATGGTTGCTTATTCCCTGCCCGTAAGGTGATAGTGCAAAGGTATTCCCTTTGTGAATATTGGAAAGTAATAATGAAATTGCATTTATATGGTAGCCTCCTGCCAAAGAGTTCATAGCATCTAATAACACTGTCTCCTTGGTGATCTTCTCTCTCCCAAAGATGAAGTTAAGGAACACAGCCAAAACCTTGCAGAGAGGCAATGTCAAGGACAGATTGACCATTCTTGTCGCATTTATGTTGAGTCTGAAAGAATTGTGACCTCACAGTTTGAAGAGTGTTCTGAAGCTCACAAATTACATTCGCATACATACTCCTAGAGTTCACAGTGGGGTTTTTGTGCCCAAATCCTACCACCGACCCTGTCTCTCTCTGGGCTTCTACCCCAAAGAACTCAATGCATAAAGAACAACTGCCAAACCAAAAGGAAATGTCATTTTATTAACAAACTCTGTGCTAGAGCACATGCTCTAGGTCAGAAAGTCTGGAGATTCCTCTTCCCACTCCCCTGAATTGAAGATAGGTTTGCAGAGAACTTCTGCACTGATATACCTGTCCAGTTTCAAACAGGAATACAGGTAGCTCTGATCGGGTCTTCCCAGAAAAGTAATCTACAAGTTTGGATTTTCTTTAAAGTGTTTCATTACATTTTTTGTGGATCTGAATAGTAAATATCCTTAAAATATAACCTTAAACTTTAATGTCTTTGAGCTAGCACAGCCTTTTGATCATTCATATAATGCCATATCCTGTTTAGACTTAGAAGTGAAACCCAGTAACTCCTTCTCCATAATCTTGTAAGGGATGGAACTGGCCAAAGGCAGAGCTCATTCTGGGGACTAATGTGGCTATGAAGTGCGTTTACCAGAAATGCGTATTTTAATGTCCTAAAGAACAAATAACCAAATGACTTACCCTAAGCCAACATCACCATTCAAGAGCTCTAATCTGGTCTGGCCCCAGGAAGTTGAGGTACACAACTACCTGCAAATCATAGCATGGAGACTCTGACAAACCCCTTGGCTGGGAGCAGAGTCTAGCCCATGGAGGAGGGAGCCGGAGAGGAGAGGGCTAGGCTGTGTTCAGGGCCCGAATAATTGAATGTAATTCAGGGTAGAGCTCCAGCCTCAAGAAAGAAATTGGAGAGCCAGTCAGCAAACCAAGGCTTAAGATACAATTGGCTAGCCATGGTAGAGATGAGAAAGAAGGCTAAGACTTGGTCCGTAAGGTGGTACTGAGGGCACATCCCTAGGATGAGCCAGCAATCTGGCAGCAAGCAGCAAGATTAACTTTGATGGTAGGTCTGAGCTTTCAGATTCATACCTAGACCAGATTAGCTCTTTAAAAAAGGAAAATATGCAGGGAAAAGACAGGAGGAGAAATTCATTAATCATATACTGGACAGAATTACTGGTATTTATGTGGGCTGGAAAAAGCCACGAAAGCTGAAACTTCAGCCCACACTGGAATTCAGAAACATCTGGTCATTTTAGATAAACGAGTGGAAAAGACCATCAGGAACTTATTTGTATCAGGAGCCAAGGAATCTAGGAGCAAACTCATTCTATACAAACTTTGGGCAGAATGGGGGGGGCGGGTAGGGATTCCGTTTTCAGCACATTTTCTGTCACTTGGATCTGCCTTCCATCCTTGTCCTTCTGATGACTTATGTCTGAGGGTAAGTTGTAAATAAAGTCAGAGGATGAGTTTATTGACCATTCTGTAATACACTGGAGCAAAGAAAACACTACCTTATGCCATTAATATGTAATAAAATGGTATCCAAGTCAGGAGAGGGACTGTCTGTGAGCCTACATGCCTTCTGTCTCCAGAGTATGCCCCCAGTTCCTTGAACCCCAGATGACTGAGGCATGTGAGCCACGGTCATGCCCAGGAGGAAAGTCCACTGAGTGACCACAGCCTGCCATGGTGTCCTACATTCATTTCACATTCTGCTGCTAGAGTTATCTTTCTAGAGCAGTGCTTCTCCAAGTATGGTTTCCAAAATACCTACATAGAAATAATTCATTGCTTGATAAAAATATGTTAAATGGCTAAGCCTCAAACAGGTCCTATAGCCTAGGAAAAGGTAGGTGGACATCTTGAGAATTGCCATTTTTACCAGTTGATATGATTGTTGTATGCACTAAGTTTGAGAACCATTATTACAGAACTTAGATGGTAGCATGGCACTTGCATGCATAAAACTTTTAAATGGCTTTCAGTTGTGTGTAAAACAAATTCTAACTGGTTAAAATGGCGTTCCAAGTAGCTCAGAATTGAACGTGCCAAGCAGCCTCTCTGGCCTCCTTTTCCTTGGCCTTGCAGGCCACACTGCTCAGCCACACTGAGAATTTGCCTCTTCCTGGACACACTCTCCTGTCATGCCTCCGTGGGTTTGCGGCTCCTTCTGACAGGAAATTTTTGCTGTTTTTGTTTTCTTAAAGGACAAACTTCTTCTACTACTTCTTAAAGACCAAATCTCATATTATCACCCTCTCTATGAGTTTTCTTAACCACCCCAAGCAAAATTCCTCCCTATTCTTCCCCTCGATAATGGTTCATTTTATGTGACCATTTGGCTAAGCTATGGTGCCCAGCTGTTTGGTCAAAGTAGACTAGATGTTTCTGTAAAGGTTTTTGTGGATGTTATCAACATTTACTATCAGCTGACTCTAAATAAAGTCAGTTGTCCTCATCTAATCAGTGAGGGCCTTAAGAACAAAGACTAAGGTTTCTCAAAGAAGAAGGAATTTTGCCTGGAGACTGCAACATAGAAACCCTGCCTTGGTTTCCAGCTTTTAGGCCCACTTGGCAGATTTCAGACTCAAGACTGCAACATCACCCCTGAATTTCCAGCCTGCTGGCCTGCCTGCCCTATGAATTTCAGACTTGCCAAGTCTCTCTGTCTCTCTGTCTCTCTGTCTCTCTCTCTCTCTGACCCACCCTACCCCTCTCTCCATATATATAGAGAGAAAGATTAGATAGACAGATAGATGATAGATAGATATCCTGTTGTATTATCTCTGGAGAACTCTCATACACTCAATTATGGTACCATGACTTTTATTTACCTTAGACTTAAGAGGATGAACAACTTATAGGAGAGAATGAGCTCCAAGTTCGTCACAGCACCCACCTTGTTCCTGGAGTGAAGAGCAGGAAGCTGCTGCTCAATGCAGCTAACCTGTTGCCCAGGACAGAGAGGAAGGAAAATCTAGGTGTGCAAGGGGTATGTCTTCTTTTCCCTAATGCCATTCCCAAACACCTCTAGGTTAAAAGAGGAAGATTGCCTTCTCTGAAAACACAAGCAATCCTTCTGGATTTCTCCCAGCACTGTGTGGCCTGCTTTTTGGTCCTGCACAATTATTGCATAGTTATCTTAACTGCCTTTCTAATCCATAGGCTTCTGGGAACAGTTGCTGTATCTGATGTTTGCTTAAACTGACCCTGCATACACAACTCCAGAGCCCAGCTCAGGGACCAGGTATTTAGTAGGATTTCATTACTGTATAAATACAGCCTGAAAAACTATTTTTCTTTCAGGGTCTTCCTCTCAAGCCCCTCTCAGACCCTTGCATTGCCCCTGAGTGACTTTGTGCCCCTTCTTACCTGGAGGGAGGGCTCAGTTGTGCCAGAGACTTCACAATATTGGTTTTCAGTGTCTCTTGAACAAGGAGAACTTCATTTCAGAGCATTGTCATTGCTTCCTCTCTCACTCCTAAATAGAGGCGGACGGATTGATTTTACCTTTGATTGTGAAGTCAGAGTGGTGACTTGGTTCTTAACCTTTTGTTTGGAATGTGGATCATTTCAGAATGAAAGGTCTATACTTCCCACGTGGCATTTTATTCTGAAGTGATTGTGAAATGAATGTGAATTTTATTCTTTTGCTGAGAATCCTCTAACTAGCTTCTGTGCACAGTAATATCATCTACCTCCTAGTACTTCATATTGTATGAAGCCCTCTCACACACAGTAATAAGGCTCAATAAATTTTAGCTACTCTTTTCTTTAATCCTGACAACAAACCTAGAAGGTGGTTATTAATATTAAAGTGTAAAGGCAGCTCATAGAGATATGGAGATTGTTCAAGGTTACAAAGCTAGTAATTCAATTATATGCGTGTGTGTTTGTGTGTGTGTGTGTGTGTGTGTGTGTGTGTGTGTGTGTAACAATAGCTGCTATTATTGAGTGTTTGTTACATGCTAAGCAATTACTAAGAGCTTTGCATGCATTATATCTTTTAATTCTTGCAATAGCCCCATGAAATAGGTACTATAATCATTCCTATTTTATATCTGCAGAAACTAATGGATAAAGAACATCAGAAACTTGCCCAAATTTGTACAGCTAGTAAGTGGTACAGCCAAATTTCAACTCCAGGTCCATTGGAATCCAGAACCCACATGCCAAACTGCTATCCTGTACTACTTTTGTACTTATATAAGCTTGCATGTGTGTATGCATGTGAATGTTTGTATGTGCACATTACATTTTACCACAGTTTAAAAAGCAGTAAAACAGCTCATGCAGTTAGTAGAGGCAGAGCCAGAAGCTGAGTTCAGCTGGTACTCTCCCCGACACTGTGGCTGCCTGCCCAAGTGCTTGTGGCTCTGCACCAACACCAGTTTTCAATTAGCTTTGATGACAGGGGCCAGGGAGACACAGGTCACTGAAATCCAAAAATAATGTGTAAAACATATTTTATGCAATGTCCTGGGTTAAGATATCCTGCTGGAACTGTTCAAAGAAGTCCTGGAGATGTGTCTGAGTTTATTTCATTTCCCTTCCTGTCCTTCCTGGAACATAGGCTCAAACCAACTCCCAAATGAGCAAGGCTGGAAAACAAGGAAGGCTGAGGGGAGAGTGTTGAGGAGATAGGAAATTTAATAATATCCACAAGAGACTGAATAACTGAGTCATTTTTGACTCCATTATATAAACTGTTAAAAATCTAAGAGAAAAATGAGAAAAATGGGGGGGAGGGGAATGGCAAGCGTGCTTGTCAATGGTTGCCAGTGAAGTTTAATTGCTCGAGGACAGGATTTAGCATGTTGACTATATATTTGTTGAAGAGATGATATACTGAATGAATAAACAATTAGAAATTGTTTTACCCCAGCTGACCTTTTGCATATATACCACACCTGGACTTCAAAGAACAATTCCTAGAACCTGTACCTACCAGTCACCTGAAATTGGGTATAATGGATAGGAAGTGTTTGAAGGAACTTTGTCATTCTTTGACTATCTAGCATGCAATCCTCATTCCTATGAGCCCTGAAATCCCTTAGTAATCCCACACTCTGGAGGCTTGGAGTGAACAAGTGCCCTTCACTCCAAAGGAAGCCAGAGGGTCACTTCACTCTCTCTACTGCCCAAGTCAGAGGCAGGCTTGTGTCTTAAATTAAGTCAATCAGACTCACTCTCCTGGAGCTGTGAGTCTGAAGTGAATGACATGGGGTCTCACAGGAGACTGGAGGTCATCTTCTCAGCAGCAGCAGATCAACTGTGTCTCCTGCCCACCTCCAGAGCCCTGAGGTGTTCACTCATTTTCTCACTCTGGGCTTCTGGTCTCCTCTAAGCTCTGTGAGTCCTGGTTATCCTTGCAACACATTCCCTTTATGGGTGAAGATTGCCAGACATTTTTTTTTTTTAGTTGCAATCAAGAACTCTGATACAACTTTTTGTAAGTGACTTGAAATGAAAGAGCGGTGGAAAAAAAGATGGCTATGCATTTAACCCTCACCAGTACTACAACTGTAAAAACTACAATACAGAACCTTTAGTCCAGTATTATTTCATTTTACCTGCTACAGCCACTCTGTCAGACACCATCTACTGCTGTAAGCACAGAACTGCAACTTGCTATATAATTTGCTCACATAAAAATAGTCGGGGTTCAGTTTAGGAGTCTGAGAGAACGGTTTCCATTGCTAGAAATTCATATTGCTTATTGACTCAGAAATTGGAAATGTTTATTTACAGCCGAAATGACCACAGTTTAATAGAAAAGACGTGTCATGGAAATCTTTTGCAAGCTCTTCTCAATGGTGACCTTTTACAAACAATTCCTATAAGGTTTAATGAGTGATTTGCATTGGGGCAAGCTCAAGTACAGATTTTGTGTAGGCAAACATCCCCCCCTCAAGTCCTCTGAGACCTACATAAACAGGCTGCCTGTATTAGAAGAATCCCTCTTGTTAAAATGATAACACTTCCATAGGTCATCTGGGAACAAGGTAATTGCAACAATATTTCTGGGCTAAATTCCAGCCATTGCTACTGCAAACCAGAAGGGTTGGAAAAGACATCTTCAGTTTTTAGAACTGTATAATCTGTGGTACAATACAAGAGCAGAGGAAAGAAATAAGATGAGAACTAAATGTTAATAACTGATTTAATGTCAATATCACTTAATGAAATTATGTATTTTTAAAAAATAAGCCAATGTATTGGGCTTCCCTCCCTCTACTTTTTCTCTAACCTCCCCTTTCAGGCAACTGAGTTTTCAGACTCAGAAAAATAGAGCAGTCATTGTGTATAGCTCTTTTTGTGGCTGGACCAAGGTCACAGTGGCATGGAGAAGGGAAGGAGGAAAGCAAGGAAGAGTGGGAAAAATCAAGTTCAGAGCAAGAAAGGGAATTCAAAGAGAAGAATGAGCCAGTAATCAACTTATTGCCTCTCGGTTCTAAATCTGCCATTTATTACCTGATTCTGTGATAATGAAACTTGACCCTTCTTCAGAATTTCCCTTTGGCAGAGAACATGAATCAGACATTGGTGGTAGAGGGCAATGGGGATAGGAGGGTACTATAGAAGGGAGGGATTTTCTTTCTGCTTATGGAGGCTGCTGTTTTCTTTCTTGCTTGCTTCTGTCACAAGGCTGCAAGTTATGTGTGTGAGGAAAACCCAGTGGCACACTTCCCCTTCTACTTTCCTGGAGTTCTCAATCCACTGGCAAGTTGGCAGTCCTAGCCCTGACCCTTCCCAGGTGATCATCTCTCTGTGGATCTCTCATGTGGACAACATAAACCCCAGGCCTCATGGTGCCCTGGTAGTGAGTGGGCTCCCACCCTGGATCCCCCCTGTTTGCCCATCCTCAGCATCATCCAGCTATACTACAAAGGGTGTTGGCTGATTGCCTGGTCTTGGAGCAACAGAGAGAGAGAACTTCTCCATCCAGTAGATAGTAAACACACCTTAACCTCCAATAAGGTCTACATCCCAGCATTAGGCAGGGGACCTCTCTTCTAAGTTTTTTCCTTATTTAGTTATTCTTTCTCAGTCCTAGAGGATTCTTTTAAAGTTCTCTTTACCTATATAGGCATTCCCTTATTATATTAATAAAGCTTTGTTTTCAACTTTCCCTGTGTGGGTCCTGACTCCAAACTGGAACCTGATTGATAAAGAATTGATAGAGGAAATAGTCCCACAGAGATGGAATTTCATGATTGGTTTGTTCATGTTCTTATGTTGGAGCTCCTTGACAATGGGGAATAGGACACTAAGTATCCAGGGCAAACAGTGTCATTATAATTAATTAAGCTATATCTGTGTTTGATTTTGTTGAAGTGCCAACTGAAGCAAGTGCTTTACTTCTCAAGTGGCTGCTGTACAGTATTTGGCTTTTATGGCAGTAATGATGACAAGTTTATTATTTGGGAATTATTTTTTTCAATGCACTTAAGCATTTACCAAAAAAAAAAAAAAGACATTTTAGTTACTTCAATGTTTAGTTTAAGTTGCTGTCTAAGAACTGCCATGACAGTTTGGAATAGGCCCCCTTTTTCTTGTAGTCGTGGAACTAATATTGCTTAAAATAAAATGCAACATTTAAATATGTGGATTGCTGAATTACAAATTACAACAGTAGTTAAATTCATAGTTTTATCAAGTTTTTCAAGTGAAATTTTGGATATTAGGAAAGAATGAAGTCATGAAACTTAGAATGGGACAACAAGTTGGGCACATATAAACCTGACAATCTTGAGTCTCCCTGTCATCCTGAGTCTCCCTTACCAAGGTAATTAGCTCTCCTTCCAGTGTCTGAGAAGAGTAACCTACCTTTGCTTGAAAAGCCTGTGATAACTTCTAGCATAAGCCTTTAAAATGGATCCTTATTCCTGTCAAGACACACCACAATGATACTCTCTTGCCATTAGACCCATGGTCAAAGTTTACTATATCCTAAGAAGCCAGAACATACTATAGCCCAGAAGAAAATAGCTTGCATACCAAAATAATTGCAAAAATTTGCTATTACATATGGCCAGCAACCCCAAGGAGGATATGCAGAAGTGAATTCTAAGTGTGTTAGACCAAGTGCAGCACTTAGCCACAAAGCCAAGGTGAAAATATTTAACATAAAGGGTAACATAGATATACCAGTAATCAAAATGCTTTGACACACAAGGTTATTAGATAACAGGCTAATTGACTGTGGTGTCCCTAGGAATTAAGTAGATTGATAAATTACTAGAATATTTGTTGACTAATATAATAGAAAAATACAACAACAAAAACCCTCTAGATATGGAGCCAAAAACCTGACTTGAGTTACCACTGGGAAGAATCACAGCCTCTCACTGAGTTTCCAGACCTTAGTTGATTTATAGACCCAGAGCCCTTTGACTGAAAGAGAGGCCAGATTAACCTGCTGAAGTTAATTTGTGCCATTGCTACAAGTACCTGCTGTATAAAGAATCCCGTAGGTATTTGTTAATATGAGACTGCATTGAAGAATGATCATCTGGTTTCTGAGGGATTATTAGACAATAATTTTGAATTTCTGCCAACTCCTAAGGACTCATAATGCCATTGTGGCCCAACAACCAAAGCAGTGGCTTATAATGATCACATAATATATGAAGGCTTAGTTCAAATATGACTTACAGTGGCTAAGTGTAACCCCAGCTTGGCTATCTGACCTAAGGTGAGGGTCATTATTGGTAAGAACAGCTAAGTGAAAGTCCCTGGGTTAACCCCTCCCAATCAAAATAGTAAACTAGAAGCAGTACCTCATCCAAATAGAACTTCAGAAACTGATGTCAACATCAAATATTTGAATATTCAGGTGGTGATACCTATCACATTACCAGTTGACTAACCAGTTAGGCATGTGATGAAATCAGATAGATATCATTAACCACTCAGTTCCATGGTTCTCATAGCTGTCATTTTCTTCATAGTTCTCCAGAAGCAGAAATAATATACCAACCATGAATCTTTTTTGACCCAAATCTATCTCTGATCATCACCAGTGAGTGCTTAACAACTGCACTGCTACATGGGGCTATTTATTCTCTTCCAACCACCAGTGATGGGGTCCTCAATACCAGCTAGCCAGTGAGTGATTTATCTCCAAAACACCATTTATAGTCTGCTTCTTAGAACCACGTCTGATACTTAGATTGTATTCTCTAGCAATAGGTATTGAGATACGAAGTTGGGTGGGGTGGGAGAAGGGGCTCTCAGGAGACATATATTTAAGGGGAAAAAAAAGGCAGGATTGGGAAGAAAGAGAGCTGAACTTGTTGAGTTTTGAAGGTGAGATGTCTTTCAGAGTGTCCCAAATTAAACCCCAAGGAGGCTGGCTCTTTGTCTCCCTTCTTCAGCATATTGTTGACTTTGAGATGCCTTCTGGGAGCTAATATAACTTTGGGCAAAGTGACCCTGGAGACTGACAGCAAGCCCACTGAGGGATGCAGCTGTGAGCTATCAAGAGCTGATAGTCCTAGAAGTCAGGGATAGAATGAATCAGATCTAAAAATGGGATCTCTGAGGAGAACTACAGTACTTAATATTCCAATAACTGCTAAGTCATATCCTACTAAATGTGCTGCAGCCTGGGTCAGAATTGGTTCTAGAACAAACCAGTAGGTTCAATGTCGTTAGTGTCTGAGCTTAGCTGGGTAAAGAAGAGACTGAGAGTTTGCATCTATTCCTAGTAAGAGAATCATTTACTTTGTTTCCTCTTGCCCCTGCAGTTTGAAATACAAGGAGTGAAAAGAAGAAAAAATGGAAGGGCAAGTGGTTGGTATATTGAACACAGAGGTTTCAGACCTTAGCCTTGGCAACTCTGCCCTTTTGTAGATAAACTAAAGATGGATGTGAGTTTCAGGCTTACAGCATGAATTACCTCCCTTTTGAGAGACTGCAATGATTAATCAGCTGTGATTGCAGAAGAAAATAACTATGAATACACATGACACTCAAATTAAATCAAGGTAGTTCATCTTCATATCAAACTATACTACAAGGCCATACTAATAAAAACAACATGGTATTGGCATAAAAACAAGCATAGAGATAAATGAAATATAATAAAGAGCCTAGAAATAAAACCACACCTTTATGGTTAATTCATAATTGACAGAGGAGGCAAGAACATATAATGGGCTACAATAAAAAGAGTTGGGATAATTGGATAGATGCATGCAAAAATAAAAAGAAAGAAACTAAACCACCTGCTCACACCATACACCCAAATAAACTCAAAATGGATAAAAGACTTAAATGTACTCATGAAACTATAAAATTCCTAGAAGAAAACATAGGCAGTAAAATCCCAGACAGTTCTTGTAAGAATCTAACTAAGGATGTAAAAGACCTATACTTGGAAAAATATGACACTGATAAGGAAATTGAAGAAGATACAATAAGTGAAGCACATACCATGTTCATGGATAGGAAAAACTAACATCATTAAAATGCCCAGACTACCCAAGGCAACTTATAGATTCAATGCAATTCCTCTCAAGATTCCAACGACATATTTTACAGAACTAGAACAAATATTTCAAAGATTTATATGTAACCACAAAAGATCCCACATAGCAATAGCAATCCTGAGAAAGAGGACAAATTTGGAGGAATCACACTTACCTAATATCAAACTATACCAAAAGGCCACAGTAATCAAAACAGCATAGTACTTAGGTAAAAACAGACACATAGATCAGTGAAACAGAATAGAGAGCCTACAAATAAATCCACACCGTTACAGCCAATTAATATTTGACAAAGGAAGCAAGCACATACAATGAGCTAAAAATAGTTTATTCAATAGTGTTGGGAAAATTGGACAGATACATGCAGAAAAATTAAACTAGACCACTGCCTTACACTACACACAAGAATAAATTCAAAATGGATTAAAGACTTAAGTATTAGACCCAATATCATAAATATCCTAGAAGAAAATATAGGCAGTAAACTCTCAAGCATTGCTATAGCACTATTTTATCTGACATATCTCCCCAAGCAAGGGAAACAAAGAAAGAAAATAAAAATGGAACTACATCAAACTAAAGTTTTTGCACAGCAAAGAAATCTATCAGCAAGATAAAAAGACAACCCACAGAATTGGAGAACATATTCACCCATATATCTGATAAGGAGTTGATATCCAAAATCCATAAAGAACTTATAAAACTCAACACACACACATGCACACACACACGAAACAACTTAATTAAAATATGGGCAAAGGATCTGAATAGACACTTCTCCAAAAAGGACATACCAATGGCCAATAGACATATGAAAAGATGCTCAATATCACACTAATCATCAGAGGAATGTAAATTACAACCACAAAGAGATATAACCTCATGCCTGTCAGAATGGCTATCATCAATAAATCAATAAGCAACATGTGCTGGTGAGGATGTGGAGAAAGGGGAACACCTTTGCACTGTTGGTGGGAATGCAGATTAGTGCAACCACTGTGGAAAGCAGTTTGGAGATAGTTCAAAAAATTAAAAATAGATCTGCCTTTTGACCCAGTGATTCCACTTCTGGGAATATATTTGAAGAAACACAAAACACTAATTCAAAAGAACATAAGCATCCACATGTTAATTGCAGCATTTTTTTTACAATAGCCAAGATATGGTAGCAGCCCAAGTGTCCATCAGTAGATGAGTGGATGAAACAACTGTGGGACATATTTACACAGTGGAATACTACTCAGTTGTAAAAAAGAAAAGTTTTATCCTTTGTGACAGCATGGATGAACCTGGAGAACATTATGCTAAGTGAAATAAGCCAGTCAGAGAAAGACAAATACCATATGATTTCATTCGTAAATTGAATCTAATGAAAAAACTGAACTAAGAAGGAAAGTGGGGGCAGACTCATCGATAGAGAGTAGGATGACAGCTAGTGGAGAGGGAGGTAAGGGAGTGGAAGGGGTTGAGCAAAGAGGAAAAAGGACTCATGGAATATGGACAACAGTGTGGTGATTGTAGGAGAGAGGTGGGTATTAGGGGGCTAAATGGTGATGGAAAAAATACAACAACAAAAAAAGCTGTGATTCATTTCCACGATGTAATACTACTCAGCTATAAAAAGGAAGAAAATCTTATCCTTTGTGACAGCATGGATGGACCTTGAGAGTATTATGCTAAATGAAATAAACTAGAGAGAATTATGCTTAGTGAAATAAGCCAGGCAACGAAAGAAAAATACCATATGATATCACCTAATACAGGAAACTAAAGAACAACACAAACAAACAAACTAAATAGGAGAAAGAGCAGAATAGCAGTCAATAGGGGGGAGGGGGGAGGGAGAGAAGGGGGATAAGTAAGGGAAGGATTTAGTCAAGGAATGTGTATAAATGACTCATGGACATGGAGAACGGGGAGGGATATGATTACGGGAGAAGGGGTGGGCTGGGTGGGGGAGAGAAATGTGGGAAAAATGGGACAACTGTAATTGAAAAATCAAAAAAAAAAAAAAAAGAAATAAATAAATAAACCAGTCAGAGAAAGATAAATGTCGCATGATTTCACTTATATGTGGAATCAAATGCATAAAATAAACAAACAAAATAGAAACAGACTCATAGATACAGAGAACAGACTGACAGCTGTCAGGCATGGGTGTGTTAGGGGCTGGGTGGAAAAGATGAAGGGATTAAGAAAAACAAACAAACAAAAATGATACAGACAACAGTATGGTGATTGTCAGAGGGAATGGGTGATGGGGGAGGTGGAGGAGGTAGAAGAGAGAAAAGGGAGGATAAATGTTGGTGGAAGAGACTTGACTTTGGGTGGTGAGTGCACGATGCAGTCTGCAGGTGATGCATTATAGGGTTGTACACTTGAAATATGTCTGGTTTTATTAATCAATGTCACCCCAGTAAGTGCAATTAAAAAATGTTTTTAAAAAAATGAGCAAATGACTGGAATAGGCATTTCAGAAGAAGCTACCCAATAAGAAAATAAATATATATAAATCAAGTAAACCCATTAAAAAATTACTGCACCAAAGTATTCTTCATCCACTAGATTTCATAAATAAAAAAGTTTGACAGTAGTAAATGTTTCTGAGAATGTAAGCTTTATATTGCCTAGAACCAAAACGAAAGTGAGGTGATCTTTTTGAAAGTGATGGTTCTATTATTATCAATTAAAGGAAATAAATGTTGAATTAAAAAAAAAACAACATGTGTTCACTCAGATATAAATAAATTAGTAATCACCTCTGGCTGAAACTATGTTCATGTGGAGGGAGGTCCGAGGGATGTTATCACTACTTTGGAAAGTATTGTTTAAATCCCTGAAATTGAAGAAGTATCTCTTGTCCTTGCAATTTTACAAAAGTTCCAGTCTGTCCAGCCATAGTAGAGGATAGCAGGACAGCCATTCTGGAAGTGTGCTTGAATAATCAAGACAGATATTTTTAAAAATCAAAACTAAGAACAAAAATATATGATGAACAAAGAAAAAGACAGAATTAATTTATTGATTTTAACTTTTGCCTTAAGATCCAGTATAGTTCACCATTGCACCACTAAGAAGAAATTGTCTCATTTAAAGGAAATAGATTAAATACACTTTGTGATTGAAGTTTAAGATCTGTAGAGCACCATTCTCCAACTTTAGCTGTCATCAAAAGCAACTGGAATGCTTGTTGAAACAGATTGCTCAACCCCAAACCCAGAATTTCTGACCTAGCAGATTTGACAGGAGGTCAAGAATTTTCATTCCTAACATGTTGCCAATAATGGGGTTGATGCTGATGCAGGGACCACGTGTTTAGAACCACTAGAGAGACAGCTACATAAATAATAGCCAATAGTGCCTAAAGTAGGAGCTCTTCTGAAGAAAAAAGAGATTTGGTGACCTGAATCAGTGAAGGAAATGTCATAATGCCAAGATCAGCTAGTTTTGTAAATCTATTCTGAGGAGGATATTGAAGATTAATTTCTTACCTTTTTTCTTTTTAAGTAGCACTTCATATTCACCCTGGGTACACTCAGTTCTCTACTGCCTCGTACAAGATGATACATTTAGATAGACCCGAGGGACAGCGGGGTTCCGGTGCCCATTCCCATGCTCTAGGGCAGCACACAATGACAGAAGTTGAATTTCAATTTGGCTACAGACCTTTATTCCTTAGAGCTCCCTCCACCCATCCCCTACCATTCCTAACATCCTTTATCCACTTGCTACCCAGGCCCTTCCTACAATTGTACCACCCAGACCTGGCCTCCTTGGTCATCCTCAGAAATGGGCTGGGGTGAAGGTGTTGGAGTGGGAATGAGGGAGACAATTAACATTGGGTAAGGCTGAAAAAGGCATTTCAAAACCTAACCATGGGTTTCTTCTTTTAACATCTTTGACAGGTTCTTGAAAACTGTGACTTGAAGTAAACAACATGTAACCAAAGCAATTTAAACACAGACTAGTTGATATAAATAAGGGCTAACTTCCTACCACATATTTCTTGTCACAATAACATCACCAAGCTTCTAAATAGAGACCCCAAACATTTCTAATATTAAACATTGAAATGTGAGCTATATGTATACTTGAGAAAGACAAATAAAAACAAGAGAACACTTTTCCAACCTGCATATTCCTGCTCATGTGTGTGGGTGGCTATAGCCCATTCCCTCAGCTCAGGGTGCAGGGTGGGACCAACCCCGGACAGGATGCGTGGAGGAAGCGCTAAGGGCAGGACACCCTTCCATCACAGGGCCACTCACTCCGTCACCCACACTCACTCATATTGGAACAAGGAGACATGCCAATTTACCTACCTGGCACATCTTCGAGATATGGGAAGAAGCCAGATTACCTGGAGAAAACCCATGAATATCTATCTGAACTCCACACAGACAGTGAACTCCAAAGGGAATCCACTTTTTTCTCATCAACAATATAATAAAACAAGGTTGAATAAAATAACGTTATTTGAGGACCAGCTGTACTAAATTTGCAGGTTCCCCTAAGGTGTTATTTTACCAATTCTAAATCCATTTTTAAAGGTGTTATTGGTAGTAATTTCCAAGTTGCAGCTGGTAGAAGACTCACAGTTATGTCAACCTTAAATAATGTTCTTTTAATTTAGTCTGAGAGTTTATGATTTTTAAGACATGCTTTGACACAACCTAAAAACTTAAAGAATTGATTCAAGCTGGTAGAAAGCTCAAAGCATAAATTTGAAAATGTGAGAAAAATATTATCATTCATTGCTATTTTAAAATTCCCATTGTTCTTACTTATAAGATTGCCTGCAAACCAGTTAGGCTGTAGGTTTATGTTGTTACATTTTCTGCAGTACAGCAGAGAATGAATATAATTCTGTGACAGTCATCCTATAAGGGAAGTGAGAAACAACACACCATCAGCAAGAAATAAATTCAAAAGAAGCCAGCAGAAATACAGAAAAACACTCAATTTTCTTCCTCCTTATCTTTTTTTTCCATCTCCCTCCAGTTGGAGGAAGGACAAACAATTTCTGAATCCTGAGTCTTTCCTTGGACCCAGAGTGTTTCAGAAGGACAGGACAGAATAGGGAGTTGTCGGAAATGGTAGGAAAAATCATAGTAAGATATCTGTTACTAGAGTTCTTTGAGCACAGTCTAATACGACACAAATCTGAAGGTTCAGCTGAGGAGTGGAACCAGTAACTGAAAAGTGATTAGAAATTTAGGGAGTATTCTTCTTTTTTACTCATACTGCATCTCTGTTCCCTGTTCCACCTCTGCTTTATATTTCCACTTTTGTAGATTGGCTCAGAGGAAGGTAGATGTACCACCACTTCCAAGATTCTCAACTCCATTCAGGAAAGCAGTCCAGACTGGGATTGAAATAGTTTCATTCCCATTCTTTGTTGTCAGGGAGGAGAACTGATTAGCCCAGCTGGCTGGCTAAGTCCAATGAGCATCAGTTTGGTGAGGAATCAATTCATCCATCTGCGGGGGGTCTTGCTTGGGTTGCTCCTTGGGTCAGATAATAATTTATATACAGAAGGGGTAATCACTGGTCCTTAGACTGGAAAGGAACCCTCAGATCATCTACTATACTGAATGAGCATTTGGTAAGAATATTTCTGAGAATCAAGCATCAGATGTGGTTTTCAACTAAATGACTTTTCAGGCATCCTTTGATCCAATTACTGCAAGAATATGATTGACAAAGAAATGCAAGAGCAGGGACAGCACTTGGATTGTGCCTACCTTAGTGACATTTTGAAGACTGATGTTTTAGTAAGAACTTTGAAGTTGAAAAGAGCTGGAAACAGCATTAAGTCTTTATTACCAATCCATGGGAAAGCAGGTTGAGAGATGAATTAGTTTCAGAGCTATGATGCCGTAATGACATTTACTGAAGAATTGCCTTCGCTGTATTTTACAGGATACCTTTCGCTTCAGAGAAGACTTACTAGAAGGCTCAAAAAACTGGAGTTCTGGAAGGAGAGGAAACTAGGATTTTAAGATTACCGGAGTCCTGAGATTAGTTTACCATACTCATTCAATACATAAGCAAACCTTTAAAAATAGTGTGCTTGGGCTGGAACAATACATGTGGATGATTTAGTCTACTTTCTTCATCTTACAGATGAGAAATTTGAAACTTGTAGCTAGGTAATGGCACAACTGGTGCTATCACTTAGATTCCCCTATCCCAATTTCAGTCACAGAAAGTTCAGAACATTTCTCTGCATGATGTGATATATGATTTGGAAGAATTTGAGAGGCCCTTTCTCAGCAACTTGAAAATATCTTCTGCACTAGCCTGTTGCTTATGCAAGGAATTTCTAACTTCTATTGAGCACTACCGTCTTCTGCTGGTTCTCTTTTTAAAATGAAAGTACAACAGGTGCTCCAATAATGTAATTTTTTTCAATGTTGTTTTGTTATAAAAATTAATGAAAAAAAAAAATCAGTTCCAGGCCTGAGCCACTGTTGTAGGGTTTGAGCATTCTCCCAGGTCTGCACAAGTTTACTCTAGGTCCTCTGGTTTCTTCCCACATCCCAAAGATGTGCCCATGATTTTAACTGGTGTGTCTGAGTTTTCTCACTGTGAATGAGCATGGGTGAAGGTATGGCAACCCTGCAATGGTAGTGAGTCTCTCTGGGGTGGGTTTCCCCCTTATGCCCGAGCACATGGGACATGCTCCAGCTACCCACTGTTATAGACTGGAGTCCCCAAAATTCCCCAGAACCTGCAGTTGGGGGATGTGGGAAGGGGTCAGCTTTCAAGATGCCTTTGCATATCTATGGCTGGTAGCTAGTGTCTTGGTTATGTAAATGGTTTTTGTTCTTCCAAGGCCCCAAGGAGATGGGAGAGGTTTTGACCATAGGATGGTGAGGAAAGAGCATACAGGGCCTGCACAAGGTTCTGTGAATGGTCAGAACCAGTTACCACACCCACTGCATCACAGACCCACAGGCTGCAGTCAGGGATTTAAAAATAAGGTGGCAGCCATTTGCAGAGAGAGTACCAGGTGGTTTTAGAAGGAAAGAGAGAACTATTCATCTTTGAAAGGACAGAGAGAGAACTACACATGATCAAGGGCAACACGGCACATGTTTTGCTGGACTGTTATACGGAGGCTAATGACATTGTACCCAGATCCTAAAGGAGACAGCTGACAGCTAAGGGATAGGGAACTCTTGGGCTTGGTTTTGATATATAGCTTTTTGGGGACAAAGGGAAGTGCTGGGTCCCGTGGAAGAACAGGGCTCTGAGCTGAAGTGCTCGCTGCCCTCCCCAGGTTAGAATATTGTAAATAAAAACCTGTTTCCCTCAACACCAATTGTTGGGTTTTACCCCAAGGTGCCATGTTGAAGGAACCCTCTCCTGCTTGGGAACATCACCACCCTGAAATGGAATAAATGGGTTGGGAAAAAGTTATCTTATTTTTATTCATTGCATTTATTTCAATGTTTAATATTTGAAGAGTTTGAGGTCTTTATTTAAAAATTTGGTGATGTATATATGACCAGAAATATGTCATAGGAACTTAACTCTTATTTATTAGCCTATTACTAATTAGCCTATGATAATACTTGTTTTATTATATGTCATTTAGCTTAAAGTCTCAGTTCTCAAGAACCTATTGGCAACATTAAATGGGGACTTTCTGTATTATACAAATAGGTAATAGATTGATTTAGTTGCCCATTATTAGGGATTTGAAAGTCATATAAATAGGAGCTTGAATCTCAGCTCTATTATTCACCAGCTGTATGGCTTTTTGGAAAAAAATTCTTTCTATCTGAAGTGTCAGTTTTATCACCTGTAAAATGAGAAAATATAGTATTGATCTCACAGGGTAAGTAGGATTAAATGAAATAATACATGTAAAGCCTGACCTGGCTCATAATAAGCACTGAATAAATAATGTGCCAATAGTCAGCACTCAATAAATAGTAGGTACTATCATCATCATCATTAACGTTGTTACCATCACCATCATTTCTGTGCATGGGTTTAGTTGGGGCAGTTCCTTCCCAGTGAAGGATGGGGCTGCTGTAGTAGGATAAAGGAATAAGAAGAATGGTGCAGAAAAGGGAAATTTGGAACACAAAATGAAAACTTTATACTTCATAGTTTGGCAAATGATCAGCCTGGCTTATATTAACCAAAGCAAAACTCTTGTGGGTTTCTGGATTAAAAAAATTTTTAATCACTTTAGTTTAAGTCCTGAATGTTGTTATATTTATATCAAAGTTTCCATCAATCACTTTTCAGTCATTTGATTCTTAAGAAATCTTTCAAAAGGGAATAATACACAGCCTACCTGTACTTTTATACAGTCTATGGAAACAAAATTGGTTATACATTATTTTCATTATTTTCACAGCAAATAAAGTGTTTATAGAGCTCATTTTTTTCAATTTTAGCATAGAAAGCTTTGAATACCTCTTGGTTTCACTTTTAGTCAAGGATCTGAGAACCTACTAAATGTCCCTGTGCCAATCACATCTGACTTGAGGAGCTGCAGATAGCCCATGAGGTCTGGCTCAAGGCCAGTTCTTTACCTTACCATGGATCCCAGCTAACCAAATTTGGTACTTTTGAGAACCAGGCAAAGAGAATTTGAAACTAATGTATTTTATTTATTCAATACTTGCTGATTCTTATGTTCATCAGACTTTTATGAGTCACAAGTATAAAGGTGTCTTCAATAAGTTTTGGAGTATATTCTTGGCCTCCCACTGAAGAACTGGGTGTCTGAAGTCATAAACACTCCACCAATAAAAACTCCTGCATCCTTCTTTGCTGCATTTTCCTTTCTCTACATCCAATTGCTTCCACATCTTCCAGTGAAACATTTATGCATATAAAGTATTCAAACATGAAAGAACTTGTTTTATTTCCAGTTCTATATTGTCCCTTAAAGCCTTCTGGGTTTCCCAAACCTGGTTAGCTCTTCTATTTGTAATTGTCTATGGGACTCCTTTTGTCCATTTAGCATAGTCTATAATTAGAGGCCAACTAAAGGACCTCTACCTGGGCTCTTTTCTTCAGGCTTATATCCTGATCTTGGTCCTCTGGATTATCATTCCTCCCTTGAAAAAAGAAGATGCAAAGGGATGAAGAGAGGAAAGCTATTTATTTATGTTTTCTGTGAAACCTAGAAAAGATTGCTTAAAATATGTTTGCCATACCTTCTCTCCTAGATTCTGTCCAGGTCCTGGTAGGTTTTCCAGGCATCCATCCTAGGCATACCTTATCACCTCAGTCAGATGTGAACAAAATGTAGGTGGGATGGTAGGGCAATCCAGAAGTATCAATAAAACATAGCCCTTAGTTGTGATAATATAATTCTTGCTCTTCTTATGAGAAGGCCTTTCCCAAAGCATGGTGTTGAATCATTTTTCTGGAAGTCTATTTAATTCTTGACTTATTGAAGACTTTTTTCCTGATGATAGAGCAGAAAAGATCAACAGAATATACAGAGAAAGCCTTGAGTTTTCAATGAGACATTACATTGTATTGTTGAACTGTTGGAGAAGGTGAAATAAGGATAAGAGAACAACCTTGACAATGGGTTGTAATCAGATAAAGAAGGGCTTTGTAAATATTCCTACGGAGTGTGCAATGGGAGGCCATTAACTATATGTGAAAGGGGATGACATGTTTGAAAAGGATAATTTTGGCAAGAGAAATTTATTTTTATAAATCACCTTCATAAAAATGGCAGATTTAATTTACTTTATAGAAGCCAAAATGTTCTAATTGGCAGCTACTCCAAGACTAAATATTTGAGTGGTGGGACCCTCCAGTAGAGCAGACCTTTCTCATCTATCATGCCATCAAGGAACTTCAAGTTTACATCAGGAGAATCTGCAGCAAAGTGGAAAGTGTACCGGACTAAGGGTAGGAATCTGAGTTTAAGTCCCAGCTCTACCATTATTACTTTAGTAACTAGGATTAAGTCAGTTAAAATTTCTGGCTCTCAGGCTTTTTATCTGCAAATTAAAGATAAAACCTGCCCTGTAACATTTGGCCATTGTGTGTATAAATGTGATAATCAAGTGAAAATAGTTGATTAGCAATATATAGGGGTGTGTGTGTGTGTGTGTGTGTGTGTGTGTGTGTGTGCTTGCGCTCTGACTTCTGGCTCATTGCCTTATCATCTAAATCAAATAGCCTCTCACTCAGTTTTCCATGGATTGTCTGGACAACAAAAGGTTTGCTGAGGGCTAAATACTGATTCCTTTTTGTGCAAGCTTTACAGAAATTTCCCAAAGCTGTTCTCAGCCAAGAACTTCTAAGCTCACTAATTACTGTAAATTCTCTTGGTTTCTATACAGTGAACATTTTTTCACCATTTTCCTTCCATTCCATCTAACTCTCAACCTTCTAGTAAAGACTGTGCTAGACTAGAATAGGATCTGCCACAGGGATGGAACAGGTGTGTGTATATGTGACAGAAACTGGATATCTGAATCATTCCCTACAAAATGTCAAATTTGAACCATGGAGCAGGAGTCCCGTCCTTCTGGGTGGCATTAGCTGGTGCTAGGAGTATTGTGAAAACAATGGTCTAAGTGCATGACAAGCAGCCAAATACTAGAAATAGATGTGGTTGGAAAGAATAAAGCTCCCACAGTGGTGCCTTGTACCACCTTGCCTGAGCCAGATTCATTCTGCCTTTCCTAAGATCTGATCACACACCTATTGTCTCTTTTAGTCCTAACCTCATTAGCATTAAGTTTCTGTCATTTGTAAATTAAAAAAACTCCTTCACTGTGTACCCTAAGTTGCAATTAGGGGTTTTGTTATTTATAATAAATTTTAGCTGGCTCTTAATGTCTTTCTTGAGCAAACATAATAATTTTTAAAATGGCTCCCATACATTTTATGTGTTCTTTCATCAAAAGATAGGTTTATGGCCCCTTTTCTAAAGTGTAAGTGGGCTTCTGATCGCTTTGGTCAATAGAGTATGGCAGACAATGATGCTAGTGATTCCCGAGGCTAGACAGAAATGGTTATGTAGCTTCTGTCTGGTCCTGGAAATCACTTACTTTAGGGGAAGCCAGACATCATATAAGGAGCCCAGTTATCCTGAGATCACCATGCCCCCTCTGAGTTCCCAGCTGGTGGCCAGTAATCTCTTAACCTCTACTGGTCATATGACTGGGCCATCTGGGAATCCCAGCCCATGTAACCTTCAAAGGACTGAAGTCCCACTGTTATCTGGCTGCTACCACCAGAGAGACTAAGTGAGGACTGCCCAGCCAACCTCTTTCCAAATCCCTGACCAACCAATCTTGAGAGAGAGAAACAAATGTCACTTTAAACTTCTAAATTTGGGGTCAAAGTCTTATTGGCAATAGTAATCAGAACAACAATTCAGTTAAAAACTGAAGGCTCTAGGAGGTTATCCACAAAACTGAGGTAACATCTCCCCTTAAAGGATTCATGTGAGAAATTAATGGTAAATGAGATGGTACCTGATATGGTATCTGAAAATGCCAAAATGTGTTAGTATTTCACTGGCTTTCAGTAAGCATTCCTTTCCTCTACCATCCTCCCAATAATAAAGATGGTCCAAATAAAAAGTGATTTTTACAGGCTGTACATGTTTTACCAATATTAGCTGTATTTCCTTTTGAACCCACTGTCTGAAAAACTATATTCCCAGAATACCCAGTAAATGGTTAGTTTGAGGTATTTTCATAATCCTTATTTTGTCGTTGGATCATTTTCTTCAGAGTTCATAAGTTTTTACTAACTGCCATATTCACATTAATGTTCCATTTTCTTTAACTCTTTAATTAGTTACTTAAAGGAAAACAATAGTTGTTAGAATATTCTTTTACCTCCATATGTAGGTCAACAAATCATAAATGTTTGTTGAAGTTGAAAGCAAAATATTTATATTTTCAATGGTAGGACAAAATTATGTATTTCATTAGAATCATAGCATAGAGAAAGACAAATTCCATATGCTCTCACTTATATGTGGAATATTAAACAAACAAATAAACAACAACAACAACAAAAAACCCAACCTCACAGAACATGGAACAAATTGGTGGATACCAGAGGCAGGGAATGAGGGTAGGTGGACAAAATGGCTGAAGGCAAACAAAAGGTACAAATTTTCAGTTGTCAGATTTTAAACATCCTTATCATAAGAAAATAGTTGAGCGTTTTTATTTGTTTGTTTGTTTGTTTTTTAATATAAACTGTAACTGCAGCCCAGGCCAGAGTGGATCACTCAGTTAAGTGTCATCCTGCAAATAAAAGGTCACCAGTTCAATCCCTATCAGGCAGGGCACATGCCTGGGTTGCAGGTTCGGTCCTCAGTTAGAGCACCTACAGAAGGCAACCAGTTGATGTTTCTCTCTCACATCAATGTTTTTTTCCCTCTCTTTCTACACCTCTCCCCCTCTCTAAAAACAAAAATGAAATAAATTGTGAAAATAAAATAAAATCCTACTTTCATAAAAAATAAATAAAATGTAATTGAAAAATTAAAATTTAAAAAGAAATAAAAACTTTTTTGTAACTATATGTAGTAACAAATGTTAACTACACTTACTGTGGTGATCACTTTACAGTTTATATAAATATTGAATGATTATGTATACTTGAAACTATATCTTTATTGAAAAAGATATATACACATACACACACACTCTCACACACATATATAGTCTATTTTGCATTCACCTTATTTATGAAATGACTAGTAATATAAGAAGTTCACTTTCAAGACGATTCTCAAAATTTATCAAAGGGTATTTATACATTTTCCAAATGCTGAAAATTCCCAGGAGGATCACATTATGTTCTTTGTCCTTGTTCACCCCTCACCCACCAAAACAAAAAAAAAAAAAAAAAAAAAAAACACATAGTTGTGTCAACATTAATCCAAGTCTGTAAGGACTTTCATGAGTTTATTTGAGCCAAACTGATGACAATTGCCAGAAAGCAAAATCTCAGCAGATTGAGAAAATGTTTGAGAATGGCAATTTTGCAGTTTATTTTATACATGAAAATCAAAGCAGGAAGAATAAGGAGGCTCACATGAAATCCATTGGTGATAAATAAGGGAGGCAAGAGAAAGCAAAGCAGGGAAATCTCTGGGATTGGATAAAAGGTAAAATGAATAGATACATACTTCCTTTATATAGGTGGATATAGGATATTTAACAGTTAACAATTAACATGATAATAATAACAATAAGACCTGTGGTCTCTGCTCTGGTGCACTGATTATACTTTGAAAGGTCCAAAATAGGAAATTACTTTGATATTCCAAAGCTATGTTATCAGTTAAGGTAAAAATTGACCTTTGTCAAGGAAGATACTGGCCTAGGACATAACTACTCACCATAACTCACTTTTAGTTAGGAATTTTTAATTTCAGACTATCCTATGTGGTTACTTCAAGTCTCTGAATTTGTAGGGCCTGTAATGCAGGCCTCTCCTGAGCTTGTCCAGTTATGTATGTGGTCTCTTTTTGGGTCCGCAGTTGTTTTGTTCCTTATGTACAGTGTCTTTCTCTTCTACTAGTTTATGAATTTTTTTTAATATAAGTGATGTCAAAGGGAACTCATGATTTCTCTTTGCTATCAATTTAAAAAGTATTCAATCTTCTGGTGAAAAAAACACATTAATACAGAGAAACTGACAGTAATAATAACAACAACTTCTCTTTCATAAGTCAAAAATCCCCAGATATAAAAGTATCCAAAATATAAAAAAAGAAAAAGGATATATGTAATTAAGTTAAAATAATGATACATATGCTAGCTCTCTCTAACTCTTGGACACTTTAAGAAGTTAGAGATATTTCATGATGGGTGAGACTGTTAGGACTCTATTTGTGGAATTTATTTTTCATGGTTCAATGATGAAAATAATAAATTCCACAAATAGATTTCAAGTTGGTCAAGCATTTTGCTTTGGAAAGTTAATCTCTTGAGCAGTGAGCTCTGTACATGCCTGGAAAGGTTCAAGACAACAATGACATGTGAGAGCAAAGCATCCAAGTACTGCGCAATTCTGATCCTCATATCACCAGATGGGATTTGGGGGTGGGTGGAAGGGAGGACCAGAAGTTATTTTTGTTGTTATTCTGTTACAACTCTTTCTTCTTTCTGTTATTGCTGCCAAAAGCTATGCTGGCAGTACACAGATGGACAGGCTTTTCAGTGTTTACATTAACTGGTCTTAATCAAGGAATCCTGACTTAAACTTAGACTTTCTCCCAGACACAGTTCAATGAGATAGATCCTGGGGAAAGAGATGATTCAAGAGGCTGGTTGCCCCCTTAGGTGCAGAATTAGAGAGCCTGAAGGAATGAATACAATATTTAGTCTCCCCCTTGGCTTTAGGCAGCACCAGACCCAAACCATCTTCAATACAGGTAATTTATGCTAGTTTAGGAAAAATCTAGACACAGAGACTAAGTAGCCCCTTTGGCAACTAAACTTAGTTTTAGAATATTAATACCTAATTTTATTCTTCCTTCCAGAGAATCCCATAACTGTGTCCTTTCATTTAAATATTTTCTCCTTTTTTGCCTGCAGTAAATTTGAAGACAAAAACATAATTTCACATATGGCTGTTGGGTCCTTACCTATGAGAATCTGTTATATACATGTTTTACTGCTGTAGAATACTTCACCATACAATGTAGAACTCTTATTGATTGGAACTATTGTCCTCACCTAGGGAGTCTACTTGATTTATGCCTTTGTAACAAAAAACAATAACAATCATTTAATGAGCACTGCTATAGGCAGAATTCTAAGACAGCTGCCAAGATTCCCATCCCCACTCCTACACATGTGGGTGGACCTGTGAATAAGCAGGAATACAACTCCCATGATTGGGTCATTAACCAGTTGACTTTGAAGTAACCAAAATGGAGATTATGGCTCAATGAACTGAAGCAGCAAAGATCACTAAATACAGCAAATTTCACTCTCACTTTAACAATATATCTTGTGCCCTGGCCAGGTGGTTCAGCTGCTTGGAATGTCATCTCATACACCAAAATGTTGTGGGTTCAATCCCCAGTTGGAGCACATACCTAGATTGCAGGTTTGATCCCTGGTCAGAGCTCATACAATAAGCAATTGATTGATGTTTCTCTCTCACCTCATTGTCTCTCTTTCTCTCTCTCCCATTTCCTCTCCCTAAAATCAATAAACATATCCTTGGGTGTGAGAATTTAAAAATAAACAAATAATTTAAGGCATAACTTGTTTTATTACACTTTTGCTTTATTGAGCTTTGATTTACTGAGATTTGAAAATGTTGCCATTTTTACAAATGGAAGGCAAAACTCTCCATCAGCAAAGAGATTATGACTCATTTTATTGAGATATTCTATCATGGTGGTCTGGAACCGAACTGACCTAATCAGGTGCACCCTTCCTAGAGTCAGAGAGATTAAAATATGAGAGAGATTCTATAGGAGAGGAATTCTTTATTATGAGATTTGATTATGAAAGGGGCTGTGTGATAAAGACCCAAGCATGGGATCTTGTAGCTGAAATAAATCCCCAGCTGAAGTGAGTAGGGAACTGAATTCTACAAACTAGAATGAAATTGAACAGAAATTTTTCCCTAGTCAAGTCTCTAGAGGAGAATACAGTTAGCCAACACCCTGATTTCAACCTCCAGAGACCCTGAGCAGAGAATCAGCCATGTAGTGCCTGGCCTTCTGACTGACAGATTTATGAAATAATAAATGACTGTTATTTTAAGCCACTGGATTTATGATGATTTGTTACACTTCAATAGAAAACTAATACAGGCATTCATCAATGTACTAGATGTTACAGAGAAGACATTTCTTATCTCATATAATTCCTGTAGCAACCCTTGAGGTAATCACTATGTTCATTGTTAGAACAAAAAAACTGACACCTGGTTCAATGAACTGAAGCAGCAAAGATTAGTTCATTAAATACTTAAACTTTACTCTCAATTTATTTATTTGTTTAATTTATTTGGGTGACATTGCATTAAAAAATCAAACAGGTTTCAAGTGTACAACTCAACAAAACACCATCTCTATTCTTCATTATGCACCCATCACCCAAAGGAAAGTCTCTTTCCATCCCCACTTCAGCCCCCTTCACCCACCTCTACCCGCTTTCCCTCTGGCCATCACCACACTGTTGTCTGTGTCTATGTGTTATATATACCATATTTTTTGCTCCATAAGATGCACTTTTTTTTTTCAAAAAATGGGGGGAAACGTCTGTGCATCTTATGGAGCAAATATTGCACCACAGACCATGATGTGTATTACCTGACCTGTCAGCGTTGGCGACAGCTATTAGAAGAGGAAGCGGTGGGCCCACACGAAACCCTGGGGATGCTTAAATGTCCCACTTTACTGCTGAATCTCAGGGCGTCTGGTCAGTTGATGCCCATCTCTGCCCAACACCCGGGACCTGGGAGAGTGCAGAGAGCCACCTGACACTCCCAGCTACAACCACTGACCTGTCAAATCAGCTGAGGCTAATAATGGGTTTGAGGCACAGTGCTAATTGCCAATTGTCTTTGACACTGGGTGGGGTCTGTGTCAGTAGAACCACCTGCAATCACCAATTACTGTGTCTTAAGCTCTGCCAATCATGAGAGGCAGATGGGTGGAGCTGAAGTAACATGTTTTTGGCTGGCTACTGGCTCAGTTAGATGCTACAGCTGTCTCATCTACCTCCATACTGTTTCCAGTGCACACCAGATTTCTGTGTGAGGAGGTCAGCAGTAAGTCGGTGAGCAACCATAAATGCTGAAGTTTGTAGTATGTAAAGGGAGTTATGGTGGGGTCACTATTCTAGTAGTAACACAGGCACTGAGGAGAGTAAGGGATATCATTAGCCATAACAGGCACTGGGGATAGTCCACCAGAACCTGTAACTAGGATAGTTATACTCTCAGTGACTGTTACAACTAGTGATACCTCTTAACTCCCTCAATGCCTGTTATTAAAGGCCCCCATAAATTCTGACAGTAGCAATGATGAGTTCTTGGGGTTCCCATAAAGCTAGAAGAGTACTTGAACCTTAAAGTCTCTCCTCATCTGTTAATGACAGTGATGATGGTTCTTAATATCGCTGTTGACTGCTATTCATTTTACATGGTTGAAATATTATTCTGTTATATTTTATTAAATATTTTAGTACACCATTTGGTTCAGAATTTTTTTTCCTTGTTTTCCTCCTCTAAACCTAGGTGCATCCTATCATCAGGTACATGTTTTAGTACAAAAATATGGTGTGTATGTGTGTGTGTGTGTGTGTATAAAATGATGATGCCCATAGCAGAGGCCTTCTGAATCATCCAAATAATTTATGTGGAGGTATGTTCAAGCTTAATGCAAAACTTGATGCAGATTCATTGTTCTGCTTGCTCAGTCCTTTTGAATATGTTTTTGCATATGATGGTCACACAGTACACATGCTTATCAACAGTGTCTACCACCCCTACTGACTAGTACAGTGATGTCATTGTTGACACATGAGCATTCCAGTCCACTCTCCTTGGCTACCAGGTTACATCGATGTCTCTCAAACCATTCTTGTTTTATTAACAATATTAATAATGGTTGGATTTTTTCTGGACAGACCTCATTTTACATATATTTATATATTAATGGGTTTTTGCTTAATACCTTCACCTTCTTTCATCCAGCCTCCCAAGCCCCTTTCCCTCTGAAAGCTGTCAGTCTACTCCATGTATCCATATATCTATGCCTTTGTTTCTATTTTGTTCATCAGTTTCATTTGTTCATTAGATTCCATAAATAAGTGAGATCATATGGTACTTGCCTTTCTCTGACTGGCTTATTTCACTTAGCATAATAATTTCCTAAAGATGTACCTCATTTTACTGTGTGTTGCATTTTTTTATAAATGGAAGGCAAGACCCTCCACCAGCAAAATTATTATGACTCACTTTATTGATATAAGCATTATTGGATGGTCTGGACCTTAAGTGGCAATATCTCCAAGGTATGCCTGCATTTGAATTTGTAAGGCCTGTCCCAAGAGAGGCTCTTTCCTCTGAATTGCTTTTTCTATCCTTATAATTTTGTTGGTGCCTTGATAAAGATATGTTGATCCCAACTCTTTGACTTCTTACAGGAGCAAGCCACTGAGAAGGCTTTTTTCCATTTACTTGTGCTTTTGAAAAATTGAACATAGATTTGAGGATTAAAATTATCAAGCTTAAACTCTTTCATAAAAATAAACCGACTAATATACTCTTTATATTTTCCTTCCTATATAAAATATAGAGTGTAATGAGTAAATGTACAGGCTCATTTTGTCCCTACCATCCCTCACTGCCCTTGCTAGTTCTGTCAGTGTGCACTTGGGATGCTTTATTGCCACCCACAGTTTAGTTCCCACCTAAATTCTACTCTCCCTCCCAGGGTAAGAAAGCATAGAACTGATGTCAGCCTTGCGGCTAGACTCATTCTGACCTCCAGTGTCCTGGACCAAGTGAGTCTTTGCTTTCCTCATGATGACATCTTTACCTTGTATCTAAATTTCATTTATAGGATTATCATCTGGCCACATCACACATTCTTTCAAGGAATTACTCCATTTTCACCACTACCAGAAAACCAGTCTTTCCTCACCTAATCACAGGATTTCAAAAAAAACATTAAAGAAATCTACCTTTGCTGCTAAGTGAGAGAGCAAGGAAGGACTAGTGAAAATATGGAAAGAATTGTAGACAGAGGGTGAAAGTCAAGGTTCCAAGTGTGGGAGAAATTGGATATGAATATGAAGGCAAAGTGAAAAACGACATTAAATTGAAATAGGCAGAAAGAAGAGAGAATAGAAAAATAAAATATTTTTTTAAATAATAAAGAAAGGAAAATTAAGGGAAACTGTAAGCATATAAGAAACAGTAGCAAGGCCAGGAAAATTTTATCATATATGAAGTGTCTGGGCTTTATTGTTCTGCAATGGGAGAGTGGATGTCTTAAAAATGCTGCATGTGAATAAGCAACCTGACCCTCTTGGATATTATCATCAGTTCAGGAGTCAAATCATTCGAGACTTTGAAAAAATCCTATGAAGGTGACAATATTAAACATTTTAACTCCATGTATAAGCATTTTTCTAAGTATTTTACCTAATTTAATTTTAACAAAACTGCCCATTTTATAGATGAGAAAACTGAGGTACTGAGAACTTAAGTAATTTTCCCAAGGGGAAGAAAGGGACAAGGTACAGTGAAGAGAGCCCTGTGTAGCAAAAACATAGGAAGCAAGTAGAAAATGATGGAAGATGAGTGAGAAGTAATAAGATTCTGGAAGATTTTATAGGGCATTTTAAGGAATTTGTATTTTATGCTGACTGTGGTAATAAATCATTGAAAATTTTTGAGCAGAAAAGTGATGTGATTTGACTTGCATTGACTTCTGACTTCTTGGTTGAGAAGAAATGATAAGAAGAACCGGGGTCTGGGGCTCGGGTGCGTTATACTGAGAGTGACGTCAGGCTGGCAGGAAGGAGACCATTGCAATAATCCAGTTGGAGGGGACTGTAGCAAAGACTTGGTCACTAAACTAATGCCAGGTATAGATTGATTATACTTGATTGAACCCATCTATATTTCTACTGACTAAATAGAGACAGGAGATGGTGAGAGCTGGTAGATTAAATGACTATATCTTTATTGTATTCAGTAATTACAACTTCCTACATATGGATAACTCCTAGTAAATTCATGGTCAACTTATGATAATGAATATGGCAGTGCATGTTCTTTAAAGCAACATCATTTGAATTATTTTGGAAGCGGCCTAATAATATGTATGTCAGTCACATATTACTCCTGACATGTAACACAGAAGACTCAGTGAATTTATAGGTTAACTTGCCCAGAATCTTATGAACTGTGAGTCAGAAACCTGTGCTTTCCCCATAAACCCCACTTCCTAAGCAAGCTTGTGCCAAGGAACATCTCAAAATGAAAATGAAAAGGAGGCTACATGGCCAGGATGAAGAAAAATGAGCATACAACTGCCTAGCATTTGGATGGACTATCAACCTCCTGTAACTACCACACGTGGTTCTCAGCATTTAAATTACATGCATTAAAAGTTCAACTTTGATAAAAGTTGCATAGTATTACATAGAAGACTTATTAAGATGAATAAAACCCAAACAAACTAATCATATAAAGTCAGATATCAACAAAGGCTTCCATTTTATACAATGACTTGAAGTTAAGACACAGAACAGGCTTTTGAGGAAGAGCTCAGTGTTTCATCTGCTCACTGCAGTTTCAAGAACCAACAAAAAAAAACATCGACACCCTATTGGCTTTGATTTCCAATTCATGAAAATGCAGCCTGTCATTGCTTTTTTCTCTTTGCTCAATACGTAGTGACATAAATCAGTCTTTTCTTTATAAGTATTCTCCTTTTCTTCACTATTAAATAGATTATCGCCCCTCTAATGATTGAACCAAACTAAGGTGAGGTACTAGTCTTGGGCACAAAATTTAGTGAGGGGAGCATGAAGAAAAACTAGTAATAGAGATAAATAACATTTTAATGTAATATTTTTAAATATCACAACTAATACCAAAAAATCCATAGTAAACAAAATATCAAAATTTTAAATAAGACAGTGTCAGTATTACTGACTTTTTCTTCTGCCTTAGGCTTCAAAATGGCTTGCACAGCAGTGGTAAATGATGTTGCCTTCTGATGTTTTATGCCTCAATACTCTTTCTGCATGTTTATTCAGTATGAGCCAGAGGTGTTTTCTCTTGTTTGAGGATAAAATATAGAAAGAATAAGAATAGAGACAAGGCAAATATTATGTCTTGTAGAATATATTGGGCACACCATGATTTCCCTTTAATTTTTTACATTTCCCTAAAGCATCACACAATGTAACCTGCCATCATCTTAATCTCCGTCCCACAGAGTACTACTAAGCAAGCATGATCTCCTTGCACTGGCAGATGAAATGCTGCAATGCAGCATGAAAATGAAGTCACTGGCCTGTATGGCACTGCCTGGCTTGTGCTCTGAATGCTGCAGGTAAAGCTGAATATCTGCAGATGAAAATAACATGACTTTCGAATAAACAAAGCACAAACAGCAATGGTACAGTTAACGCAGAGCTATGACTGTTAGGCAATTGTTACACTTAGCACAATTTCTTGAGCCATTAATTGGAGTATAGCAGTTCCTCTTGAGATAATGCTGATTAAAATGTATATATACTCTGCTGGAAAATAACTTCAGGGTTGATGTGAAAATAGTGCAGGAGATTTTAAATAAATATATTTGAAAGAAAGGGCAGTTTTGTAAAGAGGAAATTACTTGTCTCCTTGCCCTGCTGGGAGCTAAATCTCTCAGAGCCATATTGTTGTTGGCTGGGCAAGGTTTTCCAAAAGATAAGAGAGATGAAGAATGAAGAAGCGATTCAGCTAAATTCTTAGTAGCTAACAAAAATTTCTCTTTAGAGTTAACTTTCTTTTTGGCCCTGTTTAGATCATCAACCTAATACACCAAGTTTATGGGTTCAAACTCAGATCAGGGCACATACAAGAATCAACCAGTGAATGCATAAATAAGTGGAACAGCAAGTTGATGTTTCTTTCTCTCTCTCTCTCTCTCTCTCTCTCTCTCTCTCTCTCTCAAATCAACAGAAAAAAATTTTAATTAAATCTAATAGAGTTGATTTTCTTCTTAATCTTTTATAATCATGGATACATAATTCAAGGTGTTTTCATACAATATGCATGTCATTTTTCCTGTAAAGAGGTATAAAGGCAGACCTCACTAATTAGCAAAATCCACATACTCACTAGTTTGCCTGACCCAATGTGCATCCAGAGCTCCTGGCAACATGAATGACCTGGGCTTTTTTGTACTTTAAATGCTTTAAATTAAACATTGTGGTTATGTAGGTCTCTCTTGTGTGCCAAGGTAGGACCTTTGTTCAGCTGCTCACAGACAACAGAGAACTCAAGACATAGCTGATGAGCTAAAACAGGCTCACTGGCCTTCAAGTTTGGGGCCTTACTTTTCTAAGTGTGCTCTGCAGACCAGCATCTTCATCACCTACCTAGGAGCTTGTTAGAATTATAGATGCACAGGATCCACCCTAGGTCTTCTGAGTCACAGTGTGCATTTTAGCTGGATTACCAGACAATTCTTATACACATTAGATAAGAACAAACTATGCCTGCAAGCCTGAGCTTTCAAAGCCATCCTTGTGACTGGGAGGAAATATTGAAAAAGTAGCATATGACCTGCAACTGGGAGCAAATGCAAAGCAGAAGTGAGCCATTAAAAATTTAGTTGCCCTTCTCAGCAAGAAGGAGTTTACGAGGTTGTATAGCTTGAGAGGTAGATATCCTTAGTAAAAGGGAAATTTTGTAGATAAAATCGTTCTTAGGTTTCTGGAAATTTTAAGGGAAAACGTCTGTTTCACTGATGTTTAGTAAAGACAATTGCTAAAAGCCACTGGAGGGCTGAGCAGGCAAAAAATAAGAAAAGAAAACATTTTCTGGTTTATTTGTGGCTGCACACTGACCCATGCAAGACGTGGCACCTTAACTGGTCCCTGTTGCATCAGATTTCACAGAGCCCTCCCAATGGCTCATAGCTGTTGACTTATTGACAGTTTTCACATTTTTTCTACTAGATCATTAAACCTTTGGGTTTATTTTGCCACATGTACATCAATATAGGTTTCATACAAGTAAATATCAATGATAATCACAGTGGCTTTCTCTTATGGAATGTCTGTTTTATATGACACAGTGTCCAAAATGACTTGAATTTACCACTTTAAACTCACATGGCCCTGAAAAGAGGCATTATTCCATTCTATAATTGAGAAAATTTATACACAGTCACCTACATTAATTTTTTTCTCAAATCATTCTACTTGTTTTGAATAATTTGTTTAAATAAATAGGCAATTTTTTTTTTGCTGGTTCATCTCTTTAAGTCAGTCAGTCTTGTCCATCAATTGATATACAACTAGTATCTTGGCTCATCTTTATCATCTATTTCCCAATGCTGATCAGTGGCTGGCCACATCTCGCCATTCCCCACCATGTGATAACCCTGCGTTCATCCAAATAAACTCTTTTCTTGCCTCCACCATAATGAGACAGACCACACATCTCTCCATACAGAATATTTCATGGGATGTCTTGCTCTGCATCAAAGGCCCCACTGTCTATTTAGGGAATGACTAATTAGCTCAGAAGAGTGGTTATATCTTGACATCAATGAATAGTTAATAGTCTTTCTTCAAGTTCACTCTTCAGGTAAAAAACTTCTCTCACTTCCTACTAATTATTCAACAGCCCAGGTGTACAGAACTTTGAAAGTGACATGGTTTTTAATGTAAGAAAATAAAAATTTATTTTCCAGTACAAGTCAATTCTAAATAAGGATTAATACTCTGTAGAGTATTTTTTTAATATGTTCAATTGTTTATGCTATTATAGTTGTCCCAATTTCTTTTCCCTTTGTTCCCTCCACTCAATGACCACCCCCCTCAAGTTGTCCCCATTCCTTAGTCCATGTTCATTGGTTGTGCATACAGTTCTTCTCAACATCTTTCTATCTACTCCACTCTCTCCTATTATGCTTCTTAATTCCTGTACCATCTCCCTCCCTTTCGCCCCTCCCCCTGCCACACTGACCTCCCACAAAATGTTCCCCATACCTATAATTATTTTTCCACTCTCGTTGCCTACTTAGTCTGCCTTTGTTTCAATTTCCTAGCTTCTGTTGTTGGTTGTTGTGATAAAGTTTTCATTTTAATGTTCAGAGTTTTGATCCTCCTTCTCGTAAACAAGTCCCTTTAACATTTCATCTAACAGTGGTTTGGATCTAATGAACTCCTTCAGTTTTACTTTGTCCTGGAAGCACTTTCTCTGCCGTTCTATTCTGAATGACAGCTTCACTAAATAGAGTAATCATGGTTGTAGGGTTTTGATTTTCATTCCTCTGAATATTTCTTGCCAGTCCCTTCTTGCCTGCAGAGTTTCTTTTGAGAAATCAGCTGAGAGTCTTATGGGGACCCCTGTGTATGTAATTCTCTTCTTCCCTATTTCTGCTTTTAAGATTCTCTCTTTATCCTTAATTTTTGACATTTTGATTATAATGTGTCTTGGTGTGGTTCTCCCTGGGTCCAGTATTTTTGGAACTCTCTGTGCTTCCTGGACCTGTAAGTCTATTTCCTTCCCCAAGTTAAGGAAGTCCTGCTTCATTATTTTTTCACATAATTTTTCAGTTTCTAGTTCTTCTTCTTCACCTTCTGGCAACCCTGTGATTAGGATGTTGGCCCGCTTATAGCTGTCCGATAAGTTTCTGAACCTCTCCTCATTTTCCTCACTTTTTGTTTCCTCTTTCTGCACTGGTTGACTGTTTGTTCCTTCCCTATGTTCTGATTTGTTGATTTGATCCCTGGTTTTCTTGCCCTCACCTCTAGTTTCATATGTGTTTTTGTTCATTTCAGCAGAACTAGCCTTCATTCCCTCCCTGTCTTGTTTAAGATCTGCTGTTAGGTCTGTAAGCATTTTTTTATAACCAAAGCTCTGAACTGAGCCTAAGAAAGATTTCCTATCTGCTGCTTTTTTAGATTAGATATTTGCTGTCTGGTCAGCTGCATCACTGGGATCTCTTTCATGATCTGTGCCATCCTGACCATTTTGTGTTTACCTTTGCTTCCTGGGCAGGACTGTCACACCTCCTACACTATAGGGGGCAGAGCCCCGTGCACTCATCACAGTCGGGCGACCTGTCTCACCATACTGTGGTGTTTTATGTGGGGGTGGAGGTCCAAGATGGTTTCCTGCCATTCACTCTCCCCTGAGAGACCGGGAGACTCCTCCTCCATCCTCAAACCCTCCGGGCCTCACAGTCCAAGTCAATGGAGGTCTGCCTTCCCCAGCTTTGGAATTGCAAGCTGACAGGTCTGGTCTGTAGCCAGGGGTGCTCCCCAGGTGCTTCTCGCCTCCCCCTAATTACGGGTGTCTGTGCTTATCGCTGTCCTGCCTCTGTTGCTGCTGCTGCTGCGGACAGTACAGCTTGAACTCTTCTCCTCAGCTTCGCCCCTCCTACCTGTCTGGATGAGCACCACTTCTTTATAACTTCATGCATTGGACTTCCATTTATTTTCTGGTACTTCTGGTTATTTCTGGTTTTGCGGTAGTTGTATTCCTTCTTAGTTGTGGAGGGAGATGAAGCATGTCAGTCTAAGCCTCCATCTTGGCTGGAAGTCTCCTGTGTTTGTTTGCTTCCATATCTCAGGGAGAGCTGTCACTTCTACTACCTTTGTAAGGGGTGGAGCCTTAGGTATTCATCAGTAATGGGCAATCTGTTTTACCACATTGTGGTGCTGTATGCGGGGGAGGGGTCTTAGAAGGAACAATGCTGCTTGTCCAGCACTCGCCCCTTTTCCAGGCACTTCTCCCACTTCTGCACCAGACTGGCACCCCTCTAGTTGCTGCCCTGTCCATTGTTCCCAGAGTGGGTGGGTCTGTGGATGTTCTAGATCCATGGGGGCCCTTTAAACAAGCGGACTCTGCTGATAGACTGGCAGTTTCTGCCTCCATCCCAACCTCCACTGGTTTGCACAGTCAAAAGCAATGAAGCTTGATTTTCTCTGGTGCTAGGACAGTGAGCTGTGCGGTCTGGTGAGAGGCTGGGAGCACTCCCCAGGTGTCCCTCCTGACTTTTTAAAACATGTGACTGCACTTTCTGCTGGCCTGCCACTGCCGCAGCAGCTGCCACCACCACACCGCGTCCTCTCCGCTTTGGCTCCGCCCCTCCTACCTGTCCGGATGAGTGTTTCTTCTTTATATCTTTGTTTGCTGGACTTCCATGCAGTTTGATTTCTGGAACTTCTGGTTGTTTCTAGTTTTGAGGTAGTTGTATTCCTTCTTAGTTGTGGAGGGAGACGCAGCATGTCTGTACTTCTGTCTTGGCTAGAAGTACATTTCCTATACTATTCTTAATGTCCCCTAATTATTTTGAACCTACCAGTTATGCTTCTTGATCCCTGCATCTTTTCTCCATTTTTCCCCCTTTCTTGTCCCAGCTGATTACCCTCCATATGATTCCCATATCTATGATTCTGTTTCTATTCTACTTGTTTCCTTAGTTTGTTTTTGTTTTGTTTTTTTAGATTCATTTGTTGATAGTTATACATTTGTTGTCATTTTACTATTCATAATTTTAATCTTCCTTTTCTTAAATGTGTCACTTTAACATTTTATATAATAAGGACTTGGTGATGATGAACTCCTTTAGCTTTACCTTATCTGAGAAGCACTTTTTCTTCCCTTCCATTCTAAGTGATGGCTTTGCTGGACAGAGTAATCTTGGTTGTATGTTTTTGCCTCTCATCACTTTGAATATTTCCTGCCAGTCCCTTCTTGCCAGCAAAGTTTCTTTTGAGAAATCAGCTAACAGTCTCATAGGTACCCCTTTGTAGACAATTTTCCTCTTCTTTCTTGTTTGCTTGGGACAACTGTAACAACATAATCAATAAAACATTTAAAATAAAATAAAATAAGCATGCAATTTGTGAGTATTCTCCAATATGTTTTCATTTGTTTTATTGTAAAAATGATTTTTTTTACAACTTTAAATTACCTAAATTTCCAACTTCAAGTTTTTGGGTGAAATTTAACCCCCTGAATGATGTTCTGTGTATACATCCCTGGCACACTACCATGTGTGTCTGAACAGCCAATCAGAGGATATTACAGTCCCCTGATGATTTTGCTTAATAACCATTATGGAGAACAAGACATTCATTCAAAGAAAGACAAGTGTCTGAGTGCTTCACTTTCAGAAAGCTTAAGAGTGTTACTTAACATATCTGCTGCTCAGCACCTGCAATCTTAGCACCTGTTTCCAATTAGAGAACCAAAGAGTAAGTTGAATCACTGCCACTGAAGCAGGTGCTCTTGGTGAGCAGCATAGCCTCCTAGTGACCACTCTTCAGACAAAAACTCTTGTAATAGCTTTCTTCCCTTGATCTTTTTACAAACATATAATGAGATCTTATTGTGAATATCACTTTTAAAAACTTGTTTCCTGCCTTATACAACAATGAGGGGAAGCCACTGAGTTAGCTAGATATGTGTGTGTGTTCTATTCAATAATCTTAAAATTAAAAATAGACATGTATTCATGTGACATTAATATTTTAGCACATATGTTTTCTGCCCAAGGAGTAAATCCTGTCATGTAGGAGGGAGTTGTGCTTACGGGCCACCCATTATCTCATGGAGAAGTTCACTATTACTTGGGAGGCCAGGCAATGACATCCAACATATTTATTGGTCATGTCTTTGCTTTGGGACCCTTGTTCTTCTTCCTGTTGTTGAAGCTATCTTTAGTTATGAAAGACTTTGCTAAAAAAATGCCTTAGGGTTAAGGCACTTAAATAATGTTAGCTTCAAAATTAGAAAAAAAAGATTATTGAAAATGTTCTAACAGTAATTTGGAAGACAATCTGCCATGTATGAATAGTAATTTTTAAACTAAATAACTCTGAGGTCATAATTATAAATGTGAGAGCATGAAAGGACTGGTGAATTTGAGAAAGAAAAATTTAAAACAAAACCTTCAAAAGTAAGTCAGGACATCTTAATGGTACAAACTAAATGAGTCAATATAAGTGTAGACAGAAATTTCCCTAATTTATAATGTAGTTCTTTGTTCTGCAGATTTGTTCATTATTGTGAAAATCAGTCTCATTTAAAGTCCTGGCTGGTTTAGCTCAGTGGATTGAGCGTCGGCCTGCGAGCTAAGTGTCGCTGGTTCGATCTTCCAGTCAGGGCACATCAGAGAAGGAAAACTCTGACTCCAAAAAACCTCCGCTGCCTTGCGGCATACCTCTTCAGGGGAAAGGCTAAGGGAGTAAACCCCGACAGAAAATCCGGAGCCGGAGTCCCTAAGGCGGTTTGACGTTGTAGTCAACACCGGCAACTCCTGCGGCGCACCTGAAGCCAAGCTGTATTGACTCCGTCTTTCCCTTGGACCCTTCAGCTGCGAAGAGAGGGGGGGTCTGCTGCATGGGCAACAGCAGACCCTCCATATCACCCTGCCCAGGCTCTGTAGCTTCAGCGTCATCACAAGATGTCGATTCAACACGGGAGGAGACAGATACCATGTCACTCCCGAGTCGGACTGCACAGCCATTCTCGGCGGTGCAGAGACTCTTAAGAAGCTACACCATCGTCTCTCGAGACGGACGGCTGCCGACGACGACGACGACGAGTCTCATTTAATCTTCTTAATTGTTGTTATGAGAATATCTTTCTTCATTTATGTTGAAATATATTTTATTAAAAAAGGAATATATATAAACACATAGACTGTTTATAGAATAACATTAAAACACACATATATGTACTCACTAACCAACAAAAGAAAATAACCTTATCAATTTTCTTAATAACTCTGTGTCCAGAAGTTTCTATTCTGTATCCCTGGGTATCAATCATGCTTTGTGTATATCAGTCCCTTTCATTAAAAAAAAATGTTTAACCTTATGTGTATGTGTGCCTAAACAGTAGATGGTTTAGTTTGTTTGTTTTGAGTTTGCTATCTGTTTGTAGTCTTCAGGGGCCTGACAGCTACGACTGTCAGGCACGTATATTTTTTTTTCTTGTAGTGTCCTTGTCTGACTTTGGCATCAAGGTAATGGTGGCATCATAAAATAAATTTGGAAGTTTTTCCTTCTCTTCTATTTTTTCAAAAAGTTTTAGAAGGATAGGTATTAATTCTTCATTAAATATTTGGTATAATTCACCAGTGAAGCCATCTGGTCCTTGGCTTTTGTTGCTGTTGCTGTTGTTGGGAGATATTAGGTTATTGATTCAATCTCCTCACAATAACTGGAAGGTTCAGATGTTCTATTTCTTTGTGATTCAATCTTAGTGGGATTATGCTTCTAAGAATTGATCAGTTTCTTCTAAGTTATCTAATTTGATGGCATATAATTGTTCATAGTCATTTCTTATGATCCTTACTTTTTCTCTGCTACACTTGTAATGTCTAACTTTTCATTTCTGATTTTGAGTCTTCATTCTTTTTTCTTAGTTACTTGAGCTAAATTTTTGTCATTTTTTAAAAAACAATCAGCTCTTAGTTTTATTGATGTTTTCCAATGTATTCCTAGCTTCTGTTTTATTTCCATCCTAGTCTTTGTTATTTCTGTTCTTTTATTGCTTTTGGGCTGAGTTTCTTCTTTTTCTAGTTCATTGAGGTATAAAGTTAGGTTGTTTATCTGAGATCTTCCTTTTCTTTTTGACCCTGTGCTGCTTTGTGTGAATTAGCCAAAACAGCCACCAACTCTGTTAGTCAAAATGACTGGCCTTGTTTAGGAGATGGACCTCTTCAACCAGCGCAGCTGGAGCTCTTGCTTTCCTCTCAAACCTTTGCGATTGTCTAAGCCACCACCCAGGTTCTTAGTGGTTCCAAGTAAATAAGGATATGCCAAGCCCCTTCATTGTCCCAAAGGCATGGGAAATGCTAAATACCTGTTTGGGCTCCTGAAGAACTAAGATTGCCTGAACCCTCTACTCTCCAATGAAGGCTAACTTTTTTTTTTAAGTATATTTTATTGATTATATTGTTACAATAGTTCCAATTTTTCCCCTTCGTTCCCCTCTGCCCAGCACCCCCCTTCCCCAACAATCCCCTCCCCAAGTCCATGCCCATGGGTCATACATATAAGCTCTCCTGCCTCACCCTTTCATATATTCTTCTTCTTTTTAAAAAAAAATAATTAATTAATTAGTTAAATATTTTAACAATAAAAAATAGCAATCCCTCCCTCTCAGACTTAAGACCCTTTACAATCTTATAAAGGACAATGGATGAAGGTCTCGAGCTCCTCTAGCTGCTTCAAGCTGGACATGGTCATCGTCCTACCTACCCTTGGGTCAAGAAATCCCTAATAAGAGTGGGGGTGTGGAGGGGAGGGTGGCCTTCCCACACGGGGAAGGATCGTGCAGACTCCAGGTTGGTTGGCTGTCTCTGGACAACAGCATGCTTGGTTTAACAGGCTGGCATCCTTGTTGTATTCTGGGGGCAACAGGGTTAAAGGACATTATTCAATCCATAACCACTAGATGACAAAAGACAGGTATTAATTTTTCAATGTCCCACATTAGGGAAAAGAAGGACTTCTTTGGAGGAAGGTATGCCAGGTACATCTCACCTGTCCAAAACCCTTTTGCCCATTATACTTAGTTTGGACTGAGGGAAATATTTTAGGTTTCCCCCCTCTCAGGCCTCTGGGCTCTTTCTGTCCAAACCATTAGGATAGAAAAGAGAAACCAGTTTTAAAGTGAAGCCCACAGACCACCCCATTCTTCACCAACCCAGCCACTTAGTTCAGCCAAACCATTGAGTCTCAGGAGGCAGCAATGCAGACGGGATTAAGTGAGGCCTATACGTACAGACAATCATTCAGGTAATGAGATCGTAGGCTTATGCCCTTTGAAAACAGAAAACACATGTTAATTTATGTAACATAACCCACATACAAGTCTCTAAATCTGTAGGACTGTCTTATCGGAAAGACATCCAGTTGCAAGGCATTTGACATTCTTCTTGCCTGTAAATTAAACATCTTTGATAATGCCACAGACATAGTTTAACTTTCAAATGAAAACAAATTTTAAATGAAAAGAAACTTTAAAGACAGTTAGCTTCACTACTTTATAGTCTACCACTGGGCATTGTGATCTTCCTTGAATCATGATTTTTCTCCCTAAGATTACCCTCCTTGTCATTAAAGGGACTGCATTAAGTTCATTTTTGAAGGCTAACTTTTTTAAGTTAATGTTTTGATTATGCTATTACCATTGTCCCAAATTTTTCCCTTTGGCCTTCACCACCCAGAACCCTACACTCCCTCAGGCAATCCTTACACCATTGTTCATGCCCATGCATCATGTGTATAAGTTCTTTGGCTACTCCATTTCCTATACTACACTTTACATCCCCATGGCTCTTCTGTAACTACCTATTTGTACTTATTAATCTGCTTACCTCTTCATCCATTCCCTCAGAGCCCCCTCCCATCTCACAAACAACAAAATGCTCTATGTATCCATGATTCTGTCTCTGTTCTTCTTTGATTAGTTTGTTTTTTAGATTCAATTGTTGATAGCTATGTATTTATTGTCATTTTATTGATCATACTTTTGATCTTTTTTTCCTAAATAAGTCCCTTTAAAATTTTATATAATAATGATTTGGTGATAATGAACTCATTTAATTTTTTTTCTTGTCTGGGAAGCTCTTTATTTGCCCTTTGATTCTAAATGATATATTTGCTGGGTAGAACAATCTTGGCTGTAGGTCCCTGCTTTTCATGACTGAATATTTCTTGCCAATGCCTACTAGCCTGGCAAAGTTTCTTTTGAGAAATAAACTGAGAGTGGGAACTCCCATGTAGGTAACGAACTGATTTTCTCTTGCTGCTTTTAATATTCTCTCTTTATCTTTAACCTTTGGAATATTAATAATAATGTGTCTTGGTGTGAGCCTGTTTGCATCCATCTTGTTTGGGACTCTCTGTGCTTCCTGGAATGGTATGTCTATTTCCTTCACCAAATCAGGGAACTTTTCTTTCACTATTTTTTCAAATAGATTTCCAATCTTTGCTCTTTCTCTTCTCCTTTTAGCATCCCAATAATGTGAATGTCAGAATATTTGAAGTGGTCCCAGAGGCTGCTTACACTATCCTCATTTTTTGGCGATCTTTTTTCTTCTTGTTGTTCTAATTGGTTGTTTTTTTTTTTCCTTTTTTTTTTGCTTCCTTATCTTCCAAATCATTGATTTGATTCTTGGCTTCGTCCACAATACTGTTGTTATTTCAGTTAGTGTATCCTTCATTTTTTACAGGACCATTTTTACGCTGTTGAGGTCCTCTCTAAGTTTCTTGAGCATTCTTACCACCAGTGTTTTGAACTCTGCATCTTAGAGATTGCTTATCTCCATTTTCTTTAGTTTCTTTTTTCTGGAATTTTGATCTCTTCTTTCATTTGGACCATGTTTCTTTGTCTCCTCATTTTGGCAGCCTCCCTGTGTTTGTTTCTATGTATTAGGTAGAACTGCTAGGTATCCTGTCTTGGTAGAATGGCCTAAGGTAGTAGGTGTCCTGTAGAGTCCAGTGGCAACCTTCTGTTTGTAGTTATGAAAGTCAAAAAGTTAGATATACAGCCTAACTACTATCAAGGAGAAACTAGGGAGGATCCACAATGGCAGAGGAGTTAGTGGAAGCTATACTAACCTCTTTGCAGGACCAATCTGAAATTACATCTATATTTCAGAGAAATCATCCAGAATAACCAACTGTACAATAGCTGGAGAGAAGTCTTACAACCATGGACAAACAGAAGAAACTATTTCACCACAACATGACTGGAACAGAGTGTAAATGAGATACAAGAAGTCTACTTGGCTCCCACAGTGGCAGCTGAAGTGCCAGAGGACTATTTCGGTATCCAGAGGCTCCCCCTGAGAAGTGCAGGGTGCAAGTTAAAACCACAGTGAGATGCCACCTCACACTTGTCAGAATGGCCATCATTAATAAATCAATAAACAAGTGCTGGCAAGTATATGGGGAAAAGGGAAACCTAGTGCACTGTTGGTGGGAATGCAGACTAGTGCAGCCACTGTGGAAAACATTATGGAATTTCCTCAAAAAACTAAAAATGGAACTGCCTTTTGAGTCAGCAATTCCATTGCTGGGATTATACCCAAAGAATCCTGAAACACCAATTCAAAAGAACCTATGCACCCCAATGTTCATAGCACTGTTATTTACAATAGCCAAGTGCTGGAAACAGCCTAAGTGCCCATCAGTAAAATGAGTAGATCAAAAAACTGTGGTACATTTACACAATGAAGTACTATGCAGCATAAAAAAAGAAGGAACTCCTACCCTTCTCGACAGCATGGATGGAAATGAAGAGTATTATGCTTAGTGAAATAAGCCAGATGATGAAAGACAAGTACAATATGATCTCATCTGTAACAGCAAGGTAATGAACAAAACAAACTAACAAGCAAAATAGAGCCAGAGATATCAAAACAAGGAACAGACTGACAGTGACCAGAGGGAAGGAGGGAAGGGAATAGGGAGGGAAAGAAGATGAAGGGTCTAGTAAAGGAACAAGTATAAATGACCCATGGACATGGACAGCAGGGTGGGCACTGACTGTAGGGGGAGGTGGATGGGCAGGGAGAGTATGGGGGGAAATTAGGATAACTGTAATAGAACAACAATTTAGAGAGAGAGAGAGAGAGAGAGAGAGAGAGAATTGGCTGGAATTACAGAGAAATAAAGAGTGATTCCCAAAATGAGAATTTGTTGTTGCAGGGTCCACTTAAGGGAGGATCAGAATAATTAAGCTAAAGGTAGAGACACAAAACAATTTTGTCTACAATGATATTCTTTATTGGTGCTCCCTCCTCTCTTTGCTGAAATCTGGCCCTGTATATTAATTAAGTTTTGGAGTAAGCTAATGGTAACTATTCCAGGAACTTCAAAATATCTCTCCCTAAATGCCTAGAAAAAAATAAAGATCTACAACACACTTAAAGAAAAAAAAAAGGAGAAACTGGGAGCTAGTTATTTCTGCTTCCTCACCCTGTCCAGATTCAGAGGAAATTGCTTGTGTTTCCAAATAGAATAGGGTTTCTAAGTTGCCTGTGTTTTGTGTGGTCATGGGGAAGTTGTGAATATCAAGCCCCATCAACTCCCAAAGTTAGGTTATTTGGGAGAAAGTCCCCTAGGTGGCAGCTGTAATAGTTGGGGTGCGAGGTGGGTAGATAAGCTCCTTCCATGGACAATCTGGAGGTGTATTTTTGCTATTGGAGTGAGCCAGATGACATGGGTATTTTTGTCAGCTTCCTATGTGCAGGGCCTGAGTAGGATAATCTCAAGGAGTGTTTGTGCACCCATTTAACAACTGCTTATTTGTTTGTTATAGTCCTGTAAGACTCATGAAAGTCCCTTTGGCTCACAGAGCTAGGTGATTTGGTGGTTCATCCAAAGGTGGCACCCTGAGAAGTTGGGGTACTCAATATGTGGTCTAAACATTTTGCTCCTCAGGAAAAAGCTGGGAGCATCCTCTCAATTGTAAGACTGCATGCAGGAGTGGGGTTTATGGCTAGAGTGTATCTCAGCCTTTCCTTTCCATCTGGTATCTTAAATTTATATAAAAGACATTTTTTTTTGTCCACAAAACTGTTATTTTCATAATGACCAATGAAAAATTTAGTGAATGGTTTTAGTTGTTGCTCCTGCATCACAGTCCCTCAAAAGATTATCTGGGAAGACCCACCAAAGGAACATTGGGCCCTGCCATAGGGCAGGGTGATTCCTATATGATTCTTCTGTACTACCAAGAACTGTTCTTTCTCAAACCTATGCTTGACCATTGATAGCACTTGAATATCAGTTTGCAAAAATTAATAATTTTGGAGTTCCAGCTCTACAATGTAACTATACAAGTTTAGATTTGATGGCCTGAACTTGTTGGACTTAGGGAAGCCATGTAAATAGTATGGCAGAGTTCATGGCCCATGCTAGCTCTTGGTCAGTGGAAGTTGTATGCATGAGGATACTGTATAAACATCAGGAGGCAATGAGACAGTTTAGTACTCTGAGAGAACAGTCACATCAACAATCCAAATGGCTACAGTATGTTTTTCTAAGGCAAAGAATAGTCTTGTAGCTGACTCAGTGATTGAGGAGAATAGGACAAAGAACGTGGAAAGAGAAGAAACTCCAAGGAGAGAAGGACGTAAGACATAGGTGATGTGTGGGAGTGCTAAAAGGGATGTTTACATATGTATTTATTGTGGTCAATTCAGTAAACTGCTGACCTTAGTATCAAGGCTGATTCCATTTAGCAGTTATGGTGATGGCAGACTGATGTTCTAGTGATAAGGGTACAGTGTTTTTGTGATTGCTATGAGGTGGACAGAAATAAACCAACAACTTTAAAATCACATTCGCCTAATTTACATGCTGTTGCTGGTATTTGCTGGCTTTGCAACTGCTAGTAACTGCTTTAACCTCTCTCAGTCTTAGTTTTCCAATTTGTGAAAGGGGACAAACATATCTACTGTAGCAATGGTGTGAGGATTGGGTATCATGAAGTAAAGGATTCTCAACACCTAGCCTATGACAGCTCCGCAGTGAAAGCTAGCAACTATCATTAAATGACACTGTACTCACCACTGCATCTCTACCTCTCCATAGTTTTCCAGTCTATACAATGAAACAATTTTTTATCTCCTTCATTTATCTTAAAAAAGGGATATAAATATATCCTGAGGACTTTTGTAACATTTTAGACAATTAGATCTAACAAAGTTCTTTAAGAATCCTGGCCCAAAAAAAAAGGAAATTTAAGTTAGATGTTAATGGATAAGCTGGTCTTTTTAAAATAATAATTCATTTTACACAAACTTTAAAATACTACCAAATTTTGACTATTTTTTGTTAATTTCCCCATATTTTATTAATATAGTATCTTAATTTCTTTATAGTATTTCCAGTCAAATCCAGAACTGGAATAATGAAATATTTATCAGAAGGATCTTCTTGTGAAATAGTTGACTTCCTTTTATGTTTTGAGACACTGTATATATTTGAATGTATTGGTGAAATGTCTGTACCCCATGATTTTTCTTGTTGCTTTCACAATTATTATTCTAAATGACCCAACCTGGGGTAGATGGCTTTCTGTATAGTTGCTGTTCACTGCCCTTAGGTATGCACCCTGCTCGCTAAGGTTTTGCATTGCATTTCTTCTCAGTGAGTGTTCCAGTTGCTTCCCTTTAGCTGCCATGGTCAAGCTTAGCTTCTGAGATACAATGAAAGGGACAGTATACCAGATAAATTCTATCCTGAGCTGGGTTGTGCCAAATCCCTTTCTGCTCTTTACCCTGGTACACAGAGATGGAAAATACAGCAGCTTCGTGATCTCTGCTCTTCTCTGCCCTTTGTGCTGAGAATACAGCCAGTTCTAAGTAGCCAGCTCCAAGCTCTTGTTTCCCTGGCCTGTCTTCCTTTTCTAGGGACAAAGCCACCTCTTGCAGAGGCACACTCAACCCCAAATCATATTACCCCAAATTCTACTTCCAAAATGGAAGAAAAAAAAAAAAAACAGAAAAGAACCAAGGTTTTTTTCCTTTTTCTTGTCCATTTTTGAATCAAAGGAATGCTATCTAAAACACAGCAGGTATTTAATAAATATTATAATATGAATAAATAAACAATGTAGGTTAGGGGATGAAGCGGGCTTCCTAAACCCAAGTAAATTGTGTCCTGTGCACTGGCTTGTTTGGCATTCATGTCCATCTTGTTTTTTGTGTTCTTCATGAAATTTAGAAGCTGGAAAGCCAAAAGCTCCATTTCTCAATTTTCTTGCAGATGGAGTTACACATGCGATTTAGGGTCTACCAATCTGGTGTACTTATGTGAGATTTTTTACTTGAAACTGAGTTAAGTGAGGAGAGGGCCATGATGCATTCATTTTGCTGATATAAATTATGAGAGGCCATGTGAAACTGTTTGGTGGCTTCCTAATTTGATGGCTAGCTACAGCTCAGGTGGAAGTTTCCCTTTCACTATAGAGGTCCCTGGAAATTCTAGGTACAACCTGCTTCTTCTGCACCTTTCCAGAAGTTCTGTAAGTCACTCGATACATCACAATAAATCTATTTTTTTGCAAAAACAATTGTCTGTCACCTAGCACTACTGTAGTATACTCACTGAAGTTTAAGATTTCTTCATCATCTCTCACCAGCCCACATCCAACTGTAACTTTCTCTTGCATAATATCTGCCTTAATGGCTGGTCTGAAACATGTGTTATTATATCAGACTTAGAAAAATAAACAATTGTATCTTTCAATTTATCTAGTCATTATCTATAATCAATATTTCCTCAGAGTCCAGTAGCTTTGTCTAAAAACACATGTGCATTAATATGTACATTTCACTGTTTCATTTCTCCAACCCACTTAATACAGGACCTTATACCCACTTTTGCTTCATCCAAACTTCCTCTAGTCTGTATGTAATTTTCATTTCAGTATAGTAACAGATTCTTGTAATCTTAATGTTCTTTTTCATTATTTTTAAAATTGAACACAATTAAATACATTTTAGAATCTTTTTCTTCTTGATTATACAAATACAGAAGGAATGTACTAAGAAAGATTCTATGTAATAAATAAACATATATGTGTATGTAAAAAGCCACAAAAAGGAACGTCTGGCCTAGATGGAGGCCTAGATAGACACTCTGTGTCTCCCTCCACAATTAAGAAGCAATACAACTATCTTAAAACTAGATACAAGCAGAAGTACCAGAAAACTGAGCTGCATGGAAGTCCAACAAAGATATAAAGAATACTAATCCAAATAGGTAGGAGGGGCAGAGCCGGAGGGGAGAGGACATGGTGTGGTGGCAGCAGTGGCAGGCTGGCAGAAAGCACAGTCACAAATTTTAAAAAGCAGGAGGGATACTTGGAGAGTTCTCCCAGCCCCAGACCAAACCGCACAGCTAAGGTTTCAGCGCCAGGGAAAATAAAGCCTCATTGCTTCTGACTGTACAAACCAGTGGGGGTTGGGGTGAAGAAAGAAACTGTCAGTCTCTCAGCAGAGTCCACTTGTTTAAAGGGTCCCCATGGCCCTAGAACATTCACAGACCCACTCAGCCTAGCAACAACAGCCAGGGCAACAGCTAGAAGGACTCCAGTCCCATACGGGAAGCAGGAGAAGTGCCCAGAAAAAGGGTGAGTGCTGAGCAAATGGCATTGCTCCCTCTCAGACTCCTTTCTCACACACAGTGCCACAACGTGGTGAAACAGGTTGCCCTGTACTGATGAATACCTAAGGCTCTGCCCCTTACAACATAACAAGCGCAACAGCTCTACAAAGACATAGAGGTAAACAAACACAGGAGCCTGTCAAGATGAGGAAACAGAGAAGTCTGGCCCAAAATAGGGAGTGGATCAAGGTTCCAGTGATAGAACTAAGTGAAGAGGTGATAGCCAACCTAACAAACAAGGAGATTGCCAACCTAACAGAGAGTTCAAAACACTGGTGATAAAGATACTCACAGATTTGACAGATATGCTTAAGTACCAAAAATGCATAAAGGAAGAAGTGAAGACTGTGCTAACTGAAACGAAGGAAAATCCACACAAAACCAATGGTGAAGGGAAGGAAACCGGGGTTCAAATCAATGATTTGGCACATAAGAAAGAAATAAACAGTCAACCACTATAGAATGAGGAAACAATAATTGAAAAAAATATGAGAGGCTTAAGAACTTCTGGGACAACTTTAAATGTGCCAACATCTAAATCATAGGGGTGCCAGAAGGAGAAGAGGAAGAACAAGAAATTGAAACGTATGTGAAAAAACAATGAAGGGAAACTTCACAAATTTGGTGAAGGAAATAGACATACAATTTCAGGAAGCACAGAGATTCCCAAACAAGCTAGATCCAAAGAGGACCACACTAAGACACATCATAATTAAAATGCCAAAGGTGAAAGATAAAGAGAGAATCTTAAAAGCAGCAAGAGAAAAGCAGAGAGTTGCCTACAAAGGAGTGCCTATAAGACTATCAGCTGATATCTCAAAAGAAACTTTGCAGGTAAGAAGGGACTGGCAAGAAATATTCAAGGTGATGAAAAGCAAAGACCTACAAATAAGACTACTCTATCCAGCAAAGCTATCATGCAGGATGAAAGGGAAGATAAAGTGCTTTGCAGACAAGGTAAAACTAAAGGAGTTCATCATCACCAAGCCATTATATAAAATGTTAAAGGGACTTATTTAAGAAAAAGAGGATCAAAACTATGAACATTAAAATGACAACAAACTCACAACTATCAACAACTGAATCTAAAAAATAATATCCAACTAAGGAAACTAGAATAAGGATAGAATCATAGATATGGGGATCATTTGGAGGGTTATCAGTTGGGAGGGTGAAAGAGGCGAAATGGGGAAATGGTTCAGAGACTAAGAAGCATAATTGGTTGGTACAAAATAGACAGGGAGAAGTTAAGAATAATATAGGATAATGTGAAGCCAAAGAACTTATATGCATGACCCATGGACATGAACTAAGGGGAGTGGGGTTGCTGGAGGGAAGGAGGGAGCAAAGGGGGAAAAAATGGGACCACTCTAACAACATAATCAAAATATACTAAAAAACATAAAAATAACATAAATAAAAACAGTAGGTGCAAAATTAATGGAAAAAAATATGGTCCTTAATGGAAAAGGAAATAAATTGTTTTTAAAGCCACAAACATATAAATGTTTTAAAAAATGACAAAATAAAAAGGGGATAATTAACATATATATCTATATAGCTTAAAAACCTTTTCAAAAGCCTCTCTGTACCTAACTGCCATACAGGCTGGCCCTCCCCTTTTTCTCATCTGTTCAGCCTGTAGCTCATTTAAGCATTATCAGGGATGACTGGTGCTCTAGTTCTTAAAATCACACTTGTCACCAAATCCAAGACCCTGCATCTTTGTATTTTGAATCCTCAGGCATTTCTTCCACATGGTCACAAACAATCCTTCTGTGTTCTTCCAATATGTCCTTTCTGCTGACATCTTCTTTTTCTCATGTCACTGAGAATAGCGCCTTCCATGAGATCACTTCTTTCTAAAGGAAAATGCTTATTTTTGTCAAGGCTGGGTTTCCACATGCTTCCAAAGTAGCCAGACACCCAAAATGACTGTGTAGTGCTGCATAATCCCTTTAGTCATCATGCTGTCTGAGCAAGACTGCTCCGAGAATAAATGGAAGAATGCCTTCCTCCCTTTATCTAGGACATGATTTGAACCAAAGCAAAATGACTTAAGTCTTGTGTCTCACCATAACTTTCTAAAAACAATCTCCTTTCCTGTATAAGTCTGAAACTTAAGCATGGAGTTTGATGGAATATACCAGTTATTCTCTAGTGTCTTTTCTTCCCTTAGGCTTGTGCCACCACCTTCTTCTGCAGCCAAAAATAAAGCCCCTAAGACAAGATTAAGTAATGTCTCAGGTCCCTCTCTCATTCATAAACTCCAGCAAAGGACAAGCACTAAACCCCATTCTAAATCACCTCTACTCATTTATTTGAACATCTACTTTGTGCAAAGCATCAATGACCCTAAGATAAATTATAGAAGGTCTTTACTAATAAAGAATTCATCTTCTAATGGAGAACAATTAGATTGACTACCTCTAAGATGTGCTATACTGTTTGTTAGAATCAGTATGTCCAGGAAGCGCCTGTCAGATTTGAGCCCCCAAAGAAAACATAAGAAAATTTCTCTATTCTTTTATTACCTGTAAGCAAGCATATTTAGTAGAGAAAATTTGTTCTTAGGCATCAAACATGGGGAAAAAAAGGTTTAAACTAACCTTGTCTTTTAAAGCAAATGGTTAGACCGCTGAAATAACACAGAAGGTTTGACCGTCAGTTCAAACTCACGAATTGGAAATCTTACACAGATTAAAGCTTTAATAATTTCAAGGATACAGGTAGTCACAAGGTGGAGCCAAAGCAGAGAGAGAGGTTTATGACTGCCAATGCGGCCTTCAGACCCCTTCTTACTGCATGATGATGCACTCTGGTCAAGATTACATTGTGAGGTTTTTTCAGTTGTGTATGCAGAGATATTGCTTACATGGAAAGGTATTGTTTCAATCATAAAATGTCTGTTTTATATTCAGATACATAAAGGAGACATTACCCAAAAGGGATTAGATATTCCCAACAAAGGGATTCTATGTAGGGTAGACTAGCTGAAGCGAGGTTGAGGGGGAAGTTGTGAGAAACCAGCTGAAGAGGCATTGAGGTATCATCCTCAGTGAATTTTATGCACAAAAATCTCAATGGCTGTGGTTCTAAAAATCCTCCAAACTCATCCAAGAAAAAAAGAGGCAGTATTTTGACCTTCATCATAAGCAGAGGGCTCTGGAGTCAGATACCCAGCTGCTTCAATCAGGCATGATTTCTGCTCCATCTACCCTGTGCAGTCCTGTGGAGTCAGAGGCAGCTGATGAGTGGACAGAGGTAGGTGAAAGAGCACATCTATGGAAAAAAAGGTGACCACACCCTCCTTTTTTCTGAGTCAGGTGCAAGCTGGGGGTGGGAAGGAGCTTTAAGTTGATGAAAATGTGTAGAGTTGTGTTAGAATGATCTGGATTTTAACACAATTTGTTAATATCTAAATATGGCTGAAAGGGCCATGGAAACTAAGATTTCATCTAGAGAAAGAGAAGGAACAGGGGGTTTAAAGCAAAAGGTGTGAAAAATAGTAAAGTTGCTATCTACTCAAAATTGAGCCATTTTTGATTATCCAATAAATGAGTTACACATGCATGCCAAAATATTCTTGCTTTATTAGTATTTATACCCAAGGTGTGTCTGTGTGTGTATACTTGTGTGTATAACTTGTGAGTATGCATAAATATTCCTTATTGCTACCCCTTGGTGTTAGAATTAATCAGGAACTCACATCATGCTTGAGGAACTATTCAGTTCCTTAGGCAAGAGTTTGGGAGAGGAGAGATATTTACTAATGTTATATGCAATTTATTTTCCACCTATGAGAAAATTATTTCTTAAAACTGAGGGAAAAAAAGTGATCCTTAGTTGAAAGTAAAGGCTGGATAATTTAAGTTTTAATTGAGAAAACTACAGAGCTTAATGAGCATTGAGACCTTTCATGACACAAAAGTATTATCCTTTTTCATGGACAAGGAAAGGCAGAAATGTTTCATTTTGAAGATGATTTGCCCCAACTCCTTAGTCATCTTCAATAAAAATAAAATCTATGGTTTCTTTGACTCTAAAAAATGGATTTCAAACAGAAATCAAAACAGTTCCCTTTAATGCAAGTTTAATATAATGTTTGTATTTAGGTTTGATTTTCAGTTGTCAGATTCTTTGAGGCTTCTTTGTCTTATAAAGAGCTTCAATTCCCTTTCCCTGTCATATTTAACTATCAGTATACATGCCTCTCTCACTGGAACAGGGTCCTGTCACTTCCATTTTGCTGTCACACTTCCTGCAAGTGCTCAGAGAATTCCAACATAAAACTACTCTGAGATAGTAGAAGATGGCAGCCAAGTAGATGGAAGCTGAACCCACTTGCTCGTGCCCCCAGCACTGATTTTTCAGCTGACCTTCCAACAGGTGACCTGAACAATCAACAGAATCTTAGCTGATATGAATTTTTTGAGCCCAGGAGTACAGAGGATGCTTTGCATCATTGGTAAGAGATTTTATAATTTAAAAGGGAATTACCTTGTTTGAGGCAACTGCAGCAGACGAGAGAAGACAGAGAAAATGCAGCTTAGGAGCTCCTACCCCTCCTTGAGTGGAGGGCCCTGGTCCTGCACAGGAAACCCCCAACCCTATTTGGGAGTGACTTGAGAGGATATACAGAGTCTGAGAGACTTGGGCTGCACACACACAGTGAGCAGCCGGTCCATAGCTGAAGTGTCAACCAGGAGTGTTCAAGAAAAATATTCTATCTCCTAAAGCTGTTGGTGGCACCAGCAGGCTGCAACCAGCCTGGACTGAGAGAGACATTTTGCCTTTTGGGGCAGTGGAGTGCATGGAGAGCAGGGCAGTGGCTCGCTATTGCAGTGTGGGTGGCACAAAGGAACGTTTTTTAAAGAAGGGAACTGAGGCGTGGCTGGGCAGGCACTCCATGTGCGCGAAGCTGCAATACCAGCAAAGAGGCCAGACTGAAAGTACAGATCATGCCCACTGGGTCCAGCTGACAAGGAAGAGTAGAAGGCTACACAGCAAAGGGATTGTGGGTCTCTACCCAGTATGGCTGGTGAGTGGGGGCTGCATGAAGAATGGAGGGTTTGGGTCTGAGCCTTCTGCAAGATCAGTGCGCTAGGAGCAGCACAGGCAAGGGCTGAGTGCCTGAGGTTCTTTGCAGCCAGGCAGCGCCACTCACAATGCAAAGTACAAACCTCTGGGAAGGGGAAGGCTTGCCCACCTTCAGGATAGCAAACTTTGCAGAACAGTAAGGCCAGGCTCAAGGACTCCCTGCTAGGCATATATCCACAGGGAAAAGAAAGAGAATCTCCAAAAAACCCCTTTATGGATGTTTATCATAGGCTATACTGGCTCCTCCTCAGGCCCTATTCCACTAAAAACAACAGAGCAGAGAGATGAGAAATTGGCACAGCAAGACATATTCTGGGCCCCACACAGCCTCCACTCTCACAGAGCTTCCATCACTGCCAAGCAGAAAAGAGCTGACCCTTTTACATAAATTGTCCCCTCACGTGAAACAGACAGCTAAAATTCATCAGAAACTACACATTATTGGAACACAGCCACCATCTTCCCTGAAGACCAAACAGTGCTTCTCAGGAGAGAAACAGGAATTAAACCCTTCAGATTGCACCAGAAGCCCCCTCTAGAGGCAGATGGAGCTGGTACATGCAGTGCTGTCAGATGTTGAAGAAACCACCCCTGGGTCTTGTGCTGAAAAAAAGCCAACAGTGCAGAAGAGCAAGAACCAGCCAAGCTCAAAGGAAATAACCACAGACTGTGGGTCACTTGTAGCCATGAACAGGCTGCCTAAAGCTAGACTGGGATACAAGCTTACATTACTAGGGATGAATCCAAAGGAGAAAACAGTAGGCAAACAAACACTAGACACAACTGATATGAATTCCACCCCATTTTTTTTTTATTATTTGCATTAATTTTCCTCTGCATAGCTTTTTAACTTTGTTTCTCAAACACATCATAATTAAAATGGCAAACTTTAAAGATGAAGAGAGAATCTTTTTTTTAATTTTTTTATTATTGATTATGCTGTTACATTTGTCCCAATTTCCTTCCCCCTTGCTCCCCCCCTCCATCCAGTTGTCTCCCCCCCTTAGTCCATGTCCATTGGTCCTGCATATAGTTCTTTTCAACATCTTCCTGTCCACTCCACTCCCTCCCACTATGCTTCCCAATTCCTGCACCATCCTCCCTCTCTCCTCTCCCCCTCCCCACTGACCTCCCCCCAATATGCTCCCCTTACCTATAATTCTTTTCCCCTTCTCGTTGCCTACTTAGTTTGCCCTTGCCTCAGTTCCCTAGCTTCTGCTGTTGGTTGTTGTAATACAGTTTTCATTTTAATGTTCATTGTCCTGATCCTCCTTCTTCTAAACAAGTCCCTTTAACATCTCATATAACAGTGGTTTGGAACTAACAAACTCCTTCAGTCTTACTTTGTCCTGGAAACACTTTCTCTGCCCTTCTATCTTGAATGACAGCTTTGCTGAATAGAGTAATTGTGGTTGTAGGTTTTTGATTTTCATTACTTTGAATATTTCTTGCCAGTCCCTTCTTGCCTGCAGGGTCTCCTTTGAGAAATCAGCTGATAGTCTAATTGGGACCCCTTTGTACATGATTCTTCTCTTCTTTCTTGCTGCTTTTAAGATTCTCTCTTTATCTTTAATTTTTGACATTTCAATGATAATGTGTCTTGGTGTGGTCCTCCCTGGGTCCAGTCTATCCGGAACTCTCTGTGCTTCTTGGACCTGTACGTTCATCTCCTTCCCCAAGTTAGGGAAGTTCTGCTTCATTATTTTTTCACATAATTTTTCTATTTCTAATTCTTCTTCTTCACCCTCTGGCAATCCAATAACCCAAATGTTCATTCTCTTATAGCTGTCCCAGAGATTTCTGAGCCTCTCATCCTATTCCTCACTCTTCATTTCCTCTTTCTGCACTGGTTGACTGTTTGTTCCCTCCCTATATTCCGATTTGTTGATTTGATCCATGGCTTTCCCTTCCTCACCACTTGTCTTGTATGTACTTTTGTTCATTTCAGCAGGACTAGCCTCTATTCCTTCCTAGTCTTGATTCAGCCCCGCTGTTAGGTCTGTAAGCTGTCTTATAACTATGGCTCTAAACTGAGCTTCCAAAAGATTCGCTATTTGTTCCTCAGTCAAGGCTCTTACTTGTTTTTTCATTAGCTGTGTGATTGGTATTTCAATCATTAATTCTGCCACTCTGACCGTTTTATCTTTCCCTCTTGGGCAGGGCACTGTCACGCCTCCTACGCTGTATTGGGTGGAGCCCGGTGTGCTCGTCACAACCTGACCTTTCTCACCACCCTGTGGCGCTTTGCATGGGGGTGGAGGTCCAAGATGGATTCCCGCTGTTACTCCCCACTGGCGAGCAGGGCCGCCTCCCAACAGGTCCGCCCTCTCCACTGTTGGAATTGCTAGCCGAAGGATTTGGTCTGCAGCCGGGGCGGCCCCCAGGCGCCTCTCTCCTCCCCACAAACACAGGCGTCTGCTCACAGGTCCTGCCATTCGCCACTGTGGCTGCCGCCTCCAGTGCAGTTCGATCTTTCTCAGCCACAGGCTCGCACTTCCTACCCGTCCGGATAAGCACCACTTGTTTATGACTTCATAGGTTGGACTTCCATGTAGCTTTATTTTCAGGAACTTATTATTTTTAGTTTTGCATTAGCTGTAATCCTTCTTAGTTGTAGAGGGAGACAGAGCATGTTGGTCTATGCCTCCATCTTGGCCAGAAGTCAGGTGATGAAGAAAGAATCTTACAGGCAACAAGAAACAGCTAGTAACATACAAGGGAGCTCTGATAGGGCTATCAGCTGATTTCTCAATAGAAACACTACAAGCCTGAAGGTAATGGCACAAATTTTCCAAATAATGAAACGCAAAGAACTGCAACCAAGTCTATTCTACCCAGCAAGGCTCTCATTTAAAATGGAAGGCAAAATGAGAAGGTTCACACACACACACACACACACACACACACACACACACACACACGCCTAATATAGTAATTCTCCATCAACCAGCATTGTAAGAGGTTCTAAAGGAACTGATTTTAAAAAATAAAGAAAAAGAGAGGGGGGCGCATAGGCACAAAGGGAAAAATACAAATGAATAAATGCCTATCAATAATAATCTTGAATGTGAATGGCTTAAATACTCCAAACAAGAGATATAAGTTATCTGAATGGTTAAGGAAACATGACCCATCCATGTTGTTACAGCTATCAAGATTTCTTTTTATTTAATGGCTGAGTCATGTTTCATTGTATATCGTCGGCAGCCGTCCGTCTCAAGAGACGATGGTGTAGCTTCTTAAGAGTCTATCTGCACCGCCGAGAATGGCTGTGCAGTCCGACTCGGGAGTGACACAGTATCTGTCTCCTCCCGTGTTGAATCGACATCTTGCGATGACGCTGGAGTGTCCTCTCCAGTGAAGCTGAAGCTACAGAGCCTGGGCAGGGTGATATGGAGGGTCTGCTGTTGCCCATGCAGCAGACCCCCCCTCTCTTCGCAGCTGAAGGATCCAAGGGAAAGACGGAGTCAATACAGCTTGGCTTCAGGTGCGCCGCAGGAGTTGCCGGTGTTGACTACAACGTCAAACCGCCTTAGGGACTCCGGCTCCGGATTTTCTGTCGGGGTTTACTCCCTTAGCCTTTCCCCTGAAGAGGTATGCCGCAAGGCAGCGGAGGTTTTTTGGAGTCAGAGTTTTCCTTCTCTGATGTTCATTGTATATATGCACTACTTAATCTATCCATTCATCTACCAGCGAACACTCAGATTACTTCCATATCTTGGTGATTGTAAATAATGTTTCAACAAACATATGGATGCACATATCTTTTTGATTTAATGTCTTGGGTTACTTTGGGTAAATACCCTGAAGTGGAATTGCTAGTTCCTTTTTTGTTTGTTTTTTGGCTTTTTGTCTCTTGTCATAGCCTTTGTTTTAAAGCTTATTTTGTCTGGTAGAAATATTGCTACCCTATCTTTTGTTTGTGTCTATTTTCATGAATTATCTTTTCCACCTCTTTCCTTTTAGTCTGTGTGCTTCAGAGCCAGAGTCTTCTCTTGTAGACAGCATATGTAAGGGTCCTGTTTTGTTATTCTTTCAGCCTCCATATGTCTTTTGTTGGAGCATTTAATATATTTGCATTTAAAGTAGTTGTTGATGATATATATTTATTGGCATTTCGTTTTTCATAATTTTTTCTTCTTCTTAGAGAAGACCTTTTAACATTTCTTATAATATTGGTTTAGTGGTGATGAACTCCTTTAGGTTTTTCTTGTCTGGGAAACTATTTATTTATCCTTCAAGTTTAAATGACAGCTTTGCTGGATAGAGTAATCTTGGCTGCAGGTTCTTGCTCTTCATCGTTTTGAATATTTCATGCCAGTCCCCTCTGGCCTGCAAAGTTTCTGTTAAGAAATCAGCTGACAATTTTATGGGAGATCCCTTGTAGATAACCAACTGCTTTTCCCTTGCTGATTTTTAGATTCTCTCTTTGTTTTTAATCTGGGCATTTTAATTAGGCTGTGTCTTGGTGTGGGCCCCCTTAGGTTTATCTTGTTTGAGACTACCTGGACTTTCATGTCTATTTCCTTCACCAGGTTAAAAAAATTTTTTTTGCAATAAATTAAAGTGAACAAAAACTTTTTCAGACATTATTTTTTCAAATAGGTTTTTAATTTATTGCTCTCTTTCTTCCCCTTCTGGCACCCCCATTATGTGAATGTTGGTATGCTTAATGTCATCCCAGAATTATCCTCATCATTTTGGATTTTTTTTTTTCTTTTTGCTGTTCCGATTGGGTGTTTCCTGCTTCCTTATCTTTCAGATCACTGATTCAATCATCTGCTTAATTTATTCCACTACTGACTTCCTGTAATGTATTCTTCATTTCAGTTATTGGATTATTCATTTCTGACTGGTTCTTTTTTATGTTTTCTAGTTCTGTTTTATGTTTTCTATCTCTTTGTTGAAGTTCTCACTAAGTTCCTCTACTCTTCCCATAACTTCCTTGAGCATCCTTATAACCATTGTTTTGAATGCTGTATCTGGCGGTCCAGAAAAGATCGAGGCAGAAGCAGCGTCAACAGCAGCAACAACAGCCATCTGCCTTCACCTGTAACAAGTGCGGCAGGGATTGTCACTCCCGAGTCGGACTGCACAGCCATTCTCGGCGGTGCAGATAGACTCTCAAGAAGCTACGCCATCGTCTCTCGAGACGTACGGCTGCCGATGCCGATGCGATCTGGTATATTGCTTGTCTCCATTTTATTTGGTTCTTTTTCTGGATTTTTATTCTGTTCTTTTATTTAGGATATTTTTCTTTGTCTCTCTATTTTGGCTGTCTCCCTTGGTGTTTCTATGTATTAAGTAAAACTGCTATGTCTCCCAGATTTGATATGGTGGCCTCATATAGTAGGTGTCCTGTGGGGCTTAGTGGTCCAGCCTCTCCAGTCTCCCAAGCTGGGTGCTCCAGTATCACCCTCTGAACTCTGTGTGCCCTGCTATTATAGTTCCACCTTGATTGCTGTTGGTATGTCAATGGGAGGGACTTACCCCCAGGCTGATCAGCTGTAAGGACTGGCAATGACCACAGTGTAGGATATACTGTGTGAGGTCCAACTTCACAGAGCAGTAATCACTTCAGGAGGGCTCTGGTGTTCACTAAGTTTTCCCCTTGAATGTGTCGATTGTGCAGGTGGTTGGGTGGTGCTCCAACATGTTCTAAAACTGACCACCAGGTGCACTGGTTCTGAGGCCTCCTGGGAGGTGCAGGCCAAGATCAGTCACTGTCTGTGGCCACCAGTCATGAGCTACAGAGTGATCTGCAGATGGCTGTTACTTGTGCTGGACTTGGAGGTGCCCAGAAGAGCACAACCTGCCACTAGTGCTGAACCTGAGGCCATTTAGTAAGAGGTATAGGGCACACTGAGGCTACATGCTGCTTGTTTGGGGTTTGTATACCTTTGAGAGAGTTTAGGCAAATCAACAGCATGAGCCAAGACAGGGCTTTTGTATGGAAAAGCAACTAGCAATGGTTCTGTTGGCCCACAGGTTTGGGTGGGGTTTTCTCAGTGGATCACCAGGGCAGGGAAAATAGTGTTAGCCAGGTTGACAGAGACTCAGATATAGAGCCCACCTGCTGGTTCTGTGAGGGAAGGGCTCAGCAAAAATGGCTTCTGCCAGCACCTCTTTCTGGGAGAAAGCTGCCCCTCCAGCCCTTGTTTTGAAGCAAGATAATTTAGTTCCTTCCATATATCCCTGTTAACTTTCAAGCTGCTGCTCCAGTGCTGGAGCTCGGAGTAAGTGAGTCCAGGTAAGTCATTGTTTGGGCCCTTTAAGAGAATCACCTGGGATTCCAGAAGCCCTGTCTCACTCAGCCATAATCCCCACTGGTTTTTAGAGCTAAATGTTATGGAAACTTCTATTCCTGGCACTGGAACTCTGAGCTAGGGGGCCTCGTGTGGGGCTTGGACCGTTCATTTCTCAGAGGGGACCTAGACAGGGATATATCCCTACTGATTTTTATCCACCACATATGGATGTGGAACCAGCTCATTCCATGTCTCTGCCCCTCCTACCAGTCTCAATGTGGCTTCTTCTTTATATCCTTAGTTATGGAACTTCTGTTAAGCTAGATTTCTGGTGGTCCTGAATGATGGTCATTCTGTAGTTTGCTTACCCTTTTGATGTGGTTGTGGGAGGTCCCAAGTATCACACTTACCTATGCTACCATCTTGACCAGAAACCTCAGGACTTCTCCTTTTCTACATGTTCATACAACTCTAGGCCTGAGTGGTGATCACAGAAGTCCATGTATAGTAGATAGTTAAGGCTCCCAAGGAAAGAGCATTCATTTACTCTTCAGTATTTTTCTTGTTTGTTCACTGTGAGCCAGACACTGATTGAGGCCCATTGTGAAGAAGAGATGTGAGTCTGCAGAGAAGGCATCAAAAGCCTGATTGAAATTACAATGACTAGGCACTGAATTACTAGAGGGAGTCAGCAAGTCCCTGTTAATCCCATAAGAAATTATCAACACTAAAGGTTATAGCAGTTCAGAATAGCAGGATGGAAGTATTTTCTTAATTATCATTGATTAGAGAATGTTACCTAATTTGTGCACCAAGTGTGACCAGTGGTCAAACTTAAATTTGTTCTTGTGTATCATAATAAGTTGTGATATTTTACTTAGCCATTTTGTAAATTTAATTCATATACAAGTGTGATCACATTATCTTCAAGTAAATCCCTTTTTCCCTGAGCTTCAAGGAAAGAACATCAAGAGGATTTAGGTTTTACTAGATATAATTAAATCCACATGGTTCTAATAATCATTGTCACTAGTCTAGTGCTTAGGAGGAGACATATCACCCTGACTGGGTCTACATTTACCCTGACTATTCATAGAGAGGAAAAAGAAGGCTAACCTATTGGCTTCTGAAAAAAGAAGATTATCATAAAATGAGTCAGTATCTAATAGAGGAAATCAATAAAGTGCTGGTGTGGATGGTGATAATAACAGTTTACAGATGCTATGAAGCCCATGAGTCATCATAATTAATTTAGCTCCACATGTGTGTAGGAAGAATAATAGGATTCATACAGGCCTCTGAAGGGAAGATCTATCATATTGATCAAGAGCAGCAGGCAGAAAGATGGGTTTTGAGGTCTCATGTCTGACAGTGTTATAATGAACAGAAAGACAATCAATAGGGCCCTTCCATATGACTGGACTGCATACTGCTTGGAACACAGCTTCACACGGTAACTTCCTTTACTCTCCAGTCTACCTTTAGCCTAATACTCAGTGTCAGGTCACCTGTACCCTGTCCAAGCCTGAAGGTGGGCTTCTGCTTGCCTCTTGAGCCACATCTCTCCTTTGTGCTTTATACACAAACCCTACTGTGTTCTTTGAGCTTGGGTTTCTCAAACTTGACAGCAAATTTAATCCTTATTTCTTCTAGAACTGAAGCTCTGTCCTTGTGTTTGTCATTCCTATTTCCTGCCTGGGCTTGAAAGGTGACCCCTGAACCCCAGGCAGGTGCCTGGGCTCCTATTCAAAGACTGTCATGCATGTGTTTCTGCATGTACTTTCCAATGTCACCTGATGCTAAGTCTTAGTCACTAAGCTCTTGCCACTGGTTGTAATGGTAGTCCCAGATGCTGATTATTTACCAAGTGGATTCCTGCTACTCTTATCAGATGCTGAATTTTGTGTAGTGGTCTAGATGGCTTCTCAGCTTCTGCAAATAGTTGTTTTTTATTTTTGTATATTTCAGTTTACCTGGTGTAGTCACTACAGCAAATCCAGTCCTGTTACGAAATGTAGTAAGAGGTGCTGGAGATATAAGTTGTCCTTGACTTTAAGAAGGACCATTAATAACAGTAGCTACAATTTAATATTTTCATTAACTCAATGAATAATTTTTATTGGATACTATACACAAGATTCCCACTCTCATGGATCTTATATTTTTAGGCATGCATTCACACACACATGCATGTGTTGTTGTTGCTCTTGTTATTGTTGTAAAGAGGCAACGGACAATAAAAACTATTATCGGGTATAAATGGTTCAGTGTGGAGAATTTAGAGGTGAAGTGATAGAACTACTTCAAACTGAGTGGTTAGGAAGCCTATCTGTAGAGGTGACATTTGAAGTTAACATTTGAAATGGCATAAAAGAGCCACCCACTCTATGAACATGAGGATGTGAGACTGTTAGAGTGTCTGGCAATAGTGCACAGGAAAGAAGTGGTTGGAATGAGGCTGGAGAATTTTGCAGAGGCTGGGTTTTTAGTGGCCTTATGAACCATGGTAAAATTCTGAGTTTAATTTAAATATGATGGGAGGTGTTTGAGGATTTTAAAGAGGGAAGTTGACCTGAGTTTCATTTAAAATGAGCACACTGTTTCTAGGTGGACAGAGATTTATCTGGAAGGCCTGAGAGGTAGCTCAGAGATATGTTAGGAGGCTACTGGTGTAAACTCGAGGGGTCGTGGTTGTACTAAGCTCTGAGAGTAAAAATGGAGACAAGTGAAAATTAATCTCCAGGACATGCAGAGGGATTTGATGTTTGATCATGAATCTTAGATGTTTATCTTGAGCAAAAGGGTTGATGGTGATGCCATTTTTTTTTAAGGACAGGGAAGACTAAAGGGGAAAGCAGGTTGAAAGGAGAAAAAATCAAATGTGCTGCTAGTGGCTGTATATGTTTGAGCTGCCTGTTAGACATGATATAAATAAGTAGACAGTGGGGTATATGAATCTGAAGGGCTGAGTGACAGAGAATCAGGAGCTGTGCAATAAGAGAAAAAAAGGATATTGGTCTTTGGCCCTGGTTCCTGATACAGAGCTCCTAAATCTTGTGGAATTTCCTGGGTGATAAGGGTGTCTTTTTTTCATTAGGTGACTCCTGGTGGGCTCCCCTGCATGTCTTCCTGATGGGAGTTGGTCATCAGAAATACCCAGCCATGATTAGCTCCTTGGAATTTTCAACCCCATTTCCCATCCTCTTAGAAGGGGAGAAAGCCAAAGATGGAGTTAATGATCAATCATGCCTTTGTGATGAAGCCTTCATAAAAATTCCCAAATTACAGGGTATGGAGAGCTTCTGGGTTGGAGTGTGGTACATTCCAACTCCATGACGACAGCAGCACCTTGTTCAGGATTGTTCCAGATACCACTCTATGATTCTTTTCATCTATCTGTTCATCTTTATATTTTATTATATCCTTTATTATTTAAGAGGCTAGTAAATGTATGAAAGTGTTTCCCTGACTTCTGTGGGCTGCTCTAACAAATAATCAAACCCAACTGATAGCTTGTCAGTCAAGAGCATAAGTGACAACCTAGGACTTGCAATTTGGTATCTGAAGTGGGGGATGAAGGTCTTTCTGTGAAACTGAGCCTTTCACCTGGGAGATCTGATACTGTCTCCAGGAAGATAGTGTCAAAATTCAGTTAAATTATAGAACATCCAGCTGGTGTTAGAGAATTGCTGGGTGAGTGAAAAACCCACACATCTGGTGTCAGAAGCATTGTGTGAGTAGAGGAAAAACACAAGAGGAGTGTGATTTTCTTTTCTTCACAGGAACCATCAGCACAGAGGTGGTGTTTATGGGTTTGAAAGTGGAGAAGTTCACAAGGGGGGTATAGAAGACATTCAAAAATCTTGAAGCTTAAGAGAGGAAAAGGAGCCTGAGAAGTGGTCATAAATGTAAAGAAAACATTTAATAAGCCATTATCATGTGTGAGGGAACATGTTAGTCTTTTATATGAGGTTAACCACTTTAATCTTTACTTCAACTTCCAGAACTAGACAGTGAAGTGGGGCATCAGGTTGTCTCTATTAGAACCCAAGCTATTCCACTGGCTAGCTATGTGACCTTGGGCAAGTCAATTAGCCTTTGTATAACTTATATTCATCACCTATAATATGGATTTATAAAAATATCTACCTCATAGGTTTGATGGTTGGATTAAATGGATTTACATATATAAAGCCCCTAGAACACTGTCTGGCACATACTAAGCACCCAATAAATGTGCCGTAACTGCATGTTAGCCAAACTTAAGTAGATTTATTTTCTGTCTTATCTATAGACTAATATACTCTCCACCCCTCCCCCAAATGTCAGAGTTAGAATGAGGCAAAAATGCCCATATAACTAACCAATCAAATAATCAATTCTCATAAAAACATATAATGTGTTGACTATTATTGTAAAGTTCAAAGAAAAAATAATTGTCTTAAAAGTAGATTTATTAATGTTTACTATGTAGATCAAATGGGGGGTGAATCTCAATAAAATAATAATTTCATAGGAAATATTAATTTCAATTAAAATAATTCAAGTTTGGCTAATTAAGTATTCTCAAGCAAAGTTTTTGGGGAACTACTTCAATAAAGAGAGAACAACGATTTGTATTTAACAAACTGGTTGTTTATCCATAAATTGGTGTTTTTAATTGTTTGAAAGCCATTTGTTCTCTTCTGCAAATTAAATGTTCCTCTACACAAATGTTAGACTGTTTTATTGGCAACTTTTTTTTATAAAGGAAAGTTAACTTCAGCTTAATTCCTATTCAAATTAATGAGTTTCTTTCATTTATGAGCTTCTAAATCTTTTCTACTGTTATTCAAATTAGGTTCTATTACTAAATTTGAGAAAGGAGAGGACTTTCTCTACCCATAATCCCACTATCCAATTATAATAAATTATGTGAAAGGACTTGTTACTTTGAAAGAAACTGTGAGGAACATCTGCCAACCCTGAGAGATGACAGGTCTGACTATGATGTAACATCTTAGGGTTCAGATCCATTTGAAATTTTGTCTGAGTATACCATAGCCTATTACTCATCACACTCTTGAAATGCTGGAAGAAAGGAAGGAAAGGAAAGAAGAAAAGAAGGGAGGGAAGATGGAGGAAAAATATCTCCTTGATTAGAGTATGGTTTAGAAGCACTAGTTTCTGAACATGGTCAATCTCCAAGGTCTGACTCAACCCTGAAATGTTTCCAAAGTTAGGCTGATGTGATCTGTTGAAATTCACCCAAGAATTGCACACCTTATTTGTGAGGAGTCACCGCAGATGTCCTGTCCAAGGACAAATGACATTTATTTCTAGGCTGTTTCCACATGTATGTAAGGAAATAGAAAGAGAGTTTCAAAGCCAGTTAGTCAACTTTAAGTTATGCTCAGTGCACTGTATCAGGAATACAAAGCATTTTCCAGATGACATCATAAAGTCAGTTCATTTCTGCAAAGCACCCTCTCATTTTTGTGAAATAGCCCTTGTTTTTCATTGGTCATTTAAGAATTACTTTTTCTTACCATAAATGCAACACGTGAGCTAGAGAGTCAGGTAGGGTACCTGTTGTATTTTATAAAATATATCTAACAGGCTGAGAGTGTTCAGATATCAGTTGATGAGGAGAGTGATGAGACATTGTCTTACCACTGGTCAGGTTATCATGGAGACAGAATGCTAGGTTGGTGATGGGATTCTACTTTTACTCTTTATGCTATAACCTCACGTAATTCACTTACTCATTCTGTGTTTCAATGTCTACATATTCCTTGTACCTTCCCAAATCCATGCCTTTCATCAAACCCTAGCTCTACTGTAGAATATACTTTCTCTCCTCTGTCTCCTAAGATCCTACTGGTCCTTTGAGGCAATGATCAAGTCTGCTTCTCAAGAAGACATGCATATATCCATGTCACTCTATGAAGGAATTTACATAGTTTCACTTAACAGAGCAATCTTATGAAGTAACTATTATTATGCATTTTTAACAGATAAAAATATGAAACTCTAATAAAATGCCTATGTCCAAAGATGTGGTATAGAACCTGGATTTGAACTCAGGTTTCTTTGACACCATTGAGTTCCTTCCACGGTCTCTTAGTGTCCTTTGTTGTAATTAGTGTTATTATTGCTGTTATACCTTTTTTTCTTAAAGTTTCACATCTCCTTAAATAAACAGTAGATGTCTTTGAGAAAGAAATAGTGTCATTATATTTCTAACACTAGAATGCCAACTCCATGAGAGCAGAGAATTTGACTCTGCTTTCTACTGTCCTTACTCTAGCACACAGAGCAGTGCCTGACACATAGTAAATATTTACTAAATAAATATCTTTATGTATCTTACAGTGTCTGGTCTTGCACAAAGATGTTCCCAATAACTATTTTATCCCATTATTCAGATTTTTGATTAACATCTTTTTGGATATTTACAAAACACTTTCACCATATAGATTTCCATATCTATTTTTCATCTTTTGATATTGGCCTTGTCTACCTAATGTAACTATTCTCAGATCATTAATTGAATTATTTACCCTACTCGTGGTTTTTCATGCCGACACCAAACATTGCCACATTTATGTCTAGTGATGTAGAATGAGAGGCACAACCTGAGAATTTATCCTCAATAAAAATTGCTTACTAAATATAATTTATTAATTACTTATTATCTCTATACTAAGCACTTCATTTATATTATTTTATTTAATTCTAACATAAGAACCCTATTTTAGAGGTTAGAAAAGTAAAGCTCAGTGAGATTAAGCAACTTAGAACAACATAGCTAGGATGAAAGCCCAATGTCCAATCTACTGAACTCTACTACTTTCCTGTGGTTTGTGATGTTTGGGCAGAAGAGACTGAAAATTTTTGTAAGCTGGTGTGGTCAAATTAGGCAAGTCAGACAAAGTAAATAATGGCACTACATTTTGGGGGGTTGACTATTGAGAAAACTTCAAAATTGTTGATAATCACACAAATATCAATTGATTCCAACTGTTTTGTTGACATAGTCTGAGAAATTATTAAACATTGCAACTGAAGTTCCTGCTCTAAGTAATCTTACTTTAGTTGGTGAGAACTTGCTTCTGTTTATTAGTGGAAGAAAATCATTAATACATAACATTACTATCTCTAACTTCACCATAGTAAAGGTTACTTGTTGTTTATTAACATTTTGAATATGGATAATAATTCACTAAGCCTTTTTAGCAGGACTTCATGGGCTAAATTGACTTTAGTTTTGGTTTAGCATTGAGTCCCATCTTTTTCTTATTTCAGGGACTCAGGATAAGTGGATCAGTAGTGTTTAGTAAATATTTGAATGCAAAAATAAAAACAATGAAAAACATGAGTTCCAAGTATTTGCAATAACTATTATAGTTTTTAAAATTTTGGAGCTGGTGAGAGTCTAGTTGTTCTTGTGTCTTCTAAAATTAACTGTATTTGAAAACTTGTTTTAACTGTTTTTTAATTCCTCTGGTAAGTACTACTAAAGTCTTTATCACTGGTGTAGGTGTCTATCAAGAGACAATTCAGACAAAGCTTTAGATTTTTTTAAATTTGAAAGCTATTTTTTCCTTTAGTACTTACCATATATAACACTGAACAAATTTTCAAAAAAACAAATGCTAGTTTATACAACCTTAAGTTGAAGTTAATGTATAACTCAAACAATTTAAAAGGGATCTATAAATCTATAAGAAGCTTTGAATTCCTCCAATTGTCACAATGTAAATATTGGGTAGAAGACTGTGACATTCTGCTTTCTCCCTTTGATTTCTGTGTAGTATGGTAATAGAAGCACAGCAAACAGCAAATTTAGCTCATAATACCTGTTATGTAGTTCAATCCCAGATGATAGAGAAAAAAAACTGAAATGTAGCTTGGGAAACAGTATTATTATTATTGAGGCTATATTGTGATATGAATAAGTCAATAGCTCCTGACAGGCTGAAGCTGACTCTTCTTCTCTTATTGTAAGAGTCTAAAGTCCCCTGATCTAAAGGCTTTCTTTGTGTCATTGTTTGGAAGAAGATTAAACAATATCTCCTTTTACAGGAAATCAATAATTAATGATAAATTGTTTAAATGAATGCAAATTGCTTATAAACAAATATCTTTTCAAAAGATACCTTCTTTATTAGCAGAAAGGGTACATTTACTAATTATTCATTAAACATGTATTAAAAACCTACTATATATTAGGCTCTGGGTCAATTTCAATGATGTTCTCTATCTTTAAGGAACTCACCATCTAGTGGAAGAGAAAGATAATCAACAGCTAATTGCAGAATGCATCCTAATATTATATTCTTCTGCTGTCATAATCAGAAGAAATAATGTGGAAAACATGGCAAAATGTCCAAAAATTAGATAAGGAGGATTATTTTAAAATCAATTAAATAATAATACTTAGAAAGTATAGAACTTATATATGGGAATCTTGATGTAGGAGGAGGTGAAGCAACTGAACCCAAAGATGTTAGAGATAATGAGGAAAAGGAACCTGGTCAGCGAATGCACAGGAGGGGAGGATTTAAGGAGGAGCAAGTCTAGGAGGGAACTTGTCTTCTGGCCTGTATAAGACAAAGCACACTTCAGATCCTGGAGGAAGGCGGTGACAAAGGAATACAGATTCTTCCGTGTCCATAGAAACCCCTGGGAGAACCAGCAAAAACCTTAGTCTCTTCCACAAGGCATCAGAGAAGTAGAGAAGTCTGGGAGAAGCTGAAGGAAAAGCCATCCTCTAATAGCCTTGCTTAATCATCCTCATGTCACCTTCATAAGCCTTATTCAGGCTTATATAATGAGGTGATATATGACATAAATACCACCAAAAAATGTGGAATTTCTCTTGCATTGCCCTAGTCCTACAGTCCCCCATAACTAGAAGACATGAGGCTGACATTGTCCAATGAAGGAAGAAGGAAAGGGAAACCAAACCCCAATTTTTATATTCTTTATTTTAATCTTAAAAGATTTTATCAAAGTGAAATATATAAAGATTTTGGAATAAAATATTTGAGAAACTGGTTATTTCCTCTTCTTACCAATGCCGCAATGATGCTTTAGTTTATGTCTGCTGCTGGTGTTACTGCCGAATGGTCAGTGGGAGAGCCAGGAAGTCTCCCCCATTGGCCAACATGGTGGCAGGGGGGAGTTCTTATACTGAGCACACTGAAAGCTAGTGATATGAATGGATAGGGCCCCACATGAACAGAGAGCTAAAAAGGTAAATGGATAGGGCCCAAGCATTCCAAAGCTAGAAAGATAATTGGATTAGAAAAAGCCCTCCATATAAGAACTGCGGGCTTGATCAGGGGAATGAAGGTGGTCTTTGAGACCTCTCCCAGGTTGTAAAGCACCTGAATAAAACCTCTTTTATTTTGCACCAGCACTTGCCATATTAATTTGACTTTCTCGTGGCAACAGGCAGCAAAACCTTGGTTTTTATTCAGTAACACTGATGCAAGGTAGAGTTCCTGCGTTGGCTGAGTTTGAATTTTAAATGATGAATAAATCACTGAGCAATTTGGATCTCCCTAGAGAAGCCAAATTTGGATCTCCCTGCAGAATTAGGTCTCAAGGTACAAATTAAGTCCAATTTTAGGAAAACAGAGAAAACAATATTTTTGTATACCAGAATTTGTGACCTCAGGAAGTTGAATCAGCTAAACTTTCTTTCAAAGATTAGTCAGGTGCCCTTATGTAATCTGATGGACGTCCACAGACAAAAATTTTCCTCATCTCTTTCCTGATTCCCTAAATTTATACAAGCATATAAATTTGAACACTAGAATTAGTACTTGTTATTGTATGAAAATAGCAGTTCAATTAAAAATAAAGTAAAATGTGGTGTTAACTCCTCTATATAATTTTTTAAATACCTAAAGTCTTAACAGTTAAAATAAGTAAACTACTAAAATAAAACATTGGGAACACCATTCTATTTTTTTGCAAATATATGTGCCTATACCTTAGGGATAAACTGAAAGCATATAAGTATAAATATAAATAGTAGCTATTATATTTAGGTGGTGGTATTAGAGATGATGTTTTTTCTTTATGCTTTCCTTCCTACATTTTTCAAAATTTCTATAGTGAACATGTTATAAGTTTTGTAATAAGAAAATAATTATTTTAAAATTTATATTTAGAAGATGTTAAGCTGAACTCAAAAGCATTGGAACAATAGATGAGCCAAAGACTTAAAAAACCTAAAGTTATTTTTGTCTTAATAAAACGTGACCTTTATTTAAAAAAGGAAAAAAACAGCAAAAACAACGTGGGTGTAAAGTGACCCAGTGGGAAAGTGCACTTGAGTTTGTGAGGACATCAAATACACAAACACGGCATGTGGGAATGTGGGAATGTCTGTTTCCTTTCACTAAGGTGGGCGGAATCTTGGCCCGTCTTACCAGAAACTTGGGCCTGTCTTTGTTTAGGACCTGAGTGTCTGCTGCCTTGGAGCTGAGCTGGAGCTCCCCTGATGTCAACCTGCCGCATTCCGCATTCCGGGTGTCCCCTCTGATCACAGGTCTGCACATCCCCACATCACAGGCCCTGACAGTGCCCTGGGCCATTAAAAAGAGAAAGAAAGAAAGAAAAGAAAAGAACAAAGGATATTCCAGAGATGAAGGAAATGACACATGCAGCTGGTCACGAACAAATAAGCAAATGGGGAAAATATGGCTGGGAACCTAAACAAGAATGCGGGGGAGGAAATAAACTAGCAAACAAAACACAAGGCTGAGATCTCCTAAAACAAAAGCCTGTTTCTTGTTAAGGATAAAAATCTCCTCACCAAGACCAGAGGAAATAGAGTACTTCCTTAGTAGCATTGACTTGAAAAATGCCCTGAAGACCCACTGGTTGCGAAGTTCTGGTCAGTTCTCAGGCTTTATTAGCTCAAGAAGAATGAAGTGGCTTGAAATCCACCGGACCAGACCTAAGCTCCAAGTCTAGAGCTCCTACTTGTGCTCAAGAGGGAGCCATTCTTGCAGAGACAATGAAAGGCACCTGGAGTGATGCAGTATGCTAATAATCACTTATCAAACCTCATCCGTAAAATGGGATTTATGCTACTGACCTCACATTCTGTGGTACAGATCAATGATTGTGTATCATACAGTTTCTTATTTCTGGTCCAAATGAGATTAGAACAGTGTTATTGTCTCTTTTCAGCACTTTGGAAAAGTAGCTTTTCAGCTACTTATCTTTAAATTCTTAAGATTTTTATACTAATTTAACTATGTATAGTTACTAGAATACAGACATAGTTCCATTGGGTAAGACTGGAAACAGCTCCAGGTCAAAGGCAACTCCTTTGTATTTCAAATTACTGTACTTCTTCAGACCTGATGCTTGATTATCAGATCAAAACTCCTGGTGTCTGACCTCATCTTCTCTTAGGATGAGTTCTTGACTAAGGAACTCCTCAGTCGCTGTCCACTTGGAAATAATCATCATGTGAATGGACAGCTAGCAAAGTGCTCTGTTCTGAGGCTCTCTTCAGGTGTCTGAACCTATAAAAACCCAGAGAGATTGTGAGAATTAAGGGGACAAAACAAAAGGGTGGATTTTGTTTTTCTCATTTTTAATACTCGATTAATAGTCATGTAAGAGCTCTACAATTTATACTTCACATATTTCAACTATTCACTTCAGAACTGTCTTTTCACTTAATACATTTTATTAAACACTGATCTTACGAGAAGACAGTACTTAGTTTAACTTATTTTTAAATTATAGTTGTTAACAGACTAGTAAGGACACATGCATTTAAACCTTTCATGGGGGGAATAGGTAGAAATCGAACATTTTCTCACTCCTCAGATAACTTTGGGAAAATACCATGTTCTAGGTAATCATCTGGAATTCAAGTTGCTGAGATATTCTACTACATGTAATCCCTGTGTAGAATGTACTAGAGGAGTCCCTCCAGCCCAGCACTGTGAGCTCCTGGGATCAGATAATTTACCATTGTCTCTCAGCCCATCCCAGTGTCTGGCCCAAAGTGAGTGCTCATAACTTGATCTTCAGTGTTCCTTTTAGGGAGGTTGGAAGTGATTGTGAGGGATGGGATGAGGGAATAACACATCCAAAGTCCTCTGCCTGCGCTGGTGAAGGCTGGCACAAAGGGAAGTCCGTTCTACTTTCAAAAGGGTAAGGAGTCCTAAGATCCTTAGAAGTGCAGGGATGCAGAATATCTGAACTATTTCTTACTGTAACTCGAGGTAAAATAAATAATAAGTGTCAAGCAATGACAAGAAGAAGAAAAATGCCAAAAACAATTTTTTTAATGAAGTTCAATAACAAGGGACAGAGGGGTTCAAATAAGTGAAGCAAATTACTACTATAATTTTTTAAAATATAGAGTTTACAAATATAAGGTGGGAAGATAGGCTCAATACAAATTTACCAAAAGTATGTGGAAGCCCAGTGGTCCCAAGTTGTCAGTCAGTAACATGCTGCTGCTGTTTTGGGGTTTTTTTCTGTTTGTTTGTTTTGATTTTTCATGTAACACAACATGACTATTACAGGATCAGAGAGTCCAGAGGAAATGTTGCCAAGACACATGGAAATAATATATTTGTTGAAGACTCTTGTCCTATTTATAGATCAACATCTAAGAAGAGATGAGAAAGAGCTAGACAGTCACGATAAGAAAACAAGACACAGATTTAGGACAGCAAATCTAAGAATAAAACTGACAGGGAATTTCAATTGTTCAGCTCAGAAAAGTGATGGCTGAAAGATTATTTAATTTGTGTCTACAGTCTTTTAAGGGGCACTATCTGGTGGTTTATAACCATCTGTTCTTTACCTTCCCCAAGGATGGAAAAGAGGAAATGAGCTTAAGCTACAGGACTATAAATTTAGGTTAGACCAATGGGACTTCCAGACCAAAGTCTGTGTAACATTGCCAGCCTGGATGGCATTTCCTCTTCTGACCTCCTCTGGGACACAGACAGGCATTACCCATATGGGATGAATTCTACATAGTCTAGCTGCGATCAGTCCCTGAATCTTTCCAGACTTTAAAGAAAATGGTTGAATGGCACTTGGATTGGTTTATTATCTTCTGCCTTAAAGCTTTGGTTTAAATGGAAAACCTTCTTACATCCTGAGTAAAGAGTTATTTGTTAATGCTACTGACCCATCATTAGTGTCGATAAACTTTTCATTGTTTCACTGCTATGACATGGGCACGTTCATTCTCCCCTCACTGCCCAGTTACCCAAATACCATGACATGCTGTTTCTACAATAAAATATAAAGTATCCCCTTGCTTGTGATCTTGCGCTATCTCAAAAGTCTTTGCAGGTTGTACCAGATCTTCCCTGAGCTGATTTAGTCAGGCTGACGACCCTCAACTCCTACCCTTCCTCCTTGGTGTCCAGCTGTGCAGAGTCAGTCTCCAAGTTTGACACGGCACTTTACCCCCTTATGCCATTTCACATGCATCTTCTTTTTCCCTCGCATGTTGTTATCTCCCTTTTTTGGATGGAAAACTAAAAAATCTTCAAACCTCCCCTCAAATGTTTCAGCATTTTTGAAAGTTTTTCTGTCTTTCCTAGGGAAACTTTTATTACCTTTCCCTCATAAACTACAGTCTTTTGAGCACCTATACATCCACGGAGAAGTTAACATGTTAATTACTGTGAGCTTCAAATCTGTCTTTCCATCAAACTATAGCAGACTTGAGAGTAAAAGTAGAGCTACTTTTTGATCCCTTATTGCCCAGTTGCCCAATAAATATTTGGTAACTAAGAGGAAGAATGAATAAATCAATGCTAGGTGAACAATTGTGAAATTGTTCTTTAGCATTAAGGATAGAAATTATCATAGGTAAAAACTGAAATTGTAGCATAATAACACAGAAAAACTTGACAGTTGCTTTAATTTTATTTCTATCTGTAGTTGTAGTTCCAAAGCAATTATTGGTTTACATTAGATAGTCTGTTTGGATTAACACTGATAATAAATGAGTATTTGTTGATGATACAAACTAGCACTTCTGTTTGTAAAGTTTTCCTGCCCTTTGTTGACATCACAAATATCCCAGCTTTAACCAACTTTATATACATATACTCAAGTATAATACTTTTCCCAGGAAACTACAAGATGTGCTTTTATACCAGTTAGGCAGCAGTAAAGGTAATTTTATTAGATAAAATTTAAAAATACTCATTCTGTCTCCATATTAATTCAGTTTACTTCAATTAAATATACACTGTCTAACACATTGAATTCATAGACCTGGGTGTTTGAGAAAACATGATGATAAGGTTTCTATCTTCAAGACATTTACAATCTAGAAGGAAGAAAAAGACAGCTACACAAATGACTGTAATATGAGGGGAGGTACAATTATGGAAAAACTGACAGAGCATAGAAGAGGGTAAGAGGAGGGTAGAAAGAGGTTTCATGGATGGTGTGGCATTTGAAACTCGTCTCTAAGGCTGGGGTGGATTTCAACAGAAGGAGCTGGGCAGTGGGGTTGGTAAGTTAATCCACAAAATACTTGAGTGTGTTTTCAGAAAAGTCAAGATTACAGAAGACTAGGGTGCATATAGTTCAGTCTAAAGAAAAGATAAGCCGAGACACTGATCATGAGGATGAGGATTGTGCTTAACTCCGTAGCTGATGGGGAAATGTGAAGGTCTCGATGAGGACAGTGGTCAACAGCATGTGGATGCCCTGAAACAGGAGAAAAGAAATAAAAAAGATGGATTACCCCCATTGACATGAGAGGCAACAAAGGCCTGGAAGATAGGAGGAAGCAGCAGGTTTGACAATGAGAAAAGAAAGTGAAGATGTTTTGTAGAGAAAGAATACAATCTGCAGAAATAGACCATCAACTGGATAAAATGTGAACATGAACACACAAAGTGCAAAAAGGGTTAAGATTCCCATCTGTGTTATAGGGGAAAAGATGCTACAAATTAATACATTATGGGAAACCAGAGATAAATAGATACTAATTGAGGTTTAGGTACATGGGTCAAGGGCAAATGAAATATGCAGCTGCAGCTGCCCAGCCCACATTTCTGAAGCCTAGGCCTCTTCTGGATCTCAGGAGGGAAGTTTGGGGTAGAACCTTAGCATCAGCTCCATAGAGACAATGTCTTAAACTGGTTTTTCCTTTCCCTTATATAACCCTTCAGAGGACCCTACATTTTGTGGAAGGTACAATTCACTTCACTTTTCTTTTGCTGACATCCTTGAACCAGGCCAGCATTTTCAGCCCTATGTAGGAGATGTGCTATAAGCAATAAATACATTTATAAAGCCTCTAAAATATCTGTAATGTTGTGTAAATATAAAGAGTGGGTTGATAATTAGAGCTCTGTTCTGGATCATAAACAACTAGGAGACTCTAGCCTATAGGAAGCAATGGTAACTAAAAACTGGAGATTAAATTATCTGCAGTGGTATAAGAGAGGTGGGCTGGAATGAGGGAATAAGAATTTATTTTTCAGTATTCAATGTGAAAACACATCAATTTTCCTTCATTTCTGAAGGCTGAGAAAAGTTCGTGTTCTGTGAAGGGTCACTTTTATATGCTGTAGTTGTAATTGGTACCCACAAGGAAAGTGCTCAGATGGATGCAATAAACTTGCTCTTTGAGAAGCTGTTTCTTCACTTTCTTCTCTGTGATACTCTTTAGCTAGACACAGGACTTAATACTCATGTGAGAAATGATAAAGTGCATGGTGCAAACTAAAGAAACTCAAGAAAATAACTTTTATTCCTATTATTTGTCCTCTGTTCTTTACAGTGTTTTTTTTATTTTTCCAATTCTAAAATTCTCAATGTCAATTTTGTTTCATAAAACAGAGCAGAACCATGGTACATTTGGAATTATTTGGATCTTCAACTGTGTTGTTTTGCACTATGGTTATAAAAAAAATGTGTCTATCATATATTTCCTTTTACTAATTGTATGATGTTGCTTTTATTACCTCTAGAAATTAATTTGCTTTTCATTCATTTTAATGTATTCACTGTGTTAATAATTACAAGCCTAAAAAATACTATATCAAAAATCTCTTTGCTATAAACCTTTCTCATAAACTCTTTGAAAAATATTTACATAATAGTAGGGGAGGTTAGCTGGCACTTTTTAATGGGACCTGTTATTTTGGCTTAGGTGCCTTCAATACATTAGATAAGTACACCATAAATAAATAAGATCTGTTTAACAATTCCTGGTGTAGATAGGGTTACTTGGTCTTTTAAGAATTTCTGGCACTGCAGTGAAATCCACAGACTGTAAACTTTTCCATAAGTATTTGATAATGAAAATGATGGCAATGATGACTCGCCTGGAATAACCACTTTAAAATGTGTTTAATAAGAATCCATCTTTGACTTTAAATGACCCGGAATGAGTTTTCTATTCTCACATTTCTGAAGAGCACTGTTCTAGCACCATCATCTGGACAACCCACAGTCTTTCTTTCTTTTTTTTTTTTTTTTGCACGTATAATTCTTTACATTTATTTTACAGAGTCAAGTATACGTTTCTTACAGGCATAAATCCTGAAAATGCTAAAGGAATATTCAGTATAAATACAATGAAGGGAAAGTAAGGATCAGATTGATGTTACCATTTGGATCACGATAATTTACACAAAGCAAAAATGTACATTTGTTTTAGGTTTTCCAGAGTTCATTTGGTTTGGCTTGTTTTCACAAGGAAAACACGGTACTGAGATCTGCTGTTTGAAGGAAGTAACCTGACTCCTGTGGTAAGGTGCATGGGGACATCTCTACCTTCCCACAAGCTGCACCTGAAGTGCTTAGCCCCACTTAGTTCCTGTCCTCTCTTTTAGCATGACCCAAACCAAACCAAATATATCCTAAATGGGGTCAGCTACAAACAATACAGTTAGGAATACTAACCCTGCCGAACAGAAACATTGCATCTTTAGAAAATCTAACACTTTGTCTCCATATTCAGAACAATTACATTAAACCACTCAAGGAGAACAAATAATTCACATTCTTACTGAGTTAAATCAAGTTTGATTTCAGGGACCTTTAAATATTTGTCTATTTCCCCTCAGAATCAGCAGAATTAGAAATTTTTTTGTCTGCTTAAATCATATTTAGGTGAAAAGTAAAAGCTAAAAGTCAGAAAATGACAGTGAAAATATTCCCATATCAGATATGATTACATTCCAAAACCAGATACTGATGAAAAAAACAAACCACTCAAGTTTGAATAAAAAAATACTTATATAGAGGTGTAAGTTTTTCCAATGTATTTACAATCAGTTTCATATACAATTTTTACCTGATTTATACATATTTTTAAAAGTGAAAAAATTAATGTCACATTTTCCATATAATAAAATAGTATTCAATTATTTAAAAATCCATACAAATGATATTTATTACTGTTTTTTGTTTCAGCTCTCATCGGTATCTTTTCTCTATTGTATTTTTTAATTCTGTAAACTAACCAGTGCTTGTTAGAGATCAACGTTCAGTCACAAATTTGGTGTCACTGAGCGCAAGGGATGTGAAGTCTATGTGTGCTGGGACATACCATTCACCAAACTTCTCAGCTGTTTCATGACTGTCTCTATCAACTTCTGTTTGTCTCGATCATTCTTCCTGAACTGAGCAAATATGTTGTTCTTTTTGTTAGTATCCTTCATCTTCTCCAAAAGAATAAGGGCTGTGTTTGGATTCACCCGGAGGTACTTAAAAGCTGGCTGTCCATAATCAGCTAGATAAGTAGACCAATCCCAAACCATAAAAAGGTCAAGAAGTTGTCTGAGGTCAATGAATGCTAGCTGCAGGGTCTCTCCCTGGAATCCTGGCACGGGTTCAGAGCTGGCAAACAATTCCCATTGTATGACGTCTAAGTTAAATTGCTGAATGGCTCCCATGCTTATCTTTTTTAACTCACTGTCCAGTAGCATCTGCATTAAGGATGTTGACAGATGCTGGCAGGCTGACATGCACGTGGTCTGGGCAACTTTTCCAGGCAAATGAGTAAACACCTGAAAAATGCTTCTCAAAAAATTAATAAGATCCATCAAATAACCACTAGCTCTTCCATCTGGCTCAGACATTGTCCAGTCATAATCAGCAAGCTGAATGAATTCATCAATTTTTTGATTCAGTTTGGTATATATTTCTCCTTCTGCTGCATGTCGGGCATCCTTAAAGGTAGAAAGTCCATAAAGTCTTGTGGTATGAACAGTTTCTTGAGAAATATTTGTAATGTTAGTTATAAAGTCCTCAAGGTATTTGCAAGCTTGTTCCAGGTGTGTTGTGTTTATGATGATCTGCACTAGCTCTGTCAAACCTATATGAGGTTTTCTAATAAGGTTCAGTAAACAGCATATCCCTCCCCATTGTCCATGTCCATGAGTCATTAATATACGTTCCTTGACTAGATCCTTCCCTTACTTATCCCCCTTCTCTCCCTCCCCCCTCCCCCCTACTGACAACTATTCTAGTCTTTGCCTATTTAGTTCGTTTGTTTGTGTTGCTCTTTAGTTTCCTGTATTGGGTGATATCATATGGTATTTTGCTTTCTTTGCCTGGCTTATTTCACTAAGCATAACTCTCTCTAGTTCCATCCATGTTGTCGCAAATGGCAGGAGTTCCTTCTTTCTTTCTGCTACATAGTATTCCATTGTGTAGAATACTGTAGAAAACTGTGGTACATCTACACAGTCTTTCCAATAATACAATTAGCAAAATAACCACTGCACTTATTTTCTTTAAAAACACAGGCTGTACTCTAGCTCCAAGGAGTAAACATTTGTAAATTAAAATATCATATTACTGTTATTTATTATTCTTTCAGAATATCTGATTATTTTTTCACAGTATGATATTGAAAATGAGAAGTTAAAGAATATGGTCAAGATTTTCTAAATAAAATGAGTAATTGCTTTAATTTTTTCTCAGTTTTTTGTAAAGTTAAGGCCGATCCTAATAACACTGTATTGCCAAATTTTATATCACAGTGGCTGACGTAGCTTGTTAAGTTCAAGGCAGAGGACAGTGTGGCGGGACCACAGTGGAGAAGCGGCATCTCCAAATAAACCTCTATTTTTGCTGGAGGGAGGGTGAGGAAGAAAGGCAGAAGCGGAGCAGGTAGTAGACAGTTACAACCTAATCATTATGCCAGATAACAGCTGTGTCAACATGACCATATGCTAATATGAGAAAAACATTTGCTTTGATTAAAATTTCAATATTGAGATAATTGTAGATTCACATGCAGTTGTAAAAACTTTCATTTTATTATGCTATTGCACTGACTGTAACTCCCAGTGTTGTGTTAAACAAGACGTATAAGTGCTACATCCTTGCTTTATTCCTGATCTTAGGAGGAAAAGCATTCAGTTTTGCAGCATTAAGTATAATGTCGCCTGTAAGATTTTTGTACTTACTTTTTATCAAGTTGAGGAAATTTCCCTATATTCCTAGTTTCCTGAGAGTCTTTATTATGACTGGGTGTTGAATTTTGTCAAATGGCTTTTTGGTATTTGTTGACATGGTGGTATGATTTTTCTTCTTTAACATGTTAACATGGTGGATTACATTGGTTGATTTTCAAATATTGAACTAGCCTTGCATTTCTAAAATAAACCCCACTTGATAATGGTGTATAATTCTCTTTAAATATCACCAGATTCTGTTTCTTAATATTAAGGAATTCAACATCTACATGCATGTAGGAGATGGATCTCTGTGTGTGTGTGTGTGTGTGTGTGTGTGTTTCATTCTTTTCATTTTGGGGGTGTGGAGAGTGGTATGTCTTTATCTAGGTTTTGTATCAGAGAAATAATAACTTCATAAAATAATTTGGGAAGTACTTCTTCCCCTTCTGTGTTCAGGAAGCAATTCTGTAGAACTGGTGCTATTTTTTAAAGGTTAGGGAGAAGTCTCCCATACAACTATCTGTCTAAAAATTTCTTTTATGACTTTTCTTTTTCTTTCTTTTAAAAATATATTTCATTGATTATGTTGTTACAGTAGTTCCAATTTTTTTCCCTTTTGCTCCCCTCTGCCCAGTACACCACTTCCCTCCAGCAATCTTGCCTCCTTTAATTCATGTCCATGGGTAGTGCATATAAGTTCTTTGGCTTCACCCTTTCCTATATTATTCTTAACATCCCCCCATCTATTTTGTACCAACTGAATATGCTTATTAGTCCCTGAACCATTTCCCCATTTCTTCCCCTCACCCCTCCCAGCCGATAACCCTCCAGATGATCCCCATACCTATGATTCTGTTCCTATTCTGGTTTGCTTAGTTGATTTTTTTTAATTTTTTTGATTCAGCTGTTGATAGTTGTGAGTTTGTTGTCATTTTAGTGTCCATAGTTGTGATCTTCTTTTTCTTAAGTAAGTCTCTTTGACATTTCATATAATAATGGCTTGGTGATGATGAGCTCCTTTAGCTTCACCTTGTCTGGGAAGCATTTCATCTGCCCTTCTATTCTAAATGATAGTTTTGCTGGATAGAGTAATCCTGGTTGCAGGTTGCCTTTCATCACATTGAATACTGCTTGCCAGTCCCTTCCTGCCTGCAAAGTATCCTCTGAGAAATCAGCTGATAGTCCTATAGGCACCCTTCTGTAAGCAACTCTCCGCCTCTCTCTTGCTGCCCCCAGGGCTCTGTCTCTATCTTTCACCTTTGGCATCTCAAACATGATGCATCCTGGTGTGGTCCCCTCTGGGTCCAGCTTGCTCGGGACCTTCCATGCTTCCTGGACCTGTATGTCCATCTCCTTCACAAAATTTGGGAAGTTTTTCTAATTTATTTCAATTCTTGCTTCCTCATTCTGCACTGGTTGACTGTTTTTTACTTCCCTGATTTGAACCCCGGTTTTCTTCCCTTCATTATTGGTTTTGTGCAGATTTTCCTTCGTTTCACTTAGCATAGCCTTCACTTCTCTTATGCATTTGCCATACTCAAGCATATCTGTCAAGCCTGTGAGCATCTTTATCACCAGTGATTTGAATTCTGCATCTGTTAGGTTGTCTATCTCCTCATCTGTTAGGTTGGCTGTCTCCTTGTCACTTAGTTCTCCCACTGGAACCTTGATCCATTCCCCCTTTTGGACCATACTTCTCTCTCCCCTCATTCTGACAGTCTCCTGTGTTTATTTGCCTCCACATCCTAGGTAGAGCTGTCACTCCTGTTACATTGTAAGGGGCTGAACCTTAGGGATTCATGAGTACAAGGTGACCTGTTTCACCACGTTGTGGCACTGTACGGGGGGGAGGGGTCCAAGAGGGAACAATGCCACTTGCCCAGCCCTTGCCCCTTTTCCAGGCTCCTCTCCCACTTCTGCACTGGACTGGCGCCCCTCTAGCTGCTGCCTTGGCCATCGTTCCCAGAGTGGGTAGGTCTGTGGATGTTCTAGGACTGTGGGGAGCCTTTAAACAAGCAGACTCTGCTGAGATCAGAATTTTCTGCCTCCACCCCAACCCCCACTGGTCTGCACAGTCAGAAGCAATGAGGCTTGATTTTCCCCAGTGCTGGGACTGTGAGCTGCAAGGTCTGGTGAGGAGATGGGAACGCTCCCCAGGTGTCCCTTCTGACTTTTTAAAACGTGTGACTGCACTTTCTGCTGGCCTGCCACTGCCGCAGCAGCTGCCACCACCACACCGAGTCCTCTCCGCTTTGGATCTGCCCCTCCTACCTGTCTGGATGAGTGTTTCTTCTTTATATCTTTGTTTGCTGGACTTCCATGCAGTTTGATTTTCTGGAACTTCTGGTTGTTTCTAGTTTTGAGGTAGTTGTATTCCTTCTTAATTGTGGAGGGAGATGCAGCGTGTCTGTCTACGCCTCCATCTTGGCCAGAAGTCCTCTTTTTCTTTTTTTTTTTATTGTTCTATTACAGTTGTCCCATTTTTCCTCCATTGTTCTCCCCTGCCCCACTCACCTTCTCCCTCTCCCACAGTCAATTCCCACCCTATTGTCCATGTCCCTGGGTCATTTATATTAGTTCCTTAATAATTTATGAATTAAATTTTCTTAATAGTTGCAGGAATATTCAAATATTTATTTCATATTGGGAAAAGTGTACTAGTTTGTATTCTTGAGGAATTAGTTCATTCCATCTAAATTGTCAAATTTATGCATGTATAGTTGTTTGTAGCATTTCCCTTATTATCCTTTTGATTTCTGCAAGGGCTGTAGTGATATTCCCTGTTTATTCCTGACATCAGTAAATTTTGTCTTCTCCTTTTTTCCTTGTTCATCTTGCTGGAGGTTTGCTGATTTTATTGATCTTATCAAAGAATGAACTCTGTTTTTTTGACTTTCTTTATTGTTCTGTTTTTTACCTTCATTGATTTCTGCTCTTTGTTAGTTCTTCTTTCTGCTGATTCTGGGTTTATTTTGCACTTTTTCTAGGTTGTTGACATGATAGTTTATATTTTTAATTCGAGACTTCTCCTGTTTTCTAACATGTGTATACAATGCTACGAATTCCCCTTGTACCAGTGTTCCAGCTGTCCCACAGATGATAGTGTCTTATATTTTCACATTCATTTAACTTCATTCATATATTAAATTTCCCTTAAGACATTTCCTTTGAACTTTAGATTATTTAACAGTGTGTTATTTAGTTTTCAAGCATTTAGAAATGTATATATTATCTTTTATTGATTTATAGTTTAATTCTATTGAGGTCAGAGAACACACTCTGTATGATTTCAATTATTCTAAATGTGTTGAGGTTTGTTTTATGACCCAGAACGTGGTTGATCTGGCTTTATATTATGGGAGCATTTAAAAAGAATATGCATGGGATATTCTAGAGCTGTCAATAAAATCTTGGTTGTTGATGCTGAGTTCTTTTATATACTTGCTAAAATTCTATCTAGTACTATCTATTGTTGAAAAGAGGTTTTGAAGTCTCCACTTACAATTGTGCACATGTCTATTCTTTGTTTACTGAAATTTGCTTTTTGCTTCATATATTCCACAGTTTTGTTTGATGTGTTAACATTTAAGGTTCCTATGTCTTCTTGGTAGATTCATCCTTTTATAATTAAATAATGTCCCTCTTTGTCTCTAGTAGTTTTCTTTGTTCCAAAATCTATTGTATATTAATGTAACCACTTCTGCTTTTCTTTGATTAATGTTTGTAGGATATATATTTTTCTGTCTTTTTACTAGCAACCTGCCTGTATCATTATATTTGGATTATTTTTGGATTATGTTTTTAATTCCCTCTGCCAATCTCTGTTTCTTCTTACCTTCCAATATTTCCTCCTTCTTGCCACTTAATTCTTTCTCCCTCAGACACAAAGGCCTCACTGCTCCTCCTCAAACTGAGTAGAAATATGTCCCCTTGGGGCTTCCACTTTTGCTGGTCCCTCTGCCAGGAAAGCTGCCTGCTCCCTCATTCTCTTAAGGTTTACCCAAATGTTCCCACCCTGTATGAAAATAGAAACTTACTACTCCCACCGCATTTCTTCGTTCACTTCTCCACCTTCTTTATCTTTTCAGCAGTGATCACTATCTAACATACAACATGTTTTTTTAATCTCTCATGTTTACTATCTGTATCACCCACAATAATACATTCAACTTCTAAATCTCCTCTGTCTATAGCAAGGCCTGGCTTATAGGAAGTATTCAATAGCAATTGGTTGAATAAATAAAAGAATTAAAGAACCAGCCCTGGCTTGCTCTCCAGGTTCATCTGTGTATTTTTTCCCTCTCATCTGTCTGCAGAAGCGCAGACCTCCTTTCGCTTCCTTAATGACACACACTTCAGACATCAGGCCTCAGGATCTCAGTGCCTGCTGCTCCCTCTGCCTGGAGTTTGTCCCCCTCTCCACCCTTTTTCTGCTGCAGCTGCCCAGTTCACCAAACACAACCAGAAGCTAACACTATCTCAGAGGAGCTTCCTCTGACCCGTTAGACTAGGTCAAATTCACCACTAAGAGGCATGCTTAGCATTGATCACAATTAATATTTGTTTGGAAAATTATTTAATTAATGTGTGCCTAAATGTGCCTCCTTTACTGAACATTAAGATTAATTAAGATGGCAAGTATGTCTGGTATGCTCAGCATTATATTCCTAGCAGTTTGCACAATATCTGATACATAGTAGATAATATTTTTCAAGTGAATAAAATAATAAATGAATGAATAAATGAGTACTGATTTTGAATTTTATTAGCTTCCAGAAATGGAGACATAAGAGTTGAATGAGTGCCTGTGAAATTTTAGCTGTAGAGGACTCACTTGTCTACAGAAACTAAACCAAGCAGATAAGGGTGTGCCTAGATATGTGAGGCTGAATGTTGAGGGGCAATGGGCTCTCTTTTCTTTGTGAAGTTCAAGTGACGGAAGTCTGCTGAGAGTTGGGAGAGATGGTAGTTTTTCTCATCTACAGTACCATTGATATTTTAGGCTGAACAATTTTTTTTTGCAGTGTCTACCCTGTGCATTGTGTGATGTTTAGCTGCATCCCTGGCCTCTGTTCACTAAATGCGAGTAGCAAAGCCCTCTGCACCAAGTTGTGGCCACCAAATTGTCTCTGGACATTGCCAAATGTCCCCTGGGTGGACAAAATTGTCCCAGGTTAAACACCACTGAAGTAGTTTTTAAGATGTTGAGAGTGCTTGAAAAAAGTATTATGAAAAATGAAAAAGCAAGAAAAAGAGCCCATATGAGAGGGAGAATCTGAATGCGACAATAAATGAGCTGTATCAGGTCTTGTATTATGACAATTAGAAACATTTGAGGGCCCTGCTAATCTACAAGAGTGAATTTGTAGTGCTCCAATGTATCAGTACATGGGATCACATTATTTCCTCCAGAAGTGCACAGCAACATGGATGAAGAAATAACAAATGCAGCTAATGGACTGATCCAAGCTTGGGATTTTTGCCAGCTAAATGTGCATGAAGAAAAAGATGAGGGAGTAAGTGCATTAAAGATTTTGATCAGGATTTTCTTAGATGTTAGTTATAAGAAGATGTAGATTAGAAGTATAACTTAATATACAAGTCCCCAAACTTTGCTACACATTAGAATCATGTGGAAAGCTTTGTAAAATCCCAGTGGTCAGGTAACACCCCACACTAATGAAATCAGAACTTCTGGGGGTGGTGCCAAACATTAGTAGTTTTAAAGATCTGTAGATTATTCCGAAGTGCATAAAAGTTTGGAAACCTCTGCACCCTTAGCATAAATCTCTACTCCAGTGTTTCTCAAAGTGCAATCCTAGCATCAGCATCACTTGGGAATTTGTTGAAAATGAAAATTCTCAGGCCCCACCTGAGGTCTACTGAATCAGAAACCCTGAGGATGAGGCTCAGCAGCTTTATTTTAACAAAAACCTGAGGTAATCAATTTTGTGAATCACTGCTCTTTAAAAAAGAGAGCTTGTGGTGATGTAGTAAAGAAATTATTTGGGAGTAGTCAACCCTCTTTTTTGTCATTGAGAGATAGTAATCCTCCCTTACCCACAAAGAATATGTTCCAAGATTCCCCATAAATAGTACCAAATCTTATATATACTATAATTTTTCCTCTACATGCATACATATGATAAAGTTTAATTTATAAATTCTTCCCAGTAAGAGATTAATAACAATAACTAATAATAAAATAGAACAATTACAACAGTATACTGTAATAAAAGTTATGTAAGTGCAGTCTCTTTTCCTCTCACTCTCTCTCTCATAACCAATCTTATAACTGAGATGGCTACCAAGTGACTAATAAGCAGGAAGTATACAGAGTGCAGATGGTGGACAGAGAGCTGATTCATGTCCCAAGAGGGATAGAGTAGGATGGCGGGACATTCCATCATGCTACTCAGAATGGCACGCAATTTATAATTTTTGAGTTGTTTATTTCTGAAATTTTCCATTTAATATTTTTGAACTGGGGTTGCCTGTGGGTAACTAAAACTTTGGAAAGTGAAATCATGGGTAAGGGAGAACTACAATATGTGGAACATAGAAAATTAATGTCCTTAGGACATTAAGGGTGACATCTAGGTAACCATAAAACATATAGTAAATAACAACCAAAGAGACAAATATGGTGTTGGTACCATCCCTTTTGTGCCACACACACAGGCTGGCTATACATAGATTTAGAATGTACGTCAGACTTACATTTTTTGTTTTCCATTCCTGCATCAAAGATGAGTGTATTGGCCTTTCATGTGAGAGAAAACATAAACAGGAAACATTGACCATTTTATTGGTGTCACCTCAGAGTTCCTGCTCACTGTTCAGGCTTGGTAGGCCAAGTCCCATAGGACATGTAATTTTCTCCAATAAGAATTGTACAAAGCATTGCTGCAGTTCTCAGGCTGTGAGTGCTAATGTCTGAGATAACTGCTGCTTTAATTTTTGTTCATCTCCAGATTTGTGGGTGGCGTATGTGTGTATGTGTGTGTGACACACGATATAGCCAAATTGTTTTTCCTGCCTTTCATTATTTTCTTGTTAGAATCCTTCTACCTACTTTTGGCAATATCCTTCCTCACTTTCCTGTTGGGGAAAAATTACACTTGCAGCTTTTTCATCTGCAGTTACCCAAGGCTAGCCAAGTAGTGACTTTAAGAAGACTGCAGCAGAATATTTGGAGACAAATAAATACAGGTGCTTATCAAATAGCATTCAGAGCATAGATCAGTTTTCACTCAAAAAGAAAAATAAATAATGAAGAATCTGAGTTCTAAATTCACTTAATGAGAACATTATTTACTTCTATGTATGTATAGACAGGGAGAAAAGTACAATACATACAAACTGGATTAATGAAACCAAAAGAAAATGACAATAATCTTCTACTACACCAAACATAAAAATAAACAGTAAAAATAGAAGAAATATATAGTTTCTTAATTTTTTTCTATTGTATTTAGGTAATGTCTGTCATGTTGTCTTTACATTAAATGTTAATCTCTAGAAATAATGTTACTTTTTTGTTGTTGATGATCACCCAAATGCAAATTATGCGGTCTGTCCTGAAAGTATCCGGCCATACAATATGAAAAATAGACATTTATTGGAGAAGATACAAGAAACATTGTGCATAGGACAATGATGCCTCAGTATCCTTCAAAGTAGGCACCTTGGGATCTCACACAGTTTTTTCAATCGCCATCAGCTGCCCCATCATATTTTCCTGAATCTTATCTATGGTATGAAATCTCTTCCCTGTCAAAGGTCATTTTAGTTTTTAGAAAATCCAGAAGTCACAGGGCACCAAATCCAGGCTGTAGGGGGGCTGGGTCACCTGGGTGATTTAGTGGTTCACCAAAAACCTCTCCATAAGTTGTGATGCATGAGCAATTGCATTGCTGTGATAAAGCTGCCAGTCATGAGTTGCCCATAGCTGCAGCCTTCTGAATCATCCAAATAGTTTCCACAAAGGAATGTTCAAGCTTAATGCAACATTTGATGCAGATTCATTGCTCTGCTCACTCAGTCATTTTGAATGTGGTGGCCACATAGTACACATATTCACTCAATAGTGTCTACCACCAATGACTAGTACAGTGAAGTTGTCATTGTTCACATATGCACATTTCATCCCACTCTCCTTGGCTGCCAGCTTACATCAGTGTTGCGCAAACCATTCTCATTATATTAATAATGGCTGGACTTTTTCCAGACAGACTTCTTATATGTATGTAAATTCCTAACACACTTCATAGCAGCATCCCACTATAGAGTATTTTTCCAATATTCTGAACTAATGAGAATGCAAATAATAACTTACAAAAGTGCTGAAAGGAGTCTCTGAAACAACCAAATAAGATAGATGTCTCAATGGATCTGTTCTAGACCAGTGATTCTCAATGTTTTCAGATTCATACAAAAAAATAGTTGCAAACCTCCTAAAGATGATTTGTTATATATTTAGCATTTGCTAGCCAACAAAACCCATAGTGCTACTATGGGAATTAAATGTTCTAAGCGTTATACAAATTCATGTTATGAGGTAGCTATTACTATTGTTAAACTCATTTTAGATATGAAGAAACTGAGACTTAGAGAAATTAGGTAATTTAACCAAGGTCACTGGTTGGAAAGTGACAGAGCTTGGATTTGAACCCAGGTCATATGGCTCCAGAATCTGTGTACTTAACCAAACTACTATACTATGCTTCTTCCACTGATAAATAAAACAGATTATAAATTTATTAGTGCATTGAAATTTATTGTTACCTTTAAGTATGTACTTCTAAAAAGAAGTAATGTATATTATAAGCTATTTTACATGTTGTTTCATAGACCTAATAATTCTGCCTTCACCAACATTAACTGGAAACCAGTACTGTAAAACTCAGAAGACTTGCTTTCAGGAGAATTTCTTAAACCAAATGCAGCACTTATATATTACCCTTAGATACATTTCTAATAAGCTCGACCACCTGGTTTTAAACTCCATAGAAAATTAGAAGCAGAATATCTCAGGATTAAAAACCTTGGGTTTTGAAATCAGAATGCCTTGGCACTGCCTACTTTTTACCTGGGTTACTTTATTCAGGTTACTTAAGGTCCATAGAATATTTATTCATATATTATGAGGATTAAATGAGATAATGCATGCAAAACATATTGTTACATTGTACATGGTCATCCCCCAATAATGGCAGCTGGTAATGGTCCTTTAGGTGGTAGCAACATTAACAGTAATAATGGGAACTATGAAGACCTTGCAGATGACCATAATAGCCTGGAAGCCTGACAGTCAAATGTCAGATCATTTATATATTTTTGAGTTTGGGAACATTATTCAGAAACAAAGCTCTGAAAATATTAATAAAGGTTTTTTAATGATACCATTTCACAAACTGGTAAACAGGAAAGAGTTTTTGAGACATTCTTGGATCGGTTTTTAATAAATTGTGTAGAAAATAGAAAAGACATTTCTCTCTCTGTTCTCGAACACAAAGAAGCATATTTTTCTCATGTCCCATAATTGCCAGAGTGAGTGTTTCATCCACTATCTGCAGTTTCTTCACATTATCCCCTTAGGTGGTATGTCAGACAATTTCTTTTGAAGTCTCTCAACATGAATTTTTGCAATGCCAATCAAGGCCACATATGAGACAGAAGATAAGATCAGATCAGTCTGTAGGCTGAAAACTAAGTAACTAGTAACATTTACTACCAATGAAAAATATATTTGCACAGAAGATATACTTGCAGGAATTATTCAAAACTAAAATCTCTTTTGAGTTAAGAATGAAATCACTTTTTCAATGTTAGTACTCCTTTAAAATTTTCCTCGTCTTCATGATTACATAACAGACATCGTTTTTAAAGAGCCATTTTTATTAATAAGCTATAAATATAGCCTGTTGCAGAATTTGCTAAGAGAGTCTGATACAGAAAGATTCCAATGCATGAATAGGCTCTTTAGAACTCTCATTATAGATGGCTTGTGATTATAGCTCTATTATTTCACCATTGATGAGAGGTGCCTCACACACCTATAAGCTGCCTCTTACCTTACTTTCTTTTCTGGTAATTTACATGATTGTTAAAAAAATATGCTGCAGAAGTGAGCTTAACATGGAGAATCTAACAATCTCATATACTAGTATAACATAATCTTATTTTTTAAATTGTCTAATAAGAAACTAAATGACATAATTTTGCAGCTGAATACCAGGTGCTTATCAAAATGAAAAGGATTATTGTCAATTCTGAGAAGTGATTGTCTTCATTTAGGTTTTTTAGTTTTGCTGCAAATGAGGAAATGATGAATCCTTTTCTCCCAGGGGCAAACAGGAAAGTACATTCCTTAGGTCTTGAAGGAGAAAAGTCTCTTTATGCTCAGATTCTTTCTTTATGCCAGGAAAGAAATAAAGTATAATCTTTATGCACAAACTCAAAAATTCCTCTTCTCATTCCTTGTTGTGCATACTTCCTTGAATTTCATGTCAGGACCAACTTCCTATGAAGCCAGTTGATGGCCCCTGAAGATACAATGTCAGGAATGTTAATGAAGCAGTATGATTCTATTGTAAAGACTGTTGGACTGGGTCAGATAATCTGTGTTTAGCCTTTCTTACTGTTACCAGACTAAAGAGGTCCATTTGCCTGTGTGCATCAAAGCCCAATAACACACATAGTGGAACTTGCAGCAAAGAAAGTAAGAGTTTATTATTAGAAAATGGTCCAAAGTGCTCAAGCACCTGGCTTCCTGATGACTTCCAGGGAATGAGTTATAGAGGTGGAAAAATCAATAATCACGATGACTAAGAGAATTAGGGTCACAGTGAGGGTCATGACCTCTACTAATTGGTTATCGTGAGGGTAGTAGGTAGTTGATCAGTGATCTGGTCCTGATGTCAGCCATGGTATTCTTTCCTTTGATTTGCCACTTTTCTGGGCCTGGAGCTGAAACACAACTGAGACTTAGATGTCATCTCTAGTTTGATGAAAACTCTGTGTCTGTGGTCAAGACACCTGAGACTATGTTCTTAAGATTGTTTGATGTCAACCAGAACCTCATTGTCCTGAGGGCTTAATGATTATGGGAGTGGATGTGCAAAGAAGAGAGAGGCAGGTGAGTCAGGGTGCTGGATGAGGCCAGTCTGAATCAAAAGGAAAGAAAGGAGATAAATGTTATATTAAAGAAATAAAGTTTCTACACAATTACATCACCATTTACTTACTGTTTGGTGTAGACAATCCTGAAGTATGAAAAATATATCAATTGTAAGAGCATTACTATGGTTATCATGGGTGGTATGGACAGAAGAGATCATGAGCTCGTGTCTAAAAAAGGCTTTATGAATTAATAACAAAGGCCAATATCTCTTACCTTTTTGGATTTGGTTCTATCCTCTCAGAACAGCATAAAAAGTAATGAAGTCTTCCACCAACTTACACCACACACGAGAATAAACTTAAGATGGATCAAAGACTTAAATGTAAGCCATGACACCATAAAAGTCCTAGAGGAAAACATAGGCAGTAAAATTTCAGATATCCCACGTAACAATATTTTCATGGATACATCTCCTAAGGCAAGAGAAATAAAGGAAAAAATAAATAAATGGGACTACATCAGAAAGAGTTTCTGCTCAGCAAAAGAAAACATCAGCAAGATGAAAAGGAAACCAACCATATGGGAAAACATATTTGCCAATGATATCACAGACAGGGGACTGATCTCCAAAATATATAAAGAGCTTATATGACTCAACATCAAGTAAACAGACAACCCAATTAAAAAATGGGCAAAGGACCTGAACAAATACTTCTCCGAAGAGGACATACAGAAGGTCCATAGACACATGAAAAAATGCTCAACATCATTAGCCATCAGAGAGATGCAAATAAAAACCACAATGAGATACCATTTTACACCAGTCAGAATGGCCATCATCAACAAATCAACAAACAACAAGTGCTAGCGAGGATGTGGAGAAACGGGAATCCTATTGCACTGTTGGTGGGAATGCAGACTAGTACAGCCACTATGGAAAACAGTATGGAATTACCTCAAAAAACTAAAAATGGAACTGCCTTTTGAACCAGCGATTCCACTGCTAGGATTATACCCGAAAAATTCTAAAATCCTAATTCAAAAGAACTTACGCACCCCTATGTTCATAGCAGCACTGTTTACAATAGCTAAGTGCTGGAAACAGCCTAAGTGCCCATTTGTAGATGAGTGGATCAAAAAACTGTGGTACATTTACACAATGAAATACTATGTAGCAGAGAGAAAGAAGGAACTCCTGCCGTTTGTGACAACATGGATGGAACTAGAAAGAATTATGCTTAGTGAAATAAGCCAGGCAAAGAAAGAAAAATACCATATGATATCAGCTAATACAGGAAACTAAAGAACAACATAAACAAACAAACTAAACAGGACAAGGAGCAGAATAGCAGTCAATAGAGGGGAGGGGGAGGGAGAGAAAGGGGATAAGTAAGGGAAGGGTTTAGTCAAAGAACATGTATAAATGACTCATGGACATGGACAACAGGGAGGGATATGATTGCGGGAGAAGGGGTGGACTGGGTGGGGGAGAGCAATGGGGGGAAAATGGGACAACTGTAATTGTAAAACCAAAAAATAAAATCAAAAAAATAATAATAAAATAAAATAAAAATTTAATATAATTCGAAAAAAATAAAATAATGAAGTCTTAGAATATCCCTTCTACATTAGCCTCAGTCTCACAGGAATCATTTAGAATAAAATTCTTTCTGAAATATCTAGCTTTAGAAACAGGATGAAATGTGCTATGGAGAGTGAGGTAAAACAAATAATGTTTGGTTAAGGCTACAGATATTATAAGGTTGTTGAAGGCCCAATATTTTGTAGCATTCACTATATGGTGAAACCTTAAGGTAGGGACCCAGAAAATGGTGACTATTAGCAAAGGTCACTGGCTTGTCCATCCATGTGTATGCTTATGTGCCTATTTGTATATGTATTTATTCTTAAATGCATTGAGGTATTTTCCAATTAACCGTAATGATGACCACTTTTAGTTTTGTTACCCTATTTCCTATTGCTTTATATATTTACATCACCTGGTTAGCCCTGAAGTCACTGGACATTAGGAAGCTTGGATTAAAAAGGTTGTGAAACCCAGGTGTTTTTACCACCCAATTTCACAAACACATGAGGAAGAAATATAACAATACAGACAAATTTTTCCATAAAATAAAAAAAGGAAAGACTATTACCCAACTTATTTTGTGAGGCTGCCATTACCTCATAAGGAAAAGTATAAAAAACAAGCAAAAAAACCAACCAAACAAAAAACATGACAGGCCAATCTCACCTATGAATGCTGATGCAAAAACACATTCAAAATATTAGTAAATTCAATTCCAAAGAGTATTATTATCAAATACCATAATCAAGTTGAATATATTTTAGAAATGCATAGTTGCCTTCATATTAAAAGTATCTATCAATGCAATGCCGTATAAATAAAGGAAAATATATGATCATCAAAATGGGTACCAAAAACAAAAACAAAAACATTTGATAAATACTCAACATTTTTTCATTATAAAACTTCTTAGCAAATTAGGAATAGATGTGATCTTCCTTAATCTGATAAAAATCTACAAAAAAAATACAGCAAACATTAGACTTAATAATGAAATATTGACTTTTCTTTCTTTGCAATTAGGAAGGAAGCATCACTTCTGCTATCATCACTTCTATTCAGCATTGTACCAAAGGCCCTTGCCAGTAAAGTGTGATAAAAGAAGAAAGAAAGAAAGAAAGAAAGAAAGAAAGAAAGAAAGAAAGAAAGAAAGAAAGAAAGAAAGAAAGAACAAGAAAAAGAAAGAAAAGAAAAGAGAGAGAAACAACAAATGATATAATCAGGCAGTGGAAAATATAACAATCTACAGATAAATAATTAGAATTAATGAATTTAGAAGATTACTGAAAACAGTTAACATAAAAAAACAGTTGTGTTTCTACATACCAACAATAAACAGAAGTGGCATTTAAAAGAAATATATCATTAAAATAGCACCAATACTATCAATTAGGTAAACGTATATCTAGCAAATATATTTGGGAAGAAGATAGTAATAACAGACCTGTAAACAACCCCCTCTCTTTTCTGGAAATGCCCAGAAAAAGAAATAGCCATCATCAATCCCCTAGTAAACATGTTAGCCACTCCCCTCCTTGTAAGCATGCTACTGGTATTTAGTAGCAGAAAGATAAATGAGAGTCCTTTTCTAAATAGCTTTTAGCATTATTTACCTCTTGTAAAGAAAACATTGAACATATGGCTTTTTTCAGGCATGGCAGGCTGGAGAATTTCACACAAGCTGGGTAGTGTGTTGAGTGTAAAATGAGCATGCTCTCTAATCAAAATAGTTTCCTTTGTGCGAGCAATATTTCACATGCATTGCTTAAATAACACATGTTAAATCTGAACCAAAACACACCCTACCACAGAAGAACAAGAACCTTTAGGGATCAGAGTTGATGATTTGGGGCTTTTCCAAAGGAAGGGAACTTTGCCTGAGTCTTACATTCTTGATCCTGTATCCTTTGAATTATTATCAATGCTTGCTATTAAATTATCAATAATATTTGTTATTGCATATGTGTCTGAGTTTACAATTCTATCATTTGTGTTACCTTAGACCTAAACAGAAAACTATAAAACATGAATGAGATAAATTAAAGGAAATATTCCTAAATGGAAAGATATATTGTGTTATGGGATGGAAAGCTTAATATTGAAAAGTTATAGATTCAATGCGATTGAATTATTTCTAAAGTGTGTGTGTGGGCTATGTCAAAATTAAAAAACTGATTTTAAGATTCATATGAAAATTAAAAAGCTATGGAAAACTGAGACATTCTTGAAAAATAGGGTGTCAGGGTTTGCTCTGCAGAAATTAAGATTACTGTAAAGCTGTAGTCATTAAAATAATGTGAGATTAGCTCAAAAGTCAACACTTCACTGAATTAAAGTGAAGATCAAAAGACCAGATGTACAGTCTTTGCCAGGTGGTTCAGTTGGTTGGAGCGTTGTCCCATGCACCAAAAGTTTGCAAGTTTGATCCCTGGTCAGGGCACATACTTAGATTGTGAGTTGGATTCCTGGTTGGAGCACATACAGGAGGCAACTGATTGATGTTTTTTTCTCACATTGGTGTCTCCTTCTCTCTCCCCCTCCCTCTCTCTCTCTTTCCCAAAATATCAATAAACATATCTCAGGTGAGGATTTTTTTAAAAAGACTAGAACTACATATTTATAGACATATGAATTATGACCACCATGTAACTGCAGAGCAGTGAGGAAAGAACAGCTATTTCAATGAATATCACTGAGACTGTGCACTAAAATAAATAAATAGGTATATATATGATAGATAGATAAAACAAACTTCTATCTCATACCAAAAATCAAAATTAGCTCAAAATGGAGTACAGTCCTAAAATGAAAGACAAAATAGTAAAATTTGTGTAACAGCATAAATGATTGTCTTCATGATTACAAGGGAGGTAAAAATGTTTAAACAGGATATAAAAAGATGTATACATTAGACTGATCACATTACAATTGAGAACTTCTATACATTAAAGATATGATCATGAGAGCCATCAATGAAGAGGAAATATGAGCAGTTTAGTAAGCTACAAGAGGCTCGTGTCAAGATTATATAAAGGACTACAGAGAAAAAGATATCTCTGTGGAAAAGTGGACAAGGTGTCTGAAAAGACATTTAGCCAAAAAAGGATATTTATTTATTTATTGTCTACACACACACACACACACAAACACACACACATATATATATATATGTGTGTGTGTGTATATATATAGTCAATAAACATGTTAAAAGATACTAAACTTTCTTAGCAAAAAGTGCAAACTAAAGCCACATATGCTACTATTATATATTATCAGAATGAGATTAAAAAGACTGAAAATACCAAGTGTTGAAGAAAATGTACAATAACTGGTACTATCAAGTACCACATGTGGGAGCATAACTTTTTCAACCACTTATTAAAAGAATTTGACATTATCTACTAATGTTGAAAATTCTTATGCCCATGACCCAGGAATCCTACTCCTAAGTACAAACCCCAAAGGGCAGTGTGCACATCTGCATCAGAGAGTATATACAGGATTGTTCATCAACATCATTTGTAATGGCTCCAAAATGAAAACATCTCAAATGCCCATCACAATAGAATGGGTGAACTCTGATCACACAACAGCATATAACACAGAAATGAAAGTGAGTGTATTACCACTACATGCAATAGCATACAGAGAACTCACAAAAATTATGAGTGAAGGAAAACAGACCCAAAAGAATACACACTATGTGTTCATGTATATAAAGTTCAGAAATGGGTAAAATTAAAATGTAGAGAAAACATTTATGTAGTAATATACAAAGAAATCCTAGCAACCAATTCAGGAGAATGAAGAAAGAGCAAAGGTACTAATTGGCAAGGAGCACTGAGGGTGGAGGGTGAGTTCTAGGTCATCATCAATATTTTATGGCTTAACTTGGGGAGTGATTATGCAAGTGTTTACTACATAGTAGTTCATTAACTTATACATTAATATTTTATTTAATTTTAATATAAAATTATGTTAACCAATACTGTTAAAAGAAAAAACAAAAGTCTGTGCAGGACCTAGGCAATATGCCAGCAATTATTTTCTCCAGCTAGAAACATATTGGATTTGAAGAAATGCTGCATAATATAAAGTTGGAATTCTCCATCTTGGCACACTTGATATTTTGGGGTGGAAATTGGATAATTATTTGTGTGGGATGCTGACCTGTGCATTGTAGGATGCTTAGTGACATCTCTGACCTCTGCCCACCAGATGCCTGTGACACTGGTCCCCCCAACTGAGACAAACAATTGAGAACCACTGACTTAAAGGAATTTACACTTAGAGGCATTGCTTTTTGTGCTCTGGTTACCTAGTTTTTTGAATAGCCTTTTGAAAGTATCTTCTTTTTTTTTTTAGCAGTTTTCTATTGTGTTGCTTTCAGCATTTTGTCCCAGTTTTCTCTGGCAATTTATTTCAAAATCCCCAGGGATAAATTTTCTCTTTAATTTTTTCTTCAGATATATGGCCCATGTGGAGAGAGAAGCAGTCAAATTCCTCTAATAATTATAGCAAATTTTATGTCATAAGGTTTGGTAACATTCCTCAAGAGGAGATATTTTAAAGTGGAATGCAATTACAGTGTGAACTAGCTGATATAAGAGAGACTCTAATCTCAGTGTTTAGGAAACAGATTGTAAAAAAATAAAAGTAAAAGTAAAATAAAGAAAGAAAAACCCAGGGATTTATCCACCACTAACTATGGTGAGGAATCCAGAAACAAGTGAATCTCCACCTTCATCCACAGCAGCCTGTCTGCCCCCCAACCCCTCCCTCCACACCTTCTCTTTATTCCACATTAACAAAGATATATCTGGCAGTCATAACTCAACTAGTCATTTCAATTACAGTTTTCAGTGAGCCACATCAACAACTAAGAATAAAGGGTAAAAACCACACTCAGCTGTGGTATTTTTATTCACTTATTTTAAGTCATTACCAGTAACTGAAATCTGTATACTTCACTGAACTTTGGAAAGCAAGCTCATTTACAGCATATTGTGTATACATCTGGGGGGAAATGAGTAACAAATTTTGCTAACTTTGTGCATTTTTATTTCCAAACACATCTGTTGGACAAATTATAATAAGCCACCCCCGTGCCAACAAAAGATACAAACAGAATTTCAGTTTGACTGAACATATTTCTTGTTTTTGAGATGAAATCGAGACCAATCCTCCAGGCCCTAGAGGATGGATCCTCCATCAAGTTTACACCATCTGAAGTGGCCTTTTTTTTCCACATTCCTCCTCCACCTCTTCCTACACAAGTGCAGCTAGCTGGGATCAGCATAATTCTGATGGACTCATGTTCCAGGATTGGTGATTCCAATAAGAGCTTGGGCTCTTATAAGTATGAAACTTCCTACTGGTCCATTGTACCCCATTTCACCTGCTCACTAATCTAGCTACAGTCTTTGGGATACTTGGTCATGGTAGTTACCATCTATGAGTTGTCAAATCCCCATTCTAGAATGATATGCCTCTCTCCAGCCATTCAAATTCTAAATTCCCCCCAGTCTTCCTTTCCTTTTCTTCTGCACATAGGTCAGGACAAAATATGACTCCTAGCTTTGTGCATCTTGGTCTTCCAAGGCAATCTCAGGGCTTTCCTCTGCTTCTCAGGTTGTTGCTGCTATTGTTGTTTTCCAACTCATTTCAAAATAGTAATTTAAAACATAATAATAACTGACAATTAGGAAGCATGCTGTGTTCCAGAAATGTCCTAAGCACTTTAATCTTCACAACAACCCTGTGAGGTAGGTTCTGCTATTATTACTATTTTGCAGATAAGAAAACAGAGGCCAAAATAGGTTAAGTTGCCTGAGGACTCACAGCTAAGTGATAGGGTCCCTGGAAGTCTTGCTCTAAGCAGCAGTTTGTAAAAACCAGGATCCTCTATGGTCATGTGTCCAAATCAAGTCTCCTCTAAACTACTATGGCTCATGCCTTGTACATGTCCAGGGCACTTGTCATGAATTCCGTGCTATTAATATTCTCTGTATCTTTGTCTTTTATGCCTAATATTTTATGATTCCTAGAGAGAGAGACTGTGTCTTCTGAATCTTGGTGTCCCTCCATCAGGAACTTAAAACATGCTGAAAGATATTTTGACTGCTTACCAAAACCTTTTTTCAATTGCTTTATTACTCCAGCATATTAAAAAGTCAGTTTATCCTAAAAGTCTCTCAAATACATGAATGAATCAACAGAGGAACGTTTCTCTTCCTGTGTTTAGTTCGTTAAGGGTATACCATTTTCTTTGTTTCTATCTTTTTTCTTTCTTCTCCTCTTTCTCCTCTTTTTCATCATTCCAACCACTACCATCTCTCTCCTCTCTTTCTTTCTGTTTTGTCCTGGGACATTTTCTCAATTGATTCCAAATTCTGACAGCATCAACACCAGAACATGAATTATTTAGTGCGACATTTCCTCAAGTGTATTTTGCACATTGTTAATAGCTGTTAGATCAAAAAAGGGAGGGAGGAGTTGGGGATCTATGGAAAAATAAATTTAAGAAATTCAAGGCTGGAGATCCAAGATGGCAGAAGAGTAAGTAGAAGCTACACTAACCTCCTCCCAGGACCAGTCTGAATTTACAACTTAATTTTGTAGAAATCATCTGGAATAACCAACTGAACACTAGCAGGAGAGAAGTCTTATAACCACGGAGAGACAGAAAATGCCGCTACATCACAACGTGATGGGTAGGGAGTGTGGAGATGTGGAAGGGCTGACTGGGGTCCCATGGGCGGTAGCTGAAGGGACTGAGAAACAGCTCAACAGCCCAGGGTTCCCACTGAAAAGGGTGGGGTCTAGGCCCTCAGCTGGGTTTCCAAGCCTACAACAATAGAGTGGAAAGTAAAATAGTATCCAGCTGTGAAAAGTGAAAAGCCACAGGGTTTCTTGCTAGCCGGTGAGAAACAGCTGGAGAGAAAGAGCTCTTAAGCAAATCACATATGAAAATATTTTGCCCCCCCCCCCCCTTACACTGGGCTCAAGGAGAGAGAAGGCAGAGAGAACTGGAGATGCTTGGGGCAAGTTTGGCATGGTAGCTTTGAGGGGAGAACTGGGGGAGAAGCCAACCGGGTCCCAGTGCTGACTTATCCCCAGTACTGCAGGCAGAACATTTCCCTCCGAGTGGCATCAGCCTGAGGGGAAGCAAAATCCCTGCCTGCAGGAATTAAGCTGCCACACCCTTGGTCCTTAAACCTGACAGCTAATCACAGATTGAATAGATTAAAAACTAAAAAAGACAGACAAGGCAGTAGATACCTGGAAGTCTCCAACAGGCTGCCTAGGGCCGGACTGGTGCATGATCTGAGGCAGATCCAGGAAGTGCATATCATTCTAAGAAGCAACAAAAAACAATAAAAGTCACAAAAATGGGGAGACAGAAAAACAACCCCTCATCGAAAGGAAAGGTAGAGTACCCAGAGAGAGTGCTAAATGAAATAGAGGGGAGCAAACTATCAGATATGGAATTCAAAACATGGATAATGAAGAAGCTTAATGAGCTCAGTGGAAACTACAAAGAACTCCAGGGAAACTACATGGAACTCCAGAAAAACTACAAGGAACTTACTGAGAATTACACCAGCATAAAAAAGGAGATAGAAGCTATCAATAAGAGCCAGGAGGAAGTGAAGAATACAACCTCTGAATTGAAAAACACAGTAGAAGGAATTAAAGGCAGGCTAGAGGAAGCAGAAGATTGGATCAGCGTGCTGGAGGACAACATAAACAAGAACTCCCTGACTGTGTAACAAAATGAAAAAAGACTGAACAAGAATGAAGAGGTTCTAAGACATATGCAGGACAACATGAAACATCATAATATTTGTATCATAGGAATTTCAGAAGGGAAAGAAGAAGAGAAAGGGATAGAAAACCTCTTTGAAAAACTAATGACAGAAAACTTCCCTAACATGAGTGGCTAAAGAGTCACTCAAGTCCAGGAAGCACAGAGGGTCCCAATGAAGATGAACCCAAACACACCCATTCCAAGACACATCATAATTAAAATGGCAACATTGAAAGACAAAAAGAGAATCCTAAAAGCAGCAAGAGAAAACAGCAAATAACATACAAGGGACCTCCAATATGGCTATCATCATATTTCTCAGCAGAAACACTACAAGCCAGAACGGAATGGCAAAAAATATTCCAAGCAATGAAAAACAAAGGCCTACAACCAAGAATACTCTACCCAGCAAGGCTCTCATTCAAAATAGAAGGTGAAATAAGACGTTTCCAAGACAAAAGAAGGCTAAAAGGATACATCTCCACCAAACTGGCATTGCTAGAGATGCTAAAGGGTCTGCTTTAAGAAGATGAAGAAACAGAGAGAGACAGACAGGAACACAAGTACAAAGGGAAAAAATGAGAGTGAATAAGTACCTATTGGTAATAACCTTAAATGTAAATGGATTAAATGCTCCAATCAAAAGACATAGGGTAGCTGAATGGATTAGAAAGCATGACCCACATATATGCTGTCTACAAGAGACCCACCTTAGAACAAAAGATCTACAGAGACTGAAAGTGAAGGGATGGAAAAAAGTATTTCAAGCAAATGGACATGAAAAAAAGCTGGGGTAGCAATACTTATATCAGACAAAACAGATTTCACAGCAAAGGTCATAAAAAGAGACAAAGAAGGACATTTCATAATACTTAAGGGAAAAATCCATCAAGAAGATATAACCCTTGTAAACATATATGCACCCTCCTTAGAAGCACCCAAATATGTAAGAAAATTTTTGAAAGACCCCAGGAAAGATAAAGACAGCAACACACTCATAGTAGGGGACTTTAACACCCCATTGTCAACAATGGACAGATTTTCAAAGCAAAGAAACACCAAAGATATTGAGGCATTCAACAACACTCTGGATCAAATGGACTTAGTCGATACATAGAGAACTTTTCACCCGAAAGAAGCATAATATACATTCTTCTCAAGTGCATATGAAACATTTTCAAAGATAGACCACAAAGTAGGACACTAAACAAGCCTCAACAAACTCAAGAAAATTGAAATTATATCAAGCATCTTCTAAGATCGAAATGGCTTAAAATTAAAAATCAACCTCAAGGAAAAAACTCAAAAACATTCAAACTTATGGAGAATGAATAACATGCTATTAAATAATAAATGGGTTAACAATGACATCAAGGAAGAAATCAAAAAGTTTCTGCAAACGAATGATAATAAACACACAACAACCTGAAACCTATGGGATACAGCAAAAGCAGTCCTGAGAGGAAAGTTCATAGCAATACAGGCCTACCTAAAAAAGATAGAAGAATCTCTAATAAAATACTTAATCATAAAGCTACAAGAACTAGAGGAAGAACAACAAGCAAAGCCCAGAGAGTGTAGAAGGAAGGAAATCATCAAGATCAGAGCAGAATTAAATGACATAGAGGCAAAACTAGCAATTCAAAAGATCAATAAAACTAGGAGCTGGTTCTTTGAAAAGATAAAAAAAAAATTGACAAGCCTTTAACCATGCTTATCAAGAAAAAAAGAGAAAGGACCCAAATAAATAAAATCAAAAATGAAAGAAGAGAAATTCCAACCAATACCACGTAAATAAAAAGGATTGTAAGAAATTATTACAAACAACTGTATGGCAAGAAATTTGACAATCTAGAGGAAATGAAAAAATTCCTGAAAACATATAATCTTCCAAAATTGAATCAAAAAGAAGCAGAAAGCCTGAATAGACCAATAACAACTAGTGAAATTGAAGCAGTAATCAAAAAACTCCCGGCACACAAAAGCCCGGGACAGGATGGCTTCACAAGTGAATTCTACCAAACATTTTGGAAAGAACTAGCTCCTATCCTGCTCAGACTATTTCAAAAAATCCAAGAAGAGGAAAGACTCTCAAACTCGTTCCAGGAAGTCAGTATTACCCTAATTCGAAAACCAGGTCAAGACACAACAAAGAAAGAAAACTACAGGCCAATATTGCTAATGAACAAAGATGCTAAAATCCTCAACAAAATATTGGCAAACCAGATCCAGGAACACGTTAGAAAGATCATACGCCACGATCAAGTGAGATCCATCCCAGGGATGCAAGAATAGTTTAATATTCGCAAATCAATGAATGTAATACACCACATAAACAAAATGAAAGACAAAAACCACATGATCATATCAATAGATGCAGAAAAAGCATTTGATAAAGTACAACACCTATTCAGGATGAACATTCTCAGCAAATGGGAATAGAGGGAGCATACTTCAACATAATAAAAGCCATATATGAGAAACCTGAAGCCAACATCATACTCAATGGGCAAAAACTGAGAACATTCCCCCTGAGGTCAGGAACAAGACAAGAATGTCCACTCTCTTCACTCCTCTTCAACATAGTCTTGGAAGTTCTAGCCACAGCCATCAGACAAGAAAGAGAAACAAAAGGTATCCAGATTGGAAAAGAGGAAATAAAACTGTCATTATTTGCAGATGACATGATAGTGTACATAGAAAACCCTATAGATTCCACAAAAAAACTACTCGACTTAATAAGTGAATTCAGCAAAATAGCAGTGTATAAAGTTAATATTCAGAAATCTAAGGCATTTCTGTACACCAATAATAAAATCTCAGAGATAGAAACTAAAAGAAAAATTCTATTTCCCACAGCAACAAGAAAAATAATGTACCTAGGAAAAAGCTTAATCAAGGAGGTAAAAGACCTGTACTCAGAAAACTACATAACACTGAAGAAAGAAATTAAGGAAGATACAAATAAATGGAAGCATATACCATGTTCATGGATGGAAAGAATCAACATCATTAAAATATCCATACTCCCCAAAGCAATTTATAGATTCAATGCAATCTCTATTAAAATACCAATGACATTTTTCACAGACCTATAACAAATACTTTAAAAATTTATATGGAACCAAAAAAGAGTCCAAATAGCCACAGAAAATTTGAGGAAGAATAACACAGTAGGAGAAATCAAAATACCTGATATCAAACTATACTACAAGGCCACGGTAATCAAAACAGTCTGGTACTGAAATAAAAACAGACATATAATCAATGGAAGAGAATAGAGAGCCCAGAAATAAACGCAGGTCTATATAGTCAATAATTATTTGACAAAGAGGGAAGGAACATCAAATGGAGTGAAAAGAGCCTCTTCAACAAATGGTGTTGGGAGAACTGGACAGGGACATGCAAAAAAATGAAACTAGACCACCAACTTACACCATACACCACAATAAACTCAAGATGAATCAAAGACTTAACTGTAAGCCGTGGCACCATAAAAGTCCTAGAGAAAAAAATAGGTAGGAAAATTTCAGATATCCCACATAGCAATATTTTCACTGGTATATCTCCTAAGGCAAGGGAAATAAAGGAAAAAATAAATGGGTCTACATCAAACTAAAGAGTTTCTGCTCAGCAGAAGAAAACATCAGCAAGATGAAAAGGAAACCAACCATATGGGAAAATATATTTGCCAATGATATCTCAGACAAGGAATTAATCTCTGAAATATATAAATAACTTATACAACTCAACACCAAAAAGACAGACAACCCAATTAGAAAATGGGCAAAGGACCTAACAAACACTTCTCCAAAGAAGACATGCAGAGTGTCCATAAATATATGAAAGAATGCTCAACATCACTAGCTATCAGAGAGATATAAATAAAAACCACAATGAGATACCACCTCACACCAGTCAGAATGGCCATCATCAACAAATCAACAAACAACCTGTTCTGGTGAGGATGCGGAGGCATGGGAACCCTGGTGCATTGCTGGTGGGAATGCGGACTGGTGCAGCCACTATGGAAAACAGTTTGGAATTTTCTCAAAAAACTAATAATGGAACTGTCTTTTGAACCAGAGATTCTATTACTAGAATTATATTCAAAAAATCATGAAACACCAATTCAAAAGAACCTATGCACCCCTATATTCATAGCAGCACTATTTACAATAACCAAGTGCTGGAAACAACCTCAGTGCCCATCTGTAGATGAGTGGATCAAAAAACTGTGGTACATTTACACAATGGAGTACTACATAGCAGAAAGAAAGAAGGGACTTCTACCATATGCAACAACATGGATGGAACTAGAGAGTATTAGGCTTATCGAAATAAGCCAGGCAATGAAAGAAAAATACCTTATGCTATCACCTATTACAGAAAAGTAATGAACAACACAAACAAATGAACAAAATTGAACCAGAGGTATGTAAACAAGAAATAAACTAACAATAACAAGGAGGCAAGCGGGAGGGAGAGAAGTTGATAAGTAGGGGAAGGGTCTAGTCAAAGAACATGTATAAATGACCCATGGACATGGACAACTGGGTGGGGACTGAATGTGGGAGAAGGGGGTGCAGGGTGCAGGAAAGCAAAAGGGGGGGGAAAGTGGGACAACTGTAATGGAAAAACAAACAAACAAATTTTTAGTGGGGGGGGAAATGAAAATATAAAGAATGGAAATGCAAGTTCAGTGAATATTAGAAGGACAAGGATTTTCCTTCACATTGTATATTTTCCTGCCTATCTGATCCCTCCAGAATTTGGCATTCTAAAGAAGTAAGTAATGACATAAGGTCCTTTGCATAAAACTAATAAGACCAGTCGTTAATACAGGTATTTTTTTTTTAACAAGACTTTGACTGGAATATCATGCCTAAAGGAGACATGCTTGGGCTCTGGTTATTACCAAAAAGCCCTGAGGAACTGGGATTGACTTTTGAAGGTAATAAAAGCCCACGAGATAAAAGGCCTGGTACCTTGGTTGGTTGTGCGGTCCACAGCAATCTTTCCAGGGAAGAAATATAGGTTGTTTTCCTGAAAGATGGCTAGAAGGGAACTTAAGATAAAATTCAAAACCAGAATGACTTGGAAAAGACAGGTGTATATAGGCAAGGCTGAATGCCAGGTATATGGCTCAGCTTCTGTGTCCTGAAGGGCAGACTGAAGGTCACACTAAATGTTCCTTATGTAAGTTCCAGCAAAGTAGATGTAAAGATCATATGTGATCATTTGCTGCTCTTGTTGTGTTTATGCTAATGAACAGGATAAATTAAAAATGAACTTAATGCAGTCCCTTTAATGACAAGGAGGGTAATCTTAGGGAGAAAAATCATGATTCAAGAAAAATCACAATGCTCAGTGGTAGACTATACAGTAGTACAGCTAACTGTTTTAAAGTTTCTTTTCATTTAAAATTTGTTTTCATTTGAAAGTTAAACTATGTCAGTGCTATCATCAAAGATGTTTAATTTACATGCAAGAAGAATGTCAAATGCCTTGCAACTGGATGTCTTTCCAATAAGACAGTCCTACAGATTTAGAGACTTGTTTGTGGGTTATGTTACATAAAATAACATGTGTTTTCCTTTTTTCATAGAGCATAAGCCTATGATCTCATTACCTGAGTGATTGTCTGTACATATAAGCCTCACTTAATCCTGTCTGCATCGCTGCCTCCTGAGACTCAATGGTTTGGCTGAACTAAGTGGCTGGGTTGGTGAAGTATGGGGTGGTCTGTGGGCTTCGTTTTAAAACTGGTTTCTCTTTTCTATCCTAATGGCTTGGACAGAAAGAGCACAGAGGTCTGAGAGGCGGGAAACCTAAACTATTTCCCTCAGCCCAAACTAAGTATAATTGGCAAAAGGATTTTGGACAGCTGCAATGTGCCTGGCACACCTTCCTCCAATGAAGCCCCCTTTTTTCCCTAATGTGGGACATTCAAAAATTAATCTCTGCCTTTTGTCATCTAGTAGTTATGGATTGAATGATGTCTTTTAACCCTGTTGCCAAATCTGTTGCCCCCAGAATACAACAAGGACGCCAGCCTATTAAACCAAGCACGCCGTTGTCCAGAGACAGCCAACTGATCTGGAGTCTGCACAATCCTTCCCCATGTGGGAAGGCCACCCTCCCCTCAACACCCCCACTCTTATTATGTATTTCTGGACCCAAGGTTAGGTAGGACGATGACCATGTCCAGCTTGAAGCAGCTAGAGGAGATCAAGACCTTCACCCATTGTCCTTTATAAGATCATAAAGGGTCTTAAGTCTGAGAGGGAGGAATTGTTATTTTGTATTGTTAAAATAATTAATTAATTACTTATCTAAAAGAAGAAGAAGAAGAACATATAAAAGGGTGAAGGGGGAGGGCTTGTATGTACAACCTATGAGCATGGACTTGGGGGGAGAATTGCTCAGGGAGGGATGGTGCTTAGCAGAGGGGAGCAAAGGAAAAAAGTTTGAAATTATTGTAACAATATAATCAATAAAATATACTTAAAAGAAAAAGAAATTCAAGACTAAGCAAATATAAATAGATGTATATAGAGAAACCACTACTAAGCCTGGAAGCATTACTAGACTAATATACATTATAAATCTACAAGAAGGGGACAAAGCGTGCAAAATTTCCCAAGTCTTTGTGACAAAAGACTCCAAAAGTAGGATATAAGAGATACTCTGTGAGAGGGCATAAACATTTATTCAAATTAAGGATTTTCTCTCTGGAGACATTGAGCTTGGGTTTGAATTTTTCCTCTTCCATAAAAAAGTGTATGACTTTGGGCAAGTCACTGAACTGTTATGGAATAATCATACTTATTTTATAGTCTTGTTATAATAACTGATGATATGACTTACCTAATAAATTAATTTTAAATTTTTATTTATTTGTTTTCACTTTATTTACTTTTAAAATATTTTAAGATAATCAGTTTATGGGAGGGAAATGGGACAACTATAATAGAAAAATAAAAAAATTTTAATAAAATCGTCATTTATTCAGTACCTGAAACAAAGAAAGAGCTGTGCATGCCTGTGAAAACAAGGTCTCATAGAAAAACATGGGCTACTAAATCTTTCTTGACACATTAAGTTTTACAATGATTGAGGTGGAAGGAAGCTGCCCTATTATGGCTAGCTTATGTCAACATGTCTGGACTAATTATGGTTGTTGAAAGTAAAAAATAATAGAGAACTCACTACTTAAGCCAGAGTCATCGTTTCCTGACAATCCCCATACCGAAGATGATTATGTGGATGAGCCTTGACCTGAGCTGTTAGGAAGAATAACTAAAACAGGTTTATATTCTTGATTGTGATGCAAGATTTTTCATAAGTTAAATTTTCAAACTACTTTCAAGACAACCATTCTAGTGTTTGCCATCGCTTTGAATATGGAAGAGATAAACTATTGTGTCCCTGTAGCCGGTTCTCTAGAATCTCAGAGGCACAGACTGGTTTGCAGTAAATTTTCTCACTTCCACTTCACATTTTTTTCCCACTTATTAACTATAGTTTATTCTTAAGTACTTCAGGTTTACAAACTTATTAGATATTAAAATATCAATGCAAGAATGGGTAGAAATCTTCAATCATTTTCTGTCATGGGGTAAAACTGAGGTTCCATGATAAAAACAAATTTGTTTTAAGGGTCTTATCTGAAGATTGTGAGCTCCTATACTGAAGACAAGTTTCCATAGACTATCATTTGATTTTAAAGAGATTAGATTAATCTGTTTGTAGGCAGAAAGACATAGATTTTAATATCCATTTTTAATGGTTCTTGATTAATTAATAGAAATATTTGTTTTTGTTTTCAAAGCTTGAAATCAAAGTCTCCCTCAGCACATTAAATGAATCCTGTGTGTATGAGAAAACCTTGATGGGATGAATATGTCTCAGTTTGTCAGGGCTGCTTAAATGAAATGCTGCAGACTTTGTGGCTTATCAAACACAGAAATTGATTTCTCATAGTTATGAAAGCTGGAAGTCCAAGATGAGAATGCCATCATGGTTGTGTTCTGGTGAAGACCCTCTTCCAGATCACAGACTTCTGACTTTCTGCTATGTCCTCATATGGTGTCAGGAACAAACTAGCTCTCTAGGGTCTCATTTTTATAAGGGAAGAGAAGAGCCTTCCTGATTTAATTGTCTTTCTAAGGCCCCATGGCCTAACACCATCACTGTTCAGGACAGGATTTGAACATATGATTTCTGGGGATACACAAATATTCAGACCATAGCATGGTGTGAGGATGAACAAGAGCAAGAGAAAATGACTGGTCTGGTCAATCATTCCCATAGGAGAGCCTTTGCAGAAACTCTGACATACACAATATTGTAGACCTAGCACTCCCAGCACAGTGTGTTGAAAGGGGAGGAAAAGGTCAGTGAATTTGAGTTGGTGGCCAAGAGGCAGAAAGGCAGAAGGGCAGAAGGCTGGTGGTATAAGAACCTGGTAGCAAAATTTAAAAAAAAAAAAAAAAAAGGAACTCTAGAGAATAATATTTACTCCTGTGAGTCCAAATTACCCATAATCCAAGGGTTGCCACGCTGTTTCTGTACAGAGCCAGAGAGTAAATATTTCAGTTTTTGCTGAGTATTTAGTCTCTTTCACAGCAACTCAATCTTACCATTATAACATGAAAGCAACCATACACACAAAATAAAATGAGGGTGGCTATGTTCCAATAAAACTTTATTTATGGACATTAAAGTTTGGACTGCATGTAATTTGCATGTGACAAGAAATATTATTATTCTCATGATTTATTAAAATCTAAGAATATGAATACTGTTCTTAGCTCATGAGCCACACAAAAGTAGGCAGTGGGCCAACTTTGGCCCATGGGTCCTAGTTTGCTAATTTCTGCTAAACTTCTGCTGTTCAAGTGTGGTTGACAGACCAGCAACACTGACATAACCTCAGAACTTAATAGAAATTTTGATTCTCAGGCTCCACTGCAAACAGTCTGTATCAGAATCAAAATTTCAACAAGATGCTTGGGTGATTTATACACACATTAAAAGTTTGAGAAACACTGATCTAAGCAATGGTGTAGATTGTACTAACACAGTACTCTTCAGCCTTGACTGCACATCAGAGTTACCTGGGAGTTCTCACATGGCTCCGTGCTCAGGGTACACCCCAGACCAGTGAAATCAGAATCGCTAGGATTGGGGCTTAGGCATTGTTTTATTTTAAATCACTCCTGTGATTTCAGTGCATAGCCAAAGTTGAGAACCACTGCTCTAGAGACTTTTAACTGTTATACATTTTCCTTGAAAGAATTTCCACTGGGAATGACTTGCAATTTTAAGGGTGATATATTAGTTAACTTGGACTGCTATAATAAAATATCTTAGACTGAGTGGCTTAAAAAACAGACATTACTTCTCAAAGTGCTGGAGGCTGTGAAGTCCAAGATCCAGGTGATTCCAGTTCAGCTTCTGGTGGGGACATGTGTCTGGCCTGAAGACTTCTGACTATGTTTGTACATGGAATTTATTCAGAGTGTGTGTGTGTGTGTGTGTGTGTGTGTGTGTGTGTGTGTGTGTGTGTGGTGTAGGGGGGATTTTTTTTATTCTCATCATATAAAAGCACTAATCCCATCAGGAGAACCTTGCCTTCATGACCTAATTTAACCCTACTTACCTGCCAAAGGCCCCATCTTCAAATAACATCACATTGGGGGTTAGGATTTAACAGATGAATTTTAGGAGGACATAAATATCATATTTAGTCCATAATAGGTGATAAAAGTAAAGATCAGCTACTCCTGGGTGATTAGTCAAAAATTACAGGTATTAGGGTTTTATGATTTAAAAGGTACTTTTTCACTCATTTTGCTGTTGATCCACTGATGTCTCAGCAATTAGATTGTTGGACACTTATGGGTATCACCACTATTGTGTATCAATGGGAAAATTAAGAGAGGTGACTAATGGGCCCAAGTCCATCTTGAAAATATGTGGCAAAAATGTGTTGCTCCTCAGTTCTGCTGGTAGCCAAATGGCCTTGAGCATGGAGATTATTGTAGGAAATGAAGGAAGGGAAAGAGAGTAAATAGAATGTTAACAATTATTGAGCAATTGTATTTGTAGTATGTCTGGTAGTATGCAAGTGTTTTATATATATTAATCTCATTTAATCCTCACAAAAATTGGGAAACTGGGACTCATGTTGCCCCCCAAGGCTGCAAAACTAACAAATAATATAAGAATTGAAGACTAGTCTTTTTGATGTTGAAGCTTTTTTTTTTTTCTCTCTTGCTTGTTTGTTTTTGCTTTTTGCAAAACAGAACTCATTTGGCAAGACTGTCACTAGACCTGGCTTAATCCATTGCTTAGGTTCTAAGTTAAAAAAATAGAAGTTATAGGTAATTTTAATACATCAGTCAATGAAGTGCAATACTATCTCCCTGATTAGACAAATATAAATATCTGTTCCTAAAAGAAATTATTACCAATAGTCATGTGGTTAAATGATTGCTGATTATAAAATGTTGTCTTTCCTATGCTGGTTGGCATAATTTAATTTACTTTTCTCAGCCTCGCATGAGAAATAACAAGAAAAGTTGCTTTACTCAGCAAAGATTAAAGCACTAGAGGATTGATGGTGTCTGTAAATTTAAAATGAACCAATATTGCTTGCTGCTGCCTCCACCAAATGGAACTTGCAAATTATTAAGGCAAATGATTCATGAAAAAGTAAACCACAGACCTTGGTGTAAAGAGAAGGGAAAGCAACACACTTGTTTGCCCTCTTCTAACCCTCTATACCTGTATCCCAGTTTCCTGACCTATTCTACCCACTCCTGCACCCTCTTGTCTAACTCAAATTCCCCCAGCTATTGATCTTCTCTGAAGGATGACTGAAACCTTATCTGCTAAAAATGACTAAGTAGAACTAGTTTTCTCATCTCTCTCCATTACTTATTCTATGAAAGGTACAACCAGACATTTGAAGTTTAGTCACCAACCTCCTCTCCTACATGGATACATACCCTACTCAGGGACAGAAACCATATTTGAAGTTTGTGTTTAAAATAATTATCAGTGCATTCATCATTGCCTAAGATAATAGTAATGATAAAAACTATCACATTAGTGCCTATTCTACATAGGTACTATGTAATTTTCACCAGAAAAGTAAAGATGTTAACTAAATTGATCAAGCTTATGTGGCAAATAACAGTAGTGTTGCATTTGAACCGCATTCTGGTTGCTCCCCAAGGGCCATACTCTTCTCTTTTGGGCAAGATACCAACTATGGAAGACCAACTATAAATTACTCACCACAAAGACACTGTGTGTACATTCTCTTCAATCATCACAGCAACTCTATGAAGGAAAGTTTTGGTTCCCACTCAGTTGAGGACCTTGGAAACATTAGCCACAACTTTCCTATCCTGTTTAGATGTAAGAGCACATAAAAGGGATACAATAGCCCTGGTGGGTGTGGCCAAAAATTGGAGCATCATCCCATAAACCAAAAGATCGAAGGTTCTATTCTGGTCAGGGCACATGCTTAGGCTGCAAGTTTGACTCCCCAATCAGGGCACATACAAGAAACAACTGATCAATGTTTCTCTCCCTCTCTCTCCCTCCTTTCCCCCCTCTCTAAAATCATTAAGCATGTCCTCAGGTGAGGATTGAAAAAATGGTGATAAAATAATATTGAACATTCAAAGAATTAGAAAATAAATTATAAAATAGAAAACGATGTAGCTCTTAAAATAATATGCTTGAAAAATAAGTTTAAAAAGAAAAAGCAGCATTCAAAATTGGGTTTGGGGACACAAAAAATATATAAAAATGGCTTAACAAAAATAAATGTCATTTTCCTTATGTATTTTTAAGCTTTCCAATTTATTTTTAAGTTCTCTCCTTATACTCACTCCCTTGTCTGTCTCTGTCCTTGTCTCTTTCTCTATGCTTTTTGATCTTTTTAAAAAGTAAATGAAGACGCTAAGCCTGCCTGCTAAGTGTTCTGAGTGCAACGAGGGAGACAAACACACACATGTGCTATGATGGTAAAATATTAATTGCCCAAGAATTAGAGGATTGCCTCTTGGAAAACACAGGTGATGTGATGAGTCAGCAAGAAGAAATGGATGGGACTGTGGGGGAGTGCGAGAACATTGTACCTGAAAATAAGAACTGAGCGCTGACCTTAGATTAGATCTGCTCAAATACTATAAATTGAGTCCTTGTTGGTGGAGTTCCAATGCCCTGGAACTTGAACTCATTCTCCACCTTAGTCATACTGGCAAAACTCTTGCCCTAGATGAGGCACTGTTGCCTATGCTCCTGGACAGTGAACACTGCTGGAGAACCTAGGGCTGGGCCAGAATTCATGATTGTATACTTGTGCTGACTGCTGCCTGATCTTTGTCCTCAACTCTCCCAGTACCTTTGCTTGTTTATTCTCCTAAGTGGTCATTGTATGGGCTTGAACAATGAGACAATTTATTTATTCGTTTAATTAGTTATTACCCAAAATCATACTTTAGAAGAAAAAGAAAATCACTGTACATTCAAATCTTTGCCTATTTTCAGAAAATAGTTCTCAAATAAAAATCCCTGATGATAAGTAATATTGCTACTACACATTAAAATTTTTGATTCTGTAAAATTATAAAACAGACATGGACCTAGTAGCAGAATTGGTAAATTTCATGGCTTTTTTAGTATATTTTATTGATTATGTTGTTACAGTAGTTCCAATATTTTCCCCTTTGCTCCCCGCTGCCCAGTACACCCCTTCCCTCCAGCAATCCCACCCCACTTAGTTCATGTCCATGTGTCATGCATATATGTTCTTTGGCTTCATCCTTTCCTATATTATTCTTAACTTCCCCCTGCCTATTTTGTATTTACCAATTATGTTTCTTAATCCCTGCACCATGTCCCCATTCCTCCCCTTTCCCCTTCCCAGCTAATAACCCTCCAAATGATTCCCATACCTATGATTCTGTTCCTATTCCGGTTTGCTTAGTTGGATTTTGTGATTTTTTAGACTCAGTTGTTAATAATTTTGATTTGTTGTCATTTTAATGTTCATAATTTTGATCTTCTTTTTCTTAGGTAACTCCCTTGGACGTTTCATATAATAATTGCTTGGTGACAATGAACTCCTTTAGCTTTACCTTGTCTGGAAAGCACTTTACCTGCCCTTCCATTCTAAGTGATAGCTTTGCTGGATAGAGTAATCTTGGTTGTAAGACCTTGCTTTTCAACACCTTGAATATTTCTTGCCAGTCTCTTCTTATCTGCAAAGTTTCTTCTGAGAAATCAGCTGTTAGTCTTACAGGCACCCCTCCATAGGTAACTCTCCTTTTCTCTTGCTACTTTTAAGATTCTCTCTTTATCTTTAAACTTAGGCATTTTAATTATGATGTGTGTTGGTGTGGTCCTTTTTGAGTCTAGCTTTTTGGAGACTCTCTGTGCTTCCTGGACTTGTATGTCTATTTTCTTCACCAGATATGGAGAGTTTTCCTTCATTATTTTGTCACATAAGTTTTCAATTTCTTGCTCTTTTTTTTCTCCTTCTGGCACCCCTATGGTTTGATGTTGACATGTTTAAAGTTGTCCCAGAGGTTTCTAAGCCTCTCCTCATTTTTTTTTCAATTCTTGTTCCTCATTCTGTACTGGTTGATTGTTGTTTTCCTCCTTATCTTTGAAATAATTTATTTGAATACGTTTCCTTCCCTTCACGATTGGTTTTGTGTGGATTTTCCTTCGTTTCATTTAACATAGCTTTCACTTCTTCCCTTATGCGTTTGCTGTACTTAAGCATATCTGTCAAGCCTGTGATCATCTTTATCACCAGTGTTTTGAACTCTGCATCTGTTAGGTTGGCTATCTCCTCGTTGCTTAGTTCTCCCACTGGAAACTTGATCCATATGTCTCTTTCTCCTGATCCTGACAGGCTCCTGTGTTTGTTTGCCTCTGCATCTTAGGTAGGTAGGGCTTTCGCTCCTGTTATGTTGTAAGGGGCAGAGCCTTAAAATTTCTCATCAGTAGAGGGTGACCTGTTTCACCACATTGTGGCACTGTATGTGGGGGAGGGGTCAGAGAGGGAACAATGTCACTTTCTCAGCACTCACCCTTTTTCCAGGCACTTCTCCTACTTTGTATGGGACTAGCACCTCTCTAGTTGTTGCCCTGACTGTTGTTTCCAGAGTGGGTGGGTCTGTGGATGTCCTAGGACTGTGGGGGCCTTTAAATAAGCAGACACCACTGAGAGACCTGCAGTTTCTTCCTCTGCCCCAACCCCCACTGGTTTTCAATCTGAATCAATGAGGCTTTATTTTCCCTGGCGCTGGAACTGTGAGCTGTGTGGTCTGGTCTGGTGCTGGGAAAACTCCCCAGGTGTCCCTCCCAACTTTTTAAAACATGTGACTCTGCTTTACACTGGCCTGCCACTGCCACTGCTGCCGTCAGTACACCAAGTTCTCTCTGCCCTGGCTCTGCCCCTCCTGTGTGGGTGAGTATTTCTTCTTTATATCTTTCTTTGTTGGACTTTCATGCAGCTCAATTTCCTGGAACTTCTGGTTGTCTCTAGTTTTGAGGTTGTTGTATTCATTCTTAGTTGTGGAGGGAGATGCAGCATGTCTGGCTATGCCTCCACGTTGGCTGGAAGTTTCATCATATATTTTATTTTAAAGTTATGCTTCTTATTTAAGATTTTCAATATGTATAAATTAAATAGTGTATGTAGGTAAGTTAGCCAAAAGCAGTTTTTAAGAGTAATGGATGCTTTAACTGGAAAAAGGAAAATATCATCTTTCATTTGGAGTTGAGTTCTATTCTAGAGCTGCTCTATATTCAAGCAAATGATCTTGAAATTAATATGTTCACAGGAGAGCTCTTGCTTGATTTTCCTGTTGTATTTCTCTACAAGTCTCTCTTGTCCCTCACTACCTGCCCTTGCTTTCCTAGATTCTCTCAGTGCAATTCTTTTTTTAAAAAAAAATGTACTTCAGCTCCTATTGCTCCTGGCAACTCAAATTCTTCAGTGGCATCCCATCTCAATTTGAGTAAAAGCGCAGTCTTTCTATGACCCTCAAAGCTCCACAAAATTAGGCTTCTACTATGACCCTCATCTTATTGTTTATAACTGTCCCCTCATTGCTGATCTTCTAATATTTCAAGCACACATTGACTCAGGGCCTTTGCTAATGCTAGTTTCCTAATCTGAAACATTTTTTCCCTAGATGTGCATATTTTATTTACTAAATTTTTCTTTGTCTGTCTTATTTCCAGAGTTTGTTGAAATGTCATTTTAGTAGTCTATACCTTCCTGGGTGTTTTAAAATAATAATAATAGTAAATAATAATATTAGGTAGCAGATTTCATCACTCAGTGGCTTTCATAGTGAGCCCTCATCCCATTCCATAATTATCTTGTCTAATTGATTACTGGTTTATTATTTGTTCTGTCCCTAGAAGAGCAGTTGGTAAACTTTTCTGTAAAAAACTGGATGGCAAATATTTTAGACTTTCAGGTCATAGTCTGTTAGAACTGCCAACTCTGTCATTGCTCTGAAAAAAAAAAGACAATATGTAAACAAATGTAAATGGCTATGTTCCAATAAATTCTATTTATGACACTGAAATGTGAATTTCACATAATTTTCACATCACAAAATATTATTAACCTTTTGATTTTTTCAAACATTTATATATAGAAAAAACATTCATAGTTTGTATGCAGTAAAAAAACAAGTGGCAAGCTTGACTTGGTCCATAAGCTATAGTTTTCTGATGCCTGACCTAGGATATTAATCATCAGAAAGACAGAGACTTTGTTTATTATATTTTCAGAACTAGAACAGCACCTGACATATAGTAGCTGCTCAGAAAAATATTTATTCAAAGAATGACTCCATGAGTTTCTCCAGCCTCCTACACTTTAAAGGAATAAACCTTCTACTGGAAATTGGCCAAAGGACTAAAACAAGGCATCTCTTACTAGTCAAAATTTTTTGTTTATGTATACATTCCCAGTTTTGCTTTAATTAAATTATTCTCCAAGAAACTTTAAACATTATGGATTTTTTCCAGTTACAAAATACAAAACTAACCTTATGCAAATTAAAGCTCAGAGGTTAAACAGTCAATATTTTCCAAGATATTTTTAAATAATAATATCAGCAACAACAACTTCCATCCCAGTATAACTTGTACCTCTTACCCTGCTTTAATTTACTCCATTGCATATATTTTCATCTAAATTTTTATACTCAGGCTAATGTCCTTGATGAACATAGATGCAAAAACCCTCAACAAAATGTTAGCAAACAAATTTCAACAATACATTAAAAAAATCATACACCATAATCAAGTTGGGTTTATTCCAGGGATGCAATCATGGTTCAACAACTGCATATCAATCACTATGATACACTACATTAAAAACATGAAGGATAAAAAGCACATAATTATCTCACAGACATGTAAAAATCATTTCACAAAATTCCACATCTATTTATGATAAAAACTCTTATTAGAGTAGGTATAGAGGAAATATACCTCAACATAATAAAGGCCATATATGAAAAGCCCACAGCTTACATCGTATTCAATGATGAAAAGCTGAAAATTTTTCTTCTAAGATCAGGACAAGGATGCTGACTATTGCCACTTTTATTCAATGTAGTATTAAAAGCAATAACCAAAGCTATCAGGCCAGAAAGAAAAAAGGCATCCAATTTCGAAAGAAAAAAATTAAACTGTATCTATTTGCAGGTGACATGATATTTTATGTAGCAAACTGTAAATACTTAAAAAAAAAACCCTGCTAAAACTAATAAGTAAAATCAATAAAGTTTTAGGATACAAAATTAATATGCAAAATCTTGCATTTCTATACACTAATAATAAACTACCAGAAGGGAATTTTTTTAAAATCTCACAATTGCATCAAAAATGTAAAATACCTAGGAATGAATTAACCAAGAAGCTGAATAACCTGTACACTAAAAACTATAAGGCATTAATGAAAGAAATTGAAAAAGTCACAAATAAATGAGAAGATATTCCATGCTCATGGATTGGATTAAGGGATATTGTTAAAGTGTCCATGCTACACCAAGCAATCTACAAATTTAATGCAATGTTTATTAAAATTCCAATGACTTCTTTTTACAAAAATAGAACAAACAATACTAAAATTTGTGTAGAACAACAAAAGACCCCAAATAACCAAAGTAATCTTGAGAAAGCTGAAGGCATTACTATCCCTAATTTCAAACTATATTATAAAGCTATGGTAATCAAAACTGGTATGGGAATTAAAATAGACACATAGATCAGTGTAACACAATTGAGAGTTTAAAAACAAATCTATACATATACCATCAATTAATTTAGCTAAAGGAGGCAAGAACATATAACGGGGAAAAACAAGCTCTTCAATAAGTAGTTAGATAAGCTGGACAGCCACATATAAAAGAATGAAACCAGACTATTATCTTGCACTATACACAAAAATTAATTTGAAATGTACTAAAGACTTGACTTTAATATCTGAAGCCATTAAATTCCTAGAATAAGACATAGGTGGTAAGCTTCTTGACATCAGTCTTAGCAATGCCTTTGTAGATCTGACTCAGAGACAAATGAAACAAAAACAAAAAATAAAAAAACAAGTGGGACTACATAAAACGACAGAAAAAAATCTGCACAGCAATGGAAACCATCAACAGAAAGGCAACCTACTGAATGAAAGAAAATATTTTCAAATCATATATCTGATAAGGGATTAATTTCCAAAATCTATAAAGGACTCATATAACTCAATAGCACAAAAACAAACAATCCAATTTTTTAAATTGGCAAAGGAACTGAATAGACATGTTCTAAAATCTATGCAGATACCCAATAGATAAATGAAAAGGTGTTTGACATCACTAACCATCAAGAAAGTGCAAATCAAAACCACAATGAGAGAGCCCTTCATAGCTGTTAGAATGGCTACAATCAAAAAGACAAGAAATAGCAGGTGTTGGTAAGAATGTGAAATAAAGGAAATCCTTATGCTCTGTTGGTAGGAATATAAATTGGTACAGCCACTATAGGAAACTGTATGCAGAATACTCAAAAAGTTAAAAATAGAAATACCATAATCCACTAATTCCACATCTGTTTATTTCTTCAAAGAAAACAAAAACATTAATTTGAAAAGATATATGCACCCTATGTTCACTGCAGCATTATTTAAAATAGTCAATATATAAAATCAACCTAAGCACCCATCTATGAATGAATAGATAAAGAAAATGCAATGTATTATTTAGCCAATAAAAAAGAATGAAATCTTGCCATTTGAGACAACATGGATGGGCCTTGAGGGCATTCACTAAGTGAAATAAGTCAAAGAAAGACAAATACCATATATTGTCACTTTTGTGTAAAATCTAGAAACAAACAAACAAACATAACCAAACCCATAGTTACAGAGAAAAGACTGATGGTTGCCAGAGGCAGGATGTGAATGTGGGGGATAAAATCATCAAAAAGGTGAAAAGGTACAGACTCCAATAATAAAATAAATAAGTCTTATGAATGTATGTACAGAGTGACGACTATAGTTAATAATATTGTATTACATATTTGAAAGTTGCTAAGAGAATAAGCCTTAAAGTCTACATTACAAGAAAAATATTGTAAGTGTGTGTACGGTGATGAGTGATATTTAGACTTATTGTAGTGATCATTTCACAATATATACAAATAGAAATTGTTATGTTGTACAGCTGAAATTAATATGTTATATATCAGTTATACTTCAACAGAATATTTACATTTCTAATATGTCACAGATGATACTGCTGGTAACAGCTGCTGGAGAGAAGATTCATAAACTAATTAATATGCCCCTGGTAACATAAGCACTCCTCTACTAAGATGGTTTTGTCAGGGTAAAAATAATAAAGGCAGTCCAGCTGTCCTCATTATAAGTTGCACCAGTTTTCCTAAGCACAAAGCTGAGGATGAGAACATATTGATGAAACTCTCAGACCTGAAAATGTGTTTTGATATAAACTGCAGCCACCTAGAAGAACACTTGAGATAATGAAGTGAATGAATCGTTACCACTTACACAGTCTTGTTTAATCCAAACATGGTTCTGGAGGGAGAAGGTCAGGGCTGGTAAAAAGAGACACTTACTGTGGGTCTCTTTCCTCACACAGAAAGTGACAGGATTTGGCTCTTCTTCTATACTATTTAAGAAAAGAAATATTTGTTGTTTTTATGTGTAATGAGGTAATATTACTATTTCAGGTGAAGCCCATCTCTCCTTTCCAGGCTAATAGCACTGACCCCACATGAGCCACAGTGGGGGGACTCATCTGCTGAAACAGGGTAGGATCCACTTCCAAATAATGACCCTGAAAGAACTAGGAAGGAGATCCCATTTTTAAACAAATGCTGGAGCATGTAGGTGGGTCCTGGCTTAGAGGACAGAGGAAATACGAGAACTTAAGACATAGATTTGGGAGGGGAAGTGGTTGTTGAAGATGTGTTCTGAGTTTTTAACTTAATTCTATGCCTCTCATACTGAAATGAGGTCAGAAATAAAATGTTAAAATTACATCTATCTATTCATATCTTTCTTTTATAAAGATTTATCTCCTGCCACTGCTGAGTGAGTCACAAACTAGAGCTATCATGCCTATGTTATGGGATTATTGTCAAGCTGATTTAAATGAACTGAAGAGTTCTATTAAAAAGTCATAGCAAATACTACTAGCTAAAAAACAGGCTTTCCAATAATTATAATTTTGTCCTGTTTATATAGAACACCTGCCACTCTGATAGAAAAGACTTGTTCTACAATACACCCTTGCCTGCCCTTGTGGGTATTTGCCTCTTGTCCCTGAGCCAGTCTCTGCAACAGGATTAGTTCATAAAAGTAGTAGAAATATTTCTGAAGTCAAACATAAACCCAGTGGGTAGAAATTATAACAATAAATATTTTAATTTAGAACTTCTTGACAACTGGATATATTTAGTAATGAAATTGACTGTAACAAGTAACAGAATTTATGTACAATGGCAATTTTAAGAAAATTAATAACTCATATTCTTAATTCAAATTGAAGTGAAATCAGCCATATTAATTCCTACAGAGGATTAAAAACACATGTGCATGCATATATAGTGTATATATCTTACCACTTAGCTATCTTTTAGTGAACAGAAGACATAAGTGAAAAAATAAGCCATGCTTTTTAGACATTAAAAGCTAATATTTGAAGACATCTGGTTCAATTTGCTAAGTAGTTGCAATTTATAACTTCTCCCTTTCAAGGACTTGTTAAAATAAAGGCAGAGGTGTAAATATCCTAAAGTTATCAAAGAAAATAATGTGGGGATGATCACAACAAGAAATTTTCACCAATTGCTGGAGGGTGGACAGCAGCTGATAGTCTTAGCTGATGAGGCCACCTCCTTGAGCCACAGGATAGGCAGAGACCCTGCCTGAAGGAGGCAGCTCTACCTGGCAGTGATTAACAAGCACTGAATGTTCCCCTCAGCCTGACTACATTTTACACAGGCTTTTTCCTGATTACAGGCCCTTGACCTGCCTTTTCTTAGGGCATTCACTTTTATAAAACTCGTCATTGTAAATTCTTTTCCCTTTGGATGTAAATCTTCTCCTAGCCTCCTAACAGGTTTACAACCAAGAAACATCTTTCTCAAGGACTTGGAAGCCTTCCCTTTGAAATGTAATCATCAAGGAAGATGGGACCCCTGCTCCCTGGTTTTCATAGCCTAACTTGGTAAAGATAAGTAATAATTCACAAACACAGATAGGCTAATCGCATTGACCAAATTCCTCCTTAATACCCTCCAGTAATTTTCCACTAGCTAACACCAGTGCTCACACAGCCTCTTAGCTTTTGTTTCAGTGGAGTTGAACTCAATCTTTCACCCCTGTTGCAACAGTCTTGCTCTCTATTGCTAAAGTCTTCCTTGTCTAACTCCATCCAGTGCAAATTTTTTGCTGCAGCAGCAGAATCTTAATAACTACCCCCTCCTGTGGTGATGGAGCTCTGCATCAGAGAATAAGTCCTGCACATCCAAGCACTGCTTTAGCCTTCCATTTCCCAGAAAGGTTTTCTTCCTGAGCCATACTGTGCTACCAGGGTTGTTTGTAGTCCCCACAGTTCTCCTGCCTGTCTCTACATTGATTTTTCTGCCACACTGTGGGACTCAGTCCTGGGCTTGGCACACATCTGCCGTAGTCCATCCTGCCTTGTGCAATCCAACCTGCTCAGAATTAGGAAGTCCAGAAAGGCCCCTCTCTACATCTAAGTGGTTGCCCCAGAGGCTCTTTTGCCCTCACCTGTGCACTTGCACATTCTGAAAGGCTGTGGTTGAAATTAGATTTAGTTACATAGCAACATTAGCACAGCTATCCCCCTAAAGTAGAAGATAGATGTTGTAGAAGAAAATCTTTCATTAAGCAGGTGGCTGGCCTACGTTAACTGTAAAATCATTTTCTATCACAGGTTAGCATGGTACCTATGTTATCAGTGTCAGTTTTGATGACTAAGAATGTGTTATTTGGTAGAAATTGAAATGTTATGAAGATTATGGAGTTGAGAGTGCTAGCAGTATACAAAATCAATTTTGTGTTTTCCACTGAGACAGGCACATAACTGCCCAACCATGTGACATTTCTTAACCCTCTTATGCAGTTGGATGTCAACTTTGAATCAGTTCTCAGCAAGGGATTGTGAGTCAAAGGATGTAAGTAAGATATTGGTGTGACTTTCACTTACTCTTTCATCCGTCCTCTGGCTCCACCCAGGTTCAAACATGCTTTAGGGATTTGAAAAGCAGTACAAAAATGCCTTTGGGATCAGCTCATCAATATGTTGAAAGGAACCTGTGTCCAGGATAGCAGTAAGAAAGAAAACCTCCCCACCAACTTGAACTGCTCATTTCAGATCTTAGAATAAGGAAGTTATGTCTATAGGCTTGAAGCCACTGTATTTGAGTTTTTCTGAAGTAGCAGCTCAGTCTTCAACCTAATAATTGGTGGATTTTCCAAGTCTAGCTCATTAGCAGTGACAGATAGCTGCTTCACCTATGAGTGAACTGAGTGCAGTTTGGAAAATGATGAAAACTAACAATAATTGAAGACCTACTGTGTGTCATCCACTCTGTTGGGGACAGTCACTGAATCCAGGTGAAGACAATAAAAGCACAGCATGTGTACTTCTTCGAGGGTTTTATTTTTAAAATAAGCAATGTTCATGCCCTGGCTTCTGTGGCTCAGTGGATTGAATGCCAGCCTGAGAATTGAAAGGTCACCAGTTTGATTCCTAGTCAGGGTACATGCCTGCCAGGCCAGGTCCCCAGTTGGGGACGTGCAAGAGATAAGCATGTATCTCTCACACATTGATGTTTCACTCCCTCTCTTTCTCCCTCCTTTCCCTCTCTCTAAAAAAAGTTAATGTTTTTTTAATAAGCAATGATTATAAATATTTTTCTTTTTTATTGAATTTATTGGGGTGATACTGGTTCACAGAACCATACAGTTTTCAAATGTACAACCAAGTCAACAAAACCTCATCTGCACACGGCATCGTGTGCCCATCACCCAGGAAATGCTGTGCTATTTTGTTTCAAGGTAAATTTGTAGGCCTTTATAAAAGGGGGAGATTGAATAATTTTTCAAAGGATGACAGTAAGGCAAATGAAGGGTAATTGCTTCCTGAAGTCAAATCAATAGAGCTGTGAAAAATCAGAGAGAGCTCAACTAAACTCTCCTCTCACATTCCCACATGAACAACAAACTGAAGGAAATTTGACTTGGTGCATGTTCACTTTGAGAATATTTTCAAATACTTTGCTTATAAGTTCAGTAACAAGTTGAGGTGGCTTTTTTAAGGGAGAGAACTCGCATATCGAGCTACTAATTTTTCATTGCTGGATTAATAATTTAAATGTCAAGATATATTTCAAGAACTCTCAGGGAAAAAATAATTAGAAAGAAACATAACATTTTGCTCGGGAGCTACAACAAATAGTAAAATACACTTCAGTTTAAGATTCAAACTAAGTGTAGATATTTAAAAATGTTTGAGAATAAAAATCTTTTATTTGTGTAATTACTTCTGTTTTTCCATAAAATGTCTTTTGGGATTCCTTTTGGTATTGGTTTAATGATTTCCTCTCAGTTGTTTAGTACTTTCAGAAGTATACATGCAGCTTCACCAAGAGTAGCGGGTCGCTTGAGGTAGAATGTGAAGGAAAAGTTCTGGACTTCTGGCCAAGATGGAGACCTAGACAGACAAGCTGGGTCTCCCTCCACAATTAAGAAGGAATACAACTACCTCAAAACTAGAGACAACTAGATGTTCCAGAAAATCGAGCTGCATGGAAGTCCAACAAAGATATAAAGAAGAAATACTCATCCTGACAGGTAGGAGGAGTGGAGCCTGGGTGGAGAGGACATAGTGTGGTGGTGGCGGTGGCAGCAGCTGCAGCAGTGGCAGGCCAGTGAAAAGTGCAGTCACATGTTTTAAAAAGTGGGGCAGGACACCTGGGGAGCGTTCCGAGCAACAGACCAGATCCCGCAGTTCACAGTCCCAGCACCAGGGAAAATCAAGCCTCATTGCTTCTGACTGTGCAAACCAGTGGGGGGTGGGGCAGAGGAAGAAACTAGAGGTCTCTCAGCAGAGTCCACTTATTTAAAGGGCCCCCACAGTCTTAGGACATCTACAGATCCAACCAGTCAGGGAAGACAGCTAGGGAAAAAGCTAGAGAGATGCCAGTCCCAGACAGAAATGGGAGAAGTGCCTGAAAAGGGGGCAAGTGCTGAGCAAGTGTCATGGTTCCCTCTCTGACCTCCCCCACATACAGTACCACAACGTGGTGAAATGGGTCACTCTGTACTGATGAATACCTAAGGCTCTGCCCTGTACAACATAGCAGGAGTGACAGCTCTACCTAAGACGCAGAAGCAAACAAACACAGAAGCTTGTCAAGATGAGGAGATAGAGAAGTATGGCCCAAAAGAGGAAACAGATCAAGGTTACAGTGGGAGAACTAAGTGACAAGGATATACCCAACCTAACAGATGCAGAATTCAAAACACTGGTGATAAAGATGCTTGCAGGCTTGACAGATATGCTTGAGCATGACAAATGCATAAGGGAAGAAGTGAAGGCTATGCTAAGTGAAACGAGGGAAAATCCACACAAAACCAATGGTGGAGGGAAGGAAAACAGGGTTCCAATCAATGATTTTGGAACATAAGGAAGAGAAAAAAACAGTCAGCCAGTACAGAATATGGAAACAAGAATTGAAGAACATGAGGAGAGGCTTAGGAACCTCCGGGGCAACTTTAAATGTGCCAACATCCAAATCATAGGGGTGGTTGCCAGAAGGAGAAGAGGAAGAGCAAGAAATTGAAAGCTTATGTGAAAAAATAATGAAGGAAAAGTTCTCAAATTTGGTGAAGGAAATAGACATATAAGTCCAGGAATCACAGAGTTCCAAACAAGCTAGACCCAACGAGGACCACACCAAGACACATCATAATTAAAATGCCAAAGGTTAAAGATAAAGAGAGAATATTAAAAGCAGCAAGAAAAAAGCAGAGAGTTACCTACAAAGGGGTACCTATAAAACTATCAGCCAACTTCTCAAAAAAGACTTTGAAGGCAAGAAGGGACTGGCAAAAAGTATTCAATGTGATGAAAAGCAAGGACCTACAACCAAGATTACTCTATCCAGCAAAGCTATCATTTAGAATGGAAGGGCAGATAAAGTGCTTCCCAGACAAGGTAAAGCTAAAAGAGTTCATCATCACCAAGCCATTATTATATGAAATGTCAAAGAGACTTACTTAAGAAATAGGAGATCAAAATTATGAACATTAAAATGACAACAAACTCACAACTATCAACAACTGAATCTAAAAAATAAAAACAAAATCCAACTAAGCAAACCAGGATAGAAACAGAACCATAGTTATGGGGATAATTTGGAGGGTTATCCCCTGGGAGGGAGAAGGGGGAGAAATGCGGAAATTGTGCGGGGATTAAGAAGCATAATTGGTTGGTACAATATAGACAGGGGGCAGTTAAGAATAATACAGGAAAGGGTGAAGCCAAAGAACTTATATGCATGATCCATGGTTATGAACTCAGGAGGGTGAGATTTCTGGGGGGAGGGGGCATACTGGGAAGAGGGGAGCAAATGGGAAAAATTGGGCCTACTGTAAGAATATAATCAATAAAATATACAAAAAAAAATTTTCCTCCACCATTGAGATGCCACCTCTGAATTTGGAAAGGTCACACAGAACTCAGTGTCCACCTCCCACTCTCAGCCCTTGCTCACTATGAGGCCTTAAGTAAGTTGCTTGGTTACTTGTCAGATGGTAAATTGTCTCACTAACAATGTGATTATTTTGTACAAATGTTACCAAGATTGAGAGGTTTATGAAATCAAATGAACAATACCTGGCATATAGTAAGTGCTCAATAAATTTTTGTTGGGTCGCCATCCTTTCTTCTTCATTCTTCCCATCCCTCTCTTGATGTCATCATTTTAAATATAATTATTATCATTACAGCTATATATTTTAAGCTTATTCACACTTTTTATTTGCCCTAACCAGAGAGAGCTGGGACCACATTAAGTCTGAATGAAGAGACAGAGAAGAGAGAGAACTGAGTTGAAAGGGGGGTGGTCAAAGACTCAAAATGTAATTTACTAAATCATAATAGTGCTTAGAATATTGGCATTTCAGGGCAAAGTCAATAGCCTATACTCCCTGCCACCCCTCTAACTTAATGGTAAGTCACCATTAAGAGTAAGGACATGATTAGGTGATAGTGCTAGGGGTGGCATCTGCCTCTCTGAGGGAGTCACTCTTACTTGGACCAAACAAGACGTGAAAAAACATCAGTCTCTTCTTTTCACTTAAGGTAAAGTCCTGCAAGGTAGCTGTGGAGACCAGAAGCAACACTTTCCATTTCATCCTTCATTAAGCTTCCACGGTGCTCCTCTCCTAGGACTACTCTCATAAGCAAGGAAAGTCCTGGGAAAACCTCCTCAGGAATCATCTGTCCTATTTATTTCCTCCACTTCTGTATGTTTTAGATTGGTCTTTCTATTAGTAAATGATGAAGTCTCAGGTTTGAGTGTGATCTCAGAGCTATAAGAGATGGAAAACACAACCTGACTCGGTATTGATTTGTACAGCCTCGTTAGATAAGAAGATTGAGTGTTCTCTATATTCTAGCCTCTTATTAGAGTTCAACTTTAACACTTGGGATGAAATGGCCAACTAAATATTACCTTCTTTCCTTTCTCTCATTCATGTATCTCCTTCAGGAACTCCTAAAGGAGGGGGGACAAAATTTGGGTAGTCTTCTTTCTAACTATCGCTATTAATACCACCTCACAATATCACCTTTTCATATCACTTATACGATTGCACCTAATAATTATTACAGAAAATTCAAGCATAAAACAATAAACTAAGTAGACATTACATTTGCCAAATTACATTTTAATTATTTATTCATAGAAATTTTATCAGTAAGGGAAAAAATTACATTAAACAGAATTGTAACTTCTGTATAAAAAAGGCAGATTGCATGCAGCATTTTCTTTTCTAAAGCCTCAATAAAATGACTGTAAAAGTAAAAGTGCTACCAGAGGAGAAGAAATTATAAAACTTCTTTTATATAAAATTCAAAATTAAAGAAAAACTTCCCCAAAATAAAGAATAAAAGTTTCCAGATTGAACTAACCCATTGTTTGCCCTACCTAGTGGATAAACATAACCTGCCCTGTCATCATGAATTTCCCAAACACTGGGGGCAGGGATTCTTAAGCTACTAAAGAGCAAAAAGTAGATCCCCCTACAAAAGATCAGGAATCAGAATCACTTCAGATTGCTCAACAGCAATCCCAGGTCCTAGAAGCAGTAGAAAAATGCCTTAATTTTGATGGAAAATAATTTCCAACCTGGAATTCTAGAGCCAGCCAATTTTCGATCAAGTTGGAGAGTAGAATACAGACAATAAGAAAGGTAACATCTCACCCTTGCTGGTGTGGCTCAGTGGATTGAGTGCTGACCTGCGAACCAAAGGGTCGCCAGTTCGCTTCCCAGTCAGTGCACATACATGGGTTGTGGGCCAGGTCCCCAGTTGGGAATGTGCGAGAGTAAACTACACATTGATGTTCATCTCCTTCTCATTCTCCCTCCCTTCCCTTCTCTCTAAAAATAAATAAATACAATCTTAAAAAAAGAAAAAGAAAAGCAACATCTCAAAAAAAAATGCCTTTCTGCTTTCTTTCTCAGAAAGTGCTGGAAACAGCCTAAGTGCCCATCTGTAGATGAGTGGATCAAAAAACTGTGGTACATTTACACAATGGAATACTATGTAGCAGAAAGAAAGAAGGAACTCCTGCCATTTACAACAACATGGATGGAACTAGAAAGAATTATGCTTAGTGAAATAAGCCAGGCAAAGAAAGCAAAATACCATATGATATCACCTAATACAGGAAACTAAAGAGCAACACAAACAAATGAACTAAACAGGCAAAGACTAAAATAGTAGTCAGTAGGGGGGAGGGGGCAGGGAGAGAAGAGGGATAAGTAAGGGACGGATCTAGTCAAGGAACGTGTATGAATGACTCATGGACATGGACAACAGGGAGGGATATGATTGTGGGAGAAGGGGTGGGCTGGGTGGGGGGAGCAATGGGGAAAAAATGGGGCAACTGTAATTGAAAAACCAAAAAATAAAAGAAAAAATAAATAAAAGAAAGTGAGTGGAGAATTTTCTCCACCCTCAAAAATAAACAGAACAATAAAAAGGGAGATACAGGCTATAGAAAATACAACATAGGGAAGGCAGAGAATAATCTAAATTATTATGAAGAGATACCCAGGATGATAGGTAAACCCCAAGTCCAGATAAACCAGGCTGGTTGGAGCAAGTAAGGAAAGACACTTGAGAAGATGAATTTAATAGAAACCCTGACATCTCTGAATGTATTGAGAGGAAATTTAGAAAGTTGGCAAAGAGTTTGGTGTTAGATGAGTAACAGTGTAAATAAAATACATCAAAAAAGGCAAAGAAAAATAACTCAAGGTAAAATAAAAGATGTTAGGAGAATGAAGTCGCAATACAAACACGTTTTTAAGATGCATAAACATGGAGAGGGAAGACATTGGTTGCCCCCAGTGGAAAGTCAGTGGAGAAGGGAAGGTTGTACTATTTTCTTATTTTAAAAAACCTTATGGAACTGGTTGTTACTTTATGTGCATGTATAACAAATAAAAATGAAAACCAAAACTTGAAATTTAAACTAAAATATACTGCATATATTCCAGTAAGAAGCATTTTGCCAGAGAGTGGACAAGGAAAGCTACAGGTACAGCTGTGGTATCTAATTCAAGGCATCTCTTCTGGTACTGTTCTACCTGGAAACAATAAGTCACCCAGGTGTCTCAGCCCCACTACAGCCCAGATTTGGTGCCCTGTGACTTCTGGCTTTTCCCAAAACTAAAATCACCTTTGAAAGGGAAGAGATTTCAGATCATCAATGAGATTCAGGAAAATATGACGGGGCAGTTGGTGGCTATTGGGAGAATTGTGTAAGGTCCCAAGGTGCCTACTTTGAAGGGGATAGAGACATTATTGTCCTATGTACAATGTCTCTAGTATCTTTTATCTTCTCCAATAAATGTCTTTTTCATATTACATGGCTGGATACCTCCTGGACAGACTTCATATATATGACTTCTAGGTATAGATATGCCTAGAGAGCTATGATGTTGGGAGGTGAGGGGAATGACAGATGGAGTTGAAGAGGGCCAATTGGTCTGGGATCTGTAGGCCATGGTGAGATGAGGACTCTAGTCATGCCTGCTACCAGTTCCTATCTCATTTTGTAACCTCCCAAAATCATGCTTCTCTAGTCATAAGACCATGTTTGTGTTTTCTGCTCTATCTGGAAACCCTTCCTGGAGACAGCTCCATGACTGGATCCTTAACTTTATCCAGGTCTATGTTCCAATGTACCCCTAGACCGCCAGATGCTGTCTATACCCACACAGATGCTTGCACCCAAAAGACAAGCATCTGTTTCTATACACTTCTTCTTTTTTTTCTTTTTTTTTGGTTATCAGAAATATTTTTTTATTTATTTAATATGCTTTATTGCTTATGCTGTTACAGTTGTCCCAATTGCTTTTCCCTTTGTTCCCCTCCACCCAGTGACCCCCCTCCCTCCGGTTGTCTCCCCACCTTAGTCCATGCCCATTGGTTGTGCATATAGTTCTTCTCAACCTCTTTCTATCTACTTCACTCCCTCCTACTATGCTTCCTAATTCCTATACCATCTCCCTCCCTTTCCCTCTTCCCCTCTCCCACTGACCTCCCCCCCAAAAGTTTCCCATGCCTATAATTCTTTTCACACTCTCGTTACCTACTTAGTCTACCTTTGTTTCAATTCCCTAGCTTCTGTTGTTGGTTGTTGTGATAAAGTTTTCATTTTAATGTTCAGAGTTTTGATCCTCCCTCTCCTAAACAAGTCCCTTTAACATTTCATCTAACAGTGGTTTGGATCTGATGAACTCCTTCAGTTTTACTTTGTCCTGGAAGCACTTCCTCTGCCCTTCTATTCTGAATGACAGCTTCACTAAACAGAGTAATCATGGTTGTAGGTTTTTGCTTTTCATTCATTTGAATATTTCTTGCCAGTCCCTTCTTGCCTGCAGAGTTTCTTTTGAGAAATCAGCTGAGAGTCTTATGGGGACCCCTTTGTATATAATTCTCTTCTTCCCTATTTCTGCTTTTAAGATTCTCTCTTTATCCTTAATTTTTGACATTTTGATTATAATGTGTCTTGGTGTGGTTCTCCTTGGGTCCAGTATTTTTGGAACTCTCTGTGCTTCCTGGACCTGTAAGTCTATTTCCTTCCCCAAGTTAGGGAAGTTCTGCTTCATTATTTTTTCACATAATTTTTCAGTTTCTAGTTCTTCTTCTTCACCTTCTGGCAACCCTATGATTCAGAAGTTGACCCACTTATAGCTGTCTGATAAGTTTCTGAGCCTCTCCTCATTTTCCTCACTTTTTGTTTCCTCTTTCTGCACTGGTTGACTGTTTGTTCCTTCCCTATGTTCTGATTTGTTGATTTGATCCCTGGTTTTCTTGCCCTCACCTCTAGTTTCGTATGTGTTTTTGTTCATTTCAGCAGAACTAGCCTTCATTCCTTCCCTGTCTTGTTTAAGATCTGCAGTTAGGTCTGTAAACATTTTTTTATAACCAAAGCTCTGAACTGAGCCTCAGAGAGATTTCCTATCTGCTGCTTCCTTAGATTAGATATTTGCTGTCTGGTCACCTGCATCACTGGGATCTCTTTCATGATCTGTGCCATCCTGACCATTTTGTGTTTACCTTTGCTTCCTGGGCAGGGCTGTCACACCTCCTATGCTATAGGGGGCAGAGTCCCATGCACTCATCACAGCCAGGCTACCTGTCTCACCACACTGTGGTGTTTTCTGCAGGGGTGGAGGTCCAAGATGGTTTCCTGCCATTCACTCTCCCCTGAGAGACCGAGAGCCTCCTCCTCCATCCCCACCCCCTCCAGGCCTCACAGCCCAAGTCAATGGAGGTCTGCCTTCCCTGGCTTTGGAATCGCAAGCTGACGGGTCTGGTCTGCAGCCGAGGGTGCTTCCCAGGCACTTCTCACCTCCCCTTAAATACAGGCATCTGTGCTTACCACTGTCCCACCGCCATCACCACTGCTGCCACCAACAGCACAGCTTGACCTCTCCACCTTGGCTTTGCCCCTCCTACCTGTGCAGAAGAGCACCACTTCTTTATAACTTCACACATTGGACTTCCATTTATTTTCTGGAACTTCTGGTTATTGCTGGTTTTGCAGTAGTTGTATTCCTTCTTAGTTGTGAAGGGAGACAGAGTGTGTCAGTCTAGGCCTCCATCTTGGCTGGAAGTCTCTTGTGTGTCTGTTTCTGCACACTTTTTAAAAATAACACCACTACTTGACATTATATAACTTATTTGTCTACTTGGTTTTCTTTAAAGAGGGCAGGGAATTTGTTTTTGTTTTTGTTTTCATTGTATTTCCTATGCCTAGAACAATGCCCGGGACAGAGTCAGTGTTCAACGAACACTTGCTGATTCAATGGAGGAATAAATGAATAAATCAAAGTATACTATATTTGCATTCAAGGGACTTGGAAATCAGTATTAGTTCTGCTGATACCTGCTAATTTTAATTGAATGCCTTTAGGAAAGATCATTTATTCATTCTCTAGTTATTAATCATCTCAATCAAAGGAAGAAAAATGAAGCAGCAGATTCTGTACAGGATAGTCTGAAAAAGCATCTCTGATAAGATGACATTTGATCAGATATATGAAGTATCAAATGGGAAATTACCCCAGAGGAGGACAGAACTTTTCAAGTAGGACCTTTCTATCCAGGGCTGAGGTAGGAGGGTGCTTTGTATCTTCGAAAAATGAAGTTGCTAATCTGTGCTCCCTCAGTTGCCTTAGATCTCACATGCCTTTCATGGTTAGAGCATCTTGTTCAACTAGTTATGAATCTTTCTTCTTTTAACCCTAAATAGAGTAGTGAACTATATTTTTTATATTTATATTTATTTATATACTATATAGTTTAATATGTATTATATAATTTTGGTTAACATTGTTCAGGACAATATCAAGCCAGAACAAGGATAATTGGTGTCAATTTTTATTTTATGAGCTGAATTGCAAACCAACCCTTTAGCTGGAATTTCAAAGTAATTGCCTGGTAGCTGTGAAAATAGCACATACTAGGTCAAGACATATCTTAGCAATTATTTTAAAAAGAACACCTGGGTTTTCTTTAACAACTCTGTTAAAAGCCTACCATAATTTCCCCCCCTTTCGGCTTAACAGTCAAGTGCATTTCTGCATCCCTTTATGTGCTCGGAAGGCATCTGAAACAAATTATAAATTGTGCAGAAATCCTTAGGGTATATGCGACAGTTGGAAACAGTTTTGCACTTAATTAAAAGTCAATTATGAGTTCGAAGAGCATCCAAATTCAACTAATAATAATAATAATTGCAATCTGAAATGGGTAAGAAAGGCATGATAAGAATTTCTGCTAAAATTAATCATTTGGGTGAGATGTAATTTTTAAGATAGGACTCTAAAATCAATTTTCTAAATTATCTAGATATAAAAAGTCAGCCCCAATCCCCCTCTCACTGTCTTGGAAAATAAAGACATCAACACAACTTTATAATTGATCTAGAAACTTATCTTAACCTTGGGCAAGTGTCAGGTCAATTCCAAGGATGGGATCTGTGGGGCTTCACTAGGTGGGTATGACAAGATGCTCATGAAGTAAAGCCATGGCTCCAAGGGGTCTGCAGTCTTCCTAGTCATAGCTGTTGTTGGTGAAGTTGAGAACCAATCACTTATTGTCACCTTTCTCCCTAAATGTTCATATGACCTCATCACGCAGAGCTATCCCTACTAAAATCCTGCCTCTCCCACTCTTAGGCCCAGCCTTTCGGATTTTCAACGTGGCTAGTCAACAACCATTAAATGAATTTGTGCCTGTACAGAAACTTCTATTTTCCACAGCCATTTCCTTTCTTCTTAGACAATACGGCACTTTTAAAGTGACCTTCTAAAATAGCACACCTACATTTCACTCTGGTTAATTTCACCATTCTCTGCAACCAAACCAAACTGCTCAGACAAGGATGCCAATTTTCTGCCTCTAAACTTCTTGTGTAAACTTAGTCCCCAACTATCCCCTCTATTCACCCAGAAATTTAAAAAAAAAAAAAAGAATTTGAACCCAGCCCATAGGTATGTGTGCCTAGTTAGCATAGTATTATAGAGTTGTTTATTTTAACATCTTGACCCTTCCTTTTTTGCCATCTTTGCAAACTGCACCTCAGGCAAATGGAAGGACTTCTTGTTCTTCTACACTGTTCCTTCTGTCACATCTCTGCATGCCCAATCCTTGCTCATTTTTTAAGGGGCAGTTTCTTTGTCACCATCCCTCTTAAGCCTTTTTTGACTTCCCTAGAGAACTTCTCTTTTCTCTCTATCATCCATAGCATCTTCTGTGTTTATCTGAGGACATTTAACCCTTTTGTATTAGTTTTCTGTGGCTGCCATAAGAAATTGCCACGAACTGGGTGGCTTAAAACAACATTTAAGTGAGAATTTATTCTCTGTCAATTCCTTAGGCAAGGAAAACAAAATTAATAACAGCTTGGTTGAAATCAAGGTGTTGGCAGGGAAGGGCCACAGTTACTACAAAAGTTCTAAGGATAATGCATTCCTTATCTCTTCCAGTTTCTGGTGGCTGTCAATATTCTTTGGCTTGTGGCTGTATCACTCCAATTTCTGCCTCTGTGGTTAAACTGCCTCCCCTTCTATTTATCTCCCTCTGCTTCTCTCTTATAAAGACAAGTGATTGTACTTAAGACCCACCTGGATAGTCCAGGATAATCTCTTCATCTCCAGATTTTTAATCTAGTCACATCTCAAAGCCATTTAAGGTAATGTTCACAGGTTTTAGGGATTATGTCTTAGTCATATCTTTAGGGGTCATTATTGAATCTATTACACCTTTGCTATGTACAGACACTTGCTCAGAGATCCTAAAGGGACTACGAGCAATCTGAAGGCAAAATCATAGCCTAGTTCTTCCAAGGGTTTTTAGTGTCTCACCTTGCACCTGGTAGGGAGTGAAATCAGGAGTGTTATTCAAAGTATTTAACAGGTACAGCATGGGCACCAACCAATCAGAATGAATGCTGGCTACAGGGCTATCCCAGGGCTTAAGCATTCAGTTGGAATCTTAGGGGAGTATGTATGTGTATTGGGGGAGAAAATCCCTGAGGAGGACCTGGGGCTACTGGGGCTATCTGAGGAAGGTGGGCACTAAGAGGGATAGGGGCAATAGCTGCTCACAAGCCAAGTAAAGAAGCATACATTCTAACAGCTGGTGTGATGTCATTGTGTGAACTGAGACAGTATCAGCCTGAAGAAAGATACATATTTGTTAAATGGAATAATGAATGAATAAATGAATACAGCAGTTTTTCTCATAAACAGGTTATTGAGGGAGATACTCTTAGATATAAAGACCTATGCTTGCTTTCAAATAACATCATGAAGGAACTGCTTACTCCACCTGCAAATCATGTGGTGGTCCTCCCAGAAGAATTTTTATACTCTGTGGATTCGTTGGGTCACCTGGTCCTTCCTATCTGGCACTTTAGCAGGCCCGCTGTGATCATAGGAAGGATGGTATGAGTAGAAACAGAGGGACTAATGCCTATTCATCCAGCTACTGCTAGAAAAACTACTTGACCTGTGTTATCCTCGTGTAGGATCCAGGAGCACAGCATGAAAATGAGTGATTGCTCTCCCACACATGGTTGAGGGAAATGAAGCCGAGGGTCAGTGAGTGACAGTAATGCATAATTAGACTGCACAGCCATGGACAGACAAGATAATTGCAAATGTGCAAGGATTAGAGTGAAAGGTCTAAAATGAAAAAAATAAATAACTACTCAAGGAAGCTTTGGCAGAGTTCAAGCAATGAATACATCCAAGCCATCTAATAATTTTTCAAGTGTTTCAATATGAAAACTGTTTTAAAATGCCCAAAGTCAGAGGGCAAAATTTAGCCATGATTAACAGCTTCATTTTGATGAAAGGAGGACTCTTAAAATAGATGTCATTCAAGGTGGGGAAAGGCAAGCCCTTTGTGGCTGTTACCAAAAAACCTGTTTGCAGCTGAGTCTTTGACTCTTCACCTCTCCTCCCCCCACATCTATTGCCTTGAACATGTTAATTCCATAATCATAACATGAGTACGGTCTCTTCGTACTGGTCCCATAGCCACCAGCTCCTTACTTCTCTCCTGAACTCCCAGAATAATCCACTCACTGGTCCCCAGACTCATTTGGTTCCAGCCCGTTCCACTCAGGACTGAAAACTCTTTGGGAGCAGCTCCTAGCAATCAGTCAGCAATCAGTCTAAAGGCCTCCAGGGACTCCTCTCTGTGAGTCAGCTAAACAGATTCTTTGCTTTTTCTCTGACACTTTTTTATTTTCCCTTAAATCAGGAAATTGCTTTGTCAGCCATAAGAAATTCCAAACATTCTCAGCCTCCAGATGAATTCCCTGGTGCTTCCTTCTTTATTCCCAGTCTCTGAATGGAAACTCTCCTTCCTCTGATTATCTATAGCATCTTGTTTTTATTTCAGTCTCTGATCTTAACCATGCTTTCCCTTCCCTTATACTGTTGGTTTTATTTTTGTTGTTGTTGTTATTTGTTTGGTTTTGGTTTTGGTTGTCTACAGTCATTTTCTTCTCTCCTAGACTGTGAGCTTCTTGGGAAACAAAACATGTTATTTTGTTTTCACACACACACACACACTCAGATCAGACCATGAGACAAAATGAACTACTTTGTGCTGGTTGAAAATAGGCCCTTGGAAAATTGAACATCACAGAGCTCCTTAGGTTTATACCCTGAAATCAAGGGCAGAAGCTGTATCTAACTTATCCACCCTTGTATGCTATTATCTATCTTGGTGCCTCACACATGGTAGGCATCCCACTAATCTATGCTGAGTAAAGAAATGAATAAGTGAAAAATGAATGAGTAAAAGATGAATAGATGAATATGGAAAAGAGGTGGAGAGGTAGCAAAGAGATAGCCTAAAGAGTAAAAGGTCTCGGAACTACAAAGAAAGTGGAGTATCTTCCCCAAATGTCTTGTGCCTCCCAGTTTTTCTCATCTTCCTTCCCCTACTTGCCATAGAGCTGATGGAAAAAAGCCCAATGTTCTGTCTGAGAAAGAGAGCCTGCTGGTTGGAGTTTATATTAAAGTACCTGGATAAAATTGTTTCAGTACTGTCAGCTATGTCTGCAGAAGGCCATGGCCTAGAGGATTTAAACTCCCACAGATGCTACAAATGGTGCTCTGGCCCATGCTGTGGCCCCTGCTCAGCATCACACTATTATTGCCCCACTGAGGTTCAGAGCTGAGCAGCCAGAATGGTGTACAGCAGGGACATGGAGACAAGGAAATCAATACTTGTAGTCCTGGTTAAATTTGGGGCACCCCATGTTGTCCAGGCTTACAGTTTTTCTTTTTAAAGTTTAGATGAAGCAATACACAGTGGGAAGAAATAGGATCGCTGGGGAATGAAAATAGTGAAGGTTAATTTGTTATGTCTGTCACAGGGGATAATCAAGCTGACACATTTCACACTGCTGTATTTGAATATAGCTTCTGATTACATGCTTTATGTTTAAATCCAAATAAGCACAGAACAATTTACAAACTGAAACTTTTCACTCTGAGAATACTTGAACTATTAATCATTAAACTTGAACACCACTCAGTCATCCTGACAACATCTCTGCACGATAGGAAGGAAATGGCATCCTGTCCACCTGGCACAAAGGAAAGCTGAGACATGAGCAATGTGCCTATTTATCTACCAGCAAACCCCTGGGTACAAGTGCCAAGAGCATGCACAGGCCTAAAAGCCTCAGTAACCACAAAGTCATTCATTCAACAAAGATTGATTATCTACCATGTTGGACATTTTCTTTTAGTGCCAAAGAAAAGGCAGTGAATAAAACAGACAAAATTTCTGCCTTTAAGGCACTTATGTCATTAGGTTAAATACAAAAAACCAAAATAAGCAAATAAATAGACAATAAATGTTAAATAACAATAAATTCAGTAAACAGAAAGCATGATAAAAAATAAAGATTGATGGGGGACTTTTTAGGTATTAACAGTTAAATTGCAATAAATGTGGGAAATCAAGGTATGACACAAGGCAGCCCGCATCAGGGAAGAGAGCAAATAAGCAATGCTCCAGAGAGAAGTGGGAATACTGAGGGTTGCAATAGTCAAGGAAAAACTCCATTAGAGAAGTGGATCTGGAACTTGACTTTGAAGGTAAGTAAGCATCCACAATGACTTAGAGGCTGGAGAGCAGAAAGTATTGTGTAGATAGTAGTAAAATTTGCACAGTACAAACATTAGGAGGTTTAAAAATTAATCATTCTGATCTTCTTGAAGCCATTCTTGATTTATTTTAATATATACATTTAGACACGCACAGCTACACATAACACAGGCTAATGCTACATAAAGCCAAAGCAAGGGCTGAAAGATGAAAGATACTGATTGGAATACAAGGAATGAATAAATGAATGATTGAATGGTGCTCCTAATTGAAATCCGTTTAGTAGCAGTCACTAAAATAGTTTCTCTATGTAGAATTACGTATAATAAACTTCCTTGACCATCTGCTCCATCCTAGAGCTTCAGAGCATGATGGATCTGATAAAGAGCAGGTAGAAGGAATTAAGAGATTTTTATTGTAGTATTTCTATAATGTTTCTTTGTATTTTGAAGACTTCTAGGTTTGATCAGGCTCTCCAGTCTTATCAATCAATTAAAATCGAAGAACAAAATATTTCTTGTATAGAATGAGCTTCTGAACTTGGGAATCATATGGCAATTGACTGTCATTTATACACCTCCAATACCTAGTCTTCAACAAAGGCTTCCCAATGAACCATGCATCCTGTTATTCATTCTCCTGTGTGGTCCTTCTTCCATGAATCTGAGTTGGTCCTATATAACCAATAGATGAGGTAAAAGCAATGCTAATGTGAGGCCAGAAGAAGACTTGCAGTTTCTGAGTTGGTCTCTTGGAACACTCATTCTGGAAGGAGTCAGCATCCATTAAGAATCCTCACTACTTCAAGATTGTCCTGCTGATAGAAGCCCATGCTAGTTACATGGGGAGGTGGCATGGAGAGAGAGGCCTAGCCACCCCCAGCTACTCTAGCCATTCCAGCCCAGGTGCCAGATGTATGATTAAGAAGTAATCTCTATCATCTTGCCCAGTGAAATATTCAAATGCTTCAAGACTCCACCAAGATCTAATTGTACCCATTTGAGAGGACACAGATGAAAACACTCAGCTGAGCCTAGTCCATGTACAGAGTAATACAATGTTAATTTACTAATAAAAATATGAGAACAAAACAATGGTAACCTATGGTAAAAACTATAGGTTACTTATCAAAAACAATATACAAGGGTTGGCAAAAGTAGGTTTACAGTTGCAACACAAATAAATAATATAATAATTAATAAATAATGACACAAGAATAAACTGTGTTTTGCATACTCACAATGTAAACCTACTTTTGTGTGCCCCGTATGTAACACCTAAAATTTTTCAACATTATACAAATGAAGAGCAAATTTCTTAAAAATCTACAACAAATTTTGAGTAGTCTTTTTTTTTTTTTTAAGTTTAGGTGCAATTTATTTTTATACAACCTATATTACATGTTTTTTTCTTAAAAACAATGCCTCCACTCCAAACAAATCAAGGTCAAAATAAATAAAGAAGTCAAGATAACATTAGTCCAATGTGTTTCAATATATTTAAAAGGAAGTTAACTTTTTAAATTGAGTTTAAAATAACTAATTCAATACATTTCTTTTTATTGCATTTAAGGTCTCTTCCACTTGATTGTTCTTGAGTTGCATCCTTTATAGTAAAGCAGTATATGTAAATAAAAAATATATGACCTTACTTGGAAATAGGATCACTGTAGATGTAATTAGTTAAAATGAGGTCATACTGGAGAGGTGGGAAGATGGCGGAGGAGTGAGGAGAGGCTGCGGTTTCAGGCTCCCGAGACCCTTCTGCAGTTTGGGCTAACTGCAGACAGAACATCTCAGTGAGCAGCTGGCCACTGACAGGAGTCGAGCCAAGGCACTGCTGGATTAGAGAAAATCCATCTGGGAACAACCTGTTTAGTGAGGATAGCGGAGAAAAAGGGGATGAAATGGGATTCCTGACTGGGAGGGCTGCCAGGGCTGTGGGTGGAAGTACACAAAGGCCTTTTGGCGACCGCAGGCTACCCAGGAAAGGTGTTGGGAGGAGAGCAGATCTCTGCCCGCTGGCAGAGACCAGACTCGACCAAGTGGCATTGGCGCTGAAGGACAGGAGACAGCGTGCTGCCGGGCAAGTGAGAACATAATTCTCCTTTATATTTTTCTCTAGTGGATGGTGGAGAGGGGAGGAAAGTTTGGGGGTGGTAGGCCATTCTTGAGGAGCGCAGGCGCAGTAGTGTGCTCATCCATCCCCTCAACCCTCCCCCTGGGTCACGGGGCGCGCATAGGGAAGTGCTCTCATTCACTGGCCCAGGTGCGCAAGGCTGTGCATCCAGGTGCCCCTCGGACACACGCCAACAGACATAAAATCAGTGACCCAACGGGCGCAGGGAGGGCACACTGGACACGCAGAAGACTGTGCACAGTTGCCCCTGGCCAGCCCAGTGGGCACCAGGCCAAAGTACCAGGCCGGAATCCGGAGCGCAGAGCACTTGCCCAGGCTCTGCGCGTGCCCGCTCAGGAGGTGTGGGAACGGTGGGCAGCAGCGACTCACAGACACTCACGTCTACTGAGCACAAGTGTCTGCGGCCCTGCCCTAAGAGGCGAAAGACCAACTCTCAGAACACGGCGCTACAGGCCTGAGGCTAGCTCCCCAACCTCTTGGGTGCACATCCGCACTGGAGCCAAAAAACACCTCAAGGGCTTTCCTGGAGTGCGGCGCGGCTGGCTTCCTCAGAACGCAGCGCAGCCGGCTTTCTAGGAGTGCGGCACGGCAAGCCAGAGCTTAGTTCACCATACACCTTGGGCGCCCACCGGTGCTCGAGCCAAAAAAACACCTGGAGGGCTATCCCGGAGCTTGGCGCGGCCTGCTTTCTAGGAGCGTGGCGCGGCAGGCCTGAGCTTAGTTCCCCAGCCGCTTTGGGCACGCACTGATGCTTGAGTGAAAAAGAAAAACACCTCGCCAGCTTCCCCAGAGCACAGCATGCCCTGCTTTCCTGGAGCACGGCGTGACAGACCTGAGGTGGGCTCTTGGCTGCCTTGCATTGCTCCCTGCCGGCCATCTCGCACACACCACTGCTGCAAGGAATAGGAATCTCTGACCCATCACATTAGACCAGCTGTGGACGCAGAAAAAGAAGACGACACAAGAAGGCTGAACTGACATCTCCACAAAAGAATTCGAGATAAAGTGACTAGAGTGACTCTCAATCAACAAGCCAGAAGGACTATCCTAACAACAACAAAAAAAAATCTGAAATATAATCAGACAGCATAAACAAACGATATAAAAGGTACCCCAAGAACATCAGGCTCAGGAGATCAAGGAGACTGCACCACTGAAACCCCCGGTTCTACCATAAAAAATCTCATACCACAAAGGTGGGAAGGCAAAGCAGACAAATCCAAATAACAAAAACAAACAAGAAGAATCCAACATGGTAAGACGCAGAAACAACCTCTCAATGAAAAGAAAAGAGGAATCCCCAGAAAGAGAGGTAGATGGAATAGACATAGCCCAAATGTCAGACATGGAATTCAAAACTATGGTGGTGAAGAAGCTCAATATGCTCGAAAACCTCAAAAACAGCTATGACAACCTCCAAGGAAGTTACCAACAGCGCCAAGAAAATTACAGGGAACTTGCAGAGAACTACACCAGCATAACAAAAAGACATAGAAACTATCAACAAGAACCAGGAAGAGATGAAGAATGCAATTTCTGAACTGAAAAACACAGTAGAATCAGTCAAAAGCAGACTAAATGAAGCAGAAGATTGGATTAGTGAGTTAGAGGATAATGTAGGTAATAATTCTCAAATGATACAGCAAAATGAAAAAAGATTGAAAAAATATGAACAAGATGTAAGGGAATTACAGGATAGCATTAAAAAAATAATTTAAGGATCATAGGAATAAGAGAGGGAGAAGAAAAGGAGCATGGAATTGAAAAACTGTTAGGAGAAATAGTGACAGAAAATTTTCCCAACCTGATGAGAGAAAAAGTTATGCAAGTCCAAGAAGCACTGAGAGTTCCAATCAAGAGGAACCCCCAAAAACCCACTCCAAGGCACATCATAGTTAAAATGGCAACATTCCAAGACAAAGAGAGAATCCTAAAAGCAGCAAGAGAAAAACAGCAAATAACTTACAAGGGAGCTCCAATAAGGCTATCGACCAATTTATCAACAGAAACATTACAAGCCAGAAGGGAATGGTCAAAAATATTTCAAGCAATGAAAAACAAAGGCCTACAACCAAGAATACTCTACCCAGCAAGGATCTCATTCAAACTAGAAGCTGAAATAAGGAGTTTCTCAGACAAAGGAAGACTAAAAGAATACATCTCCACCAAACCAGCATTGTAAGAGATGCTAAAGGGAATATTCTAAGAAAAAGGAAGAGAAAAAAACAAAAAAAAAAAGAGTAGAGGAACAGAGAAACAAAAGGGAATTGAATAAATACATGTCAATAATAACCTTAAATGTAAATGGATTAAATGCTCCCATTAAAAGACATAGGGTAACAGAATGGATAAGAAAACAGGACCCACATATTTGCTGTCTACAAGAAACACACCTCAAAATGAAAGATTTACATAGAGTGAAAGTAAAGGGATATAAAAAAATATTCCAAGCAAATGGACCTGAAAAAAAAGTTGGGGTAGCAGTCCTCATATCAGACAAAATGGATTTCAAAGCAAGGGCAATAAAAAGAGACAAAGAAGGACATTTCATAATACTTAAAGGAACGATTCATCAAGAAGATATAACACTGATAAACATAAAAGCACCCAACATAGGAGCACCCAAATACATAAAGAAAATACTAGAAGACCACAAGAAGGATATTAACAACAGCACACTCATACTAGGGGACTCCAACACTCCATTATCAACAATAGACAGATCATCCAAGCAAAGGAACACCAAGGATATACAGGCATTGAACAACACACTAAACCACATGGACTTAACTGATATATATAGAACTTTTCACCCCAAAGAAGCAAAATATACATTCTTTTCAAAGGCACATGGGACATTTTCAAAGAAAGACCACATAATAGGACACAAAACAAGCCTCAACAAATTCAAGAAAATTGAAATCATATCCAGCATCTTTTCAGACCACAATGCCTTGAAACTAAAAGTCAACCTCAGGGAAAAAAATCAAAGACACCCAAACTCATGGAGAATGAATAACATGCTCTTAAATAACGAATGGATTAACAATGACATCAAAGAGGAAATCAAGAAATTTCTAGAAACTAATGACAATGAACACACAACAGCCCAAAACCTATGGGACACAGCAAAAGCAGTCCTAAGAGGGAAGTTCATAGTAATACAGGCATATCTGAAAAGGCTAGAAGAATCTCAGATAAAAAACCTAACCATAAAGCTACAAGAACTAGCACAACAACAACAAACAAAGCCTAGGGCAAAAAGAAGAAAGGAAATCATCAAGATCAAAGCAGAATTAAATGAGATAGAAACGAAACGAACAATCCAAAAAATCAACAAAACTAGGAGCTGGTTCTTTGAAAAAATAAACAAAATTGACAAGCCTCTAGCCAGGCTCGTCAAGAAAAAAAGAGAGAGGACCCAAATAAACAAAATCAGAAATGAAAGAGGAGAAATCACGACTGATACCTCAGAAATACAAACAATTATAAGAAATTACTACAAACAACTATATGGCAAGAAATTTGACAACCTAGTAGAAATGGACAGATTTCTAGAAACATATAACCTTCCAAAACTGAATCAAGAAGAAGCAGAAAGTCTCAACAGACCAATAACAAAGAAGGAAATTGAAACAGTAATCCAAAATCTCCCTGCACACAAAAGCCCTGGACCGGATGGCTTCACAGGCGAATTTTACAAAACATTTAGGGAAGAACTAACTCCTACCCTCCTCAAACTATTCCAGAAAATCCAAGAAGAGGGAAAAATCCTAAACTCTTTCTATGAAGCCAGTATTACCCTAATCCCAAAACCAGGTCAGGACACAGCAAAGAAAGAAAACTACAGGCCAATATCACTGATGAACATAGATGCTAAAATCCTCAATAAAGTTTTGGCAAACAGGATCCAACAATACATCAAAAAGATCATACACCATGATCAAGTGGGATTCATCCCAGGGATGCAAGGATGGTTTAATATTTGCAAATCAATAAATATAATACATCACCAAACAAAATGAAAGACAAAAATCACACGATCATATCTATAGATGCAGAAAAAGCATTTGATAAAGTACAACACCCATTTATGTTGAAAACACTGAGCAAAATGGGAATAGAGGGAGCATACCTTAACATATGTAAGGCTATATATGAGAAGCCTGAAGCCAACATCATACTCAATGGACAAAAACTGAAAGCATTCCCCCTGAAATCAGGAACTAGACAAGGCTGTCCACTCTCTCCACTTCTATTCAACATAGTGTTGGAAGTCCTAGCCACAGCAATCAGACAAGACAAAGAAATAAAAGGCATCCAAATTGGGAAAGAAGAAGTAAAACTATCACTATTTGCAGACGACGTGATAGTATACATAGAAAACCCTATAAAATCCACTAAAAGACTACTTGATATAATAAGTGGATTTGGCAAAATAGCAGGGTACAAAATAAATATACAGAAATCTATGGCATTTCTGTACACCAACAATAAAATTTCAGAGACGGAAGCAAAAAAGAAAATACCATTTACTATAGCAACAAGAAAAATAAAGTACCTAGGAATAAACTTAACCAAAGAGATAAAAGACCTGTACTCTGAAAATTATGCAACATTGAAGAAAGAAATTAAGGAAGATACAAATAAATGGAGGCAAATACCATGTTCTTGGATGGGAAGAATCAACATCATCAAAATGGCCATACTACCCAAAGCAATTTACAGATTCAATGCAATCCCTATTAAAATACCAATGACATATTTCACTGACCTAGAACAAATCCTCCAAAAATTCATATGGAACCAAAAAAGACCCCGAATAGCAAAAGCAATCTTGAAACAGAAGAACACAGCAGGAGCAATCACGATACCAGACATCAAACAATACTACAAAGCCACTGTGATCAAAACAGTCTGGTACTGGCATAAGAACAGACATATAGATCAGTGGAACAGAATTGAAAGCCCAGAAATAAAGCCAGGCCTCTATGGTCAACTAATATTCAAAAAAAGGAAAAGAAACATAAAATGGAATGAGAAGAGCCTCTTTAACAAATGGTGCTGGGAGAACTAGACAGGGACATGCAAAAAAATGTAATTAGACCACCAGCTTATGCCACAAACCTGAATAAACTCAAGATGGATCAAAGACTTAAATGTCAGATGTGACACCATAAAAGTCCTAGAGGAAAACATAGGCAGAAAAATTTCAGATATCCCATGTAACAATATTTTCACTGACACATCTCCTAAGGCAAGGAAAACAAAGGAAAAATAAACAAATGGGACTACATCAAACTAAAGAGCTTCTCCTCAACAATAGAAAACATCAGCAAGATGAAAAGTGAACCAACTGTATGGGAAAGCATATTTGCCAATGTTACATCAGATAAGGGATTAATCTCCAAAATATATAAAGAACTTACATATCTCCACACAAAGAAGACAAACAGCCCAATGAAAAAATGACCCGAACAAACACTTCTCCAAGGAGGATATACAGAGGTTCCATAGGCATATGAAAGAATGCTCAACATCACTAACAATCAGAGAGATGCAAATAAAACCACAATGAGATACCACCTCACACCTGTCAGAATGGCCATCATCAACAAATCAACAAACAACAAGTGCTGGAGAGGATGTGGAGAAAAGGGAACCCTACTGCACAGTTGGTGGTAATGCAGACTGGTGCAGCCACTATGGAAAACAGTATGGAATTACCTCAAAAAACTAAAAATGAAACTGCCTTTTGAACCAGCAATTCTACTGCTAGGATTATACCCAAAGAATCCTGAAACCCCAATTCAAAACAACCTATGCACGCCTATGTTCATAGCAGCGCTGTTTACAATAGCCAAGTGCTGGAAACAACCTAAGTGCCCATCTGTAGATGAGTGGATCAAAAAACTGTGGTACGTTTACACAATGGAAACTATGCAACAGAGAGAAAGAAGGAACTTCCATTTGCAACAACATGGATGGAACTAGAGAGAATTATGCTTAGCGAAATAAGCTAGGCAATGAAAGAAAAATACCATATGCTATCACCCAATACAGGAGACTAATGAACAACACAAACAAATGAACAAAATTGAATAAGGAACGAAGTAACAGTTATTAGGGGGAGAGGGGAAGGAGAGAAGGGGGTACGTAGGGAAAGGGTTTAGCAAAGGAACTAATATAAATAACCCATGAATGTGGACAACGGGGTCAGGATGGACAGTGGGAGAAGGGGTGGGGTGGGTTGGGTGGGGTGTAGCAATGAGGGAAAAAGTGAGACAATTATAATAGAGAAACAATAAAAATAAAATTAAAAAAAAATTATTTTAGGAAGGAGGGAGAGAGAAAGAAAAGAATACATCCATGTGCAAGAGAAACAACAATTAGTTGCCTCGTGTACACCCCAAATCGGGAACCTGGCCTGCATCCCAGGTATGTGCCCTGACTAAGAATTGAACCGGCAACCTTTTGGTTTGCAAGACAATGCCCAACCCACTGAACCACACCATTCAGGGCGCCATTCCTCATTTTAAACATTAGAAATTGGACCTCCAAAAAGGATAACTGACTTGTGCAATGCCTTCAGTCAGTAAAAGGCATTTTTCAAGCCTTGTTTCCCTGACTTCAAATACTAAGCATTTCCATTTCTCAGGGCTTAACCTTCCACTTAATCTCTCAGCAAAACATTTATAAATTATATATATTTGAGCAGTTAAGTTCCAGTGATTCTCTATTGTCCAAATGTAATAACCAATGTTTATTGAACTTACTGTGATCCACTACCTAAGCATTTGTAAGCAGTGACTTATTTAAACTTATTAGAGTACTGTAAGGTAGTTATCACCACCACCATCATCTTCATCACCACCCTCTTCTCCATATCGCAGATAAGAAACTAAGGCACAAAACTGTTATAAAAAATGACAAACATCTCAGACAAATCATCAGTTCTGGGATTTGGACCCAGGCAATCTGACCGAAGAGCCCCTGCTCTGAATCTCTACACTATGCTTCTTATTAGTGAGCATGGTCATCAGTGTTTCACCCATTGGAACTGTTCCCTCTCAGACCTGGTGCATGTACCATAGCTCTGGGCTGAAATAGGTGTTTCAATGCAGCTCATTGTTTTGGATCTCATCATCCAGAATCCTACTGTCTAGCATTGTTCCACCACTCATTCACTCACTCATTCAAGCATTTATGGTACTCATTCATTTCCTCGGCAAATACTTATGGATCACTGACAATATGCCAAGTCCTCTGCTGTGGGCTGGGGTCTCCCCCATCCTATGTCATGTACACGTGCTTTCGTGCACAGGAGTCTCACCCATCCTATCTCGTGTATCTGGGCCTTCATGCTCTGTCTATGGTGTCTCCAACCAGCACAGACCATTTCTGGCACCAGAATCCTTTCAGTTCATATAAAGCACTTTATATTTATATATTTACTAGCATTCTATTGCTCCTTACAATAAACCCTTAAGTAGCCATTATTATTGATTCGTATTTACAGATGAGAGTTCAACTTTTACTTTTTTAGCCAAACTTCTCCATCAAAGTATCTCTTAGAAAAGTCTTTTCCTTAGGGAGTCAGGGAGCCCAGGCCAGTGGTTCTGAACTGTGGGGATGTGGTACGCTGACTTATTGCCATCAGCCATGCAAGTTTCACAATATGATACTAATAATAAAGTTCCAAGGTTTATCAGTAATTCACTTTTTTTACTCTTATCCTTTTTTTACTTTATTTTTATTGTTGACACTATGACAGATGTCCCCACTTTGCACCCCCTTTGCCTGCCTCCACCCAGCCCCTGACTTCCCTTCCCTCTGGCCATCACCATCCTCTTGTCTCTGTCTATGAACTACGTATATATGTTCTTTGACTAATCCCTTCACCGTCTAAAAAATAAATCTGCTTGGCTTCAAAGTTCTCTGTAGGAAACCAGCTTGTACCTGCATTTCTCTCTTCTTTAGTAGAGTATAAGGAAGAGTGCTGCAGTGTGTGGGTAGTGGGCACCACCGCAGCAGGAAACCTCTGTGCCACTGCCCAGGAAATGTGGCCATCAAGAGTGATGACTTGTCCAAGGTCACACAGAATTAGAATTAAAACTAGTTCTTAATTTCCTATTCACAGATTTGTGATTGCCCCACAGGTCTTGGATATTCTGTTCTGTCTTCTTCATCTTTTTCCTCCTTGTGCTTCAGTTTTGGAAATCTCAATTGACATTCCTTCAAGCTCACTTATTCTCTCTTTGACCATGCCCAGTATGTTGATGAGCTCTTCAAAGGCATACTTCATTTTTGCTACAGGGTTTTTGGTTTCTAGCATTTCTTTTTGATTCTTTCTATTTCTCTGCTTACATTGCCCATCTATTCTTTTATGCTGTCTACTTTATCTGTTAGAGCCCTTAGAATTTAATTATAATTCTTTTAAAGATTTTATTTATTTATTTTTAGAGAGAAGAGAAGGGAGGGAGAAAGAGAAGGAGAGAGATACACAGATGATGCGTGAGAGATACATCGATGGGTTGCCGCTCACACAGCCCCAATTGGGGACCTGGCCCACAACCTAGGCATGTGCCCTGTCACCCTTCCCTACCCCAGATGTGCCCAGAAACCTTCTTTTTAGCAGGTGGGATCTAGGCCATGTTAAGCTAGGATGAGCCCACTTACATTTTTGGGCCGCACCTCCAGAATGGATTCTTATAGCACCAACAATTTCTGCCAGGGCCTGCCAAGGGCTCCCATTCCTGTGTAGTCATTTTTCACCATTTTAAAGCAAATGTCCCTTTAGAAAAACACTGGCCCCTTGCTTGTCAAACTTTCTAGGCACTCTGATTTTAAAATGATAAGAAAATGCACTGTCATTTTCATGCAAATATGCGTAAGTGCAATGTTGAATATCTGAGCCCTTAAGAGTTTGAGGCAAAACTAGGAGAAGCAATCAGTGAGGTTTTTTATGAACCTTGGCTGACTCACATTCTGCTAATTTACTGAGACAAAATGAAATCTGGCAGCTAATGACTCTGCACTTGATGCTGGAGTATTTTGTGTAAATGAAAACCTGCCAGTCTGGGTCTCTTTTTTTTTTTTTTAAGGAAAATATGCTCCTAAAGACAGAATTATTTAATATTATAGATGTTTAAATTTCTATATTTAACATGCAAAAGTGGACATTAAACATTTTAATTATATCAGTCTTTCTGCAAAGGACTGAGCAATGGCTTTTGGATCCTGAAGGACTGGTATTAAATTCAGTTCCCCTTTTTGGTTGCAAATGTGAATTATTTGTACAGAAGGCTTAGGGAGTGTTACTATAACTTAAACAGTTTTAGATCTACAAAGTAAAAATGACTAGAATGAATAATATTCACCATTGTCAAACACTGTGGCTTGGAGCTCAGACACAGAGAGGTGACTGGGAGAAGGAGGAGGGAGGCTTTCTTTATATCTCTTTTTGTTCTGATCAAATGAAAAGTATAAACAGGATTTTGAACTGAGTGGCATGTTTATGCAAACACAGAATGCCAGGGGAAGGAAAAAAACAATGAAGGGGTTTGAGTTGGTTTTTTTTTTCCCCAAATAAGTATAAAAGATGGAGGAAATGCTGATAAAACAGCTTTGATAGCTTGCCTCCAAATTTAAAGCAAGACATTTTGCCTGGTACAATGCCCTTTGGGTTTGAGAAGTACTTTTTGGAACCTACTGGAATTGTTACTTATAATAGGCTGGGATCACACATTCATTTACTCTGGTCCATTACACTCCAAGCAGGTCCCTGATCACCCAGCCTAAGGTCCATATTTGTCTTGTAGTGTTCACACCGGGAGGCTTATTCTAAAACAAATTGTCAAAAACAAAAAAGTCCTAATCTAACTGTTCTGGTTCTGTAGTTATATGAAATTGAAGTCAGTAGACAGAGGATTTGAGAACTGTATTCCCAATGTGTAACTGAACAGTGCTTCTGCTGAGTAATTGGCATGAAAGCAATGAAGGGTTTATCTGGGACAGTGGGGTTTCTGGCCTTGGCAGCAGGCTCAGGAAGTGCCTTAAAATGGCTTTATCCTCTTTACATGTATGGGATGCAGTAACTGAAATATTTATAAGTCAGAGCAGCATGTAAAAATAGCATTCATTGAGCACTACCTGCATGTCAGGCACTGTGTTAAGCACTTTGCATACATAACTTTCTTCAGCCCTCTGGGATATGTATCTTTGTTAACATCCCCAGGAGAGAACAAAGTCAGAAAGGTTAAATAATTTGTCCAGAATGACAGACCTGATAAGTGGCAGAGACAGGATTTGACCTCAAGCTGTCAGACCCCAGAACCTTCAGAGTACAGTGCAGAGGATGCCACTCCCAGGTATTCACATCCAGGTAGTAAGAAAACAAAGAGCCTCTAGAAATCAGGATGACTTACCCAAAAAGTCACAGAGCAAGATATATACAAGGCTGCATTGAAGGGACAGATCCCAAATGCCAGTTTCCAAGAAATGAAATGCTTAATGCAATCTTACCTTGATCATGCTATTTTTCCTGAGTTGGCTACCTTTGGGTGGAAACCTATGACCCACACAAGGACAATCACCCCAAGTAGAGGTATATTCTTATTTCACAGGCTTTTGGAACAATTGAGAGGTGATCACTGTCCCCTCTCTTCTTCCTCTTCTCCAGAATGCAAATGGTCCAGACTCTTACAGGTAAACAAACTCCTGGATGTCAAGTGTGCAGTCTACACATAACGTGGAATCAGGACAAGATCTTGGACCCCTCAGGAAGCTTAGGGAAATCAAACTCTTTCTGAGGTAAAAGGATTGAATTCCCTCCACCCTTCACAGTGCAGTCTTATATTGCTTATAGACTGCTTATATAGCTTCATATAGCTTATAGGCTGCTCATGTGATGTATTTGTGTTCCCTGAGCTGATCTGAGTTTTGTTTGTTTTGCTTTCTGACATATATCTATAGACAATGTTATGGTGAAAATTTATTTTCCAAAATATTGTTCATGTCAATGAGATGGGGTTTAATTTTCATGACCTTTCTATCCACCACACTCAATTGCCCATCCTACATCTTGAATTGTGATGTTCATTGATTTCATCCTCTGTCTATTTCATCCTTTTATTCCCTTACCTCCCTTTATATCCAATAATGTCATGTTTATTTTGCATATCCGACAGTTGCACTAGGTCATGAATTTCTTTGTTGAACCCAATCATATCTTAGGTCTTATTGATCTTTAATAAGGTCCTGACACCTCTCTCTCTCTCTCTCTTCTCTCTATCTCTCTCTCTCTCTCTCTCTCTCTCTCTCTCTCCCTCTCTCTCCCTTTCTTATTGTTAGCAATAGCAAGTATAATTCATGAAGATCTATAACTCTCCATTTTTTAAATTCTCTGCAGTTTAACCCACTAATGAAACACAACAAGCCAGGTCGTTAGTTATCAAACCTCTATCTAATACTGCAAGCCCCCAAAATCATGAAATGCCAAAGCTCAGGTTCTGAATCTGTCAAATGTATATCCTGTGCCAGTGTAGCCATCTCTATGTTGTCCTTTGATAAGTTTGTCTGCCTTTATTTATGTTTGCCCTGTGGTAGCACAGGGGGTGAATATAATAAATTGAAAAACAAGTGATTAGACTTTAAAATATTCAGTGGAATTTTTTTGTCCTTAAATATTTTCCTACAGAATATCTTTAATCAAACTACTTCATTTGGCTGCCCTAAAACTAAGAATTCCAGCAACAGATTTTTATATTAGATATATCAATAGAAAAGATACAGTTATTGAACCCCAACTTATTTTCTCACATAATTCTCTCTTTGAGTTGCCCGTAAGTCTCTGAATATTTTTATCACAGATCTCCTCACATAGAGTTGAACTTACCATTTTACATATTTATGCTCATGTACCTCACTAGAGAGTAAATACATTAAAGGCAAAAACTACATTTTATTCACTATTTAATCTTTACCATTTATTATTGTAAAAATAAATAAATGTTAATTGGTTAAATAGACAAATGAAAAGTTTTAAATCAACTTAATTTTTAAACTAATCTCTTATTCTTTGCCCTTTCTGTTAAGTTTGAAATATATATTCTAAGTCATTTTCATGTTTCTCAGCACAAAAATCATGATAACATTTCTTGTAAAGAGGAGGCAGTATTTCAAGTCACAAAACTTGGATCTAGTCCCACCTAATTTATAAAACTCTTTACAGTAACTGTAGTCCACACTGACTTTCTTTCTCGAAACTCCTATTGTACTTGGAGACAGTATCAGTTTAATACAGAATTCTTCAATTTTTTTTTTTTTTTTTTTTTTTTTACTCCTGAACTAAGCAGATAACTCAGAAATGCCTGGTCGATAATGAGTAGGGTGACAAATTCTTCTTGGTTTTGGCCTTGGAAGCCCCCATCCCAGGAAGACCTTCAGTTTCACACAGACCAGGACAGTCAGTCACCCTGTTAAGGGATGAATTGTTCAACTGACTAAATGACTAATTTTGTAAGTCCTATTGGTCATTGGTAATAAGTGTCTAGGTAATGTCCACAACCACTCTAGTGTTCCTCCTACTTTCACACGTGTGGGTGAGAAACACAAACATGCAAGCATCTATTATAACACTGATCTTTAGTGAGCTTTCTGGGTAAATACATACAATATTTTAATAATCAGCTAGACATGATCTGCACATTTAGGTGGGCCCTTCTCAAGGGAACCTAAGAAACCATCTAATCAAACTTTGACTGAGTGAAACTTAGCAAGATGAAGTGAATTGGTCAAAGTCTCATCAAAATCGTAAGAAGGTTTTAAGTATACCTCTGGGCTTTTGTCTGCCAGACCTATACTCCACCCCTTACTCCCTTCCACCCACCCACAATGTGTGACTTTGGGGCTAGACCTAAATATCATACCACAATGTATTTCATTGGACATTTTTTGGCACTCAAAATCGTCACATTTTAAGGTGACCTAAGTAAATTGAATAACTCCCTTGAGATAAATATAAACGAATCTATAGTAGGTCTAACTTTCTCCTGAGACTGCAAATTCACAGAAGCTGTATTTCTGTTCTAAAAGCAAAGACATAGTTCCTGGCAGCTGCCATTCACCTGTAATGGACAAGCATTATCCTTTCAAGACTACATCTTCCTACCTGAGACTAAAATTAGATAAGCTCAGAATAAGCCTCCTGCCACCCACTGTGTTCCTTGTAAGCCAATGGAACTGACAAGTGTGCTAGACTAGCACTCGTCAAAGTGATAAATGGACTAACTCAAGCAGAGTTACCAAGGGTGCTTGTTAAAATGTCCACCCTAGAGCTCTGATTCCAAAAATTTAGAAGTTTTTTTTTAAGATTTTTTTTATTTTTAGAGAGAGGGGAAGGGAGGGAGAAGGGGAGGGAGAGAAACATCGATGTGAGAGATACACTTGACCCAACCGGTTACCAAACCCACAACTTAGGCATGTTCCCTGACCAGAAATTGAACCAGTCACCTTTTGCTATCCGAGACAACGCCCAATGCATTGAGGCACACTGGTCAGGGCCAGAAAGTCACATTTTAACAAGCAATCAAAGTGACCCTTGTGCATGGTAAATTTTGAGAATCATTGTACAAGAAGCTGGATATACAGTAGTCCCTCCCTATACCATGGTTCACTTATCACAACCTCACTGTATAGCAAGATTTTTAAAAATATTATATTTAATATTTATCGTGGATTTTTCTCTATATCATGGGATTCTTTGGTACTGTATACATATGTTGTTAAAATTACATAGGTTTAAGACTGTAAAATAAATGTAAGGGTCCTACTTCACGGGGGGGTCTGGAATGTAATACCTGTGATAAGTGAGGGAATACTGTAATTCTAGGCAGCAGCCAAGGGTGCTCATGATTTGCCATCTCTCCCTACTTGACTATCATCTCATAAGTGTAGGAACTTGGCCTTGTTCACTAAAGTAGCCCTAGTGCTTAGAATAGTAGCTGGTACCTAATAAAAAGCTTAATAAAATATTTGCTGAGTAAGTGAATCTTGTAATAGTTCCTTGAAAAATACGTTACTCAGAAGAATCTTCAGAAATATCAATCTAATATCTTCTTATATAGCACCTATATTAAAATTTGATGGGAATATTATAGAATTGAAATAGAAGTTGTATTTTCATGGTCTAACTTTAGAGAGCTTGTTAGAAATTACAATTCATGCCTAAATAACTGTTTTATCCCAGGATTTGAGTAGACTTTACCATAATTGCCAACACAGTTTCACCTTTTCTGTCATAAGGTTAATCTGAAGAGAGGAACACATGCTGGAGGAATTTTGTTTCAGCCAACCGTGTATCTACCATTGCTTCTGTTTACAGAAGTGCCAACAGATTTCTGCAAAAGCAGCTTGAAGTGAGAGACTTTATCGTGCAGTAGTTCTCAACTTCGCTTGTGCATGGGAATCATTGCCTCAAATGCTTGGGTCCCACCGCCCGAGATTTAGATTTAATTGCCAAGGTGCAGCATGGACATTTAGACTTTTCCCAGGTGATACTAACATACAACTAAAGTAGAGAACTCCTGCAACAAATTGAGTTTTCATGGTTAATACTGATATTGCTTATACCTTCCCCTGTCTTAGCCTCTCTGGGCTGCTCTGACAGAATATAATAGACTGAGTGGTTTATAAACACAAAAATTTGTTTCTCAAAATTTTGTAAACTGCCAGATCAAGGTGCTGGCAGATTTGATGTCGTGCTTCCTCATTCATAGATGGCTGTTTTGTCCCTGTGTCTCACATAGTGGGAGTAGTGAGGGGCTCTTTGGAGTTTCTTCTGTAGGAGCACTAATCCCATTCCGGAGGTCTCTACTCTCAAAACCTAATCACCTCCCAAAGGTCCACATCCAAAAACTGTTACATTAAGGATTAGGTTTTAACATACAAATTTGTGGGTGACATAAATATTTAATCTATTGTACCTTTTCTCATAGGTCATACAGTTTTCTCTGTACCATGTCACACCAATCTGATTTTCAACACTGCTGAGAGAATATTTTTACCCTGCAAATTTTCAGTGCCCATAAACTTTGTTGCTGAAATAAATTGTGACTCTAGTACTCACAAGCAAAGTATCTACTGAGGTGTGCTTGGAACATGAAGATTAACACTTATCTTCCAGCCTTTACTCTGATTAGTATTGAAAATCTGAGGAAAGCACACTTGAGGCCTCAGTTCTTTTGGAGGAAAATGGAGCAAAACATATTCATTTTTCTGGAGGTATGCTATCCTTGTATTTAGGACGATTAAAGCATGAATCATCTAACCAAAGGTAGTATTCAGTGCCTTTCTTCATAAATAAGATGTGTGTGCTAAAAAAAATAGTTCAAATGTCTTTTGATAGAATAAGTGCTATCATTTGCTTCTTTCATGTAGGAGAATGTGCAAACTGTTTTAATTAACTACAGTTTTATTAAGATGCTTTCAGGAAAAGAAAAGACTTAAATTTTTTAAAAGTTAAAATGATAAGCTTCAGGGAGCTGTTTCAAATTTATGTGATCATAGAACTATGACTGTTGCTCCATAGAATACAAATGAATACCATTTATAACACTAGGGAACACAATTTTTTTTGAGTTAGATCTGACACTTGTTTTTTAATAACTCTTGGCATCTGAATCCAAAAATGACCCAGTTTTTCTCTATCACGTCAACTTTTTAAGGTGCAGGATACCCTCCTGTCCCAAAAATTACACAAAATGTACAAAGGAAAATAAAGAAAAAATTACCTGAATATACTGTTTATTTAGTTATTCATATAAAGGCTATATATTGTTATTCTAAATCAAATTATGTACAAGTAGTAAAATTCTGCTACCAAACATACATATTAAGGTATTTTATTCAAACAATAAGCTAGGAAATGCCAAAATGAGATACTTGAAACAATCTCCTTCAGTTGGCAAAGCTTTAACAAACTGCTTCATGTGATCCAGTTTTATGTGCAGAGGTGGGAATATAATGTTCTTTCTGTCAACAAGTGGCTCATGTAGAATGTTTGGATAACCAGGTTTGAGGTCAGATCTTGGAGGCCAGTTCGACTCCACCCAATGCTTCTCATGAGCTCTGCTGTCACACATACACAGAAAACAGGAATTCTTGGTGTATCTGCGTTGCTGACCAAGAAGGAAGCAGACCATTTGAAGGTCAACACAGATTATCCAATTGTGCTTGTGATATTGCAACAGATCAATGATTCTCATTATGTCTTCATATTCCTCATGAAAACAAACTGACTGGCCATTTGGGACCGCACCAAATAAATTGCCATTGTGGAGGAGGACACACTTCAAGCTCCGCTTTGAGCTATCGATGAACAGTAGTCACCATTCAGTTGCTTTCTAGACTGGAATTCCCAATTCCTCCATTAAAGCATGTATGTTATGGCAATACACAAAGCCACCGTCACTTTGAAAGTACGGCAGAAATGCACTTTCTCTTGATCAAAGTAGGATACCTTCACTCCTTTTCAAGCACACTTTTCTCTTGCATCTTGATGCTAGGAGTTCTGAAGCCTTTCTGGATAGTCCCAAATCTCATGCCAAATCATTCAACTCATGCTGATCAAATCCCTTATGAACTGAGTCATCTTCAATTTCAAAATCTTCAACATTGCTGTCACTTAGTTCTTCACAACATTCCTATTTTTCAAAAGAGGGTAGTTCAAAGAAAACTGGCACTGGGATTTCAGCTGAATGAGGCTCTGGGTGTATAGCTGATGGTAGACTAGGATATTCTATTTTACATTTATTTGTCTTGTTATATCCTGACGTTTTCACTATACAAAAGTAACAGTCACTTGAATGACCTCTGGGCTCTCACCAAACCATAGGTATACCAAATGGCAATTTATCACACGTTCCCTTCATCCATAACCCTAAACTCTTGACACACTGCTTGCATACCTTGTGAGGGGCCCAAGATTTATCTTAATCACCAAGTTTTACTTTAAAATATGCAAAATACGCCTTCCTGACAAATGCACTGATGTTTGTCCTTTGACTGGGAATGGTGAAATTGCCACAGATATAACAAAATGAATCAAGGTTGTTCAGGCACTTACGAAGAGAAATAGCAGAGGCAGACATGATACGAAGGAAAGGAAATAGTATGTATGTAAATTAAAAAATTAATTCTGTTACTTTCTTGTATACAGACAAGACCTTGGAGTACACTTCGGTATACGATTCACTATACAGAGCGGCACAAAACCTCTCACCACACTGTCTCATGTGTAACTGAATAGCCTAGATAAGTATGAACCTGTCACTGGTCTCCAAGGTTGTCCCCCACCCCTCCCCACTCAAGAGAGGTTTGCTGTCAGCCAATAGGAGAACATTAGTGCTTCCCTCGATCCAGACTCAATCCAGGTTCGATTCAGCCTAGAGTGGTCATATTAAGATAAATTATAGAGAAACACTTGACGTGATAAAAGAAAACTAATTGCAGTTTTGAAATTGGCACTAGTTAAGCCTAAAACAGCTGAAAAATTAAATTCAACTGTAATTATATTAAAAATTGTTCCCCTGTGTAATTAGTTCTGGCACTTAAAACAGACCTTTATTTGTTCTTGGGGTTGTTCTTTCTCTTGCTTTTCTGCCCCTTTGTCAGGATCTAGGTACCGTTTTTAGACTACAGGCTCAGCTGGCTGCAGGTAGCAAATCTCTGAGCTGGAAAGCAGAGGTGTAGCAGGCAAAATTCTTTACAGAACAAACACTGTCTATTTTCTTCTAGCCAATAGGAAGGCAGAAGCAGATGCTGCCCTCATCTCCATTCAAGTGGAAGAAACATTCTATCTTTCTTTTGATATTTCCTAGGAATTACCAACTCTTGCAAATTTAGTTAGCACTTGATAATTTATGCTAGTTATTATGGACTATTTGTGCCCCCCTCCCGAATCCTTACATTGAAGCCCTACCCCTCAATGTGGTGGCATTTGGAGAAGGGTCCTTTGGGAAGTTATTAGGGTTAGAGTAGATATGAGGGTGGCACCCTCTTTATGGAATTAAAGGCTTTTAACAAGAAGAGACCTGTTTCTCTACCCACCCCCGATCTCCCTGTGCTTTCAGGAGGAAAGGCCATGTGATGATGTAATGAGGAGGCAGGCATCTGCAAGTCAGGAATAGAGTTCTCACCAGGAACCAAACCCTGCCAGAACCTCAATCTCAGACTTCCCAGTCCCCACCCAGTATGTGGTATTTTGTTATAGTATTCTCAGCTGGCTAACACACAAGTCCTTTCCAAAATTCAGATTCTTTTGCCAGAAGGCCCATGTTATCAGGTCCATATTGGCTATTTTTAGTTTGTATTTCATATTTCACATTTTTATCATGCTTTTTACAAAAACAACATGGCTGAGCACATAGATTTCATGTGTACTATGTACTTCATCACATAAATTCTGAGTTTTTAAGTAAGAAAAAGTTGCAGACTATGCATGTGGGACTTTCACTCTTAAATATTCCACTTCAAGGTCATGGAGACTTCACTCTGAGAGTCACAAATGGGTCAGGGTTTGGCAGCTACAACCAGAGCAGTGCTATTTACTATTTGTCATAAATGGCCATACACATTGGAAAACAATATTTTAAAAGAGAAAATAACTGGGTGCCTGTAGGCATGAGGAGCCCAGTTTTTATCATTCTTCAAACTTTTTTTTTTTTAAGAACAAAAAAGGGGAGGAGGCATACTGAGGGGAGGCTACATAGGAGAGATTTTAGGAGATTCTGAATTAACCATCCAATTATACAAGATCTTTTAAAAAATGATGGCATAATGGTCAGAAGGGAACATGGAAGAAAAGACCATAAGAGTTCAAGTCCCAAATCTCACTATGTGAGCTCATCCAAACTCTTTTTAACCCCTTTGAAACTCAGTTTCCTCATCTGAGAAGATAAATAAGAACTCCCTGTACTACTTTATGAGATTAAAGATAGCATAAATCAAAGCCCTTTGAAAAGTCGAAATCACTACATGAAGAGCTTCAATTAGTACAGGTACTTTTAAAATTTTATCACTAAAAAATAAAAATTATATATAATCAGCACACCTATAAGCATTCTTGATATCTTTTGTGCCCATTTCTAATTATTTTCTAGGAACACTTAGATGTAGAAACACTATGCTAAAAAGCCCAAAGAATTTTATAGGTCTTGATATATCAATGAAAAGAAATAAGCAGAATATGCATCTAGATTCAAATTTCAGACTTGTTTCTTGCTAAGGGTCATTTAGGGCAGTTAACAGCTGCTCTAAGCCAAGCACATGAACCAAACTCAACAAGTGTTTCTTTCCTTCTCTCTCTTCCCAAATGTTACTCTAACTTGAGAATTCAAAGTATTCTTGATAGCCCCCAACACTACTTAGTTCACTTCTCCTGAAACACCTCAGGTTGAACTCTGAGGCGGTTGCCTACATTTTGTTAGAATCCCTGAGGAATCAGAGCCTGTTTTCAGCAGGACATGTTCAATCCTGTGGTTTTGTCATTTTACCCGATGGCAATCAGATCTTGGGAAATGACATATCGAACTCCAAGAGACTTACTTAGAATTCAGCATATCATTTATATAAGAAATAGAATTACCAAGGAAACCAGAACATTCTTGTCAACTGAGCATTGTCTTTTCCCACCAAAAATTCTATCTGAAAGCCTAAGTTTATTTCAGCAATTTATTTTGTGAAACAAGAGTAAATTCACCACTCTGGTTTATGGTTGTGTGTCTTTCCTTTTTCCCCCTGCCAGCCTACAGGCACCTTGATGGCTGAAAGATCTGTTTCTGTAAGTGAAATGAGTGGTGCAATGCTTGACATAATCAGGGATAAAACTTTTTAAAATTTTTTTCAAGTGTTTTGCTTAAAAGGCAAAATGAAAAGTCAAGGGGTAGAAGAACATTATTCAACTACTCGGAAGTGGAGTATAAAAATTAACTCAAACCAAAGACCATCTGAATTTCTATCCACAGATTTGTTTTATACCATCCACTCAATTTTCAATTTTATCCTTGGAGATAAGTTATTTGTGCCTAGGGTCAACCAGTGTGCACATATTAACAACCACTCCAACCAGGAAATCTTATTGAAACAAGCAACAAGAAAAAACATATACCCATCTTTATGAAAATTTCTCTGGTTTGAAATTCCTTAAATGAGTACCAGAAAAATTAGATTTTTAAAGGTCCACTCTTGAAACAAGTTGGGGTGGGGGTTAGGTTAGGGAGTGGAGAGACTGAGCAAAAGGAAAAAGGACTCATGATCATTGGCAACAGTGTGGTGCTTGCTGGGGGAAGGGGGGTGTAAGGGGGCTAAATGGTAATGGAAAAAATATAATAAATATTTTTAATAAAAATAAAATAAAAATGAAGTTTCTAATTTAAAAATTCACTCTTCTCCCTTTATCAATTTTGTGGGCTTGTACAATAGATTAAATATTTATTATGACTCATAGTCTTTGAAATGTAGAGATGAATTATCAGGGAAGAGTGAGAGGTCTGAGTTGAATGAAATAAAATTCTGAAAACAAAAAAAAAAACAAATTGAGAACCTCATTCTTTGAGGTTTGTTCACATTACAGTACTGATCTCTGTATGATTGAATCAGGAACAGCAGTGTTTATGCATACATGATGCAGGAGCCTTACTGAATGCAGTCCCACAGAGGATAAAAGACTAAAAGTGATGGAGACACCCCCAAATCAGGGGTTCATGACTGTCAATCATCTCTGGGTTACTCAAAATCCTTGTCTATCTATTTAACCAACTCATTGTTGCACATCATTTTGAAAATAAGGTGGGAATAAATGTTAAATAAAATAAATTTTCTCATCAGTAACTTTAGATGAAAATGCATATTGCATAGCTGTGAACAATAAAGATGAAAGAAGAAGAGTCTTTATTGAGCAGCCTCTATGTCCCAGGCATGGGATGCATGCCAATCATGAATGACCTCATTTTACCTTTACATCACTTCACTTAACGTACACATTATTGTTCTCAGTTTACAAATGACAGAACTGTAGCCCAGATTCGTCGTCGGCAGCTGTCCGTCTCGAGAGACGATGGTGTAGCTTCTTAAGAGTCTATCTGCACCGCTGAGAATGGCTGTGCAGTCCGACTCGGGAGTGACACGGCATCTGTCTCCTCCCGTGTTAAATCGACATCTTGGGATGACGCTGGAGTGTTCTCTCCAGTGAGGCTGAAGCTACAGAGCCTGGGCAGGGTGATATGGAGGGTCTGCTGTTGCCCATGCAGCAGACCCCCCCTCTCTTCGCAGCTGAAGGGTCCAAGGGAAAGACGGAGTCAATACAGCTTGGCTTCGGGTGCGCCGCAGGAGTTGCCGGTGTTGACTACAACGTCAAACCGCCTTAGGGACTCCGGCTCCGGATTTTCTGTCGGGGTTTACTCCCTTAGCCTTTCCCCTGAAGAGGTATGCCGCAAGGCAGCGGAGGTTTTTTGGAGGTTTTTTGGAGTCAGAGTTTTCCTTCTCTGATGTGCCCTGACTGGATGTGCTCAGTGGATTGAGCATCGGCCTGCGAGCTAAGTGTCACTGGTAGCCCAGATTACATAGCTGATAACTGATAGAACTGGTATTCTACTATCCTAGGTTTGCCTGATTACATAATCCCATAGCCTGGGCTGAGCAACACAGAAGAAATTCTACTCTGTACTTCTAAATAATATCTACTTGTATATCTAACTGTGTGACCTTAGTGAATTAACCATGCTTTTGGGACTCCAGTTTGTTCATGCGAACAATGAGAGAAATTGGCTGAGCATGTGTGTGTGTTTATCTGCAATATACATTTCTAAAACACATAAATGAAGAAACAGGTATTAAAATATTTCTAATTAAATACATTTAAAATAAAATTATACATAATATATATATAAAATTTATCACACAGATATAAATACATTAAGTTTAATGCCATGGCTGCTTGACCCAGGGGATTGAAGACCAGCCTGTGACCCACAAGGTCACCAGTTCGATTCCCAGTCAGGACACATTCCTGTGTTGTGGAACAGTTTCCTAGTTGGGGGCATATGAGAGGCAACCAATTGATGTTTCTCTTTCTCCCTCCCATCTCCTCTCTCTGAAAATAAATAAATAAAATATTTTAAAAATTAAAAATATCAATAAAAACATTAGGTCTAAGAACAAAGTCCCTCATTCTCAAGCTGGTATTCAGGACATAAGGCCACTTCCAGTGACTCTCCAGCTACAATTTGGGTGACTGATGGATGGCCAAACATTGGCCCATTTATAGGGGTTGATTTAATGTTTGGTCCTTCAAGACAAGTATTGTTCTCTGTATCTTGGTTCAGCAATGGCAACTTTGATGAGGCCAGCACAGAGAGGACTTAACCAGCTTTATCGGTCCTCTTGCCAGGTCTCTTCTCCAGAGGTGTTTTGTTTTACTCCTGGTTTTGGTTTTCTCTACTTGCTTTCACTCACTGAACTATGCCCAGCTGCCACCAGAAGCTTTGTCCTGGGTCTATTGGGGTCACTTGAGCTTGACCTTGTCCTGATACTTATCCTAGAAGTCCAGCGATGTTTGGAGTTCTGGGAAGAGAAGTACTACATGTTGTCAAAGGACACATGGACAGAATTTTTAGAAGGCCCAGCCTGTGATTTGTGAAAGTGAGCTTAGAAATATTTGCTTAGGTGTCTGGAATCTAAACTAACACTAACCTCCAGTTTCAGCCTACCTGTGTGAAAACGAGTAAACCAGAGTTCAAAGAGCCCTGGGAAGGGAGTGAGCAGACCCAAGTGACGGTTCTGGTTCTGGCTGGTACAATGTAATCTGGAGCAAAGCAGAAGGAATGGTGGTTATGAAGGACTCAGGAACCTTGTGAACTGAGGTGCTTGTTCTGGTTTTATTTCTTCCTTTGGAGATTTATGATGTTAGGTGAGTTACTCAATATTTCTGAACCTACCTTCAGAGAAAGGCTAATAATACATACCTTGCAGGGTTGCTGTGATAATTGTATGTAATAATATATTTTGATGATATTGAGAACTTTTAGTTGAAGAAATAATATTTTTCATAAAATACTAAAACTAATTCTTGAACCATAATGAGTATTTAAAATGTATTTGTATAATTCTCTTTCACCATCACTTGTATTTGTATAGTTCTGTTTCACCATCACTAGATCACTTCTTATGGGACACGTTATATAAAAAGTACATTGTAATTCTACATAAATCTGTATACTTTCCTATAAAATTCTTCCTACATATGTGTTACATTTTTTAAATATATAGACAGATTTAACTTTGTACACAGTCATTTCTTTTGGTACATTCATCAAAGAGTAAGATATGAAAAAGGAATCTGAGTAAAAAAAAAAAATGTATAAAGGTTGTCTTTATCCATAGTGTGCCTTGGAATAACCCCTCAAGCTATTATGTAATTTTTTTTATTTTTTTATTTTTTTTGGTTTTTCAATTACAGTTGTCCCCTTTTCCCCTAATTTCTCTCCCCCACCCAACCCACCCCTTCTCCTGCAATCATATCCCTCCCCGTTGTCCATGTCCATGAGTCTTTTATACAGTTTCTTTGACTAAACCCTTCCCTTACTTATCCCCCTTCTCTCCCTCTCCCTGTAATTTTTTTAATAAACATTTTTTTTGGCCAGTCCACCATTGACATGACAATTCTCACTGTCATCCGAGGTATTTAGATATCACCCAGCTCTTCTTCCGACAAGCCCTGAGGCTGCAAAGTATTTCCTTAGTTGACAGATGCAGTTTCTCATGAGAAGCAAACCTTGTACTGACATCTGGACTAAGCAAAGTTGTTATTTTTTTTACTATAACATAATTTGGGGATAAAAATAACTTTATATGCACTGCTGCTTCCAATTAGCAGTTTACCTTATGTGGTTACCATATGCCAATTGATAGACAATGCCCTTGATGTAGGCTCAAAGAGAAAGAGCACAGTTAACAGCAGTGGTGGCATCTAGGGGGGAGACGTGCTGTCCTCCTTCCTAACCAGAGGAGTAGTTAATATATTTATTTTTTTAGTTCCTAACTGATGCGATGACTGGACTGTTGCATTTTAACTGAAGAAAATAAATTGAGTGCTATGGTCTGGATTTTTTAATAATATTTCCCTGAAATTGATATGTTGAAACCTCATTACCAAAGTGATGGTATTAGAAGGTGGGAAATTTCGGAGATAATTAAGTCACTAGAGCATAGCCCTCCTGAATGAGATTAATGCTCTTCTTTGTGACTTCAGAGAGCTCCTTCACCCCTTTCTCCCTCTGAAGCTGCAGCTCAAAGGTGGCTATGAACTGGGAAACAGGCTCTCAGCAGACTCCAAATCTGCTTGCACCTTGGTCTTGCATGTCCCAGCTTCCAGAACTGTAAGAAATAAATCTCTCTTTATAAGCTACCCAGTTTATTGTATTCTGTTGGAGACACCCGGATGAACTAGGAAACAGAGCTTATATGTATGGATGGTCTATTAACAGGTTAAGGGCAAGAGTACAAAGTGGAAAAACAGAATAGAATTTAGAATCAAACATCTTGGTTGTGCTATATTCTAAGTAACTATGAGACCTTGGGAAAAATCACTGTGAGCATCAGCTACTGTACCTATAAAATGGGAGTAAAAAAAAAAAATGCTTCCTTCATGGGGTAATTTTTAGAAATAAAGGAGATAACTAATGGGAAATCATCATATGAACAGAAAAACACCACATATATGCATAAACACAAATTATTTACATGCTCAAAATTTCAGGATACAAAAGAAGGATGAGGATCTACACAAAAAGCAAAAGAAAGTAATTAATAAATCATTAAGTATTGAGGTTCTGAGTAGTTCACCATTGTTGCAAAATGTGGTTGAGTTTTAAATGTTACTGTGGCTACTTCAACTTTGATGCCTCCTTCACCCCATTCCTGACAGAACTAGGTGGAACATAGGCCATTCCTAGCAAAGTTCAGAGCTAGAAAAGTCCCTGGAAGTTTTCAAGCAGCTTATCATTAATATCAAAGGAAAAGAAATATTTCAGAGTGGGGGAAGATGTGTTCCAAGTGTCCATAACGATTGTCATGCAGTTAATGAATATTCACATTTCTTTTTTCACTCATGTTTTAAATTATGTCCAATATTTTATGCCTGGTTTCTTCTCTTCCTTACACTGTACTCATTATTTGGTTGATTTCATATATTGCCATAATTTCAATTTACATCTACATTGAAATGCTGCCAAAGTCCACACCTCTGCCTTGAGCATCCTTCTCAGCCCAAACTGCCTTTTTGTGCACTTCCTCATGGAGGTCCCTTAGTTGTTTCAAACCAATTATGTCTAAAAATGAAGTAGTTTTATTCCTTCTGATCCTGCCTCTGCCTTGGTGATCCAATCTCAGCTGATCTCTTGGTCTTCCCCCATCATCACACCTATAAACATGAATCATCCTTGATTTAATTGCGATTGCCGTTCACACACTCCTAGAGTTTCTACACAGAAATGTCTTTTATTCTGCCTTTTTAAAAAGTCCCTATATTGTAAGATCACTTCATTCACTGGGCTCTTACAAAAATAGCCTAGGCAGTTTCTCTTCCACTTGTTCTTTAGGCTCCCATCATATCTCCTCACACACAATCGAAATAAATCATCCTGCCTTCTGCTGTCTCAAGATATGAGTTCTCTTTTTGTATAGAATATTTATCCTCTAGCATGGCACTGAAGACATGTCACCCTTTGTTACCAACTCAAATTTTTAGCCTCATCTCCTACCACTTCATTTCATATTCATAACCCAGTGTATGAAGCTAATAATGGTTTCTCTCTAAACATACTGTTTAGGGAGAAACAAAATTTTACACCTTGATGCCCTTGTTCTTACTGTTTTATCATCCCAGAATGGACTTTTTGTCATTCTTTGAATTTGGTCATCCTTCAAGACCCAACATAAATTGAGTCTCATCAGCAAGACTTCCAGTCTTTCCAATCCCACCACAGAACTTTGTAACATATTAGACAATTGCTTCTCAAACTTCTACATGTCTATCATTCAAAAGGAAATTTTGTTAAAATGCAGATACTCATTCAGAAAGCTTGGAGTGGGACCTGAGACTCCTTATCTCTCACAAGCTCCCAGTGATGATGGTGAAGCTGCTCCATAGACCACTTAATTATATTCTAATTAGTAAATTGTTAAATATAGCAACTTTGGTCTCACACAATTTTTTTTTTCAAATCAGAAATGATGTCATAGTCACTTCTCAAAGCATTTTACATTGTTTTTAAAAAATGGATTATCATCACCTGGATGGTGACTGGGACACTGAGGATCCCATTGTATTGCTCATCTTTGTGAGAAGGACACTAACGCACTAATGATATAATTATAACCTTTATTTTTTGTGTGTGTGATTACTTATGCCAGACCATATACTCAGTATCGTAATTATCTCATTAATGGTTTTTAAGAACCTTTATGTATAGATACTGTTATCATCCCTATTTAGCATAGGTTGAAAAACTTCCCTAAGAGCCCAAACTAGTTAATTGTGAAGCTAGATTTCAAATCCAAGTCTGTCTGGCTTCAAGTCAGTGCTTTGTCTTACTTTGTTCCATAGTCTCCCTTGATTGAATGGTAAGGCTTTAGAAACTGAGGATAAAAAGATGACTAGTCCCCAAAGACAGACCAGATCGAGCGTACACGTTTAGTAGAGAATTACCTGGGAAAAGAGGGTGTGCACAGTCTTGCAATTTCAAAATGTGTCATCTCAAACTTTTACAGGGACCTGAAATTTCCTGGTTCTGTTGTTGGTCCAGGACCAGTAATGCAGGAACCCAGATAATCATTCACCCACAACATAGCTTCCTTGTGTTGCCATCACTGCAGCACTTCAGAGCATCTGCTGCCATGTATAATCACACATGCAAGAAAGAGTGAGAGTTCTGCAACTGAGTGAAACCATGCTTCTGTGCTCTATGGCACAGACAGAGCTCTATTTATTGCTGAAACTCATAGGTTTGGATTTGGTTCTGGACAATTTAAAACTAACGGACTCAGATGGAAAGAGACAATGTACAGAGACATTTGCTATTTCCTCAGAAACAGAGAAATATATAAAAATGTTAGTTGTAATAGCATTTGTAGTAAATAATCACTTAAAAGCCCACAGAAATGTGTACTTGATGGTTAGATTTTTCTGAGTGGTCTAGTTTGTAGGTGCACAGTGAGGGACAACCTTAGTTCTTCTCTAATGAGTGTGAAACCAAGTCATTGCTCAAAATTAATCTAAATGAACTTTGAACTTTACAGAATGAGAAGCTTGGTTTCTTCTTCTTTTTTCCTCTCCTTGCTTCTTTTAGATGAAGCTGTTTTGTCTCACAATTATTCACTCCACAATAAAGGGATATAATATAAAGTTAAAATGTCTCCAGATTGTTAAAATGATCAGACCTTTTTTTGAAATGTCAAAGGTTAATAAAGTTTAAGCTATAGTCTGATCTCAATCACTAACATATTTTTAGTTAGTTGATTTTAACATATGCTTATATTCCTTAAAATTATCATACAATTTGAAAACTAATTTCTCTTCACTTTATAAAATTCAACAAATGCCTCCAAATTTTAATTACTATGAATGGAGTCATATTTTATTTTATTTAAAAGCTAAAATTATATTTTGAAAACTCACACACTTGGTATACTAAGAATTCATATCTATCCCATGACCCTAAATTTTAAATTATGACTTGTGTTTTTAGAAGCATTTTCCTACATCAATCCAACATCTAAAAAAGGCTTCCTGATGCAGACAGTGTCTCCTTAGTCCCTTCCTTTAGAATAGGGGCTCCAAACCATGTGCTGCAAATGTGTTTTCTATATTCTTTGCTTCTTACCAAAAGCAAGAAATTTTTGAAAATCAAATAGTACTAAGTATATTCAGTAATAACAAAGTACACAAATCACTACTTTTGAAGTTGTTAGGTTATATCCAGAATGAGAATAAAACTTGCAACAGTAATTTTACCTGGAGCAGGTTAGGCATTCAGTAAGTATCTTCTGAATAGATAAATTAATATGTGAATACATTTAATATGCTAGCATAAACTATCTTTTTTTCTGACTGTTAATCTATATGTATCTTGTCTAACCAACTACATAGTAAGTTCCTTAAATGTTACTTTTTATTCATTTATTCAACAAATAATATCAAATGCATTATATTCCAGGCACTGGGAACAAAGCAGATTTAAATAGTCTAAAATGACTGACATCAGTAGTTCCACAACTCTGTAAATACGCTAAAACTCACTAAATCATATACTTGAAATAGTGAGTTTTATGGCACTTAAATGCCATAATATCTGTTTTAAAATTACTGTCATCATGGCACCCACTTTTTAGTGAACCTGATTTTTCAATTTTTTCCATTATAGCTAGCACAGTATGAGTATAAAATCAGAGCTTAACAAACACTAGTTAATTGATTAATTGATTCATTCAAGACATTGGTAAATTGGCACATGACTGAGATCCATATCTGGTACCTTTGCTGAGAAGCAGAGACTGTGTTGTAACTCAGACCTTTACTCAAGCTCTGGCTTTGTCAGATATTTCCCTGTGTAACCGGGACATCCTTCAATCTCTCAGAACTTCATTTTCCCATTCTAAATGGGGCCAGCAATAGTGCCTCTCTCACTGAGAGAAAAAGAGGAAGGGAGTAGGAGAGGAATACCAATGAAACAAGACTGGCCATATTTTGCTAATTGTTGAAGTTGAGTGATGCATATGTTGGGGTTCAGTGTAAAATTCCCTCCACTTTTAATAACTTATGAAAAGTTAAAAAAATCCTTCTAGATAACGTAGTTAAGCTCTGATTTATAGAAGGCATAGGACTGCAGGTAAGAATGATTATTGACCTAAATGAATGTATGATAAAAATAATTTTGTTTTTCATCTTGAAAATAAAGCTTTGGATATTGCATATTACTTAAATCTCGAGGCCTGGCAGGAATTAGAAATATTTTCATATCTATATTCATATATGATTTTCCCCTAAGATACAGAGAGACATGGAATCCAATGGATATTTGTTCTCACAATACCATTCTGATAACTCTATTACAATGATCATAGAGTGAGTGCAGGAAAGATGGAGACCAGTTTTTCATACCATTTTTGTCAGCAAAGATTGTCTGCCAGTCTGTCACAGTGCAGCTTCATTCTAATTACCGTGTATAAGAAAAAGATTCAAGCTAACTTCTGTTTTTTTCTTTGTGTTTGGGTGTTTTGTTTTGTTTTGTTTTGTTTTTTTGTTTTCAAATATGCCCTCAACTTTCCATCTGGGCTATGTGAAAAGAATGTACTATCCCTTGATGAACTGTTTGAAGAACTCCTAGGTCACTGGGATTTGTACCTTAGGTTACTGTCCTTTCATTAAACTTAAAGGAAGAGATAAACCACTCACATGAAATTTGTTTTTTCATATCTTGCAATTATCTCACAAGTAAGAAATTTGACAATCACCTTGGCCTTTTTATTGGAGCTGAGCAATAGGAACAGTAAAGGGCTGAAACAGGAAAAGGTTGCTAGGCTGACCAGATGTCACAAGGAAAATTAGAAATCAAGGAAAGTCAATAGCCAGGGAACCTATTAAGGACTAGTTAGGTACATGGGGTGAAGGATGAGGGACACTTCTCCCAGTGGGAGTCAGAATCCATAATGGATTCAATAAAAAGGACAAACAGCATTGTCATAACCACGTGGAGACAGGAGCCGAGCAGTGAAGGTGAGCTGAGCCCAAATGGCACATGAGAGACAAGCCCTTGGAGTCCCTTCTTTCAGCAAGCCTTAAATAAGCACCTACCCTGTGGCTGGCATTATGGCAGTGATATACTAGTGGATGAGACAGAAATAGTTCCTGGCCTTTTGTAAGTATATTCTAGCAGTTGACACACACCGTTATAAGCAATGATACAATATCCTAAAGGCTATGAGAGCAGAAGTAGAGCAACCTCAAGAAAATTATACCTAAACTCAATCTGAACATATATGCAGGAGTTGGCAGGAAGTAAGACAGGGGTAGGAATGTATTAGGATGCCTTCAGCTGTAAAGAATGGAAAAACAAAACTGGCTTGAACAGCAAGAACATTTGTTAGATGATAAAGAGGCACTCTGAGGGGAGGGTGGGTCTCAAAGCTGACTGAGCCACAGGCTGAGTGATGTCTTGAAAGACACCAGTGTTTGTGTTCCCTCTGCTCCTCCCACAGTGTTGGCTTCTTCCTGTCTCTGACACCCTGCATGGCTGTAGGATGGTGCTCATAGCAGTCACTACTATGGCTTCCTTGTTCATACTGAAGAGAGAGAAATGAATTCCCATCATTCTATCTCACAGCCAAAAAAGACCTTTCCCAGCAGCTTCTAGCAAAACTCTCCTGTATTACATTGCCAAGAATGGGGTCATAAACCCCCGCAGGCAGCATAGATTGGATTACCCTGAGGTCAATTCCCCCATCACATTACTGCTCTTCACTGTGGAACACATAGGATCAATACCAGGAAATTAACCATGAAGTTCACTACAATGCAGGGGGTGGAATAAAACCTGCCAGGAAAAGAAATCAATATCTTTGAACTCCTGGAAGCCAAGGAAAGCATGGGAAAGACAAACACAGGTAAACGGTGTATAAAAAAGTGGAAGCAGGTAACGTGTTTTTATTCTAGGGTACAGAAAATATAGGCAGAGCTAGAACATTATGGGAGTGCACAATGGCCCACACAAAACATTCAAAAGCTCCACTGAAAACAGGTAAGCCCAACGTTTCTGAGACTGAATTTGAAACAATGTAGTTAAAAGGGTGAAGGGCAGAAGCTGGCAAATAACTTCCCATGAAGGACTCTGTGGAACCTGGGGCATATTTAGAGCAGGTCCTGGGCCAGCTGCAGTAAGAGAGCCAGGAGAGGACAGTTCTCCCATTGTTCTCTGGAGCCCAACTCCAGCCTGGTGCTTGGATGCTCAGCAGCTTTGGGGGGGACTGAGACCCAGTCCCCTTGGCACACAATGTTCTCAGGGTAGGTGCTGGCAGAAAAGTAGTGGTGAGACTGTTTCAAGTGACTTTGAGTCAGAAGAAGTCAGTAAGTGGGAGTCACAGTAGGAGAGAAAAATGGTGCTGCCTGATGTGCACAAGTGACAAATTTGTGGAACTGGGTGAGAATAAATATAAACAGTGTTAGGGGAACTAAATTCTTGGATAGATGCCCAAAGGTCATTGTAATGTTGTCATTAATATGAAGCCAGGTGGCATTAGATTTGTACAGAGTAAAGTTCATGGAGTGGAAAGTAGCAAGCTGACTCCCTGAGGGATGATTATTAATTATCAATTATTAATTATCAATTAATTAAGTTAAAGATATCACAATACAGAGGTGCAATGGTAAATTATATTTTTGTTCCCAATGTAATATCCCCATCTCTGTAGGAGGATTAATCTTCCTTGCTAGGGTTGCCAGACTTAGCAAATAACAATACCAGCTGCCTATATTTCAGACATACAATAAATAATATTACAGTATAAGGATGCTCCATGTAATATCTGGGACATACTTATATCAAAAACATATTTGTTTTTTTTACTGGCATTTTATCTGGTGATCCTAACCCCTATCTCAGGACCTGAGACTCACTGCGCCTGTATTGGAAGCAGTATCTGTCCTCTTCATTGACTTTGGGCTTAACCACATGACATGCTTTGACCAAACAAATGGGAGTGGATGTGACATATACCATTTCTGAGCAGAAGTTTTGAGAGGCACCAGAAGTTCTCACCAGCTCTCTGGCTATTGCTCTCTGTCACTCTAGGGACTGCTCTTTCTACTTTGATGCCCAGTACAGGAAAACACACGAACCTGCAGCGACCAATATGTAATGTGAGAGAAAAGAATGTTTAGGACTGAAAGCCACTGAGGGTTTAGAGTAATGTATTCTCACAGCAAAATTTACTGATACAGATGTCAAGAACTTCTGAGAAAAAAAATATGCTGTGAGTACATGAATAGGAAAGTATATCTTTCCTAACTCAAAAGGACTATAGGTTTTTCTACTTGTTAAATTTCATCTATATGATTGCTGATTTTTCTCTTTCATTTTTAATTAAGGTAAAATTTCATTCAATCCATTTATTTTGGGGGAATTGGTGGGAGTATATTCCTTTTAACTTTTGTATAGGTAATCTTCACAAAAATAACTTTTATGTTGTGCAATATGCGGTTCAATTGCTCAAAAATATTTATTCTCTACACATTTTCTGTGTAATAGACCCTGTGTTAAACATAAATCATTAGCCTAAGTGGCTAGTGGATATTTACCTTAACTCAGATCACATGGAAATCTACATCTTTCCCCTTTGGAAAGTTGTGTTTACTAGGATACTCACCTAAAATACAATTTTTTTAAATTGAAGGTGAGATTACATTTAAACTAATTTTTTAAATGCTTTAAGTATCTACTTGACTTTGAAATGTTGCCATCTTCTCAGCAGCCACTCCTTTCTCTCAGTATACAACTGACAAAAGTTATGTGTAAATGATATACACACATGCACACAAGAAAAATTTCTCTTTCTGAAACTTTTTTCCTACTTCTAATACGCTAGATTCTTCTTGGCTATGTCTATAGCATTTTATTGGGCACATATGATTGTCACAATTTACCATAATGCATTCAGTCTTCATCTACCTCTGCTTCTGGGAGGTGGTGTCACTGGCCCAAGTGCTCAGATTAATATTAAATAAATATTTGGCTAATCCTTGTAGAGTTAATCATTATCATTGTTGGCTATACCTCTGAAGCAGCTAGGCTAGATCTGCCTTATAAGTGCACAATCTTGACCATTTACAATGTCAATAATAAATTATACCATTTCACTTGGGAATCACTGTCTCTTACCCTCATCTATACTTTAGCCTTTTGAATGTGTAACTACAAAGACATTAGGAGAAAAAGTATGGGAAGTTTCTGTCGCTTTAATCAACACTATTCCTGTATTTCTTCCTGGAACATTCCTGAAGCCAAGCTTGCTGAATTTTATCAACAAGGAAATGTGAGCCGAAGCCTGGTACTTAACCCATTTGCACTGTGCAGTTTGCAGCTCACAAGGTGCCAATTAAAAAACAAGAGGAGAGGCAGAAGGGTCTGTCTGTCAGCTTGGTTAGAGTGAGAGATGATATTAATTATTAAAGGAACTCGACATTAACAACAGCTAAGCCAGAAGAAGCACATTTTTCAAGTACAATCACCACTGAAATGCTGCACTGAGAATTGGTGATGGTGAAATAGTTCCTAGATGCAACCAGAGAGAGAGAAGCTATTGGGAAGTAGTACCTAACAGAGTTGTTAAATGCCTAAATGATTACCAACAGAGACTGTGAAATCTTCTTCACTGAAAGTTTAAGAAAAAAAAATGATATCCAAATATTTTATAGGGTACCTGGTGTGTGTCAGTTCTTGCATTAGGCACTATGATTCAGCAATGAACTAGATGGTGAGGTTCTGACCATCTGGGAGTTTACATTTCAAAAAAAATAATGATACAGTTTCTCCTCAATCACAAACGTTTCTGTCCTTACTCTACCTACTATGGTCCTATTTACTCATCAAATCTGGACCACCACAGTTAGCTAACATTAACATGGTAAGGATTATTTTATGCATTTTATCAATAAAGACTGTGAGACTAAAAAAGATATGCAATTTAATCAGTAGCACAAAGTCATGTGGAGTAAATATGAGGTTAGGTTTTTTAATTACAAGATTCATCTACTGTTTTTCCATCTCATGTTGCCTTACCACAATGGGGGTAGTTCAAGCTTAGACTACATGTTAATCCCTTCTGCATCCTCATATTTATTTGATGCCTTATCATCTCAAGGATGTCAGTCAAGCAGTTCATCTAATAGCAAATGAGTCTTTCTATGAATACTTCGTGATACTGTGAATTTCCAACTAGGGCCTCTAGACAGTGCCCAGATCTTTTTGCTCTTAGTTTAGTGACCCTAATGCTAGCAGGTTCAATGGTGGCAAGCTGATAAGAAGGCAGTTTGAAGGTAGCAGAACCTATTAATGCTCCTTAAATTACATAGTGTAGGGGGATGTTTCTCTGATTGGGAGTAAAATTAGCCCAGTTCTGTATTATTGTGAGCAGTGAAAGAGAAACTCTTTTAGGTCCTCCCCAATAAACAAAATAAAACAGGATAACATTTTCAACAAAGTTTAAAAATTAAGTGGCAATGTCAGTAAAAACGGCGGAGTAAAGACCTTAAGAATTATCTTCCATAAAAGCAATGAGAAAACTGGTAAAAATTGTAAGAATCTACTTTTTCATAACTCTAGAAATTAACAAAAGGCTTTCCATAATCCAGAGAGAGTATACTGAAGAAATACAGCAAACTATTAGCCAAAACAGCAATCTTTGTGAGCTTTTAACTTACCATATGGCTCCTTTCCCTCTCCATCTTCACAGTAGCTTTGAATATCTACAGCCCACAGCCATGGGAAAACAAAAACAAAAACTGTATCTTTGCAGTCACTGGAGGCGGCAGGATGGAATTAGAACACCTTTAAAGTCTCATTCTTGAATTTCATTATGTGACCTTTCTGGTGGATCTTGGAAGACCCCACCCCCACCCCCACCCTGCCAACCACCATGTAAGGCTGTTTTTATTTGACTCAGAGGCACCAAGCCTATTCCATTGGGTATTTGTCAAAAACTATTAAAGGTAGTTGACTAACTGCACAACTGCCTGAAGTGGTGAATAAAAGTTGGGACAAACAATAGGCTAATCAGAAGCCTGAAACACTGTTTAGAGAGGCAGCTTTGAAAAGCTCTGACATATTCCTGGGAATCTAGAAGGCCACCCACATGTACAGAGCTCTGGAAATATTGAAGAAGGCAGCTCATAACCTGTGATGACACAAGCTGCAGATAAAGGCTAAGATAGGATTGTTGAATGCCTGGCTGGGTGTTGAAGGATGCCACAGAAGGTGCACAGGACTCCCAGCAAAAACTTGGAAATCCATTGGCTACAGGTGTTTTAAAGAATTTCTTTCCACAAGGCTAACCAAGTACAAATTTCAGTGGCTACACACAACAATGATGAATTCTATATTTGGCAGAACTGTCCTTCAATAATGAAGGGGAAATTAAGACATCGTTAGATAAAGAAGAACTGAGAAAATTCATTTCTAGTAAACCTGTCCAATAGGAAATACTAACATAAACTCTTCAGGCTAAAATGAAAAAATACCAGACAGTAACTAAACTCTACAAAAAAAAAAAAAAAAGAGAGAGAGAGAGAGAGAGAGAGAGAAAGAAAGAGCACAAATAAAGGTAACTAGGCAAATATAAAAGATAGTATTACTATACAAATTTTGTTTGTAATTGTCCATTTTGCCCAACTTATTTTTTTAAAAACTGCATAGAGGACCTGAATAGATGCTTCTCCAAAAGAACACACACAAAATGGCCAGTAGGATTATGAATATATGCTCAATGTCACTAATTAGAGAAATGCAGATTAAAACCACATGAGGTATCACCTCACACCTGTCAGAATGGCTATCATCAATAAATCAGCAAACAACAAGTTTTAGCAAGTATGTAAAGAAAAAGAAACTCTTGTGACCTGTTGGTGGGAATGCGGATTGGTATAGCCACTATGGAAAACAGTATGGAGTTTCCTCAAAAAATTAAAAATGGAACTGCCTTATGACCCAGTGATTCCACATCTGGATATGTATCCAAAGAAACCCAAAACACTAAGTAGAAAAAACATATGCACCCCTATTTTCATTGCAGCATTATTTACAATAGCCAAAATATGGAAGCAACACAATTGCTCATCAATAGATGATAGTGTTACTCAACAGCAAGTTGGGGTCCCACTGCCTGCTGCCACCTCTAGTAAAAATTCAAGAGGCAAAGGTTTGGTGATAACAGAAAGGAGTCTTTATTCAAAAGCAGTCACTTAAGCCTACTAAGTCATAGCTTTAATTATTAAAGTCCATCAATCAATACTAAACTCTAACACCTGGGTTCTCCTATCTTTTCCCTTATTAGTTTCTATAGAATTCACTTACAAACCAAAACAACATAATACACAAAAGCTACATAATTTCAAAAGAAAGACAGACTTCTGCCTCAGAACCTTTTCCCTCTAGAATACCCAAAAAATAAACCTGCCACTGTCTTCTAGGCCAGCCTAATCCTAGCTTGTGCCCATATTTCCTTTCCATATAAAATACCATCTGTTTGGAAATGCAGGCAACTGCAACACCATCATCTAGGCATCCTCAAGGAAGAAGAGCCTGAGAGAGAGATTGAGAGCAAGAGCCAGCCAGTCAAGTAATCAGGAGAGCCTGAGCCAGAGCCTGAGAGAGAGCCAACTCAGGATACAGAAAAGCTCATGAGGCAAAGAGCCAGCCCTCTTTTTATTTTCATTGGCTCTGGAGGCATTCAGCTTCTCAGCCAATCCCATCCTAGACTGTTTTCCATTGCCTCAGCAAACTCCTCATATGGCCCCTCCTGCTTCTCCCCAGTGATCTTAATCAGATCTTTCTGTGTCAATTGGATAAAGAAGATGTGGTGCAAACATACATGAATATTATTGGCCATGAAAAGAATGAAATCATATTACCATTTGAAACAGCAGAATGGACCTAAGGGGTAATATGCAAAGTGAAACGTCAGACAGTGAAAGAAAAATACCATATAGCTTCACTGACATTTGAAATCTAAAGAGCAAAATAAACAAATAAAATAAAAACAGACTCATAGATACAAAGAACAAACTGATTGTCAGAGGTGAGGGATTTGGAGGCTGGATAAAAAGGTGAAAGGGTTAAAAAGTACAAACTGATAACAACAAAATGGTCCCAGGGATATAAGGTACAGCATAGAGAATATAGTCAATAATATTGTAATAACTCTGTATGGTGCCAGGTGGGTACTTAAAATATCCAAGGGACCACTTTGAAAAGTATATACTTTTCTAACCTCAATGCTGTATATCTGAAACTAATAAAAATAACATTTAATGTAAATTATAACTGAAAATAAAATAAACAAAATAAAAAAAAAGAACTGCAATAATTCACAATCATAAATCTGTGTTGATAAGAATATGATGTACAAAGATGTTAATTGCTTTGAGTGGTGAACACACAATACAATAGACAGATGATGTATTATGGAATTGTATGCCTGAAATCCATATAATATTATTAGCTAATGTCACCCGATTAGCTAATAAATCTTAAATAATTTTGAGAGATTTAAATTGAATGACAATAAAATCACAAGGGAAGGAGAAGAAAAGAGATGCGTGTAGGAGCAAAATTTTTTAGTATTACTAAAATTAGGTTGGTACTTATCAATGTTAATGATAATGTCCAGGCAACCACTAAGAATTAACTCAAAAATATAGTAAAATAAATAACAAGAGTATAGAGTTCACTAAACATATCTATTTTATGTTAAAAAGACAGTGATGTTGGAATGGAGGGTTGAAACAAAAAACAAATAATAAAGTGGTAGACAAAAATCCTACCTTATCTGAAATTACAATAAATGTAAATGGATTAAACTCTCAAATTAAAAGACAGATATTGGCAAAATGGAATGAGAAGTATGATCAAACTATATGTTATCTACGAAGGCACACCTTAGATTCAAAGGCAAAAATAAGTTGAAAGTAAATGGATGGGAAAAGATATACAAAGTATATGTCAATAGTCATCGTCGTCGGCAGCCGTCCGTCTCGAGAGACGATGGTGTAGCTTCTTAAGAGTCTATCTGCACCGCCGAGAATGGCTGTGCAGTCCGACTCGGGAGTGACACGGTATCTGTCTCCTCCCGTGTTGAATCGACATCTTGCGATGACGCTGGAGTGTCCTCTCCAGTGAAGCTGAAGCTACAGAGCCTGGGCAGGGTGATATGGAGGGTCTGCTGTTGCCCATGCAGCAGACCCCCCCTCTCTTCGCAGCTGAAGGATCCAAGGGAAAGACGGAGTCAATACAGCTTGGCTTCAGGTGCGCCGCAGGAGTTGCCGGTGTTGACTACAACGTCAAACCGCCTTAGGGACTCCGGCTCCGGATTTTCTGTCGGGGTTTACTCCCCTAGCCTTTCCCCTGAAGAGGTATGCCGCAAGGCAGCGGAGGTTTTTTGGAATCAGAGTTTTCCTTCTCTGATGTCAATAGTAATCAAAAGAGAAATATACTAATATCAGATAAAAGCAATACAAATATCAAACAGAAGAGACATCTTGGGACTTCCAGGTCAAGATGGAGGCTTAGACAGATATGCTGTGTCTCCCTCCACAACTAAGAAGGAATACAATACCTCAAAACTAGAGACAACCAGAAGTTCCAGAGATTGAGCTGTATGGAAGTCCAACAAACAAAGATATAAAGAAGAAATACTCATCCAGACAGGTAGGATATGTGGAGAGGACACGGTTTGGCAGCAGCAGCAGCAGTGGGGGGACTAGCAAGCCAGTGGAAAGTGCAGTCACATGTTTTAAAATGTGGGGAGGGACACCTGGGGAGCACTGCCAGTACCAGACCAGACCGCACAGCTAATGGCTCCCAGTGCCAGGGAAAATAAAGCCTCATTGTTTTTGACTGTGCAAACCAGTGGGGATTGGGGCAGAGGAAGAAACTGCCGGTCTCTCAGTAAAGTTCACTTGTTTAAAGGGCCCCATGGTCCTAGAATGTCCGCGGACCCATCCACCTTGGGAACAATGGCCAGGACAACAACTAGAGGGGCGCCAGTTCCACACGGAAGTGGGAGAAGTGCCTAGAAAAGGGGTGAGTGCTGAGCAAGTGGCACTGTTCCCTCAGACCCCTCCCACACACACAGCACCACAACGTGGTGAAATGGGTCACCCTCTACTGACAAATACCTAAGGCTCTGCCCCTTACAAAGTAACAGGAGCCAAAGCCCTACCTAAGACGCAGAGGCAAACAAACACAGGAGCCTGTCAAGATGAGGAGACAGAGAAGTATGGCCCAAAAGACAGAATGGGTCAAGGTTCCAGTGGGGGAACTAAGCAACAAGGAGATAGCCAATCTAACAAATGAGGAGATAACCAACATAACAGATGCAGAATTCCAAACACTGGTGATAAAGATGCCCACAGACTTGACAGATATGCCTATGAATGACAGATGCATAAGGGAAGAAGTGAAGGCTATGCTAAATAAAACAAAGGAAAATCCACACAACACCAGTGTTGAAGGGAAGAAAACCAAGGTTCCAATCAATGATTTAGAACATAAGGAAGAAAAAAACAGTCAGCTAGTACAGAATGAGGAAACAAGAATTGAAAAAAAAATGAGAGGCTTAGGAACCTCTAGGACAACTTTAAACATACCAACATCTGAATCATAGGGGGGCCAAGGGAGAAGAGGAAGAGCAATAAATGGAAAGTTTATGTGAAAAAATAATGAAGGAAAACTTCCCAAATTTGGTCAAGGAAATAGACATACGAGCCCAGGAAACACAGCTAGGCTCAAGGAGGACCACACCAAGACACATCATAATTAAAATGCCAAAGGTTCAAGATAAAGGGAGAACCTTACAAGCAGCAAGAGAAAAGCAGAGAGTTTCCTACAAAGGGGTGCCTTTAAGACTGTCAGCTTGAGGTGAAGCTGCCTCCAACATCCTAGGCTCAGTTGGAAACTGCTCTATCCAGCAGAGGTTTCATGACCACAGTGGAACAAATTTACCAGGACATTTTATTATGTCTGGGGGAAGGAAGATGGCTGCTCTCTCTAGGGGAAACAGCAGCTAGACCTCCTTTCCTCATGCCTTTTATTGAAGAGGATATCCATGGGAGATACAAGGTCAAAATTCATGAATCATCAATAGCTTTTAGGTGTTTGGATTACAGCTGACAATAACAGATTACATGTACCAGTACAGAGGGCACAGTGATCAGTCTGTCAGGGGCCATCAAATATCTTGATACCACACTGGCATTAAGTGCAAGGTTTCATACATTTCTTGCTAGAGATTGTTTATGTTACATTAAATATAAGAAAAGCAGATCAAGTTCTAAAGCATAATAAGCATTCTTTAAATATAATTCCCATGGAAACCCTCTGAGTGGTTTTGAGTTATGTTCCATGCTCAACCTTATGTTGAGACTTAAAGAGAAGCACAGCCGGAATGCCGGTGGCAGGTCATGCTCGGCTGGGGCTACATTTCCCTAAGCCACAGGAGTGGTTCCCTACATCAGCTGATTTCTCAAAAGAAACTTTCCAGGCAAGAAGGGGCTGGCAAGAAGTATTTAATGTGATGAAAAGCAAGGACCTACAACCAAGATTACTCTATCCAGCAAAGCTATCATTTAGAATGGAAGGGCAGATGAAGTGCTTCCCAGACAAGGTAAAGCTAAAGGAATTCATTATCACCAAGCCATTATTATGTGAAATGTCAAAGGGACTTCAGAAAAAGAAGATCAAAATTATGAGCATTAAAATGACAACAAACTCACAACTATCAACAACTGAACCTAAAAAATAAAAACAAAATCCAACTAAGAAAACCAGAATAGGAACAGAATCATAGGTATGGGGATCATTTGGAGGGTTATCAGCTGGGAGGGGGGAGGGGAGAAATGGGGAAGTGGTGTTGGGATTAAGAAGTATAATTGTTTGATACCAAATAGGGGAAGTTAAGAATAATATTTAAAAAGGGTGAAGCCAAAGAACTTATATGCACAACCCATGGACGTGAACTAAGAGTGGTGGATTGCTGGAGGGAAGGGGGGTACTGGGAAGAGGGGAGCAAAGGGAAAAAAATTGGGACTATGGTAACAACATAATCAATAAAATATACTTTTAAAAAAAGAGACATCTTGGTAATGATTTCTCACATATGACACCAAAACCACATACAACAGCAACAAGTAAGTGGAATTATATTAAAGTAAAAAGCCACTGCACAGCAAAGAAAGCAATCAACAGAGGGAAACTATAAAATGGTAGAAAATGTTGCAAACCATATATTTGATGAGGAACTAATATGCAAAATATATAAGTAACTCCTGCAACTCAATAGCAAAAATAACTCACTTGAAATGGGCAATAGACTAGAATAGACATTTCTCCAAAGACAACATACAAATGGAAAACAGGTACATAGGAAGATACTCAATATCACCAATTGTCAGGGAAATTAGATGTCATCTCACACTTGTTAATATGGACATTATCCCCAACCACCCCTTTCCCCACCTTCAAAAAAGAAGAAAACTTAAAATGAGGGTTTGGTAGAATGTGAATAAATTGGAAACTATATGCACTGTTGGTGGTAATGTAATAGTGCAATTGTTATAGACAACAGCATGGTGGTTCCTCAAAAAATTAAAAATAGTACTACCATATAATTCAGCAATTCTATTTCTGGGTATTTATCCAAAATAATTGAAATCAGAATCTAAAAGAGAGATTAGCACTCTCATGTTCATTGCAGCATTGTTCACAATAGCCAAGAGGTGAAAACAATCTGAAAGTTCATCAATGAGTAAATGGATAAAGAAAAGATAGTATACACATACAATAAAATATTATTCAACTCAAAAAAAAAAAAATGTCACCATAGGTAAGAACATTGATGAGGACATTAGGCTAAGCGAAATAAGCCAGTCACAGGAGGGCAAACATTGTATGGTACTATTTATATGTGGTATATAAAATAGTCAAACTCATAGAAGCAGAGAGTAGAATCATTGTTGCCAGTGACTGGGGGTGGGGGGGAGGAGAATTTCTGTTCAGTAGGTATAAAATTTCAGTCATGCAAAAGAAAAAAAAGGGGGGGATCTGCTGTACATTAACAACACTGGACTGTACGTATTATATACTTTTGTTGAGGCTGTTTTTTTTAACCACAATAAAAAAAAGGCATCTAGATGTGAAATAAAGATGTAAGACTAGCTCCATTTAACATCTTGTTTACAGAAAATCCTAAGGACTCCACAAAGAAACTATTAGAGCTTGTAATCAAGTTCAGCAAAGGTGTAGGTAACAAAAACAACACCAAAAAAGTCAGGTGTACTTTTATAATTAGAAATAAATAACCTGAAAATGTAATTAAAAAAAAATAATTCCATGTATAATAGCATCAAGAGGAATAAAATAATTTAAAACAAATAAAACAAGTCCCAGAGTAGTATACTAAAGACTAAAAATAAGGGGATGAGTCAGCACTGGGACCCAGTCGGCTGCTTCCCCAGTCCTCCCCCGAAAGCCACCGCGCCAAGCTCTCCCCAGGCATCTCTGGTCCTCTCTGCCTTCCCTCCACTAGAGCCCAGGTCTTACCCATCTTTGTGGAATATCTTAATTCGACTGGTAGTTCTGAAACCTGCGGGATTATCAGAACTGTCTAAAGAGTTACACCTGAGTTTCTCCACTTCCACACTGTTAATATTTGAGGCATCTGACTCAGTCTTCAGAACCTTTCAAGTGATGACTAATTCTCCAGGGAGGGCAGAGAAGCCATCTGTCTGCTCCTGTGGGGCAGACAGAACTCACCATGAGCTCTAAAAGAAAAAAACAGCAAGTTCTTGGAAGTCGTGTTATTTCTAGATCCGATTTTGCATGAGTATCAGCTTGCAGTTATACATTCTCAGGAGAGACCCTACTGCTCCTACCACTGAAGAAAAACACTAAGAATGACAAAATGACTTTATCATAACTATGTGAACTGGCATTTTTGCCCTTTTCACAGGGAGAGCATGGACACAATCCCCCACTACTACAAGTTATGCAGTTGAGTTTCCCGCATTTGGGGAGATCGCGGGGGTCAGCACATTTGAGGGCAGAGGATGGGCCTCGCCCTGGGAGGAGCACCTTCGTGATCATGGTATCTCCCCTGCTAGCCCCGCATCAATGCCTGATATACATCAAACCTCCAGATAATGCTCCACTTACCTGCTGAAGAACGACGGAAAGAATGTTGAAGCATCCAGAACACCTGACGTGCAGTACCTGGACCACTAGCCATTTAGAGGAATACCATCTTGGACCAAATCAGGGGCTAAGAATGCAGGACTCATTCTTCTCAAGAATGTACTTTTCACCCTAAGAACCCTCAGCTTTTCTCTCTCCTCAACACTCTGGGTATTGCCTAGTTGATTTTCTGGCTTGCAAACACTAAGACTCCTTTGAATAAATCTTTATCACTTTTTCTTCTAGCCAAAGCCTCCTGAATCATTCACACTTAGTAGACATACATAAAGCTAAAACCTATTTATAATAAAATTAGAATATTAGATAAAAAAAGACTAAAAACAATAGTATATACTTAAAGACTTAAATAAATAAATATATCTCATGTTTATGGATTGAAATACTTAATATTGTTTGATGGCAATATTCCCTAAATTAATATGTAGATTAAAAGTAATATTTATCAAAATCCCAGCTGATGATTTTTTCAGAAATTGACAATTGATCCTAAAATTCATATGGTAGTGCAAGGAACCTAAATAGCCAAAAAATCTTGAAAAAGAAAAAAATTAGATGACACATTTTTCAATCTCAAACTTATTTCAAAGTGACAATAGTCAAAACATATGCATAAAGGCATAAGGATAAATATATACATCAATGGAATACAACTGAGAATCCAGAAATAAACCCATAATTGTAGGGGCAATTGATTTTCAACAACAGTGACAAGACAATTCAATGGATAAAGTATAGTCTTTTCAACAAATGGTGCTGGGATAAATGGATATTCACATGCAAAAGAATAAAGTCGTGCCCCTCACACTGTATTAAAATTTTAACTCAAAATGGATCAAGTATCTAAATGTAAAAGCAAAGACTATAAAACATAGGTATAAAACTTCGTGGTCTTACATTAGGCAATGGTTCCTTATCTATGACACTTAAAATAGAGCCACCAAAAAATAAAATAAAATAAAATAAAATAAAATAAAATAAAAAGATAAATTCAACTTCATCAAAATAAAAACTCTCGTACTACATAGTATATGCTCAAGAAAGTGAAAATACAACGTTCGGAATGGGAGACAATATTTGTAAATCATATATCTGACAAGGGTATAGTATCCAGAATACATAAACAACTTTTAACAACTTGACAATTAAAGGACAACCCAAAAATGAAAGTGAGAAAAGAATTTAAATAGGCATTTCTTTTATTTAAGTATATTTAGTTGATCATTTTGTTACATTAGTCCCAACTTTTTTCCCTTTGCTCCCCTCTGCTTGGTAATCCCCTTCCCTCCAGCAATTCCACCCCCCTTAGTTCATGTCTATGGGTCATGCATGTAAGTTCTTTGGCTTCACCCTTTCCTATATTATTCTTAACTTCCTCTTGCCTATTGTGCACCAGCCAATTATGGTTTTTATTAGTGTATCTTTTGATTATGTTGTTACAGTAGACCCAATTTTTTGGCCCTTCTCTCCCCTCTGCCCTGTACCCCCCTTCCCTCCAGCATTCCCACCTCCCTTAGTTCATGTCCATGGATTGTGCATATAAGTTATTTGGCTTCATCCTTTCCTATGTTATTCTAACCTTCCCCCTGTCTATTTGGTACCAACCAATCATGCTTCTTAATTCCTGCACCATTTACCCATCACTCCCCCTGCCCCCTCCCAGCTGATAACCCTCCAAATGATCCCCATACCTATGATTCTGTTCCTATTCTGATTTGCTTAGTTGGATTTTGTTTTCATATTTTAGATTCAGTTGTTGATAGTTGTGAGTTTGTTGTCATTTTAATGTTCATAATTTTGATCTCCTTTTTCTTAAGTAAGTCCCTTTGCTGGATAGAATAATCTTGGGTATAGGTCCTTGCTTTTCATTACATTGAATACTTCTTGCCAGTAGCTTCTTGCCTGCAAAGTTTCTTTAGAGAAATCAGCTGATAGTCTTATAAGTACCCCTTTGTAAAAAACTCTCTGCTTTTCTCTTGTTGCTTTTAAGGTTCTCTGTTTATCTTGAAACTTTGGCGTTTTAATTATGATATGTCTTGGTGTGGTCCTCTTTGGGTCTAGCTTGTTGGGGACTCTCTGTGCTTCCTGGCCTTGTGTGTCTATTTCCTTTGCCAATTTGGGAAGTTTTCCTCCATTATTTTTTCACATAAGCTTTCAATTTCTTGCTCTTCCTCTTCTCCTTCTGGCACCCCTGTGATTCAGATGTTGGCACGTTTAAAGTTGTCCCAGAGGTTCCTCAGCTTCTGCTCATTTTTTTCAATTCTTTTTTTATTAAATATATTTTATTGATTATGTTGTTACAGTAGTTTCAATTTTTTTCTCATTTGCTCCCCTCTGCCGAGTAACCCCCTTCCCTCCAGCATTCTCATGCATATAAGTTCTTTGACTTCACCCTTTCCTATATTATTCTTAACATCCCCCTGTCTATTTTGTACCAACCTATTATGCTTCTTAGTTCCTGCACCATATCCCCATTTCTCCCCCTCCACCCTCCCAGCTGATAACCCTCCAAATGATCCTCATACCTATGACTCTGTCTCTATTCTGGTTTGCTTAGTTGGATTTGTTTTTTTTTATTTTTAGATTCATTTGTTGATAGTTGTGAGTTTACTATCCTTTTAATGTTCATAGTTTTGGTCTTTTTTTCTTAAGTAAGTCCCTCTGACATTTCATATAATAATGACTTGGTGATGATGATCTACTTTAGCTTTACCTTGTCTGGGAAGCACTTCATCTGCCCTTCCATTCTAAATGATAGCCTTGCTGAATAGAGTAATCCTGCTTGCAGGTTACCTTTCATCACATTGAATAGTGCTTGCCAGTCCCTTCCTGCCTGCAAAGTATCCTCTGTGAAATCAGCTGATAGTCCTATAGGAACCCCCCTGTAGGCAACTCTCTGCCTCTCTCTTGCTGCCCCCAGGACTCTCTCTTTATCTTTCACCTCTGGCATCTCAGTCATGATGCATCCTGGTGTGGTTCCCTCTGGGTCCAGCTCACCCGGGACCCTCCATGCTTACTAGACCTGTATGTCCACCTCCTTCACAAAATTTGGGATGTTTTCCTCATTTTTTTCAATTCTTGCTTCCTCATTCTGCACTGGCTGTTTTTTTCTTCCTTATGTCCCAAATCATTGATTTGAACCCCTGTTTCCTTCCCTTCACATTGGGGTTTCATGTGGATTTTTCTTTTTTTCACTCAGCATAGCCTTCACTTCCTCTCATGCGTTTGCCGTACTCAAGCATATCTGTCAAGCCTGTGAGCATCTTTATCACCAGTGTTTGGAATTCTGTGTCTGTTAGGTTGTCTATCTCCTCATCTGTGAGGTTGGCTATCTCCTCGTCGCTTAATTTTCCCACTGGAATCTTGATCCACTTCCCCTTTTGGGCCATACTTCTCTGTCTCTTCATTTGACAGGCTCCTGTGTTTGTTAGCCTCTGTGTCTCAGGTAGAGCTGTCGCTCCTGTTACTTTGTAAGGGGCGGAGCCTTAAGGATTCGTCGGTACAGGGCAACCCGTCTCACCACGTTGTGACCCTGTATGTGGGGAAGGGCTCTGAGAGGGAACAATGCCATCTATTTAGCACTCACCCCTTTTCCCAGCACCTCTCCCACTTCTGCAGTGGACTGGCATCCCTCTAGATGCTGTCCTGGCCATAGTTCCCAGAGTGGGTAGGTCTGCAGACATTCTAGGACCTTGGGGACCCTTTAAGCAAGTGGACTCTGCTGAGAGACCGGCAGTTTCTTCCTCTACCCTATCCCCCACTAGTCTGCACAGTCAGAAGCAATGAGGCTTGATTTTCCCCAGTGCTGAGACTGTGAGCTGGGAATGCTCTCCAGGTGTCCCTTCTGACTTTTTAAAACATGTGACTGCACTTTCTGCCAGTCTTTTGCTGCCGCTGCTGCTGCCACCACACCTGGTCCTCTGTGCCCTGGCTCCGCCCCTCCTACCTGTCTGGATGAGTATTTCTTCTTTACATCTCTGTTTGCTGGACTTCCATGCAGTTTGGTTTTCTGGAACTTCTGGTTGTTTCTAGTTTTGAGGTAGTGGTATTCCTTCCTAGTTGTGGAGGGAGATGTAGCATGTCTATCTGTGCCTCCATCTTGGCCGGAAGTCTTTTTTTTCAATTCTTGTTCCCTCATTCTATACTGGTTGACTGCTTTTTTCTTCCTTATGTTCCAAATCATTGATTTGAACACCGGTTTACTTCTCTTCACCATTGGTTTTATGTGGATTTTCCTTTGTTTCACTTAGCATAGCCTTCACTTTTTCCCTTATGTGTTTGCCATACTTAAGCATATCTGTCAAGTTTGTGAACATCTTTATCACCAGTGTTTTGAACTCTAGATCTGTTATGTTGGCTATCCTCTCATCGCTTTGTTCTCTCACTGGAATTTTTATCTATTCTCTCTTTTGGGCCATACTTCTCTGTCTCCTCATCTTGACACACTCCTGTGTTTGTTTGCCTTGTGTCTTAGGTAGGGCTGTTGCACCTATTACATTGTAAGGGGTGGAGCCTTGGGTATTTGTCTGTACAGGCAATGCTTTTCACCACATTGTGGCTCTGTGTGTTGGGGAGGGGTCTGAGAAGGAACAATGCCACTTGCTCAGCACTTGCTCCTTTCCCAGTCACTTCTCCCACTTCTGTATGAGCCTGGCAACTCTATAGATGTTGCCCTGGCCGTTCCCAGAATGGTTGGATCTGTAGATGTTCTAGGATCCTTTAAAGAAGTGGACTCTGCTGACAGGCAGTTTCTTCCTCTGCCCCAACCCCAACTGGTTTGCACTGTCAGAAGCAATGAAGCTTTATTTTCCCTGGCGCTGAAACAGTGAGCAGTGAGGTCTGATTTGGGGCTGGAAGTGCTCCCCAAATGTCCCTCTCGACTTTTTTAAATGTTTGACGGTGCTTTCTGTTGGCCTGCTGCTGCCACCACTGCCACTGCCCTGCTGGCACCACACTGCATCCTCTCTACCCCAGTTCCACCCCTCCTACCTGTCTGGATGAGTATTTCTTCTTTATTTCTTTGTTTGTTGGACTTCCATGCAGCTCGATTTTCTGGAACTTCTGGTTGTCTCTAGTTTTGAGGTAGTTGTATTTCTTCCTAGCTGTGGAGGGAGATGCAGCATGTCTGTCTAGGCCTCCACCTTGGCTGGACATCCTCTCCATTTGCTTTTTGAATACCTAGATCCATTAGGTTATTTCAGCTCAGTTATATCCTTGGTTCTCTGCTGATGGAATAGAGGATCAGCATATGAGAAGAATGAGATATTCCCCATGGATTTTTTTCCTAATCATTTAACTTTCCAAAGTAGGGAATGGGATAATTTTTTTTTATTTTTCTATTTCTTTTGATCTCTGGCATAATTATGTCTGAAAAATATTCTTCCAGGAGTCAAATCACAGAAGAGCAAGTTGCTTGGATCTAAACTTATAGGCTGTTTTATTTTTCAAAAATAAAGTCTACTAACATTCTCATGACCTAAAATAATTCACTTTCTGTTCTAATCCTGTTGATTATGAAATAAATGACAGCAAAGCAAAGGGAATTATATAAATCCAGCTATCTAGCTTTTTATACACTCTCTAGCTGTCCTACATAGTAGAAAAAATTATTATTGCAGTCAAATTAAAAAAGACTGTTTTTCAATGGCTTCTTTTTCATTCCTTACAATGGTCTCAACATTGGCTACATATTGAAATCACCTGGTGAATTTTCAAATGCACTAATACCTCTGCCTATTCTCAGATATTTTAATTTGATTGGTCTGGCAATAATTTTAAAAGCCCAGCAACTAGAATTTTTAAAACTCACTGGTGACTGTAATGTATAACCAAGGTTGAGGACTACTGGTAAGCAATATTCTGGAATAAAAACTAAGGTACAGGACCACAGATCCAGGCCCCCAAATCTCCCCCTTATTGTACCTTCAAACTGAGTGGTTCTACATGTCTCTTTTACACCTCAGGAGTCTGCTTGTTGCTGTTCTTTTTTTTTTTTTTTTTTTTCTTTCCTAATATCTCACTCATCTTTTCCATGAGGTTTCATGTCTGACCAAAAACAAAAAAAAAGGTTTTTAGTTAGTTTCATTTGTTTGTTCTATTTCTAACACATCACAAAGATAAATATATGGATGAAAGTTGAGTGATGGTTATATTTTATTCTGGGAGGCCTTGGAGGGAGCAGGATTTTTCTTTCCTAAGCTCACACACTGCAGCGTGATTTAAGAGGAAAACAAGAAGTATTTTCAGAAGGAATGGAGAGAGAATAAAGAAGCCTGTTTAGGAAATATTGAAGATTCCTTGGCCTTCTAAAATAAACTAGATGACTGCAGATGTAAGTGAAAACCAATGTATTATGGCTCCTCAATACCATGCAGATAATGGATATTACCTGCTGAATGCAAGGCTCCATCAAATAGGAAAATGAAAGGTTCCAGAATAAAGCTCACTAGAAATACCGCATATTAAATTAAATAGGACATTTGAAAATCACATGGATGAATGCTGTTGAATAACAATAGTGAAAGTTACTCTTTCACTTCCTGCATTTTTATTTTAGAACCAATGAGTTAAGGAGTAGTAAGTCAAAGCACTACAGCCCCATCAGTCTTAAGCCCTCTGGAGACACTTTTTTAAACTAGTTTTGCTTAAAGTTTAAAGAGGATTTTCTCATAATAATTGTAAAGACTTTTTTTTTTAATTTGGAAAAATAGTAAGTCTTTTTCCTCTCTTTGTTTCTCCTTTTTTGAGCTCAAAATTTACTTGAGTTCATGATAAAAGCTAAAAAGCATACATAAAATGGTAAAGTGGCAGAAATACATCCTCTCTTATCAGTAATAACTTCAAATGTAAAAGGATTAAATTCCCCAATAAAAAGCAGAGACTGAAAAACGGATTTTAAAAAATCATCTAACTATCTGATCTCTACAACAGATGTACTTTATTCCAATGACACAAATGGCTTGAAAGTAAAAAAATAAAAAAGCATATTTCATCCAAATAGCAACCAAAAGATAATTGGGTGGCCATAGTTTTATCAGACCAAATAGATGTTGAGCAAAAGAACTATTACAAGAAATAAACATGGACATTATATATTGATAAAAGGATCAATCTTCATCAAGAAGATATAAATATTATGAATATATAAGTACAAAACAACAGAGCTCCAAAGTATATGAAGCAAATATTGACAGAATTGAAAGGAGAAATTGCTCTACAATAATAGTTGGAGACTTTAATACAATTTTCGATAATGGATAGAACACCTAGTCAGAAAGCAATAAGAAAAGAGTTGAACAACAATATAAAACAACTAGACCTGAGAGGCAATGTATTCTCTTTATTTGCAGTAGTTTTATCTAATGAACACTCGTTTAGCAAATATTAAATTATTACTCTTAGGAAAAAACAGGATTTGGTGCATGTATGACTCTACTAACAGCATTCTTATCAACCAATAAATATATAACCTTTTAAAATATATGTTTCTGTTCAAAGACATCTTATTTAATATATGTTGTTCATTCACTAACATTGAACTTATAGCCAAGAGAACTATAACTCATAACTAAATAAAGCTTATTTAACACACAGTTTCTCTGTAAGGCACATTACAACCTTCTTGCATATAAGAACACTACACAGCAATTTTGCAGTATACTGGAAAGCCATTTTAAAGAGCAAAATCACCAATCAAAAGCACAGAAATGTAAAAAATGTGACACTAAATAGATCATGAAAAGGACACTTATTTATAGCATAAGAGCTGAAACAAAAATAGCAGAGCTGGGAATATGCACCTCAGGCAATATATCTTTTACCTCTCTCAGCATGTATATCTCCACAAATGACTGCAAAGCATCCTAAGTATTGATTTCAGAATTACAAATAAATTGTAGTGAGTAGGATAATTGGGAAATATTGAATGTATAAACAATAAAGATCAACACTTCACTGAACAACAATATACACACTTATCTCAAGTGCACATGGAACATTCTCCAGACTAAGTCATATGTTATACCACAAAGCAATTCTCAATAAATTTAAAGATATTTGGATCATGCAAAGCATTTTCCTAGCCACAATATAATGAAAGTAAAAATTATTTTTTTAAAAAGGAAAAACTGGGAAATTAACAATTATTTGAAAATTAAAAAACAGAATATTAATCAATGGGTTAAAGAAGAAATCACAAGGAAAATTTTTAAAAGTTTTCAGAGAAATTAAAATAAAAATACAATATAAAACAAAACTTATGGGATGCAGTAAAAACAGTGCCCAGGGAGAAATGTATAGCCACAAATGCCTGCAATAGAAATAAGATTGTAAATCAATAATTAAAAAACTGTCAATAAAGAAAAATTTAGGACCAAATAACTTCACTGGTGAATTCCACCAAATATTTTTTTTTTAATTATCACAATTTTTTGCAAACTCTTTCTAAAAATAGAAAAGGAGGGAATACTTTCTTCTTCATTCTATAAAGTCAGCATTACTTTGATACCAAAGCCAGAAAAAACACATAACAAGAACAGAAACCTAAGACAAATATTCCTTATGAAGATAGATGCAGACGTTTTTGACAAAGTATAAGCAAATTGAATCCAACAGCATATTAATGTTCTATTCATCATGATGAAGTAGGATTTATCCCAGGAACACAGAGTGGTTCAATATAAGCAAGTCAACCAGTGTAATATAATACATTAGTAGAACCAAGATAAAAAAAAAACACAAGATCATCTCAGTTTTACCAACATCAGCACCCTCAGATGATAAAAATGCCCAGAAAACTAGGAATATAAGGGACCTTCCTTAACATGATAAAGAATATTTATGAAAAGCCCACAGCTAATATGATACTAAATGATGAATGGCTGAATAGTTTCCCACTAATATCATGAATAAGACTAGGGTGCATGCTATCACCACTGTTATTCACTGTTGCACTGAAAGTAATGCTGGCTTTACAGAATGAGTAAGGAAGTATTTCCCCCTTCTATTTTTTGGAAGAGTTGGGGAAAAATCGGTGATAATTTCTATTGAAATGTTTGGTAGAAATTAGACATGAAAAAGAATTTAAAAGCATATAAACCATAAATAAAGAACTAAAAGAGAAAGAAAACTTTTTATTTACATATGATATATCCTAGAAAACCCAAAAAAATACACAAGAAAGTTATTATAGCTAATAAATTAATTCAGCAAAGTTACCAAATACAACAACAACACAAAAAAGTCAGTTGTTTATATACACTGTCAATGAACAGTCTGTAAAGGAAGTTAAAAAAGAAATTACAGGAGCCTGAAGATGGCGGCAGAGTAGGTAGCAGGGTTGTCTGCTTACTCCCATCACGGAGAGGCTTGGACTACAAATATGGAGATGAGTGAGTAAGTGCAGATTTCAGATAGTGCCAGCAGGGAAGGGAGTGTGGGAGCATAGTGGAAAAGGGCAGAAGGCTCACCCACACTCTCAAGGGGAGTCGCTTGTCACCCCCAGCCCAGTCGCTGTGCACTCCAACCCGGCGCCACTGCTGCACCACACCCCAAAGGGGCAGCCTCAGACCAGCTCATTGGCTGTGATCTGCTTGGAAACTGTCACTTGCCATAGGCGCTGGGACCAGCGGAGTCCTGGAGGAAGATAATAGGAAGGTTTCCTTGAAACAGCTGGAGGTGTGGTAGGACAGCGAGCAGCCTAGACTGTGGGAAGCTGTATGAACTGAGTCTAGGTGGGGACCCCCTGGGCTGGCTAATCTGGGCTGGCAACCCTGCACCCCAGGCACTTGCATCACAGCACCACTGAACGAAAAGGAGCGGAACTAAGCCGGGGAGAGGGGCCCATACAGGAGAGCTGCAGTGGAAATGCAGACTCAGTGGGGACCCCAGGCAGGCAAGCAGTGCGCACAGGCAACAGTGAGATGCTGCCAGCCAGGGACAGAAGCAGCCCGGTGCTGTGGCTTGGTGCACAGAGACTTCTTGGGAGGAGGATCGAAGACAGGACCCAAGGCTGGGCAGGGACTAGGGACATGTGCACTGGCTTGCCAGCAAAACAACATTACTAGAGAAGCCTGAGGATTGCTGGAGGGAGCCGCAGGACAAATGGGAAGAGACCCAACTCAGTACGGCTCACAGCAGAAAGTTGCAGCAGGCCTATGAGTGACAGAAAAGCAGCCACAGAAACCAGCCAGATCTCACAGCCAGCCAGCCAGCCAGAAAACATTTGAAACTCGTGGAATTTTGCATAGGTATAGATCCAGAAAAAGAAGACTGCACACAAAGGTCGAACTGAGTAAAAATGCCTTTTTTTTTTCTTTTTCTTATTTTTCTTCCACTTTTGTTTTCTTCCCCTTTTTTCTCTTCCTGTTTTTCTCTTCCTTTTTATTTTATTTTATTTTTTTCTTCCCTTTTTAAAAAACACTTTCTTTAATCTGTTCCCTACCTTCTCTCCCTCCTATCCTTCTTCTTTAATTTTTGTTTGTTTGTTTGTCTGTTTTGTTTAGCCTCCCTTTCACACTAAACATATAACTGCCATTTAAACCTAATACTATACACTTCCATTTTCTCACTTTATTCTGCATTCTTCCCTCTCTTTTTTAACATATAATGTAAATATTACTTACTGTCTTGCATAGCCTTGACCCTACTTGCTACTACTACTATTCTATCATCTTCCCTCTCAAAAATCATCTTTCTTTTATTTAAAACAACTCTTATCTGTTTCTCCTATAGTATAATAGTCTTAACCTCTCTACATTTATATTAATACTGGCTCCTTTGCTGCCAATAGTGGGATTGTGGATGGGGCATATTTTTGAGGGTGTGGGTTTCTTGCCTGGGTTGTGTGCTTATGTTTTAACAACACTTCCACAAAATAACTCAAGACACGGTGGGCAGAGTGACTCTCAATCAACTAGCCAGAAGGAAGGATCCACCAAAGAATAACTAAACTACAACCAGACAGCATAAACAAAGGTCATAAAGGGCATCCCAAGAGTGTCAGGCTCAGGATATCAAAGAGACTGCACCACTGAATCCCCCAGGTCTCCTATAAAGAATCTCATACCACAAAGGTAGGAAATCAAAGCAGACAAATCTAATAAATAAAAACAAACAAGAAAAATCCAATATGGGAAGACACAGAAACAACCTCCCAATGAAAGGAAAAGAGGAATCCCCAGAAAGAGAGATAGACAGAATACACAAAATCAACTATCAGACATGGAATTCAAAAGAATGGTAATAAAAAAGCTCTATGTACTTGACAATCTCAAAAAAAAAAAAAAAAAACTAAGAGAGACTCCAGGAAAATTACAGGAAACTCCAAGGAAACTACAAAGAATTGCAGGGAAGCTACAAGGAACTTACAGAGAACTACACCAGCATAAAAAAGGACATATAAATGATGAATAAGAACCAAGAAGAAATGAAGAATACAATTTCTGAAATGAAGAACACAGTAGAATCAATCAAAAGCAGGCTAAATGAAGCAGAGGATCAGATCAGTGAGTTAGAGGACAATGTAGAAAAAAGTTCCCAGACAATACAACAAAATGAAAAAAGATGAAAAAATAGTGAAGAGGGTTTAAGAGAACGGCAGCACAACATTAGACTATACAACACTGGAATCATAAGGATACAAGAAGGAGAAGACGAGGAGCAAGGGATAGAAAACCTGATAGGAAAAGCAATGACAGAAAATATTTCTAACCTGATGAGAGAAAAAGTCATGCAAGTCCAGGAAGCACAGAGGGTCCCAATGAAGATGAACCCAAAAAGGCCTAATGCAAGGCACATCATAATTAAAATGGCAACATTCAAAGACAAAGAGAGAATCCTAAAAGCAGCAAGAGAAAAACAGCAAATAACATACAAAGGGAGCTCCGAAAAGCATATCAACTGACTTTTCAACAGAAACACTACAAGCCAGAGAGAATGGTCAAAAATATTTCAAACAATGAAAAACAAAGGCCTACAACCAAGAATACTCTACCCAGCAAGGCTCTCATTCAAAATGGAAGGTGAAATAAGGAATTTCTCAAACAAAGGAAGACTAAAATAATACATCTCCACCAAACCAGCATTGCAAGAGATGCTAAAGGGAAAGCTTTAAAAAAAAGAAGAAAAAAAGGAAGGGAGAGGAATACGGGAACACTGGTACAAAGCGAAATGAATAAATATCTGAAAATAATAACCTTAAATGTAAATGGATTAAATGCTCAAATTAAAAAACATAGAGTAGCAGAATGGATATGAAAACATGACCCACATATATGCTGTCTACAAGAAACACACCTCAATACAAAAGATTTACACAGACTGAAAGTGAAAGGGTAGAAAAAAAGTATTCCAAGCAAACGGACATGAAAAAAAAGCTGGGGCAGCAGCTGTCTGATATAAGTATTCATATCAGACAAAATGGTTTTCACAGCAAGGACCATAAAAGAAAGAAAGAAGGACACTTCATAAACTTAATGGAAAATTCCATCAAGAAGATGTAGCCCTAGTAAACATATATGCACCTAACATAGGAGCACTCAAATATATAAGAAAAATACTAGAAGACTACAAGAAGGATATCAACAGCAACACACTCAGTAGGGGACTTTAACACTCCATTATCAACAATAGACAGATCTTCGAAGCAAAGAATCACCAAGGATATTGAGGCATTGAACAACACATTAAACCAAATCGACTTAACTGATATATATATATATATATAACTTTTCACCCCAAAGAAACAAAATATACATTCTTTTCAAATGTACATGGGACATTTTCAAAGATAAACCACATGATAGGACACAAAACAAGCCTCAACAAATTCAAGAAAATTGAAATTATGGCAGGCATCTTTTCAGTCACAATTCCCTGTAACTAGAAATCAACCTCAAGGAGAAAAATCAAAGACATCCAAACTCATGGAGAATGAATAACATGATATTAAATAATGAATGGGTTAACAACAATATCAAGGAAGAAATCAAGATGTTTCTGGAAACTAATGATAATGAACACACAACAGCCCAAAACCTATGGGACACAGCAAAAGCAGACCTGAGGTAAGTTCATGGCAATACAGGCCTACCTGAAAAGGATAGAAGAATCTCAAATAAAATATTTAAACTTACAGCAACAAAAACTAGAACAACAACAACAAACAAAGCCCAGGGTGATTAGAAGGAAGGAAATAATCAATATCAGAGAAAAATTAAATGACATAGAGACTAAACAAACAATTCAAAAAATCAACAAAACTAGGAGCTGGTTCTTTGAAAATATAAACAAAACGACAAGCCTTTAGCCAGGTTCATCAAGAAAAAAAAGGGAGAAGACCCAAATAAAATCAGAAATGAAAGAGGAGAAATCACGACTGATATCAAAGAAATACAAAGGATTGTAAAAAACTACTAAAAAAAACTGTATGGCAAGAAATTTGACAACCTAGATAAAATGGACAAAATTCTAGAAACATATAATCTTCCAAAAATGAATCAAGAAGAAGCACAAAGCCTGAACAGACTAATAGCAAAGAATGAAATTGAAACAGTAATCAAAAATCTCTGAGCACACAAAAACCCTCAACAGGATGGCTTCAAGGGTGAATTATACAAAACATTTAGGGAAGAACTAACTCCTACCCTTCTCAAACTATTCCAAAAAATCTAAAAAGAGGGAAAAATTCGACACTCTTTCTATAAAGCCAGTATTACCCTAATTCCAAAACCAGGTCAAGACAAAACAATGAAAGAAAACTACAGGCCAATATCACTGATGGACATAGATGCTAAAATCCTCAACAAAATATTGGCAAAGAGGATCCAGCAACACGCTAAAAAGATCATACACCACGATCAAGTGGGATTCATTCCAGGAATGCAAGAATTGTTTAATATTAGCAAATCAATAAATATAATACACCACCTAAACAAAATGAAAGACAAAAATCACATGATCATATCAATAGATGCAGAAAAAGCATTTGATAAAATACGACACTCATTTATGATGAAAACACTCAGCAAAATGGGAATAGAGGGAGCATACCTCAACATAATTAAGGCCATATATGAAAAACCTGAAGCCAACATCATACTCGATGGACAAAAACTGAAAGCATTACCCCTGAGATCAGGAACAAGATAAGGATGTCCACTATCTCCACCCCTTTTCAACATAGTGTTGGAAGTTCTAGCCATAGCAATCAGACAAGAAAAATAAATAAAAGGCATCCAAATTGGAAAAGAAGAAGTAAAATTGTCATTATTTGCAGATGACATGCTAGGATACATAGAAAATCCTACAGAGTCCACTAAAAACTACCTGACACAAGCAAATTTGGCAAAATAGCAGGGTACAAAGTAAATATACAGAAATCTAAGGCATTTCTGTACACCAACAATAAAATCTCAGAGACAGAGACAAAAAAGAAAATACCATTTACTATAGCAACAAGAAAAATAAGGTACCTAGGAATAAACTTAACCAAAGAGATGAAAGACCTGAACTCAAAAAACTATATAACACTGAAGAAAGAAATTAAGAAAGATAAAAATAAATGGAAGCATATACCATGTTCCTGGATGGGAAGAATCAACATCATTAAAATGTCCATACTACCCAAAGCAATTTACAGATTCAATGCAATCCCTTTTAAAATATTAATGACATATTTCACAGACCTAGAACAAATCCTCCAAAAATTTATATGGAACCAAAAAAGACCCTAAATAGCCAAAGCAATCTTGAGACAGTAGAACACAGCAGGAGGAATCACAATACCAGACATCAAACTATACTACAGAGCCACTGTGATCAAAACAGTCTCGACTGGCATAAGAACAGACATATAGATCAATGGAACAGAATAGAGAGCTCAGAAATAAACCCAGAACTATATGGTCAACTAATATTTGACAAAGGGGGAAGGATCATAAAATGGAGTTAGAAGAGCCTCTTCAATAAATGGTGCTGGGAGAACTGGACAGGGACATGCAAAAAAATGAAACTAGACCACCACCTTACAGCATACCTCACAATTAACTCAAAATGGATCAAATACGTAAATGTAAGCCATGACACCATAAAAGTTCTAGAGGAAAACATAGGCAGGAAAATTTTAGATATCCCACATAGCAATATTCTCACCGATACATCTGCTAAGGCAAGGGAAATGAAAGAAAAAATAAACAAATGGGACTACATCAAACTAAAGAGTTCCTGCTCAGCAAAAGAAAATATCAGCAAGATGAAAAGGAAACCAACCATATGGGAAAACATATTTGCCAATGATACCTCAGACAAGGTATTGATCTCCAAAATATATAGGGAACTTATGATTCTCAACACCCAGAAGACAGACAGCCCAATTAAAAAATGGGCAAAGGACCTGAACAAACACTTCTCCAAGGAGGATACACAGCAGGTCCATAGACACATGAAAGAATGCTCAACACCAATAACCATCAGAGAGACGCAAATAAAAACCACAATGAGATACCACCTCACAGCAGTCAGAATGGCCATCATCAACAAATCAACAAACAAGTGCTGGCGAGGATGTGGAGAAACAGGAACCCTGGTGCACTGTCTGTGGGAATGCAGATTGGTGCAGCCACTATGGAAAACAGTATGGAATTGCCTCAAAAAACTAAAAATGGAACTACCTTTTGAACCAGCGATTCCACTGCTATGATTATACCCGAAAAATCCTGAATCCCCAATTCAAAAGAACTTACGTACCCCTATGTTCATATCAGCACTGTTTACAATAGCTAAGTGCTGGAGACAGCCTAAGTGCCCATCTGTAGATGAGTGGATCAAAAAACTGTGATACATTTACACAATGGAATACTATGCAGCAGAGAGAAAGAAGGAACCCCTGCCATTTGCAACAACATGGATGGAACTAGAGAGAATTATGCTTAGTGAAATAAGCGAGGCAATGAAAGAAAAATACCATATGATATTGCCTAATACAGGAGACTAAGGAACAACACAAACAAATGAACTAAATTGAAAAAGGTATAGAATAACAGTTAGGGGGGACAGGGGAGGGAGAAAAGGGGGATAAATAAGGCAACGGTTTAGTCAAAGAACATGTATAAATGACTCATGGACATGGACAATGGGGGGAGGGGGATATGACTGTGGGAGAAGGGGTGGGCTGAGGCGGGGAGCAATGGGGGAAAAATGGGACCACTGTAATGGAAAAACAATAATAATTTAAATAAACAAACAAATAAATATATAATAAAAAAGAAAATAAATTTCATTTATAAAAGTGTTCAAAGAATAAAATACCTAAGGAGTAAATTTAATCAAGGAGGTGACAGATATATACATTAAAAACTATAAAACATTGCTTAATGAAGTTAAAAAATACATATAAATGGAAAGGTATCTCATATTTGTTCATGGATATGATGATTTAATATTAAGACATAAATACAACCCAGAGAAACCTACAGATTTCATATAATCTCTAACAAAATGTCACTGCCTTTTTTGCAGAAATGGAAAATCTGATCTTCAAATTCACATGGAATTGCAACAAACTTTAAATAGTCAAAAAATTAAGAAATAACAAAGTTGAAGAATTTACACTTTCTGATTTAAAACTTACTACAAAATCATTTTTAAAAGAAACTTACTACAAAACTACAATTCAAGATGGTATTGTAAGGATATAAGAATAGATGGATAGACCAATAAATAGAATTCAGAGTCCAAAAATATACCTACCTATACATTATTACCAGTTGATTTTTAATAAAGATACAAGTCCATTCATGAGAAAAGAATAGTATTTTTAACAGATGGTGCTAAGACTATTGGATTTGCACTGCAAAAGAATGCAGTTTGATCCCTACTTCACACCATATTATAGAATTAAGTCAAAATGGATCAATGACCTAAATGTAAGAGAAAAAAACATAAAATTCTTAGAGAAAAACATAGGACTAAATCTTTTTATAACTTCAGATTTGGCAATTAACTTTTAGATATTTTGGATTTGGCAATTAATTTTTAGATATAACATCAAAACACAAACAAAAAATAGATAAACTTGAAAATTAAAACTTTCATACAATAAAATACATGAATGAGAAAGTAAAAAGACAAACCTATAGAAAAGGAGAAAATATTTGGAAACCATGTGTTTGATAATATATAAATTTCCAAAACAAAAAATTAACTCCTACAACTTAACAAAAAGACTAACAGCTCAAATGAAAAATGGGCAACAAATTTAAATAATTTAAATGGCCAATAAGCACATGAAAAATGTTTAATATAGTTAGCTTTAAGGAAATGTAAATCAAAATCACAATAATGTACCATTTTACACCCAATGAGATGGCTATTATCAGAAAGGAAAAAAAGAAAAATAACAAATATTGGTGAGGATGTGGAAGAAATTGGAACCTCATACAATTGGAAGGCAAAGTGGTGAGGCCACTGTGGAAAACAGTTTGACTGTCACAAAAAAAAAAAATACTGTTAATATAGAAGAACCACAGAGTTTAAAACAGGGACACAAACAGATGAATGGATAAGCAAAATTTGGTATATATATATATCCTGGCTGGTTTGGCTCAGTGGATTGAGCGTCGGCCTGCGAGCTAAGTGTCGCTGGTTCGATCTTCCAGTCAGGGCACATCAGAGAAGGAAAACTCTGACTCCAAAAAACCTCCGCTGCCTTGCGGCATACCTCTTCAGGGGAAAGGCTAAGGGAGTAAACCCCGACAGAAAATCTGGAGCCGGAGTCCCTAAGGCGGTTCGACATTGTAGTCAACACTGGCAACTCCTGCGGCGCACCTGAAGCCAAGCTGTATTGACTCCGTCTTTCCCTTGGACCCTTCAGCTGCGAAGAGAGGGGGGGTCTGCTGCATGGGCAACAGCAGACCCTCCATATCACCCTGCCCAGGCTCTGTAGCTTCAGCTTCACTGGAGAGGACACTCCAGCGTCATCGCAAGATGTCGATTTAACACGGGAGGTGACAGATACCGTGTCACTCCCGAGTCGGACTGCTCAGCCATTCTCGGCGGTGCAAATAGACTCTTAAGAAGCTACACCATCATCTCTCAAGACGGACGGCTGCCGAGATATATATATATATATATATATATATATATATATATATATATATATATAAGGTCTTTCCTGAAAAAGTCCAGCCATTGTTAATATTATGAGAAAGTTTTGCACAACATTTATGTAACCCGGCAACCAAAGAGAGTGGACTGGAATGCACATCTGTGAATAATGACAACTTCACTGTACTAGTCAGTGGGGGCAGTAGATGCCTTTCAGTGAGCATGTGTACTGTGTGGCCATCGCATTCAAAATGACTGGGTGAGTAGAGCAACAAATCTGCATCAAATTTTGTGTCCAGCTTGAACATTCCTCTGTGAAAACTATTCAGATGATTCAGAGGGCTTTTTGCGGATGATGCAATGAGTGCAGCACAAATAAAAGTGTGCCATGAACACTTCAAATATGGTCGAGAATCTGTTGAAAGTGATCCACATTCTAGAAGGCCTGCAACAAGCAGAACACTTGAGAATGTTGAATATGTACGGGCTGCAATAAACAAAGATTGGCAACTGACAATGTGAGAACTAGAAGTTGATCTGGGGATTCCAAAAACTAACTGTGTCCAAGATTTTGATGCAGGATCTTGGCATGAAAAGTGTCTCGGCAAAATTTGTTCTGTGGCTTCTGCTACCAGAGCAGAAGGAACATTGTGCTGTAGTTGCTAATGACTTGATTCAAACTGCTACCAATAAGCCAGATTTCCTCAAGAAGGTCATAACCAGAGATGAATTGTGGGTCTATGGCTATTGCAGAAACGAAGGCCCAGTCCTCCCAGTGGAATTGCCTGGTTCTCCATGCCAGAGGGAGGAAAAATGTGCAGCAAAGGCACAGCAAGATCAAGACCATATTAAGTGTGTTTTTTGATTGGGAAGCTGTTGTCCATCACAAGCATGCCCCTCCAGGCCAAACAATTAATAAGGAGTGCTACCTCAATGTTTTTTGTCAGTTGAGAGACTGCAATATAATGGAAACGGCTACAGCTATGGGCAACTGGTGATTGGCAGCTTCATCACAACAATGTGCTTGCTCATACATCATTATCTTGTGCAGAGTTTTTGGCAAAACATCAAGTCACCCAGGTGACTCAGAGCCACTACCGCTCAGATTTGGTGCCCCGCAACTTCTGGCTATTCCCAAAACTAAAATCACCTTTGCAAGGCAAGAGATTTCAGACTGTTGATAAAAATCAGAAAAATGGGACAGTGCATCTGATGGCAATTCCAACAAAGGATTTTGCAGAGTGTGTTGAACAGTGGAAGAGATGCTGTGAGAACTGTGTCTACTTTGAAGGGGACAGAGGCATCATTGAACTTTGTACAATGTTTCTTGTATTTTGTATCTTCTTCAATAAATGTCTCTATTTTTCATATTAAATGACTGGATGCTTTCTGGACAGATGTACTGGTATATAAAAAATGTAGTTCTGATGCATGCCACAACATATATAAACTTTAAAGATTGTATGCTAAGTAAAATAAGCCAGATAAAAAAGGAAAAATGTTGTACTTACCACATATATAAATATCTAGAAAAGACAAATGTGTAGAGAAAAAGTAGATTGGAGGTTATTAGGGGGTGGAGTGAGAGGAAAATCATGAGTTATTGCTTAATGGTCACAGAGTTTGTTTGTAGTGATGAAAAAAATCTGTAACTAGATAGTGGTGACGGTTGTACAACTTTGTGACAATCATCAATGCCACTGAATTGTTCATTTTAAAATGGTTAAAATGACTAATATTATGTTATATAGTACCACAATAAACAACCAGATGTCACCTATAAAAGATAGGTACTGATTTTCTTTTGTAATTCTTAGTAATTTGATAACCATCCCCAAAATAGCTTATGAAGAAAGCAGCACACTGAAATACGTGGCATTTAAGTACATATGTTACCTCCCAAGGGGAATACTTTGAAAGCTAACACTCTTTTAGTGGTCCTGGTCTTCCTGAAAAATCATCATGTCTCGATGGTCTATCCCTGCTCATTCATGGGAATGAAATGTGTAATGCATGGCTGGCAGTTTCTGACACACCAGCAGCCTTCCTAGAATGACAAGTGTTATTTTAAGATAGGCCCTGCCGCACATTTTCAAGTGGATGCTGCTCTTTGAGAATCACAGCTGAATTTCCAAGTAGTAATATGAAAGTGCACAAGGAATGTAAAGTTCTAAGAAATGCATCAACAACTTGTAGATGTGATTTCTTTACCTTTTCTTCACTTATAAACCTTGGAGTGATCCAGGACTTAGTCTCCAGTGATATTATCTTCTCTACCAGCTTTAACTGTCTAGATGATCTTATCAGTCATATGACTTGAAATATCATCAGTGCTTTGACTCCAGATTTCTACCTACAGCCCAGACTTCTATCCTGAACTCCAGACTCATGCATATGCCTATTCGATATTTTATTTGGTATATTATTACATAGTGTCTACTTTGTGTTAGTCACTGTACCAGGAACCATACATGTGTTGCTTTACTAAATCCTCATAAGAATTTATCATTGTGCCCATTTTACAGGTAAGGAAACTTAAGACACGTAAACTAAATATACCTAGGTCACATAGCAAGTAAGGGGCAAAGCTGGAATTTGAACCAGGTAGTCAGGCTCTAGAATCCATGCATTTAACCAATACACTATTTTGTTCTCTGCTGGGATGAATAACAGACATTACAAACTTAACATGCAAAATTCAACACTTGCTTTATCCCCAAAAGCCATAACATCTTCAGTCTCCCAGTTACTTAGTCCAAACACATTGGATAATCCTTGAGCCTTTTCTTTCCCTATTAACCCACATCCAATCCATGCACAAATCCTTCTGGATATATTTAACACTTTTCTCTCCACCTCCACTGCCACTTGGGCAAAACCATCTCTCCCCTGGCCTTCTACCTGATGCATTAGCTTTCATTCTTGCCTCTTCAGCCTGTTCTCCACATAGCAACCAAAATAATCCTTTTAAAAGATAACTCAGATCATATCTCTCCAGGGCTCAAGACTCCCTCTCTAAGTGAAATCCAAAGTGTATGCTATGACCTACAAAACCCAATGTGATCTTGTCCTTGCTGCCTTAGTGACAGAAAAAGTTATCTAGTCTCATTCTCCTTTTTACCCCAATCTTGTCTCACTGACCTTCCTACAATTCCTGGAGCATGTGAAGAGTGCTCCAGAAACAGGGTTTAGATCTTCCCCACAGCCCATGATTGGGGGGTAGGAGAAAAGAAAACACAGCTTTTTAGGTACTTTGCATATCTATGGAAAGTTGGTAGCTAGATAATAGCTGTGATACAGCTATTGACTTTCAGGAGTTAAAAGGAGAGGCTTGATGGAGGGATGCCATGACGTAGGAGCAGGTTGTAGCAGTCATGTGAGATGGAGCAAGCAGCTGTGTAGTCGTGGCCAGGATTCAGCCATGCAGCCTGGGCTAGTAGGAAAGCAGGGGCCTGCTGCTGCTTTGATCGTGCCCACTCTAGCTGACTCCAAAGCCACTAAGGACTCTGCCTTGCAGACCCGGACTCTATCTGGACTCTTGGAACTTGGGGCATATGCAAAGGACACTCTCATAGGACTTGTACCTTTCCTGGACTTCACCGTGATCCAGTGTAATGTGACATGTGCTTTTCTAGACTAGTATATGGAGGCTGATGACATTACCCATATCCTGAAGGAGAAAGCTGACAGATTAGACATGGAGAACTACTGGCCTTGGTTTTGATGTATTTTTTTCCTCTTGCCTGTCTGCTTGTTGTTGGAAGTATCCCATGAATAGCTCTCTTACTCACGTTAAGTCTTTCCTCAAAAATGCTCTTATCAAAATAACAAGTGCCGAAGAGGATGTGGGAAAAAGGGAACCCTGGTACACTGTAAGTGGGAATACAAATTGGTACAGCCACTATAAAAAACAATAGGGAGTTTTCTTAAAACTTAAAAATATAACTATTATATAATACAGTAATTCCACTTCTGGGCATATATCCAAAGAAATTAAATCACTATCTCAAAGACATAATCGTACTCCCATTTTTATTGCAGCATTATTTTCAATAGCCAAGACATGGAAACAACCTATGTGTCTATAGATGAATAAATGAATAAGGAATATGTGGTATATATATAATGGAATATTATTCAGCCATAAAAATGAGGAAATTCTGCCATTTGCAACAATATGGATGGATCTTGCTAAGTGAAATAAGCCATACAAAGACAAATACTGTATGATCTAACTTATATGTAGAATCTAAAAAAGCCAAACTAATATGAACAGGGAATAGAATGATGGATGCCATGCTGAGAGGTGGCAGGCCTGGTGGGGTTGGCAAATGGGGAGATGTTGGTCAAAGTGTACAAACTCCCAAGTAATTTCTGTGGATAACTGCTGTGGGGAACTGGGGCTCAAACCTACTGAAAATTGTGGGGAAAAGTGTGCAGAACACACCTCAAGACTTCTTACAGATGGTCTATGAAGCTGGGGTATTTCTCCAATACCAATGTCCCTCGTTGGTTAAGGGTTGCTCCTGAAGTTTGATTTGCACACTTCTGTCCTGACCCACTTGTGGCCAGAAGCAGACCCAGGAAGTGTTTCAGCCTGAAGGGAACTGGCGGAGGTGACCCCATGGTAGGCTGAGAGAATACTGATGGAACAGTAAGAGTGTCTGCCACACAGATGCATGTGTAATCAGAGAGCAAAGCCCAATGCCGCCCAGACGTTATTCCACCACTAGCCCAATCAGCTCCACATTAAACTTCAGATTTATGCAGAATTCTTGGACTCACCTATTCCCTACATCCTACCATCCAGTTAGTCTTCCCCATGGGTTATTTTTATTTACCCAGCTTGATTCACTCATTTTTTCAGTAAATATTTGTAAAGTCTCGTATTTGTGTCTGGTCAAGGTATGGGAACACAAAGATGAATAAGGCATTGTTTTGTCCTCAAGAATTCTTCTCACAGGTTAGTAGGGGAGGTGTAGGAGAGGCCAACAATGTTGGGGAGACTGCAATGTAAGTGAGTAAAGAAGGAAGCAACTGTAAACATTTGTCAAAACGTATTGGATAGTACATTAAAAATGAATGAGTAAATGAAAAAATTGTAAAAATTCATATGTAAATTATACCTCCATAAAGTTGACAAATATTTAAGTTACCAAAAAGCTAGGGGAAAAAAATAAGCAATTAGACCTTAGCACTTTACACCCCAGTATATAGAGACCACTGTTATGAAAAAATAGATGCTGAGCCAGGAAAATTTCCAAAACTTTAACAGGTGTCTGAATAGCACAGAAGGCTTGTAAAAACACAAATGGTAGAGCTTGCCCCCAGAATTTCTAATTCAGTAGGTTAGAGGTGACACTGATCATTTGCATTTCTGATAGATTTCCTGTAAGGCTGATGTGGCTGATCACAAGACCACACTTTGAGAATCATAGCTCTAGGGAGAGTATGTTGCTAAGGAAATTCATTTCAGTCATAGTAAGAGATGGACTATAGAATGCAACATTTGCAAATGAATAATAAAATAATGTTTATTTTATTTAGAAAGTTACGCTGCTACATAAGAGAACTGCTGGGTTGTTAGTCTGTTTCTTTATATGGGTAATGGTTATATGGAGGTGGTTACTTTATCAAATTTCACTGAGACATACACTTAGGATTTGTGCACATTTCAGTATCTGTCAAACTGAATAAAAATTTCACTCTGAAAAGGAAGAAAATAAGGAATGTGTGGTCCATTTTCATCCAAGCAGCCCCCTTGTTGAGGGCTTTTTGACACATTCTCATGTATGTTTTATTTAGAGGCACTAATAACCTGGTGTAAGAAGAAATCATGAACTTTCACTAAAGAAGTTTAGAGGTATGTCATTACTTCAGACATTCCTATATAATCTAAGATGTGGTGGTCTTGATGCTTGGCAATCTAAGGAGAAACAGAAAATTAACTCAAAACATTTTCTTCATACCCCTAGAGAAGCAGACGGAGGCTAGTGTTTGCTAATGGAAAAATGCAGCCCTGAAAGAACAATCATTTGCATCTCAAACATTAAAAATCAATCACAAACAATACTTGGTACAGACACAGAACAGTTTTTAGAGAACTACACTGAATTTATTCCTTTCACATTTCTTTCAAAAGGTTTTGTTTTTGTTTTGTTTGTTTTGCAATGGGAGCAGTTCCAAGAACTGGAGTGTCACAATAGCCACAAATATTATTAGCCTGAAGAATTTTTGGCACTGGAGTTGCTGTTGTGATTAGAACATTAGAATGGCACAGAAGTCAGTGTGAGAGGCCTTGTGCTACCAGGAAAGGAACATTGGGTTCCAATAGCACCTGTAAATTACCCAACACTCTGTAGCATCAGGCAGGTCTATTCCCTGCCTTCTGTTTGCTGTGCAATTGTTTACAGTTATGAGATGCCATGTTCTTCTCCCTCTTGGCATTAAACAGCAATTCCACTGAGGTTATAATAATTGTACTGAGCGCTTGTACACCTGTACAGTGCAGAGCCATGGCAAAGGCTCTTGACATGCTGTGTTATATTGATCAGAATCTGAGCCCAGCTCTTCCCCTGCTTCGTGTTAGAGCTCAGATTTGGTGAAGGCAGTAGAGGGATGTGCTTTCATCTCCCCCTGGTGTTAGGTCTTTGGAATAGCAATAACATCTGACCTTGCGGTCCCTTCAAAGCTAATCAGTGAAAGCTAGAGGTGGATTGACCAACCCAGACTGATGAGCATGAGATTAAAAAATTGAATCGCCACATAAATAGCCTGTGAGTGATGGAGGTGGGGGTAGTAGGGAGAGGAAAAACTCAAATTAAGATGAGCCTTTTCTATGGGAATGCTCTACAGTCATTTTCTGTGAGCAAAAGAGAAGAATCATTCAAGTGCATTGTTGTTGCACTCAGGTACTGGTGCTCAAGGAGACACATCTGAATTCATGAGGGACACTGCCTGCCAGATGTCCCAGTGGGAGCACAGAGATGGGGGTGCTGCCATTCATGGTGACTGAGTTTTTCTGCTTCATGACTCACACTGTAAAATAAACCATAGGCAGTTTACTAAAACTCTCTAGGTCACACATTTACTTATATGTACAATTACAAATGTGCGTAGGTAATTACCACCAATGTCTAGACCTTATTTAGCCACTAAAATATCTCCTCATTTGAGTACTGTGGGTAGTCTTAGCTAAGAATATCTTGGTAATGTTCACAGCCTGGTATTGCTCCGGGATGTCTTTGCCATACTGGCTCTGTTTTGATTCATTTCCTTTGTTTATTTCTTACATTAATATGTCTGTTTTCTGGCATTATTAATATACAAATTATGAAGAATACCCAGCTGCTTTCAGCCATAACTTAACAGAGATAATAAGATAATTTTTATTTTCCATTGTTTCTGCCTTTTCTGTTTCACACTGAGACACAGCATACAAGGTGCAAAATGTTGGCCTTCCTAATGGGGACTGTCAGGTCCTGGGAGCTCTGGGGCCTGCTCTATGCCTCCAGCTTCATCATGTTCCATTTCTCCATCATGTCAGCTAAACTGGCCTCTTTCTGGTTCTTAGTACACCAAACTGCCTCCCACCACAGGGCCTTACACATGCTATTAATCTGTTTAAACCCCTCCTTTTTCAGTTCCCCATTATTTCCATATAGTTAATTCTTAGGAGTTAAAAGAATATATTCTTAAGTCAGAGTGCCTGTTTCTGTCCTAATCTTTCAGTTATTGGCTATTTACTTTGGTCAATTTACTTAAATTTGCATTATCTATAAATATTATTCCTATTACCACTTCAAGGTGTGGTTATAAGAATTATATGACAATACCTGTACAGCACTTAGAATGGTATCTGACAGCTATTATTATTATTATTATCCATCCTTATATATCAGCTCACAATCAGTTTCTCATGAGAACTTTCTCTAATCCTGGTTGAAGTTAGATTCCTTTGTTAGATGCTTTCAGAAGACTTCTGTCTTTCCTTTAAAGGACTAGTATAGTCTGTAACTTAGATTTGTAGTTTCACATCCATCTCCTCAGTCTGGAATGTTCCATGAGAAATGAGGCCATGTCTGTCTTTTCTTATTACTATATCTTCAGGTCCCAACACATAGTATGTAGTCAGTAAACATTGCCTATTATGATTGCTGAATGAATATCTAAATTTCTCTGAAAGCCTTCTGCTTTGCATTAAATGGGGGAAAGGAAGGGAAGGGAAAGGGGAAGGGGAAGGGAAAGGGGAAGGGGAAGGGAAGGAAAGGGAAAGGAAAGGAAGGGAAAGGAAGATACCTCTCTGAATAGAAGCTGGGTGGAGATCATAATCTAGACTCAAATACTCTTCTTTTCTATTCATTTCCAGTCCCCCAAACTGTAGCAGCCAAGCTCAAGAGCTTCCATCTTAAAACTAAAAAGTATTTTGTTTGGGGCATATGAGGCCTTTGTTGTTTAACTCTTTGGGACTCAGAATACATGAGTTACAAAAACCCTTTGACAACCTGGGTTCCAGGGCAGCCTGACCTTGGAGCTGTGGGATGATGTTGAAATTGGCCACTGTGTGGATTTGGCCATTGGGATCCCTTTTAATAATAAAACCATCCTTTTTAATTGTAAGTGATCATTGTCTTCTCCCCTAAAATTGAGTGCTCACTCAGTTATACCAGTTATGGCCCAAAACCATTCAGGAACAGTGGCTTGCAAAAGTCATAACACTTATATTAGCTATTCTGGATAGTTTTGGCTTCAGATTTTTAATATCATTCATTCATTCATTCATATAGACTTGATATGAAAATTGCCCTGAGTATGTGATTGGTACTGATTAATTTTTGTTTGGAATAAATAATGTATTGGATACAATGGGGAATGGGTTGATGGCAGAAAATAAATCCAGGCTAAAACATAAAGATTCCCAATTTCCTTTAGGCTGTCAGTCTACTGCCCTGAAGCTTTCTCATGGGTAATACTCTGTGCTCTTATAGGGAACAAGAGCAAAGGCTGAGGTCTTGATGGCATCTGAGTGTAACCCTGGAATGTAAGCAACTGGGTGTTTATCCACTAGCTAGCCCATCACTAGAAAATAACCTGAGACTTAGGAAGTGCCAACAAATATATAATGAATTAATAAAAGTCATTTAGAATAGGATCTTACATGTATTTGCCAATGCTGAGACAGTTATTACAGTGATATAATCATCTGCATCATCAAAATAACATGCATGAAATTATTGTTGTGATGTCAAATGGTCTTTAAATTTTGGTCCTGTTTAAAACATCCAGCACTATATGTGATCCTGTCCAAAACACCCACACTTAGAAAATGTCCCTGGGTTCAGACAGCCCATAATTTATACTTTTGGTTCACAGAATTAATATATTAAAAAAACACTATTACATTTCATTAACCCAATAATTGTGCATGGTAGGTGAGGTTAGGTAGATGGGTTGGGGTCAGAATCCTACAGAATAGCAGGATTTAACTATGGGCCCAATATCTCCATGGATGTTTTGGAAAGAATCAATTTTAAGGGCCTTTTGGTGTGAACCAGATGTCTCTGTGGATGTTCTGAACAGAACCAAATGTCCTGCAAGGTCTCTGTCAATGATACCTTCACATTCTCAGCATTATCTCATTTTCTATTAAATGTCTTTGAAGAAAAGTCACCCGCATAATTACCATTAGAACCCCTGTTAATGCTGAAAAGAAAGATAAAACACATTGTCTAGAACTACTGTGTCAGTGATTAATTATTATAACATTGTGAATAAAAGTGTCAAAATTGATTTGTGGCAACTTAAATAAGACATGATAAAATAAAATACTTTAGAAAATCAAGACATGGGGACTAGCACAGAATGTACTCCTTCCAAACCAAAGAACATGAAAAGAGGGTTACAAAAGGACATAAGAGACATTTGGCAGTAATGGATATTTAGTCATGATTTAATATGTCAAACGTTAGCAAATTGTATACTTTATATACATGGTTTACTGTATGTCAATGATACCCCAATAAAGATGTACATTTTTAAAAATATGGAGTTAATCTTATCTGAAGTTTCTGAGGCCTTGAGTTAAGAACATATATTTAAACCCATTACAATTGTCTATCTATGACTCTGTACTGGCATAGAACTTACCAGTCCACAGAGAATGTTTCTGTACATTTAAATTTTAATTTCATAGCAACCCTGTAAATTGAAAACTAAAACCCAAAGAGAATAACTTACTCATTCAAGGTCTCAAACTGAGGATACAGGTTATGTGACTCCAAATCTAATATTCCCTCCATTACAAAAAAAATAAAAATCAACTTTCTATACTATTGCACCTTTCCCTTCAATAATAATGTGGTTAAAAGCATAATTTCTTGTCTATGTAAACTTGTTCAGAGTAAAACTCATAGTTTAATTACACTACTACACTATATTGGCACCATTATAATTTCTAAACTGAATCATTTACCTTGAAGTAAACAAAACCAAGCATCAGAGTTTATTTCTCAATACATCATTTTTAAGAGAGGGTGCAATTGCCAATAAATGTCTGCAAAAGAAATTGTGTTTATTTTCAAATAATTTGGAAAGTTTGTTATTTCAGACGAGTCTAAAAGAAGAAGGCTGATATCAGAGGCCTAGTTGATAGGCACAATAGTCTGAAACCACAATGTCTAGGACCTGATTTTTGACCCTGAGTAAATGCCAAATTCTCTTCATTTGGAGGAAGAAAAAAAACAGAGAAATTAAATAAAATTAAACAAATATATGCAACGAGAGACTCCCTGTGGCCATGCAAACATAGTTAAAATGATCTATAAAAAAAATTGAGGACTTCTGGCCAAGATGGAGGCCTAGATAAACACACTGCATCTCTTTCCACAACTAAGAATGAATACAACTACCTCAAAACTAGAGAAAACTAGAAGTTCCAGAAAACTGAGCTGCATGGAAGTCCAACATACAAAGGTATAAAGAAGAAACACTCATCCAAACAGGTAGGAGGGGCGGAGCCAAGGTGGAGAAGACACATTGTGATGGTGGCAGCAGTGGTAGCAGCAGCAAGCTGGCAGAAAGCTCAGTCACGTGTTTTAAAATGTAGGGAGGGATAGCTGGGGAGTACTCCCAGCACTAGACCAGGGTTCCAGCACTGGGTAAAATAAAACCTCATTGCTTCTGACTGTGAAAACCAGTGGGGATTGGGGGTGGAAGAAGAAACTGCTAGTCTCTCAGCAGAGTCCTCTTGTTTAAAGGGCCCCCATTGTCCTAGAACATCCACAGACCCACCCATTCTGGGAACGACAGCCAGAGCAACAGCTAAAAGGGTGCCAGTCCCATACAGGAAGCAGGAAAACTGCCTGGAAAAGGGTAAAGTGCTGAGCCAGAGTTCCCTCTTAGACCCCTCCTCCTCATACAGCACCACAACATGGTGAAACAGGTCACCCTGTACTGACACATACCTAAGGCTCCTCCCCTTACAATGTAACAGTGGGACAGCTCTATCTAAGACACAGACACAAATACAGGAGCCTGTCAAGATGAGGAGACAGAGAGATATGGCCCAAAAGAGGGGATGGAACAAGGTTCCAGTGGGAGAACTAAGCAACGAGGAGACAGCCAACCTAACAGAAAAGGCAATAGCCAACCTAACAAACATAGAGTTCAAAACACTGGTGTTAAAGATGCTCACAGACTTGATAGATATGCTTAAATATGGCAAATGAATAAGGGAAGAAGTGAAAGCTATGCTAAAGAAAACAAAGGAGAATCCACACAAAACCAATGGTGAAGGGAAGAAAACTGGGGTTCAAATCAATGATTTGGAACATAAAAAAGAAAACATCAGTTAACCAGTACAGAATGAGGAAACAAGAATTGAAAAAAAAAATGAGGAGAGGCTTAGGAACCTCTGGGACAACTTTAAATGTGCCAACATCCGAATCATAGGGGTGGGTGCCAGAAGAAGAAGAGGAAGAGCAAGAAATAGAAAGCTTATGTGAAAAAATAATGAAGGAAAACTTCCCAAATTTGACAAAGGAAATAGACATACAAGTCCAGGAAGCACAGAGTCCCAAACAATCTAGACCCAAAGAGGATCACACCAAGACACATCATTAAATGCCAAAGGTGAAAGATAAAGAGAGAATCTTAAAAGTAGCAAGAGAAAAGCAGAGCGTTACCTACAAAAGGGAGCCTATAAGACTATCAGCTGATTTCTCAAAAACTTTGCAGACAAGAAGGGACTGGCAAGAAGTATTTAATGTGATGAAAAGCAAGAACCTACAACCAAGATTACTCTATCTAACAAAGCTATCATTTAGAATGGAAGGGCAGATGAAGTGCTTCCCAGACAAAGTAAAGCTAAAAGAGTTCATCATCACCAAGCCATTATTATGTGAAATGTTAAAGGGACTTATTTAAGAAAAACAAGATCAACACTATGAACATTAAAATGACAACAAACTCACAACTATCAACAGTTGAATCTAAAAAATAAAAACAAAATTTAACTAAGCAAATCAAAATAGGAACAGAATCTTAGATATGGGGATAATTTGGATGGTTTTCAGCTGGGAGGGGTAAAGGGGAGAAATGGGGGAATGGGGTAGGGTTAAGAGGCATCATTAGTTGGTACAAAATAGACAGGGAGAAGTTAAGAATAATATAGGAAAGAGTGAAGCCAAAGAACTTATATGCATGACCCTTGGACTTGAACTAAGGGGGGTGGGATTGCTGGAGGGAAGGGGGGTACTGGGCAGAGGGGGGCAAAGACAAAAGAAATCGGGACAATGTAAAAAGATAATAAATAAAGTATACTTTTAAAAATTGAGAATCTAAAAACATGTCGTCAGCAGTAATTTTTGTTGAAATTTCCATGATATGCTATATATTGGTCAGTAGAACAGAAAGTGTTGAAGCCACAGTCTCTATCTTTGGGTTATCTTAGATGGCAGAACTGCTGTGACAGACCTTTGTTTGCATGGTGAGGAGGTCATCGATAAAACCACACTAATCAGAGAGAGTGATCTAAAGTTGGAGGGCTCTGAATCCACCCGGACCTATGCCCGATGCCATCAGTTCACAAATGCCCCTTCTTGAAAGTCACTCCTAGAACTCCACAAAGAACCAACTGTCTGGTTAACTGAGGGCTCTTCAAACTTACTGATGGTAGAACTTATCTATTCATTCCCATCCCCTGCCCCCAGAAGCTTTATTCCAGATGACATCAACCCAATAGTGGGTTGTAAAATTATTTTTAATAAAGTGTGTCTATCTTACCAGAAAACACACAACTCTTCATCTCCTCATCTGGGATTCAGTTAACATAAAGCAGATGGATAAGCATTTTGAGAGGTGGAAAAAAAAATTGGACTGTAGAGAAGCACTCTACTTTAAGCCATATGATCTATCCAGAATTGCAAATTGTTCCATTGAGTGGCATGTATAACTAAATATCTGGATGACTAAAAGCATTGAAAGAATTCATAATTACAAGTTTCAGAAATGGAATCCATTTCTTTTTCTGCAAAAAGCTTTCAAATTAATAAAAGCAGTGATGAACTAGCATATAATAAATTCTGCATCACTGATAACAAAGCCTTTTGGTCACAAATTTAACGCCCTGCTATTTTATAGTTCCTCTAATGAATACATAGTTATGACTTTCTTTCAAACATTGTGTGCAGAGACCAATTCAGGGATTTAAGTCACTCATTCCACAAAGCTTTTTTCTATTCACACTTGCTTAAAACTGCACAGGAGAATAATTGGTGTGTTTCTTTCCTTTGTGGTTGAACATAACCCTGCTCTAAGTTAATAAAAGTGTAGACATCTCATTCATATTCAGGAGGCAAGCTGCAGCAGAGAAGCTCCTGCCACTGAGACCACAAGTCATGATAAGTTAACCTAACATCAAATATGTATCACTGGAGTTGCTTAAAAGAAGCACCTGGTCTTCCGGCCAAGCTGGAGGCATAGACAGACATGATGCATCTCCGTCCACAACTAAGAAGGAATACATCTACCGCAAAACTAGAAACAACCAGAAGTTCCAGAAAATCAAACTGCCTGGAAGTCCAGCAAACAAAGATATAAAGAAGAAATACTCATCCAGAAAGGTAGGAGGGGCAGGGCTAGGGCCCAGAGGACGCTGTGTGGTGGCGGCAGCAGTGGCAGGCCAGTGGAAAGCACAGTCACATCTTTTAAAAAGTCAGAAGGGACACCTTGGGAGCATTCCCAGCTCCTGACCAGATCACACAGCTCATGGTCCCAGCATGGGGGAAAATCAAGCCTCATTGCTTCTGACTGTGCAGACCAGTGGGGGTTGAGGTGGAGGCAGAAACTGCCAGTCTATCAGCAGAGTCCGCTTGTTTAAAGGGCCCTCACTGTCCTAGAACATTCACAGACCCACCCACTTTGGGAATGACAGCCGGGCAGAAGCTGGAGGGGTGCCAGTTTGGTGCGAAGGTGGGAAAGGTGCTTAGACTGGGGGCGAGTACCAGGCAGACAGCATTGTTCCCTCTCAGACCCCTCCCCCACATACAGTGCCACAACGTTGTGAAACAGGTCGTCCTCTACCGACGAATCCCTAAGACTCCGCCCCTTACAACATAACAGGAGCAACAGCTCTACCTGGGATGCAGAGGCAAACAAACACAGGAACCTGTCAGAATGAAGATACAGAAAAATATGGCCCAAAAGGGGAAACAGATCAAGTTTCCAGTGGGAGAACTAAGCAACGAGGAGATAGTCAACCTAAAAAACAAGGAGACGGACAACCTAACAGACGCACAATTCAGAACACTGGTGATAAAGATGCTCACAGGCTTGATAAGTATGCTTGAGTATGGCAGATGCATAAGGGAAGAAGTGAAGGCTATGCTAAATGAAATGAAGGAAAATTCACACAAAACCAGTGGTGAAGGGAAGGAAACCGGGGTTCAAATTAATGATTTGGAACATAAGTAAGAAGAAAACAGTCAACCAGTGCAGAATGAGGAAGCAAGAATTTAAAAAAGTGAGGAAAACTTCCCAAATTTTTCAGAAGAGATAGACGTACAGGTCCAGGAAGCACAGAGAATCCCGGGTGAGCTGGACCCGGAGGGAACCACACCAGGATGCATCATGATTGAGATGCCAAAGGTGAAAGGTAAAGAAAAATTCCTGGGGGCAGCAAGAGAGCTGGAGAGTTGCCTACAGAGAGGTTCCAATAGAACTGTCAGATGATTTCTCAGAGGACACTTTGCGGGCAGGAAGAGACTGGAAAGCAGTATTCAATGTGATGAAAGGTAACCTGCAACCAGGATTACTCTACCCAGCAAAGCTATCACTTAGATGAAGTGCTTCCCAGACAAGGTGAAGCTAAAGGAGCTCATCATCACCAGGCCATTATTATATGAAATGCCAAAGGGCCTTACTTAAGAAAAAGAAGATCAAAACTATGAACACTAAAATAACAACAAACTCACAACTATCAACAACTGAATCTAAAAAATAAGAACAAAATGCAACTAAGCAAACCAGAATAGGAACAGAATCAGAGGTATGGGAATCATTTGGAGGGTTATCAACTGGAAGGGGAGAGGGGGAGAAATGGGGATATGATGCAGGGATTAAGAAGCATAATTGGTTGGTACAAAATAGACTGGGAGAAGTTGAGAATAATATAGGAAAGGGTGAAGCCAAACAACTTATATGCATGACCCATGGACATGAACTAAGGGGGTGGGGGGGATTGCTGAAGGGAAAGGGGGAACTTGGCAGAGGGGAGCAAAGGGGGGAAAAATTGAAACTACTATAACAACATAATCAATAAAATATACTTAAAAAAAAGAAAACACCTGGCCCAAAACTTTATAAATTGCAATCTAGCAGCAGTCACTGAAAAGGCAAAAGGGATTTTAAAATTGTCATCCTCAGACCAGCAAACAAATAAACCAGGCAAAGACAGAGTGCTAAAAGTTTCCTAGGGACTTTTAGTGAAGAAATTCTTCAGGTTTTTTGTTTTGTTTTGTTTTGTTGGGGGGGGGGGGGCGTGGTTCATGGCAGAATAAAATTTATTGAGAGTTCTACACATTAATTTACTCAGCAATATTTCTCACACACACATAGTGTGCTTAGCACTGAGCTAGGGATTGGGGTATAGAGGGACGATTAACACAGGGTTTCTTCCCACCTAGAAGTTATATTTAATTTGGACAAATTAGCAAAGTATATAAGAAATCTGGTTCCTTAAATTACTTTTTTTATAGATTCTTTGGAGATTGTATTGCTCCAATTATGTGCAGTAGACACCATGGGAACAGACTGGGTCAGTCTGGATCCAGGAGAAGTGGCTGGTGAAGTAAGAGCTGGATCAGGAGCTTATAATAACCTAGACTCTAAGTCAACAAAGCATCTCAAAGATAGAGTAATCAACTAGGTCAAATGCTGCTGAGACTTTTAAAAAACACATAATTCACATTGGATTGACAACATGGTGATCATTCTGGGAAAGATGAAGACTGAGTGAAGACAACATTTTTGATAAGTTTGGGAATTTAAAATAAACAAGTAAATAGAACAATAGCTGAAGGAAAAATGTGAATAAAGTAGTGTCAATGGAGAAGTTAGTTTTAAGAAAAAAAAAAAATAGCATGTTTGCATGCCAATGGGAATGATCCATAAAAGAGAAATTAATGCTAACCCTAGGTAAATACAGAAACATTTTTGGTGAGCTTTCAGTCTTCATTGATGGAAAAGGGCAAACAAGTGAGTGAAAGAAGCCCAGATTCCCTTTTCTCCTACCAAACTTGTTGAAAGAGCTGTCCATCAATCATAGTTCCTGAGCAGTTGAGTTTGGACTCTGTAACATCCTTGCCCTCTCCCACTCCCAGCAGGAACTAGTGCTTGTATTTAGGACGAGGGCCTTACCTACTTTTTTCTGTGCCTGTTGCAATGTCAGCCTCTGAAGAGTGAGAGAATGAAGTAGGGAAAGAGCAGGGTCTATTAGAAACCACATGAACAGCTATATCCAGGTAATTCACACTTTCAACATTAAATCATGCTACATTTCTTTTGATGATGTCATATCTTTGCAAAGTTGGGTTTTGGCAGTTCCTGTGACAAAAGACAATTACTTCTTGAAAATTAACATGGGACAAGAAATGAGGGTGTTGATACGGAATCTGATTCTGAGGTTTGAGAAGGTTTGCAATATCCAACAAGCACACTTATATTAGTATGTAATTACTTATTTAAGGATAAAATACATATTTTTTCTTTTCAAAAAATTAAAAAAAAAAATGGGATCATCAATAAAAGGCTCATCAACCAGCCAAGATGGTCTCTGTGGAAGCCCCAGTCCCTGATTCCTGCTGCCTCCTCACAGATAGGATTCTGCCTGCAGAGCCTGGACAGACTAGTTCCCTCATTCTGACTGGTTTCTACAAGAAATCCTCATGGAGAATTTATGATAAATAAAAATATCTACCTCATTACACATTCATTCATTCATGTACACTTTCATCTATTCATGTAGTGTGGAGAGAAAAATAAAAGTTAGTTAAGAAACCAAAACAGATTTCTGTGTGTGGGAAAAGCAAACTGTCTTTGTTTAGGAAAACACAGAATGTGCATGGATCATTTGGGGGGGAAGAAAAATAGACGACCTACATGGACCAGGAGTTAGACAGAAGAACTGATGCATTGCTTTGGATAATGAAGGGCATATTTGAGTTTCCCCCTGACATCTTTACGTGGAGGAAAGAAACAATTCAGTAGCGCCCCTTGTCTGTAGTTTCATTTTCTGCAGTTTCAGATACCCATAGTCACCATGATCTGAAAGTACTAAATTTCTCCAACCATCCACATCTGCTGCACCTGGCAATTCAACTATCTATATCACATGTCTTGATGATCTAGGATCACCTGCAGCAGATGATCTTCCTTCTGACTTATTGTCAGAGTCAACAGTAGCCTAATGCTAGGTCACAATGCCTACATCACTCACCTTACTTCACCTCATTACACAGACATTGTATTATCCTACATCACCACAAGAAGAAAGAGTGGGCACAGCATAGTAAGATAATTTGAGGGGGAGAAAGAGAGCACAATCATCTAACTTTTATTACAATTCCTATTTATTTTTCTATTTATTATTAACTATTGTTAATATCTCACTGTGCCTAATCTAGAAATTAAACTTTATCATAAGTATGTACAGTAAAAAAAAAAAAAACATTGTATGTTTGGGTTTATACCATTCACAGTTTCAAGCATCTATTGGGGGTCTTGGAATATATACCCCTTAGGGAAAGTGGGAATACTGTATTTACTGGGAGGGTGCAGTAGAGGGGAGCCAGAGAGTATTGTCTGGGCTCTGTGGGGTGGATCCACCAGTTCAGGAATGGCCCAAACACTTTTAAGGACAAGTGTAGTTAATATTCAGGGGGTTTTTTTGTTTTGTTTTGTTTTGTTTTTGTTTGTTTTTTTGGTGTACTTTAATATATACCATCACTCCTACAAACAGATATTCCTTCATGACCCCAAGCCTTCTATGAATCTTTGTGCTTATAGTCTTGAGTTGGTGATACTTAGGGCAGTGGGAAGACTGTGTACAAAGGAGCAAAGGACAGACACATGGAAAATCATCAGCTTTCCCAGCGGAAGTGTTTCTTGTGCTGGATCTTTAAAGATGTTTTAAAGAAAGAGAAAGCCAGTTCAAAAGCAAGGAAACACAAATCATCGGCACCAGTTTGGGAAGCAGCACTTTCACATCAATACAATATAGAGGCTACAGCTCAGACTAATAAACACTTCCACTCTGTCCTCAGAAGATCTGGGTTTGAATTCTGACTAAATCAGTTGGGCCAGCTGAGTAACTTTAGATGAGTTACCTAAGTTCCCACTGCCTTAGTTTTCTCATCTATAAAATAGAACAACAACAGAACCTATCTTATAGTGTTATTGTGAAGAATATAAAAGGTAATACTTGTAAGAAGGTTAGCATAGTATCTGGCCCATGGCCCTTGATAACTGTCTTGTTATTATTTGAAATAGATTCCTGAGGAGAAAATTCACAAGGCTCTTTTGGTGCCTTGACAATCACCCCACATAGGTCACTGCTAATTCTACCTACATAAGTTTCCTGACAAGAATGGAGGAAGTTTCAGCCACTTTCTATGTTTATGTAAGGTCCCTTAGTGGTTCAGATGACTGCAGGCTGGTTGTGAGACCTTTAAGGAAGTTGACATAACAGAGTATGTACATATGTCTTTGATAAAAAAAAAGGGGGGGATCCTCACCAATTTTTGCAGAAAGAGCTTGACCTAGCCATTCTGAAATATGGTATGTGAGGTTATTCAGAGACAGGGTATACTTTGTATTTTCTGTCCCTGGATACAGGTATTTCCTTTCCATGCTGCCTTTCCTTAATATCGCTATAACCAGACTACATTGGGCTAAATACAGGAGAATGAATACACAGAAAAATCAGCATGTTCATTCTTTCCCTTATCTAGCCACTGCAAGTTTCCAGAAAGCAGCATAGGGCCTGCCCATCACCATCCTTTTATGTAATCTAAGACCAAGAGTTTGTGGAGAAAATGAGAGTTTTGGGAATGGCACCAGGTATGAGGAAGAAAGCTCTAAGTTCCATCTTGACTTGGTAAAAGCCCAAGAGTAGAACATTACCTCAGGCCTGAGCTCAGTTCCAGAGAGGATCAAGGCACTAACATGTTATTTGGAAGGTCCAAGCCCAGGGAAGTGAAGATGAGGGAAAAACAAAAGTGAGCAGAAAGGATGCAAAGCAAAACCACGTGACACACTATCACACTTGCTATTGCTTTACAGCACACTGCAGAGACACAGCAGGCCACTCAGCGAGCATGTTTTATTAGCACGCAGGATACACAGGGAAGATATATAGAATGGATTAGTCCATGGGAGAGAGAAAAGAGGAGAGTTTATCTCCTAGGCCCATCCCATCTCCTGTTTCCAATTAATCAAAATTCTCCACAGGGGGAGCTGAGGTCTCTGAGCTTCAGGATTGCATCATCTGGGTCTAGGGACCCACAGTCAATATGAAGTGAGCCCATGATGGCATTTTAGTCAAGTCCAAGAGTTACCTAGCCTGGGCTGAGGTGCTGTCAAAAGTATGGAGGGGTCAAGGTCTAACATTCTATTTACTACTTTACACTCTTTCCACTGGCTTGAAAACCAGCCAGAAGTGCCTTTTCAAGTTACTTTTAAGTTTATTACATATAACAGGAAATAATATAATCTAATATAGACTAATCCTCCCTTAATAATATACCACATCCTCCATACACATCTATACTTGAGCCACGCCCCTCCCCCCCATATTCTTTTGGCTAAAGGGTTAGAAAGGCCATCCTCAAATGTTAGGAGAGTTAAGGAATAGCTTTCATCCCTACAGTGAAAAAGGTGTCATTGAGCTATGCAAGCTCAGGATTCTCATTCTCCAGGAGAAACAAGGGGTACTTCTAGTCACACCCTTGTTAGGATAGTCTGTATGTCAATGAGCAAGTTCTGATATGTTCATCCTACATATGATTCATGCACATATGAGCTGTGCTAGTCCAGTCATCTGGCTGTAGATTTTTAGGGGAAATTAAGCAACCCTGATAGGATGTGGTGGCTCTCTCTGAACCATGGACAGTGCTTAGGGCTGGGGTTGTTAAGGGCTGTGGCTGGAACTGAGATTGAGTTATTATTCATATACTCACACTCTGCATCAGTGACCAAGAGACAGAAAGGAAGAAATGGTCCAAGCACTCTGAGAAGTTTCACAAGGTTTATGTCCCAATAGCAGAGCTAAGCAAGGAACACAATTGCCTGTTTTTCAGCCCAGTAAACTTAGCATAAGGTTACTCTGCCAATGATAGCAATGGACTTGGAAACACCAAGCATGTGTGTTTAAAGCCCACTAATATAGAGAGTGCCAAATTACAGAGATATGATTACTTATAAAAAGATGATGATTCTTTAAAATAGTTGCTATTGGTTTTATTTATGCCTATGGAGAAATAGTCACCTTGATGAGACGTTCTTCTGGGTGGCCCACTGGACTATGCCTTTGGTTATCAAGATGTAAGTCTTCTTTTTCTTTATCTTGCTAAAACCACATAGCTACAAACTAATATAACCAAGACTTCAGTCCAGCCAGTCTAGCATTAGAACCTGTAATTTTAACAACTAATGTTAGCTTAGTCATTAATTTAGGTTGTATTAGCATGGTGCTCACAAATAGTCATTAACTAAATATGAAATGCAGTTAAATGATGTATTCTCCCACCTTATTTGAGACAGCACAGCATAGTGGTTCAATACTAATTCAACAACTCTTTATTAACTATTTATTCGATAAGAACAGTGGTTCCTGAGGAAAACTTCTACGTCTGTGCTAATATAAGCGCACAGGCCAAATAGGACTATTGAGCACTTAAAATGTGGCTAGTATAACTGAAAAATTTCTAAATTTTAGTTTATTTAAATTAAATCTACATTTCAAAATATACTCAATTCAGGCATTAGAAACATTCAAGGATGCTTGAAACAATTTGGGTATGTGAACCTACATCTTCAATTATAAGTTTTATAAAATCTAAAACAGATAAAATATTTCAAATGAAAATTTAAGGTCCAAATTGAGATGTCTTATAAGTGTAAAATGCATACCTTTCAAAGATATTACAAAAAAAAGTAAATCAATCATTGTTATATTGTCTTCACATTGAAATCAGTTTTATTGAATTAAGTAAACTATAATGATTAATATCACCTGTTTTATTTACTTTAATATGCATAGTGTAAAATTTAAAATGACATTGATGGCTAACATTATATTTCTATTGGATAGTGCTGGTTTAAAAACAATCCTAACTTTACCACATTTAACTCATATGCCTTCACAAGTTACTTTATTGTTTTCTACCTCTATTTTCAGGTCTGTGAAACAAAGCATAAATCAATACTTACAGGATGATTGTGAGAATTAAATGTATTAACGCATAAATGTTTAAAGTGCCTGACACATGGTAAACTAAATAAAAGTTAATTATTGTTACTGCTAATGTTAATTTCACGTATACTATATAGAATACTAGTACTAATTTTGTCATCTCAATGACATTACTGTGAGAATAGATCTACAGAGACTCAGAACACATAAATATAAAGATTGCCATACTTAGGGTTTTACTTCTATAAGAATTTTCAAAAAAGATTGTGGTTGTCATTGAGATTAATGGCCTGAGAAACTTGGATTTTTTTTTTTTCTGGCAGACCCAGTGTCCCTCTGACATTGTAGGATTTTTGGCTGCTGCTTATTTGCAATTTTTATTATATTTCAACAAAGAGCCTGGTTTTTCTGAGCTATTAAAATTGTAAAGCAGTATACATAATGGGATGGCTTATTTCATCCAATTCACAGTAAGCATTGTAGGTTTTTTGTCTCTTTCTTTATGAAAAAATGTGTATTCAATTATAGGATATTATTCACATTAACACTACCTGAATATCTCTTTGAGGGAAAACCCTGCAGGTTGAGAAAAAGCACACGAAGAGAGGATGGAAAGTACGGGTTGTCTTCTTTTGGCCTCATCTGCCTCATAAAGCGTTATGTGCCACTCCCTTCATAAACAATATCCTAAGCCACTTTTCCAAACAATTCTCCAAATTAAGACATTACCTTAAGCATTCTGGAGACTTCCTAAATAAGCACAAGATACCTCTTCTTGCCTATAGAAAAACTGAGACTCATATGTTGTGGTAAACACATAACTTCAGATGTAGGTTTCTTTCATCAAAGAGCCTACAGTTGAGTGGGTGACGCAGATACATAAAAGTACAGTCAAAACAAACTCATAGACACAGAGAACAAACTGGTGGTTGCCAGATGGGAGGGGGGATTGTGAAATGGGTGATAAAGGTGAGGGGATTAAGTGTGTATTGCCAGGTATAAAATTAGTCACAAAGATATAAAGTATAACATAGGGAATATAGTCAATAATATTGTAATAACTATGTGTGGTGTCAGGTGGGCACCAGATTTACTGGGGTGATCACTTCCTAAGTTACCTAAATGTCTAATAATTATGTTGTACACCTTAAACTAATAGGATATTGTATTGTATCCTAACTGGAATTGAAAAAAGCTACAGGGATGCATGATCCAGCAGCTATATGTAAAAGGTGCTATGGAAACACAGAGGAAAGACAGAACTCTGCAAGAGGTTAGAAAGAGAAGTTAGTAAGAAGCTAGGGAGGGGGGGGACCAAGATGGCCGCGGAGTAGGAACAGTGTTCTCAGCTCGCTCCTGTTAAGGAGACAATCCAGGAGGAACAAACTCGGGGAGGAATGACTGAGTGAGTGGAAATATCTGATAACGTGAACGGGGAGGAGATCGTGGGAGCAGCGTGGAAGGGGGTGGAGGGGTTTATCACAAACTGCAGGCTGAGTCATTCTGAGACTCCGTGCGTTTGCAGTATCAAGCCGGAGAGCTCACTAGCCGGGAGTGAATTCTTGTAGGGAGCTAGGGAGAGGATTTGGCTGAAAAAGCCAGAGGAGGGAGAGAACAGTGAACAACCAGGACTGGGAGAAACTGTGTGACCTGAGTCTAGAGAGAAACATCCTCAGCTGCAACCTCCGACGGAAAGCTCGGCATCCCGGGCGCCCCCAGCACTTGCGCTAGGGCCCTACAGAACAAAGGAGCAGTTTTGGGGCTAGGAGACCGGCCACACAGAAAAGCTGCCGCGGAACTCCGGACCGGGGGAGAACTGTGTTCTTGAAATCAGTGTTTGCTCTTTAGTCGCGCTAGAATCCCACAGAACAAAAGGCAGGTTTGGGGCTAAGAGAGAAATAGGACGTGCAGGGTGTGTAAGTAGGGAAGAGAGCGGAGGCGGAGGTTCTGGAGTGGAGACAGTTTTAGGGCAAGGAGAAGGGCCGCAGGGAAGGGCTGCTGCGAAGCTCCAGACCGGCAGAGAGCTCCGGGGAAGGAGAGTGCTGCGCTGACCGACCACACTAGAGTCCCACAGAACAAAGGGACGGTGCTGTGGTGGGAAGAAAGATAGAGTGCGCAGGCCGATAGACAGGGAAGCCAGCGGAAGCGGTAGCTTGGAATAGAGAAAGTTTTGGGGCAAGGAGAAGAGCACAGGCAGGAAAGCCACTGCAAAGCTCCAGACTAGGGGAGAGGCCCTGGGCAGGAAAGGGCCACTGGGCCCGGCACTTTGACCAACTGTGCCAGAGTCCTGCAGAACAAAAGGATGATCTTGAGACAGGGAGAGAGGTGGGGTGCGCAGGCATATAGACAGGGAAGAGAGCAGAAGCTGTAGCCGGGGAATAGAGACAGGACTGGAGGCAGGGCGGGGATTGCTGGAAGGCACAGGCTGGACCAACAGAGGGAAGGAGTAGCTGGACAAGCCTGAGGAGGGCTGAGGCTGCCTCAGGAGGGAACAACTAAAGGCAGCTCACAGCAGAGTGGCGGTAGGCCCATGAAAAAAAGACTAGCAACCCCAGAATCAAGCAGAACCCGCCCACAGCCAGCCAACCAACCAGAAAAGATTTGAAACTCATGGAATTTTGAATAGGAGCAGACTCAGGAAGGAAGCAAGGAAAAACCAAAAAACAAACAAACCAAAAATACCCAGAGACTGTGCATAAAAGTTGAATTGAGTTAAAATCCTCATTCTTTTATCTCTCACTCTCTCTCTAACTACCCCTACCGTCAGTCCCTTCTTATTCTCGCTCCTTTTCTCCCCTCCCCTTCCCTCCCTTCTCTCCCCTTAGCATTCTCCCCTGCATCCTATTCTCAGTTAATTTTATAATTTTAAGTTCTCTCCCTTTCTCACCCTCTCCTTTCTCTGCGCTACGCACCTTCAACTTTATTAAATTTCTTTATTTTGTCCCCCTTCAGTCTACATTCATTTTTCTTTCATCTCTTGTCCTTATTTTCCTTCTCTCCCTATACATAATCTCTCTCTCTCCCTATTACACTTTATATTCTAATCTCTTAATATTCAAATTATAATTCTAATCTATCCCCCTCTCCCTTTACTCTCCCATTCCTACCCCTTCTCTTTTTCTACCCCATCCCCCCACTTCTTTCCCTACCTCTTGTATTTCTCTCCTTCATCCTATCTTTTGCCAACTCTTCAATTTCAATCCTCCCCTCCCTAATATCTCCTCTTCCTCCTGATTTCCTTCCCTCCTCTGAGCTCTTTTCCTCCCAAATCCTCTTGCTTTCCTATCTCCTATTCCTCTCTCTATATATTCACCTTTTCTCTCTATCTTGCAACTTTATATCATGTTTTAATCTCCTAATCTTTTTTATAACATATAATTTAAAAAAGAATTTTAATCCAGTCCCCTCTCTTCTACCTCCCCTTCTTTTGTTCTCTCTCCTACCCTTCTCTTCTCTACTTTCTCTCTCTCTTTCCTCTCTCCCTTCCTGTCTTGCTATTTTCTACTCTGTATTTTTATCCTTAAAAAATTCTCTCTCAATCTATTTCCTACCTTCTAACCTCCCCAGCCCTCTCTTTCGATTTCTGGCTGTCTGTCTACCTGGATGTCTGTTGTGTCTACCCTACCTCCCACGCTAATCATATAGTATATACCGATTATATAATCCTAATACTATACACTTAGAGAAGGAAAACTCTGACTCCAAAAAACCTCCGCTGCCTTGCGGCATACCTCTTCAGGGGAAAGGCTAAGGGAGTAAACCCCGACAGAAAATCCGGAGCCGGAGTCCCTAAGGTGGTTTGACGTTGTAGTCAACACTGGCAACTCCTGCGGCGCACCTGAAGCCAAGCTGTATTGACTCCGTCTTTCCCTTGGATCCTTCAGCTGCGAAGAGAGGGGGGGTCTGCTGCATGGGCAACAGCAGACCCTCCATATCACCCTGCCCAGGCTCTGTAGCTTCAGCTTCACTGGAGAGGACACTCCAGCGTCATCGCAAGATGTCGATTCAACACGGGAGGAGACAGATACCGTGTCACTCCCGAGTCGGACTGCACAGCCATTCTCGGCGGTGCAGATAGACTCTTGGGAAGCTACACCATCGTCTCTCGAGACGGACGGCTGCCGACGACGACGACGACGACTATACACTTCCACTTTCACACTCCACACTGTAACCCTCCCCTCCTTTTCAAACAGACAGTGTAAGTGTTAATTGCTCTCTTACATAACCTTGATCCCAATTGCTAATATTAATACTCTTATCAACTTCCAGCTCAAAAATTACCCTTCCTTCATTTAAAACAACCCCTTTCTGTTTCTCCTACGAAATAAGAGTCCCAGTATCTCCACAAGTATATTAACACGGGCTCATTTGCAGCCTATAGTGGGATTGTATTTGGGGGAGACATTGGAGGGTGTGGGTTTCTTGCCTGGGTTGTGTAATTATGTTTTAGCAGCACCTTCACAAAAGATCTCAAGACAAGGTGGGCAGAGTGACTCTCAATCAACTAACCAGAGAAAAAGATCCACCAAAAAGTAGCTGAAATACAACCAGACAGATTAAAGAAATATCATCAAGGACAACACAGACGGAGATCCAGGAGGGCGGAGGAGTAAGTGGAAGCTACACTAACCCCCTCCCAGGACCAGCCAGGGCTGACTCAGCCCCAGTACAGCAGACAGACCATCCCCCTCCAAGTGGTGTCATACTAAGGGGAAATAAAAGCCCTGCCTACAGGAATTAAGTTGCCACACCCATGGTCCTTAAGCCTGATGGCTGATCACAGATTGAGTATAGTAACAACTAAAGAAGAGAGACAAAGGCAGTAGATCCCTGGAAGTCTCCAACAGGCTGCCTAGGGCCAGTCTGGTACATGATCTGACGCTACCAGAGGCAGATCCAGGAAGAACTGATCATTCCAAGAAGCACCAACAAACAAAAGAAATCACAAAAATGGGGAGACAGAGAAACAACCCCCCATCAAAAGGAAAGGTAGAATCCCCAGAAAGAGTGCTAAATGAAATAGAGGGGAGCAAAATATCAGATACAGAATTTAAAACATGGATTATGGAGAAGCTAAATGAGCTCAGCGGAAACTACAAAGAACTCCAGAAAAACTACAGTGAACTCCAGAAGAACTATAAGGAACTTACTGAGAATTATACCAGCATCAAAAAGGACATGGAAGCTATCAATAAGAGCCAGGAGGAAATGAAGAATACAATCTCTGAATTGAAGAACACAGTAGAAGGAATTAAAAGCAGGCTAGAGGAAGCAGAAGATCGGATCAGCGAGCTGGAGGACAACGTACACAAAAACTCCCAGACAATGCAACAAAATGAAAAAAGACTGAACAAGACTGAAGAGGTTCTAAGACAGCTGCAGGACAACATGAAACGTAACAATATCCGTATCATTGGAATTCCAGAAGGAGAAGAAGAAGAGCAAGGGATAGAAAACCTCTTTGAAAAACTAATGACAGAAAACTTCCTTCACATGAGGAGAGAAAGAGTCATGCAAATCCAGGAGGCACAGAGGGTCCCAATGAAGATGAACCCCAACAGGTCCACCTCAATACACATCATAATTAAAATGGCAACATCCAAAGACAAAGAGAGAATCCTAAAAGCAGCAAGAGGGAAACAACTAATAACATACAACGGAGCTCCAATAAGGCTATCATCAGATTTCTCAGCAGAAACACTACAAGCCAGAAGGGAATGGCAAAAAATATTCCAAGCAATGAAAAACAAAGGCCTACAACCAAGAATACTCTACCCAGCAAGGCTCTCATTCAAAATGGAAGGCGAAATAAGGAGTTTCTCAGACAAAGGAAGACTAAAAGAATACATCTCCACCAAACCAGCAATGCAAGAGATGCTAAAGGGTCTGCTCTAAGAAGATAAAGAAACAGAGAGAAACAGAGAAGAACACGAGTACAAAGGGGGAAAATGACAATGAATAAGTACTTATCAGTAATAACCTTAAACATAAATGGATTAAATGCTCCAATTAAAAGACATAGGGTAGCTGAATGGATTAGAAAGAATGACCCACATATATGCTGTCTACAAGAGACCCACCTTAGAACAAAAGATCTACACAGACTGAAAGTAAAGGGATGGAAAAATGTATTCCAAGCAAATGGACATGAAAAAAAAGCCGGGGTAGCAATACTTATATCAGACAAAACAGATTTCACAGCAAAGTCCATAAAAAGAGACAAAGAAGGGCATTTCATAATACTTAAGGGAAAAATCCATCAAGAAGATATAACCCTTATAAATATATATGCACCCAACTTAGGAGCACCCAAATATGTAAGGAAAATTTTAAAAGACTCCAAACATTTTCACTGATATATCTCCTAAGGCAAGGGAAATAAAGGAAAGAATAAACAAATGGGACTACATCAAACTAAAAAGTTTCTGCTCAGCTAAAGAAAACATCAGCAAGATGCAAAGGAAACCAACCATATGGGAAAATATATTCGCCAATGACATCTCAGACAAGGGATTGATCTCCAAAATATATAAAGAACTCATACGACTCAACACCAAGAAGACAGACAACCCAATTAAAAAATGGGCAAAGGACCTGAACAAACACTTCTCCAAAGAAGACATACAGAGGGCCCATAGACATATGAAAGTATGCTCAACATCACTAGCCATCAGAGAGATGCAAATTAAAACCACAATGAGATACCACCTCACACCAGTCAAAATGGCAATCATCAACAAATCAACAAACAACTTGTGCTGGAGAGGATGCGGAGAAACGGGAACCCTGGTGCAATGCTGGTGGGAATGCAGATTGGTGCAGCCACTGTGGAAAACAGTTTGGAATTTCCTTAAAAAACTAAAAATGGAACTGCCTTTTGAACCAGCAATTCCATTGCTAGGATTATATCCAAAAAATCCCGAAACACCAATTCAAAAGAACCTATGCACTCCAATGTTCATAGCAGCACTATTTACAATAGCCAAGTGCTGGAAACAACCTAAATGCCCATCTGTAGATGAGTGGATCAAAAAACTGTGGTACATTTACACAATGGAATTCTATGTAGCAGAAAGAAAGAAGGAACTTCTACCATTTGCAACAACATGGATGGAACTAGAGAAAATTATGCTTAGTGAAATAAGCCAGGCAACAAAAGAAAAATACCTTATGCTGTCACCTATTACAGGAAACTAATGAACAACACAAACAAATGAGCAAAATTGAACCAGAGGTATGTAAACAAGAAGTAGACTAACAGTAACAAGGGGGGCGGGGGGGAGGAAAAGAAAGGTGTAAGGGGATGGGTCAAGTTAAAAAATATATATATATATGAATGACCCACAGACAGGTGCAACTGAGTGGGGACTAAATGTGGGGGAGGGGAGGGACAGAGTGCAGGGAAACAAGAGGGCTAAAAAAGTGAGACAACTGTAATGGAAAAACAAACAAAAATTTTTTAGTGGGGGAAAAATGAAAATATGAAGAATGGAAATGCCAGTTCAGTGAATATTAGGACAAAGATTTTCCTTCACGTTGTATATTTTTCTCCCTATTTGATCCCTCCAGAGTTTGGCATTCTAAACAAGTAAGTAATGACATAAGTTCCTTTGCATAGAACTAATAAGACCAGTTGTCAACAGAGGTTTTTTTTTTTTTTTTTTTTTTTTTTTTTTGACCAAGTCTTTGACTGGAATGTCAAGCCTAAAGGAAACATACTTGGGCTCAGATTGTTACCAGAAAGCCCTGAGGAACTGGGAATGACTTTCAAAGGTAATAAAAGCCCGTGAGATAAAAGGCCTGGTACCATGGTTGGTTGTGCGGTCCACAGCAATCTTTCCAGGGAAGGAACGAAGGTTGTTTTCCTGAAAGATGGCTAGAAGGGACCTTAAGGCACAAGGAAAGACCAGAAAGACTTGGAAAAAACAGGTGTGTACAGGCAAGGATGAATGCCAGATATGTGGCACAGCTTCTGTGCCCTGAAGAACAGACTGAAGGTCACCCCAAATATTCCTTGGGTAAGTTCCAGCAAAGCAGAACTAAAGATCATAAGTGATCATTTGCTGCTCTTGTTATGTTTATGCAAACGAACAGGATAAATTAAAAATGGACTTAATGTAGTCCCTTTAAAGACAAGGAGGGTAACCTTAGGGAGAAAAATTATTATTCAAGGAAAATCACAATGATCAGTAGTAGAGTATAAAACAGGGCAACTAACCGTCTTAAAAGTTTCTTCTCCAGATTTAGAGACTTGTTTGCAGGTTATGTTACATAAATTAACACGTGTTTTTTGTTTTCAAAGGACATAAGCCAATGATCGCATTACCTGAGTGATTATCTGTACGCATAAGCCTCACTTAATCCTCTCTGCAGCGCTGCCTCCTGAGACTCAACGGTTTGGCTGAACTAAATGGCTGGGTTGGGGAAGAATGGGGTGGTCTGTGGGCTTCACTTTAAAACGGGTTTCTCTTTTCTATCCTAATGGCTTGGACAGAAAAGGCCCAGAGGTCTGAGAGGGGGAAAAACCTAAACTATTTACCTCAGCCCAAACTAAGTATAATGGGCAAAAGGGTTTTGGACAGGCGAGATACGCCTAGCACACCTTCTTACAAAGAAGCTTTTTTTTTTTTTTTTTTTCCTAATATGGAACATTGAAAAATTAATCCCTGCCTTTTGTCATCTAGTAGTTATGGATTGAATGATGTCTTTTAACCCTTTTCACCAAATCTGTTGCCCCCAGAACACAACAAGGACACCAGCCTGTTAAACCAAGCACGCCGTTAACCGGAGACAGCCAACTGACCTGGAGTCTGCACGATCCTTCCCCATGTGGGAAGGCCACCCTCCCCTCCACACCCCCACTCTTATTAGGGTTTTCTGGACCCAAGGGTAGGTAGGACGACGACCATGTCCAGCTTGAAGCAGCTAGAGGAGCTTGAGACCTTCGCCCATTGTCCTTTACAAGATTACAAAGGGTCCTAATATTTGAGGGGGGGGGGATAGTTAATTTTTACGAACCAGGGGTATGGACTTGGGGGGGATTGCTGGGGGAGGGGGGTGCTGGGTGGAGGGGAACAAGGGGGAGAAAATTGGAACTGTTGTAACAATATAATCAATAAAAAACATTAAAAAAAAAAAAAAAAGAGGTTAGAAAGAGCAGAGACTCTTCCAAGAGGAGGTAGGCTTTGAATAACTCACTGCTATGAGATTCAGACTCAGCACCTGTAAAAGGAAAAGCATAGACTAGAGAACCTCCAAGCTAGCTGTGATCCTCCAGAAATCTTCCAAAGGGACTCAGAACTGCCATAGACCATGGCTACCAGTTTCCCTTTTATCCTTGAATTCCTAGCTTATTCAAAAATTGTAGAGGACAGTTGACCAAGATGACAACATAGAGGGTTCCCCCACAAACACACCAAATTTACAGCTACACACAGAGTATGGTAATTACCTCTGAAAATGAGAAAATATCCATATCAAAACCAGTAGGAAAGAATGAGACACACTCTCATCTTAAAACCCTCCCCTGGCATCATACTACACTATCAGGAGGCAACTCCCAATTCCCAGATTCTCCTGAGGAGTGAAGGGCTTGCACCTGTATTTATTGCCCCAACTTTTAAGAATCCCACCCAAGGAATGGGCCCTCAACATACCTAGATCTGAAAGTCAACAAAGTTTGTGTCCACAAGATCCACAAGACTATAGAAAATTAAGAAGCGGTTGTCACAGGTGTTCTAGCACTAGTCATGACTATGTGACAAGAACTCAGCACAGATAGAGCAAGAAATGTGCCTATCTCCTAGTATTCCCCTGAAAGTTGTCCATCTGCATACTTTAAAAGCAGCTGCTTGAGGGTCAGACTTCTAACGTAGCACATATCTATGGTCTAGCTTTGATCCTTCCCAGAGACAGGGGAAGCTGAATAACACATCCCCCATCTTATCCTTCTAGCCCACTCCAGATCACCTGGAATAAGCTTGTACACATGTCTATGCCCCAGCTTTTGTGGCTGATACCTATGGGATGATCCCCCAGATGTTCTGGATTTGATAATCAATAGGGCTTTCATTCATGAGTCCCATAGAGTAAACAAAGAAGCAGTTCTCAACAGGCTCAGGAGCAAAACACCCTCCACGTGGGTCCAATGCATACTGAGCAGACAAAAACACTCACCTATTTCTTCGTATGAGGGGCTTATCTACATACTATTTCCCAGCTACTACCTAAGCATCCAGCTTCCAACCAGCCTTGATCTAGATGCTGAGTGCAATCCATCCCTTGGGAACATGGATGGATCTGGGCACACCTTCCACTACTGAGAGCCACTAAGAACAAAGAAAGGAGGCTTGGACAATCACAAAAGTCTGAAAGGCATTCAGGAGCTTAGGCAGGTCTGGTTGACAAGGTTAAGCGACTACATGAAACCACTCTGTTAAGACAGGGAGAGGTGCCTGTTTCATCTCATGTGCAAAATAACAGGAAGTCAAATAAAGAATAAGAAAAACATAAAATATGTTCCAAACAAAAGAACCTCCAAAAACATACCTCAGTGAAACTGACATAAATTATTTGCCTGAATGAGATTTCAAAATAATGGTCATAAGGATGTTGGAAGCATCGTACTTCTTAATTTCAAACTATATTACAAAGCTAAAGTGATCAAAACAATATAGTATTGACATAAAAGACAGACACACAAATCAATGGAACACACAGAGAGCCCAAGAAAAAACTCAAGTATATATGGTCAATGAACTTATAACAAAGGTACTAGGGAAAAAATAGTCCCTTCACAATGTTTGGGAAAACTGAACAATCACATGCAAAAGTATGAAACTAGACTACTATTTTACACCATACACAAGAATTAACTTAAAGTGGATTGAAGACTTGACTGTAAGACCTAAAATCACAAAACTTCTAAAAAAAAAGTTGTAGACAGTAAGCTCTTTTACATTGGTCTTGGCTACAGTTTTTTTTAATCTGACTCTACAAGCAAAGGTAACAAAAGCAAAAATAAACAAATGGGACGACTTCAAACTAAAAACCTTCTACACAGCAAAGGAAATCAACAAAATTAAAAGGCAATATACTTGAATGAGAGAGAATATTTTCAAATTTTATATCTAATAAGGAGCTAGTATCCAACTCAATACCAAAAAGTAAAATATAAAAAAATCCAATGAGAAATGAGCAGAGTATCTGAATAGACAAATTTTTTTCTGAAAAAGACATATAGATGGTCAACAGATACATAAAAAAGCTACTCAAACTCACTAATCATCAGGGAAATGTAAATCAAAATCACATTGAGATGTCACCTCACCCCTGTCAAAATACTATTCAAAAAGACCAGAAATAATACGTGTTGGCAAGAATGTGGGAAAAGGGAACCCTCATGCACTATTGCTGGGATTGTAAATTGGTGCAACCACTGTGAAAAATAGTATGGAGAATCCCAAAAAATTTAAAAATAGAACTGTATATGATCCAGCAATTCCACTTATGGGTATTTATCAGAAGAAAATAAAAAAACTAATTTTAAAAGATATATGCAGCTCCATCCTCATTGCAGAATTATTTACAGTAGCCAAGATATGGAAACAATTTGTGTCCATTGATGGGTGAATGAATATGAAAGATGAGGTTTATATACATATATATATAATTGAATACTATTCAGCATTAAAAATAAAATAAAATAAAATCTTGCCATTTGTTATAACATGGATGGGCCTTGATGGCATTAAGCTAAGTGAAATAAATCAGACAGAGAAAGACAAATACCGTATAATCTCACTTACATGTGAAATGAGAAAAAACAAGCTATGGAGACAGAGAAATGATTGGTGGTTGTCAGAGGAGGGAGATGGGGGTAAGTGAACTGGGTGAAAGGAGTCAAAAGGTACAAACTCCCAGGTATAAAATAAATAAGTCTTGGGTATGTAATGTACAGCATGGTGATTATTGTTAATAAACCATATTGCATGTGTGAAGGTTGTTAAGAGAAGAGATCTTAAAATTTCTTATCACAATAAAAAAATTCCATGACTATGTTATGATGACAGAAGTTAACTAGATTTATTGTGGTGATCATTTTGCAATGTATACAAATACTAAATTATGTTGTACACCTAAAACTATTATAATATTGTATATTGAGTATACCTAAAAGAAAAAAAAATTGAGCTTCTGCTTTAAAGATGTTAAAATTGAATACAAATGTATTTATAAATTTATAAATTACAAGCCTATATTAACTTTGAATAGTTTTCAGTATGCAATTCTGTGTACTTAGGCACTCTTTTACTTTGTAAAAGAAATTGAAGAAACATGAGAATGTATTTGAACACCCATGTACACTGCAGCATTATTCGCAATAGGCAACAGGTAGAAGGCACTCAAATGTTATGGACTGGTGAATGTATTTTTAGAAGTGGTATATAAATACAATGGAATATTATTCAGTCTTTAAAAAGGAGATTGTGTCACACACTACACCATGTATGAACTTTGAGGACATTACAATAAGTAAAATATGCCCATCACAAAAAGACAAATACTGTATAACTTCACTAATATGAGGTATTATGGTATCTAGAATAGTGAGACTCCTAGAAACAGAAAGTAGAAAGTTTGTTGCCAGGGACTGTGGGGAAAAGGAAATGTGTGTTGTCCAATGGGTACAGACTTTCAGTTCTGCAAGATAAAAATTTCTAGAGATCTGTAACACAACAATGTGAATATGCTTAACACAACTGAATTGTATATTTAAAAACAATAAACTTTATGTTCTGTTTTTTATAATTAAAAAAGAAACAAAAAAAATAATTGTCTACCTTTCTAGCTCCATCACCTGCCACTCTAATTACCAAAGCAGCATTCTTTAAAACAAAAACAAACAAAAAGCACTTATGAATATTCTCCTGGCAACATAAGCACCATTCCACTAAGGTGTTTTATCATGGTAAAAATAATGAATACTCTCCAGATGTACTAATTTGATTGCACCAATTTTCCTAAGGGCAAAGCTGAAGATAAGAGTGTATTGATGAGCGAAACTCTCAGACATGAAAACGTGTTTTAATATGAACTGCAGTCATCTAGAGAGGAACATCTGAGACCATGAAGTGACTGAATGGTCACCAGTTACACAGCCTGGTTTAGGCCAAATATGTTTCTAGAGGGAGAGGGTCAGGACTAGTAAAAAGAGACACTTATTAGGGGTCTCTTTCCTCACACAGAAAGTGATAAGGCTTGGCTTTTCTTCTATATTATTTAAGGAAAGAAATGCTTCTTGGTTATCACATGAAATGAGGTAATACAGTAGTCCCTCTCTATATCGCGGTTCACTTATCATGGTCTCACTGTATCATGGGGTTTTAAAAAATATTATATTTAATTATTTATCGCGGACTTTCACCATATCACGGGATTTTGCGGTATTGTAATATGTATGTTGTTAAAGTTACGTAGGTTTAAGAGTGTAGAATATGTTTAAAAAAGTACTGTTTATAAAAGTGTGGAAAAAAGTTAAGGGAGTGGGAAAGGTTAATAAGGGACTGGGAACGGTTTATAAGTATGTGGGGAAGGTTTATAAAGCCTTAAAATATATATAAATACTAAAATAAATGTAAGATTCCTACTTCGTGGATTTTCACATATCTCAGGGGTGGTCTAGAATGTAATACCCGTGATAAGTGAGGGAATATTGTACCTTGTTTATTGTGCTTATTTTCTTCACTATTAAATTAAGTTTCTAGCACATTTCTGACAGTTATAACTTTCATTTTCTTGTGAATCCTGATAATGTCGGAGGGTAAATTAGCATACGGTAGTTACAGGGGAGCACAGCAATCGCGGGGGTGGCAGGGACGCGGGGGGTCTCTCAAAAAAAAGGAAAAAAAAAAACTCAGCCCAGTTCTCAGCTGCCACTTTTCTTCTGGTTTAATAGAACTGGGAAGCTCATTGGCTCCAGCCAATAAGGGCCTCAACTCTTAACCAGTCAAGCTCCTTCACCTTTTATTTAAGCGAGACTTCCGAGCCTGATGAGTCTTCACGCTGCTGACTAAAATAAGGGATGGGCGTGAGTAATTGAATGGATAGCGGGAGACAAGTATTAGTTTCTCTTTTTTCTCAGTGTCTGGTTCTCCCTGCTTTTCTGTTTCTTCCTCCTTTAAGAGACGGAATTCCTTGCTACTTGGCTGTGGACTAGATTGGCAACATGAATACGACACCTAGATGGGCCCCTTTTTGCTTTCCTCTCACTCATAATCAGAAAATCCAACCAAGAAGTCAAAACCTGGGCAATAACTCAACCTTTTCTTTCACTATGAAAAAACTAAAGATGGTACTGAGTTTAGAAAGTACGCATAGGGCTGATGAGCGAGGAAAGCTTTCAAAGGTAACTCTAGCTGAGGACCTGGGGTGAGCGTGTTGACCCCTTATGTCAGGAAGGAGACAATATTTGGTGGATTTAGTGTCCCTTAACAGCGGGAGGCTGTAAAAGGGATCTTTTGGGATTGGTTCAGTATCAGTTCTAACTTGAGCATAATTTCTTCTCAAAATTAGCCTCACTGTCCCTAACAGAAGAGGTTATGGGCCGCTTTCTTTCCTATTCTGACTGGAAAGATCCCATATCAGAGAAACAGAAACTCTTTATGTAACCTATTGTCCTCCAGGTCCCTTCGCCAGCCTGATTCTAGCTACCTTCTGCCCCCAAAACCCACAAACCTCATTTCTGGAAGGACCAAGCATGTCTAGTCTATTTGTAGGAAGGACACGTGGCTTGTCAGATTTGTTACAAAGCTTTTTTTCAGGGCACAAGGACAGTGGCCTGAGTTAACTTTTCTGATTTTTTTTCCCATTCTTCTTAATAACCTCTTTTGTGGCTTGAAATCAGGGAGACATGGTGGCGTTCACTTAGGTTCTGATTCCATTTGTCTCTCTGAGATTTGGGAGGCAGCCTAAGGTTAGGTCATGATTTTACTGAGGATTGACTATAGTATCCCCAAAGTCATTATATTTCTGCTTTTCAGCTCTTCCTCCTCCTTTGCCTTTCAAGCTCATGACTTGGTGATTTTATTCTCATGGGAGAAGCATATGTGGTCCCTCTTATTATGTATTTTCTGGGCCCCTGAATGTTTCAGCTCTTGAGATTATCCCCCACCAAAACAAACAAACAAAAAAAAAAAATGAATGGGTTAATAAATGAAGTGAGCCATTTCAAATCAAAGGAACCACTTTACAATTTAACAAAACTGAAGGCCGGCTTTATGGTCGAGAACCCTGTGAAGTCCCACACCCCTGTGGGTGATTTAATGCTATGGTGTTTGTCTTAAAATTCCTAATTTTTAACCAGGAACCCTCATTTTCATTTGCACTGGACCCTGAAAATTATACAGTCAGCTCTAAATTTACTTGTGAAAACAAGGGGTATATTCTAATGCCCCTAACCCCATGAGAGCCCCAGTGGGGACTCTCATCTGCTAGAACAGAGTAAAATCCATTTCCAAACAGTGAGCCTGCAAAAACTAGGCAGGAGACTTATCAGGGGATCACTATGTGAGTTATATACAAGGTCCGTCCAGGAAAGTCCAGCCATTGTTAATATAATGAGAATGGTTTGCATGACATCGATGTAACCTGGCAACCAAGGAGAGTGGACTGAAATAGGCATGAATAAACAATGACTACTTCACTGTACTAGTCAGTGGAAGGGATAGATGCGATTGAGTGAGCGTGTGTACTTTGTGGCCATTGCATTCAAAATGACTGAGTGAATAAAGCAACAAATATGCATTAAATTTTGAGTTAAGCTTGAACATTCCTCTGCAGAAACGATTTGGATGATTCAGAAGGCTGCAGCTATGGGCAACTGGTGATTGGAAGCCTCATCAGGACAATGTACCTGCTCATGCATCATGTCTTGAGCAGAAATTTTTGGTGAAACATCAGTTCACCCAGATGACTCAGCCCCCTATATCCCTGTTACTTCTTGCTTTTCCCAAAACTAAAATCACCTTTGAAAGGGAAGAGATTTCAGACCATTAATGAGACACAGGAAAATATGACGGCGCAGCTGATGGCAATTGGAAGAGCTGTGTGAGGTCCCAAGGTGCCAACTTTGAAGGGGACTGAGGCATCATTATTCTATGTACAATGTTTCTTGTATCATCTTCAATAAATGTCTCAATTTTTCATATTACATGGCTGGATATCTCCTGGACAGACCTCATATATGTCTAACTGCTATGCTGTACATCTGAAACTAACAGATTAAAGGTCAGTTGTAACTGGTATTTTAAAAAATATTAAATGGTGGAGTCTGTTGCTGGATTCTGTCTTAGGTGATGAAGGAAATATGTTAGAACTTAGACATACAAGAGCTGGGAAGGAGGGGTGGTTATTGGAGACCTTTCCTGAGTTTCTAACTTAATTCTATGTCTTCCAGGCTAGAATAAGGTCAGAAGTAAGATGTTGAATGTACATCTATCTATTCATAATGCTTTCTGTCATAAAGGTAGATCTATCTCCTGCCTCTGCTATAAATGATCCAAAACCAGAGCTATCATGCCTGCCTCATAGGGTTATTGTGAAGCTGTTTTAGATCATAAATAATAACCATATCAAGTAATAGTAAAGCCAAGATATGCTACCACTTTTAGAATCAGTGTACTTTACCTAAGCATTTAAGTGCATCATGTCCATCATGTCACTTCATCCTCACAACAACCAAAATATAGGCCCAATCACACCTAAATATTACCACTGAGAAAAGTGTGGTTCAGAGAGGTTAACTTAATATATGATATGAATAGAAGTAGTAGACCTCAAATGCATGCTTGGCCTCTGCCTTCAAACTCATGTCCTTAAAACTGTACAGATAGGATTACTAACTATAAACCATTACATTTATATGATATTTATATGTAGGTCTTATTGCTACTGCTGGGAAGAGACAGAAATCCCACTTATGTTAATGAGCCCATGGAAAAAAAAATGAGGATTGGTTTGAGCAATCAAACATGACCAGAGCTCCCTGCAGAAAAGTGTCATGATGCTGTTGTGGAGATACAGATAGATTCCTTCAGGAGGAGTCTGCACAAGCAGTCCCCTGTAGCAGCTAAGAAAGGAGAAAGGAATGGTGGAATGACATTCAATTAACTCCTAATTTGCTACTGCAGTTTCTCCTATACTCAGTCTTCTCTAGAACTTGCAAAGGGATCAGGTGCTTGAAGGATGCTAATGTACTAATAACAATGAATTCTCCACAAGTGTAGAAAGTCTGCTCTTTCATGAAAGGGCATTGCAGAGAGGGCATAACAAAACAAACTTCCACTCCTTTTTTTTCTTAGACTTAATTTTTGGATCAGTTTTAAGCTGACAACAAATTGGAAGGGAGGTACAGAGATTTCCCAAATACCCCTGCTCTCATGTATGCATAACCTCCTCATTGTCAATATCACTCACTCAGAATGGCATGTTTATTGCAAAGGATAAACCTACATTGACCCTCATAACCCAAAGTCCATAGTTTACCTTAGGGTTCAGTGTTTTCATTGTACATTTTATGAGCTTGGACAAACATATGACATATATTCACTGTAATATCATACAGAGTGTTCTCAGTGCCTTAAAAATCCTCTGTGGTCAGAGTCTTCAGCTCTTAATCTGTCTTCCTTCATTTTTACCAATAAATATATAGTGTGTTAAGGAGTAATGTAGCTATATTATTCCTTTTCCTGAAAGTTATCAAAACCCTTCAAAGTATAGGGTAGGACTCAGGATCAGTTCTACAAGGGAGAATTCTCTTGGGTCTTCCACACCTTGAAACACATCTGCTGGGACATCTGGGAAACGCGCATAACCTCCAGGGGAGTTATAAAGAAAGGATGGTCTGAAACCATGTGCTTAATGAGGAAAAGAGTAGTACTCCTAGGACAGAAAAATTGTGTCTGTAGTATGAACACTCTCCTCCCTTAGCTCAGTGCTCCACAGTCATGACCCAAAGTGCAGACTTACCCTCTCCCGAAGTCATTCCCTGTCAATGTCAGTCAGGCTTTTGTCTTCTTTGACCTACCTTGTACTTGCTTATTCCCATCCTGGCCCTTTCCTCTTGGCATTTCCCAATACTTTGTTTTTTCTTCAGAGTAACTCTCCACATTGCTAATCATATCACAACACTCTCCCTACAACACTCTTGCCTCACCAGGAAGCTGGTTTCTCCTGATGGTGAGACCTTCCTTGCTAGCCATTTCAATGGTGATAGCGTCCGTGTTTGAACTCACTGTGTCTTGGGGCCCATCCTCCTGGAATCTCATTGTGACTTCCAGACAACTGCTTCCCACGTCCTTCACCCTGACATTCCCTTTCAAGACCAGCCAATGATCTCCTTCCTCATTCTCATTTCACCACCCCTGTTGACCCCCACAGACATTCAGTATACTCTTGGCTCAGTCTTTCTCTCCATCTTCCTAGGTAATATTAGTGTCGTCCAAATTCCTGCTTATGGACTGAAAATATCTGAGGTGCATAAGAATCACCCAGGAAATTTGTTAAAACTAAAAAGGCCCTTGACTCACCTTAAACATCTTGAAAAAACCTCGTGGAATGGAAAATTAAAAGGAGTTTCTCAAATAATTCTGATTCACAGACAAGTTTGGCAACTACTGGAATAAACTGAGCTCTTCTCAGGATGGAACACTACCTTACTCACCTTTCTATTTTTGAGGACATGGCACAATTATTTGCACAAAAGGAGCTCATCAAATTTCTATTGTACTGAAATGAGTGAATGAATGATGTAACCAGAGGAACTCTAGGCTCACAATTTACTAACTTTATTTTTGCCCTCTTTGCTTAAGAAACCTAGTCCCATGACCAGAGCTTATATTTCTTCATCCCTTGGAAATATCTATCTTGAAATTATTCAATAACAGGATTCCAGTTATTAGAGCTTTCTCCCTAGCTTTGCTCAGCAGTCATTTTTGAGACTCTTAAATTGTAGATGGTTTTGACCCATTCATGCCTGATCTAATCATAACATGCTATAGAGATTCTTTATTTCACTTGTGCCGGGAGTTAGCTCTATTGATATGGACCCAAGATTCTGCATGCTTGAAGACAGGCCTGGGGAGCTGAAGTGTTTCAATAAAGAAACATGGCAGATACATCTTGAACTAATACCAAGCAAGGAAAGTAAACTATAAATGAAAAATTTAAATTAAAAGAGGGAGAAACATGGTAAATACCATCCACTAACAAAGCAGGCTTTCCAATAGCCTTCGCCATTGTGGGCCCTATTCATATGTAATGCCTGCCTTAGTTTCCCTTTTTGGAAATTAAGACTTGTTCTAGAGCCATGCCTGCCCTTATGATTATTTTTGCCTCATGTTCTAGAGCCAGTCTATGCAACAAGATTAATTCACAGAAATAATAAAATTATTTTAGGAGGCAAAGATAAGCTCAGTACATAGAAATTATAAAAAAGAATATTTTAATTTAAAATAGGGTAGAACTTCCTGACAACTGGATCTATCCAACAATGAAATGGACTATAACAAGGAACAACATTTTTATGCACAATGGACAGTTTAAGAAAAATTAATAAATCACTTATTAATCAAAATTAAAATTAACTTAGCTGTATTGCTTTCCATAAGAGGATTAAAAGCAAATATATGCTCACCCACATGTATGTATACCTCTTATCACTTAGCTACCTATTTTGCAAATAGAAGACATAAGTGAAAAAATTGGTAATGCTTTTTAGACATTAAATGCTAATATCTGAAGACATCTGGTTCAATTTGCTAAACAGTTCCATATTAACTTCTCTCTCTTCAAGGATTTATTAAAATAAAAGTAGAAGTGTAAAATTCCTACAGGAATGATCCCAATAAAAGATTTTTACCAATTGCTGGAGGGTGGACAGCAGCTGATAGTCTTAGCTGATGAGGCCACCTCCTTGAGCCACAGGATAGGCAGAGACCCTGCCTGAAGGAGGCAGCTCTACCTGACAGTGATTAACAAGCACTGAATGTTCCCCTCAGCCTGACTACATTTTACACAGGCTTTTTCCTGATTACAGGCCCTTGACCTGCCTTTTCTTAGGGCATTCACTTTTATAAAACTCGTCATTGTAAATTCTTTCCCATTTGGATGTAAATCTTCTCCTAGCTTCCTAACAGGTTTACAACCAAGAAACATCTTTCTCAAGGACTTGGAAGCCTTCCCTTTGAAATGTAATCATCAAGGAAGATGGGACCCCTGCTCCCTGGTCTTCATAGCCTAACTTGGTAAAGATAAGTAGTAATTCACAAACACAGATAGGCTAATCGCATTGACCAAATTCCTCCTTAATACCCTCCAGTAATTTTCCACTAGCTAACACCAGTGCTCACACAGCCTCTTAGCTTTTGTTTCAGTGGAGTTGAGTTCAATCTTTCACCCCTGTTGCAACAGTCTTGCTCTCTATTGTTAAAGTCTTCCTTGTCTAACTCCATCCAGTGCAAACTTTTTTGCTGCAGCAGGAGCAGAATCTTAATAACTACCTTCTCCTGTGGTGATAGAGTGCTGGATCAGAGGAAAATGAGTCATGTATACCCAAGCACCACTTTAGCATTCCATTTCCCAGAAAGGTTGTCTTCCTGAGCCAAACTGTGTGACCACGGCTATTTATGGTCCCAGCAGGTGTTCCTTCATTGGTTCCTCCTTTCCATTGTGCTTCCAGTCCTGGCCTTGGCATGTATCTGCACAGTCAAATCCTACCTGCCTCTCAATTAAGAATTCTAGAAAGGCCCCTCTCTACATCTAAGTGGTTGTCCCAGAGGCTCTTTTGCCCTCATCTGAGCACTTGCATGTACAGAAAGGCTGTGGTTGAAATTAGATTTGTTCATATAGCAACATTAGCACAGCTATCTCCCTTAAAGTAGAAGATAGCTGTTATAGAAGAAATTCTTTCACTAAGCAGGAGGTTGGCCTATGGTAAAGTTTGAATAATCCCCATCATAGGTTAGCATGATGCCCATATTATTAGTGTTAGTTTTCATCACTGAAAATGTGTTACTTGGTAGAAATAAAAATGTCTTAAAAATTATAAGTTGAATGTATGGTATAGGGTGGATATTAAGCTTATTGGAGGGATCACTTTGTAAGTTATATAAATATCTAACCATTATACATACACATGAAAGTAATATAATATTGACTATCAGCTGTAGTTGAAAAATAACATTTTAAAAATATAAATCTATAACTCTCCCTTTAAAAAAAGTGGAGTGGAGATTGCCAGCTGATGGATGTCAAACAACTTGATGGGGGTTTGAATCCCTCCACAATATAATATTTATATCAAGTCATCATTGTATATACTTTAAGTATGTTACTATTGTATTTTTCAATTATACTTAATAAAAATAAATAAAAATCAAAACACCATGAAAAAATGTATGGCTACATCTCCCATCTTGGGAATTCAGCTACCTTCAGCTCCTTTTTCACTTTCTATTCCTTTAAATCTAGGAAATGTGCATTTGAAAGGGAGTGGGCAAAACACACATACAGAAGTTTTTTTGTTTTTTTTTTTTTTTGGTATGTTGAAAAGGAGCAGTGATGAATTTTAGTACATATTAGTACCCTATCCATGTGATACCTAAATTATGAATATAAAAGTGAGAAATTACTTAGTCACCTCTTTTCTCTTCATGACACAACCACCTGGTTGCTCTGATTTCCCCATCTTCACCCACAAGTTGAGTTGAAACAGATTGTGGATCTGTAGCTTTATCTAGATATATCCATAAATATACTTAGTAGTTGCACATGTGGTGCTCTGAAGGATGTCTGGAAGGTTTTTGTCCAAACGCTCAAATCTGCCAGCCTATGGTGTTTGAAAGGCATTTCACATTATTCTTTGAATTAAGTCAGATGTCTTTGAAAGCAAGACGTATTTCAGCCTAGTGGTGATCGTCACTTCGTCACTGGTGCTCATTAAAATGGGATGGTTGATTGATAGACATGATGGTGGTCAATATCAATGGGAGGATAATGCAGAGGCACGAAAACATAGACCACTTCTCAGACAGGACTGAATGAGGTGAAATAGGGATTGTGAAGTGGAATCAAAAGGTTTCATAAAAACCCAAGAGTGATCAAATTACAGTCCTTGCTCCCAAGAAATTTAGCTTTCTGAAATGATATACGAGAGGGGACCCTATAAAACAGAATTCATTTAAAAATTGTGTATTTTTAAATAAAATGTTTAAACTTCAGTCATCTTCAAAGTACTCTGTACTTGATGCAATACATTTATTGAGGCTTTTTTCCACTGCTCAAAACAGTTTTTGAACTAGTTAATTTCAATGCCTTTTAGTGCTTTTGCTGTTTTTTGTTTGTTTGTTTGTTTCACCTCTTCCACATTAGCAAAGAAACAAAAAAAAATGGCTCAGGGTGAGATCTGGTGAATAGGGAGGGTGGGGCATTGGGATCATGCTCTTTTGGATCAAAAACTGCTGAACTCTCAGTGTGGTGTGGGCAGGTGTGCTTGTAAATCACCCATCATAAAATGGACAAAAGTATTGAAAGTGTGTTCAGAATGATTCACTGAAGCCAAACATAGCCTCTCACAACAATTACAGCTGGTACACTGATACACATGGGTTCCTAGACCATTCACATAGCAAGGGAAGCCTGTATTATTATACAAGAGGCCTGTCCTCCAAAAGATAATTTTGTGCTTTTTGGGTCCCCCCTCATATTTCTCATTGTAAAAGTAGATTGAAGTTAGCTTTAATCCTCTCCATAATCACTTACTCAAAGATCTTGAAGTCTCACCTGGGAGATTTTCTAACTAGTACCACCAACACACACACCCCACCAGTCCAACACAGACACACACACACACCCCCACATGTACACACACACAAACACACACACCAAATACACACATACACATGCATACCCACTACCTCTGATGTTGGCCCAGGAAGAAGTTATACAACCTCTTGCTCTCTATATAATTTGACTGCAGCCATTTTCATTTTCCCTCACAATATCAGGGCAGCTGGAACAATGAAATCTCTTGATCATAAGGTTTTATAAGATTGTGGTCCCATATTTTACCTGATCCCTTATTTCACAGCAAAGGTACCTGAAGCACTGAGATGTTATACAATTATCTCCCTACAGTCACATAGCTAGTTACTGTCAAAACCTGGCCTTGAACCCAGCCCCAACTATCAGTCCAGTGCTCTTTCTAATAGATCACACTGGAAAAAATCTGGCTTGTTTTTGTTAAAGCAATGTACCCATGCTTTCTGGAAATAGCATATACCGACAGCTACATTGCTCTTCTAATAGCTAATGCAGTTTCTCATGAGAGCACATTCTTCTCTCTCAAAGTAAATTAAATAGAGTAATCTTCCCATAACTGGATTTAATAACATATTCCCTATGATAAACAACATTCAAATGGAAATCACCTCCTCTGCAATGTGAAATTGAAATTTACGTATTATCTGTTGATGAAAATTGACTATAGATATGAGGCCATTTAGTAAGCAAATAAACCACTCAGTTAGAAGGTAACATGATACACAGCAACTTTTTTTATTTATTTCTTTTATCTTTTATTTTTTGGTTTTTCAATTACAGTTGTCCCGTTTTTTCCCTCATTGTTCTCCCCACCCAACCCACCTCCTCTCCCACAATCATATTCCTCCCCGTTGTCCATGTCCATGAGTCATTCATATACATTCCTTGACTTGTCCCTTCCCTTACTTATCCCCCTTCTCTCCTTTCCCCCTCCCCCCTATTGACTGCTATTCTGCTCTTTCTCCTATTTAGTTTGTTTGTTTGTGTTGTTCTTTAGTTTCCTGTATTAGGTGATATCATATGGTATTTTTCTTTCTTTGCCTGGCTTATTTCACTAAGCATAATTCTCTCTAGTTCCATCCATGTTGTCGCAAATGGCAGGAGTTCCTTCTTTCTCTCTGCTACATAGTATTCCATTGTGTAAATGTACCACTGTTTTTTGATCCACTCATCTACAGATGGGCACTTAGGCTGTTTCCAGCACTTAGCTATTGTAAACAGGGCTGCTATGAACATAGGGGTGCGTAAGTTCTTTTGAATTAGGGTTTTAGAATTTTTCAGGTATAATCCTAGCAGTGGAATCGCTGGTTCAAAAGGTAGTTCCATTTTTAGTTTTTTGAGGTAATTCCATACTGTTTTCCATAGTGGCTGCACCAGTCTGCATTCCCACCAACAGTGCAGTAGGATTCCCATTTCTCTAAATCCTTGCCAGCACTTGTTGTTTGTTGATTTGTTAATGATGGCCATTCTGACTGGTATCTCATTGTGGTTTTTATTTGCGTCTCTCTGATGGCTAATGATGTTGAGCATTTTTCCATGTGTCTGTGGACCTTCTGTATGTCCTCTTTGGAGAAGTGTTTGTTCAGGTCCTTTGCCCATTTTTTAATTGGGTTGTTTGTTTTCTTCATGTTGAGTCGTATAAGCTCTTTATATATTTTGGAGATCAGTCTTCTGACTGTGATATCACTGGCAAATATGTTTTCCCATATGGTTGGTTTCCTTTTCATCTTGCTGATGTTTTCTTTTGCTGAGCAGAAACTCTTTAGTTTGATGTAGTCCCATTTGTTTACTTTTTCTTTTATTTCTCTTGCCTTAGGAGATATTGTTATGTGGGATATCTGAAATTTTCCTGCCTATGTTTTTCTCTAGAACTTTTACGGTGTCGCAGGTTACATTTAAGTCTTTGATCCATCTTGAGTTTATTCTTGTGTGTGGTGTAAGTCGGTGGTCTAGTTTCATTTTTTTGCATGTTCCTGTCCAGTTCTCCCAGCACCATTTGTTAAAGAAGCTCTTCTCACTCCATTTTATGTTTCTTCCTCCTTTAACAAATATTAGTTGACCATAGATGCCTGGGTTTATTTCTGGACTCTCTATTCTGTTCCATTGATCTATATGTCTGTTCTTATGCCAGTAACAGACTGTTTTGATCACAGTGGCTTTGTAGTATGGTTTGATGTCTGGTATCGTGATTGCTCCTGCTCTGTTCTTCTGTTTCAAGATTGCTTTTGCTATTTGGGGCCTTTTTTGGTTCCATATGAATTTCTGAAGTATTTGTTCTAGATCAGTGAAATATGTCATTGATATTTTAATAGGGATTGCATTGAATCTGTAATTGCTTTGGGTAGTATGGCCATTTTGATGATGTTGATTCTTCCCATCCAAGAACATGGTATTTGCTTCCATTTATTTGTATCTTCCTTAATTTCTTTCTTCAATGTTGCATAATTTTCAGTGTACAGGTCTTTTATCTCTTTGGTTAAGTTTATTCCTAGGTACTTTATTTTTCTTGTTGCTATAGTAAATGGTATTTTCTTTTTTGTCTCTATCTCTGATATCTTATTGTTAGTGTACATAAATGCCTTAGATTTCTGTATATTTACTTTGTACCCTGCTATTTTGTCAAATTCACTTATTATATCGAGACATATTTTAGTAGAGTTTATAAGGCTTTCTAGGTATACTATCATGTCATCTGCATATAATGATAGTTTTACTTCCTCTTTCCCAATTTGGATGCCTTTTATTTCTTTTTCTTATCTGACTGCTGGATACACAGCAATTTTTATAAATCTCTTTTCATCTTGCTTTTCCACTGGTTTGGAAGAATTAAAGAGAACAGTGCAAATGCATTAGGTAAACTGTGGTACTGAAAATGCCATTTAAATGGTTGTCATAATTTTTTAAAATATGAACAGTAAAAACATACATTGGAACTGCAAGTATAAGCTTAAGAAGGTTTTCTTCCAACAGAATTTGCTGGAGAATAAACATCTCAAGGGTTACTTGGGCAAGGTCAGAAGTGGAGGGAGTCTTGCCAGCTCTCTACCAAGCCAGAGCAGATTTCTTTGTAATGTCTGCACTTTGTGTTTGAATTCTATAGATTTCATTTACAGAAAGGGTTCCAAGGCAAGCAAGAATGGAAGAAGGAATAAAGAAGGAAGGAAAAGATTGAAAAACCCTGTTATTGCCTTTGCTATTTCAGGTAGAACAGCATATTCTTTGTCAAACCTCAGCCCAACCCCCATATTTATTTTATTGTAACATAAGCATTTTTTAACTGATCTGGACAAGCACTATTAAAATAGTAAACATTTATGAAGTGACCGTGATTAAAATAACATGCTAATGATATACATATAAGTAGACACAGAGTAATAAAATAGAATATAAATCTATAAATAAAGTCAAGTTAAAAGAAGATTTTTATAACTTTCATGGGGTTGGGGAGCACAGCTAGGTCCATACTGTTGCATTAGACAGTTCTCTAGTAAAACAGTACCTATATATATATTAAAATATATATAAAATATACTATTGGTGTATATATATTACCAATATATTGGTATATATACTTATAGACACATAGAGAGAGACAAAAGAAATAGAGAGATTTATTATAAGAAATTATATCATACAATTATGTAGGCTAATAAGTTCCAAGAGCTGCAGGTAGCAAGCTAGAGAGCCAGGAGAAACAATGGTGTAGTTCCAGTCCAAAGCCTGTGACTCAAGAACTAGAAGAGCCAGTGTTTTGGGTTGAGATTCAAAGGCAGGGAAAAACTGATATCCTAGCCCAAAGCAGTCAGGCAGGAGGGAAGGTCAACTTTTTTGTTCCATTCAGGCCTTCAACTGATTGGATAAGGCCCACATATATTAGGGAGGGCAGTCTGCTTTACTGTCTATTAATTTCAATGTTAAACTAATATAAAAATATCCTCAGAGGAACACCCTAAATAATATTTGACCAAATATCTGGACACCCCATGGCTCAGTCAACAATTGTCAAATTTCCAGGTTAAAGATTTAAAACAAAAAGAAAACACAGAACAACTAATACAGATGAATACTGCTCTTTCTTGGTATGAAGGAGGCCTTTTAAGTTTACAGAAAAATACAAAATCCTGTAAAGAAAAACATCAGGAGATTTAGTTACATAAATGTTTTACTCTGGCAATAATTTGCATCATTTTTATTGTTTTATTGGTATTTAAACTGTTTTAGAGCCAAATAACTGGGGAGAAGAATGAATTACATTTGACTTACAGAAATTATTTCTTCAACATTTCTATAAAGCCTGAGCCAACCAATGTCAATCCCTTGTGCCCCTTATTTTTAAAATATTGAATTGGAAATATATATTTAAGGTGTCAAAAAATTATTCTGGCTGTTAAGGTAAACAATCAATCCTTAGTTACACTTATGTGAACGTATAACAATACTGAAGTTTCTAGAACTTGCCTTAAGCTAAGCTTATTTGCAAATTTTTTCATTTTATGTCCTCTGCAGCATATGGTATATAATTGTTTCCTGTTAAGCATGTAAATTTTAAGGTCATTCTAAAGTCTACACATTCTTTCCAGAAACGTAATCTATAAACAAAGTGTTATCCAGCATGTAAATTTAGTCACAAAGTTGTAGGCAGTTGTAAAGACAGACCTCCTTTACTTACTCCTAACACTGGAACATGATTTATATAATATCTCAAATGAGAAGACCATTTTTGCAGGCAAATAGTGGAATTTTAGAGTTAATCCATAGAAAATTATTTTTATTGAGTGCTTATACACAGTGATATAACTTGCAATGTGCTGTAGTGGTCATTTTAGTTGCCATATAAATTAAATTGGCATCAAGGTGTGCAACAATGAAACCTAGATTTAAATGACATTCTTCTTCATTTTAGAAGCTATTACTTTGTGAATACAGAAAATGACTATTTTTTCCACTCTTTCAGTATTTGATCAAATATCTTTATTACATATTAGGGCTGCCTCATTATAGCACTACTGGCTAGATGTGCAGATTGGGGCATGAGTCACCTGGCATGATACAAGTGGGACGGTAGCCTAGACCTATGTAAAGCTCTGCCTTCATAACTGATTATAGCAAACCTCTCCATAGAGTAAACTGTAGAACATGGCAGTTTTAATCCATATATCTCTTCAGTGCCCATATGAAGAAGGCGGGGGGGTACTACTTTGTGGTATATTGTACCACTTATAACTGGCTTATAAGAGCTGAATGTGCACATTTTTTTCCAACTCTATGTTCTATAACAAATGTTGGTAGCGTGAAATAGGCCATGGATGAAATATTTACACCATAGAAATCTGAAAACTATATATCAACTTAAGAAAAAAATATTCTAGAGAGCTGCTTGTTAGACACCATTGGTCTCTGCAATGGAGGACTAGACAGACTTTCTAGGTTATATTAGGAAATAGCAGCTAAAAATGTAGGTTCACATGCTTTGCTTGGAAAGGTAGGATTTAAATGCTGCTCCTAGCTATCTACTTAACATACAGATAGACTCACTATAAGAAAGTTGTAAGAGTCACTTTCCTACCCTAAGTTTAATCAAAGGGCCAATCATAAGGAGTGGTAAAACACCTGAAACATTCCAAAGTTTTTATGAAAAAAATAAATGTCTGACACCTTAGCTCTTTTACAAAAAGTACTCTGTATTTGTGAATTCCATCAATGAAATTTCAGATTTTCAATTTGCACCACATAATCCATCTTGGCTTTAGCTGTCCTCTGTCCACCACTGTTATACTACGGGACATTCTCCACTTTCTTAGGACCTCACTTACCAGAGACACAGATGCATCATGGAAGTTGCAAGAAAATCATTATGAAATATGAGCTTCAGAAATTACAAAAGTATCAAAAGTAAACATTTTTTATTATATAATAAAATAAAAATACATCATATTGTCTGTAATGTGCTTTTAGGTGTTTTAGCATGAATTTTATATATATATACACATAATCTGTGTTAACTTTAATTCTCACCAAGAAGAGAATATCTAAAGTAACCTAACCTGAAGTTTACATTTGAGGCTTTGTTAGTAAGCATTCAAAAAATCCCAACCCAAATATGCAGCATTATTTACAATAACCATGATACTAAAACAATCTAAGAATCCATCAATAGAAAAATGAATAAAGGAGATGTGGTACATATATACAACGGAATATTATTCAGCCGTAAAAAGAATGTAATCTAACCATTTGCAACATAGATGGACCTGGAGGGTATTATGCTAAGAGAGATAAGTCAGACAAAGAAAGAAAAATACTATTATTTCACTTATATGTAGAATTAAAAAAAATAAATTAACAAACCAAACAAACTCAGATACAGAGAACAAACTGATGGGCATCAGAGGGGAGGGGAATTGGGAGGCTGGGTGAAGAAGTGAAAGAATTAAAAAGTACAAAACTGACAGTTACAAAGCAGTCTTGGGGATGTAAAGTACAGCACAGGTAGTATGGTCAGTAATACCGTAATAACTGTGTATGGTTTCAGATGAAGACTAGGTTTATCAGGAGAATTACTCTGTAAGTTATATAAATGTCTATCCCAGTTGTTCTCAATCTTCCTAATGCCACTACCCTTTAATACAGTTCCTCGTGTTGTGGTGACACCCAACCATGAAATTATTTTTGTTGCTACTTCATAACTGTAATTTTGCTACTGCTACTGTTATGAATCGTAATATAAATATCTGATATGCAGGATGTATTTTCATTGTTACAAATTGAACATAATTAATGCATAGTGATTAATCACAAAAACAATATGTAATTATATACATATTTTCCAATGGTCTTAGGCGACCCCTGTGAAAGGGTCGTTTGACCCCCAAAGGGGTCGCGACCCACAGGTTGAGAACCGCTGGTCTAACCACTGCTGTATACCTAAAACTAATATAATATTGAATGTCAAACTTAAATTAAAAAAAAAAATTAAAAACAAAATGCCCAATCCACATTCCAGAAGAAGCTATTCTAAGAACTTCCAGTGTGATCAAATCAATACTATAGTGATTACATTAACATAAGAGATGTTGAAAGTGATTCTTACTGGAGAAATAAATAGTGTTCAAGATATAATTGGCTGGAAAATTATATAGGCTCCTCCATTTTTGTACGAAAAAGTTAAACACTGCAACAAGCCCAGCAACCTAATACTTTCATGTTTGTACCACAAGTCCAGAACCCAATGTGGTCTGGTGTCCGCCCCACTCAAAGAGAGAGCTGTGTCTCCTAGTCCAAATACGAGGCTAGACAAGCCTTCCATAAGAATATTCCATTTGCCTTGCAATCTACTCCAATGGAAACCCATACTCTTTTTCTCCTGGTCATCCAGCTACCCTACATTTGCCAAACTCCCCTAAAATCAGGTGAAGCCATGTCAGTTACTTCTGCCCAAAGGCATGTGGGCAGAACCACTAGGTGAAAGAAGTCTGTCTTTGAATGACTGTATGGAGCAAATCTACCACCTCCAAAGACTTCTATTGGTTGTGACCTGAATGAGATACAAACATTATTATATTTAGCCATTAAAGTTTGAAGATTACATTACTTTACAGAAATTAGCTTACTTGGACTCATGCAGCTAATAACTGTATTATTCAATATTTAAAAAGGAAGTTTGGTGAAAAAACAACTAATGCAATTCATGTCTGCAATAAGTATACAAATATTTTTTTCTACTATAAGAAGTGTCTAGACTCAATGCCTCAGAAAAGAAAGAGCATTTAGTATTGAATGTGGCTAAATCAAAGCTATAAAGCTTGATAATCCCTATTAAGCTATCTGGATGGCTCTTCGGATGCCATTAAATAGAAAGTCTAGGTTTGGTAAGACAGTTTGATGTCCTTCTATCCCTTTCCTCCTCCTAAAAAAGTGCAATTCCAGCACAAATTTACAATAGTTGAGTAATATTCAAATTAAATTTAAAAATAAGATGAAAATTAGCACAAATTATTTTGAGTAAAAGGAAATTACAGTTACTTTTCTGAAATAATATTATCGTTGCTTATCGAGTCCTTTTCTCTCAAAGAAGATTCTGTAAAATAACAATAAAATTATTTGTTTGATCTATTTTATTAAAACCTTGACAACAGAATAAGCAACTTTACACAATAAAATGTTTCTCTTATACAAAATCTAACATGCAGTAGTCTTTAAACTACAATCCATGATGTCTAAAAGCAATTCCACCTCAAAGGATTGCTCCCACAAGGCTTAAAGCACAAGGAGAACAAGATCAATTTAGATATATTAGTCATCACAATCTAACACCTTCCAATTATATTCTTCTAATTGTATTTATATATTTCTCCATGTTCATGTAACTCTTTGTTTTAAAATTTTTCTTTAAATTTTAGAATAGTTTTAGATTTACAGAAAAGTTCCTAAGTTAGTGAAAGAATTCCTATATAAGTTTGTCCCAGTTTCCCCTATTATTGTCCTACAACAAAACCAAGACTGGTATATTACTGTTAACTGAACTCAGCAGTTTATTATTCAGATTTTACAAGTTTTTCCTCAATGTCTTTTTTTCTGCTCCAGAATCTCATCGAGGGCACCACATTACATTGTCATTATGTCTCCCTGCTCTTCTCTGATCTGTGACAGTTTTTCGGACTTTCTCTGTCATTAAATTTTGAGGAGCACTAGTCAGAGTTTTGCAGAAACATAGTTTCGTTTTGTTCCATGTTTTATCATGTTTATAGTGGAGTCATGGGTTTGGGGGAGAAAGACTGCAGAAGTAAGATGCCATTCTCATTATTCATGGCAAGAGGATAATATGCTATCAACATGACTGTCATTGATGGTGTGAGCCTTGACCACCTCGAGGAGATCATTTTTGCCAGGTCTCTCTGCAATAAAGTTATTCCCACTCCTCAACCCTTCCCAAACTCTACTCTTCGGAAGAAAGTCATCAAGTGCAGTGCGGCTGCAGTGAGGAAGGTGGCAGGGGTAAGAAAAGATGAAGAGGAGCTAAGCGCCACCTCTCAGAGATGAGGCATTCCTACATACAGTATCTGGAATTGTTTTGTAAGGAAGAATAATCTCTTCTCTTTCATGTATGTGTGTATTCAATTTATTCATATTTAGTATGGACTCATGACTATTTTATACCTTATATAGTCCAGCATACTTTATTTAGTTTATTGCTGAAATTGTTCTACCTTTGGCTATCGGGAGTGCTCATTTTACTTTTGCAAATGTGTATTTCTGTAAATAAATATTTCTGAAGGCTAAAGAAGTTCCAAAGTTTTATTTTTAGAAGTAAGAATAGATGAAAATTTTGTTTTAATGGAAATGCAACTTATGGAATCAGTATGAGCAGTTGATAAGACAAGAGTAATTTTTTTAACTTTGTGCATTCATTTTTAATAAGAAGGGACAAAACTTAAATACTTTCTCTGATTATTCCAAATGGGAAAAATAGTATATTAAAACTTCTGATATTGTATGTCAACTGTATTTGAAGAATTTTTTTGAAAACTTCTGAGAATAAGTTGCATATTGACACAAAAAATATTTTTTGGAGTGATTTTATCCAAGGGTAATGGATCAAGGTTGTATCTTATGTCATTAAAACAAGAATGCAACATTGCCCTGGCTGCTGTGGCTCAGTGCATTGTCGGCCTGCGAACCAAGGGCCGCTGGTTTGATTCCCAGTCAGGGCACATGACTAGGTTGCACGCCAGGTCCCCAGTTGGGGGCGCGTGAGAGGCAACCACACAGTGATGTTTCTCTCCCTCTCTTTCTCTTTTCCCCTCTCTCTAAAAACAGATAAATAAAATAAAATAATGTTGTTAAAAATTAATCAATTTTTTTAAAGATAGCATTCCATCAATGTTTAAAAAAAAAAGAATACAACAAAATTTAGAGGGGAATATTAAATACAATATTTAAATGGTAAGCCATCATTTTTCAAAGTGTTCTTCATACTGCAGGTCACAACCTATTAGTTGATCAGGAAACCGATTTAGTGGGTTTCAATCTACATTTTTTTCAAAATTAAAAAAATTCTAATAAATATTAGAATGAAAAATATCAATGTACATGTATTAGATTCTACAGAGAAACAGAGCCAATGGGATATATATGTATGTGTGTATTTATATGTGTATATATTCATATCATATAGATCTATATCTATATCTATGTATCTATATATTCATAGAGAAATCTTTATTTTAGGGACTGGCTCACATGACTGAACTGTCAAGTTCAAAATCCACTGGGTAGACCACAGGCTGAGAGACCCAGCAGTTCAAGTTGCAGTTTGAGTTCAAAGGCATTCTGCTGATATATTTTCCTCTTCCTCAGCAGAGGTTGTGCATTTTGTTTTTTATTAAGACCTTCAACTTATTAGATGAGACCCACCACATTGTACAGGGTAATCTCCTTTACTCAAAGTCACTAATGTAAATATTAATCTCATTCAAAAATTATCAGAAGAATTTTTAGCCAATATCTGGATATCAAGGCCTAGCCAGGTTGACACATAAAATTAATTATATCATGTGGTAAGAGGCAGTGTTTTTCAAAACACTTTTTCTTTCATTAACACATATAGAGGAATTATTTTATAAATCAGAAACTGATGCTCAAAAGTAAGGTAATTAGCCTATGGTTATACAGCTGATAAACTACAGAAATTTGAACTTAAGACTGTATGTTTTCAAAGCTAATTTTCTTCCCTTTATATAAGGGGTAGCGAATAGCCTCTGTCTCTGTGCATATTTCAGGCAATTTGTTGAGAACTAAAAGGTTCCATCTGGGCTCATCAGAGAAAACAGCCTTGTCACAGGAGCAGAATGAGGTGTTCCCATTTGATATATTAGTTCCCCATTATATTGTTACAAAAATTGTATGGAAGATCAAGTGGGCAATTTACTCAAGGTCATTTTTCAATACGATAAGGAGAGAATTTAAAATTCACCAATTTTCAGCACTGAATATAAAATTGCATTATTTCTTTCAGGATCTCATTAGCACTTCATGCAAGTAATTCAGTTGGGTGTGAGCAGAAAAGGTTGAGAAATATAACCTTGCCTGGCAAAAGACAAGGAAGAAAAAATCCGTTTTGTAGGTTTTTTCTTTGAAGTCATCACAGTTTCTTTTGCACAGTTCCTTTATACATAGGAGCTTAATGCTAAGGCTTTCTTTGGACTATTTCACGACCAACTTATAAAAAGATTATTTTAGTAGTTCAGCAGAAAAAAAATAATGTCTGTGCATGAGATCTAAGATACTCCCACTATCCCAAATTCAATTCCACAATAAGTTACTAGGCTATTTCTTCCAAGTCCTATGAGATTTTTCTTCTCCCTTTGTTAGACTATGAGAATCACTATTTCATCTTGCATATCCTTTTCTAAGAGATGGCTTATAAACGTGAGACAATTCCTGCAGTTTCCCAGGAGAAAGAGGTTACCTACAGCCAACTTTTATATCTTTTTACTTTACATTTCTATTCTGTGCTGTTAAAGAGTCTTGTCATTTTTTTCTTAAACTGTGAGACTGACTGCAGGTGTGCACGTGGCAGCACAGGATGCCCTCTTTGATAATCACAGAACTTGATAAGCAAGCTCATTCACCCCCAAAAATATATGAAGGCAAACTTTTCAAAACATAATATTAAAACCCCTATAATGATAACCAAACAAAGAATTAATTGAATTCTTCAAAGATCCCCAAATTTTCAAATACAAGTGATTATCATGACCATTTCCACCAATTAGGAGTTTACTAAATAATGCCTTTGGTTTAGCAATCCATCACAGGTATATGATGAAGATGGCACTTTTATACAAAATATAGCACATATTTCATTTCTCCATCAGTATTCATTTGTGACATGAGATGAGATTAATATAATTGTTATTTAGGAACCTTATCTCACTATTTTCTATTTCATTTCCTTTAGGAAGTCATACCTAAAAAAAAAGAAGAAGGAGAAGAAGATTCAGTAGACAGCAAAGAAAGGAGCTGGCTGCCAACTAAGCTAGTACAGTGTTGTTAAATGGCAGAGAACAGGCAATGTTTCCCCATGCCTGTCTGCTTACACACATTACTGAATCAGCTGTCTGGTCCAAGGGCCAATAGGTGATGATTCATTTTGGAGCCTCATCTTTGGCTCCAAAGTTGTCCTACTTCCTGTATACTCTTTCTCACAAACATAAAAGGAAAATGGAGAATGTTGTCAATGTCACCGAGTTTATTAATAAAACAAAAGTATTATCCTTGCTCATGCAGTTAATACACATCTGAGATGACCTACTCCCACAAGTGATGGAGGAATTATCATCTGAGATATTTGAAACAAGATTGCACAGATCTCTTGTGAAGTAATTTATAATAAGACCAAATGGGTAGAGAGAAATATATAGGGTGATGAGTGTGTGTGTGTTCATTTGGGACGAAGTCCCATTTTATAATTCCCATTCATCCCTCCTAAATCAAGATCTGACAAAAAGTCATTCTGATAGGAAATAGCTCTTTAAAGTTTTTTTTTAAGAAGTTAAATGAGCCTTTTACATATTGTTAGATTTGAAAAATCACAGCTGTTTTGTGAAGTACTTGTAGATCAGGTTACTATTATTGTACCCACTTTATAAAGTTTTAAAAAGTTAAATGGTTAGTTCAAGATGACAAAACTGATTGTAGTCATAAAAGTGATGAGATCAGCATCCTACTCTCCCTTATTCCAGTCTTCTTTGTTTTCAGTTACTACACTAAAGCTACTCATAACCTACGTGACAGATTTTCTAACCTCCAACAATTTTGTACTTGTGTCACCTGGATGAACCCCCAAACACTTTTTATTCTGTAGACTTCCCTAGACATCAGTGAGAATGCAAAACGGGAGCCACCAGTCCAGATTAAAGAATGACTCCCTGGAAGACATAACCTCTGAGCTGAGTCTCAAAGCATCCCTAATAATTAGTGAAGGGAAGGAGTGGGGGAGGAAGAGGAGGACTAGGGAAAGACACAATCTAAACAGATGCAGTGACATACTAAAAGGTCATATGTGTCTGAGATCAATGGTTTACTTGGGAACTTACAAGTGTTAGTGAGAAAAAATGCCGAAGAATAATGTTTCTTTTCACAGCATCCATCTATCCTATAGGGTTTATGCTGTCTTCTGTGTGTGCCTCACCTCCTGCTATTAGACTACAAGCTCCCAGAGGACAAAGATACCAACTCTTTCATCTTCAGAGCCCACAGAGCACTTCACAGTTGCAGGCACTCAGCAAATTAACACGTAAATGAGCAGTGTCATTTAAACAAGTCATTAACCTCACTAAAATTTTTTAACACACATTACAGAGGTAATAATAGTCCTTACATGATGTGTCTAATATGAACATTGAATAAGTAAAAACTTGTAGAAATATAAGTATCATACACAGAGTACAATAAGAGCTCGATAAATCTGTTGGTGCAAGTGTTTAAGTTCATGGCAGGGCTCAATGTGAACTGGTAAAATCACCATTCAGAAGAGAAGCCACCATGGAACACTTTGGAGGAAGCAATGAGAGTTTCCTCTAATCCTTCCTTTCATCTCTATAACCTTGGAAGATGCTTGTATATCTTTTCGGCATAAATAGAAAATCAAACAAGAGGCCAGACACAAGCCATCATCCAATCTCTTGATACATTATGCCCAAGTCAGTAATAAAGAGAAGTTTTAGCTTTGCAAGAATATTCAATAGTGAAGGCAAGTAAGAGATATTTATTCTCTCTTCTGAAGAAAAATTTAGATTATTCACTATTCTTCTATGCAGGAGTGGAAAGATACTTTATTACTGGTGAAAAAAGTAAACAATATATATTTATTTTTAAATTTTAAAACCTAAGCTAGTCAGAATTCAAAACTACTAAGAAATAAGCCGTGATGGAAATAAAATATAAATTTCTACTATATTATTCACTGAGTTTGTTTCTCTGGGACATATAAAGATGTAATTTTATTAATATTAATAGTTTACATTTATTGTTTTTACTACAGCATTATTTCATTTGATCCTCATAATGCATCTATGAAGTAGGCATTGTTATTAGTCCCATTTACAAATAAGGAGACCTAAGGTCAAAGGATGAAATAATTTGCTCAAGATCACAGTTAGAAAGTTTCAGGCTGAGATTTAAGTCAAGCTCTGTCTTATTCTAAACACAGAAATTTTAATCACTGCATTCTACTAGTGGGACTACCAATGAATGAATAAATAAGCAAAGGAATGAATAAATTTGACAACTGATACTTTTTATTGACATTATTCTTGAAGTCTAATTATGTAAATCATATTTCTTGTTACAAAGGTAATAACATAAGGCTCTTCCTTCAGCAGGATTGTGATGTTGATTGGCACATCATCAAAAAAATAGTCTCTAATTAAACCAGCATAGCTGGGCAAAGGCTACAGGAGGGTTTTTTCCCCAAGGACCTCAAAGATTATAGGTAAGAGGCCCTTCCTATTTTTGTGCAGAAGCAATTCATAAATACTCCTCTTGACAAGAGTACAATAATCTCAACACTGTTATCAATCACCTCTCCTTCAACTTAAATGTCCTTTGCATGCTAATTTAAAATTTCTATGATCTATTCCCATAGTGAGCTCTCTACACTGCAGAGGAAAGGGTCTGTGGACTTCTAAGAGTGCACCTTGCAACTGAGACCAACATTTCCATGTGGAAAGATGTCAAAATGACCCTAGAGTTTGTACACATTTTTCATATATCCTGTATTACAGAAAGAAAAAGGGTCAGGGATTATTTCTGCCAATGGGATTGTGTGTGTCTTTTTGTATTCATATGAATATCCTTTCCTGAACAAATTTAGAATACTTTCTCTTCTGTATTAAGCATATTAAAATCTTCTCTTAGTGAAATGTTGCTTTCTAATCCCACCTCCTACCTCCACCTCAGACTTAGAGTAAGTTTGGGCTCCTCTCAGCAGTGAGAGAGAAGGGTAAGTGATCTAAGGGATGGGGAAAGAAAGCTGTCCATGTTACTTTGCCAGGACCCTGAGTGACAACTCCACAGCATGCCATTCACCTGGGACTTCGTGAGAACAATGCCCCTTGGAGATGTACAATGTAGTTGCCCTGTCATGGCCTGTCCTAAACCAAACCAAAACATGAAGTTGGCCATAGGCCCATCTTAGTTTGTATTGTTTCTCTCTTTCAATTGGTGATGGTCTCTCTCACTCCCCATCCTCCCGCTGTCCTCAGAAAAGTGCTCTGTGTGTGGTTGGCATTAGCAGTCAGCATGTGTGGTTGACCCTGGTTTCATGCCTATGAGCTGTGATCTTGGGCAAGTTACTAACTTCTTTCTGCTTCAGGTCCCTGACTGTAAAATAAAGTCAAGAATGGTATTTACCTCCTAGGGCTGTTGGAGTACTGAAAGAGGTGTAAGGTATGTGAAGTATCTAGCTCACTGCCTAGCCCTCAGAAGAGTCAATTAATGCTAGCTAGTTTTACTGCTATTATCATGATCATAGCTCTCATCCAATTGCCCAACCACCAAATACCCAAAATACAAGAAGGTCTTGGCATCCCCTAGGAAGAAAAATGGAAATGTTAGCTCTAAGGGGTCTAATAGAAGAATATACAACTTTATTCGTTTACTTTCAGATGAGTTAAACTGAAGCACAGACATGACAGGAAATGCCCTAAAATGCATAGCTGGTTGTAGAAGAAATGGAGACAAGTACTGAGGTCGATGCCTCACAATCTAGTACATTTTTCATTGCATCAAACATTTGATGAAATTTCCATGGGACCATCAGTCTTCAACTATCAAGTCTTCAATCATGAACAATTTCAATCAGACATATGTATTTGGATGATTATAATCAGCTTCTAGGAAGCAGTCCTGATTGAGCAATTCATTTTCATCGGCTTTCCCCTAAAATGGGATTAATGAGACATACACTTTGACTTATAAATTCATAGCAGTGAAAGGCAGGGAAATTTAGTGCAGGCCTACTCTCCTAGGTCCCTGTAATCCAGGGCTCACTCTGAGCTGTGCCCCCAACTTTCCAGAGGCCAAAAAGGGAAACAAACTTGTCAACATGGGGGTTGTCTCATTCAGAATTGTGTAGTAAGACTTCTCTTTGCCTGAGCTAATCCCACTGACCTTGAGAGCTCAGCTCAAATCTGATTTCTTCAGAGAAGTCTTTTCTCCAACCTCTAGACTAGGTTAGTTCCCACCCCCATCCATTATGTTCCATAGCCTCCAGAATGAAGAAGTAGTGCTATCTATACTATTGTTACTGGGAGAGTTTTTTGAAGGGGGTTATATTATCATGTTTTCAGGTTATTTTCCTCTATGATATTTCACCAAAAAATTCCAATGTTTCTCTGGTCGCTGACATAGTAAGGGGGGGGGGTGGGGGGGACAAGGGTTCTAAATTTTTATTCTGTTCTTCATCTAACCCCTTCTTTTGCTTTAGAATACCACACTGTGTTTTGTATCTTTGTCTTTTAATTAATGAGCTTAGCCTTTTTCATTTTCTCTGATTTGTAATAATCTTTAAAATTATTTCTAGTAACTTACCTTATGCTATTTGAATTGTTTTTGCCATGTCTTTTCCTTAGATTTCTATTCTATGAATTGATTTTTTTATTTGAATCATTCACCTTTCTCCCCAACTAGTATAAAACTTATACAAGTGACTTTCTAATCATTTAGTGATTATTCCAGAAATTTTAATAAGCATGGTTAATAGCCTAAAGTTCATCAAAGTTAACTCCAATCACCTCCCTTCCAAAATGCACATTAATATTTCTAGGAATTCTATAAACAAATGGGACTACATCAAACTAAAAAGTTTCTGCTCAGATAAATAAAACATCAGCAAGATGAAAAGGAAACCAACCATATGGGAAAATATATTTGCCAATGACATCTCAGACAAAGGATTGATCTCCAAAATATATAAAGGACTCATATGACTCAACACCAAGAAGACAGACAACCCAATTAAAAATGGGCAAAGGACCTGAACAAACACTCCCCCAAAGAGGACATACAGAGGGCCCATAGATATATGAAAGAATGCTCAACATCACTAGCCATCAGAGAGATACAAATAAAAACCACAGTGAGATACCACCTCACACCAGTCAGAATGGCCATCATCAACAAATCAACAAACAACCTGTGCTGGAGAGGATGTGGAGAAACGGGAACCCTGGTGCATTGCTGGTGGGAATGCAGACTGGTGCAGCCACTATGGAAAACAGTTTGGAATTTCCTCAAAAAACTAAAAATGGAACTGTCTTTTGAACCAGCAATTCCATTGCTAGGATTATATCTGAAAAATCCTGAAACACCAATTCAAAAGAACCTATGCACTCCAATGTTCATAGCAGCACTATTTACAATAGCCAAGTGCTGAAAACAACCTAAGTGCCCATTTGTAGATGAGTGGATCAAAAAACTGTGGTACACTTACACAATGGAGTACTATGTAGCAGAAAGAAAGAAGGACATTCTACCATTTGTAACAACATGGATGGAACTAGAGAGAATTATGCTTAGCAAAATAAGCCAGGCAACAAAAGAAAAATACATTATGCTGTCACCTATTACAGGACACTAATGAACAACACAAACAAATGAGCAAAATTGAACCAGAGCTATGTAAACAAGAAGTAGATTAACAGTAACAAAGGGGGAGGTGAGAGGGAGAGAAGGGGGTAAGAAGGGGAAGGATCTAGTCAAAGAACATATATAAATGACACACGGACATGGGCAACTGAGTGGGGACTGAATGTGGGGGAAGGGAGGGGCAGGGTGCAGGGAAGCAAGAGGAGGAAAAAAGTTAGACAACTGTAATGGAAAAACAAACAAAAAAATTTTTTTAGTGGGTGAAAAATGAAAATATGAAGAATGGAAATGCCAGTTCAGTGAATATTAGGACAAAGATTTTCCTTCACGTTGTATATTTTTCCCCCTATTTGATCCCTCCAGAGTTTGGCATTCTAAACAAGTAAGCAATGACATAAGTTTCTTTGCATAAAACTAATAAGACCAGTTGTTAATAGAGGTTCCTTTTTTTTTCTTTTTTTTTTGACCAAGTCTTTGACTGGAATGTCAAGCCTAAAAGAGACATGCTTGGGCTCAGGTTGTTACCAAAAATCCCTGAGGAACTGGGAATGGCTTTCAAAGGTAATAAAGAGCTCGCGAGATAAAAGGCCTGGTACCATGGTTGGTTGTGCAGTCCACAGCAACCTTTCCAGGGAAGGAACGAAGGTTGTTTTCCTGAAAGATGGCTAGAAGGGACCTTAAGGCACAATGAAAAACCAGAAAGACTTGGAAAGGACAGGTGTGTACAGGCAAGGATGAATGTCAAGTATGTGGCCCAGCTTCTGTGCCCTGAAGAGCAGACTGAGAGTCACCCTAAGTGTTCCTTGGGTAAGTTCCAGCAAAGCAGAACTAAAGATCATAAGTGATCATTTGCTGCTCTTGTTGTGTTTATGCAAATGAACAAGATAAATTAAAAATGAACTTAATATAGTCCCTTTAATGACAAGGTGGGTAATCTTAGGGAGAAAAATCATTATTCAAGGAAAATCACAATGATCAGTGGTAGACTATAAAGTAGTGCAGCTAATCGTCTTAAAAGTTTCTTTTCATTTAAAATATGGTTTCATTTGAAAATTAAACCATGTCTGTGATATCATCAAAGATATTTAAGTTTCAGGTAAGTAGAATGTCAAGTGCCTTGCAACTGGATGTCTTCCCAATAAGACAGTCTTACAGATTTAGAGACTTGTTTGTGGGTTATGTTACATAAATTAACATGTGTTTTCTGTTTTCAAAGGGCATAAGCCTATGACCGCATTACCTGAGTGATTGTCTGTACATATAAGCCTCACTTAATCCTCTCTGCAGCGCTGCCTCCTGAGACTCAACGGTTTGGCCGAACTAAACAGGTGGGTTGGTGAACAATGGGGTGGTCTGTGGGCTTCACTTTAAAACTGATTTCTCTTTTCTATCCTAATGGCTTGGATTGAAAGGACCTAAAGGTCTGAGAGTGGGGAAACCTAAACTATTTCCCTCAGCCCAAACTAAGTATAATGGGCAAAAAGGTTTTGGACAGGTGAGATGTGCTTAGCACACCTTCCTCCAAAGAAGCCTTTTTTTTCTTTTTTTTCTCCTAATGTGGAACATTGAAAAATTAATCCCTGCCTTTTGTCATCTAGTAGTTATGGATTGAATGATGTCTTTTAACCCTTTTTGCCAAATCTGTTGCCCCCAGAACACAACAAGGATGCCAGCCTGTTAAACCAAGCACGCCGTTGTCTGGAGACAGCGAACTGACCTGGAGTCTGCACGATCCTTCCCCATGTGGGAAGGCCACCCTCCCCTCCACACCCCCACTATTATTAGGGTTTTCTGGACCCAAGGGTAGGTAGGACAACGACCATGTCCAGCTTGAAGCACCTAGAGGAGCTTGAGACCTTCACCCATTGTCCTTTACAAGATTACAAAGGGTCTTAATATCTGAGAGGGAGGGATAGTTATTTTTTATTGTTAAAATAATTAATTAATCACATATTTACTAAAAAAAAAGAGAGAGAGAAGAAGAAGAATATATGAAAGGGTGAAGCGGGAAAGCTTGTATGTACGAACCATGGGTATGGACTTGGGGGGGGGGATTGCTGGGGGAGGGAGATGCTGGGTGGAGGGGAGTAAAGGGGAGAAAATTGGAACTATCGTAACAATATAATCAATAAAATACATTAAAAAATATTTCTAGGAATTCTAATTCTATCATGTTTTAAGCCCATTATACACTCTTATTGTTTTTATATAGTTTGTTTAGGTGTAGCAACATATTAAACTCATTCTTTAAATCAGCCCATTTTGCACTTAAACCTGCCCATTTGAGATTCTTTTCCCCTCTCAGGGGCAGATTTAACGGTGGACACACCAGGCATATGCCCTGGGCCCCAACTTCTGAAGGGCCCTGCAAAACCCCAACTTTACACTTTTTTTCTAATGACAACAAGATTGGTTTCATATGCGCAATTTTAATTACATACAAGTTTACAATTGGCTGTAAAACCTGATAGTATGTTTATATTAGCTTATTTTCATTATTTCATTACTATGCTGCATACTACACACATACTATGCTGCATAGGCCCCGCGCAGCTGCGCTACTACTCATTGGAGAAATAGAATTATATTTGCTACTTTGTACTTACAATTAGTTCAAAACTTTGTGATTATTATTATGCTATCATTAATTATATTTTACATATATTATCTTCAAGTTTTATTAAAAATAAAACATTAATAGTACATGGTATTTTTATTTATTTAAAAATATGGTTAACATGTATTTTTATTTTCCCAGTCTCTCTCTCTCTTTTTTTTTAAAAAGGGCTCAATATTTTCTTCTGTGCCTGGGGCCTCAGCTGACCTTAATCCACCACTATTTCCTCTAATTGAAATAATTATGTTGGTAAGAATCTATTGGTGGCAAAATGCCTGTCTATTTTAAACAATGTCTTTATTTTTTCATCCTTTCACTGTAGTTGTAATTCTTTGAAGTCTCAGTATTGTATGGTGATGGATGATAGGGAGGTGGTCTCATTTTGTCTTCTGCCTCCTGTGCTCTTTGTATCTGCCAAACTAAGAAGTCAAGGTTACCAGGTTTGGCAGATGTCACCAGGATTAAAGCTAACATCAGAAATAGCTTACCTTTGTGGAAGTCCAGGTTCATGTCATTAGAATCTAAGGATTTCTTACTATCTTGCTGCTTCATCAATATAGATTTAAAATATTTTATTTATCATATTTAGTTTTTGTCAGTGGGTCTGTTTGGCATATCAGGTTGTGATTGACTAAAAACAGAATCAAGAAAACTTAAACACTACAGGCTTACACTAGAAGCAATTTTCCAAGTTTCACCACCTCCCCCACAAAAATCATTCTATACGGTAACTCAACTTCCAGATACTGATTTTTAGGAGGTGGTGAAACTTGGAAAACTGATGGAATTTCAAATCTACTATATTATCTGATGACTAATTATTAAGCTCTCACATTATTAAAATATTACATCACCATATCAGTTTATTAAAACTTATGTGATAAGTTACCACAAACTGGGTGCCTTAAAATAACAAATTCTCTAATAGTGAAGAAGGCTACAAATCCAAATCAATCTACTAGAAGGGTTGGTTTCTTCTAGAATCCCTGAGGGAGAAGCTGGTCTTGTGACTTTCTTAACTTCTTGTGATTCAGCAACACTTGGCATTTCTTGGCTTCTAGCTATTTTACTTCAGTCTTTGTCTCCTTCTTCACATATCTGCTCTCTGTCTCTGTGTCCTTCCCTTTTCTTGTAAGGACACCAGTCATTGGATTTAGAGCCCTCCCTAATCCAGTACAACTTCATTTTAACTAAATACAACCACAAAGGTGATTTCCAAATGAGGTCACATTCAGAGGTTACAGGTGGGCATGAATTTGGGGCGAACATTATACAACTCTCTAAAACCACCTGAGCTTTATCCTAAAGATAAAGATCTTTGTAACTTGGGAGAACAAATGTACATTGCATCATATCAGAACATGCTTATGGGCCTAACATCACTTCCCTCTGTTTTACAGTGTCAGGCATGGTTTGTTACTTTTTTTTTTTTTTTTTTTTTTTTTTTAGGATAAGTTCATTATTTATTTCTAAGATCTCCTTCAAGGACTCTGTAGTCCAGCGTTTATTACTCCTTTCCTCTCACCACCTGAATTACATTTTCTAGGCAAAATGACAGCTCTGAGTTCTCAAAATGACCCAGCATAACACAGCAAACCATAGCAATTTAAAGGTATTGAGACTTTCATGGTGTAGCAAAGCAAGATGGTCAATTAAACTTTAGCAAAAACTTCATCTATCAAGGAATTCCAAAATCTGACTCCAGTCTAACTCTTCAGCTATATCTCTTGCCAGAATTATTCCCCTACCAACTCTCCTGCCCTTACATTCTTCTTTTTGGAAATATACAATTACTAGGCCCTGGCTGCTGTGGCTCAGTGGATTGAGTGTTGACCTGCGGAGCCAAGTGTCTGTCGCTGGTTTGATTCCCAGTCAGGGCACATGACTAGATTGCACGTCAGGTCCCCAGTTGGGGGCACAAGTGAGAGGCAACTACACAGTGATGTTTCACTTTCTCCTTTCCCCTCTCTCTAAAAATATATAAATAAACAAGTAAATAAATTATTGAAAAAAATATATATATATACAATTACTTGTGATTCTCCAAATGTGGAATATTATACCATGCCACTGTGCATTTGGACAACCTGTTCTTTTCACCTGGCATGCCCCAGCACCTCTCATTTACCTGATGATCTCCTACTGCTCCTTCAGGAAACCAATCAATAATATTCTCCTCCATAAAGGTTTCTCTGATCTACCTGCTCAGATTATTATTTTACTCATAACATTCCTAGGTAAACTTAGCTATATCAATTTGATATTCATTTAAAATATATTTTCTTAGTTAAACCAATACAATCTGAGAAAGAAAAATCTTTCTTGTATTAACCTGCATTAACTAACCATACAGGATCACAAACTAGGAGTGTCTATATTAATATTACTTTGTTATTCTAAGAAATTCTTATCTATGAAGGTAAAATTGTAAATAACATTATTGTTTGTCTAAGAAACTTGCTTAAAATCCATTTGTCTAAATAACAGTCTTCTCAACAAACCTCCTCCTCAGACAACAGACTGCTAACCAGACTCATAGTCATTATGGTATAAAAAATATATATATTTAGTCTTTGTCCCCAGTTACTGGCATGAGGCTCCTAAAACCCTTGGAATTTCCTGAGTTATATGAATGTCTTTTGTTATTCATAATGAGTCCTTTTCAAACAGACTTGAGTTTATGTTGGTGAGGTTGTGAGAAGCCCTGAATAGCTTCAGGATGGAGGCTGGTCACCAAAGGAACCAACTTCATGAATAGAGTGTTGGAATTTTTAACCCCACCCTCAGAACTCTCTATGGAAGGGATAGGGACTAAAAATTGAGTTCAATTACATAGCCAATGATTTAGTCAATCATGCCTATGTAATAAACCTCCATGTAAAAATCCATGAACAGTGAGGTTAATAGAACTTCCTGGTATACACATTGATGTGCTGGGAGGGTGGGGCGCCCAGAAAAGATGTGGAAGCTCTGTCCTCTTCCCCAGACCTTTTCCTATGTATTTTTTCATCTGGCTGTTTGTTTGTATCCTTCATAATAAACTGATATTCTAAAGTGTAATGCTTTTCTGGGTTCTGGGAATCATTCTAGTGAATTATCAAACTTGAGGGAGAGTCGTGAACTTCCAAATTTGTAGTCAGCCTGGAAGAGCACAAATAGTTTGGGTTATACCTGAGACTTGCACCTGGTGTCTGAAGTGGGGGTTGTCTTTTGCCCTTAGCTTGTGGAGTCTACACTGACTCCAGGTGTCACTTGTCCAAAGTCCATATGTCTGATGCTTCAAAAGGTCAAAACTCAAAACAATTTGGAGTAAAGAAAAATTAATTGATCAAGAAGGTGCCTACTGAGAAGTTGAGAGACCTAGTGGTTCTTCAAATCCCACCTCTTCAAAGTACAAAGTTTAAGCTTCTTTTTTTTTTTTTCAGTTGTTACCTGGTGATATATTTATTGATTTGAGAGTGAGACATCAATTTGAGAGAGAAACATTTATTGGTTGCTTCTGTATGTACCCCAACAGAGATCAAACCCTCAACCTAGGCAGGTGCCCTGACCAGGAATTACACTAGCAATCTTTTGGTGTACGGGATGACATTCCAATCAACTGAACCACCCAGCCAGGGAAGTTCAGCTTCTTTTATGTCAAGGGAAGAGGAAATGGGCAGGGAAAGAGGTGACTGACCACAACAGACATCCGCGTGCAAGTAGGAGTCCGAGGAAGATTATGCTAGTTGATGTGAGTCCAGTCATGAAGTTTCTGCAAATCTTTGATAAACAATACATACTCCCCTTATCTTTTCAAGCTACAAGACTTCCTCTAATGACTAGCATATCTATATGCAAAACTAAGCAGAAGCTATTAGTCTGAGGGCCATAAGAACAAATCAGGCTTGAATAAGATGGAGTCAGAGAGACGGAGCATTTCACTCTTTATACAGGTAGTGCTAGAATTAAATTGAATTGTAGGACACAAATTGTTGGAATGGAAACATCTTTTCAGACCAATAGATTGCTCAACTCTGCAAACTCTTCACTGTCAAACAACTATTTACTCATCAAGATGCATTTTAAAACTTTCCCTTATGTCCACCAATCCAAATATATATTTTAAACTTTATCCCATACACATCAGATCCTAGTATTGAAAGACCAGTTTAAAGTAACCTAAAATGTTGTAAACATTCTTCCTCGTCCTTTCCCTTCTGACACAAAGGATCACTTGATCAAAGTAGTGTTCTCTCTTCATACAGATAGTAATGCACTTGGCTCTGCTGGATCAATAAGTTATTTTAGTGCTATTTTTAGGAAGTCAGCAGTCAAAAAATTCTATGAAAAAGGTATTATTACTATCTGTATTTTAAATATATGAAATCTGAGTCATAACTTTATTAGAAAACTTGCCTAAAGTCACATATTCACTAAATAATACAATCCTGCTTCAAGCTCAAATTCATATGGCTCCAAATGCCAGTTTCTTAACCCTTAAACTCTCTTGCCACTCTTCTCAATGAGCCCACCTCTTTTCTTCCATAAGTAACTATGCTATGTGTTTTCTAATATGATGACTTCCAACATTAAGAAATATTCACTATTTGGAGAAGAGAATGGATAGGGGAGCAGAACTCTTACAAAGATAAGTGTGGCTCAGGATAATCTTTCTGGAATAAGCCACATGAGGATTGTTTTCATGATTTCTGGCAATTCATTTTCAAAAGGTAGGTATAAGCAGGGATAAAAAATTTTGTATTTTGAACGTGTATGAATGACTCATGGACATGGACAACGGGGAGGGATATGATTGTGGGAGAAGGGATGGGCTGGGAGGAGGAAGCAATGGGGGAAAAATGGGACAACCATGATTGAAAAACCAAAAAATAAAATAAAATAAAAATTTGTATTTTGTTTTGGGAGGAGACAGCAAAGATATGCTCCAGAAACTAATTTTTGTGCTTGCCAGCAATTTATTTAGCACAGGATCACTGTGGGAATTATAGTTTCTCAAGCCAATAGCATACAGAATAATATCCCTTAAGCAGCTGATAAAGAAATAACATACTTCGAAAAAATGACGGGGTAATCATACTATTGTTGCAGGCAAGGAGAGGCAAAGGAATAAAATCCAAATTCAATATAAGGTGCACATCCTTATACAAGGAGGCACTGGAGAGAGACGGCAACAAAACCAGAGCTGATTTCCAGCTGCCAGAGCAGAAGTAAGAATCCCCTGTTGCTGTAACACGTTGCTAGGGAAGCAAGATGCAGGTGTTGGCAGGCAGGCTGATGTTCTTTATGGGTCCACTAGGGAAGGTTTTTGCCACTGCAGATAGGAGTGTAGCCCTTATCAGGCAATCGCTAATGCCCCAAGGACCTTCACAGAGTTTTAGGTTAGCAAACAAAGAGACACCTCACTGAAACTGAAACTCTCATAGTCCTCACAAACTCTCAGTATTTACAGTCTAAATGTTCCCTTGCCATATTTGTTTCTTCATGAGATGATGACATCCTGAAACATACTTTAGTCTTATATCAAAACAGCTTTATTTCTAAAAACTTCTTTGTCTTCTTCATAAATAACTGGATTTAAAAAATTTTTACTCGTTACAAACAAGTGGATTGGAAATTATATTAAGTCCATTCTTAACACAAACATTTGTCTTTTCCTGATTCTGGCCCAAAAGAAGTGTTTGGTGAAATAAAAGTCAGAGCTATTATCTTTCATCAGTTTCCAGGTCTTTGAATACCCAGTTACCATGGCCATTATAAGTTTTATCCTCGCCATTCCAGGTTATATAAGCCATCTCCTTAATTACTTAAGCTAGTTCAAGTTGAGTTTCTGTCACTTGCAATCCCAGAGTCTAATTTATTGTATTATTCTTAAAATGATAAAAGGAAATTACTTATTACCATTTTACTTTTGAATTGCCCACTAGACAAAATGACCTTCAAATTAACATGGCTCAGAAGTATTTAAAACTCAAAGCAGTGAGGCGATAATGAGACAGGACTTAATTACTTTATCTAAGGAGAGGATTCCAGGTTCAGATATAATGAACATCATCAGGACTCTGAAAGTAATTTTAGGCTTGTTCATTATTGCCATCCACAGGAGCAATAATAGCCCAACTCTTATACATGACTGTGGGAAAAAAAGATTACAAACAGACATTTCAGAGAAAAACTGGGCATGGCTTTATGGTCAGAGATTCTATCAGGGGCTACATCTCAGGAGGGTTTAGAAACTAAAAAGATCAATTCTGTGTTTGTATTCTAAAGTATCCCAGTAGAGAGAAAAGAGTTTGATGTTAAATTTGAAGACAATTTCTACACAAAAAATCACCTTGTCCCTTTTTAAAAATATTGTAAATATTGTTCTAGATGAAATCATCAGGGGCACTATAGATAACACATACTTGACATCTGTCAGTATCTCATAGGACAGAATCAAAATTTAAACAGGCATGTTAGTATTCAAGGCCCTAATCAACAACATAACATTCAAAATCCATTACCCACTGCCCTAAATCGTACACTCATCATCTCTCATTTAGATGACTGCAACAACCTCTAATTTCCATACTTGCCCATGGTCTAAACCTTTATACCTTACTCTTCTAAAGTGCCAGAAAATTCTTTAAAAAAATACAAATCCAATTGTTTCTCTCATGCTTAAAAACTCCCATTGTGCCAACCTTTCCTACAGGATAAAATTTGAAACCCTCAGTATAATGCATAAGGTATTTTAGGACAAGTTATCACTTCAACATTGTCCCTTGCAGCATCTTCTAATGTCTCCTGTGGATTCATCCCAAAAAGTCTCCTGGCATTCCTCAAACAGAGCCAGGCACTTACACTCTAACAAGTCTTTGCACACACTTCTCCTGCACATCAGTGTCCACACCCCCTCTCTACTTGGAAAATTCATTCATTCTTTAAATTCAGACTGGAGCCCTGATCAGTGTGACTCAGTTGGTTGGACATTGTCTTGCAAAGGGAAAGTTTGCCCAAAGGATTCCTGGTCAGGGCACATGCTTGGGTTGCGGGTTCATTTCCTGATCAGGGTAGGTACGAGAGCCAACTGATCAATACTTCTCTTTCACGTAGTCTCTCCCTCTCTTTCTCCTTCCTTTCCCTTCTCTCTCTTAAAAAAAAAAAATGAAATAAGTAAAATAAATAACTAAACTGGGACTGGATGCCCTTGCCCCTGCTCCTTCAGCCTGTTAGCTATTCCTTTCTCTCTGCTCCCACAACACTCTTTTTAGTCCATAGTTTAACACTTACACATGTTATATCTGTTTTCTGCCAGTGACTTGAACTGGACATGAGTACTTCCAGGACAGGGATAAGATGAGTTTTGTATGACTCAGGAGCCAGGTCACCTGGAATTGATTTCTAGCTCTTCTACTTCCTGTTTTACTTCAATCAAGCTATCTAATCCCTCTTTGCCTCAGTTTCATCATTTATTACATGGGAATGTTAATGGTGCCTAATTCACTGGGATTAAATGAGCCAATATGCATCCAACTTTGAGGGCATGTGTCCAAATATTTCTGCTTCAATTTCTGACCAGGGGCTTCTTTGACTCTTTATTTCCATTTTGGTGGGAGCCAGGGGACCACTCATGACAAAGAGTCCTCAGGTTACCAGTAAGAGCAGAGATGGAGAAAGATTACACTCTAAAAAAGAAAATTTAGAGTGAAGACTTTGATATTCAGCCTTACCATGAATGAATGAATGAGCGAAATTAAGCAATCACCCAATAAGTGCATGTATAAAAGAAAGCACAAGATGAAAAAGATCTGGAGGGGGACCAAGATGGCCGCGGAGTAGGAACAGTGTTCTCAGCTCGCTCCTGTTAAGGAGACAATCCAGGAGGAACAAACTCGGGGAGGAATGACTGAGTGAGTGGGAATATCTGATAACGTGAACGGGGAAGAGATCGTGGGAGCAGCGTGGAGGGGGGTGGAGGGGTTTATCACAAACTGCAGGCTGAGTCATTCTGAGACTCCGTGCGTTTGCAGTATCAAGCCGGAGAGCTCACTAGCCGGGAGCGAATTCTTGTAGGGAGTTAGGGAGAGGATTTGGCCGAAAAAGCCAGAGGAGTGAGAGAACAGTGAACAACCAGGACTGGGAGAAACTGTGTGACCTGAGTCTAGAGAGAAACATCCTCAGCTGCAACCTCCGACGGAAAGCTCGGCATCCCGGGCGCCCCCAGCACTTGCGCTAGGGCCCTACAGAACAAAGGAGCAGTTTTGGGGCTAGGAGACCGGCCGCACAGAAAAGCTGCCGCGGAACTCCGGACCGGGGGAGAACTGTGTTCTTGAAATCAGTGTTTGCTCTTTAGTCGCGCTAGAATCCCACAGAACAAAAGGCAGGTTTGGGGCTAAGAGAGAAATAGGACGTGCAGGGTGTGTAAGAAGGGAAGAGAGCGGAGGCGGAGGTTCTGGAGGGGAGACAGTTTTAGGGCGGGGAGAAGGGCCCGTGGGGAGGTGCTGCTGAGGAGCTCCAGACCGGCAGAGAGCTCGGGGGAAGGAGAGTGCTGCGCTGACCGACCACACTAGAGTCCCACAGAACAAAGGGACGGTGCTGTGGCGGGAAGAAAGATAGAGCGCGCAGGGCGATAGACAGGGAAGCCAGCGGAAGCGGTAGCTCGGAATAGAGAAAGTTTTGGGGCAAGGAGAAGAGCACAGGCAGGAAAGCCACTGCAAAGTTCCAGACTAGGGGAGAGGCCCTGGGCAGGAAAGGGCCACTGGGCCCGGCACTTTGACCGACTGTGCCAGAGTCCTGCAGAACAAAAGGATGATCTTGAGACAGGGAGAGAGGTGGGGTGCGCAAGCATATAGACAGGGAAGAGAGCAGAAGCTGTAGCCGGGGAATAGAGACAGGACTGGAGGCAGGGCGGGGAGTGCTGGCAGGCACAGGCTGGACCAACAGAGGGAAGGAGTAGCTGGACAAGCCTGAGGAGGGCTGAGGCTGCCTCAGGAGGGGACAACTAAAGGCAGCTCACAGCAGAGCGGCGGTAGGCCCACGAAAAAAAGACTAGCAACCCCAGAATCAAGCAGAACCCTCCCACAGCCAGCCAACCAACCAGAAAAGATTTGAAACTCATGGAATTTTGAATAGGAGCAGACTCAGGAAGGAAGCAAGGAAAAACCAAAAAACAAACAAACCAAAAACACCCAGAGACTGTGCATAAAAGTTGAATTGAGTTAAAATCCTCATTCTTTTATCTCTCACTCTCTCTCTAACTACCCCTACCGTCAGTCCCTTCTTATTCTCGCTCCTTTTCTCCCCTCCCCTTCCCCCCCTTCTCTCCCCTTAGCATTCTCCCCTGCATCCTATTCTCAGTTAATTTTATAATTTTAAGTTCTCTCCCTTTCTCACCCTCTCCTTTTTCTGCGCTACTCACCTTCAACTTTATTAAATTTCTTTCTTTATTTTGTCCCCCTTCAGTCTACATTCATTTTTCTTTCATCTTTTGTCCTTATTTTCCTTCTCTCCCTATACATAATCTCTCTCTCTCCCTATTACACTTTATATTCTAATCTCTTAATATTCAAATTATAATTCTAATCTATCCCCCTCTCCCTTTACTCTCCTATTCTTACCCCTTCTCTTTTTCTACCCCACCCCCCCACTTCTTTCCCTACCGCTTGTATTTCTCTCCTTCATCCTATCTTTTGCCAACTCTTCAATTTCAATCCTCCCCTCCCTAATATTTCCTCTTCCTCCTGATTTCCTTCCCTCCTCTGAGCTCTTTTCCTCCCAAATCCTCTTGCTTTCCTATCTCCTATTCCTCTCTCTCTATATTCACCTTTTCTCTCTATCTTGCAACTTTATATCATGTTTTAATCTCCTAATCTTTTTATAACATATAATTTAAAAAAGAATTTTAATCCAGTCCCCTCTCTTCTTCCTCCCCTTCTTCTTTTGTTCTCTCTCCTACCCTTCTCTTCTCTACTTTCTCTCTCTCTTTCCTCTCTTCCTTCCTGTCTTGCTATTTTCTACTCTGTATTTTTATCCTTAAAAAATTCTCTCTCAATCTATTTCCTACCTTCTAACCTCCCCAGCCCTCTCTTTCAATTTCTGGCTGTCTGTCTACCTGGATGTCTGTTGTGTCTACCCTACCTCCCACGCTAATCATATAGTATATACCGATTATATAATCCTAATACTATATACTTCCACTTTCTCTCTCCACACTGTAACCCTCCCCTCCTTTTCAAACAGACAGTGTAAGTGTTAATTGCTCTCTTACATAACCTTGATCCCAATTGCTAATATTAATACTCTATCAACTTCCAGCTCAAATAATTACCCTTCCTTCATTTAAAACAACTCCTTTCTGTTTCTCCTACGAAATAAGAGTCCCAGTATCTCCACAAGTATATTAACACGGGCTCATTTGCAGCCTATAGTGGGATTGTATTTGGGGGAGACATTGGAGGGTGTGGGTTTCTTGCCTGGGTTGTGTAATTATGTTTTAGCAGCACCTTCACAAAAGATCTCAAGACAAGGTGGGCAGAGTGACTCTCAATCAACTAACCAGAGAAAAAGATCCACCAAAAAGTAGCTGAAATACAACCAGACAGATTAAAGAAATATCATCAAGGACAACACAGACAGAGATCCAGGAGGGCGGAGGAGTAAGTGGAAGCTACACTAACCCCCCCCACCCGGGACCAGCCAGGGCTGACTCAGCCCCAGTACAGCAGACAGACCATCCCCCTCCAAGTGGTGTCATACTAAGGGGAAATAAAAGCCCTGCCTACAGGAATTAAGTTGCCACACCCACGGTCCTTAAGCCTGATGGCTGATCACAGATTGAGTATAGTAACAACTAAAGAAGAGAGACAAAGGCAGTAGATCCCTGGAAGTCTCCAACAGGCAGCCTAGGGCCAGTCTGGTACATGATCTGACGCTACCAGAGGCAGATCCAGGAAGAACTGATCATTCTAAGAAGCACCAACAAACAAAAAGAATCGCAAAAATGGGGAGACAGAGAAACAACCCCCCATCAAAAGGAAAGGTAGAATCCCCAGAAAGAGTGCTAAATGAAATAGAGGGGAGCAAAATATCAGATACAGAATTTAAAACATGGATTATGGAGAAGCTAAATGAGCTCAGCGGAAACTACAAAGAACTCCAGAAAAACTACAGTGAACTCCAGAAGAACTATAAGGAACTTACTGAGAATTATACCAGCATCAAAAAGGACATGGAAGCTATCAATAAGAGCCAGGAGGAAATGAATAATACGATCTCTGAATTGAAGAACACAGTAGAAGGAATTAAAAGCAGGCTAGAGGAAGCAGAAGATCGGATCAGCGAGCTGGAGGACAACGTACACAAAAACTCCCAGACAATGCAACAAAATGAAAAAAGACTGAACAAGACTAAAGAGGTTCTAAGACAGCTGCAGGACAACATGAAACGTAACAATATCCGTATCATTGGAATTCCAGAAGGAGAAGAAGAAGAGCAAGGGATAGAAAACCTCTTTGAAAAACTAATGACAGAAAACTTCCCTCACATGAGGAGAGAAAGAGTCACGCAAATCCAGGAGGCACAGAGGGTCCCAATGAAGATGAACCCCAACAGGCCCACCTCAAGACACATCATAATTAAAATGGCAACATCCAAAGACAAAGAGAGAATCCTAAAAGCAGCAAGAGGGAAACAACTAATAACATACAAGGGAGCTCCAATAAGGCTATCCTCAGATTTCTCAGCAGAAACACTACAAGCAAGAAGGGAATGGCAAAAAATATTCCAAGCAATGAAAAACAAAGGCCTACAACCAAGAATACTCTACCCAGCAAGGCTCTCATTCAAAATGGAAGGTGAAATAAGGAGTTTCTCAGACAAAGGAAGACTAAAAGAATACATCTCCACCAAACCAGCAATGCAAGAGATGCTAAAGGGTCTGCTCTAAAAAGATAAAGAAACAGAGAGAAACAGAGAAGAACACGAGTACAAAGGGGGAAAATGACAATGAATAAGTACTTATCAGTAATAACCTTAAACGTAAATGGATTAAACGCTCCAATTAAAAGACATAGGGTAGCTGAATGGATTAGAAAGAATGACCCACATATATGCTGTCTACAAGAGACCCACCTTAGAACAAAAGATCTACACAGACTGAAAGTAAAGGGATGGAAAAATGTATTCCAAGCAAACGGACATGAAAAAAAAAGCCGGGGTAGCAATACTTATATCAGACGAAACAGATTTCACAGCAAAGTCCAGAAAAAGAGACAAAGAAGGGCATTTCATAATACTTAAGGGAAAAATCCATCAAGAAGATATAACCCTTATAAATATATATGCACCCAACTTAGGAGCACCCAAATATGTAAGGAAAATTTTGAAAGACTCCAAGAAAGATATAGGCAGCAACACACTCATCGTAGGGGACTTTAACACCCCATTGTCAACAATGGATAGATCTTCAAAGCAAAGAAACACCAAAGATATTGAGGCACTGAACAACACTTTAGATCAAATGGACTTAGTCGATATATATAGAAGTTTACATCCCAAAGAAGCAAAATATACATATTTCTCAAGTGCACATGGAACATTTTCAAAGATAGACCACATGGTAGGACACAAAACAAGCCTCAATAAATTCAAGAAAATTGAAATTATATCAAGCATCTTCTCAGATCACAATGCCTTAAAATTGGAAATCAACCTCAAGGAAAAAACTCAAAAACATTCAAACTCATGGAGAATGAATAACATGCTATTAAATAATGAATGGGTTAACAATGACATCAAGGAAGAAATCAAAAAGTTCCTGGAAACCAATGATAATGAACACACAACAACCCAAAACCTATGGGATACAGCGAAAGCAGTCTTAAGAGGAAAGTTCATAGCAATACAAGCCTACCTAAAAAAGCTAGAAGAATCTCTAATAAAAAATTTAACCCTACAGCTACAAGAACTAGAGGAAGAACAACAAGCAAAACCCAGATCAAGTAGAAGGAAGGAAATCATCAAGATCAGAGCAGAATTAAATGACATAGAGTCTAAAGTAACAATTCAAAAGATCAACAAGAGTAGGAGCTAGTTCTATGAAAAGATAAACAAAATTGACAAGCCTTTAGCCAGGCTCATCAAGAAAAAAAGAGAGAGAACCCAAATAAATAAAATCAGAAATGAAAGAAGAGAAATCACAACTGATACCACAGAAATACAAAGAATTATAAGAAATTATTACGAACAACTGTATGGCAAGAAATTTGACAACCTAGAGGAAATGGACAGATTCCTGGAAAACTATAGTCTGCCCAAACTGAATCAAGAAGAAGCAGAAAGTCTGAATAGACCAATAACAGCTAGCGAAATTGAAGCAGTAATCCAAAAACTCCCAGCACACAAAAGCCCAGGACCAGATGGCTTCACAAGTGAATTCTACAAAACATTTAGGAAAGAACTAACTCCTATCCTCCTCAGACTATTCCAAAAGATACAAGAAGAGGGAAGACTCCCAAACTCGTTCTATGAAGCCAGTATAACCCTAATTCCAAAACCAGGTCAAGACACAACAAAGAAAGAAAACTACAGACCAATATCGCTGATGAACATAGATGCTAAAATCCTCAACAAAATATTGGCAAACCGGATCCAGCAACACATTAGAAAGATCATACACCACGATCAAGTAGGATTCATCCCAGGGATGCAAGGATGGTTTAATATTCGCAAATCAATAAACGTGATACACCACATAAACAAAATGAAAGACAAAAACCACATGATCATATCAATAGATGCGGAAAAAGCATTTGATAAAGTACAACACCCATTTATGATAAAAACTCTCAGCAAAATGGGAATAGAGGGAGCATACCTCAACATAATAAAGGCCATATATGAGAAACCTGAAGCCAACATCATACTCAACGGGCAAAAACTGAGAGCATTCCCCCTGAGATCAGGAACAAGACAAGGATGTCCGCTCTCTCCACTCCTATTCAACATAGTCTTGGAAGTTCTAGCCACCGCAATCAGACAAGAAAGAGAAATAAAAGGCATCCAAATTGGAAAAGAAGAAGTAAAACTGTCATTATTTGCAGATGACATGATAGTGTACATAGAAAATCCTTTAGACTCCACAAAAAAACTACTCAATCTAATAAGTGAATTCGGCAAAATAGCAGGATACAAAGTCAATATTAAGAAATCGAAGGCATTTTTATACACCAACAATAAAAACTCAGAGATAGAAACTGAAAGAAAAATCCCATTTACCATAGCAACAAGAAAAATAAAATACCTAGGAATAAACTTAACCAAAGAGGTAAAAGACCTGTACACAGAAAACTACATAACACTGAAGAAAGAAATTAAAGAAGATACAAATAAATGGAAGCGTATACCATGCTCATGGATGGGAAGAATCAACATCATTAAAATGTCCATACTACCCAAAGCAATTTATAGATTCAATGCAATCCCTATTAAAATACCAGCAACATATCTCACAGACCTAGAACAAATACTTCAAAAATTTATATGGAACCAAAAAAGAGCCCGAATAGCCACAACAATTTTGAGGCAGAACACAGTAGGAGGAATCACAATACCCGATATCAAACTATACTACAAGGCCACGGTAATCAAAACAGTCTGGTACTGGCATAAAAACAGACATATAGATCAATGGAACAGAATAGAGAGCCCAGAAATAAGCCCAGGTTCATATGGTCAACTAATATTTGACAAAGGGGGAAAGAACATCAAATGGAATGAAAAGAGCCTCTTCAACAAATGGTGTTGGGAGAACTGGACAGGGACATGCAAAAAAATGAAACTAGACCACCAGCTCACACCATACACCAGAATAAACTCAAAATGGATCAAAGACTTAAATGTAAGCCGTGACACCATAAAAGTCCTAGAGGAAAAAGTAGGCAGGAAAATTTCAGATATCCCACGTAGCAACATTTTCACTGATATATCTCCTAAGGCAAGGGAAATAAAGGAAAGAATAAACAAATGGGACTACATCAAACTAAAAAGTTTCTGCTCAGCTAAAGAAAACATCAGCAAGATGCAAAGGAAACCAACCATATGGGAAAATATATTCGCCAATGACATCTCAGACAAGGGATTGATCTCCAAAATATATAAAGAACTCATACGACTCAACACCAAGAAAACAGACAACCCAATTAAAAAATGGGCAAAGGACCTGAACAAACACTTCTCCAAAGAAGACATACAGAGGGCCCATAGACATATGAAAGTATGCTCAACATCACTAGCCATCAGAGAGATGCAAATTAAAACCACAATGAGATACCACCTCACACCAGTCAAAATGGCAATCATCAACAAATCAACAAACAACTTGTGCTGGAGAGGATGCGGAGAAACGGGAACCCTGGTGCATTGCTGGTGGGAATGCAGATTGGTGCAGCCACTGTGGAAAACAGTTTGGAATTTCCTTAAAAAACTAAAAATGGAACTGCCTTTTGAACCAGCAATTCCATTGCTAGGATTATATCCAAAAAATCCCGAAACACCAATTCAAAAGAACCTATGCACTCCAATGTTCCTAGCAGCACTATTTACAATAGCCAAGTGCTGGAAACAACCTAAGTGCCCATCTGTAGATGAGTGGATCAAAAAACTGTGGTACATTTACACAATGGAATTCTATGTAGCAGAAAGAAAGAAGGAACTTCTACCATTTGCAACAACATGGATGGAACTAGAGAAAATTATGCTTAGTGAAATAAGCCAGGCAACAAAAGAAAAATACCTTATGCTGTCACCTATTACAGGAAACTAATGAACAACACAAACAAATGAGCAAAATTGAACCAGAGGTATGTAAACAAGAAGTAGACTAACAGTAACAAGGGGGGCGGGGGGGAGGAAAAGAAAGATGTAAGGGGATGGGTCAAGTTAAAAAATATATATATATATGAATGACCCACAGACAGGTGCAACTGAGTGGGGACTAAATGTGGGGGAGGGGAGGGACAGGGTGCAGGGAAACAAGAGGGCTAAAAAAGTGAGACAACTGTATTGGAAAAACAAACCAAAATTTTTTAGTGGGGGAAAAATGAAAATATGAAGAATGGAAATGCCAGTTCAGTGAATATTAGGACAAAGATTTTCCTTCACGTTGTATATTTTTCTCCCTATTTGATCCCTCCAGAGTTTGGCATTCTAAACAAGTAAGTAATGACATAAGTTCCTTTGCATAGAACTTATAAGACCAGTTGTCAACAGAGGTTTTTTTTTTTTTTTTTTTTTTGACCAAGTCTTTGACTGGAATGTCAAGCCTAAAGGAAACATACTTGGGCTCAGATTGTTACCAGAAAGCCCTGAGGAACTGGGAATGACTTTCAAAGGTAATAAAAGCCCGTGAGATAAAAGGCCTGGTACCATGGTTGGTTGTGCGGTCCACAGCAATCTTTCCAGGGAAGGAACGAAGGTTGTTTTCCTGAAAGATGGCTAGAAGGGACCTTAAGGCACAAGGAAAGACCAGAAAGACTTGGAAAAAACAGGTGTGTACAGGCAAGGATGAATGCCAGATATGTGGCACAGCTTCTGTGCCCTGAAGAACAGACTGAAGGTCACCCCAAATATTCCTTGGGTAAGTTCCAGCAAAGCAGAACTAAAGATCATAAGTGATCATTTGCTGCTCTTGTTATGTTTATGCAAACGAACAGGATAAATTAAAAATGGACTTAATGTAGTCCCTTTAAAGACAAGGAGGGTAACCTTAGGGAGAAAAATTATTATTCAAGGAAAATCACAATGATCAGTAGTAGAGTATAAAACAGGGCAACTAACCATCTTAAAAGTTTCTTCTCCAGATTTAGAGACTTGTTTGCGGGTTATGTTACATAAATTAACACGTGTTTTTTGTTTTCAAAGGACATAAGCCTATGATCGCATTACCTGAGTGATTGTCTGTAAGCATAAGCCTCACTTAATCCTCTCTGCAGCGCTGCCTCCTGAGACTCAACGGTTTGGCTGAACTAAATGGCTGGGTTGGGGAAGAATGGAGTGGTCTGTGGGCTTCACTTTAAAAGGGGTTTCTCTTTTCTATCCTAATGGCTTGGACAGAAAAGGCCCAGAGGTCTGAGAGGGGGAAAAACCTAAACTATTTACCTCAGCCCAAACTAAGTATAATGGGCAAAAGGGTTTTGGACAGGCGAGATGTGCCTAGCACACCTTCTTACAAAGAAACTTTTTTTTTTCCCTAATATGGAACATTGAAAAATTAATCCCTGCCTTTTGTCATCTAGTAGTTATGGATTGAATGATGTCTTTTAACCCTTTTCGCCAAATCTGTTGCCCTCAGAACACAACAAGGACACCAGCCTGTTGAACCAAGCACGCCGTTGACCGGAGGCAGCCAACTGACCTGGAGTCTGCACGATCCTTCCCCATGTGGGAAGGCCACCCTCCCCTCCACACCCCCACTCTTATTAGGGTTTTCTGGACCCAAGGGTAAGTAGGACGACGACCATGTTCAGCTTGAAGCAGCTAGAGGAGCTTGAGACCTTCGCCCATTGTCCTTTACAAGATTACAAAGGGTCCTAATATTTGAGAGGGGGGGGATAGTTAATTTTTAGGAACCAGGGGTATGGACTTGGGGGGGATTGCTGGGGGAGGGGGGTGCTGGGGGGAGGGGAACAAGGGGGAGAAAATTGGAACTGTTGTAACAATATAATCAATAAAAAACATTAAAAATAAAAAAAAAGAAAAAGATCTGAATATGAAAAAGGCTTGAAGATGCAAATGACCCTTTTCAAGACAAATAACAATATGACATATAAGCATCACTTCAAAATCATGACACTTTGCAGTGTAAAATTATGACACTTTGCAGTGTGGACTCAATTGCTTTACTTTATGATGGAATTATAAGATCATGTTTATTGAGCACTTGTTGCACATAGAATAACTCCAAATGTTCTATATTTAGTCTCCCATTAAGTCTTCACAGCAACTCAGTTACAGATAAGGAAACAACATCAAGAGATTACATAAATTGCTCAAGGTCATACAACTGGTAAGAGGTAGAGATGGGAGTTAAACAAAAGTGGACAAGGCTCTTAGCCACTAGTTACAACTTAAATGCATGTGAACCTTGCATTCATTAAGAAAATTCAAGTGCTTCAGAAAGTGCACAGCTATTCATGATTAGGTGCCAACCCAGAAATATGCAGCCAGAAATTCTCAGACTTTAACATTTAATGTGACTACCAAAATAGAGCAATTTATCTCAAATTCTAAGGTCAAATCACTTGAAGTAGCAGTATTCAGATATTTTTAGGATTTTCTGATGGTCATTATGTGTAATAAAAGGGGAGGAAGATAAAGGTGAAGAAAGGGAAGGAAATGAGAAGAAGGATTATTGACCTATAATAATTCGAAGTCAATAACTGCTTCCTATCAGAATTATTCCTATCACAATTATTCCAGTAAGGCCCAAACAAGAAAGCAGGCCTTAAAGCTAAAGTTATTTCATTGCACTAGTTCACTTCAACAGATACTTATTGAGCTAAGTGCCGCTGATTCAGAAGCATAGAGAAGCTCAGCCTCTAGAGGGGGAAACAGAGGTAAATAGACCACAGGACACTGGCAGGTGCTGTGATGGAGAGACAAGGAGACCATGTGAAATGTCCTGACTTGGGAAAATCTCCTGAAGGAAGAGATTCCTGAGCCAAATCTGTTAAAATATGCTGATAGAGAGAAGGAGAGATGGGTAGTAGTAAACTTGGGGGGTTTCTTTCAGGGCAGGAGAAGTAATCTGAGCAAATGTTCAGAAACTTGGTATGAGCAAAGGCCTCCAAGTTCTATCATGCAGAGTTCTGTAATATTTGCTGTGCTGCATGTTGAGATAGGAAAGGAAAAAACTTTCCTCAAGGTTCTTTAGGCTGGTCCAATATCAAATATACAAGATGCAGATTAGCAAGAGAAAATAACCAAATTTAACACATACATATGGGAACCCCCACATACATTAGAGAGCCAGAGACCCCACATGCGTGAGAGGTTCAGCAATAGAAAGGGTGATTGAAGTATGTAAGACATTCTGAGCTAAGGATGAGTCAATGCACCTTGAGGGCTTCAGTGGGTCATTGCTGAATGATAAGAGTATATGTGTAGTAAATAAACATTTGTTTGCCGCATTGGTAGGTCAAAAAGAGATTATTTCTGATTATCTCTTACTATGAATAAGGCTCCTAATTCAAGGTTTTCTTGGTAGTTAAAGAGAGTGATAGCAGTTTTTCTCTTGAGCCTGAAGCTAAAATTGCCTTTAACTCAAAACAATCCCCTTAGCACAGAAGCATATTTTGGGTGGTTTGTTCTGAACTCTATCACTGGCCTTGACCTATTCCCAAAAACATTTACTAATCCTTATAGAAAGGATGAACTGCTTCAGGATTGCCCCCATTTAAACATGAAAAAAAGAAATTGCATTGTTTCTCATTTTTCTCCCCTTCGGGTCCTCTCTTATGGAAGTCATCCTCCACTACTCCATATAATCAGTTTAAACAGATCTATAGAAGTAAACAAATCATGTATAAAGGAATCTGTAAACTTCTATTATACAGCCCTTAAAATCTGTAAGATATCTATTTTATGCAACTACAATGCCCATACTTGATCAGCTCCAACATTGCTCTGTGCTATTTAGAGTGAGAAACTACACAATGGCTTTATGTATTCTTCCTGAGGGACTTGCATGTGGTAGAAATCTTTATTTTGGTACTATTTATTTAAGTTTGTTTAGGTGCTTATACATTAACAATGAAATTCATAATCCTCTTAATTGTGCTGTAAGCCTTTACATGTACATTTATTGTTGTGAAATGGAGTATTTGAGTCTGAGATTTTCAAAGTTCTGTGAATTCATTTGTTTTGAAGTTGGGCTCCTATAAAGTAATTGATACGTATCCCTATCCAGTGAAACCTGTGGCAGAATTTTTAAATTATTAAATTGTGCATTTTATGGGGGTAGTGGACATTTGTTGACTGCCTTTCTCCCACTCGGTTCATTCACCCCCTTTCATAAGAGCACCTAGATCTTCATTTGATTATGTTTCAAGGAACCATGTACTTGGTACATGTTTGACCCCTTGTCTAGATTTAGGAATGACCCTGATTATTGTAACTCAATGAAGGTGATCTTATTCTCACCACCAGGAGACCAGACTTAGTAAATTAATGCATGGTATTCCCCTAGGCAGAAGTATGGGGCATGTAACCCAATTTGTTCTAGTAAAATGTAAAGGAAGTTTTCTGGGGCCTTATTACAAAGAAAATTACTAAATCTTCTAAAGGAGACACTCTCTCTCCTTCTGATAATCATAACTCATAGAATATGTGTGAATCCTGGAACTACAGTAGCAACTTTGCCATTATGAGGGGAACTGGCCTGAGAATGAAGCTAATATTCTGAGGAGGGCAGAGCTGAGAGAATCATCACAGAGAAATAGAGCTAGTATCAAACCATGCCTGATGCCTATATTGTGTTACATCGCTTTTATGAACCTGTACATCTACTCAGAGAGACTGTGTCTTACAGCTCTTCTCACTTTAATACAGATTTTTTTTTTTTTTTTTTGGTTCTGTTTTTTTGTTTTTGTTTTTGTTTTTTTGCCTTTTTTAGTTGTTCTTTCATTGTTGTCCCAATTTTTCCCTGTTACTCTTCCCTGCCCCACCCCCTAGCCCCTGTTCTCACAGTCAATCCCCACCCTGTTGTCCATGTCCAATGGGTCATTTATACATGTTCCTTGACTAGACCCTTCCTCTTCTTTCCCCTCTTCTCCCCCTTTCCCCTCCTCTCTGGTCACTGTCAGTCTGTTCCTTATTTCCATGCCTCTGGTTCTATTTTTCTCATTTGTTTGCTTTGTTCATTAGGTTCCTCTTATAGGGGTCATCATATGGTATTTGTCTTTTGCCACCTGGCTTATTTCACTTAGCATAGTATTCTCTAGTTCCATCCAAGCTGTCACAAATGGTTGGAGTTCCTTCTTTCTGCTGCACAGTATTCCATTGTGTAAATGTACCAGTTTTTTTATCCACTCATTTACTGATGGGCACTTAGGCTGTTTCCAGCACTTGGCTATTGTAAATGGTGCTGCTATGAACATAGGGGTGTATAGGTTCTTTTGAATTGGCCTTATACTGGAACTAACTTGGCATATGCGAAAGAAGGCATGTTCTATAATCTAGTGAGTCTTAGCCTTTTTGTGGGCCTGTCTCTCTGGACTGTGGCTTCCACAAGAGTTTCTCATTTTTCTCCAGTGGAAAAGCGTCTCACCACCCATTTCCTTATCCTTGTCCTTGTCTATAAAGTCACCAAATTATATCCTGAAAACCCCACCTCTTTTGACCTGCCTTCAAACCCTTCCCCCAACCTCTTTCAGTGAGAAACAGAAAGCTGGAGGGAGCTGGAAATCATTCCTCATTGATGAGGTGGGGAATAGAAGAGTTCCAAGCTCACCTCCTTGACCATCTCCCCAGTCCAGAGCAGAGAAGCTCACAACTTTACCCATCTAGTTGCCTCTCTACTCAGGCTGCTCAGGTTGCTCTGGAGCTGTGTTCCCAGGTGAAGGGTTATTTGGGAGAGATGCTGCCAGGGGGAGAAAGGCATTGTTGGAGATTCTGATTCAGGCTGTGCACACTCAAGCTTCTTTCTTCAAGAGATATTTGTCACAGTGTTGGAGGGTTAGTAGCTGTTGAGGAGTTCTCTGTGCAAGGTGGGAGAATACACTCGTTACACATATGTTTTAAGAAAGCCCTTCTACCTTCTGGGACACCAGTTAGAGACCAGAAGAAAACTGGGTCCTACTACTTGGACAGGTTGTTGAAGGGAACTTCATCTGATGCCTGAGGCGCTGCATGCTTTGCTCAGCTGATACTCGTTAAGCACCTGCTGATAAAGTGATGGGTTTAGTTATTTAATTAACAGTCACTCATAAACTGACCTTAGCTATTTGTGTTATTTACTAGCTCTACTAGCTCTGTCACAAAAAAGTTAAAATGTATATTTCAACAGAGCTGAAATTTTTCCAGTTGGGTAAAAATCCATAAACTGTCTTTGTAAATGGTACACATAAATTCTTATCATGTAAAATTTCTGCAGGGCACATGGTTTATAGTGAATGACCTATGTGACATCTAGTACTTTGATTCATAATATTGCCTGAGGTGAAACATGTCTCTTGGGCTATGTATTTACAACACAGTAGGCCCTGCTCTGGCTGCAAAATGGCAAGAGTAGAGTGTGCTGAAAACAGTTGTTCCCTCATGACACTAAATAATTGTTAATACAAATGTGTTCTTAATTGTCATGCTTTTCAGATGTTTCAAATTTCTGGTGTTTCTACCTGGAGATACAGTATACACCACAACTGTCCTTTGCAGACCCAGTAGTGATGAACAGTCACATGTATCACCACCATGTCAGGAGACATAGATGAGATTTAGGGTCTCCTCTTGGGGCTACAAAATAAATGCTTTGATTAATTTCTATGTTCTTGAAGATGTCTCAATTTTCTAATTCTCTGCTCACCAAGTAGAATATCTCTAAATTATTTATCGCTGTGGCATTATATTTGCCTGACCCAGGGTAGTTGTAGCCTCAGACAATAATACCCTGTGTTCCCCACTTGACACAAAAACAGGGTCACAGAAAAGGCTCTTGAAATTCTTTGTTTTCACCTTTGATGCTGAGAGCATGAAGTTACAAGATGGCTGGCCAGAGAAAGTGTGGTTTCCTTTGGCTGGGGAACCTACAGTGTATTGTAAATGCCTGTGTCCCCACTGCACTGGGGGATATGGACAATCCTGCAAGCAGAGACAGTGCTGTGTCCGCAGTTATAAACCTAGCCCTTAGAACATAGAAGCATACTGTGAAACAACATAGCACATAGAAGATGCTCATAAATATTTGTCAAACTAAAGAGTAAAATCAGTGTCCTAGTTAGTACTACCAATCGTAAGGAAAAAAACAATCTTCAACCAGGGGTGGAGTCTTTGGCAGGACTGCAAGGCGACCAGAGGAAGGAAATGGCTGAATCCTCAAACTGGGCACTAGCGTAGGGCTGAGATACTGTGGTTGGAGGGTGTGTAGAAGATTGCCATAGTAGGCTGCAAAAAAAGTAGAGAATGGGTTTCCGTTCTCTATGTTCCAAGGAACAAACAAAAAATTATGGTGGTTGGGGGTAGGGAAATGAAATGCTGAGAATCCACTTCACCATTAGCTTCTTTGTGACATTTAGATAAGTCACAAGCCCTCCTTCTCTTCCTCTTTCCTCAGCCTTCCACCTTATCCAATCTGCCAGACAGATTGATGCTCCACACTGTTCTGCCAGTGATTGCTACTGTTGTTTATAGAACTTCAGAAAGTCTATTCCAAGACAATCTAAATTAATTTTGCAAATAAGATTTCACAAGGCACTGCATAACATGCTTTGATGGGATCAAAACATATTACATTTACTGTATATCAAATTAGCAAATTAGCTTTTGCACAGATTAGAAATTACTGTTTTACTTATGCATTTCATTACTTTTCTCTCCTTTCTTTTCTAACTATAAAAGCTGCTTCAATGATGTGTCTTGAATAATAGAACATCTTCTCATGTTACAGCTCAGTAGAATTTTTTCAGACACATGCCACATGAGTAATACCAAACTCTACAATTGTACAGAAGTTCATTAAAGGCAAACTTTTAGAAAAAAAGTCAGAAAGGAAAATTATATCTTATAAAATACACATGTAGAATTCTGGGCTCAAAATCTAGAAAGAAAAAAAATAAATCTTGGGCTTATAAGAAAATTTTCCAGGTATCATTTTGACATTTATGACAGCCTCATGCCTAAGGAAAAAAAACTGTTTGGTATCTTATGCTGGTTCAAATACAATTATTTTAGCTAGAATGTGAGCTACAAAGGCACACAATGGTACACAAAGGAAATGGTGCTTGCTGCTAGGCCTGCCAAAAGGTCCTCACCACAGCAGTCACAAAACAAGCTTCAAAGAGAAGTCAGCCTCCATTCCTGTGACCTCTACAGCCATTCTTCTGTGTGAGCATTTGTGGAGCTTATGAGCATGGCAAATGAGGGGCATCATGTTGATCTTGGGTTGTGACATCACTGTGAGTTTTGCACAATCCTAGTTAGCTATTACTCTAAGTTAGCAAATAGATGTGATCTGTGGCCTCTAGGGAAGGGCAGAAAAATTTCCGAGTATTGGCCTTGAATGACTCACTTGTAACGTAGAAAAGAAAAGTGGGTTATGAAGGGCAGGTGGAATGAGATATAATAATGTTTCTCCAAGATCTTTTTTGTACAGTTGTCTATTGACCTGTCAACCATTGACACAGCTGCTTCTGTTGGCATTCTCTATGGCTTAGAGTTAAGTGTCAATGGGGCGTAGGACGGTATAGGAAAACATTTTTTGTGCATATGATCTCTCCAGGTTGTGAAAGGTGCTTACCCTCAATCTATTGATGCAACATGTCTCAAAATAACATGGCTGGTAGCAGAACAAGGAGGTTTGAAACCCTAAGGAAACATTGCTTAGGACATCTGAGGGTTGTGTGGGATGAGGTATTAATAGAGAAAAAAATTTTTACCCTTCTAGGTTCTTCTGGCTGGTCTACAAATTAAATTGACATTCGACAGATTAGCAGGAGAAAATAATCAAATTTAAATATATACATTCATACATACAGGGATTTCATAAGAATATGGGACCGAGGGACAAAGTGGGCAGCTGATATTTATATACCATCTTGAGCTAAGGAGAAGAGGATAGTGGTCTGGGACTTGAAAGGAAAAGCAATTCACATGGAGATGGAAAAACAAATGTCTGGCTATGCGGAGACAATGGGTCACAGAGTGGACTCTGATCTCTAGGCCCTGCCAAGTCTCCCCTGCCACACATAGTTCATATTATACTTTAGTTATCTATGGTGATAGCTTCCTTCCTGGCATACACCCACTATCTAAGTTCTTTTAGGCAGTAAGTGGGAAGGTCAAAGTTTCTTCCCTCATATTCTGTTTCTTAAAAATAAAATAATCTTCATGCCAGAAAGTGACTTTATGGCGTGGCAAATTTTGCTTCCCTACAGAAGGAAAAAGTCTTCCACACTCCACCCCTGTTCCTTCTTCTTTTTCTTTTCTTTTTTTTAAACAAATCTTGGATTCACTTCCTAGCTATGAGACCTTGGACAAGTTACTTGAACTTTATGAGCCTCAGTTTCCAGTCTGTAAATGAGAATAAGAAAACGTATGTCACTCAACTGTCATTGGCACCAATTTAACACTAACAGGAATCCCTAATTTGGGGTGTGGTAAAGAAGGAAATTTTATTTGGTACAAACAGTTCAAGAGTGAAACAGCATGGCTGTGGAAACAGCACTGTTATGGAACAGTTCAATTGTGCTGCAGCAGGGCTGTGAAAACAGTACATCTGTGAGGGCCAGGCCCCTGGTCTGCTCTGGTGAAATATCCTCTGTTTCAGCTCAAGCCTGGAAAACACAGTCTTTAGTCTTCTGTGAAAAGTGTTTTCCCTAAGTCAGAGGACAGCTGGCTTGTGTAAACAGAAGTCCCAGCCCCTGGTCCCTGATTGGTTCATTCTCATGGAAATGAGGACTCTGAATCATCATAGTTTGGTCCAAAGGCACTGTCCTGATGGATCAGAATAGAGCCACTCTGATTGGTTAGACCTGGACAACTCTTATTGAATAAGGAAAGCTTCAGTCCTATTGGTTGAAAGGGGACTCCAGGAACTCCCTTAGAAGAGCTGGCTTAGATGGCAGAAACAGAGCGGAGGCAGGCAGTTTAGCGCAGAAGCTACTTCATGAAGTGCATTTTGTGAGAGACCCCTGTGCAGAAACAGCTGCTAGGTTCTGGTGTTTTGGTTTGGTTTGGATTTTTTGCCCTGTTACCCACCAAGAGCCGTTCTTGGTAAGTGTCTTTTTCTCCTTTCGGTGTTCACAATTACCTTTTCAGGTTGTTGGGACATTTGGTAGATGTTCAGTAAATAATCGTTGCCTTTCTCTCATACTAATCGTCAGTACCAAATAATTGGCTCTTGAGAACACTATGTGGAAAAGAGGAGGAGGCTGCTGATTGTTTTGTTAAGGGCATTAACTGTTCCTCATGTGACCTGGAGATGCCGCAGTGATTGCTCTCCCTAACAAGAAAATTAGTGTTTAACTCCTGTAAGATGAGAGTTACCTAAGTAGATGTTGCACATAAACATGTCATGATTCCTGGGAAATCTGTGTAACTCGCTCTCAGAATTTTTCTTTAAAGTTATGCAATCTTAGGGCAAGAGATTCTGAGTGGACTTCTTGGAATCTATCATCCTCTGGGTCCTTGGTACTCTCGAGGTACTCAGGAATGAGCCTTCCCATTCCACCCAGCCAAGCTATAATTAATAATAATGGAAACATAAATATATCATTGTAGAACTTTTCTCTTTTAAATGTAAGACTGGAAAAAGAAAATAATTACTACCTCTCTTTTCTCTCCTTTTTCTTTTAATGTTCACATGCCTCCGTTAAAAAAATTCTAGACATAATTAAACTCAGTGCTGGTACTCCTGACGATAGGTAAAATCTATCAATGCTATCTGATATAATTTTCTGCAAAGTTGGAATGTCCTAATATACGCTGTCCAAGATGTTAGCTACTAGCCACAATGTGGCTATTGATGACCCAGAATGTGGTTAGTGTAACTAAAGAATTGAATTTTGAATTTTATTTAAAGTTTAAATTTAAACAGCCACATATAGCTGATGTCTCTTGAGCAGTACAGGTCTGGGCTCTAGATTAGTTTTGCCTTGGTGATTGAAAACCTAAAGCAAAGAAAGACTGGCATTAGAAGGAAATCCATCTATTGCTTCTACTTTTATCTATTAAATTGGTCTGGCCCTCAAGGATTTACAAACAAAAAAGGATCATTACTTAGTAGAATTGTTGCATTTCTAAGCAGTGATATCCCAAACAGGATCACATCATTGTGCCATTTTTGCAAGATTTGACATCAGTATTTCAGAACTCAACTTATTAGAATTGCTTGGTTATAGTCACTTCCATATGAGAATGTTTGCCAATAGAAGTAATTTATATGCAGATAATTGGGTCAAGGGACTTAATTGAAGAGATGGTTATACAATATATCCTTATACTTTTCCTTTCCTTGACACACCAAAACTTCCAGTGTCTTTTCCTAAACCATAACTCACTATCTTAATATGTTTTTAAGCTGCTGACACATATATAACACTTACTAGGTCAGGCACAATTTTAGATGTCTTGCCTACTCATCTTCACATTGTAAAAGAGAATATGCAAGAGCACACTGAAACTTTTACTGATGTGTAAAATTGATTTTTTGCTAAAACTAAGGGAACTAGCTGTTGAGGTGATACCTGTGAGATGGAGCACTAGACTGTCTCATGCAACTCAGGTATGGAGCAAAGTAAAACCTGGCAGGAACAGGATGTTAGTGATGTGGCCCTGTATCAGATTGGCACCAAGAAAAAATGGTGGTCTATCTGTAACATGCAAAAATATGTAATGGAGCATGCTCAGAGCAGTAAATAATTGTCCTCAATTACATGGTGCTAAAGGGCCAATTTGTGACTGGTAGGTTTACAATACATGCCTTTGTAAGAGACACTGCTATACTGTTGCAGAATTTTGATTATTCGTGTTACTTTTTTTTCAGAGCACTTTACTATTTTGATCTCTTGAGCATACCCACCAAAGTTCTAGTATTTAAAAATGTGTGTATATACCAAAAAATAGCATGCAAACTATTACTATATAATATCTGTATTCCCCCCTCCAAAGTCATTCTGTGTCATTCTGAGCCAAACCCATTCTTTTCATCCTTCCTTCCAGAATAACCCATCCTTAACTCTCCCCAGTTTATTCACAGAACTGTACCTCTCATATCTCCTCCCCAAACAAGGCAACCAACAGGTGGGCCAGTAACCAATTTCTCAGTCAACCTTGAGCAAAAAAGGCATATTAGAGGCCCCCTTGGGAGAAATCAAAGGAACTCTGTATCTCCATCAAAGTCTTACCAGGGTGCTGGCAAAACAGAATGAGCCACTGAGTTTGGGAGCACCATTTCCCTATGAAGATACATGCGCCAAAAAGCTTCAAAAGTGGATATCATAAATACATATCTCTGTGGATATTTATATAACTGTAATAGGTAGGAGGGGGAGGAGCAAAGGCTACAGGATAACCATGCCCATGTAGACTCCCTCCCAGTGACCTCCTATCAGACACAGGAGGGGAACCTGTCCTTACAGAACTACATAGAAAGTGTAAGTAGTACTTGTCAGGCATGGGGTGGGGAGCTTTGAGGACAACAGAGTCCAGGGATCATCTGTTGGATTATCTTTTTTTCTAATTATTAAATTACTGCCTGGTGTTCCCTACTCACCGTCAAATACTTTGTTTTAGGATGTAGGAGCTGGGACTTAGACAACCACATTTCTGCCTTGTCAGCAGGTCCTTTCGACTCTGCCAGTAGGGGGCGCTGAAGGAAGACTGGCTTGCTGGAGAAGGGAGAAACAACAGACGGTTTTTTCTAGGTTCCCGTGGGTTTCTTGTAGCCTTCCCGCTGCTATCAGAGTCACCTCAGGGATGGTATGCAGCCCGGTAGCAGATGAGTCAGTTTTGGCCAGCATTTGCAGGAATAACTTCATCATGCCTCCCCCTGGACTAGAGACGATAGCACCAGGTGAGCTGTGCCCTCTCTCTCCTTGGAGACCTGGGACTGAAGTCCACAGGGCCTCTCCTCCAAGACTCTAAGTAACAAAAATCCCAACCTCGTATCTCTTTGTTCCCTCAGTCCCAGGGGTCATATCTCCTTCCTGCAGCTGCCATCCTCTAAGTTTGTATTTACCCACTTAGTTACCTCCATACATCTTCGTGTCTAGTTAACCATTGTTTATATTCAGTTCTCTCTGATCAAGTAACAGGTGTAGTTTCTGTCTCCTGACTGAAACATTCATGAAATGGCCATTTCAATGAAGTCATACACATAGATGTACCAAAATTTAATGACTCCTTTTTTAGAGTGACAAACTGGGTGATTTGGCTAGACCACGTAGTGGCTGTGAGTCACCAGCTGTGGCAGTGGCTGAATAAGTCCATGGTAAACTTCAGTCACATAAGGAAGTCCCATGAAAGTGTCACAAGTCATATGATATTTTGACAGTCTGTTTCCTTGTCTGTCTTCTGGACTGCAAGTTTCGTGAGGGGAATGATAGTGTCTATTCTATGCTTTATCCTGGTGCTTATTTGTATTTGTTGAATAAATGAATGAATAAAAAATTAAACAGTGAAACTTTAGGTGACAATAAATTTGACAGCATGGCCAAAGATCTCCCTTTGAACTAAAAGTATGAAAATCAGGCTAAGTGCAAAATTAAACACTTTAGTGCAATTTTAGATTATTTAAATGGGAAATAATCACTTTAAATATGTAAAGGTGGACACTCCGTATTCTCTTTTTGTGTCTTCAGTGTTCCCAAACACCCTTGTCAGCTGCCTAGGACCTCAGTGCTTATAGCATTATTAATTACCTTAAAACATCATTCAACAAGAGCAGTCTTGGCAATCTTATTATCTCAGAGGGACAAGGAGCAAAGATTAGTTATTTTATCACTTAAGTAATGAGAATTTTACACTTCTCTAAAGAGATTTATGAGAATAATTAGTCTAAGCAGGAGCTTCCAGCATGTTATTAGGTGTAATAATTAACCCTAGTGGGGTGAATTACTAACAACAATCATTGAAGATGGCATGAAATTTCAGTTTCAGGCATTTGTACATACATATAAATGTGAGTTACTAATAATTGTTTAATAAAATATTAACTTTAATTATAATATTATCTATATAAAAATGAGGGGTTAGCAAACTTTATATATCTAATCAATAGCTTATTTTTTCATGTTAAAATGCAATTACTTGTCAAAGAAACTGGAAGGTGGCATGATACACAGGTGGAGTGCCCGTCTTGGATTTAGATTCCAGTTCTGCTATTTACTGGCTCTGTGACTCTTGGGTAAATCATTTCACCTTTTAAAACCTCGGATTTCTTCAGCTGCAAAATAAGGAGCAGAACTAGCCATTGAAGGCCCTTTCCAGCCCTGGCCATCTGTAACTATATAAGACACAGACATTGCCTAAATTAGGCACCAGTAGTTAGTACCAAGGCCATCCAGGTTTTGAACTGAGTTTTTGATCTCCAAAGAGAAAGTAAAATTCAGAATTAAGTGTCTGCTATGTGCTACAACTTCTTATATACATGATCTTATTTATACTCCTTCAAGTTGAAATTATGTCCCTATTACATAGATAGATGAGGATACTCAAAAAATTTCATGAACTTGCATAGTAGGTAAAAGTTTGAGTCAAATCAAGTATGTTCAAATATCAGTTCCATTACCTTCATGGTGACATCAATGAATGGGGATAATCATGTTTTACCTTAGGACCCGCAGGAAAAAAAAAGGTGGGGGGGATCATGCATGTGAAGTTCTTAATAAAATATCTGCTCAGAATAAACATCCCATAAATATTAGCTATCACTGTGATTATATTTTAATAACTACAAAATGTCAGTCAAGTTTTGAACCCATGTCATTTTGATTATATTCAATAAAACCCATGAAGATTTAATTATACCACTTTGATAAACTGTGAAAACTTGGAAAAGTTTCTTTCCTAATTACTATGCTTCTCTTTCTCTCCTATTTTGAAGCATAAGTAAATAGGTTAATACATTCACAGACATTGATTTTATTGTTGGTTATAAAACACAAACAAACCTCTCCGTGTTACTTCATATTTCAATCAGATTCTATAAATGACAAGATAAGCTTAGCACTTTAAAGGTGTTTTTAAACAAATTAATCTGAATCTAAAACAACTAAAATTTAATTTTAGTTTTTTGGTTTTACTTAACGAGGCCCTTAGTAACACCATAGCAATTACAGGACGTAAGCAATTGGTCGGAGAATGGTAGGCATCCTGTTATCACTTTTAACCAATGTCCAAATCATTGGCCTTAGTCTTTCCTATTTTAGAGTCTTTTTTTTCATTTCTTAAAGTATATTTTATTGATTATACTATTACAGTTGTCCCAATGTTTTCCCCTTTGCACCCCTCTGCCCAGTGCTCCCTTTCCCTCCAGCAATCCCACCCCCCTTAGCTCATGTCTATGGGTTATGCATGTAAGTTCTTTGGCTTCTCCATTTTCTTTACTATTCTTAACATTCCCCTGTCTATTTTGTACCTACCAATTATGCTTCTTTTTTTGAAATTTATTTATTTATTTATTTTAAGTATATTTTATTGATTATGTTGTTACAGTAGTTCCAATTTTTTCCCCTTTGCTCCCCTCTGCCCAGTAACCCCCTTCCCTCCAGAAATCCCACCCTCCTTAGTTCATGTCCATGGGTCATGCATATAAGTTATCTAGCTTCACCCTTTCCTATATTATTCTTAACTTCCCCCTGTCTATTTTGTAACAATCGATTATGCTTCTTAATCCCTGCACCATATCTCCATTTCTTCCCCTCCCCACTCCCAGCTGATAACCCTCCAAATGATCCCCATACCTATGATTCTGTTGGTATTCTGGTTTCCTTAGCTGGATTTTGTTTTTATTTTTTAGATTCAGCTGTTGATAGTTGTGAGTTTATTGTCATTTTAGTGTTCATAGTTTTGATCTTCTTTCTCTTAAGTAAGTCCCTTTGACATTTCATATAATAATGGCTTGGTGATGATGAGCTCCTTTAGCTTTACCTTGTCTGGAGAGCACTTCATCTGCCCTTCCATTCCAAATGATAGCTTTACTGGATAGAGTAATCCTGGTTGCAGGTTGCCTTTCATTGCACTGAATACTACTTGCCAGTTCATTCCTGCCTGCAAAGTGTCCTCTGAGAAACCAGCCGATAGTCCTATAGGCAACCCCCTGTAGGCAACTCTCCCCATCTCTCTTGCTGCCCCCAGGACTCTCTCTTTATCTTTCACTTTTGGCATCTCAATCATGATGCATCCTGGTGTGGTCCCCTCTGGTCCAGCTCACCCAGAACCCTCCATGCTTTGGACCTGTATGTCCATCTCCTTCGCAAAATTTGGGAAGTTTTCCTCATTTTTTTCAATTCTTGCTTCCTCATTCTGCACTGGTTGACTGTTTTTTTCTTCCTTATGTTCCAAATAATTGATTTGAACCCCAATTTCCTTCCCTTCACCATTGGTTTTGTGTGGATTTTCCTTCGTTTCACTTAGCATAGCATTCACTTCTTCTCTTAGACATTTGCCATACTCAAGCATATCTGTCAAGCCTGTGAGCATCTTTATCACCAGTGTTTGGAATTCTGTGTCTGTTAGGTTGTCTACCTCCTCATCTGTGAGGTTGGCTATCTCCTCATCGCTTAGTTCTCCCACTGGAACCTTGATCCATTCCCCCTTCTGGGCCATACTTCACTGTCTTCTCATTCTGACAGGCTCCTGTGTTTGTTTGCCTCCACATCCCAGGTAGAGCTGTCACTCCTGTTTTGTTGTAAGGGTCGGAGGCTTAGGGATTCATCAGTACAGGGTGACCTGTCTCACCAAGTTGTGGCGCTGTATGTGGGGGAGGGGTCTGAGAGGGAACAATGCCACCTGCCCAGCACTTGCCCCTTTTCCAGGTGTCTCTCCCACTTCCACAGCAGATTGGCACCCCTCTAGCTGCTGCCCTGGCCATCATTCCCACAGTGGGTGGCTCTGTGGATGTTCTAGGACTGTGGGGGCCCTTTTAACAAGCGGACTCTGCTGAGAGACCAGCAGTTTCTGCCTCCGCCCCAACCCCCACTGGTCTGCACAGTCGGAAGCAATGAGGCTTGATTTTCCCTGGTGCTGGGACCGTGAGCTGCGAGGTCTGGTGTGGAGCTGGGAATGCTCCGTAGGTGTCCCTCCTGACTTTTTTAAAGGTGTGACTGCGCTTTCTGCCAGCCTACCACTGCCTCTGCTGCTGCTGCTGCCAGCACTCTGCATCCTCTCCGCCCCAGCTCCGCCCCTCCTACCTGTCTGGATGAGTATTTCTTCTTTATATCTTTGTTTGCTGGACTTCCAATGCTGTTTGATTTTCTGGAACTTCTGGTTGTTTCTAGTTTTGAGGTAGTTCTATTCCTTCTTAGTTGTGGAGAGAGACACAGCGTGTCTGTCTTTGCCTCCATCTTGGCCGGAAGTCTAGAGTCTTTTTATGAGCCACAAAATACATAAAATTATTGTAGGGCTTATTTTCTCCATTTTCCCAAAAGTGGTATATAATTAGTATTTCAGAAGATTTTATTTATTGTATTTTCCAAAAATGGAAAATATATCCCATCCCACATCCTTTTCTTAAAACGTGTCATTGATGTTCCTCCTTTGAGAAGCAGGATTGACATTCTTTCCTCTTGAATCTGAGCAGGTCTGTGTCTATAGCAGAAGTAATGCTAGGTGACATCAACGGCTAGGTCATAAAAAGTTTTTCAGCCTCCTGCAACAGCTTATTGGTCCTCACGGAAGTCTGCCCTTGGATTTCAACCACCGTGTTGTGAGGAAACCAAGCACCCATGAAAAGGTCATGTGCAGGTATCTGGTAACAATCCCAGATGAGATCCTAGCAGAAACCCCAGGCAACAGCCAACATTGAGTGTCAGACCTTTGAGGCCTTAAGATGATTCCAGCCTCCAACCTTTGAGCCACTCCAGCTGACTCTGAGAGGAGCAGGGACAACTTGTTTTTAATAAGCATTGCACAAATGTACAAATACATGTACTTGTTTTAAGCCACTAAATTTTCAAGTGGTTTATTATGTAGCAATGATAATCAGAATAAATATCATTCAAAATTCATTGTATTATATACAATTGGTACTTTAATGCAGTAGAACTAATTTCTATTTAAAATCAGTTAAGTAAGCACTAAATAAATGATGATTCTAATTAAACACATTTTTTTCTTCTGCAGTGGTCTTATTCTTTATATAGAAGGAAAAAATAATTTTCCTTCTACCCTTCTAAGTTCTCTGGCTGATCTAATGATCAGGTTGACATGTGACACATAAACTGGTGAAAATCACACATTGATTGTGTACATAGGAGATTCTGTAAGAATATAAAATCTGAGGACAAATCAGGCAGTTGACTCATGTGCCATTTTGGTCTAGGAGGAAAGGAGGGTAGTGGTTTGGGTCTTCAAAAGGCAGGAAGGCAATTCACCTAAAGATGAAAAAACAAATGTTTGGTAAACAAATATTTGCTGGACCATCTTTAACAATGGGGCACATAAAGGACTTTGATCAAACTGGCTTTAGGTTCCTCCCTATCACACACTAGTTCATATTAAACTATATTTACTTACCTTTATAGCTCTCTTTTAGGAAGTTAGGCAGAAGGTTAAAAGTTCTATCTGAGTCTATCCTTTCTTTAAAATAACCTATATAAAATAATCATTACCCCCCAAAAAAGACATATTTAGAGGGTAACAAAATCTGCTTCCCCTCTATATTTATATAGCAATAGATATAAAAAGTACAAACTAAGAATGTGAGAGGAAAATAAATTATGAGATTGGTTTTAAGTTAAAAACTTCAGAAGAAATTCAATTTTTTTAAATATCAGTTTTATTTTTGTGATCTTCTAAAACAAATACTGTTGTAATGCATACAAGCCATTGGGAATTTATGAAGTACCCCAAAAGATTTAGATGACCCCTGATGTGGACATAGGCCAGTGAGAAATGTACTCTGCTTCTATCTGATAATGATCTCCTTTTTTAACACTGCACTGTGAATTTTCAACAAACTAACCCCTAACCCTCTTTCAGGTGTTTTCACATATTTGTTGTTCCTGTCTTCATATCAGAAACAGCTTTAAAAGGCCTCTTTTTCTGTTTTTCCTTTTTCTCCATTTTAATCAGTGTTAGTCCTAGGCATATTTTTCAACCCTCTCCAATCCCCATACTCCATTTTGGTTCACGCCATCCCGCATGGTGCTGCCTCCCACATTTCAGCGCATCTCCCAAGTCCTACAACTGTGCTATTTCTCTTGACTTCTTATACATACCTGTTGAAAATATTTAATCTTGGTCAGCCTTCTAAGTTCTACTGTCAATGTTCCAGAACATTCTCTTTCAGTAACTGGAATTTTTATGCTTTGCTATGTTTCAGGGAGATTTAAAACCCATAAGGAAGTTATTTTGCTCTCAGGATGGGCTATAACAATAAATTTTACAGTAAGTTAAAGGATCAACAATAAAGGGAAAACCATGTTAATAACAATCACCTGACACATGTCCTCCTACTTCCTTTCTGGTGCCAATCACAATCAATAACCAATTATGATATTTCCTCCTAAGTCCTGACTTTCCCTAAGGACCCTTCTTTTTTTATTTTTTTTTACCATAAAAACATTTTAATAATATTGCACATAATACTAACTTTATATGCTTAAGCCAGACAATATTAATACTTAATTCTATCTATACACAGTTGCCTAATATCATTCAAAACCTCTTAGCTCAATGCTTTGCATGAATTTAATCTTGATAGAGTCATGTAACAGTGGAAGATTTTTCCTGGGGTCAAATAGCATTTGATGCAATGTAGAAAGTTTTTAAAAGCTAGACATGGATTATAAATGTAGCAAACATGTGTGCAGGTCACCTTAATTTTGTTGGCTTACATGTCTATTGAAGATGATAAAGTTTCCAAAGCATTGAGTTCTTTTTCTTTCTCAGTTACCCAAATGCACAGCACAGTTCTTGACATAGTATTCAGGCAGTCATGACGTACCGCCTAGAAAGAGAAGAGAAAAAGAAACCTATTTGTCAACTGAAACATGCAGTAACTTAACAAGTCATTAGTTCTTTCTCCTGGATGAGAACATTGCTACAAGTGCTTGCATTTTTGGTCAAGTTGTTCTCTTGTTATTATCCACTTTTTACATGGTGGTGGATTTCCCAGGGATCCCAGTACTCATTCACAACTCTTCCATATTTTTTTTGCAAGTAAAATAGGTCTAACTTCTACCATATGTAACAACAGGCCGGGCTCTGACAAGTTAATGCCAACCTAGGAGCCTGTCATGTAACACTTAGCCTTTCTTTGGTGTCCTTTATTGTTAGGTGATGATATTCCATAATATATTTCAACCAGAAAGAGGGAGAAAGTCGATTATAATATTAAAATCAGAAATAAAAAGAAAAACATCCTACATTATCAATTGTCTGAGCATTTGTTTGGGCAAGGTGAAAAAAACTGAATTTCAGACCATCATATACTGTATTAAGAACAATTTCAGTTTTGGAATTACACCGACAATTCAATAAAAACAGTAAAATTGTGGGTGTTTCTTTTCAATACTTTTATCTTACTTTTTCCATTGTTATTGGTTTTTCTTTTTCTTCCTACATGCTCACAGTTCTCCCATTACTAGTATCCATAAAGGCCCAAGGCAGGGTCATATCAAAAAAATAGGGAGATGAAAAAAAGAATAAGAAAAAAACCAGCATTTAATCTATAACTAAATTTATAATCAAATAAAATAACATTTTCATGCACATTTTAGGAGTAACTTAAGAAACTACGGTTAGAATCCTCTGACATCTTATTAAAACCTTAGATGATAATAGAGTAGTATGATGGTTAGGGAAGTTTATTGATATGTAAGGGGAAAATACTCTCTGATTTGCAGTCTTATTTAGACATACTTGAAGGGAAAATATTACTATGGAGTTTTTATCCTTCTCCATGACTTTATTTCTTTATGCCTTTATTTTTAATAATTGTGTTAAATGGAGTATTCTTATAAGGTATTGTCATCTAAAATATAATTTACAATTCCTTCTAAGAGAGCTTGTTGTCCTTAGTGGCTTTCAATAGACAAATTTGCAATTCTTTTCAGTAAGCATTTGTGTAGCTACTTTTAGTTTGGATGTTTCAAACCAGGTAGAATTGCCTAGCATTCCATATCCCCAGTGTCTGATTAAAGTTACTCAACAGAGAGAAACAGAATTTATAATGTGAACAATATTATTAGGAGTTGATGTATCATCACCTAAAGACAATGGGCTCTGAATAATTGATTATGACCAGACCCGGAAAACACAGTTATGATGTTGAGTTAGAAAGACCATTCTGAGAGTAAAATGATAAATTTTCTATAAGACACCTCTTGCACAGACAGAAGCTCTTTCAGTTGCAAAGTAAGCAGTTCCTTCTGCCCTAATTAATTTGAGAACAAAAGGTAGATGGCACATACCAAATGATAATAGTCTGAACAAATTCAGCAGCTGCCTTTGTTTACAAGCTGTGTACACAAAGTCAGATGGAAAGATTTTTTTAAAAGAACAGTAAATGGCAATCAACATGGATAATGAACTGGATTAATGTAGCAATTAAATTTTATTAAAATGAAATATTACCCTTAAATGGAACCTGACAATTATGTAAAAGCTGAGGATCTACTCTAAAAAGTTGAGGTTTAGCAGAGGAAATTTAAATTCCCACGAGGTTATAAGGTCCTTTGTGATTATGAATGGTCATGTTTTGACAGTGAGGTTTGAGATGTAATCTTAGAAGAGTGAAGAATTGAGAGCAAAGATAATTAAATAGTTCTCATCTGGGAGACAGTCATCCCTTAGACAAAGGTTGCCAGGTTTTCTGCTGATAAAGAGCCTTCTGGGGATAATGCATTGTTCTTATCTTATCATTACCGAGAAACTTGTAAATTATAAATCACCTGAAATGCAAAAAGTAAATGGAGATGAGAATGTAACAGGGAAAGGAGATGATGTATAAATTATCTTACAAATGTAAATAAAATATTTAGATGTTAAAAGAGGCTTGCAACATAATGAATGGACCTATTCTGAGAAGGTAGCTGAAATGGTCAGATTTTATTAAATCCCATTATACAGATTATACCCAAAGCAAAGTTGAACTTGGGCCTTCAATTTTTCTATTACTCATAGGTAATATTGGGGATGGAAAATAAGTTATGAAACCAGAAAAGCCAGTGTTTATGCTACCTGTAACCACCAGAACAAATAAGCAAACAGGGATTAAATCTTTATGGGCTCTTTATTAAGGTGGCCAGAGATATGAGTAGACAGTGGATCTATACCCTAACAGACTATCTTAAATTTCATTTTTAAACTGACCCTTTTTATGAGAAGAAGAAAAGTGTAGGTAAAGGGTTTGAGGACTTCCAGCCAAGATGGAGGTGTAGATAGACACACTGCATCTCCCTCACAACTAAGAAGGAATTTACAACCACTTAAAAACTAAAAAACAACAGAAAATACAGAAAATCAAAACTATAGGGAAGTGCAGCAAAAAAAAAAAAAAAAAAGAATAAATATTCAGCCAGGAAGGTGCGACAGCTCTACCTAAGACAAAAGCAAACACAGAAAGCTGTTGAGATGAGGCGACAGAGAAGTACAGCCCAAAAGAGGGGACAGATCAAGGTTCCAATGGGAGAACTAAGTGACTAGAAGATAGCTAACCTAACAGATGAGGAGATAGCCAATTTAACAGATGCACAGTTCAAAGTGGGTCTGCTGCATGGGCAACAGCAGACCCTCCATATTACCCTGCCCAGGCTCTGTAGCTTCAGCGTCATCGCAAGATGTCGATTCAACACGGGAGGAGACAGATACCATGTCACTCCCGAGTTGGACTGCACAGCCATTCTCGGCGGTGCAGATAGACTCTTAAGAAGCTACACCATCGTCTCTCGAGACGGACGGCTGCCGACGACGACGACGACAGTTCAAAGTACTGGTGATAAAGACGCTCACAGACTTGACAGAAAACATTAAGCATGCCAACAAAGAAATGAAGGCTATACTTAAGTGAAATGAAAGAAAATCCACAAAAAACTAGTGGTGAAGGAAAGGAAACCAGGGTTCAAGTTGATGAATTGGAACATAATAAAGAAATAAACAGTCAACCAGTACAGAAAGAGGAAACAATAATTTTTTTTAATGAGGAAAGGCTTAGAAACCTAAGCCAGCATCTGAATCATGGGGGTGCCAGGAGAAGAGGAAGAGCAAGAAATTGAAAAGTTATGTGAAAAAATAATGAAGGAGAACTTCCCTAATTTGGGAAAGGAAATGGACGTACAGGTCCAGGAAGCACAGAGTCCCAAACAAACTAGACCCAGGGAGGACCACACCAAGACATATTGTTACAGAGCAGGGGTCCCCAAAATCCCCAGAGTCTGCGATTGGGAGATGAAGTAAGGGGACAGCTTTCAGGATGCCTTTGCATATCTATGGCTGGTAGCTAGTGTCTTAGTTATGCAAATGGATTTAGTTCTTCCAGGGCCCCAAGGAGATGGGAGGGGTTTTGACCATGGAATGGTAAGGAGAGAGCATAAGAGGCCTGTGCAAGGTTCTGTGAATGGTCAGAACTGGTTTCCCTGCCCAATGTGTCACAGGCCTCAGTCATGGATTTAAAAATAAGGTAGTAGCAATTTTGGGGGAGAGAACCATGCAGTTTACAAAGAGGAGAGATCCATACAGCTTTGAAAGGGCAGAGAGAACCATGAGTGATCCAGTGCAACATGGCACATGTTTTCCTGGACTGTTATATAGAGGCTGATGACATCATACCCCAGATCCTGAAGTAGAGAACTGAAAGATAAGAGATAAGGAACTTCTGGGCATGTTTTAGGTTTCTAGCCTTTTGGAGAGCAAAAGAAGTGTTGGGTCCCATTGGAGAACAGGTCTCTGAGCTAAAGTGTTCACTGCCCTCCCCAGGTTGGGATATTGTAAATAAAGACTTGTTTTCCTCAACACTAGTTGTTGGGTTTTACACCAGGGCACTACATGAAAGAACCCCCTTTTGCTCTGTAACAATATCAGCTCAGCCCATTCCCTATGTTCATCTCATGACTAGTCTTTGATTGGATTTGACTCTCCAGTGTGGTGCATGAATACATGGAATACCATCCTGGATAAAGAGAAACAGAGAGAATGGCACAATGATTATGAGATTTAAATAAGCATTGCAACAGTAATGTCAACACGATTTATTTCCATGGTGAAAGTAATTTAGCATCCCTGTTCGGACATCTCCTGCTCTCCATCAATTACCAGATCAGCAAGGAATCACAAATTTCAACTGAGCCAACTGAATAATTACAGAAGGCTTCTACACTTGCTTAACCCAGCAATGCTTGGCAGAGGTAGGACTAAGAAAGTCCCATTGCAGAAATCAAACCTGCTCCTATTTTCCTTTAGCAGCCTGATGCTGGAAATCAAGGTTCCTAAACTGAGGCATGCTCTCATGCCTCTCGGTCCAGGTGCTCTATGACCTGAGCTGGCGAGCTGGACTCGCTGGCGCCGACAGTCTTTGACTGATTAGGCTAAGGGTTTCAAGACATTCTGTGACTTAAAAGGAATCTTGCAGAGTACTCCATCCTCCCTGATGTTGCCAAGGAAACCAAACCAAGCCAAGAACAGGTGGTGTTTAACCCTGTGTGCTTTCTGTTAAAGTTTAAGGAACAGTGTGGCCGTTCCCATAATCTTAAAAGAATAGGTGATTGAATTCCTATTTTTTGCTTTTGATAGAAATCATTCTTCATAGTTTATATATTAACCTCCCATTGTTTTAATCCCAAGTAAGTAATTGTATATTGTAATCATTATTGGAATGTACCTGTGAGCTCATTCTTTACCCTCCCTGTTGATTTTTATACTTGCAAAACTCAATAAAAGGAGAGGTCTCTGCACAGCTCTTCGCTGACCTGTCAGAGCGTGCGGCAGCCCTACATCCGACCCATTCTCCTTGCTGGAATTACTTCCGCGTTCTCGCCACATTTAATACAACACAGCCTCATTCTGATGCAGTGAAGCCTGGAATAAGTGCCCTTCTTTGTTTTATTTAAAATGCAGCAGTGCTCTCTAAATCAGAATGAGGGTATGCTACATTAGCAACAGCTTCTACTTCTGGGTGAAATGGAAATGTTTATTAACGAGGTAATAGTGAAAAGCTGTTAGCATTTATTGAATGCTTACTGCACACACATTATCTTATGCCACACAGCAATCTTATTTCCACTTTTACAGGCCAAGAAACTGAGGCTGAAGAAGGTTCAGTAACTTGTTTAGGTGACGGAGTCTGGCTTCAAATTCAGGTGTTTCTTTGAGTCAAGGACCTGTATGCAAAGCATATAAGTCATGCAGATCCTATAGGCAGTATTTGAGGAAAGCCTTGCCTTTCTCACTAGTCTAGGATGCCCAGTGCTGCAAGTAAAAGGAAAACGTAGAAATGACTTAAACACCGGACATTTATTATCTCATGCCACAAGACATCAAATACCAGAATAATCCAAGTCTTATTTAGAGGCTCTACAGTGGCATTGGGACCTGAGTTCAATTTCCCTCACATCTCTGACCTGTCATTATGGGTCAGTAGTTCCAGTACAGCTCTTCTCCCACAGAATCTTCCAGATTCCAAAAGAAATAGGGTTAGGGGAGGGTTTCTCCACATACCTCTCATTTTTACAGTAAGAAAAGTCATTTCTAGAAGTCTCTCTGGGGAGTTTTCTTGCTCTGCAATTTGCCAGGGTGTAGCAATAGCCCACACTTGAACTAATGGCTGTCACTGATAAAGACTTTTCTATGACTGATATAGTCTTACCAAAATTTACCAAACCTACCCCCAAAACTGGGGAAAAGCCCCATGAAGCACATGCATTTCTTTTCTATTTTTACATTTCTTTTTCATTGAATTTTATTGATTATGCTATTACAGTTGTCCCAATTTTTCCTCCTTTGCCCCCCTCCACCCAGCACCCTTCCCCAGTTGCTCATGCAATCCCCACATCATCGTTCATGTCCATGGGTCATGTGTAGGTTCTTTGGCTACTCCATTTTCTGTACTGTATTTTACACCCCCATGGCTATTCTGTAATTACCTATTTGTACTTCTTAATCCTCTGATCTCATCACCCATTCCTCCATACTCCCCTCCCATCTGGCAACCAATCAAAATGTTCTGTGTATCCATGATTCTGTCTCTGTTCTTCTTGTTTTCTTAGTTTGGTATTTAGATTCAATTATTGCCATTTAATTGTTCATAGTTTTAATGTTATTTTTCTTAAATAAGTCCCTTTAACATTTCATATAATAATGGTTTGGTGATGATGAACTCCTTTAGTTATTTTTCTTGTCTGGGAAGCTCTTTATCTGCCCTTCAATTCTAAATCATAGCATTGCTGGATAGAACAATCTTAGATGTAGGTCCCTACTTTTTATGACTTTGTATATTTCTTGCCAATCCCTTCTAGCCTGCAAAGTTTCTTTAGAGAAATCAGCTAATAGTCTTATGGGAATTCCCCTGCAGGTAACTATCTGTTTTTCTCTTGCTGCTTTTAAGATTCTCTTTTTAGCATTTTAATTATGATGTGTCTTGAAGTGGTCCTCTTTGCATCCATCTTGTTTGGGACCTCTGTGCTTCCTGGACTTGCATGTCTCTTTCCCTCACCAAATTAGGGAAGTTTTCTTTCATTATTTTTTCAAAAAATTTCCAATTTCATGCTCTTTCTCTTCTCCTTCTTGCACCCTTAAGATGTGAATGTTGGATCACTTCAAGTTGTCCCAGAGGATACTTAAACTATCCTTGTTTTTGTTTGTTTGTTTGTTTGTTTTGTTTTTTATTCTTTTTTCTTCTTGTTTTGGTTGGTTGTTTTTTATTTTCTTATATTTCAAATCATTGGTTTGACTCTCACTTTCATCCACTCTATTGTTGTTTCCCTGTAAATTATTCTTTCTTTCAATTAGTGTCTCCTTCATTTCTGACTGGATCTTTTTTATGCTGCTGAGGTCCTCACTAAGTTCCTTGAGCATTCTTATAACAATGTTTTGACTGTATCTGATAGATTGCTTATCTCCATTTTGTTTAGTTCTTTTTCTGAAGTTTTGGTCTGTTCTCTTATTTGGGCCACATTTATTTGTCTCCTCATTTTGGCAGCCTCTCTGTGTTTGTTTATATGTATTAAATAGAGCTACTATGAGTCTCTGTCTTGGTAGCATGGCCTAATGTAGTAGGTATGTCCTGTAGGGTTCAGTGGCACAGCCTCCCCTAACACCCAAGCTGGGTGCTCAAGATCTGCCCTTCACATGGGCTGAGTACACTCTACTCTGGTATTTGAGCTTTGGTTGCTGTTGGCAGGTCAATGGAAAGGATTTACCCAGGCCAGGCAACTGCAAGCATTGGCTGTGACCACTGACCACAAACCTCTCCCCTCCATGGGCAATCAGCTGGACAAGGGCAGGGTGGTGGTGCTCCAATGTGGTCTGTAGCTGTCCACTGGGTGTGCAGGCTCTGAGGTTTCCTGGGTGGTGCAGGCCTAGGTCATCACCCACCTGTGTTTTTCCTGGGGCCACCCTGCATGAGCTATAAAGCAATCTGAGGTAGCTGTTACTTGTACTGGGTTTGAAGATTCCCAGTAGAAGTCAAACTGTGAATATAGGCTGGTTGCTGCTAGTACCAGGCCTGGGGCCACTTAGCAAGAGGTATGGGGCTGGGGGTCACTAAGACTGGCTATTGCTTGTTTGAGAGGATTTAGGAAGTTGTGAAGCATAATACAAGCCCAGCCATTCATATAGAAAAGCTGCTTGAGTGTGCCTGTAAGTTGGTTGAGTTGGTGTGTCTGGAGATCTCCAGGGCAGGACAAGCTGTGTCAGCCAGATTGATGGAGTCTCAGATATGGCACAAGCCTAGAAGTTCTGTGGCTCTGTGGGGGGGGAGGGTTCAGAAAAGGGACAATGGCCCACCTTTTTGTCTGGAAGAAAGCTGTCCTCCAGCGCTTGCCTTGATGACAGACACTTCAGTTCCTCCCTGTATGCCACTGGTGCATTTCAAGCTGCCGTGCTGGTGCTGGAGCTCAAGGGAGTGACTCTAAGTATGTTTGTGTGTAGGTTCTTTAAGATGAATTGCTTGGGACTCCAGAAGTTTCTTCCACTGACTCAATTCCTGCTAGTTTTTGCAGCCAGAAGTTATGGGGGCTTATCTTCCTGGAACTGGAACCCTGGGCTGGGGGGCCTGATGTGAGACTAGGACTCCTTGCTCCAAATATATCCCTCCCAAATTTTTATCCACCACACATGCATTGGAGACCAGCCCATTCCACATCTCTGTGCCTCTCACCAGTCTGGATGGATATGTTTTATTTAATTCTGTAGTTGTCAGACTTCCATTCCACTCAATTTCTGATGCTCTAAGTGATGGTTGTTCTACATTTTAGTTGTAGTAAGGAGGCAAGCTTTGTTTACCTCTGCGGTCATCTTTGCATATATATTTCTAATACCAGAAGAAAGTTGAAATCTTTAAACAAGGCAGTTCATAGTGGCAGACAAAGAGAATTGTTAGGTATCCAAATTGGACATGCCTTTGGCTGCCTAGTACCCATTTGTTTCATTCTTTATGCTAAAAATAACAGCCTCACACTTAACACTTATTTTTCCATTTCCTAAAGGGAAAAAATTTCAGGTCTCATCCATTTTTACATCTGGCTCCAGGTCCTGGACTTCCAGGTGATGCACAGTTTTCTTTTTTGATACCATATGTTCAATTCAATGGCTAAAAAACAATCTACCCATAACATAAAAGTGTACACTAGGAGAAACAGAAGAAGATAACTGTCACAAAACTGACACTTGAACAGGGACATAAAAAGAGGCAATACAAAGATCATGGTGCAAACATCCCTCCTCATCTGGATAGTCAGCTCCCAGGACAGCCAATGGGAAGCCAGATTTTGGACCTCTAGGAAGATGTCCCTTGTTCACTGTCCTCAGTAGACCTGGTTCTGCCATCTGGGAGGGTCTTTCTTGCATAAAACTGGTTCTGTTCTCTCAGTGGCTCATCCTTCCTGACCATATTTGAGATAAGTAACAGATTCCCTGAAGGATACACACAATTTAGCTGCTCACATCCTTTGGTTCAGGTTTAGAGGCTGTAATTTGCCTTAAAGGTTGATCATTCAAGCTGTTCTCTACCAGCATCAGGTTTTTTTTTGCAACAAAGTGATACACAATTGTGGCAGACACTTCCAGCCATAAAACACTGCATAAAGTTTTTTATTTGACATGGTCACTACCTTTCAAATTTTTGTTTCCCATCCATTGTCCTTTGACTGTTGCACCCCAACCTCCTTCCTCTCTTTGGCTTCATAACTTCTACATCAGTGGTTCTCAATCTGTGGGTCACGAACTCTTTGGGGGTTGAACGACCCTTTCACAGGGGTCACCTAAGACCATCGGAAAACACATATATAATTACATATTGTTTTTGTGATTAATCACTATGCTTTAATTATGTTCAATTTGTAACAATGAAAATACATCCTGCATATCAGATATTTACATTACAATTCATAATAGTAGAAAAATTACAGTTATGAAGTAGCAATGAAAATAATTTTATGGTTGGGGGTCACCACAACATGAAGAACTGTACTAAAGGGTCTTGGCATTAGGAAGATTGAGAACCACTGCTCTACATTAAGCCCTTTGAAAAGTGTATTCTTTGTTGGAGAAGCTTCCACCTTTATTCAATCTTTGCAGACAGGCTTGCCTCTCTTCCACTTAGAAATAATTAATAATGAGGCATATTTGCAAGAGGCCTGAGGCTCCAAACTTATTAATTTTATATTCTGATAAGTCTCTTGTGTTCCTACTGCTTCATAAACTAGTTTTAACTTGCGGGGTTGGGGGAAGCAGAAATGACTTTTTCAACACTTTCAGACTTCAAATTAAAAAGCTCTCAACCTACTCAGTTTTCAGCCTACAAGCATTAAATGTGCAAAGCCTATTTTCTTTCTCTTTTTTCTCATAGGGACCATTTTCGAACAATTTGTCTCTTTCTTGTAGAACCTTACTGAAGGAGTCTATAAACAGCAAAAAAAATTCTCAGATTTTGAATTTTCATTTATTTTAAACTAAAGCCAGATCGAAATGTAATCTGCATCCTGAGGAACAACTGGCTGTTGGACCAAACATTCTGCGACTACATAACAAGTTATCTCCAACCTTCCGGGTGGAGTAATGCAGCCATCTCTGTCCTCCACTCGATCTACTTCATTCAACAAGTTATATATTTTATTGCTTGTTCCTTACAGCTTTCTGGAACAAATTTGCATCATACTGATTCTCTAAACTTTAAATAACAATGTATTTATTGAAAAGTACTTGAAATTATATGAGACTTAATATCTCAACAAGTCCAGTGGCAATATACTTCAAAGGTTGGTTTAATCATTGATAATGTTATCAAAAACACATTATTTTCCTCTTTTTTCTCCATCATCCTCAGTGAGTTGGCAACTCAGCTTTCCACAGAATCTGGCTGTAGAAACTCCAGATGTTATCTCCCCACAGAGCTTTATCCAGAGTCTAAGAAAATTTAAAAATAGCAGTGGCTTGATGCATTTCTGTCTTCTATCAGAGTGAAAAACTTACCCAAAAGACTCACCATTTTATCTTATTGACCAGAGTGATATTCCATGCCTATGCCTATCAAGTGAATGGAATTCTAGTTACTGGTTTAATCAAATCAGTATCCATCCCCTTGAACTATAGAAGAGCCCAGAATACTCAAGAATCTTCTTGCTAAAAAGGCAGAAGGAACAGTTCTTGTGTAGGTAACCACATTTTCTAACAGCCTAAACTCATATTTTAGAACAGTGTGTCTCAAAGTCCATGAATCTAGTGTTCTGATAAATATAAACATGTACCTGGGCCCCACTCACACCTAAATTACTAGACGTTCCAGTATAAGGTGCAGGAAAATTTTAACAAACTCCCAGGTGATTCTTTAGTACATTAAAGAGTGAGAACCACTTCAGAAATCTTTGGGATCTCATCTGATTCCAATTCATATCCTCATGTCATCTATATAGAACCCTGTCCTTGGCAGATGCTTAATACAGTTTAATTACAGTCATGGTCAGGGATGTTGAGGAAGGTCACAGCTCCTCTTTCTCACTCTTAGAATCCATACAAAATGAATAAAATGGCATGTCTTTTCATGGTTCTAATACACTGCTTCTGATTAGCATGTTTTCACTTGTTCCTTTATCCCACATCATCTTACATAAAACATTATCATTCTCAGTTTTTTAAATGTACTGAGAAACTAATCATTAGAAGAAAATGGCAGGATATCAAGGCATCCTCACACCATATACAATATATTTTCCAAGAAGAGTGTTGGGTGAATAAACTCACAGAATAAATAGCAAAGCCCTAACTTTGTGGCTTGATATTTAAGACTCTCCACAATCCAGCACCAACGTACATCATTCTAATCCTCAAATATACCTCACAGCACTTGCTATGAGGGTTTTGCTGACCCCACCACCATTAGTGCTCCTTCTACCTATATCCCAGACATTATTGACTCTAGGAAATATTTCTGGATATTTTCATTATCACAGGATTTATCACTTCTTTTTATAATTACACTTAAAACGTGTACCTATAATTCTGTCTGCCCCCACAACACCATGAGGTTCCTAAGGCAGAGGCTGTGTCTTAGGTTTCTGCTTAAAATTGATTTTATTTATTTAATGATTTTAGTCTTTATTTTATAATCGATACTTATCACACAAGCATTCTTTCAAGATAAGTTGAAAGATACCTTTAAATCCCCTCATATTAAATAGTCACCTGTTTATTTTCCACAGCACAGAAACTGCAATAATATCTGATATATATTGAAATTCAGCTATGGGCCAGGGGTTCTCTGATGCACTTGATAGTCAGTATTTTATTAATAATGAAGTAAGAGCAATGTATCATCATTCCCAGACTGGAGCAAGGTAGGTTACATAATGTGCCAAGACAAGTGATGGGGTAAACATTCAGACTCCACACTATGCTTTCTCATCTACTGCTCTATACAGCCTCTCCAAGCAATCTTTGTAATCTGCCCATTTTAGACTTGACATTATATCATTATTTGCCATATAATTTAGCTTTTAATGAGTATTTGTATAATATAATAGCAACATAAATCATTTCAAAATCAAAAGACTGTTTTAAAAAAAGGGAAAGAAATCAGTAACAAGAAATTTCCTATTCATTTACTTCTCAGAACCTCACACAAAACTTTTACTTGAATTGTTGAATATGTTGATTTGATTTGATCAACTTTCTTAGAACTCCATAGGAAAGTGTAGAATCCTTGTCTATGAGGGACTTTCTCCAGGAAGACACCTGGATTTAATTTTTTTTAATTCAATCTTTATTGTATTTTTTCCATTAGCATTTAGTTCTCTTTAAGCCCCTCCTTGCAGCAGTCATCACACTGTTGGCCATGTCCATGAGTCCTTTTTCCTGTACTTCAATCCCTCCTCCCCCTAACCTCCCCACCCTTCCCCACATTAGCTGCTATCTGCTCTCCATCTATGAGTCTCTGTTTTGTTTGTTATTTGAGTTTGTTCATTATATTCCACATATGAGTGAAACATGGTGTTTGTCTTTCTCTGACTGGCTTATTTGGCTTATTTCACTTAGCATAATGTTCTCCAGGTCCATCTATACATTGCAAATAGTAAAATTTTCTTCTTTTTTATGGACACATAGTATACCATCGTGTAAATGTCCTATAGTTGTTTTACCCACTCTTCTACCAATAGACAATTGGGCTGCTTCATATCTTGGTGATTGTAAATAATGCTGCAATGAACAAAGGGGTGCTTATGTTCAATCGAATCACGTGTTTTATATTCCTTCAGATATATTCCCAGACGTGGGATTGCTGGGTCAAAAGGCAGATTCATTTTTAATTTTTTGAGGTATCTCAATACTGCTTTCCACAGTGGCTGCACCAATCTAGATTCCCACCAACAGGGCAAAAGGATTCCCCTTTCTCCACATCCTCACCAGCAATTGTTGTTTGTTGATTTATTGATGATAGCCATTCTGACAGGTGTGAGATGGTATCTCATTGTGGTTTTTGTTTGTTTTCTTTTTTAATTTTGATTTATTTATTTTTTCTATTACAGTTGTCCCACTTTATCCCCTATTGCTCCCCCACACTCCGCCCACCCCTTCTCCCACAGTCAATACTAGTTCCTTGACTAGACCCTTCCCCAACTTACTCCCTTTCTTCCCTTGCACTCTACCCCCTGGTCACTGTTAGTCTGCTCCCTGTTTACATGCCTCTGGTTCAATTTTGCTCATTTGTTTGTGTTGTTCATTAGTTTCCTGTATTAGGTGATAGCATATGGTATCTGTCTTTCATTGCCTGGCTTACTTGCTAAGCAAAGTTCTCTCTAGTTTCATCCATGTTGTCACAAATGGTAGGAGATCCTTCTCTCTTTCTGCTGCATAGTACTCCATTGTGTAAATGTACCACAGTTTTTTGATCCACTCATCTACAGATGGGCACTTAGGCTGTTTCCAGCATTGGCTATTGTAAATAGCACTGTTATGAACATAAGGGTGCATAGGTTCTCTTGAATTGGTGTTTCAGGATACTTTGGGCATAATCCTAGCAATGGAATTGCTGGGTCAAGAGTGGCATTTTTAGTTTTTTGAAGAAATTCCATACTGTTTTCCACAGTGGCTGCCCGAGTCTATAATCCCACCAATAGTGCACTAGGGTTCCCTTTTCTCCACATCCTTCCCAGCACTTGTTGTTTGTCAGCTTGTTAATGATGGCCATTGTGGTTTTTATTTGCATCTTTCTGATGGCTCGTGATGCTGACCAGTCTTTAATGTGCCTATGGACCCTCTGTATGTTCTCTTTGGAGAAGTGTTTGTTCAGGTCCTTTGCCCATTTCTTAATTCGGTTGTCTGTCTTCTTGGTGTTGAGTTGTATAAGTTCTTTATATAATTTGAAGATCAACCCCTGTCTGAGGTATCATTGGTAAATATATTTTCCCATACAGTTGGTTCCTTTTCATCTTGCTGATGTTTTCTTTTGCTGAACAGAAACTCTTTAGTTTGATATAGTTCCATTTGTTTATTTTTTCCTTTATTTCTCTTGCCTTATAAGATATGTTGGTGAAAATATTGCTATGTAGGATATCCGAAATTTTCCTGCCTATGTTTTCTTCTAGGAATTTTATGGCATAACAGGTTACATTTAAGTCTCTGATCCATCTTGAGTTTATTCTGGTGTATGGTGTAAGTTGGTGATCTAGCTTCATTTTTTTGCATGTCCTTGTCCAGTTTTCCCAGCACCATTTGTTGAAGAGGATCTTTTCACTCCATTTTATATCCTTTTCCCCTTTGTCAAATATTAGTTGACCATATAGACCTGGGTTTATTTCTGGGCTCTCTATTCTGTTTCATTGATCTATATGTCTGTTCTTATGCCAATACCAGACTGTTTTGATTACCGTGGCCTTGTAGTATAGTTTGATATCAGGTATTGTGATTCCTCCTACTGTGTTCTTCCTCAAGATTGCTGTGGCTATTCAGGGTCTTTTTTGGTTTCATATAAATTTTTGAAGTATTTGTTCTAGGTCTGTGAAATATGTCATTATTTTAATGGGGATTGCATTGAATCTATAAATTGCTTTGGGTAGTGTGGGCATTTTAATGATGTTGATTCTTCCCATCCATGAACATGGTATATGCTTCCATTTTTTTGTATCTTCCTTAATTTCTTTCTTCAGTGTTCTGTAGTTTTCTGAGTACAGGTCTTTTACCTCCTTCATTAAGTTTATTCCCAGGGACTTTACTTTTCTTGTTGCTATGGTAAGTGGGATTTTTCTTTTAGTTTCTATCTCGGAGATTTTATTGTTGGTGTACAGAAATGCCTTTGATTTCTGAATATTGACTTTGTACCCTGTTTTTTTGTTTTTTGCCAAATTTACTTATTAGGTTGAGTAGTGTTTTTGTTGAGGAGTCTGTAGGGTTTCCTATGTGCACTATCATGTCATCTGCAAATAATTACAGTTTTACTCCCTCTTCTCCAGTTTGGATGCCTTTTATTTCTTTTTCTTGACTGATTGCTGTGACTAGAACTTCCAAGACTATTTTGAATAGGAGTGGAGAGAGTGGACTCACTGTGGTTTTAATTTGTTTTTCTCTGATGATTACTAACATTGAGCATCTTTTCATATGTCCATTGGCCATCTGTATGTCCTCTTTGGGAAAGTGTCTATTCAGGTCCTTTGCTCATTTTTTAAATGTATTGTTTGCTTTTATTTTTTGGTGTCAAGTTTTTAAGTACTTTATAAATTTTGAATATTAACCCCTTATCAAATGTATTGATGAATATGTTCTCCCATTTTGTGTATTGTCTTTTAATTTTGTTGATGACTTCCTTTCCTAGGCAAAAACATTTTAGTTTTATGTAGTCTCATTTGTTTACTTTTTCTTTTGTTTCTCTTGCTTGAGGATATATAGCCAATGAAAAATTTCTACAAGCAATGTTCGAGATTTTGCTGCCTATGTTTTTCTAGGATTTTTACGGTTTGATCAATTTTGAATTTATTCCTGTGTGTGGTGTAAGAAAGTGGTCTAGTTTCATTTTTATGCACATATCTTCTGTCCAATGTTTCCAACACCATTTATTGAATAATATATCTTCAGCCCATTTTATGTGCTTTTTTCTTCTGTCAAATATTAATTAACTATAAAAGTGTGGGTTTATTTCTTGGCTCTCTATTTTGTTGCATTAACCTATTTGTCTGTTTTGATGACAGTACCAGGCTGTTTTGATTACTAAGGCCTTGTAGTTTAGTTTGATATTAGGTAGTGTGATTCCACCAACTTTGTTCTTCTTTCTCAGGATCACTGTTGCTAGGCGGCACCTTTTGTGGTTCCATCATACATTTTTTAAATATTTGTTCTAGTTCTGTGAAATATGTCATTGGAATCTTGATAAAAATTTGCATTCAATCTATAGCTTGTTTTCAGTAGTATGGACATTTTAATGATGTTAACTCTTCCTATCCATTAACACAGTATGTGTTTCCACTTATTTGAATCTTCTTCAATTTTTTTCTTCAGTGTCTTATCATTCTCCAAGTATAGGTCTTTTACACCATTGGTTAGGATTATTCCTAGGTATTTTATACTCTTTGAAGCAATTGTGAATGGGATTGTTTCTTTAGTTTCCCTTTCTGTTAGTTTGTTATTGGCATATAGAAATGTAACTCATTTCTGCATAGTAATTTGTATTCTGCTACTTTGCTGAATTAATTTACCAGATCTAGTAGTTTCTTTGTGGAATCTTTGGGGTTCTCTATGTACAGTATCATGCCGTCCACAAATAAAAACAATTTTACTACTTCCTTTCCAATTTAGATGTCTTCTATTTCTTCTTGTCTAATTGCTGTGGCTTGGACTTCCATAGCCACATTCTTATTGAATAAGAGGGGTGAAAGTGGACATCCCTGTCTAGTGCCCTATCTAAGGGGAATGCTTGCAGTTTTTATCCATTGAGTATATGCTGGCAGTGGATTTGTCATATATGGCCTTTATTATGTTTAGGTATGTTCTCTTTACTCCCATTTTGCTTAGAGTTTTTATCATAAATTGGTGCTAAATTTTATCAAAAGCTTTTTCTGCATCTGTTGACATGATCATGGAGTTTCTATCCTTTATTTTGTTTATGTGGTGAATCATGGTTTTTGATTTGGGAATGTTGTACTAATCTTGCATTCCTGGAATAAATCCCAGGAATCATGTGTATGATCTTTTTGATGCATTGCTGTATTTGGTTTGCTAATATTTTGTTGAGGATTTTAGCATCTTTGTTCATGAGGGGTATTGGCCTATAATTTTCTTTCTTTGTGGTGTCTTTATCTGGTTTTGGAATTAGAATAATGCTGGTCTCATAAAATGAGTTCATGAGCCTTCCCTCTTCTTGAAATTTATGAAATAGCTTGAGAAGGAGAGGTGTTAGTTCTTCTCAGACTATTTGGTAAAATTCACCTGTGAAGCCATCCAGTCCAGGGCTTTTGTTTGTTGGGACATTTTTGATTACTGCTTCAATTTCATTATGTGTAATTGGTCTATTCAGAACTCTGATTCTTCCTGATTTATTTTTGGAAGATTGTATGTCTCTATGAATTTATCCATTTCATCTAGATTGTCTAGTTTATTGGCATATAATTATTCATAATATTTTCTTACAATCTTTTTTATTTCATTTGTGTAAGTTGTTATTTCACCTCTTAATTTCTGATTTTGTTTTTTTTGGGTTCTTTCTTTTTTTTCTTAGTGTGCCTGGTTAAAGATTTGTGAATCTTATTCGTCTCTTTAAAGACCCAGCTTTTTGATTTATTTATCTTTTGTATCATTTTTTAAGACTCTATTTCATTTATTTCTGCTCTGATCTTTATTATTTCCTTCCTCCACTCACTTTGTTTTTTGTTCCTTTAAGTGTGAAGATAGATCACTTACTTGAGCTTTTTCTTGTTTTTTTGAGAAAGGCTTGTAATGTTATGAATTTCCCTCTTAAGATTGCTTTCTCTGTGTTACACAGATTTTGGATTGTTGTGTCTTCATTTTAATTTGTTTCAAGGTTCTTTTGATTTCTTCCTTGATCTCATTGTTAACTTATTCATTGTTTAATAACATGTTATTTAGCTTCCATGTCTTCATATGTTTTTCAGAGTTCTTGTGATTGATTTCTTGTTTCATAGCATTGTGATCAGAGAAGGTGCTTGGTATGATTTCAGTCCTCTTAAATTTATTAAGGAGACTTCCGGCCAAGATGGAGGCTTAGACGGACACGCTCGGTCTCCCTCTACAACTAGAGAGGAATACAACTACTTCAAAACAAAAGATAACTAGAAATTCCAGAAAATAAAACTACACGGAAGCCCAACGTGCAAAGTTATAAACCAGCGGCGCCCTTTGGGCAGGTAAGAAGAGCGAAAGGGGGCGGAGCTGTTTGCGGTCGCACCAGGGACAGCGGCAGGGAGAGCAATCTCAGCTGCAGTCTAACCCCAGCAGCTTGCGACCCCAACGCTGGGAAAAGCAGCCACCACATCACCCCGAACAGTGAGGCTCAAAGGGCGGGAGGATGGATCCCAGTCTCCCAGCAGAATAACTGCGGGAATCCATCTTGGACCCCCGCCCCCACACAAAGTGCCACAGTGCTGCGAAATAGGTTGCGGGTAGCCACTGGTTGCTGGGCAGTGACGACAAAGGGCCACAGAGTGGCAAAAAAGGTTGCAGATCTGCGCCGGTCGCTGGGTTGTGACAAGTACACAGGCACTGCCCCCTATAGCTGGCCCAAGAAAGCAAAACGCATCTGTCAAAATGAGGCAGACAACTATAGAAATCCCAGTGGCGCAGCTCACCGGGCAACAGATGAAGAACCTGACAGATGAACAAATAAGAAACCTGTCAGAGGCTCAGTTCAGGGCCATTGTTATCAGGTGGCTTACAGAATTAACAAAAGATCTGGAAAAAGATGAGAAAGAATTGAAAAACACCCATACTGAAAGGAACAAAACCTCATACAAGACAGATGGTGAGGAAATAAAATCCGGAGTTCAAATCCACAAACCAGAACATAGAGAAGGAACAAACAGTCAACCAGTGCAGAGAGAGGAAACGGGAAGCAAGGATGAGAGGATCAGAAACTTCTGGGACAGCTATAAAAGGCCCAACATAAGAATAATTGGTTTGCCAGAAGGCGAAGAAGATGAACTAGAAATTGAAAAATTATGTGAAAATATTATAAAGCAGAACTTCCCAAACTTGGGGAAGGAAATAGACTTACAGGTCCAGGAAGCACAGAGAATTCCAAAACAACTGGACCCAGGGAGAACCACTCCAAGACACATTATAATCAAAATGTCGAAAGTTAAAGATAAAGAGAGAATCTTAAAAGCAGCAAGAGAGAAGAAAATAATCATGTACAAAGGGGTCCCAATTAGACTATCAGCTGACTTCTCAAGGGAGACTTTACAGACAAGAAGGGACTGGCAAGAAATATTCAAAGCAATGAAAATCCAAAACCTACAACCACGAATACTTTATCCAGCGAAGCTGTCATTCAGAATAGAAGGGCAGAGAAAGTGTTTCCAGGACAAAATAAAACCGAAGGAGTTCATTAGATCCAAACCACTGTTATAAGAGATGTTAAAAGGACTGGTTTAGAAAAAGGAGGATCAAAACTATGAACACTAAAATGAAAACTGCATCACCAGAAACAACAACAGAAGCTAGGGAATTGAAGCAAAGGCAAACTAAATAGGCAATGAGAGTGGAAAAAGAACTATAACTATGGAGAACATATTGGGGGGGAGGTCAGCAGGGAAGGGGAAGGGGGAAAGCGAGGGAGATGGTATAGGAATTAAGAAACATCATAGGAGGGAATGGAATAGACAGAGAGAGGTTGAGAAGAACTATATGTACAACCAATGGACATGGACTAAAATGGGGGGACAAGGGGAGGGAGGGGGGCCACCGGGTGGAGGGGAGCAGAGGGAAGGGAAATTGGAACAAATGTAACACTATAATCAATAAAACACATTTAAAAAAATTTTTTTAAGACTTGTTTTGGAGACACATGCTTTTCAGAAGAGCTAGAAGCATGGTTAGCATAACCTGGATGTCTCTTTTGTGCAATCATTGCAGGGCATGCCCAATAATGAATATTTAATACATGTTCTTTATCTAATTCATACATCAGTTTGGCTGAATCATTTCTGGCAAAGATTCTGAAATTTTGGACTGATCAAATTAAAACATTTGTACTGTAAACAAATACTTTGTAGCACTCTTAGAAATTCTTTGAAATCACACATATTTGTGACTTTGGAAAATTCTATAAACCATCTTCCCACTGTCTCTTGCCACATCCTTACTCTTCCTTAATGCCACTTAAGTTGACAAGGAGACATGCTGAGAGCTCCTGGTTTGCTGACAGTACCTTCAGTCATGAATGAGTTGCAAAAATCCAGCTTTATCAAGTAGCAAGTAACAAGTAATTGCATGCAGCACATCACCTCGAGTGCTATTATGCAAATTTGCATATGGTTCAGCTGCATAGTTCAGACAAATACTTATCATTTCCTACAGCCTGCCTTGCAAAGAGAAAACAGGCCAAGTGGTATTCTATCATTGCACATTCCCTATTTTTCAAACCAGAAATGAACTAGGCTGTGTTTATCTAGGACATTCAAACTTTTTAGATGAAGTGTCCTCTTAGCCTTTCATAGAAGAAGGGAGTTTAAAAGAAATTTTGATTAACCTCAAGAAAAGACAATTCAGAGAAGACAAGAGAGCTGTTTTCCAATGTAAAGGGCTGTCATAGAGAAGAGAAAACAAACTTGATTCTCTTGTCCTCAAAGGCCCCTTTGGAATACTAGAATACATGGGTTACAATCAAAATTACAGAGACAGATCTCACTCAACTCAATATAAGGATCAAAGATAAAACTTTTACCCAGAGGGGCTATTCTAGAAAATTTGGACATTTTTTACTACTTAGGTACAAATATTTATATTCTTTAAATTTGTGGATTTGGGCATTTGTTTGATTTTTCCAAATTAATCAAACATCCAGTTGAATATGTTGCTTTCAAAACTGTCACCTTGGAAGGTTCTATAGTTATCCCAGAGAAGCTGCCTTTGTCGGGAGAGTTTTAGACTACACCTTGGAGAAGAGACTTCATAGCCTATGAACCATTTTCTCCTGAAATGCTCTGCATTGGCAAATCCTCAATATTTGACTTGTGAATTAGTCAAAAGGTATCCAGACCCAACTCTCTCTTATGAATAAAGTGACTAATGGAGGTGGATGGCACTTTTGAAAAATCAGAATGTCAAAATTAAAATGAAGGTGGTGCTATCAGAACTATTTAGGAGATTCCTAAAAGCAGTTATCGCTGAGACGCCCCCCAAGACCTCCTTAAGCCTGCTAATTTGGGAAGTAGAGGGTCAGCTATTCATCTAAGCAGGAAAAAATTTTTATGTTTGTCTCTCATGACTCAAACCAAAAGTAGAACAAAGGAACACCGCGTCACATATTAGAGATGCTCTAAGAGCTCCCAGGAATAGAGAGAAGTGAGATGTGACAACTGGACCTGGTTCAAACTATGGCTCTGCTGTCACCAGCTTGGTTAGGGGATACATAGTATCACTTCTCTGAGTGTCTGTTTTCTAGCTTGTAAAATTAGAGTGATAGCACCGGGCACCCAATCGCCCTCCGCATTCTCTTCCTCTCGCCACCCCACCCCCAACCATGAGCAACCTGAAGCTGGATGAGGAGCACAGCACCAGCACCTGCACAGGCTCAGGCTCTGGGGACACCCTGCAGGAGGAGGTTCTGACACTATTGGTCAGTAGCCTCTCTCTGGACATTAAACTCAGAGAACTCTACCTGCTTTTCAGGCCATTCAAGGGGTGTGAGGGGTCCCTGATCAAGCTCACTCAATTCAGGACAGCCAGTTGGTTTTGTGATCTTGGACAGCCGGGCAGGAGCAGAAGCAGCCAAGAATGCATTGAACAGAACTCGCTTTGATGCAGAGAACCTGCAGACCTTGAGGCTAGAGAGTTTGATGAAGCCAACACCAAGATGGCCAAGAGCAAGCTAATGGGTACACCAAATCCCACCAGTGCTCACCCCACCCTAGGAGCACACTTCATTGCCCAGGACCCCTATGACCTGATAGGGATTTCTCTGATCCCCAAATGCCCACAGGCCTGGGCCCCCTACCCTCTGTACACCACAGAGCTGACCCCAGCCACCTCACACTCTGCATTCACCTACCCAGGGGCCGATACTGCTGCCACCACTGCCGCCGCTCTGCATGCGCAGGTACACTGGCACCCTTTCTCTGATACCACCCAGCAAGGGTGCAAATATCATCAGTTCCATTAGTTTTTCAGTCTCATTACGCAGCCTGAAGCTCTGGCTGGGCAGGAAGCTGCCTTGAGGTTCCACCGCCCCCAGGCGGCCTGTAGAGAGCTGCTGCTTCCCTTCAAAGACTGAATTTTAAACCTGACTCAGTGGACTGCTTCCCACTTCCTGCTTCCTTTCTCTTCTCTTCCTCAGCCCTGCCCTGCCCCAGAGCCCTTCTCCAAGGCCTCAGGGGAGGATTCAGGAACCTCTTCACCGGGACATCCAGACGTAGCTCGGGGGCTTCTTTGGTGCGGAGCAAGGCCCAGCCTCTCCCCAAATGGGCTTCTATAGCTTCACCTCAAAGAAATGAGGCATTTGATTTTCCATGTTTTCTGGCATGAATTCAAGACACTTAGATTTGTGTATATGTGAGTGTACAGTTTGCTCTCACGTTGTGTCACTATAGCAACAGGTCCTGGCCTTTAATGGTTCAGCATTCCTGGTCCCTCTCTCCATGCCCCTCCCCTACACCCACTCACTTTAGTGAGGCCACAGCCCTGCGACCAGTTCCACCTCGCACGTCCCACCACCCCAAACACCTCCAGGCTGAAGAGCAACAGCCACCCAACAAAGATAATGTTTTCATTTCAAATCAGGGTCCTCTGGTTCCTCCTCAGATGGGCCAACAGCTGCTCAGAACATTCGTTCTCTGCCCATTTTGCTTCCTTTCCACAGCGCAGCCCACCCCTGCCATCACTTTTCATTCTTTCCAAACTTCAAAACCAACCAAAAAGTGAAAGTATTTTTGTACCCTGTGTAACAAAATATTTATGTACCATAGAGGACTTTTCATCTATGTGTGCAATTAATTACTGAAGAGAACTTTCACCCTGTCAGATAAGTTTAATGTTTAGTTTGAGGCATGAAGAAGAAAAAGATTTCCATTCTCCAGTCATGAGCCTTTGTGTCAGGCATTAATTAATTTAAGAAAAATGAAGGGGAAATTGTGTAATTTTGTGTTTCTTGAGCACTTCTGTGCATTGCCTTCTGTGCAGCTGTGGCTGTCCTCCCATTTTCAGGCTTGGGAGACAAGGTGGCTCTTGTAATTGCTGATCCTATGAGAATGTGAAACTGGATGACATATGAAATGCAAACTAAAAAATCATCCAAAGTAAAAAAAAAAAAAAAAAAAGACAATTAGAGTGATAACAACTACCTCAAAGGATTGTTGTGAGAATTTAAATAGGTAATATAAATAAGTATTCAACATAGTGCTAGGCACATATTAATCTCTCAATACATCATAGCTGCTAGAATTATTATTACCATCATCATTGTTGTTTTAATTCTGAATCACCCTTCTCATTGCACTTCCTCACTTCATCTATTATTTTGCCTAATTTTAAAATTATTTTACATAAATACATCTTAATAACCTTACTGATTTTCAGCCCCCTATAATTTTCTTTAAGGGACCTTGTCAAATTACATGACAGTATTTTTATACACAATGTGAAGTTTAGAAAACAGAGCTGTTTTTAAAACAAGTTTCACCTTCCAACTATACACAAACTACATTGACTTCTTCAAAACTATCACAGTGTACAAGTTAATAAAAATTTGTAAAGAAATTCTTGAAAGATTTGGGACATGAGTGTTCCATTAGCTGTGAACATAAGATCAAGAGTGTGGACAGTGGAACAGACTGCTGGGACAGGATGCTCTTAATTGCTCTCTAATAGTGGGAAAATTTCCCAATCTTTTCAACTGAGTATAAAATAGGACCTATCTCATAGTGCTGGTGTGAAGATTGAATGGGTAAAAATATTTTACTTATGAGTGAAGAACTTGGCACATACTGAGAGCTTACTGAGTGGTAGCTATGATTACTGTTGTTTGTAGTCCATTGTAGCAGAGACATAGAGATCAAGGTTATGAAAGAAAAAGACGATAACAAATAGTGGATGCAGATATTATTTTACACAAAATATATCTCATTTTAGTGTCCAACAAAGCTTGTTCAAGTTCTTTTTCTTTGATTAACTGTGGAATACAATCAAGTGCCTAACAGGCATGCCACAGAAGGTTATACATGCTATAGATTTGATGGGCTGCCAACTGATCTTTACCTCTTAGACTTCAATGTCAAGTGCAACATGGACTATCTTTGGAATAATTCTTCAGTATTCATTAGATATCATATTAAACATTTTTCCCAAATTACTTTTATAGCTGATGCATAGATATCAGATGCATAATTTAGCGATACAAAAAATATTTTGTGAGTACAGCAAAAAATGCTACATATTTGTAAAAAGAAAGAAAATGATAAATAGCTGAAGAGTTGTATATCCTGTGTATAAGCCCCAGGTCTCCTAGGCATTGGCTGTACTTTAGGCTAGTCACTAGTCTTCTGGGCCTGTTTATCCAGCTATTGAAAGAAAAAAGTGTTAATGTTTCCCAGACTTTAGTCATCCATAAGAACTTTACAGTTATTGTCATATTCATTCTATACAATAATATCCTGGAAAACGCTGGTTTCTTGCATGATTTAAATTTTTTACAATACATGTTAAAATGAATATTAAATTTCTAAAAATAATTTCTCCTTGTACAATCTAGAATCATACCTTAAATAATTTAGACTGGACTCTGGGAAATGTTAGATTTGATGATCACTGAAGTTCCTTACAATTCACAGACTGTCATGCTATCTGAGAAAAAAAGAAAAGATAAAAAGTACTGGGGAGACAAACAATCTTTAGTTTTGTAATCTCTGTGATTTTTTAAAATGTTCAGTTAGAGGAGCCAGAACCAAGAAAATTATCTCTTTCTATGGAAGAGTCCATCTAATCTCAAAGTCAATCCTTTGACCAGCATATAAAAGATACTACTATATACAGCAAGAAAATTGGCAACCCAAACCACAAGATTCTCCAGAGAATGGAGTCACACCCATTAGCACAAATGGAGGGCAAGATGACATGAGTCAATTTCAACCTGGAAAAGAGTCAAGGCATTTGTGATACAAAAGGGTAGGAATTTCCACAGTAAAAAAAGAAGAAGAAAGAAGAAGAAGGAGGGGGGGAGGAGGGGGAGGAAGAGGAGGAGGGGGAGGGCGAGGAGGAGGAGGAAGAAAGAAGAAGAAGAAGAAGAAGAAGAAGAAGAAGAAGAAGAAGAAGAAGAAGAAGAAGAAGGAAGAAGAAGAAGAAGAAGAAGAAGAAGAAGAAGAAGAAGAAGAAGAAGAAGAAGAAGAAGAAGAAGAAGAAGAAGAAGAAGAAGAAGAAGAAGAAGAAGGAAAGAAAGAAGAAGAAGAAGAGATGTGAGGGCAAGGGGAAAACAAAATGTTTGCTCCTTTGTGTTCTCCCACTTACTTTTTCTCAATTGTCACATAAAATTTACTGTCTCAAGTGAATTAGAACATCCTAATAGGTTGTTAATGACCTTCATAAATCAGGTAAATTAGTTATTTTTCTCTTACCATTGTTCTTCTTCAATAGCTTTCTGATCAATTTATGCTGCCTCTCATTCAAAAGCCCTGGCTTTTCTCCGTAGGAAAGTCTAATGGAAACCAAGTGCCTTGTCTCACCTGGTACCTGTTTTAATCCTTCCTGAAACTCAAGGTTCTGTCTCTGTCCAAGTTGAGAACTGTCCACAAGATGGTGGGAGCCAGAGAAATAATGGAATCTCCCCTTTGAGGGCTGAGTCTGAGGTGGTGATCTTGTGGAAATGCAAAGCTCACCACTTAGGGATGGATAGAAAGCAGGTGAGAAGGAAGGGCTCTTTGCTGTCCTTCCTGCTGGTTTACTAAAGGGGCCCTGAGCTCTCTGCTCCCTTATAGCCTGTGTCTCTGAGTATTACTGAAGAGGACCCTCAGATTCCCATGAGTTATCTTGTTAGAGGTATTGAAATAATTTACTGATGGAAAGGAGAACATGCAGAAAAATATTAACCTCTACACCAGTGTCACAGAAAATTCAGTGAAAAGATGAACCCACAGATCGACCCAAAGAAAGATTTCCTAGTTTCACTCTCTCTACTCAGCTTCCTTTTCTTCCACTGTGGCCATGAATTATTCTTTCCCTCAGGAGAATTGTTCTTATTCTTGAACATACAATCTGCTCACTCGAACTGTGAAGATTTGTGGGTGCATTTTTCTGGTGGTTTTTTCTAAAATTAGTTACCTTCAATCTTCCAAGAGTACATAGAAAGGGTTAGTATGCATATCCTAGATTTGCAAGGAATTTTAAGCATTTTCCATACATGTGAGTTTGGAAACTTTTTTGTGAGTGGTACACTTTCTTTTCCCAAAGTGATGAAGTATCCATGTGAGTGCACATTCTAAAGTGTACACAGATGGTGTTGGGGCTGCACATCTCAGAGAAGCCACGATGATAACTCCCAGTTGCCTCTCTGCCTCCCCTTCACGCAGAAACACTTACAAGCCCCCAGGAGAAGAATTAATCTACTGATTGTGGATTCTGTCCGATTTCACTAATTGATTACCTGTTAATAGAGGTCAGTTGAGGTTTCATTTTATTAATGGAGAAAACGAGTCACAGAGCAAGGAGAGAATTCTTCCTCAAACTCATACCTCATGTGGAAGCCACTTCTTGCTCTTTGTAAGCCTCATGGCTCCCTCTGTCCTTGTCCTCACCCTGCAGTAAGTACCATGTAACTATTGTTAGGGTTTAAGTGACACATCAAATTCTACACAACTCAAGAAACAAAAAGCTCCAACTGTGAAGTGAATAACATGATAGAGGTAAGTTTGTTGTGCTTATAACAACTTAGTTATCACCATTTTCCAAACAGAGCTTGCTGCTCCAAAATTTTTCATATGCCATCCATACTGTTTAAAACATTTCTCCCTCCCTCCTCTGCTTGTCAAGCTCCCACTCATCCTTCAAGATTCATCTCAAGGCCCTGGGTGGTGGCTCAGTGGACTGATCACTGGCCTGAGAACCAAGGGTCACCAGTTCAATTCCCAGTCAGGGCACATGCCTGGGTTGCGGGCCAGGCCCCCAGTTTGGGGTGTGTGACAGTCAACCACACATTGATGTTTCTCTTCCTCTCTTTCTCCTTTCCTTTCCCTCTCTCTAAGAATAAATAAATTAAAAAAAAAAAAAAAAAACCCAACTCGTGTTAATTTCAGTGAAGCTTCCATTGGCGTCAACCTGGCTTCCACTGTCCTTTGTTAGTGAACCTACTGTAGCAGTATGACAATGAAGTATAATTTCCTCTTCATACATGCAAGGACTCCATAGTACTGAGAATGTTCAAATTTTATCATCACTAGAGGCACAGAGCAGACCCAATAACTTATTGGGTAAACATAATTCCACACTGACAACCTTTCAACTCATAGTAATCTAGCAGGAATAGGAAGCAGATTGTATAAACACCCCCAATTAGAAAACCAAATTACATATAACTTGGGATTTGTAAAGAGAATTATTGTCAATCACTGTCCTTCTCAAATGAGATGATAACACATCCACAGTGCAGAAGTGATGGGGGAATATACTATAGACTGTAAAACTGATAATAATCAGGAAAAAGATTGTGGAATATAGGGACTTTACACCTGAAAATGATTTTGGAGGCCACGTACACCTCTTTTACGGGTACTGTTTTCTACCTGTGAATCCTAATGGGTCATTATGTTATTTGTTATTTATTTTCAAGTCTGTGCACACAGTGACTTGATTTGTGAAGCCTGTTTCCTCTAGCCTTTGTTCTGGCTGGCAGGAGCTCACAATATGAGGAAACAGCAGCTACCTTTACCCAAGTGCTGCTGTGTGCAGAATCATTTTAAGCGGGTGAACAGTATCCAGTAAAAGGGATAAAGGGTTTATGTGCCTTCAGAGGAGCAATGCAATGTGACTTGAGGTAACTGGCCTAAGTTATGAATGGGCATGATCCGTGCCACCCCTGATGGATGCTTGCCCTGCGAGACTTTTAAGAAACACAGCAGGACCATGAGAAACACCATAGAGGCATGAGCACCAAAATGAAAGATGTAGCTTTATCCCTCAAGCATTAGGTCCCGCTGTGCTGTCAAGGCCATAAAACCCTGGCCTGAATCACTGTGGAGAGGATGGTTTCAGCAGTCATCACTCATACTTAGGTAATAATATTTCATTGGCCTGCTTCTGTGCAAGCTCAGGGTGGAGGCAGTTCACTTACGTCCCATTGTGATGGACTATGTTGTCCACTCTCCCCTCTCTGAGCTGCCAAAGGCCACCTTTGGCATTCCAGATGAAAGATCTTTCTATAAGCATAGTAACTGTTGAAACAATATGATCATTAACCAGCACATAATCCTAGACAAATACACATGATGACATGTGTAGTCAAAAGACTGTGGTCTCTTTAGTCTCCACAGCATAAGAAGGTATTCTGTTATATTTCTTTGAAAGGATTTTGAGATGATTTTCAAACAGCATTGCAAATAGTTTTCAAAGACGAGTAGGCTCACAGCTTCCTTTTGGACATAACTGTGCATGCAGCATGGTATAGTGGAAAAAAGTTAAAGTCAGCAATCCAAGCTCAGCCCCTTATTAATCCTATGAGTTTTAATCATATTATTAATGACTCAGGCCCTACTTTCCTCAACAGTAATACAAAGCTACTAATACAGTCTTGACTTTCTAAGGCCATCGTGAAGATAATATACATACCTACAAATGTTTCTAGCATAAAGTCAGAAACAATCAATAGTAGTTTTTAACATGATTAGTTATATCATGACTTTTATGTCATTCTTTTCCTAAATTTACACCTGCATCTAACAAACCATGTCCTCTTTCGTGTCCATCACAGCTGAGTACGTTCGTAGAAGCAGTTGTGGGAAACTCAGCATTTAGTTGAATCTTTAAAATAATACCAGATTTTATATACACTGGAATTTGCAATATTAAGGTATAGTCCTACTTTCCTAACAACTTAGGTGGTAAAAATAAACCCATAGGTTGTGGGTAGAAGGGGAGAAAGCAGGCTCCTCCGACATCTCATGGGAGGACATTAAAAAGTTCTACCAGTCCCATCAAGGAGAGAGACCTAGAACAGGGGCTTGGAGCAAAAGATATGCTGGATAGCTCTTGGGCTTCTCTTATTTATGACGTAATAAATATAATAGAGACACTACATCACCAAAAATTTGTAGTGCGTTCACTATGTGCTAGTGTCATTCTAGGCACTAGAAATAAAGTAATAAACAGAATCAAGGTCCTACTCTTCTAGAGGGAAAGAGACAATTAACAAATAAAGTGGTCTGTGAAGAGAAGTAAAGCAGTGAACTGGAACAAGGAATTGCAGTTGTTGGAGGGGGTGACATTTTAAGATAACCATTAAAATAATCAGGATAAGCCTCACTGAAAGGTGATATCTGAGCAGAGACAAAAAGGAAATGAGGGAACAGTCCTGTGGATATCTGGGGGAAAAGTGTCACTCATAAGAAATAGCAAATGCCTTTGGAAATTTTTGAATAGAAGGATAACATAATATGATATATTTTTTAAAATCCCTCTGGACACTACATTGGTGGTAGATTTTATACCAACATCAGAAACAAGGACACCAGTTATGAAGCTAATTCAGGAAAGGGGATAGTGTCATGGCCCAAGGTAGTAGTGGGAAAGGTGTGAAGAAGTATAGAGTTTGGATGTATTTTGGATAGTCAAAAGGATTTCCTAATGAATTGAATATGAGTTATGAGAAAGGCATGGATAATGTGACTCTATTATGCTGAGTATTTGAGAGAGTGAAGATGTCATTTACTGAATTGAGGAAGATTGAAAAGGAGTAGGTTTGCAGGGAAAATAAAGAGTTACATTTTAGACATGCAAGTTTAAAAGACTTATTCGACAACCAAGAGCAGCTGTCGAACAGCAGTTGGTCATTCAAGTCTAGAGTCTAAGGGAAAGGTCTAGGATGAAGATACAGAGTTGTGAGCCATTAGTTTATAGATGTTATTTAAAGCCACTGTGCTAAATGAGATCACCTAGGGAGTGAATAGAGAATGGCAAGAGAAGAAATTTAAGGACTTAAACTTTGTTAAGCAGTCAAAGAAGAATGAAACAGAAGTATGATATAATTATATAGACTCTTCCCATGTATTATAGAAGGGATTCCAGAATTTCTTCATGCTCTGCAGTAGACAAGGAGACTAGTTGATACCACTAGGTGTCGAACCTGTAAGAAAAAGTGGCTGTACTGGAAACACGTGGTCCCAAGGTGAGAGCAACAGCAAGATACTAGGGAGATATTCAACCCCAACTGGGACCAGGTGGGTAACTGAATCCTTAGGCTTTGACTCCACCAGGATCTGACTCAACCAAGAAAGAGAATCTTCCAAGTTCATGAGCTACAAACTTAACCATCAGATGCCAGCAGGACACCACTGGCCAGAGGAAACATGGCATTGCCTGGGCCTGGAGAAACCAAGAAGATGCTACAAGGGCCTAGACACTTAGCTCTGGGAGTGCTCCTCCTCCTTGTCTCCATGTAGTCACAGAGGTCCCTTCTTCGTGTTCCCAGATGCATATTGAAGAGAAGCAGAAATGGGGAAAGCATAAATACAGATTTATCTAAAAGACTGAATGCTATATCAGATACTGTGTAAATTAGCAAGTGAGTTTAATGAATAAGACTGTTTTGTATCCACTCCCATCTGCCATCCAGTAAAGAAGGGCTTCTTAACATGATTAGATGAGTTATGAAAAATACAGAAGCTGTACTTTCTTTGCATATTTAAATGTGGCATGTAAATTTACAATCAAAGAAATTTATAAAAACATCTTGTCAACTGTGAAGTATTTAGTCTGAGAGTGCAGGAATGGGAGAAGCCCCAGAAGAAATGTCAGGAGTTTAGAACCAGAACACGTATTTGAAAGTTAACATAAGCCTGTGCTTGGGTAAGACTACTAATAGATGAATGAATTAGACCTCAGTGTCTGGGAAGAAAACAGAATTGAAGAGGAAATAGTCAATATCTCAGGCAATTGACAGTCACATCAAATATTATAAGTTATATGATGTGTTTAGAGCTTTAACGAGCAAACTTTCTTATCATTCGTGTTTTTTTAAGTATACTTTATTGATTATATTGTTACAATAGTTCCAATTTTTTTCCTCTTTGCCCTCCTCTGCCCAGCACCTCCCCTCTCCCAGCAATCCCCCCACTCCAGTCCATGCCCATGGGTCATCCATACAAGTTCTCTGGCTTCACCCTTTCCTATATTAGTGGGTTTTTAAAAATAATTAATTAACTTTTTGTAACAATAAAAAATAACAATCCCCCCTGTCAGACTTAAGACCCTTTGTAATCTTATAAAGGGTAATGGGAGAAAGTCTCATGCTCCTCTAGCTGCTTCAGACTGGGCATGGTCATCGTCTTACCTATCCTTGGGTCCAGAAATCCCTAATAAGAGTGGGGGTCTAAAGGGGAGGATGGTCTTCCCACATGGGGAATGATCTTGCAGACTCCATGTCAGTTGGCTGTCCCCAGACAATGGCGTGCTTGGTTTAACAGGCTGGCATCTTTGTTGTATTCTCTGGTTCAATTTTGCTTGTTTGTTTGTGTTATTCATTAGCATCCTGTAATAGGTGATTAGCATAAAATATTTTTCTCTCGTTGCCTGGCTTATTTTGCTAAGCATAATTCTCTCTAGTTCCATCCATGTTGTTGCAAATGGTAGAAGTTCCTTCTTTCTTTCTGCTACATAGTACTCCATTTTGTAAATGTACCACAGTTTTTGTTGTTGTTCTTGTTGTTCTTGTTGTTTTGTAATGTACAGTGTTTTATAAAATTGACCCAAGACAAAATTTATCTAAAGGATTCATTTCTGATGAGATCCTAACTTGTCAGTCCATGGGGTTGGCTCAAGGATGGAATTATCAGGCCCATTCCCGAGTTATCCCTTTAGACTTTATATTATAAACTCCCAACAAAGTGACAAGAACAGACTGAGACAAACGGTATTGTTGTTAGGAGACAAAATAAACTTAGCATTTGGAAGTTTAGCCAAAAAAAAAAAAATGGTGCTTAGTTACTTATGTGGTACTTAACTTTACTGCCATGCTTAAAGAGACCCTTGAGTAAGAGAATCAAGCGCCTCAGGGAAGTGTTCTATTTGGAGTTTAGGGCCTTAAGCCATAATAGTGAGTGGTTCTTTTATTTATTTTTTATTTTTTCCCTATTACAATTGTCCCACATTTTCCCTTCTCCCACAGTCCATCCTGACCCCGTTGTCCATGTTCATGGGTTATTTATATTAGCTCCTTTGCTAAAACCTTCCCCTATTTACCCCCTCCATCCCTGCTCCCCCCCCCCCCACCCACCCCTCCCCACCCCCTGATAACTGCTACTCTGTTCCTTGTTCAATTTTGTTCATTTTTTTGTGTTTTTCATTAGTCTCCTGTATTGGGTGATAGCATAGGTATTTTTCTTTCATTGCCTGGCTTATTTCACTAAGCATAATTCTCTCTAGTTCCATCCATGTTGTCACAAATGGCAGGAGTTCCTTCTTTCTTTCTGCTGCATAGTACTTCATTGTGCAAATGTGCCACAGTTTTTTGATCCACTCATCTACAGATGGGCACTTAGGTTGTTTCCAGCACTTGGTTATTGTAAATAGTGCTGTTATGAACATAGGGGTGCATAGGTTCTTTTGAATTGGTGTTTCAGGATTTTTCAGATATAATCCTAGCAATGGAATTCCTGGTTCAAAAGACAGTTCCATTTTTAGTTTTTTGAGGGAATTCCATACTGTTTTCCATAGTGGCTGCACCAGTCTGCATTCCCACCAGCAGTGCACCAGGGTTCCCTCTTTTCTGCAACCACAACATCATAAGTTGTTTGTTGATTTGTTGATGATGGCCATTCTGACTGGTTCGAGGTGGTATCTCATTGTGGTTTTTATTTACATTTCTCTGATGCCTAGTGATGTTGAGCATTCTTTCATATGTCTATGGACCCTCTGTATGTCCTCTTTTGAGAAGTGTTTGTTCAGGTCCTTTGCCCATTTTTTAATTGGATTGTCTGTTTTCTTGGTGTTGAGTCATATAAGTTCTTTATATATTTTGGAGATTGATCCCATGTCTGAGGTATCACTGGCAAATATATTTTCCCATATGGTTGGTTTCCTTTTCATCTTGCTGATGTTTTATTTTGCTGTGCAGAAACTCTTTAGTTTGATGTAGTTCCATTTGCTTATTCTTTCCTTTCCTTCCCTTGCCTTTGGAGATATATCAGTGAAAATGTTGCTACGCGGGATATATGAAATTTTTCTGCCGCTGTTTTCCTCTAGGACTTTTATGGTGCCACGGCTTACATTTAAGTCTTTGATCCATCTTGAGTTTATTCTGGTAACGGTGTAAGTTGGTGGTCTAGTTTCATTTTTTTGCACGTCCCTGTCAGTTCTCCCAACACCATTTGTTGAAGAGGATCTTTTCACTCCATTTTATGTTCCTTCCCTCTTTGTTGAATATTAGTTTTCCATATATACCTGGGTTTATTTCTGGGCTCTCTATTCTGTTCCATTGATCTATATGTCTGTTCTTATGCCAGTACCAGACTGTTTTGATTACCATGGCCTTGTAGTATAGTTTGATATCAGGTATTATGAATCCTCCTACTGCATTCTTCTTCCTCAAGATTGCTGTAGCTATTCGGGCTCTTTTTTGGTTCCATATAAATTTTTGAAGTATTTGTTCTAGGGTCTGTAAAATATGTCATTGATATTTTAATAGGGATTGCATTGAATCTATAAATGGCTTTGGGTAGTATGGACATTTTAATGATGTTGATTCTTCCCATCCATGAACATGGTATCTGCTTCCATTTATTTGTATATTCCTTAATTTCTTCCTTCAGTGTTACAAAATTTTCTGAGTACAGTTCTTTTACCTCCTTGGTTAAGTTTATTCCTAGGTACTTTATTTTTCTTTTTGCTATGGTAAATGGGATTTTTCTTTGAGTTTCTATCTCTGAGATTTTATTGTTGGTGTACAGAAATGCCAGTGATTTCTGAATATTGACTTTGTATACCCTACTATTTTGTCAGATTCACTTATTAGATCGAGTAGTTTTTTTCGTGAAGTCTGTAGGGTTTTCTACGTGCACTATCATGTCATCTGCAAATAATGACAGTTTTACTTCCTCTTTTTCTATTTGGATGCCTTTTATTTCTCTTTATTGTCTGATGGCTGTGGCTAGAATTTCCAAGACTATGTTGAATAGGAGTGGAGAGAGTGGACATCCCTGTCTTGTTCCTGACCTCAGAGGAAATGGTTTCAGTTTTTGCCCATTGAGTATGATGTTGGCTCCAGGTGTCTCATATATGACCTTTATTATGTTGAGTTAGGCTCCCTCTATTCCCATTTTGATAAGTTTTTATCATAAATGGGCGTTGTACTTTATCAAATGCTTTTTCTGCATCTATTCATATAATCACGTGGTTTTTGTCTTTCATTTGGTTTATGTGGTGTATTATATTTATTGATTTGTGAATATTAAACCGTCCTTGCATCCCTGGAATGAAGCCCACTTGATCGTGGTGTACGATCTTTCTAATGTGTTGCTGGCTCCTATTTGCCAATATTTTTTGAGGATTTTAGCATTTATGTTCATCAGCGATATTGGCCTGTAGTTTTCTTTCTTTGTTGTGTCTTGACCTGGCTTCATAGAAAGAGTGTGGGAGTCTTCCCTCTTCTTGGATTTTTTTGAATAGTCTGAGAAGGATAGGAGTTAGTTCTTTTTTAAAAGTTTTGTAAAATTCACCTGTGAAGCCATACAGTCCTGGGCTTTTGTGTGCCGGGAGTATTTGATTACTGCTTTAATTTCACTGGTTGCTATTGGTCTGTTCAGGCTATCTGTTTCTTCTTGATTTAGTTTTGGAAAATTATATGTTTCCAGGAATTTCTCCATTTCATCTAGGTTGTCAAATTTCTTGTGATACAGTTGTTTTTAATAATATCTTACAATCCTTTGTATTTCTGTGGTATCGGTTGTAATTTCTCCTCTTTAGTTTCTGGTTTTATTTCTTTGGGTCTTCTCTCTTTTTTTCTTGATGAGACTGGCTAAAGGCTTGTCGATTTTGTTTATCTTTTCAAAGAACCAGCTCCTATTTTTGTTGATCTTTCGAATTGTTTGTTTAGTCTCTATGTCATTTAATTCTGCTCTGGTCCTGATGATTTCCTTCCTTCTACTCGATCTGGGCTTTGCTTGTTGTTCTTCCTCTAGTTCTTGTAGCTGTAGGGTTAGACTTTTTATTAGAGATTCTTCTATCCTTTTTAGGTAGGCCTGTATTGCTATGAACTTTCCTCTCAGGACTGCTTTCGCTGTATCCCATAGGTTTTGGGTTGTTGTGTGTTCATTATCATTTGTTTCCAGAAACTTTTTGGTTTCTTCCTTGATGTCATTGTTAACCCATTCATTATTTAATAGCATGTTATTCATTCTCCATGAGTTTGAATATTTTTGAGTTTTTTCCTTGAAGATGATTTCCAGTTTTAAGCCATTGTGATCTGAGAAGATGCTTGATATAATTTCAATTTTCTTGAATTTATTGAGGCTTGTTTTGTGTCCTATCATGTGGTCTATCTTTGACAAAGTTCCATGTGCACTTAAAAGAACATAAATTTGTTTCTTTGGGGTGAAAGGTTTTATATATATCAATTAAGTCCATGTGATCTAGGGTTTTGTTCAATGCCTCAATATCTTTGGTGTTTCTTTGCTTCGAGGATCTGTCTATTGCTGACAATAGGCTGTTAAAAGTCCCCTACTATGAGTGTGTTGCTGTCTATATCCTTACTGAAGTCTTTCAAAAATTTCCTTACATATTTGGGTTCTCCTATGTTGGGTGCATATATGTTTGCAAGAGTTATGTCTTCTTGATGGATTTTTCCCTTAAGTATCATGAAATGTCCTTCTATGTCTCTTTTTATGGCCTTTGCTATGAAATCTGTTTTGTCTGATATAAGTGTTGCTACCCCAGCTTTTTTATCATGTCCATTTGCTCTAAATACTTCTTTCCATCCCTTCCTTTTAGTCTGTGTAAATCATTTGTTCTAAGATGGGTCTCTTGTAGACAGCATATATGTGGGTCATGCTTTCTAATCCATTCATCTACCCTATGTCTTTTGGTTGTTGCATTTAATCCATTTATGATTAAGGTTATTGTCGATAGGTACTTATTCATTGTGATTTTCTCCCTTTGTACTTGTGTTTCTCTCTATCTCTCCCTGTTTCTTCATTTTCTTAAAGCAGACCCTTTAGCATTTCTTGCAATGCTGGTTTGGTCGAGATGTATTCTTGTAGTCTTCTTTTGTCTTGGAAACTCCTTATTTCACCTTCCATTTTGAATGAGAGCCTTGCTGGGTAGAGTATTCTTGGTTGTAGGCCTTTGTTTTTCATTGCTTGGAATATTTTTGCCATTCCCTTCTGGCTTGCAGTGTTTCTGCTGAGAAATATTGTGATAGCCTTATTGGAGCTCCCTGGTATGTTATTAGCTGTTTCTCTCTTGATCCTTTTAGGATTCTCTCTTTGTCTTTCAATGTTGGCATTTTAATTATGATGTGTCTTGAAGTGGGTCTGTTGTGGTTCCTCTTCATTGGTACCCTCTGTGCTTCCTGGACCTGTGTGGCTCTTTCTCTCCTCATGTTAGGGAAGTTGTCTGTCATTAGTGTTTCAAACAGGTTTCCTATCCCTTGCTCCTCTTCTTCTCCTTCTGGCATTCCTATGATATGGATATTATTACATTTCATGTTGTCCTGCAGCTGTCTTAAAACCTCTTCATTCTTTTTCAGTCTTTTTTCATTTTGTTGCACTATCTGGGAATATTTTTCTATGTTGTCCTCCAGCTCACTGATCCGATCTTTTGCTTCCTCTAACCTGCTTTTGATTCCTTCTACTGTGTTCTTCAATTCAGAAATTGTATTCTTCATTTTCTCCTGGCTCTTATTGATAGCTTCTATGTCCTTTTTCATGCTGGTGTAATTCTCAGTAAGTTCCTTGTAGTTTCCCTGGAGTTCCTTGTACTTTCCTTTGAGCTCATTGATCTCATTGAGCTTCCCTATAATCCATCTTTTGAATTCCATATCTGATAGTTTGCTTCCCTCTCTTTCATTTAGCATTATTTCTGGGGATTCTTCCTTTCCTTTTGATGATGGGTTGTTTCTCTGTCTCCCCATTTTTGTGACTCTTCTTGTTTGTTGCTGCTTCTTAGATTGATCTGCACTTCCTGGATCTGCCCCTGGTTGTGTCAGATTATGTACCAATCTGGGCCTAGGCAGCCTGTTGGAGACTTCCAGAGATCTACGGCCTTTGTCTGTCTTCTTTAGTTGTTAATCTATTCAATCTGTGATCAGCCATAAGGCTTAAGTTCCGTGGGTGTGACAGCTTAATTCCTGTAGGCAAGGCTTTTGCTTCCCCTCAGACTGAAGTCACTTGGAGGGGAATGGTCTGCCTGGAGTATTGGGAATGCATCAGCACTGGGACCCGGTCGGACGCTCCCTCAGTTCTCCCCTCAAAGCCACCGCCCCAAATTCTCCCCAAGCATCTCTATCCTCTCTGCCCTCCTTCTGCTTGAGTCCAGGGTAAGTGGGCTCCAAAATATTTTTGTACATGATCTGCTTAAGAGTTTTTTTTCTCCAGCTGTTTCTCTCCAGCTAGCAAAAAACCCTGTGGCTTTTTGCTTTTCACAGCTGGATCTTGTTCATATTTTTAATCGAATTCAAACCAGCCAAAGCCTAATTGGCCAAATTATCAGAAAATTCAGAATCTATTTTCCCTTAGAAATTATCCAAGAACCATGGGAATTTAGTTCAAAGGAGTGGCACACCCTGACCTGTCACCCAGACTGCAGAAGCAGCTTAGAAGACCCAGATATCAGAATACCTAACCAGATAACTGGATCCCATTCCCAACGTGAGCATTCCACAGATGGGGCCAAATGCTCCTCTCTTTAGCTAAACACCTGATGTTCAATTTCATCTAACAATGCACAACCAGAAACACACAGAGCCTTAGATTTTCCTAAAATGAGACTGATATGGAATGCGTAGCCTGGATCTCTTCCTTTTGGACCAAGGGCACTGATTTCTCCAACCACCCAGAGGGTTGTCTGCTGGTGGCTCACAGCTGAGTCTCTGCCCAGAAGATAGTTTTCTCTTTCTTAGTGAATGCCCCTTCCCCTGAGGTAACTCGTTCAAGGACCAACCAGGGCAGGATATACAAAGACAGCCACCTGGTCTAAATTTGGGACACCTCTGAGGAGCATCGCAGCTTCCAAGCTGTTCACAGTGAAGTGCATTACAGTTCAATTTCTCCCTATGCCCAGTCCTGCTGGGCCCGCTCTTTCACAAGTGTCCTTCCCAAGAACTCTCCCCAGTAACCCACCTGTACACAAATCTCCACCTCAGAGTCTGTTTCCTAGAAAAACCACCCCTGGCAGGTGGTTGGTGATCTTTTGATTTTAAAAGTCGTTTCCATTTTTTTCCTCCCCAACTGCATCTTCCATTGCCTAGATTCTGTGTTGGATTGTGATAGAGAGATCTGGTAAAGATCACTGGGGAGAAGTAGAGGAGCAGTAGGAGGAGTTTGTAGAGGCAAGAGAAGGCAATCTAGCACAAGATTGGCTGAGCAGTTGAATGCCACCAGAGCCAGTGGAAGTAAAGAGAGGGCTAGCTCTTTGGCTCATGAGTTTTTCTGGCTCCTGAGGTGGCTCTCTCTCAGGCTTCGGTTCTGGCTCTGGCTCTCAGGGTCTTCCTCAAGGATGCCTGGATGATTGTGCTGCAGCTGCCTGCATTTCCCAACGAACAGTATTTTTGGTGGGAGGGAACTGCGGGCACAGTCTAGGATTAGGCTCATCTGGTGGAGGGTGGCAGGTTTATTTTTGGGGTGTTCTAGAGGGAACAGGCTCTGAGGCAGAAGCCTGTCATTCTTCTGGAATTATGTATCTTTTGTGTATTATGTTGTTTTAGTTTGTAAACAAGCCCTATGGAAACGAACAGAGGAAAAATAGGAGAACCCAGGTGTTAGAGTTTAGCCTTAATTGTTAGGCTTAAGTAGTTAAAGCTGTGACTTGATAGGCTTAAGTACTGCTTTTGAATGAAGACTCCTTTCCTTTATCACCAAACCTCTGCCTCTGGGATTTTGCCTAGAGGGTGGCAGTGGGCAGTGGGAACCTAATTTGCTGTTTGGTAACAAAAGGAATACCTCTTTGGCAATAAAACCTTTTCCATCCAGTGCTTAATTTTTGGTCTCTTAACCTTTATTGGGAGGCTGTTCTATCTCCAAAGGCTTCAGGGAGATAAGACTGAAGAATTTAACTAGTCTACTGTTTCTACTTGCTTTTATTGTACTTCTGCCACTTTCACATGTTGTCCCTCTTCAAACCAAATCATGGAACCAGCAGTAATTCCATCCTTCACACTGTGGTTCTCCACACTTTGTCTTTTAAATTTACTCTTACATACTCAAATACAGCTAACATAGGGAGCCCCAGTGCCAGGATAGCCGGAGCCTGAAGGCCGTTCAAGTATAGTCACAAACCTCCAAAACCCTGCCTCTTCCACTTACAGTCCCAGCCAAGGCATCTGCCATGGGGAGTTTTCTCTTAGGGCTCCTTTTAAAAATATTTTTATTTCTTATTTTTTGCCTTTCAACCTCATCAGAATCTTCTAAACACAACAGTTTTTTATAACATTAATTTCAAACATTCCCCAAGTAAAGAATTTGAAAGTCTTAAATGTATTTCTCTCAGGAGATTTCAAGGATTAAATCAAGTCGCTTATTCCCTGCCGGAGAATTTAGAAGAATATTATTATTGTAGGAGAGAGAGCCTATTTATCACATCTACATAACTAAAGAGAGACCTGCCCAGTACTCCAGAAACAGCACCCAGAAGCTGAGACTGCAGGCAATTTTTGAATGAAAGTATATTTACTTAAAAAAAATTAAGTCCATCTAATTAAGCAGTCTAGTACATTACTAAATACTGAAGTCTGACTAATAACCAAAACTTTAAACTGAAAATAATAAATCCCTTAATCTACTGCTTATGCTTAATTTCAATTTTTAATTATTTAAGTTATTCTCTGAGTTTTCTTAGGGAATTCCAGTAGAAAATGCAGGCTGAACTTTTTTTTTCCTCTGGGGAAACATTAAAGATTAACAGAACACAAACACAATTTAACTGGATAAATTGTTACCAGGTTTCACAATGGTAATTAAAACTAATGTCATAAAATAAACTCATAATCTCTTCTGCTAACAATTACCTTGTTTGTTTGACTTGTGAATAACAGTTTGTGAATATTTATTATTTTTCCCTGCAGTGGATATTAACCTATCTTTGGACTCTGCCTGAGTTATCTATTTCAGCTTACTAAGTAAAAACATAAAGAACACCAAATACATAGGGAGGGAGGGGAGAAAGATGTGGTAATATATTATTTTTGTTGCAGTCTCCCTTTCGAGGCAAAAAACTGAATTCCACATCCTACCCCAACACCATAAATTTGAACTTTTCTTGCTTTCTCTGTCTTGGTAAATAGCATCATTTATCCCAAGCAAAGGATGCAGAGACTGTTCCCCATCTCTCCCACACATCTTCCACCCAGCCCCGTACAGACCACATTTCACAGAGCTCTTCATCGTTGTGTTCCTCCCCACTCCTTCTGTTTCCTTCCTCAGGCCCTCTCTCTGCAGTTTCTTAGATTCTTGCAACTATTTTCAAACTGGCCTCCTGTCCTCTAATATAAACCACCTGTAATCTTTCCTCTATAATTAAATTGACCTTTCTCAAATGCAAATTGGATCAAATCACTTCTTCCCTTCCCTCTGTATAATCTTTCAGGGGCTCTATACTGACTAGAAGAAAACCCTTATCCTTATTTTTAATAGTCATCAGCTGGTACTTATATCTCTGGTCCCAACTTTTAAAAATGTACATGTCATGTTCTAGCCCCACTGAACTCCTTACAGTTCTCTGAATGCTCTGTCCTCTCCTGTCACTCTGTCCCTGACACTCCTCAACCTTTGATTGAATGTTTAAATGCTATCCCCTTTATAATATGCTGTAATCTCTTAACCCTTCGAGGTAAATTCTTTACTTCTGTGCATTACCAAACTATGCTATTATAGTCCATTGGTTACAATAGTTACATCACGCAGCTTATAAGTTAGATGTCCTTCTGTCCTTAACAACAGGGATAAAGGTTTGGATTTTAATCCCTAGTGAATAGACAGGACCTAGTACTTAAAATTTTTTTGGTAAAACTTGTTGAATGAATAAATTAATGAATAAATTCAACAAGGACATATAACAAGTGGTAGTCCAGGTTTATATATCTCATTGCATCTGATATAATTGCCATTTCATTCAGCAGAGAACTTAGCACAAAAGTGAAAAAAGTGCTGCTATAAAATTTTTCACGATGAAGGTATACATATACAAACATACCTGTGATAGACTATCAAATGGAAAAAAATAATTTAAATAGGCTATCCATATATAACAGGATCATATCAGAAACTTAATTTGTCTGTTAGTTACAAGTACCCCAGTGGCATAAACAAATAAAGGTTTATTCAGCTATAGAAATGAAGTTTGAAGACAGACTTTCCAGGGCAAATCATTTAGGCCTAGAACACTAACAGCTTCACAAAGTCATCAGGGACCTAAACTTCTCCTGTTTTCTGCTCCCCCAGCCATGGCTTCCAGCCTCCACTCCTGGTCATGGAATGAGACAGCCACTAGGGCTGCAACCATTACATCCACAAGAGGAAGAAGAGAGAGAGTTTGCCTCCTCCTTTTGAAAGTATCTTCCCAAATGTCCCACTCAATATTTCAACTCACATCTCATTAGCCAGAACATAAAAACATAACTATATTTAGTTACAAGGAAAGATAGAAAATATAGTTTGTCATTGAGATACTTTGTCCTGGATGTCTATTCTGTATTGTTTTAGTAGAAACTCTTCATTAATATGCTTCATTGTTTTACGTATATTATCCATTTAATATTCACAACCACCATATGAGATAGCTCTTTGATTATCCCCATTTTAGAGATGAACTTATGCATCAGGTACAAAAATGAAGTAATTTTGCCAAGGTCGCACAGCTGATAAGTGTGAGAAATGTGGAGGTAGGTATGTACATAGGAAAGGCACTTCAGAAATGTTAGTTAATTGGCTTTAAGGATCTTTATTTCTTGTTTAAAACTGTGTATATTAACTGAATAAATATTTACTGAACATATATTATATTCCAGACAATATGTTTGGTTCTGCCCTGGCTGGTTTAGCTCAGTGGATTGAGCGTCGGCCTGCGAGCTAAGTGTCGCTGGTTCGATCTTCCAGTCAGGGCACATCAGAGAAGGAAAACTCTGACTCCAAAAAACCTCCAAAAAACCTCCGCTGCCTTGCGGCATACCTCTTCAGGGGAAAGGCTAAGGGAGTAAACCCCGACAGAAAATCCGGAGCCGGAGTCCCTAAGGCGGTTTGACGTTGTAGTCAACACCGGCAACTCCTGCGGCGCACCTGAAGCCAAGCTGTATCGACTCCGTCTTTCCCTTGGACCCTTCAGCTGCGAAGAGAGGGGGGGTCTGCTGCATGGGCAACAGCAGACCCTCCATATCACCCTGCCCAGGCTCTGTAGCTTCAGCGTCATCGCAAGATGTCGATTCAACACGGGAGGAGACAGATACCATGTCACTCCCGAGTCGGACTGCACAGCCATTCTCGGCGGTGCAGATAGACTCTTAAGAAGCTACACCATCGTCTCTCGAGACGGACGGCTGCCGACGACGATGTTTGGTTCTGAGGAACATATCAGTGAACAAGAAAGATAAGCCCCTTATCCACCTAGAGGTTACATTTCAAGAGCAGAGGACAAAGACTAAGGAACACATAAAAAGATTACAGATTATGAACAGTGCTGTAGGCTAGGAGGTTATGCTGCAGTAACAATTAAACTGCCTCCACTAGTACAGCTGGGTTAGCAGGGGTCCTCGTCTCGCTGTCGTCAGTCAGGTACAGGCTGAAAGAGGCAGCATATCCACACTCCACAGTCACCACAGCAAGAGAAGAATGCTGCAGGTTTCACAACGGCAATTACAATTCCTTACAGAAGGAGAGACTCCTGTCACTTCTGCTCACATTTCCAGTCGGTTGCATGCTGAGAGGACCCTGTTCCATGCACACAGAACGGAGTAGGAGAACGACTTGGCCTGAAGAGGCAGAAGAGCATCCTCTGTTCTGCAGTGAGAAGCTGTGGCAGCTTCACCTTCCTAGGCACTTCACTGATGATACTCTCATCCCCACATTCGATCCACTGATCAGGGTTTTGTTTGGGATATTTTTCTATGAACACAGAAAGAGGCAGTCATGCCTGGAATTCCACCAGGTCTACACTCTCTTCCTTACCACAAGGTTTTTTTATTATAGCCTATGAACTTGTTAATAATATCTCTGCCATCTTGGCACCACAGGTCACTTTCTCCCCCTAAAGCTACTCATGAAAATCTTGAAGAAGCAACCCATCACTCTGTCAACCACTTTTACTAAAAACACAGAGAATATCTGCAGTCACTGTGACTCTGGTGTTTCCTAAAGCTGCAATGTCAAGAAAGTTTTGTTTCATGGTATAAAACTTTACTCAGACTCTGTACTCCATTCTGGAAGATATTTTATAATCACCAAAGTTTTTACTGGCAGAATGTGTCTATGTTCCTTTTACGTTCTTCAGATTCAGTAAGAGGGAAATGATCATCTCATTTCTTGTGGGGCAAAATTGTTCTATATCATTAATTTTACTAACTGGTTTCACTACTGGTGGATTATTGTAATTTTTGCAAAACTGATAAAATTTGTGGGGTCATGCATCTTCTCATGGCAGTTTTCTGCTCTGAGTCTCTAGCGGTTTCCATTTTTTCTTCACTTGTGATAGACTTCTCTAATTTTTCTTTATTGCTCTATGTTTACTGGTGCATTGCTGTTTTCTAAAGAAATTTTGAATCCTGGCTTACCCTACAGGTTTTGTTCTGATTTATATTTATTTTTATGAAATGTTACTAAAGCAGAATTAATTTAAAATTGGCCAAGTTGAAGCATTCTAAGGCCTACTTTTAAAAAGTGGAATTGTGTCAAGTATTTTATATTAAACAATAGAAAAAAAAAGAACAATAATTTCCATGTTCATGAATAAAATGACAATGCATTAATTTTGTCCTAAAAAGAATATTTTGTGTTCAGTATTTGAACTGTGATTCACGTTAGCTGATGTTCTTGGCTCAGGGATATGATTCAGTCTGAATTAAATATATGTTGTGTTCCGGCCAAGATGGAGGCTTAGACGGACGCGCTAGGTCTCCCTCTACAACTAGAGAGGAATACAACTACTTCAAAACAAAGGATAACTAGAAATTCAAGAAAATAAAACTACACGGAAGCCCAACATATGAAGTTATAAACCAGCGGCGCCCTTTGGGCAGGTAGGGGGAGCGAAAGGGGGCGGTGCTGTTTGCGGTCGCACCTGGGACAGCGGCGGGGAGAACAACCCCGGCTCCAGTCGAACTCCCGGCAGCTCGCGACCCCAACGCTGGGGAAAGCAGCCACCACATCGCCTTGAACAGTGAGGCCCAGGGGGGTGGGAGGACGGATCCCGGTCTCCTAGCGGAATAACTGTGTGAATCCATCTTGGACCCCCGCCCCCAAAGAAAGCGCCACAGGGCTGCAAAATAGTTCGCTGACAGGCGCCAGTCGCTGGATTGTGACGCGTACACAGGCACTGCCCCCGACAGCCAGCCCAAGAAAACAAAACGCATCTGTCAAAATGAGGCAGACAACTATAGAAATCCCGGTGGCACAGCTCACCAGGCAACAGATGGAGAACCTGACAGATGAACAGATAAGAAACCTGTCAGATGATCAGTTCTGGGCCATTGTTATCAGGTGGCTTACAGAATTCACAAATGATTTGGAAAAAGATGAGAAAGAAGCGAAAAATACTCATAACGAAAGGAACAAAACCACATACGAGACAGATGGTGAGGAAATAAAATCCAGAGTTCAAATCAACAAACCGGAATATGGAGAAGGAACAAGCAGTCAACCAATGCAGCGAGAGGAAAAGGGAAGCAACGATGAGAGGATCAGAAACCTCTGGGACAGCTATAAAAGGCCCAACATAAGAATCATTGGTTTGCCAGAGAGCGAGGAAGATGAACTAGAACTTGAAAAATTGAGTGAAAATATAATAAAGGAGAACTTCCCAGACTTGGGAAGGGAAATGGACTTGCAGGTCCAGGGGGCACAGAGAGTTCCAAAGAAGCTGGACCCAGGGAGAGCCACTCCAAGACACATTATAATCAAAATGTCGAGGATTAAAGATAAGGAGAGAATCTTAAAAGCAGCAAGAGAGAAGAAAAGAATTATGTACAAAGGGGTCCCAATTAGACTATCAGCTGACTTCTCAAGGGAGACCCTGCAGGCAAGAAGGGACTGGCAAGAAATATTCAAAGTAATGAAAATCCAAAACCTACAACCACGAATACTCTATCCAGCGAAATTGTCATTCAGAGTAGAGGGACAGAGAAAGTGTTTCCAGGACAAAATAAAACTGAAAGAGTTCGTTAGATCCAAACCACTGTTGTATGAGATGTTAAAGGGACTGGTTTAGAAAAAGGAGGATCAAGACAATGAAATCTAAAATGAAAACTGCATCACAAGAAACAACAGAAGCTAGGGAATTGAAACAAAGGCAAACTAAACAGGCAACGAGATGGGAAAGAGAGCTATGGGTATGGGGAACATGTTGGGGGGAGGTCAACGGGGAGGGGGAATGGGGAGAGGGAGGGAGATGATATAGGCATTAAGGATCATGGTAGAAGGGAATGGAATAGACAGAGAGAGGTTGAGAAGAACTGTATGCACAACTAATGGACATGATCTAAAAGGGGGGGACAACTGGAGGGAGGGGGGCCACCGGGTGGAGGGGAGCAGAGGGAAGGGAAATTGGCACAAATGTAATATTATAATCAATAAAACACATTAAAAAAAATAAAAAAATAAAAAAAAATAATAAATATATGTTGTACTACACACTGCTATTTTCTCATTCAATGCTATTCTCCTTTTTCTTAAGAACAGAATGCAGTTACACTCTGATGAGCAAAATGTGCATGTCTAGGAACTACATTTCCCAGCTTCCTTTGTTGCTAGAATAGCCATATAACCCAGTTTGGGCCAATGGGAGGTAAGTAGGAATAATTGGACATGGCTTGGGGGTAACTACTTAAAGAATGGGCTAACTTAAATGCTGTACACCAGCAATAATCAATCTTTTTCATCTCATGACATGTGTAAATTAATTACTAAAATTTTGTAGTACACCAAAAAATATATTTTTGCACATTTTACAAAAAATAATAGGTATAATATTGATTCATTCACACTTGATGGCTATTATTGTGTTGGCTGTTGTCATCTTTTTATTTTACTATATAAGGGAAAAGAGGTCAGTGCCCCTGAATAAATAGTCTGATACTGCATGTTTTAAACATTCTCATGACACATCAGTGTGCTGCTGCATACAGGCTGAAAATCGATGCCTTACTCATTTGCCCTTGATCTTTCCCCTCCTTCAGTTATGGATTGCAAACATGATTATAAACAATTGTCTCATGTTCATAAAATTATATCAGATACTCTTTTTTTTTTAAGCAAAGATGTGACAATGTGTATATATGTGGTAAATTTCCAATATTTCTCTAGTGCTTTACTTTTTTATGAAGTCCTATTCTAATTTATCATGAAATATCTTGTTGCAACCTTGTAGGTAAAATTTTTAGCTTCTCTTCCCTGCACTAACTTTGTTTCCTTGGAGTTTTTGTCTTTTAGTTAATCCATTTCTTGCCTTTTTATTGATACTGGGCACAGCTGTCTCTTCCAGTGGCAATAACACTAGTATCTCACTCTATCCTAAAGAAAAAGATTCTGCTCTTCACTTGCAAATTCTTCACAGATCATGGCAACTGCTACCATAGGAGCTATTCTGAAAGTCTGTAGTACAACTGATCTCAGATTGTTGCTGAGGAGCTCCTTGAGTAGGTTAGTATTTATGTGGCAGAGACCAGTTGTCCAGGAACTTCCTGGGACCTCTTGGCATTCCCCTTTCCTCCCAAATATAAGTACAATTAGGAACTAAATTTTTAAAGCTGCATAATTAAAAGGAAGCAAGATGGTAATTTCCAGAATAAATGTAATAGTCCATCTTCAAAAGCAGAAATTCTTATACCATTTTAAAAAGCCTTTATAACTTTAAAAAAGTACTATGCTTCAGTCTATCTTGGATATAATATTATATAAGTTTGTGATCCATTTTTTAATGGAGTGTTTTGGGTGAATTTCAAGAAACTAATATTCTTTGGAATATTTTTTGAAAAAAAGTTGACGTGCAATATGTAGATACTATCAATACATTAATGATATAAAGAGTGTTACCAAGCATTAAATTAGTACTGTTATTCTCAATAGTTTCTATTATATCAACGATAACAAACTGTTTACTTGCAAAAAAAGAAAAAAAGACTGATTTAAGAAAATAATGTCTAATACAGTAATATTGAAATTGATTTAAAATTATAAATTCAAATGTAAACTTTAGGCATAAAAGAATGAAACAGTCTTAAGTTTTAATTCCTCAATAAAGGAAAGAAGCAATTCACAAGTTTGCATAATAAATGTATATTCTGATGCTGCCTAGTAAAATGACTAACAACTATGATGTTTCATGGTCTATGATTTAAATTATCCCTTCATACTTGTTTCAATATTCTAGAATTCCAAGGGGAAATAAAACTCAAAATATACTTAGCAGTTTAAAATGAAAGCAGGCAACGTTTTCCCTTGTGTAGAAAGGGCTATTTCTAATCTGCAGTGAAATTAATTGGCTTGTCAAAAACAGCATTAATAGTCAATGCACAAATATCTATAGAAGCCTCTTCTATGTGAGACCCCTGACCTCAAGCATCTAACTAACTTATTGGAAAGTTGCAAGAAAAAACTCAAAGTTGTGGTAAACGCCTTGTGAGCCAGAGGAGCTCAAGGAAGAAAGTAAGAGCATTTAACTGAAATGAATAGGGTTGCCCCTTTGACTTTTCCTCTGCTGTAAAGCTAATTTCTAGCATAGAATTTGACAGTGATCAAAATCTAGTTTTAGTAGCAGCAGCTGTGAGTTTTCTCTTCAGAAGTTTGTGTGGTATGAGTATTGTAGGAAAATCTTCCTAGCAGAGAAGATAAGAATTGGACTTTGAATCACAGCATCAAAGAATCTGAGACTCTCAGGTCTGGGGATCCAGAGGCAGTATATTCAGGTTCTGGCCTGATAGCATAAACAAAAGAAGTGAGCTGAAGCCAAAACAGTTGGGAATATTGGAACTGTGGTTAAGAATAAGGTGCTAGCTCAGTCTAGAGAAAGCAATCTGTTCTTAGCAACACCAATTGTTGACAAATGGGAATGCTGTCTCAGTGTTACCACATTTTCTGGTGTTTTTCCCCAAGAAAACCTGAAATTTCAGATTTTTTATGTAAACCTCGACATTAGTCCTGAATCATAAATATTGACCACTAAATCCATCTGTAGGCTACATTTAGCCTTGAGCTATTGGTTTGCTATCTCTACTTTAAGATCATCAAATTCAATGCTTGCTCTTTCAGAATCCTTGGGTTGCCCCTGTGAATTTTCCACCAAGTGGTCATCTACCCCCTGATTTAACTCCTTCTACAATGGGAATCTTTTTTTTATCTTCACTCGAGGACATGCTTATTGATTTTAGAGACGGAGGAAGGGGAAAGGAAGGGAAAGAGAGGGAGAGAAACATCAATGTGAGAGGGAACATTGATCAGCGGCCTCTGGAACTGGGACCAAACACACAATCTAGGCATGTGTCATGACCAGCAACTGAACCCATAACTTCTAGGTTTATGGGACAATGATCCAACCAATTGAGCCACACTGACCAGGGCTGAAATGGGAATCTTAATGTCTGGCAAGGCAAGTTGACCACTGGAAATTTTTCCTTACATTTGTCCCCAAAATTGTCCTCCTTATTTCTATGAGCTACAGAGGTCTTCTACACAGGGCACTTAAAGTATTTGAAAATAGTCATTATGTTCCTCATAAACATTGTCTAGTGCCCTCAACTTTTGCTCAACTGGCATGGTTTCAAGTTTCCAGCATCTTAGTCACCCCTGTCTGGGTGGATTTAGCGATCTGCCCTCCTCATCCAGAACTAAATGAAGCGATCTAGGTGAAGAAGGAATGTTATAACCCTTGTTTTAAATACTATAGGTTATGTCACTCAGGTATCAGTGTATAGAACAAAAATCACCCTAAATATTTTAGCAGAAAGAGATTTGCATAATCATTAGACTCACTGACAGAGAGGAAGACAGAGGACCACCACCAGGCTTTGTGTATGAGGAAATGCCAAACTTTCCAAAGCAACCACACCATTTTACATTATGTTCTCATAGAACAATGTGTGAGGGCTCCAGTTTCTGCACATCCTCAACAACACTTTACATAGTCCACTTTAGTTACAAATGTTATGTTTTTAAAATAGTTAAATATGTTTTATGTACATTATACCATAGAAAGGAAGAGGAATACCACTGTTTCTCTACTAATGTGTTTGTGGGAATTAGTATCAAATTGGTGTTTTCGTTGCCTTTAGAAAAATAAAACAACCGTAATTTGTTCCCTTTCAACTACAGAGAACTACCTCATCTGAAGTTTTGCCCCATCCGAGAAGCATACCATGGCCAAAAACTGAGTTATCCAGAGATACAAGGTTTAGGTCCTGTGCCTTAATTTAGTACTATCTGTTTTGACCTTTGGTTGTGATGACATTCCCCTCATCCCAATTCTATTCTGATTTCCTCAGAGATGTATCTCTTGAGAGCACTCTCTAATACACCTTCTGCACAAAATTTTTTATCTTGGAGTTTGTTTGCAAGAACCCAATCTATGAGAGTTAACTTCCCTGGGTCTTAGTCCTGTGACCCATTGAAATGAGGATAATACAACTTTGCAAAATTATACTGAGTGGATATTTGTCATTTCTCTGAACTTTGTTCTGGGTTTAAGAAATTGGTGGAAAATAAAAATGGTCTCCTTAGGTAGGAGCTGAAAATGCTAGATAGTTATTTTTCCAAACATCTTTGCAGCAAAGGTGGAACCAAATGATGTCAGCTCTCCAATGTCTTTCCATTTTCTCATGGCAATGTAACAGTAGCAGCCATGGCTGAAGTTTCATCAGGCAGAAATGGCGACAGTGATCAAAATCTAGTTTTTGTAGCAGCAGCTGTGAATTTTCTCTTCAGAAGTTTAAGTGGTGTGAGTATTGTTTCAGGTAGCTCAGTCTTTAACGTGTTCCTCTGGCCCTCCAAATATCTCTGTGGTATAAAAAAGGGAGACCTCTTTAATAACATCCTTTTATGTTAAGTCAATAAGACTTAGCATCTGTTGTTTGTAACTAAATTATCTGATTGAAGATTAAATGGTGAAATGTATGTAAAGCATGTGACATCATGTTTAAACTAAGCACATAGTAGATGCTGAATACATGTTAGATATTATAATTTTGTGGCTTCTCTGATGACAATGGTTTTCAAATATTGGCTTTGATCATGGGGAGAAGTACTTGAGTTAATAAATACAAGGCATCTAGAACAGCAGCTTGCACATAGTAATCATTCAGTACATGTTGCTATTAACATTGTTGTCCTCTAATCATAAGATCATTCCTATATAGTAAATTGTTAAGTCAGGCTGGGTGTGCAAGTTTGGGGCTTAGATGGAACCAACATGGCTTTGTCTAGACAAGGTATTAAAATGAGAGCTGAACCCAGCTCTCTTTAGGAAGACCTGATTCCCAAATGTGCAGTTCTCTGATTAATAGGTATTCTGGCACCAAGTCCTGCCATCAGTCCCTAACCCATGCATTTGATGCTGCCAGCTTTATAAATAAGAAAATCGATCTCTGTTTACTCTCAAGTCACAGCAGTAATGCCATCAGGTGCCATGGAAGAGAGGCAGATGGTCTCAAAGTGCCTTCAATCAGCATTTGTCAGAAACTTTACGTGCTTTCTATACACTCAGTGTTTCCAAAAACAGTTGGAAATTTTTAATACCATTTATCACAAGAAATCTTACTTAAAATTCATGTATTAAAGTTTATAAATCAAGACTTGGAAGTTGTCTGATGGCTGATTTCCCAGATGTTGCTAGGCAAAACCTTTGTTTACTAAAAATAGTACATTATTATTTTTGCTTCATTGAGACTGATGCAAGGTTTTCCAATGTCAGGGCAACAATCTCTGACATGGGTCTTGACCAGAGTACTTGATTCATCCATTTTTATTTTCAATTATGTGAAAACGGGGGCCGGGTGGGGGGGTCCTCTATTAAATTGGAAAAGGCCTCTCCAAATTTAATCTGTTTGTCTTTAGCACTAAGGCAGAGGATATGCAGAAAGAAGTGATTTTGAGTGTTTACTCTGCTTAGAAGTGGAGATTTGAATAATCATCTGTGTTTTCAGAAAATAACTAAATATTTCAATTATACTTTTAAGTGAAAGATGTTGCATGTGCTTTGAATAAGGTCTGATTTTTTCCAAGCAAACAAATTTTTAAAATTACAAAGTAACGGGACACTCTGCTCTGCTTCCTCTTTTTGTGAAGTGACTTACCCCTCAGGGTGCAGGACCTGGGGTTGCCCAGTGAATGGTCATAGGCTGGTTTATCTAGTATCCATTATAAAGAAACCCATGGAAATCACAAATCACTCATCTAAGATACATTCGACATCACTATCAATATGAAAGCTAAAATTTGTCTCCATTTGTCCTATCCCAAGTATATCTCTATCAATTAAAAATGCAAGCAATAGAGTGCAATTTTTGTTTTCACCACAAACCCCTAACATCAAGGTCTCCGATGACATCATGGAACTTAGGAATTAATCAGCCTTAGGTTTATCCCACCTCTGGACTCTGCTATGTGAGAATAGTAAGTTCTGCACTTGAAACTAAAAGCAAATGAACTGATACACATAGCATTTTTCTCTACCTCTCTCCATACTTTCCTCACTTTCCTGGTTTTAAAAAACCCAACATAGATTCCTCCTTTCCTATTTTTTTTATCCATTCAAATATTTATTGAACATTTTCTCTGTTTTAGGCATAATGCCTCCCATGGGCAGTCACTTCATCAGTAATCCTCCCCCCCCTTTTTTTTTCTGTATCTTCAGCCTTTCTTTCTCAGTTTTTCCCTTGCCTTCAAGCCTTAAATTTTTCTTTTTCATCAACACACTGCCCAGCCCCCACAAAGTCCAAATTATACTGTAGCTAATACCCATCTCTCCCTTTCTCTTTAAAGACAGGCCTATTTTAAGAGCTATATATGCTCACTAGATACACTTTGACTTTTCTTTCATTTATTAATGCGTTATATCTGAAAAGACCCCAACGCTATCCAAAGGTTTAATAGTTCACAAGGTTGAAAAAAATTATTTCCTCTCCTGTCTCTCAGCACTTGGCCTCATTGAACACTGTGTCTGCAAAGCCTTCTTTACATGCTATGTGGCCACACTCTGATGGCTCTCCCCACCCCTAGGAAACTCCCCCTTCAGGCATCCTCAGGGTCCCTCCCCTTCTCATCCTGTAGATGTTGATGTTCACAGTTAGCCAGTTTCCCTGCTCGCTGCTTTCTCACTCCACAGGCCTCCCCCTATTTCATTTTCATTCAGATGAAAAAATTTAAAACCACCTAATTTCCCTTGTTAGATTCAAAGCAATAATGGTTTTGAAAGTGCTTTAAAATAAGAAAAGTGCTTTATGGAATATCATGCAAGAAATGCAATTTTGAGGGGAGTGTCTCAGGGCATTTAGGCACTAAATTGATGTACTGATTTTGTGGAGTGACTTCTTAAGTGAAGGTGTGTAAAGAATAAAAGCCATAATCAACCTTATTTTGAATGTTTCAGTATCGAAGGATTATATCATTAGAAGACATTTCAGACAACTTGAGAGGCTAAAATAATGTTCAAACATGTAATAATTCTCAATGAAATATAATCCCCTGCCTAATTAAACATAGTACTAAGGTCAAAACCAAGGGAGGGAAATTTTCAGCTACCAGAAATGAAGAAGAAACTAAAGCCAGAGAAGTAAGTGGTATGACAGCTGAGGCACTAACAGGAGATATAGGCCTAATGTGTAATTCTCACCCAAAGAGAGGCACGTGTTTCTGGCTATTGGCCCATGAAACTGGGCTGTGTTACCCCAGGTGTCCTGTAGGGCTGATCCACATGTGAACTGGATTCTACAATAGAAGATTTCTGTTTGCCAACCAAGAAGAGAACTTAGACATTTTCTATCAAATCAGAGCCCTGATTTTAAAAACTTCCCACTGAGATATTATAAAATATAAGTCTGGAAAAGTACAGTTGCCATTTATTTTTATTTTTTTATTGTTGTTCTATTATAGTTGTCCCATCTTTCCCCCATTGCTCTCCCCTGCCCTGCCCACCTCCCCCTCTCCCACAGTCCATCCCCACCTTGTCCATGTCCATGGGTCATTTACATTAGTGTCTTGACTAAACCCTTCCCCTTCTTTCCCCCCATTCCCCCCTCCTCCCTCCCTTCTGGTCACTGTCAGTCTGTTCCTTGTTTCCATGCCTCTGGTTCTGTTTTGCTCATTTGTTTTGTTCATTAGGTTCCTGTATTAGGTGAAATCATATGGTATTTTTCTTTTGTCACCTGGCTTATTTCACTAAGCATAATATTCTCCAGTTTCATCCATGCTGTTGCAAAAGGCAGGACTTCTTTCTTTCTGCTGCATAGAATTCAATCATGTAAATGTACCACAGTTCTTTGATCCACTCATCCCCTAATGGGCACTTAGGCTGTTTCCAGCATTTGGCTTTTGTAAAAAGCACTGCTATGAACATGGGAGTGCATAGGTTCTTTTGAACTGGTGTTTCAGGATTCCTTTGGTATAATCCTAGCAATGGAATTGCAGGATCAAAAGGCAGTGCCATTTTTAGTGTTTTGAGGAAATTCCATACTGTTTTCCACAGTGTCTGCACCAGTCTGCATTCCCACCAACAGTGCACTAGAGTTCCCTTTTCTCCACATCCTCATCATCACTTGTTGTTTGTTGATTTGTTAATGATGACCATTATGACCAGGGTGAGGTGGTATCTCATTGTGGTTTTTATTTACATCTGTCTGATGGCTAGTGATGTTGAGCATTCTTTCATATGTCTATGGGCCTCTGTATATCCTCCTTGGAGAAGTGTCTGTTCAGGTCCTTTGCCCATTTTTTAATTGGATTGTCTGTCTTCTTGGTGTTGAATCATATAAGTTCTTTATATAATTTGCAGATCAAACCCTTTTCCGAGGTATCATTGGCAGATATGTTTTCCCATACAGTTGGTTTTCTTTTCATCTTGCTGAGGTGTTCTTTAGCAGAGCAGAAACTTTTTAGTTTGATGTAGTCCCACTGGTTTTTTCTTTCCTTTACTGCTGTGTGGGATATCTGAGATTTTACTGCCTATGTTTTCTTCTATTACTTTTGTGGTGTCATGGCTTACATTTAAGTCTTTGATCCATCTTGAGTTTATTCTGGTGTGTGGTGTAAGTTGGTGGTCTAGTTTCATTTTTTTGCATGTCTCTGTCCAGTTCTCCTAACACCTAAAATCACCAATTTAATCATTTTGCTAAGGCCTGACTTTTTTAGCATCAACACCCATGGCTAAATCGTCAGAATTAATCTTTCTCTTCTGGGAAAAAGTTAAAGTGTGGTCCAGGCCAGCATGTATCCACAGGCTCTGGGAAGAGTAAAACTCAAAACATTTTGTGAACACACTTTCACAACTCTACACCTCCAGAGAAGGTAATTAACTTGAACAGGAGATGACATATTCAAATAAAAGTTATAAAACACAAAAGCGAACTACCATGATAGAGAATTAGTATCCTGAGACCAGAGAATAAAATTTTATGATAGGGAGTTTAAAATAAGTATGCTGAAATGTTCAGAGAGACAAAGGAGAAGATAAAAATCATATGACAGGACACAGTAGTATAGAATAGGCAGTTTGGAAAATAACAAAACAGAAATTTTATAATTAAAATTCGAAACAACCCACAAATTCTGATTTTCATAATATAATTCCAGACAGTCAATGAACTGGAAGGAAAGTATGAGCCTAATATAAACTAGAGATAAAACTATGAAAGAAGTTAAACAACTGGGAAAATGTAATGAAATGAAAAGATGTGTGTGTATAAATACAATATAAATGAAGTTTCTGAAGAATTAAATAGAAAAAATGAAAGAGAGATAATATTCAAATAGATCATTAGGATTTCAAGATGGTGAAGGAGTAGGTGAAAGCTACACTAACCACCTCCCAGGACCAATCTGGAATTACAACTAAATTATAGAGAGATCATCCTGAATGACTAACTGAACACTAGCTGGAGAGAAGCCTTATGACCAGGACAGATAGAAGAAACAACTTCACCACAACCGTACTGGTAGGGAGTGCAGAGGAGGTGTGAGAGAGATGACTGGGCTCCAAAAGGCGGCAGCTGAAGTGTCAGAGGGAAATTTCAGCATCCAGGGGATTCCCTCTGAGAACTGTGGGATCTAAATCCCAGGCTGAGCTCCCCAGCCTACAGCACCAAAACCAGGAAGGAACCCATATAACATCCAGCTGGGAAAAGCAGCAGGGTTTCTGTCCACCAAGGAGAGATGGCTGGAGATGCAAAGGCCTCTTAAAGGGCCAGTGCACAAAATTCCATTTACAGCCACTTACCCTGGGCTCTGGTAGAGGAAGGGAAGAGTGGGCTAGAGATGCATTAGGAGAGTCTGGGGTTGCTGGCTCTGAGGAGAGCACTGAAGGGACAGTGCCAGAATCTCTGATGAGTCATTCCCTATACTGCAGAAGCAATCTTGCTCAGGCAAAGGAGTCCCCTCAAAGTAGCATCAACTGAGGGGAAGCAATAACCCTGACCACAGGAATTACTCTGCCCCACCCTATGGTTCTTAGCCCCACTGCTGAGGAGTATAGCTGGAGGTTATCTTAGTGATTAAGTTTAACAGCTAAGGTGGAGCTTTGGGAGATTTGAGACTTTAGCTGACCTTCACCTGGGCCTGGTGCTTATAAAAGGCAGACTTGGTGAGCAACCTGGTTCTTTCTGCACACACCGAGTCCCAGCACAGAGAGCCTCAAGATGTGGATGGCTGATAGCTACAAAGACATGGCCCAGGGCCAGTCACATACAGGGGTTGACTTAGACCTGCACCAGAGCCTTTGTATATATAAATAATATATAGAAACAAACACAAAGAGGCAGCTAAAATGGGAAGACAAAGAAACAGGCCCCAAATGAAAGAACAAAAGAATCTCCCAGAAGAAGAACTAAGTGAAAGGGAGGCAAGCAATTTATTAGATAAAGAGTTTAGAATAATGATTATAAGGATATTCAACAACACGATAAAAGACATAGAAACCATAAAAAAGGATCAGTCAGTAATAAATAATGCAATATCTGAAATAAGTAATCCACTGAAAGGAATAAACAGTAGGTTAGATGAAACAGAGGGTCAAGTCAGCTATTTGGAAGACAAGGTAGAAAAAAAAATACCTAAGCAGAGCAAGAAAAAGAAAAAGAATTTAAAAGAATGAAGAAATCTTCAGAAACCTTTGGGACAACATGGAGTGGAACAACATCCACAACATGAAAATACTAGAAGGAGAAGAGAGCTAGCAAGGGATCGAGAACCTATTTGAAGAAATAATGACCAAAAACTTCCCTAGTCTGGTGAAAGAAAAAGACACACACATCTAGGAAGCACAGAGAGTCCAAAAAAAGTTGGACACAAAGAGGCCTACACCAAGACACATCATAATTAAAGTGGCAAAGCTTAAAGACAAGGAGAGACTACTAAAAGCTGCAAAAGAAAAGCAGGTAGTTACTTATAAAGGAGCTCTAATTAGACTATCATCTGACTTTTCATCAGAAACATTTCAGGCCAGAAGGGATTGGTATGAAATATTTGAGGTGATAAAGAGCAAAGACCCAACCAAGGCTACTTTACCCAGCAAGGCTATCATTTAAAATTGAAGGAGAAATAAAGAGCTGCCCAGGCAAGAGAGAGCTAAAACAGTTTGTTAATACTAAACCTGTACTTCAATAAATGTTAAAGGGATTGCTTTAAGAAAAAGAAGAAGAAAAGGGAAAATACAGGAAAATAATTTTAAAATAAAATGGCAATAAATACGTATGTATCAATAATCACCAAAATATAGATGGCTTCAATGCTGCAAACAAAAGACATAGGGTAGCTGAGTGGGTAAGAAAACAAGACCCATACATATACTGCCTCTAAGAGACCCATCTCATATCAAAAGATACACACAGACTAAAAGTAAAGGACTGGAAAAAGATATTTCATGCAAATGCAAAGGGGAAAAAAAGTTAGGGTAGAAATACTTATATCTGACAAAAATGGACTTTAGAATGAGCTATAGTAAGAGACAAGGAAGGACACTACAAAATGATAAAAGAAACAATATAACAAGAAGGTATAACCTTAGTAAATATTTATACACCAAACACAGAAGCACCTAAATATGTAAAGCAGATCTTTTTTTAAGTATATTTTATTGATTATATTGTTACAATAGTCCCAGCTTTTTTCCCCTTTGCTCCTCTCTGCCCAGTACCTCCCTTCCCTCGAGCAATCCCACCCCCCCTTAGTTGACGTCCATGGGTCATGCATATAAGTTCTTTGGCTTCACACTTTCCTATATTATTTTTAAGTCCCCTTGTCTGTTTTGTACCAACCAATTATGCTTCCTAATCCCTGCACCATATCCCCATTTCTCCCCCTCCCCCCTCCCAGCTGATAACCCTCCAAATGATCCCCACACCTATGATTCCGTTCCTATTCTGGTTTGCTTAGTTGGATTTTGTTTTTATTTCTTAGATTCAGCTGTTGACAGTTGTGAGTTTGTTATTATTTTAGTGTTCATAGTTTTGATCTTCTTTCCTTAAGTAAGTCTCTTTGACATTTAGTATAAAAATGGCTTGGTGATGATGAGCTCCTTTAGCTTCACCTTGTCTGGGAAGCACTTCATCTGCCCTTCTATTCTAAATGATAGTTTTGCTGGATAGAGTAATCCTGGTTGCAGGTTGCCTTTCATCACATTGAATACTGCTTGCCAGTCCCTTCCTGCCTGCAAAGTGTCCTCTGAGAAATCAGCTGATAGTCCCATAGGCACCCCGTTATAGGCAAATCTCCACCTCTCTCTTGCTGTCTTCAAGACTCAGTCTTTATCTTTCACCTTTGGCATCTCAATCATGATGCATCCTCGTGTGGTCCCCTCTGGATCCAGCTCGCTCAGGACCCTCCATGCTTCCCGGACCTGTATGTCCATCTCCTTCGCAAAATTTGGGAAGTTTTCCTCATTTTTTTCAATTCTTGCTTCCTAATTCTGCACTGGTTGGCTGTTTTTGTCTTCCTTATGTTCCAAATCATTGATCTGAACCCCAATTTCCTTCCCTTCACCATTGGTTTTGTGTGGATTTTCCTTTATTTCACTTAGCATAGCCTTCACTTCTTCTCTTATGCATTTGCCATACTCACGCATATCTGTCAAGCCTGTGAGCATCTTTATCACCAGTGTTTGGAATTCTGCATCTGTTAGGTTGTCTACCTCTTTGTCTGTGAGGTTGACTATCTCCTCATCGCTTAGTTTTCCCACTGGAACCTTGATCGGTTCCCCCTTTTGGGCCACACTTCTCTGTCTCCTCATTCTGACAGGTTCCTGTGTTTGTTTGCCCCTGTGTTCCAGGTTGAGCTGTCACTCCTGTTACTTTGTAAGGGGAGGAGCCTTAGGGATTCATCAGTGCAAGGAGACCTGTCTCACCAAGTTGTGGTGCTGTATGGGGGGGGGGCGTTCGAGAGGGAACAATGCTGCCTGCCCAGCACTCGCCCCTTTTCCAGGCATCTCTCCCACTTCTGCACCAGACCGGCACCTCTCTAGCTGCTGCCCTGGCCTTCATTCCCAGCGTGGGTGGGTCTGCAGATGTTCTAGGACTGTGGGGGCCCTTTTAACAAGTGGACTCTGCTGAGAGACCAGCAGTTTCTGCCTCCACCCCAATCAATTTTCCCTGGTGCTGGGACCATGAGCTGAGAGGGCTGGTGAGGAGCTGGGGATGCTCCCCAGGTGTCCCTCCTGACTTTTTAAAAGGTGTGACTATGCTTTCTGCCAGTCTCCCGCTGCTGCCGCTGCCACCGCAGCTGCTGCTGCTACTACACTGCGTCCTCTCCGCCCCTCTTATCTGTCTGGATGAGTATTTCTTCTTTATATCTTTGTTTGCTGGACTTGATTTTCTGGAACTTCTGGTTGTTTGTAGTTTTGAGGTAGTTTTACTCCTTTTTATTTGAGGAGGGAGACACAGCATGTCTGTCTACACCTCCATCTTGGCTGGAAGTCCTGCTGTTGCCTCTTATTCTAAAGCATATCTTTTTAAATAAGATTTTAATTTTAGAGAAAGGAGGAAGGAGGAAGAAAGAGAAGGAAACATCGATAAGGGTACCTGGCCCATGACCCAGGCATGTGCCTTGACTGGGAATCAAACCAGCAACCTTTTGGTTCACAGGCCAGTGCTCAACCCAAAGAGCCATACCAGCCAGTACTGTAAAAACAATCTTGACGGACATAAAAGGAGAGATCGACAGAAATACTGTCATAGTAGGGGTATTTAACACCCCATTCACTTCTATTGATAGTTCTTCCAGACAGAAAATCAACAAGGAGACAATGTCCTTAAACAGCACACTAGAACAAATGGACTTAATTTACATCTTCAAAGCATTTCACACCAAAACAGCAGAATATACATACTCTTCAAGTGCACATGGATAGACCACATGTGAAGACACAAAACAAGCCCCAATAAATTTAAGAGGACTGAAAGCATTTTCTCTGACCACAATGCTATGAAGATGAAATCAATCACATGAAAAACACTGAAAAATACATAAAGACATGGAAGCTAAATAACATGTTATTAAACAATGAATGGGTCAAAACAAGATCAAAGTAGCAATCAAAGGGTATTGTAAAACAAATGAAAATGAGAACACACAATTCAAAATCTGTGGGACACAGGAAAAGCAATCCTAAGAGAAAAATTTCATAGCATTATAGGCCTATCTCAAAGAAACTCAAATAAACTATCTAAATTCACACTTAAAGGAACTTGAAAAAGAACAACAAGCAAAGCCTAAAGTGAGAAGGATGAAGGAAATAATAAAGATCAGAGCAGAAATAAACAAAATAGAGTCTGAAAAAAAGATATAAAAGATCAATGAATCCAAGAGCTGGTTCTTTGAAAAGATAAACAATATTGACAAAACTTTAACCAGACTCAATAAGAAAAAGCAGATAGGACCCAAATAAATAAAATAAGAAATAAAAGAGGATAAATAACAACTGATGCCAAAGAAATTCAAGGGATTGTAAGAAAATATTATGAACAATTATATATGTCAACAACCTGGACAACCTGGACAAAATAGATAAATTACTAAAAACATATAATCTTCCAAAAATAAATCAGGAAGAATCAAAAAATCTGAATTAACAGATTATATCTAGTGAAATTGAAGCATTAATTTAAAAACTCCCAATGAACAAAAACCTTGAACTGGATGACTTCACAGGTATATATTACCAAACATTCTGAGAAGAACTAACAACTCTCCTCCAAACTATTTCATAAAATCAAGAGGAGTGAAAGCTTCCAAGCTCACTTTTACAAGGCCAACATTATCCTGATTCCAAACCGAATAAAGACACTACAGAAAAGGAAAACTACAGACCAATATCTGTGATGAGCATAGATGCTAATATTTTCAAGAAAATGTTAGCAAACCAAATACAGCAATTCATCAACAGATCTATACCATGACCAACTGGGATTTATCTCAGGAAAGCAGGGTTGGTACAATATTCACAAATCAATACATGTAATTCACTAAATAAACAAAATGAAAAATAAATGAATATGAATAGATGCAGAAAAAGCATTTGATAAAATCCAGAATCCACTTATGATTAAAACAAGGCTCAACATAATAAGGGTCATATACGACAAACCCACTGCCAACATCATATTCAGTAGGCATAAACTATAAGCATTCCCTTTAGGACTGGGAACAAGACAGGAATGTCTGTTTTTGCCTCTCTCTCTCTCTCTCTCTCTCTCTCTCTCTCTCTCTCTCTCTCTCTCTCTTAATAATTTATTTTATTTGTTTGTTTATTTATTTATTTTTAAGAGAGAGGGAAAAGGAGAAAGAGAGGGAGAGAAACATCACTGTGTGGTTGCCTCTCACTCATGCCCCCATCTGGGGACCTAATGTGCAACCTAGTCATGTGCCCTGACTGGGAATTGAACCAACGACACTTGGTTCATAGGCTGACGCTCAATCCACTGAGCCACAGCAGCCAGGTGTTTTCACCTCTCTTATTCAAAGTTGTACTGGAAGTCCTAACCATAACTATCAGACAAGAAGAAATAAAATGCATCCAAATTGGAAAAGAAGAAGTAAAACTGTTTTTATTTGCAGATGACATGATACTGTACAGAGAATCCCAAAGATTTCACCAAGCAACTACTAGAATGGCTAACTTAATTCAGCAAAGTAGCAGGATACAAAATTAAAATACAGATATTAGTTGCATTTTTATATGCCAATAACGAACTAACAGAAAGGGAATTTAAGAAAACTATTTCATTTGCAATTGTTTCAAAAAGAGTAAAATACTTAGAAATAAATCCTACCATATATGTAAAAGACCTGTCTGTACTCAGAAATTTGTAAGACACTGAAAAAAGAAACTGAAGAAGATACATATAAGTGGAAGCACATACTGTGTTTATGGATAGAAAGAATTAACATCATTAAAATGTCCATACTACCCAAAGTTATCTATAGAGTCAATGCAATTCCTATCAAAATTCCAATGACATCACAGAACTAGAACAAATATTTCAAAAATTTATATAAAACCACAAAAGGCCCCAATATCAACAGTGATCCTGAGAAAGAAGAAAATTTAAGGAATCACACTACCTAATATCAAACTCCACTATCAGTCCATAGTAATCAAAACAGCATAGTACTAGCATAAAAACAGACACATAGATCATGGAACTGAATAGAGAGCCCAGAAATAAAACTACACCTTTATAGTCAATTAATATTTGACAGAGAAAGAAAGTACATACAATGGGCTAAAGATAGTTTATTCAATAAATGTTGTTGGGAAAATTAGACAGATACATGCAGAAAAATGAGACTAGACCACTTTCTTACACCACACACAAGAATAAATTCAAACTGGATCAAATACTTAAAAGTTAGACCAAAAAACATTAAAACCCTAGAAGAAAACAAAGGCAACAAAATCTCAGACATTGCTCATAGTAATATTTTACCTCATATATCTCCCCAGGCTAGGGAAACAAAAGGAAAAATAAGTGGAACAACATCAAACTAAACATTTTTTGCACAATAAAGGAAATCATCAACAAATAAAAAGACAACCCATAGAATGGGAGAACATATTTGCCAATTCATCTGATAAGGGGTTAATATCCAAAATTTATAAAGAACTTACAAAACTTGACACCAAAAAATAAATAAATAAATAAATTCCAATTGAAAAATGGGCAAAGAACCTGAATAGACACTTCCTCAAAGAGGACATGCAGATGACCAATATATATATGAAAATATGTTCATCATCACTAATCATCAAAGAACCCCAAAGATTCCATCAGGAAACTACTAGAACTGATAAATGAATTAGGCAAAGTAGCAGAATACAAAATTAATATCCAGAGGTCAGTTGCATATTTCTATGCCAAGTATGAAATAACAGAAAGGGAAATTAAGAAAACAGACCCATTTACAATTCTTTCAAAAAGAGTAAAATAGTTAGCAATAAATCCTACCAAGGATGAAAAAGACCTATACAAGGAAAGTTACAAGACACTGAAGAAAGAAACTGAAGAAGATACAAATAAGTGGAAGCACATACTGTGTTTATGGATAGGAAGAATTAGCATCATTAAAATGTCCATGCTACCCAAAGCAATCTAGAGATTCAATGCAATTCCTACCAATATTCTTGACATATTTTACAGAACTAGAATTATATTTCAGAAATGTATATGGAACGACAGAAGACCCTGCCTAGCAACAGTGATCCTGAGAAATAAGAACTTATGGTAAACATGAGTCCTTAGGTTGAAGAAGCATGCCAAAATTTTAGCATAGATAATGAAAACAAATCCACACCTAGACACACAAATAGTAAAACAGTAAACACTCAAAACAATGAAATCTACTAGAAGGAATAAACCTTGAAATACTGGTTGTCTTTGCTTATGAAAACAATGCAAGCCACTGGATTATTCAAAAATCATTCTTCATAGTTAGCAGTTATATTTAGAATTATATCAGAGATCCAAGGTGGTGGAGGAGTAAGTGGAAGCTACACTAACCTCCTCCCGGGATCAATCCAGAATAACCAACTGAACACTAGCTGGAGAGTAGCCTTATAAGCACAGACAGATAGAAAAGGCTGTTTCATCATAACTTGACTGGTAAGAAGTGCAGAGAAATGAAAGGGCTGGCTGGGCTTCCACAGGTGGCAGCTGAAGAGACCGAGAAACAGTTCAGCAGCTGGGGGTTCCCCCTGAGAAGGGCAGGGTCTAAACCCCAAGCTGAGCTTCCCAGCCTACAGCAACAAAGCAGAAAATAAGGTAGCATCCAGCTTTGAAAAGTGAAAAGCTGCAGGGTTTTTTTGCTGGCCTGAAAGAAAGAGCTGGAGATAAAAAGCTCTTAAAAGGATCACTTAAGAAAATATATTGCCACCCACTTACCTTGGGTTCAAGCAGAGGGAGGGCAGAGAGGAATAGAGATGCTTAAAGAGAATTTGGGGTTCCAGCCAAGACGAAGGCCTAGATTGACACACTCCGTCTCCCTCCACAACTAAGAAGAAATACAACTACCGCAAAACCAGAATTAACCAGAAGTTTCAGAAAATAAATATAAGTCCAACTTATGAAGTTATAAAGAAGTGGTGAGTGTCTGGATGTGGAGGAGGGGCAAAGCCAGGGCAGAGAAGTCAAGCCGTGCTGGCAGTGGCAGCAGCTGCCATGGCAGCAGGACGGTGGTAAGCACAGACACCTGTATTTAAGGGGAGCTGAGAAGCGCCTGGGGAGCACTCCCAGCTGCAGACCAGACCTGTCAGCTTGTGATTCCAATGCCAGGAAAGGAAGACCCCCATTGCCTTGGACTGTGAGGCCCAGAGGGGGTGGGGACAGAGGAGGAGGCTCCCAGTCTCTCAGGGAGAGTGACCGGCAAGAATCCATCTTGGACCCCCACCCCCACAGAAAATGCCACAGCATGGTGAGAAGTGTCACCGGGTTGTGACAAGTGCATGGGGCTCCACCCCCTATAGTGTAGGAGGTGTGACAGCCCCGCCCAGGAAGCAAAGGTAAACACAAAACTGTCAGGATAGCAGTTTTTACAGGTCCAAGAAGCACAGAGAATTCCAAAAAATAAAACTGGAATGAGGGAGAACCACACCAAGACGGATTAGAATCAAAATGTCAAGAATTAAGGATAAAAAGAGAATCTTAAAAGCAGAAATAGGGAAGAAGAGAATTACATACAAAGGGGTCCCCATAAGACTCTCAGCTGATTTCTCAAAAGAAACTCTGCAGGCAAGAAGGGACGGGCAAGAAATATTCAAAGTAATGAAAAGCAAAAACCTACAACTGCAATTACTCTATCCAGTGAAGCTGTCATTCAGAATAGAAGGGCAAAGAAAGTGCTTCCAAGGCAAAGTAAAAGTGAAGGAGTTCATCAGATCCAAACCACTGTTATATGAAATGTTAAAGGGACTTGTTTAGGAGAAGGAGGATCAAAACTAGGAACATTAAAATGAAAACTATCACAACAACCAACAACAGAAGCTAGGGAACCGAAACAAAGGCAAACTAAGTAGGCAATGAGAGTGTGAAAAGAATTATAGGTATGGGGAACATTTTGGGGGGAAGGTCAGCAGGGAGGGGGAAAGGGGAAAAGGAGGGAGATGGTACAGGAATTAAGAAGCATAGGAGGGAGTGAAATACATAGGAATATGTTGAGAAGAACTATATACACAACCAATGGGCATGGATTAAGGAGGGGGGATAACTAGAGGGAAAGAGGTCACTGAGTGGAGCAAAAAAAAGGGAAAAAAATTAGGACAACTGTAACATAATCAATAAAGCATATTTTAAAGAAAGAGAGAGAGAGGACCCAAATAAACAAAATCAGAAATGAAAGAGCAGGAATCACAAGCGATACCACAGAAACACAAAGGATTGTAAGAAATTATTACAAACAAGTATATGGCAAGAAATTTGACAACCTAGATGAAATGGACAAATTTCTAGAAACATATAATCTTCCAAAACTGAATCAAGAAGAAGCAGAAAGCTTGAATAGTCTGATAACTAGTGAAATGGAAGCAGTAACCAAAAAACTCCTGTCACACAAAAGCCCTGGACCAAATGGCTTTACAGGTGAATTTTACAAAACATTTAGGGAAGAACTAACTCTTATTCTCCTCAAACTACTCCAAAAATTCCAAGAAGAGGGAAGACTCCCAAACTGTTTCTATGAAGCCAGTATTACCTTAATTTCAAAACCAGGACAAGACACAACAAAGAAAGAAAACTACAGGGTGATGAACATAGATGCTAAAATCCTCAACAAAATATTGGCAAACTGGATCCAGTAACATATTAAAAAAGTCATACACCACAATCAAGTGGGATTCATCCTAAGATTGCAAGGATGGTTTAATATTCACAAATCAATAATCATACATCACATAAACAAAATAAAAGATAAAAATCACATGATTATATCAATAGATGCTAAAAGAGCATTCAATAAAGTACAACACCCATTTATGATGAAAATACTCAGAAAAATGAGGAAAAAGGGAACATACCTCAGTATAATAAAGGCCATATATGAGAAACCTGGAGCCAACATCATACTCAATGGGCAAAAACTGAAAGAATTCCCCCTAAGATTAGGAACAAGACACGGATGTCCACTCTCTCCATTCTTATTCAACATAGTCTCAGAATTTCTAGCCACATAAATTAGATAGGAAAAAGAAATAAAAAGCATTCAAATTGGAAAGGTGGAAGTAAATCTCATTATTTGCAGATGACATGATAGTGTACATAGAAATCCTATAGACTCCACACACACACAAAAAATAAAACTACTTGACCTAATATTTGGCAAAATAACAGAGTACAAAGTCAATATTCAGAAATCAAAGGCATTTCTGTACACTAACAATAAAATACCAGAGATAGAAACTCTTAAAAAATTTTCATTTACTATAGCAACAAGAAATATAAAGTACCTAGGAATAAACTTAACCAAAGAGGTAAAAGGCCTGTACTCAGAAAACTACAGAACACTGAAGAAAGAAATTAAGGAAGATACAAATAAATGGAAACAGATACCATGTTCATGGATGGGAAAAATCAACATCATTAAAATGTCCATACTACCCAAAGCAATTTACAGAGTCAATGCAATCCCCATTAAAATACCAATAACATATTTTACAGACCTAGAACAAATACTTCAAAAATTTATATGGAACCAAAAAAGACCCTGAATAGCCACAGCAATCTTGAGGAAGAACACAGTAGGAGGAATCACAATACCTGTTATTAAACTATACTACAAGGCCACTGTATTCAAAACAGTCTGATACAGGCATGAGTACAGACATAGAGATCAGGGGAACATAATAGAGAGCCCAGAAATAAACCCAGGTCTATACAGTCAGTTAATATTCAACAAAGGAGGAAGGAACATAAAATCAACAAACAAGTTTTGACGAGGATGTGGAGAAAAGGGAACTCTAGTGCACTGTTCTTGGGAATGCAGATGTGTGCATCCACTATGTAAAACAGAATGAAATTTCCGCAAAAAATTAAAAGTGGAACTGCCTTTTGATCCAGCAATTCCATTGCTAGGATTATACCTGAAGAATCCTGAAACACCAATTCAAAAGAACCTATGCATCCCTATGTTCATAGCAGCACTATTTACAATAGCCAAATGCTGGGAACAACCTAAGTACCCATCTGTAGATGAGTGGATCAAAAAACTGTGGTACATTTACACGATGCAATACTATGCAGCAAAAAGAGAGAAGGAACTCCTGCCACTTGCAACAACATGGATGGAACTAGAGAGAATTATACTTAGCAAAATAAGCCAGGCAACAAAAGAAAAATACCATATCCTATCACCTAATACAGGAAACTAATGAACAACACAAACAAAAGAGCAAAATTGAACCAGAGGCATGTAAACAAGGAGCAGACTAACAATGACCAAGGGGCGGGGGCGAAGTAAGGGAAAGGTCTAGTAAGGGAACTAGTATAAATGACCCATGGACATGGACAACGGGGTGGGGTTTCACTGTGGGAGAAGGGGTGGGTGGGATAGGGGGAAACACTGGGGGGAAAAGTGGGACAACTATAATAGAAAAGCAATTAAAGAATTATATCAGATTTCCAATAAGTGGCAAATTAAAAATAACTGAAGTTTTCCTATGGATTTACTAATTAAGTAGTCAGATTTTGATTTAATTGCTATCATCCTGCCTCACTATTTAACAAAACTCTCTTTGTCCCTTAAACTCATGCTGATGTTGACAGCACTGCGTGGTTTTATACACAAGTCATCTGGCAGCATCTTTAAGTCATGTTCATCGTCACTGTCCCTGGATGTCAAATTATTTGATCTTTGACTAAACGCTTTGTGAGGGATAGTGAAGCAATTCAATGTTTGGATTTACACAAAGGAATTTTCCTTTAAGGACCAACATGTCTATTTTAGACTCCAACACCCTATATAAGATTCTTCCTGCTCCTTTCTGCACTGAACTTCTCCTTAATATTTAACACAAATAGTCACTCTCTCCCTTGGTTTCCTTTCTCTCTCAGACAGCTGTTTCTTTCTCTTCCTTTTCAGAAAATCTATCTGTGACCCGTATTACCATGGGGGAATATTAATGGGACATCAGAAAGTACTTGTGGAAGAAAAGGTAGATGTTAAGGTGAAAAGAAAGATTATGTCTAAATTCTAAATTTTTAGCATGAAATATAAAATTCTCCCTCATCTCAAATCTCACTTTCTAGCTATCTTTTTCCTCCTTGAGGGCCAACCACAGAAAATTACTTTTTTCCCCTAAATTAATGATGTTGACAAAAAACAAATGTTGGTTGAGTGACAGTTTTTTAATAAGTAGCTGCCTAAAGCCTAATGCTCTAGGTATAAAAAGGTTTTGTCTCTTTATAAAAGACCTACCAAAGATAATCTTCCCATGGGCTGATCTGGCTCACCCCTCAGAACTGTGGGTCCCACTCTGTGGTGTCAGGGATGTGGGGTGAGCCTCACAGATAGCACAGTACAATTATGTATTGACTGTGGTAGGAAGTTGAGAAATACAAAAATACTACTTCTTTTTTTAGATAGAGAAAGGATTATACTTAGAGGAGCTGTGGTTCCTAACTTCTGATTGGTATTTTGACTAAAGATTTTTGACTAAAGGTGGAGACTGTGATATTTTCCATCCAAGAGTTGAAAACAAACAAACCAACAGAAGCTGGTTTTCCTCTTTTCCTCTTCTTCCCTCTTCTTCTCTTTTCTTCCCTTTTCCCCCTTTTTTCCTTCTTCATTCTCTCCCCTCCCTCCTTCCCTCCCTCCCTCCCTTCCCTCTTCTAAGTTCTAATCTGGAAGTTGGTAGGTTAGAGAAAACACTTTATCATCATTTTTGAACTCCCAGATAGTCCTGGAGAACACTGCACAGATAACAAACCCCTGGATGCTTCACTGCTCCATTCTCCTTTTGCATGTTGTTTCTTAGCCATTAGTATTCCATATAGATTTTCTATTGCAATTCTTTATTTTTGTCCATAGCCAACCCTGCCCCTGCCCCACACCTGTTCCCACTGGTACACAGAAAGCAGAGAGAAAGCACATTTAATTATGTTCTCTTTTGAAAGTGGGGGGTGACTTTTATGTTATCCTAGAACACAGCTATACAAACTTTAGAAATGAACAGACTTGAGTGAACCTCCTGGCCTGAGCAAGGACCCAGATGACTGGCAGTGGCTCTTCCAGGACAGAAAGAGACTGCAGGGCCAAGAGCCCTTTCTTTGCCCTAAGTTACTGTGAGTCGGACAGAGTTTAGACTGTAATAATGAATCTGTTTCCTTTCTGGCCCATGACCTTTTTCTAGGAAGAACAATCACCAGGTCACCTTTTTCCCATGAGCCTGATGGACATGCCCGAGTCCCAGATCATACAGAGCAAGAGGAGGGGGCATCTACACATCCCCTTTAACCTTCACCTATCCAGTCTCCTGCTAAGGAGAATGTTCAGGCTTGTCACCAATGACTCAGAGAAAGAAGACAAGTCAGGTGTCCCTGAAGACATGGATCTGAAGCAGTAAATGTCCTTAAATGCCTGTGGGCTAATGCTACATTCCTAAGGTGGCCTTATTTCTGACAACCACTTACCCACCACCACCATCTCTCCCCAAAATACCCTCTGCAATTTTGTTTTCTGCTTCCTCTGATATCTTCCCCCTGGTTTCTTCTGCAGCAAAACCTAAACATAAGAATGCTCCACCTAATAAACCTTACCTTGGATTTCTTCCTCTTATGTTTTGTAATTAGGTTGAAAGAGGAGGTCGGCAGCCGTCCGTCTCGAGAGACGATGGTGTAGCTTCTTAAGAGTCTATCTGCACCGCCGAGAATGGCTGTGCAGTCCGACTCGGGAGTGACACGGTATCTGTCTCCTCCCGTGTTGAATCGACATCTTGCGATGACGCTGGAGTGTCCTCTCCAGTGAAGCTGAAGCTACAGAGCCTGGGCAGGGTGATATGGAGGGTCTGCTGTTGCCCATGCAGCAGACCCCCCCTCTCTTCGCAGCTGAAGGGTCCAAGGGAAAGACGGAGTCAATACAGCTTGGCTTCAGGTGCGCCGCAGGAGTTGCCGGTGTTGACTACAACGTCAAACCGCCTTAGGGACTCCGGCTCCGGATTTTCTGTCGGGGTTTACTTCCTTAGCCTTTCCCCTGAAGAGGTATGCCGCAAGGCAGCGGAGGTTTTTTGGAGTCAGAGTTTTCCTTCTCTGATGTGCCCTGACTGGAAGATCGAACCAGCGACACTTAGCTCGCAGGCCGACGCTCAATCCACTGAGCCAAACCAGCCAGGTAAATGAAAGAGGAGGAGGTAATGGTTTATACGCATTTGCTAGATAACTCCAAGAATCTGCAAATTTTAAGTTTAAGACACAGAATATGAGTCATATCAGAGGGATATGCTTCCCAATATGGCCTTATTTGCAGCAGAGTGGTGTTTGAAAAAATGTATCATTTAATATGGCTTTGCAGAGAGATTCACTGAAACCTCAAGATTTCCTGGCACAATTGGTAATACTGTAATCAGTGATATACAGAGTTGAGGCCCGTTGAGAGCAGAAGCATGAAACATACTAATGTAATTGCTTTTCACCTAAGTGAAACCCTTATCTTTACTTACAGTAATGCTTCTGCCTCCAGACTCCCCAAACATAGCCAGATTCTCTGCTGATGCAGAATTGTGTAATTCACTCCCAAGTAGCTCAGGGTGCACTCTGGCTGCTGAAGCTCCGAGCTCCTGGAAATCTGTTTTGACATTGCAGTTCCTGGCTTACAGATTACAAGCTATTCTTTTTAGCTGGAAGTGAATAGCGTTCTTAATTCAATCTTGATCTTTTCACGGAAACAGTGTTAAATCTTTCCTTGCCTCCTTCTGAGAAAGGAGGAAAGAACCTCCTATAGCCAAGGACACCTAGGGGAAAGATGCAACTGAGAGGAGTATGCTTCAAGGAAATCTGAAAGAAGGAAGTCGGGCTTTCTTCTTAAAGAAATTGTAGTTCCAATCAGGGTACCTGGAACGGGCAGTGAGCAGGTGTTTCCACTCCCAAACTCTGAAAGATCACACCCCCTCCCTCCTACAGCAGTTCTTACCCAGCACCCCCACTTCCTCAGACATTAGGCTCCTCTGCAACCCAGATGGGCTTTGCTTTAACCACTCTTCTGACTGTAACACTGCCTCTCCACTTTTTCTATTTTACCTAATTTATCCTTCTCAGGGCTGTTTATTTGACTCTGAAACAAATTATTTTAATATTTCTGGCATTCAATTTTTTTCCAGTAAGTAATAGTCCTTCAGAAAGCTGCAATGAAATGTTTCCAAAGGCAGGAGTGTTCTGTGCTGCTTTTCTGTAGCTCCTTGGTCACAGTTAGGCTGATGTAGGTACAGCAGTGTGCTTATAAACTCACTCTTTGGAAAGAAAATATTCACAGTGCGTGCTGATCTCTGGGGTGTGAATACCCAACCAGAGCTAAAGTGAAGCTACCAGTGTGGAGTCACTGAGTACAGTGCACCATCAGGTAGTACAAGCTGACTAGAGCAAACTGTGTCTCACAAATATCCCACTTATAGTGATCTTCTGAAATTAAATTATTACAGCATAGAAATGTAAGGAATTCAAATTTCTGGTGTCTTCCCAAACTTGATTAAACAATTCCTCCCCCACTTCTTCATTCCAACCCTTTTTGTGTGGAGGGATGGAAATGGTAAAGAGGTTAACCATAAGAATGGAAAGTAACATGAAATCCAATTAGTTTTATTTTGCTTTCTCTTTCTGTTAGAAATATATTTTCTTGGGGAAGAGCTAACTCTATAGAGTAATGGCGTATCCTTCCCTCAATCCCCTACGCCAACTCCACTGATCCTATTTCACCTTCCGATTTTAAGCTCCAGTGATCAGCTGTGGCACTTTAAAGATGGCCATGACTTTGCAACATTCCTCCAACAGAGAGGTGAGGTCTCTGTGTCTCCTCCTTATAATTGCTTAACCATGGACTATGGTAGAAGTGCTGCTCTGCCAGTTTCTGAGCCTGAGCCTTAAGATAATAGCAGCTCCCATTTCCTTGCTCTTGGAAATACTTGCTCTGAAACCCACCTGCCATACTATGAGAAAACCCAAACAGCCCATGGATAGATAGATTTGTGGAAGAGGAACCAAGGGCCCTGCCTAGTTCCTAGAGGACAGCCTCTATCTGAACTTGCAGTCAACAGCCAGTACATATTGGTCAGCCATGAGAGTGAAACCTCTTAGAAGCAGATCTTCCAGCACCAGTTGAATTGTGCCAGCTGATGCCACATGAAGTAGAGATGAGCTATCCTCAACACATCTTGACCAACTTGCACATTCATGAGCAAAGTGAATGATCATTGTTGCTTAAAGTCACTAAATGTTGAGATCAATAATCAGAATATTGATCAACATACATCTTTCTCTCACCACTTTACCACAATTACCTCATGAAATATTATCTGTCTGGAATGAATCTCTTCCCCTTCCCACTCTTCCAGATCTAGCTCATATTGATCCTCATGAGACATCTCAAGTGTCACTTCCTCTTCTTCTTCAGCCCTCCCTCCACTCTGTCTGGGTTAAATATTCCTCTTCTCTGTTCTGTAACACTGTGTGAGTCACTTACCATGCTGTTTAGATCTATACCACTTATCTGAAAACTTTGGGGCAAAATGTGTTTTGGAACTTATCATTTTTTCATGTTTTAGAAAGGTAATGTACATATAGTGGATATTATATAAACTTTGCAGTTGAGTCCACAGCAGCAACTTATAAACAAAACCAGTGGGCTAAGTAAAAAGTATAAATAGGAAAAATAAATAGGCTTTAAGAATTGCAGATAAGATATTATCTACTAGTGTTCTAGATTCTAGATCAATTATCTTTCTCTTCCACTGAGTATTGAATCCTTTGAAAACAGAACATGCTGCCTATGTATAGTTCCTCTGCCTGACACAATATAAGGTTCCCAAATGAAACATGCTGAATTCATCACACACACACACACACACACACACACACACACACACACATACACACATATCACTACCAACCACCACCATCACCACATGGGTTATTGACACAGACTGTACTTCTGGAAGCATGTTTGTTTCTGGAAAGGCTGCTAAACCAGAAAACACCTTATACCTCTTGCCTTGGAATTATTTGGATCAATGGTGTGAACTAAAAGTCCTCTGGTTAAGTATTAGGTGATGGGGTTTGACTGAGAAAGAAAAAGAAATAACCATAAAATATTAGATAATAAGATTTAAACTTGAACGACTAGAAAATTAAATTCATGTTATATCTATAGGACAGTGATTTTCAACCAGTGTACCACAAGAATTTTTAAAACATGTAATACCTGACTATTTATTCAGGTGTACTGACCTATTTTCCCTTAGACTTTCAAATTAAAAAATGACAACAGCCTATACAATAATAGCCGTCCAGTGTGAATGAAACAAATTTATACTTATATTTTGTCAAATTGGAAAAAATACATTTTTGGTGTGCCATAGAATTTTAGTAATTAATTTATGTGTGCTGTGAGATGAAAAAAGGCTGAAAATTGCTGAAATAGGATATAAAAGCTGTTTCACATCCCATATACTACTTAAACTTCATTTACTATTTCTGAATTAGACAATTATTTCAAATCAAAAACTATGTTTCATTTAACTTTGTGCCTCTGAGTAGACAAAATATCAGTGATAACACATTAGATAATTCTCTCAAAGTATTTAGATGATGAATAAAATTATTTTATTACCCATCTCTAGCTCCTCTGCTTAGTTTAATATGTGTTATCTCAGTGTTTAATTGAAGATAATGAATTTTTACTACTTGAGAACAAATCATGGCAACACACATCCTGAAGTTTGCAAGGTCATCAAATGCTTGAATATTAGCCTTTTTATTCATCTAAGAATATTCCATTTCCATATGATTGACACTTGAATTGTTTAGTGACAAAGCTGTGTCAAACTTTTAATTAAATTCTTTTTTTTAAATTAACTGAAGTACAAACAAGAGATGTAAAAAAAAGGAATGAAGAATTTACAGCTCTTGAACATCCAAATTCCATTTATGTCTGAACAAATCTGAAAAATTAAATGGAAGGGGAGACAGTGCACACTACCATAACTAAAACAGGTGCCACTTACACTTCTCCTGACATAGGGAGCTAGGTTTCTTTTTGTAATCTTTATGGAAATTGTCAAAGAAAATCATTCAAAGCCCATGCCTGGCATGCAAAATCAGGTAAATTAATTAGCATCCTTGACACATTGCCAGTTTCATATACTAATGCATTAGATTTGGGTGCTAGGTAGAGCTTTGGAGTTCATTGCAACCATATAAAGCTGAAGTGGCTTTTTATTATTTAGGAATAACTTTTTAATTTATATCAAACAGTTCTTTGTGGGCAGGCCCATTTTTTTTCTATGCCAGCTGAATATTCAGGTTTTTAGTTTAGTTCAATAATAAAAAAAATCAGTCATGGAAATGGTTTCTATAAAATCATGAGCACCAAATATCAGGCCTACATAAGTCTAAAATGAGATCAGGATGTATATAAAACTGCTAAAACAGAGTTTAGAAAGAATCTTAACTTTTTCTGCTCTACTTATTGCTAGATGCTATACCAGACATCATGTGTGATTGCTATCACTAGCAACCTTTGTATATGAATACAATTTCTTCCTTTTTCTGTTTTAGTTCATTTTACCTATAGATTTCTGTTTATAGAATTTCAGAAAACCTTTGAGACAGTGGTAACTTAGGAAACGACAGGATCAAGGTTGGTTATTATTCTAGAAGCTACAATCTGAAGCTGTTAGTTTTCCCACTTGAATTATTCTAGAATGAGGAACTGCCCGTGTGACTGAATATAGCAATTTACTAACTGGACTCTTGGTTATGCACCTCCCACACACACATTATGGTCTTTGGCCTCGCGATTTTAATCTCAGAATCTAATTGTCTAGACATTTTTAAATTTGTTAGCCACCAGTACTCATTAGAGAGTCAAATGGAATAAAAAGATATACGAAGCAGTCATTTAGGAGAAAATCAACAGAAACTGATAATTATTGAAATCAGTTAATGAAAGGGATGAATCAAAGATTAAACTAATCTCAAAATTGAGCTTAACAAACATTTATTGTGAGAGTTATTTATCAGTCTGACATAAAATGCTGGAGAAGGGCACAGTATTATATCTACTAATGAATCTGTAACATATTCTTTCACAGTAGTCAAATAAAATATATGGCTTATATGGCTAGAAAGACCAAATACCTTGAAAAATGTGAACTTAATCCTTAGAATCTAAAAATTTGATGTGTTCAAGCTTCTTCCTTGAAAATTCCATTTGTCTACATGTGTCTCTCTCCCACATAGTACCAACATCCTTTTCTGGTAAAAACATTGTAATGCACTAATGTCCCACAGCCACCTGAGAGACCCCAAGAGTAGGGAGATCCCAATAGAAGTTGGATTTTCTGATCACTCTCAGGATGGATCCAGCTAGAAGCCCAGAAGACCTGCTCATCAAGACAAGGAATGTGGCTTTCTGATTTTAAGATGAGAGTGACCGAATTTAGCTATTCTTCTGGGATTCATATATTAATTAAATTGCTCTCTGTGTAATAACAGTAAAAGCATGGAATTTCTCCATCTGCAGAAGGCTCATGAGTTATTTTTGTACATGTGGCAAAAAAACAAGTTATAGCCGTGCCCAGACCAGGGGCTGCAGTAGCAGGGGGAATGGGTCACACACTTTAGAAAGGACTTCTAATGTAAATAACATGATTGTCATCATTTTCAAGTTCCAGATTTGTGGATAGTTTCTGAGCACAAAATGTTTCTATTTATTAATATTAGTGCATTAGAACTCTGAAGAGAAACAGAACTAGTGGGATGTATAATATAGAGAAAGAGATTTATCATAAGGAATTGAATGATGGAGTCTAGGAGGTCCTGACAGTCACAGTGAGCAAGCTGGAGACTCAGGAGAGCCAATGGTGTAGTTTCAGTCTGGAGGCCAAAGGCAGGAAAAACTGATGTCACAGCTCAAGGCAGTCAAGGAGAACAAAAAAATCAGGTGCTCTTTTGTTCTATTTAGGCCTTGAACAGACTGGAAGGGCCCACCACACTAGGGAGGGTGATGAGTTTAATATTAAAACTCATTGAAAACTCCCCTCATGGAAACATCCAGAATAATGTTTGACCAGATACGTGGCCATTTCATGGCTAGTCAAGTTGACACATAAGGTTAACTATTAGTATTCCCGTTGGATAAGTTACTTTTGATAACCAGACTTTATCTAATCAATGTCATAACCACAGTCTTCCTATTATGAAGCCTTCTGGAAATAGGAAATAAGATTAGAGTTGCTGAAGTCAGCTGTTAGTATCAATATTGTGATTAAGAGGAGCTGAGAACCCAGGACTTGGAGGGAAAGTCAGAAGTAAAGCCTAGGTCTCCAGGAAAAAAAGGCAGTCATTGTAGCCTCACCAACCCCTTAAATGGGCCAAATTAAGCAAAGGAAAGAGTGTTATACCCATAATTATATTTCCAGAGACTAGGTTAAAAATTACAAATTCTTATAGTATAGAATTGATTTAAAATATGCTTATCAGTTAAAGATCCAAATACGAGGCTATCTTAGCATCTTTTTACCGCCTTTACAAAGCATTTACTGAATGTAGTAATTATACTGTGGCTTTAAGGAAATTTGTAAGATACATTGTAGTTTCATTCCCTAGAAGTTTCTTCTCTCCAAATCAATAGAACCAGTAGCACTGGCATATCAATGGCTAAATATATTGACTATCACTCTTGGCATGGGAAAAATAGTGAGGTCATCATCTATTTCTTTATAATGCATCATGCAAATCATGCCTTATATCAAGCATACCGATTAAGTTGTGGTTTCTTAGACTCCTTTTTGAAGAGTAAGCTATATAAGCAATTCCCATCTTTGTTACATAACGTGTCCTTAAAATATATTTAAGAAGTGACATAGTCAAAGTCAAAGAGAAGAAGTTAGTGTGTTTGTGTGTAGGTTATTTCCTTGAAACTAAAACTTTATAAAAGTCTTAATAATATTTTGCCTTTTAGAAACAATTTTAACACATTTCCAACATTTAACGTATCTCTAAATTTTAATTTTGTTCTATTTCTTCATAACTAACAGCCCGCTGAATTCATTAAGCATCTAATTGGGGCTAAAAAGTCACTGCTTCAGCTTATCTAATGATGATTTCAATTAGGTTGAGTTCATAAGTGCTGTGCTGTTTAATGCTAGTGTAAGCACTTTCAGTTCTCCCATTGTACATTTATTTTAATAAAATACTAAGGGCAAAAACATTGAAATTTCCAGATAACTGGACGAATACTGCTAAACAAAGACAGCCAACCATGTGATAGCTTAAAATGCTTATCAGCTAAGGGCAAAAGTTTAAATTTTGACAAAAGGCAGTTGGGTTTCAATGTGCAACATGTGAAAGGGCAGGGGTTCAAAAGCCTATAATATGGAGGACCAGGAAGCTATTCCACAACCACACCATCAGTTCAGCAGATCAGTCAATGAGGTATTTATACCTGCTGTTGAGGGGAGTATTTAGGGAATGTTGGGTATTTTTATTTCAATAACGTAAACATCCTCCATGATAATTCTGAGTGGTAAGCACATATGTTAAGAAAAAGATTATAGCTGTACATGTTCAGAATATCACTTTTAATAAAACAATACTTATTAAGACAGCAAAGATAAAAGTAAAGGCTTTACCTAGCATGGAGTCCCGAAAAATAAATTATAAAAAACATTACTGTTATTGGGTGCCTTGCTTATTAATCCATTCAGTCTCAAGGCAGGAGCCGCTGGGCTGGCTGGGAGTGAGCGCTGGACACCTGCTTAGAACAACATACCAAAAACACAAGGATGTGGTTTGAGAAGCATGTTCTACAGTTGGCTTTGCTTTGCTTTGTTTTTAGTAACAGTATCTAATTGATATTTTTCTCTTTTTATTTATTTCTTAAATATTTTATTGCTTAAACTTCAAATTATATAAGTGGGGTGTTTTATGTTTGTCTGAAGAGGTTAAGAATATTAAGAACTGCTGAGAGCCCTGATTGGTCTGGCTCTGTGGGTTAGGTGTCATCCCACAAACCAAAAGGTCTTGGGTTCTATTCTCCACTGTGTTATAGGCCAGGACCCTGGTTAGGGGCATGCCAGAGGCAATCAATTAATGTTTCTCTTACACATTGACTTTTCCCTCCCTTTCTTTCTCCCTCCCTTTCCCTCTCTCTAAAAATAAATATGTAAAATCTTTAAAAAAGGAACTGATGAAAAATATTGTTCTATTACCAAACGATGAAACTTTAGAGGCATTTCTAATTTGCAAAAAATTAATATAGGCAATTTTTATGTAATATATTGTATAAAGGTAAGAGTAACATGCAATTTGTTAAATAATCTACTTTGAATTTATAGCCAAGCTTAAGTAGAGAGATTACTTAAATGTACCAGGAATTTTGCCCAGGCCTTGGCATCAGAAAAGAATTTCAGGGAGCACAAGAATAAGAGAGAATCATCTTAGAATTGATTGGTTTCTTAAGATATATTTAGACTAAAGTTCAGTATTTTAGTGAATTTTAAACAAAGCTACTCTGGGTGAACCGGGAGTATATTACTTGTGGAAGAAGCTTCATTGTATAAATGCTAAAACTTTACCCCAGAGTCATAAATATTTGTCTTTGTCTTCCCCTTTTCCCGTCAGTCCTTTTGATTTTTCTTATTTTTAAAGTTCCTTTTTCCAGAGTATAACACTATCTACTTTTAACTACGGAATCTCACACAGCTTGCCCTCCCTCTCTGCCTGTGTCCTGCTCTCACTCTGCCTTCCTCCATACTTAGGATCCCCCTAGAGACACAAATCGAGCCCATTATCTCCTTTTATTTTTCTGACACATTTCAGCAGAGAAGTCTTCCCCCCACCTCATGGTCCTGGCAGTGGCCCCCAGCTGTTCCCCTAGCTGGCAGCAGCACACAGAAATAACAGACTTGAACAGAACAGTCCTGACCTTAACCTCATTATGCACCTCACTCGAGGCTGCATTAGCAAAAACAGATGGTCTGGCTGCAAAGCCACAGATGCCTATCAGGTGCACTGTGGGCAAACGTGTTCTCTAATCAGGACCCTTTCAAGTGGCATCTGCTTCTATCTCCCTGTAGGTATAGGTAACGATTCAAAACCTTCTGTACATTTCCTTTTGCATGTGGGGTCTAACAACACTCTCCCAGAACAGTTTCCAGTCTAAAACGAGCCAGCTTACCCAGGCCAAGACAGAAAAGCAAGCCACATGACTTCAGCTTAGAGACTTGCAAAGGGCACATACACATTCGGCCTTTTCTTGTGTGTGTGGAGCCAAAGTTTGGAAGGAGGTGCAGTGAAGCAGAAAGGGGCAGTGGCAGGATTTTCTGCTTCTGGTGTCACAGCAGTTGGCCCACCAGCTCAGGGGAAAATATGTGTTGTGTCGGCAGCCGTCCGTCTCGAGAGATGATGGTGTAGCTTCTTAAGAGTCTATCTGCACCGCCGAGAATGGCTGTGCAGTCCGACTCGGGAGTGACACGGTATCTGTCTCCTCCCGTGTTGAATCGACATCTTGCGATGACGCTGGAGTGTCCTCTCCAGTGAAGCTGAAGCTACAGAGCCTGGGCAGGGTGATATGGAGGGTCTGCTGTTGCCCATGCAGCAGACCCCCCCTCTCTTCGCAACTGAAGGATCCAAGGGAAAGACGGAGTCAATACAGCTTGGCTTCAGGTGCGCCGCAGGAGTTGCCAGTGTTGACTACAACGTCAAACCGCCTTAGGGACTCCGGCTCCGGATTTTCTGTTGGGGTTTACTCCCTTAGCCTTTCCCCTGAAGAGGTATGCCGCAAGGCAGCGGAGGTTTTTTGGAATCAGAGTTTTCCTTCTCTGATGTGCCCTGACTGGAAGATCGAACCAGCGACACTTAGCTCGCAGGCCGACGCTCAATCCACTGAGCCAAACCAGCCAGGGTAAAGGGGAAAATATATAACACTGCTAAACTAGAAGACAACGTAAGAGAACATATCCATCCATATGATGTCTAAGAACAGGAAAAAACTCATATACAGTCACAGAAATCAGAGCAGTCATTACTTATGAGGAATGAGTGTTGACTGGCTGGGGGAATAAAGAACTTCCTGGGGTAATGGAATGCTCAGTACTTTGATTAGGTTATACTCACATGGATATACAATTGTCAAAACTTATCAAATTGTTGGCATGTCTTTTTTTATTGTAAGTTCCATTAGAGCTAGTACCATATCTTTGTATCACCATTTTATATTTATACTGAGTACCGTACATGAAACATAGGTATGTGATAAATATTCATTGAAAGGGAAGAAGGAGGAGAAAAAGAATAAAAGGAAATGAATGAAAAGCTTAAGAAGCCATGTCGTTGTCCTTCCCCATTTGAGGTAGAAAGGAGTGCTGTTTGTCAAACCTCAACCCAGCTCCCATCTTTATTTCATTGTCATAGCACGAAGTTTTTCAGCCTGATTAAGACAAGCATTGCCAGATAGTAAACGTATTATTAAATATCATGATTAAAATAATGTGCTATTGATGAAGGCATAGATAAACAGATGCTTCAAAATCTTCCCAAAATAACACATCACTTCCAATCTTATTTCAGTGGCCCAGAGCAAGTCTTATGAGTAAGAATAGTATCAGTGCTGGCACAGTAACCAGTACAGTTTACCACAGTATGAGTCTGTCTGTCTTTTTTTTTTTAATCCTCACTCGATGATATGTTTATTGATTTTAGAGGGGGGGTGGAGAGAAAGAGAAATATTGATGTGAGAAAGAAACATAAACAAGTTGCCTGTCATATGATCACTGATCAGGGATGGAACCCACAACCTAGGCACGTGTCCTGATCGGGAATCAAACCCACAACTTTTTGGTGTATAGGACAACACTCCAACCAATGGAGATGCACAGTCAGGGCTTTTTTTGTTTTTTTAACTTTTCAGAGACAGTAAGTGTTTAGTTGATGGAGGAAGAAAAATCAAAAACAACTTAAAAATATAAGGCTAAATAATGCCAAGCTGCTCACCTGACCTTAGAAAGTGACTTCACTGTCAGGAGGTTTGTGGAAGGTGCTGGCCCTACAAGCCTGTGCATGGAAGAGGCACCCAGGCCCTCAGAAGCAGACCACAAACAGTTCCTGCAGCCCTGCCCTATCTCTGCAAAGCTCAGAGCTCAGAGACCTCCATACAGCCCCCAGGAAATCTCTACCTGGGAGATATCACAGTATAATTCTTTCAATGTGAATGTTTATAAAGATTTTTTGGTGATACTAGAAATGTTTTATAGTGTTAAAGAAAAAAGGCAGGAAGCTTGTTAATATTAATCATGTAAATACAAATTCATTTTTAAAGACTAACAAAATATGCCTTTTCAAAATTATAATGAATGCTTTTCTCTAATTTTCTTCAAAAATGTAAAGCTTCATTTAGTAATAATTGAGCATCAATAAAACTTCACGTTTAAATTGTATAACTTGATAAGTTCGACATATGCATACAACTGTGAAACCAAAACCACAATCAAGAAAATGAACATATACATTATACATAAAAGTTTTCTCTTGTTCTTTAAAAAAATCCATTTCTCCTTACCTCACCCACCACTATTCAAAGGAAACCACAACTATATATGCTTTATGTCATTATACATTAATTTGCATTTTCTAGAATTTTACTTAAATGGAATTATACAGAAAAAACATCTTTATTGCTTTAATTTCTTTCAATAAGCATAATTATTTTCATATTTATTCATGTTGTATGTATCAGTAGTTTTTATTTATTGCTGAGTATTATTCGTTCACCCACAATTCATTCATCCATTGATGGACACTTTGGTTATTTTCAGTTTGTTCTTACTACAGATAAAGCTATCATAAAGATTTGGGTACATCTATTTGTGGACATGTGCTTTAACTTCTCTTGGGTAAATTCCTAGGAGTGCAATGACTGGATAATTGGGTAGGTTTATGTTGAACTTCCTAGAAAAATGTCAAAATGTTTCCAAAGTGGTTGTGCCATTTTACATCCTTACCAGCAGTTTATAAGAATTCTAGATACTTCCCATCTTCAGAAATAATTTTGACTAGTCCTTTTAAATTAAAACATTCTATTGGTTTTTATATTTCCCTTAATAAGATATTAATCATCTTTACATGTGCTTAATTGCCATCTATATATCTTACTCAGCAAAGTATCTGTTCAACTTTTTTAAAGTATATTTTATTGATTGTGCTGTTACAGAAGTCCAAATTTTTTCTATCCTTTGCTCTCCTGTGCCCAGTACCCCCCTTCCCTCCAGAAATCCCACCCCCTTAGTTCATGCCCCTGGGTCATGCATATAAGTTCCTTGACTTCACTCTTTCCTATATTATCCTTAACTTCCCCCTGTCTATTTTGTACCAAACAATTATGCTTCTTAATCCCTGCACCATTTCCCCCTTTCTCCCATTTCCTCCCTCCAGCTGATTACACTTCAAATGATCCACATACTTATGATCCTATTACTATTCTGATTTGCTCAGTTGGATTTTGTTTTTATTTTTTAGATTCAGTTGTTGATAGTTGTGAGTTTGTTGTCATTTTAATGTTCATAATTTTGATCCTTTTCTTAAGTAAGTCCCTTTGACATTTCCTATAATAGTTTGGTGATGATCAAGTTTTTTAGCTCTACCTTGTCTGAGAAGCACTTTATCTGCCCTTCCATTCTAAATGATAGCTTTGCTGGAGAGAGTAGTCTTGGTTGTAGGTCCTTGCTTTTCATCACATTGAATACTTCTTGCTAGTCCCTTCTTGCCTACAAAGTTCCTTTTGAGAAATCACCTGATAGTCTTATAGGCACACCTTTGTAGGTAACTCTCTGCTTTTCTCTTGTTGCTTTTAAGATTCTCTCTTTATCTTTCACCTTTAGCATTTTAATTATGATTTGTCTTGGTGTGGTCCTCTTTGGGTCTAGCTTGTTTGGGACTCTCTGTGATTCCTGGACTTGTATGTCTATTTCTTTCACCACATTTGGAGAGTTTTCCTTCATTATTTTCTCACATAAGTTTTTAATTTCTTGTCCTTCCTCTTCTCCTTCTGGCTCCCCTATGGTTCAGATGTTGGCACATTTAAAGTTGTCCCAGAGGTTCCTAAGGCTCTCTTGCTTTTTTTCAATTCTTGTTTCCTCATTCTGTACTGGTTGACTGATTTTTTCTTCCTTATATTCCAAATCATTGATTTGAACCCCAGGTTCCTTCCCTTCACCATTGGTTTTGTGTGGATTTTCCTTTGTTTCACTTAGCATAGCCTTCACTTCTTCCCTTATGTATTTGCTGTATGTGAGCATATCTGTCGAGCCTGTGAGCATCTTTATCACCAGTGTTTTGAACTCTGCATCTGTTAGGTTAGCTATCTCCTTCTCTGTTAGGTTAGCTACCTCCTCATCACTTAGTTCTCCCACTAAAACCTTGATTCATTCCTTCTTTTGGGCCATATCTCTCTGCCTCCTCATCTTGACAGACTCCCGTGTTTGTTTGTCTCTGTGTCTTAGGTAGAGCCGTCACTCCTGTTATGTTGTAAGGGGCAGAGCCTTAGGGATTTATCAGTACAGGGCGACCCATTTTACCACCTTGTGGTGCTGTGGAGGGGGGGAGGCATCCAAGAGGGAACAATGCCACTTGCTCAGCACTTGTCCCTTTTCCAGGCACTTCTTGCACTTTGTATGGGACTGGCACCTCTCTAGCTGTTGCCCTGGCTGTCGTTCCCAGAGTGGGTGGGTGTGTGGATGTTCTAGGACTGTGGGAGCCCTTTAAAAAAGCAGTCTCTGCTGAGAGTCATGCAGTTTCTTCCTCTGCCCCAATCTCCACTGGTTTTCACAGTCAAAAAGCAATGAGGCTTTATTTTTCCTGGCACTGGGACCATGAGCTATGCAGTCTGGTCTGATGCTGGGAGCCCTCCCCAGGGGTCCCTCCAGACTTTTTAAATGTGTGACTGCATTTTCTGTGGGCCTGCCACTACTGCCTCTGCTGCTGCCAGCACACTGTGTCCTCTCTGCCCTGGCTCCGCCCCGCCTACCTGTCTGGATGAGTATTTCTTTTTTGTTTGTGGGACTTCCATGCAGCTTGATTTTCTGGAACTTCTGGTTTTCTCCAGTTTTGAGGTAGTTGTATTTCTTCTTAGTTACGGAGGGAGACACAGCGTGTCTGTCTAGGTCTCCCTCTTGGCCGGAAGTCCTCTGTTCAACTTTTTTATGAGTTTTTGTATTGGGTAATTTATCACAGTGTTTTGTTATTGAGATGTAAGAGTTCTTTACATATTTAATATTTTTAAAGTCCTTTGTCAGATTTATATTCTTCAAGTATTTCATCTTAGTTCAAGATTTGTCTTTTCTTTTTCAAAAGACTGTCTTGTAAACAGCAAAGGTTTTAAATTTTTATGAAGTCCAATTAAAAAAAATTTTTACACTTCAAGCTTTTTCTGTCCTCTTACGAAGTACTTTGCTATACTCAAAACCTCTAAGAATATCTCATGTTTTCTTATGTAGTATATAGTTTTAGTACTTACATTTAAGGCTATGATCAATTTCTAGTTAATTTCTGTGCCTAAAGAGAAGTAATGTCAAGGTTCTTCTTTCTTTTTTCTATTTGGCTGTCCAAGTACCCTACACCTTTCATTGAAAATATTTTTCTTTCCTCATTGAATTGCCATGATGATTTTTAAAAGAGATCTATGGACTCTATAATTGTGTTTATTTCAGAATTTGTGTCTGTTTCTATGACCTATATATCTATTTTATTCAATTACAAGATTGTTTTCATATTTATAGCTTCATAATAAGTCTTAAAATAGAGTAATATAAGAGTTAAAACATTAGTGGGTTTTTAAAATCTTTGATGGGACTATTATAAGTTCTTTGATTTTCTACATTAATTTTAGAATAAGTTTTTTAAATTCCTACCAAAAAAAAAAGCTTGCTAATATTTTATTAGGAATGCATTGTATTTATAGATCAGTCTGGGGAAATTTGACATCTAAACAATATTTTCAATCTATAAACGCAGTACTTGCTCCATTTATTTGGGTATTCTTCAATTGCTCTAAAAAACATTTCTTAGTACTCATGAACATGTGTTGCACATGTTTTAACAACTAAACTGTTAAGTGGGACTCATGAAAGCCCACACCCCTTAAGGTTATGGATTAAGTAAGGGAACATATGCAGAGTGCATCATAAGCACACGTAACCCCACCACCAGCACCACCTGACAAACAATGAAGAGGACAAATTTTAAAGACTGGGTATTTATTATAAGGGATATTTAACCAAATAGTGATTTCGTACATCTTGTTTGATTCCAAACTTGTTTTCTTAACCACTATGTTGTTTCTCAATCAAACACAGAGATGCTCAACATTATAGTACGCTGGTTTAGGATTTGTTTGTTAATGGTTTCAGTTCAAAAATTAACTTTAAAATATTTATGAGAATAAGTAAAAATAATCTTATTGGCTTCTCCACTCTTTCCCTTCAGAACGTCACCAATGCTCATCCCTCCATCACACAACACATTGCAGTCATTGATATTAAAACTCAGGGGTTATGCAACTGCTCTTTCTCTCAAAGTAATTATTTCCAAATGGAATTGCTAACATATGACACCTTGTTGGACCTTCTTTATGGGACTAGAATGAAATACCTTCATTCTTTAAACATGAAAAGGTTAAAAGAAGATCTAAAGTACATTTTGTGTGATGAATTTCTAACAATACTCCTATAACTTAGATATGTCACTATCTGCTAGAGTAAAATAGGGCTCAGTCTAAATAATCTATTTAATGCTCTTGATGTCATTACATGAAAAAGGCACATTCTGTTCTTTCCTGTGGTATAAATTTCCTCTTTTCTATGGATTCCTCAAGGTTGAATACAACAATGGTTTGTAGACATAAGTCAAAGGCATGGCTCAAATGCATGCTTCCCCATTTAAAACCTTTAAAATTTTTTTGTCACTTTTATGCTACTTAAGATATTTATCTTAATATTTCTAATGAAACAGAATGCAACCCATCCATCCCAGGCAGCTTATAAAGTTTTGTGTATTGTTAATATGAAGCCAATTTCTGTTTTAGTTATATTACAAAAATAAAAAGTAATTATCTTCTCTTTTTCTCGATGTCTCCCTCATGTTTCTCAAGGTTATTTTGCCAGTTTCAAGCCTCATGACAGGTTGAGGGAAGAAGGCAGGGCCCTCAGCAGTCCAACTTTCATCCTCTTTTAGGAGGAGAACTTCAGTGAGTTCACAAGGATTAGTGCTCCCAGGGTCCTCTGGGCTTGCTGCAAGCAAGCTTGTGAGGCATAGTGTGACAATTCAGGTCAGTACAGGGATCCATCAAAAATAATCTTTCCCTAGAGGATTCAAACCTTGGCTTTTTGACCATATAATACTTAACAGCCTAAGAAAAATTGGGGGAGTTAATTTTCATGTAAGTTTGCCCTGGAATTCTCACTCACACACCAAAATGTCATCCCACTTAGATAATGCCGAGGTCAAGAATGAGCTATATATGTATATCGTTAACCCATTCTCTCACATTTTAAGTTTTCCAGAATTCTGAATGTGCTCACTTTACCTCACTCCATTTTTACTTGTCTACTCAGTCGGTTTGTTTTGCTGTGTACTAGGAATTTAGAAGCAAGTAAGTCAACATCTTAGCTCAGACATTCATAGCCTAGTTAAAGTATCAGACTGTGATCAAACAATTCAGACTTTTAAATCAGACAGTCTGGCTTCAGATTTTTGCTTTATCATTCATTGGCTATGTGACCTTGGAAAACTTACCACTCTAAAAGCCCAGGTGAGAATGTACACTGAGAGGAGACTGTTTGGGGACCTACATCTATGTCAGCCTATAGTGCCAATATATCTTTCCTCATCTATAACATGGAGATAATAAATCACCTACCTTATAACTTGTAGTAAGAATTAAAAGAGATAGTATAGATAAAATGAACACATAGTACTGCCATTAACTATTACCCATACAAAGAGGGTAATAAGAGCTAGATAGTTGGTTAAGGATATGCAACTGAGCTCCAAGATAACATCTGAACTACAACCACGAAATTTTTACAGGTAAAGTAGAGGAGAAAGAGAAAATAGGCTTAGTGGGATAGTATTTCTTTTAGAATCCAACAACAAAGGGAATAAAAGAGAAGGCAATTTTACAAGTTGGCTTTGAATGGCACTAAAAAGAATCTATACTCAGTTCATTAAGGCAGTGGGCAGCCATTAATGGTCTCTAAGTGGGGAAAGGACATGCCATTGTCCATGCTCAGAAGGTTGCGTCAGATGACTGCTTAAGGGGTAATTACAAGCATCTAGTGAGACAATAGAGAGGCCTGAACCAGAGAGAGAGAACTGATGACAGAGAAGGACAATGAAGCTCTGGAGCAGTTGGCAGGATCAGGGCTACTTGAGGGCAAGGACCTGCTAATTCATCTGAATCTGCTGATGACTGCAAATGTTAAGTACTTAACAAACGTCTGTTGAATGAAGAGAAGAATAAAACAATAAATAATTAATTAATGAAGATCTAGAGGTTATAAGATGTATGGTGAACTATAGCATGGGGTAATTAAAAATTAGGATGAGTATTTTTCTACACTACCAGGGAAAAAATATTTTTCGTTCAATTTCCTGCATCAGTCAGGATTTAAAATACATATTTATATTGAGGTGTGTGTGTGTTCAGGCATACACAGTGTGCGTAATGTAGATCATGATTTATAACAAATGGAGGATGAAGTCTTATAAATGGAAATTTAAAAATTTCCCTTATAAACTACACATTGACCTCTACTGCATTTTTCAAAGACTAGCAGAGCCACCTGCTAACCCTTCCTCTTTGCTCCTAATAATCTTGATGGGAATATAATGTCCACCAATTTTACAGCCTATCCAAACTCAACCAAAACCAAACCCAGGGAGATAAAGGTGTGGTGTTTCCCTCTGGCTTCTGACCATCAGGGCCGCTCAAATGGCAGTATCTTCTTATGGTAGGACCCCAGGCTTTCTGTTGCATACGACAAACCTGGAATTTCAATACTTATGCTTTAGAATTTTGAAACCATAAACAAATCACTCTTTCCCCCTCCATAAAGCAGAGATAGCATTGCCTGCCTTGCAGAGTTGTTGGGGGAATAAAGTAGGATGACAAGTAGGTGACAGTGACTGAGACTTCTAAGCTCCAGGCCCAGTTCTGTGTGTTCTCCATATCCTAATTCATGTGATCCTAATGTGGTTGCTGTTATTTTTGCACTCTACATAAGATACACTTAATAATAAATGCTTAATGACTTCAGTCTTTTCTTTTTATTTTTTTTTAAGAGAGAGAGGGAAAGGGAAGGAGAAAGAGAGGGAAAGAAACATAGATTTGAGAGAGAATTATTGATCGGCTGCCTTTCTCACATGCCCCAGCCAAGGACTGGTTCCACAACCCAAGCATGTACCCTGACCAGGAATTAAACCGCAACCTTTTGGTTTACAGGACAATGCCCAACCAGCTGAGCCACACAAGCCAGGGTGGAGTGATGTGTTTTGATGTAATAAATTAAGATATATTACTCATTAGAACTGTAGGGCCCGGGGGAGGCAGAATAGCTGAGAGTGGTGCCCTAACAAGAGAAGCATCTGGAGCAGACACTAGATTATCCTTCCCAGGGCACGTGCATGAGAGCAGTGTGAGATTTTGTAAAGGTGGACAGAGGTGGGCTTAGCTACAAGCAAGCGAGAGAGTAAGGAAGCTGGCTGGAGGCAGTGTGCTCACACAAATCTGCAGTGACACTGCCTGAAAAGATAATAGCTGTGCTCCAAGACAGTTCCAGGTGTGATAAGACAAGCAGTGCCACATCTGGACAGAGCAGGGAGGCCATAGGGTCCCTGAGCCCAGGAACAAGAAAAACCCTTGTTCAGTCTTTGGTGACTCGAATGATGTGGGGATATTGTGCACATGGGACTTAAACCCCACATATTTAATATTTAAACCTCTTGCTGAAATCTTGGATTTGTTCCTTTAGTTCAGGAAAGCCAAGGTGTTCAGTGCAGCACATTGGTATCAAGTCATGTTTGACCAAAGGGTTACAGATAAAGAAGCAGAGAGGGAATATAGAATAATATGCTGAAAACATGGCTATGCTATCTTTATTCCTGGAGGCGAGTCCTATCCACAGAGGCAACACAGAATGCAAAGACCATGCAGGTCCTGCCCTCTAGAAGTTTCTAACTGCCATATGCTAGTAGAATAGTGGAAAGAGCAGTTGACCAGGAGTCAGAAGCCACAGATTCTGGCCCTGATGCCAATGCTCTCTAGAAATGAGCTTGGAAACATTTACTCAGCATCTCCAATCCTCAGTCTCTTCAATTAAAAAGGGTAATTATTCAAATTTACCTAATAGATTCATTAAGAGGATCAAATAATACTAAGAGCTAACATGTATGTAAAATGTACTCTCCAACAGGCACTGTTCTAAATCCTTTTTATATGTCATTTGATTAATAAATAATGCTCTCACATATGTATTAATATTATCCCTATTTTATAGATAAAGAGTCTAAGGTACACGAGGATGAGGAACTTGTATAAAGTGATAAAGCTAATAAGGTACAGAACTGGGATTTGAATCCAGACCGTCTGCCTCAAAGTGGGTTCAACCACTGAAAAACATAAAACATTTATTCAAATGAGGGATCATGGTTTCAACAAATTGGGGTGCAGAGAGTAGATGGACATTGAAGAACTGAATAGAAACCAACTAGCACAGATTCACCTGGCACATCCCATGAAATGCTCACATCCTGAAACGATGCTGCGAACATTTCCTCAGGGGTTGCCAGTCTGTGGCACTTCCTATTAGATAAAAGAAGGCAGACATTCTGAGAGCACTGGCCTTTGTGTCAGCTGCCCTTCGCAACACAATCTCGGGGGCCTTAAGGCGTGCCAGATGGGCTCTGTTCTCAAATAGCATTCCTGCCATGGGCACGGTGTTTTAAAGCGGTGGTTTAATACCCATTATCCAAGCAGAAAGAGCATGAGCACATCCATTTATGTGTTCTCCAGTAGCTTGCAAGCTCCTTTTCCATGACAGGCACTCAAAAACCAATTTAAAGTGAGGCTGAGAAGAAGAAATTTCTTTACAGCTCAGAAGGCATTAACGGCACACAATCTGAAACAAACAAACAAACAAAGCCTTGGAGAGGTTATTGTCAGCCAAGATGCATAGGACTTATTTCTAAGTGGATTATACAGCAAGGCAAGCAAAGATTCTGGAAAAACTAACTGTACTGAATTCACACGTTTCATTTAAATCTTATATTCAATTAACTTATTAGAATCTGGTGGAATTACGTTTAAAGAATTGAAATATTATTGTGAGGATATACAACTTTCATATGGTTATGAGGTAATATACATTTGCAAATGTAGGCAATATTATTAGGAATATGTGAGTGTAGCGGTTTTTGTGGGTAACTTTTTACTCAAGATAGATTCTAGATTTAATCATACCAGAAACAAACAGATTCTTGTTGTTTTCCCAAAATAAACATACACACTCTATGAATATAAGTGTCAGGGAGTTGTAGGTGTATTTGGGTGATGAAGACTTGATAGATTTTCTGCTATGAGAGTCAGTGAGAAGTAGACTCATTCTCTCTCCTGACACAAATTTGAAACAAAATTATTTCTCCCCAATCCATATGACTCCAATAACTTCAGTGGCAGCCTTGCCAGTTCTGATGGGACACGAGGCTGTGACACTTAATGTCACAGATCTGCTTGTCACCTCTGGCATCAATTCATGATGGCCTAGTGACTGGGCTGCAGGAAAGTGTCATGCACTAATCTTGGATGTCAAAAAAAGCAGAGCTGAAGTCTTGACATATGTGTCTTTTGTCCCCATTGCTCTCCGCTGGGCTCTGGTGACTGCGCAAGAGGGGCAGCTGAGTGGAGTTTTGATTAACTGTGCTGCTGTACACCCACTCAAGCTTCACTGAGACTGTGTATTGTCAGTCAGCTGTCTCTTGGGCTCTGAATTCTCATTTAAGCTTTTGTATTTAATGGGAAAATCAGAGTTCTCACACACTCTGGAGTTTCAAATGAAGTTCAAATCAGATGTAATTTACTGTTTTATGACGGCTATGTAATATTGTCTGTCTCTGTAAGTGGCTCAGAAATGGAATTGCCTTTAATGATGATGACTTCTCATTCTCAAATTTGCATTAATATGTGTTCCCTAACAAGATAAAAACACTTTTCTACCAGGCACATCCAGATGGGGGTTATGCTCCTGCATATCAGTGTTCCTAGGTATGGAGCTGCCTTGTTGGAGCTGCCTTGACTTAACTTCTGCTGTTTTAAGGCTAATTTGAATGCATGGGGCTCTTTGGAACACAGATGCACTCTTCCTATCCTTCAAAACAATCAGCAGTTAAATTAAAACAGGCTGTGATTAATGTGGGGCTTGCATGGAGATGCAAACCAACATGTGTCTGATTGTTTAGCAACAAGCATAGACCCGCATCTCAAACTCTGGAAGTTAATATTCTCTTTAAGAGTGAATTCAAATCTTGCATCTAACAGTCCACCGGTACTACTGTTCCCCCCCCCCCGCCCCCCCCCGCCCTATAGAATTAACCATGCTCTTTCATATAAAACAATTTTTGGTGGAGGTCTGTGGATTTTACCAAGGTCTCTAAAAAATTTGAAGTATTGCTAGTCTTATACAAACATTGGAATTTAATGTCGATACCACTTAACCAAGCATAGAATCTATGTCTGGGTAGAACAATTTCCATATGAAAGACATGCTAATAGAATACTAAAATCTGAACTAGGCGAGGGCAAAGAAGTGTTTCCATTCTACTTTTCAAATCTATTTTGAGCATTTCTCAATACATAAGTTTCTGACATCAATGTGTTGACCTCTCATTGAAAAACACCTGGACTTTCCTGATATCCCCTAAAAACTCACAACACCCCCACTTTAACAGTGGGGGGTCCACATTTATACAACCGCTGATCTGAGAAGTCAAATAAACATGAAAAATTTAAGGGGGATCAATCAGGGTTCACTCAGGAAAAAAGAAACCACTTACTGTAAAAAGAAAAGAAAAGAAAGAAAAAAGGAAAAGAACATAGTTTAACATAGGGAATTGTTTAAACAGAATTGGAGAACCAATAAACCAAAACAGCAAAAGAAGCAGTGAAAGAGATAACAGAAACAGTAACCATGGAAGGCTGCCCCCCCTGCCTAGGGCCAGGGGAATGAAGGGAAGAGGTCGGGCTTTGAGAGCCTGTTAGTTTGAACCAGGGCTTCAGGGTGTGTGACTTAAGCAGCCGCCACACAGCAGCTCCTGCTCAGAAGGGCCCGAGCTTGGTTTATCACTCTGCTGTTGTTGTCTCATAATCCTTAATACTTTTTTTTTTTTAACAAGGGTTCCTCATTTGCATTTTGCCCTGGGCACCACAAACAATGCAGGCGGTCCTGGTATGACTTGTAGAGAATGGCTCTCCTTTTAGATCCAAATGTTCCAACACCAGCAATTTCATGTGATTCAACATAATAAAAGCTGAGGAAATGGGACCAAAATGTTGGGAGAAAAGTATTATGTAGCTAATACTAGAGTCTCTAAGAGGTCCACGAGACAGATTTCCAGGACTGAATAAAACTGAGATCTGAAAGCATCTGCCCCTGCCAGGAAAAAGCCACGTTGCTGGGGAGGGGCACTGACAAGAAGAGGAAGCACACAGGAATGTGCCTCCCTTCCCCCAAGTCCAGTCATCCAGGCTCCTTCTCATGTCCTGTTGGCAAACCTGAACAGCGAGACACCCAGAAAAGGAGAAACAGTGGTTTCAGAGGCCCAGGTCCAGCTTACAAAGAAAACATACAAGGATGGGCTTGGAGCCTAGAGACAATAGCTTAGAAAATACCTAATCAATACTCCACAAAACAAAGAAAGAACAAAGAACAAACATCACAGATCATTGGAAACTAAGAAATGAAGACAAAATGTAATGTGTTATCTTGAATTAGATCCTGAAACAGAAAGAGACATCAGTGGAAAAGCTAGTGAAAGCCACATAAAGTCAGTACTTTAGTTGATAATAATGTACCAATGTTAGTCTTTGTTGTTGTTGTTGTTATTGTTACAAAGTACCATGGTGATACGTGATATTCACAGCAGGAGAATTCAGGTGTGGGGTGTTTGTATTTTCTATCAATCTAAAATTATTCCAAAACAAAAATTTTATCTTGGAAAAAACTATTATAACTAATTAAAACACTGTTAAGCTAGGTGGATACAAGAATAAGCATTAAAATCACAAGTTATACTAATATTAACAATAAAATAAAAATTAAATGTACATACAATAGTACAACAACTAAAATTTCTAGGAAAAAATACGAAATCTCTAAAATTAATGTGACTTGAATATATTGAGTGTAGTGGCCTATTCCTGAAAGGGAATATTTAATATTTAAAAATTACTAAATCTTTTCTAATTAACATGTATATTTAACTTCATTCCAAAAGTAACTTTTATATAACTGTACAAAATGAAAATAAAGATCATATTTAATAATCAATATAAAAAAATTGACAAGGAAATTTTGAAAAACACAAAGGAGACTTACCTGACAAATACAGCTTATCAGTAATATTTATTAATCAAAAATATATGACTTAGGAATGGATAGAAATAGATCAGTGGAACAGGTCCAAATGTCTTGAAACAGATCTAGATAACTTAATGGATGAAAAAGGTGAAATTTTGGTTAATTTTGAAGCCAACGATTTTCTAATTAAATCAATCCAGCAAATATTTGGTGAGTGCCTACTGTCAGATACTAAGATACAATAAAGAATAAGATAAGCTAAGTCTGTCCTCAAGGAATATTCATTCTAGTAGGTGAGAAAGATGATGAGGAAATATACAGAGAAATATATTACCAACTAGTGCTATGAAAAAAAATAGAGCATGAGAATATGAAGGAGTCAGAACACCCTTTTTAATGAGGTGACATAGATGACAGAGATCTAAGTAAAAGGAAAGGTTAATTTTTACAAATATTTGAGCAAAAGGTATTTTTGAAATAGAATAAAGCAAGTTCCATAACCCAAAAGTGGGTGAATCTTGTCATGCTCCAGGAACAGAAATAAGAATAGGCAAGAATCATAGACGAGAAGGTTGGAAATGTTCAGTCAGAAAACGTCACACTTCATTGGCTTCTATTCTGACTGAGATAGGGAGCTTCTGGGGGTTGTTTGAATAGAAGAGATGTGACTTATTTTGTAAAAGAATTGCTATGATAACTTTATAGCAAATAGACCACAAGAAGTCAAGAATGGAAATGAGGTGCCCAGTTAGGGATCTATTGCAGCATTTCAGGAGAAAAAGAGGTTATGGTGGCTAGGACTAACTGTTAGAGATGGTGAAAAGTTGGATTCTCAATTTTTATTGAAGGCAGAGCCAACTGGATGTGTCTATAGACTAGGTGTGGCATATAAGAAAAAGAGTGAAATCAGGATTGATTTAAAGGGTTTGGGGCTGAGCCACTGGGTAAATGATGGTACATTTTTCTAAGATAGTGAACTTAGGGTGAAACAGGGCTTTTTTGTTTGTTTGTTTGTTTGTTTGTTTTCATTATGTTTTAAATTGGTGGGGAGCAGTTGGTGAGTTCAGTAAAATCAAGAGCTCAATTTAAATTTTGATGACTTTCTAACATTCAAGACAGCTGTTGAGGAAACGTTAATTATGAATCTAGAATTCATATGAAAGAGATAAATTTGGGAGTCATCAGTTAGAGAGGAAGCCAGAGAACTAGGCCTGGCACTGCTACACTTAGAGGCTGAGAAGCACCTAGGAAAATGGGGCCAGTGAGATGGGACAGAAACCAGGAGCCTCTGGTCTCCCTAAGGCCAAATGAATAATGGAAAAAAATAATCATCAATGTGTTAAATCCTGCTACAAAACTGAACAAGATGGAGGCTGGGGCTCAATCTCTGTAATTAGTGATGTTGAATGCCTTTTCTTAAAATATAAATAGCACAACTTCTTAATGAAACAAAGCTGAATTTATTGCTTACAGAGTAAAGGAGAGCACTGTCTGAATAAATTAAAAATTAGACATGTATTCCATTTCATATACAAAAATTTGAAAAATGAAACCAAAATATAGTATAACTTTTCTATTAATAAAATCTTGAGGGCTGCGGTGAAGAGGGAAAGTATAGCTCTTAAGTGAGATAGGAAACCCAGAAGCTATAAAGGAAAACACATAGATTTTATCTCAGCCACTGAGAATTTTCATATGGCAATAGACCTCTAAACAAACCCAAAATACATTTTTAAAAGAGGGAATGTGAAAAAATAGTGAAAAAACATATTGCAAGGAAAATGTTAACAACACACCTATATCAGGAAGCCCTTCATATTAATAAAAAGATAGAAAAGAAAATCTGGTAAAAAACCTGGCAAAAATTAGAAAAAAAAAAAGTACAAAAGAGAAAATGCAAATACCTAGTAAATATATGAAAATGTGCTTAATCACACTAACAATCTTTTAATGCAAATGAAAAAATAATGACCCATTGTTATCATCTTATTTGCAACAGTTAAAAAGATTGATTACAACCAATACTGATGAGGGTATAAAAAATGAACTGTCTCATATACTATTGGCATAAGGATGAATGGCAATTTCCATTTCTTAAATTAATCTAACAGCACCTATTAAAATTAAATAGGTGCATGCAATTTGATCCAACAATTTTAGTTGTAGTTATCTAACTTTGAGAGGTAAAAATATATATGTATAGTAATATTTATGAATGAATTGTTATTAATAGCAAAAAAAATTGGAAAAATATGAATTCTGTTAACATAAGAATAAAATAAATTTCACTAAACGTAAACTATGCAATGTTATTTTACAACTGCAAGTATTGACCAGTGAAATGTCTATGATATATTTTCAACAGGTTTATTGATATATAATTCACAAACTACAAAGCTCACCTATTTAAAGTATACAGTTCAATTAATTTAGTATATTCATGGACTTATACAACCATCACCACTAATTCCAGAACATTTTTACCACCTGAAAAAGAAGCCCTGTATCCATCCATAGTGACTCTCCATTGCCCTGCTCTGCCGCTGCCACCAAACCCCAGGCAACTACTCACCTGCTTTCTATCTATTATGGTGTCATGGTCTGGATGTTTGTGTCCCACCCCAACCTTTCCATGTTGAAACCTTAATGCCCAAACATGATGGTGTTGAGAGGTGGGGCCTCTGGGAGGCGCTTAGGTTATGAGGGCAGCACCCTCATGAATGGGATTAGTGTCCTTATAAAGAAGAGTTGATGTCATTTTTAAAATGCTTCTTGAATTTCTTTTTTTAAAAGATTTTACTTATTAATTTTTAGAGAGAAGGAAATGGAAGGAGAAAGAGGGAGAGAAACATCGATGTGTGAGAGAAACATGGATCAGTTGCCTCTGTATGCCCCCATGGTGGACCCGGCCCACAACCCAGGCGTGTGCCTTGCCTGGAAATTGAACCAGTGACCTTTCTATTTGTGGGATGGCACTCAACCAACTGAGCCACACCAGTCAGGGTGCCCCTTGAATTTCTTGAAAAAGATGACCATAGTGAAAACCTAGTACAGTATGCCTCGAAGTAGCTTCTCATTGAAAATCTGCCAGAGAGCACTTGATTGACAGTTGAGTAGGTAAAGTGGTTGGAAGTGAATGGTTCTCTGCCGTTATCCCTGGTCACTGACCTGCTGCACAGCTTGCAGGGAAGCCCGGCCTCAAATGTATAGTCTTCTGCAAGAAGCAAATTACTAGAATGAAGTGTTAAGGCAGCTTTCCATGGGGACAACAAGAGCCACTGCTAGCTAACACTGTGAGAATTAGAATGTCTGTGACAATTAGAAAGAAGTGCCTTCTCTCTAGGGGCTGCAGCTGTACCCCAGAGGGCTCAGAGGGGCAAGCCGTCTGCACGTTGAATTCCACGCCCCACGCAACCCTGAGTGAGCACAGCTGGCACAATCAGAAGCAACGGCTCCAGCCAAGTCACCAGGTCTATCAATGCAAACTAGAGGAAGGAAGAGCAAGCTGACCGTATGAGAAAGTGGCAATGCCAAAGAAACAGAAGACAGCAGAAACAAATTGTGTTTCAACCACTTCTCATCCATCATGTAGGTTTCCCTCATGGGACAGAATAATGAAGCATCTAACCTAATGAGAATACCTGTAATCTATTTTCAGGGAGATGGAAGATGGCAGCAACATTATGAAACAAGAAGAGATCAGGACAAATCCCATAATAAAACAAATACTGATTGGAATCATGAGCGTTAGACTTCATGTTTCAAAAACAGATTAATGGGGCAGAAAATAGACCCTGTGAACATACACAGACTGCAAAAGAAAATAACAAAAATGACAATTCAAGAGTAGATGACAAAGTTATAGAAGATAGGACACAAAGAAGCAACTCAAGATTAATTTAACTTCCTAAAGGAAAATACATAACAAATGAGAGAAATTTATCAAGAGTGTAATTAAAAAAAAAAAACTTTCCAGAACTTAAAAATACTCTGAAAACTTAAAAACTTAAAAGTGATATCTAGGTTCTAGAAGAAAAAATAATAAGCAGACTCTGGCATTAGAACACATGTTAATGGCATTCTCAGTCTTTAAGAAAAAGAAATTCTTATCTTTGAAAAAAAGTAAGAAAAAATTTGGAAAAGCGATTTCTTTTAAAAAGTTACTTTAACATGTCTACATGACTGGAAGAAACAGGTTTGACATTTCTTAAGGGAGAGGTGACATGGTGCTATAGAAATAAAAACATGAAATTTCTAAAAAGTACCTGAAAGACATAGATTGTAAGTATCAAAAAAATTACCATCTACTTTCTCCTTAAAATAATAAATAAATGAGAGTTGTGATCTAGAAAGTAACATAGCATTTACCTCCACTGTTGTGCAAAATTTGTTCTCCTTAAGGACCCTAATAATCAACTAATTGCAAAATCCAGTTGTCAGTTTTCAATCCATTTTTTTTCTGTGAAATTTGTTTTTTGTATAAAATTTGAAAATATCGCCCACTTCTTCCTTGAAATAGTTCCCTGCCTTAGATTCTGTAACACCTCTTTCTAAGATAACAACTGTCATAACCTGAGAAGGTCATTAAAAATCAGATTCCCAGGTCTCACTCCCAGAGATTCTGACTCTGGAAGTCTGATGTGGGCCCAGGAATCCTATATTTTAAATAAGTATCCCAGGTACCTCTGATGCTGCAGAGAGCTTTCAAAAACATGCCCCTAGTTCTCTTCTCTTTCACTTTTGCTTCTCACTCCATGTCTTTCTTTAGTTCCTGTGACACTAGCCTCCTGAAAACGGGAGGTCTTTAGGGTTCAGTGCTCACCCTGCCGAGGCTCCTTGTTCTCTGGTGGCACTTTACCCACTGCCAAGCTCTCAGCTGTCACTCACTTGTCAGTGACATCCAAGCTCTTTCCCGAGCCCCAGGTCCACGATTCCATTTGTGTTTTGGACATTTACACACAAATACTCCACTGCCACCTGAAAATCAAGATGTCCAAACCAGATTAATTAATCTTACATCCTTGAACCTGTTCCTGCTCCTAAATGCTCTCAGACAGAAACAGCACTCATCACCCAAGCTAGACACCTCAGCTTCCTCCATACCCAGCAAAGCTGTCATCAAATAATTATTATTTACCATTACAAGTACTACAACAGATTACGAATGTAGGAGAATATGTAATATAAGGAATTTAAGAAAAATTGAGGTGCTACCGGAAAATATTTCACAAAGAAAGGGACAATGAGTACGACTTTCATGTCTCTCATTTTGCAGGTGCTGGAATGGCCATAGGCCGGGACTCCCTTCAGTACCTTCCACCCCAGCACACTGCCTTATCCACATGGCAGACTTTCACTGGCTCAAATGTCAGTCCGTCGGTGATTTCATGCCTATCATGGACAGCCTGTCACTCCCTACTTTTTGGACTCTCCTTCCTTCCTGTCCTTGGCAGATTGCTAACTTTGGTGTCTGTCTACATCCTAAAATGGTTTTTATCACAATATGGTCTGGATCCACTTGTTTCATTTTTATTTTCTCTGAATCACCTCTTTTCTACCTTGGCGCTCCTACTGTGATCCTCGTTGTTTTCCATACGTGGAATCTCGTGAACAAACTGAACTAACAAGGAAAATAGAGATAGACTCAGAGATAGAGAGCAGGCTGATAACAAAAGGGGGAGAGGGCAGGAAGTGAAGTGATTGAACAAAAAGGAAAAAGGACTCATGGACATGAACAACAGTGTGGTGGTTGCGGCCAGGGGCAGATGTAAGGGGGATAAATGGTAATGGAAAAAAATCAGTAAAAAAGAAAAAACATTTAAACTTTACTGTTATTATATAAAATGGTTAAGTACTCTAACAAATAAAGATTCTTTGACATTTAGAGAGACATTTGTTTTTAAAATACAAACAAAGGGCTAACCTGAATGTCGTTTGGTGACATAAGCAGGACCAAAGTACCCCACATTAGAAATCAAAGAATCAATTCATTTTCTTACTGTTTTTTACATCTTTCTTCTGAGATAGAAGTTGAAACATTTTATTTTTTATTGTTTTAACAGTGTAATATTTCCAAGCTTTGTATTTATAACCAAGAAGTCTTCTTGAGCTTGGCTGTTCGTTGGTATTTGAATAAGAAGCGCTTTCTAAGCTGCGTTTCTGGGTACTCCCAGGGATAAAGGCAGGTGATGGGAAGGGCGCTGAGTTTTCACAGCTCTTCTCTATTCCGAGTTTCTGTTTCTTCAGCTGCTGCACCTGTGTTTGGTGTCTGTTTTCCACACCTTGTCACCCTACTGGACTGACCTTTGATCCTCTCTCTCTTAAAAGTACACCTACTTTGCTAATGTTTGGGGTCAATGGGTTTAAATTGCATAATACTGCAACCCATGAAAAAAAAATTAAAAGACTTACAAATTAATCTTATACACCCTCCTTCCTAAAATGTCCTCAGTCTTTTCACTTCACAGATATGGGCCTGGCCTATGTTCTACTTAGTCTTCTCAGTGTGATGTAAATATAAATTTTCTTAACACTTACTTTTAAACAAATGAATTTTTGTCACCCATTATACTCCTGTGATCCCTGCTTATCCAATACTCTAGCGATTCTCAGTCCTAAGTGCATAGTAGAAGGACTCACTGAGTTTATTTTTTTTTAATACCAATGCCTGGGAACTATGTTTACCAATATTAAAATGGAAATAGGGCACAGGCTTAAGGCTTTTTAAAAAAGCATTGCAAGTGATTCTAATGTGACTTGAAGTTTAGAGCCACTGTAATACTCCTTCTTGATTTTTTAATTTCTATCAAATTCCTGTTTCTGGGTCTTGGTGTTGGTCAGCGGCGGACACCAATACCCAGGGAATGCATAGGACCTCAAAAGTCACTTGGGATTAGATATTAACAAAAAGATACAATCACGATAGCAGAACTAATAAAATAGATCCAAGGTCTAATATAGGTCTCTCATCCATATCCTCTGTGCAGGAGGAATGAATTTGATTAAACAAGGATGTTTGTAGATGGAAGAGAAAAGGATGTGTAATTTGGAGAGTGAAGGGTCTTTGTGGGAGGGAAGCTAAAGGGAACAGGGAGAAATTGGGGGAGGGGGAGGGTTCCACACACTCTGGTCTGACAGAACCAGAAGGTACTCCCTTCTACCTTCTAAGGAACTCATTCCTCAGCCTTTCATCCCCATCCAGTAGGTGGGAAAAACCCAAAAAGCTATGGAAGAGTTAGTAGCTCCTGCCTCCATGGAGAAATCCCCGTGGAGTCCAAAAGCTCAAAAGCTTGCATCAGGAATAGCTGAATCCTTCCAGATTGCCCAGATTTGGGCACAGATGCAATGTTGCTATTGTTTGGATTTGGATTTTTAACTCAGATCTTCAGTCAATGATTTACTGTGTTTAGAAATCTTCACAAACCAGCTCTTTGTTTCTTACCTGCTACTTTCTTAAAACTCCAACCAATCCATATTTCTCAGCACTTTCTGATTATATTTTTTCCTCTGTTACCACCAAATCATCATCTGGACATGACTGGATGTTTTTAGTCCTTATGAATGGCTCCTGTACCAGAGTGGATGCTCAATGAAAGTTGGTTAAGCCAAAGTATGATACAAAATTGTATAAAACATTTGCTTCCAACCAAGATGGGACAACAATGCACTTACCCTCCCATCTAAAATAATCAAAAATGAGTAAAATATACAAACTAGCAGTAAACCCTATGATTGCCCCATCTTACTGCCTGAGAAAATTTCTAGGCTGAAGCACAGAGAAAGAAAACCTAGGCAGAGCTCGGCCAACTCTGCAATTGCAGAATTGCTGAGAGTCCCGTGCAGCTAGCATCTTCAGGAAAGAGTACAAGAGAGAAGAGTTGCACAGAGAGAAAACTCCAGAGGTCTGCAGAGTTGAGTCCTCGGGTAAGTACTGAGCAGCTCATATGCATGAGGCTGCTTAAATGATTAGAATGACAGTGCCTGTAACAGTGTCTGATCCCACCAGCAAAACTAGAAAACTGGAAGATTCACAGAGCATTTGGTAGAGCTCACAGAATGTACTTGGCTTCGGTAGTGGGGAATAATTGGCCTTAGAGTGAGCAGTACTGTGGTCCTGGGTAGCAAATATAAAAAGCAAGATCGAAAAGCATCAAACTGTTTCCAAGTAACTTAACTGAATCCCAGGACAAAGTCTAAGAATATTTATATGCTTTACCCAGATTCATCTATTAATATTTTTGTCTTATTTGCTTTCTTTTTAGGCATAATATACATGTTACTCTTTTTCCTGAACATTTGAAAATATGTTGTGTATGTCGAGGCTCGTCACTCCTAAGTAATTCCATGTGTGTTTCCTAAGAAAGAAAACATTCTCTTACACACTGAGAGTACAGTTATCAACCTCAGTAAATTTAACTTTCAAATAGTACTTTAATCTATTTTCTATACTTCAGTTTTGTCACTTTACCAGCCCAGAAAAATCCTCTCCTGTACTGTTTTCCCTCAGCACAGGATGCAGAACACATGCTGCACTCCTTAATCTCCCCTAACCTGGCACAGTGCTTTAGCTTTTTCTGTCTTAGATGACATTAATATTTTTGAACAATATAGTCAATGGACCGTTTTTATAGCCCCTTTTTTCCATGTGAAAATATCTTCTCAGAGCTTATCTTTGCTCAAATTTTGACATTGTTTTTACATCTGGCCAGTTAGGGCTAGAATCTAGACATACATGGCTAGAGATGCTGCGATGTACAGAGAAACTTTTTGGAACAGAAAGATCTGATAGTAAAGGGAGAGTGTAAGGGGTGTGTGTGTGATGACAAATTGAAGAGTAAGTTCTTTGAAAGCAGGTTATATACATACATATAGCTTTGCATGTACATACAGTATATATACACACAGGGTGGGCAAAAGTAGGTTTATAGTTGTATGTGAAAGTTTATTCTTATATTTTTATTATTGTATTATTTTCCATATAAACTGTATACCTACTTTTGCCCCAACCTATGTGTATGTGTGTGTACAATATACATACATCTTCTCATGTCTGTGTATATATAATCTTTGAGATGAGGCTTAAACATAGCAAAGGAATGAGAACTTGTTCTGCCCATCAACAAGAATCAAAGAATGATGGAACCCGGCAAGGGGTCTTCCTCACTGGCTGGCAGTGTGAAATGTATTATCAGCTGATTTTAGAGATGGCATTTGGGCTCCTGAATTTGAAGGAGCTGCTTAACCTCGGTTAGTCTCAGATTACTCCTCCCATCTAACACCTGGCCTGTGGGTGTTATTGTGATAATGTATGCAAAATCACTTTACAAATGATAAAGCATTATACACATGTGGTCCTTACTATTGTTATCATGGACTATTTCACCTTGAAAATAAATTCTTGAGGCTCTCAGTCTAATCTTGTGCAATTTCTCCTTAAAGAGCCATTCTACTAAGTCTCCTATGAGAGACCTCTGCTTCTGCCACGTGTAACCAAGTATCCTGTTTTCCCAGCTTGGAGGCATTGCCCCAAAGAAGTGAGTGGCTCTTAGGAAAAGATGACTAATCTCTTCCCCCTTCTTTCCTGGTGACTTAGTTTTCATATAGGCTATGCAATCCCAGGGCCCCAGGTACAGCCTGGATTCACACAGAAAGAGAAACCCATAGGGAAGAGGATGTGAAAGGAAGTCTTGGAGTGAGGGATAAATGTAGTTAGGTAGAGACAGCGGGTGTCAGGCATGTGACCATCACCAAGCATGCCAGGCACTCCTGTCCCCTTCCGCTCCTGGCTGTAGCTTGTCCCTCCTGTTTCCTACAGCTTCCTGGGCAAACACCCTATCGACAGCAGCTTTCCAGTTTTACTTTCAATGAAAGTAGACTATAAGTATCCAGAAAGCTCTTCACATTGTCCTGACTGTCATACTAAGCCTTAGTTTTTTCATCGTTACTGTATCATGAGCTTCAAAATTTAACTTTTACACAGGAAGCCCTTGTTCATGAATGTAAGTTATACACATTATCTGCTTTACTATCTACTCACAAAATTCTGCAAATCAACTTTTGGACTTAGATTTTTCATTTCTTTGGTTCTTACTGAGATGTTTTTTCAGTATAACTCTAAATACACTTGATATCTTAAGACATGTAAATTTTATATCTGATGATGACCAGCCTAAATTGGTGGACTCCAACAATGTGCAATTGTGTTCTATTGATAACAATGACCTTAGAGCTGACAAATCTTGTACTTAAAAAGTATTTATAAACACCTAAGTATATGTGAGACCTGGCAAGATAGCTAATGGTCAGGGAATCAAATTACTAGAATTTTAGCAAAACAGACTGTTAGTGAATTTATGATTATGCAAAGCTTGCTATTTTATTCTGTCTTCTAGACATAATCCACTTTTTTCTAGGCTAAATTCAAGCCTGAAGTATTTTGGAGTTTTGCCTTTAAAACGCTGCACCAGCTATCTTTCCCCAAAGGCTATCTACCTAGAGACAGGCCCAGTGTGTTTGCACGAAGCTCAGTTAAACTTCCGAGAACTCAGGAGTTTTCATTTCTTCTCTAACAAAAATTAATGGAATCTTACATTCTTTCATTTTCTTAGCAGGTAACTGTTACAGAAATGGCATGCAACTGAAGTTTTCATTTGCATATGGCTTTATCTGTTTTCTGATTTAAGGTTACTATTTGGTGTCATTCTACTAACAAAAACCAAAACTTTAAAATGTAAGGAAAAAATGTCATTTTAATGATCATATTCTGGGAAACCAAACCAAAGGGAAGTCTGAAAACGTCTACTTCATTTGAGTAAAAACAATTTTATTCATTGAAATAAAACATAAAAATGACAATAGGAAAAAATGGGCAAAAGATAAAAAACAGCATTTCACAAGAGTCTCAAATGGAAATAAAACAAAAACAAAAATTGCTTATTTGTAAATAGGAAAATGTAAATCAAAGTTACTATGTAATAAGATTTTATATCTACGAGATTTTCAGAAGTGGTAAGTATTGATAAGGACTCAGAATGACAGGAACTCATATGCCCTATTGGTGGGACTCTAAATTTGTTCAACGACATTAATAATCATAATTATAATGAAACTAGTGCTAGGTAATCTTTCAGGAGCTTTATATATGTTAAGGCACTTAATCAGATAATGGCAAATGATCTTCCTACTGGAGTCTCAACAATTCCCCTGCTAGGTGTATATTCTAGAGGAAGTCTTGTAAATGTATGGCAGGAGACTTACTAAGTTTACAGCAGTATAGTTTGTAGTAGTAAAAAGCCAGAATAATTCGAATGTTCCTCAAGAGACTAACTAGCTAAGTAAATTGTAGTCAATTCATACTGACAAAAAAGGTCACAAAATTTACGAAGTATGTCCAGAAGGTTTCCAGCCATATACTATGAAAAATAGACATTTATTGAAGATACAATATACAAGAAACATTGTACATAGGACAATGATGCCTCAGTCCCATTCAAAGTAGGCACCTTGGGACCTCACACAGTTCTCCCAATTGCCATCAGCTGCCCCGTCATATTTTCCTGAATCTTATCTATGGTCTGAAATCTCGGTCCCTTTCAAAGGTGATTTCAGTTCTGGGAAATGTCAGTAGTTGCAGGGCAACAAATCTGTGTTGCAGGGGGGCTAGATCACCTGGGTATTTGATATTTCACCAAAAAACTCTGCATGAGTGGGTGTGGTGTCGTGATGAAGCTGCCAACCACCAGTTGCCCATAACTGTGGCCTTCTGAATCATCCAAATAGTTTCTGCAGAGGAAATGTTGAAGCTTAACACAAAATTTGGTGCAGATTCATTGTTCTACTGTCATTTTGAATGCACTGGCCACATAGTACACATGCTCACTCAAAGGTGTCTACCACCCCCACTGACGAGTACAGTGAAGTGGTCATTGTTCCTGTATGTGCATTCCAGTCCACTCTCCTTGGCTGCCACGTTAACACCAATGTTGCCCAAATGGTTCTTGTTATATTAATTAACAAGACAGACCTCATATTCTCGTCGGCAGCCATCCATCTCGAGAGACGATGGTGTAGCTTCTTAAGAGTCTATCTGCACCGCCGAGAATGGCTGTGCAGTCCGACTCGGGAGTGACACGGTATCTGTCTCCTCCTGTGTTGAATCGACATCTTGCGATGACGCTGGAGTGTCCTCTCCAGTGAAGCTGAAGCTACAGAGCCTGGGCAGGGTGATATGGAGGGTCTGCTGTTGCCCATGCAGCAGACCCCCCCTCTCTTCGCAGCTGAAGGGTCCAAGGGAAAGACGGAGTCAATACAGCTTGGCTTCAGGTGCGCCGCAGGAGTTGCCGGTGTTGACGGTGTTGACTACAACGTCAAACCGCCTTAGGGACTCCGGCTCCGGATTTTCTGTCGGGGTTTACTCCCTTAGCCTTTCCCCTGAAGAGGTATGCCGCAAGGCAGCGGAGGTTTTTTGGAATCAGAGTTTTCCTTCTCTGATGTGCCCTGACTGGAAGATCGAACCAGCGACACTTAGCTCGCAGGCTGACGCTCAATCCACTGAGCCAAACCAGCCAGGGGCACCTCATATTCTATTTACCTAAAAATACAAACTGATTAAAAAGTGATGGGCCTAAAAAGCTGCTGCGGTTGTCAGAGCAGTACAGCCCAGAGTGGGAGGGAGCGGAGAAGCAGGGCAGCGGTGAGATGCCACACCCAAGTTTCCTCCACTCACCCTCTTCACCTGCTGGCACTCTGCTCCCTGCTGGCCCAGAGGAAAGACAAAGTGGAGAAGGGCAGCTCCACTCTGGGAGCAACTGCAAGAGTGGACCTGCAGCCCCAGCAGCAGGACTGCTGCAGAGTGTGTTTCTGCAAAGGTACCTCTGAAGCCCAGCCGCAGTGTGTTCTGTGCAGGGTGCCATGTAGCTGGAAGAAAGTTTGGAGCCCACTGCAAGTACAAGTTTGGGAGCTGGGGACGGTGTACCAAAGACTGCCAAGGCAACCTCAAGAATGTGTGGTACCATGCCCAGCGCTAGCAGACAATCTGACTAACCAAGCCCTGCAGCCCCAAGACCAAAGACAAAGGCAAAGCCAAGGAAGAAAAGGGAAGGGAAAGGGTTAGCAGCCAGGCCTGAATGTCAGAGCCCCTGGCCTGTCCTCCCAAGATATAACCCACCAGTGCCTTGTTACTCTTCAGCTTTATCAGTCATGCCTTACCTCATCCGTCTCCCCCTGCCACCACACCCCCAAGGGCCCAAAGTGGGGAGGGACAAGGGATATTGGGCAGCTGGAGCCTCCCTGCAAAGGGGTTTGATTTCTGTGCCCCTTTTGTTAACCCAAATGATGCCATCACTGAGAAAGAAACCATTTTCCTAATAAAAGTTTTTAAATAAAAAATATGATGGGGCAAGATTAGAAATAAATGTATATCTAGTTAAGCATAAATGTATTTTAGGAATTCATTCACATTCAGAAAAACTGAAAAAAACCAAAGGGAATTACAAAAATTAGGGGAATCATGGCCTTCAGCGGAACGTGGGAAATTAAATATTGACTGAAAATATATTAAAGAGCTTGGGTGTTCTTTTTCTGAAGCTATGTGTTGGGCACAGGTATTCATTATATTATTCTTTATACTGTATACACACACACATAACATATATATAAACATGTATGTTTCAAATATTTCAGTGTTCTTCATAAGTAAAAAAACAAAAGTGGTTTTGATTTTATTTCCTTAACATAGTGAAGGAGGCAGAAAACCTCAAGGCCCTAGAACAGGATTGTGCCTGCAGAGGCACTTGGTGTCTGAAATAAAGGAAGCTTAGGTAGACAGTTCTGAGAGCTAAGTTCACAATTCAAAGCATTCCTCTGCCCTGACCTCCGTATTCTTTTCCTTAGTTTTATAGAGGTGACTTCTCAGTGCAAATATGTAATTTAACAAGTATTTTTATTAGCATTGTCAATTCATTTTATTTTCTTGTTAGAAACTCTGCTACAGCAAATATGTCAAAATAAGACTTGATCAACATGTGGTGCTGAAATATCCCCTGCTCATTTCTGTTAGCATACTCTGTTCCAAGGTGGTATGGGCTAGAGAATTCACCTTTGCTGACTTTGTTCTTTCCTTGAGGATAGAGACAGCTGGAAAGAGTGAGTTTTCTCCTTTGCCACTTTACCAATTTATTAGTTGAGCAAGTCACTTAAACAGTGTCTCATTTTTCTCATTAATAAAATGAACATTATAATGAATATAATATCTATGAATCTATGTATCCATGTGTCTATCTACCTATATACTTACCTACTATGCATTTATTTATCTACCTACCAATCAATCACTTGGAATAGTGCCTAGCATCATGTAGACGGTGCTATGTAAGCCTTGGTTATTAGTATTATATTTTGGTCATATACAGTCTATTAGTTTTGAACAAAATTCTACAGATGACAGCTATTTGATTAAACTGTGGTTTGTCCTGTGTAAACAACATGGACCTTTAACACTTTAAATATAGAAGACTGTAAGATTATCTTATATATTTTTAAATAATTACAATGCAAATGTAGTAGACATAACATTTATTAGTGATTCTGTAAATACAGTATTTTAAACATCTTACCTAAATTACTGTGCTGTCATTACCCTTTAAAATAAAGACTCAATGAGATCAACAACATAGGGTAACTATGTGCTAATATTTTGAATTAACATTGCAAATGTAGATTCAATATGTATTTTATTTAAAGCTTAAACAATAAATGTTTCTTTTTGCTATATTCTATTGATTTTTTAGAAACAGAGCTGCTCCACACTGGATCCACTGATCTTGGTCACCTCCACAGGGAACACCAACATTGGTCACCACACAGTCCCTTTCAGCACTTGTGTAAACAGGCAAAGATACGCACTCATCAGGGGAATATGGGCCATGTGCACCCTGTTAAAAAAATCAATTTTGTTTTAAAATATAGCAATATCTTGTTTGAAGAGAAAAACACAACATCCTCCCAAATAATTTTTATTTACTATTTTATTATAAAATTTTATAAAGATTACCATAAGAAACTGTCCCCATCCAGCTGTGACACAGAAATTTTTACCTATAAACATGTAAATATGTCTATAAATAAAACAAAAATACAGCAACAGTATATAGTATTTGAAAATATTAAGAGTATCATTATCTATTATTGCATTATCTCATAATTTAAAAGTATTTTTATTAGAACCATAATTCAAATAAAGCCCATACTAGCATTTTGTTGCTATGTCTCTATGTCTTCGGAATTTATAGGTTTTTCCTTGCAATTTGCTGAAGAAACTATCATCAGTTTCCCACATTCTGAATTTTATTGGCTACATTCCCACGGTATCATGTTCATTTATTCCCTGTATTCTTATAAACTGGATCTTAAGGTGAGCTCAGATTCAGACTCAACTTTTCGCAAAAACACTACATAGGTGGTACTCTATACTTTCCTCAAGAGTCAAATATGACTGGTTGTCTCTTTTTAGATATTGAGAGCCATGGTGATCATTATTACATTCAAGATTATAAAATGATAATTTAACTCTGTTTTTCCTTTTTCACTTCCAGGCAATAGTATATTTATGGAGAGAAACTTTTACTTATCAATTTTTTGATTACTAAGACAATTCATAAAATCTAGATAAATGCTTCTAATTTCCTTTTATTTAGTTATGTGTTTTCAAAATAATGAATTTGTTTCTTAGTATATTCTAAGGGTGATCAATAACCCCCCCTTTTTGAAGTATCATTATGAACTAGTAAATTTAAACATATTTGATGAGCTTCAATCCAATGCAGCTATTATCTTATTGATGTTTAAATCGTCAATCTTTGTGAAGTAGGAACTCTTTTTAAGTATTCTTCTGAGTTTTTTGATATGTCCCTGTCATCTTCAATAGCTTCCTTGCTTTCCAGTATGTCAATATGTTACAAGCTAATCTTGCATATTTACTGTCCCAGAAATAAGGTAGTCTTATTACTCTGAAGATCTTTGGTTCCCTTAATGAGAAATGGTATTAGAAATAATAATTTAGGCACTAGAAATGATTTATCATTCTCCTAGGATTTTTCAGTGACTGGAGCTTAGAAATATATATATAAAAAATCACAAGTTCAACCCTGGCTGGTGTGGCTCAGTGGATTGAGTATCGGCCTGTGAACCAAGTGTCACTGGTTCGATTCCCAGTCAGGGCACATAACTAGGTTGCACGTCAGGTCCCCAGTTGGGGGCACGAGTGAGAGGCAACCACACAGTGATGTTTCTCTTCCTCTCTTTCTCCTTTCCCCTCTCTCTAAAAATAAATAAATAAATAAATAATTTTTTAAAAAGTCACAAGTTCATAATAGTATTTCCAATTTAAATCTAGGATTAATATTTTTACTAAACTTATATAACTGTATTTCAACTAATGCTCTATTACTTACAGTTGGAGTGAAACTTCAAAGTGAGGCTCATTAAAAAAATTTTTCCATTACCATTTAATCCCATTATACCCCTCCCCCCAGCAATCACCGCACTGTTGTCCATGAGTTCTTTTTCCTTTTTGCTCAGTGCCCCCACCCCTACCTCCCCCACCACTAGCTGTCATCCTGCTCTCCATCTCTGAGTTTGTCCCCATTTTCCCTTTTAGTTCAGTTTGTTTATTAGATTCCATATATGAGTGTAATCATATAGTATTTGTCTTTCTCTGACTGACTTATTTTACTTAGCATAATGTTCTCCAGGTACTTACAAAGGGTAGAAAGCCATAGAGAATTTACTATGGCAACCTAGTTAGGTAGTGGCAAAATTGCCAGAGATAATGCAGTTGAAAAAAGGTTCTGGTATATGAATATTAGCACCTGACCACTGTTATTGTTACTTTTCAAAATGAAAGACAATGGCATTTATGGAAATAAATCATTTCAAGGTTCTGGAGTACTTGTCTAGGAGCTCTTGATCCTAAGTAGGTTACTCTCTGAGCATCAGTTTCCCTATTACAAAAGAGAGATAAACAACACTCACTCACCTAAAGAATCTATGGTGTATTAAACAGCTCAAATATAAAGTATTATTTATTCAACATATCTCTCATTCTTTGGACTGCATATATGAGGTCTGTCCAGAATAAGTCCAGCCATTGTTAATATAATGAGAACAGTTTGCAGGACATTGATGTAACCTGGCAGCCAAGGAGAGTGGACTGGAATTTGCATGTGTGAACAATGATGACTTCACTGTACTAGTCAGTGGGGCACAGACACCATTGAGTGACCATGTGTACTGTGTGGCTGTCGTATTCAAAATGACTGAGTGAGTAGAACAACAAATCTACATAAAATTTTGTGTTAAGCTTGAATATTCCTCCACGGAAATATTCAGAAGGCCACAGGTGCAGGCAACTGGTGATCGGCAGCTTAATCATGACAACATGCCCGCTCATGCATCGTATCTGGTACAGTTTTTTGGTGAAACATCAAATAACCCAGGTGACTCACAACCCCTACAGCCCAGGTTTGGTGCCCTGTGACTTCTGGCTTTTCCCCAAACTAAAATCAGCTTTGAAAGAGAAGATATTCCAGACCACTGATGAGATCCAGGAAAATATAACTGGGCAGCTGATGGCAACTAGGAGAACTGTGTGAGGTCCCAAGGTACCTATTTTGAGGGGGACTGAAGCATCATTGTTCTATGTGCAATGCTATTTTTACTTTGTATTTTCTTCAATAAATGTCTCTATTTTTCATATTACATGGCTGGATACCTTCTGGACTGACCTTGTACATACTCATTTTTTCCTTACTCCCTACTAATTCTCAAATCAACTTAAACAAAAAAAACAAAACCCAGCTTTTTAGCATGACTACCTTTCAGGGATAGTGCTGCAATAAAGAGAAAAGAAAATAGAATGTTTAAAATTTTTACATAAAGGAAAAATATTTTTTAATTATAAGTGGGCATTATATGAAATTCCTATTACCTTTTCCAATCTTTCTCGCCTTCCTTTCTCTCTCTTTCTTAAATACTGTGGTGACTCCTCTTCCTTGATATATATAACCATTAAGTCTTTTAGACTAGTCATTAATTCCTAACATTCCTAAGTCTTATCCTGATTTACATATAACAAAATTCATTCTTTATGGAGAATCATTGCCCAAATAGAAAAAACACCATCTGCCTTGTGTCTTTCTAATTTTCTTGGCTTGTAGTAAAGATTCTGTCAGTTATTCATCCGTTCACTTAACAGTATTTTATGTGTTAATGTGTGTCTAGAATTATAAAGGCTAAGCGTTTCAGTGTATATTCAAATAAAGAAAATGGTAATCTTTGAAGCTTAAAATTTAGTTTGGGAAACAATACATACATAAAACACATAGTAAAAAATTTTTGGAAAAATAATTACTTAGAAAACAAAATACTACCCTGGGATGTTAACCTAACAAGGATTAATGGAGAAAATCCTGGTTGGGCCTCAGAAAAATACAGGATATGAAGTAAAGAGAATTTTCAAACATTATTAGTCACTGCCTAATCTCTTCCCTCTTCTCCAATTTTGCTTAAATGGCAAAGCTTTAGGATTCAGGAATTTCTGTAATTTTCATAACCCCTTAGCCATTCCTAAAGTTAATAACCTAGTCCAGGCTTTCTTCTGGTGTTGCCTTCAAATTCTTTAGCAAACAGCAGATAAATATCATATATTTCTTTAACTGAAATGATCTGAATCTATGAATGACTATTTACAATCCCAGGAAAGGTCTTAAGTTATCTTTCTCTACCACCTGATATCTGCTTTGCTTCCCATAGCTTCTATGGTCAAAAATAAAAATAGAAACATCATATTGAAATGTTTTACAATGCTATTCCTTTTGTTCAGAAGATTTTCTCTATTATTTCTTCATTTTAATGCCAAGCAATTTTCTATTTAAATTAGGAACTTAACGGTAATGCAAAGTTGATTTTTTTTGCATATTCAAAATCAGTTCTCTAGTTCTGTACATAGTTCCAGATACTTCCAAACCTGCTTTGGTTATAGGCTTTTTGTTTGTTTTAAAGTGAGTATACAAATATTTCTATCAAGACCTATAGTGTTTTAAAAGTAAAACACTGGTTACTTCTTAAAATTTTGCTTATCACTTCTCAAAATCCCTTAAATGTTATAATCTTCTGTAAAAAAAAGTTGAACAAATTTGCTCTTAGGCCACCAGTAAGTAAATTATCAAAGAAGTGAGCTAAGTACTTTGCATTCTTGTTACAGAGGCCCTGGGCTGCTGCAACTGAAACAGAACCCAGGGGCTCTTTAGTTAGGGGCCCGATTGCCCGTCACCAGAATTATAACTCTCAATACCAGAGTTTAGTGAAAAGAAAAAGAATTGTTTATTTAATAGTTATATAGATTTAGATTTGCGGATTTCTGTCGTTAAGTCTTATGTTCCTTAAAGCACCCACAAACACATATCCGTGCCTCCCCTTACCAAACCAGGCTAGTTTTTGAAAAGTTAGAGATACCGTTTCCCTACTTTCTAAACTCAGTTCAGCTTTACCGGTGGTTGCCAATCATTCAATTCTGATTGGGGAGGCCTTGTCTGTGTTAAGGTGCTCGCCAGCTTTTAATCACTAAACCTTGTGGATACTCGGCCTCCTTGTAAACTGCATGGATTTCTTCCTTCTTTGTAATCCGCATCGAGAACCCCCTTTTCAAAACAGCATGGTCAGACATAGTTAAAACGTCTGCCGCTTATTTTTAAATCCCTGACTGCGTCCTGTGACGCAGACAGCATGGTCCCCAGTTCTGACCATTCACAGAACCTCACACAGGCTCTGTGTGCTCTTTCCATACCATCCCCTGGTCCAAGACCCCTCCCATCTTCCCAGGCCTTGGATGCATTCAATAATTTGCATAACAAAGACACCAGCCACCAGCCTCAGGCGTGTGAAGGCATCCTGAAAGCTGTTTCCTTTTCTCCCCATCCCCCAGCCGCAAGCTCTGGGGGTTTTTGGACACCCACTTTTTGTAACATTCTCACCATTACCACAATACCTCGTGGTGCCAGAACTTTCATGAATGTTGTTCAATTAAATTAAATTCTTGACACAAGTCCTTCTTTAACAGGCTCATTGAAAATATTCCAGACAAAGCATAAGGCCCTGCTGGACTGAAATATTTAGATGAAACTAAATATTGATAACTATTAGCAAATATATTAAGTGCTCAAATTAGCAAAACAGAAGCTATTCTACAAAGACTTCAAAGAATTCATAATGACATGTAAACAAGTTAGTGTGATGTAAATAAAATAATTAAAATATATATATTGTGATTACTCTAAAGTGGTTAATGTGCTCATATATCCTACTTTATTAAAACAGAAAGTGGTCCAGTTAGCTCTGTCAATAATGAGGCTAAAATTAGAAATTTCATACTCATGCCCATGGAAAAGTAACTTAAAAGTACACATGTGCTACAAATAGCAGGCGAGAGGCTAATATTTGAAAGAAGACATGCATTTGACAAAGGTAAATGTTGATATGATGTACCATTTAGCCAACAAACCAAAGAAAGGAACAAAATAAAATAAAAAAACAAAACCACTCCAACAGAAAGCAAAATTGCCTAGGTTAATTATGTTAACTATTTTACCTATTTTCACTCAATTTCATTATAATACAACATACATGAAGGCAGCCAAAATATCCCTCTCATCAGTTTGTGCATAAAGTTGAACTAACATCTCCTAACACATAGCTTCTGAGTGTTTATGAACCAAGTCAAGGAACAGCCCTTTTTAATAAAAGATGTTAGGAAATCAGAGCTTTAATCTATATAAAAATTGTATAATTTACTAATGCAACTCTGAAAAAAATAAATATCTCAAAATGGGAAACAAAATAATTTTCCAACAGTAAGTATTCTGAGAATTGTTCCTGTCAAGAATGTCTGACTACTCTTTGGTAGAAAAATACTTCACTTGTATTTTTCAATATCATGATAGTAACGACATTGCTTTCATAAGTCCTTAAGGAAAAAACATACTGTCATATAGAAAGGATATTAATTTATTATTTATTTTTTTAAACTAGAGTGCATATAAGGTAGAGTTTTCAGTATATATCTTCTTATATACATGCTGATAACATGTTAATAAATGTAAAACTAATGTAAATGTTGTTTTTGTGAGTGGCTTATGGAATAATTTTATAGTAGTATTTTTCCTCAAAATAAAATTGTTTCTGAAATTGAAATGTCAATTGTGGTGCCTCGTGGAAGGTCTAGGCCAATAGGATTCAGGCTGGGTGATGAGCCCTGGATAGTACTCTTACTGAAAAGATAGAACACAGGCAAACTGACGTCCTCTGCATTGTCAAAATAGGGCATCATCTCAGACTTCTCTATCACATAAAGCAGTGTTTCCCAAATGACATCATGTATCCCAGTAGATCAGAGGAAGGGTGTGGTATAGGCACAGGAAGAAGTTGTATTAGGTAATTTCTGGAACTTCTTGGAGGTTTTAATATTCTCAAGTACAGCATGAATTTCCAAGGGCAAGGAATTCTCTGGTTATTAAAACTGTTTACTGAATAATTTTTCACAAAGAGCCACTATGAAATCATATATAGAATAGTTTTTGGAAAGTGCTTTGGAGAGAATCAGTGCTTTTGGAGGGCAAAATCCCCTAGGGGGAAGGGGAACCTTAATTTAGACCTATATTAATTTAACCACCAACATTGAGCTGGAACTAGAACAACTTCAGAATCCCCTTCATGAAAAATAAATATATAAGTAAATGAGTGTGAAAGTAAGTTATATTATTGTAGTATAAATGGATAATGATAAATAGAACCACTAGGAAAATATTACTTTTAATTCTCAAGAATTCATAACTCTAATTTTGTTAAGTAGAAAAGTACCTTGCGTCCATAATAGAAGCAATGGTAGGGCTCCCTTCTCCCTCCAGTGAAAAGTCTTACAATTTGTCGCTCATACCCTTAATGTATTATCATATACTACTACAATGTCAAAGAAGTTCTTCAATCTTCTGCAATCTAAAATGTTCTTTAAAAAATGGAGGTACTATCTTCCTCAGAGGAATGCTGTACAAATGACTGATTTGTTTGGCATGTTTCTGCTAAAATCAGGACTATTAGGTATCAGATAATGTTGTGGAAATAATTTGTAAAACTACAACTTCCTTCTAGCCTAAAAGGAATTAGTCACTAAAGTTCTGAGCTACATTATTTCACCCAGGCTTATCAAAGGATTCTGTACTTTCTGCAACAAAGTAGCCATAGAATAAGTGACAAAACTGATCCTTTTTACTGGCGTACATAAATTGATGTTGATGCTTCCTTCTAGTTTCTGCTGGTTCCTTCCCTCCCACTAAAAATGCACTAGAATGTTGATGTCCACCCCATCTTTTCTGTAAAACTTACTAGGAGATGGTAACAGCTGCCCTAAAAAACCTCTAGCAGAAGTTGGAGAATTTAATAGTTTATACAGAGTTGGCAAAGTATTTTGCAAGGGATGAGACAGTAAATATTTTCGGATTTGTGGGCTACATAGTCTCTGACATAACCACTCAATTCTGCTGTTACCGTCTGAAGGCACGCACAGACAATACCTACATGAATGGGCATGGCTGTTTTCCAAATAAAACTTTATTTGTGAACACTGAAATCTGAATTTCATATAATTTTCACATGTCATGAAATATCAGTCTTCTGAGTTTTTCAATTATTTTAAAATGTAAAAACCATTCACAGCTCACATGGTTATGGGTTGAGGGTGGCAGAGAAATAGCACACTGGATTAGGTCCATGGGTTGTCATTTTCCAAACTCTGGTTATACTGTTAGGTTGGCTCAGAATTAGGCCTAGGATATAAGAACCATTACTTTAATTCGAATCTTGGTTGCCTACCTATTAATATGTTATCTTGGTCAAGCTATATAATATTTTAAGCTTTAGTTTTCTTAGTTTAAAATGGAGATGACAACTCCTATTTCAAAAAACTTTGGTAAGCCGAATATCTTGTATTTTAAATACTCTGCACAGTGCTTGGCACATACCCAATACAAATAAATGCTAGTTACTGCACAAATGCTAGTGCCATCATTGTGGGACCCATAATCAATCACTTAACTTACCTAATTCTCAGTTTCTTCATCAGCAAAGCAGAGAATAAACCTGCTTTATCAAACTCAAAAGATCACTGTTAAAAGCAAGTATAACTGTATTTCATCCTGTGCCCATCAAGCATCCTCTCACCGCTACACTGACTTACTAAAACTACAAATCAGATCTCACCACACCCTATTCTAAATTCTTTATGGCTTCCTGTTAACCACAAAATGTTGTAAACTCCTTGGCACAGCTACATGGCTTATCACACTGGGTTCCTGGCCTTTCTTTCTAACCATATGCCCTACAACTCTTCCATATGAACCATACACTTCCAGATGTACTATACTTGCCATTCTCAGAAAAAACCTAAGTTTTTTCATACCTCCATACATTTAAATACGTTACCCCTGTATCTGGACTGACTTGCCCCTACCTTCTTTGAATTTGTCCTCTCTTTCTCAGGTCATCTGACTTTCCCTCATCTGCTCACACAGGATGAGAGTTGAGGCCTCCCTCATCTACTGAAATACGTTATATAAACATCTATAAGTGTACGTACATAGAGCTGAACTGTAACAGTTTCTTTACCTATTTGCTCCTCCACTCAATAGAACACTTGGATTTCTTAATCAATCAATGCAGCCACTTTAAAATGGATCTGAGCTGCCATGCAAGAGGAACTGCCCTGCACATACTACATCTCAAATCTCTGTGATGATGGAACAAGGCAAAATAACCTTTGGACTGGGCCCAGGGCAACATTGTGTCTGACAGAACTGTTTGCAAAGATAACAAGAAAGCAGTTACTACTACTGGACTGATGACTACAGGACCGAATAGTAAAAAGCATTGTTTACAATGAACATAAATGACTTCCTCCTACTGATGTAATTGTACCCCTTTCTCATAACTACCCATTGCCTTTGACTTCTAATCAAAACATGACTTGGGCTTCTGCCTGAGGCAGTGCTTCCCAAATAGCTATTCTCATTGATCTCAAATAAAAACACTTGTTGCCTCTCACTTTGAAAGGCCTTTTTACTTGGGTTAACAGATGGAAAAGGTTTGTTTATCTTTGTGACCCCAGTATTCAGCAGAATATATGGCATATAGGAACTTAACAAGTGTTGTAGTAAAATTGGATGGAAATGATACATTAAGTAAAATACTGTGGAGGGATAAATTCCTAGTTTTGTGATGTCATGTTGCTTTTTACACAACCCGCTAACAGACTGGCTTTGTCCCTAACAACACTACATTCCTGATTTGCATTCTGTTTGTGATCAATTATGTGAGTATTGCTCCAGAACATTTTCTTCTGCCTTTATGCCTACTCAGTTATTCTTCGTGCTCTATTTTTATTGCTGGGGTTTCTCTTTAAGTAAACCAGTTAATACATGTCCTACTTTTTTTTCCCTATCAAGGTCATTATATGGCTTTTAATATTGTTTGCCAGAGAATTAACAATTCACATAATTAAGATTCATTTAAATTGATCTCTTATCATATACAACCTACAACCATTGGACCATTGGCAAATTCAACCTTAACTTTTGTATATAACTTTCAATTTGGTTCACATACCTAATGTTTGTAATCTATAATTTACCAACGTTTTAAAAGAAATTTCTTACATGAATAAATAGCTAGATTGAAATAAAGATTACTTCAACTTCTCCCCTCTTTGTATGATATGTCACTCTTAACACTAGAGAAAATGAAGCTGATATGGGGGAGAAATGCGGGACTTCACAAATATGTATGCTCTTTTAAGTCAGAGGATAGCCTCTCAGTAATGACTGCGATTATTGATAGTTTTGTTAGTTGTGTTTCTAAAATTATTCTGATGCTTTTAATTTTGATTTTATAAGGAGAATTACAATAATTAGACAATTCAAGGTAGTATAATTGGAAAATTCAAGGTAAAATTTTCCAGTGAGAAACTGATTTTCTTGTAGTAAAAGCAGTATATGAAATAGTTTTGTTAGTCCTTAGCTACAGAACTAATGTGTGAGAAAAGTTTCTCACATATTCATACTTACATTTTAAAATTACATTAAGTAAAAGCCATGTGCTTCATCTACAACAATGTTCTATTTTAAAGGTAAATATCACCCAATTCTATTTTTAAAATTTCTTTCAATAACTGCAGATTTTAAAAGGGGAAAAGTTAGCCAAACAAGTCTTTGTCAAGACTGTTTTCTTCATCTGCCTATCAGCAGCACAGAGACATGGTATGATATATAACCAGATCTGTATTACCATCCCGACACTGTTAATTTCTGCATGTCTAACTATGGAGAAGTCATCTAATCTGTGTGACCAGACATTTCCTCATTAAAAATGGGAATAATAATATCCATCTTGCAGGGCTGCTCTGAAGAGTATATGAGGTTAACTTTGTAAAGCATTTAGCACATTGCTGAAAATAATAGGAACATAAACATGGTAGTTTATATTATCATTAAAAACTTGTTTCTTACTAGACTATATATTAATTAGAAAATAAAAATCATGTTATTCTTTCTATTACAAATTAAAGATTTTAAAATGTCCCACACATTTTAAAAATTATAAAGGATACAACATTTTGACTAAACTTGTTCAAATGCAGATGAAATTAGAAAGTAAATAAAAATGCATAGACCAACTATATCTTATTAAAAAGATAAAAATCTAATGAATTGATTAAATTAAAACGTATACCTATTACAAATATATTACCTGTGGAATCCAGCCCATAAAACAAGGGAGAACTGATGATACACTAGGAGAATCATGCTGATTTTCAGAAAGTTGATTTCCATCAAAACTGCATCCTTCCAGTAATAAGCCACTAACCTGTCATGGAAACACATAAACCATTAAACTCCATATCAAAGTCTGAAACATCAGGAGTTATTACTCTTATTATACCTTAAAGGCAACACTATGACTATGTATTCCAAGTGATATAAAATAAATATTATAGTATTTTATCTGAGAATAACAAAGGTGAAGACCTGGACTAGTGCTCACTGTGAACTCCCTTTAGACTGAATTCTCAATTTAAAAAAAAAAAATTTAGGAAAAAAATACAAGCGCCATCAGTTACATAATTGCAGGTGCTTTAGTATTAGGTTAACAGAAATATAATGGTAAAAGCTGAAAAGTCATTCTTTCTTCAGGAGGGGGAAAGAAAAGCATAATTACAAAAGAAGATGTGTTTTCTGATTAAAATTCGACATCAGTTCTTAAAAAAACAGAAAAGTTTATAAAATTTAATGCGAAAATTCTTGACACGACATGCACGGAAAAGAGGCTCTGAAAGTACTGGAGTTGCATAACGTAGGTTCTCAGTGAGTTACCACATAGGGGCAGGTTTGATACAGGTTCAAACCTGGTGTCAGTGTGGGGTCTGAAGCCACCCAGCAAAAGTCCCACTTGGTGTCTGCAGATTTGTGGTGGGGCAGGGTCTCAAGGAGTCATTAGGGTGAGGCCAGCAGAGTTTATCAAATCCAGACAGACCAAGCTTTGGCCTTGTGAAGGGAGGGCTCTACACTGGTCAGGTGCGCAAAAGATAAATGGTCCCTGTCCTAGAGCCATGGAACAGAGTCTGTCTCAGACTGTGCTAGGAATTTCTGGAGAGTCCAAGCTCAGCTGGGTGGGGCCACCAGGAGTCGAGAGGGTGGGGCTAGTGGATCTCCTGTGAGGGAGAGGTGCGATGGTCAGGATTAGGAGAAGGTAAGGTAATGGCCTTAGCCTTGGAGCCACACAATTCATCACTGACACGCCCTGCTCTGCCTGGACCTCCACACTTGGGCCCAGGTGTGAGCTGGGTGGGGCTACTTAATTTCCCCAGGGAAAATACAGCATCTGGAGTGTGTGAAGGAGCCTCAGTACGGGGATCCCCGCAGCTGTCCCTTCAGCTCTCTCCCTGGAGCTGCAAACCCTAGTCTCTATTCACTCAACTGTAGTCTGCCCCAGCCTCCCACTTTCAAAAGCCCAGGGTGACTGGCAGGTAATGAGCTTTTGTGTGCTGGGCCTTTGAGAAGGCACCTTGGTTTCTAGCAGACTTCCATCTCTCCCTGGTGGACAGAATCCCTGCTGATTTTCACAGCCAGAGGTTACATGGGCACCTCTTGCAGGCTCAGGTGCTCTGCGCTGGAGGCCGAGCACTCCTCACGCGCCCACGGCAGCTGAGACATCCCGCCAGACCTCAGCCGCCACGTGTGCGGCAGTGCCAGCCCTTTTCACGTCCCCGCCCTTCCTCCCAGTCTCAATGGGAGGGTTCCTGTAAACCCCTGGTTATGAGGCTTCTTCTCAGCTCGTCTTTAGCTCGTTATTCACACGATTGTTCTGTATTTTAGTTTTAATTACAGCTGAGTCCTGGAAGGAGGCAAATGTAACTTTCACCTACTCCACTGCCATTTTGGTTCTCCTTGTCTCTTTTTATATACTATATCCACACCTTATTTATAGTAAATATTTATTGAATTGAATTTTAGAAAAGGTAATATAACACAGCTTCAAGCTTTGTATAATGTTTTACAAAAGTTCTATTTTCAAATATGTTGTATCCCTTTAAGGTTCTTATTTTTGCCTTAGAAAAAATTGCATTTTGTACAAGTTGTTTCATGCTAAATCTTAACTTACAATCTCTGTGAATCTTACACTATAAAGATAGATGACTTTGAGATTGGACTTACAGGAATCTTTTCATCACAGTTGGTAAAATTATAATTTTTAGACCCAGAAAAACATTTAAAATTAGTCTGATACCTTAATCTGCAGCTTTGCTTCTTGCAGTCGACCTTTCCAGGAGGCTACAAATTTAAGGCTATCCACAGAAAAGCCCATTGCCCTGTAAAAGTAAAGCATCAAATATCAGAAAGAAGTAATTCTCAGGAAGTACAATATAAAGAAAAATAGAAAATAGATATATTCCTATTTATTTAAAATAAAAATATTTACAATATATAAGCAACAAAAATTCCTTAGCTAGAATTCACACAACATTTTTAAAGTTAACTGGTTATATCAGTCTCCTCTCCACGGCTGTATAAATTCCTTGAGGGTAGGACCTTTACTTTTTGCATCCTCCATTTGGACCACCATCCTCAAATTCAGGTATATGATTTGTGGAATAAATGTTTATTAGCTAAACTAAAATATTAATATTTATAATATGACCTCAGGCATTATAAATTGAAACCCCCCCGAACCACTAAACCACAACTTAATTATGTCCAGTATATTTTTGGAAGAGTCTCTTTTTTTCCCAGTCTATCTTTGTTAAAAATTGTGGACTATACATGAAATGATAATCCAAATTTGTTACAAAAATAACTTAATCATTAAGTACTGTTCCCTACCAAAAAGCCTAGTTAGCACTGTCCAACAGCATTTTCTGCAATGATAAAAATGTTTTTTCAAGCAGTCCAAAGTAGTAGCCAGTAGCCACATGTAGCTATCTGAGCACTTCAAATGTGGATAGTGTGACAAAAAAATTACATTTAAAATTTCACTTAACTTTATTTCATTTAGCTCTAATTATCTCCCCTTGACTTCTGCCTATCATACTGTTCACAAAAGGTCTAGATAAATAACCAAAACTTTTAAAGTTAAATTTTACCCTTTTCAATTCTAATTTAAAAAATAGAAAGCACATCATAATTAAAGCAAAACTAAACTACAAGTAAACTGTATAATTAAAAGTCAACTATTAGGAAACAACATAACTATTTGGATTCAACGATAAATTTATTTCTCGGCAATTAAGGAAATATAATCAGAAGTGAGTAAAGCAAAGTATAATTACCCTCACAGACAAATAAGTATTTCATTTTAATTACCTTGCAGTTTCTTGGCGAAGAGCATTGAGAAATGTGTCTGGGTGAAAGAGTTCTGATAGGTCAAGTGTATCAGAGAGAAGAGTCTGTTTTTCTGCTTTCTCTACCCAGCTCTAAAGGAGAAAAATATGCACACGCATATATTTTAGGAAACTGTAAATTTGAAAGATAAAAAACCTATTCAAGAATTATTACGCAGAAGTCATTTTCATTTGGAAAGTTATGCAGTTTCCAAGAGCTTTGAAATGGTGTTTAAAGAAAAAAAGACATTTCCACAGTACATTGTGAGATCTGCTACAGTTTTTGACATAATATCTATTCATCACAAAATAAGCTTCCTTGCATAACGTTTTGTTGCTAAAAATCTACTCAAAATAAAAAGTCTAACATGGACATTAATCCAATGTACAGTGTTTCAGCTGGGTTGGCACTTCTTCTAGTGATAACTCAAGTCTCAAAGTATGTTTAGGAGATGCTGAACGCCTGGGTCTAACTCCAGAGGCCCCAGGGTCCCCAAGTCTTGACAATGCAAACTGAACTAGGGTTCCAGATTTAGATTTGACAGTGAATATGCCAGATAACTGAATCAAGTATTATAGTGGAGGATAATGGCCAGGAAAAATAATTTTTTGCTAAATGGTATTTTTAAATAGTCTTTTCCACTATCTGCCATTTTGTAAATCAAATTACACTCCATTTGGAAAAATATACATAATCATAAAGAATGCTTAATGAGTAGAATTAAATTGCTATGTGGAACAAATAACAAAAACAACATGAAGTTTTGTGCAACTTTTACTACATGCTTTCCATGTATTAACCAAATTATGCTTACTACAACCCTGAAAATTAGTATTAATAAACCATTTTACAAGGATGAAATAGAGATATGGTGAGCTTAAAGTCAGGCCCACGGTCACATAGTAATTGTTGGAGCTAGGGAATCAACTCAGGCAGCATTTCGTGATTGGTTTCTCTGTAATATTTCCTGGAGGTGCTAATGTGACTTAAAGAGGAAGACAGCTTATTGATGATTTTTAAATCAGTCTGTTATTTCAGCTGGTATACAGAGATGATACCATGGTAATGTCGTCTATAAAAAAACATGCATAATTCTCATTTACTAAGTATTCCATTATGCATGCTTTATACACAGTCTAAGAAAAAATTGTGTTAATTTATTATAGTGTAGAAAGGCTGTGTTTCATGTACTGTAACATGCTGTTATCCACCCAAGCCTCTGTCACCCAGGTCTAGAATCAGATAAATTAAAAACCCCACAGCTAGTGTGCTCGTATTTTATTTTAATGTGTTACTATTACATTGTAGCAAAAGTGTTCCTCTGTTCTTCCTACCAATTGAAAATATGTTGATTTTAAGTGTAGAACTAGAGATCATTTAACAGAGTACAATAGTCCCTCTCCATATTGCGGTTCGCTTACTGCAGCCTCACTGTATTGCGGGATTTTAAAATATATTATATTTAATTATTTATCGCGGATTTTTTGCTATATCGTGGGATTTTGTGGTACTGTATATGTATGTTGTTAAAGTTATGTAGGTTTAAGAGTGTAGACAGAATATGTTTAAGAACATAAGTAGGGTTTATAAAAATGTGGAAAAGGTTAATAAGGGACTGGAAACGGTTTATAAGTGTGTGGGAGGGGTTTATAAAGCCTTAAAATATATATAAATACTAAAATAAATGTAAGGTTCCTACTTTGTGGATTTTCACCTATCATGGGGGGGAGGGGGGCTAGAACGTAATACCCACGATAAGTGAGGGAACACTGTATAATTATTTCTTCTTGGATATTATTCTCTACAATAATAACATTTCATAAATCATCTATTTTCAATTGAATAATTTAAAATTATTCATAGCAAATTTTATTTACTCCCTATCAAATATTTTCATTCTGCTATCTGCCTTCTATTTTATTACCTAAACAGTCAACAAATATGCTTTCATGACCCATTTTGATTGTATATAATTTTTATTCCTGCTATTCTAAAACAGTGTGTTTAAAAATATTTACTCTATGGATATTCCGAATTATACTATTATTTCATTAAATTCTTCAAAATTAATTCTGAATTTAAAAACTAAAAGAGGTTTTTCCAGAAATAGGTGTGCATACGTTCAAATTAATTAAAAATTATAGTGGGGCTGATGGATTTTAACCTCATTAATGTTGAATTAATATAATTATTTTCCATAATAATAAAATTAATTAATAATGTTAACACAATGGTAGATGGTTTATATGTTTATTAAAACATGTAAGATAGGATCATTCTTAACAAGTATGCAAATTTAAAAACTAAGATATGTTTTTAAGACTAGCAGAATGAGGAATGATAACGCTCAAATGTTAGTAAGTGTGAAAGATAGATAAAATTTTAGTAGAAATGTACACTAGTACAATATTTCTATAAAGCAATTTGATAAAATGTGCCAAAGCTTTAAACATATTCTAGCTATTTTACTCAGTAATTGCTTTTGCTGAAATGTATTTTAAGGCAATAATTTAAAGATTATCACACATGGTTTGCTCATTTAAATTATTTATAATATTAAGAAATTAGAAGCATTATAATAACAGAAATTAGAATAATTTATAGAAAATAGCTAATTAAATTATGGTACATTAATACAATAAATATTGCTTAACAGTAGAAAGTCATATTGAAGAATATTTAATGACACTGGAAAATGCTAATGACCTAATGAATTTACCAGAATATAAAAATGCATGGTGCACTGTTGGTGTGAATGCAGACTGGTGCAGCCACTATGGAAAACAGTATGGAATTTTCTCAAAAAACTAAAAATGGAACTGCCTTTTGATCCAGCAATTCCATTGCTAGGATTATACCCAAAGAATCCCGAACCACCAATTCAAAAGAACCTATGCACCTCTATGTTAATAGCAGCACTGTTTATAATAGCCAAGTGCTGGAAACAACCTAAGTGCCCATCTGTAGATGAGTGAATCAAAAAACTGTGGTACATTTACACAATGGAATACTATGCAGCAGAAAGAAAGAAGGAACTCCTACCATTAGCGACAACATGGATGGAACTGGAGAGTATTATACTAGTGAAATAAGCCAGGCAACAAAAGACAACTACCATATGATTATCACCTAATACAGGAAACTAATGGACAACACAAACGAGCAAAACTGAACCAAAGACATGTAAACAAGGAGCAGACTAACAGTGATTGGGGGGGGGGGGGCGGGGGGGGAGGTAAGAAGGGGAAGGATCTAACTAAGCAACTAGTATAAATGACCCATAGACATGGACAATAGGAAAGGGACTGACTAAAGGATAAGGGGTGGGTGGGGTGGGGGGAGTAATGAGGGAAAAAGTAGGACAACTGCAATAGAAAAACAATAAATCAATCAAAATTTAAAATATTGCATACATAGTATGAACATACTTGTGTAAAAACATTATTTGAATACATAGATCAAACACTGAGGAAAGAATATCAAAATACATTATTTCAGCTGGGTCTGGTCTATAGCCTATTAATGACTGTCTTTATTCACATATAGTAGCAATTATTTATTATAAAGTAAAATGTATTATTAAACTGATGCCATTTTATTTCATTTAAATGCTCTGTGTTACCTATTAAAACACGTGTTTAAGGCAAATAAGAAGTAATTTAGGTAATAGTTCTTCTCAATGTGTCTTTTATATCACTTCATCTTTTCTTTAAAATTATTCAGTATAAATTTAGAAGATTAAGAATCTAAGAATACATTCATCAAGAACTAAAATCTAATTTATCTAGAATAAAAATAATATATCTAGTCATTGTTTTGACTGGAGTAAACAAAACTCTAAAAGTTATTAGCTTGTTCATAACCCAGTACAACAAGTTTCCCAATTCATTGGATGAATATATGGTAATAAACTGTATCTCATCAGCAAGGGAGATTACCATGAATTGTACTGAAATTTAAAACTTCAGTCATTAAACAAACAAAATATTTCTTATTAAAGTTGTACCAAATTTAAGAAATAGTGGGTATACTATTATATATTTGCCATTCCCTGAGTCTGAATTTTTCCTAAATTCAAACCTGTGTTTATATTATTATTATTATTATTATTCAAATTTTGTGCATTAGTTTTAGTCGTTATATTATGTAACCACAGGAGAAAAAAATTAGTGATTTTTTACAAGTTTAATCTTTTGCTTCTCAATCTCAAGTCATCTTTAAGTAAACTTCTGAGGTGAGATGAAAAATCTGTCTGCTTGCCCTGGCCAGGGTAGCTCAGTTGGTTAGAGCAACACCCTAATACACCAGGGTTGTAGGTTCTATCCCTGGTCAGGGCACATACAAGATGCAAACCAATGAATGCATAAATAAGTGAAATAAAAATCAGCATTTCCTGTTTCCTTCTCTCTCTCTCAAGTCAATAATTGAAAAAAAGATTTTTTTTTTAAAGAAAAATCTGTCTGGAGTTCAAGAACAAGATTGAGTTGAAACAATTTCCTGGAGCTCTAATGATTTTGACTGTATGATCCTTAAAAAAGCAATTTCTTGCTTCACGTACTCCATTTATAAGGTTACCCTGCCTCCCAACTTTAGAGAACTGCTTTCAAATGTATATTGAATACAATGTAGTTAAGATTCTATCCATTCATGTTTGGCCATCCACTTACACTGACTTTAATTCTTTACAACATCTCCCAATTTTGATGTTTTGGTTTGACTTTTACTTCGCCAAATTCATTTCTAATTTTCTTTTATATCTTATTCGACCCATGAGTTATTTAATAGAAGGTATTTAGTTTTCAAATATTTGAAGATTTTCTGCACATCTTTTTGTTATTCATTTCTAACTGAATTTTATTTTGGTCAGAGGGCATACTTTGTGTGTATTAAACACATTTAGATTATTCCAACTAGTTTGATCTATGTATAGATCTACCTTGGTAAAATTGTGTGTGTACTTGAAAAGAATGTGTATTCTGCTGTTATTGGTTGTAATGGTCTATAAGTATCAGTTAAATTAGTTAATAATGTTGTTCAAGGATTCTATATCCTCACTGATTTTCTGTCTACTTATTCTGTCAATTAATGAGTTATTTTGAAATCTTTGAAATCTCCAACTTTGTGGATTTATCTATTCCTCCTCACAGAAGTATCAATTTTTATGTTTTTGTATTTGTAACTGTTATTAGATATGTAAAAGTTTAGTATTGTGTTCTCTTGATGACTTGATCACTTTGTCATTATAAAATAACCCTCATTATCCCTTATTATATTCTTTGCTTTGAAAAGTGTTTGCCTGCTATTAAAACAAAGCACAAGCTTTGTTTTGATTAGTGTGATATCACAGTATACCTTTTTCCATCATTTTACTTTTAACTTAAAGTACAATGCCTTGATGGCTAATAGCCATCACAGTTAAATTTTGTTATCCAATCTGACAATTTTTACCTTTTAGTTTGCAGCTTTGAAAACTGTTAATTTCTAAAAATGCTACTTGATGATTTACTTTAATATTATTCAGGAAAAAATAAGCTTATAAATTGCCATATCTTGCACAGGACAACTTTATATAGAGTTTAGGCTGAGCAAAATCAAATTCAATGAGTAAAATTATGGCTTTAATAGTAATAATTATCACATCAATAATATAACGTAATTACATAAAAAATATAACATATACTTCCATAACAATTGAAGCCAATGTCCTTACAATAGCATAGAAGGCCTTCATTGCCTGCCCCTGCCCCAGTTCCAACCTCCCTTTCCCAAATCATTGACATTCTAACCTTTGACTTCTCTGACTACCTTTCTAAAAAAAACTCTCTGCCTCAGGATACCTGCTATTGCCTCAGCTTGAAACTTTCCTTAGCGGGTGCAATTTCCTTATCTTCTTTAAGTCTCTGTTCAAAGACTACCACATCAAAGATATCTTCCCTATTCTACCATTTAACACAACTCGTTTTCTATGTTTTACCTTTATATATAAAACTCTGCATGCTACTAATAGGAATGAAGAAAGGAAAAGAATCTACGGTCAAGTCAACAGACTCCCCACCCCACCCCCCATGGAATTGGTTAAAGGTTTCATAAAGTAAGCACTTTACTGGTGTTGCTTTTCTGACAGTGTTTCAAAGCAAATCATCTAAGAAATCTCAATGTTCCCTTTCCCATTTTCATATTTTTAGGCAATTTATGTCAACCAACTCTGAAAGAAAGAGGCTGTGCTGGCTCTTGAGAGAGCCTTCAATATTATATGCTTATAAATACATTCTGATGTTCTTGGCCATTCTCACCTCCATCAAATCTAGAGATATACTGAAAGCTGCCTAAACCACAAGAAATCTCTTTGCCCTACCATTCTTTCAGTGTGGATCTAGTTCTCTAGCAGGCTGGATAAGATTTATTAATCATTTACATTTCTCCTACTAAGGCACAGAAACCATATTTGGAAATGAGACCTTGTTTCTGTGGTAATTTAACCTTTATTCATTCTTAAACTCTTTATGAAGATGCTAACCACTTAGAATGTGAATGCCAGAATTAGCAAACAGATTTGAAGCCATAGCTAGGTAAGATGATATTTTCTTGTAAGATATCTTTTTAGAAACAGTATTAACTAGACTAGAAAATTTCTCCACACACTGATTTATAAATAGAACTTGATATTGCTAAATGGTATTGTAGAAAAATATATACACAACATGAACACCCATATTTATTTCAGTGGAAAAATCTGATAATATAGTATTCTCCCCCCTTTGCTTACAATTTCTTTAAACTTAATAATCTAATTTTTCTACATAATGTTAGTATTTTCTTCATGTTTTTAAATATATTATGTATTGATTTTAGAGAGAAAGGAAGGGAGAGGAAGAAAGAAACATCAATGTGAGAGAGAAACATTGATTGGCTACCTCCCATACGTGCCGCAACTGGAGGTCAAGCCACAACCTAGGAATGTGCTATGACTGGGAACCAAACCAGCAACCTTTTGGTATTTGGGATGATGCTCCAACTGAGTCAAACAGGCAAGGACTATTTTATTCCTGTTGTAACCCATGGCATAGTGAGTACAATACCTGCCTCCATGGGGTTGAAAAATAAATTTTTGAAGGATTTTAAAACTATTTGTGATTATTGTTAGGCATTCTTTATAACTTCCTCTGGTATCTTAAAAGACTAAGGTTTATTCCTGATTACTTACTAGTCAATTGCAAATAATATAAAAAAAGAAAAACAAAAATTTCCAGTACTTTAGGCCCCATTTTATTGGTTATTAATATCTGGACTGTCAAAAATATCTGGCAAAAATATTTCTCAAAAATGTCAAAAAACCCAAATCTTTAACAAAATCAGGAAAGAACAAACCAAAAAACACCACTCAAATTAATGAGATATCCAAAACAAATAAAACATTAGCAGTAAACCTAGGTACTTACGAAATTGAAAGCCTGTTATACAATTCGCATTGCTTAAAAAAAAATAGCTAAGGTAAACCTTTTAAGAAGAACAAATTATGACCATATGGTTTAGTAATGAATACAGATTCTAGGGCAAATTAACATCTAATATGAACTTGGTAAGAGCATGATACATACCTAAAGGCTTACTTCTCCTAACTCTGTAGCTGACTGGTCTAACTGGGTTCTGTTAATGGCACCTCACACTGTACAGCTGACTAGAAACAAACAAGCAAACAGAACAAAAACAAACAAACCCAAACCTCAAGCTGCACAAAGGATCGGAAGGAAACTTTAGCCTCTAGAACTGTCTTGAATAAAATGATTTTTGCTAGCTTGCTTATAATATTAACTTAATAGACATGGACTTAACTGATTGGGAACAAACAAAATATACATTTATCTTACCTCTAAAAAAGGAAATCTTTACTGTTCTTCTACCCTCAAAATACATACTTATTAGAATATTCAAAAGTCTAGCTAAACAGAGTATGTTTTAATCTGAAAAAACCAAAAACCATAAATACAGGTTTCTAGACTCACTATTTGATACAAGGAAGTGTTATTTTTCAATAGAATCCGGTGGTTTCCTTTCATAGTATAGAAGAAACTTTGGAGCATAGAATTTGATTATCTTTGTTGCTTTATTGACTTTCCCCTCTAACTTTTACAAAGACACGAGTGAGTTAAACTGCATGGATTAAACCCAAACAGGGTTCATGAAGAACCTGAACAGTGGAGAAACAAGATTATCAGTAACGGCCTTCTGCATGGTACTTAATTTTTAGTGTGGCAAGCCAGGGACCTATAGTGTCCACCCTATTTGCAGGTCCCTTCCTAATGATGCATGATAATTTATAATTTATGATAATGCCAAGTTCCTATTCAAGGCCAATCCTTCCCATGTGTACAGGGACCTATTTTTCTACTTTCTAAGAATTTCACTCCTAAAATTATTTCCTTTTTTCTTGCATTGTTAATTTTTTATCTTTATTGGATACAGATATGGTGAAATATCTCCCATATTGAAAATCAGACACACTCAAAACTAAAGAAAAAATACTCCCTTGGTCCTTCACCCCATCAGCTACCATCTTTTATTTATCTGTGACACCTCATAGCAAAATTCCTTAGAAAACTGTCTAATCTTACTTATGGTATTTGACACAGTTGATGACTTTGACCCTTTTAAAATACTTTCCTCTTTTGGCTTCTTGTTCACCACAGTCACCAAGTCTTTCCTCTGTCTTCCTGACTAGTACACTTGGTCTTCATTACTGACTTCTTATCCTTACCTGGATTTCTCAGTATTGGAGTATATCAGGGCACACTATTTGGTCAGTCCTATGATTTTAAAGGCCATTTTTATATGCTGATATCTCCCAATTTTAAATTTCTTAATCCAACCTCTGTCCTCCTCTGACATTTTCACCTTAATGTCTAAAAGATACCTAAGCTTAACATGTTTAAATCAGAACTCTTAATTTGTAAAACCGTTTCCCTTTTCCCTAAGAACCCTGCTCTATCACCAGTATCCTTCAACTCAGTGAAATACTCAACCATTTGCTTGGGCCAAAACCTTGAAATTCTTCCCATCTCTTTCCCATGTCTCACAGCCAAATCCACATGTCTAATATCAAAACTTACCATTTCTTAACTTTCACATCCACCACTCTATCTGTAACATCATCATAACCTCATATAGCTTAGCTTGCTTCCATTCTTTCCTATAGTCTGTTCTTCACACGTCAACAGAATAACCTTTTAATACCCTAATCTCAACCATCCCCTGACTTCCCATTCGCTCAGACTAAATTTTTTCAAAAAATTTAATCTGTATTTATTTTTTTAAGCCTCTTATCAAAGCCTTCATGAACCTATGTCAGGGACCCTGGCGACCCAACTATCCTCATTTCCAGTAGCACTACTCTTTATGTACATGTGCTAGCCCCTGGTTTCCTTTTGTTTTCCCCTTAAGCAAGCAAAGTACATTCCTTTCTCAAAGATACTGCATTTTCCAGTCTTCCTGCTTAGCTATTTCCCACTAGATACGTTCATGTTTGGCTTTCTTCCTTCATTTAAGTATCTGTCTAGATATCACCCATTAAGAGTAGACTTACCTGACCACTCATACTAAAGCGTTAACCTCTCCATCCACTTTCTAGCCCCTTTAATCTATATTTTTCTTTATAGCATATTGATGTGTATTAGAAATAAAATTCAGTTTAGTGTCACTGTTTGACAAAGACCTATTACTGGCCTTCACTTTCTTGTTGGCCCAATAAATAAATGCCTACTTTAAAATCGTCTGACATCCTAGAAATAAGCAATATAAATATTTGTATAAGCACAAATGTTACTACCCTACTTAATAAGTATAACAAAGTTATTAATGTCAACAAGACATATTTAGATTTATTTTAAATATTAGGTTATTTATTATCATATTTAGATGGGCATTTTATATGCCACTTATAGTGAAAATAACCACTTATGTTATAGGTTAAAATTATTTTAGTCTAAATTATAATATGTATTTATTATTGCAAGAGTAAAATTTAAAACAGTAATAAAAATTTAATTAATACAAAGTAAAATATACATATATGGCTATGCTGAAATCCAGATCTTTGTAAAAATGTTTTACATACTTTGGCAACATTAAAGAAGATTACTTTTAAGAGCAAAATTCAATTGTAGGTCATTTAGTTCTATATGACCACAAATACCACAAGGGTTAGTCCTAGCTGGGCATACTGGCTATCTTGTGAGGATGAAACAACAAGTAAATACTTCAAAATGAATTGTCTTTGCTTGATAAAATCATTGATATAGATCATATATCATTTTCAGGACACGAAATACAAGGAATTCTGAGATTTGTTAAAGCTGTGGATTTTATGCTCAGGGTTCTTCCTAGCAAACATATTACTGAAATATATTTTCCTAAACTATTTTACTACATACAAACAAGTTAATATTATTGGTAGTATCATTAAATAGTTTACTTCAAAATTACATGCTACAATTAGATAAGCTTATACATTCCAAAATCCTTTTAAAGTGACAACATATAAATTAACAATAAAACCAATCACCATTTTCCTTGCTTGTGAAGAATTTTCCAGTTTGCCAATAGCTATCAACAAAGTGAATCTGACAGAAGATATATTATAGAATGGAAAATCAGCATTCGATTACTATTGACAATGGAACAAATTTGGCAAGGGGAATTCGATCATGGGATTAAAAGTACACAATGTTTTGTTTACAAAGTTCCATTGTATTTTCAGAAATAATAACAGTATTTGATAGGACAGACTTATTTACTGTAGCAGAAAAACTGTCAACCACTATTATTGTTCTTCTTTAGTCAAAGATAAAACTAAATGACATAAAAGACATTTTGCAATTGTCTTGTTATATACTAATAAACTACGTTCAAACAAGATGTAACAGAAACCTTTAACTGCTAAAAATGGCTGCATGAACAAGGAAAGCCTGAAAGCACCATTTTGAAAATAAGGGCAACAACATAGCAGGTATTACTAATAGAATCTCTCTTTACTTGCAGGGAAAGTAGTTGTTGCTAGAACCTGCTCATTCTTTAAGAAACCAAGCTTGTCATAAGAGTTTAAGTATTGTCTGCATGTTTTCTGCTTAAAAGACCCTATTATTATGCTACTCCAGGAAGAGGATGAAATTGGTATGCAAGTGATGAAAGCTGAGATGCATATAAAAATTCAGGGAAGATTTTGTTATGTTGAAAGCCAATTATGTTGCTACATTGTCACATTTCTAGAACCAAAATTTATCTTTTGCAAGCAGTACAATAGCATGGTTTACAGGATTGCTTCTATAACACTGCAGATCATCATAGACCACAGACTACTGTTTAGTATTCTAAATGTGCAAGATAGTTCACCACAGGCAGAATTTATCACCTGACAGTGTGGAGAAATTACTGTCCCTGTACAAAATGTGACTCCTAAAATTTTATACTACTACTGCTATAGTAATACCTGTATTTTACTAGGTAAAATTTCATATATACACCTTAAGTTCATTTTATGATGACAGTAATCCAGTTTAAAGTTTGGCTGTACAGTATTCCCTCACTCACCGCGGGTATTACATTCTAGACCCCCCCGCGATAGCTGAAAATCCGTGAAGTAGGAACCTTATATTTATTTTAGTATTTATATATATTTTAAGGCTTTATAAACCCTTCCCACATATTTATAAACCGTTCCCAGTCCCTTATTAACCTTTCCCACACTTTTATAAACACTACTTATGTTCTTAAACATATTCTATATTCTTAAACCTACCTAACTTTAACAACATACGTATACAGTACTGCAAAATCCGTGATACAGTATAGCGAAAAATCCGCAATAAATAATTAAATATAATATTTTTTTAAATCCTGCGATACAGTGAGGCCACGATAAGTGAACCGTGATATAGAGAGGGACTACTGTATATTAATCTTAAATATCAGGTTTTGGGCCAAGATGTATTTTTCTATGCAATTCCAATATTAATATATTTATTAGTTCATATTTTCTATCACCTTTACTAACTTTGGAGTTCCTATTGGCAAGTATTTCATGTTCTCTTCTCTGCTGTGAATTTCAGCTCTTAAAGGTGGTTAGCATATAATAAAAGCTCAATAAATATTCACTGAATGAATGAAAAGATTAATATATATAAATAAAAAGTATCAATAAAGTAGCTATTCTAGCTGAGTATGGTATATAAAAACAGGGATGCAGGTGGTCTTACACCAGATACAGACTACTTTTCCAATTTTGTTTATGTAAGTATTCTTATAATTGATGTTACCAAGTACCTACTCTTTATAAAATACTGTGAGTTACTAAGAAGAATTAGGAATATAGACTTCCCTTTTTCAGGAATGAAAAGTGCTGAAGATCTTTCAAAAATAGAGTGAGACACCTCAGAAAATGAATGAAAAATAGTGTAATTTTAATAAGATTACTTTTAAAATTTGGAATCTTTAGAAAAATAAAAGTTTACCCTGTAGAAGAGGGTATAAACTAGAATGTTCATTTGATAGATCTAGATAGAAGCTAAAATCTCAGAAATATATCATGGGTACCATAGAGTACATCTTGGAAGGCTAAATCATGATGATTGGGAAACATGAAAAAGATTTATGTCATTTGTCTTGAGAATAACCCTAATATTGACTGAATCATTCATTTATTCAATAGAAATTTATTGAAAAGCCTACTTGTGCAAGCCACTGTTCTACATTTTTGGATAGAATGGTGAATAAACAAAAATTTCTGCGCTCATGAAGCTTCTGTTTTAATGGAGGACTACAGAGTAAATTAATAAATAGCTCTATTTTTTTCAATCTCCCCAGACTTCAGGGTCCCTAATGGTTGAGATAAACAACAAGATTCCATCATAAGAAGGAAAGATGACAGGATTTAGTAGTATGCAAATGTACCAGTCACTGACTGGCTTGAATGATGGCAAAAAAATGAGAAGAGTTTGAGAAGTCACTATAAATTTTAAAATGAAAGAATTGGACCCTAAGCAGAAGCTCAGTCCTAAAACATGAACATGTGAAAGCTTGTCATTGACACATGGCACTCCAAGTCTGGTTAACAGAAGTATAATGGGGAGATATTCAGGAGTCCATTAAACATGTCTAGAATAATGGGTCTGTTTATCATATTCAACTCTAACTGGCTACTGGAGATGAAGGTCTATGAATCCTAACTTAGCACCAATTCATGAGTTAGGTTGGATTAAAAACTAGAGGGGTAGAGTCGAGGGCTCCAACTGTAAGACCTTGAGAATATGAAGACGAAGAACACAACGGCAAATGCTAGCACCATATGACTTATGAACTGAATAGAGAACATGCTGGAATTTAAAATGATCAACACAGAAGAATCAGGATATATGGGGGAGATGGCTACAGGGACTTATTCTGCAGCCCAACAGAAAAACAAAGAGGAAATCAGGAACCAAAGAATCTCTCATAAGATGTTATTTCTAAAGAAAAGGCAGAAGAATTTGAAGCTAGGAAAATAATTCTAGGATCCCAATAGAAAATAACCTATTTAGTCCATTTATTTGTTCACTCATTAGTTCATTCATTTATTCTGTGGACAGATACTAGGTATTGGAAATACAGCAGAATTAAAAAAAAAACAAAAAAACAAAAAAAAAAACCCACCTTGCTCTACAAGAGCTTACAGAGTGGAGACGAGAGAATGACTATGAGGTTGCCTGCAAGATTCTTTGGCTGAGATTCACTGAGTACCTAAGTGTTTTCTGGCTTTCTCTAAATTACCGGCATTCAGAGGAGAGTCTTAAAACCTTATACCACCTTTGACTCTAACCATATTGTAAAATGATCCCTCTAAAACATAGTCTGATTTCCCTCATAAAATCCTGCAATGTTGCCATTTTTGGCCTTACGATCAAATATAATTCCTTAATATAGTGTGATGACTTGGCCTTCCCTGCCCCTCCAGCTTAATCTCTTAATACCCCTCTTTCTCACCCTCTATGCAGTTACTTGAAAGCATAGGTTTATTCTTAACTCTGGCCTTCCTCTCTCATCTGACATATTCTTCCCTCTCCTCTTCACTTGGTCTATTCCTACTAAATTCTCTGCTTAAACATCACTTACCTGTTCCCATGTAGGTTAGGTACTCCTCCTATTTGCTCTCATAACATTGTACTTCCTTTTCACTCTTTCTGTTGCTATTCAGTCGTCTGCCTCTTCTAATAAATTGTAGGAATAGCTCTTCTTGGACACAATATATGTCTATTTCGTTTATCATTCTACACTCAGCAAACTCAGCACAGTGACACTAAGAGAGGAACTATATCTGTTTACTAACCACTGCATCTCCACTACTTTACTCAGAGCTTGGCATAAAGTAGCTGTTGACAGTATTTTTGATTCAACAAATGGATAAGTAATGCCACCCTTGATCCCAGGTAGTCTCACCTTATTTGTACAAGACCCCTGTAATAAACAGGCACTGCACATGAGACTCGTAGTAGCCTTTTCTGTTTCCCTATATGTTATGCTCTAAAATGAAAGGCTCTAGGATTTAAACCAATTTTTTAATCTTCACCCAAGGATATGTTATTGATTTTAGAGAGAGATGGAGAGAGAGAGAAAAGAGAAAGAGAGAGAGGGAAATATTGATGTCAGAGAGAAACATCGATCAGCTGCCTCCCTACACACCCTGACCAGGAATCACACCCACATTCCAGGTCTGTGCCCTGACCAGGGATCACACCTGCAATCTTTTGGTGTATGAGATGGTGCTCCAACTGACTGAGAGACCCAGCCAGGGCTTTTTTAAAAATTAAAATAAATTTTATTTTATTTTAATTTAATTTAATTTAATTTTAATGGGGGGGGGGGTTTAACTATGACTGGAACTGGGTTCAAGCTGCCAAGTACTTGTTTGGATTATGTCTGATCATTATACTTTCATAAGAAAGCAAAAGCTGACATTTTCCTTTGCAAACAGAACTTCTAATTCTCTCTGCCTACCTATGCTCTCATCCCTTTCTTCTACTACATCCCTGTAATTCCATTTCATTGCTCCTCTAGACTTCAGGAGCTGCTCTGGATATGTATCTATGAAATAGAGAAAGCATATACGAAAACAAAGCCCATAACAGACCTTGCAAGAGATGGAAAGTGATTCCCAAACATTAAAGGTTGACCCAGGAGGGTGGATATCTTTGTGCATTTATAGTTGAAAAATAAATTAAGGCAGAAAAATGAAACAATACAAACTCTCTAAGTGGTGACTGAAAAATGAATATTACATATTCACTGGTTGGAAGGACAGAAGATAAGCTATGATTAAGCCTGAATGTTAACTGACGGTTAGGAAGGTGTATTAGCATTACAAGCAAGGCTAAATGGCTATAAAAATTTTAAGAAAATTAAATAGGAGAAAAGTTTCTGGTTTTGATGACCAATATTCAATACACTCAGTATAAATAATCATGTCAGAAAAATGTGATAATTTATGGAAAAATTTTTAAATATTAATTTCAGTATCAACAATACATCATTACATGCACATACAACAAATACTAATTTACTTACATGTATAGTATAATGTAGAATACCATTGCTACAAATAAAGTTTCTGCCCTTTATAAAAATAATCTAAAGCAAGCCATACTGACAAATATATGAAGTGGTAAATTATCACAGCCATGCAATTTTAACACACCAAGACCTTCAGAATATTTCTATATTCTTCCAAGAACACTGATGGACTATCTGTCCTTCCTCTCTGCCTTCTCCATTTTCCTTTCCTTTCTTCTCGCCATTCTTCTGGCATTTATTGATAGATTATGTCCAGGCACAGTCCCGGTGGCTAGATGAGTAAATCAGATTCCCTGGCTCTTCTCTACCTGCTAATTTTAACCTCATTTTCATACCAGTAATTTTTCCTCCAATAATCCAACAACCTAAAGTTTGGTTTTACTGGTAGCCTCACATTCAGATAAGTCTCGTCCCTGTAAAGGAGTCCCATTTGTAGGCTGGCAGGAGCAAGCATACAGAGAGGAAAAGATGTAAATACAGAAGCACAACAAACCATCTCCTAGAGGAAGTGTCTAAAGAGGTAAGAGCAGATGGACTCAGCTCTCAGGATGAACCTTCCACAGCAGCAAGCTGACTTCTTTTGTATTAGAGCAAAAATGAGGAGGGTGGGTTCACACAAATGGTAGGTGGGAGAGAGGGGTAGGAATTGCACGTGGTCACATTTCATAGCTTGCATTTTCTCTGTAAAGAAAAGGTGGTCTGCTAAGGAAAAGGGGAAGGACAGAATGGAGGTCCTCAGGCAAGTGAGGAAGGGGTGAATCAGTCACCGCAGAACACAGGAGCAGTGCTCAGGGCGCACCCAGTACTGAACACCTTACGTCTGCACTTTCACTGGCAGAGCTCGGCAGCTTGTGTCCGGACAGAGGCTGACCCAAGCTAAATGGTTTTCAGGAAAGTTAAAACACAAAGGAAAAGCAGTTAGCATACTGGAGACATTGTAAAGAGAACCGTTCAAGTTATGTGCCATGGATTCCATGCTGAATTGGGCAGGGTTAGGAAAGAAAGTACCAGGCTGGGAGAACAATGAGGAGGAATACTGCGGAAAGTCTAAGCAAGCAAGAAATTAAGAGGGAAATGTGGCTATGGTAAAAGAGGGACATGTACAGTTTAGGGGTCCAAAGAAGCAGCCGTAGTGAGTGATGACAAGGTTACAGATCTTGATAGGAGTGTGCACTACTAACAAAAGCACAGGTGAAGACTGCTGTATCTAGAAGGACTAATCAAGTTACTCGTATGATATTAGAAGTTGATGTGGTAAAGAAGGTTGGTTTGTGACCCAGGTGCAATAGCAGAGGAAGAAGACAGGTGACAATTAAAATCACAGGAAAAGGGGTATAATGCATGCACCAACTAACCTGCGCCATGACATATATGCGTATATGCATAGCCCATGGACACAGACAACAATGTGGTGAAGGCTGGGGGGAGGGCAAGAGCTCAGTGGAGGGGGACAAAGAAGGAGAAAATGGGGGACACCTGTAATAGTATCAACAAATAAGTAAATAATAAAATATCTTTTTCCTCTATGCCATTTCTTGCTCTATTCAATTTTTCTGCTGTTACCTAATTGTAGCACTCTGAAAAAACTTGATCGATTTGAAAAAATTAATAAATTTAAAAAGCAGCTTTCTGTGGGGGAGGGGTGGTGGTCTACATGCCCTAAAGCAAATCAGTCACAGCTATGAATCAGTTTTATTCGTCCTATGTATAATCCATCTACATTGTAGATTTTAGTCTGAATTCTCAAAAACTATAAAAAGCAGAGAAAACATACCTTAAAAAATAATGTTATAGAAAATAACATGATGATAAAATGAGAGATAAATAAATGGTACTTTATGTATAAAATTATATTATTCTCACTAGTTGCTGGCAAAAAAGGTTACCTTAATATGCATGTGTAGAATATAATAATCATACAGTTATGACAATGCAATATTAAATAACTTAGTCTTACCTGTATTGCAAGGGCACGAGATACAAGACCTCTAAGGTATCGTAGAGGATCTTCTGGGCCTTCCCACTTGCTCTGCCATGTGAGAGGGCACTGCAATTTTAAAAGGGTCCAAATTAAGTTTATATATATATTATTACATATTTACAATAGCCAAAGTATGGAAGCAACCTAAATGTCTACTGACAGACAGATAAAAAAGTTGAATATTATTCAGTCATAAAAAGAATAAAATTTGTCATTTGCGACAACATGGATAATCCTAGAGGGTATTATGCTAAGTAAAAAAGTCAGACATGGAACAAACACCGGACATATGGTATAAACTTATGGAGAATCTAAAAAAACAAAACATACAAACTGACAAAATAGACTTATAGATTCAGAGAATAAACTAAAGGTTGCCAGAAGGGAGGAAGGAGGGAGATGTGTAAAATAATTGTATAGGTAAATAAGAGGTACAAACTTTCAGTTATAAAATAATAAATTACAAAGATGTAATGTATGACAGGGAACATAGTCAAAAATATTATATTAACTTTGTACAGTGACAGATGGTTACTAGACATAATGATGATCACATCATAAGTTATATAAATGTTAAATCACTATGTTGTACACTTGAAATTAATGTAATATTGCATGTTATCTATATTTTAATAAAAAATAAGGTTTTAGAGTGATGAGATGCTACTTCTAAGATTAGGTTATAAAGTACTGTGACTCCTGCCTAGCTCACTCTCTCTTACTCTCTCCCTTTCTCACTGAGTGAAAAAGTTACCAGGTCATGAGTCAGGAACTGATGTGTTCAGTCAACAATCAGCGAGAGCCTGAGGCCTGCCCACAGCCATCTCATCTGTGCTCATAGAAGCTGCGATAATTGTAGCCCTGACTGATTCCTGATTGTAGACTTGAGGGAGACCACCAGACAGAACACCTACCTAAGCTTCACCCAGGTTCTCGACCCGCAAAAGTTGTGACAGAATACATTTTTGTTGTTTTGTGCCACTAAGTTTTAGGGTAATTTATTATGCAGCAATAGTTAAGTTACTGATATTAGTGGCAGGTGTGATACATTAATTCAATAAATGGTTAAGTACTTATTGTTCATCCATTTAGCAGTTACTGTAAGGTCCTTAATATCATAGAGCTTATATTTTACTGGGGGATAAAGGCAAAAATATAGTTCATTATAAGAAGAAGATTCCATAGTGTTAAATTCTATGTAGAGAATTACAATATAACGTGATAAAATTTATATAACATGGTAGTGATATGATAGAACACTATGTGGAATAAAAGATCAGGTATACTCTTTACTCTAAATAGCAATAGAACAAAGGTAGAAAGAGCCAATAAAGGAGATACACAGCTAAAAATTCTTGTGGTGCTTTAATAATGGGTTATATTAGGTTGGCCAAAAAGTTTGTTTGGTTTTTTTCTGTAAGATGGCTCCAGTTTTGTTTAGTTGTCGTTAACTTCATTAAAATAATTCTGTTAGACTGTGTGGTGACAGCTATCATATTAATGTGAATTAAAAAAATAAAAATTTATTCTCTAGGACTTTTATGGTGTCACTGCTTACACTTAAGTCTTTTGTCCATCTTGAGTTTATTATGGTGTATGGTGTAAATTGGTACTCCATTTTCATTTTTCTGCATATCCCTGTCCAGCTCTCCCAGCCCCATTTGTTGAAGAGGCTCTTTTCACTCCATTTTATGTTCCTTCTCCCTTTGTCAAATATTAATTGACCATAGAGATCTGGGTTTATTTCTGGGCTCTCCTCTGTTCCATTGATCAATGTCTGTTCTTATGCCAGTATCAGATTGTTTTGATTACAGTGGCTTTGTAGTATAGTTTGATATCAAGTATTGTGATTCCTCCTACTTTGTTCCTCTTTCTCAAGATGGTTGCGGCTATTCGGGGTCCTTTTAGTTCCATATAAATTTCTGAAGTATTTGTTCTAGGTCTGTGAAATATGCCATCGGTATTTTAATAGGGATTGCATTAAATCTATCAATTGTTTTGGGTAGTATGAACATTTTAATGATGTTGATTCTCCCCATCCATGAACATGGTATATGCCTCCATTTATTTGTATCTTCCTTAATTTCTTTCTTCAGTGTTACATTGTTTTTTGAGTACAGGTCTTTTATCTCCTTAGTTAAGTTTATTTTTCTTGTTGCTATAGTAAATGGGATGTTTTTCCTAGTTTCTAGTTCTGATATTTTATTGTTGGTGTATAGAAATGCCTTTGATTTCTGAATATTGATTTTGTACCCTGCTATTTTGCCAAATTCACTTATGAAAGAATGCTCAACATCACTAGCCATCAGAGAGATCTGAATTAAAACCACAGTGAGATACTGCCTCACACCATCACCATCATAAACAAATCAACAAACAACAAGTGCTGGCGAAGATGTGGAGGAAAGGGAACCCTAGTGCACTGCTGGTGGGAATGCAGACTGGTGCAGCCACTATGGAAAACAGTATGGAATTTCCTCAAAAAACTAAAAATGGAACTGCCTTTTGATCCAGCAATTCCATTGCTAGGATTATACCCGAAGAATCCTGAAACACCAATTCCAAAGAACCTGTGCACCGCTATATTCATAGCAGCACTATTTACAATAGCCAAGTGCTGGAAACAACCTAAGTGCCCATCTGTAGATGAGTAGATCAAAAAACTGTGGTACATTTACACAATGGAGTACTATGCAGCAGAAAGAAACTCCTACCATTTCTGACAACGTGGATGGAAATGGAGAGTATTATGCTTAGTGAAATAAGTCAGGCTGCAAAAGACAAATACCATATGATATCACCTAATACAGGAAACTATGAACAACACAAACAAATGAGCAAAACAGAACCAGAGGCATGTAAACAAGGAACAGACTGACAGTGGCCAGGGGGAGGGGGAAAATGGGGGAAAGAAGGGGAAGGGTCTAGTCAAGAAATCAGTATGAATGACCCATGGACATGGACAACAGGTGGGGACTGAATATGGAGGCGGGGAGGTGGGTTGAGCAATGGGGAAAAAAAATGGGTCAACTGTTATAAACAATAAATTTTAAAAAAATTATCAAAATTGATGAGTTTTTGTGTAGCCATTTTAATATTGAAAATGGAAGAAAACAACATTTTCAGCATATTATGCTTCATTAATTCAAGAAAGGTAAAAACAGAGCAGAAATGCAGAAAAAGATTTGTGCAGTGTATGAAGAAGGTGCTGGGATTGATCAAAGATTTCAAAAGTGGTTTGTGAAGTTTTGTGATGGAGATTTCTCCCTGGACGATGCTCCACAGTTAAGTAGACTAATTGAAGTTGGTAGCAATGAAATCAAGACATTGAGAACAATCATTATACCACACAGGAGATAGCCGACATTAAAAATATCCAAATCAATAAAGTTACTGATGAAAATGAAAAATGTATTTTATTTTATGGAAAAAAAAAAAAAAACAGACTTTTTGTCCAACCCAATATATTATGTCTGGTGTTTCAAGGGAAAAAATTATTTAATCAAGGAAATCTTAATAGGAAGTTTGCTGTTAAGCTTTGAAAATTTATTGGACATTGACAAAAGTAGAAAGAACTGGGTGCTTACTATGTATTAGTAACTGCTGTGCGCTTGATATGCACCATCTCATATAGTGCTTACAATAATCCTCAGAAGCAGGTGGTATTATAACTTCCATTTTACAGATGAGAAAATGGAGACACAAAGAGAAGAGCCTGCCCCAGAATCACAGAACAGGTAAATGGCAAGTCTAGGATGTGAACTCAGGCAACCAGCTCTAGAGTCTATTTGTCAGCATCAATACTACCTTCAACATATTTTATATTTTTAGACTGCTTTACATATACTACATAATTTGAAATTAAATGTAAGATGATATGTATCAAGAATTAAAATTATAATGATGGGGAAACTGAGGATTTAGAATAGATTTATATAACTAAACAAAGTTTTTAAAAAAATATCAAAGAACCTGAACCAGGTCTAACACTAAACCTTACATATTTTTGCTATCCCATCCTTTTCATGAGAGATATCAGAGAAGCAGAACAGGATACGAGCAGGTTGTTCATTTGTTCATTCACTCTTTAAAGTATCAATTAATTGGTTATTCAGCAGGTATCTGTGAAATAGCTGCTATTAGGAAATAATTTGCTAGGTGCAGGGGATACAAAGTTATAAAACAATTCCTGTCCATAAAGCTTGTGCTAGAGGGGGAAACTGAATAAAAGACACAGCTCCAGATGATACAGTAAGTACCCTGGTCATGACAATGGCAGTTCTTGTAAAACACAGAGGTGAGGCACACCAGATCCAAACCAAGTACAGGCAAGGGTCAGAAAAAAACTTTCTGTTGGAGATAATGCCTGAGGTGAGTTTCAAATGATAAAAGCCTATAGTCAAGTAAAGAAGGGAAGCAGGGAAAGGAAAGCGCATCAATAAAGTCAATGTGAGAGAACTGGGCTGATGAATTAAGGATCAGACCAGGAAGTGTGAATGTTTATCCTAAGGAGTTCAATCTGGAAAGCAACGCTAACACTAAATTAAGCTTTACCCAGCGAAGTGACACAATCAGATATGGTTTTTAGAAAGATCACCCTAGGGAGGACAGGCATTGGGGGAAGTCTGGAAGCGACTACAATGTGGACAAGACTCAATGAGGACCTATGAGAAGGATAACAGCAGCAAACACTTCTGCAGCAGTTACTGTGCAGACACTGTTCTCAGCCTTTACTTTTATCAACAAACACATCTACACTTCACAGCTCTCTGAAGTGGATACAATTATTATCTCCATTACAAACATTAAGAAAATGAGGTAAGAAAGGTTAAGTGACTTGTACAAGAAAATATACCAGTACAATCTTGAAGGTTTAAATTCCACTACACAATCTTGGTATGTTTATTAGATGAACTTACAAAGAAGGCTACTTTAGGAACCCTTCCCTTTTCCATTTAATATGTGTTTATACTGTTGTAATTATTAGTGTAATTATATATATTATTTATACTACTTACAGACATCACTATCCCACTTAAAAATATAATGTGCTATTCCTCAAATATGTGATCTCAATAATCCAGTATCAGCAGACTGTGGTAGGTAAACCAACATTGGATTTAAAGTTTTGAAAATGTCACAGGAACATTTATTTGATTCACACTTATTGCAGTGACTGAAACAAGAGAGACAGTACTGTAATTGCTATTTTTTCAAACACTAGAAGATGTCCTGGACTTAAAGTGTGTATATTAAAATAAAGGATTCAGGTTACAATATTTTTTTAAAAAATAATTTACTTGTTTGTTTATTTATTTATGTATTTTTAGAGAGAGGGGAAAGGAGAAAGAGAGGGAGAGAAACATCACTGTGTGGTTGCCTCTCACTCGTGCCCCCAACTGGGGACCTGACATGCAACCTAGTCATGTGTCCTGACTGGGAATTGAACCAGCGACACTTGGCTCGCAGGCCGATGCTCAATCCACTGAGCCACAGCAGCCAGGGCTATACAATATTTTTTTAAAAGAAGGAAACACAGTGGATTAATTTTAATGTCAATTTTACACAAAATAATTAAGAATAGGTAAAGCTTACAAATCATCACTAACTTCTACACTAGCCGTACTTGAAAACGTCATACAACTAATTAAATTAACCCACTCTTACTTCAGAAACATATTTCAGAAGAATAAAAACAGATTTAGAGTAAAAGAATTAATAATAATAGAGGCCTTACTGTTTATACATAATAAAAACAGATTCCAATTTAATCTTACTGAGGCCTTTATTGCTCCAAAGGTTTCAATTTTTTTATTAATACAGAGAAAAAATTTATGAAACACCAGAACTAAAATGTTCAAATTCAAGACATTTAATTTATTCTTTTCTTAGATAAGAATCTAATTATAATTTTTAAATTTTGTGTCTTCCCTTCTTCAACTCATATTATTTGCTTTCTCAGAACATGTAACTTAGTTTCAGTTAAAAAAAATTATAAAATACTTGGTAAGAGGTTACACTAACTTATAAAAAGGGGGAGAGATGGAAGCATACCAAGTGCTCATCAATAATGAATGTATAAACAAATATGGTATGTACATAAATGAAATATTATTCAGAATTAAAAAGGAAAGAATTTCTGACATGTGCTATAACATGGATGATCTTTGAGGACATTATGCTTAGTGATACAAGCCAGTCATGAATAGATAAATGATTCCACCTATGTAAGGTACCCAGAGTAGTCAAGTCAAATTCATAGAGACAAAGAGAATGGTAGCTGCTGAAGGCTGGATGGTGGGAGGAATGAGGAACTGTTGCTTTCATGAGTTAAAAGTTTGTTTTGCAAGGTGAAGAAAGTTCTAGAGATCGAATGTTTGACAGCGTGAATGTACTTAACACTATTGGACACTACACTTAAGAAATGTTTCAGCTGCTAAATGTTATGTGCATTTTGCCATGACTTAAAAAATACCATTGGAAAAAAATGTTTTAATTTAAATTTTATTCAAAATAAAGTTAAAGAGAACCCCAAACTCATCAATTCCTAATTATATTATGCCATTATTATCATCTATGTATTTTTGAGTATTCGTATCTATTGAATCTGTATGGTGAGGATACCATTTTTAGTGCGTCAATGAGCATCTCCTCCCAACTCCACTCAGTAACCTTGCATTGGAAATTTGAAATCAGCCATCATAGGGGTATTTATGCCACAGAAATCAGCACACACTATAGATTAGGGCTTCTTTTGGGGGAAGAGTCAGTTAAATATTTGCCACTGGATTCATCCATGTTGCTGCACAAATGAGTGTTGATTTTTTTATTGCTGATTAACATTCCATTTTATAGAGACATCACAATTTGTTTACCACTTCATCTTTTGCAATTTGGGTTGTTTCCAGTTTTGATTATTAAAACTAAAGCTGCTGTGAACATTCAGAAATATTTATATATGCTTTTACTTCTCTTGGATACACACCCATGAATTAGTGGCCTCACATGCTAAGTGTATGTTTAACATTTTAAGAAAAAGTCAAGCTATCAGCAGCAGTATGAATTTCTGTTGTTCCTCATTCATGTCAACACTTGGTACAATGTCATTTTAATTTAATCCATTCTAGTGTATATGCGGTGTTGTCTCATTATGATTTTTAAAAATTTCCTTTTTATTGAGATATAATTCACATGCCATAAAAGTCACCCTTTTAAAGTGTACCATTTAGTAGGATTTAGTTGTTTCACAAGGATGCATGACCATAACTGCTATCTAATTCCTGAAAATTCTTATCACCCTCTCAAAATACTCTGTATCCGTGTAGTCATTATTCTATTTCCTCATGAACAAAAGATGGCTTTCATTTATTTGAGTCTTAATTTTTTTCTTTTTAAATATTTTATTTATTTATTTTTAGAGAGGGGAATGGAGGGAGAGAGGGAGAGAAACACTGATGTGTGAAACATCAATCAGCTGCTTCACTCATGCCCCCAGCTGAGGACCTGGCCCCCCAACCCAGGCACGTGCCCTGACTGGGAATCAAACCAGTGACCTTTCGGTTTGTGGGACAACAACCAATCCACTGAGCCACACCAGTTAGGGTTTCTTTAATTTCTTTCAATGCTGTTTTGCAGTTTTCAATGTAAAAACCCTGATTTTTTTGGTTAAATTTATTCCCATGTATTTATTCTTTTCCATGCTATTATAAATAGAATCACTTTCTTAATTTCATTTTGGATACTATAAGTGCTTTATAAACTAGCATTCATTTCTATTTGTATAGAATTACAACTGATTCTATATATTGATATTCTTACTGTACTTTTACTTTTCATATCCCTAATAACTAACTATACCAAGTATTTTTTCATGTACATATAATCTTGATTAAATGTCTATTCAAATCTTTTTTCCATTTTTAAAACTGGGATGTTTGTCTTCTCATTATTGACTTGTGATTAAATTAAATATTCCTAGATACATGTTCCTTTGTTGGATATATGTATTGTAAATCTTTTCTCCTAAATCTGTGGCTTATTTTTAATTTTTATAACTGTGTGATCAATTTGGTGATGATTTTTGTATATGTTTTGAGACATAGGGGCAGACTAATTTTTGGGGAGGGGTTAGGGGTTTGGTTAGTCAATTGTTCCAGCACCACTTGTTAAAGAGATTTTCCATTATCCATGCAATTGCCTTGTATATTTGGTGAGAATCCATTAATCACATACCTGTAGGTCTATTTCTGAATTATTGAACTACATATCTATCTTTATGCCAATATCACACAGCTTTGATTATAATATCTTCATAATGAAGAAAGTAAGATCTTTCATTTTATTCTTTTAAAAAATCTTTTAGACTATACTAGGCCCTTTGCAATTTTGTAAAAAAAAAAAAAAAGAAAAGAAAAAGAAAAATATTAGACTCAAATTGTCAATCCCTACAAAAAATCTTGCAAAGGTTTTGTCTGGGATTGTGATGAATTTCTACATCAATTTGGAAAGAAATAAAATCTTAACAACATTTGGTCTCCTGATCCATGAATACATCTTTCAGTGCATCTTTCTATTTATTTAGGTCTTCTTTAACATTGCTAGTCAATGATTTGTAGTTTTCAGTCTGTAGAAAAGTTTTACACATCTTTTTTCAAATTTATCCCAAGACACATCATCTTTCTGATATTATGGCAAATGATATTTTTAATTTCAATTTTCAATAGTTTGCTTTCAGGATATACATTTTTTAATGTATTTACCTTGTATCCTATAACCTTACTAAATTTAAAATCTCTTATTAACTCTAGAGGTTTTGTGTAGATTCCATAAGATTTTGTGAATAGATGATCACATCCTCTGCAATAAAAGTAGGTTTCCTTCTTCTTTTCCAATCTTCAAGCCTTTTCTTTTCCTGAAGTTGCTCCACAAGCTAGACTTCAGTACAGGGCCGACTAGAAGTGGTAAGAGTAGACCTCAATGCCTTATTCCTGATCTGAGGGGAAAAGCATTTAGTTTTTTACTATTATGTTAATTGTAACTTTTTCATGTATGCTCTTTATCTGGTTGAGAAGGTTCCCTTCTAATCCTGACCTGATGAAAGTTTTTATCATGACTGGGTGTTGAATTTTGTCTAATGCCTTTTCTGTGTTTAGTGAAGTAATCATATAATTTTTCTTTACTAGTCTATTAAAATGGTAAATAACGTTCATTATTTTTACTAATCTAAGTTTGTATTCTTTGGATAAATCGCAACTGGTCATGACGCAATATTCATTTTTACATTTTGTTGATTCAATTTTCTAATATCTCAAGAAGTTTAGTGCCCATGTTCATTAAAGAAATTGATCTGTAGACTTAACATGATGGCTTTGTTAAGTTTTGTTACCCTCATAGAAAAAAACAGAGAAGTACTTCTACATTTTCTATTTTGTGGAAAAATTACCAAAAAATTACAAAATTCCATTTTGTTAGACTTCAGTGAATTCCAAGACCTCTCTTTGAGAGTAGGATTTTAATAACAAATCCAACTTCTTTAATAGATCTAGGCTATATTTTGTCTATTTTTTAATAAGCTTTGGTGTTTTCTGTCTTTCAAGAAATTTGTACATTTCATTTAAGTTGCTGAATTTATGAGCATAAAGTTATTAATATATTATTCCCTTACTATCATCTTAATCATTGTAGCAACTGTGTGATATTCTTTCTCTTCTGACTTCTTTATTTCCTGATTTATCTTTTGAATTAATAAAGTTTATGTTTCTATCTTATGTCTCATATAGGCTCATTATGCAAACCTCTGTGGTATTTTAATTTATTTTTATTTAGGGTTGCTTTACGGTTTATAGTATATACACTAAAACTTATTACACTCTACCTTCAAGAAAGATTAAAAAGCTTCAAAAAATATTAATAAAACTTCAAGTAATATTATATTAATAAAAATGCATGTATAGCATGAAAGCCTTACAACTATGTACTTATAATTCCACTTGCTAATAAATAAAAATGGACAAGTAAAAAAATAAACTTTGGAATTAAGTCTCTGCTAAAAAGAGAAAGTATACTCATTTATTTTGGCACAGTGACCGTATTAAGTTAAGGATACTAAAGAATTCCCAGAGACTAGAGATTCTGGATATATGCAGGCCCCTATGTTCTCACATGGATCAACAGGAACAAGTGACGAGAACAGTAAATTACATAGGGGCTACAAAAGCATCCCATGACTGGTAAAGTATCGTATAAAACATAAACTATTACTTTATTCTAATGGAAAAACACAAATTATTCAACATTAATAATTATCATTTGATAAAATGGTTTGGGTATGACTTTCCTAAGCACTTGTTTGCACAAAGGTAAGTAATTTTTATGGGGGGGGGGGCTTTAAAAAAACTTGTAGCCCTCAACCATTGTGTAAGAATTAATGTTTTCTTTCCCCCAAGGACCTGAAGTTGAATGATGGGGTCACAGATGTTGATAAAGTGCAGTTGAAGGGGACAGAAATGTGATGCCCTTTTTCATGGGAATTCTGACTACATATCAGCCTTCTTCAAACCTACCATGCACTGAACCATCTCAAGGACTTGCTACAAAGCAGATTGCAGGGCAACACGGAGTTTCTAATTTAATAGTCTAAGGTAGGTCCTAAGAATTCATACTCTACAAAGTTCTCAGGTGATGCTGATGCTATTGATTTAGAGATCATACTTTGAGAAACATTGCCATAAAGGCCACAGCACAGAAAGGAATGAAAGGTAAAACCTGTCTAGCAGATATCATCAATCTTAGATGTCCTGAAGTTATGTACTAAAGCTCTGTATGTGCATATGCACATTATTTTAAGAGAGTGCATCTGTTTCAATTTTTCAATTTTCAAAGGTGTCAATCATCCAAAAAAGGTTAAAAACCAGTTGTTTGCAAATTTATTTTTTAAAAATAGGCTTTACTAGTAATTTTGCTGAATTATTAAGGAACTCCCTGATGTAAAAACTTAGACAGTGTTAATATTCAGAATGTTAGGACATACTGAAATGTATAGCCAATACATACACTGGCTTTACAAGGGGTACTATTAAAATAATTTTTAAAGAAATGATAGCTTATTAATTTCTACAAAACTATAATTCCTTTAGTGATTATTCAACAAGAAAGATGAAATAATTTGATATTGCCTCTTCTCAATTTCTATTGTATATTTTAATTATTTAAAGCCTTAATTCTAAAACGTAAAATAGGAATAATAGTATTTTACAATATAGTTACCTCTGATAACAAACAAATTGTAAGTATTGTGACTTTTTACAAAAAAATGTTTTAGTGGATCACCAGAAACCATCAATAAAACAGAAAGTCATAATTTTCTCTAGGAAAATTTCTACTCCAATCATTTTAGACACGGTAAAGAAAGTAACAGGTACTGAACTATTTCCTAAATACATTAAATCATATCACATACTACAGAACCTGTCACATTCAAATGTAATAAAACATTAAATTTTTATTCTGAAATAAATAGGATAGTACTAGATTCACAATTTTTGGTAACTCTTTAGAAAGTAAATGTCAGAAACTATTATACTGATTTTCTCTTAGTGAAAGTCAGCCTAATCTCATCTGAGTTTCAGCAAACATCCCAAAATATTTCCAAAAACACTATCTGTGATGTAATATAAACATGTTTTGCAAAACACATTTTTCATCTTTTGAAAGAAATTTAACAAATTCATTTTCATGCAAATTATAAAAATGTTTTAAAATGAGTGATATTTTGGAGGCTGCATTTTAAAGTGTAATATATAGTACTTAATTTAATAAGTTAATAATGAGATTGTCTAAACCCTACATTAACATATTTTAATTAAGAAGTAAGTCATCAGGTCCTGTTGTTATGACAAATACCGTAAAGGGTAAAGGTAAGAGGAAGAAAAATTATAAAAAATTAAATATCTATTACCTGTTTCTAAAACATCATCCTTTGCCTTAATCAAGAAAAGTACTTCTTATGACAAAGTCTATTTAGTTCTTTGTTATCTTTCAATATGATCTAATATAAGCCACATTAATTACAATCATAGAAAATAACTTATTCATATTTTTCAAATGTTACACTAAAGGTCACCCAGATGGTTAACAGAAGCATTAAAAAAATAGGTTTGCCAACTACCTTTTATACTCTTCATTATTAATATCATATAGAACCCTACTGAACTACTCCTCTATTCCATGCCCTAACCACCTCTTGAGATGAAGAGTGTAACCAACATGATAACCCTACATCTATAAAGTCATTTTGCACAATGCTACCAGACAAATGCTCTAAAAGTTGTTTTTTAACATAATAAAATCCCCTAAAGTAACAATAACAAAACCAAGTAACATTTATAAGGTACTGGCTATGAGACAAGCACTTTACCCATGATTTTAATTTAATTCTCACAACAATCCCATGAGGTAGGTACCTTGACTGTTACAATTTACAAAGGAGAAAAGTAATGTTTAGAGAGGTTTAAGTGACCTTTTGAGGCCACATTTGTAGCCATTTTGCTACATTATTTCTACATAAAAACATCCTTATTGCCTACAGTAAGTAACCAAAACTTTTTTCTTTGGCTTTAAAGACCTCAAATTTTAATCTAACCTCAATTTTACACTTCACTGTATACCAGTTCCACTTGACTTACTGTTCTCTTCTATGTGTCATATATTATTGTTATTCTCCATTATTTTATACCATACATTTTACCCTTACAAAGCATTTAGTTCATTTTTAAGAAATAGACTGTCGTTGGTATTTACCTTTGATATAAATTTGAAATAATTTACATTTATTGTGGCAACTAGACCTGCCTTGGTTCAAATCCTGATTCATGCAGATTTAACACTGCTCTGCCCCAGGTTTCATACAGTACAATGGGGATAGTAATACCATCTAGTAGTTTCAATGTGGTGATTAAATGAGTTAAAGTACTTCAAGAGCTCTCGGACTTCTTTCCCACTCGTTTCTTCAGTGTGTTAAAGAGCTTTCATGATTGATAATATGCCTACTTTAAATTAAAAATAAATTATGTATAATTTGTAGTAAAATACAGTACTATAGTATTTTGATAACCACAGTTGATTAACAGCAAAAGAAATCTATATACAAAGGAAAAACTATTGAACACAATAAAGCTGAGATATTTTTCAAGGTAAAGGAAAAATGAACATAAGCTTCTTTGAGTGGGTCATTTGTATTTGTGGTAAAGAATTGGATATCATGATGGACTGAAAGTTTATGCGTAGGGGCACCAAATATTCCCTGTAAAAAGTTTCAGAGGTCTGCTAAATATGTAAATATGTAGGGGCTTCAAATGTTCTTTGTAAGAAGTAGCAAGGACTTGCTAAAAAGCCTTGGAAAGAAGAATGTAGGGAGGAGTGTTGTGGCTTGTTTATATAAGCTAAAAGCACCTCAGCCTCTATTACCTTCCTTTTACTTGTGTCTTGTTTGTAACATTTGTGAAAGTTATACTTTACAGAATATCTAGTCCTTTGAGGATAAATTGCTTCACAAAGAATTCGTCGCTGGCTGGAGAGCTATGCTGCCCCCGACATAACCTTATAGCCTTGTGAATTTCTGTTCTTGTTATTGCCAAGACATTCCTGCAGTCCTGCCCAGCCCCCTCTTCCTAAGGCTGTTTCCCGCCAAAGAAGAAACAGCGAGACTCCAGCAGTATAAATACCCAGCTTTTAAGCCCCATTATAGGTACGAGCGTGTTAGAGACCAGCTCAGGGTCTGCCGGACTGGCCTGGCCAGCAAATAAAATCCTTTGCTTACTTTATACACCGCTCTAGAGTGTTCATTCTCGCCTATGTAGCCGTAACATATGTACCCCAAAATTCATATATTGAAGCACTAATGCCTGATATGACGATTTTGTAAACAAGATTTTCAGAGGTAATTAGGTCATCGGGGTGGGGTTCTCATGATGGGATTAGTACACTCTTCAGAAGATACAGGAGAGATCCTGGTTCCTCCTCTTTCATTTCTGCTGTGTCCTCAGACACTGGATCTATTGGCAACTTGATTTTGGATTTCCCAGCCTCCAGAACGGTGAGAATTAAACGTTTGTTGTTTAAGCCACCCAGTCTATGATAATTTGTTATAGCAGCCCAAACTGACTAAAATAGAAAACATTTTTATATTAGTGAGTAAGATACAGAAAGGCTATATTTTATATTTAAACAGAGCGGACTTTCAGGTTGACTGTCAGAGGTTTCTCTATATTGAAGTAAACAGCTTTTGTCTTTCCAAATTTCTCGAGAGCCATAGTGAAATCTTTTCCAGGTGCTAAGTTCTGGAAAATTTATATTCTCCAAATAGCTAGTCAATCCACTTTTTAGATTTGTGTCTACCCAATACATCTGAAACACATGCATTTTACTATCATTTAAAATGGTCCAATTATTCAGCAAGAGATGTGGTGATTTTCCTTTTTTCTGCTAAAAGTACCCTGATTTTCTACTGGGTACCCATCCTTCCATTTCTTGCATGTATGTATGACAGATGGGGCTGAATCTGTCTTCAGCTCCTGGGAGAAGAACCTGACTGAAACCCTACCCAATGAGAGTTGTGCACACCCTACCCACAGCAGCAAAATGAGACTAGGCATAAAACACAAGCCAAGCAGATTGGATCAAAGCTAATCCCAAGATTTTTACTTGAGCTATGAGGAGACAGGTATTCTTTCTGTTCACTTGGAGCTCAGAGGATGTAAGACTCAGGCTGCTAGAATTCCATAATGTATAGAAGACCTGCCCCAACATGGATCTCACACACACACACACACACACACACACACACACACACACACAATATGACTAGATAGGTAGATAAATAATATAAGCTGAGATCCTTTTGACAATTTTAAGCTCCTGTACTAAGCTAACTTAATGGACTTAATGCTAGATACCTTGGATTCTTCAGTTACATCAGCCAATTAATTCCAATACAGCTTAAGCTAGTTTAACTTGTTTTCTATTACTATTAACTATAAGACGTCTGACACAGCTATACACAATGGAAGAGTCACTTATAAAATTAAATAAAAACACATATATTTAGTACAGGCTTACCTTTTGGTTTAATAAAGCACTTGCCAATTTTTGCACTTCTGAACTCAATAAGGTAGTTCCTCTGATGACTTTGCTGAGAGCAGCAAGAGACTGATGAACACTTTGGACTAAGCGGATGGCATTAAATTGTTCAAGAATGATGAATGATAATATTGGAGATCCTTGTCGATCATTAGGAGGAGACACTTTCTGATGAATCAGGTTTGAATTCTAAAAGAATAATATATCATTTTATCAGAAAGTAACATAAATCACTGATATATTAAAATACTTAAAGGTTACTAAAACCTTTTGTTCTTCTAATCTGTTTTGATATACTCTTGTTTCTAAATGGCCAAATTTATGAACTCTCTAAATACACACAAAGGGAATTCTGAAGTTCACCAATATTAAAGTGATAAGGGAGTGGGAATTGAGAATAGAAGGTGGGAATTTAGAAAGGAGAGCTATACCGAGAACCAGTAGCCAACCTAGTAGAAAAAAATGAAAGAATGGCACCTTATAATAAGCCAATGCAAAGAGAAAATAGTTACAATATCAGTCTACTACTATAAAGAGAGCAGAATAGCCTTGAAATAAAATGTAAATGGACGTTTAATATGAAAATTAGCTGCATACAGGAGTGGGTAAAAGTAGGTTTACAGTTGTGAGTACACAAAACAGAGTTTATTCTTGCATTATTTATAAATTATTTCATTATTTATTTGTATTACAACTATAAACCTACTTTTTCCCACCTCTGTGTATATTGGAAAACCACACTACAGATCTTGTACTCAAGACCAGTATAGATTAGTATTTATTTTTACATCTTCACAGAAGCTCTGACATATGGAATTTCTAGGGCCTCTCAAATTAAAAAAATAAAAATAAAAAACCCTCGAGGCATCTCATTTTCTAAACAGTGGCTAGAAAGGGAAAGTATTACCTCTAATAGTTTTCTAAAATTGTCAAGAAACTGTCAAGAGACAAAACTGGGAAGTCCTGTTCTCTTACCTACTACCCATTATCCCAATTTTCTCTATAGTCTGCTTACAATCCTAGTTAAGTTTCCCTTCTCTTTGTTCTAATAGCTATCGCATTCATGTGTGCTATGAAGCATTGACTCTTTTTCATCTATTTAGCATGATAAATTATTTAATAATATGATGATCTACTATGGCTACTGCCATTAAATAAATCATCATTAAATAAACTTTATGGGCATAAGATCATAGGGTCTAGAGATGCGTAGTAAGTGTAAAATAGAAGCGGGATTTCAAAGGATTAATAAAAAAAGAAAGTAAAATATCAAATTAATATTTTTATATTAATTGCATGTTGAAGTGATAATATTCAGGATATATCAGGTTAAAGAAAATGTATTAAAATTAACATCACTGCCTCCTTTGTACTTATTTAAATGTGGCTACTGGAATATCTAAAATATATATTTGGCTCCCTTTTGTGTTTCACATTATATTTCTATTGCACAGTGGTCTACTGACTAGCAGGTAAAGGGCTTTAAGTTCAGCAATAACAGAACAGGAAAAAAAACGGAATACAGTTGAGTCTCAAAAAGTAAATGATTAATAAAAGATGACAAATTTGTAAAGAAAGAATTAAAAATAGTAAGACAAAGTGTTTATAACCCATGATAAAAGTTATAAGTGGGAAAAATATAACACAGCAGAAGACAGTCAAGTATTGTAACATTTTTATAACAATCTACTCCCTATAGACCGTCACCAAATTTTAATAAAAAGTAATGTGAAATAACCCTAACTATATAAATAAATGTAGATATTCTACATGTTCTAGAAAGATGAAGATTTACAGCAGTAGTAACAAGTTAATGTTACATAATTTTAGACAAACATCAAATTAAGTATTATTTATAATTCAAATATAGCTAAATCATGAGTAAATTACAACATCTAAACTGTATAATTTTAGTGAAACTACTGAGGCAGGACAGTCATATTTTAGTCAATTAATTATTTTTAAAAAAGCTTTTTAAAAAATGAGTAAATACAATTGACCAAATCATGTACTTTTAAAAAATAGCTCTGACATTTTACAGTTCATGTTGTCATTAAAAAACAAGTGTATTCAGAGAAAATCTTACCTGATTATGAAGTTGCTGGAGGAAAAGATTACAGGATATTTAAAAATTTAACCTTTATGCAAGGAATACCTTCTAGACAAGAAAAACTAGTCCAGTCTGGTGCAATTTAGGTGTGAACCCAGAAATTTTGAGTTTTAACTGAAACAGTTTTCTAAGTGGGATGCTATTTCAGGCAAGTAAAATGGATGACACTTCAAAGTATAGATCTAAATGTATCTACCACAGTTCAAATATCCTCTTTGAGCTCCACCCTGTGTATCCACCTGTTAGATATCCTAAATTAAACTTCTGATCATCTCTGAGGCATCATGGCCTCCTCCACTCCTACCATTGGAGAAGTTGTACCCTTTGCAGTTTTCCCTGTTTCAGTACATGGTGCCGTCTCCACCCAATCATTCAATACAGAAAACCAACACATTTCTTAACTCCCACATCCAAATCCATGTTCAGGTTCTTTCAGTAGTACTTCCAACAGGTAATTTCTCTGTCTGCTCTACCACCATATTCTGAGCCGCCATCAACTCTTACCTGAACTACTCAAGAGCCTCCTGCTTATTCTCCTTACTTTCTCTTCATCTCATTCAAAACTCATGTCTGCACGATAGCCAGATAAAGCTTATGAAATGATCAACAGATGGTGGCAACTTGAAGTTTAAGGCTCTTTCATGGCTTCCCATTGTACTTGGAATAAAATACAAACTCCTTACTCTATCTTAATCATTCCCCTTGTCTCATTCCACACTATCCTTTAATCCCTATACCCAAATCCAACAGATTTCAGATTTATTCAGTGACCAAGCTTTTTCTCTTCTTGAGGAATTTGTGCATGATGTCCACTCTGCTTAGAATGGCCTTCCCCTCCAACTCTGTCTGGTTAGCATCATCTCATTGCTTGCTTCTCAGATTCAGTTTCACCTTGCAGGCAAGCTATTCCCTAACTATCCAGTCCAAAATAAGTCTTTTCTCTTTTCCTTTAATAATGGCATTATATACCATGGCAAATAATCTCATAATTCAAATATGTTTTTTACATTGAAAATATAACATCATAAAATAAAAGTTTTATTTTGGGAAAGAAAATTATAATATTTTTCAATTAGAAATTCAATTCTTATGTTGCTTTGAATAAAGAAATAACTAGTAAATAGGAAATAAAGAAAAAGTGAATTTTCAACAGATTACTAAAAAGGGGTTCATGTACTAAACTAAAGACGAAAATAGGAGCTAGACTGATCCTTTCTTACATGTATCATTTCTGTAAATCTTTCAACATCTTATACTTGAAAATTGGTGCTCCTGCCCCAAAATTGCTTCAATGTTCCTATGATATTTTACTCTAACTAGGCACCGCCTTTTTCCTTTGTATGTAGGAACTGAGGAGTGAGCAGATGTGTTATGTGTGGCATGAATCCAACAGCAGAGAGCTAGTAATGGACTATATACCTACATCCCAACTGAGAAAAGAGAAGAGTTAAAAAATTTAAAAGTTAATTAATGAGGTTCTAATATTGGGATGGATTTTAGGAGGCAAATAATTTATATAAATATAGATATATAGATATATATCTTTGAAGTCCCTTCTGTGCTCTTTATATAATGACAGAAAAAAATTCTCCTGAGTTACAAAAGAGGTATCCGTATGTATTAACAAAAAGGGTAGCAGTGAAAGGGTTGGGGCAACAATCCAATATGATAGGCATGATGGAGAGAAGCAGGTAAGGCAAGAAAGACTAAACTAGATATTCCAGAAAATGTCATACTGTGGGAAAAGTCAACTTCAGGAATTTTAGGAATCGTCCACATTTAAAAGAATACAGTCCAAAGGAAAGGGAGTTAGCAGATGATCACATACTAAGCAATGTGAGCTGTCACTTGCAACTTCACAAATGTTCATTAAAAAGACAAGATTCAGCACATGCTACTGCAAAACATGACACTTTGGTATACTGAGTATTTGAAATTGAAGGAATTTGAAAAACTACAAGTGCAGAAAGAAATCGCTTGACCTTTCTGTGAGGCACATCATAAGACTCTCATATGTGAGATGTGCCCACTCAGGCCTGAGAAAGGAACATCCTTTTCTCTGAAGATAGAGGTATGTGTTGAGAGGAATCTAAACAAGCAGGCCTTGCTAAGTCTCCCCAGTGTACTCCTTTTAGTTTATACCTCCTTTGTCCTATCATATTTTTCCATGACTTTATGTGCTTCATCAAACCTGGCAAAAAAAATGCTCAGGTTTAACTACTTCTTCGGGTCTTCATTTCCTTATGAAAGCTCTCATGTCACATAAAACTTAATAGTAAATAAATTTGTAGGCTTTTTCTCTTGCTAATCTGTCTTTTGTAACAGAGACCCAGCTGAGGACCTAAAAGTGTAGAAGAAAAAAGACATTTCTCCTCTTTCATATTACAGAATAGTATCACTGGATTTCTTGTGAAATATACAGACAGAAGTTTTACCTTAAGGCCTAACATGAGATAAAGACAATAATAATCAATGAAAATTCAGAAATAATGACAGAAAAAATTATAAGAAATTAAGGTGACAAAATCATGGAGTAGACTTCAATCTTGTAATTCAGAAGGAAGGAAAGTCACTAACAGATACCTGGATTATGTCTCTAAAATGATAAGAGGAGATCTTTGCAATAATTAGGATTCCTTTTACAATAGGTTTTACTATTTAGTAAGAGATAAACTCAATTATTCAAATCATTCAATTTCTATCTTATTCTCCAAATGAAGACTTTGAAAATTTTACATTATTATTCTCAGAATGACTGCAATATATAATATCCATACATATGAATATACATGTGCAAGTATATATAAACACATTTTAAGAATTCCATGAAAAATCAGCAGAAAATTAAAAACAGCTAATGTCATATTTTTTTAAAAGTTGCTGACAACTACAAGAAACTGAGTCTTGACAAGGAGACTATTACCCAAACATCAAGGCAAAAAATAAATTGTTAAAGAAATGAACATTTGTGTAAATTTGGTTATTAATGATAAGCAAAGGTTGGTTTTAAAAAAGATACGGTAAAGAATAATAACTTCAATTCCATGAAGAAGGGAAATCAGGGTCATGACTTCATGGTCAGAAATATGACAGAAGTATTTTTATAATATTACTAAACATATGAATTACAAAGTTATATTTTTTAATTCCAGAGAAATAAATCCTTATCCAATAGAAATAGCCATCATAATACCCTAATGGCTTTGCCTAATGAGCAAACAACTATTCTATTATCTACAGTATAAAAACAAGTTGAATCCAGTTGATAACTTGTTTTTCCTTAGTACTTTCATTCAATGGACCCACACTTCACCTTTAATAATAGTCACTGACTTTACAGAAAGAGAGAGGAGAGGTGTGAGCAAAAACATAGCAGGTGTAGAAGATGATACAGCACATGACCAGAACAAGACAAATTACAGTGGTGACACTGCTTCTTGGACTGATCTACTTCCACTACCATTACCTCCTCCATCTTGTACCAGGATATTGTATATATTAAGAACACATCAATGCAGAATTTTACCAACTTGGACTATTTGTAGATGAAACTGGAATAAAAAGATAGGGAGAAAAAAGGGGAAAAAAATCAGAAGGCTATCCCACTACCAACCTGGTTTAGTTTCCTCCAGAGATTCAGGACAGGAGAAAGTTCATTAGACCAGATTTCTCTATCAAATTTGCAACCAGCTGTTACTGATCTGCCCAAGATCCTCAACTGTGAAATAACCTAAATGAACAAAATAAATAGCAATAAATGGAAATGACTTCAGTCAAACAGAAATAGCATAGGTGCAAAAAGAGCTTTTTTTTTTTTAAAATGAAGACCAAATGTAAACAAATTTTAATCCTATTATCTGTTTAATTGGGTAATATTTTAATGATTTATATAAGTGATTAAAAAACAAAATAACTTAAAAACAGTATGGAAGCGCCTCAAAAAATTAAGAATAAAGTTACCATATGATCCAGGAACCCTTTTTCTGGGTATCTATCCAAATTTTTGAAAACATTTATTTGCAAAGAAATATGCACCCCTATGTTCATTGCAGCATTGTTCATGGTGGCCAAGACATGGAAACAGCCTTAGTGTCCTTCCATTAAATGACTAGATAAAGAAGATGTGACACATAAAAAAAAAAGAAAATATTGCCATTTGTAACAATGTGAATGGATCTTGAGAATATCATGCTCAGCAAAATAAGTCAGACAGAAGAAGTCAAGACCATATGATTTCACTAATATGTGGGATATAAAACTAAAATCAACAAATGAACAAGCAAACAAACAAACAAAAACTCACAGACACAGACAAAAGTATGGTGGTGACCAGAGGGATGAGGATGGGGGTAGTAAAGGGTAAAAGGAGTCAAATATATGGTGATGGAAGAACATTTCACTTTGGGTGGTGGACACACAATGCAATATACAGATGATGTACCATAGAATTGTACACTTGAAACATATAAATTGATAATTTTATTATTAGTGTCACTCCAATTACAGTAATTTAATGAAAAACAAAATAATATAGTATAATGGCTCTAATTTGAAATGCTGTTTCTTTAGCCAGAAAACTCTAATTATCCATTATTTATAACCTCCTACTGTCTCTATTTGCTCATTTCTGAAATCCAGAATTTTTTTTCAGTTTGATTGGTTTAAATTTCATAATTTTAAAATGCTGATAAACTAAAGATTTTTTAAAAAGATAAAATGATAGGAAATATAGTAAATATCATAGCAAACTGTATAAATAGTAAAACAATTTTAAATAATAACTAGTTGAAAAAAACATCAAAAACCATAAGTTTTAAGTCTCTATATTAAGTTGGTGTCAATTTTTCCTCTACACATAAGACTTACATGAAAGAAGTATAGATCAATTAGTTAAAACAAGGCAAAGTAAAAAATTGTTTAGAGCTTTAGCTTCTCTGACTTTCTTTTTTATCATTATCATCAAAATCAATTCACTCACATTTTCTAAAATAGTGTTTAATGATTCCCATTTTACTACATTAATAAAAATTCAATTTCTGTTGCTAAGAATGATCCAGAATATTACCAAGTAGGCTAAATATTTTATTATAGATACTGAGGTGTGTATATAAAAATCAGTGAGGTATCCACAGATTATTCTTCATCTATATGTCAACTAAGTATTAAATCTGTACTCTTTCACTGTTTATCAGACATAAAATAAATCCAAAAAGACAGGCATATGTTTTTCTAAACTAGTATTTGAAACATCAACATTTACAGCATGTTGTCTATGTTTCTGTTCTACTTTTTCAAAAATGTTGGTTGTTTTTCTTTTTTAACAGATTGGACTATGTTTCATATTTTGTTGGGTTCTTGTAGCACTAAAGTTTGTAATAAAATAAGGGCCATAAATCTTTCAAAATGAATGTACTACTTAATTGTTAAGAATCCACAATGGCGCTGTTAAACTCAGATACTTCTAGTTTTTGATTGGTTCTCTAATCTTGAAAAACCTGTGGTGATAGTGTTTCATTTTCTTTGTTTTTCTGATAAATTATTTTCATTTGCTCTAGCTGAACCCTACAACAGCGCCTAATTTATCAGTTTTGCTAGACCACAAAATATCACCAGTTGGTAGGTAAGAAGTGTTATTTTAACCCTGAGAACACTTTCTGTCACTTATTTGTGTTTTAAATTTGTCAAATGTGACAGAAAAAAAAAGATTGAAAAGAAATATCTGCAGGAAACTAGTTTTAAATATTTTTTATGTATGATGTTAAAAAACTATTATAAAAATAAAATTTTTACCAGCCCCCAAAAGGTCACAGTTTGTGTATTAGAAAAAGAACGCGACACAGGCTTCCCCAGAGGGGAGTCAGGAGGAAAGTGGATCTCTATCCGCTGGCAGAGACGGGACTCTACCAGGTGGCATTGACGCTGGAAGACGGGAGACAGCGTGCTGCTGAGCAAGTGAAAACGTAATTTTTCCTTCGTATTTTTCTCTTGTGAACTGCGGAGAGGGGGGAAAAGTTTGGGGGTGATCAGACGTTCTTGAGGAGCGCAGGCACAGAAGTGCGCTTGCCCACTCCCCAACCCTCCCCCTGGGTCGCACGGGAAGTGCCGTCATTCATTGGCCCAGGTGCGCAGGGCCACAAGTCCAGGTGCCCCTCGGACACACCCCAACAGACATAAGATCAGTGGATACATCTTCTAAGGCTAGAGAAATAAAGGAAAAAATAAACAAATGGGACTACATCAAACTAAAGAGTTTCTGCTCAGCTAAAGAAAACATCAGCAAGATGAAAAGGAAACCAACCATATGGGAAAACATATTTGCCAATGATATCAGAGAGAGGGGACTGGTCTCCAAAATATATAAAGAGCTTATACGACTGAACATCAAGAAAACAAACAACCCAATTAAAAAATGGGCAAAGGACCTGAACAAACACTTCTCCGAAGAGGACATACAGAAGGTCCATAGACACATGAAAAAATGCTCAACATCATTAGCCATCAGAGAGATGCAAATAAAAACCACAATGAGATACCACTATACACCAGTCAGAATGACCATCATCAACAAATCAACAAACAACAAGTGCTGGCGAGGATGTGGAGAAATGGGAACCCTACTGCACTGTTGGTGGGAATGCAGACTGGTGCAGCCACTATGGAAAACAGTATGGAATTCCCTCAAAAAACTAAAAATGGAACTGCCTTTTGAACCAGTGATTTCACTGCTAGGATTTTACCCGAAAAATCCTAAAACCCTAATTCAAAAGAACTTATGCACCCCTATGTTCATAGCAGCCCGGTTTACAATAGCCAAGTGCTGGAAACAGCCTAAGTGCCCATCTGTAGATGAGTGGATCAAAAAACTGTGGTATATTTACGCAATGGAATACTATGCAGCAGAAAGAAAGAAGGAACTCCTGCCATTTGCGACAACATGGATGGAACTGGAGAGAATTATGCTTAGTGAAATAAGCCAGGCAAAGAAAACAAAATACCATATGATATCACCTAATACAGGAAATTAAAGAACACAGACAAACAAACTAAATAGGCAACGACTAGAATAGTAGTCAGTAGGGGGGAGGGGGGAGGGAGAGAAGGGGGATAAGTAAGGGAAGGGTCTAGTCAAGGAACGTGTATAAATGACTCATGGACATGGACAACAGGGAGGGATATGATTGCGGGAGAAGGGGTGGGCTGGGTCGGGGGGAGCAATGGGGGGAAAATGGGACAACTGTAATTGAAAAACCAAAAGATAAAAGAAAAAAAGAAAAATAACGTGAGGCTGTTTTTCTTAATAAAAGTATCATAATATATTGTAATCTTTAATGAACAGAGAATATACAAAGGGAGTTCAAATAAACAATATAAACATTTTTATAATGAGAATAGGACTATAACATAACAATGGGCCATCTTTTGTTTTTACAAAATCTTACATATTTATGTTTTCTTACAGAGCACAGATAATAAAATGTTCCTTCCATTATTCATGTTTTAAACCAATTAAAAATACTTCATTCAATATAGTAATGCACCACTTAACAACAGGGATATGTTCTGAGAAATAAATTGTAAGGCAATTTGTCATTGTGTGAACATTACGGAGTGTACTTATATAAACCTAAATGGCATTTGTGGCCTGTCCTGAAAAAGTCCAGCCATTGTTAATGTACAAGAATAGTTTGTGAGACAGCAATGTAACCTGGCAGCCAAGGAGAGTGGACTGGAATGCGCATGTGTTAACAATTATGACTTCACTGTACTCTCAGTGGGAGTAGTAAACGCCATTGAGTGAGCATGTGTACTGTGTGGCCGTCGCATTCAAAATGACTGAGCAAGTAGAGCAATTAATTTGCATGGGATTTTGCATTAAGCCTGAACAGTCCTCTGTGGAAACTATTCGGTGATTCAGAAAGCTGCAGCTATGGGCAACTGGTCATTGGCAGCTTCATCACAACACGCCCACTCATACATCACATCTGGTGCAGTTTTTTTGCAAAACATCAAATCACACAGTTGACTCAGCCCCCCTACAGCCCAGCTATGGTGCCCTGTGACTTCTGGCTCTTCCCAAAACTAAAATCACCTTTGAAAGCGAAGAAATTTCAGACCATCGGTGAGATTCAGGAAAACACGAAAGGGCAGCTGATGGCAACTGGGAGAACTGTATGAGGTCCCAGGGTGCTACTTTGAAGGGGACTGAGGTGTTACTGTTCAATGTACAATGTTTCTTGAATCTTATGTCTTCCTCAATAAATGTCTCTATTTTGCACATTACATAGGTGGATACCTTCTGGACAGATCTTGTAGACTATACTCCTAGTATGTGTATATAAAAACCTAAAATGATATAGACTATTCCTCCTGGGCTACATACCTGTATAGCATGCTACTGTAAAAAATAACATGAGATTAAATGAAGCACAAGAGAAAACGATGCCATCAAGAGATGCACTAAACTAAGCCCTGGCTGCTGTGGCTCAGTGGACTGAGCATCAGCCTGCGAGCCAAGTGTCGCTGGTTCGATTCCCAGTCAGGGTACATGACTAGGTTGCACGTAAGGTCCCCAGTTGGGGGCGTGAGTGAGAGGCAACCACACAGTGATGTTTCTCTTCCTCTCTTTCTCCTTTCCCTTCTCTCTAAAAATAAATAAATAAATAAATAAATAAAATTGTTAAAAAAAAATGCCACCACATTAAGAGATGCACTAAACTCAAAATGTGTGAGGCTGTTTTGCCAGTGAAACATGGCACACTGTTCTACAGGTAGTGTTTTTTATAAGTAGAAAGAACACATCCTAAATTAATAAAAAATATAGCAAATAAATAAACCAGTAACACAGTCACTTATCATTATCAAATATTACGTACTGTATGTGCTATGCTTTTGCACACTCATGATTGCATGTGATATACTTTCATAAGACTGGCAGCAAAGTAGGTTTGTTTATACCGCCATCAATCATCACAAACACATGAATAATGTGTTGCGCTATGATAACTACAATGTCACTAGGCACCAGAAAATTTTCTCCTCCAATATGATCTTATGGGAGCACCACAGCATATGAGGTCTGTTGTTGACCAAAGCTTCGTTATGCAGTACATGACTGGAATACTCCTTTAAAACCGTGTCGAAGGGGATAAAATTCCCTATGAACAACATATTCACATCACCTTTTCCATGTACTATTCATACTGCACAGGATATATTATGCAACAGACATGCTTTGGGAACATCTATAAAGTTCTAGGAATGCTAAAGAAGATGTCACTCCTATTCTACCTGTCCTATTTCAAAGAACAATGAGGGACATTTTAGGAACACCTATGCTTTTCCTGAACAATCACTGTATTTTTATTTTCAAACACTAAATCTTATGCACAATTATAATTTCCTTTTTAACTTGGATATTATTTTTAAAATTTATAAATAATATACTGCATGTGGGATTCTAGGACTTACTTATTTCATTTCACAATTATTTTTCTAAGATTTATTTATGTCATTGGTTTAGCTGTAATTTCATTTATTATTATTACTGTATAGTATTTCATTATGTAAATATAACACAATTTGTTTATTTGGTTTTGGGGACTATTACAAACAGGGCTAGTATGAACATCTCTGTACATATGTCCTGGTATGTCTGTGCACAATTTTCTCTAAGGTATGTTTTTAAGAATAGAATTGTTGTGTCAAATTGTTTTTGTGATTGTATTAATTTACTCTGTCACAAAAAGTGTATAATATCTACATTCTTTTATTCCCACCAGTACTTGGTATTTTTGGATGCCTTCATATTTGCCAGTGTAGTGGGTTAAAATGGTATCTCGTGATATTAATTTGCATTTTAGTTATTAGTAATATTAAATATTCTTTGATATATTTATGGGCCATCCCTGCTTTTTAATTGGAGGGAGAGCAATGAAATATATGTGGCTGAAGCACAATGGAGCAGGAGAAGGGTGGGAGGTGAAGCTAGGAGGTTTCAGAGGTAAAGGGGACTTGATAAATATGAGTGAGCCATGGTAATAACTAGATCACTGTGGTGGCATTTCTATTTGGCGGTGGGGGAGAAAGGGAGAAAAACATCCATTGGTTGCATGCCCCCAACTGAGGTCCTGGCCCGCAACCTAGGCATGTGCTCCGACCGGGAATCGAATCAGGGATCTTTTGGTTTGCAAGCCAATGCTCAATCCACTGAGCCACACCAGCCGAGGCAAAAGCAAAATTCTTAAAATAATGTTATATTTATTTTTAAAATGCAATGATGGTTTACTTTATTGCCAGAGATTTGAGATTAATTCCTAGTGCAATAATTTTAGCAAAATTGCATTGAATGACTTTTATGAACTCAGCAGATGTGGTTACTCATGCTCTGCATCTGCAGTTACTGTGACTCAAATGGTTTTTTATCAGTTATTAGAGAAGTCACAAATTCCTGGTAAAACCATTTTTTTGAAATCAGGCAGCTTAAGATGCTCTTTTCTTTTAGATTTTTCTGTTTGAATACACTAAACTCATATTTCAGGAACATTTTGTTAAGTATAACTTTGCAAATAACACCATCAATATATGTACTCTTATGCACAGTGTATTAATTTCTTACTTCTAACTGTAGACAAATATGCACTTGAGTAATTGTCATATTTTGTGTTCTGTGACCATTTTCACTAAAGCAAGTAGATTATAATATAATTAGCTTATATAATATTGTAACTTACACAATGATTTTATATTTATTTTAAATCTTCACAAGGAAATACTAAGTTTACTAATATTATAAACGAGTTTTTATGGTATATAATTTAAAATAAATTTTTCTTAGTTTGAAAAATGGCAATTAAAAGGAAAGAATGAAGCATCTATCTTACTGTTCTTGTGAATTACACTTCACGGTAATGAAAGGCAAGCTGATGAAAGTTCTTTTACTTTCAATTTTATTTTTCAATTATAGTTTCTATTCAGTATTATTTTGGATTAGTTTCAGGTATACAGCATAGTGGTTAGATAATCATATACTTTACAAAGTGTTTCTCCCGATACGTCCAGTACCCACCTGACACCATACATGGTTATTACAATATTATTGACTATATTTCCTGTGCTGTACTTTACATCCCTGTGACTATTCCGTAGCTACCATTTTGTACTTCTTAATTCCTTCACGTTTTTCATTCAGACCTCCAAACCCCCTCCCCTCTGGTAACCATTAGTTTGTTCTCTGTGTCTATGAGTCTGTTTCAATTTTGTTCATTTATTTTGTTTTTCAGACTCCACATATGAGTGAAATCAAATGGTATTTGTCTTTCTCTGACTTATTTCACTTAGTACAATGCCCTCTAGGTCCATCTGTGCTGTTGCAAATGGTAAGATTTCGTTTTTTAAGCCCAGGCAATATTCCCTTTTATATATATATATATATATATATATATATATATATATATATATATATATGTGTGTGTGTGTGTGTGTGTGTGATGAATGCATAAACTGGTATTCACTGACATGTGTAAGCAGTTAATTAACATATTAAAAGTGTGATCTTGGGTAAAATAATAACCACCCTTGGCCTCAATTCCCTCAACTATGAGTCCAACAATAACACCTACATCATAGAATTATTTTGAGAGTGAAATAAGATAATACATGTAAAGTGCTTACCACAAAGCCTATTATAGGAGGCTCAAAAAAATCACAATCATAATTACTATCATCATCAACATCATCATCATCACATCAACATGGAGTAAGAGGATGACAATAGATACACACTGAAGACAAGAATCACAATTTTAAAAGAGATCTACGTAAAGCTAATTGACACAGCTTGGTCTTTAACACGATTGGTGGACTGGTACATCATACTTCAAATAATTTTGGCAATAAAAAATTATATAACTGTTTTGACAGAAAAGGAATTATAAAAACAAATTTTCAATTTCATATTTTCCTCTTTGCTGTTACTCTCTTGACCACATCTGTTTTTTATCCTTTCAAAACATCCTATTTTCTCCTTTCCTCCTATAGCATAATTTCCATATAACTAAATTTTTTCTTTTACTTTTAAATCTAGTAGAAGCCTCTGACTAAAAACTTACAAATAAACCAGGGCAGGCAGTTCTGTGATGCAAAAACCTAAGGAATCAAAAGTGTATACCATTTAAAAGGTCAGGAATACATATTACTAGTCTCCTATAAACTTATAAGTTGATTATTCCTTCTATTTCCTCATTTCTTCTTTCTAAAAAAATGTCAACACTGGCCTGCAGAAATAAATCATACAATGGTAAAAGATGCTCTGATAATGCACTATTGAATATTAAATCAAAGAAATGCCATGATGAAATAAGTGACATTGAAAAATACCTCTTTTATCTCCCAAAAAAAGATATTTCAATATTTTAAAGTCCTGAAGTATTAGAAGTAATAAATAAATTCAGTGAAGTTGCAGAATACATAATTAATAAAGAAATCAGTGGTCTCTCTATCCATTAATAATGAGTATCAGAAGGAGAAATTAAGAAAACAATTTCATTTACAACTGCATTAAAAAAGTAAAGTACCTAGCCAAACAAGACAAAATAGCTGTGCTTTGAAAGCTATAATACACAGATGAAAGAAACTGAAGACAACACAAATAAATGGAAGGATATAACAAGCCCGCGAACGGAAAAACTTAAATCATTAAAATGTCCCGAAAACAAGCTAGAGATTCACTACAATCTTTATCAGAATACCAGCATATTTAATGGAACTAAACAAATACTTTAAAATTTATATGGAACAACAAAAGACCCAGATTAGCCAAAGCCTTCTTGAGAAAGAACAAAGCTGGAGGTATCACACTTACTCCCTGATTTCAAATTACGTATACTACAAAGCTAGAGTAGTCAAAACAGTGTGACACGGCCATAAAAACAGATACATATATCAATAAAACACAACAGAATAGAAATCTCAGATATTATTTCACACTTATATAATCATTTAATCTATGCCAAAGGAGGCAGGAATATACAGTGGGAAAAAGATAGTCTCCAGTAAATGGTGTTGAGAAAACTGGACAAATACATGCAAAAAAAAAATAAAATTAGACCACTTTCTTATACCATATACAAAAATAAACTCAAAATGGATTAAAGATTTAAATGTAAGAGCTTAAATCACAAAACTTCCAGAAGAAAATATAGGCAGTAGACTCTTCAACACTGGTCTTAGCCACAGTTTCTGGGTATGTCTTCTCAGGCAAGGGCAACAAAAGCAAGAATAAACAACTGGAATTACATGAAATCAATAAGCTTTTAGACAGTGAAGGAAACCATCAACAAAATGGAAAAGACAGCCTATTGAATGGAAGACTATATTTGCAAATAATGTAACCAATACATGGTTAATATCTAACATATGATCTCACTTATATGTGAAATCTAATGAACAAAATAAACTGACAAACAAAATAGAAACAGAGGAATAGCTACAGGGAACAGACAGCTAACACAAGGAAGGGTGGCTGAAGGACTGGATGGAAGACAATAAAGGGATTAACCAGAAAATATATATACATAACACATAGACACAGACAACAGGGTGGTGATAGCCACAAGAAAGGGGAACAGGGCCGAGGTAGAGGTGGGCAAAAGAGGGGAAAATGGGGACAGAAAAGAGACTTTTCTTGGGGTGATGGCCACTTGCTACAGTGTGGAAGTGATGTTTTATTGAGGTGCACACTTGAAACCTGCATGGTTTTGTGAACAAACTGTCATCCCAAAAAATTCAATTAAAAATTTATTGGTAGCAGAAAGGGCCCGTGTGATTGTTGCCTGTATTTTGGCATCCGATGTGCAGGTTATTTGCCTGAGTTTTCAAGTGCAGTGTCTGTCACTGCCATGAACTACACAGGCTTTGTCCAGGGATCTGAAACCACTTTGCAGTCAACATACTCAGACACAAGTGCTCTGACGGCCTGTGATTATGGATATGGAACTTGGAACTCTGGGACAAACAGAGGTTACAAGAATTATGGCTATGGCTATGGCTATGGCCAGGATAACACCACCGACTATGGGTATGGTATGGACACTTCAAACTCTTGAGAAATGCCTTGCTCTGACACAGATGCAAACCCTAGTGCTGTGGGTAGGGCCAGTGCCAATCCCGTTTTGTCCAGAATTAACCAGCACTTAGATATGGTGCCACACTTGGGGACAGACATGATACAAGGAAGCGTGTATGGCTCAGGTGGAGAAAGATATGATTCCTATGAGGCCTGTGACTCAAGGGCTGTCCTGAGTGAGCATGACCTTTACCGGTTGGGCTATGACTATGGTGAACTTGACCCTGAGATGGAAATAGCCTACAAGGGCCAGTATGATGCCTACAGAGACCAGTGTCGCATGTGTGGCAATGACATCTTTGGCCCATGGGCTCTGAGCTGGGTCCAGGACTCCCGGAATAGCTGGCCAATGGCCTCAGGCTATGGGCACATGTGGGAAGACCCATGGGGCTGGGGGCCAGTACATGCCTGGTGCCTCCAGGCTGCCCTCCCTCTTCTCCCAGAACATCTCAAGGAGTCCCTGTACTTACAGTTGCTAACAAATAAGACCTAAGGAACTCATTGTCTCTCTCAGAAATTGAGAAGTTGTTAGCAATGGGTGAACTGAGCTCATCAACTCCCGGGCATTTGCAGCCCACCTGTGCAATCATAGGAGATGAACTAAAGAAGGACTTGAGAAAGTACATGATAAGATAATTAAAGGAAGAAAAATGTTGTGGCAACAGAAAAAGAAAAGATGAATGGTGATACCTCTCATATCTGTGTGCAGTAGGTTTTCTGTGGTCTGATTTTGACAAATGGAAGAGTGTCTACAGCCTGATTTGCCTGCCTGACCTCCTGGATGCTGTTAAAAGCTTTGTTTTTTGAACAGTTAGATGCCCAATTCTATTGTTGCCTTGTGAAGATGAGTAAATGCAGTGCTTCTTAAAATGGTCTCTTCTCCCTACCCTACAAATCTTTTGGTACTACCATTTTGGGAAGCCAAGCAAAGAGTAAATTGACCAGAAAACAGTTTTGGAAATTTGACCTGAAGTTAGTAGTGAAATAAAACTGGAGAAGAAAAAAAAAATTTATTGGTAAATGTGAATTGAATTTTTATGGCTATTTGAAATAAAAGAATATACTTAGTTTTATGTTTGAACATACTTAAGAATCCTTATAATAAGAACAATTTAAATCCAAAGGAAAAACAGTAACAGTGGAATATATGCTGTTAAATAAAATAAAATTTTTAAATAAAAGCTTGTGGGGTCTGTGGTACTAAATAAAATTTAATGTTATTCCTTTTAGGCTCAGTAGCAACATCTTTTCTAAAAGTTAATCTTGTCTTAGGTTACCTGAGAACTGATCATGCGCTGAGATGAGCGAGCAATATTGGCAGGCAGACCAAAGAAACTAGGTTTGTCATCCTCTGGAAGTTTTTCAATGACAGCACGATATTCCTATGTAAAAAAAGTAAAACACAATTTTTCAAAAGATTGAACTTAAAACTTGAAATCATGGAGAATGCATTGTGAAGTATTAAATTATTAGTTATTAGTATGTTACATTTTCTAGATAAATCTTACTTTCAGTCTGTATAATGTTATGTGTAAGAAATATTCTTTGCCATTACTAGTTCCTCATACTTATGTCATTCGATACTATATTTTCCTAACTTCTCTGAATTGATTAAAACAAACATATTTGAGTGGCTATGCCTAGCCTGTAATTATTTTCCTTGTGTGTTCCATTTTATCCAAATAAATATTCCAGCAATCTTTTAATTTATAGAAACTCTTCTATGAGAGCACTGCTTTGTAAATCACTTTATCATAAAGCAATTTCACTGTGTCTTCAGTTAGCTGATGAGTTGTGATGAAATGATTGATAATCCTATCCTTTCATCTCAAGAATTACTGTAAGCATTGCAAAGCCATGATTTGGAAAGAATGAATCTGAACAGTTACTCATAACTCTGGAAGGGTGACTAAGTGTAGACCAACACAATTTATTCAGTTTGGCCCAAAGACGGAAATCATTTTGTTTATTTTCTTGAATAGACAAGTTATTTTAAAGAAAGAATTGCATATGCATCTAAACTGTTCTTGCTGACGTAGGAGCAACAATTCTTGGTGAAGACACTCATCTACTGCTCCCTTCACATCATTATCTTTTCTATCCTTGGCAGCTGTCCCAAATATTTTCAAGGAACCGAGTTCCAGGAAGCCCAGAACCTATAAATACATCAGATTTGGGAGGACATGCTGTACAATCTTTGAAATATTTTCTTTGCTACAGTTCAACATTTGTAAACTTACACAAGGTATTCAAACACAGTGTATACATATGTAAATATGTTTGTATATGTGAGACAAGGTCTGTCCAGAAGGTATCCGGCTATGTAATGTGCAAAACACAGACATTTATTAAAGAAGATACAAGAAAAATTGTACATAGGACAATAACGCCTCAGTTCCCTTCAAAGTAGGCACCTTGGGACCTCACACAGTTTTCACAATCACCATCAGATGCCTCATCATATTTTCCTGAATTTCATCAACAGTATGAAATCTCTGCTTTCAAAGGTGATTTTAGTTGTGGAAAACCCAGAAGCCACAGGGTACCAAATCTGAGCTGTAGGGAGGCTGAATCAACTGGGTGATTTGATGTTTTGCCAAAACTCTGCACAAGACATAATGCATAAGTGGGCACATTGTTGTGATGAAGCTGACAGTCACGTTACCCACAGCTGCAGCCTTCTGAATCATCCAATAGTTTCCATGGAGGAATGTTCAAGCTTAACACAAAATCTGATGCAAATTCATTGCTCTACTTGCTCAGTCATTTTGATGCGACTCCACACAGTACACATGCTCACTCTATGGTGTCTACTGCCCTCACTGACTAGTACAGGGAAGTTGTCATTGTTCACACATGCGTATTCCAGTCCACTCTCCTTGGCTGCCAGGTTACATTGATGTCATGCAAACCACTCTCACTTTATTAATAATGGCTGGATTTTTTCCGGACATACCTCACATATGTATGCATTTATAAATGTGTATGTAAAGGTAGGTGTGTGTTTTCCCATCTCCTTGGAAAACTTCTGAATTCTTCCTTCCATCTAGCTCAGTTAGAAAGCTATCCTATAAACTTAAAACTATTATTTTATACACTTTGTTCATTTCAAAATGGCTATGAAATTTTCTCATTTAGACTGGCTAGAGTATTCTCTCTACTTAGGACTATACACTGATATGTTTTCTAAATGATAGCTTCATATCCAAACTGAATTATCCTCACATGGACACAAAAGATTATATAATAAATGAGACCATTTCCATGAAGCACAAAAACAGAAAAAACTACCCTGTTAAATGTAAACAATTGGAACATAAGGAGGACTTATGGGGAGCCAATAATGTTCTGTTTCTTGATCCCAGTGATGTTTATACTAATGTGTTCAATGTATAATAATTCATTGCAATGCACATTTATGATATACTTTTCTATATCAATTTTTATTTTTCAATGTAAACCTCAGCTAATAGAGATGAAAGATTTTTCAGGATACACATCCTGTAATAAATATATGATAAATATGTGATATATTTGTTTGTTCATTCACTGTAAGAGTGCACTCCATACATGCATCACAAAATCCACAATGTCTAGAACAAGGCTAACATTGACCAGCTGTTCAAAGTATATTAATGAATAAATACATAAATGAAAGACTGAAAAACAAAACAGATGGGGTACTCAATAACATAATATGTAAGATATAATAATAATAATAAACTTAATATTGGTTTTAACCTTTTATTTTTTGACAAAGGACTTTTCTTGAAAAATACTGAATTAAAGAAAAATGTACAATACTAAAAGAAAAACTATGTAATTGTGTAATTCATGAAGAAATATAAAATCATTAATACTATGTAATAAAAATATACAAATATAGGTTTGAGGTAAAATACTCTAAAATTAAAGTATTTGGACTATATTTTGTACTATTTTCTGGAAAAGATGACTACATCCAGCAAGTTTCTACAGGATGACTCAAAACAAAAAGCTACATATGGTTAAAATAAATGCACATAAACAAAAATACTGCTATAAAATCCAGATAAAATGAATTTTTATGTTTTTAGAATTGCCTTAAATTTATAAGTCTGCAAGTGAAGACAGAAATTTGTTAAATATATTTGATCTCCTTTATATTATTGAATATATCAGAGCACTCTTATGCCCACTAGGAAACGGCATATTCTCCTATTCCAGATCTTCACAGCAGTCCTACATTTAAAAAATCTTCCTTGGCTACTCCTTTCAAGATTTACTTACACGCTATATACTATGACACCTAACTAGAGGCTGTATATTGGCATAACAAATAATCCATATTTGTGAATGATAATTACTTGTGCATTTGAAAAGAAACAACATATATTTTACAATGTAAGATGTGACTCAAGTATCGATCTGGTAATAGATTGAAAATAATTAATTTTACCTACCAAAATGCTGCAGGATTTTGGTAGAGATAAGGAATATGGAAAAACACTTTTCTTGTTCTTTTGGTTTAATACATCAACTATTGAAGAATTAAAAAACTGTTTCAGGTATGACTGAAGAACTCTAAGGTCAAAATAGTTATCTATACGTCCTCCATGAATAGCATTTTCAAGTATACCATGTACAAATTCCCACTGTACATCTTTGGTACCTATAATTTAAAAAATAGTTTTATTAGTTTCATTTTTAAGCTATTAGAAATATTCTAAAATATATTCTAAAATATTAACTAAATTATAGATTTAAATTATATTTATAGAATATAACTATATATTTAATTAATCTAAATTATTTCTTAAATACTCATTAATAATAATTAATATTTAATAATCACACAATGGCTAATATTTATTGAGATTATTTAATCAGTAAAACTTCCCAAATGTTTTACATTTATAAACTCAAACCTCATAACAAATATAGAACCGTTGATATTATCTAGTTATACAGATGGAACAATTGAGGCATAAGGTGGCTAAGCACCAAAATCAGAAAATCACATACTCCCACAGCTCTGGGCTGAAACAAGGTACACTCAAACCAGCACCATATTCTTATCTGCCACATAATACTGCATCCTTAAATTGAAAATTTCTTTTTTTTTAAATTATTATTATTATTTTAAATGTTTTATTGATTATGCTGTTACAGTTGTCCCAATTTCTTTTCCCTCTGCTACCCTCTACCCAGTGGCCCCCCTCCCTCCAGTTGTCCCCCCCTTTTAGTCCATGTCCATTGGTTGTGCATATAGTTCTTCTCAACCTCTTCCTGTCTACTCCATTCCCTCCTACTATGCTTCTTAATTCCTGTACCATCTCCCTCCCTCTCCCACTTCCCCCTCCCTGTTGACCTCCCCCCAATACGTTCCCCATACCTATAATTCTTTTTCCACTCTCGTTGCCTACCTAGTTTGCCTTTGTTTCAATTCCCTAGCTTCTGTTGTTGGTTCTTGTGATGCAGTTTTCATTTTAATGTTCATAGATTTGATCCTCCTTCTAAACAAGTCCCTTTAACATCTCATATAATAGTTTTGGATCTAATGAACTCCTTCAGTTTTGCTTTGTCCTGGAAGCACTTTCTCTGCCCTTCTATTCTGAATGACAGTTTCGCTGGATAGAGTATTCCTGGCTGTAGGTTTTTGATTTTCATTACTTCGAATATTTCTTGCCAGTCCCTTCTTGCCTGCAGGGTCTCCTTTGAGAAATCAGCTGATAGTCTAATTGGGACCCCTTTGTACATAATTCTTTTCTTCTCTCTTGCTGCTTTTAAGATTCTCTCTTTATCTTTAATTTTTGGCAGTTTGATTATAATGTGTCTTGGACTGTTTCTCCCTGGGTCCAGTTTTTCTGGAACTCTCTGTGCTTCCTGGACCTGTACATCTATTTCCTTCCCCAAGTTTGGGAAGTTCTGTTTCATTATTTTTTCACATAATTTTTCTATTTCTAGTTCTTCTTCTTCACCCTCTGGCAATCCTATAATTTGAATGTTCGTTCACTTATACCTGTCCCAGAGGTTTCTGAGCAGCTCCTCATTTTCCTTACTTTTTGTTTCCTTTTTCTGTGCTGGTTGTCTGTTTGTTCCTTCCCTTTGTTCCGATTTGTTGATTTGATCTCTGGATTTTATTTCCTCACCACTTGTCTCATATGTGTTTTCGTTCGTTCCAGTATGACTAGCTTTCATTCCTTCCCTGTCTTGTTCCAAATCTTTTGTTAATTCTGTAAGCTGCTTTATGACTATAGCTCTGAACTGAGACTCAGAAAGATTTCTTATTTGTTCGTCTGTCAGGTCCCACATCTGCTGCCTGGTGACCTGTGTCACCAGGATTTCAATCGTTGTCTGCTTCATTCTGACAGTCCTGTGTTTAGCTTTGCTTCCTGGGCAGGCTATAGGGGGCGGAGCCCTGTGCACTCCTCACTACCTGGTGACCGGTGGCGATCAGTGACCTTTTTCGCCTCACTGTGGCATTTTGTGTGGGGGTAGGGGTCCAAGATGGATTCCTGCCATTACTCTCTGCTGAGAGACTGGGATTCGTGCCCCACCCTCTGGGTCTCACCGTCCAAGGCAATGGGGGGGCTGCCTTTCCCAGCGTTGGAATTGCGAGCTGCAGGGTCTCGACTGCAGCCGGGATTGCTCCCTTGGCATTTCTCACAGTCCCGCCGCTGTCCCCGCTGCCACCACAAACAGCATGGCCGTTTCTCGCCCCTCCTACCCGTCCGGGCGAGCACCGATGGTTTATAACTTCATATGTTGGGCTTCCATATAGTTTTATTATCTGGAATTTCTGGTTATCTTTTGTTTTCAGGTAGTTGTATTCCTACTTAGTTGTAGAGGGAGCCCGAGCGTGTCAGTCTAAACCTCCATCTTGGCTGGAAGTCTCTTGAAAATTTCTTAATGAACATGTGAAACGTAATTTTATGCAATGATAAACTCAGTTCATGCAAAATCTGATTAATGGGGAAACTACTAAAATGCATTCATACTTTATAGTCTTCTCAATGTCATGATTTTTATAGTCAACTGTCCATTTTCTATTCTAATAGAAAAGTAATGTTGTATAAAAAAACCACATGGGACTTTTATATAAACTTTCATTTTGCAATAAAGACATCTTCTTAATCCCAGTTCAGTGATGTTAAAATATAACAATTATATCTGAGGTCTGCAGTAAATGACAGAACCACAATTATATTTAAATTATCTAGTTAACAACACTGCTAGCGTTACTAGTTTAGTTCTATTTAATTAAAAATGTTATAAAGTTCAAAAATAATCACAAAGACTGATGGCAGTGTAACGATTTACCTTCAGGCACAGGTGACTTACTGTCCCCTGCAGAGCTAGGGCCTTACAGGGTACTGGACTAAAGTTGTTTCCCACTTGTATCTTACTACCAACAGTAACCAAGTAGGTATTACAAGGGATTTTACTAGGACTTGCCAATTTTCTAGTTCTGATGTCCAGTAAATAATACACTAGTACTGTGTATGTCATTCACTGATTCATAACTCACCAGGACATTTAAAGACATTAATTAATATACCTTTCAATTTAAAAATACAAACAGCCATCACAGAAAACATTTTATAAAATTTTTTAGAAAATGATATTTTTCTTATACCCAATTGTTCTCAAGACAAGTTTTATTATGTTTAGGATAAAATAAAAGAAAAAGAAAATAAACTATAACAGCAATATTAATAACAGTCAATAATTACTGATAATTTACTCAATATATTAAATGTACTACATGTTATATGCTTTATGTATCTTTTTTCATTTAACTCCTCACAAATTGAATCAACTGAAGTAGTGCCTATTATTGTTCTTATTTTACAGATCAGAAAACTCAGGCTTAAAGGTTAAGAAATTTGTTCCAGGTCGCAAAGCTACATAAGCTCTGTACCAACAGCCCCTATAATTAGAACCCTTTCTCTCTCTTTTTTTGCACTTAATTCTATATATTTGGAGGTCTCTTAACATCAGCAAATTTGTAATCATAAGATTATAGAGTCAAGATTTTAACAATGAGATTTAATATTATTTTAAAGCATCTGCCTCTTAGTCCCAACAACTCCACGGTATAAAAGATATAAAAAAATCACATGACACTATTAATTCTATCACAACCTTGAAATATAACGATAAACCTTTCAATTCCGTGTTTTGGTTTCCTTATCTTAAAAGGGTAATAGTAAATGTACTTATCACTACTGAATTGGACACAAATGGTTAAGATAGTATATTTTATGTGTTTTTGAACACAAAATATTTATAATAAATAGATTAAAGCTAAAAAGGGTGGGGGGCAACAGTAACCTATGCCTCATAGTGGTATTACAAAAATCAAATAAATGTTCAAAAGCAGTTTGGAAAATTACCAAGCTTCCATGCAAGGTAAAGTATTAGCATATATCCTCCAAAAAAGTCTGTATCAAATAAAATACAACAGCTCAGCACAGAATGGAGAAATGATGACTCATGTGTGGAAAAGAACAGGGGTGGTGCTTTTGGAATGTTGGTAATCTGTATATCGATTTGTGGCTAATTATATAGGTTTAATTTATAAAAATTTATTGAATTGCACATTTAATGTGTACTGTTCTGATGTGTAATTCAAAAAGGTTTTTAAATAAAAACTCAGAATACCATTTGGCATTAAATAATAGCTATCACTTGATGAAGTAGAAAGAAGTGAACAGAACCATGATGTGATCTGGACATGAAAGGAACAGAAACTGTCAAGGCACCAGATGTCTGAGGATAAACAACTACATGAATGGTGGTGCCATTTACTAAAATGGGGCGGACTCAGAAAACAGTGGTTTGATAGGGTTGCAAGGGTAGGGGGAGAAGGGAATCAAGAGTTCTATTTAGGACAATTTTTTAAGCTTAAGATTACTATTAACATATTCTCTTTCTAAACCATCATTGTCTAAACTCTAGTGTCCCCTCGCCTTGACTCTGCACAGTAAACTTCAGGGACTGTTTCTGTCTTCAGGAGGCAGAGGGCTGGTGGTGGTCTCAGGAGCTCAGATTATATGGTCTTATTTGCTGCCCTATTTCAATCTATTATTTGTACTTTGATTCCTGATCCCTGCTTAATCATATAATTATGGTTCTAGAGATTCTTGTTACTGACCTTAGTCTACCATTCTCTTGAATTTTAACAGTTCCTTTGAAAGAAAACTGAGTAGTTCAGTTGAAGTCTGAAACTTCTGAAGCCCACAAATTACAATGTCTTACTGGCTTTCTGCCTCCTAACAGCTACAGAGCAATAAGAAATCTTAAAGAGTTATATCAAAAAGAATGACCGTGCCCTGGCTGGTGTAGCTCAGATGGTCAGTGAGTCATCCAGTAAACCACGGGTTTGATTCCTAGTAAAGGCACTGCCTAGGTTGCAGGACTCACAAAAGAAAAGGCAAAAAGCAAATTTTATGAAAGTTAAGACACTTTTGAAAAAACCATGTTGTTAATATGACCTCCAATTTTTTTCTACTAACACTAGGGATAAAAATTTTCATCCTCAAAACTTACCATCAAAGAGCCTGTCAATAATGTTGTACCCAGCCCGAAGATCTGATAAAGAAAACTCATAAAATTTGGTCCAACCCTATAAAAACAAATTTTAAAAATATTAGAGAATTATAAGTAGTTCAAAGATATATATCTATGTATGCATTACTGCCCTTACTACCTTTAAAACAATGCTCAATGCATGCTAAAAAATAGTGAGTTTTTAATAAAATAATGAATCTAAGATAATAGTAATATTTTAAAAGAGATTTATTTTTCTCCATAAGATGCAAACAACTTTATAATACCATAAGAGTTTTTATCATTAAAGTATGTGGAAATACAGTCAGAGAGAGAACAAACTAGCATAAGTAAATTTTGAGTCTACATACTGTATACACATTAAGATAGTTCCTGTAATTTTTAAATTCAGAACTGTGGATTTTATCCACAAATATGAAAAACAGAAAGATAACAAGAAAAGCTTTAAAGGCTCAAAGGCACACAGCATTATTTTTTGTACATTTGACCCACAAAACACTCATATTGGAACTAAATAAAATATAAACCTACAGCTAATAGTTACAATGCTTGAATATAAAGAATATTCACAAAGATCTGTGTGAATATAAAACAATTATAAATAATTTCCATGGGGCTCCCATTAACTGTAACTAACTACATTTATGAATTTAAAAATTTTATGAAATACGTTTATTGTATAAAATTAATACTATATGTCATGCTCTAAGAATAAAAGAATGAACAAAATATAAATCATCCTGCCCCTCATGAAGCTTTCAGTCAAATGTAGAGTGGGAGGGGAAAAATGAAATGTATATAATCAATCTCTCAAATACATGTACCACTAATATGTGTGATGAAAGGAAGATACTTGGTATATACAAGAAGAGGATCTGACATAACCTATGAGGTAAGAGAAAAACATCCAAATGGGCATAGGAGTAGAACTGATGGAAAGACAAAAGTAGATAGATAGTTAGGACAACAAAATTAAAGAATTTTTGTACTGGATTATAATAAAGGTAAAGGTACAGAAAAGGTATTAATAATGACTTCTAAATTTATGGACTATTTAAATTGATGGTGGCATCACTCATTGATAAGTAGAACATTGAAAAATATATAAGGGTTGGAAAGGGATATCATGAGATCATTGAATAAAAGTGTTCAACCAAAACTTACTGAGTGCCTGCTATATACAAAGCACAGTTTTGGTCAATAAGAAATCAACAATGAACAAGACAAAATCTGAGCTCGTGAGAAATTTATGTTCTAGTATTTGGATCCAAAATATGTGGGATTTTTCAGTACTCTGTATACCACAGTTACCGACACAGTGTTGGATAATTAATGATTTTTAAAATTATGATACAAAAAATTTTAAAGATAATTTTTGTTATCCATGTCATATTTTCTGATAAGAATATAATGTTGTAAATTGTGGAGAGGTTCTCTGTACAGTCAATCAACTCCTATTTAGCCCAGCTGGGTATCCATGAACTGTGTCAAGTGCTCTTAAAGATGAATGTGAGGGAGGCTGTTACCAAGTGCTCACAATCTACTAAGAATAAGAAGATGTCAAATAACAATCATGAAACAAAATTGATATTACATAAAGTAGTATATTAGAAGTACAATACACATGTATAAAATAGAGAAAGTTGTTTCTGCAACCAAATATAAGACTACAATAAAAAATAGCAAAAACTAATCTTTTACTAACATAAGTAAAACCTCAGTTGAAATTAATAATCTTTACTTCTGATAGTTGGCATTCAGGGGAAAATAAAAGTAAAACCGAATGAGGAAAATAGGTAAAATGCAGAGTTTGTAGAAGTACATATTCATGTGACATGGTCTCTAGCAATTAATGGTATTCTCAATTTTGTCTGCTTTTACCTCCAGTTTTATGGTTGTCATGAGAGCAACTTAAGAGTGTTAAAAAATGGCATTTTCAATTTTTGTGTGTGTATGAAAGCAAATTTCTGTATTCTCCATGGAGAGTATTTTGGTATATGAATTTTTAAAAATACATATATCTTTTGACCCAAACGTTTTACATTTAGAAAATGGCCATCATAAATAAGAGCCAAAAGAGGCAAGTATAGGTAAATATTTTGTAACAGAGAAGATTGAAAAGAATACATGCGCACTCAGCAATATAAAACTGCTTAAATATATGTATATTGATATGTATATTGATATAATGAACACAAATAATATTTTTAAATTAGGTATTAAATGAGTATTAATATGTAATAATCACTAAATGTGCTAGTTATTAAAGCAATATACAGGACTGTAGTTGCAATGTGCTGCCATTTGAATTAAAAAGTACATATATATATGAGTGCATTTAAATACATAAAATGTTTGCATGTTTATATACTATCTCTGAAGGACATCCCCCAAAATGGTGAAGAGTTGATGGCCTGACAATAGATACAAGATGGCAGGAGGACACGAGGGAAGAAACTAAATTTTAATTGCAAATCTTTTTCACAGCGTTTTAATTTATATTATGTGAATATATCATTTAATAAAAAATAAAATCTAATTTCATTTTTAAAATGTAATTTTTCTTTTCTCAATAAAAATGCATCATTATCACTATTCTTCATGTATTCATCAAAATTAACCAGATCCATTAGGGTGAGGATGAACATCAGAAAAATTGGCAGCAAAGGCTTTAGAGAAGGGCGGGCCTGGCCATTTCCAACCTCTGTATTTTTTTATTTTTTATTTTTTTGGTATAATTCCTTCAGCAAGTTAATTACCTTTGAGATCCACTGTCCTAATTTGTAAAATGAGAAAATTAAGAACATGTCCCCATAAATGTAGTATGCAAATTATATGAAACAATACATTGCTGTTATTATTTACTATTTCATGCGTTTGATGAATATTTATTGACAGGCTATGCACCAAACATTAAGTTAAGCACTTCTTAACATACATTATTTCATTTAATCATCACAACAAAGATAAACATGATTATTATTCCCATTCTGCAGCTGAGGACACTGTTGCTTATTGGTGTTAAAGTAATTTACCCATGGTCACACAGCTAGGAAATTCTAGCTTGGGCTCAAACCCAAGTCTGTAACTCTATAACCTATGCTCTTATTTTGACATGCAACTGAATCAGAAAGAGGCTTAAAGGGAGGCAGGGAGAAAGGGAAGTTTGAAGAGAGATTATCCCAATGGAATTAGAAGAAATTGTAAACAGAGGATGAGAAAAATGTAAGGATGAAAGAATGATGCAATTGGTGGCTAAAGCAGGCATTTGGCACGAAGAGATTACTGGTATGAGTGAGGACTGCCACGGTAATGTGGTCTGTTATCGCTGTAACAACAGTAACAGCTAGGGCGTGTGGTGAGAAAGAGCTTGATGAATTCAAAGTCCATAAAGAAGTCTAGGGTGACTGAGGTGTAGAGAACAAGTGGGAACAGGGGCCTAAGAGGATACTGAAGACACAGGCAAATCTTTCCTTCTGGACCATGGTAAGAAATTTCTGATGGGTTTTAAGGAAAGCAATACAATAATTAAATTTACATATTAAAAAGTAATTTTGGCTGCTAAATGGAAAAAGGAGTAAGAGTTGGATGGCAATCTCAGAAAGCACAGGTGAGCCCTGACCAGTGTGACTCAGTTGGCTGGGAATCGTTCTGCAAAGGAAAAGGTTGCCAATTCAACTCCCAGTCAGAGCACATGCCTGGGTTACGGGTTCAGTCCCCAGCCAGGATGCGTACAAGAGGCAACCAATCCATGTTTCTCTCTCACATCGATGTTTCTCTCCCTCTCTTTATCCCTCCCTTTCCCTTTCTCTAAAATTAAATAAATAAAATCTTTTTAAAAAAGTAGTACAGGTTATAATACAGCTTAGAAAAAATGGTAAAGAGAAATGACAAATTTGAATTATGTTTTGGAATTAGACTCAATAGGACTTGATAATGGATTGGGTAGGGAGGCTAAGAAAAAAAAAAATCAAGAACTCCTAGGTTTCTAGTTTGAAGAGGTAAATGGAGATTAATGCCTTTTACAGAGAGGGATGTACTAATGGAAAAACAGGTATGGGGAATTCGGCAGTTGAATGTTGACATGTCTGTTAGATATAAAGCTATAAAAATGATGCCTAATAATAATAATTATTATTTTTTAAAATACATGGGCAGGAATTAATACACAACTCTTTTATATATATAATTTATTTATTTGTTTGTTGTTTTATTTATTTTTAGAGAGAGGGGACAGGAGAAAAAAAGGGAGAGAAACATCACTGTGTGGTTGCCTCTCACTTGCGCCCCCAACTGCGGACCTGACGTGCAACGAAGTCATGTGCCCTGACTGGGCATCGAACCAGCGACACTTCGCTCGCAGGCCGACGCTCAACCCACTGAGCCACAGCAGCCAGGGCCTAATAATTATTGAGGGTTTCTGATGGTTCACCCATTGCTCTAAACACTTTAATTCAAAGAGATATGAACTAGATAACTACATACAATCCAGAAGATTAACAGAAAAGATTGAATTAGAGATATAAATTTATGAATCATGAACCAAATTATGAAGTAATCCTAGCCATTTCTACTAAATTATAAAAATATTCTGCTATAAAAAATATGTACAACTTATACATGGAACTTACCTGTGGAATATAGTTTCTTCTTTCTTGACATGCAGCATGGAACCATGCAAAGCTGAAGAGAGCATGAGCTCGATGTATATTATTATTTTTGCTAACTTGCTCAGGAGTCCAAGATTCATAAGTACGCATTAAATTTTTCTTTAAACCTGGAGGTGACTGAAGAAAAAAACATAAACAGACATCGTATTATTTAAAAATAAAATGAATCAGTATTTAACACATTTGAGAACACACTTAATGAAGAAAATTTTATACCATTACCAAACTGACTTATTTTATTATTGTTACTTCAAAATGTACAAATATAAAATTCCTTATACCTAACAGTTCATCTCAATTATAAATCCAAAATAACTTTTTATTAAACAAATCCTATAGACCTACAATAATCAAAATAAATAAGTTTTATATGATCATTAAGTTATTTTACTAAAATGTTTACATCAAAATTTACTCTTTTAAAATGAAAATGTTTTGTTTATGAAACATTCATAAAATATAATGACAAAACAGGCCCACTTTTCTGAGAAAGTCAATAAAACATGACATTAACAGAAAACTGAACAATCATTTAGAGCTTTTAAAGATACTATTCTAAAAATTATGCAAAATAGATAAATCATATACAATTACAGAGAAAAATCATACACAAATACAGACTATTTGAAAAATAACAAAATGAAACCATTAGTATGTCAAATAATGGGACAGGGCCAAAGATAAACTTGACTGCAAAAGTCACATATTTAAACTGATTTTAATGTTTATGAAAGTAAATATAAACCAATTAAGCAATCAACATAAGAATCAGGAAGAACAAAAGCAAATACAAATCTAAGGAAAACATTAAAAAGGGAAAATGAAGAAAGAAGCAGCTAATCCAGGGAACAGAAAAGACAAGTATGGCAATGGTTATTTGGAATAAATTTTTAAAACACCTTTGCAACTAATGAAAAAAAGAGAAGAAATTAACCATAGAATGGAGATTTAACAATTTTTAAAGCTAATAATATAATTATGTGTACATATATGCATATATAGTAATAATTTTGCATATACATAGTAATAACAATGGACTACGCTATTTCCTAGCACAAATTATCTATATTGATATTAGAAATAGCAAACAAACTCACCAACCATTTAAATAAAGCAAAAAATTTTCATGAAAATATTATAAAATTATCTCTTAAAAAAAGGTTCCTGGATAAGGCTGCACTTAAACATTCAGGAAACAGTCTCCCTGTTATATTAACGCTTCATTAATTGAAATATCTACTGTGTTTTTCGACATTCCAGTACTATATGATAAGAAGAAAAAAGAAAAAAACACAACTCCCATCCTTATGGCTCATTCATACAACCCACTTCTACAATGCAGTTTAGTAAAAGAGTATAATGGGAGAGTGACTTAAGAAGATTTTGTAAAGGTTATTGCTTACTATACATTATAATGGCACTCATTCAATTAACAGACTTCAAAATATTAAATAATATTTGCATTCCCTAGATTAATATTATCCCTCTTCCTAAATGAGACTACTAACAAGATGATAAAGAAAAGGTGTACTGATCTAAAATAACAGGTAGGTATATACATTAATAACACATTTTTCTTAACAAAAAATATTTTATACAAAGAAGTTTCTAAAAATTGAGTGAGAATGAAGGCATAACCCCTTTTTACCAATTTTAAAAAGTTTTAATTTTTATTATTTATGACTTTATCAGTTATACGCTACCACTAGAAACACATATAGTTTTGGTTATATCAGGTTTAGGAAGGATCTTCCCAGCATTACTTGCTAGGAGGGATAAATGGATGGATGGATGAAAGAAAGGAAAGAAGGAAGGAAAAAAATAAAACACTGAAAATCTAGCTTAAGTATGTCAAAAAACACATGATATAAAAACTGGATGGGGACTTCCGGCCAAGATGGAGGCTTAGACGGACACGCTAGGTCTCCCTCTACAACTATAGAGGAATACAACTACTTCAAAACAAAGGATAACTAGAAATTCCAGAAAATAAAACTACACGGAAGTCCAACATATGAAGTTATAAACCAACGGTGCCATTTGGGCAGGTAAGAGTTAAAGTGGGCAGTGCTGTTTGAGGTCGCACCCGAAGCGGCAGGCGGCGAGGAGTCCCGGTGGCCAAGCTCCTGGCGGTGCGCGACTCCGGAGCTGGGGAGAGCGGCTACGCAAGCCCCTGGCGGTGCGCGACCCCGGCGAGGAGTCCCGGTGGCCAAGACCCTGGCGGTGCGCGACTCCGGAGCTGGGGAGAGTGGCTACGCAAGCCCCTGGCAGTGCGCGACCCCGGCGAGGAGTCCCGGTGGCCAAGTCGCTGGCGGTGCGCGACCCCGGCGAGGAGTCCCGGTGGCCAAGTCCCTGGCGGTGCGCGACTCCGGAGCTGGGGAGAGCGGCCGCCGCATCGCCTTGAACAGTGAGGCCCAGGGAGGCGGGAGGACGGATCCCGGTCTCCTAGCTGAATAACTGTGTGAATCCATCTTGGACCCCCGCCCCCAAAGAAAGCACCACAGGGCTGCGAAATAGGTCGCGGACAAGCAGGCGCCGGTCGCTAATTTGTGACGCGTACACAGGCACTGCCCCGACAGCCGGCCCAAGAAAACAAAACGCATCTGTCAAAATGAGGCAGGCAACTTTAGAAATACCGGTAACACAACTCACCAGGCAGCAGATAGAGAACTTGACAGATGAACAGATAAGAAACCTGTCAGAGGCTCAGTTCTGGGCCATTGTTATCAGGTGGCTTACAGAATTCACAAAAGAGCAGGAAAAAGATATGAAAGAAGCGAAAAACTTTCATAACGAAAGGAACAAAACCACATACGAGACAGAAGGTGAGGAATCCAGAGTTCATTTCAACAAACTGGAATATGGAGAAGGAACAAGCAGTCAACCAATGCAGCGAGAGGAAATAGGAAGCAACAACGAAAGGATCAGAAACCTCTGGGACAGCTATAAAAGGCCCAACATAAGAATCATTGGTTTGCCAGAGAATGAGGAAGATGAACTAGAACTTGAAAAATTGAGTGAAAATATAATAAAGGAGAACTTCCCAGACTTGGGAAAGGGAATAGACCTGCAGGTCCAGGAAGCAAGGAGAGTTCCCAAGAGACTGGACCCAGGGAGAACCACTCCAAGACACATTATAATCAAAATGTCAAAAATTAAAGATAAAGAGAGAATGTTAAAAGCAGCAAGAGAGAAGAAAAGAATTATGTACAAAGGGGTCCCAATTAGACTATCAGCTGACTTCTCAAGGGAAACCCTACAGGCAAGAAGAGACTGGCAAGAAATATTCAAAGTAATGAAAATCCAAAACCTACAACCACGAATACTCTATCCAGCGAAATTGTCATTCAGAATAGAAGGACAGAGAAAGTGTTTCCAGGACAAAATAAAACTGAAAGAGTTCATTAGATCCAAACCACTGTTATATGAGATGTTAAAGGGACTGGTTTAAAAAAAAAAACAGAAGCTAGGGAGATGAAACAAAGGCAAACTAAACAGGCAACGAGAGTGGAAAAGGAACTGTGGGTACGGGAAGCATATTGGGGGGAGGTCAACAGGGAGGGGGAGTGGGGAGAGGGAGGGAGATGATATAGGAATTGGGGATCATGGTAGGAGGGAATGGAATAGACGGAGAGAGGTTGGGAGGAACTGTATGCACAACTAATGGACATAATCTAAAAGGGGGGGACAACTGGAGGGAGGGGGGCCACCGGGTGGAGGGGAGCAGAGGGAAGGGAAATTGGCACAAATGTAATAATTTAATCAATAAAACACATTAAATCATTTAAAAAAAAAAAAAAAAGATGAGATTTCCAAAGCAAAAAAAAAAAAAAAAAAAAACTGGATGGGACTTCCGGCCAAGATGGAGGCTTAGACGGACACGCTAGGTCTCCCTCTACAACTAGAGAGGAATACAACTACTTCAAAACAAAGGATAACTAGAAATTCCAGAAAATAAAACTACACGGAAGCCCAACATATGAAGTTATAAACCAGCGGCGCCATTTGGGCAGGTAAGAGTTAAAGAGGGCAGTGCTGTTTGCGGTCGCACCTGAGACAGCGGCGGGGGCGGCGAAAAATCCCTGCGGCAGTCAAGCCCCTGGCAGTGCGCGACCCCAGCGCTGGGGAAAGCAGCCACCGCATCGCCTTGAACAGTGAGGCCCAGGGGGGCGGGAGGACGGATCCCGGTCTCCTAGCTGAATAACTGTGTGAATCCATTTTGGACCCCCGCCCCCAAAGAAAGCACCACAGGGCTGCGAAATAGGTCGCAGACAGGCGCCGGTCGCTGATTTGTGACGCGTACACAGGCACTGCCCCCTATAGCCAGCCCAAGAAAACAAAACGCATCTGTCAAAATGAGGCAGACAACTATAGAAATCCCGGTGACACAACTCACCAGGCAACAGATAGAGAACCTGACAGATGAACAGATAAGAAACCTGTCAGAGGCTCAGTTCTGGGCCATTGTTATCAGGTGGCTTACAGAATTCACAAAAGAGCAGGAAAAAGATATGAAAGAAGCGAAAAACATTCATAACCAAAGGAACAAAACCACATACGAGACAGATGGTGAGGGAAAAAAATCCAGAGTTCATTTCAACAAACTGGAATATGGAGAAGGAACAAGCAGTCAACCAATGCAGCGAGAGGAAATGGGAAGCAACAATGAGAGGATCAGAAACCTCTGGGACAGCTATAAAAGGCCCAACATAAGAATCATTGGTTTGCCAGAGAATGAGGAAGATGAACTAGAACTTGAAAAATTGAGTGAAAATATAATAAAGGAGAACTTCCCAGACTTGGGAAAGGGAATAGACTTGCAGGTCCAGGAAGCAAGGAGAGTTCCCAAGAGACTGGACCCAGGGAGAACCACTCCAAGACACATTATAATCAAAATGTCAAAAATTAAAGATAAAGAGAGAATCTTAAAAGCAGCAAGAGAGAAGAAAAGAATTATGTACAAAGGGGTCCCAATTAGACTATCAGCTGACTTCTCAAGGGAGACCCTACAGGCAAGAAGGGACTGGCAAGAAATATTCAAAGTAATGAAAATCCAAAACCTACAACCACGAATACTCTATCCAGCGAAATTGTCATTCAGAATAGAAGGACAGAGAAAGTGTTTCCAGGACAAAATAAAACTGAAAGAGTTCATTAGATCCAAACCACTGTTATATGAGATGTTAAAGGGACTGGTTTAAAAAACAGAAGCTAGGGAGATGAAACAAAGGCAAACTAAACAGGCAACGAGAGTGGAAAAGGAACTGTGGGTACGGGAAGCATATTGGGGGGAGGTCAACAGGGAGGGGGAGTGGGGAGAGGGAGGGAGATGATATAGGAATTGGGGATCATGGTAGGAGGGAATGGAATAGACGGAGAGAGGTTGGGAGGAACTGTATGCACAACTAATGGACATAATCTAAAAGGGGGGGACAACTGGAGGGAGGGGGGCCACCGGGTGGAGGGGAGCAGAGGGAAGGGAAATTGGCACAAATGTAATATTTTAATCAATAAAACACATAAAAAAAAACAAAAAACTGGATATCCAGGTACAAAAGAATAAAGTTAAACCCTTACCTTATACCATATACAAAAATAACTCAAAATGGATGAAAAATATAAACGTTTAAGATCTGAAACTTAAAAACTCCTAGAAGAAAACATAGGAGAACAGCTTCATGAAACTGATTTTGCAATGATTTTTTGGATATGGCATAAAAAGCACAGGCAATAAAAACAAAAACAGCCCTGGCTGGTGTGACTCAGTGGATTGAGTACCGACCTATGAACCAAAAGGTTGCGGGTTCAATTCCCAGTTAGGGCACATGCCTGGGTTGTGGACCAGGTCCCCAGTTGGGGGCATGTGAGAGGCAGCCACACATTGATGTTTCTCTCCCTTTCTCCCCCACCTTCCCTTCTTTCTAAAAATAAACAAATAAAATCTTTTAAAAAAAAATGACATAACATCAAACTTTAAAATATCTATGCATCAAAGGAAACACAGTGAAATAGCAAACCTTAGAATGGGAGAAAATAATAGTAAACTATATATCTGATAAGGAACCCCTGTAACTTAACTCTCAACTCCAGAATATACAGGGTGAGGAAAAAGCAGGTTTACAGTTATGAGTATTCAAAACAGAGTTTATCCTTGTATTATTATTTATTAATTATTGTATTATTTTTCATACGAACAACTCTAAACCTACTTTTGCCCCAACCTGTAAGGAACTCCTACAACTCTACAACAAAAATATTCCTATTAAAAATGGGCAAATGACTTTGAATCAGACACTTCCCCAAAGAAAATATACAAATGGCCAACAAGCATATAAACAGATGTTCAACATCACTAATATCAAGGAAATGCAAATGAAAACCATAGTGAGATATCACCTCACACTGTTAGAATGGCTGCTATTAAAACACACACACACAGAAAATAAGTGTTGTCAAGGATACAGACAATGTGCACTGTTGGTAGTAAGGTAAGATGGTGCACTGCAATGGAAACAGTATGGACGTTCCTCAAACAATTAAAATTAGAATTACCCTACGATCCCACAATCCCACTTTTGGGTATATATCCAAAAAAACTGAAAACAGGATCCTGAAGCGTTATTTGCCCACACATGTTCACTGCAACATTATACACAATACCAAAAAGGCAGAAGACCTAACTGTGTGGGGACTAAAGAATGGATAAAGCATACAAAATACACACAGTGGGGTATCATTCATCCTTACAAAAACAGTGTGGTGACTGCGGGGAAAGGGGGTGGGTGGAGGTGGAATATGGTATAAAGGGGATAACGGTAAGGGGGGAAATACAATAAAAATAAATTTAAAAAATTAAAATGAAAAGAAAAAAAGAAGGAAATCCTGTCATATGCTACCCATGGACAAACCTTGAGGACATAATGCCACATAAAATAAGCGAGTCACAAAAAACATAATGAATCCACTTAGATAAGATATCTTATGTGGGAAAAGTCATAGAAACAGAAAGTAGAATGGTGGTGGCCAGGGGTGAAGAGAGAGGAAATGGCAGGTCGCTTTTCATGGATACAGCCTCAGTTTTGCAAGATAAGAAATTGCTATAGATATGCACAATAAGGTACATATAGTTAACATTACCATACACTTAAAAATGGTTAAAATGGTAAATTTCATGTAATGTGTTTTTTATTATGAAAAAAAAATATATATATATAATTGGAAAGAAAAATTAAATGTATATTTATAAATACCATCTCATGCTATTATTTACATATATTAACCTCATCAAAACGTAAAGTTTTGAATGATAAATGGTTGTTTACAGAGCTGTGGAAGACATGTAGAGATTACTGAACATACATAACCAGTGTTTCAAGTTTTAAACCTTCTTACCTCATATGTTATTTTCAGACTTGATTGTAATAAAATAGGAGTAAAGTTGGGATGAACTTCTGCAGTGAGCCAAAGACGAAAGGTATCTTTAGGCTGAAGAGTATTCAACTCCTTGTTTATAAAACAACAATAAAAATCTAATTACACACACAAATTTCCATTTTATAAATATACTATTACTAAGAAAATTTTCTTACTAAAATATTTGTGACTTTCTGATATATCCCATAAGGTGTTGATTATATTAACTTTAAATATACATCTTCTCTATTATTAGCTTAGTGTAATATGTAATAGCTTGACCTGGAGCCTGGCCAATAGGCTTGAATTCCCAATTCTGCATGTATTTGCTATGTAACCTTGGGTTCCATGACTTACACTATCACTCTATCACTGAGCAAGTATAATAATAGTACCTACACCACATAGTATTCTGTAAAACACTTAAAACTCCCTGATACATAATAAGTACGAGATAAGGAATAGGTATAATTGCTATGCAAAATTAACAGTCATCTTTAGACCTTCTGGTTCCCATTGCTTCAATTTATGCTTCCACAAAAGCATAATGGTATCAATTGCTTTACTGACAATTGCTAGTGTATCCTGTTGTATATGATATAAAACAAAAACTTTACCATATAAATTTATCTATCCATGCTGTATGCTTTAGACACTAATTCAAATTTTTATGCCTCTGTGTCTTTACTCATCATATCCTTTCTAACTGTTACTCTCTTTATAGCCTGACAAACTCTTATTCATTTGTCAAAATGTAATTTAAATATCCTATCTTAGGGGAATATCTTTTCCAACTTTTCACTACCACAATCCCAAACAGAATTAATCACTAATCACATTTTGTAAATTATCTCCTATAGTAGCAATCATACTACATATTACTAAGGTAGTTAGTATCTTCTAAACTAAGGTCCTAGAAAACAGGTACAAATTTTATATGTAACCAAGACCCAGGACAGTTCTTGCTGTTTTCTGTACTTAGCAAGTGTTTATAGAATAAATGAAAGAATATTAATAAGAAATGTTGATAACCAAAAAATCTTAATAGCTCCAAAAGTGAAGTCTAAAAATTATTTTAATAAATATAATCTATGTCTAATACTAAGACATTCATTATTAATGTGAACTGTGAGTTAAGATTATCAAAAAACGGCAAAAGAATTGAACATAAGAAGCATCATGATTGTTTAAAATCTTAAGTTATAAAATATATCTACACCTTATAATGATTTTACAATGTAAATTTTTAAACTATAAAGTTTGATTTTAAAACTTTTAAATACAATCTACCCTATATGCTTCAAATGTTCTCATTAAGTAATAACTATAATTACATTTTATATAAATTAACAGCTATCAATATACTGTTTAAAACAGGAAACAAGATTCAAGTATTCACAGATCTTCTTTATATATGTTAAAATATGATTACTCAGATATAAAATTTATATTTTTGTGCATTAGTTACTCTTACAGAATATTGTAATAATAATGAATATTTAAATATTCATATATACCCCATTTCAAAATCTATATGTTTTGTTGATAAGAAGTAAAGAATCATCACAGGCCATAATTCATTCACTCAGTCATTAACTCAAAGATTTACTGATTATCTATTTTGTGTAAGGTGCTGTAGCGGCCAGCTTATTAGGACTGCACAAAATTTTAACACATCACAACTAGGCTAGAACCTCCCTCCAACAACTCTATTCTGTTTGAATCTATTCCAAATAATACTTCTGTCAGATCAATTAAATTAATTACTAATTACCCTGCTAAGGACCTCCTCTGACTCTCTAGGCCCAAGGACAAAAATTCAAATTCCTCTGCATGGTTCTCAGGGTATTCAATAACCTAAACCCCTCAACATCTAACTCCACTGCCCTGCACTGCCTCACCCAGGTCCTTCTAGCATATTCAAGGACACCTTCATTCCTTGTACTAGGCATGAACGTCTCCACCACGATGTCTCTACTTGTATTTGCTGAAGTTAATCATGATAACCTTCCCCTTCTACAGTAGCTCAATCACAGAGAGCCTTCAAGGAATATTTTGTCTTTAGATCCACCACTAACTACCCAAGGCCACAGTCATCTTTGTTAAATAAACACTGGACTTAAATCCAGGTTTGCATTTAAAACCTACCCAGCAATGTGTTCCATCTTAAGGTTACTTTCATGTCGGGGCCACTGAGTTAAATGAAACAATTGCTTCAGTTTACATCCTAGTTGTGTCAACAACTAGGGTACCTGTGCTACGGTTCCCTTTGACTTGTCTGCGTCTTTCCTCACAATACAGGCACAAGACAAGAGCATAAAGAGAAAGTAATGTTAGAGACAGATCTGCTACAACCTTAAAGGCCCTTCCCAATTTTTCCTCTGGAAAGAAAAAATCTCTAAGTGTCCCTTCAATCATGATTAATAATTTCTTGGCTCTCCTTAAATGCCTTTAAAAAACAGAGTTTTGTGTGCAAGCCCAGACACCAGGAGGGGGTGATCTTTGACACCGAGAAGGAGAAATACAAGATTACAGAGCAGCGCAAGAGAGATCAGAAAGCTGTAGACTTCTAACTTCTGCCATAAATCACAGTGCTTCCTCAGCTCCAGGACTACCTCTGCTGTTTGTTTGCTCTCACAAATGGGCTTTATCCTCACAAAATGAAGTCCTAAGTTTCTTTCAAAAAAACCTAATTAAATAGCTGATCTGTTAAAAAAAGATTTATAGAGTTTCTATGAAAAGATCCATTTTGGTTTGTACAATGTACATATTTAAGAAGAAAACACTTAACAGATTTGAAATTATTTCCCAAATACTAATTTTTTAAAAATATCATCATAAATAATGCATGACATGTTTTAATACTGTTGTCCCTTTAAGATTACTGAATTGAATGTATCTGATATTATTTGTACCACATCTATCTAAATCTACCTTTTCCAGAACTGGCAGCCAAGATACCACAAGATGTAAGTTCTTCAAACAGAGCCAGTCTCCATTGTGGGCACATTCCTTTAACATTTGAATTGCTAAATCAGCTTGACCTTGACCCATGGCAACCTGCAACACAAAAACAAAAAACAAAACTAAAAACATAAATATGCTAACATGTTGTAACATGTAATCAAGATTCTCAATTTTTAATAAGAAATATCAAAGTCAGTATTTTTCTATTTATTAAAATGTATTATCCATACATGCCTGCAAGTTATAGAACAGTATAGAAATTATTGGAGCCTTTTGTTCTTCATCCCACTATTTTCTGTAATTCTTCCCCTCTCAAACATAGTGCTTTAAAAATGTTTTTTAATAACTATAGTCTCATTGAATTAGTTTACTTCTCTTAATTTCTCCAACATCGCCATTATTTGGCTCTCAAGTTACTATTTAACTGTGTCGTTCAGTCCCTGGCCCTTCAACATCTAGCAAATCCTAACATGTTGGTGAGCCTCAAGACTCTACACTCAGCCTTCTGCTCCTCCATTGCTTCTCAGACAGAGAAAGTAGGGAAAAGAGAGAAAAGGGGAGGGGAGAAAATAAAGGGGGAGAGGGAATAAGAATTCGGATGTCACTGGAATTCTAGTCCAATATTTCCAGTCCCTGTAGTGCATCAGTACTAGAACAGGCCACTTTATGCAACAGAAGACTTCCAAGCATTAAAAGTATTCAAGCAGAAATGGGAAGACCCTAGATACTACATTCAGTAGATAAGATTTCTCTATTATTTAAATGCTTGGACTAGGTGACTACTTAAGTCTAAGATTCTTTAAAAGTTTTAGTCAAGAATCTAAGAGGTACATGCCACTTGCCATATGTAGTTGAAACCCCTCCGCATTTTTAAGGACAATTCATTTAATACTTGTATATCAATACGACTACATCTGTGTGTGTGTGTCTATGTATATGTATATATACACACACATATATTGGGAGCCCTGGCTTAACTTTTTTACTAGGTACATAGTCAAAATATTTTTGAGAAGTACTGTTATAGATTACTTCAGACAACAGTGATTTCTTTTCTCATTACAAACACAAGATATTATTTCATTGCATTTTTAGTTTACTTTTACAAGTACTGGTTTTGTTTTCAATTAGACTATGAAGTCTTTGAGAATGGGAACAATGTCTAAAACATTGCTTGCTAAAGCATAAAATAAAAGAGATAATAAATATTTACATATTGGATTTTCTAAATTTTTAAGGTCTAACCTGGGACTAAGAAAATGTATGAAACAAAGAGTGACTGAATTGTTTCAATACACAAATTAGTTCGTCATTAATTAAAAATTAAAAAAATAAAATGAAGGAATGTACAGCATAATCAGAATTTTAAAAGAGGATATTTTGCATAACTGAAATGGTAGGTAAAAATAGACAACTCAAAATATTCCATAAGGCATCAAGTGTGTGAAAACAGCTTAAAGATCCATGGAATCTTAGAAGAAGATACTAACATAAAAAAAAAACTCGTTTTTACACACAGCAGAAAAATGGTTATCCCCTCCCCCCTGCAAAAAAGAACACCGGTTTCTCAAATTAAAAAATTAGTTTTTGCATTAATATATTAATATCCTTAGCATATATATTCAGCATAGCAACAAAAATTTTAGTAACAGTTGTATAAATATGCCCATATTTAAAGGTTTTACTACATTAAACAATTTTGCAAGTTGAATACTTAAAACTCCCCAAGTTTAAATAGTTTTATCTTTCTGTCAAGATCACTGCTAACAGATACTACCTATAGAAAAAGGCTTCCCTGCCCTGGCCTTGTGGCTCAGTTGGGTGGAGCATCAACCCATACCCCAAAAGGCTGCATGTTTAATCCTTGGTCAGGGCAACCAATTGATGCTTCTCACACCTCTTTCTTTCTCGCACATTCTCTCTCCCCCACCTTTCAACCTCCCAGTTTCTTTTTCTCTAAAATCAGTAAATATATAGCTTCAGTGAGAACAAAAAAGGAAAAGAGAAAGGGCTCCCCTTCCTCAAGACACTTTATTGATAATTGAAAACTATTCTAATAAATGTATTATTACACTATAAATAGAATTAAATGAAATTCCCTAAAGTTAGGCTATACAAAATCTGAACAATTGAGCCTAACTCTTTGCTTTTTTGTTATCTTCTATTTATGTTCCTGAAAACATCTTACTTTTCATTTTTGGTTGTTGTGAAGCATTTACTTTTTTAATCATTATTATTTTACCAGTAGAAAGGTTTATTTATTCACCTATTAAAAACTGAAGGTAAGTAATAAAACTCACATGCAAAATGAATTAAAGAGGTACTCTAAACAAATTAAAGCTTTCAAATTTACTTCAAGAAAGAAATTTTTTTAAATTTATTTCTTTCATTTGTTTTTGCAAGTAAATATTGCTGATTTATGTAAAAGCATCCAAGTAAAAATTTTTAATTATTCTTAAAATGTAAGCAAATATATTAGTTTCCTAATACTGTTATAATAAATTATCATAATTAAGAGCCTTAAAACTAGGTGAATTTATTATCTTATGACTTCTGGAGGTCAGAAGTCCCATTGTCTAAAATCAAGGTGCTTGGTTTGAAAAGAAAAGTGGCACTAACGGGCATGTTCTTTCGGGAGGCTTGAGGAAAGACTCCTTCCCTAGCCTTCTCCAGCCCAACAAGCCACCTGGATTTCCTTTTTTTAAAAAATTAATTAATTAGTTTGTTTGTTTATTTATTTTATTTTTAGAGAAAGGGGAAAGGAGAAAGAGAGGGAGAGAAACATCACTGTGTGGTTGCCTCTCACTCACACCCCCAACGGGGGACCTGACGTGCAACCTAGTCATGTGCCCTGACTGGGAATCGAACCAGCGACACTTGGCTTGCAGGCCGATGCTCAATCCACTGAGCCACAGAAGCCAGGGCACCACCTGGATTTCTTTGCTCAGGGCCCCTCTCTCTATCTTGAAAGCCAGCATCACAAAATCTTCTATCTCTCTAACCTCTGCTGTCGCCATCACATCTCCTTCCTTCATTTGACCTCTTCTGCCTCCTTCCTCTAAGAATCCCTGTGATTATATTGGGTCCACCCTGCTAATCCAGAATAACCTCTCCAAATTAACTTAATTATATATGCGAAGCTTTTATTACCAAAAAGGGTAACAAATTCACAGATTCTCAGGATCAGGACATGGACACCCTTGGGAAACATTATTTGGTTTACTACAACAAAGAATGTCTGGTTCAAAATAGGATCAGGTTTGGCTGGAAGAGCACTATGTACTGACCTGGTGATAACACTCTCCACTTCTTTCAGCATTAGCAAGCTCTTGAAGCTCCTGAGAAGGATCAGCACCCGGAGAAATAATTATCAAGATGGGTTCAATTTCTAGCGTCTCTCTGTATAAACGTTTGAGATTTAGAGGGAGTGGGGACAACTCTTTTAGTCCTAAAAGATATATTAAAGAAATTAAAAATAAAAAGTAAAATGAATCAGAGAAAATCTATTAAAACTATATATATATATATATATATATATATATACATATAAAACAGACAGTAATTATGTGACGTATAATCCCATGAATATGAGGAATCAGATTTCCATAATAATCTGGTAAACAATTTAACTGTTATGTGTAAGATAAAGTTATTTAAGTTCATGAACTAAGAGGAGAAAAAATGATACAGAATGAGAAGAATGCTTAGTTCAGAGACAGAAATATGAGCTCTCAGTTTGTTAGTTAGATGTAGAATGTGACAAGAATATGTCAAAATATAAAGATATCTTCATATAAAATGATTATTGACTAAAACATGTGTTTTATTTGGAACATAAATGCAAATATAAAAACTGCCTTTAAAAATTTAACTTCAGATTGCCATGTCATTTCTTAATTTAACAAATGTAAACTGTAAACTCCATGAGGGCAGAAATTATATCTGTTTTGTTCACCATTTTATATCCAGGGCCAACCATAAATTCAATTATTACTTCTCTAGTTAAAATTCCACAGATAATCAATATATATTCAATTCATTTTACATAATATTTCAAATTACTGAAAAGTTTTGGACTAGAAAACAATCATGAAAAATATCATAGCATTTAAGGTAACTTATGCAACACATTCATGTTTCTTGGGACTTCTGTGTTAGACATTCTGCCCAGAAAACTCCAATAAAATCTCCATTGCATTATAAGTGAACTGAGTCTGTATATAATCATTGGTTTTATTAAGACAAATAATTCCGACTCATGATAGCATTAGAACTGCAGTGAGAATCATTCAAAACTAGTCAACAAAGTTAAAGGGCCCAAAATATTCATTGCATTGTGAATTATCATTGTGAATTATGAAGTAGAACTACTTGTTAATCACTGGATACTATAATCTGACCATGCATCTGTCAAATGTATAATTTCTTTTAAAATAACAATAAAGAACTAAATATAAGTTAAACAACTTAAACTTTTATTATATCTTACTTTACTCAGACTACTGAAATAATAAAAAAGAAATAATTTGCAGTTTAAAAAGAAAAGAACATAACTCCTACACTTTTCAGGTACCTTGGTAATAAAAAAAGAAGAACATTAATATCAAGCGATTACAGGTGATAAGTATAACAGATTCATTTTTCCTCATTCAGCTCATCCTCCCTAACAAAAAGACTAATAGACATCAGGTGTACAAAATTACTCTTCCTTTACTGAAAAGAAAAGAGAACTCTAAATCTGTAGGACAAACATCAATAAAAGAAAGACAGCAATCAATTTCTAACTGAATATACATTAACCAAGTGGGAAAATATTCTCTACAAATGGCCAAAAAAAAAGATCCAAGATGGCAAAACTAAGTGGAAGCTACACTAGCCACCTGCCAGGACCACTCTGGAATTACAACTATGTTGTAGAGAAATCATCCTGAATCAACTGAACACTAAGTGGAGAGAAGTCTTAGCAGAATGCACAGACTGAATAAACCACTTCGCCACAACTGCACTGGTAGGGAATGGAAGGAGATATGAAAAGGCTGGCTGGGCTTATAGCAGCTGAAGTTCCGGAGGGATATTTCAGAGGCCGGGGGTTACCCCTGAGAAGTGCAGTATCTAAACCCCAAGCTGGGCTCCCCAGCCTACAGAACTAGAACTAGAAAAGGAACCTAAATAACACATGGCTGTGAAAAGCAAGAGGGTTTTTGTCTGCCAGGGAGAGATGGCTAGAGACTCAAAGAGCCTCTTAAAGGACCAACCCACATAATTTTGTTTGCAACCACTTACCCTTCCTATGGCAGAGGGAGGGCAGAGTGGACTAGAGACATTTGAGGAGAGTCTGGGGTTGGAGGCTCTGGGGAGAGAACTTAACAGTCACCAGGATCCCTGTGGGGACTCATTCCCCATACTACAGGAGACATCTTTCTCAAGAACAGCATTCCTCTTCAAGTAATATCAGTCAGAGGGGAAGCAATAGCCCCACACACAAGAATTATTCTGCCCCACCTTGTAGTGCTTTAGATGGGCTGCTCATTACAGCTTGAGGCCCTATTACTGATTAGTTTAACAATTAAGGCAGATCTCCTGGAGTTCTATGAGACTTCAGCTCACCCTCACCAGGGCCAGGTGCTGAAAAAAGCCTGCCTTGTGCTCAGAATGGTTCTTTCTGTACACACAGGGGCCCAGCACAGGGAGCAACAAGCTGTGGATGGCTGACAGCTCCAAAAAGGTTGCCCAGGCCTAGTCATAGGCAGGGTCTAACAAATGCCTACACCAGTCTTTGCAGATCTACCTAATACATAGAAACCAATACAAAGAAGCAGTCAAAACAGGAATACGAAGAAACAGACCTCAAATGAAAGAACAAGAGAATTCTCCAGAAGAATTAGATGAAATGAAAGCAAGCGATTTATAAACACAGAGTTTAGAGTAATGGTTATAAGGATTCTCAACAGCATGTAAAGAAAACAAAGAAACCATTAAAAAAAAAGGCCAGTCACAAATGAGGAGTGCAATATGTGAAATAAATAATACACTGGAAGAAATAAACAGTAGGTTAGATGAAGCAGATGATAAAATCAGTGATTTGGAGACAAGGCAGAAAAAAAAATACCCAGGCAGCACAGCAAAAACAAAAAGAGAATTTTAAAAACTAAAAAATTAAGGAACATGAAGCATAACAAAATCCACATTATGGGAATACCAGAAGGAGAATACAGCAAGCAAGGGGACTGATAACCTATTAGAAGAAATGATGACTCAAAACTTCCCTAATCTGGTGAAGGAAAAAGACACACGAGTCCAGGAAACTCAGAGAGTCCCAAAGAAATTGGACCCAAAGAGGCCTACACCAAGACACATCATAATTAAAATTATAGGCTTAAAGACAAGGAGAAAATCCTAAAAGTTGCAAGAGAAAAGCAAGTAGTTACATACAAGGGAGCACCAATTAAGACTGTCATCTGACTTTTCTACAGAACATTTCAGGCCAGAAGAGAGTGGCATGAAATATTCAAGATCATGAAAAGCAAGGACCTACAACCAAGGACCTTTAATCAGCAATGCTATCATTTAAAATTGAAGGAGAAATAAGTAGCTTCCCATACAAGAGGAAGAAAGAGAGAAAGAGAGCGAAAAAAAAAAAAAAAAAAAAAAAGAAAACAGTCCTACAATAAAATGGCATGAAATACATATCTATCAATAATCACCTTAAATGTAAATGGCTCGAATTCTCCAAACAAGGATATAGGGTAGCTCAATGGATAAGGAAACAAGACCCATATATATGCTACCTCCAAGAAACATATCTCAAATCAAAAGATAAACACAGACTAGAAGTAAAGGAATGAAAAAGATATTTCATGCAAATGGAAAGGAAAATAAAAGCTGGGGTAGCAGTACTTATATATGACAAAATAGACTTTAAAATGAAGGCTACAGTAACATACAAAGAAGGACACTACATGATGATAAAAAGAACAATCTTACAAGAGGATATAACCCTAGTAACATTTACCCACCCAACACAGGAGCAGCTAAATATGTGAAGCAAATCTTGATGGACATAAAATGAGAGGTCAACAGAAACAGTGATAGTCAAGAACTTTAACACACCATTGACTTCAATAGATAGATCTTCCAGACAGAAAATCAACAAGGAGACAGCGGCCTTAAATGACACACTGGATCAAATGAATTTAATTGATATTTTCAGAGAATTTCACCCCAAAGCAGCAGAATAAACATACTTCTCAAGTGCACATGGAAAGTTTTCTAGGATAGACCACATTAGGAAACAAAACAAGTCTCAATAAATTTAAGAATATTGAAATTGTATCAAGCTACTTCTTTGACCACAATGCAATGAAACTAGAAATCAATTATAAGAATAACACTGAAAAATAAAAAAAGACATGAACACTAACATGTTATTAAACAATGAATGAGTCAACAACTAGATCAAGGAAGAAATCAAAGATACACTGAAACAAGTGAAAATGAGGACACAACAATCCAAAATCTGTGACACTGGGAAACTAATCCTACAAGGGATATGTATACCATTACAGACCTTTCTCAAAAAAACAAGAAAACACTCAAATAATCTAAGTTTACACTTAAAAGAACCTGAAAACAAAAGCAAAGCCCAAAGTGAGTAGAAGGAAGGAAATAATAAAGGTCAGAGCAGAAATAAATGAAAGAGAGTCTAAAAAACAATGAAACAATAGATCAATAAATCCAAGAGGGAGTTCTTTGAAAAGATAAACAAGATTGACTGACTTTTAACCAGATTCATCAAGAAAAAAAGAGACAGGACCCAAGTAAATAAAATAAAAAATGAAAAAGGGGGAAATATCAACTGACAGCAAAGAAATTCAAAGGATTGTTAAGAAAATATTATGAACGAACACATGCCAACAAAACGGGTAACCTGTACAAAACAGATAAATTCCTAGAAACATGTTTTCTCCCAAAACTCAATCAGGAAGAATCAGAGAATCTGAATAAACAGTTTACACACTGTGCAATTGAAGCAGTAATTTAAAAAACTCCCCCAAATCAAAAGCCCTGACAGGATGATTTCACAGGTGAATTTTACCAATCATTCCAAGAAGAACTAACACCTCTCCTTCTCAAACGCTTTCATAAAATTCAAAATGAAGGCCCTCAATCTCATTTATAAGGCCAGCACCATCATAATTGCAAGACCAAATTAAGACACTACAAAGAAAGAAAATTATAGACCAACATCCCTGATGAACATAGATGCTAAAATCCTCAAACTGAATATAGCAATACATCAAAAAGATCATATGCCATGATCAAGTGAGATTTACTCTTGAATGCAAGGTTGTTACAACATTTACAAATCAATAAATGTGAGTCACATAAACCAAATGAAGGATAAAAACCACATAACCATATCGACAGATGCACAAAAAGCATTTGATATTTAGCAACACCCATTTAGTATAAAAACTCTCAGCCAAGTGGCAATAGAGGGAACATACCCAAACATTAAAAAGGCCATATATGACAAACCCACTGCCAGCATCACACTCAACAGGCAAAAAACTGCAAGTGTTCCCCTTCAGATCAGGAACAAGACAGGGATGTCCACCTTCACCTCTCTTATTCAACATAGTACAGGAATTTCTAGCCACAGCTATCAGACAAGAAGAAAAAAAAAGGCATCCAAATTGGAAAGGATGAAGTAAAATTGCTTTAATTGTGGAAGACATGATACGGTACAGAGGACCCCAAAGATTTCACCAAGAAACTATTAGAATGGCTAACTGAATTCAGCAAAGTAGCAGGATACAAAATTAAAATCCAGGTATTAGTTGCATTTGTATATGTCAGTAACGAACTAACAAAAAAGGGAAATTAAGAAAACTATCTCATTTGCAATTGTTTCAAAAAGAATAAAATACTTAGGAATAAATCCTACCAAGTATGTAAAAAAACTGTACTTGGAAACTTATAAGACACTGAAAAAAAAATTAAAAAAGATACAAATAAGTGGAAGCACATACTTTGTTCATGGATGGGAAGAATTAACATCATTAAATGCAATCTATAGATTCTATGCAATTCCTATCAAGATTCCAATGACATATCACAGAACTAGAACAACTATTTCAAAAATTTATATAAAACCACAAAAGGCCCCAATATCAACAGTGATCCTGAGAAAGAAGAAAATTGAAGGAATCACACTACCTAATATCAAGCTCTATCATCAGGTCATAGTAATCAAAACAACATAGTCGTTCGTTGGCAGCCGTCCGTCTCGAGAGACGATGGTGTAACTTCTCAAGAGTCTATCTGCACCGCCGAGAATGGCTGTGCAGTCCGACTCGGGAGTGACACGGTATCTGTCTCCTCCCGTGTTGAATCGACATCTTGCGATGACGCTGGAGTGTCCTCTCCAGTGAAGCTGAAGCTACAGAGCCTGGGCAGGGTGATATGGAGGGTCTGCTGTTGCCCATGCAGCAGACCCCCCCTCTCTTCGCAGCTGAAGGGTCCAAGGGAAAGACGGAGTCAATACAGCTTGGCTTCAGGTGCGCCGCAGGAGTTGCCGGTGTTGACTACAACGTCAAACCGCCTTAGGGACTCCGGCTCCGGATTTTCTGTCGGGGTTTACTCCCTTAGCCTTTCCCCTGAAGAGGTATGCCGCAAGGCAGCGGAGGTTTTTTGGAGTCAGAGTTTTCCTTCTCTGAAAACAACATAGTACTAGCATAAAAACAGACACATAGATCATGGAAGTGAATAGAGAGCCCAGAAATAAACCCACACATTTATAGCCAATTAATATTCGACAGAGGAAGCAAGCACATACAATGGGCTAAAGATAGTTTATTCAAAAAATGGTGTTGAGAAAATTAGACAGATACATGCAGAACAATAAAACTAGACCATTTTCTTATACCACACACAAGAATAAATTCAAAATGGATCAAAGACTTAAAAGTTAGACCAGAAACCATTAAATTCCTAGAAGAAAACAAAGGCAGCAAAATCTCAGACATTGCTCATAGCAATATTTTACCTGATATATCTCCCCAGGTTAGGGAAACAAAAGAAAAAATAAACAAATGGGACTACATCCAACTAAAAAGCTTTTGCACAATAAAGGAAATCATCAACAAAATAAAAAGACAACCCACAGAATGGGAGAACACATTAGCTGATACATCTGATAAGGGGTTAATATCCAAAATTTATAAAGAACTTAAAAAACTTGATATCAAGAAAAACCAAACAACCCAATTAAAAAATGGGCAAAGGACTTGAATAGACACTTCTCCAAAGAGGACATACATAGGGCCCATAGACATATGAAAATATGCTCATCATCATTAATATCAGAGAAATGCAAATTAAAACCACAATGAGATATCATCTCACACCTGTCAGAATGGCCATCATCAACAAATCAACAAACGACAAGTGCTGGCGAGGATGTAGAGAAAGGGGAATCCTTTTGCACTGTTGGTGGGAATGAAGATTGGTGCAGACGCTGTGGAAAGCAGTATGTAGATACCTCAAAAAATTAAAAATGGAACTGCCTTTTTAACCCAGCAATCCCACTTCTGGGAATATATCTGAAGGAACCCAAAACACTAGTTTGGAAGAACATAAGCACCCCTAAGCTCACTGAAGCATTACAGTATTTACAATCACCAAGATATGAAGCAGCCCAATTGTCTATTGGTAGAAGAGTGGGTAAAACAACTATAGGACATTTACACGATGGTATACTATGTGTCCATAAAAAAGAAGAAAATTTTACTATTTGCAATGTATAGATGGACCTGGAGAACATTATGCTAAGTGAAATAAGCCAAATAAGCCAGTCAGAGAAAGACAAACACCATGTTTCACTCATATGTGGAATATAATGAACAAACTCAAATAACAAACAAAACAGAGACTCATAGATGGAGAGCAGATGACAGCTAATGTGGGGAAGGGTGGGGAGGTTAGGGGGAGGAGGGATTGAAGTACAGGAAAAAGGACTCATGGACATGGCCAACAGTGTGATGACTGCTGAGGGAAGGGTATAAGGGGACTAAACGGTAATGGAAAAAATACAATTCAGATTAAATAAAAAAATAAATACACAAATAAACAAAAAGTTTAAAAGAGTTAAAATGGAACAATAAATAATACTCAAGCCTGGGAATAAAAAAACAGAAAGTCAAACATTTTGTGGTATGCAGAATTCTAAAGATATTCCTCTCAAGATTCCTATATCTTGATTGTTAAGTCAAACACTAATCTAGGTACTGCTGTGAAGGCACACTGTAGATGTAGCTAAGGTTATAAACTTAAAATATGATTATCCTAAATTACCCAAGTGGGCCAATGTAATCACTTGAGTCGTTAAATGCAGAAAATTTTCTCCAGCTAAAGTCAAAGTGAAGAAGTAGAAGAGGGAAGCAGGGAAGATGGCGTAGAGGAAGAGATCGGAGAGATGTGAAGCTTGTGAAGAACTCAATCTGCCACTGCTGGCTTTAAGGATGGTGGAAGAGGCTGACAGAAAAAAGAATGCAACTGGCCTGTGAAAGCTGAGGGCTCCAAACAACAGAAATGGAAATGGGGACCTCAATCCTACAAGCACATGTTGCTGAATTCTGTGAGAAACATGAATTGAGTTTGGAAATGGATTCTTCCCAGAGCCTTCCCAGATGGCCAACAGCTTGAAGGAGTTGAAGCAAAGAAACCAGGTGAGCCCACCAGACTTCTGACTTACGCAGAGGACTGTGAGATATGGATACAGTTTTAAGCTAATTTATGACAACTTATTACATATGCAACAGAAAATGAATGCACATTTCCTTAGGTCCTTTCTTTCCTCCTATATGCAGACCTCACAAGACAGATGGAGCAGCTATGGAATCAAGGCGCATGGGATTGGGATGGGTTGCTAGCAGGAATAGAACTAGAAGATTGCAAAACTAGGAAATTGCAAGGCTCAAAAAGGCTTTTTTGGTGGAGAACTTTTAAGAAGTTACTGATCCTGTAGGAGCTGCAGCGCCTTACATGAACATGTCTTGTAACAGCTCAGTACACAAGCATATCTTGCTCAGAGTAGTTAATTTAAAAGGTCATATATATCAGAATTATAAAAGTCAGAATATTTTCATCTGGTAAGTATTTTCAAAAATATAGCAGATTTTGCTAGTACATAAGGCTTGATTTGTAGGAGTATATTAGAGGGGCAGGCCTATAAGTTTTGAGGATTCTTCTACTAACTTCGATCTGCAAATAAAAACTGCTTTCATTAACACATTTTAAGTAACTATTTTAAAATTTATAGGTAGGAAGGACTGCTAAAACTTAATAAAACCTTTCCATATGAATGATGTTCAAGAAACTAATTTGAAATCAAATCTCTGTAATTTGACGAAAGAGATAATGCTAGTCATTCTCCAGCAATTTTAAATTTTAAATCGTCTTTATATAGTAAAACCCCCCATTTTATATGAAACTGTATTAATAAAACTATTTGACCAAATAAAGTCATCCAGCCATACATCAATATATATAACATTTGCTTAGAAATGGTAGAATATGATCTTAGAAATATATGAAATTTTCAATGCATTTGAATATGTGACTATCATAAGGTTTTTACTTAAGCGTAAATGTCATTTAACCTGAAAACTACATAGTACCATAACAGAATTATTCCAAAGAGTTAGTAGAGGTTCAAACTACGAAGTCAATAAAATAAATCATGTGCAACGAGAAGCATATATTCAAAGACTAAATGGTTGATAAAACAGACTCTTTAAAAACTCTATAAAAATTGCCTTGTTTTACTTAAACTTGCATCTAGTTACATAAGGAGACAATAAATATATAGAAACACCAGAAATACATCAGGTAGTGTTCCTATGCAGAGAATTAAAACAGGTAGATACATGGTTACTGGTTAGATGGCTCAGAAAGACCTCTCTGAAAATGCAATGTTTTAAATTAACATCTGGTTATACAGTAGAGCCATTCGTGAAAAAAAAAAAAAAAAAGGTGAAAAACAGAGCAAACAGTGCAAAGGTCTAAAGGCTGTTTTGCCCACGAACGCACAGGGGCAAGCAAGGGGGGTACAGAATGAGGTCAGAGAAGCAAGCAAGGGCTCGACTTGTGGGGCCTTTTAAGGTTATATAAGAAAGCTGGATTTTATTCTAAGTGTTTTGAGAAGATTTTGGAGGTTTTATGCAAAAAATAAGGATGATTTGGTTTAAGTTTTTAAAAAATTACACAGCTTTCTAGAGAACAGATTGGGGAGGAAGGAAGAAATGAAGTAGGGAGACAAATTAGGAAGGTAGTCATTGATTTAACAAACATTTATAGTGCCTCTATGTTCTTCCCAGAAGCTGTTTAAAGCACTGGGGCATAACTGTGAACAAAACAAAATCTGTTCCCTCATGTGGCTTATGTTCTAGTTGGGGGACAAACAATTAATAAACAAATTAGTAATGATATGTCAGATAGTGATAACTGTCACAGAGAAAATAAACAGGGTACAGGAGAATATAAAGAGCTGAGGAAAGAGTATGTTATTTTTATGCGGTGTGTTCAGCAAAATCTTCACTAAAAAAAAATGACATTTGAATAGAGAAGTTAGAAAGGCAACTGGGCATAGAGCTCTAACAAACACTAAGATCTTGAGCTGGCAGAACCATTCCCAAAGCACTAGAAGAACAGCAAAAAGGCGACTGTGGTTGGAAAAGAATGAGCAAAAGAGAGTAGTAAGAGATTACAACTGAGGGGAAGCAAAAAACCCTAAGATGCAAGACCCTGTAAGACAGTAAGGAATTAAAAAGATGAGACAGCATCAGAAGAGTCTGAACAGAGTGATGTGACCTAACATATGCACTCTGGCTGCTGTGTTGATAATAAATTGGAAGTGGGGAAGAAAAGAGGCCTGGATGGCCATAATCTTGCTCATATGGCAATGGCTTGAAGCAAGTGGTAGAGGGATGGTAGCGAAGGTGTAAGAAGTGATGGGATTCTGGATTTATTCTGAAGACAGAGCCAAAGCTATGGAGTAATTGAAGTGACAGATAATGGTTGTTTGAATTAGGGTTACGATAATGACAAAAAGTAAATGAATTCAGAGTAAATTTTAGAGCTGGAATTAAAAGGACTTGCTGGTAGATTTGTGTGTATAAAGTAAAGAAAGAGAGCCCAGACCAGGTGACTTGGTTGGTTAGAGCGTTGGCCCCACACAGCAAGGTTGTGAGTTCGATCCCTGGTCAGAGCACATACAAGGAGGAACCAATGAATGCATTAAAAAGTGGAACAACAAACTGATATTTCTCTTTCTTTCTCTGCCCTCATCCCTTTCCTTCTTCTCTCTCTATAGTTAATAAAAAATTTTTTTTAAATTAAAAAGTAAGGAAAGAGAGAAAGGGTCACTCTTAGGTTTTTGGTTTGAGCACCTGAGTGGATGCCAGCAGAAAATCACGAGATTTGTGCCGGACATGTTAAATTTGTTACGGGACATTCATATGAAAACATCAAATAAACACTTAGATACCTGAGTCTACAGAATTCTAGGAAGATGTCAGGGCTAGAAACAACATTTTAAAAAGTCAGTGATTTACTGATGATCATTTACCTCTAGGTGAGGTAACCTAGAGAGAAAGATGTATAACAGTGAAAGAAGGGAAAACAGCGTAAGCCGTCAGTGAGAGACTACTCCAGGACTTAAAAGACATGCAGAGAAGCAGACAGTAAAGGAAAGTGAAAAGGAACCCTAATAACTGTTGAGGTATGAAAGAAGAAATATAATAATCAAGACAGACTAGAAGCTGGGTAAATGGGTTACTGTATTCTCTGATTATGGATACATTTCCAACATGTTTTTCTGCAGAAGGAAGTAAAAAACTAGCATGATAGTTACAGAAGGGAACAGGGTCATGGGAGGCATTTTTAAAATAGATGATACTAAAATATGTTTGTATGTTGTGATCCAGTAAAGGAGTTGAAACTTATAATGCAGAAGGGGATAATGGCAGGAATATAATAAGAAAAAGAAAAAAGAAAAATACAGCAAATGGGTTGGCCTTTCACTGGAACAAGGACATTCATTCACAGTAACAGATGGGAAAGCAGAATGAGTATGAGGAATAAAGCAGGTCGTAGGCAGATTTGTTAGTGAGAAATAAAGAATTTCTATCATCATTTTTGTTTCCTCAAAAATGCTAGTAAAAGGCTACTTCAGTCAGCTAACTTAAGTGGTAAATATAGAAATAATTGATTTTCATATGTATTATACACCTACTGGTATCCAGTTATTAGTATGTGTTTATATTTGGCAACATATGACATTATTCATTTACAAGATAAATAAAGTATGCTTATTAGCATTTTTAACATGAACACTAATGTCTTTCTTCAACTACTTTATTCTTCAGATTCAAATGTTAGATATTCTGTAGCTCTTAAAGTAATCAGACTCTCAGGACACACTTTAAAGGTTTAACTATCCAACTACTTAAATATGAAAATTAGTTAAAACAGATTATACGTAAGCTGAATTTAATGGATATCTATTGCTTTGTAACAGCAGTTCTCCCATTTCTGGTAACAGCCCCCACCATGACTTCTTTCGGGGAAACTGCTATTCCTAATATTTCTGGTAGTATTAGTGGCAGAGGTACCTACCCTAGAATTTTTTTTTTTTTAAATGATTTAATGTGTTTTATTGATTAAATTATTACATTTGTGCCAATTTCCCTTCCCTCTGCTCCCCTCCACCCGGTGGCCCCCCTCCCTCCAGTTGTCCCCCCCTTTTAGATTATGTCCATTAGTTGTGCATACAGTTCCTCCCAACCTCTCTCCGTCTATTCCATTCCCTCCTACCTTGATCCCCAATTCCTATATCATCTCCCTCCCTTTCCCCATTCCCCCTCCCTGTTGACCTCCCCCCAATATGCTTCCCGTACCCACAGTTCCTCTTTCCCTCTCGTTGCCTATTTAGTTTGCCTTTGTTTCATCTCCCTAGCTTCTGTTTTTTTTTTTTTTAAACCAGTCCCTTTAACATCTCATATAACAGTGGTTTGGATCTAATGAACTCTTTCAGTTTTATTTTGTCCTGGAAACACTTTCTCTGTCCTTCTATTCTGAATGACAATTTCGCTGGATAGAGTATTCGTGGTTGTAGGTTTTGGATTTTCATTACTTTGAATATTTCTTGCCAGTCTCTTCTTGCTTGTAGGGTTTCCCTTGAGAAGTCAGCTGATAGTCTAATTGGGACCCCTTTGTACATAATTCTTTTCTTCTCTCTTGCTGCTTTTAACATTCTCTCTTTATCTTTAATTTTTGACATTTTGATTATAATGTGTCTTGGAGTGGTTCTCCCTGGGTCCAGTCTCTTGGGAACTCTCCTTGCTTCCTGGACCTGCAGGTCTATTCCCTTCCCCAAGTCTGGGAAGTTCTCCTTTATTATATTTTCACTCAATTTTTCAAGTTCTAGTTCATCTTCCTCATTCTCTGGCAAACCAATGATTCTTATGTTGGGCCTTTTATAGCTGTCCCAGAGGTTTCTGATCCTCTCATTGTTGCTTGCCATTTCCTCTCGCTGCATTGATTGACTGCTTGTTCCTTCTCCATATTCCAGTTTGTTGAAATGAACTCTGGATTTTATTTCCTTTCCTTCTATCTCGTATGTGGTTTTGTTCCTTTCGTTATGAAAGTTTTTCGCTTCTTTCATATCTTTTTCCTGTTCTTTTGTGAATTCTGTAAGCCACCTGATAACAATGGCCCAGAACTGAGCCTCTGACAGGTTTCTTATCTGTTCATCTGTCAGGTTCTCTATCTGCTGCCTGGTGAGTTGTGTTACCGGTATTTCTAAAGTTGCCTGCCTCATTTTGACAGATGCTTTTTGTTTTCTTGGGCTGGCTGTGGGGGCAGTGCTTGCGTACGCGTCACAAATTAGCGACCGGCGCCTGCTTGTCCGCGACCTATTTTGCAGCCCTGTGGTGCTTTCTGTGGGGGCGGGGGTCCAAGATGGATTCACACAGTTATTCAGCTAGGAGACCGGGATCCGTCCTCCCGCCCCCCTGGGCCCCCCAGCTCCGGAGTCGCGCACCGCCAGGGACTTGGCCACCGGGACTCCTCGCCGGGGTCGCGCACCGCCAGGGACTTGGCCACCGGGACTCCTCTCCGGGGTCGCGCACCGCCAGGGACTTGGCCACCGGGACTCCTCGCCGGGGTCGCGCACCGCCAGGGGCTTGGCCACCGGGACTCCTCGCCGCCCGCCGCTCCGGGTGCGACCGCAAACAGCACTGCCCACTTTAACTCTTACCTGCCCAAATGGCACCGTTGGTTTATAACTTCATATGTTGGACTTCCGTGTAGTTTTATTTTCTGGAATTTCTAGTTATCCTTTGTTTTGAAGTAGTTGTATTCCTGTATAGTTGTAGAGGGAGACCTAGCGTGTCCGTCTAAGCCTCCATCTTGGCCGGAAGTCCTACCCTAGAATTTTTGATGATGAAGTTGGAAGGAAAAGTTCCCTTTAATCACAAGCTTTAAATTATATCCCATGCAATCGGCAGCCTTGTCCCCCAGAATATACAGAAACCCTGAGGCTATGGTCAACACAAAGGCAGGGATTAAAACTGTAGAAGAAACATGAGAGACAGAAAGAAATAGACACAACGAATAAGGCAGAAACAAAAGGGTATGGACAGAAACAGACAGAGAACCTGCAAGGGTGAGGCAAAGAAAGCAAGCTCCTGATGTTGTTTGAGTCCATGAAACCAGCTAGCCCAGAGGTCAGCCCTACCTCTTCCTTTCTGAGTACTGGTTATGCTTTTTCCCTTTTTTCATCTGAGTGAGGTTAAGATAGATATCTGTCACCTGCAACTAAGAATTAAATGGAAAAATGCTCTGCTCAACATGAGTAAAGACTAGCTGGTGGGAAAACATTCTATCAGAAATGAAAAAACAGGGACAATTCTTCTCCATGCTGAAGGGAAGAAAAGCACAGAGTATGCAGATGCACTTCCATATACCCATTAGCAACCACCAAGTGACCGGTCTAAAGGGAGCCTCAAAATATTTGTGTGTGTGCACGTGCACATGCTAGTTCTGATGGAAGGTAAAGCAGAAGACTGCCATTATGTGAAAAGATGGATTGGTAAATCTTATAGGTTGAACTGTGTTTCCCATAAAAAGAAATGTTGAAGTCCTAAACCCAATACCTCAGAATGCGACCTTACTTGGAAATAGGGTCATTACAGATATAATTAGTTGACTTCAGATGATGCTATGCTGGAGTAGGGTAGGCCCCTAATCTAATATGACTGGTGACCTTATAAGAAAACAGCTATGTGAAAATGGAGACACACAGAGAAAATGTCATGTGACTACAAAGGCAAAGATTTGAGTTATGCATATGCAAGCCAAGGAAGACCAAAGATTGCCAGCAAACCTTAGAATCTAAATAGAGGCAAGAAAGAATTCTCCTACAAGTTTTAGAAGGTGCATGGCTTTGACAATAGCTTACTTTTGGCCTTCTAGTCTCCAGAACTGTAAGACAATAAGACAATAAATTTCAGTTGCTTGAAGTCACCCAGTACGTGGAACTTAGAAAAATTCCAGGACACTAATACAGCAGGTTAAAGTAGGGTTGGATATGTATAAGGAATAATTTTACTTAAGGTTTAACAAGACTTTTATATTAATACCCACCAACAATATCCCTCTAAACTGAAAATAAATTAGACTCCTTCAGTATTTAATAAGAACAAAGGCTTTGGAGCTGGGTTTGAATTCAATCATTTATTAGCTGTGTGATCTTGTGTCCTCACCTTTAAATGGGTATAGAAAGAGCCCCTCCTTGGGTTGCTGTGAGGATTAAAAGAGCTGATACATGTATAGCTCTTAGACTAGTACCTGGCATATAGTAAGAGCTCTAAGTTTTAGCTGTAATTATTATCATTACGAACATTCAAGTTTAAATGAGGGTGTGTGTTCACTGGAGTAAATCTGACCATCTAAAGAGATAATTTCTCAAAATAATACCCTGATATAACCAAATACAACAACTTTATAAATGAACAAAAATCGATTATTCAATACTGCAAGGTTTTCCAGTGATAAACCTAGAAGGCTCAGTATATCTTTTCAATTTCATAAAACTCTGTGCTAACTTATTTATATGAGAAAATCTAATTTAGAGAAAAATACATTAAATGGTGTTAGGATTGCCTGGAATATATGTAAGTTACAATTAATAAAAAGTTTCTCTATATAATTTCATATACACATATATGGAAAATAAAATAGAAACGAAGGATTTCTAGAAAAATTGTCAGCACACTATTTTAATTATGCCACTTTCATTTCCAACATATATCTAAAACCTACTGCAGTTTAGAATAATCAAAATCCATTATTCTTAGATGACTCTATGCTTCAACTAAAATATTTTTCATAATCTTTCCTTAACATAGTTTTTCCAAAATTTCTTATACAAACAGAAACATGGTATACATTATTATTTCCAAGTGATTAATCACTTTTAATTCTTCAGGTAAGCCTATTTGAAAGACAAAATGTGCATTACTGCAGTTTATTTATAATCTTAAAGACATACAAATATTCATTTTTTTGTTTTATACACAGCAAAAATAACTCATTTTGAAGGTTTCTTTTCCTAAGACAATGGTATGTGTTTGTTTGGCTTTAATGTTCTAAATCAAACACTTGATTCCCTGCTTTGAAATCCTAATCTTGGACAAATGTCTAAATATCTAAAGTGATTTCATAAGAAAAATATTTTTAAACTTCAAACACCTTAACTAAATACAGGAAGTCAATTATGCAACAAACTTAATACATTAAATAGGGTCATATCCTGCCTTGACCAGTATGGCTCCATTGGTTGGGCATCATCCTGTAAAGCAAAAGGTCACAGGTTTGATTCCCAGTCAGTGCGCATGCCGAGGTCGCAGGTTAAGGTTCTGGTAGGGGTGTATATGAGAGGCAACTGATCAGTTTTTCTCTCCTCTTTCTCCCTGCCCCCACAAAAGCAAATAAAATCTTTTTAAAATATAGGGTCATATCCAACACAAAAATCTTTTTTTTTTTTTTAAACCATGTGAAAACTGTAAATAGAATGAAGAAAAAATACCGCTACTCTTCTAAACTAAGGTAGCATCAAATAACAAGTAGATTAGAAACAAATTAAGGTCAATGGTCTAGTTCTAGAAAAGTATTGCACTTACCCAGAGTTTTACATGCGAAGAGAGCCATGGCACTTTGCAGTCTGTCTGGTCTGAGTGCCTGTACCACAAGAACCTTAAAATAAAGTTTAGGATATTTAAAAAAAAATAAAGTTCTCACAACAGTTTTTGTTAACTAAACAACAGTTAACGTTAATTAATTAAACAAATGTTTACTAAAATGTGTGAATACTTTTCACTGCTACACAATATTAACTATGCCTCAAACTGTCACAATAGGTATATACAAAGATACATCTTTATAGGTAAAATTCACTAAAATCCATTTATTTCTTCAAACCTATCATCAAAGGTAAACATCAGCAAGTAATGGTCATAGGGACAACTACTTTTTTCAGGATCTAGTAACAAAGGACCAAATGCCAGGGAGAAATGGGGTATGCGGGTCAGGTAGTTCTGGTGACGGCAGAACAGAGGCCCAAAAATCTTGTCTAAAATGTTCAAATCACTATTTTTATGTTGAACCATATATACGTTTTCAAATGAAGTTTTTCTCTTTTTTCTTTTTGTGTTTTAAACATACTTGGTAAAACGGAATTCACCAATAATAAATGAAGGGAACAGAACCACTTACAGGAAATGAAAGGGTCACTTTTGGAGCATCAGATCCTACAGAACTTTCCAACTCTAAACCTTTTTCCATCAGTAGGTTTCATCATTTTATTCTGACATAAAATGAAAAAAATTCCCCTGTTCCCCACCATGAGATATATTCCTTAGACAGAACCCTGCAAAATGAGTGAAGAACCTTAATTTCTTTCTGTAAAGACACTGCCTCTGTTGCAAAATCACCCTTGGGTCAGAGAAAGTGAATAAGAAAAGCTATAGTGGGCAACACCCTACCCAGAAATTTTGCCAGTGATTTCACTGTCCTGGTAAGATGGCAAAGGCAGAAAGCCCTTCCCCACATAAGCCACATTACGGTTATGTGACACCCAAAGGCAGAGCTTTCATTTAAATGGCTTCTGAACCATAAGAGTAACATTAAATACTTTTATGCATTTAGATAACTTACCTGCTGAAATAAGGAAACTTTCTTTGCAAGAATAGATGGAAACTCTTGCTCACACATGGAGTGATGATAATAAGTATCCCACAAAGCTACATCTTCAAAGCAGAGGGTCTGATAAAGACTGGGGAGAGCAATCTTAAAAATAAAAATAACCATATATAGTGAGCTACAAGTCAACATAAGTAAATATATATATGTATTACTAAAAAAGGAAATGGAAACCAATTATTGATAGGTGTTTATTACTTTTCTACTTTATGTTGGTTTATCAAATCATTTATAGGTCAGAAATAGTATGGCAGATTTATTCAATCCACAATTAAATTACAGAAAAAGTTTCTAAAACTGCACTAAATCAATACTTGTAAGTTAACAAAATCTTCTCTAGTAAAAATGGTTGTACCTATCTATCTCCACCTTGTGGAGAAAAGAATGTTTCTATTAAAAACAACTGAAAAAAATTTAACTTTTTTTAAAGAAGTGCAAATGTTTTTAATTGTGATGAACTTGACATATACAAGTGCCAAGTTTCAACATTGCCACAATTGAGGATCACAGATTGTAAAAATGTCAAATTTCATATCAATATAAAACCCTTAACAAAGCAAGTTTTTCTAAATCATATTCATTCCTGCCCTTATTTGTGAACATGTTGCTTCCTTTGCCTTAGTGTTCTAAATTTCTACTAAGCGTTCAATATTCACTTTAAACAATACTATCTCTCAGATGTTTTCCTAAACATAATCATTTTCTCTACCTCAAACAGTATTCTCTCTTCCAAGCTTTCTCAACAATGATCTCCAAGATCAGAAATGTAAATGTATATAAATGGAGAATTTTTTGAAAATGTGAATGTGGAAGACCTATATACGAGTATACAGTATTAAAACTCCATGTAATATAAACATAAATGAAGTATTTAAGAATGCTTTATCCAAGTATCCATACTCATTTTTAAATAACCTATTATAGTGCCTAAATATCATTAAACAACATAACAAAATTACACTTATACAGTAGAAAATTAACAAAGTAGATTTCAATTTAATTATTTTCAATAAATTATCTAAGCTTATTAGGACAGCATTTGATACTTGTCTATTAACTTTATTTGGCAATTAATGTATAAGGTCCCACTGCCACTAATTTATGTGCACTACATAGGTAATCATTATGTATATGGCTAGAAATTTGAGACAGGCTACAAGCAGTTAGGGAGCTCTCTGGCTGCATGTTAGACACTGGATCAGGTCACCATGGTATAGCCCTAGTATGGCGTCAATCACATCATAGGCTAGTTATTTGTTATATTCTGTACATTGTAAGTTTATTCAATGCAGAGTCTATTTATATCACTATATATATATATATATATATGTGTGTGTGTGTGTGTGTGTGTGTGTGTATATACATATATATATTTGTCATTCCACCAGCACTATAATGAACGGCAGTAGATACCAAATAAATGATAAAGAAAACAATTAATGATATGCAGAATCTACCTACTTTGTTCAACAAATATTTATTAAGCAAAGGCAGTAAAAATAGTGGTAAGAAGCTCAGACTCTGCAGCAAAAACCCCAGTTTTGAATCATGAATCTATTTTCTAAATGACCATAAGCAAGTGACCATATCACTCTGCGCCTTAGTTTCCTCATCTGTTAAATGAAGACAATAACTGCAACTACCTCACAATGTTATTGACTATATTTAGTGAGAGAATTCATTTTCAAATTCTGCATAATGCTTTGAACATAGTCACCAATAAATGCTAGCTATTCTTATTGTTTTTGCTATGTGCTACTGTACTATTATATATTGTAGTTGTGAAGAAAATCAGGAGAAGGAAAGTAAGAATGGAATCACATTATAGTTTTCATCCTTACCTGACAACATTTTTTTCATTTTGTTTTAGAGAGAGAGGAAGGGAGAGAAACATCGATTGATTACCACCAGGGATTGTATGTACCTGGACCGAAGATCCAACATGCAACCTAGTTATGTGCCCTGAGCTGTAACTGAACCCACAACCTCCTGGTTATGGGATGACACTCCAACCGAGCCACACCAGTCAGGGCAACACATATAGATTTTGAGAGAAGTGTATTTGTCTTTTATTCTCTACAAAAGCAACACTTGGGCCTAAGTAAAGAACACATTATTGTTGGGAGTAAGGCTTCTGACCCGCTTTCTCTTCCTCATGCTCCCATCCTCACCACCCAAATAACACTGGTGTGGCGGGGAAGGGCGAGGAAGAAAGAGACGGAAAGGGAAGGAAGGGGAGGAGAGAGGTAAAGAAAACACTGTATCTGGAAAACCTACATATTAAAGGCATGGGGTTTGGTGTCAAAATGCCTGACTTGAAATCACAGCTTCAACACTTCCCAGCTATTTGATCTTGGGTCAGTTATTTAACCTCTCTATAGCTCAGTTTCCTCTTTCCTAAAACAGGCAGAATTATGACCTCATCATTAGGTTATTGTGATAGTATAATAAAGCAATGCATCTAAACTATTTAACATGTTGCTTAACATATAATAGGTCCTCAACAATATGTATGAAATTTAAAGGAAACCTTAGATTCATTCATTTAACAACTCACTAATGCTAACTCTCCTTTCTCATCTATAAATAATTAATAACACCTATCTCTTAGAAATTTTGTGATAATTAAATGAGATAATTCATTTGAAGATGTTTTGTAAACTGAAAACATAATACAACAGTAATGTATAGTATATATCTTTTCTGAGTATAAAGCTGCCTTTCCTATATGTATTGCACTTTTTAACTTGTAACCTTTATTTAAACTGTAACCTCTCACTAGATCAGTTGTTCAAACAATAATTATCTGTACGATGTTGGTTATCATTAATTTTGCCATTAGGAGTACGTGAGCTAGCTCAATATTCCAGAAATCCCTTCAAATTTTCACTGTTTGCATTCTATTATAATCATTTAAAAAAATATTTCCTACACTAGGTGATACACTCCTAGAAAGCAGGAACTAAGACTTTTACCTATCTGTATCCTCCATCCTCAAACAGAATATTATAAATATTTAATAAATCTTTTAACCCTATGGAATATATGAACAATGCAAAATTTATCTTAAGACATATGTCATTAGTTTGTCTACTCATAATCTTAAGTCATTTAACCAAAAAGTATTTAACAAAATTTAACCATGCTCAATTTAACAAAATTTAACTCACTGAATAAACAAAGGAATGAATGAGTCAGGTTTTTAAACAAAAGAAAGAATGAGTCAGGTTTTGCACTATATGTTAAGAAATAAAAGTTTAATAAGGCAAAGATCATAGAAAAAAAGGAAGACTGACAAGTCATTTTGTATCAGTATGGTAGCTGTTGTGATGTAAGAATGTCCAAGATATATGCCTATAGAAAAGATAGAATGGAGAAATCAGGCAGAAGCCACATAGGAGTCAATGCTTCGGGTAAGTCCTGAAAAATAGATATTTGACAGTAAAAACAGTCAGAGGGCATTCCAGGTAGACAGAATGATGGAAACAGCAAATACAAGAAACATCGAGAGTATGGACTGGAAGTAAAACTGAAGAGGCAGGTAAGGAATAGATAATGAATGATATGTTATCCAAAAAAAAAAAAAAAAAAAAAAACTATGGACTTCACCTTCTGAGTAATAAGAAACCATGAAAAGGTTTTAAATAGGACACTAACCATACCATAACTAAACTTTGAAACATAAAGGATAGGATTAAAATGGAGAGGTCTGAGATTAGAAGCAGTCTACTTGCTAAATCCAGTAGAATAATGACAGTCAAAAAAAACTTAGGGTGATTGCAAGTCTGGAGAAGGACTAAGGATGAGAGATATTTAAAAGATGACTAGAAGTAAAAAAATGTGAATTTGAGAAACTATTTTCAAACATAAGTATTATACTGTATTTCACTTCCAATCCTGAATTATTGTACATACAAGTTTTCACCGAGCATACTAGAGGATCTTTCATCTACTTATCTTTATATTCTCTATGGGTGCACAGCACAGAACTTTGTGCAATGTAAATACTCATGATATATATGTTGAATTTAAAAATGTAATTAATAATAAATAAAAGGATTAATCAGAATAATTCTTTGATATTCTTTTACCCAGACTTTAAGCCACACTCACAGAAATATCAATACTGAATATGAATAAGTAGCAAATAAAAATATAAACATAAATAACTCAAATACAAAAAAAAAAAAATTAAATATCCCTCATACTGAAAAAGAAATACCTTTAATGTTGCCACTGCCCAGCTTCTTTCCTGATCTATCCAAGATGGAAGATGATCACGTATTCTTTGTTGAGAGTCCTTTAATAAGAGCAATTATTTTCCTTGATATATTAGGCAAAATTAAGACAAAAAATTTCAACAACCGACTAGCTACTTTTATAAACACAATTCTTTTAAAGAGTTCATTCTATGCATTATTTCTTTATATTGTAGATATTACACAAGTCAGTGTTGTAAAATTCTATATAACATAAGTATAGATAACCATTTAGACAAATGTGTCCATGTAAAAGAGAGCCAAACCTGAAGAAAATTTTAATAAGTTCATTTGAGCCAAACTGATGATAATTGCCTGGAAGCAAAATCTCAACAGATTGAGATAAAAGTTCCAGAGAATGGCAGTTTTGCAGTTTATTTTATACATTAAAACCAATGGAGGAGGAAGCATAAAGAGGATTACATGAAACTCACTGGTGGTAGCTTAAAGAAGTAGAAGAAAGCTAAGGGGAGACATCTCTGAGATTGGAAAATGGAGAGACACATACTCGTTTTACATGGGTGTGTACAGGATGGCTAACAATTAACATTTACAGAACATAAAGAGGGGTTCCGTGGTCTCTCTCCTGCTCTAGTGGAAGATTGTGCCCTGAGGGGTTTGGAAAAAAGGGGGATTGCTCTGACATCTCAAAGGTACGTTATTTTAGATGTGAAAAGACAACAGGACAGGATTAGTTAAGGTCAAGATTGACTTTTGTCAAGGAAGATACCGGCCTAGGACATGGCTACCATCACAACTTGCTTGTAGTTTGGAAGTTTTAATTTCAGACCATCTTACGTGGTTACTTTAGGTCTCTGACTTTGTAAGGCCTGTCACTTAGGCCTCCCTGAGCTTGTCAGATTTAGTATACGGCCCCACTTTTGCCCACAGTTGCATTCATTTTCGCTGTACTTAATCTTCTGTAAAACTTCAGTAAATACTCAAACACAAGAAATTGCCATAAAATTATATTATTTTTATTATATCTTACATTTCAGACATAAGCTAGGTTTTGTATTACATTTAAGGTATGCTCCTTTGAAGAATACTATCCATTATGTGTGTAATCAGAAAATTACTAGACAAAAAGCTAAATTTGAATATAGTTTTCAAAAGTTTTATAAAGCAACTTCTAAATTTCAATTACATAGAAAATTTTTTCAGAGAAAGAAATCATGGACGTAGACAACAGTGTGGTGATGGCAGAGGGGCGGGGAGGAGAGTGGTGCATTTTATAGAAGGGCAATAGAGACAAGGACATAGTTCTCTAATTAAAGTATAATTTCCACAGTAATTTAAATCTTCTCTGAAGCAATTATATTAATGAAGTCTAAGTCAGAACTATTTTCCCTAAGAGTAGAATAATTTTATTATTTTTTACTTACAGCTTTCCGCAACATGTCTCCAACAACTACACCGGTAAATGTGTCCCATTCCTATTGAACAAAAATATGAGGAATACAAAAACTATAAAAATACTAACCAGTTAACAAAATATTCTTAATAACCCTATAAAATGGCTTACAATGCAGCTAAGGACATGGGAAAAAAGAAAAACACCTTCCATAGCTTCCCATTTCTAGTGTAACACTAGCATTGTGAGTTCATTTATCAACCTGAAACTTTAATATGAAATCTAAAAATAATTTTATTAAAACAAAAAACTACAATATATATATAAGGGAGTTTCAATATTAAAAATGTAAATTTCATATCAATTAGCATTTGTCACCACCTATTTGTCCTATTATAGACTCTTTTGTCAATAATAAATGAGCAATAAGGTGTGCCAAAAGTTTAAAAATTGTGTATGTTGGAAAAAAATACTTCTACTAACTTATATTTTCTAACAGATAGAGAGAAGACTGTCATTTTTCCTTTTTTTAAATCCTCAGAATCAAAATTGATCAACTGTTATGAAATCTAGTGCCTTAAGAAAACCTACGTCTTTATCCTGGATTCCCTTAACTACATAATAATGAGCACTATGATATATTTTACATACTGATCAGCAAATAAAGGAAAAATATATTAAAATTTGGGAGCAATATAGAAACATTACCAAAGTAACATACTTCCTGCTTCCACCATCCCGACCACTCATTCTTACTAACATTATGAAATCACCAATAAATATGCATGATTATTATACTGTGTAAGTCCAAGGAAAGTGTTCTCCTTTCCCAATGATAATTTATTCATACTCGATGAAGAAAAATATGTAATATTAAGCCTTACAAAGTGTGGAACCTACTAATTATAATGAAAAACATTAACAGGAGATTACATCATACTAACTAGTAGAAATAAAGAGATCGAAATTAACAAATTCAGGAGAAGCTATACAAGTCAGGCACAGTATGTAGAGGCAGAGAGAAACAAAGAGCAAAAACAGGCATGGTCAGTGTTGTTTTAATGATTTAAATGAAGAAATCCCAGAATATCATTAAAATCTAGTCATGTAATGTTAAAGGTTACTACTAGGCCAAAGTTGCACTGTCCATGTACTTTTCCCTTCTACCCTAACTAATGGGCTCTCACTTTGTAATGCCATAATGAAAAAATCACTGATATATATATTTTTAATATTAGAAGCACACCAGAGATAGATTAGTTAGCACTAGCTTGAAGGAGGTTCATTTCGTTTGAGAGGGGGTTATATGGCAGCCCAGAAATAAAGTCATAGACAAATAATATAAATTATACATTAAAAGATTAACATAAACCTGCAGGCTCAAGGAAGCTTCTGAGAACTGCCCAACCTCTGGCTTCACCGGTTGATTCTGAGCAACTTAGTGAAAGTAATAAATAATGTAGTACAGGTATACTGTTTTGTTTTCTATATCTATCAGTTCCACTGCTTAGGCCAGAGCTATAAGAAGGCTGATTCTTCTGGTGTACTGAGTAAGTGGACTTGGGTTCAGAAAAATCTAGGTAGCGTGGTGTTCCTTAATTATTCTGTCTGCCTTAACATCACGCAGAACACTGGGCCTGCCCACAGAGAGCAGACCTAGACAGCAGCATCTTACAATAAATTTCTAACTTAGTAAAAAATTAATAGGTTGATATAATTTCTAGCCTAAAGTAATTTCTAATCTAACCATGAATCTGCACATTACCAAATTACTTTGTGCTCTAACATTTCCTCCTTTACTTTCACTTACATTTTCTTGAAAATATTCAGGATGCATGCTTCGAACAAAATGCAAAGCGAACATCAACTGATCAGCCTGAAAGGAATAAGAGATGTTATCTTGCTTTCTCTATATTTGTAGTTTTTGAAAAGCACAGTCCTTAAATTTTGGTTCACAAAATCTGTAGTCTTCAAATTATCTACTTTTATCAAAATAAGAAATGAGTATTCAAAAAATATTTACATAGAACAACACTTCTAAGTTGGGGGTAGGGAGGATAGAGAAAATACTAAAAGTTTTAGAGAAAGTGCTAAGTAAGATTAAAAATCGTTTACATCTCATTAAAAATAAACTGATTTAACTAGTTGAAATCCCACTGTGAGGTTTGAATCAGTCTTCAGTAACCAGATCATTGTAATCTTCTTACCCTTGCATTAGTAATCTTCAATTTGTCATTGTAATAGTCCTAAATAAGCTATTTACTCCCAAATCAAGACAATTTATTTCTAGAAATTTATGCAAAGGGATTATAAATGTCCTCCTAGATTAGCAATAAGAATATTACTGCAAGATTGTTTATAATAGAACAAAAACTGAAACAACCTAAATGTTCAAAAGTCTATCATGAATATTCAAATCCAAATGCACAGCACGACCTATATCGTGAAAGGAGGTGGGATACATTTACAAACATATATGGATATATATCTGCAAATATTTTCGGAAAAACATAAAAATTCTTATCAGTGATTTATCTTTGAGATTACAGGCTACTTCTGTTTCCTTCTCTTCTCTTAGGTGTTTTCTTTTTAATTTTGTAAAGAAAGCTTATATTATTTCTGTTAAAAAAGTAAATGTTTGGGAGTTCCGGCCAAGATGGAGGCGTAGACAGACACACTGCATCTCCCTCCAGAACTAAGAAGGAATACAACTAGCTCAAAACTAGAAATAACCAGAAGTTCCAGAAAATCAAACTATATGGAATTCCAGCAAACAAAGATATAAAGAAGAAATACTCATCCAGACAGGTAGGAGGGGCGGAGCCGGGGCTGAGGGACGCGGTGTGATGATGGAAACAGCCGGAGCAGCAGTACGATGGTGGAAAGCACAGTCACACATTTTAAAAAGTCAGGACAGGCACCTGGGGAGCATTCCCAGCTCCTCACAGGACCTCGCAGCTCACGGTCCCAGCACCGGGTAAAATCAAGTCTCATTGCTTCTGACTGTGCAGACCAGAGGGGGTTGGGGGGAGCCAGGAACTGCCAGCCTCAGCAGAGTCCACTTGTTTAAAGGGCCCCCATGGTCCTAGAACGTCCCCAGACCCACCCACTCTGAGAATGACAGCCAGGGCAGTAGCTAGAGGGGCACCAGTCCAGTGTGGAAGTGGGAGAGGTGCCCGGAGCGGGGGCGAGTGCTGGGCTGGTGGCATTGTTCCTTCTCAGACCCCTCCCCCACATACAGCGCCAGAATGTGGTAAAATGGGTGGCCCTGTACTGATGAATCCCAAAGGTTCTGCCCCTTACAACATAACAGGAGCAACAGCTCTACCTGGGATGCGGAGGCAAACAAACACAAGAGCCTGTCAGAATGAGGAGACAGGGAAGTATGGCCCAAAAGGGGAAACGGATCAAAATTCCAGCGGGAGAATTAAGTGACAAGGAGATAGCCAACCTAACAGATGAGGAGATAGACAACCTAACAGATGAAGAATTCAAAACACTGGTGATAAAGATGGTCACAGGCCTGAGAGATATGCTTGAGTATGGCAAATGCATAAGAGAAGAAGTGAAGGCTATGCTCAGTGAAATGAAGGAAAATCCACACAAAACCAATGGTGAAAGGAAGGAAACCAAGGTTCAAATCAATGATTGGGAACATAAGAAAGAAAAAAACAGTCAACCACTGCAGCATGAGGAAGCAAGAATTGAAAAAAAATGAGGAAAACTTCCCAAATTTTGTGAAGGAGATGAACATACAGGTCCAGGAAGCATGGAGGGTCCCGGGTGAGCTGGACCCAGAGAGGACCACACCAGGATGTATCATGATTGAGGTGCCAAAGGTTAAAGATAAAGACAAGAGTCCTAGGGGCAGCAAGAGAGAGGTGGAGAGTTGCCTACAGAGGTGTACCTATAGGGCTATCAGCTGATTTCTCAGAAGACACTTTGCAGGCAGGAAGGGACTGGCAAGAAGTATTCAATGTGATGAAAGGCAACCTGCAACCAGGATTACTCTATCCAGCAAAGCTATCATTTGGAATGGAAGGGCAGATGAAGTGCTTCCCAGACAAGGTGAAGCTAAAGGAGCTCATCATCAACAAGCCATCATTATATGAAATGTCAAAGGGACTTACTTAAGAAAAAGAAGATCACAACTATGGACACTAAAATGACAACAAACTAACAACTATCAACAACTGAATCTAAAAAATAAAAACAAAGTCCAACTAAGGAAACCAGAATAGGAACAGAATCATAGGTATGGGGATCATTTGGAGGGTTATCAGCTGGGAGGGGGAAGGGGGAGAAATGGGGAAATGGTGCAGGGACTAAGAAGCATAATTGGTTGGTACAGAGTAGTCAGGGGGAAGTTAAGAATAATATAGGAAAGGGTGAAGCCAAAGAATTTATATGCATGACCCATGGACATAAACTAAGGGGGGGTGGGATTGCTGGAGGGAAGGGGGGTACTGGGCAGAGGGGAGCAAAGGGGAAAAAATTGGGACTACTGTAACAACATAATCAATAAAATATACTTAAAAAATAAAAAAACAACAAAAAAGGTAAATGCTTACTAAAAAAAATCTATTGAAGCACAATTTTTCAAAGTTCTAATTTAAACATTTTATTTAGTCTTTCTCATATAGTAAATAATACATTATTTATATCTAATATGTATGTATGATTATAAATACAGATATATATAAACATAAGGATAGTAAGATTTGGTTATACAGGAAAAAAAAAGACCCTCCTGTAAATATTACCAGCAAGTGATCTCCCTGTCTGCACTAAAATTATCTCTCTGTAGGGAAGATATAATGTCTTCAATAATACAATACAAAATTGTTTTATAAAAGTATGTTGTGTTAATTTCTATATCAATACAGCAACGACTCAACAGATATCTACTCATTAAGCAAGTAAATACAAAACAAATATGCTCATAACTATAGTGATTCAGTGAGTTAAAAAAATTCCTCAAAATGTAAAAATAGGAAGCAGATTACCCATTGGTCAGGTGTGCAAAATAAGAAAAAAGGTACAACCAACTACAATACGTATAAAATAGCTACCATATAACTTAAAATATTATAAAAAACAAGGCATGTCATTTGGGAAGATGTATAGTGTTCTTAGGCATTAGAAAGTCAGATTTCAGGTGTGGGGTTGAATAGTGATTAGCTGAATGAGTCACTAAGATGCTTACTTTATAAATTAATGAATATGTGAAATGGTTACAGTAACTGCCTTCATGTAAGGTAAAGAAATAACGATTAAGATAAATAAGACAATAAATGTAATTATTTGGAAGGCTTTATCACTGAATTAATTCATTCTTTATTACAGATATATATAGATACACACATTCATGCACAATTTAACTACATTGATTTAAACGTGAACTGAGGGAGAGTAATGTAATCTCTAGTGTTAATGGAGAGATGGTAAGGACCTGGCAATGTGATTCTCAGATTATCCAATGGAATCCGTGAGCCAAATGTTAACGGTTACTGAGGCCATATTCCAAAATGTTGGGAAAAATGGGCACTTAATATAGAGTTAATAAATGGGTAATGGTGGTTACCCTTCTTTTTGTTTTTTGGTCACAGAAGACCCACTGCCCACGGGGATAAGTATATAATCATAGCTGGGCCAATCACATTATATTGCTCCACCGATACTGCACAAGGGATGCCATATGCCCCAAGCCAGGCCAACCAGGATCTTCTTCTATGTTTTCCAACCTAGAGCTGGCAGAAGAAAGCTATTTTTGGCAGCTGTCTGATTACCCAGCTGTACCAATGAATCATTTTAGCCATAAGTATTAACAATAATATTAGAATAGAGAACAATAGTGACTTTTAAAAAACCTAAGAATATAATTTATTGAGAGCAGAGAGAAAACGTTATTTTCAATTAATGAAGCAAAATTAAGAATGAATAAATGAACTCAAGGATTTTCTAAATAATTATTTCAGAAAAAAAAAAAAAAAAACAACCTGTCAGTATCCAGAGTTAAGAAAATATTTTGGACCTCTAACATTCTTGATCTACACCGGTTATGACGATCAGAAAGTTTGGGTGTTCTAATTCAATTTCAATTTATCTCAGTATACTTAGGTTCTATTACAAAGTACTTTAATATCAAGAGGATATATAATATGCAAAACCTCAAATGTTCACTTACATAATTCACTAGGTGAAATTTAAAAAATTGGTAAGAGATGGTCAACTCCTAGGTGGTAAAATCAGTTACACATTCCATACCATCACAGTACTCTAATAAATGTTTATAACAGTAAAACTGTGAGAGAATTAATAAATATGAAGGAATCTTAAATTCAACTTTATAGATGAAATCAAGTTCACATTTCCACACATAAAGGGTTGTTTCACCCATATCCTATTAGCAAGAAGTCTTCAGCATCAAGTCTAATGGGGTTGAATTTCAGCTCCACCATTCATCTGAGTAACCCAAAGAAAGGTTACTAGTTCTAAATCTTGGTTTTCTCCTTTATATAACAGGACTGTTGTAGGAATTAAATAACAATATATTTAAAGCACTTACACAGTGCCTGGAACACTGTAAGTCTTAAAAGGTGACAGATAACTATCTGCTTTAAATGGATACATTATATAATATTTTTTTAAAATTATTTAAAATATTCTATAAACCCCAGAGTTCTCAGAGACTAAGCAGCAGTGGAAAGTACAATTCATTCATTCCTTCTATTTCTACTCTACAGTGTCCAGTGCTTTCAAATATGTTCATTGAAAAGTATAAAGTACATGTTACCAAATGAAGAAGAGTCTTGCTTTAGTCTCAAATAAGTTGATATAGCATAGAACTTGAGTATTCTCATTTGTGCTTGAAATTAAATCATTTTGGTGAACAATTTTAAGTATGTTTAACTATCCTACAGAAAAGTCAAAGGGTTAGTCATAATACTAAAAGTTTCAAAGTTATCAAAGCAGAAGAAAATGATCTAAATTATCAATATTAACTTAAATAGACACAGGTTATAAAATGTCTAAACCCCCCAACCAGAGAACTTCCACTTTTATAAGAAAACACATCTGACAAGAAATAATACCAGAATCCAAATTAAATAATTTGTAAGATATATACAATCATAAGAAGCTATTATTTTATTTTTAAAACATAATATTCATCTGAATTTATTCAATCAACTGGCAAATACATTTGGAGAGAGAGGCAGGGTGAGCTGCAGAGGCAAAACTTACAAGGAGTTTGCATGAGAAAACTTCTATTTCATAGCTCACCAAACATGCTTCATATATCTTTTCAGATCTCAGATAATACTTCCAAGAGGAAAGGGAAACAGTAAGAATATGTGTCCAACCAACCCTCCTTCCAACCCTTTTCTGTATTCCCGCCCACTGTAGTTGAACTGAAATGAAGAAATGTTATATAAAGGTACTAACTTGTACAGTTTTATAATCATAAGTTTTGAGAAAATAAATATGCTATTTATCCTATAATTGTCTAAAATACTGAGGTTACTAAAATAAACATGTCTGATCTCTTGAAGAAAAAAAAAAAAAAGAATGACAGAGCCAATAATCTAAACTTAAATTGCTAGACAGCTTTCCACATTTGCTTTACTCTATTTAAAGTTGAAATTTCTTCTACAAAACAAGTCAATCATTTTTTATTCCAGGTCAAGTTGCTTTCACTTCAATGTGATGTGAATATTAATAATCCTAACCTCTCCCTAGTTTGAGAGTCCAGTGTTGCCATACTGCTGTCACCGACTAACCAGCACAACCAGCTTTCGAAAGAAAGTCTGGCAAGCAATTTAATGTGGTGCTGAGGACTGAACACCCAAAAAATTTTCACTAAAATATGAAATTGGTTCCATTCTAAATGATATTATACTGCCAAATCTTAGAAATGTGCCTTATTGCTTTACAATTAATGTGCTTTCTTAATTGTTTCACCACTAAAACTCTATGGACTGCTGAATTCATGTTTAATAAGTTTAATATTATACTAAAATGAGTTTTACAAAACAGATATCACATCATCAATTAAAAACATGTCTTAAGAATTATAAACTATAGCTTTTTTAAAAAGTGATTTTAGCTATTCATAACACAAAAGTATTACTGAAGACAGGCAATGAAAAATTCCAGTTGGGTACTAAAAATGTTAGGAATGTTAAGAATGTTAAGCCTTACAAGCTTGCCCTTACTGCAACAAAATGTTGGCTTTGGCATATCTTAAATATATTTTTAAAAGGTAAAGTGACTTAAAAGAAGTAACCCTTTCTATACTTCATTGATAATTTAAATAATTTTGATACTGAATACTTATTATATCTTGAATATTTATATTATTAAAAATAAAATAAGAATACACGGTAGAAATATATAGGTTAGAAATAAACAAGAAACTCCTATAAGAAAATTTGGACTTAACTGGTATCCAAAAATATATTATTAATAAAGTTATGAAACATCTTTAAAAAACATAAAAGCTACTAATTTTTAAATAAATAAAAAGTTTATGTTATCGACTTCCGGCCAAGATGGAGGCTTAGACGGACACGCTAGGTCTCCCTCTACAACTATAAAGGAATACAACTACTTCAAAACAAAGGATAACTAGAAATTCCAGAAAATAAAACTACACGGAAGTCCAACATATGAAGTTATAAACCAGCGGTGCCATTTGGGCAGGTAAGAGTTAAAGAGGGCAGCGCTGTTTGCGGTCGCACCCGGAGCGGCGGGCGGCGAGGAATCCGGGCTGCGCAAGCCCCTGGCGGTGCGCGACTCCGGAGCTGGGGAGAGCGGCGCCGCATCGCCTTGAACAGTGAGGCCCAGGGGGGCGGGAGGGCGGATCCCGGTCTCCTAGCTGAATAACTGTGTGAATCCATCTTGGACCCCCGCCCCCAAAGAAAGCACCACAGGGCTGCGAAATAGGTCGCGGACAAGCAGGCGCCGGTCGCTAATTTGTGACGCGTACACAGGCACTGCCCCGACAGCCGGCCCAAGAAAACAAAACGCATCTGTCAAAATGAGGCAGGCAACTTTAGAAATACCGGTAACACAACTCACCAGGCAGCAGATAGAGAACCTGACAGATGAACAGATAAGAAACCTGTCAGAGGCTCAGTTCTGGGCCATTGTTATCAGGTGGCTTACAGAATTCACAAAAGAGCAGGAAAAAGATATGAAAGAAGCGAAAAACTTTCATAACGAAAGGAAAAAAACAGCATACGAGACAGAAGGAAAGGAAATAAAATCCAGAGTTCATTTCAACAAACTGGAATATGGAGAAGGAACAAGCAGTCAACCAATGCAGCGAGAGGAAATGGGAAGCAACAATGAAAGGATCAGAAACCTCTGGGACAGCTATAAAAGACCCAACATAAGAATCATTGGTTTGCCAGAGAATGAGGAAGATGAACTAGAACTTGAAAAATTGAGTGAAAATATAATAAAGGAGAACTTCCCAGACTTGGGGAAGGGAATAGACCTGCAGGTCCAGGAAGCAAGGAGAGTTCCCAAGAGACTGGACCCAGGGAGAACCACTCCAAGACACATTATAATCAAAATGTCAAAAATTAAAGATAAAGAGAGAATCTTAAAAGCAGCAAGAGAGAAGAAAAGAATTATGTACAAAGGGGTCCCAATTAGACTATCAGCTGACTTCTCAAGGGAAACCCTACAGGCAAGAAGAGACTGGCAAGAAATATTCAAAGTAATGAAAAGCAAAAACCTACAACCACGAATACTCTATCCAGCGAAATTGTCATTCAGAATAGAAGGACAGAGAAAGTGTTTCCAGGACAAAATAAAACTGAAAGAGTTCATTAGATCCAAACCACTGTTATATGAGATGTTAAAGGGACTGGTTTAAAAAAAAAAAACAGAAGCTAGGGAGATGAAACAAAGGCAAACTAAATAGGCAACGAGAGTGGAAGAGGAACTGTGGGTACGGGAAGCATATTGGGGGGAGGTCAACAGGGAGGGGGAATGGGGAAAGGGAGGGAGATGATATAGGAATTGGGGATCAAGGTAGGAGGGAATGGAATAGACGGAGAGAGGTGGGGAGGAACTGTATGCACAACTAATGGACATAATCTAAAAGGGGGGGACAACTGGAGGGAGGGGGGCCACCGGGTGGAGGGGAGCAGAGGGAAGGGAAATTGGCACAAATGTAATAATTTAATCAATAAAACACATTAAATCTGAAAAAAATAAAAAAAAAAGAAAAAAGTTTATGTTATCTTTTGACTTAAAATATTTTTCAAGAATAATATTTATTTATAACATATCTATTTTCAAAAAGTGTTTGGGAGCACTTTAAAATAACTGCATCCCATTATATTTTCATAAATCACAGTCTATTTTAGTGCAGAGGACTTGAAAGTAGAAAAGCATTAAATATATTATTAGGAGAGTGACCAAAATGAAACTTTGCAACCTTAACACATTCCCAAGAAAATAAAAAAGGTTAAAGCCACACACTAAAAAAACTCTCACCATACAAATTCAATTACATAGAAATCAAAAAATAAATTAAATGATAAAAAAATAACATATAAAAACAATATAATAGACTTGTTTTATAAAGCAAAGCTTATTCTTTAAAATACCAAGAGAAAGGACAAATATAGCAAAGAGATAAAAGTGGCAAATAATAGAGGAAGGTAAAAATAAGCAACTTTAATAAAAATACAGAGAAGAATTTTAAATATGATATTTATAAACTACAACTTGGTAAACATTAAAAATTGAGAATATCCAAGGATGACAAAGACACAAGGAAGGAGGTAGCGTTCTTACTCTGTGGATAAGAGAATTAACTGGTAAAGAACTTAAGGAAGGCAATTTGATAACATTCAACACAATTTCAAAAGTGTATATCCAGCAATTATGTTATATTTCATTGAGAAATCTACTGAATAGGAAAACCTACTTACACATGTACATGAAGATGAATATACTGCACTCATAATAGCAAAAAATAAATAATCTAATATCCACCAATAAAGCAGTAGTTATACAAATTAGCATATAACCACATTATGGAATACCATACAATCACTAAGAATAATGAGGTTAACATATTTATGATTATGGGAAGATCTTCAGGACCTACTGCAACAAGAGATGCAAAAGAACAAAATATATAGTTAAGGAAAATTAAAAACTACGTATTTGCACACATTAATATGAAGAGAAAGGAAATGGACTATAAAAAGCAAGTAAAACTTTTAACTGTTTTACTCCAATGAAGGAGTAAAAGTTGAAGGAGAGAATGAAATAACTCTTTAAGGTTTTTTTCTATATAGTTCCACAAACTTTGAGACTCTTCGGAAATATTTTTTTAAGTTTTTGTATGTGTAATAAAAGTTTTAAAGTATTACATGACAACTATGCATTATACAAATGTTAGCAGTATCTGAGATCTATAATTGATGAAATTCTACTAATATGTCATTCTCCTATCTTAAGATCACAGCCTTTTAGTGATATTTGAAATCATTGGCTTGTGATTCCTAATTGTACACAAGTTAAATACAGGGCCAAACAGACAATTTTTTAAATGACTGAAAAGAAAAATTATAAATCTGCAGTCCTCATTAAAGAAGAAACTGTGCAGAAATACTCAACTATAATTTTTTTAACTTCCAATAATATCCTTTATAGAAGTCCTGAAAGAAAGGCATTTTGAAGGATTTATTCTCTATCTCAAGTAAAGATCCTCAACAATATCGCCCTAATCCTAAAAATTACTGTCCCTTTCTAAAGAATATGTTAACTATAACTTTTTCAAGATTTTCTAAGAAGCCTATATAATTGGACCATAACAACTCTATTTCTCACTTAGGTGTCTTTACAAAGCTCTTCTTCAACATATCTTAAGCAATACCCAAGAACTGATATATTTTTTAAATTCCTAAATGAAAAGCCTCTGCATTATTTGCAATATTTAAAAGTTTCTAAAATATGTTTCATTGTATATTCCTCTGTGGGCCTTATAATATAAAGACTTCCATGACAAATTTCTCTCAACTCAGAATCAAGCATTAGTTTACTTTAAGACCAGGAATAGAAGACAGTTTTGTCCCCTACCTAAGGGACGTTTGGAGACATCCAGAAATTTTTTTTTTTTTTAACAACTAAGGGAAAGAAAATACTACTGGTGTGAGTTGTCAGAGGCCAGAGAACAGCAACCCACAACAAATAATACTGTGGCCCAAAGTGTCAATATTGCTGTATTGCTGAGTTTGAGAAACCCCAGCTAGAAAACAACCTACATAACATCATGGTTTCCTCCTTCAGTGGTTACTGGGATTTCTGGAGCTAAGTCAGCTAACACAGTGTTTGCTCTCCCTTCTTCACAGGTCACTTTTCTCCCTACCCTATCCCTAAATGCTACAAGACATTCTAGACAGTCACAACTATTATTTTGGAAAAACATCAGAAATGGCAATCCCAATACCTTTCTAGAAGGTAAACAGTTACATACTTTAACTGTAATACTATATTAAATCAAAGGTCAGGTAGTATTTTATACGTAAAAAACATAACATTGCTTACCTTAAATAGACAACGGCATATATATTCATATACCATATGTTTTAATGAGCTGATAAGAGACTGAATTCGCTGTTCTGTACTTTCGGAATCCTGTAAATTAAAATTTGAAAATGAAGAAAATGCATAAAGATTTTATTAAAAGGTACTCCATAGTTTAATCATGCTTATCAACGGTTCCTCCAGACTCAAAGCTGATTCTCGAACAATTATCTTTGGCAATCAAATTCAAAGGACTAAACAAATAAGCATATTAAACTTGTACACTGATACAATTTTTAAAATGGCATCTTTTTCTTTAATGTATAGAGCTTAGAAAACTATAGGCCCAAAATGGCATCACTTGTGCTAAAGTCCATGATAACAAACCTAGATTTAATACCTGACCTAACTGTGGTTTTGACATTCACCAGAAATGTAATCTTTATGAACCAGTCTAGAATTTTCTTCTGGTCAAACACTAGTAAGGTAACTTGTCACAGGCGTAGTTCATTCCCTGTCCCCTGCCAAAGGAAGAAGATGCAATCTGCATGATAAAACCCTTGCCATTCTCTTCCTCCATAAAAGATGAAGTCCTGGACTAAAAAATCCTTTCTTTTCTTTTCCTAACAGATCCTCCGACCCACCCTTCTTCCCATAAAAACTTCCCATTTTGTACAGCCTAAGAGTGCCCTCTACTTGCTATGTGGGTTGCTGCCTAATTTATGAATCATTTAATAAAGTCAATTAGATCTTCAAATTTACTTGGTTAAATTGTTTGACAGTCAAAAGTTTTAATAAATAAACACTATAATCAATTTCCAATAACACAATATGAGTTAAATTTGCCTATACCACATTGATTCCTAGGGGTGGAGGTAGAAGAGAGAGGGTATAAGGGGAAAAAATGGTAATGGAAAAAATACAATAAAAAAACAAACTATTAAAAAAAATACTACATCAGTCTGGGTTAAACCCATCTCATTATGTCTAGTATCATTACCAATCCAGCCCCACAACAGTATAAAGAATTTATACCCTATAAAGAACCACCCTATAAAGAATTTTCTCATCCTCAATATAAGAACCTAAACAATCTTAAACCATGCCCTCCAGGTTGAATAAGGAGGAGCAATAACTTTGATATTGGTGCTATAAAAGCACATACATACCTTTAGTGTTTTTATTTCCTTCTGTACTTCCATTGTACATGACTGCCATAATTTGAAAAATATCATTAATGGCTACTTCCTTTGACTCATGAAGAGTGACTTGGGTAGGAATGGGGGAGGAGGTTATGAAGGCTGGTCTTTCCCCTACGTGTGACATAAGTTTTAAGTCTCACTCCAGGAGTAACTGAAGAATACACGCTTTCCAGAGTTCAACTGAGGTATAACATTTAAACTAAATGTGTTTGCTTCCTTAATTATAATTGATAAGATGACATGGAAAAAACCAATAAAATAGTTTAGTCCGTTTAGAGAAACACATCCAAGATGAGCACTGTAATGTGGGAAACTGGTAAAATTGTCATGAACTGAGCACTGAGATGCATTAAACCTAGGTTTCTGTCCTTGTTAATAGCATGTTCTAACTGAGAGAGCTCACTGTTACTAGTTCATATGGCAAACACTCCTCTCCATTTCACTGCTTATTATCAAAGATTGCATGTGAAATTGAAACTTGGATCCACTAAAAGATACTCTATTGTGAGACATAGTAAAGTATTGACAAGAGCCAATGGATTTTCAAATCATTGGAAAGTAAGTTTTTTACTCTGCTTATTTAAAACTTAAAATAAATTCAAATGCACAAACACAAGTACACACAATCGCACGCACGCGCGTGCGCGCACACACACACACACACACACACACACACACACACATAAAGGTTAATGTTCCTCAGTGGACATATTATCACAGAACTATTATTGTTACTGAAAAGATACTGAGTTATAACCTTTTCTAAAGAGTAAATAACCAATATTCTTACTAAGTTTAGTGAGAATTACTAACCTATTTATCAGTTCTCCTATCAATTTAGTCACTGACTTTAACATGAATATTTTTGACTGTGTAGTACTAAGTAATATATGAGAAATTTTAAATGCAAAAATATAAGCATAAATGACTCTCTAGTTTTATCTGCTGACATAGTGAATTATAAAATGTCAATCATATATTATGAACCAATGCTCACACAGTTTATACCATTGTTTTTTGTAAAAATGCCTGTGCCAGTACATTTTATAAATGTTTTGATTAAATTTAACCTATTCTAACATTCAAAATATTTTTTAAAAACTAAGGTCCAAAACTGCAATTATTTATTCTTCTGCCTTTCCCCTTCCTTTGGACAAACACTAGATTCTTGAAATAACAAATATACAAGACAGAAATGCTTATCTTGTCTACCATGACTGAGTAGACAGATTTTTGTTAACAAAACATACCCCAAAGCATCAGCTCTTCATTTTATTTCAACTTTGAATATAAGGACCACTTCAAATGAGATATATTAGAGAAAAAAATCAGTAAAACTTTAATTATTTATAATCCAGTGTTTTCTGAAATAACTCATTCATGAAAATAGTAATTAGCCAAGCTAATGAAAAAAATAATTTTTGTCCTGTTTTGTTCTCTGATTATATTATATAACCCAATACTAAGAAAAATATCTAACAGTGAGTCTGCAATAAACACTAACAGAATAATCTTTTCTCAAAAAAAAAATTTTAAGTAAGCCTATTTAAATATAACATTTTGTTCCCTTATTTAACCAAAAGAAAAAATTACTCTCCCCTCAAAAAATAATTTTAAAAAAACCCATCTATATCAGTATTTTACCAAATGCAAGAATTATAAAGAATAATTAGATAAATTGTGTCTTATAAAAGTATTCTGGAAAAAAACTAAAAGGTAAAATAAAAATTCAAAATATTTGCAACATATGACAATGGTGTAATGTCCACAATATGTAAGAGTATCTTAAAACTCAATTTTAAAAATATTAGTAGTATAGGATAAAAAAATTCACCAAAGAAATACAAATATAATCTTATATTTATAAGTAATATTTATCTTATAAATGATCAGACTTGCAAATACAATAAAATATTTCTCAATTATCTAGAAGTACAATTACTTTATAATAATTATAAATATTTAACATTTATAATATTAAATTGTAATATCCAATGTAATGAATTTATAATATCCATTGTTAAGGTGTAAATAGAAAAAAGGATTTATAATATTCACTGTTAATGTGTAAACAGAAAAAAATCACCCATTGCATCAATTTAAGATACTAATAGCATATACTTTAAAAGGATAATTAGGTAATGTGCAAAGCTTACAAATGTGCACTTTTGCCTATTTAAATAAGAATTTAACTAGTAAAAAAAAGAACTAGGAAAAATAATAATTGGAGAAGTGAAACACTAAAAAAAGAAAAAATCAAAACCTTATAAATTTCTGTAGCTGTTTCAAAATATAACCCCCCAATTTTGTGACACCTCTTCCATCAAGAGGTAAAGTCTATTTCCTCATCCCCTTGAATCTGGGTAAGCTTATGACTACTTTAACCAATAGAACACAGTGGAAATGATGTAGTCACAAGGCTAGGTTATAAAAGGCGATTCCGCTTCTCCCTTGCCCTCTGGGATACAGGTTTGGTGCTCTAAGACATAATATGAGAAATCCAACTGCTCTGCTGGGAGGAAGCTAAATTTCATGGCTAATTGCCAAGTCATCCCGCCAAGGCACCAGCCATGCAAGTGAAGTCTCTCCCACACCCAAATTTGACTCTCAAGTCTTTCTAACTGAGGTCGTCAACGTTGTTAAGCAGAGATAAGTCATTCCTGTTCTGCCTTAACCAAATTCCCCACAGAATCCACAAGTATAAGAAAAATAGTTTTAATCTGCCAATTTTGGTAATCGTATAATTTTTAGCACCACTAACCAGAACAATGTCCATATAGGAAGTAAAGTGTGGTACAGTGTCACAATCTCTCAATAATATTTTGTAGTTTTATACTGATTGACAAAAAGTTGTCTACATATACTAATACTTTTTTCAAGGACAGTATGAACCTTGTTGGTTAAAGCAATTTAAATTGGTTAATACAGCCTTCCTCCATTAGAATATAAACTTGATAAAGCAGTATGCACTCCTGTATCTCCATGATCTAAAACAATAAATGCCACATCTTAAAGCTTCGAACAACAAGGATATACAATAAAACTTTAATTGTTGTTTTCCCCAAGCAGTAGGAGTATGTGAGTAATTTCATATCTTTATACTTTCCTAACTCATCTGGGTTTTTTTTTTTTTAAATGATCATCTACTACTTTCAAATTTATACTAGGAACATAAATTATTTCTAGTAAGAAGACTGTCACATTAGGACAGTGTGTTAAGAACATAAAATACAATTCAGGAGCTACTTTCTTTTAAATATAGTTTAAAATTGTTACATGTGGTCTTTTGATGTATAATTACAAATAAGTTTGCTCAGGAAATTATTGTTATATATTCATCATCAGTAAAGCGATTGCTCTTATTCAGACTCAGCTACAGGGTAACCAATAGCATACCTGTTTGTTTTGCAGAGCTCGCTGGAAAAGTCGAAGAAATGCAGCCAAACTAAAACGGTACATGTTATTAATTTTGGACAAGTCAGAGATAATGAAGTACATTCTACTGGCACTCTCTGCCAGAGGAAGATAGGCATCCCGCTCCTGTGGATAATTAATTGGGAGGAATAAAAAATCTGAGTAATAGTGCTTTACTGCCACCTACAGACCACTATGCACATATCCAGCTACAGCCTTACTATTTGTACATACACCCAACAAATGAAGATGACAAATACAGAATTTTAAAACTATAAGGAATAGTAGCATGATCCAGTTTTTATTTTTATGAAACTGATGGCAATATATATTTAAAGACTTCTCTACCCCTCATATTACAAAGTTAGAAGTGGTTCATGGATTGACCTTAATCAGGAGCAAGAGCACCTGTATTAGGGGAAGAGGGGAAAGTGCAATTTTTGATTTCAAAATAGAACCAGTTTGAGTAATGCAAAAGGGCATGGCACTACTAGGCTAGGCCTGCAGCAGAAAAAAGTGAGAACTATGAATCTAGTGTATGAGACTAGTGTCAGCAAGGACATTGATGTAACTAGAGCAAAGAAGACTGTAACAGAGGGACACATTAAGATAATAAAGTACCTAACATTGCAGAACATAAGCATAGGAAGAGCCAATAACCACAGGGGCTTTGATTCTGACTGAAGGTAAAGGATGATAAAAATGAGAGGATGCTAGGATTAAATGGTCTTATGGTTCTGAATATAACTCTGAGAAGACTTGCCATGTCATTCTGATCAAAGCACTAGGATTACAAATATGACACTTGTAAAATTATGCCTGTGTCTCAGCAATGCCTGTTAAGAAAAAGAAAGAGATTTCAGACCTCTTTTGGTACAAATGACAGTTGTGACATCTGCAAAAGTTTAGAGAAGGTGGGATAACTGGATTAGAAGCGAGCTGTAAGTTTGCTCTTATTCTAGTTTCTACAGAGCTCTTTTTCAAATGAAAAAGTAATAATATATCATTGTAAAATTTTAGCAAGGGTTGAGAAACACAAATAAAAATTTGAAAAATTATTGAGGTGAATGGTAAAAAATTAAAGATGTCAAGGAAGACTAATGTCAGTTTGGAGCCTGCAAATTGAGAACAACATTAATCTGCTTGGTTGTCTGATTTTCTTCAAGCAAATCTCAGTCACCAAAATGTAGCAGAGGAAAATATATATTGTACTAATAGAGGGCTGAAATTTTACAAAAGGAAATATCAGAAAGAGTTAAAAAGGATTTTAATCATTTGTAAGAAAGTAGTTCAGAGACCATCACAATCACATAGTCAAGAATAAGCAGGTAAAAAAATAGCTTATATATCTTTTAATTAATATATTTAACTTGCCTTAAGTTTCAAGAACAACAAGGATGCTTTAACAGTAATATTCAATAGGCTCATTATATATTTCAATACAAAACTATCGCTCTAGAACTTCAGATAGTGTTATACCACTGACCCAAGATGGCAGAGGAGTAAGTGGAAGCTACCTTAACTTCCTCCCAGGACCCAACTGGAATCACAACTAAATTATAAGAAAATGATCCTGAATAACCAAGTGAACAATAGCTAGAAAGAATCCTTATAACCACGGACAGACAGAAGAAGCCACATCATCACAAGAAGACTGGTAAGGAGTGCAGAGGAGGTGCAAGAGGACTGGCTGGGCTCCCACAGGTGGCAGCTGAAGTGCTGGAGGGATATTTCAGCGGCTGGGGGTTCCCCCCGAGAAGTGTGTGGTCTAAACCCCAAGTTGGGCTCCCCACCCTACAGCACCAGCACTGGGAAAGGAACCCAAACAACATACAGCTATGAAAAGCAGCAGGGTGTCTGCCCACCAGGGAGAGACAGCTGGAGACCAAGACAGCCTGTTAAAGGGGCCAATGAACAAAACTTCATATGCAGCCACTTACCCTGGGCTCCAGCAGACGAAGGGCAGAGTGGACTAGAGACATGTGGGGAGAGTCTGGGGCTAATGGCTCTGAGAACTGAAGGAAAAGCCATGAAGATCCCTGTGCTGACTCATCCCCTATACTGTAGGAGTCATCTTGCTCAGGCAGACCACTCCTCTCCAAAAGGCATCAGCTTGAGGGGAAGCAACAGCCCCACCCACCAGAATTACTCTGCCACAGGCTGTGGTTCTTAAACCTGGTAGCTGAAGAGTACAGCTAAAATACATTCACGAATTAATCCAATAGAAAGCCTGCAGGAAGAGACAGATCAATGGGAATTCTGAAATTATAGCTGACACTCCCCCAGGCCAGGTACTGATAAAAGCTGGCCTTTGTGGCAGGCTGGTTTTTTCTGCACACACCTAGGCCCAGCAGAGGAAACAACAAGCTATGTATGGCTGACAGCTCCAAACAGGTTGCCCAGGGCCAGTCACAGGCAGGGGTTAATAAGGCCCGCACCAGCGTCTTGCAGATCTAACTAATACATAAAAACAAACACAAAGAAACAGACAGAATGGGAAAACAAGGAAACAGGATCCAAACGAAAGAACAAGAGAATTCTCCAGAAAAAGAGCAGATGAAATGGAAGCAAGCAATTTATCAGACAGTGTTTAGAGTATAAGGATACTCAACAGCATGAAAAAACACATTGAAACCATAAAAAAGGACGAGTTGCTAATAAAGAATGCAATATCTGAAACAAATAATACACTGGAAGAAATAAAGAGTAGGTTAGATGAAGCAGAGGATCGGTTCAGTGACCTGGAAGGTAGAAAAAATGCCAAAGCATAACAGCAAAAAGAAAAAAGAATTCAAAGGAATGAGGAGAGCTTAAGAAACTTTTGGGATAACATGAAGCATAACAACATCCACATTATGGGAATACCAGAAGGGGAAGAGAGTGAGCAAGGAATCAGGAATGTACTTGAAGAAATAATGACCAAAAACTTCCCTAGTATGGTGAAAGAAAAAGACATTAGTCCAGAAAGCTCAGAGCCCAGAAAAAAGTGGGCCCAAAGAGGCGTACACCACAACAAATTATAATTAAAATGACATGGGTTAAAGATAAGGAGAGAATCCTAAAAGCCACAAGAGAAAATCAGGTAGTTACATACAAGGGAGCACCAATTAAACTGTCATCTGATTTCTCAACAGAAACATTTCAGATCAGAAGGAAGTGGCAAGAAATATTCAAGGTGATGAAAAGCAAAGACCTACAGCCAAGGATACTTTACCCAGCAAGGCTGTCATCTAAAATCAAAGGAGAAATAAGGGGCTTCCCAGACAGGAAAAAGCTAAAGGAGTTTGTTACTACCAACCAGTACTGTAACAAATGTTAAAGGGCCTGCTTTAAGAAGAAGAAGAGAAAAAAAAAAAAGAAGAAGAAGAAGAAGAGAAAGAGACCCATTTCTGATCAAAAGATAATAAATCCCTTTCAGACTGAAAATAAAGGAATTGAAGAAGATATTTCATGCAAATGAAAAGGGAAAAAGTTGGGGTAGAAACAATTATATACAACAAAATAGACTTTAAAACCAATGCTACAGCAAGAGACAAAGAAGGATACTACATAAGGATAAAGGAAACAATCCAACAAGAGGATATAACTCTAGTTAACAATTATGTACCCAACATAGGAGCACCTAAATATGTAAAGAAAATCTTGATAGAAATAAAGGGAGAGATTGACAGAAATACAGTCATAGATGGGGATTTTAAAACCCCACTGACTTCACTGCATAGATATTTCAGGCAGAAAATCAATAAGTAGACAGCTGCCTTAAACAACACACTAGATGAAATGAATTTAATTGATATCTCCAGAGCATTTCACCCCAAAGCAGCAGAATATACATACTTTTCAAATGCATATGGATCGTTTTCTAGGATAGACCATATGTTAAGAAGATTGAAATCATATCAAGCATCTTCTCTGACCACAACGCTATGATACTAGAAATCAATCACAAGAACAAGACTGAAAAACACAAAGATATGGAAGCTAAATAACATGTTATTGCATAAGGAATGGGTCAACAACATGATCAAAAAAGAAATCAAAAGATATCTTGAAACAAATGAAAATCAGGACACAACAATCCAAAATCTGTGGGACACTGGGAAAGCAATCCTAAGAGGGTTATTCATAGCATTACAGGCCTATCTCAAAAAAAAAAACAAGAAAAAGCTCAAATAAACAATCTAACTTTATACTTGAATGTGAAAAAGACAAAAAAACAAAGCCCAAAGTGAGTAGAAGGAAGGAAATAATAAAGATCAGAGCAGAAATAAACGAAATGGAGTCTAATAAAACAATACAATAGATCACTGAATCCAAGAGGGAGTTCTTTAAAAAGATAAACAAGATTGACAAACCTCTAACCAAACTCACCAAGAAAAAAAAAAGGACCAAAATAAGTAAAATCAGAAATGAAACAGGAAAAATAACAACTGACACCAAAGATCTACAAAGAATTTTAAGAAAATATTATTAACAACTACATGCCAACAAACTGGACAACCTGGATGAAATCGATAAATTCTTAGAAACAAACATACTTCCAAAACTAAATCAGGAAGAATCAGAGAATCTAAATATAGACAGATTACACACTGTGAAATTAAAGAGGTAATCAAAAAGCTCCCAACACACAGAAGTCCTGGACTGGATGGCTTCACATGTGAATTTTACCAGATCTCCTAGAAGAACTAATACCTCTCCTTCTCAAAGTATTTCATGAAACTCAAGAGGAGGGAAGGCTCCAAAACTAATTTTATGAGGCTAGTGTTATCCTTATTGCAAAACTAGATAAAGACACTACAAAGAATGAAAATTATAGACCAATATCCCTGGTGAATGCAGAAACTAAAATCCTGAACAAAACATTAGCAAATCAAATACAGCAATGCATCAAAAAGATCATACACCATGATCAAATGGGATTTATTTTGGGATGGCAAGGCTGGTACAATATGCACACATCAATAAATGAGATTCACCACATAAACCAAATAAAGATAAAAACCACATGATCGTATCAATAGATGAGCAAAAAGCATTTGATAAACTCCAACACCGATTTATTATAAAAACTCTCAGCAAAGTGGGAATAGAGGGAACATACGTAAACATAAAAAAGGCCGTATATGACAAACCCACAACCAGCATCATACTCAATGGGCAAAAACTAGAAGCGTTCACCTAAGCTCGGGAACAAGACAGAAATGTCTGCTTTCACCTCTTATTCACCACAGTCCTGGAAATTTTAGCCACAGCAATCAGACAAGAAGAAAGAAAAGGCATCCTAACTGGAAAGGAAGAAGTAAAACTGTCATTATTTGCAGATGACATGATACTCTACATAGAGAACCTCAAAGATTCCACCAAGAAACTACTAGAACTAATTAATGAATTTGGTAAAGTAGCAGGATACAAAATTAAATCCAGAAATCAGTTGTATGTTTATATACCAATAATGAACTAACAGAGAGAGAAATTAAGAAAACAATCCCATTCACAATTGCTTCTAAAGAATAACAGGAATAAACCTAACAAAGGATGTAAAAAGACAAGTACTCGGAAAATTATAAGACACTGAAGAAAGAAACGAAGAAGATACAAATAAGTGGAAGCACAAACCGTGTTCATAGGTAGGAATAATTAACATCATTAAAATGTCCATACTACCCAAAGCAGACTATAGATTCAATTCCTATCAAGGTTCCAACAACTTATTTCAGATACCTAGAACAAATATTTCAAAAATTTATATGGAACTACAGAAGGCGCCACATAGCAACAGCAATCCTGAGAAAGAAGAACCAAGTTGGAGGATCACACTATCTAATAATAAAACTATACGGTAAGGCCATAGTAATCAAAACAGCATGGTATTGGGTCAAAAAACAGACACATAGATCAATGGAACTGAACAGAGAGCCCAGAAGTATACCCACACCTTTATATCAATTAATATTTAACACAGGAAGCAAGCACAAACAATAGGTTAAAGGTTGCTTATTCAATAAATGGTGTTGGGAAAATGGACAGAAATGTGCAGAAAAATTAAACTAGACTACATTCTTACACCACACACAGGAATATATTCAAAATGAATCAAAGAGTTAAATGTTAAGTTCAAAACCATAAAAGTGCTAAAAGAAAACATAGGCAGCAAAATCTTGGACACTGCTCACAGCGATATTTTATCGAATATATCTCCCAGGCAAGGGAAAGAAAGAAAAGAAAGAAATGGAAGGAAGGAAGGAAGGAAGGAAGGAAGGAAGGAAGGAAGGAAGGAAGGAAGGAAGGAAAGAAGGGAGAAAGGGAGGGGGGGAGGAAGGAAGGAAGGAAGGAAGGAAGGAAGGAAGGAAGGAAGGAAAGAAAGAAAGAAAGAAAGAAAGAAAGAAAGAAAGAAAGAAAGAAAGAAAGAAAGAAAGAAAGAAAGAAAGAAAGAAAGAAAGAAAGAAAAAGAAAGAAAGAAAGAAAGAAAGAAAGAAAGAAAGAAAGAAAGAAAGAAAGAAAGAAAGAAAGAAAGAAAGAAAGAAAGAAGGAAGGAAGGAAGGAAGGAAGGAAGGAAGGAAGGAAGGAAGGAAGGAAGGATGGAAGGAAGGAAGGAAGGAAGGAAGGAAGGAAGGAAAGAAAGAAAGAAAAGAAAGAAAGAAATGGGACTACATCAAACTAAAATGCTTTTGCACAGCATAGGAAATCATCAAAAAATAAAGACAACCCACAGAATGGGAGAACATATTTGCCAATGCATCTGATAAGGCATTAATATCCAAAATTTATAAAGAACTTACAAAACTCAACACCAAAAAAGAAAAAGAAAACAACCTAATTAACCCTTTGAGGGCTATGTGTAATTCAAAATTTGGATCAACATGAGAAAAAATTATATCAATATATAACCTGAGGTACAAAAAAAAGAGAACAAAACATAACACACGAATTATTCCATTGTTATTTACATTTATAGCCATTGAAAAGAGTTGCTGGGAATGACACTGGCACTTTTTGGAAAATTTGTCAGCATCGTTCACAGTGACGTTGGCACTCAAAGGGTTAAAAAATGGGCAAAGGACCTAAATAGACACTTCTCTAAAGGGGATATAAAGATGGCCATTAGACATATAAAAAGGTGCTCAATGTCACTAATCACCAGAGAGATGCAAATTAAAACCACAATGAGATATCACTTCAAACTTGTCAGAATGGCCATCATCAACAAATCAACAAACAAGTTGATGGTGAGGATGTGGGGAAAGGGGAACCTTCCTGCACTGTTGGTGGGAATGCAGATTGGTGCAGCCACTGTGGAAAGCAGTATGGAGATACCTCAAAAAACTGAAAATGGACCTGCCTTTTGACACAGCAATCCCACTTCTGGGGATATATCCAAAGGAACCCAAAACACTAATTTGAAAGAACATAAGCACCCCTGTGCTCACTGCAGCATTATTTACAACTGCCAAGATATAGAATCAGCCCAAGTGTCCATCAGTAGATGACTGGATAAAACAATCAAGTGACATTTACACAGTAGAATACTGCTCAGCCATAAAAAGAAGGAAGAAGAGGAAGGAGAGGAAGAAGAGGAAGAAAATTTTACCCTTTGTGACAGCATGAATGGACGTGAGAACATTACGCTAAGTGAATTAAGCCAGTCAGAGAAAGATAAATACCATATGGTTTCACTCATATGTAGAATTTAATTAACAACCTGAACAAGGAAAACGGGGACAAACTCATAGATAAGAGAGCAGGATGACAGCTAAAGGCATGGGGGAGGTTAGAGAGTTGAAGGATGGAGCAAAAAGGAAAAAGGACAGACAGACATGGACAACAGTGTGGTGATTGCAAGGGGGAGGTGGGCATAAGGGAACTAAATGTTAATGGAAAAAAATACAATAAAAACATTATCTCTGGAATCAGTAGAACCCAGCAGGATTCTACCCTCCAGCCCCCCAAGATCTCATCACCCTCCCTATAATAATAACAATCAGACCCAAGGCTATGTTTTTTTGAATAGCTTTCTTTTTTGGCAATCATTGTTTCTATTGCACATTTTAAATAATATTAACACAAAAGTTTAAGAAAGCATGTATAAGATCACAAAGAGGAAATAATTACTTGATCAAGAAAAACTTGGAGTTTGTAAGATTCTTTAAGCGACTCTTGAATAAGTGCACTGCTTGCTTTTGTCTGATTCAAAGATTCAATCAAATCCATATTTTCCAAAATATTGCCTTGAGATGTGGCAAGTGTCTGTAGAAAAATTAGCAAAATTACATTAACATTATTACATATATTAGTCAATTTTAAAAAACCTCATATTAACTTTCATTAACTAAATGATGTTTATGTTAATGTATAAGAATTTCAATATTTTACAACCTATAAGAACGATATAGGACATCTTTATCCTATATCATCAAAGCAGTGCACATATATTAATTTTATCAATCAAACAGAAAATTACTTAAAGTTACAAGTTAAATCATAATTCCTGCTATCTTTTAATGCTTCTTTGAAATTCTGAGCATATAAAAAGATAATTAATTAATGAAGTAATCTAGTCTAAAGACAGTATTTGTTTAAAAATTGCTTGTCTTAAAACATTATTTCCTAAAATCTTATACTCCAACATATCTAGTTTTTTGTTTGAAATTTGATTTTAAGATATATATTGATATGTCTTTGACAAAACCAAAAACATGTTGAAAGTACTATTAATTTAAAAAAAATAATAATACTTCCTTATATTCATTAAAGAAAGAAATATAATATAAAACATATCCTGAATAACTAAATTTTACCTCTAAAAGTGATTCCTCAAGCTTGGCTAACTGTATTTTCTTATCTTCTTCCTTTTGTAATAGCTTTGTTTTCTGTTCCTCTAAATCAGGTTTTTCATGCTGAATAGTTAAAGCCAGAAGCTTAAATAAAAATTTAAGATCAAGGTTATTCTTTTGATCAAGTTCAAAGAAAACAAAACAAAAACTTCCCACACACAGGCCTTATGTTTGACCAAGTACTACAAGTATCATGATACCATATATTCATTTTATTATTTCTAATTTCATGAGACACCTTCACAATTTTTTTTGAGAAAAAATAAACTGATTGTTAAAATGTTAAATATTACAAGACAGATATAAGAAATTGCATTATTTATCATATTAACATGAAATATTTAGTTCTAAAATTGGATTACATATATAAACTATGGAAGCTAGCATTTTTTCATGGTTGAGTATTCACACAAAGAAATGAGATATGTTACTTAAAAGTACTTTGACATCAAAGTAACAGTGAGATATCACTTCATACCCCCTAGTATGGCTATAATTAAAAAGACAAATAATAACAAGTGTTGGCAGGAGTGCAGAGAAAGTGGAACACTGATACACTGTTGGTGAGAACGTAAATAGCTCGGCCACTTCGCAAACTTTGTTCTTCCAAACGTTAAGTTACTTTTAAGACTCAGGACGACACTGAAAACATTAGTGAATTCACTTTAAATGGGTGAACTGTCTTGTATGTGAATTAAGTCTTAATAAAGCGCTTTCTAAAAACTGCTGTGTCAAATTCTTAATTTTGAAACTTCTAATTAGGGAATGACACTGCATATCATAAAATGTATAATTCAAAGTCTGCTATATAAGCATCTTCTATTAATTTTTGTTAAAGATCTAAATAGCCACTTTCAACAATTACTATGGAGAGCTTTTAGATAATAGAAGCAATTTCGGCCCTGGCCAGGTGGATCACTTTGTTGGAGCACAACCCTGTACAGCAAAAAGTTGCGAGTTCAATGGCCTAGATGTATACAGGAGGTACCTGCTCAATGTCTCTCTCACACTGATGTTTCTCTATTTCTCTCTCTTTCTTTCTCTCTCTCTCTCTCTCTCTCGCTCTCTTTTTCTCTCCTCCACCCTTACTCTCCAAAATCAATATACATATACTCAGGTGAGGATTAAAAAAGAAGTAATTTTGTCAATTAATTCTGCCACATTATGAATTTGTCCCTTGTTTCACTTATAAGAGATATCAAGTAAGTCAAAAGATAATATTCATAAAAATGTATGTAGTGAGTTATATAAGAAAAATGTTTTAAAAGGAAGTTTATAAAATTACAATATATTTGCACACTACCATATAAATCAAATGAATATCTACTATTGTTAGATGCATAAAAAACAGGATGACACTCAAAGTCATCAGGTATACCTTTAAAGAAAAAAATGAATAAGTATATAAGTAAATGTCTAGACATTGAAATTTATTTTATTTTGAAATCCATACAGTAATAAACCATACATAGATAAAGGAAATTCAAAGATGCATATGTTCTGGTGGGGAAAAAATAAAGTTGAATGGGAACCAAAGATCCTGCACTAGTTTAATACGTTAATTACATGCAATTTTCATATTTAAACTTCATTTTTTATAATTAAAAAAATAAAGTAGCTGATCTTAACTTCTAAGATCCTTCCAGTTTTCACATTCCACCACATATGAAAGAAATAGTTAAAGTCATACCAAAAGAATCAACAATTTGATGTTATTAACAAATGCACAAGTCTAACACAAATGATAGATGAAATAAACCCACAAGACTTACACTAACTTTAAACTATATTTTCAAAAGAGTAAATGCTAATGAGTTTAACAAAATAGCTTCCCATTCAAAATATCTAATGAGTATACAAAACGAAAAAAGATTTCTAAGGTAAATAATGATAGATGTATACCTGTCCTTGTAATCCACTTCTTGTCGTAGTAAAGTTAACCTCAGTAACAATGGAAGCTGCATCCGGCGGAATAAAGGGATTTGGGTTTCTCGTTGACAAAAAAAGGCGAAATTCTTCATTGTAGTCAATCATTTTCTCACCTATTTGTACCACATAACGTGGTCCTATTTTTTTAAAATGACACAATTAGTTGGTCTGAATATTCTGTATCTTGCTACATGACATAAAAATATAATCTTCTGGTATTTCTAAATATAGCTTATATTATAGGCTTTCCAACAGAGTCCAAAAGACAGCAAAAGTTAGGCTACCCAAGGTACAATTAACCAGAATGCTTTAGTAACTGGCACTTACGCAAGCAATTGTAAGTAATGATCAGTAAGATGTCCCTGGGATACTAAAGCATCAAAAAAGTATGTATACTTCCAATCAATATGGTTTTAATGTTAACTATGTTTCATATTCTAAATTCTTCCAAAATATATAATAAATTACAGATTACAAAAAAATAACTCAATTATATATTATTCTGTATTTCTAAATTCATCAGTTAAAAGTGTTTATTAAACTTGAAGATATAATACTAGGAGACAGACTTAACTGGTAAAAACCTATGATTATCAACATATGAGTAATTACAAAGTGACCATTAATTACATCAAGAAAGATTTATTAAGAGAGCCATACACAGGTAATTCATGACAAGAAGTTAAACTAAGAAAAAACAAGTTCAGCCTTATAAAGGAGTACATTCTAAAATAAAAAACAATGATATTTATTATACAACATATAAAGAAATTAACAATTATACCCATAACTTATGATTTTAAACTGACAACAAATAATTGATTTTTGAATACAAAATACATATCTTCAAAGATGATTTTCAAAGGTTAAGAAAAACATTGTAAAGAATTTTTAAGAATACCAGGATAAATTTTACAATTTTACTTAAAAACTTTATGTTAATGAGAAAACAATTTAAAAAGCACTTTGTGATAGAGGAAGTACTACTGCCCCAGAAAACAAAATCAAAATAATATTGAACTTTAATCATTATCGAGAAATACAAATGTAAAAGTCCAATGTAATACTTCTACAATAAATGGAATGATTCAAGAAAGCTTATGCAAAATAAATGCAAAGAAAACCAACCCTCATGCCATCAGAGTCAAACACCTAAAAGCTAATGACAAAGAAACATGTTATGGCATCCAGAGAAAAACGACACATCGCCTAGAAAGAAGCAACAATAAAACAAGCAGGTTATTTCTCAACCGTAATGACATAAACTAGATGATAATGGAATAAAAACTTTAAAGTACTAAAGAAAATAACTGTTAACCCAGAATTCTATGACAGACAAAAAGAAAAATCCTTCAAAAATGAAAGAAAAAGAAGTTTGTTTTCACTGGGCCTTCAGGAAATGAAATATTCAAGTGAATCATTTTGACAAAAAAAAAAGGATAATTCAGGTGGAAATGAGTAGATAAATGGAAGAAATGCTGAAAGAATTTAAGAACACTAGAAAGGGTAAATATGTATAAGTATAAATTTTAAACACTATTATGAGGAGCAAGACAATGTATCACAACAAAAATGTAAAGGCAGGCAGGGGATATGTGGAGTTCAAGTGCAGTACTGGAGAAGTGGCTAAGTATTTATTTGTATTAAAATAATAAGTCAAAGATGTGCATTGTTATATGTACAGGAACCATTAAGAAATCATAAAAAACTGACTAAAAAATCAAGTTTATTTGAAACCTGTATGTTATTGCATGAATTGGTTTACTGTATTAAATTACTATGTGTATGTGTTTGTGTATGTGTGTGTGTGTGTGTGTGTGTGTGTGTATATATATATATATATATATATGTAAGGTAAATAAAAATGCAAAACCAAATGATACCACAGATAAGAGGCATGCTTTATTAGACCAAGAAAAATTTGAAAGTAAAAAAATGGAAAAGAATACCATGCACACACTAACTCCCAAAACTTACTGAAACCATTCTAATGTCAGTCTAAAAAACTTCAGAAATTTCTAGGAATAAATTAGGACATTTAATAATGCTATAGGAAATAACAGGACAGGAAGATACCACATTTCCAAATATGTATGCACCTAAAAATATAGCTCCAAAATATTTAAAGTAAAAATCCACAAAACTAAAAGAAAAATGAACAAATTAAAAGTCATAGAGACTTTAAGATATCCTCTCAATACACAACAGAAAAAACAAAACACTAAAGACATGGACGATAACAATACACTTAACAAACTTTACCTAATTGACTTTAGAAAAAAATTAAAACAACTATTAGCAAAACTCACATAATTTTCTATTGTACATGGAATATATATGAAAATTAACCAATGTCAGATCATAAAGAGAGCTTCAACAGAATTCAAAAAATCTGAACACTTCAGAATAAGTTCTCTCACCACAATGGAGTTAAGCTGAAAACCAGTTACAAAAAAGGTAACTAGAAAACCTCGAACTCCTTGGAAACTAAACAATATCAAAAAATTGCTAAGTAATTTATAAATCAAAGTAGAAATCAAAATTTGTGGTATAAAGCTAAAAAAGGACTTAGACGGAAATTTATAAACATAAATGCATATATTAAGAAAAAGAAAATAATTGAATATCAATACTTTTCTGAATGTCAATATTTCCAATTTCCCTTTCAAGAATATAAAAAAGATGACCAAAAAAAAAAAAAACTAAGCAAGATAATATAAATGAAATATAGACTAAATATCAGTTTAAAAATACAATAGTCAGAGGAATGTAATGTACAGTACAGGGAACAGAAGTCAATAACATTGTTATATCTTTGTACAATGACAAAAGGTTATTAAATTTATCATCATTACTTTGTAAGGTATGCCAGTGTCAAATCACTGTTGTCCACCTGAAACTAATACAATATAGTATGTCAATTATAATTTTAAAAAATTATATGAATATACTGTTTCAAATACAAGCAATTATATATTTTTCATGATTGTTAATAGAAACATTCTATTAAATTAAAATGAGATACATACATGAAAAAATAAAATAATACAACTGAGAAAATCAACAAAGTTAAAAGCTGGTATTTTAAAAGATTAGTAGAATTGATAAACCCTTATCAAGTCTGATCAAGGAATAAGAAAAATTACCAAAGAAAAGGGAGACATGACAAAACCAAGGGAAAAACATATGACACTATTATATATATAAAAAAAATACACCAACAGATCTCACAATTTGGATGAGTGGAAAAATACAAAACAAAACAAAAACAACCTTAACTAAAGCTGAACAATACACAAAATATAGACTACAGACAAAACAATATAAAATCAATGCTGAAAGGGCATCAGGAGGTTTACTAGCATTTGCAATAAAAGACTGATCATCATGGGAAACTGCAGTGTCTTAGTAAGGAGGCATTGAGACGCTTGTCATAGGGTTTGGACTTAAATGATTTGGGAATGGTTCAAAGAAAGTGGTATTTTTCTGGGGAACGAGCACTATCAGAAATAGCAGACAATCTATGGTTGGTATCTAAATGGAGTAATATTAACTTATCATTGGTAACAAAGCAAAAGTCACTCAAATTAGCTGGAAGAGGAAGATGTTTGGTATGTTTGATATGGAAAGTATTCTTGTTGTTGTTGTTTTTTTAGTATTCTTGTTTTTGTGCTTAGATATCATTAAGGAAATAGAGTGACCTGTCTAACATTGGAGGTGAGAAGTGCTTTATGTTCAACAGAAAAACACCAGAGCCAAGCTAGTAGAGCCAGGACAGTTCCCAGCCCACAGCTGTCAGGTGCTGTTCTTTTATTCTCATTTGTGCAACGTACATATACAAGCAAAACTTATCTATACTATTATTATGCTTGTTGGGGGGTGCTTTGGGAGTGCTGATAAATCAACTCTAAATCTAGGTGCTTATACACACACACACATATACGAGGTATATTTCAATAAAATGTTAAAATTGAAAATTAATAGGTTTTCTCTGGTGAATAGGGTTAGTAATGAGGAGCGAAGGGACAAAAGACCACTGCCATTATGTACTGTATGATTTTGTAAGCATGTATTATTTGAATTTAACATATTTTTGGATGTAACATTTTAAAAAATTCAAAAGAAATGGCTTATTGTCTGAAAAAGACCCTTGTATATAAGCCCCATATGTTACTCTTAGAAAATAGGAGATGCGGAACTCTTAAGTCTAACACATCTTTAACTGCAGAAAGTCTTGATTTACATTGGAGTTAACTTATGATGGAATTAATTTTGATCAATTTTTTCTTCAGGACACAAAATCTTCACTGTGGTCCAGAGAACTATGAAGATAGAATAATTGGGTATAAGATTTGGTCTCCTGTTCTGTTTCTAGAGGAAGTCTTAACTTGTCTATTATCTTTGTTTCTTAAGCTGAATCAGGCTTGAGTATATTTTGTTTTGCCTTGTTTTGTTTGCTAAACATGTATAACAGATGTGAACATTTGTGGTACTTGTATATAAAGATATATTAATTGGATAAATTAATTGTAACACATTGGTGTAGTGCATAAAAATCAGCCAAAGATATAAGCAAGATCATTCCATAAAATGTGCCCAAATCCCGCCAATACTGAAATGCATAATGCCAGGAAATGAAAAAGAAATTAGTCTTTTTATACCAGGCAAGGGTTCAACAGAATTTTATCTGTCTTGATTTTGGAAAGCAATGTTGCATGAATAGTCTACTATGACCACTGAAGTTTAAAGGAGGAAGTGGCCACCATTGATTCTAAAGTGCCTGACATACCAGTGACTTTAAAGTTGTAATAACTGATAATTAGTTTGCAGACTTGAACATTGCTAATGATTACTAATGTTTTCTTTTTTTATACTTTTTGGGGAAGAAAACCAAAATCAGTTTATCGATTGTATGCAGTATATCTTAGAGGTCCAAACTCTTCAGAAATGTATTATCATCTGAGCTAGATAAATCTAGTACCATGTGAATTGCCATATAGGTGCAAACATTCCATTATATAGATAACATTTTGATAACAGTCTCCATTAAAAAAGCTGCTTACACTGAATGGTACTGAATACTACTTAAGCCTATTAACTAAAGATAAATGGTATTTAAATGAAGATAAATGTCAAACCCTACCTACCAAATAACCAAAGTGACATTGCCTAAAGAGACATTCCACAGCCCATTAAGAATAAACTGTTGGCTTTACAACCACTATCCACAAAGAAAGAAAACCAACTGAATACCTTCTTGGCCTATGAGAAGCAGTATTTGCATACTTGAAAACTTCAGTAAAGCTATTTATCTGATCAACAAACATGGGGCTATGTTTGAATGGCAGGTCCTGCAAAGTTACAAGAGGCCACTTTGGAAGTAAGTCAAGCAGTAGTAAATCAATACTTGCCTTTGATCCCTATATCATCAGATGGACAGATATACAGGTATTTACAAATAATCTCACAGATAAGCAAATTCAATGGATTATTACAGCCTTCTACTACCCATAGGTAAAATTTCTGGCAATCTACAGCACTGAATATTTTGTACTACAACTTGACTTCAAGTAATGAATGCCCTTGTCTATAAAGCATGCAATGCTAAGACTAACCAGAATATATCACTACAGAGATACATAGGTCACAACTAATGAGCTAGCTTAGGGTTTCTCAACCTGAACACTACTGACAATTTGTGCTGAAAATGATTTGCTGTGAGATGCCCTATACATTTTAAGATGTCCCTGGCACAGACTTCTTGTGTTGTAACAACCAAAAATGTATCCAGATGCTGCCAAATGTCACCTGGAGGACAAAATCACTTATGATAGAGAACCATCACTTATGATAGAGAACCATTGGTCTGTATTTAGGCCATCAGACCACCCAGATTTGAGTACCAAAGACAAAACCACATGGAGAGCCACCCTCTAGAAACTGATTAACAGTCACAAACTTAATGTACATACATATCCCCATATCAAGCTACCATGCCTAAAGTTAAGCATCTGGACTAAAAAAGCCAGCAAAGGAGTTCAGCTATCATCTCTACTATAAATCTCAGAACCATACTCAAATTCAACATGGAAATGAAATAACCATAATGGACTGGATGATAATGAAAAATACTTTTGACATTTATTGTTAGTAAAACTTAAACTATTTGCCAACTACAGCAGCCTCATTCTCAGCAACTTCTATATGGCTTGCTGATCCAGTGTTATTCAATTATTTACCAATTTAAAATGCTAATCTACCTTCAACTTGGGCTGAATAACTAGGCACACAGGAATCAGAAGTAAAAACCAATGAGAAATTGAGGAGGAACTGTACCTGGTTCCTTCTTTTTTTTTTTTTTTATCAATACACATTTGAAGGATTTTTGATCAGCATAAACTTGAGGAGGAAAAGCATTTTCTACTCCTATAATTTGTACCTGCTTTGATCTCAGTATGTAGAAAACAGTTCACATTGCTTAGATTAAGGACATTGGGATATAAGAAAAATTGGACAGAGGCTTTGTTTTATGGAGTTCTAGGACAATCATCCTCGGTCTCCAAAGGAAATATATGTCAAAATAGCAATTCATGAGGAGCTCAACACTCTGGAAAAGGACAAACTCAAGTATACTCAAGGAGAATAACAGACTTCAACTAATATGACATGAATGCATCCAACCCTGAGAGAGGGCAAAAAAAGGAAGGTGAGGGCAGAGATTAACTCTATTTTCATAATTATAAAATAAACAAATAGACTCAAACAGTCCTACACAACTATCTGGAATAGTGGCTCATAATGTGACCCAGTCATGATGTACAATATTATCACTTTTCACCAGATCCAGCATCTCAAATCTTGTCAATACCAATTCTCAGACAAACACTGACGTGAGAGACAAACATCGATCAGTTGTGTCCCATCCGCACCCTGACTAGGGATTAAACCTGTGACCTAGGTGTGCCCTGACCAGGAAACAAACCCATGGCCTTCTGCTGTACAGGACGACACTTCAACTAAATGAGGAACCTAGACAGGACAGGAGGTTTATATTTAATGAGCCCTCAAGGACCAGAATATAAACTGAAGAGAGTCAAATTCAAATGGCACTAAAGGTACATTTCCATAAACCCCCACCACAAAGATAGCATAGCATGAGCTAGCTCAACAGATCTGAGCACCAAGAGAGAATAGACTGAGACCATACTGAACTTTGGAAGGTAACTCCAGGTTACAAAGGCAGAAGTCCCACTGCTAGAGTTCCTTCCACAACATATCAACCACTACCAGGCCAAACACACTGATTTGTGGGGTATAGGTAATCAATGAACAGTGCATGCTTTGCTATTTCTTTGCTCTGCCCCATTTCCTCCAAATTTCTATTTAAACCTGTAGTGCTACCAGTGTGTGTGGTTAAACTATGTGTATGTATATAGAAGTACATGTCTTTATATGTATGCTGGTTCCTCTGAGTCTTCCTCATAAAACACCGGACCTGGGAAGTCTTGGAGACCCCAACACAGTGACTTTTCAATAAAGTCACTTTAAGAATTTGTTTACTTGCTGTTATTAGATTCTGATGACGTTACCATCACCCTCCCAAAAAGTTTCTAATACTTCCTCAGTCAGTGGCAAGACAAACTAAAGTCAGTCAGTTATGAAGTTAATTACTTTGAAAATTAAAAAAAAAAAAAAATTACTGTATGGAAACTAACACATATTTACCTTGAGCAACCAAATCTCGTCTCAATAATGGATAAAGAACAGGTTCTACACCATCCATCTCTTGTATAATAAGGGTTTTCCCGAAACGTACTGCCAACTCAAGAGCTGTGATAAAGTTGCTATCCTAAGAGAGTAAAAAGTATATTAATTCCTTTATTTCCTTAAGATTATAAGAATTCTTACAAATAATAAATAAAAATATTAACAGGAATGCTATGAATATTTTAAAATTTAATATGCATGTTAACAATTCAAATTATTTATGATTGCTTTTCTCGTTTTAAGTACTTGGCAATGAGTCAGTTTGTTGAATAAATTCTCAAATACATTTCATAAATAATTTAAATAGACATATAAGAAAAATAAGGATTTTTACATTAATAATAGAAAAGCATTTTAAAATTTTCCATTAGTTTCAAATTGGTGCAGAAACAAATGTTCAAATTCTAAATGCAATAAGTTACTCATCCAACTCTTAATAGGAACTATGTTGACCCTGGCCAGGTGTCTCAGTTGATTGGAGTGTCATGCCATACACCAAAAGGTTTGCAGGTCCAGTCCTGGATTGGGGTTGGGGTACGTATGGGAGGCAACAGAGAGATGTTTCTCTCTCACATGGATGTCTGTCTGTCTGCCTCTCTCTGCCACTTACTCTTTCTCTAAAAATTAGTGAACATAGCCTCAGGTGAGGAACATAGCCACAGACTGGCACTAAAATGGTGTGAGACCAGGGCATTACAGAATAGGAACTAAGGTATTAAAAAGTACCTCCAACCTTCCGAAAGCTTCACTTTCCCCAACTTCTCCCTTGGCAGTTAGCCCTGTTTGGGCATTCAAATAAAAAAAGCTCATCGCTTCTTGCCACCCCACTATCCATTTTATGACAAAGAGATGAGATTTTTTAATTTTAATGCTCTACTGGGCTAACGGCTGAGAGAGAAGTGGGGTTTTTGGATGGTTGGAGGTCCTCTTTAAGGTGGGGTTTTTAATAACAGGCATTGGGGGAGTTAACAGTTATCACTAGTTGTAACAGTCACTGAGAGTATTACTATCCTGGTTACAGGTTCTGGCAGACTACCCCCAGTGCTTGTTACAGCTAGTGGTACCCCTTAATCCTCTCAGTGCCTGTGTTACTACTAGAATAGTGAACCCACAATAACTCCCTTTATATACTACAAAAATACAGTCCTTTGGTTATTTTCAAAATCAAACATTGGATGGAAGAAAAAAGGCAAGATAATAAATTCTAGTAAACTTTTCTTTTTGTAGTAGGCCTAAACATAGTGAAAAGAATCTTTAGACAAAATTCTATAACCATGTAAGAATTCTGAGGCTTTCTGGCTAGGAAAAGAGTAGTTCTGAATATCAATCCAGGCTTCCAACTGTGGTTAAAATAAGTTAAATGTTTGAATAATTATTAAGATCTCCTACTGCAAACCATAAGTGACATTAAAATACTATGTATATTATCTAATTTACAATTATTCTTAACACACAATTGAGGTAAATATCCCCATTTGATAAGTGAAGTATGCTTTACAGAGGTAATTTTTCAATCACCTGAAGAATATCTATGAAAATTAATCATAGACTAGGACTTCCTCAAAAGAAAAAAATCTGGCCAAAAACAAATTTCTTTGCAAGATAAATATGACAGTGAGAAGTCATAATCCAAAAAAAAATATGATTAAATTTTAGTGACAATATGTCAAATCTTAGGACACATCAAAGATATTCTTGGTGAGTTATAGGAACAGGAAATTTTAAAAGACACTGAGAGAAACTGCGTATACTAAAAGTCCAGTTCTCCAAGCTAAATTAGTAACTCTCCTTTTTATAATATCTTATACTTGTGACCTTAATCATATTTAGTGTAAATGCTTATTAATTATCTCTCTAACCTATTAGACTGTCATTTCCATGAGGGCAAGAACTATGACTACTTTACTCACCATTAAATTCTCAGGGCTCAGATCAATGACCTGCACTTAAAAGGAAACAAATATTCTTTTTTTTAAATTGCATTTGAGAAAGGAATATCAATTGATATATTCTTGTATGTGCCCTGACCAGAGACAGGACTCACAACCTTGACATATCGGGATGATGCTCTAACCAACTGAGCTACCCTGCCAGGCTAAAAAAAATATTCTTATCCTTTTTTATAGATTAGAAAACTGAAGCTAAGAGAGTTACACTTCTTTCCCCAGATCCTAAACCAGGTAAGTTATAGGACTTAACTTTGAATCTATGTTTTATGATCGCAGACACAGAGTTCTTTTCAGCATAAGATGACATTACTAGTTGGTAACTAAATTAGAAGTAATACACACCTGCTGGTTAATAACTTCCAAATGCGAGTCTTTCAAATGTGTTTTTAACCATTCTGTAGCTTGGGAAGAAGGGTCTATAAGAAATGGGCATACTCGACTCTAGATAAAAAAATATTATAAGCATTAATTAAATGGAAATAATTTCATAAAAATTATGAATCAATTAGTAGTTTTTCTCTTAGGCTTGGGGAATACAAATATGCAACCATGAAGAAAAACTAAAGGTACTGTTTTTAGCTGCATCAGGAGCCATGTTAATAAATTTTAGAGTGATCAGTAATTAATATTAGATATTTAAATCTAACCACAGTAAAGTAAGTATACTCCTATATACTACATAGTAACAGACAATGTGAATTAACAATACAGTAAGCAAGAGCTCTAAAGACAAGTTATTGCATGACTTTATATATTCTTTGGCTGAATAAAACATAAAGGCTTTAAAAAGAGAAGTGTGAAGTAATCACAAAAGTATTACTGAAATACTTATCAATATAATTGCTTATATTTAAAACATTAATTCTTATAAAGCAGTACAGTTAATATTTCAAAAGAAGTGTCCTAGAAGAAAAAAATGACTTAAGTTATAATTTAAGATCTAATGAACTAAGAACTAAATACATTATAGAATACCCTTCACTAATTAAACCCTAAAACAAATATGTATATATGGTCTGTCTAGAACATATCCAGCCATGTAATATGAAAAATAGAGATATTTATTGAAGAAGATACAAGAAACATTGTACATAGGACAATGACACCTCAGTCCCCTTCAAAGTAGGCACCTTGGGACCTCAGTGTTCTCCCAATTGGTTCTAGCTGCCCTGTTATATTTTCCTGAATCTCATCAATGGTCTGAAATAGCTTCCCTTTCAAAGATGACTTTAGTTTTTGGAAAAGCCAGAAGTCGCAGGGCGCCAAATCTGGGCTGTAGGGAGCTGAGTCACCTGGGTGATTTGATGTTTCTCAAAAAAACTGCATGAGACATGATGCGTGAGTGGGCCTGTTGTCATGATGAAGCTACCAGTCACCAGTTGCCCATAGCTGCGGCCTTCTGAATCATATGAGTAGTTTCCACGGAGGCATGTTCAAGCTTAATGCAAAATCTGATGCAGATATGTTGCTCTACTTGCTCTGTCATTCTGAATGACAGCACACATGCTCACTCAACGGCATCTACTGCCCCCACTGACTAGTACAGTGAAGTCATCATTGTTCACACATGCACATTCCAGTCTACTCTCCTTGGCTGCCAGGTCACAGTGATATTGCCCAAACGGTTCTCATCATATTAACAATGGCTGGACTTTTTCCGGACAGACTACACACACACACACACACACACAAAAAAAAAAAATTAAAATATGTTTCAATATATGTAAATGTTAAAAGTCATCTAATAATCACTGTTACCTAGGAAATCAGAGTTAAATAATAATGATTGACCTAATTTTCTTTTTAATTTTCACATTTATTTGAAAACTGTCATATAGTTGTATAATATAGTGATAACACATGAAGTCTAAATGAAACATGAAGTCTAAGTGAAACAAAGACTTAGAACTGAGGCATGTCTAATAGGACCAAGATGTTGTTTCTGTGACATTCTGAGAATGAGTTGGGTAACGGAGACCACCTGCCCTAGGGGAGACCACCTACTCTGGGGACGAGGAGCATTTTACCAGCAACATTGTTTAACATTGCCAGCATATGGTGGTAATAAAGAGCTGAGTTTAAAAGAGCCTTATTATTGCTGTAAAATTCTTTCCAGACAATGCTCCCCCTTTTTTGCTTGCACACAGAACGGACTCCCACCACAGTTTCCTCAGTGTCACTACTTATGATCTTCCCCCAGCATCTATGTGTGGAAGTGCCACTTACTGCTCCATCATATAAATCTGCTATTCCCAGCAAAATGAGATTGTTAGTAAAGAGCCTCTTAAGTATTACTAACAATACTACACCTAGAATTTTAGATCTTATTTTATGTTAGCAATCAATAGCAAACATTGTGTACTAGTACACATAAGTGTACTAGATTTTGGCTAACCATGAAAATAAATATTTAAAAATTTTTATAAAGTTCTTACCCATGATTTCAAACCAATAATCTGATGCAGTGAAAAAAGAGGAAGATAAAGTTTCAGAAAATCATGATTTTAGCACAGAAAATATTCTTAGGAATTTCAAAGGGTATTTATAAGTTTGTATTCATTTATTTATACTTCTCCAGACAGATTTAGATAAAATCTATAAGGTATATTTTAGGTCTGTGTTTCATGATTAAAAGTAGTTAAAATCTACACTCAACAAACTATAGTAAGTCTAAAAATGTCGAGGTTTTATTTTTTCATGTATTCATTCATCTACTATATGTTGCATAACTACCACAGTAAGACAATGTGAGTGATACAGAAATTAATAATATACATCTCCTTACCCTTAATGACTTCATAGCCAATAAAGAAACAGAAAATAAAAATTCTGTAGTGAAAGAGTACACAATATTCTATAGGATCACAGGTGGTTTTAGTAGGAGAAGCAGCTAGGAAGCAATTCAAGTCAAACTAAGAAAGATAAATTCGATTTAGTTAGGCAAAGAGGTGGAAAAGCATTTTAGGCAAAGGCAATAGCATGATGGAGAGAGGAATAAAAGGCCTGGGTACATTTGGAAAACTATCCTTAGTCTGGCACAGTTTGATGCTGCATACAGAATGGCAAGAGTAATCACAGTCTTTCTGATCAAGAACTTTTCATGACATTTTAAAGGATAATGAAATGTTTATATTTCAGAAAACGGAAAGTCACTTAAATATGTTAATCTAGGGACTGTTATGATCAGGTTAGCACTTTAGAAAGATCGCTACAACAGCAGTAGAAGAAGTGATACTGGGGATAAGAGACAAACTGGTATAATAATGTATTTATCCAAGAATAAAATGATGAAGGACTAAATGAAGTCACTGGCAGTGGCTGTAGTTAGAATAGAATAAAATCATTCCACATTTGAGAAATAGATTTCATAAGACTTGTTGAATAAGTAGCTAAATGTAAAACTAAAGTGGGAATGACGTACAGATTGGCACCTTTCATTACTGGGCCAAGATTTGTGACATCTCTACTGGTAGGAAATAAATGAGCAGTTTATAGGGCATGGGGGAGGAAGAGAAAAAGTATTAGATGGATAACAACCTTTGCCTACCCTTCAGGCCCCACTCAATGTATTTCTAATGGGATTATCAGTCACCTAGAACAGAACTCAGGTGTGAGCAAATGACCCAAGCCACCAATCAGAATCATTTTGGAGTGCTGACATAAATGCTCTGGTGGAGGGGTGGTACAGAAAGGTGAGGACGTATAGTCTGGGAACACATACTGGGATAATGGTTAAATCTCCAGTCACCAATGGCAACCCTTAATTCACAGAGGGGGAGGAGTGGGGGAGGGGGAGGGGCAGGAAAGGGGAGGCAGAGGCAGAGGAATGTCCTGGTAAAACCATTTGAATTCTAAAGCCAGTCCCAATCTTTTGAACATCTCGGTTATTTTAAAGTGTAAATTGCTTTTTTGTTTGTTTGTTTAAATATACTTGCTTGTCCACTGAAAGAGTCTCTACTAAAAGAATGATGATGATGATGATGATGATGATGATGAATAAAGAGACAGAGTTTGAGCTAGCTAGATGGCAGCTCCAGATAACATCAGGATCTGTAACTAACTATAGGACAGGAGCTCAAAACAGAGGTGAAAAGCTAGAGATATATAATATTTATTTTAATTCTCTCTTTGGGTGTGGGGGCAATTGGTCAGAGAATATTTTTGAAAGAGATAATTTTAGAACATCCAGGATACTCTATAATTTAATTTTTAGTAACTAAATGGGATAAGAATAAAAACATTTTACAAATAAAACTAAGATTAGCTAAGAATTGCATTAACAGGAGTAATACAAAATTAATAAAATAAACATATACAGAAACACACATATGCACCAGTATGAGAGGCAGTTTTACAGCATAGACTGGCTAGATGCCAGTGTTTGAATCATGGACAAGCAATTTAACCCTTCTGTACTTCAATTTCCATATCTACAATATAGGGTGGATTTGAAAATTCAATGACTTAAGTATTTAAGTGCTTTACTGTATAAATTCTTAAATAGTAATAAGTGCACAACACAGTTAAGTACTATATAAATACTGATTATTTTTATTTATTTGGGATTTATTTGATAAAAACAATTCCCTATGTGATTTACCTTTATAATTTCATATTATTTAGATTAATATTAAATTAGTTTGCATTTCCTCATCATACATTGAATGGAAGGATGGAAAAATAATCTCAGATATTCTAAATGGTTTAAAGAAAATTAATTTGAAACTGAACGGTCTATATACAGAACAAATAAAATATTCAATAGATCTCTTTATAATAAAAATCTATAATACTGAAAGATTTAAATTTTAAAAATGTATACTACTATGACATTTAAATTATTAATTATCCTTTCAATCATCTTTTGGATGCTGCTCACTCATACTTTTCTATAGGTTGGTTTGTTTTTATACCCTTATCATCAGTCTATGATTTACTGACTTTTTTAAAATATGCTTTATTGATTATGCTGTTACAGTTGTCCCAATTTCTTTTCCCTCTTCTCCCCTCCACCCAGTGACATCCCTCCCTCTAGTCATCCCCCCCCACCTTAGACCATGCCCATTGGTTGTGTATAATAGTTCTTCTCAACATCTTCCTGTCTACTCCACTCCCTCCTACTATGCTTAATTCCTGTACCATCTCCCTCCCTTTCCCCCTTCTCCCTCCCCACTGACCTCCCCCCAAAATGTTCCCCATGCCTATAATTCTTTTCACACTCTCGTTGCCTACTTAGTTTGCCTTTGTTTCGATTCCCTAGCTTCTGTTGTTGGTTGTTGTGATACAGTTTTCATTCTAATGTTCATAGTTTTGATCCTCTTTCTCCTAAACAAGTCCCTTTAACATTTCATATAACAGTGGTTTGGATCTGATGAACTCCTTCAGTTTTACTTTGTCCTGGAAGCACTTTGTTTGTCCTTCTATTCTAAATGACAGCTTCACTGGATAGAGTAATCATGGTTGTAGGTTTTTGCTTTTCATTACTTTGAATATTTCTTGCCAGTCCCTTCTTGCCTGCAGAGTTTCTTTTGAGAAATCAGCTGAGAGTCTTATGAGGACCCCTGTGTATGTAATTTCCTTCTTCGCTATTTCTGCTTTTAAGATTCTCTCTTTATCCTTAATTTTTGACATTTTGATTATAATGTGTCTTGGTGTGGTTCTCCCTGGGTCCAGTTTTTTTGGAACTCTCTGTGCTTCCTGGATCAGTAAGTCTATTACCTTCCCCAAGTTAGGGAAGTTCCGCTTCATTATTTTTTCACATAATTTTTCCATTTCTAGTTCTTCTTCTTCACCTCTGGCAACTCTATGATTCGGATATTGGCCTGCTTATAGCTGTCTGATATGTTTTCTGAGCCTCTCCTCATTTTCCTCACTTCTCGTTTCCTCTTTCTGCACTGGTTGACTGTTCCTTCCCGATGTTCCGATTTGTTGATTTGATCTCTAGTTTTCTTGTCCTCACCTCTAGTTTCGTATGTGTTTTTGTTCATTTCATAAGGCTAGCCTTGGATCCCTCCCTGTCTTGTTTAAGATCTGCTGTTAGGTCTGTAAGCATTTTTATAAACAAAGCTCTGAACTGTGCCTCAGAAAGATTTCCTATCTGCTGCTTCGTTAGATTAGAAATTTGCTGTCTGGTCAGCTGCATCACTGGGACCTCTTTCATGATCTGTGCCATCCTGACCATTTTGTGTTTACCTTTGCTTCCTGGGTAGGGTTGTCACACCTCCTATGCTATAGGGGGCAGAGCCCCATGCACTCATCACAACTAGGTGACCCGCCTCATCAAGCTGTGGTGTTTTCTGCGGGGGTGGGGTCCAGGATGGATTCCTGCTGTTCACGCTCCACTGAGAGACCAGGAGCTTCCGCCTCCATCCCCACCCTCTCCGAGCCTCACCGTCCCCACCCTCTCCGAGCCTCACAGTTCAAGGCAATGGAGGTCTGCCTTCCCTGGCTTTGGAATTGCAAGCTGATGGGTCTGGTCTGCAGGCAGGGGTGCTCTGCAGGCGCTTCTCGCTTCCCCTTAAATATGGGTGTCTGTGCTTACCTCTGTCTTGCCTCCATCGCTGCTGCGGACAGTACAGCTTGACCTCTCCTCCCTGGCTTCGCCCCTCCTATCTGTCCGGATGAGCACACTTCTTTATAACTTCATACGTTGGACTTCCATTTACTTTCTGGGACTTCTGGTTATTGCTGGTTTTGCGATAGTTGTAGTCCTTCTTAGTTGTGGAAGGAAACAGAGTGTGTCAGTCTGGGCCTCCATCTTGGCTGGAAGTCTCCTGTGTTTGTTTGCTTCTGTATCCCAGACAGAACTGTTGCTCCTGTTACATTGTAAGGGACGGAGCCTTAGGTGTTCGTCAGTAACAGGCGACCTGTTTCACCACATTGTGGCGTTACATGCAGGGGAGGGAACTGAGAAGGAACACTGCAGCTTGCCCAGCACTCGCTCCTTTCCCAGGTACTTCTCCCACTTCCGCACCAAACTGCCGCCCCTCTAGCTGCTGCCCTGGCCATCGTTCCCAGAGTGGACGGTCTGCAGATGTTCTAGGACTATGGGGTCCCTTTAAACAAGTGGATTCTGCTGAGACACCGGCAGTTTCTGCCTCCGCCCCAACCCCCACTGGTTTGTATAGTCAAAAGCAATGAGGCTTGGTTTTCCCCAGTGCTGGGACAGTGAGCTGCTCTGGTGAGGAGCTGGGAACGTTCCCCAGGTGCCCCTCCTGACTTTTTAAAACATGTTAACTGCACTTTCAGCTGGTCGGCCGGCTGATTCTGGTGCGGCTGCTGCCACCACCACACTGTGTCCCCTCAGCCCGGGCTCCGCCCCTCCTACATGTGTGGATGAGTATTTCTTCTTTATATCTTTGTTTGCTGGATTTCCGTGCACTTTGATTTTCTGGAACTTCTGGTTGTTTCTAGTTTTGAGGTAGCTGTATTCCTTCTTTGTTGTGGAGGGAGATGCAGCATGTTTGTCTACGCCTCCATCTTGGCCATAAATTCTCTTCTATAGTTTTTAATAGCCCTATAATCTCCATTATCCACTGAGTCCCACAATACTAAAAATATCATATAATGTATTACCCAAACCAGGACACTTTTGAGAGTAAAAGGAAACCTGTTAATAATTTTATGAGAACAACAGGCATAAATCATAGCAATCTAGGACATATATGAGTATCATAACCAAGTTCACCCCCTGCCCGTCAAGGACATAGGTCACGTAAGCTTTTAGCTATTCTAATAAAACTAATTCTTGATACTAGGCCAATGATGGACAATTATTTGACTATTTCCTCTCCCAGACAATGCATGTACTTCAATATTTAGCTTAACACACATATGATAAGCATCTTTGTAAGACAAAGGAATAATTATGACACAAAAGGCTTTTATTAGCACCAATAAATCAGTGACTACAGCCCTAAATGTGGGAAAACTTCCCTGAGAGGGAGAATCGCAGAAAAGTGCTAGGACAGTTAATGAGGAAACTTTCAGAAATCCAATTTGTATGTTTTTAGAGATCTAATTTACATAAATCCCTGGGTAATGTTAACGAGATATTAAAGAAATGTGCTGTCCAATCATATCCTTAACTATAACAGCTTATTCTAAATCTAGTATACTTTAGAACTGAGATAGTGTGGACCATAATGGCAAATTCATTTCAACAAAATAACTACCCTAAAAAAATTTTCCAAATGTTTGTTTTGTTATATAAGTACATATAAGTTGTCTATAAGAAACCTGGCAATATTAAATATAAAGTAAATCAAAGTATATTATTAAAATTAATTTCAAAAACAATTTCTCCTGTACTTACCATGAAAGACAATTCAGAATACAAAAGTATTTTCATCAGTAAAATTAAATTATCATCAGTAAAAAATAAAAATTATGATAAACATATTTTATCTAAAGATACCCCCACCCCAATTTCTTAGAATAAAAAGAGACAAATATTTAAACTGTGTTTTTTAAATTTGAAAATGATTGCTTTCTTCAACTACAGAAAAGGAAGAGGAAGTGATTATAAATCCTTAGAGAAGCAATAACAAATATAATAAAAATCACACGCTTTGCAATAATATAATGCATTTACATACATACACACTTAGAGTTCCAGATCTGTGATTCTAGTGTGAAAAATAAGAATGGAAGATGTTCAAAAATAAATTAAAGAACAAGCTAAATCAAATTAAAAGAAGACAAAACTTTAATATTTGGTCAGCAACTTCTCTACTAGTAAGATGGCAATGTAAAGAGCCAAAGTATATCTGCTGATTAATAGGACTACTCAAACTAAATTATCCAGGAATGAACAGAGCCCACAATACAAATCTAATAATTCTAAATCATTCAGTGTCCATGTTTTGAGACTCTGAAGTTATAGAATAAAGAAATTGTGTGTGGGCAGAGGGTTATAGAGAAAGAGAAAACTGGTGTTACAGCATATACACTAATAAGATACAAAGAACAAGAAAAAGGTTTCATTATCAAGTGGGAAAATTTATCTTCCGAGTTCCATAACAGAAAGGTAAACCAAGTTAATTGTAAAATTCAAACTTCATTCAAAAAAATAACATGTTTATATACATGATTTGGAATCTGTTTTTCACATTCACTGATAATGAGGTTATAACAGTTTCAACTTTAAATGACTTTTGGAAAATATACACTGTGTGAAAGAATTTTCCAAAATACACCTATGGTCCTTGCTAATTTAAACCCAAAACTTAGCTCATCTTCACTTGGAATAACTTTATTCTACCAAACAAAATTAAAATATTAAATCATATATGCTAGATGATGGAACTAGGCAACCAAATGGATCAGGTATTCCTAATATATTTCTATTAACTATTAGGGAGATCAATTTAGCATATTTTGCCACCAAAATAATTACACTTTAGTTTACACTTTTATATTAAGGTAAAAAATAATTATACTGAAAATTATAGATTCACCAACTGAATCATAAATGGATTTTCATTAGCGATGTATTTTCACACTTATGTAAATAGGAGAAGAACAACTGTGAAAGCCTAAGAATTTGAACAAGGTACTTCCTGGATCAACATTCAAAAGAACTACTTCTAATGAGAACATTAAAATTAATTAATTACCTGTAAGATAACAATAGCATTTTCTACGGAAAGCTCATCTGATGGTAGGCCTTCACTTTTCCAAATTAACTGCTCACTTTCAGTACAAAGAAATCTCCTTAGATCAAATTCTGAAAAGTTAAAGATATCAATAATATTGTACCTCACTATAACAACCTGTCCTTGACAAGGGGAAACAACTGTTTCAAATATACTCATGCAAAGATCTCATAACCATCTTTAATAGTAAATCCATTCTTCCCCATTTAACACCAGAAGCTAAGGGAAAAATAAGCTTTAAAAAATGCAAAGAAATGGAACTCAGTTAAGTTATATTTTATCTATTAAATGAATGTAACACAACCATAATGATTTGTGAAAACCATAAAATTCACAAGGAATTTTGCAGTTCCTGCATCTTATCTTAAGATATGGAATTACAGTAAAAATTAAAATAATAAAATGTTTAACTATATTCATAAAATATCAAATATAATTCAGTGGTTTCAGTTTCATTGAGTGATTTTAGGACTAGAAGAATTGTTGTAACAAAATAATTCTTAGAACATTTGTAGAATTCAGCAAATCTAATGTAGCTACAGTATGTTTTAACTTATACTTTTTCCCATTTAAAAAAAGTAAAAGACAGAAACAAAAATATACATGTTTAGTATAATGAAAATTCAAATTCATGAAAAGCTAAATACAAACTTTCAAGACAAGCTGATTTGGTCCACTCTTCCAAACAGGTTTTTCTCAGACCCTCAGGAGCAGCAGAAAGATATGTAATAAATGCAGCAGCTAGTTGAGCTCTTTTAGGAAGAGTAGCTAAATCCTCTGTTATCTCTGCAACCTGAAAAAAGAGAGAATGATGTATAAATATGTTATAACATTGAAAGAAATGACAGCTTCAAAATTAAGAGTTTTGACTGTAGGGAAAAAAAATCATTTATGGGTTAAAAGTAATAACCCCTGTCTTGAATACAATTGTCAAAATGTAAAAATATCAACAAGATCTTCAATCCTGCTGATAGTAAACAAATGTGTAAAATCCCAATATTTGTAAAGATAAACATATTTTGTCATTAGAAGTTCCTAAGGATTTTAACAAAAGCAGAAACATTATCATAATCATAGTTAAATATGTACTATGAATTAGCATCACTTTGTAAAATATAATTAAGACACAGAGAGTATGAACAAAGGCACAAAACAAAGATAAATCATTGAGACACATCAGTTAAAAGCATAATGTGGTTAAAGCATAAGCTTGAAGAGAAAGAACAGCAATACAGAAGTAATGAAAAGAGAGAGGTAGAGGGACTAGAGGGAGAAACACTGTGAAAGGTATCACATGCCATGTGAAGGAGCTTCTATTTTAACCTGTGGTAATTATGAGCCATTGAAAGTGGCCATGACTGATGTTATGGAGACTGGGTTTTAGAAAGATAATTAAATTGATAAATGAAGAATAAGCCAATTAAATGGTCAGATAGAAGTGAGACAGGAGAATTCAGGAGAAAAAGAATTGGCATTAAGGAATTAAGGATAGAAGACAAATATGAGAGACGTTTGTAAATGAATTATGACAAGTAAACAGGAAGAGTCTAAGACATCCACATGTTTTTAGTTTTGATGCCCAGAAGAAAGATGCCTATGAGAGCTAGGAAATAAAAGGAACTTGGGCTGGAAAAAATAAAATATGTTAATTTAGACATAGTATGTTTGAGTTCCCAAGACAGTTAAATACAAATACTAACATATAGTTGGAAATATGAATTTAAAACTCAGCAATCTAGAAATATAGCTCTGGTCAGCATCATAGTTAAGGTGACATTCTTCTGGATGAAACAACTCCAGAATAGTTGCAAAGAAAGGAGCTGAGAGAGGGAATACTGAGGCTAATCATATTATTGGTGGAGCAGATGAGGAGAATGTGGTGAGGGAGGGAATCTATCTGGTTAAAGAGAAGCAAGCAAACAAACAAAAACATGAGACAACACTTTAACAGGGTATTTCAAGAAGAAATAAATGGCCAACTGTGTCAACTCCTAAAATTACTATCCAGGTAAAGAGAAGTTTTAAAAAATATTTAAAGAATCCTCCATCTTCCATCAACTTTTCATCCCTAATCTCCCACTCAACAGCACAAATAAAAAAGAGGAATAGGTTGCTATGTCTAAAATCCATTCATATAAAGATACCTTGCTTAAAGATTAATTTAAATAACAGCCATTAATATCTAGATCATTCTCCTAAGCCAGCTCAGTTAATGAATATTTCTCTTCTTATTTTAACAAATACATTATAAATTTCCTGTATTTTAAGAAAGCCCTTTTATGATGTTTCTCTCTTAAACAAACCTGAGCATTCCATCTCTTGTGTTCTCTATCAAGCTGACTAAGTAAGACCTCTGCAGCTTTAATTGTTTCTTGTGCTTTGCTCACTTCAGCTTCAAGCTTGGCCGCCTCTGAAGTCCTGCTCTGAAACCTATGAAAATATTAAAGGCAAAAAAATTCAAGAGATTGGAATAAATTATCCTTAGGTAGTAAAGCAAAGTTATTCATATGAGAATTTAATTAATAATAATAATACATATATATATATATATATATATTAGTGTAAATTTCTCACAGGGCATTAATCTATTGTACAAATTTCTCCATATGACATACAAGACCCTGTCATAAGATTGATTCAATTTCTATTTGCAGGTATATTCATTCTATTCCAGTCGAACAAAACTATATATAAACATCTGAGCAATTATTTATTTTCAGGAAATGCTCTACCCTTCATCTGCTGTGCTCTTCTGCAGGATGTTCCATTTTCCTAGAATACCTTCTACCCCTTTCCTTAGCCCTACCTTACTCCTCACTTTATTCCCTTAAATATTATATCTAGCTATCTAAAATATAAGTAAAATTTTTAAATCCACTTCAAATATCCAGTCGATTATATATATTCTCTCCCTACATGCCCATTCACCAAAATGTAAAATTTTAAAAATTATTTTCTTAAAATTATCTGTACAAATTAATTTTGCTAAATATAATAGTAATAATCCACATGATTACTTAGTCCTTCAACAAATACTTTAAGTAGGTACTTACGTATGGAAACTTATATCCAAAAAGATTTGTTAGCAGAGGATCTAAAATTCACGTATGTGTCTGATATCAAGTTCCATGAACTTTATAGTACATTTGATTGCCTCTTTACATGCTCTTTTCCTTCTTCCCTTAGACATAAAACTCTAGACCTCATATACCCAATATAGTAGCCACTAGCAACAGGTGGCTACTTAAGTTAAAATTAATGAAAATTACATAAAATTTGAGATTCAATTCCTCAGTTATATTATCTACATTCCAAGTTCTCAATAGCCACATATCTATCATTAATGGCTACCATAGAGGAGAGCAGAGATTATAGAACATTTCCATGAATTCATAAAGTCCATCGGACACACTGCTCTAGATGTGGAAACAGAAGCTACACCACTGTTGAACTCAACAGTTCATACTACACCTTGTACATTGTTTTGTGATAAATATTTGTGCAATTAAATTGACTTGCATATTTCTGTAGAAGTTGTATGAAAATGGCAAATGTCTTCTAAATGTGGTAAAATTAGGACTTAGAAATTGACAGCTCACACTTAACTTTTTCAACTCCCTCATCTTTGTAAATATACAAAATAAGATTTTCCCTCACAACCTAGAGTCAATAAATCTTAATTAAGAATCCTGATAAATAACTGCATTTTAGCCAGAATTCATTCATTCTTGATAATGACTCTAAAGTGGAAAATGCCATTCTGTTGTACTTAAAATTAAAATTCTGAAGTTTTTCATAATCATCTTTACAAGATATCAGTAGTACTTTGTAGTGATTAAAAACAGAAACTTTACATACAGCGTTAGACAAATCTAGACTCTAATGCTAGCTTAGTAATTTACTAACTGCTCAACTTAGGCAAAAATAGCATTTTTAATCTTTAGTTTTCTAATACATAAAATGGAAGAATATCTACCTTTCAGTATTAAGTACTAAAAAAATAAATACATAAAGTCCCTAGTACAACACCTGACACATGCACAAATGAAAACATTGCTACCATATGCCAATCACTCAATACTGGAAAATGAACTGAATATTAAGTACTGATTCTGAGCATATGATATGAAAAAGAATATACTATTTTTCTTATACTTCTGTAATTATACCCAGAAGAAAATGAAGTGATTTTTTCCCCATATTTCTAACTTAAAAATAAATTCAGCAGTATTGAAAACACTAAATTTATGAGTTCAAGATTTTCTTTCTGGGTTTTTTTTTTTTTAAGTAAATATATAAATATAGATAATTATTTCCTGACTACATATAGAAAAAATTCATAGTTCATAGTCTGATGAATTTCTTTCTTGGTACAATAATTTCTATTTCTTCCTTAAGAAAAAAAGGAAATGAGCCCTGGCTGCTGTGGCTCAGTGGATTGAGCGTTGGCCTGCAAGCCAAGTGTCGTTGGTTCGATTCCCAGTCAGGGCACATGACTAGGTTGCACGTCAGGTCCCCAGTTGGGGGTGCAAGTGAGAGGCAACCACACAGTGATGTTTCTCTCCCTCTCTTTCTCCTTTCCCCTCTCTCTAAAAATAAAATAAACAAACAAATAATTTTTTTAAAAAAGAAAAGAAAAAAAGGAAATGTAACATACCACTTGAAAAAAATGTGTTTACAGAAAAAGTTTTAGTTTCATAGAACTGAAAGCAAACAGTAACATATACTATATTTAATTGCATATTGTAGTCACCTCTGTGGTTTTGCTTTCTACTGTTTGTTACACCTGTAGTCAACCACAGTCCAAAAATATTAAATGAAAAATTCCAAAAATAAATAATTCATAAATATTTAATGTGAGCCAGTCTGAGTAGTATGATGATATCTTATACCATCCAGCTCTGCATGCCCAGGAAGTGAATCATCCCTTCTTCCAGTGTCTCCATGCTGTAGTACACACTACCTGCTGCTAATCACTTAGTGGCCATCTGGGTTATCAGGCTGTCACAGTATCATGGTACTGTGTTCAAGTAACATTATTTTACTTAATAGTGGCCCCAAAGCACCAGTTCAGATACACCAAAGAAAAGCTAAAAAGTGCTGGTTTAAGTGAAAATGTGAAATTTCTCTACTTAGGAAAGAAAAAAAAACGTCATATGCTGAGGTTCCTAAGATATCTGGTAAGAATGACTCTTCCATGCATGAAATCGTGAAAAAGGAACAAAGAAATTCATGTTAGTTTTGTTAATTCATCTCAAACTACAAAATATATGGCCACATTGCATGGTAAATGCTTAGTTAAAACAGAAAAGGCATTAAATGTGTGGGTAGAAGACTTGAAGAGAAAACACACTCCGATTGACGGCAACATGTTACAGCAGAAAGCAATTGTATATGAAGACATCAACAATGGGGACCCCTGAAACTAGTGACCACATTCACATAACTTTTATTATGGTATATCGCTATAATTGTTCTAGTTTATTTATTATTGTTCATACTTAATGTACCTAATTCAATAAATTAAGCTTTATTAGAGATATGTGTGTTTAAGAAAAATATATAATATAAATAGGCTTCAGCACTATCCACAATTTCAGGCATTAATGGGGGTCTTGTAACATATTCCCCTGTAGATAAGGGGGGACTACTGTATGCTACGTTTCCTAATCTTTACATTTTTAACAGAAAAATGTTCCCACATTTGTAATAATTCCCATAGTAATATCTTCTATCCTACACTAAATAGCAATCACAGGAACTCAGAGGTACATGAAAGGTTTTAAGATTAATAATATTCACAAATGGTCCTTAAATTTGAGTACAATATTAGTACAGAAAATATTTTTTCAACACCAAAAAGGACAAAGTTAAAAGAATAAATTTTTTAAAATGTGATTATACACCCTCATGGAAGATTATAGAATAGCATCATCTGAAAGAAAGAAGTCTAAATTAAGGTCAAAACAATAAAGAAGTAGGAATACCAAATGTAAACACTTTCAGCATTAACTCATTTATTTATTGTGCTCAATTTTTCAATGCTTAAGAATAAATATATATTTATATAGTAATAACTATTCCAATACAGACTTAAAATATTTTTGTTCTTATCATAAAAACATTTTTAAAAAATAAACCTTTTATATTATTTTATACCTTTCCCAATGTTTATGATAAATGAAAAGTAAAAATAATAATTATAACAGATTTTCAAAATTACAAGTAGTTGCAGTATGTTTTCAAAATATCCAAAATACATTATAAAACTTAACTTACTTCTCTTTGAGTTCTGATACTTTTTGACCAACAGAATTAAGAAGTTCTTCTAATTTCCTTTTTCTGTCTTCAGTTTTCTTCAAATTTCTAAAATATAACTCAGTTTTATAAAAGTCATCTCATTTTAGATATCAACAAAATGCAGCAACAGCACCTTAAAATGTAATCTTGCAGTAAATAAATGACAATGAAAACTGCCAATTATTCAGTAGTCACAACAACTTATAATTTGATGTGAAAAGCAATGTTAAAATTAAAAGTGTATCCTGACTTAACCATACCATTTCGAGGTGTATATTTAAAAACACTCATGTGTGTAGGTTTCTGGATAAAAATGGTAAACATAGATAAATGGTAAACATTTATCTACTATCTTTTCTAAAAATTCTATCAAATGAAACCAAGGGAATTTAAAAGAAGGTGACTGGTTGCAAGAAAAGAAGCTAAAAGAATTCTAAAACGCTCAGGAAATGTAGATAACATGTACCTCTGAAGATAAGAGAGCTAAACACAGAGGACTGTTTAATAGTTGATACTATAAAGAGTTTGACCTCAGACTGCCTCCCCGCAGTGAGCATGGACTATCTATCTTCTTAACACAATCCTGGAAGTCAAACTTATACCCTCATCCATTCCTACCCACACTGCAAGCAGAAGTATGAGGGTTCTTCTAGAGAAATGACTGACCTCTTCCCCTCAAAATACCCACAAACATTGAGAGGTTGCTATCAAATGGCCAGGGCACACATACTGGTAGGCATTTGTGCATTGCACTATCTCCTAGAGGGTTTGTCAAAACACAGACTACAAGGCCTCACTGCCCCCTACTCGCCGTGCATCTGATTCAGTAAGTATGACTGTAGCTCAAAAACGTGTACTTTTAACAAGTTCCCAGGTGATGTGGAGGCTGCAGGTTCAGGAACCATACTTGGAGAACCACCACAGTAGAAAAGGCCTTCACAGTTGTGAAATCAAACTATTTCTAGCCTAGTGTTCCACAGTTGTGAAATCAAACTATTTCTAGCCTAGTGTTCTAAACCCAGCCCAGATAGATCATTTTAGACATTGAAAGATCTCAAAATACGTTTAATCCCATTTACACTTTCTTCAGAAGCTAATGTGGAGAAGGCACTCTAGAAGAAGAAGGACTAAACTAAGAAAGAGAAAGGCAAGGGCCCATAATAAAAGAATACAACCAGAAAACAGACAAATTCCAGAAAAATGGTGAAGAGAAGTCTAGAGAACAACTAATCCACAATGAAATAGAAGGACAAAAGGTTCTAGGATAGGTAACACTAAGAAAAATTAAACAGAACACAGATTCTGAATATGTTTTAGGGTCTGAGAGGAATACCACAAATAAATATGTGAGATGTAAACAGAAAAAAATTACCAGTTAAAAACTGAGGTAATTATTAAGAATAACAAAGAGGTATACAAGAAGGGAAATATACTCATAAAACATATGTCTCAGCTGTGAAAAATTTATGTAGTCAAAATAATGTACAAATTTAACATGATTTAACACAAAAATGTCACAAAATTACATTATGAACTTTAGGAGGCTAAAAATCTCCTTGTCTAGAGTAAGAACAATGTCAAACACTGAACAATCAAGAACATAACATACCTCTTAGTCTGCAGAGAACAAATGAGATAAAATACTATGCTGACCTAGTAACAGCAAATTGAGATTTTTAAGACCCAAAAATAAATGGTTAAATTTTACTCCTACATGCCCAGACAATGTTCTAGAAAATACATACTAAACATTTGCTAGAACTTAAAAGGTGAAAACATATATAAAAGTCCTAACTTCCCAAAACCTACTACTTTTTACTTTGATATTAACCCTTTACAAAACTTTAGTTCTTTCTAAGAAAAGGTATACTGACTTCTTCTTCCAACAACAGAATAATGGTAGGAAAAAGAAAGTGATTGGTTCTTTCTATATCCATCTAATTGGCTTTCCTTTTCTTGGTCTGTAGACAAGAAATTCTAAATAAATCCTAATAATATAACTAAGTTATCAAATTGTTGGTAATAAGTAGAGGTTAGAATTGTTTTTATTTTATACGTCACTTACAATTCTAATCCTGCCTGTTCGGTTTCCAAAGGCTGAATTCGTTCCAAGACGTGGGAATACTGCACATTTGCTTTAACCCAGGCAGCTAAAGGAGCAGCTGCAGTACTGGCACGCTTAGCATTCTGAAAAACCCATCAGAAGTTACCCAGCATATTAATATAAAATAAAAGCCAAGTTAATTCTAGTATATTACTTAAGTATTTATTTAATAAATTATACTCCAAAAGGAAGGTTTTGGTTTATAGTTCAATGAAAACAAAGAAAATTGCTATTTTTGATTAAGGTACTCCTTACTTTTGCTTCAAAATCTTTTTGAACCTCATATAGTGATGTTTTATTGACATATTATGTGGTCTATTTGTCACATTAATAACGAGTATGTGTTTGTCCACAACAATGTCCAAGCATCAATTCTCTCTCTTTTCTACATAAGATATATCTTTATTAAATAAAAGCAATTTTCAAACCATGGTTACTAGTGTAACAGAAGATGTACAAAACATTTTGCGTAAGGGGTCTAAAAAAAAAAAAAACCCAGAATCATGGAATTTAAACTATTCACTGAAATTAGATACAAGTATCCTAATACAATTATATAACAAGTACACAGGAAGAACTAAAAGCATACTAAGCAAGTTAAAACATGATAGGCTAAGAACTTACCACTGACAGTTTTTTTTAGACTCTGAGATTCAAAAACCATTTATGATAATAAATATGCACCCCCCACCTCCATCCTGGATTCTAGTTTACATAATTTTGCTGGTTAATGCTTTCTACTTGTAATATGTATAGCTTATTTTTAAATTTTAGTTACTAGATAATCTAAGTAATTGATAATAACTCATTACTTTTTAATAAGAATATTATATAGTATGAAAAGAAAATTTATGGCATAATTCTTAAAAATTACCTTTGGATCAAAAGATCCTTTATTTTTAAAAAGAAGCTCTTCAACACTCTCTCTTATTTCCTTTGGAATATTTCGTGCATCAAAGGTTGCTATGTCTTCTCTCACACCTCTTTTTGCAAGAAAACTAAAATTAAAGCACATTACTTCAAATGAAGTTAAATAAAATTTGTTATTTCTTACAAAAATATCAACAAAATGGTTATGCAATAGTTTTAATTTATTAGCTAACAAAAAATAGGGGACTGAAGTATGTAAGCTTCAAATAGACTATCCATTTTATTTTTAATAAACAAGAAAGAGCTCCAAAAAGATGCACAACAGTATTCCTAGTATTCTTTGAACAACCTGGTGCACTGAAATACAGGAATTATAATCCTGTTATTCTGCCCACATCCTTGTATGTGAATTACTGGCTACTCTTATGTTCTAGGACATGTAAGAAATTTTTCTGCTTTCTAAGATTGGTATTTAAAGTGTTCTCTGAACCTAAAACTCCTCTCCCATCTCCAGATAGAAAAGAACTTTACCATCAACCTAAATCCTAAAATGGAATTGAATACTACAATAACATTGCTGTAATATAAAATCTGAAGCTGCATTATTGCATATTTGTTACTCCCAGTCTTTCGCAGTATACATTTCTCTTGAATTATTTATGGGGTTCTCACCTCTCTGTCTCTGCCAAGAGTGCAAGATGCTCTCTGTACTGTGTAAGGAGCAAATAATCCAAATTATATTAATTGAGAAATTCTTCAAGATCTTAAGGCCTTCCTATTCTCCTCTTTTGACACTTTTAAAAATAACTTACGGAGGAAGAAAAATATAGATCTAGATATATGTTACATAGAAAATCTTGATATATCAGGGCGAACTATACAACTAGGCAGTTAGGTGAAGTTTGGTTTGAGAAACAATATAACAAACATTTTAAAATGTTAATATAAAGGAATGTATAATTCACTGAAAATAATAATTTTTCACAAATCCAAAAACTTACCTTTTCATGCTCACCCAAGACATATCAAAGATACCCATCAACCTTAAAACTCCTTCAAGAATGTCTCTGATTACATCAGGTGGCATACGCAGTGAGCGAATTTCTGAAAGAGACTCCGGCTTAATATTTCCAACGGCTAATTTCGCTTCATTCACTAGAGGCTAAAAGACAAAACAGAACCAGAGACATGGAAACATGGAACAGAAGGGCAGCTGCCATAGAAAATGGGAGAGCGTGGAAAGAAGGGGAGGGGACTAGTTAAGAATATGTATGTTGACCCATGGACAATGGTGTGGGTACTGACTGTAGGGGTGGGGGGCGCTGGGCGGAGGAGGGCAGAAGGGGGAAAGCTGGGACAACTGTAATGGAATAAACAATAAAAATAAATACATAAACAGATAAATTGACAAAAAAGGATGTTTTTATTTCAAAAGATATACATAAAAATTATTAATTCATCAAAATTATCAAATATTTGTAATTTTTAATAAAAATGACTATAGTTACTGACATGCTTTATCTTCCTATAGCAAAGTGCTTTAAAACACATAAAGTACAAAATGTTCACGTTGAGAAAGTAAGAGTCCTTGCCACCATAACTGCAACTTCTAATCTTACTTTGTTTTGAGACAAGTTTCCATTTTCAAGGCTCTTTACATTCTAGAACTAGTTAGTAATTCAGTCCAATCTCTAAGGTTTGTCTTAATTTAGCCAAAGCACATTTTTCCTCTACATTCAAACAACATGATTCAAAGAAAACAAAGATTATTTTTTAACTATGATCAGTTAATTTCTTACTTCTCCTGGGAGACTTTCCTTCTTGCTTCTCTTTTACAGATAATATTTTAATTAGAGCCACATTTGCTAATACTATTAGAAAGTAACTTCAGCAAATAATGTTTAAAGTTTTATACACAACTGGTAGTCAAAAATGTAAATGGTTCTTATAATGTTTCCATTTTTAACTTACCTGTACTTCTTTCAATTCATCATCAATTTTGTTTTTTCTTTCTTCAATTTTAACAACTTCATCTGCTATTCTGAGCTTTAGTCTTTCAAGTTCTGTTTTTTGCTCACTAGCATCCTATAAAAATATGTAAATGGCATTCTGACAAATTTTAACGCACTCAATATTTAAAAGCATGATGTCAAAATATGAGTTACTTTTAAATAACATTTTCTATTAAATGCTTTTCTAATGTTGACATGTTAATTTCTACAGTGCCTGGGAAACCAATGCTACAATTTATCCTGTATTTACTATCAGAAAGTTCCTATGTTTTATTTAATTTTTTTGAACAGCAAAGCACTAAATGCTTATTATATAAAAACCAAATGAGTCAGATATGCATAAACTAGAAAATGATCATAATACACATTTAACACTTGCAACAAACGACCCAGAGAGGTTTAGTACTATTATGCTCATTTCATAAATGAGGAAACTAAAAATGAAGTCTTCTATAATTACAATAGTAGAGAGTAGTAATTCTTAGAGACTATATTATATTAAAAGTTTGTGTTTCTATACCTTATTTTAGAAAACAATTGAAATCATGACAATAATTCGCTGGCAAATATATGAACAAAGTTAGTAAAACTTCAAAGAAGACTAAATTATATACTAATAACACATGAATTCTTTGCTCATGAATGCAAAAGCAAGGGTCCTACATATATAAAAATGCTTTAATACTGTGAATGTTTGTATTTGGTTTATTTATACTAACAGAAAAACCAAAGAGGCAATTTGTCAAAAAACCTGTCAAAAGCCCTTGTAACAGTGGTTCTCAACCATATTATAATCATTCAGGGAGCTTCAAAATTAGCACCTAGTGTCCTATTGCCAAATATGTTGATATACTTAGAATCTGGTTGCAACTAGGGCACAGATATTTTTTTTAAAGACTTCCCGGTGGTTCCAACTTATAGCCAAAACTGACCATCACTGAACCAACCAAATTTTTCTTATATCCCACTCTTATCTTCAGGTACCTTACACCATCATCAGCTCAATCGAATTTTTACATTCCACAAGCACCTCTACCTTTGTATCTCAGCTACAATTCCTAAACAGGGAAAGCATTTCCTCCATTTCCACAAATCAAAATTATCCTTAAAGGCCCAGCTGCTGAATTTCTTCTATTAACATTTTCTTCTAATTGAAGTTATCCTTTTGTGAGTTCTAATTGCATTTAATTTATACTTTCCTTATGTCACAAGCTTTAGAAGTTGCAATTTGGTATTTAAGCTGTCTTTCTAGAGTGTACTTTTATTTTTCTTTTAACAAAATAACAAACAGAAATGTCTGCTATTTACAATTAAGCAAAATTAACTTAGGAGATGCACACTGATTCTTCTGTCAGGCAATACAACTAACTACAATGTTAGAAAAATGTCTTCTTAGAATATTCCAGAGAAAAAAGTATTAAAGCAATGTATATTACTAATATTCACTGGTCTGAGAGAACACAAGCACACGTAGTGTTGAATATTTTTTTTGTAAATATACAACTATTAACAGTATTATATTTTAGCCTTCACTTTTTTCATATTTCAAATTATTCTTTAAAGGTAAGAAGCATTTGACAGGTATTTTTAACATTCAAATTGACTTGCTGTTTTAAATAAATATTTATATTAATTTAGTTCCAAATTAACCTGAGAAAAAAATTATGCTAAACTTTTAAAGTATGAAAATTACATTTGATTTTCTGATATATTACTTATCAGGTCAGAAACTCAATAAAATTATCTTGGAAACACTGAATGTGTACATAACCATCAATATCTGGAAATATTACTGCCTTTGAAAATTTTCTGTATGCCAATGAATTAATTTTGATGTATCAGGTGAAACGTCTTTTTGATTAAGTAATTCAAATCAGTCCAGATAACCATTTTGTGAAGCTCACAATATATAATTCCCCTTTCCATATTCAGATTTCCAATGAAGATGACCAGACAAAAAGAAAAGCCTTTTATGTTTATAGTGAGAAGAAAGCAAAATATAAAATGATATATTAAACAACCCTCCTGAGAAATAATATAACAGAGAGGAAAATGAGGTCCTGGCCAGGTGGCTCAGTTGGTTGGAGTGTCATCCTATGCAACTAAAGGTTGCTGGTTCAATTCCCAGTCAGGCAGTGCAGCTACCTAGTTTGTGGGTTCAATCCCTTGTTGGGGTGTGTTCAGGAGAAAGCTGATCCATGTTTTTCTTTCTTTCCTTTCTCTCTCTTTGCTTTCTTCCCTTTCCTTCCTTCTTCCTTCCTTCCTCTCTCTCTTCCTCCCTTTCCTTTCCTTCTTCCTTCATTTTCTTTCTTCTTCTTTCCTTCCTTCCTTCCATTTTCTGTCTCTCCCCCTCCCTCACTCGCTCTCCAAAATTAATAAGCATATCCTCCCATGAGGATTTTTTTAAAAACTCAGGACAAATAGGAAATACAGTTGACAAAATTTTTACGTGGACCAAAAATATAAAAAAGAAAACAGGTTGGAAGACAGGAAGCTCAAAGACAAAATAACAAATATTCCAAAAATTAAGAACAAAGATATAGTGGGAAATTATCAAGAAAATAATTTAAGGAAATTACCCAAACTGAAAAATAATAATAATAAGTTTTCAGGTGGAAAGAACCCACATGGTGTTCAGCACAGTGAACGAAAATAAATAAACCTAAATCAATGCAAATGTCATAACTTTCAGAACAAGGAAAACAAAGATATAAGAGATTTCAAAAGATTAAAAAAAAAAAACAGCTCACATCAAAAAGATTAGGAATTAAATAGCTTTGAATGTTTCAATAAGAACAATTGAAGATGGAAAAAATGTGACTATAACATCAATATCTGGAAGAAAACGTATCCCAATCTAGAGTACTATTCCCAGTACCCAACCAGCCAACCAAGGACAGAGCAGAATGTTCATATATGTGCAATCTCAAGATATTTCTCAAATATCCTTTCTCAAGAAGCTCTTGTAAAACAGACTTCACAGAAACAAAGGAGTAAACCAGGTGGTGAAGAAGTATGATCCTATAATGGCAGCTGTGACCAGGCAGAGAGCCATCCATTCAGAATGAAACTAGTCAGGAGACTACAAGAGAATGCTATAGGTGGCTGATGAAAATTATAGAATACCTGATGCTTTTTGAAGTCTCACCGAATTTTTTTTTTTTTTAAATAGGTAGTTCATGGACTCATACCACTACCCTTCGTGACTAGCAGAGACTGGCTGAAAGGTTACTTTTTCAGAGAAATTAAGTCAAAGAATTTCTGAATTTGGGATTGCCAGGCACAGTTAAAGACTAGGACAAGGCCCAATACTGAAAATAAGGGGATTATATTTTTTGGCGACTAATGATGCTATAATCATCTTTTCATGTGTTAACTGACTCTTCACATGTCTTCCTTCATAAAGAATATGTTTGAATCTTTTGCCCACTTTTAAAATTGGACTGTTGGGCTTTATTATTATCAAGTTAAAATACTTTCTATATTGTGGATACATGTAATTCATCAGATACGTATGTTCTAAATAATTTCTCCCAGTCTGCAATTTTCCTTTTAATTTATTTCAATGGGCAGTAGTTTTTAATTTTGATATAATCCAATATATCACTTTTTCTTCTATTTTGGTATTATATGTAAGAAATCTTTGCCTCACCCAACATTATAAAGATTTTCTATGTTTTCTTACAAAGTTTTATAACTTTATACTATATATGTAGATATATGATCCATATCAAGTTAATTTTCATTTAAGTTTTAAGGTAAAAATCTGGGTGTTTTTTCTCTTCACATGGATATATAAATATTCCAGCACCATTTTTTTTTTTTAAGGCTGTCCTTTCCCCATTAAATTGGTACTTTTGTATGAAATCATTGACCATGTATGTGCAAGTCTATTTATAGACTCCACAGTGCTCCAATGATCTATATCTCTATCGCTATACCAACAGTGCCTTGATTACTGTAGCTTTATAAGTACTTATATCATAAGTCTTCATATCATGTCTTCTAACTTTATTATTTTTAACAACTTTTGTGGCACTTAATTAAGATAGATGCTTTTTGAAGTCTTGTAAATACATGCTTTATATTAGTCTTGTAAATATTTTATCATTATTTTTGCAGTTATCCTCTTTTTTTAAAGTATATTTTATTGATTATGTTGTTACAGTAGTTCCAATTTCTTTTTCCCCTTTGGTCCACTCCACCCAGTACCTCCCTTCCCTTCAGCAGTCCCACCCCCCCTTAGTTCATGTCCATGGGTCACGCATATAAGTGCTTTGGCTTCATTCTTTCCTATATTATTCTTAACTTCCTCCTGTCTATTTTGTACCAACCAATTATGCTACTTAATCCCTGCACCATTTCCCCATTTCTCTCCCTTCCCCCTCCCAGCTGATAACCCTCCAGATGATGCCCATACCTATGATTATGTTCCTATTCTGGTTTACTTAGTTGGATTTTTTTTTTATTTTTTAGAGTCAGTCGTTGATAGTTGTGAGTTTTGTTGTCATTTTAGTGTTCATAGTTTTGATCTTCTTTTTCTTAAATAGGTCCCTTTAACATTTCATATAATAATAGCTTGGTGATGATGAACTCTTTTAGCTTTACCTTGTCTGGGAAGGACTTCATCTGCCTTTGCATTCTAAATGATAGCTTTGCTGGATAGAGTAGTCTTGGTTGTAGGTCCTTGCTTTTCATCACATTGAATACTTCTTGCCAGTCTCTTCTTGCCTGCAAAGTTTCTTTTGAGAAATCAGATGAAAGTCTTATAGGCACCTTTTTTCTTGCTGCTTTTAAGATTCTCTCTTTAACTTTCACCTTTGGCATTTTAATTATGATGTGTCTTGGTGTGGTCCTCTTTGGGTCTGACTTGTCTGGTACTCTCTGTTCTTCCTAGGCTTGTATGTCTATCTCCTTCACCAAATTTGAGAAGTTTTCCTTCATTATTTTTTCACATAAGTTTTCAATTTCTTGCTGTTCCTCTTCTCCTTTGGGCACTCCTGTGATTTGGATGTTGGCACATTTAAAGTTGTCCCAGAGGTTCCTAAGCCTCTTATCATCTTTTTCAATTCTTGTTTCCTCATTCTGTACTGGTTGACTGTCTTTTTCTTCCTTATGTATCAAATTACTTATTTGAACCCCCGTTTCCTTCCCTTCACCATTGGTTTTGTGTGGCTTTTCCTTCATTTCACTTAGCATAGCCTTCATTTCTTCCCTTACGTGTCTGCCATACTCAAGCATATCTGTCAAGCCTGTGAGCATCTTTATCACCTTTGTTTTGAATTCTGAGTCTGTTAGGTTGGCTATTTCCTTATCGCTTAGTTCTCCCACTGGAACTCTGACCCGTTCCCTCTTTTGAGCCATACTTCTCTGCCTCCTCATCTTGACAGGCTCCTGTGTTTGTCTGCCTCAGTGTCTTAGGTAGAGCTGTCGCTCCTGATATGTTGTAAGGGGCGGAGCCTTAGGTATTCGTCAGTACAGGGCAACACCTTTCACCCCGTTGTGGTGCTGTATGTGGGGGAGGAGTCAGAGAGGGAATAATGCTGTTTTCATAGCACTCACCCCTTTTTCAGGCATCTCTCCCACTTCTGTATGGGGCTGGTGCTCTCTAGCTGTTGCCCCGGCCATCTTTCCCAGAGTGGGTGGGTCTGCGGATGTTCTAGGACTGTGGGGACCCTTCAAATAAGCAGACTCTGCTGAGAGACCAACAGTTTCTTCCTCCGTCCCAACCCTCACTATTTTGCACAGTCAGAAACAATGAGGCTTTATTTTCCCTGGTGCCAGCGCCATGAGCTGCGCGATCTGGTGAGGAGCTGGGAATGTTCCCCAGGTGTCCCTCCCCACTTTTTAAAATGTGTAACTGCACTTTCCACAGGCCTGCTGGTGCTGCTGCTGCTGTCACCACCACACCGCATCCTCTTTGCCTGGGCTCCGCCCCTCCTACCTGTCTGGATGAGTGTTTCTTCTTTATATCTTTGTTTGCTGGACTTCCATGAAGCTTAATTTTCTGGAACTTCTGGTTGTCTCTAGTTTTGAGGTAGTTGTATTCCTTCTTAATTGTGGAGGGAGACCCAGCATGTCTGTCTAGACCTCCATCTTAACCAGAAGTCCACCGTAAATATTTTAGTTAATTTAAATAAAAGAGGCATCAGGCTTGAAGTTAAATAGTCACCAACATTGAGAAGGGCAAATATATTTAAGACATAATCAAGATAGTACAACTAACCAAATTTAATAATTCATTAGATGTAAGAACTGAGAAAAAAGAAGTCTAATATGATTCATAACTTCTGTCTTGAATTATTAGCTACACTGTGGTGCCATAACCCAAGGAAAGGAATATAGGAGAGGAAAATTATGGGTTCAGTTTTGAATCTTTTTTAAATTGTAATGCTCATGGAATTCAAAAAAAACATATCTAACAGCTTATTAGATATTTGAGTTTGAAGCTCAGAGGAGGGATTTAGGCTGAAAAACAAAAAAGGAGGATTTGGTAGGGGTCAGAATATAGTTCATAGTAAAAAGTAAGGTAAAGTGCAAGATCACCCTGAGAGGGTATGAAGACATAAAAGAATACCTGGGCAAAAAAAGAACTCAAGAGGAATCTTTTAAAGGGTTTAACAAAAGAAAGGCAATGACAAAAGGGAATATAATCAAAATATTAAAAATATCGTGAAAATATAAATACAATAAAGACATTTTGTAAATACCAAGAAAATAAAGGCAGGGAAAACCCCTTTAGCCTGAAGGAGATAATTTTAAGAGAAATAAAAGAAAAAAATCAACTAGCAGAGGATAAACAAATAATATCATTTATAGACAAAGCTATATATAGGGTTTAAATAAATTATGATATGGTGAATTGAGAATAAAGTTAAGATTTTTTTAATCAAAATAACATGTCACAGACTACAGTATGATCATTACCACAGGGAAATGGAAGAGGTAGGAGAGTGTAAAGGGAGGATAATTGGTGATAGAGACATGATTTGGGATGGTGAATTCACAATACAATCAACAGATGATGTGTTATAGAATTGTATAACTTAAAACTATATAATTTTATTAACCAATGTAAACCCAATATATTCAATGTAAAAAATTATGGAAAGATACCATGCTCTTCCACAAAAGCTCAAGTTCACAACACTATCAGTCTGACTCTCCATAGATAAGCAGTATTCTTTAACTCACGTAACTAAAAATGTTATTTCTCACAATCAGGTATAAATGGTTTTCCTATTGTTCACATTTTTGTGTTCACTCTAAATATTACCTGCATTGATACTGTGATCTCTTGAAGGGCAGCATCTGCTTCATCTTGCTTTGTTTTAAGTAAAACACTTTGTTCTCCAGCTTTTCTGTTCAATTCATCCACAAGAGCTTTAGCTTCATTTAGTTTAGATACACCAGCCTACATAAATAAAATATTGGCAATATTTTTTAGAAAAAAAATCTATACTAACGCAGTAAAGACTATGAGAATCAAGCAAAAATGTACATGTGCACATATAAAACATTCACAAGATAATTTAGTTTTTTCTCATTGCTACTTATACTGATTTCCTCAATTATATACACATTAAGATGTAGTAAAACAATCCACTGAGGCTTAAAAGAAAAACAGATTTTAAAACATCACAATAAAGCTGAGCTCTGACCGGCATGGCTCAGTTGGTTGAGCATCATCCTGCAAAGCAAAGGGTTGCCGGTTTGATTGCTGGTCAGGGTACATGTCTGGGATGTGGGCCAGGTCCTTGGTTGGCGCCCATGGGAGAGGCAACTGATCAATGTTTCTCTCACACATTGATGTTTCTCTCCTTCTCTTTCTCTCCCCTTTCCCTCTCTCTAAAAATAAATAAATAAAACCTTTTAAAAAATTAAAGCTGAACGGATCAACATATATTTGATAGGTTAAACACTGGGTTTTTACCCACTGCATTATATGGGAAAGAAAATAGAAAGAAAATAAAACTTAGTAAATTTTCCATGTTTAAGTCTCATAGACAGGTTAAGAGAAATCAAGGGCTACCCTTCTTATACTGGATAACATTTGGATTTGTCTGTCCAGTATCTATATTTTTATAAGACACTGCTGGGCTATCATTCTAAATGTCTTACCAATTCTTTGGGTCATTTGAGGCTGGCCTGGCAATTATGGTACCCCATCCTACTGCCCGTGAATAATCCAAGCGATGGACATGAAAAATATTCCCTTTTTTATATAGTATGAGTTGGGCATTTTTGTCAGAAGATTTGGGGAGATAATAATGGCAAAAAGAAATGTAACTAATATTTACTGAGCCCCCAACATAGAGGACAGGCATCATGCTAGTTCTGTGAATATATACTTGATCTAATACACACACACAACCTCTGCAAGTTTAAGTGATTTATCCACAACATCAGATAGAACTAAATCAGGAAATTAACCCTCCCAAAGCATGTAGTTAGTGGCTTAATATAAATAAAAGTGAATCACTAGAAAGAATAAGATAACTGTCAGCTGAGGTAAATCCTAGTTTATAACAAACAGAAGCTAAAACTTTGGAGAAGTGCTCTCTGACCAATTTTAATGCCACATTAAAGTTTAAACTTCCAATAAAGAAATGAAGGAAGGAAAATGTTCAGAAGGTACTGACAAAAATAAAATATTTTTTATAAAATATAAGTTTTAATGTTAATTATAAAGCATGATCTGGGATATTATGTTTTAATTAATAACATCTATTTTTGAATTTGTAAGCTATAAAAGCATAAAATTACCATACAGTTAAGGAGAGGAATAATTATTGAATAAAAAAAAATACAAAACCATTACTACAATTTAGTAGGTAATACAGGAACATAAGTGAGTTTGTTTTGAGGCATTTAATATAGTACAATATTTATTTATATTAAATATATGACACAGTCAACATGGATTGTTGTTCTGTATATAGATAAAATAATTCAAGATTACCAGTATTATACCTGCAAATGACTCTGTCTTTTTAATAATTCCTTTTTCTTGCTGCTGCTAATAGCAGAATACACATGTAAAAATGTCATGTATCGGCTTGGTGTAGCACCATATGCTTTACAAGATTCATGGATTAATAAAAATGATTTTAAAAAATCAGGATCAACTAGAAAGAGACAGAAAACAAAAATGACTTAATATATGTATAATCGATTAGAATTAGAGAAAATTACCTTAACTATATTTAATTCATACCAGGTTCTTCCACCTATAAAACTATAAATATGAGATACCATCGTTATTTAAAGGTACACAGACATTCCTAAACATCAATTCACAGCTCCCGTTTCCTTATGAATTTTGAATTATTTAATTTCAGTGACCTCTATCTTTCTATTGTTACATATTTCCCCTGAACACTTTTATTTCTGTAAGAAAGATAAATCTACAGGTTGTCATACCATACAAATTAACTGAAACAACACATGTGATCCAGAAGTAAGATCAATAAAAACTGCTAAATGGAAAAACAACACCAAACTAAGTAACACCTATCCACTTCCATTTGACACAGGTAGAAACTGGATTTCAAATTCCAAAAAAATAAGAATACGTTCATATTAAATCCAACACATCCATGACAAACACATCACCTTCCTCTCACTGCTGCAATCTCGTTCCCCTGTATTCCCTGTGCCAGTAAATAAAATCAATGTCTAATGAATTTCTAAGTCAGAAACCTAAGGAAAATTCTTGACTCCTTCCTTATATGCTACAGCCATTGTATAATGAATTCCCCTTTACATTACCTCCTGTTAGCTGCCCAAATCCATTTCTTCCTCTTAGATTATTGCAATAGCCTTCTATAGTGGTCCAATTGCCTTTGGTTTCTCCCTACACCAATCTATTTTACAATAACTGAACAAAGAGGTGGGCCCAGAGATTTCTGTTTCTAAAACAAGACTCTGGTTATATCAATGGAACAGAATAGACAGCCCAGAAATCAATCCACACATTTATAATCAATTAATATTTGACAAAGGAGGCAAGAGTATACAATGGAGTAAAAACAGTCTCTTCCATAAGTAGTGGTGGGAAAACTGGACAAGTACAGGCAAAAAATGAAACTAGACCACCAACTTACACCAGACATAAGAATAAACTCAAAATGGAAAAAAGACTTAAATGTAACTCATGAAACCATTTGATTCCTAGAAGAAAACACAGGCAGTAAAATCTCAGACATCCCAGATAGCAGTATTTTTACAGAACTGTCTCCTAGTGCAAAAGAAACAAAAGAAAAAATAAACAAATGGACTATCTCAAATTAAAAAACATCTGCACAGTTAAAGTCACCATCTTCAAAATGAAAATGAAATCCACTATGTATATAGGAGAACATTTTTGCCTATGATACATCTGACAAGGGTTTAATTTCCAAAATATATAAAGACTTTACATGACTTTATACCACGGAAACAATCCAATTAAAAAATTTGCAAAAGATCTGAAGTTAGTTCTCCAAGGAGGACATACAGATAGCCCATAGACATATGAAAAAAATGGTCTGCATTTCTGGCCATCAGAGAGATGCAAATTAAAACCACAATGAGATGTGAACTCATACCTGCCAGAACAGTTATCCCCAATAAATCAACAAACAAGTTCTGGCAAGGAGATGGAGGAAGGGGAACCCTACTGCACTGTTGGTGTGAATGCAGACTGGTGCAGCCACTGTGAAAAATGGTATGGAGTTTCCTCAAAAAATTAAAAATGGAACTGCCTTTTGACCAAGCAATTCCACTTCTGGGAATATATACTAAGAATCCCAAAACACCAATTCAAAAGAATATATGCACCCCTATGTTCACAGGAGCATTATTTACAACAGCCAAGATCTGGAAACAGCCTAAGTGTCCATCAATAAATGAGTGGATAAAAAAGCCATGGTACCTTTACACAACAGAATACTGTGCAGCAGTGGAAAAGAAGGAACTCTTTCCTTTTGTGACAGCATGGATGGACCTAGAGACTATTATGCTCAGTGAAATATGCCAGTAGGTGAAAGACTGACATATGATCTCATGTATATGTGGAATCTAATGAACAAAATAAACTAACAAGTAAAACAGAATCAGAGGCATAGAAACATATAACAGACTGACAGCTGTAAGAGGGGAGGAGGGAGCAAGAGACTAGATAAAAGAAGGTGAAGCGATTAGTCAAAGAACATACATATATGACCCATAGAAATGGACAACAGTGTGGTAATGGCCTAAGGGAGTTGGGGGGCTGGGTGGAGGAGGGCCAAAGGGGAAAAACTGGGACAACTCTAATAGCATCAACAATAAAATATAATTTAAAAATAAAATAAAATATCTCAATGACCCTATATCATGCATAAGTTAGAATTCAAATCCCTTAGTATGACATGGAAGGCTCCTTGCTACCTGACCCTGCCTACCTTTTCCTCTTCATCTAGTACTCTACTATTTATACATCCTATGTTTCAACTGTCTGGGTTATTTAGAGTTCCATAAAAGTTCCTGTTTTATTTCTCAAGCCTTTTCCATGCTAGTCACTCTAAAGCGAATACCCTTCCCCAAACCGCCTGTCCGGGTAATATTCAACTCCTACAGTATCTGCCTGTTAGAAGTTTCAGTTTCCACAGTACTTTATAAAAACTTCTACCATCACTTATCTTGCTACGTCAGTTTTATGTTTATATAGAACATAATTCTTGGTATCATTAGACTACAAACTCCTACATCATCTCTAGCACCTAAAATAAAACAAGTTCAATAAGTATGTGATGATTAGATGGTTATATAAACAAATGAATGTATGGTAAAAGGAAGTATAAGCATCACGTTGAAAATTAATTTAGAACTGGAGAATATAATGAGAATATTATACTTAAGAAAATATTATGCTCATACTCAAATAATATAATAAAACTTTTTCAGGTGTAAATAGAGTGCAATAACATATATAGGTAATAAAATAATATGAAAAGTTTAGGCTATTAGCAAAAGACCCCAAATAATATAAGAAGGCTCTTCAGATCATTTGGGTCAAATATATAATTATTACTTTCTTAAATTCAAACAACAGATATTTTGTTAGGTCTTACATGAAATGACATAAAAACTTACTTACAAATAAAGAGGGCTTTAAAGTATAGTTTTCATCAAGAGATGTAACTTTCTTAGTTTTATATTATTCAAATTAATAATCACTGTGAATCCTTAATGGCTCTGTAACATCAGATGACCCTTTCACAATTAAAAATCAGTTTCAATCAATTTCATCAGAATTACCTGTGTACTTCTTCTTTTCATCTTTTCTTTTTCTGTCACCATATTTTTCTTCACCACCTGTTTCACTGAATAACATTTCAGGTATCTAAAAAACGAAGAGCAACTCTTTAAGTCGTTCAAGTAAATGTAATATCAGAGGCTAAAAACTTTCAACACACACACACACACACACACACACACACACACAAAGTATTAATTGCATTTTTCTTCTAGGATTTGTTCCAGACCAAAAGAAAAAAATCAATATATCCATCTTCAAAAGACATTATTTCCTCAACAAGATTTTGACATATATTAACCATTAACTGATTGTAAATTAATGACATTGAGGGACTTAAAAGACGATTAGACTTTAAAATGAAGGGAAGTACTATTTGGATTAAATTAGAAAATAATCACAAATGCCAATTACATAATTAAAATATCTGGCATAAAATTTAAAAAATGCCTTTGTGGCATAAAGGGATAGTAAGGATTCTTAGCTTTCTTGAATAAGAAATAACTGAAAGTAAATTAAAACAATTTAATAATTGATAATTTTAAAAACTATCTATTATTTAGCTATAATAAGGTTTTTGCCACTATCACAATAAAGAAAATAAAGTCTCGGTGACTTCCAGCCAAGACGGAGGTGTAGACAGACACGCTGGGTGTTCCTACACAACTAAGAGAAAATACAACTACCTCAAAACTAGAAACAACCAGAAGTTTCAAAAACTCAAACTGCATGGAAGCCCAGAAAACAGAGATATGGAGAGAAAATACTCATCCAGACAGGTAGGAGGAGCAGAGAGGACAGACACAGTGTGGTGATGGCAGCAGTGGCAGGCCGGCAGAAAGTGCAGTCACACATTTTAAAAAGTTGGGAGGGACCAGCACCGGGGAAAATCAAGCCTCACTGCTTCTGACTGTGCAGACCAGTGGGGGTTGGGGTGGAGGCAGAAACTGCTGGTCTCAGCAGAGTCCGCTTGTTTAAAGGGCCCCCATGGTCCTAAAACATCCACAGACCCATCCACTCTGGGAACAACAGGCAGGGCAGCAGCTGGAGGGGCACCGTTCCGGTGCGGAAGTGGGAGAAGTGCTTGGAAGGGGGGGCAAGTGCTGGGCAGGTGGCATTGTTCCCTCTCGGACCCCCTCCCCCACATACAGTGCCACAACGTGGTGAAACAGGTCACCCTGTACTGATGAATCCCTAAGGCTCCACGGAGCGACAGCTCTACCCAGGACGCGAAGGCAAACAAACACAGGAACCTGTCAGAATGAGAAGACAGAGAAGTATGGCCCAAAACGGGGAACGGACCAAGGTTCCAGTGGGAGAACTAAGCGATGAGGAGATAGCGAACCTAACAAAGAATTCAAAACACTGGTGATAAAGGTGCTCACAGGCGTGACAGAAAAGCTTGAGTATGGCAAACGCATAAGAAAAGAAGTGAAGGCTATGCTAAGTGAAACGAAGGAAAATTCACACAAAAACCAATGGTGAAGGGAAGGAAACTGGGGTTCTATTCAATGATTTGGAACATAAGGAAGAAAAAAACAGTCAACCAGTGCAGCATGAGGAAGCAAGAATTGAAAAAAAATGAGGAAAACTTCCCAAATTTTGCAAAGGAGATGGACGTACAGGTCTGGGAAGCACGGAGGGTCCCGGGTGAGCTGGACCCAGAGGGAACCACACCGGGATGCATCATGACTGAGATGCCAAAGGTGAAAGATAAAGACAGAGTCCTAGGGACAGCAAGAGAGAGGTGGACAGTTGCCTACAAAGGGGTACCTATAGGACTATCAGCTGATTTCTCAGAGGACACTTTGCAGGCAGGAAGGACTGGCAAGCAGTATTCAATGTGATGAAAGGCAACCTGCAATCAGCATTACTCTATCCATTAAGGCTATCATTCAAAATTGAAGGGCAGATGAAGTGCTTCCCAGACAAGGTGAAGCTAAAGGAGTTCATCATCACCAAGCCATCATTATATGAAATGTCAAAGAGACTTACTTAAGAAAAAGAAGATCAAAACTATGAACACTAAAATGACAACAAACTCACAACTATCAACAATTGAATCTAAAAAATAAAAACAAAATCCAACTAAACAAACCAGAATAGGAACAGAGGCATGGGTATGGGGATCATTTGGAGGGTTATCAGCTGGGAGGCGGGAGGGGGAGAAATGAGGAAATGGTGCAAGGATTAAGAAGCATAATTGGTTGGTGCAAAGTAAACAGGGGGAAGTTAAGAATAATATAGGAAAAGATGAAGCCAAAGAACTTATATGCATGACCCATGAACATGAACTAAGCAGGGTGAGATTTCTGGAGGAAAGGCGGGTACTGGACAGAGGGGAGCAAGGAGGAGAAAAAATTGGAACTACTGTAACAACATAATCAATAAAATATACTTAAAAAAAGAAAGTCTCATAAACAGATAACAATTATTATAGAAAACATTATAATCTTATAGGATTACTATTTTAACATATAGAAAAACTCTTAGTTTCCCAGGAAGAAAATAAAATAATAGAACTATGAATTTTTACAAGAAGCCAAAAAGCTTCAATTCCTATTACCTAATAGGGTTAAAATTAATAGCAAGAGAAAGCACAAGTAATCCAGGTAATCAGGTAAAAAAAATTGTTTTCTGAATTTCTCAGATTGAATAAAAGGTAAGCCCAATAATTCCTGAAGTAATGGAGGGTTTGAAAGTGCTGTGATTCTCAAGCTAGAGAATGTTTTCTTTTTCTAAAATTCCTTCTCTGATTTCTGACAAAACACTTAAGCTTCCATGAGAATATTTTAAATTTATACTTTAGGCTTTGCTTGTCTTCACACTCTCCTGGTTTTCCTCCTATTCTCAAGCAGCTCCTTCTCAGAATTTTTGTGGGTTCCTCCTTTTCATTTCAACTTCCTAAAGTTAAAGTGTCCCAGGCTTCAGTCCTTGGATCTAGTCCATCTTTGGGCAACATTCAGTCCTTTGATGACATCATTCAATCTCATAGTTTAAAATACCAACTATAGTCTGATAATTCTAAAATTTTTATCTTATGTATGCCTGACCTTTCCCCTGAACTCCAGATTCATATATCCAGCCTCAACCTTGCATCTCAATTACCTGACATTTCATATTCAAAACACATAACACAGGAAAGATAAGATTTTTTTTGAAAGAGTTAAATTTTAGTTTAAAAATATGCTAAAATTATTACTGTGATGCTTTTATAAGGTAACTTTGCTAGGTTAGTGAAATGCTTCTTTTTCTGGTTAATTTTGGTTTTTATATTTTTTAGTATGTTTTACTGATTATTATTACAGTAGTCTCACTTTTCCACCTTTGCTCCCCTCCGCCCTGTACATCCCTTCCCTTCAGCAATCCCCCTTTTAGTTCTTGTCCATGGGTCATTCATACAAGTTCTTTGGCTTCTCCATTTCCTTTACTAATCTTAACATCCCCCTGTCTATTTTGTATCTACCAATTGTATGTTTTAACCCCTGCGATTTTCCCCCATTCTCCTCCTTCCCCCTCCCAGCTGATAACCCTCCAAATAATCTCCATACTTATGATTTTGTTCCTGGTCTGCTTGTTAGCTCAGTTTTTTTCTTTTTTTTAGATTCAGTTGTTGATAGTTGTGAATTTGTTGCCTTTTAATGTCCATAGTTTTGAGCCGCTTCTTTTTCTTAAATAAGTCCCTTTAACACTTCATGTAATAATGGCTTAGTGATGATGACCTCCTTTAGGTTTATGTTGTCTGGAAAGCACTTTATCTGTCCTTCCATTCTAAATAATAGCTTTGCTGGATAGAGCAATCTTGTTTGTAGGTCCTCACTTCTCATCTTTTTGGATATTTCTTGCCAGTCCCTTTTTGCCTGCAAAACTTCTATGGAGAAATCTGCTGATAGTCTTATGGGAACTCTCTGGAGGTAACTCTCTTCTTTCCCTCTTGCTGCTTTTAAGATTCTCTCTTTAACCTTTGGCATTTTTATTATGATGTGTCTTTGTGTGGTCCTCTTGGTGTCCAACTTGTTTGGGACACTCTGTGCTTCCTGGACTTGTATGTCTATTTCCTTTGCCAAATTAAGGAAGTTTTCTCTCACTATTTTTTCAAATAAATTTTCAATTTCTTGCTCTTCCTCTTTTCCTTCTGGCATTCCTATGATTCAGATGTTGGCACATTTGGAGATGTCCCAGAGTCTTATTCTATTCTTGTTTTTTTTTAATTCTTAACTTTCTGCTCTGATTGAATGTTTATTTCTTCCTTATGTTCCAATTTGTTGCTTTTAATCCCAGCTTCCTTCTGTTCACTGTTGGTTCCCTGTAGATATATATTATCCTGATCACCAGTGCTTTGAACTCTGTATGTGATTGGTTGGCTATCTCCGTTTCGTTTAGTTCTCTTTTTTGGTGTTTTGTTATATTCTTTCATTTGGGCCATATTTCTTTGTCTCCTCAACTTGGCAGCCCACCCCCCCCCCCGTGTTTGTTTCTGTGTATCAGGCAGAACTGCTTGGACTCCCTGTAAAAGGAACCTGTAAATTGTGTGGGGTTGAGCATTAGGTAATTGCCAGGGTGGGGCAACCCGTTTGACCACTTTGTGGATCTGTGAGGGGTCAGGGAGGTCAGAGAGGGGGCTGTGCTGCCGCTTGGCTTCAGTGGGTTTGCAATTTCTAGTCACTTCACTCACTCCTCATATGTGGCTGCTGCCTTTCCAGCTGTTGCCCTGGTGTTAAATCCCAGAGTGGGTGGGTTTGCATACATTTTAAGACCATGCAGGCCCTTTAAGTGGAGCTTTCTGAATATGTAGCAGTTTCTTCTGCCGCCCAAATCTCCACTGGTTTTTACAGACAGAAGTTATGGGGACTTATCTCCCTACGCTGGAACCCTGAGTTGTGCAGTCTGGCCTTGGGCTGGGATTGCTCGCTCCCAAGGTATTCCTCCTGATTTTTATCCATCACATGTGAATGTGGGACCACCTGTGCCCATCCTGCCTCCGCCACCTCTCCATGCCACACCCCATCATCTTGCCTCTCCATCCATCTCTGCATCTCTGCCCCTCCTACTCGTCTGGATGAATGTGACTTCTTTAAGCCCTTTGTTGTCACATTTCCATACAGTTCAATTTTCTGACAGTCCTGAGTATTATTTCTTTTAAGATTTAGTTGTAATTCCTTTTGTGGTTGTGTGAGGAGGCAGAGCATGTCTACCTACACCTCCATCTTGACCAGAAGTCCAGTGAAATGCATATATTTTTTAAAATACAATAAATATCTTGTCCTTAAGAATGTAATCTTCAACTTAAAATTCTCGACACAACTAAACTATAACATCATACAAGAATATGAAAAAAAGTGTTATCTTCAAATATACAAGACATGTTCAGTGCCACAATTAAGACAATTATTATATCAAACACCAAAGGGAAGTTGGGAAACTTAGTAACTTCTTATGTGGAATCTAATAAACAAAGTAAACCAGTGAACAAAATAGGACTAGAGGCATAGATACATGGAACAGACTGACAGCTATGGGGAAGCAGGGGACTAGAAGAGCTTAGGCAAAGAATATATATGCATATATGCTAAGCCAATGGACACAGAAAACAATGTAGTGTCAGGGAGGCGGGTAGTGGGGAAAGGAGGAGAATAGTGGACATCTCTAATAGTGTGAACAACAAAAATAAAATAAAATAGTACATTAAAAAAAAATTAAAGAAATCAAAAAGAAAGAAAATCAGTAACTTCAAAAACAAAATGTGCTTTTTTTTTTATTTCCATATTTAAATGTAAATGTTAAACTTACTTTCTTCATACTGCTGACTGACCAACCCTCCATCCACAGCACTTGGCACTTTTTATGCAACGCTGGGTTACTCTCACAGTTTATTATGAAGTTTAAACTTGCAGAGTCCATTATCAAGACAACATGCAAGTTTTGTTGAATTCCTAAAAGTTACATAAGAGAATTAAAATTATGTAATATTACAGCAATAATAATTGGTGAGACCTAAATATGATCTGGTTTTATAAGGTTAAAATGTTCTGGAATGGAATAGTAGGAGCTTTTCATTACAAAGAACAAGCTGTGACACAGTATTTTATTATTATTATTTTAGTTAAAAATTACTTTGTGTGTGGGTACATACTAACAAAAAATGTCCAGAAGGATACTGTTCTGTATGTTATTTTTCAAATGTGATACTGGATTCTATTTTATAATTTTTCTTGCAAGGACTTTTATTTCAATATTCACAAGCAAAAATTGATGTTTGGTTTTAAGAGAAATTACCTTTTCCCTGTTTCAGTATCAATGTTATTTTCCCTTCAAAAACGGAATTTAGAAACTTTCCTATATTTTCTATGTTCTGAAACAGTTTAAAACCCTGCAGCACTAGGATGATCTGTTTCTTACACGTGTGGTAGATTTTCCTTGAAAGAGAGGGAAGGGAGGATAGCTCTTTAACAACTTTCTCCATTTCATCAATTATAAGTGTTCCTTTCGAAAAATAAATAAGATAAATGTAATAGTAATGTCTGTGTGATATTATTGTCTCGTTTTTACTTATTCAATTTTAGATAATGACAGTACACATAAAAGTGTTCCTGTGCCTGGTGTGGCTCAGTTGGTTAGAGAGCAATCCCATAACAAAAGGTTACAGGTTCACTTCCTGGTTTCGGCACAAACTAGGCTGCAGGTTCAATCCGAAGTCCAGGTGCTCTGGTCTGCACACATATGGGAGGCAATCAATCGATGATCTCACATCGATGTTTCTCTCTCTTACTTCCTCTCTCCCAGCAACTTAAAAAACTGTCCTCAAGTGAGGATAAAAATATATATTAAAAAAAAAAAACTGTCCCTGTAATAGTAGCAGGTTATTTAGTTTAAAAAAATATACAGAGCCTGGCACAAACTAAGTATTTCATTAATTCTCTTAGATAGGAGATATAAGCACTAATTTTACCACAATAAAACAAAGGCAGTAAATATTTAAAAGAACATTACCACATTTTCATCTTCTCCTTTTGTTAAAAATTTGCATGTTTTTATTATCGGTTAGCCTTTAGACTACCTAAGTGTTTGTCGCGGACCTCCGACCAGCAGGGTCCAGGGCATTGTGGATGAAGTGAGTAAATGCACACGGACTGCAAGAGTCCTGTGGAGAAGAGGAGACAAAACTGGCCACTTTCTAGAGGAGAAAGCGCAGTTTGCTCCTGCCTTAACAGGCTTTTATTAATTCCCTAGGTGGATTATATCCAAGAAAGTTATGAATCATTGTGCCAGTCATTGCCTTATATGATTATTACTTTTATATAACAGAAAAGAATGTTACACATGCATGGATGATAAGGATAACTCTTCTAGCCACATCCTGTTCTTAGAAATTGGCCCATAATAGGCCCTAAGAAACTGCTTCAAGGTTACACGCTGAACATCTGTTATTCTCAGCCCAGGATGAGGGGGTCCTTAGCAGAAAGCAAGCTTTTAAGCTATTGTAGAAATGCAGGCCTGGTTCCCCACAGGAGAACCAGCGTGTGGAGTGGGTCCTGTGTGCCGCCACACTCCCACTGGTTTTCCACTCTGGGGTTAAGCCACATTTGCCACCACCAAGCACCCCGGCTTCCCATAAGTGTTATTTTCTAAAAGCTTCACATAAAAGAAAAAAGTATAAATTAATAACTGGATCCAAAATTTAAGATAGCTTTGCAATCTATATAAAATAAGGTAAATTAAATAGTATTTATTTCACATGAACCAGAGTTTGAATTAATAAATTATGTCACTTACTATATGTTAAGTAATTGAAAATTGGTCCAAAAAATCCATCCTGTAAAGCCTGATCTTTCAGTGGCAGCAGCAAGGGCTCTAATTCTTCAAGAGTATAGAGCCCAGGAACTTCGCCTACAGAGTAACATTACATTTCTCAGTAATTTTAGTTGTATTACACTAATTCAAAATATATTTTACATATACAAAGCTTTTTCTATTTTTGTATTAAATAATCTGCCCTTATTCAATCTTTATTTCCAAAAATACACAAACTTCAACAGCTCAATATTAGTCACAAATCTATATCTGTTGCCTTCATTTAATAAAATTCAAACTCCTAGGCAAGCCATTCAAGACAATTCATAATCTATCCATTCATCTGCCTTTCAAGGTTCTCCTTCAACCCTCCCCTACAAGGCCCTGTGTTCTAGCCTCAATGAGTTTCCCTGTGTTCTGTAAATGTAAGGTAATACTCCCTCTTTCAGTAATATGAACCCAGTCTTCCCCTGCCCCTTATCTTCCCCCAAATTAATACTTATCTTTCAAGATACTACTTTGCCAACTGCTATTCCCATGAGCCTTTCCCAACAATCCACATGCTCAGTAAAGGACTCTTTTCTATTTCACATAATATCCAAACATAGTACTGTTTAGCATTTATCACATCATTTAATAATGAATGAATTACTTCTCTTGCCTGCTAATTCGATTCTGAATTCCCAGAGGACAAGTATTTAATCATGTTCAATATTAACCCTAGGAAAACCTCAGCAAAGTATCAGTAACACCAGCATTTGTTAGATAAACAAATTAGTGAATAGATGGATGAGTAAACTTGTACTAGATATAAGAAGAACTAATCTGTGAACTGCTACTAGGAACAGAATGATAGAAGTCAAATCAAAGTTGATTAAGACTATAAGCATCTGATAGAGGGCCTGAACCACATCTTGTTCACATCTATAAATCCAATATTTAGTACTGGGTCTGGCACATAACAGGTGTTTAATTAATATCTGTTAAACCAATATACTATAGTTCAGAAGAAACTGTAAGATTAAGTAAAAATTATTTCGCTATACATCCAAAGTACTGCATTCACATAGGGCCCATCACAATTTGATTTCTACTTTCTTTCAGGCTCAACTCAAGAGTCTCAGACCACTCACCGTTCTCCAAGTTTGTATGTACTCAAAACACATGCACACATATATCAGCTCTATGTCTTTCTCTGAATTGTAGCCATGCAAAGATACTTTTTAATTGCTTAAGTTTAGCAAAGAAAGCTGGCTCTACTAACACATTATACATGACAGGAAATAAGAATTTGAAATAAAAAGAGAGATAAAGGCCTATTGAGTAATTTCTCTGAAAGTATTTTTCAAATATATTTTTGCCATCCTGATTGGTAGCTCAGTGGGCTGGACGTTGTTCTTGCAAACCAAAATGTTGCTGGTTCAATTCCTAGTCAGGGGGCATGCGTGGGTCATGGGCCAGGTCCCCAGTTGGGAGTGTACAAGAGGCAACTGAATGATGTTTCTTTCCCCTTCTTTCTCCCTCCCTTCCCCTTTCTCTAAAAATAAATAAATTTATGTGTCCAAAAAATGTTGGCAAAATTTCAAATGACCAAAATTTAACTTTATTCGTGATTTTTGCAGTTATACCTTGATAAAGACCAATGTGTCCTGATAGACAATAATTACTGTTAACACTTATCTACATACTTGCTTTCACAAAGCAAAAGACTGTAAAGCTTGTCTACTATTTCATCTCAGCCAAAATAAATGAGGTCTCCATCTAGTGACAACTTAAGCAATATGCAAGAATAAGAAATGCACCTTAAAAATAAACCGGTTATTCTATAAAAAGACCACAAACACTTCAAGTTTGCTCAAGACCTACCACTTTCACTTGCCATTATCCATCAAGTCTTTTAACAGAAATTGACCTACCACTCATCTAACTAGAGTCCTGGTCTATACTTCTCATTAGAATACTAAAGTATAGATAGCTCATATTATAAATTAAATGATTTTTTTCAACCAAAGCTGTTAAAATACTAAAAACAGTTTTATCCACAGCCTACCTTGCATGACGCAAAACACATATTTATTAATAACTGATTCATCCCTGACTGCCCTGGCTCAGTTGGTGGGTATTGTCCCACAAAGCAAAAGGTTGTCAATTTGATTCCCTGTCAGGACACATACTTAGGCTGCAGGTTCAATCACTGGTCAGGGCATGTCTGCAAAACACTGATGTTTCTCTCTCACGTCAATGTTCCCTCTTTCATCCTCCCTCCCCCTCTCTCTAAAAATAAATAAATAAAAACTTTTTAAAAATAAGATAAAATAACTGAGTCAGACATGGGCATCGTGTAATTTTGTCCTGGGGTCCCACAACAGAAGAACCCATACAGTTGAAACTAGTATTTAACAAGGTTTATTTTGTACTTAAGTAACAAAATATTTTTGTTCCAAGATTAAAACTAACCTACCACATACCAATTCTATCAACAGTGATTATTCATTACAGAGAGATTATAATAAATTTCATAAATTCTTTACAAAAGGAAACATAGGAGAAATTTCAGGTATCAGGAAACCACCAAAGAGGTCAGGTGTTTCCGGAGACAATAGGAGTACACCATGATTTCACAAAACTAAGATCTCATATTATCTGGAATATATCTGTATTCATGTGTCCATGTTAAGATCATACCATAATTATTCAACCATTCCACTAATGATAAACAGTGATGCTCTACAAATGTTTTATTGTAAATTATATTATTTCCTTACATACTAGTTCTTTTATTTCTGTAGGTTAAATTTCTACAGATAATAGAATTGCTATAACAAAAGGTATGGCACATTTTTTAAGTAAGTAAGTACTGGCTGATAACTTTCCCAAAGGGTTAAAACAGATCACAGTCCCACCAAAGGCAAGAGGGCCAATTTTTCAGTATATTTACCAATATTCAATTGTTCCCGTTTTTTAAAAAATTATTTTCCTATTACAGTTGTCTCATTTTTCCCCCTTTGCTCTCCCCTGCCCCTCCTACACCCCCTCCCACAGTCAATCCCCACCCCGTTGTCCATGTCCGTGGGCCATTCATACTAGTTCCTTGACTAGACCCTTCCCTTTCTTTCCTCCCTTAGCCCCCTCTCCCCTCCCTCATCAACAATCATTTTATATAATTTTTTAATCTTTTGGTTTTATAGAAACAAATTTCTCAATTCTCCTGCTCTGAGAACATTTAATCCCATGTCACCTTAATAAAAGCTATGCCAAAAGTTCTCTGAAACATAATTTTACACAGAAAAATTTTACTTGCATAATTTTTACATTATAAGTTTGTTGTCTATGATTAGAAACCATTCACTTGCCTGAAGACAAAAGGCTATTGATCATCTCCAAAAATGCAGGATGTACAAACTGGTGATCCTCGAGAAGTAAAACTACCTGTTGTGCTTCAATACCTGCGAGATGCAGCACCTGCACAGTAAGAAAATACATTTTGGTACAATTAAATATTTTTAAATATTTTTGGAACAGTTAACTTTCATTCTGTATGTAAATTAAGTCGCATTATTTCTTTCTTTATTTTTATTTCAGTAATCAAAATTAAAAATTAATCATCGGCTTTATAGTTTGGAAAGTAAATCCAGTTCATGATGACCCGATACTATTTGGGGGAAATTTAAATTATTTTATAGCTAGGACACAGTAAAAAAAAACTATAAAATAATTTTTATACATATCTACATATGTCCCATATAAACTCCTTCCTTTTGTTTCTTTCATGTCCATCTACCATTCCATTCTGGGGTACCTGAAAGATTAAAATCCTAATAGGAATCTTTTTCCTATCTGTACATAATAACACGATTTTCTGATAATTATGACGAAATAATCGTCAAAATTAAAATAAAGACTGTTGTATAGCAGAGACTTAGAGATCTTTGAAGGCCTTTAGAATAATAACTATTGTGATTTAAAACCAAATAAAGGAAAAGATTGTAACTCACATGTTTGAGATCATTTCTGAACTGCTTGAGCTCATAGCCTCTGGAGACCTTTGGAGAAAACAGCACTGCTCCGTGCATATGGCTGACTAAAGAAGTGACAGTCCGCCGGCCTACACCACTCCGTCCTGCCAACAGCAGCGACCCTCCGGGAAAACTCAACACTCTGTCTATCCGAGACATGTACTCCAGGACTTCTTGAAAAAGTAAAATATCTGAATTCTGGTTATCTCGTCCATAATGAATAATGCCCTTTTAAAAAATCATAAAGAATATTTTATATTCAATATAAGCCCCAATTACATAATACAAATGGTAGTATCTAGATTAAGATATTCACTTTAGGTGCACCCTACAAAAGGGGTTAAGTAACTGCAAGTAAATTACACACTCTACATTTTATCTATCCAATAATCAAGCTTTATGGCACTTTCTAAGGAAAAATATGTATGATATCAAACAAGTTCAAGGGCTCACAATAGTCAGTTATTTTGTACACTGCTGGTAAAAAGCAGTGTTGAGATACCAGGTTAATTTTAAAAACTTCAAAAGCTCTCAAAATTTTCCAGTTGTTACAAATCAAAGCAGTGTGCAGAGACCATACATAACAATCCTAAAACTCTAGAAACATAGAACCTAAGTAATATTTTGTGACTTCTTGCTCTTAAGCACTGCTCGGAGAGGGGCAAAGGCCCACGCACGGGCAGTGTGCCCTGCCGGGGACTCTGTGACAGAGGGAGGGAAGAGAGCACAACTGGACTTCATACACTTACCTCTGAAAATTCCTGAGCTTTGCAATATCCATTCCAGGCAAATTAATCAATTTAACGGACCATGAAAAACTTTCCTTGATATAAAATCCACAGTAACTTTCAATATAAATATTATTTTTAAAGCAATTATATATATTTGTTTCTTTGTCTTTATTGTAATTAAACTTAAAAAAATCATCTAGGACAGTGCTACTCGAAGTTTCAGTGAACCAGCAGCATCAATATCATCTGTGAAACTGTTAGAAATTCAGATTCTTTGTGCCCCACTACTGAACCTGACTTCTTAAGGATGGGCCCCAGGAACCAGTATATTTTCTGGTTCTTATGCTCACTGAAGTCTGATGCCACTGCTCTACGATGATTTCTCAAGTAATATTAAGCCTTATTAATATTTCTAACATCAAGTATCTTAGCAATTTTAGATATATCTGTGTGAGTACATATGCATCTAGTTAGATCTGCCACAATGAACTAAATTCCAAAATGATCGGTTTTGTCTGTTCTACAATCTTGTACTCCATGCCCTCAAAAAGTTTGCACTAAATATTTTCAAAATTGACTATAATAATAACCAAATCCCAATTCATGATTCATACTTTACCTTTCTAATAACATCCTTAAAATCTACAGAATTTAGTTTTCCAAGTGGTTTTCCATGTGGAGGCAGTGGCTGTCCTGGAGCTGCCCTTGTTCCTGAATCGTGCCGGGCACCCCATGTAACATAGAAACCGTCTGTAGAAAAAAAAGATACTGTTTTATATGCATTATTTATAATGAAAGCATCAGTAAAATACATTGCTCATTAAATTATTTTTAAATTAATTAGTTCAGTAAGATCATCTGCAGAAAGGCAAAGATAAGTTATTTTAAAGTTTGCCTTAGAAGATCAATCCAAAAAGTTAAGACAAAGAGACTTAACTTGCTATATCAAACTCTACATGAAAACTTAACTGATGGGATCCCTATTTTATCTTTGCATCCTATTTCTCTTACCCCCGCAAAAAATGACTCCCTTCAAACTTTCCCCTATTTTTCTCCTTCTTTCCTTCTCTTTCTCCATAATCTCCATATAAAATTTATAGATTAAAAATAACATATAAGCCCTGGTTGGTGTGGCTCAGTTGGTTGGAGCATTGTCCTGTGCACCTAAAGGTGGTTGCAGGTGAGGATGAAAAAATAATAACATATAAAATTTTCAAGAAAAAAAATCTCCTTGAGAAAGAACATAGATTTATTAATACCACCAAAAACCCTAACTTCTAAAAGTTTACCAAAATTTAATTAGAAAATAAAAATCCCACATACTTCTCTGAAATTTTTCTATAGCAGTGTTCTATTACCATGTAAGAAAAATCTGTTCTCCCTTCTATTCAACTTTTTCCCCTCCATTTTCTCTGGGAACTGTTCCATCAAGGATCCTCCTTGACATATGCCCAGCTAAACAGCCAAACCTTCCCTAGACCCAAGCTACTTTATGTCCCTCTCCTCTCTTACATCATCACTTTTCTTATATTATCTTCTTTTTATCTCTCTTACATTATCTCCTATCTTCAGAAACCACTAATCTAAAACTCTTATTTCAGAACAAAAATACTGCCCTAACTGTCAAGTCCAAATCTTTTTTGCAATCATTTTGTGTGTGCAGCTCTTTATTGAAGCCTTTTTCCTTGGTTCTATATAACCATACTCATCAAGCTATAACCACTACTTCTTTTCAGGTTTCTGTTTATCCCTTACTTTTTTTATTTACCCTGGATTCAAGTTCAGACTGTTATTCTTTAATTTTAAACACTCCTCTTCAATTATGTAGTCTTATTCTGTGATTTAAGTTACCAAGTATTTATAAACCCAAAACCCATTCACTATTTATCTCTAGGCAAGTCTCCCAAACTCTAGTTTAGTTCCGTATTTCCAATTATTTAGTATACATATAGTTCAGGCATTCATTCATTAAACGCTTAACACACCTATATTTAAACATTGTACTCTGTTAGACATAAGTAGTAAGACAAACATGGGTCCTCCCTTTATAGAGCAATAAACTTTATGCAGATTCCCAAAGGATACTCAAAAAGCTTGCAAACATTTGAACACACATCTAAAACTGAACTCATTATCCTTATATCACATCATGTCTCACCTGGACTGCTACAGTAGCCTCCTACCTTGTATCCCTGCTATAAGTCTCTGCCTTCTCAACTATATCTGAACTGCTACTAGACTAACACACAGAAAAACAAAATCTCCTTGTTCGACATCACTCCAATATTATACACAGAGTTCCCCACTGCCAAAACAAATAAACACAATTCTCCTCATCAAGGCCCTTTGCAATCTGGCTCAACTTGACTGCTTGAATCTCCTATCTCCCTATTTGCCTCATTATATACTCTAGCTTTCTCAAGCCTTTGGTTCTTTTCATATTCTTTTTCCTTTGTCTGGAAATGCCCTTCCCCTCTTCTTCACTTGATATAGTCAACCTTTCAGACACAGAATCTCTTTAATTGCTCAAAAAAAAAAAAAATTAAAACCTTAGTTGTTAATCTAACAAAATATGTATAGGACTTGTATACTAAAAACTACATAAAACTGATAAAAGAAAACAAACACTAATAAACAAAGGGATGTATGTATCATGTTCATGGACGAGAAGATATCAGTTCTCTCCAAACCAATATACAAAGTTAATACAGTTCCTAACAAAATCTCAGCAATATTGCTTATATATAAAAATAAGATCATTATGCAATTTATATGGAAAATCAAAGAAACTGAAATAGCTAAAACAATTTTAAAAAATAATAAAGCAGGAGGAATCATCTACCCAATTTCAAGACATTATATAGCTACAGTAATCAAGACAGTGTAGTATTGTGAGAAGGATGCATATATACATTAGTGGAACAGAATAGAGAACACAGAAATAGATTAACACAACTAATTTTTGACAAAGGTGCAAAAGAATTCACATCAGAAAGGTAGCCTTTTCAACAAATGGGGCTGGAACAAGTGGACATCCATAGGCAAATAGACCTAAATCTCACTCTTTATACAAATAATTAACTCAAAATGGACAACTGACTTAAAATATTAAACCATAAAACTTTGAGGGGGAAAAAATCTTCAGAATCTAGGACTAGATAGTTATTACAATTGACACCAAAAGATCCTTTAAAATAAAAATTAATTAATCAGACATCATAAAATGAAAACCTTTTTATCAGTGAAAGACCCTATTAAGAGGATAAAAAGGCATGCTACAGAGTGGGAGGCAAAATATCTGCAAAACACATATTTGACAAATGACTAGTGTCCAGAATATATAAATACTTCTCAAAACTCAACAGTAAAAAATAAACAATCCAATTAGAAAATGGGCAAAAGACATCATGAAACATTTCACTGAAGAGGACATACAGATGGCAAATGAGCCCATGAAAAGATATTCAACATCATTAGCTGTCAGCAAAATGCATATCAAAACTATAATGTCATCAATACACACTTATCAGACCTGCCAAAACAAAAAATAGTGACAACACAAATGCTGGCAAGGATACAGAGCAATTCTATCACTGCTACATCACTGATGGGAATGTAAACTGATACAGCAACTAGAAAACAGCATGACAGTTAAAGAAAAAAAAAACATGCATACAAGTACTGTACAACCCTATAAACGCACTTGTGAGAACTTATCCAGAGAAACGAAAATGTATGTCCACACAAAAACCTGTACATATATGTTTATCACAGTTTTCTTCCTAAGAGCAAAAATCTTAAAATGACCCAGATGTCCTTCAACAAAATGGTTAAAGCATCGGTAGTTCATCTGAATAGCTACTCAGCAATAAAAAGGACGAACTATTTAAATATGCAACAACCTGCATATGTATATCTTATGTATATCTCCAGAGAATTATTCTGAGTGAAAATAAGATTTCCAAAATGGCAATATTAAATACAGAACAAATTGGTAGTTTCTACATGGTAGACTACAAAAGGGCAACATGATAAGATTTTGTGGTATGTTCTTTATCTTAAGTTTATCAATATCAATATCCTGGTGATGACACTGTATCATAATTTTCCCAGATATTACCACTAAGGGGAACCAAGTAAGAGATACGTGTGCTCTCTCCGTATTAATTCTCACAACTGTATGTGGGTCTACAATTATCTCAAACAAAATATTCATTTTAAGAAGTTTCATAGTATCTTCCACACAATAAATTAGTCTCTACCTGTTCTATACCCTTAACATCAAGCATTTATCCCAAATATATTCAGAAAAGTTATATTTAATTGTAAAACACTTTATGCTGTATGTAATGACCAGTTTAACCATCTACTTGCACAAATCTGTGTGGCATCTAAAGACACTAGTAATAGTTCTAATTGCAAGCAAGGATTACAAGTTTCTTATGCACAATAACATGTCTAGTTTATTTTTAAGTCCCAAGATTAATTTTTCTTAATAAATTATTATCCATCTATACAAAAATCTTATTTCCCTAGATCTAACATATATCGCGCTTGTATTTTTAAAAAATACTGAGAAAAAAAGCATATACTATTTACTGAATCCTACATAGGAACTCTAGAGAATTCAGATACACAATAAGACACTGATACATCTAATCCCCAAAAGATACGCCATTTTCTTTGCAAGGAGAGACAGTATTAACTCGATTTTCAGACTGAGAAACAAGGCACCATTTAAGAAACAAAACCTCTCCACTCTATGCCATGAAAATACAGGCCACAAGGACACAAATCCTTACTAAAAAACAAGCCAACTGTGTACTATTATCAGGCTTTTCTCAGCCTTTCATCCTATTTGAGGCTCTCTTAAACTCATTTCCTGATTGCAAAACTCAAGCAGCACCTAGAAAACTACTTCTATCAATTTCAACATCACTACACCTTCACAGCTCATTTTGGTTTATGTAACATGACCTTGCGATCAATACTGAATCCAGAAATGTACAATACACAGGGTTGAGCAAAAGTAGGTTTACATTTGTGAGTTTGCAAAAGAGTTTATTCTTATATTATTGTTCATTATCTATTGTGTTATTTTCCATACAAACAACTCTAAACCTACTTTTTCCCCATCCTGCATAAAAGGTACTATATGAAACATTTTTGAAGCCTAGTTTTACACTCTGGTAGAAGAGAAAGTCGATTTATAGCTTGAAAGCTGTTTTATTAGGAAATATTTCCATAATTTAATCCCTTTTTACAAAAGGTCCTTTCGCCATGATGATTTTCCTCACATGCATTACTCACACAACAGTTTTCAAAATGCAAATTTGTTATTAAACAGTTATAATTTCAAATGCAACACAGCTGCTCTGACTAAATGACATTATGCTTTGTTTAGCATAACAATGGCTAAGCTAGTAACAAGAATACATAAGAAGTTCTCTGCTGACATAACAGTGACAGGAATGAGAGCGGCAGTACTTTAGAGCAAAAGTTCATTATAATCAAATATGGATTTTCACAATTATCTTTAATTTTCATACATATATAACATATACATTTTTACATTTTATGAGTAAAAATCCTTCAGGAAATACAACTTTGAATTGCAAATGTAAAACGCTATGGCCTGAACCCTTTTTTGTCCCCCCAAAAACAATTATCATCACAATTTGTTTGGAACATAATTATTGAAATCCAGCAAAAATGACAGAGCAACACCTTATGACAAAAATAACATTAAATTTATCCAAAATTTTGTTTAGACATATTACATCATGCTACTAGTAAATTAAAGTTCCCATAACATTTATATACTCACAAAAACTCAGTAACTACATTACCTGCCATATTGTCTAATATATTTGAGCCCCAATCTCCTTGAAATACCGATGTTAAAATGCTGTCAAATAAATGAAGTTCCTTTGTGCCAACAATTTTGTCACGAAATAAGCGCTGTGCTTCATATGCTACAATTTCTAATACATAATCTAGTGAATGGTTTGAAGATCCTAAAAAAAGCAAAAATTTTTGTAATTGTAATAAAATTCAAATGATTTTAAAATGGTCAGTTTCAACATATTAGAAAGAAGTAGAGGATAGGAATCTACATACCATAAATTTGGCAGCAGGTAAAGAGAAAAAAAGAGAGAGAAATGTTTAAATTCTTTGGGCTAACAAGTTGGTTAAATTTTTTTGATTATTTAAAGTATACATTAAGTATTACTATCTCTAGTTGTTCAATTAAAAATATCAACTCCAAAAAGCATTTAAACATGTCTAGGCTACAAAGAATAATAATTTCATTTTTCTCAAAATCATGTTTTAATCATGATAATCATAAATACTTTAGATGAGAAAATATAATAAAAAGTTATAATTCTAATGTTTAAATTTAATGTTTATTTAAATTTCTGTTAGTGCTACTTTATTTAGTTTTTTAAAATACCATAAATAGTTATAATATTCATTTAAAGTATCTATCACAAACACATTATATAGTGTAAAGACACACACATACACATGAACATACACATTGTGGCACTCTAAGAAAAAAAAGTGATTTAAAATCATGAAAGCAAAACTTACCTCCTTCTAAATCATATCTGAATAAGCCAAGAACCCACTGGGTAAGGATGCATGGAGTAAAAACATAGTGACTATAATCATCAACTGTGAATTTGGCCCGCACCTGAAAAAGAAAATACAGTAAATCATCTGTCTGCTTTCTTAATGATACAATCATGCTATAAATTTTTCAGTCACTATAGACTCACAAAAATGCCAATTTCTACCAGTGAATGGAACTGTATTTCAATTTAATTGATTTTGTTAGTTATCTTGTATATTATCTTTTATGCAGTTAAAAACATTATCTAAGTAAGCATGGTTGATCAAAGTCCTCAACAAACTGCTAAAGGTTTCCATAGCAAAAATAAAAAGGTAAAAAAATTGTTTCTAAAGAAAGAAATTCAAACCTAACCTTTATAAAATGGTGGTTGCAATTCCAAGGCACCCACACACCTAAGTAAGATCTATTTTCTAATAGTGGGAACCAAAGGGCTAACTTATGTTCAAGAAGCCACTGAACTTTTTTAACATATCAAAGTGCCACTTTCCAATATATAACCAGTAAAGAGCCTGTCCTTTCTACTCTATGGACAGAGATATTGTTCTTATTCTCGCCTTGATCACTGATCATTTGAATTAATTTTTTTAAATAAGTTAATTTATTTTTTTAAGATTTTATTTATTTATTTTTTAGAGAGAAAGAGAAACATTGATGTGATGGTCACCTCTTATACATGCCCCTAACCAAAGACCAAACCTGCAACCCAGGCATGTGCCCTGACCAGGAATCGAACTGGTGACCTTTCATTATTCAGGATGATGCTTAACCAACTGAGCAACACCAGTAAGGGCTACAAAATAAGGAGTTGCCTGCTTTCTAATTTATTTTTCCCTACTTCTGCTAGAATACTATAAAAAACATCTTCCAGAAACACTTTCATAACTTTCACATACTATTCACTTTACCTACGAAGACCTTTCATCACCAGTTACTTTGTAAATTTCTATTCATTTTTTAAAATTCAAATCACATTTCAGCTCCCTTTATCAGCTACCACACACAACAAGGTTATTTAGTCCTCTTCTAAGCTTTCTTTGTAACTTGTGCCACTGTTGTTATACTTATGACACTGTATTAATAGTTTATTTATATGACTAGGTCCCTCATTAGACTGTGAAGGTCAAAAGAATAGAGACTCAGTTATCTTTGCATCCCTAGGACCAGCAATAGAAAGATAATGTCTTCTGCCATCCTTAATGCGTATTTTCAATATCACCCCACGTTACCAAGGAAGGATATATTACACATTTCCTCACAGGTAAAAGGAAAGACATAAACATTAAAAACTACTCTCAGGTTTGAGGCCTAGAAGACAGAAACTAATAGAAGTTAGGAGAAAGATCTAGTTTTGTAAAAAAGATGAACTCCATTCTAAATATTCTAAATTTGAGCTAACAGCAGAATAACCATCCATCCACTGATTCATTCAGTCAACGTTTATTGAGTGTCTACTTGAAACTGTGCCAGGGGATTTAATAGTGAATAAAGAATGAAGAGCATCTGTACTCACAGACCTTACGCTCTAGTTCAAAGGACTAATAAATAAGAGGAACAGAAAGCCTGGACATCAACACAGGTCAGGATTAAAGACAGTCCCTTGCAAGTTATACAAATAGACATGAAAATTACAGTATACTCTAAATAAATATATACCTGTTCATACACTTGTACCATAGATCCTGCTAAGAGGTAAATTTTTGATGAAGAACCCCAAATAGAATGATTCTTCAAATTTTTATGTAAAATTGGTTCCAAATATGCTCCATAAATTGTCTGTAATTGCTCTCTTTCTGGGTAACTAAAAAAGAAATAAATATAAGAAAGAAGTTGAAATAAATCATTATTCTAAATTATTATTTTTAATTTTAAGTTATAGCAGTGGTTTTCAAACTGTGCCTCTTTGATACCAACAAGATTTACTTAGGGGCTAAGACCAAGCTCAATGTCCCTATTCTCACTTCAACCAAATTAGATCCCATATTATCTGTTTTCAAATACTGAGGGTCCTAATGGAGGATTTCAATGAAATTACTTAAAAGCATAATTGTTTGAAAAACCATTGATCTTAGAAAGGACTAAACGAAAGTTTTGCTTAAGAAAAAGCATTTTGAGTTATGTAGAGCCTATACATAGAACAATAATACACCTCAGAACTATAAAAGTAGAATACAACAAATAAAGTCAAACTCTCCCAAACTAAAATCTATCCCAATACAGCTTAATTGGTGGCTGAAACATTTCTGAAAGAATGTTAATAGATGGTTGCAATTAGCATGAAAACATAAAAACTAGATTTTAAAAGGCAAAATATAACAGAGGAGACAGTGCCATAACCATAAATTCGAAAGTCCTGTAACAATTATAGACCATGGAAATGGGTAGATGTATTAGGAATAATGCTATCAGCTATCAATATAATCTAACTCTTAATTTTCTTTAGATTTAAATTCTCTGTTATCTTCATAAAATTTGGTAGTTTTTGTTTTATGAAATCATAAAACATTTAAATCTAAAATATACCACTCTGATTCCTCATATTGATATTTTAGAACACAGACAAAACAGTTCTATTTATTTCTAATATATAAGAAGTATTGACTAGAGCCTTTATTATCCTAAATTATTGTCTATAGTTTGAGAAGAGTAGGGAAAAAACAGTATCAGAGTTTAAGTTTGACTATTTGTATACTCTACATTTTGAAGAAGTATCATTAAAATGGATGCCTTTAATAAAATGTAAATATGCCCCCTCCCCAAATTAAAACACTAAGATACATACTCTATAGCACAAAGACGAACAATAGAGGTAAATCTGGTAGTCAGCTTATATCTTCCCAGTCTCCCTCCAGCTGACATAGAAGCCACAATATGAACATTTTCTAAACCAACCCATTCCAAATTTTCATCATAAAATCCTTGATATGTCAATACCTATTTGAAAATAAATTTAAAAATACAAGTTTAACGGTTAATATTTTATGATCATGATATATTTTTACGTAAAATCCAATTGTTTCCTAATGAATGCAATCATCATCATCCACCTAACTCAAAAATTTAAAATTGAAATATTGCTTAAATTCTTATACCATTGAAAAATAATACTGTTCAAGACTGTATTCAATGAATGTTAGCTGAATTATCATTTTTAAAATGTTTCCTCTCTAAAAAAACATTAAAATCCATGTGATAGTATAAATTCACAGCAATTATTTTTAAAAATGTGAAAGAGATCAGAAAAAATGTAAAGGAAATTTTTGTTTTTCTCTATAAATATTTTATTATATTTTGCAGCTATGTAGTATAGGTAAATTTGAAGACATATAAGCATAATAAGTTCTAATTTAGAATTTAGGGTTTCTAACATGATATAAAACAGATAAATAAAATCTTCCACACTGACTGAGAAGGTATTATCTCCAATACCTACACAGGCAAAAATGGAGACTAATAAACTAAAGCAGCCAGAAGGGGACATGGTTGAGGGAGTCTAACTCCAGCACCATCCTCCCCTTCTGTGTTCCTCCTTTTAGGAATAAAGGATATGTGATTGGTATAGAGTAAATGCTGTTTTCATTCTTCCTGCCATGTATCAATTCGATGTAATACTAACTTCTCAAAGGAGAAAGATCCAAGAAAGTAGACCTGGAGCAAGACTGAGGTGCTTCAATAATTTAATTTCCATGACACATGTTAGATAAAACTGGCTCTAAGGAGCAAAGACTTTTCTATCTACGAGAAAAGTTAATGAAACTATTTTGGTATCCAATTACATCAAAACACTTCAAGTAGTAAGACTCACCTGTTGTAGGAAAGCTACCAAAGTACTGGTTCCCCATTTATCAGGTTTGGGTAGGTTGATATCTTTTAAGTACAAAACAAGTCTTTCACAGTCTTTTGGTCTGTATACTCGACCAGTATTAGTACTGATTACTATGCAAGTCTGGCTCAATTTCTGCAGAAGATGCCGAGATGTAGTCTGTGCGCTACAGTGGACTGTAGCAATCTGAGTGGACCGAAGTTGGGAAAAAGCATACCTGAGCAGCATCCTAGGAAAGATGTATAATAACACTGACTTTGAAAATGCAACCAGTAAAATACCTAAAATCAATATAAAATTTGTTTCATAAATATTTCATTAACTAAATAATGTATGATGGTGTTTAAGGGGGAAATGGTAAAACATGGATATGGTAACTTTTTCATTTTTAGACTGGAAAAATACATTCATATTTTAAGAAGATCTTGGGACTTATTTAGCAAAAAGAAAAAAAAAACAAAGTTTACAGAAATAATCTAGTTTGATCAAGTACATATTAAGGACACCAACAGTTTCCCTACAGTTGAAAAAAAGATTTTAGATATTAAGTTCTCCAAGTTTAGAAAAATTACTATGACTTTATAGAATTCTTTAATTACTACTAGAAATGTGAAACTAATAATCCATGCCTCCTTTATCTCCAGAAACTATACTCAGACACTAAAAATAGACTGAATCCCACTTAATCAAAAGCTATTCTCAAATAGAAAGCTAACATCAAGAGTCACTTTTTATAAATAAAGCAAATGCTAATTTGTGAATATCTAAGATATTCATTTTTTGTTTTGATTTTATGAACAGATTATTTGTATAAGCATCTTCCAGATTACTCTTTCCATTAGAAAACATATAACATGGCAGGGAAAAAAAAAAAACATATTCTTCTTTATAGTCATATTATTGTTACAAGTATAACAATGAAAGAGTCCCTTCATGAAAATGTAAGTGCTAGTTTAACCGAAAAAAGGAAACAAAAGCTGTTAAATCATTTTAAAAGAGAGAAACATACACTCACAACATGCACCTCCATTGACATTTTTATGCTCTTACCCTTTGCCACAGCCTTCTGGTCCTACAAGAATAAATGGCTGTGTAGTGTCAGAACTTAACCAAGGTTTGAAGTAATCTAGACCTCGTTGCATGTCAGGAGTCTGAATGACTGGAAGTGTTTGGCCATTACTGAAATCATCAGCAGTCAAGTTTTCTGGCTTCTTTAGCACATAAGATGCTAATCGTCCTTTACTTGAGTCATAGTAGGTGTCCATTGGTTTGTGAGAGTCTGGAGGAGATTCTCGCGCCCAATTAAAAACCTGAAGAGGAAAAGCCTAGACAAGTTTTCGTCTACTCCAGAGTATGTAAAATGATAATTCTTTAAAGTAAATGTCCCAAAGTGAAACAGCTTAGTTCAGAAAAGTTCACATACTATAAACCTAGTAAATATCCCTTATACTTAAAGTAAAATTTTATCTCAAATACTATTTTCTAAATGATCATTTAAGCAAATGAATGCCATCTAGTTTACATATACACAAAGGTACAAATATAGTCAACTTTTAACTGAGTTCTTGTGAACTCTAAATTATAAATTATGCAATGTAGAAATCCTAGCCCTTTCAGTCCCACCATATTCTGGTAGTGCCAATTCCAGTCACTGCTCACTGCTTTCAACCTGTGTTATTTTCCCAGATATAAGGCAGAGAGTTAGACCCTAATGCATCTTGCTACTCTTCAACACCTTTACTCTGAACTTCGGCAAGAGACTATCTTCCCAAATGCAATATGTAATATGGCAATGAGGGGTAACAACGAGAAATTCAATATCTGGCAACAAAATAACCCCGGAAAGGGAAACAGAAGAGCAAAGAAGAAACAGAACGATAAAAATGAAGAAACATAATATTGGAGTCAACTCAAAGGAATGTATGTTCAATTATTTTAACAGAGGGCAACCAAAAGAAATCTCTTAATATGTAAAATTCAGTTTTATAAACAACTTAGGTAAAATATACCTTTACATTTATTTAAGCAAATATTTATAATGATTAATTCATCCTAACAATCCTAACTGCTAAAACTATTCTGGTTAAACAAATAATTTTTAAAATATATTATTCTAAAATTAAAAATAAATAATTACATTTATTCATACAGCTAAGTAGGTTCAAAATGTCTAACAACAAATATTTATTCCAAATTTTAGCCTATTAAAATATAATTATATAAAATTTTAATAATATAAAATACAAACTAGTTCAAAAGAGAAAATAAGTATACATGCATATGTATATACATGTGTGTATATCCATTATTATTCTATTGAACGCATAGTTTCAAAATTAAAAAGTTCTGTACCTTATATTTACAGGTAACTGTATTTTGGCAATTAAGAGTTAAAGAAATTTTTTTTTCTAAATATAGACTGAATATAGGCTTTAAAATATTTTACCTCTTTGGTAAATTCCAGACGTGATTTCACGTTCAGATTTCCACCAAGTCCCCTTATGAGATTAGTAATAAATTGATCATGATTTCTGCATCCATGTAGATGTGACAAACCATTCATTACAGTCCCAACTAAACTTGTTTCTATCACATAGTCATTCTGTTGGTTAAAATCCACAATGCAGACAAAAGGTAATGTATTAGTTACTCTAGAGCCATACATATTAACATTCACTTATCTTCTCTAAGGATCGTCTTTAAATTTATTACTCTTTTCAACTTATAGGAAGTTCAGATTTCATCCAATTTATATATGCAATACAAACTTTGAAAATAAGAAATAAAAGAGTCCTCAAGTAGATACATGGTTTGTTTACTTCCTAAACAGAATACAAAAGAAGAATATAAAAGAAAAGGTAAACCAATGAGCATTGGTCTAAAAGAATGGTTCCTTTTCCTCTTGGAAAAGCAGCTAGAGGCAAGGACTAGACTGATGGCACTGAACAAGAAGGTTTTGTAAAAGCAGGTTTAAATGAGAAACCCATTTGGAACTTTGTCTTCACACAGAATTTTAAAATGAAACTTTTGGACCGAGGAGAGGAAAGGGTTCTCATTAATCTGTAGGCATTTACTGAGAACCAATTACGCACAGAATCTGTATGCAGTGCTAGCTATTTTTTAAAAAGTGACCTAAACAGAGCACTTTCATCACAGAACTCAAGTCTATTAGAGGAGATGGTTAACAAGTGCATTGAAAAAGATTAAGTCAAATGGAGAGCTCAGGGCCTCCTTGGAAAAGGTGACACTGATGCTACCATCTGAAGAGTGAGATACACCTGGCCCTGTAGCATATGCAACGGTAAGGCATGGGTACAGCTCAGGATTTAAAGACGTGTGTGCAAAGGAAGAGTGGTTTAAGTCCGAGGTAGGCAAGGGCCAGAGTGTGCGGAATTACACAGGCCATGATAAGAAGTGCAGATTTCATTCTCACTGCCTTCAAGTGTTTTTAAGTAATAGTGTAAAATGATCCGATTTGAATTTTTTAGAAAAGCACTCTGCCTGCATAATAAATATTTTTATAAGGTGGAGAAATGGGAAGAAGTGCAGGAAAACGGTGAGTAGGAATCCAACTGCTTAGGCCATGCGAAGAGTTCTAGGCTTTAAAGGCGAGATAAAGGAAATCCACACATTTTCCTCCAGATTGTCTAAATTAACACAAGAAAGCAAAACTCTAGTTATAAATAAAATCAGTATTTGCCTAGTACATTCATTATGGTGTATTTCTCAGAATCTGAACATGGTGAACAAAGTATTGAGTACAAAAGAAGGAACCCTCAATACACACAAAAAACTTTAAACAGTAACAGGGACCTGACATCAAAATAAATGAGTTTATTTTCTAACTGCATCTTCAATATCCACTCTATGGCTTAAGAATCTTATCCTGTCATCATTTCTACAATTACAAACCCCTATATATCTATATATTCCAACCAGTATCACTTGTATTTCTCATTCTTACATTAGCAACATGCAAGTAGGTGACCTCAAAGTATTTGTACTGGAGAGCCTTGTATGTTTTATGTTAATGAAAACAACATATCTACTGAAAAGGTGCTACAACACAGACATCAGGTATTTAATTGAGCACATATACTCTCGTTCATTCACTACTCTTATTAGCACACTTGGTTCTAGGGATACAATAAGGTGTATTACAGTCTTGGCGCTGGCCCTCAAGGTGCTCATCACTGAATATAAGAAATTGTAATACAGTTGAAAGACACTAAATTGCTACAGAAGAACAGAGCAGACAGCTCAGTCAGACTGAGGGCTGCTGGGAGTGGTTCTTCCCCTGAAGCATTCAAGGAACCCTATCTCATTTGCATCACTTCCCACAAATCCCTATTCCTCCATCTTTCATCCTTATAAAGTCAGAAAAGAAAAAGGTTGAGAAAACTACAGTGAGATCTCCGTTTCTCTGTATGTCTCATTTAATCCCAAAGTATCAACCTCTAAATCAAATTCAGATTAACAGAGACTTTCAAAATACTCACTGCTACTTATTCCCTTTATTTTTTCCTTTTTACTGAATTTATTGGGATGATACTGGTTAATGAAATTATACAGGTTTCAGGTGCACAATTCTACAACACATCATTTGTACACTGCATTGTGTGTTCACCACACCAAGTCTCTTTCCATCAGCATATTTTCTCTATTTTTTGTTTATATTTTCATAAAAGCAATGATATAAAAGAAAAACCAAGAGAAATTGAGAAAATGATGTAGACAATGGAATACTATGCAGCAGAAAGAAAGAAGGAACTCCTGCCATTTGCGACAACATGGATGGAACTAGAGAGAATTATGCTTAGCGAAATAAGCCAGGCAAAGAAAGAAAAATAACATATGATATCACCCAATACAGGAGACTAATGAACAACACAAACAAATGAGCAAAATTGAAAAAGAAACAGAATAACTGTTATCAGGAGGAAGTGGGGAGGGCGAGAAGGGGGCTAAGTAGGGGAAGGGACTAGCCAAAGAACATGTATAAATGACACATGGACATGGACAACGGGGTGGGGAATGACTGTGGGAGAAGGGTTGGGCTGGGAGGGGGCGAGCAATGGGAGGAATATGGGACAATTGTAATAGAAAAGCAATTTTAAAAAGTAAATTATAAGATTTTAAGAAAAGAAAAAATGATGTAGAATATCTGAAAGCCCTCCATTGTCTTCTTTGCATGCTAAACTTCTATTCACACTTCAAATTCAAAAATAAGTGTGATTTCCTTTTTAAAACTTTCCTAGAAGACAGCAATACTCTCTTCACCCCATTCATTATAATTGTGATTATATTTTCACATTTATTTTCCTCCATTAGAAAAACCCTTCTCAAGAAAAGGAATTTTCCTGTTAATGTTCAACTCTCAAAGTCTTGCCTAGTGGTATGTTTGATATATTTTAGATACTTAACAAATATCTGTTGAATAAGCAAATGTTTTTAAAAAATTATAAATAACTCACCATCGTTTTTCTACTTTAGTATTAACCTGACATTATCTTTAGCATGATATATACATGAGTATTTACTGACACAGTAATATGTGATAAGATGGTTTTGCTATTAAAATTTGAAAGACATTCCAATATTCAAGATTTCTGGGTAAGCAGTGCAAGATACTATGAATGGGAGAATTAAAGTATTTTAAGACTAATATAATAAAACATTATGCCAAGAGACACAGAATGACAGCAATGAAGACATCTACTCTGTCGCTCCACCCCCCTATTCTGGCACAGCTCTACTAAAAGGCCACTATATGTAAGCAACACTCTTGATCATTATACTTCTCACTTAAATGATTAATTATGAAATAAAATGACAATTTACCTGCTTCAGAACCCATTGTAAAGCTTTTCCAAAATAATCTCCAATCCAGTTTTCAAGGTTATTCCTGTATTTAGGAGGCTGATTTCTCAACCAAGATTTTATCAGAGAATTGATATCTGTCTCTTCATCACTAGAACAGATTAACGAACACATAAGAAATTATTTAGAGACACTGTCTATTTACTTTCAAAAAATTTTCTGATCCAATAAACATTATTCTATACATGTATCTGCAAGCATACAAGAGTTGACTTTAGTGTACATCTATATATGTATGTGTGTGTGTGTGTGTGTATACACACACACACACATATATACACATAAAGGCATCATTTTCTATAAGAGAAGACAAATTAATTTATTAAAGTTACATACCTGTAGCTTAGCCAAAAAAAATGGGCAAACCCTTCCTACTCGAAGTGTGTTCTGCTTGTTGAAAATACAGAATCCCAAATCCCATCCCAGACCTACTGAAGCAAAAATCACTTTAACAAAATCCCCAGGTGATTCAAATGCACGTTAAGAGTTCAAGATGCACTGCATCTTAACGCAGACCTTCAAACATAGTTTGTCTTGCCATTAGCCGGATGGTTCAGTTGGTTGGCATGTCATGTCATACACCAAAAGATTGCAGGTTCAATTTATGTAGGAGGCAACTGATTGATGTTTCCCTCTCTCTCTTTCTCTCTCTCCTTCTATCTCTCTCTTCCTCCCCTCCCTCTCTAAAATCAATAAACATATCCTTGGTAAGAATTAAAAAAGAAAAGAAGTTTAATTTTTTTTTTCTCTATCCCAAAAAAGCCAACTACCTAAATTCCCATGACATTATTAAAAAAATCTATCTGAAGTAAAATATAATTCTCTTAGCAAGGCATTTAATTATATGATTAATATCTGATGACTGACACTAAATATAATGTTGATATATTATTCAAAATTATATCTTACATAATTACAGTAAAAACAACTCATAGATTGATTTTGAATTGACAAGACCTCACAAGTTCATTTTCCCTACCTTCTAACACTGATTCATAGCAACACTATTAAATACTGAGCCCTTGAATTTCTCCTCTCATATTTCTATCCAGTTTAATAAGAAAAATAAAAATGAAAAGATCAAAAGTAAATATTTAAATTACATCAGATCAGCTCAAAAAAGACAAACACAACTGTTAAGATCCTTCAGAATAAAGACCTTATCAGCAATGGCTTATCTTCTTACTGCCTAAGGCAACTACCCATCCAGGTTTGTCCAAGACACTCCTGGATTATACTAGTTACCCCAGAATAATTAACAGCAGTCTCTTTCACTGCATTTTTTATTTTAGTTTTCAATTACAGTTTATATTTAGTATTACTTTGTATTAGTTTCAGTTGTATTCTCTTTCACTATTAAAAGGTGCTCATTTGGCCTACTGCATAGCAAGTGCTGAATACTGCTGAAGAAATAAATGAAACCTACAAGCAAGATACAAGCTAATCAAACAGCAACCAAAATGTTAATATGTATTTACATTTTACATGAAATCACATATTCATTATGCCTCTCACAAAAAATAACTGGCTCAGCAACAACTTTCAAACCTCTAAAGCAATATGTGGTATTTTTTCCAGCTAAACATCCTGGCATTCTATTTACCATTTATTTTATTTATACTGTATCTTGTATTTTAATATTTGTTATATTTATTTAATCTCCTCTGCTTGAAGGTATGTTCATAAAAACAAGCTCTGCATGTTAGTTTTACTTTCTCAGTTTGTCTCTCCTAAAATGCCTAACTTAATGTCACATACACAATAAACATTTAATAAACATTTTTTAATTTAATTATAATCTTTCATTTTATTCTATTTTCCTCACAAGATTTTAAGAATAAGAATACATGAAGTAAATAAGACAAATTGGGAGATATTGTTACAAAAGCTATAAACCCAATGTTATATTTTTAATAACACCTCAATATATTAGAGTTCATGACAAGTTTAATATAAATGTTTCCTACAATACTATCAAAAAATTAAGCAATGATTTTGGAAACAATAAATTTGAACCAACTTAGTAACACTATCATGTGTCATATAGCTAACATGGCTTTAAATGGCCCTAAAAGAGGGGAACATTTTATATAAACTGGCAAATATCAAATTCTAAGTATAAATTCCAGGAGTAAAAGAAAAATTTCTAATTACTCATTTCAGGAAATAAAACTGGCTCAAATGTACATGTTCTGATATATCACTACTGTACATATCTAAAATTAGTTCAGTATTTATTTTCGCTCTTTAACTCTCTTCCAGATACGCTGAAGAAGAAAGAAAATAATAAGAGCCTTCCAATTTGTAAAATTAAAGGTTGGACCATAAGATCATTTAAACCTAGATTAGTCAAAAAATTCTGTAAATCTGAGATTCTACAAATAAAATATTAACACTTTGCTTTAAAATATTAGCCTCTAGCTAGTAACTAACATGTTCACATCTCTGAATGCATCATATTTAAATAAAAGTTAACAGAAGAAAGAAAACAAATGAAATACTTGCTGTTTCACTTAAGCAAACAAAAATAATTTAGTAGTTATGATACGACTATACTGCAGAAATAATTCAATCGCAGTAATACAAAAATTCCCTGAATGAACTGAAACGTAACAAGTTAATAAAAATGAGAAAAATATATATATACATTATTCAAACAACACGTATTTCACTTAGCTGTGAAACCAAAATAATAATTAAAGAATATTCTAACATAATATATGCAAATGCTTTTATGGTTTACCTAAGAAAGATCATTCCCATTCTAGATATTGTAGCTGTTGAGGCACAACTTAAATCATGAGTTTCAAATACAAAGTTAACATTGGGGCCAAACTGAATCCTTTCTCCACTGGGCATCGTAAGTAGTCGATTATCATCCAAAACCGAATTCAGAGATTCTATCCATTCAGGATCAATATCACCATCACAGATTATCCATGAGCTGACATCTATTTTCAAACCATGGAAGTAAAGACAGAATAAAAATAAAAGCAGTGATTATAATTAAAAGCAAGGAATTAAATAATTATTTTATCCTTTAGAAGTGATTTCCATTCACTATTACCTTTATGACTGAAGCTAAATATAAAGAACAATTTCAAGTTGAAATTTTTCATGTAAATCTGTACTACAGATGTGTTAGAGAATCCATGGATTATCTTGGCTCAACTGAGCAGACTCAGTTACATACCAATGCTCTATTTATATATGAATATATAGAATTGAAATTTCACTAAAGAAAACATAGTGTGCAAGACTTAAGTATTTCTACAACCTTGTGAGATATCCTTCAGACCTTTGTCTTCTACCATGTCATAAAATGTATGAATGCTTGGTATGTAATATCTCTTTCAGAAAATATTAAGAACCCACTCTTTAGTACCCTACATAAGAAATTTTAAATATCTGCCACTAATTTCTTTGATATATAAAAAGGTGACTTCAAAGGGAAGAAGTAGGGAACAAGTTGTATATACAATTCTTTCCACAAGACAAATCTTTTTTATCCATCCCTCTTAAAAAGAGAGTGGTTTCAAGTTGTACTTGAATCTTTGAAACAATTCAAAGAGAAAAATATCACCAATAAAAGTGTGAGCAATGAGTACAGGTAATATCTGGTTTCTACTTAGTGTAATATTATTGACTACACTGAAAAGGTAAAGACATTGAAATATTTTTAATGTGTTAAGAGTTCTTTCACTCACTGGCTTAGGAAAACAACTATAATTAAATTATAACCTAACAAAGAGTAGGGAGGCTTCTGTGATTCTGGCCAAAAACTCTATAAACACCAATTCAAAAAATTTAGGCCTTGAAGTCTACTGTTTTATGACTTAGATTTTCAAAATTATTTGTGAGGTAAAAGTGTACAGATACCAATTTTAACCCTAAATAAAAATTTGTCATCTTGTTTATTTAAGAGGTATTATGTATAGCTCAGCAATCAAAAATTTTATATTTCTTCAGGAAATCTAGTTGTGAATTTCAATTCACCCAGATTACTCTGAGTGTCTATTACAATAAAAGTTGCTACAGAGTATAGCTCAAAATGATAGCATGTTTTGCTCCCCTCCAAAGTAAGATATCAACGTATATCATTAAAATGGCATAATAGACAAGATCTATCATCCTCTAAAATTAAGTAAAGCAATGAATCAAAGACCCACCTTGAGGTTCTCGAACTACTTGGCGAGCACTATTTGTTAGAACACCATCAGACCATTCCCTCGTATCCATGTCAATATGGCCTAATAATTGATGTCTAGGCATAGCTTTGGGATTCATGGTATACTGTTTCACCACTTTGCCTGTTTTAGAAAGTGCTGCCCTTAACATTCTCCAGAGAGTTGATTTTCCAGCACCACTTGGACCAACAATAACAACTCCCATCCTCTGGCGTAGTTGTTCATACAATTCTAAAGCCTTCTTGATCTGGTAGAAAAGGAGTATGTTCACATATTATTTATGGTATACAATCATACACAATTCTGCTCTCTTTCTATAACATTTATTCTATTCCAAACATATAAATTAAGTCTTTGATTTCTTAAGTGGAAGAGAAAGCCTTAAAAAAATATTTGCCTAAATAAATGTTAATATATTTACAATGTGATTTTCAAATCCAACATTTCCTTAAAAGAAACCAGTAGGTTTTCTAAGGAATTTGACAATATAACATGTTTATTATGTTCTTCACTCACTCGTTCATTAAATATAATATTTTATTCACTTGTTCATTAATTTATATCCTGTCTCCCTCAAAAAAAAGTGTTCATTTTGAACATGTACTTGTGCTACATAAAAAGACCTACTAAAAAGAACTAAGAATTGTCAAAGTGAAATTCTGAAAATTATATTTTAAATTATATATAAAATTTATATAAAATGGGTCTATTCTATGCCAGGCTCTGTAAAAGGCACTAGGAATAAAATTGTGAGCAAAAATAGACATGGATCCTGCCTTTCATGGAGACTACTAACTGGTATTAATCACTATTAATCAAATATACAATGAAATACTAAACAATTATATACAACAAGAGTAATGAAAGCACATAACAAGGTGACCTAATCTGGACCTAAAGATTAGGGAAGGCTTCCCTGAGCAAGTGAAATTTAAGTTGAAAGATGAAAGGTAAGTTGAAGGATTAAGAATAAAGGTAGGCAATAAGGAATTTACTAGGAGAAAGGATCACTATATTGTAAAATATTTTTGACAGTTACCTGGTTGGGTATGATTTCATAATTGGCCTCCTCAAAGACTTGCTTTAATGCAGCACTCAGTTCGTCATATTCTACTTCTTTAAAGTCAATTCCAGGAAACACATCTTTGATCAGTGCATCAAAACGAGTGCAATCAGCAAATGTAAACTTTGACATTGTATTAAGCCTCAATGCTTGTATCACAATATGACTTTCATTAACTAAAGGAAAAGTTTCATTTAAAAAATATTAGTTATGAATTTAATGACAATAAAGATAGTGTTTAAGTACCTTGATATGCATTGTCAGTAATTAAATAATGCATATCAAGGTAAACACTATCTTATACTTTAATAATATTTAAAGACCTATGCTGTCACGTGAATTACCTTATCTTTTGACTGCTGAAAAATAAGTATCCCTAAGAAGAGTCATGAACTCCTTTTCATAAAATTTGAATCACAGGTATGCTCAGACTTCAGTTAATAATAAAAATTATTATAATTTATATTTGCATAGTACTTTCTTACTCTGATGTGAACTTTACAACAACTCTATAAAGGAAGTATTACTATTATTAGTCTAATTTTACATATGAAAACATTACATTTCTAAGGGTTTTAATGACTTACCTGAAAGAGTGCAGAGCAACTATTATTTTATATAGTTGGAATTTAGGCCCAAACCAACTAATTCCAGATTCAGGTATCTTTCCAAATATACCAATATTGCCTCCAGAGATTTTACATTCTATGACTAAAAAGTAACAAATGGAGCACAAATCTTTTATCAGCCTTGCTCAAAACTGGCTCATAAACCTATTTTTAAACCAAATGTAAATACTCATATGATTGCCATATTTTTATTTTTTAAGGATATTAACTGCTGATTGATAAGACAGATACATAAAGAAAAGAAACTACTTTTAGCCTGGTATCTTTCCTAATTGTTTTAATATTTCTATGTTCAAGGATATATATAAGGAGTCTTGGCTGCACTAGAGTTTATTTCAAGCACTGAACTCACAAATTAGCCATCTTTATTTACTACGGTATAGTTTCAACACTTCTTAAAAATCATCAGAGATAGACAACTGAAAAATAGTAATTTAATTACTTAACCAAATAACTGTCTGCCTTGGCATATGCGCACCTAATAATAGAGCTAAAGTAGTTTCCTTTCTTTTTTTTTTTTTTTTTCAGATTTAATGTGTTTTATTGATTAAATTATTACATTTGTGCCAATTTCCCTTCCCTCTGCTCCCCTCCACCCGGTGGCCCCCCTCCCTCCAGTTGTCCCCCCCTTTTAGATTATGTCCATTAGTTGTGCATACAGTTCCTCCCAACCTCTCTCCGTCTATTCCATTCCCTCCTACCTTGATCCCCAATTCCTATATCATCTCCCTCCCTTTCCCCATTCCCCCTCCCTGTTGACCTCCCCCCAATATGCTTCCCGTACCCACAGTTCCTCTTCCACTCTCGTTGCCTATTTAGTTTGCCTTTGTTTCATCTCCCTAGCTTCTGTTTTTTTTTTTTAAACCAGTCCCTTTAACATCTCATATAACAGTGGTTTGGATCTAATGAACTCTTTCAGTTTTATTTTGTCCTGGAAACACTTTCTCTGTCCTTCTATTCTGAATGTCAATTTCGCTGGATAGAGTATTCGTGGTTGTAGGTTTTGGATTTTCATTACTTTGAATATTTCTTGCCAGTCTCTTCTTGCCTGTAGGGTTTCCCTTGAGAAGTCAGCTGATAGTCTAATTGGGACCCCTTTGTACATAATTCTTTTCTTCTCTCTTGCTGCTTTTAAGATTCTCTCTTTATCTTTAATTTTTGACATTTTGATTATAATGTGTCTTGGAGTGGTTCTCCCTGGGTCCAGTCTCTTGGGAACTCTCCTTGCTTCCTGGACCTGCAGGTCTATTCCCTTCCCCAAGTCTGGGAAGTTCTCCTTTATTATATTTTCACTCAATTTTTCAAGTTCTAGTTCATCTTCCTCATTCTCTGGCAAACCAATGATTCTTATGTTGGGCCTTTTATAGCTGTCCCAGAGGTTTCTGATCCTTTCATTGTTGCTTCCCATTTCCTCTCGCTGCATTGGTTGACTGCTTGTTCCTTCTCCATATTCCAGTTTGTTGAAATGAACTCTGGATTTTATTTCCTTTCTTTCTGTCTCGTATGTGGTTTTGTTCCTTTCGTTATGAAAGTTTTTCGCTTCTTTCATATCTTTTTCCTGCTCTTTTGTGAATTCTGTAAGCCACCTGATAACAATGGCCCAGAACTGAGCCTCTGACAGGTTTCTTATCTGTTCATCTGTCAGGTTCTCTATCTGCTGTCTGGTGAGTTGTGTTACCGGTATTTCTAAAGTTGCCTGCCTCATTTTGACAGATGCGTTTTGTTTTCTTGGGCCGGCTGTCCGGGGCAGTGCCTGTGTACGCGTCACAAATCAGCGACCGGCGCCTGTCTGCGACCTATTTCGCAGCCCTGTGGTGCTTTCTTTGGGGGCGGGGGTCCAAGATGGATTCACACAGTTATTCAGCTAGGAGACCGGGATCCGTCCTCCCGCCCCCCTGGGCCTCACTGTTCAAGGCGATGCGGCGGCCGCTCTCCCCAGCTCCGGAGTCGCGCACCGCCAGGGGCTTGGCCGCCGGGACTCCTCGCGGGGTCGCGCACCGCCAGGGGCTTGCGCAGCCCGGATTTCTCGCCGCCCGCCGCTCTGGGTGCGACCGCAAACAGCACTGTCCTCTTTAACTCTTACCTGCCCAAATGGCACCGCTGGTTTATAACTTCATATGTTGGACTTCCGTGTAGTTTTATTTTCTGGAATTTCTAGTTATCCTTTGTTTTGAAGTAGTTGTATTCCTCTATAGTTGTAGAGGGAGACCTAGCGTGTCCGTCTAAGCCTCCATCTTGGCCGGAAGTCCTCAGTAGTTTCCTTTTTAAAGATGTACTTTGATCACTTACAAATCCAAATAGGTAATTGCACTTAATCCTTTTTTCTATGCTGTTATTTTCAGTGTTTTAACTTACTTTTTATTTTCTAAATATTTCAATTACATTTGACATAAAATATTAGACTAATTTCAGGTATATAAGCAAGTAATTAGATATTTATATAACTGAATAAGTGATCACCAATATATCTAGTATCCATCTGACACCACAGACAGTTGTTAACAACGATATTATTGACTATATTCCCTGTGCTGTACTTTACATCCCCATGACTAGTCTGTAACTACTACTTTGTATTTCTTAATCCCTTCACCATTTTCACCCATCCCCCTAAAGCCCCTCCCATATGGAAACCATCGAAATCCCCGTATCTACAAGCCTGTTTCTAATATGTTTTTTTTTTTTTTTTAGATTCCACATATAAGTGAAATCATATGGCATTTGTCTTTCTCTGACTCATTAACTCAGCACAATACCCTCTAGGTCTACGCATGTTGTGGTAATTTCATGTCATCTTTTTTCTATGCTGTTCTATTTTCAACGTTTTAGCTTAGTTTTTAACAGCAACCTGAAAAACCTGAATATTCAGTATTCATGAAACCACAGATCCATGGATGGGGGGAATCCTTTATTTTACATAAACAGAAAAAAGAAGTGGTAAAGTAAAACAAAATATACATGAATCCAATACTGATCTAAATAAATGACTTAATAAATACACATATGGGGGAGAAGAGACAAATCTTCTTTATAGAAGTTCCATATATGATCCCCCCACCAAGAGGTGGAGCTAATCTGTGCCACACCACTTTGAGGGTAAACTCAATTTAGTAACTAGTTTCTAATGTATAGAGTAAGAAAAGGAGGAAATAAAACTTCACAGTGGAAAAACCTGACAAACGCTAATAGAAGTGATGAAGATGAACATCATATGATAACATCACCAGTGATATCATGTGGTTATTATGTACCACTGACATGATGCAATAAGAAGGGCACTCCACCTCTGTGGTCATCTTTCCAGACATTCATAACTCAGTCTGATCATGAGACACAAAACAGACTGAGGAAGAGTCTACATGATATCTGACTAGTACTCTTGAAGACTGTTAAGTGTCATAAAAACGAAAACAGACTGAGAAACTGTCACTAAGCAGAGGAGACCAAGGAGATATAACAAGTAAATACAATGTGGCACCCTAGTTTCAATCCTGGAAGAGAAAGGATCATAGTAATAAAACATCAAATGAAATCTGGAGTTAATAGTAATATAAGTGTCAGTCCCTTCATTTTGACAAACGCACCCTGGTAAATAAGATAAAACAATGGAAATGCTATCTTTGCAACTAAAATCATTATAAGTTAAAAAGTATTTTTCCCTGGCAGTGTAGAGCACTGTCCCCATAGGACAAGGCTGTACGTTCAATACCCAGCCAGGGCACACACAAGAATCAACCAATGGATGCATAAATAAGTTGGACAACAAATCTCTCTCTCAGTCTCAATCAATCTCTCTCTCTCGTCCCCTTGCATCTCCCCCCTGCATCTCCCCCATGCCCCCCACATCCTGTCTAAAATCAATAAAAACTATTTTTAAAAAGGTAATTTTTATACTCAAGTTTTTTAAAAGGGTTATTTTGTTTCACATGTTATCTCTTCACAAGAGACAATTCCCATGTGTTTCTAAGGTTTCTGTTCTTGTTTAAAAACTTTAAAAAATCTTAGGCTCTACTCCAGACCTACTAAATCAAGAGCTTTGAGGATGGAGTCCAACAATTGATATTTTGACAAGCCTCTAGGTGATTCTAATGCATGTTAAAAGATTGAGAACAAGTAGAATAGACTATTCCTCTACACATCACAACTTTTTAATATTTAATGCACATTTTAAAATTAGGATAAAACAGTAGGCAAAAATAAAGTGAGAACTCCAGTTAAAAAACAATATATCAATATTGCTTCATTAGTTGTGATAAATGTACCATACTCATGAAAGATGTTAACAGGAGACACTGGGAACAAGATATTCAAAAATCCTATATAGTATATTTATAATTTTTCTATAAATCTAAAATTGAATAAAAGCTTACTTTAAGAAATATGATGGTATTTGGAATAAGGAACCATACCTTTATGTTTAATGCCAGTTTTCTTCAGTTGTCTAAGAAGATTTCCACTTCCTCTCAGAACTGTCTTCAAAGCTCTCAAACCCCAGTCATAATGCTGCTGAGGTGTCAAAAGTTCTCTTAAGTAAAAACAAGAAAATCATAAAGCATCAAATAGCTGTCAGAAATTCTTTTCATCATTATACCCAAAGAAATACAGAATATAACTACTGACAAATAGAAATGAATACTGATATTCCAGTAACTGAAATTCTAGATAGTTCTTACTATCTTTTAAATGATATGGACTAGAATTCTCGATTGCCCAAATAAGCTACAAGTCAACCTCTATCACCAAAATTAAAACATAAGAAAAATTGTAAAAGATTCCCTCCAAAGAACAGTAAGTTTTCAGTGGTCAGAAGGTAAATTAGGTCAATAAGTATCATGTAACTGGAGCACATCAAAAAAAATTTTTTTGTAGGAAAAAAGTGAGATCAGATTTATAGTATTTATGAAAAACAAGTAGTTTTGGCCCAGATGCTTTTATTATTCGAATTAAAATATTTCCTATCAACACCTTAAGGAAAGGCAACATCAATATGAAAATCACTGAATAGGTAAATTGGTTAGGTGAAAAATAGTCACTAATAAACATAATCAATCATAGGAATCACAAAATATAAAAATACTTAAAACAAGAAAACTCACCTAGATAGATTAAAGATAGCTACTAATTTTCTGCCCAATACTTTAGCATCTTTAAAGCCTTCTGAATAGAGAATAACTTCCGCAATAAGCTCATTGTCTGGACGAGACATGGCTACTGGCCTGAAAAGCTGTTTAAGATTATCAGGCAGTTTTTGTCTTCCTCCATAACCTTTTCCAGCAGGATTCATAGTGATAAAAATTCCAGAATTAGAATTTATTTCTACCTGAAATATTAGTTAAAATACAGACATCAAATATTTGAAACTATAAATGTAAAACATTACCAATAAAAATTTATTGTGACGTATTTCTACACATAAATCTTATACCTTAGGAAAAAGGTATTAACTAACGCGCTTACCATCTCCTTATTCAACATACAATAAACTCCTTAGGAACCATACTACTATATAGAGGTTCTTTATAATCAGTTTTTTTGAGGCTGAAAGTTTAAGACATGGTAACTAATTTGAATGCCTATTCATTCATGCAACATATGCTTACTGAAACCCTTGTCTTATGCAGTTTGCTAAGTACACAGAGACAATACAACTTTGTACGGAAGTCAGTAATAGTTTATGCCCCTTTAAAGTCTACAGTCTGTTGAGTAAGACAAAGAAGCAATCTTAGTGTGATAAATGCTATGACAGGGAAAAGCAGAATATCATAAGAGTACCTAGGAGAAGCACTTCAATAAAGCAGGAAGAACGGAAGCTAAGTTAGAATGTGTCAACTATTAATGGGCAATTAGGCAAAAGGAATTATCTAGAGAAAAAAAAACCTGGCTATAAAGGAAAGAAAAGAGAAAAAGCAGTGGTTGGAAGAAAAGATAAATTAAGGGAAGGTTTGCTTGTTTTAATTATGTTATATAATATTATGTATACTATATTATTAAGAAATAAAAGATCTGATTTTAACAGTTAAGGAAGAATGAATGGGTAGAGGAAGGAAGGCTGAAACTATTGCAGGCAAATTAAGAGAATGTCTCTGGGAAACAGATTCCAAAGCAATGGTGGAAAGGTTAGCACTGGTTGGGACAAAGAACACTCTTTTTTAGTAAGAAGAGGAAAGAAAAAAAATGAATGTGGAAGAAAACAAATTTTTATGAGAGGTAAAAACTTAATAGTTTCTCAAGAGTTTAAGCATGAGGTAATCAGCATGTTAATAATTTATAACTGGTCTTACTTTTTTGGCCTGCCCAGAAAAACTTGTATTGTGAAAATATTACTATGGATAAGAGGACAATTTTACAGTTCTTTTAACTTTCAGTGTGTTCAACATTATTACGACAGAATCTACTTCAAAGGACTGCGGGGCGTACTAAATGAGAATGCATTAAAGCACTAAGCACAGTACCATCACAGAGTAATGCTCAATAAATGTTAGCAAATATTGTAACTGAATTATTCAATATAGTTTGAAGATGAGAAGTAAAATGAGACCAAATGAGGGGGAGAAACCTCAGAGACAGTTCACAGGTGAAAGATTTAACACAAGTGGTCACAGGTTAGAAACACGGCTGCCAGGAGAAATACAGATAGAATATTGCCTGAGTATGAGTAATACAAAGTCTTATAAAATATTTTAATTCTTTAAATTCCAAACATATTTCTATACCTCCTTGCCAAGCAGTTCACATACAGTTCTATGATTCTTCAAAGCATCTTGAATTGTCTGGATTTGCATAGAAACTGCTGACAGTACAGATTCTTCCAATCTATTGAATTCATCAAAACAACCCCAGGCCCCACACTTGACCAAACCAACAAATATTCGTCCCATTGACTTCACATCAATGCCCTTAAAAATAACAATAAAAATTATATTCATTAAAAATAATTGAAATCTATAATAATTTAATAATTTATGTCACTTACTGATAAGGTAATCACGTCACCCATCTATACCTCTTTTGCTCTTTTTAAACACAGATTAAATAGCTACTCTTTTCAAACTCAGGGTGGTTTCAAGAAATAAAATAATTCATGTGAAAGTACTCTGAAAAGTACACAGAACTAAACAGATACAATTTTCCTTTAGTTATTCTTTAAGTCAAAACACAAATCCTATTCAAAATGTTTTAAAAACAAATTTAAAATGTTTCCTTTTCTATTTACTATTCTCCTTAATAAAACTATTTTCTAAACCCTAACATAAATCTTTATTCTGTATTTAAAATTATTTCTTTGCAATAATTTTCTTTAGAATAGTTTTGGGACTATACTGCAACCTCTCTTCATTTCACTTTTAAAATAATAAAAGTATTTCATATATAAGTAACATAAAAACTAACCCAAACATATAACTAGCACATTATTACATAGTTGGATAATTATTTGTTCTACCTCATCACAATTAAAAACTAAAACTTGTCTTCCAAGAAGTCCGCCTAAAGCCTTGACTGATTCAGTTTTTCCAGTTCCAGCTGGTCCATAAGGATTTCCTCCAAGTCCCATCTTCATGGCTTGAGTGAGAGTTAGGTAGCACTTGTCTGTCAGTGGAGTATAAACCAGCTTGGGAGCATTACCCTACATAAGGGAAATATAAAGTTGGAATATACATGTTCTATTTGATATTCTAGTTAAAAAGATAAAAAAGCAACAAAAAGATTAGAGTTTTAATATAAACATCCAAAATATTTTTTAATGAAAAGAAAGTTTCTAAAGCACAAACTGAAATTAAACTTAGTTGTTTTTTTAAATATATGGGTTTGAGAAAGTAAGGAAGTTGGAGGGATAATAGGAGGGAGAGCGAAAGAGAAAGAGAAAAATATCAATGTGTTGTTCCACTTATTCATGCATCCATCAGTTGATTCTTGTATGTGCCCAGATCTGGGATCAAACCTGCAACTTTCGTGTATCGGCACAATGTAGGGCTAAATCTAGTTATTTTTCAAGAATGTGTTTATTCTTTCCCAATTAATATATTGTTAGGTCTTCCAAATAATCTCTTGAGTTTCTGACAATGGCAAAAAGATATCCTTTTAAGGCAAACAAATCCAAAAATATATTATTTAATAATCAAATACAAAAGATATTTTGTTCTATATTTTAAAGTTCATGTAAATTATTTCCTTAAATTTTATGATCTTCACAAATCAGAATTACTTCGGAGATCTCAAAGTTTAATTAATTTGAAAAACTTCTTATGAAATTAATCATTTTAACTTACATAATTTTCAAATCTCCTACTAAATTTTAGGGAAAATAGATCCCAATTCCAGCTGCAGGTTATAGTTCTTCCTTAATTTAGACAGATTGGGTCTCAAAATACATTTCCTTTTTGAAAGAGTCAGCTAGCAACTCTCCTGACATATGCTTATTAACATAATTACCAAAATTTTCTGATGATTGATTCATTATGATTAAAAAATGGCAGAAAGGATACCGATTGATTTTTCTAAGCATAGGTTACATGAGTTAGGTTGTTTGTTCAAAGGTTGTTTTACCTTACAAAACATGAAAACATTCAGCAAACATATTGTATCATATTTAAAATTGCACTAATGTTGGCCTTGTACAAGGAGGCACAAACCAAATTGCTTCTATTGAGGTTGTCTATATTCAATTTTATTTGAATTAAAGATACATTTCAAATTCTATATAAATGCTATTCTAAGAAAAGGTACATTTAGAGAATTCAGTACAACATTGCCATTATTTAGACTTTTCTGTAAATAGAATGATTTTTGTCTTTTCTGATAAAACATCTTTTTAATTATGATAAAACAGAAAGAAGACAGTAACAAGAAGTTCTTAAAAGTTACAACTAAAATAAAAATAAATCTTTTATCCAATAACAACTTTCTTGTAAAGTAAATCATTTCTAACAGGAAAATAAAACATTTCTGCCACCAAGTCATACCTGATACTCATAAGTATACTGAAGTTCAGTATCCACCATTTGAACATAACATGTGTGATCACTTTTCATATAGAATCTAACTTGTTTTTTCCAAGCCCAGTCTTCAGTAGTATGAACTTGAACTTGGTTCAACTGTTTTACCACATCAATATTATGAATAATGTCAAGGATTAGTGCTTTCAGTTTAAGCTCCAGAATTCCAGATTCTACATACAAGAAAATATAATTGGAGAAAATATTAACCTGTGACTTACGTACTTTATCATATCTGTATACAGTTACTTTCTTAATTTGAATGGTAATTTCATGATATATATGAATGGTATAGTAATATAAATCATGTAAGCCAAAAATATCAAATCCACCAATAATGAATACCAATCTTGTATACGAAAACTAAGGCATGAACATTCAATAGGAGAGTGGCTCTGGTTCCCTATGCAAGAGTAAGCACACGCCAGCCTTCTTTCCCTCTGAAGGAAGATGTGAAAAACATAGACAACATGCATTGAACTGCTATTTAGGACTCTGAAAAGTAAAAAGTATTAGGCAAATAGGGGAAGATGAAAGTTAGAAGTGCCACAAAGAAGAATTTTTTTTCTTTTTTCTTTTTTTCTTGTCTGGCATCCCTAGTCTTGGAGGCAAAGCAGCAAAAACCCAGAATGCTGTAGACTGGGAGTGCTCCAGAAGAAGGAGTCTCCAGGTAGCTACAGTGCTGGCAGTTAGGACTCAGAAGTGCCTTAATCTCTGAGGGAAGGGAACACTCCTCTGAAATCAGAGGAGCTATAATCCTAAGAGAGTAGGACAAACCTCACTGTTCTTTTTCTCTCTGTGTTCTCCCATCAGTTTGCCCAGGATATAAGTACAGTCATAGAAAGTGTGCAGGAGAGTATAGAGTATATGAAACCTCAGCTTTCTGGCCAGAGGACTAAAATAGGAGCTGAAAGGATACTTAAAAAATGATCCTATAAACTTACTTATGAACTCAGGCTCACCCCCAAGCTAAGCAGCTCTCATCCTCAACATCAAATGGAAGACTTGGAGAACCGGCCGCTAGGTGGTACACATGCGGCACAGATCCAAATAACACTGTAGACTTTGAAAACAGAACCGACATTGGAACCACAAGCCACAGAAAGCTTGCTGGTAATTTGTGGTCAATTGCTAAATGAAAACTATCAGCATTACCCAGAGGATTCAAAAAGACCCAGATTCTCATAACACAATGTTCAAAGTGTCCAGGATTCAATCCTCAAATTTTCAATATGCAAAGAACCAAAAAAAAAAAAAAAAAAAAAAAATCTCAGACCCATAAGAAAAGTGAAAAGGCTAAAGGCATTTTCAAATGAAGGTAATCTACACGAATTCATAGACAGCAAACAATCCTGCTCTAAAAACACATGCTATATGAAGTTCTTCAAAGAGAAGGAAAATGATGCCATAAGGAAAGTTGGAGCAACAGGGTGAAGAAAGGGCAACAGAAATAGTAAGCATCTAGGTAAGTATAACAGACTTTTTTCTCCTGAGTCCTTAAAAATGTTTGATGGTTAAAAGCAAAATATGTAATATACTCTCATGGAGTTTTCAATGTATATAGATGTAATATATAAGACAACTCTAAGGTAAAAAGGTAAGATAAACCTATATGATGGTAAGGTTTCTACATTTAATTTAAGTACAATATAAAAGTTAAGTATGTAAATTGTCACTCCTAAAGTAACTTCAAAAATTGTTAGCTAGCCAAAAACAATAAATGAATTAACACAAAATCCAAAAAAATATTCCAAAGACCAAAAAGTATACAAAAAACAGAACTTTTTTCTTACCAGTATTGCTCATATCCTCAGAACTTATATCAACATCAGTATAGTGCTCTAACTTATTCACCAGCTGTGTTTCAATCTGATGAAGACTATGATCTTGTATAGCATTTTCTACATCTTCAGTAAATTTAATCTGCTCTGCCAAGCATAATATCTAATAAATTAAGAGAAAAGATATTCTTAAAGGAGAATTTACTTAGAAATATTTTATAAACTTAAGAAAAAAACACCTTTTCCACAAATTTTCAATTGCATGTTGTGTCTCTGTACCTGAATGCCTTTTTGGCACCTCAAATATTAATAATGCATTGTGTGATACAGCCCAACCTTACTTATCAGAACTCACCTCATGGTACCCTCCTATAGGTCTATTTGGTGGGTCCTAGAACCCACCAAGCTACCTTTAACATGAGAGACTTTCTTCCCAACTCTCCTCATAAGTGGCTTCTTCTCAAATAGTAGGATGCAACGATATCAAATTATGACCCATTCTATTTAATAAAAAAAGTAATCTTCTAACATTCCAAATAATCTCTCAGTATATTATTGAAGTCTACCATTTCAAATTCCAATTTTATCTTAAATTAAGATCTGTCGTATCCTAGACTTCTGGCCAAGATGGAGGCCTATACAAACATGCTGTGTCTCCCTCCACAACTGAGAAGGAATGCAACTACCTCAAAACTAGACACAACCAGAAGTTCCAGAAAAATGAGATGCATGTAAGTACAACAAACAAAGATATAAAGAAGAAATACTCAACCAGACAGGTAGGAGGGGTGGAGCCGGGGAAGAGAGGACACTGTGTGGTGGTGGCATCAGCGGTGGCAGTGGCAGGCTGGCAGAAAGCACAGTCACATGTCTTAAAAAGTAGGGAGGGACACCTAGGGAGTGCTCCCAGCCCCAGATCAGACCGAACAGCTCATGGTTCCAGCACAGGGGAAAATAAAGCCTCATTGCTTCTTACAGTGAAAACCAGTGGGGGTTGGGGTGGAGAAAAAAACTGCTGGTCTCTCAGCAGAGTCCACTTGTTTAAAGGGCCCCCATGTCCTAGACCGTCTGCAGACCCACCCACTCAGGGCAGCAGAGAGGAGCACCAGTCCCATATGGAAGTGGGAGGAAGTGCCTGGAAAAGGGGCAAGTGCTGAGCAAGTGGCATTGTTTCCTCTTAGACCCATCCACCACATACAGCGCCACAACGTGGTGAAACGGGCACCCTGTACTGAGGAATACCTAAGGCTCCACCCCTTACAACCTAACAGGAGCAACAGCTCTACCTGGGACATGGAGACAAACAAATACAGGAGCCTCTCAAAAAGAGGAAACAGAGAGGTATGGCCCAAAAGAGGGAACGGGTCAAGGTTCCAGTGGAAGAACTAAGCAACAAGGAGATAGTCAACCTAACAGACAGAGTTCAAAACACTGGTGATAAAGATGCTCAAAGGCTTGACAGATATGCTTAAGAACAACAAATGCATAAGGGAAGATGTGAAGGCTATGCCAAATGAAACAAAGGAAAATCTACCCAAAACCAATGGAGAAGGGAAGGAAACCAGGGTTCAAATCAATGATTTGGAACATATGGAAGAATAAAACAATCAACCAGTACAGAATGAGGAAACAAGAATTGAAAAACATGAGGAAAGGCTTAGGAACCTCTGGGACAACTTTAAATGTGCCAACATCCGAATCACAGGAGTGCTAGAAGGAGAAGAGGAAGAGCAAGAAATCGAAAGCTTATGTGAAAAAATAATTTAGGAAAACTTCCCAAATCTGGTGAAGGAAATAAGACATACAAGCCCAGGAAGCACGGAGAGTCCCAAACAAGCTAGACCCAAGGAAGACCACACCAAGACACATCATAATTAAAATGCCAAAGGTTCAAGATGAAGAGAGAATCTTAAAAGCAGCAAGAGAAAAGCAGAGAGTTATCTACAAAGGGGTGCCTATAAGACTTTCAGCTGATTTCTCAAAAGATACTTTGCAGGCAAGAAGGGACTGGCAAGAAGTATTCAATGTGATGCAAAGCAAGAACATACAACCCAGATTACTCTATCTAGCAAAGCTATCATTTAGAATGGAAGGGCAGATAAAAGTGCTTCCCAGACAAGGTAAAGCTAAAGAAGTTCATCATCACCAAGCCATTATTATATGAAATGTTAAAGGGACTTATTTAAGAAAAAGAAGATCAAAACTATGAACATTAAAATGACAATAAACTCACAACTATCAACAAAATCCAACTAAGCAAACCAGAATAGGAACAGAATCATAGGTATGGGGATCACCTGGAGGGTTATCAGCTGGGATTGGGGAGGGTGAGAAATGGGGAAATGGTGCAGGGATTAAGTAGCATAATTGGTTGGTACAAAATAGACAGGGGGAAGTTAAGAATAATATAGGAAAGGTTGAAGCCAAAAAACATATATGCACAATCCATGAACATGAATTAAGGACAGTGGGACTGCTGGAGGGAAGGGGGTACTGGGTGGAGGGGAGCAAAAGGAAAAAAAATTGGCACAACTCTAACAACATAATCAATAAAAAATACTTAAAAAATTTAAAAAAAGATCTGTCATATCCTTCTATCTAATACCCATAAAAGGAAACTAGCTATAAATCAGTATTGACAGCTTTACATTTATATTAAAAAATGAAATGTTCACACTGCTTCAGAGGCTTTCTTTAATAGTACCTATATAGCAAGGCTACTAATAAAGCAAATTATATATTTAAACATGAGTGTTTTAAAACATATTAGAAAGTTTGATAGATGAACAAGGTAAACCAGTATCCTCCTTTAAATTAAAAATAATCCATCATCATATAAAATCACTAAACCTATTCACCAATTACTGTGGAACAGATTATTTTTCTGATACTTTTCAGGATCCAGATGAATATCATCAAATGTTTCTATTTAAAAGATTAACTCATTTAGTTATCTATGCATACATCTTATAATTTAATATAGCCAGCTAACATGCTGTCTTGCTTTAACTTAAAACACTATAAATATCATATTAGATTATTTTATGGAAGAGAAAGCCAATTAGTAACTCTTTCAAAGGCAAAGTTATCTGCCATACTTTGTAGTACAAAACTCACCAGCTTCTTTAATCAGATATATGGTGAAGCATTTAAGCAAATCCAAATCTGCTTTTTGTGAAACAACTTTGCTTTTTAATTTCCACATGAAAATGTTCACTTGCTAACTTGACACTAACACTAATACATATGAATTCCTTTTAAGCAACTCCTGCATTTCTTTACTTTAAATGCAATCAATCATCTCCACTTCTAATAGTGTGCTATACAGTTTCTGTAGAGACTAACAGAAATGATAGTCAAAATACAGTCTCGAATAATTGTCAAGTCATGTTATCATTAAGATATCTGCACAGGCACCAACATTATTAGTTACCCATCATATAATGGTCACTAATGGTGCTCTGCAAACATTTTATGATTTAATCATCAGAATGAGTTGGCAATGTCAGTATTATTATATTCTCTTAACTAAGTGTCAAAAAGAATCACTTGGAGAATAACTGGAAAAGGCAGGATTTGAACCAAGGTCTACCAGATTCTTTCTACTTTACTGTGCTGCCTCCTTCCCAGACCAGAGTGCATTCTCAAGTCCTTACAAAAATACCTTTAAAGGACTGAATTAGCAGTACATAATAACCTGTACAAGATACTCATATGATGAATATTATTCAATCCCCTTATGAGTATGCTTTTGACATTAAGTTTTCCTAGCATTAACTGCTAATAAACTAGAATTCTTCGTTTTGATAAATTAATGAACTATAGTGGACCCTTGAAAGACGGGTTTGAACTGCGCGGGTTCATTAATAGGTTGAATGTTTTCAGTAAATACATAGTCCCTCACTTATCGCGGGTATTACATTCTAGACACACACACACACCCCGCGATAGGTGAAAATCCACGAAGTAGGAACCTTGCATTTATTTTAGTATTTACATATATTTTAAGATTTTATAAACCCTTCCCACACACTTATAAACCATTCCCAGTCCCTTATTAACCTTTCCCACTCCCTTATTAACCTTTTCCACACTTTTATAAACACTACTTTTGTTCTTAAACATATTCTACACTCTTAAACCTACATAACTTTTACAACATACGTATACAGTACTGCAAAATCTCGCGATATAGCAAAAAACCCGCGATAATTAATTAAATATAATATTTTTTAAAATCCCGCAATACAGTGAGGCCACAATAAGTGAATCGCAATATAGAGAGGGACTATTGTACAGGGTGGGGCCAAAGTAGCTTTACAGTTGTTTGCATGGAAAATAATACATAAATATATAATACAAAACAAACTGTGTTTCGTGTACTCACAACTGTAAATGTACTGCCCCATCCTATATACAACCAGCACTCCCTATCCCTGGGTTTTGCTTCAGGGGATTCACACAACCATGGATCAAAAATACTGTTTCTATGCCACTTATATAAAGGACTTCAGCATTCTTGAATTTTGGTATTTGCGGTCAGGGGGGCAGTTAAGGGGGCAGAATGAGGAGTTGTTCTAGAACCAATCCTCCACAGATAACCAAGGACAACTTCAGATAAGTTTTGGGGGAGTCAAAAGTTATATACAGATTTTACACTACATGGTAAATCGGCGCTTCTAACCCCCAGTTGTTCAAGGGTCAACACTTTTTATTTTTAGTAGTTCACATTTTTACCGAGATAAATAACCATTTATATTTTTAGTAGTTCACATTTTTACTTGAATTCTCAAGAGCCCAGTACTATGTTTCAAACCCAGAAACTCTCTTAAGCCTATATCCTCCAGTGTATCTCCTGATACAATGTCATCTCCCCAGTCCAACTGTTATGCAATTTTTACTTTTGTCGACTTTTTTTAATATTGTCTTATATCCTAAATCAATTTAAACCCCACCAGGAAGTTAACAGAGTAACGGGAAACATTTCCAGAAGTAATAGAGCAGCTTAACTCTGACTTTGCAATGACATTATTCATTGATGATTACTTTTATCTTTCTTTCAGAACTTAACAAGATTTTAGCACTCAAGGTGCTAAAAGATACAAGCAACATGAATGATAAAATGGCTATGAATCTAAGATATTCCAAGCTTCTTATTTAACTTCCCACACTTTAAAACAACATAAAAATTTAAAAACTCCTGTTTCAATAGCTACTAATCTGAAAAGCAAATAACTTTGAGCAGCTGGATAGATCTTCCTGTGAGAAATCATAGCACATCTCAATGCCCACCTTTCATGGTCCCTAAGAACTAAAACTCCTGATGTCCTAAACCTATAGTGCTAGTCTCAACCATCAATAAAACAAATCCTGAAAAGGCACAATGCTTAACACAACTCTTAGTACTACACTTACGTAAGGCCTGGACCAAATTTTGTAAGATTCATATATAGCATCCAGTGTTTCAGGAATGAGTTCCTATTGACACTGAGCTGCAGCTATACCCGTCACGTAACCTAGCTCCTAGCTTTGATGCCAACATATTAGTTCAGTGGTGTGACCATACTTTACATCTACACTACACTAGCACCCTGCTAAATTCCTGCCAGTACCAAGCTCTTAGATAATTCCATGCAAGGAGTGGGGGACAGAATTTTACATCCGGTGCCTTTCCATCAGTGATGCACTAATATCTGGACAGAAGAAGCTGCTGCATGACATATTTTCACTTCCCATTCCATTTCCCACCACTTGGGTTGCCTAGATTTCAGCATGCTTTCTGCTTGAAAGCATCTGGATTACAGCAAACATGGAGATAGAAGAGAACTTCACTATGATGCTGTTCTTCCCTCACATTTTACAGTTGAGGGAACTGAGACTCAAAAGTTAAAACAATTTGTCAATGATAACTTAGATAAAGAGAATACAGAGATGCCAGCTGTCTGAGCCTGGTGACCTCCAAGTCAGGGTCATCCTATGATACCATACCTGCCTATATTCCAGACATAAGCCTCCTTACCTGTGAAGGGAACAAGGATGGGTCAACTGCACCTTGAGAACTTCGTCCAGTATTAACACATTCTGTCAACAACCGCTGCAAAGTCTGCTTCATTTCCAAGGCCAAATCATTTAACCAAATCTGAAAATAAGGTTAGAAAATAATATATACATGTCATAAAACAGGTATGTAATCTACTGACTAACCCTATCATTTATTTCAGGAGGGTAGATTATAACTTCTTAATGACTCTTACAAACAAATATAATATGAACATTTGAAAAGTAACCCAGTCATTCTATCATTATGACTAGTCAAACTATATAGCTGGACCAATAAATCAAAGTCAAAGTGACAAGCTAAGTCCCTTGGCTCCTACTCTCCTAATGATCTCATATTCAAAATCTTGCCACCATAGGAAAAGGATGCTTAGTTAGGGTGAACTACATTATTTGGGGGTTAATCTGCCTCTTCAAATACATCTAATTTGTTTCAAGGTCAAACAATACATGTTTTCACTCATGTGATTATAGATAAAATAAGTTAAAGTTAAAATAATGATTGAGAAAAATTCAGTAAATATTTATAAATCACTACTTAAATTTTTTAAAAAACTATCACTTGCAATAATATCTAAGGACAAGAACTACAATCTTAAATAGCTTTTCATCATCACTTACTTTAACTCTAAGTTCTAACTTTTCTTTTTTAACTTTAGAGCACTTTTCCAGTATTAAAACAGCACGATACTTGACTCAGTTCAAAGACACTGAAGCAAAAGAGTGAGAATCTCTGTGCAAAACGACAGAGACATATACTCTGCTAATCATCACAAGAGCTTCCAGACTTCTATTTTCCTTCGCTGGAAAAACCGCTCTAGCCCAGTGGCTAAAACATAAGCTCTTCCTCTCTGTGTTCATTTGGTCCCAACAAAACTAGAGAAAGGAAAACAACAGCAGAAAGCAACAAAACTCTGCACCAAACATGGAAGTTTCTTAACAAAACTTCTGTGCTTTCAATCACCTGATAAAATGCTGAGGCCTAACCAGAAAAAGACCTTTGGATAAACTATATAAATACATGCGTCATAAGGCATGACCCTTGACTTCAGTTGGAAGATAATTCTGGAAACTGAGAATTATAATTCAATGTGGTACAACCTATTGCCATTTGGTTTTAGCTGTATACCTGTAATAGGCCTTTGATAGTTCACTTCCAGTTCTACACAACCAATTAGTCATGGCTACACTATAAATGCACTAGCTTCAAGCTTTCTAGTTCACCTAACTCATCTTATATATCTCATATTTTTAGAAGAAAGGACAACTAAAAAAGACTTATTGAGTACTTATGTTCCAAATACTACCTAATGTACTTAAACATAGCTATCTCAGTGAATTTTCCATAGAAAGACTTTGCAACGACAGTAAGATTCCTATTTTACAAATAAGGAAACAGGTTCTAAATTACATAACCAATAAGTTTTGGAACTAAGATTAATATCCAAGTCTTTTTGACTCCAAAGCAAAGGCTCTTCTCATAGTTACATGCATATTGCCTTCCTTCCAAAGACTGAAAATCCTTGTTCTCTTTAATATCAAATCACTCTGAAGCAAAAAAAAATCATTTTTTAAAGATATGAGAAGTTTCCTAAAAGGCCTAAATTAACCAACCTTACCCTACAAATTAACTAAGTGATTTTTTGATATACAGTTCATAGTTAATTTTTTTATTTTCACACTTGAAAAAGAATTACCTACCTCTACATTATTTGATAGAAGAACTTTATTTTTAAAAGGTACAACTTCTCCTTCTAAAGATTTCATTGCAGTTATATGTTTTGATTCCTCATCAAAACACACACTGTTAATACCTGTAATATAAAAGCAACAATTCAAATGCAAAATGATTAAAGATAATTATTAAACATCATATATGATCAACACATAGTATGTACCCCATAATATATATTACAATGCAATACAACTCTTAATTCTATTATATAATACAACAGCATTTCATAACCCAAAATGGGAAACAACCCATGCTCATCAAAAGGTAAATTAATAAACTGTGACATCTTGAAACAATGAAATGCTATTCAGTGATTAAAATCATAAAATATGGTTGTAGGTAGCTCAAAAACATTATAATGAGCAAAAGAAAAAAAAGCCAGAAACAAATGAGTGTACAAGAATACATACAACTCCACTGATATAGACATAAAGATTCAAGAAAGGGAGGAGGGCAAATAGGACTTTCCTTCCCCAAAATTTGCACATCAATTTATATTTAATAGCACAAAGAAAACTTAAATGCATTACCTAATTTTGATCTTCAGAATAACCCCGTAAGCTATTACTTCCAAAGTATCAGAGGTAATAATTAATAGCTGACTAATAAGTAGTAAAGCTTGCACACAAGCCTTCTGATTCCAAGAGCTCTTTCCACTACTTCCCATAGCCCGCACTTACAGATATAAACACCTGAAAGCTTCAGATATGCAGTGGTTGTGAACACTTCCGTAAAGCACCAGAGAGTAAATATTTTAGATTTTTACAGGCCATAGGTCTGTGTGTCAACTAACCAAACTTGTGCTCGTAGCACAAAAGCAGCAATAAAAATAATTGACATGACTGTGTTGCAAGAAAACTATTTAAGAAAAAACTGGCACTGAGCCAGACTTGGCCTGTGCTTCTATAGTTTGCTCACCCTGAATTATAAGGGAAATTATAAGTAAGGATGATAAAAATTGTCTACTTCTTAAAGTTAATTTGAAAAACATGACTCCTTTCCAACAAATTCATATTTTAAGAAAAAAATCATTGTTACTTTTATTCAATTTTATTATTTTATCACAGTTGTTCCAGTTTTTTACTCCTTTGCCCTCCTCTGCCTATCCACCTCCCGATCCCGCAGTCAAACCTGACACTGTTGTCTATGTCCATGGGTCATTCATGCATGTTCTTGACATCATTATTTTTGTAGCAAACCAACTGCATTTGCAATTACCCAACAAAAGTGATTCAACAAAGTCAAAGAATACGGCACTATAAACTTTTTTCAGATAATCTTACCTATTGCCATAGAGTAATTATTATCTATATACAAATCACTCCCAATTATATATCTCCAACCCATATCTCTCTGCTGACAATAATTGCCTACTGAATATCTCCACTTGAATGTCACTCAGTAATGAAGGGACCTGTTCTCCTTCACTTTCAAACCTTCCAGACTATTCACTCTGCCTCCCCATCTCTCTTCTAGTTAAAACTTATACATTCTTCAGACTTCATGTTAGAAGTCACCTTCTTCGTGATGTCCCAAAACTGATGTAAATGCCTTCATAGGTGCAGGAATAGCACCATGTGCTTATATCAACAATAAGAATTGTCATACTACACTTGTCAACTTACTAGCTTATCTCCCACACTAAATTATAAGTTCTCTATATGTTACTTACTAGTCTACCTAAGAGCCTAACATTATGTCTGGTAGATAGCTGAAACTCAATAAGTATCTGTTGAATAAATGCTGAATCTTACCAGCAAACAGCTTCTTAAGGTGAGACTGAATTACTGAAGGGTTAGTAGACTGGCCCAGTATTTCTAACAAGTCATCGTCACCGATAAAATAAAATCGTGGAAATGCTGAGCGTTTTTCCTAATAACAATAAAAGAAAAAAGATAGCCTTTTCTTTTCAAATAATTATTATAGTAAGAGGCTTACAATTTATTATATAAAGATTTTTTTTAAAACATGCCTCCAAAAATTCATTTAATGATTTCTGACATCTTTGAAGCTGATCAAGTATTGTCAGTAGACAATTTCTGATTCCTGCGTGAGTAGTTAACGTTGTGACTCTGTTGTCTTTCTTGATGTCAGTCATTATTGATCTACAGAAGAAAAACAGTCATTTTCACATCTATTTTAACAGGTTGATATTTATATATTTATTTTTTAACCTGCTTAAAACAAACTAAAGGTAACACTATACAACAGCAACTCATAATTATACTTCTAATAAATAATACTAAAAATTAATAATACCCCATTACCATTTTTAACTTCCCATATTGCAAATTCTATCATGTCATTTATTCACTAAACAAATAGTCATCGTCGGCAGCCGTCCGTCTCGAGAGACGATGGTGTAGCTTCTTAAGAGTCCATCTGCACCGCCGAGAATGGCTGTGCAGTCCGACTCGGGAGTGACATGGTATCTGTTTCCTCCCGTGTTGAATCGACATCTTGTGATGACGCTGAAGCTACAGAGCCTGGGCAGGGTGATATGGAGGGTCTGCTGTTGCCCATGCAGCAGACCCCCCCTCTCTTCGCAGCTGAAGGGTCCAAGGGAAAGACGGAGTCAATACAGCTTGGGTTCAGGTGCGCCGCAGGAGTTGCCGGTGTTGACTACAACGTCAAACCGCCTTAGGGACTCCGGCTCCGGATTTTCTGTCGGGGTTTACTCCCTTAGCCTTTCCCTTGAAGAGGTATGCCGCAAGGCAGCGGAGGTTTTTTGGAGTCAGAGTTTTCCTTCTCTGTAAACAAATAGTAAACCCCACATAATGGAGCTAATAGTCTAGTGACAAAGAAAAACAAATAATTTCTCAAAAGATTTAAGTGAAATTATGATAACTGCTAAAAAGGAAAATTACAAAGTATTATTAAAGTGGCTAATAGGGCAATCCTGACCTCTGGCTTCTTTGAGGAAGTAATTTAAGCTGAAACAATGAATAAAAAGAAAAAGTTGGTTGGTTACAAGGAAAACAATCTCTGGTAAAGATCCTGGAAAGAAGTTTGGTATGCCTGAGAAACTAAAGGCTAGCATCAGTGAAGCAAAAAAGGACAGCAGTACAAGTAAGGGAGAGAAATGGAAATCGCGCAGATCATTCTTTATCCTTAAACCGTTTTAAAGTTTTACTTAAAGCAATAAAGGACAGAAGTGATGAAGCTTCATTTAGAAAAAAATTAGTCTGGCTGTTCTATGAAAAACTTATTAGAGAAGACAAGAATAAATCTTATACAATAGTCCAAGTTAGTGACAACAGAAGTATTTTAGAGTATAATCAAACAAATAGAAATGTAAAATATGCATTAAAATATATTAAATGGGTTAGAATCAACAAAATTTACTGATTTAATGAATTTGAAAATGGCAGGAGAGGTCAAAGATATTTTATTTCTGCTTTGAGCAATTGGGGGGTAGCATTTATTGAGACAGAAACCTGAAAGAGAAAAGATTTGTGGGAAAGGGATAAACTCATGATTTTAGTTCTGACTTGTTGATTAAAAATGCTCAGTGTAATTTGAGCTCAGAAGAGAAATAAGAGCTTGACATAGAGGTCAAGGAGACATCAGCAAATAGAAGAGAACTGATATTTAAAGTGCCAAAGATCACCTAAGAAAATACAGAGTGAGAAAAGAATCTAAAGCTGAAACCTTGAGAGGATCTACATCTAAATGCTTCAAGAGGTCTCAGCACTACAACCTAGGAATACAACCAGAGAGGCAAAATACCAGGTGAGGACAGTATCACAGAAGCTAAGGGAGGAGACTTTAAAGAAAAAAGAATTGCTTAACTATTAAATTCTAGTCAGAGATAAATCAAAATAAGGAATGAAAAATATCCAACAAATGTACAATAGTAAAGTTGTAAATTGGTAATATTCAGAAACATCAGGTATATATAGAATGCTAAAACAGAAACCAATTCAAAATGGCTCAAAAAGTACATGACTGAATTGGAGGAAGCACCTCCTCAGAAACAGCTAAGTATCCAGAAAAGAAAGCATTTGGAATACAGAGATGTTTCTAATTATGTAAAGGTAATTAGCTTTTATGAAACACCTTGGAGCATGAATAAAAACACCCATATGTGACTATGTCTTATATAGTTGTACTGACCTAAAATCTTCATCAACTTTGTTGAAGCGTGTCTGTTCTTTTGGCAATGCTCCACGGCCAAAAATGGGTTCCAAATACACCCACTTTCTCTGAATGTGGTTTAAATTCTGCAGGTACTCATCTAACTCTGCAAGTTTTCTTTCCCAAATTGACACTTTATCTTCAAATCCTTTATAATAAGGTGAATCCTTTAAAGATTGAAGAAGGCATCTATTATCTCCAACTTGATTTACAATGTCTTTCCAGTCTTTAATCAGCTTGATGGTTCGACTCTGGCTGTCTTCATAATCAGTCAATGTAAACACTGATCCAACTCCCCAAAGATCCAGTTCACGTAAAGCTTCTCTGATTGTAACTTCACCTTGTGCTCGACTATTTAAATCCTTTTAACACAAAATATCCATATTTATTATTTCAACGTTAATTATCGTATAAATAAATTATAAGAAATCTATTTTATAAGAAGATATATTTTTATCTGGCTTTATACCATATGACCAAAAAATGTATGTAGATATAATTTATATGCAATAAAAAATACTGGCTAGTATCCATGGCTATCAGATACCAAGGTTCACATGGTCAAAGTATATACAAAGTTCTGTCTTATGCTTTGTACATCTAAAAAAGAAAAACAGAAAATTCAAGCATCCATAGCAAAACACAAAACACTCTGGTTCATTTGAAGTTTTGCATACATTAGAAATTTTATGTAATTTAATTGCAAGTTCTGATATATCTAATGTGATTAGGAATCATCCAGATTTTTCTTCCACAGTAGTAGTGCTTTATACCTTCACGATTATCTAAATATGCTCCAGGGTTATCAACAAGCATACATTTTTAGATTGGAAATAGAACAATTTGACATCAGGAGTCCTTTTATAATTATACTGAATGTGCAGAACACAATATAGAAAGTCTGCCACTTATGATAGAATGGTGACAAGTTTTACTTTTACCTGAAACCTTTTCTAAATCTGAGTACCAAATTCATTCTTGGTTTAACTTTCTGATTTTTTGTATCCCTTAGCTTCTATTAATAGTATACCCCGTGATTTTAAACATATTATATGTCAGACAATTTGCATTTGTTCACTTTTTGATCAAGCTGACTCTATTCTTAAAACTAAAACATTTTTTATTTCACATTTTTTCTCTCTCTCAAAGTAAGGGTTTATATTATTGTTTCTAGAGTCCCATACACAGTGCTAGATATATTCAGATGTATTACTACTGAAAGAATGATAGAATAATGTAATATTGCCAATACTTAAAAAGAAAGAAAATTTAACTTGCTATTTTATTGAATAACCAAATACAAAGCAAAATCACATGTTAACAAAGGTCAGACATAAGAGATATTTTTTAAAGTATTCTTACTTTAAGGTCTGAAGCTCTGGCAACAATTGTATCAGCTAATCTGAGAAGATCACCAAACAATAAATTCTCTAGACTAGTACCCCTTGGAAGGCCAAGTAGGCGAAAAAGGTCAAGCCAGTGATCTGGAGAAAGATGCTCCCCTCTCACATATTTCAATTCAGGAATTACGATCTGTTAAAAGAAAAGGAAAATATAGTACACATATATGAGCAAAATGCAAAATTTCATTTACTGTATGATTATCAGGCATAAAATTTTTAATCATCTTATTTAACAATCTTGAAATCACACTTAAACAGAAATGGTATAAATTTTTTTATTATGCACACACACTAATTACACTGTGTAGCTTAATATATTAAAAACATGACCTAAAATATTTCTATTTTTATTTTAGGATTTAATATATATCCTAAACATGCTAAATGATCCACATCCTAAATTGTCCTAGGAAGTATAAATACTCTGATTTATAACTTTAACCAGAAATTTCTTTTTTTTTAAATATATTTTATTATGTTGTTAGAGTAGTCTTAATATTTTTCCCCCTTTGCTCCCCTCTTCTGAGTATCCCCCTTAGTTCATGTCCATGGCCATGCATGTAAGTTCTTTGGCTTCACCCTTTCCTATATTATTCTTAACTTCCCCGTCTATTTTGTACCAACTAATAATGCTTCTTAATCCCTGCACTATTTCCCCATTTCTCCTTCTTCCCTCTCCCAGCTGATAACCCTCCAAATGATCCCCATATCTATGATTCTGTCCCTATTCTGGTTTGCTTAGTTGGATTTTGTTTTTATTTTTTAGATTCGGTTGTTGCTAGTTGTGAGTTTGTTGTCATTTTAATGTTCATAATTTTGATCTTCTTTTTCTTAAGTAAGTCCCTTTGACATTTCATATAATAGCTTGGAGATTATGAACTCCTTTAGCTTTACCTTGTCTGGGAAGCACTTTTACCTGCCCTTCCATTCTAAATGATAGCTTTGCTGGATAGAGTAATCTGGGTTGTAGATCCTTGCTTTTCATCACATTGAATACTTCTTGCCAGTCCCTTCTTGCCTGCAAAGTATCTTTTGAGAAATCAGCCGAAAGTCTTATATGTGCCCCTTCGTAGGTAACTCTCTGCTTTTCTCTTGCTGCTTTTAAGATTTTCTCTTCATCTTTCACCTTTAGCATTCTAATAATGTTGTGTCTTGTTGTGCTCCTCCTTGGGTCTAGCTTGTTTGGGACATTGTGCTTACTGGGCTTGTATGCCTATATCCTTTGCCAAATTAGGGAAGTTTTCCATCATTATTTTTTTCACATAAGTTCTCAATTTCTTCTTTTCCTCTTCTCCTTCTGGCATCCCTATGATTTGGATGTTGGCACGTTTAAAGTTCTGGTTCCTAAGACTCTCCTCATGTTTTTCAGTTCTTGTTTCCTCATTCTGTACTGGTTGACTTTTATTTTCTTCCTTATGTTCCAAATCATTGATTTGAACCCTGGTTCCTTCCCTTTACCATTGGTTTTGGGTAGACTTTCCTTCAATTCATTTAGCACAGCCTTCATTTCTTCCCTTACGTACTTGCCATACTTAAGCATATCTGTCAAGCCTGTGAGCATCTTTATTATCAGTGTACAGAACTCTGCATCCATTAGGTTGGCTATCTCCTTATCTGTTAGGTTGACAATCTCCTCATCACTTAGTTCTCCCACTACAACCTTGATCCATTCCCTCTTTTGGGCCATATCTCTCTGTCTCCTCATCTCGACAGGCTCCTGTGTTTGTTTGCCTCTGTGTCTTGGTAGAGCTGCTGTTCCTGTTACATTGAAAGGGGCAGAGCCTTAGGTATTCTTTAGTACAGGGCGACCCATTTCACCACGTTGTGGGGCTGTATGTGGGGGAGGGGTACGAGAAGAAACAATGCCTCTTGTTCAGCACTGGCCCCCTTTCCAGGCACTTCTCCTGTATGGGACAGGCACCTCTCTAGCTGTTGCCCCGGCCGTCGTTCCCAGAGTGGGTGGGTCTGCGGATGTTCTAGGACTGTGGGGGCCCTTTAAACAAGCAGACTCTGCTGAAAGACCAGCAGTTTCTTCCTCCGCCCCAACCCCCACTGGTTCGCACAGTCAGAAGCAATGAGGCTTTATTTTACCTCAGCGCTGGAACCATCAGCTGTGCAGTCTGGTCTGGTGCTGGGAGGGCTCCCCAAGTGTCCCTCCCTACTTTTTAAAATGTAGGATCGCGCTTTCCACAGGCCTGCTGCTGCCACTGCTGCCGCCACCACACCGAGTCCTCTCTGCCCTGGCTCTGCCCCTCCTACCTGTCTGGATGAGTATTTCTTCTTTATATCTTTGTTTGCCAGACTTACATGCAGCTTGATTTTCTGGAACTCTGGTTATCTCTAGTTTTGAGGTAGTTGTAGTCCTTCTTAGTTGTGGAGGGAGACTCAGCATGTCTGTCTAGGCCTCCATCTTGGTCGGAAGTCAACCAGAAATTTCTTTTATAGCTCCTTTCAGATTGGTACCAGAAATATCAATTATCTCTATGGTTTATTCTATACTTCCTTTTTTTGATGCAACAGAATTATTTTAAAATATGAAACTAAAATTACAGTTCAGTCACTACATAATAAAAGGATACATAAAAGTTCCAAGATAATTTTTAAACAATAGAATAAGTAAAACTATCTTACTTTATATTTGTCCACTTCTATTTGTAATTTCACTGTCATTACTGAATGTTCTTCAACTTTCCTTAATCTGTCATGCCAATTCATCAAAAATTCCTCAAATAGATATGTCTTAGTCCTATAAAACACCAGAAACAAATCTTAAATTTAACATACATCCAAAACAACATTAAAAACTGTAAAAATCTAAATATTGTTTATGAATCAAACCGAAAAGTAATCCAATCTTCATTGGCCATTTCCTGAAATCCTTGCTGAAACTCTTCATAAAGTGCCCAAACTTGGGAACAGCCCTCAATGTCTTTAGAGATGCTATTTGCCAAAGAGAAGTCGGGCTCTTCTAGTCCAAAATGATGGCAATCATCACTATTTAAAAAAAGTAAAATATCATTAAATTTTTTAAAAAGAACAACTGTTAAATATCAGTATTATTTAACTGTATTGCCTGTGTGTGTGCTGTAAGCATGTGTACTTGATAGTGGAGGTACACAGTGGGAGTATATGCCAACTCTACATCAGAATTTTACTTAGTCATGAGCTTCTCTAAATTAATTAATACAATTTTTTTTCAAAGTGAAGTTGGTAATATATATATTTTACATACATTATATGTAATATGTAATAAATATTCAAATTATATACATTTATGGATTAATTTGAAAATAGTCTCAATTGAATGGGTTACTTTTTGAAATTAAAGATATCCTTCACCTAATTGGTATAATGCCATTTCATAAATGTGATACTAAAACCATATGATCTCAACTAACACAGGAACCTAATGAAGAAAACAAACAAACAGGCAAAATAGAACCAGAAGCATGGAAACAAGGAACAGACTGACAGTGACCAGGGGGGAGGTAGGAGGGGGAGAAGTGGGGAAGGAAGGGGAAAGGTCTAGTTAAGGAACTACTATAAATGACCCAGGGACATGGACAACAGGGTGGAGATTGACTGTGGGAAAGGAAGGAGTGGGTGGGATAGGGGAGAGCAATGGGGGAAAAATAGAACAACTGTAATAGAACAACAATTAAAAAATGAAAAATAAAATAAAACCTCTACTCACCTATGAAAGCAATTAGTTTATGGCTACACTGCCTAAATAGACCAAACCTAAAACAATGCTCAAATTTAATACCCTGCATTATTATAACACAGAACATTTAATTCCTTGCATTATTATAACATAGAACAACAAATTCTTTGAGGTCTGATTTTTCTTTGTTTGTTTTTTGTTTTGGCTAGGTTCAATTTTTATAAATCTCAAAGCTCCTGAAAGTAATTTTCCATTAATTTTATATATTCCATTTTTTAAATGAGATCACAGAAAGTATTCCAACTCCCTAATTTAACTTTTCAACAAATTTAATTAACTGTTCTATTTTTGGACCTAGTCAGTATTTGCTTCTCTCTCAAAATCCTTATATAATCTACCCGCAATTCCTAGAAAAGCAGTTGCATGAGCACTTATTATTTGTGTTGAAGTTCATAAAGTCATAAAGATAATAGAAACAAGATATTACTAACTTAATATTTAAATATAAAACATTTTTTTTCAAATGAGTACTATCAGTTTTAAAGAAAAAAACATACACCAGTTTTTTTCTTATGACTTCAAGTTCATCAAACTCAATTTTTTTCTCTTTTATTAACTTTGCACTTTTATCAAGGGTGTTTTGCTGGCCAGTTTCAATAACATCATCACCGGGCTTTAGCTGGTCCCAACGAGCTTTAAATTTTTCCAGTTCTTGATAGTAGATCTGAAGACGTGATTTCACATTTCCTTTCATTACTTCAATCTATAAGCCAACAGAATTCATACCATTTAATTCAGAGTAAAATCTCACTGCATTTTCACATTTCTATTTCTATTTTCTAGTTAAGTGAAAAATATCACTACTACTTTTCAAAAGATTGTTTTTAATTATTGACTTCAAGTGCAATAAAGTAATTCAAATGCATAAAATTAGGTAACAAATTTACAACAAGAGATAATCCACAAACATCATTAGGAAATAATTCATGTCATTAACAGTACCCACTAGCAAAAAGGCAATGGGATTTTTTAAAAAGGCTGTCTAATGACTGCCAGTTGTTCCATCTAAGAGCGTTTCCCAGTCTCCAGTACAGCCAAAGGGCTGTCAATGGGACATGAGTGCAATAGATACGTGCAACTTCCAGGTTGTACCAGTTAAAAGACACCATACACAGTCAGTAAATAAATTTTTATATAAGAAAGGCTGAAAATAATTTTACATGCATTATTGAATGGCAGTAGATGAAGACAAGCTATGTGAAATGGTCGTCATTATATAAAGTATCTCATTATATAGAAGTATAATTTCATCAATATAAAATTCTTATAAACCTGAGTTATAACAGGATACAGATAAGCAGAAAATGTTAAGTTAGAAAAAATTAAGTTTCCATTTTAACAAAATGACTAAAAGGTTCCTACCTGATCTTTAATCATAAGTTGGTAACTTTCCATCATCAACTCAAATTTATCCCATTTAGCTTTTAGATCGCTAATTGTTTCTAAACCTCTACCTGCCACAGTTCGTAAAAGTCTGTTTTTATCTTCAATTTCTTGAAATAAGGGCAAAATCTAAAGGTAAAAGAAAATATGAAAAAGATCCTATTTTATCAAATTTCTTAAAATTCTATTATTTTTAATTTTTATTTCATGATTTGCTTTATAAAAATCAAGATATTTCCTTCTAAATACTTTGTTAAATTCCTGGATATACAATTTCTAATGCTTACTTACTATTATTATATACAAACTCAACCAAGGCACTCTGACATCATAAGTTGAAAAGGAAAACAAGTAGAAATATGAGACTGAATAAAACCGTAAATCCATAAAGAAAATACTACAGCTGTTCAAAGTAAAGTTGTTATTAGAAATGTTCCATGTCTAAGAACATACTAAAAAGGTTTCTAAAAGAACTGAAATGAGCAATTACCTAAAATTATTAAGTTAACTAAATTATCTACTTAACAAAGAAAGAAAATCCATGCAACAGACAAATGAAGAAGTAAAATCAAGCTCCTGCATTCAGTTTCTACTTGAAATGTCCTGGGTTGTGTAGCATTAGTTTCTCAACAATCTAGGTGTAGGAATAGGTGCTAAACTGCTTGAATTGCTTCAGTTTTCTAATGCACTGTAAAACAACAGTGTCCTTTAAATTAACACCTATACTTTAACAAATCAACAAAGTAATAATTTCCATAGAAAACTTTTTTAAATTACTGTGCATACATAATAGACAGCAAAAAATTCATATATCTCTCAATGACCAGTTTGCAATCCCTGAGAAACAGGGATCATCAGTTCTACCTGAGAAAGAGAAAATGAATGGACCAAGAAGCCATGTCGTACTATAAAAATCAGTAAGAAAGGAGGAAAAAAATAGTCAGATTCTAATTTTCTACATGAGAAAAGAACTGAGGTTAACCTGTAAAGACTTTACAACAATTTCCTAGTCAATCTGCCTCTATTTCTATTCCTTCAAAAACACATACCAAAGGAGAGACGTATCAATACAGCATTCTAAACATCCTGATCTTCAAAACCCAGCATGACTCCCCAATGTCCACAGAATCAAGCTTAATAGCTTTAATGTGGCTCACATGACCTAATTCTGCCTAGCTCTGTATACTGACACATATCACTTCTTCCTGCCTCACAAGTTGTTCCCAGCATACAACATTAATTTCAGGTTTTGTGATGATAAACTTCATGCTTTTCCTCCCATTCTTTCTCCATCTCCTTTGCGGCCTCCTCATGGGTTTGAACTCTGAATTTTGGAATGCTCACAGTGGTCTAATACCCTCTACTGTCTGCTTATCCACCAGATAGTCTTAGTCCAAACCCATGGTCTTAAATATCATGGACGTAAAAATGACTTCCACATTTACATCTCTAGTTTCTACCTTTACTCTCAATTCCATATTTCTCATTCAACTTCTGCCTGACATCTCAGTGCCCATCACTTTCAATCTCCAAACACCTTCCTAGTGATCCTCATCTCAGTAAATGGCACCGTTAGTTTGCCAGCTGTTCAAGTTGAAAATCTAAGAGACAGGTTTATTTCTCTTTCTCTAACCCCCCTCTATCTATGCATCAGAAGACTTTCTTGGTTTTAACTCTAAAAATACATCATCAATTTCTCCAGTCCTCTCCATGTCCTCTGCTGCATGGTACAAATTTCTACATTCTCTCACATACCAATTGCAGTAGCCTACTAACGAGACTCTCTGCTACTTTTACCTCACTCCAATCCATTCCCTACAGAGCATCCAGGATAATTGCTTCTAACTGTAAGCCACACTGTGTCACTCCCCTGCTTAAACACCTCTAAGGACTTTCAATTACACTTACAATAAAATCCACACTCCTTATGATTGTCTAAAGGTACCTTCATAAGCTGGTCCTTGCATACCTCTCCGATTTCACCTCATACCATATTTTTTCTTGAATACTATGGCTTTCTCGATAACTAACTTCATTGACAATATTTACATATATCTCTTCTTTGAGCATACCAAGTCCATTTCTACCTGAATCATTTTGTATTTTTTGTTCATTTAATTAGAATGATCTGCCTCCAAACCTGAGAATGGTTTGCTCTTTATCATTCAGGTCTCAGGTCAGATGTCATCTCTCTGAGAAGGTCTCCCATGAGCACCTACCATAAAAATAACACTTCCCCAGTTGTGCATGCTCTCTCTCTCACTTCTCTTGCTTCTCCCTTCTCTATCGCCCTCCTTCCTTCCTCTTCCTTTCTCCCCTTCTTCGACTCTCATTCCGCACCCACAGGAATGTGTATATGTGCATTCCATAGGAGCAGAGTATGTACAGAGCTGCAAGAGCTACTCCTAGCACAATGCTTGGAATAGTTACAGTGACCTATAAATATCTGTCAAATAAATAAATGAACAAATGCCTCTGTGCTTTAACTAACAGCCACAGCTCATATTTCCATTGCTTTTTTAGTTAATTCCTTCTACTAGACAAGTATATTATTTTCTCTTTAAACCTTCGTTTATACATTTAAGCCTACTACATCATTAAAAAAGTTTGCAATTCCTCCCACTATGAAAGTATATTACTTCACTCACCTTTAAACTGTCAATAATTTTAAGTCAATCACATAGTAGGAACACATAAAAGTTCATACTCTCATTTGAATTATTTCTCCTCCTTCCTCTAAACATAATTAAAATCTTTCATAATATGTTTTATAAAACTTTGCCTTCCCTGTTCTGGACTCCAGCCTTCTGGATGTTGTTGCTGTGAATCCTCACCATTCTGTCATTTTTGTCTCTATGTTGTTGCTATGAATCCTTACCATTCTGTTATCTTTGTCTCTAACTATGAGCGTCTCCAGAGTGTATGTGTATGTGTGTGTTGCTAATTCAATTCTAACTTTACACTTAACCATGCTACGATTACAACCCTGGAAGTAACAGCATGAATTATCTAAGTTTAATATTATTCTAATATGCCACATCATGAAATAGATTACAATAATAAACATTATTGTTACAACCAACATAACATCAAGAATCCAATCATGAACTGACCATTTAGACCAGATTATATGGACTTCCTTATAATATTGAAGCTATGTGATATTTCTAAAGTGTCACAGATTATCTATTTTAAACATCTCCAGTACAGTAAAAATAAATTTAAAAATTTACTTTTTAATACTCACCTCTGGCTTCTGTTCTTGTAGCTTCCTATACTGTATATTTGCATCACCTATCTCTTCCACAGACTGGGGCATAATTGATAAGACTTCCATAGCCTCAGTGACAAATGTATCAATTTCATGTAAATGAGCTAAATAGGTAACATTGAAATACAAGAAATATTATTACCACCAAAAATATTCAATCACACAATTTCTAAATCATTTGCTTTCATTAAACATAATTACAAAATATGGGTGTAAGCAAAGAAATTTCTTGTCATGGAAGTTCAGTTATTTCACATTGCACTTAAGAATTTTCAGTAGAAAGTTAAAATATACTCATTCTTAGTAAATTTTACTCAAAATTGGGTATCTTTTCAGTCTTAAATAGTATGCTAAAACATCTCAATTTAAAGGAAAAAGAAACCATATAGTACTTTGGAAAATAGTAGTCATTTGAAGAAATAAGGAGAGACACATTACACCAGAATTATCTACCCCTCTCAATAATATGTGCAACAAACTGATGCAAGATAAGACTGCAAATAATAAAAATGCCTTCAATTTTCAGACCTCTTAGGAGAGGAACATAAATTTTCACACTTTCTTAAATTTATCATTTTAAGCATATTTTATTTCATAATACTTTCTATCTCAGTATTGATTTAATCATCACGGGGATTCATATTTCATAACTATCAAAGTATATGCCTCTATAATAAAAATATAAGTGTCTTTACCCTGGATAGACTTCTTCAAAGAAAGAACAAGCACATCAAATAACTTCTGGATGAGATCATCAATCACAGTCTTCACAGGGCTACAATTAATATTGAAACAATCTACCTTGACAGCACTGAAAAATGCCAATAGACATATTTTAACATGAAAAAAAATAATTAGAAGACTCTCATTATATTATCATTTTGAATTACAAATGTAACTCAAAAGTATTACTATTAAGCGCATTTAGATTTCATTTAGCAAATACGCCATACACATACAATTATGATGTTTTTTATTGATTTTGTTATATTAGTTTTTATTATACATCATATCAGCTTATCAAAAAGGCAGCAATTATGAATACATATTTAAATATTCACAAGCTTTCCTTGTCACAGCATGTAACATACTTTTTTAAATACTTATAAAATATATTCACTATCCTGCAAAGTATAAATAATAATGACAAGGGAAAAGAAAATAAGGATAGAAAGTGAATATAGATTATTAAGGTACTTAGAAAATAAAACAAAAAATAACCCTTCTGCCTCTCAAATAGACAAAAATGTAAAGAATTGTTCATTTATATCTTCAATTGCATGGGCAAAACACAGTGCTCTCAGAACTACTGACAGGAGTATAAAACAATACAACTTTTGTGAAGAGCAACTTAGCAATATGTATCACCTAATTTTAAAACAGGCATACCCTTTGTCTTAATAGCTTCACCTTCAGAATTTTTTCTAAGGAAATTTTCAGGTAAACTCCAAGATTCTACACAAGTATTAACTATAATAATAAAAAATTAGAAATAAGCCAAATGAAGGAATGGCTAAATAAATTATTGTACTTTATCCATACAATTAAAAATTGAAGTTTTGAGAACTAGGTAATTACATGGCAAAATACTGTTGAAATAGTATTAACTAAAAATATCAGGATACAGTATAATCAAATTTTGTAAGTATATGCACTAATAGGTCTAAAACATCAAATATCAAGAGCAATTGCCATTGTACTCTTCTGTATTTTAGATAATTTACAAAACAGGATTCTGGTCAAGGTGGCCAAGTATATAAGTGCTGTACTTGATTCCTCCCATGACCACATCAAAATTACAACTAAACTACAAAACAACCATCATTGAAAACCACCTGAAATTCAGCTGAACATAAGTCCTATAACTAAGGATATACAGAAGCAGCCACACAGAAACTGGTAGGAGAGGTGGAGATGCGGAACAGGCCAGTTCCAAAACAACATGTGGCAGTTAAATATCGGGAGGGGTATCTCAGCTGCTGAGGTGCCCCCTGAGGAGGAAGGGGTCCCAGCCTCACACCAGGCTCCCTAGCCCAGGGTTCTGGTTCCAGTTCCAGGAAGAGAAGTCTCCATAACTTCCAGCTGTGAAATCTAGCAGTTGAGTGAGACAAAGGGGTCTCGGAGTCCCAGCTGTTCATATTAAAGGACCCACACACAAACTTACTCACTGATGGACCCACTCACTCTTAGCCCCAGCACTGGGGCAGCAGCTCAAAAGGCACCTGAGAAATATGGGGAGCAACTGACTTGTCTCTGCTTCGGGGACACGGCTAGAGGAGTGGCTTTCTCCCAGGCAGAAGTTCTAACACAGGCCATTGTTACTTTGTAGAGCCCTTCTCCCAGAGCCAGCCAGTAGGCACCCCATCTGAGTCTCCATTATCCCAGCAAAAACTGTGACCTCCACCCTAATGATTCCCTGACATCCTACCCCACCCACCCTGCTGACCCACATAAGCTGCTTCCAGTGGTCTTTCCATACAAACACCCTGTCTTGGCTCATGCTGCAGACTTTCCCAAAATCTCTCAAAGGTTCACAAACTCTAAACAAGCAGCACCTGGCCTCAATGTGCCACATACCTCTTCTAAGATGTCCCAAACCCAGCACTTGCAGCAGCCATCCTCGGTTCATAGTGTGCCCTCTCTCAGGCGTCTCTAAACCCAGCACAAGTAGTAGCCATCTGTAGATCACTTTGTAGCTAATGCTAAGTAGCCTCAGGCAGGTCACAGGTGGTGGTTAACTTTGACCTGCACCTCCTGGGAGGCCCCAAACACAGTACACCTTATGGCCAGCTTCAGACCACACCAGAACACAACCCAACCACCTTCACAAGCAATATATTCAAAGGGCAAACTCTGCAGGCAAAAAAGCCCCATGAAGCAAGTTCTGCTTTGTGGGGTTGGTTCCTGCAAAGCAGCTCCTCCACTGTAGTCATAGCTGATCGTCGTAGCCAATCCACCTGGGGATCAATCCCTCCCAATAAAGTGCCAACAGTAATCAAGTTTCAACTACAACAGGAGAATGCACGCAGCTCACATTGGGAGCACACTTGGAGCCCCTGGCTTAGATGACAAGGAGGATGTACCACTGTGCCCTACAAAATACCTACTACATATAACCACCCAATAAAGACTCAGACATAGCAGATCTACCTAATACATAGAAACAAACGCGGAGAGGCAGCCAAAATGGGGAAACATAGAAATTTGTCCCATATGAAAGAACAGGAGAAATCCTCAGGGAAAAAAAAAAATGGAAGCAGGCAACATACAGAGTTCAAAACAATATAAGGATGCTCAAGGAACTTAGTGAGAACTTCAATAGCATAAAAATGGATATGGAAACCATGAAAAAAAACTGGTCTGAAATAAAGAATACAATATCTGAAATGAAGAATATACTAGATCCCTGACTGGTATGGCTCAGTGGGTTGGGCATTGTCCCACAAACCGAAAGGTCCCAGGTTCAATTCCTAGTCAGGGCACAATCCCTGGTAGAGGTTGTATGGAAGGCAACCAATTGGTATTTCTCTCACACATCAATGTTTCTCTACCTCTCTTTCTTCCTCCCTTTCCCTCTCTCTAAAAAATAAAGTCTTTAAAAATAAGATACACTAGAAAAAAATCAAGAGCAAATTAGATGAATCACAGGATGAAATTAGTAATATGGAAGACAAGGTAGCACAAAACACCTAATCAGGGAATCGAAAACAAAAAAGAATTTTTAAAATGAGGGTATTTTTAGGGACCTCTGGAATAACATCAAGCATAAAAATACCTGCATCATAATGGTATCAGGAGGAAAAGAGATCAAGCACTTGAGAACCTTTTTGATAAATACTGGCTGAAAACTTCGCTAAACTGGTGAAGAAAAAAGATACACAAGTTCAAGAAGCATAGAGAGTCCCAAACAAGATAAGCCCAAAGAGATCTACACCAAGACACCCAATTAAAATGCCAAAGGTTAAACACAAAGACAGAACATTTTTTAAAAAGCAACAGAAAAGCAATCATTTACCTACAAGAGAGCTCCCATAAGACTCAGTTGCTTTCTCAACAGAAACTTTGCAGGCAGAAGGGATAGGTATAAAATAGTCAAAGTGATGAAAAGAAAAGACCTACAACCAAGATTACTCTACCCAGAAAAACTATCATTTAGAATCAAAGAAAAAATTAAGAGCTTCCCAGACAAGAAAAACTTTAAAAAGTTCATCACCACCAAACCAGTATTACAAAAAAAAGTCAGTCTTCTTTAAGTAAACAAAATTTAAAACATGAATTAAAAAGTGGCAATTAATATATATCTATCAACAAATATTTGAAATGCAAATGAATTAAATGGTCCAATCAAGAGATAGGGTGACTGCATGGATAAGAAAACAAGACCCTTCTATATGCTGCCTATAGGAGAATCACTTCAGATCCAAAGACACACACAGACTGAAAGTTAAGGGATGGAAAAAAGATATTTAACAAAATGGAAATGAAAAAAAAAAAAGCTGGGATAACAATAGTTATACTAGACAAAAGAGACTTTAAAACAAAGGCTATAACAAGAGACAAATAAGGATCCAGCAATTTCACTTCTGGGTATTTATCTGAAGAAACACAAAACATGAATCAAAAAACAAGACATGCATCCCTACATTCATTCTACATTGTTTACAACAGCCAAGATATGGAAGCAACTTAAGTATCCATCAATCAATAAATGGATAAAGAAGTGGTGCATTTATAAAATGATTCAGTCATTTAAAAAAAATCTTGCCATTTGCAACAACATGGATGAACCTAGAGGATATGTGATGAGTCAAGTAAGTCAGAAAGAGAGAGACAAATTGCACATGATTTCACTTACATGTGGAATCTAAAAAACAAAATAAATGAACAAGCATAATAGAAACAGACTCATAGATACAGAGGACATTTTGACCATTACCAGATGGATGGAGGTTTGTGTGGGGCTGGGTGAAAAATGTGAAGGGATTTAGAAATACAAATTGGTAGTTACACAACAGTCATGGGGATGTAAATTATAGCATAGGGAACAGAGTCAAAAATATTGTAATTACTATATATGGTGCCAGATGGGTACTAGTTTTATTGAGGTGATCACTTCGTAAATTATATAAATGTCTAATCACCGGGTTATACATATAAAACTAATAAAATCTTATATTTGTCAACTAATCAAAATTTTTTTATTTTAAAAAATTTTAAAACATGCAAATTTTAATAATCATGGAAAAATGGCTTGGGGGGGTGTTTGCCTTTTTTTAATTGTTGCTCTTTTACAGTTGTCCCAATTTTTCCCCTGTTGCTCCTCCTTACCCTGATGGCATATAAATTTTAAGTACACTAATTCTATGCACTATATTCTTTTTTTTTTTTAATATTTATTTATTTATTTAGAGGGTAAGGGAGAGAGAAAGAGAGGGAGAGAAACATCAATATGTGGTTGCATCTCACACGCCCCCAACCGGGGACCCGGCCAACAACCAGGCATGTGCCTTGCCTGGGAATCAAACAAGTGATGCCTTCATTCGCAGGCCGGCACTGAGCCACACCAGCCAGGGCTGCACTGTATTCTTAACGCAAATGGTGTTGTTCTAAGCAAACAGAAGTTGAACCTGACTTGTTTACCTGAGGAAAATTTTATATTTGGCTTAATTTATACAAAGTTATTTTTTTAAGTCTGCTAATTTTGGTCACAAAGATTATTTTAAAAGTTACTTGCTCTTTTTAATACATAAAGTCAGGTAATATTCTTAGAAATCAAGTTATATGTGTTAGATTCTCAGTTTTATTTTTAAAATATAAGTTTACCTTAAGGCCTCATTTATTTATTCTCATTCACCCACTAACTGGAGAGATTTAAACTCTAGTAATTAACCATCAGCACATGCAAGAGTCCATTTTTTGCCTGATACATAAAGTTTATGTGATTTTTGAGATCCTCACACAAAAAATGTCAAGATTTCTAATATCTGATACATGAATAGAGATGATTTTGGTAAACTATAAAAATTATATTATAGCATTTTTTTAAATGAATTAACATGAAATGATATGATTAAAGCAGAGTTGTACTCACTGGCTACAGAATCCTGTAGAGAAGACTAATATTCACTTCTCACTTGAAAATAATGATAATATGCAACTGAGGCTCTATTCAGTCATAGATAGAATGGAATAGCCATAAACAGTATACCCCCAACTGATATTCTTACTACAGTATCTGAAATACATCATTAGAATATGGCTTTTCTAAGCATACAGCATACATCCATAAAGTGTCCATAAAATATAAATCCGTGTGCATGTATATTAACTTAGATGCATACGTGTAAATTCATTAGCAAGAAATAATGAAACCAAAAATTAAATGTGAGACAGGAATTCTTTTTGTTCTGTTAAGCTTTGTCAGGAGAGCAAAAATAGAAAAGCTATCTACAGTAAGGGATAAACAAAGAGTAGCAATAGTAGTGGAGGTCCTTGAGCAGTCAGGTGACAGCATAAAGTTAAATAAGACAGGCAAGCTTGGGATCAAAGACAATATCCAACATGGATTAGAAAACTCATAAACAAACATTATAAGAGCTCTATCTTTTCCTTATTTCAAACTATTATCTATGGTACTAACATTATCCCGATCATCTAAGCTCAAACCCTCAAGTCATCTGTTTCCTCTATTCCTCATCCCTCAACTTCCTCCATAAATAGGACCACTTAATACCTTATAGTATTTCCTCCTCCCCATTTTGAGTGCAAAAACGTAATCCAATTAATCATTACTGGTCTTCTGGATGATGAGAGACTACCTCCCTTCCTCTGGGATCTCTTTATTCAACCGTGTATTATTATTTCCAAACTATCATCCCAAACTAGCTTTGGTACTGACACACTTCTGTTTAGAAATCTTCAATAGTTAACAAGTCTAACATGAATAAAATCTTAATTTTCTGATGTACAATGTTAAGGCTCTCCCAAATTTGTGCGTATCAATCCCTTTCTGGGAGCATCTCCTCTAGTCCCTAATAAAATATTATTTCTAATGAGAATTTTAATTAACCAACTTATTTTCAGCATATGACTCCCTCTCCTGAGAGGCCCTGCTTTAACTTCCAATTCTTATTACTACCTGTCAAAATCCTACTTCAAATATTTCTACCTTAAAATGTTACCTGATTTTGCCCCGAATGGATGGGATATCATTGTCCTTTAAATCTCCATAGCCTGGTTCAATCTCAAATATGGAATATAAACAATTCTACCTGGTATTAATAGTAACAATAACATTTATTGAGAACTTACCCTGTGTCAGTCATTTATATGCAAATTACTCATTTAATCCTCAAAACACTATGAGATAAATACTATAGTTGTAACTATTTTAAGGCTGATGATATTGATGTTCAGAGTTTAAATGATTATCAAAGTCATTAGGGGTAAGACCCACCTAACTCCAGAGCCCACTCTCTTAACCCCTGTGTGTACTTGGCTTAATCATCAAATATACTTGACATATTGTACTGCCATTGAGAAAGCAACTTGATCTCACATACTCTGTCTTCTTTATCTTGGTACTTGCATAGAACAAAGATTTATATATTATAAATGCTTGCCAAAATATTTATTGAAAGAATAAACAAATGAATAAAAGTGATATTCCCTTTAAAGATAATTTATGTACAATTAAACAAGGCCTTCCATAAGCTTATTATAAAGAGTGGTTCCAGTCATATTTATTTCAGAGAGTGATGGGGATATATTCTCAAGTGGCTGGGTTATGAGATGCCCCTCAGAGGGTTCCCTCCACATTCAGGTCACTATACTAGCTGTAGCACTATGTTGTGTGCCTCCCAGAGCATCCTGAAAGGAAACAGAGCAATACAAAAGCAAAGTCAAATGTCTTAGCTTCATATGCTCTAGTATGCTCTCAGTAGCTTCTTACCATTCTTAGATTGTACCTATGCATATCAAATAGTAGATCCTCATGCCAGACCTGTACAGTATATCCATATAGGTTCAGCAAGTAGAGCCTATACAAGATAAACTTTTTAGTGTCAGCAATGCCCTACTCAGATGATAATTAAGTGTCATAGCTGAGCTCAAGAGGAGGAGGAAACAGACTTGATTTTTTTGCCACTAAGTGAAGAATACCCTTACTATCTATGGCAAAACCATCTCATACAGAAGTACTATATTACATTAACTTATAATACCTTGGAAGTCGTTCTGCTTCTTTTCCTTTTATTTTCAGTGCTTTAAAATTTTTTTCCCAATCATGAACAGTAGAAAGATGTTTTTCCACTAAAGCTTCCATATCAACTTGCCCAATTACAACCCATTCCTAAAAATGAAAAATATTATTAAAGAAATAGAACTAATAAATTAACATTTTAAAGTTTATAGTCCAACTGTTAATAGAGATTAAGGTCCAACCAATAAAAGCGGACAAGTGTAATTTTAAGTAAATTTCAATTTAAGTATGTAAATACAATCATTATTGTATCATCTAAAGAATGAACAGGGAAAATATGACAATATAAAAATACAGTGATCATAAAACTTTTTTGAAGAGACTAAAAAAACCCTTTCTTTATATTCTCTTGTCAAGTATGATGTACGGTAAAATAGAATCATCTCTTTTAAGCCACGCACCACTACAAGCTACCAATTTAAAAGTATCCATAGTCAATTGATTCTAAAAATTTTTAATGCAGAAACATTATAGTAGCAGTTAAAAAACTTGTTGAGCCCTAGTCGGTTGTGGCTCAGTTGGTTGGAGCATCATCCCATAACCAAAAGGTTGTGGATTAGATTCCCGGTCAGGGCACATACCTAGGTCATGGGTTTGATCCCCAGTACGGGAGTGTGCAAACCCCGGCCCAGGTGCGTACATGGGGGTGGGGCAACCAGTCAATACTTCTCTCTCACATCGATGTTTATCCCTCTTCCTCTCCCCTTCTCTCTAAAAAAGCAATGAAAAAATATCCTCGGGTGAGGATAAAAAAATTTTAAAAACTGGCTTAATTCTCAATCACAGTCTCAGAGTCAATATAAATGAGCAATAAATGATATTAGGGTTTAACTTATAGTTAGTGGTAATGACGCACTTAAACGAAAGCAAGATATTTAAACATCTCAATTTCATTAACTTCAAAAGCATCCCTTCATGGATTGCTCTTGTTTGAAAAAATATATTTCACAAGAAGGAATTAAAATTGACACAACAGTCATGGCACATTCCAAGTTGACAAAAATATTTTAAAAAATTATTTCTCAATCTTCAAATAGTCAAAGGCATATATCATCTGTGGCATAAATCTACCTTGTATAAGAATCCATAACTCTGGCTCTCTGTTTTGTGATATTTTTATTTTATGCCACACAAGATAAACTTCTGGTTTGCACATTTAATACTATTCAACCAATCAGATGAAATATATTAACAGAAGGATGGAAAATTACATGTTCCATACCTTATGTTGGTGTAAAACAGCTGACAATCTCCTAAATAGATCTTCTGCCTTCCTAAAAATAGTCAGAAATCCACTTGCATTTCTATCAATCATAACAGAAAAAATAGATTCATCTCCTGCCTCACCAACTCCCTTAAACTGATTAGGAATGCTGATAAATCTCTTCATTTCTCTGTAATATTTAGCACGAATTTCTTCAAAAGGAGGCCTGAACTGCAACCGTCCATGTCTGAAAGTAAATAAGTAGCTTTAAAATATAAATTATTAGAAAATTTTAGATTGAAAAATAAACTAGATTTCAAAAAATCTTACTTGTATGTTAAGTCTATATTTATTTCTGGCAGATTCTCATTAAATGCTTCTAAGCCCATCTGATATTGATGTTCCAGAGCCTTGTACAGCTGATGATTCCAGTGCAGTTTCCATGCATGCATGTCACGTGCTTGGTAACCCTAATACATTATATTTACATTTTTTACTTAGAAATTAGGTAGTGGAGTGAGGTTTTCACTTAATGCTTTCATATCACATAAAGTAAAATTTTAAGCAATAAAAAACATTATCCTTAATTGCTACTTATAGTATGAGCATTTATGTAGAGTCCAAAAATCTCTAACATTCATGTTTATAAATAAAATACAAAAAAAATCAGTAAAATTTTAAAATTAAGTTAACACTAAATAGATTTATATTTCAGCTTTACTTTATGAAAAGATTAACAGGAACAACAGTTTTTTATGTGTGTGAACCTTTTAGTCTTTTTTTAAAATCCACATCAAGTATAGATCTTTTCTTCACTTCTCACCCCCTAAACAATCCTTCTGCATTTTAAAACATGTTAAATTTAAAATATTAGAATGCTCAGGGTAGTTTACATATTCTTTTGCTTCCATATAATCATAAACACATCAATTCTAATATTTTAATTCTTGTGTTTTCTTAAAGTCCTAAAAACTATAAAATATATGTAAATGTATAAGCCACCAAATTCATATTCAACCAAGATCCCACATATTATACAGCGGGCTTTATGCTAGCCACTTTCATATATATATATATATATATCATCTCTTATATCGAAGTGTGTATAACACTAAAATTTTGCCCAAAAAAGAAAAAAAGTACTGATAGTTATTTTAATCATTAAGCCTAAACTTAACTTGTGTTTTACAGATGTCACAATCACCTAAAACTAAAAACGACAGATATTTAAGCACCAAGTCAGAAAAACCATAAACTCTGAATTGAGAGATTTGCATTCCATAAGACAAATAGAAATTTTTTATATTTTTAAATGTAAATACATTGCTATTTTATGGTCTTTATATGTAATTCAGTCAAATTCCAGCTTTATCAGAAATTGGTCAGTAAAGATTTTAAGTGACCTTTATAAACTTTGCATCAATTCATATATTCACATTCTGAAACGGTCATATTTTGAAGTACATTCACAATGTAAAACATACAATACCTGTGTTTCTACACTTGCTAAGCCAGTTCTCAGTTCCTGTAATCCATCTTTCCAACGTTGTGGCTGCCGAAGCAGATCGGTATTCATAAGAATTATCACCTGTTAAAAATAAGGGTATAGTAGTCTCAAATTATCACCTGAAAAGGTAACTTTTCAGTGGAAAAACGGAACAGACACCACCTTAATTAACTAGGTGATCAATGTTAACTCAACCTAAAGTATGAAAAATCAATACCTGATTAATGCATTGAGAAAGGCAAAACATCACCTCTGTGGTATTCCTGTTAAAACTTCATAACTCTCATCTAGTCATGAGAAAATGCCATATAACCCAAATCTGAAAATATCCTACAAAATAACTGACAAGTATTCATCCAAAGTTTCAAAGTCATGTAAAACAAGGAAAGAATGATTAAGAGGAGACTACATACAGAGACTCAACAACAAAATGCAAGGTAGGATCCTGAACTGGATCCTTGAAAAAAAAAAAAGACATTGTGAAGAAGTTGTAAAATTCAGAAATAGTTTATTTCCTAGTTTTGTTAACTATACCATGGTTATGTAAGTTAAGAATAGGGGAAGTTGGGCGAAGGGTAAGTATGAACACTGTTCTGTTTTTGCAACTTTAAGTCTCAAAATATTCCCAAATAAGAAGCATTTAAAATTATATCCTAATTACTTTTTAAAAAATATGATTCATAGTTTATTCGATTTTATTTCTGAACAAAATGGATGAATTTCTAGACAAATACAATCTTCCAAAACTGAATCAGAAAGAATCAGAGTCTGAACAGATTACAACTAGTAAAACTGAAGCAATAATAAAAAATAAAAATAAAAACAACTCCCAAATAATAAAAGCCCTGAACCAAATAGCTTCACAGATGAATTTTACCTAACAGTAAAAAAAGAACTAACACATATCATTCTCAAACTACTCCAAAACATTCAAGAGGAGGGAAGACTCCCAAGCTACTTTTCTAGGCCAGCATATACTAATTCCAAAACCAGATAAAGACACTACAAAGAAAGAAAATTATAGGCCAATATACCTGATGAACATAGATGCTAAAGTCCTCAACAAAATATTAGCAATCCATTAAAAAGATCATACACCATGATCAAGTGGGATTTAGTCCAGGGATGCAAGGTTGGTACAATATCCACAGATCAATAAATGTGATTCACCACATGTGAGGACAATAGAGTCTGTCAGGATCCCTAACCGCGGAAGCCCAGGCATGGGCTGCTTAGAGATAATAATTAGATTCACATGCACAGCGCACTCGCAGTTATATAAATAAGCACTGATGTCATATTTTGGCTAGTGGCCAGCTTTGTCTATGCATAGTATATAAGCAGCAGTGAAAGGCGAGGGGTGTGCAGCAAGTGGTGGGAGCGTGGTTGGTGGCCGGCTGGTGGCCCCGTGCATGCCTTTGATCCTGTGCACGCGTGAATACTGTAATGTCTGCAATAAAGGAAATGTCAGAGATTCTAACCTTGCCTCACATGTTCTTTCAATTGCTGGACAAGAGCCTGCCTTGGTTTCCACAACACCACATAAATAAAATGAAGGATAAAAACCACATGATCATGTCAATGAATGCAGAAAAAGCATTTGAAGTCCTGGCTGCTTTGGCTCAGTGGATTGAGCGTCGGCCTACGAACCAAGTGTCGCTTGTTTGATATCCAGTCAGGGCACATGCCTATACTGCATGCCTGGTCCCCAGCGGGGTGCGCGTGAGAGGCAACCACACAGTGATGTTTCTCTCCCTCTTTCTCCTTCCCCCTCTCTCTAAAAAAATAGATAAATAAAAAAATAAAATACTATTAAAAAATAAAACAAATAAAAGATTTAAAAAAAGAAAGAAGGAAAAGAAAAAGCATTTGATCAAATCCAACACCTATTTATGATAAAAATGCTTGGCAAAGTGGGAACAGAGGGAACATACCTCACCATAATACAGGCCATATATGACAAACCCACAGACAACATCATACTCAATGGGCAAAAGCTGTTAAGTGTTCTCCATAAGACTGGGAACAAGGCAAGGATATCTGTGTTCACGCCTTCACCGCTCTTATTCAACATAGTACTGCAAGTCCCAGCCACAGCATACAGACAAGAAGAAATAAAAGGTATCCAAATTAGAAAGGAACAAGTAAAACTATCATTATTTGCAGATGACAAAATATTGTACGAGTATATAGAGAACCATAATATTCCACACACACACAAAAAAAAAACCCTACAAGAACTGATAAATTCAGTAAAGTAGCTAGATATAAGTAAATATCCAGAAATCAGTTGCATTTTTATATGTCAATAATGAATTATCAGATAAAGAAACTAAGAAAACAATCCCATTCAAAATTGCTTCAAAAAAATATACAAATAAATTTAATCAAGGATGTAAAAGACTGGTACTCTGAAAATTCTAAGATAATGAAGAAAAAATCTGAAAAAGATACAAATAAGTGGAAGCATATACCGTGTTCATGGATAGAAAGAATTAACATCACTAAAATGTCCGTACTAACTGAAGCAATCTATAGATTCACCACAACTCCTATTAAGATACCAACAGTGCATTTCACAGAAATATAGCAGTCATAGGGGAGGGGTTGTTGGGGGCCAGGTGTGGGAGTGGAGGGATTGAGCAAAAAAGAAAAGAGAGAAAAAAACTCATGGACAGGGACAACAGCATGGTGATTGCTGGGGGCATGGGGGTTTGGGGGTGGTGGAGGCAGATACAGGGGAGTAAATGGTGATGGAAGGAGACTGGATTTGAGTGGTAGACACACAATACAGTGTACACAAGATGTGTTGTGGAACTGTGCACCTGAAACCTGTGCAATTCTGTTAACTAGTGTCACCCCAATAATTCAATTAAAAAATTATAAATAAATTATACCTTTTCACAAAATGTAGTGTGCCATTTTCTCAGTTTTCTGTTTTCAGTTGCAAGGTGTTCAGCAGCATTTTGGAGTTTTTGAATGTAGCCTTCTAATTCTTTAGGATTATCCCAAGTAAGTTGCGACTTTTCCCCACTTCCTGCTTTTGAATTCTAAGGTGCAGCAAACAACATTAAGTATTTAAATGAATTACTTTTTTCCAAAAAATTCAATATTCCAGACTGTAAGTCCAATTATTCCTAACAACAACCCACAATAAGAAGAACATATAATAATTTTTCCATTTTATATATGAGAAGGCAATCTGGCCAACACTGAGTAGTCCCATTCCTCCCAGGCTCTCCCTCTTACAAGTATAAAACCCTGTATTTAACATAATAGAGAAGCACAGGAAAAGTGAAAGGCAGAAATAAGAAGACAGTCAACAAACCTTGGGAATGAAGGAAAAAGACACCTGGATTTCCTTACTGTCTCCCATATCTCCAGGAAGGAACACTGGAGAAGCCTCTAACCTGGAACTACCCATAGGGACAGACAAATAAAGCTCCAGAACATGCCTACTTCCTCTAGCCAAATGACTAGGAAAACAATGGCCTAACAGAAAAATCATCTTAGCAATACCCAACTTACTCCAGCCAACATCAATGGAAAAACCACCTCTCTCCAGTTTCAGTGGGACCAAGTGGAGAGCTGAACTTTCATCTCCTGCTTGGCAAAAACAGGCAGTACTCAAACTCCCCTGCCAAGATAATGTCCATGGGGCTGAACTGTCCTACTTCTCATGAGTTTCTTAAATTATATTTGATTATTGAAACAAAATTTTTATAACACCATCTGATCTGGTTCTCTATATATGTAGAGGAAATATTTAAGATAAATATGTATGAGTGGATAGGATAAAGAGACATAAAAGTAAGGTGTCTATATTTCACTTCAAGTTGTAAGTGGTAAGGCATAGCAATTTCTGGAATACAGCAGAAACTCAAGAAAAGAGCTGATGAATAAATGAAACTAAACAATTAAATAATAAATTCAAAAAATAATCTCCAAATCAGTTCAAAAGCATTTATTTATAATTACTACATACAACTTAATGTTAGATTTCTTGAGAGCAAAAAAAAAGAGTCCCTCCAATTTTCTACAATATAGTGAGTGGCCAGAGAATTTTAATAAACCTTAGTGTTCACTCTTTTTGTATCTCAGTTTTTTATTCACTACTATGTCTCATTTAACATATGTTACATATAATTATTTAGTTCTCACTACCCAATTTCTTAAAATAAGTTTTTTCTTCAGAAATACCAAAATATTATTTTGAATATATTTATTAGAAAAGAAAAAGCTCTAAAAGCTTACAAATATAATTTATATATCAGGTGAAAAGGTCAAAATAATAAAATATGATCCCATATTCAAAAAGTACACTTGCAAATATACATAGAAAACAAAGTTTAAAAGCATATACACCAGACTGTTAAGACTGGCCATCTCTTGGTGCTATGATTATAAAACCATTTATTTCTTTTTGTTTACCTGCATTTTTAAAAATGTTTTCCATTATAAATGCATATTGAACTTTGGCAACGGGAAATATTTTTTCTTATATCTGTCTTTTATAGGTTTTATATAACTATAAATACACTTCATAAAGATTTATATAACTTCCAGCTAATTTTATGCCTAAGTACTTGTGTGCAGAAATGAGTTAACATAGCAAGTCTGATTGTTATCCGTTAGCCTCCTTAAAAGATCAGCTCTTAGCAGGCATCTGAGAACTAGGAGTTTGGGAGGGTTCCCACCACACTAACTTTTAAGAATGGCTCACTATAACTAAACAATATGGTTTATGCTGAACACTGATTTTGTTATGGGGACCTGGAATTTTGGTACATACTAGGCTGAAGATTCCTGCATGACCAGCCCCCAATAAAACAGGGGTGCTAAGTTGCTAATCATCTGCCCAGTAAGACAACAGTTCACTTTGTTACAACTTGTTAGTGGGAGATCTGATCATCCCCTGAGCAACTCTACTGGGAGAGGATTCCTAAAAGCTCTCACCTGGTTTCCCCAGGTATTCACCCAATGCACCTTTCCTTTTGCTGATTTTGCTTTGTTTCCTCTCACTGTAGTAAATTATGGCCATGAGTACAACTAAATTGTGGTGGGTCCTGTGAGTCCTAATAAACCCCAGAACCTGGGGGTACTTAGTCGTGAGGTCCATGACACAACTAGTTATCTATTTTCAATTAAAAGAATAGAAGGGTATAATCCTCTACTATACAATATTTCAAATATTTCATGTTTATGAAGACTAAAAATGTGGATTTCAAAAGTTGGCAGTCACATAGTAACATATTTATTTAAAACCGTTGTGAGTTTCCTTAATTTCATATGTGTGCATATTTCTATAAGCACAGAAAAAGAGCAAAAACTTAAATTAGTGTCTTTGTTACTGGTTTATAGGAGCTCATTTATGATTAAAGATGTTAACTATTTTTCATGCATTGTAAATTCAATACCATTTCTTTTTTTGTTATTTTACTGTGTTGTTTTATTTTTGGGTTGTACAGAGGTTGTGTATTAAAATATAATCATGTTCTCTTTTTAAATAAATAAAAATCAGGAGATGATGAAAAAGCACTAGTCTTGTGTACAAGGATCATGTCATACTTCAATAAATTAAGTATAATAGCATACAAATTGTATATTATCATATTGTATAACAATATGTGTAATACACATATTATTTCAACTGATCAAAATCAGCACTAAAATATGTGATACATTATAACTGTGTGAATATATAGTGGGAAAAAAATGTTATTTGTTAAAAGTGAAGGAAGTCTTTTGGGGAGCAAAATATAGCCTTAGATCAATGGCTATATTGAGCTGAAATGTGTACTAAAAAACTAGAAATAAAAAACACTTCACATATAAAAATCAATTATAATAACATGAAAAGTCCATTTACCTTAATTATCTGTTCAAATGCTAAGGCAGATTGTAACATCATTGGTCTCTGACTTGGAATCATTTGTTGATCAATAGAATTGTAAAAATGTGCCACCTACAAAGTAAAAGTCCAATTAGCAAAAATAAATAATAGCACACTTAATTCTTTATTTGTCTTCACTTTTAATTGTCTGAATAGAAATAATAATTTGTCAAGTCTAAGATTTAACAAAAAATAATTTTCATCTCCATTATAGCATTTACATACATGTATTATATATAGTCAACATAATATGTGTTGAATTCCTATAATGCGCCATGTCCTGGGGGCTGATTAAACAGAGATTATAAAAACCTAGTCCCTGGACTCAAAAAGTACAGTCTCATAAAGGATGCAGAGGAAACCAGTAAAATATGGTAAATGCTAAAAATAACTGGACTCTTTATCCTTGCAACTCTCCAAACCTACCCCTTCCCTTTTCATTATATAACACAACAATTTATCCATTTCTCAAACCAAAAAAAAAAAAAAAAAAAACACATATACTTGCACTGTCCTTACTCTTCTCTCACATCCAATATTAGTGAAGTGTACTGACTACATACTTTCAAAATATATACTGAATCCAACCATTCCACCCATCTCTATGAGTCCCATCCCAATCCAACCACCTGCATCTCTTGGCAAGACCAGTGCAACAGTCTCCTAACTGGTCTCTTATGTTTTCGATAACAGCCTCCTACTATCTATGCCAAGCCTTCGAAGTAACTGGAGTGGTCCTTCCTTAAACATAAATCATATACCTTTTGCTTATGCAAAACCTTCTAGTGAATTCCCAATACATGTGGATAAAGTCCAAAATCTGGAACACCAGAAGCAATAGAACATATACTATTACAACAATCTGGCAATACTGCTATCTATCCAACATTCTACTTCACACTCCCTACTGTAGCTAAATATCTGCTCACAAGTAAAGGTTTTCCCAGTTGTTCTTCCAGGGGTCAATACAAATACTATATAATCATTCATCCATTTCTGAGCTCCTATTGTATTAAGATAAAATACTTAGGACACAAAAGTGAGCAAGATTCTCTGCTTTTGAATATGCAGTCCCTCTCTCTGAAATGATCACCCATCCCAACCCCTTGTGCTCTTATTAAAACATGTATATGCTCTTCCAGACACACATCAAACACCATTCCTCTGTAAAGATTTATCTGATATTCCCTCTACCCTACCCAGGAAAATAATTGAAAGACACCACCTCTATGCTCTCACAGGACTTTCTGAACACCCATAACATAGTACTCATATTAAATATTGTATCTATATATTCACATATCTACCATCTCTCTATGAGCTGCAATGGAATAAATAGGGGCTTTGGAGTCAGAGAGACTTGGTATCAAATCTCAGCTTCATAACTTTCTAGCTGTGTAGCACTGGAAAAGCAGTGTTACAAATTTCATCTCCAATTAGACCAATGAGGAGATCTGTCAGAAGGTTTGATAGTTAACGAAAATTCAATGTTTAGTTTGCTCCCTCCCACTAGACCAGTGGTTCTCAGCCATAGTTGATCTGTACCCTAGGTGACATTTGGCAATGTTTGGAGATATTTTTGATTGTTAGAACTAGGCACATGCTACTGGCCAGAGATTCTGCTAAAAACATCCTAAAACACACAGGACATCCCCACAAAAAAGAATTGGTGCAAAATGTGAAAAGTTGAGAAACCCTGCACCGAAGTATGACGGCAAAATATTCATTTTTATATTCTCACTACACTGTGCCTGGTAATACAGGTGCTCAATGACTCTCTGTTGAATGAAAGAATCAAGTGAAAGACCAAAGACACAAGATACTGTTCCTGCCCTCTAATAATCAAGTGAGAGAAAAAAAATTTTTAAGCCAGTGATCCACACACAATACACAGAATAAGGAACAATTAACTAAAAGAACACACAATAAAGAAAGTAAATTTTGAGTTGGGAATTAAAGGAAGACCTTGAGTTTTCAATCAGAAGGAACAGATATCAGTGCACAGAGATATTCAAATAGCTACAGGGTGCCATATAAGGGAAAGAGTGTAAGTGGTTAAGGTCACAGCCAGTAAGGTTAGTCAGTGCATAATTAAGAAGTGCCTTGTATACTGTACAAAGGAGATACAATAAGGTGATAATAGTGGGTTTTAAACAGGTAAATGATATGATGGCAATGTGCTGAACAAGTAGACTGAGAAATGACCAAAAATAGAGAACAGTCCATCAATCTAGTAATTCTACTAGAATCTGCCCCTCGAAAGCAAGCAAGGGACCCCTTCTAAGTAGAAGGTCCTTTAATACCCATGCAAGTTAACATAAAAAAGATAGAGATATAGATATTCTATTTTTTAAAGCTTTTAAAATGAAGAGCAATACTTTAAATTAGTAAATGCCTATAGTTTACAAAGCAAATTTTATAATGTAGTCACTTACCAAATTAATTTCCTAACAGTTAATAATGTCATTCTATTAGCCTAAAAAGCAAAAGTAGAAAACAAAGCCCTTAAAAATATCCTAATGCAATGAACTCAGAATAGCCATGTTTTCAAATATATAATTTCATACTTGTTTAAGAATAATTGCTTGCTTGCAGGATTTCTGTGCAATGTTTGCAACTTGCTGTATTTTTGCAGGAATAACAAAGCCAAGTGCAGAAAGCTGACGAACTTCTCTCAGAAGAATCACCAACCGATCTGAATAATGCACTTTTAATGATCCATCATTAGGATCCAATTCCATAATTCTACTATCAGCCTCAATACTACAAAACAAAATGAATAACTTTTTTTAAGTTTTATGTTCTCTCTTCTGATGAAAAACAAGTTTTTCAACTGTTCTATAAATAAATTCAAAATTTTTTTGAATTAGTTTTCAACTGGTTATCTTTTTCATATAATATATCACAATTCCAATCTTGACAATACACTGCAATATCAAAAATATGACACTATTTCAATCAAGCAGTTTTAAACTCAGAAAACCAATCTCTGAAATAGCAGCTAAAACGCAAAAAGACATTATATCCACTATAAAAAGATTTTGACTCATTTTCTAAAAAGTTGTTTTTTCATTCCTCCTACTTTTATTAAAAAAACAATGATAACATTAAAACGGTAGGAGAAGAGATAGTCGAAAGTTTCACTTCTCTACTCTTTTTTTCATTATCTAAGAACTATCCTTTGTTTATGTGTCTTGTAAAAGTTACAGTTTCAAATTTTACACTGGGGCACACTAGTTGGCATGGATTGGACAAATTAAGCTGAGGTAATCATATTTTCATGATCTTTTTTACAGGATCAGGTTTATATAACGTTCATTCTTTTAAATCACTTCCACAATTAAGAGAACTTAAAAAGTAAGAGAACTCAGAAAGTAAGCTACTGAAAAGCAAAGAACAAATCTACTCAGCCTATTTAATAACACATAAAATAAGGCATACTTAAAAATGGATTAAAATAATGGTTTAGCTGAAACTTTCCTATTATGAACATAAGCCTGTCAGAAAATAATTACGACAATCCTTTTTGCTTTCATTTGAACCTAATCTTCCAAATTAGTTTCTACATACCAGCATATCTTAAAATATGTTCCAAAACACACTGACTCTATATGTAATATAAGTTTTACCAGGAAAGAAACAAGAAAGTGAGAGACAGGGTATTTCATTGTCAAATGGGAAACAAACAAAGTCCAACATGTTCTCTACAGCAGGTCTCAGTCCTTTGGTACGTAGTGGATCTCAGAGTGGTGAAAGTGTATGTATATTCCAAAATTAGTTGACTTCAAAATATATATATATTTTTATTTTTGCACGGAGCAACTCTCCTACTTTAGGTTCAGGGTAGAAAGAAAGAAAATTAAATGGCATGATGTTAATAGTCATTATGGCCTAGCACCTTCTGATTTTTAATATCCTCCCTATACAACTAAAATGCAAAATAAAGGGAAAGAAATTATTTATTCAGTTTAAGGAGCTACTACTTTTAAAAAGTAACAAATTTCTAAAAACTAAAACATGACAAGTCTTTAAAAATACAAATACTAATATTCTGGGAAAGTGTACCAGAACCAAAAAACAATGGTTTTCTATACTATCCATTTTAAATACCCATTAAAATAATTAGATTGACCAATTAAATTACATTCAATGTAGTTCAATATTTACCAAACCTTTAGGAACTATGTTGACACCATAGACAAATATTCTCATCACAAGAAGCTTAAAATTAACGAAATGTTACAATTTATAATGTGTGTGTGTGTGCATGTGCATATACAATAGTAATGTAAAAGGGTTGTAAAACATATACATATCAATACCAATAACAAAAAAAATCATAGAGGAGGGAAATCCTAATTCCAAAATGGGCATCTGCAGTCCGGGAATAGACATGAGAAACAAGGGGGAGGCAGTCAACCAAAACTATATCATCAAACTGCCAACCTTATAGACTTAAAAGTTGATAAACAAAAACTAACAAAATAATTGAAGAAGCAGCATTAAGTCTGAAGAAAGGAGAGGCAGAAATAACTAATTCCATCTTCCCATTTGGATTAATAACATAAGAAAAAACATTCTTTGGTAGATTTCACTGTGTAGTATATTTAAACTTACCACAAACCAGATCTAGAATCAGATAAGCCAGATTGAATATCCCTGGACCAATCATCAAATTGTTCTTGTTCATATAGTTTCAACTGGTCTAATAGATCTTCAGCACTTGGATGGAAAGAGTGAAATCCTGACAAGTCACGCAGAAGACCCTCTGCTATCCTGATGGTATCATCCACCTTAATAAGCCAAATTACAAAATTATGTATTATTTAAAACCTAGCAAAATTAGCATAAAATAAACCCACTTCTCTGATCTGTGATTCAAGAACTATTTTCCCATTTATCTATGAATAACACAAGGGAAGATTTGCAAGTGAATATAAGAATATCAACCCCTAGTTTGTTTCTGAATAACACAACCTCAGGATAGCAAAACACAGAGGATAATGCATACAAGGCATAATCTGAAAAGTAAGGTAATGGAAATTCAGGTGAAATTCCAAGAATTCAGCAATATTCCTAACCATGTTAAGCAGCAATTTAGGTGCTTGGCTACATGCGCTGGTTACTATCTCAAACAATAGTTAGGCCAATTTGAATGGCAATTTAAAGGAGAGAAATCCCTTTCCTTCATAACTGTACAAACAACATTGTAAGACCCTGGAAGCTGGCAGACAGAAAATCAAACATCCAAAATACAAACTTGGAATAGATACAAATCTTAAACATGTTGGCCCTTATAATACTCTATATCTGTGCAGTGTAAAGGATGCTTTTCTCTTCAATATTTTCTAAGAAGGTAATCACCTGGAACAACTGCAACTGGAATAATAAATGATTTCATAATTTTCTCTATACAAGGAAGGAAAAGAACCAATACAACCTCCTCAGCACACCTTTTTAAAATTCTACATTTCACATGAAAATTTGATGAATATGCCAAGGAAAACAGAAAAATATTTTTAATGTTTTCACTATAGTTCTAGAGTGACTTCTACATTAATTTAGCACATTCTACAATTACTGTTCTTCAACTTTTATTAAAATGAATACCTTCAGTTTCAACTGGCGAACCCAAACTATATTATTGACAACTTCTGAAAGGTTTTTGCCAGAAAGTGGTCCAGATGCATCACCAGGAATTCCTCGGCATCGAATCTCAAAGTCTAATCGAAAGTCTATAAAAGTTAATTCAAACAAATGATCACACATTCAGCAAAGATTTCCTAAATATCCTTCACATTCCAAGACCTATGTCAAATGTTGTAAACAGAAAAATAGTAAGAGTTGGTCCCTTACCCTCAGGGACTGTACCATATCAAATGAGACAGAGAAAAAAATAATGGGTAATTTCATAGAATGTGTCATTTACAACAGAAATAGTAAACTACTCTTCAGCAAATACAGGTCATAAATGTATTCTTAATCCTAAATGGCATACCAAATATAAAAAAGTAACCTACAAAAATATTTTCTCAAGCAAATATTATAATTCCTGATAAACTTGTACCTTTCACTGAGTCCACAAGCCTTGCCAGTAAAGTTTCTCTTTCTAACATCAATTCTTTGCTTATAATTGGACGCTTCACCAACTCTTTATATTTCAGAAATGCTTGAAGAAGCTAATATAAAATAAAATAAGTACGGTTATCCAAAGTGGACTGCCTTGGTCAATACATATGTATCTCCTAAAGTAACTTAAAGAAAATATTAAAAGTAAGATATTTCAAAATTTTACCTGCTGTGGACTATCTTGAATTTCTGAAATATAATTTTTCAATTTTCCTGCTATTTTTCGTTCCGCAGGTGCAATAATTTTTTCACATTGAGACACTGCAGCTTTCCATAAAGGCTAAACAAATTATAAATACTGTTAGACTTCAATATTTTTAAAAATCTTCCTTTAGATATAACACAAAACAAAAACTATATTTAGAAATATATATATTCAACCTCAGTATATGGATTATATTGCACCGGATTCAGGCCACTAAAAGGTTCAAATACTCGAGCCAGGATTTTCTCTTCACTAGCAGGTAAAAAATAGAGAAGCTTCACATGAATTGTTCTAACAGCCAAGACCTAAAACATAAAATATTAAAACAACAAATTTATTTAAACCAATACATCTACACAAATAAGTCTAAAACCTAAATATACTGGGCAAGAATTTCTTTACCTAGGTTCTCTGAGATGATCAATAAAATTGAAACTATAATTTTGAGAATTACTACTCACCAATATTCCATGTAGCGCATACTATATCAGGACATTAATCAGTGTGCTCAAATCTAGTGAAAATATATAAAATCTAAATATTTTTTAATCCTCACCTGGGGATATGTTTACTGATTTTTTATTTTTTATTTTTAATCTTCACCCAAGGATAGGTTTTTACTGATTTTAGAAAGGGAGATAGAGAGAGAGAAACATCCATTGGTTGCCTCCCATATGCGCCCGGACCAGGGATTGAACTTGCAGCCTTTCGGTGCACAGGACAACACTACAACCAACTGAGCAAGCCTGCAAGGTTAAAATCTAAATATTTTTAAACTAAGCATAAAGTTCTTTTAAGTTTTAGCTTCTCTAAATATAGTATCTTGATATTCATTATTCTGCATTACATTACAATTCTGGTAATGAAACAATATTAACAACTCTATTATGTACAATTTACAAACAGCAGGAAAACAAATTATTATACTTTCTGTTTAAAATTTCCACTAACAATCAAGAGGTGCTCAAAAGGTTAAGTAAAAATACTATAAACTTCCATTTGGGTCAGAAATGTCAGTTGGTACAAACTCTTATTTTATTTTATTACCTTGCTAAAAACAGAAGTCCAATTTATAAATCCTGCCTACTGAAAAGAGCTAAAAGCATAGATAACTAAGTAAAACTGGAACACTTCCCTAACCAGATTTGTTGTTAAATACCATTTTTCACTAAAAAGAACCAGGTTGTTTGGAGAAATGACTAATTCCAGGTACGAAACAGAAAATGTAAAAGATGGGCTAGTACATTTTGAGGGGCTTGAAAGTAAGGAAATTATCAAAGAAATATTGGATTCACCTCAAAATGACACGAGAGCCAAGTTACAGGAGGCACTCAGCGCCAGGCGTGAAACAATTTAAATAAAATAGTAAATATAGTGGATGGAAACACATAAAATATAACAAGTCTTGGGTTCATAATACTACTACTGAAAAACATTTCATTGATTGCCTGTGGAACTTGCTATGACACCAACTTATTCGTTGTTCTAAAAAGTGATTAGTGAAAGGTAAGAAATAATTGTCTATACTGCTACTCCTATATAGACTTTACTTCAGGGTAAGTAAATACACCGATGAAAAAAAGTTCTTCCATCATCAGTAACAAATGTAGGAAGAACAGAATTAGAAAATCTCCAATTTACAGCTCCTCATGGTCACTAATGGCTCTAAAATCACTAAGAAAAAAATTGATGGAGAGCATTGTAACAGTTAGATCAGGCTAACCATACTAAGCCCACATATCAAACTAAAAGTAGGAAAGAATCTATGAAGCAGCTGAGACAGTGAAAAAAATGAAAACTGGTTAGATATAAAATAATATTAAGAAATTACTGTAATTTTGTTGGATGCTATAGTGGTATTGTGATTATGTTTGAAGGGTGAAAGTATATGATTTCTTGAATTGGCTTTGAAAATACTCTAGTAAAAAAAAAAAAGGGAAGGCAGGGTATAAAAGATGGAATAAGAACTGAATAATGTCCAAAGCTATTGAAAATGAGTAATGACTACATCAGCATTCATTATATTATTTAAGTATGTTTAAAATTTTTCCATAATGAAAAGATTTTAAAAATTCCCAAAGAACTATGGTTTCCAAAGCAGAAAAGGAAAGTCAGCTTTGCAATCTTTGCATAGTCTCTTCTTCCCTGCCCCTTCAAGCTAAATATATAAATCCTATACCAAAACTCATAACTTACGAAAATTAAGCAGTTGTTTCAAATATTGCCATTGAATACACCCCTAAAAAGCTGTCTTGCCTGAAAACAAGTTCAGTCATCAAGAGAATGTCTGATAGATTCCACACAAGTGGATTATCTTTTTTATAACCTGGAACAAAACAGAAGTTCACAACTTACAAGCTGAACAGTCACACATCGAAGAAAAAGAAAGCGGGTGGAAACCAGCACTCAGCGAACGCCCACTGTGCACCTGGCACTGTGCCATTTGACTGTCATAAACTATTTCACATAAACTTTAATCCTTCTTCTCTCCCCAAAAATATGGAGAGTTCCTGTCAGATGTGTAACTTATTAATTAAAAACTACATTCAATTCATAACCAAATGAGGAGCTACTTCACACTTGAAGACAAAGAGTCAAATAACCAAATAATACCTCTTCGAGGCGTTTGCTGAGTTTTTCAAGTGTTTCAGGGAAATATTTTTCATTTTTCCATGGATGAGGAACATAGCGCTGCCACACCTGACCTGTTAGATGATTACAGGCCATCACCCACTGTTCACAAATTGAAATACCAGCTTTCAGATTTTCTTTCACAAGATAATAAGGATCTTCCCACAAGTTCAAAGTTCCCAATTTTTTCTGAACAAATCTTCCAAATGAACCACCTAATAAAACATAAAGCAAACTTTTTAATGGAAATGTATTTTTATAAAAATTATAGAATACATGCTTATGACAAAATTAATATACAAATTATCAAACTAAGGTTCTGTGAAATACCCAATTCACACCCTTAGACTAGCACTATCAATAACAAATATTCTCAAAAAACAGAAGTAGTTTTCTGAGTCAAAAGTATTTGTACTTTTAACAGATAAGCTAAGATATTAAAGAACTTTTCAGTTCATTACAAAATAAATTCTAAATTAATACATGCATAGGGACTGAAAACATATGTAAATGTAGCTGTACTAATGGTCCAAGAATTTGATACACGTTTAAAAGCAACCAACTATATAAACATATCTATTTAAATAATTCTATATGATTTGCTTTAAGAATTACTTGAAGCAACAATTATTATATTAAGGAACATTTAAAGAAAAAAATAATATGAAATAAAACAGGATTCCAAAATTTTTTCTTTACTAGTACCTATGATATCTAAGAGATGTAACATCCGTGACTCAGGATAACAATCGTGCTCCGTTTGTCTCCACGCATCATCGACAACATCCCGAGTAGTCTCCACCAAGTCAACGACTTCCAATAAAGATAGATTGTCCAAGTTATAAAATTCCTAAAACCAAAATTCATTCATTTTTTTAAATAATCATACATTTACCTTGGGCAATATAGTAAAAATGTTCTCAGACTTTTTCAACTGCTACAACTTTAATATTTGCCATGTTATTGTCTCCCTTTTCTACCAGATGATACATTACTTCCTTATGCAAACACACTCTAGTTCTTTCACAAACATAAATTTTGTGAAAGTCAGAAAAACACCAAGAATTACAAAAAATCTATTCATCTATTTTTACACTTGGTCTAATTTTCTTTAAATTTGGATTCATTTCTTTAATTTACCCAAATGGAGGTAGTCTTAATATCATATATATGCTACGCATTGTAGTTGGCCTATCTTCATTCATTTACTGTATTGCATAATGTTACCAATAACATAATCATAGTACGAGACTTATTATTCTACATGTCATCAATGCTACAAAAAAGTTAAAACCATTTCAAACACTTCATTAAAATATTATTGAAATAATACTGGAAACAAATAGAAAATGACTTTATATCTATTTTGAAAACAACAGATATTTAAAAACCATAATTAAAATGGTCACTTATTTAACCCCTCTGTAGATACGTCAAGGAATAATTATCAAGCAAGTATAAAACTAAGACTTTTTAAATTACAGAGTACGTCAAAATGCTAATTTGAATAAAGTGAACATTCTTTCAAATGAACACAGATTAACTGCATGTGGATAAACCTGTTGGGATATTAAGTTTTTGTTTTTCCTTATCTACCTGCAGAAAAGTAATTATGTTTGAGAAAAATATTTACTAGAGATTAGAATTTAACTTCTTTAAAAGTTTAGATTTTAATGCATTAAATATGAGTTTAATAACTCATATTTTTAATGAGCTATACTCATATTAAATACACTTAAGTAAACCTTGCTATATATAATGGATCTATTGTATTCATAACCATCAAGTAATGATTTTAAAACAGAGATAAATTTATTAAAAGTACAATCCTAAAGTGCTTTTTTCAAAAGCCTAATGTGTAAATGTATGAATCACATACTCTTGCAATTCTTTCAAATAATTCTTTAAAATAACTGGCTCTTTCTTGACTAATCTGTTTATTTCCGCGATGAGCCTGTTCTATCCAAAACTGGAACTCATCATTTGGTGTAAGAATACCTGAAAAAGTGAAAAATATATATGTCAATTGAAAGTGAAAAGCCATAAAGTAATCTGGTTTATTTGCTGATTTCAAATGTTTCCTATATTCTTGAGGACACACGGAAAAGTTTTATGATTTCTATCAACAGAAAGTTCTTACTGGAAATAGTAACAATACCAGGTTTATACTTCACATCAAGTTTACTGCTAAATATGATTCCCATATGCTTTTGTGTCAGTCAATCAATCATACCTATACTGTCAGTCTGCTTCTTAATCTATGAATCTGCTTCTCCAACACAAGACTTTCCTAAATCTTATTCCAAAACCATTCATGCTATTGAATATTACCCAAATTGGAAATTATTGTGATTTACTCAAAAAATGTTTGCTGTTTAATTTCAAAATATAAGCAAATTAAAATAATTTTACTTTTAAATTTGCTTTAAGTTTTCCAAAGAACTGGAAAAATCTCTATTATCCTAATTACATGCTAGAAACAAATGCACTATTTTTCTGAGTCTGTGGAATTCAAAAAGCATTTAATTTACCAATCAAGCAATAAATAATACTATAACCAATATTTTAAAATAAGTATTTGTATATGGCATACATTAATTGTTCATATGAGTTTTTCTATAGCCATAATAAAATTATAATGAACTTTAGATAAAATAGATTTTCAAATAAAAGTCAATGACCTATTATCTTTACAAGGTACATAATTAGGGTCAAGTCTCATTTTTCAAGGACTCTACAGTTAGAAATTCACCTACTTGCTAACATTTAATTTACCTGCTTGCTAATATTTATCTGTAAATTAAAATCAATACTAGCGGTGTTTTAGTGGTCATTTGCAGAGCAGGGAAAAAATCTGAGTTGCCCAGACACACAGTTTCCCAGCTGACGTTAAATAAAGTGGCACTGCCTTCTCTTTTCCTACCTCCTAGTAAACAGAAATCTTTTCTGCAGTCTTTTGTAATCGATTTACAGCCACATTTTTCACATTTTTGTGCTTTTTGTTGGTTATTTTACCAGTTAAAATGGTCCCCAGGCACGGAGTTGAAGTGCTCTCAGGTGTTTGTAAGCACAAGCACACTGTGATGTGCCTTCCAGAGAAAACACCTGTTAGATAAGCTTGATTCAGACATGAGTTACACTGTTGGCCACTAAGTCAATGTTAATTAAACAGTAATACAAATAAGTAAAATCTTTTTAAACAGAAACACACATATGACAAAATTACGTGTTTGGCAGTTAACAAAAATGTTATGACCTAAGGCTCATAGGAACACCACCCTGTATTTTCCCTTAGGAGCTATGGTTCAGTATTGACTAGTTCGGTGTTCATGGTAACTTTATAGAACATAGCTACTGCAAAAAACAAGAATCAACTATATTTTCTATTTCCATGAATTGCATATTGTTAAAGATTACATTTTCATCTCCTCCAAATTTATACAGATCTGATCTATTCATATAAAAGCAGCTTAGGCTCAGAGAAGATCCAAAAGTGTGAAAATAAGTCTGTAAAGAAGTATATTAATTTACTATTAAGACAATCGTTTTACTTTTTATTGATTAAACTATTGTTATATACCTCTTGTGTCATCTTCCTTAAATTTTAATTTTGATAAATTAGTGTCTGATCTGCGTACCACTACACCCAATCCGGCTTCTAGTTCACTCAAAAGATTCTGAAGTTTGGGATCAAAGTTTCTGCTCCATTCCTCATCCTAAAAAAAAAAGAGACAAGAGCAAACAATTATCAAAAGCTTGCCAATCAAACTGACTTCCTAGAACACTATCAAAGAACTAAGTCCAAATATACCTACTTCACTCAAAGCTTGACACTACTTCATCTCATATGGGAGAAAAAAGTCCTTACAGCAATGGAAGAGCTTATGTAAATTCTAAAAGAATATGTATTTAAACTGAAAAACTAAAATACTGATGATATTAACAGCATATAAAGTAATACTTATATTTGTTTATGAAAGCATTTACCCAAATAACCTAAGTTAAAAAAAGAAAATTAACCATACAGTTACTTTACTCACCTTTAACAACATTGGCGCAAATACTTGCCGTACTGCTTGATAAAGGGAATTTATAGGTGATTCTAACATAGATGAAACAAGAATGTTATTATGTAGATTCTGATCAGTAATTACTTCAGGTCGCAACTTGAAAAACACCAGCACTTTATCCTTTGTGTCAGCAAAATCAATCTAAAGTGATAAATAATTTTCAATATTACCTTCAAAAAAGTATATTATTTGAAAAAAATGCTCCCCAAAATATTGTATCACTATAATGTTCTTCCTTGGAATAATAGTTAAAGCAGTTATATAACATATTACTACCAATCTATCTCTGCTCCTTAAGAATATTTGGGTTTTCAAAGGTTTCTCCACTTCCATGTGATTATATCATAAAATTATTTTGATAAGTGATTTGTAACCAGAAAACAATATATAAATATTGATGACATACACTGCTAACTATTCCAGCCAGATTCAGATCAAAGCTGTGTGCCCCAGGTACACACTGATAAATAGTATATCTCTCCATTAAATTCCAGGAAGTCTATAACAAGGATTTTAATTACCCTCTTTTTCACTTGTACATAAAATCAAAACTACCAAAAAAACTTACTTGTCTGTCTCTTCAAATAATCTTATTTGAACCAAAAATATATTCTTCAGTGTATTTGATCATCAAACGTTTTTATTAAATTATCATATGACTAGATTAATTAAAATTGGAACTGAATGAGCTAAATTGGAATTTACTAAAGCAAACAGGTTTAAAATAGGTCAGTTAATAGCAATTAGTTCATTATCTGAAAAGTATACTGCCTAAAGTTTTTGCATTATATACATATTTTCAGTTATCATTTCTTTTCCCAGAAAGAGAAGTCCATGGATTAAAAAGCTTTCAAACAAGTTCACTCACCTTCTAGATAAGTGAGTTTTCATGCTACTTTTCTTTTATCCCAATCATCCTGTTTTTTAGTTACCAGGAAGAACTGGCATTTATTGGTGTAGTTGCATTACTCAGACTCTCGTTTTCACACATTAGAATTCTATTGCTAGTGTGATCACTTTACCCCAAGTACAAGCAAATGGATTAACAAGCTACAGATGTGTAGATCTGAAAAATTCACTCTTTAGTAGTTAAGTAGTACACATCCTTAACTTTCTCCTCTCTCCTACTTGAAAAAAATACACATTTTATAATCATACTTTGAAAACAGAAACTAGAGACACTGGTCAAGGCTCCCTGGGGCGCCAGACAGGTCAATAAGTTTCGTCCTAGCCAAAGTCAGACTTAAAGCAAAGGTTCAGTTGGCTACAGCTGCTCAACGTTCCCTGAGAAAAGGAAAAAGGAGTGAACACTCCCAGCTGCCTCTCCTCCCAGTTTCCCTATCATTGGCAACTACCACTTTCTCTTAATTGACAATATGTTACTTAGTAACTATTCACTCAAGGTGTAAAAGTTTTTCTTTTTGAGGGTGCAAAATACCACTATCCCCTACTGGGACAGATCAGAGATCAACATATACAACCCGCAACCAGTCTGTGTACCACCCACAAGCTAAAAATAGTTTCTACATTTTTTTTAAATCAAAGAAATAACATTTCATAACACGTGGTCATTATATAAAATTCAAATATCGGTGTCCAAAAATAAGTTTTACTAGAATGCAGCCATATTCATTAATTTATATATTGTCTATGGCTGCTTTCACACTACAATGGCAGAGCTGAATGTGTGACAGAGGCCTTGTGGTCTGCAAAGTCTAAAATATTTATTATCTGGCATATTACAGAAAGGTTTGTCAACCTCTGTCCTGAAATATAAACCAGATCATATCTTCCCCTTGCTCAAGACTACCAATGACTTGGTAAAAATTATCAATGACTTCCTAATTCCCCCAAAAGGTGTACAAGGTCCTAAATGATCAGCCTGTGACATAATCTTCCACACCCAGTTACTCATTAAACTAAACCTCAGCAAGCACTCTGAATTTTATTTTTTCCTGCTGCTTGTAACCAAGGTGAGACCCAGCTCAGGGCCTTGGTACTTACAATCTTTTCTGTTCAGTACACTCTTTTCCTAAATCTTATGTATGCCTACAATTCATTATTTAAATCTCACTTCAAAGGTCACTAATCCAAACAGGTGTTCCCTCTTACTCTATTTTAATACAGTTCTCTATGCCCCATCACTACTTTAACATTTTAAAGAGCATTTATCAATACTCAGAAATATGCTACATATGTATCTGTGTGTAAGTATTTAGCCTGTCTTTGTCAACTCAAATGTTACTCCTTGAAGACAAACTCTGACATGCTCATTACGGCTTTGTTACCAGCACCTAGAACAGTGTCACACCTATAGAAGGTACACACTGAAATATTTTACTTACTTATTAAATCATGCTGACTTTCTGACATCTAAAGTACAACTGAAAACATAATACAACATTGCAAATATGAAAAATATGTACCGTGGTGTATGATTAAAAATAAAATACAACGGCATTAACCTTTCCAGGTAATAGCTTCGATTTTCAATATCCACCCAAGATACATGTTCACAAATTAAAACCTCTCCTCATCTTGTTTTCCTATTACACTCCAAAATTTCACTGGTGTTTCCAACAGTACATCCCAATTATATCATTTGTTAAGTATGTCATTGACTGGAGTGATGCTCTGGGAGGCAGAAGCAGGGGTTCCAATTCTGAATTAGAGAAGTGGGATAGTTAACACATAGGATGTAACCTTTGTGCCTTACTTTCCTCAGCCATAAAATGGAAATAAAAAGTTTCTTAGTGTTGTTGTGGATACTAAATGTGCCAATACACACAAAATGCTTAGGAACTGTGCCTGACAAGTGTAGAGAGAAAATAAACGTGAGCTATGACTATCAATCCTTTCCATATCTTCACAAACCCACCACCAAGCCTAGCAAAGTGCTTTGCAGATACTGACATCAAAATAAAAATGTATTGACTAGAATTGAATTAAATCCAAGACTAAAGACCCATAGTGAATGTGGTGGATGACCCAATCATCCTACAAAAATGTACTCAGTGTTTGCTGTGTGTCAAATACTGTTAGACCCAGGGATATGGGTGAACACCAGAGGAATGGGTTTAAAAATATGGGGATGATTTGCTACCTTTCATTCATTGATGAGCCCCTTTAATGTGTGAGGTAATTTTTTCCATGTATTACTCTACCATGTATAAATATGTATGTATTTGTTAACTTATTAACATATTTATCCTGATTATAAATGCAACCGTTTCTTGAGCAATCCTGCCAGTGAAGGCAGCAGTGCAGTAAATAAATCATTACATCACATATTGATAAATAAAATAGACATAACTGGATACTCCGAGTTGTTATCACGTGAAAAAAAATCAGAAATGAAGTGCTGGGGAAGGAGCCAAGATTGGCAGCGTCCTGGACTTAAGACAAACCTTCCAAGATTTCACTTCCTGGGAAATCTTTAGCACACTGGGTGGAGGCAGCCAGGCTGCGACCAGTGCACACCAAGTTTCTCTGGAGAGGAAAATCAGCGATGGTAGCCAAGGCTCAGGATGGAGGAGGCAGTACCGCCTCCCAGGCTACACCAGGGTAAAGAAGCGCACGTGGGTGTCTGCGCGCACCGAAGGGTGGCGCCTTCCCGGGCGGCCCTCCGCAGCCCTCTCGAAGGAGCCTCTAAATGAGCGTAAGTTCGACTCCGCGGCCGGCAGCCAGGACTGGCTCTCAGGACTCCCTCGGCGCTGCTGGTGTCTGCCTCTCACTTCACCCGCCAAGGCCCAGCCTGATCCGTCCGTTTCCCGGTGTCTCCTTGTAACATCCCCGGGAGAAAGGACAGGGGATGAACAACTCCCAGCTGCCAGTTCTATTTGTTGCGCTTTTTTCCTTCGTCAGAATAAGTCATATTAAGGGGGGGGGGGGGCATCACAAATTGTACACTGAAAAATAATTTAAACCTTGTGTCACCATTACGTAAGACCTTAATTCCTAACTAATCTTTCCCACGAGTAAATTTAACCCTCAAAAGATACACTAGAACGGGCCTCAAAGAACGTCAGAAAAGAGAAAAATATTTATTTGATAACTAAATAATGTAAATGTTTTTTGTTTGTTTTTATTCCTTTGCTTGTTTCTTCTGGTTATAACCAATCTGCAGTCCTTAGCGGGGGAAAAAACTAGAAAAGAATATAATTGTTCTGTTCAAGTGTGTGGACAGGCAACCTCCTGTATCAGGTGGGATGCAAGCGTGGAAACAGCCTTTGGCTCCTGAAGAGGAGCAGACAGGGAAGGCTGAAGAGAGACACGGCATCCCCCTGGCGAGGCTGGGAGCGGAAAGGGAGCTCTGGGCAGAGGGGCGGGGAAGCATACCGCGGTAGAAAAGGAGATTCCCGCGTCGGATCGCTGCGCCCTGAGTAGCATCTGATTCCCGTCATCCAAGAAGTTGTTGATTTCAACACTGTGGTACAGCAGCGGCTGGTCCCAGGGTTCCGACACCAGTCCAAAGTAATTCTGCGCCGTAGCGAAGATGAAAAGCTTCCGAACGTCCCCCGTTTCGTCCTCCATGATTTTGGAGGTGGGGGAAAGGAAAAAAGGAAAGACGAAACCAATCGCGAGTGAAGTGCGGGAAGTAAAGGAGTGAGGAGAGCTTTGCTCAAATCCAGATCCGGCTGAGGGCCTGCATAGCTTCCCGATGGCCAAACGCAGTCACTATGGCGACGGAGCACTCGGGCGCGCAGTGGCCGGTACCTCCTCGCGCACGCGCACGCGCACGCGAAGCTCTTAGGGACGATCACCGCCTCGGAGTTCCTTAGCTGCTCACCGCAGTCATGGATTGCAAGGGATTCTAAGAAGTTGGTGCTAAGTAGCAAAACCTGCCTTTTCAAAAGTCCTGAGGCCCACAGAGGTAGTGCAGCTAAAAGGGAGGATAAAGGTCCGCCTTCATCTTGGAAACAATGGCCAGCCATTGAATGACTGCCTAAGTTTAAGTGCAGGTTAAAAACAATTTATTTTTCAGGACACGAATTAACGTGGATCAAATGCATTTTTACGGAATGCTGCAAAATAATTAATATTGTTTTGGAAGGAGTCTCTTAAATTTTGAATTTTGAATAAGTGTGATTTAACAATTTAAAAAACAGAACCTACTCTTTCTGCTGATTTCCTATAACGCATTAGAAAAGATTCATCTTGTCTTCAAGTGCTGCAGGGAGACCTGGCTCTAGGAGGGCTGGGTGCTAGTGCTTCCTCTTCAACTGGTCCTGTAAATAAACCACTCTCAGTGTAGTTTACAGGGCTGTAAAACAGAAACTACTGTCTAGGTTGTAGTGAGAATTTAAAAGATTACTATTTAAAAGGGACTGATTAAAAATCATAGAAGTTCAATACAATGTTAACTTATTTTCTCAATCAACATCACTCTTCTCCGTGTTAATTTCCCAAGATTATTTTTATTTTGTTATCCCAGTATTAATTTCAGAAAACTTTAGCCACTATTTTTCATCACAATCTTACCAGAACGCAAGCCGTATTGTAAAATAACCAAAATCGTCGGCAGCCGTCCGTCTCGAGAGACGATGGTGTAGCTTCTTAAGAGTCTATCTGCACCGCCCAGAATGGCTGTGCAGTCCGACTCTGGAGTGACACAGTATCTGTCTCCTCCCGTGTTAAGTCGACATCTTGCGATGACGCTGGAGTGTCCTCTCCAGTGAAGCTGAAGCTACAGAGCCTGGGCAGGGTGATATGGAGGGTCTGCTGTTGCCCATGCAGCAGACCCCCCCTCTCTTCGCAGCTGAAGGGTCCAAGGGAAAGACGGAGTCAATACAGCTTGGCTTCAGGTGCGCCGCAGGAGTTGCCGGTGTTGACTACAACGTCAAACCGCCTTAGGGACTCCGGCTCCGGATTTTCTGTCGGGGTTTACTCCCTTAGCCTTTCCCCTGAAGAGGTATGCCGCAAGGCAGCAGAGGTAAAATAACCAAAATACACAATGATTATACCTTGTTAACCTCAAGTATTCGTTAAGATTAATAAACATAGCCTGTCAATGGTGTTTTAAAAAACCTTCCAGACTGAAATTTGTCCTGAAAGAAAGGGTTTATAGAGCCAAATGGTAGCCAGAAAAGGACCAGGTCCTGGGCACAGAGTCTAAACACCAGACACAGGGTTGATGGAGAAGACAAACATGTACCTTACACAGGGTTGATGGAGAAGACAAACATGTACCTTCCTGGCGTTGATGGGGACTCTTTTACACAGTGAGTTTGGAGAATAAGTATGTAAGCTGTTTTGAAAGAACTTGTTACATTGACTGTAAGTGGGGGTGGGGGCAAGGTGACTGGAAAGCTCCAGGATATAGTCCTAGGAAGAAATACTTGTTTACTTGTTGCAAAGTTCATGCAGAACAGGATGTGGTGCCCGGGGAGGCAGGTGGTGGTCGGAGTCTCGGCTGCAATGTGGTGCCCGTGGAGGCAGGTGGGGGGTCTGGGCCTCAGCTGCAACGTGGTGCCCGTGGTGTCTGGCAGACGGGTCCGCTGTGGGAACGTGGTGCCCGTGGCGACGGGCCGGCAGACCGTTGGGGTCTCGGTGGCAACGTGGTGCCTGTGGCAGTGGGCATGTGGGGCTGTGGTGTCTACGTGGTCCCGGTGGTGGCCAGTGCTCTGGGTCTTTGCGGCTACATGGTCCTCGTGGCAGATGGTTCTCCGGGCCTTGGCCGCTACATGGTCCCGGTGGTGTCCCACGCTCCGGGCCTCATCAGCATCGTGATTCTGTTAGCTGCGGGCGGTCGGCACCTCAGCCGCATCGTCGGCCTGGTGGTGGCGGGCGGTCGGGGCCTCAGTGGCTCTGTTGCCCCAGTAGTTGGCGGGTGCTCCAGGCCTCATGGTCTGGGTCGCAGCTGGTGCTCCGGGCCTCAGTGGCTCTGTTGTCCCGGTGGTGGCGGGCGGCCGGGGTCTCAGTGCCAACATGGTCCCAGTCGCATCCAGCACTCCGGGCATCAGTGGCATCATGGTCTTGTTCGAGGCCAGCATTCTGGACCTCACTGGAGTCATGGTCCCTGTCGCAGCCAGCACTCCGGGCCTCAGTGGCTCCGTTGCCCCGGTGGCAGTGGGCGCTCCAGGCCTCATGGTCTCGGTTGCAGCTGGCGCTCCGGGCCTCAGTGGCTCCGTGGTCCCAGTGGCGGTGGGCGGCCAGGGACTCAGTGCCATCATGGTTCTGGTCATGGTCAGTGCTCTGGGCCTCACTGGAATCATGGTCTTGTTCGTGGCCAGCGCTCCGGGCCTCATTGGCTCCGTCGTCCTGGTGGTGGCGGTGGGTGGCCCGGGCCTCAGTGGCCTAATGGTCCCAATGGCAGCCAGTGCTCTGTGCCTCAAAGGCATCGTGGCACCGATCGCAGCCAGCACTCCGGGCCTCAATGGCTCCGCGGTCTCGGTGACATGGGGCACTCTTGGCCTCAGAGTCATCGTGGTCCCAGTCGCAGCAAGCGTTCTGGGCCTCACCGGCATCGTGGTCCCGGTCGTGGCCAGTGTTCTGGGCCTCACCGGCATCGTGGTCCTCTTTGCAGCCAGTGCTCCGGGCCTCGGTGGCTCCATGGTCCCAGTGGTTTGGCCTTCTGGACCTGTTGGGATGTAGTACTGTTAAAGGGTATTTCTTAGTGGGGAATGTTAAAGGGTATTTCTTACATGTCTAGCCAGTAGGATAATCAGCTGAACTTGGGTCCCGGGAACCAGACCCCCGCGGTTGTATGCTTAAACCAAGCAGAACAAGGAACTTGACCTAACTGTTCCTCCTTTGAGCAGTGACCTATTCCTTTGAGCAGTGACTTAGGGAATAGCAGTAACCGATTCCTTTGAGCAATGACCTGGGGAATAGTGGGAAAATTTTTTTTTTGCTTACACAAGCTGTATTTCTGTCCAAGTTTTTGCACCTGCAGGAACATGAATGCACCTGAAATGCTTTATAAACCCCCCAATCCCTAAGGTCGGGGCTGTCCACCTAAGTCCGGCTTGTGGACAGGTGGGCAGTCGCTGGCCAGCTAATAAAGGCTCTTTAAATTCTAATTTGATTGTCTCCGACCGTTTGGTTCTCGCACTTACTCCATAACAGTACCAGATCTTCACCACTCTCTGAGGTGAGCCCCCACACAAGCTCAGCACTGGAAGATGCTTCCAATCCTGTCACTTTTTCCAAAAGCTTATACAGTTCTCAATCTTTCTACTCTTGCACCTTATAGCTCTCCTCTCTCCTATCACATTCACTAGTGGAATGTGGAATGTAGATATCTCTCTAGCTAAGTTTCCTTGGTGACAGGGTAAAGGGGCGGAGTCAGCTAAGCTCACAATAGGGGCTTTGACCCCAGTATATCTGTGAGTGTTGGGAAAATTTTTTTAAAAAAATCTTAAGGTCCTATGGCAGACCTAGATCAGTCATCAACTGACCACAGGTAGCATTTCAAGTGATCCTCACAGTCCTCGGCCTCCCTGGGTCTGTGGAGAGGACACATTTCTTTCTAGGGTTAATACTGTAGGAAACTGCTCCTTGTGGTTCAGGGAATTTTAGCCCCAGCCTGAGCATGACCTGCCGCTGGCACTCCTGCTGTTCTTGTCTTTAACTCTCAACATAAGGCTGCGCAGGAGACATAACTGAAAGCAACTCAGATGGTTTCCGTGGGAATTGGATTTAAAATAATGCTTATTATGCTTTAGAACTTGCTCTGCTTTTCTTATCTGTTAATATGACATAAACAATCTCTAGCAAGAAATGTATGAAACCTTGCACCTTGTGGCGTCCAGGTGTTTGATAGACTGGTCACTGTGCCCTCTGCACTGGTTGGTACATGAAATCTGTTATTGTCAACTGTAATCCAAACGCCTAAAAGCTTCTGATGATTCATGAATTTACCTTGTATCTCCCATGTGTATCATCCTGAATAAAAGGCATGGGCTACAGAGGTCTGATTGCTGTTCTCCACTTAGAGGGAACAGCCGCCTCCTTTCCCCCAGACAAAATACAGTGTCCTGGACAAGTTTGTTTCACCGTGGTTGTGAAACCTCCGCTGGACAGAGTAGTTTCCAACCAAGCCTAGGGTGTTGGAGGCACCTCTGCCTTAAGTACATCTCAAGGTCCAGTAACAGACACCTTCGCCACACTTGCCCAAGCACTCTGACCACGCTCCCGCCTCCCACATGGTCATGCAGTCCTGGCCCTCGCAGCACTGGACACCGGCAAACTACCCAGCACAGACCCTCTCTGGGACCCTAATCTTGGTTCCATTGCTCAGTCGTTGCATACATGCCACTGGTCTGCTCTGCACCCCTTGTCCACAAGAAGAGAAACTCGGTTCACTCTGTCAGTATCTAGTTTGGCATGGCTGCTCATTGTATTTGCAAATCTGTGTGTCTGGCTTTGTTAAGTACTTGCATTTTTTATTGTCCATGATGCTGATTAATTTTGTTCATGACTTTTATGAAAGGTAATAATGTTTTCATTTCTCCTGCGCATTCCTGCAGCTTGCAGAATGGTTGCCTGTGACTGTGTGCCAGGGTCAGAATGGGTGCAGACCAGCCCTCGGCCACCTCACTGCACTCTACAGGTCCCCTGACCTGGCAACTGGCTCCAGTGCAGGATCTCAAACTCTTCCCTGGGCTCTGGATCAGGCCCTGAACCACTGAGGAGCTGTGTCCCCATCTGCCATCCTGGCCACATCACTACCACAAAAACAATTTTTTTATTTTTATTTTTTAAGTGTATTTTATTGATTATGCCATTAGAGTAGTCCCAATTTCCCCCCCTGCTCCTCTCTGCCCAACACACTGCCCTCCCCTCAGCAATCCCACCCCCATCACTTCATGTCCATGGGCCGTGCCCACAAGCCCCTCTTCCTACACCACTCCCAACATCCACCCATCCACCTGCATCAACCAATCACGCCTCTCAATCCCCGCACCACCACCCCATCTCTCCCCCATCCCCCTCCCAGCTGATAACCCCCCAAAATGATCCCCATACCTATTATTCCGTTCCCACCCTGGTCTGCCTAGTTGGATTGTTTTTATTTTTTAGATTCAGTTGTTGATAGCCATGAGCCCGCTGCCATTCTAATGTTCATAATCTTGCTCTACTTTTTCTAAGTCCCCTTGACATTTCATACAATAATAGTCTGATGATGGTGAGTTCCTCAAGCTCCACCCTGTCCGTGAAGCACTCCATCTGCCCCTCCACTCCAAATGATAGCCCCACTGGACAGAGCAATCCTGGTGCAAGCCTTTGCCCTTCATCACCCCGAATACTTCTTGCCTGCAGTTTCGTTTGAGAAATCAGCCGATAGTCCCATAGCCACCCCTTCGTTGGCAACTCCCTGTCTCTCTTTCACTGCTCCCAAGATTCTCTCCCCATCTTCAACATTTTGCATTCCAACCATGATGTGTCTTGGTGTGTTCCCCACTGGGTCCAGCCTACCCGGGACTCTCTGTGCTTCCCGAACCTCCATGTCCACCTCCTCCGAATCCGGCGAGCCCTCCTTCACCATCTTCTCACATAAGCCCTCAACCTCTCGCTCCCCCCGCCCCGGCACCTCCTTAGCTCGGATGTCTGCACACTCAAAGCTGTCCCAGAGGTCCCCAAGCCTCGCCTCATCCCCCTCAACTCTTGTTTCCCCACTCTGCACTTGTTCACCGTTTCTCCCTTCCCCATGTTCCAAATCATCCACCTGGACCCCAGTTCCCCTCCCCCCACCATTGGCCCCATGTAGACCTTCCTTTGCCTCACCCAGCATACCCCCCACTTCTTCCCCCATGTGCCCGCCATACTTAAGGATATCTGTCAAGTCTGTGAGCATCTTTATCACCAGTGCTCTGAACTCTGCATCTGTTAGGGTGACTATCTCTTCATCGCTTAGTTCTCCCACTGGAACCCTGATCTGCTCCTCCACCGGGGCATACTCCTCTGTCTCCTCAACCCTACAGGCTCCTGTGTTTGTTTGCTTTGGTGTCTCAGGCAGAGCTGTCGCACCCGCCACCATTGCAAGGGGTAGAGCCCTAGGCATTCGCCAGTGTAGGACAACCCGCTTCACCACGTTGCAGCACTGCACGTAGGGGAGGGGTCCGAGAAGGAAAAATGCCACCCTCTCAGCACTTGCCCCTGGGCCCCAGGCACCTCTTCCACTTTCACATGGGACTGGCGCCTCTCCAGCCATTGCCCCAGTCGTTGTTCCCGGAGTGGGTGGGTCCATGGACACCCCAGGACCGTGGGGGCCCTCCAAGCAAGTGGACTCTGCTGAGAGACTGGCAGTTACCCCCTGCTCCAAGCCCCACCGGCCTGCACAGCCAGAAGCAATGAGGCTTGATCTTCCCTGATGCCCGGACCGTGAGCCATGCGGCCTGGCCAGGAGCCAGGAATGCTCTCCAGGCATCCCTCCCTTTAAAACGTGACTGCACCTTCCGCCAGCCTGCCACTGCCAGCACTGTCACTGCCTCCGCCACCACACTGTGTCCTCTCCACCCCAGCTCTGCTCCTGCTACCTGTCTGGATGAGTATTTCTTCTCTATATCTTTTTTTGTTGGACTTCCATGCAGCTCAATTTTCTGGAACCTCTCATTGTCTCTAGTTTTGAGGTAGTTGTATTCCTGCTTAGTTGTGGAAGAAGACGCAGCATGTCTGTCTAGGCCTCCATCTTAGCCAGAAGTCTCGAAGCTGTTTTTTTTCTGCAGTCCATTATTTATTATGTTCTTTAAATAAAATTTAAAATTCCTGGTTTTCTTAATAGAAGCTGCTCTGAAACAATATCAAAGCCAAAGTAATGAGCACAAAAGGCAATCGAGATGAGGATCCTTTCTCTAAGTAACTACTGAAGCATGGGAAGACATCGATCACCAACACTATCTGAATGAAGGTAGAGTGAAGGAAGCAGCACATGGCAGTAAGGAAGAGAGGGTAATGAAATGAAAATAAAAAAATTAGACATTAATAAAATATTCCTTCATCTTCAAATATCATTTAATCAGAGCTGATGCTTAAAATCTCTAGACTGTCCTTGATAAACTTTAAGAAAAGAGATTTATTACCTATTTAAAATATTCTACCAGAACATTTAAAAAATATTAACCCAGAGCTTGCAGGGATCTCAAATGGCTAGTCTCCCTGCCTCTTGCCAGAACTACTTTCAAGTCATGACCAACAGATGGCTGCATATAAAATGATTTAAAGATGCTCTGAAATTTATACAAAGGTGCCACTAGAATGTGAATAACATTGTAATCACAGGAAAATTTAACTCTCACCCAGATAGACTGCAACAAAACAGCTTTGACCGTCTTCTAGGGAAAATAAAACTAAAATGTTTGTTTATAATACAGATAGAAGAGTCTAAACAGTGTGTGTTGGTTGGCCCTCAAAAACAATATACTATAAAAAAATTCCAATGTGTAGAAATTAAGCAATGGTACAATCTCATGAATATTACTATGAACTGGCAGCTAAAAGAAAACTTATAATCACTAACCACGTAGTATGCTTTTTTAGCTAGTTAAAAAATGCTAGATAGAAAGTAGCCTAATAAAATTTTTACTAAACCCATCCTGGTTTGTTTGCTCTTTAGCACCTATCAACTTAGGGCAAGCTGTGTAACTCACCATGAGGGCATGAATTGTTTGTTTGGTTTGTTCAAATGCACCCTAGTAGTCTAAAAGAGTACCTGGAATGTAACAGACCACAGATATACTTTTGTATGATTGAATACTCTCATTATATATATTTACATGGACTTTTATATATCCTTAAAAGATTAACATTTTTTCCCTTTTATTTTCAGAGGTGATAGCAAAGGCATTTCCCAATCCACACATAATATCCAACAAATCCTACACAATTGTATGCAGGATAAACAGCTTCAGAACACTGGATTTGGAATCAGAAGTTTGACTGCATTTGGGTTTGGATGCTGGTGTCTATAAGTTATAGATCTTAGGTACGTAATAACATTTCTCTGATCTTACATGTTCATATCTATAATGCGAGACTAAAAATACCCTTAGGTTGGGAATCAGGTTCCACTGAGATGACCTAGAATCAATGATGCCCTGTCACTATAACCACACCTAGCACTCAGATCTTAATTTCTAATGCTGTTTTCCAATAAAAGGAACCAGGGACAGTTGGAGGAAAAAAATGATTATAGGACTAGTGCAAGAAATGTGTAGGATGAACCTATATCATCTTGCAGATGCCAGAAAGTGCTAAAACACACACACACGCATACACGCACACAATGATGAATATACATAAAAGGATATAGCAGCCAGCTAAAAAACTCCCAATGGCCAAGCTGAAATGATTTTACCAACAGAACATATAGAGTAATATTGGTTTATTACTCTGGCATTGCCCTAGGGTATTATACTGGTATAAATAAATTATTCAATAAATAAATAATTAGGAAAGAATAGACAAATTTGCCATGCAAAAAAAATTCAAATAACTTATGTAGATACTCTGCCCTTACGGAGGCAAAATATAACCTTTTAATTATGGGCTGTGCATAATGATATTTTTCAAGAAAGTGCTATATGGAAGTGGGGGAAGGCAAAGTAAGGTTGTAGTGAGAAACCTGACAAATATCACTATCAGGGGATATTTTGTGATGAAAATATTAGTTTACTTCTGGGTTCTTCTTCCCCCAAATATATAACCCCAGTTTAATCACAGGAAGAAACATCAAGTCATTAGGAAAATTCCAGTTGAGGGGCATTCTACAAAATATCTAACCAGTGATTCCGGAAGCCAAGATCATCAAAAACATAGAAAGTCTGAGAAACTAAGATATTCAAGATGAGCCTAAGAATGTAGCACAACTATAATGGGACATTCTAGATAGAATCCTAAAAAGAAAAATAGCATTAGGTAAAAACTAAGGAAATTCAAATAAAGTGTCATAATAATGTATCAAGCTTGATTTATTAATTGTAACAAATCAGCCATACTATTCTGTTTCTGCCAGCTTTCTGTAAATCTAAAATTCTTCTTAAAGAAGGAAAATGTTTATTTAAAAAATACCTACCATATATAATCTATAAAACTCAGATAAGGTAAATATTGTAAACACATAAGGCACAGTACAAATTTACATGAGTCTTTAAATTGCCATACAGGGGGATAGTATAGGTGGCACTTAAAGAAAATTAGAATTAAACTGCTGGGATATCTTATCACATCAAGAACTTCTCTTCCTCTTTGACTCCTTTAGAGATGAGGTGGTCATCTCATTAAAGGCAGCATTGAATCTATACTTGCTATTGGAATAGATTAGTTTATGCTGCAATAGCAAATATCTTCCGATCTAAGTGGCTACAGTTGGTGAAAGCTTCTTTCTTGTTCAAAGTATAGTTTGTTCCACATTGTTCTCATTCAAGAACATGAACTAATAAGAGTCTCTACCAGCTAGCATATCCTCATTTTTTCTAACACTGTGATAAAGGGAAAAAACATGATAAATCTAAAGGTGCCTTTGTGGCAGCTCGTATTTCATTGGTCAAGATAAATCTTATGGCTACACCTTCACAGAGGTGAAAAAAGACAATCCTAAAACATTTCTGCAGGTAGTAAAAGCACAAATATCAATGTACAGAATAAATGACTGTCACATGTTTTAATAACAGTCTCTATTATCTATTCCTTCATCCATTCAGCCAATAGGAAAGAACAGACCACATTTATCCTTAATGAAATTGGAAAGTTTATACATTAAAAATTCATTTCCACACTTCTTTCTAAGTTTTAGACTTTTCTGACTGGACAAGTGATGCTCAAAAGTTCAAGATCTTATGATTCAAGCTAATATTCAATATAGAAATTTCTTAGGCTATCTCAATACTGGGTAAAAAACACACTATTTTTAGTAGAACGCCTTCTTTCAGTGACCAGGTTTGATTCTGGTTCCTTTTATAAGTTAGTGTCATAGCAAATTCCATAGGTAATCAATGAAATGTTTTTCAATAGTATTATTATGAACCTATGAGAAAAAAATGTTATATTTTATGTGTTTCCATCCACTATAGTTATTATTTTATTTAAATTGTTTCATGTTTGGGCACTGAGTGCCTCTTGGAAGTTGGTTACTGTGTCATTTTGACCTGAATCCAGTATTTCTTTGATAATCTCATTATTTTCAAGCCCCCCAAAATGTACCAGCCCGTCTTTACATTTTTCTGTCTCATACCTGGAATTAGTATTCCTGGTTCATTTTTAGTGGAAAATGATACGTATTTAGCAACACAAATTTGTTGGGGAAGTTACTTAGTTATCAGTGCTTTTTGGCCTTTTCAGTAGGCAGGCTTTATAAATTTGGTTTCTTTTTTTAGCAAGATAAAAAATAAATCATGAGTTTGTACTGATATTTCTGACCCAAATAGAAGTTTATAATATTTTTACTTAACCTTTTAATTACATTTGATTGTTAGTGGAAATTTTAAACACAAAATACAATAATTTGTTTTCTTGCTGTTTGTAAATTGTACATAATAGAGTTGTTAATATTGTTTCATTATCAGAATTGCAATTTAATGGAAAATTATGAATATTAAGGCGGGGAGAAGCGAAAATTTAAAAGAATTTTAAGCATAGTTGAAAAATATTTAGATTTTAGCCTTGCAGAGTTGCTCAGGTGGTTGTAGTGTTAGCCTGTGCACCAAAAGGTTGCAGGTTCGATCCCTGCTGGGCACATACCTAGGTTGTGGATTTGATCCCTGGTCAGAGTACATACACTAAGCAACCGATGGATGTTTCTTTCTATCTCTCTTCCTCTCTAAAATCAATAAAAACATATCCTCGGGTAAGGATTAAAAAATATTTATATTTTATGTATTTTCACTAGATTTGAGCACACTGATTGATGTGTTGATACAGCATGCGCCAATTGGAATATTGATGAACAGTAATTCTCAAAATTAGTTTCAGTTTTATTGTGCATTTCAGAGAACCTAGGTAAAGTAATTCTTGCCTAGTATATTTAGATTTTAGACTTATTTGTGCAGATTTATTGATTTAAATAAATTTGTTTTAATATTTTATGTTTTAAGTCTTGGCTGTTAGAACAATTCATGAGAAGCTTCTTTATTTTTTACATACTTGTAAAAAGAAAATCCTGGCTTGAATATTTGAACCTTTCACTAGCCTGAATCTGATGCAATATAATCCACATACTGATGCTGAATATATATGTTTCTACATATAATTTTTGGTTTGTGTTGTTAAGCTAAAGGAATATTTCTTAAATATTAAAAAGTCTAACAATATTGATTATTTGTTTACCCTTTACAAAAAGCTGCAGTGTCTCTATATGAAAAAATTATTGACCTGCATATAAAAAATTGCAGGGAAATTGAAAAATTATATTTCAGAAATTCAAGATAGTCCATGTCAGGCTGCCTTTGCTCTGAGAAATCACCCAGAGAACAGTCGAGGTTTTCATACTTAGATTTATTGAGGACAGGGAAGGAAAGGAGCTGGAAACAGGTACATTTAACGGCGGGCGCACTGGGCAGTTGTTTTGGGTTTCTGCTTCTGAAAGACTTCAACAAAACCATGTATTTTTACTTTTTGTCTTCCTCTTTTTTAATGGGCTCCATATTTTTATCTGCACCCAGAGTTTCTGCCACCCACGATTGTCAGCAGAACTTAAAATGCATTTCTGGTTGAAAATAAAAATAACTCCAAAACCAGCTGAAGAATTTTTTGCAGTTAACTGCTTTCTATTTGCAGGCGCCGGCTCCACATCTTTCCAAGCCTACATTTTCGTTAGGGTGTTTTAGGCATCAACACATTCAACAAGTTATTTACATTTTCCTGCTTCTCCTCAGTCTACATGTTGTGCTAGGTCCATCGACATTTCTTCTGGGAACAAGCAAAGTCCATTCCCATTTTCCATGGGGGAAGCTGGGACCAGGTTAATTTGCATATGGATCATTCGCATATGTCAAAAGTCCGGCGCCACTGCCACGTTTTGACAACAAACAAACAGGTGGTATAGGCCACAGATGCCCCAAAGGAACTGAGCTGGATGGAGGCGCCTTTGTGCCAGCACTTGCACAGCCGCAGTAGAAGCTGCGGTAGAGGCTGATCTCCTCCCTGCCCAATGTGCCGATGGGACAGCCATGTTCTGATAGTCCACACAGCCGGTAAAATCCTGACATTTCACTTTTAATATTTTCTTTAAGCAAATTTAGGAGATATATATGTATTTACCATGGCAGTCCACTTGGAAGAAACATACTTATTTTATTTTATATTAGTTTCTTCAAGCATTTTTGAAATATAAAGAGTTGGTGAAGCGTCCAATTATAAGCAAAGAATTGATGTTAGAAAGAGAAATTTTACTGGCAAGGCTTATGGACTCAATGAAAGGTAAAAGTTTATCAGGGATTTTAGTATTTGCTTGAGAAAATTTTTTGTAGGTTACTTTTTTCTTTCTTGTATACCATTTAGGATTAAGGATACATTTATGACCAGTGGTTACTAAAGATTAATTTATAATACTATTTCTGTTATGAATGACACATTTTTGTAAAATTGGCCTTTTTTTTTTTTTTTTTTGTCTTATTTGGTAAGGTCTCTGAGGGTAAGGAACCAACATATTATTTTTCTATTTACAACATTTGACATAGTTCTTGGGACTTGGATGTCATTTAGGAAATCTTTGCTGAAGAGTTATCGTTTATTTGAACTAAATTGTATCGATTTTCTATTAGACTTTGAGAATCGGTTCCAAGGAGTTCCGGGTGTTCTCTCTGGACTGCTTTCTGGCAAAAACCTTTCAGAAGTTGTCAATAACATAGCTTGTGTTCTTCAATTGGAACTAAAGGTATTTATTTTAATAAAAGTTGAAGAATAGTAATTGTAAAATGTGCTAAATTAATGTAGACGTTACTCTAGAACTGTAGAGAAAACATTAAAAGGACATTTTCTGTTTTCCTTGGAATATCCATCAAATTTTCATGTGAAATCTAGAATTCTGAAAAAGTGTGCTGAGGAGGTTGTAATGGTTCTCCTACCTTGTATAGAGATACAAATCAGTTATCATCCCAGTTGCCGTTGTTCCAGGTATATAATTGCCTTCTTAAAAAAATATTGAGGAGAAAAGCATCCTTTACACTGCACTGACATAGAGTATTATAAAGGCTAGCATGTTTAAGAAATTTACTTAATTCAAGTTTGTATTTTGGATGTTTTATTTTCTGGAATATTCTTCTGCTTAATTTTGTCTGACAGTTTTCCAGGGTCTTAAAATGTTGATGTCAAGTTATGAAGGAAAGGAATTTCTCTCCTTTAAATTGCCATTCAAATTGGCCTAACTGTTGTTTGAGATATTAACCAGAGCATGTAGCAAAAGGCCCAAATTTTTGCCTAACACGTTTAGGAGTATTGCTGAATTGTTGGAGTTTCACCTGAGTTTCCCCTATCTTACCTTTCACATTATGCATTGTATGCATTACCTTCTATGCTTTGCTATCCTGAGGTTGTATAATTCAGAAGCAAACTAGGGGTTAATATTCTTATATTTACTGGCAAATCTTCTATTGTACTGTTTATAGATATATGGGAAAAATAATTCCTGAATTACAGATAAGAGAAGTAGGCTTATTTTATGTGAATTTTGTTAGTTGTTAAATAATAAATATTTTTGTAATTTGGCTTATTAAGGTGGATGATACCATCAAGATAACAGAGGGTCTTTTGCCTGACTTGTCAGGATTTCACTCTTTCCATTAAAGTGCTGAAGATCTGTTAGAGCAGTTGAAACTATATGAACAAGAACAATTTGATGATTGGTCCAGGGATATTCCATCTGGCTTATCTGATTCTAGATTTGGTTTGTGGAAAGTTTAAATGTACTAAACACTGAAATCTACACAAGAATCTCTTTTTTTTATGTTAGTAATCCAAATGGCAAGATGCAATTAGTCATCTCTGCCTCTCTTCTTTCTTCAAATTTAATGCTGCTTCTTTAAATTTTATATGTTAGTTTTTATCAACGTTTAAGTCTATGAGGTTGGTATAGTTGGTTGACTGCCTCCCCCTTGTTTCTCATGTCTATTTCCCAGACTGCAGATCACCATTTTGGAGTTAGGATTTCTCTCCTCTATGATGTTTTTGTTATTACTATTAATATGTATATGTTTTTCAACCCTTTTATATTAATATTGTATATGCATTTGCATACACACACATGTTGTAAATTGTAACATTTCATTAATTTTAGCTCCTTGTTATGAGAGTATTTCTCTGTGGTGCCAACATAATTCCTAAGGGTTTGGTAAATATTGAGCTACATTGAATATAATTTAATTGGTCAACCTAATTATTTTAATGAGTATTTAAATGGATGGTCTAGAAAAGCCATTGTTTTTTTGTTTGTTTGTTTGTTTGTTCTGATACACTTTCCCAGCATATTATTGTCTGTATTTTTAAATACTTGTCATGTTTTAGTATTTAGAAACTTACTTTTTAAAGGTAACTTTTTTATAATAAGAAATTCTGTTTATTTTCCCTATATCAATACAAAGGATGATTAGGCCAAAAGTGGTAACTTCTTAAATTGATTAATTTTTTCCCTTTATATTGCATTTTGGTTGTACAGGAAGAATATAAGAACCAGAAGATGTAGGGCATAGAATATAACATCATGCCATTTAACTTTCTCCCTTTCTACCCTGAACATAAAATAGGAGAGACACTCCAGGCCAAAATTTAAAAAAAAAATTTTTTTTTCCTTTTGGTCATCTAATTTTGGAATACTGTATACACACACATTCATAACTCTGAGACCAACTAAGTACCAAAGGACTGAGACCTTCTGTAGAAAACATGTTTAATTTTGTTCAGCCTGGTGTTTGTTTCCCATTTGAAATGAAATACCCTGTCTCTCACTTTCTTCTTTCTTTCTTGGTAAAACTTATATTATTGTATAGAGTCAATGAATTTTGGAACATATTTTAGGATATGCTTATATGTAGAAACTCATTTTGAAGATTAGGTTCAAATAAAAGCAAAAAGGATCACCATAATAATTTTCTGACAGGCTTTTTATGTTCATAATAGGAAAGTTTCAACTAAATCATTATTTTAATCCATTTTGAAGTATGCCTTGTTTTATGTTATTAAATAGGTTGAATAGATTTGTTCTTTGCTTTTCAGTAGCTTACTTTCTAAGACCTTCAAGTTCTCTTAATTGTGGCAGTGATTTAAAAGAATAAACATTATATAAACCTGATCCTAAAAGAAAGATCAAAATATAGCATTGGGGAACACAATTTTCATTGAGTTAGATCTGACACTTGTTTTTGACTAACTTTTGGCATCTGAATCCAAAAATGACCCATTTTTCTCTATCACATCAATTTTTAAAGGTACAGGATACCCTCCCTTTGTCCCCAAAATCATACAAAATGTACATACAAAGGAAAATAAAAAAATACCTGTATATATTGTTTATTTAGAGTTATTTTATTCATATAAAGGCTATATGTTGTTACTGTAAGTCAAATTGTGTACAAGTAGTAAAGTTCTGCTACCAAACATACATATTGAGGTATTTTATCTTTTCAAACGACAGGCTAGGAAATGCCAAAATGAATGCTTGAAACAGACTCCTTCAGTTGGCAAAGCTTTAACAAATTGCTTAATGAGACCCAGTCTTATGTGCAGAGGTAGGAATATAATGTTCTTCCTGTCAACAAGTGGCTCATGTAGAATGTTTGGATCACCAGGTTTGAGGTCAGATCTTGGAAGCCAATCTTACTACACCCACTGCTTCTCATGAGCTCTGCTGTCCCACATACACAGAAAACAGGGATACTTGGTGTATCTGCATTGCTGACCAAGAAGAAAGCAGACCATTTGAAGGTTAACACAAATGATCCAATTGTTCTTGTGATATTGCAACAGATCCGTGACTCTCTTTATGTCTTCATATTCTTCACAAAAGCAAACTGACTGGCCAATTGGGACTGCACTAAATAAATTGCCATTGTGGAGGAGGACACATTTTAAGTTCCACTTTGAGCTATCGATGAACAGTTGCCATTCAATTGCATTCTAGATTGGAATTCCCAATTCCTCCATCCCATGTATGTTATGGCAATCCACAAAGCCACCGTCACTTCGAAAGTACTGCAGAAATGCACTTCTTTTGATTGAAAGTAGGATGCCTTCACTCCTTTTTCAAGCAAGTTTTACTCATACAGTCTTGATGTGAGGAGTTCTGAAGCCATTTTGGATAGTCCCAAATCTCGTGCCAAATCATTCAACTCATGCTGGTCAAATCCCTTAAGAACTGAGTCATCTTCAATTTCAAAATCTTCGTCTTTGCTGTCACTTAGTTCTTCACCATACTCCTGTTTTTCAAAAGAGGGTAGTTCAGTCAAAACTGGCACTGGGATTTCAACTGATGAGACAATGTGCATATAGCTGATGGTAGACTAGGATACTCTTTTACATTTATTTGTCTTGTTATATCCTGACGTTTTCACTATACAAAAGTAACAGTCACTTGAATGATATCCGGGCTCTCGCCAAACCATAGGTATACCAAATGGCAATTTATCATGTGTTCCCTTCGTCCACATCCATAAACTCTTTTTTTTTTTTCTGTTTTTATCGTGGCGTCGCAGAATTTTATTTTACCAATTTCGCATTAAAAATAAACAAATCACCATAGATTGCCACCATCATTTCATAAAAGGAAAAGTATTTGAATGCACAGATGTGCAGACAGGACAAACAGTGGCACAAAAAGCAGCCCTCCCAACTGAGCGCATTCAACATTACAGAAGAACATGTAACAGTGCTGCTGTTTTTCACTGTGGAAGTGGGTCTGTACTGGAAATCACCAACTTCAATGACCATTGCAGCTCCAGATTCTTCCGCTCACTTACTGTTACTCTTGACTAAATAAGAATATCCTTAAGCAACATAATTCTAACTAAAATCCGTAACCATGGTGAAAAAATGCAGGCAGTTTGCCTCTCCTTAAACACGCCTTTTCTTTTCTCAGCCAGCTCCAGAAGACACCAAACATCTGGTCAATGCAATCGCGTCTGAGGCAAACAGGGCTCTGAGGGTCCCACACCGTGGGGGTCGGCGGCTGTGCTTTTCACTTTGAAGCTGCATGGCCCAGAGGCCCAGAGGAATGACCTGGGCTCTTTTCCTCTCCCACATTCCTGACATCCCTTATTAATCGCGTTGTTTATTTGATGTTGTTTTGCCATCTTGGGGGCACCCAGCTGGCCAAGCGGGGCCTGCGCTTCCCAGGGCGTGCTGTTTCCTAGAGACAATAAACTTGGACTTCACCTTTCATGTGCAAACCAGCCAATCCACCTCCTTTATCTAACTCCCACAGGGGGTCCTAAGTCACCCCAAGGCCAGGCAGGGATCAGAAAACTGGAGACCACCACACCCAGAGCCTCAGACGTTATTCATACGAGCCTGTCCTAAGCAGTTTCCTCTGCCCTACCTTCCTTTCCCTCGGAGAAAACAATAAAGGTTCTGGCTTTCCCCACTTTCCCCAAATCTCCTGATCAAACCTCATGCTTCCTCTGTGGCCTTGCATGGTGGGGAGTGTCCCCTAGACTTGAGGACTGTAAATAATACATTTCTTCAATGGCATTGATCTCTCCAATGCGTCACTCAGTCACCTCTATGAATTAAAATCCCAGGGTTATGTACATTTTAACACAGCTCCCCCCACCTTGCCGAGTTCAGTCCTTCACATTCTGTGAGGACACAGTGCGCTTGTGGCCTGCACCTTGGAGGTGCCCCTGACCCAGACACTCCTGCCTTCCAGGCCCTGGGGGCTTTGTCTTGAATCACCACTGGACCGTAGGCACAGAGGAAGCTTGTCAGGCCTGCACTCATGCTCAACGCTGCAGCCAGGCCCTGGGAAGCCGGCACTGAGGGACAGAGCTTGGAGGAAGGCCTCCAGCAAGCCTTGCACCTGGGGGTGGGGTAGGCATAGTGGGCTGAGCCCCCTGAGGAACAGCAGAATTTGCCACCCCAAAAGATGCCGTTTGGGATTTTGATTGTTTTAAGCTGGTTCTTTTTAAGAAACAAAAGCTCAGAAAGAGCCTTTTACCTCCTCCCCCTTACCTGCCTAGAGGAATTTAGATAGAAAACCTGCCTCAGGAAAGGGAGCTATCACCTCCGCATAGTAGGAGCTCAGTGTGGCAGACAGGGGGAACCTAGCAAAGTCCCAGGGTCCCATTGTCCTGGGTGGTCCAGCAAGAATTCAGCCATGTGTTGACTACATGTTTGCTCATTCTCACCTGCCTGTGAATTGCCTACCTCCCCTTGGAAGTCCCGGACCCCTGCCTCCCTCTCCTTAGTCCAAAATAGCATGGAAGTCTCAACTGCCCAAGGCGTCCTGGGGTCCCATATTCTCAGGGAACCCCTGTGAGTACATGTGCAATAAATTGGGCCAGTTTTCCTTTTTAATCTGTTTCGTGTCCATTCCCTTATGAGTCCAGCTGGAAGAACTAGAGGGGTAGAAGGGAAACTGTTTTTCTCCTCCTACAGCCCCAGAGCTACGACTTTGCACAGATCAAAACAGGAGAGAGAGGGACGTTCTGAGTGTGCACCCTCCTCCCAAACACTCACACAGACTCCTCTTCCAGCTTCATGCGGCTAATGGGAGAGACCTGGTTCTTCCTGCCGATGTCTGCTTTTCCTGGAGGATGCTGGACGTACACGGCACGCTCTCTTCACCTTGGCGTTCCTCCAGTTTGCCCATGGTCTCCATCTGCTCCACCAGGTCATTCGAATTCCACTGGCTCATGCCGATGAGGATGGCATTCTTCCCTTCGGCCCCCTCCTCTCTTACATCAAAGAATTCATCATCTGAGCTCTCCACTGAGTCACTGAGGACATTTTGAAGGTGCCAGGGTGCACCGCCGCCCGGGGTAGGGCCACCTGCGCTCGGGCCCGCCTCTCAGGTGCCGGGCCGCTTCGGGTCCCTGCGGTCGGGGCGCCACCAGTGCCCCAGGCGCCCCGCAGCCGCAGAAGATGCTGGCATCCATAAACTCTTGATACACTGCTTGCACACCTTGTGAGGGGCCCAAGACTTATCTTAATCACCAATTTTTACTTTAAAATATGCAAAATAGCACTGTCGTCAGGGGACAGCCTACTGACCTGGAGTCTGCAAGATTCTTCCCCACTACACCCCCACTCTTTTTTAGGGATTTCTGGACTCAAGGGTAGGTAGGATGAAGACCATGTCCAGCTTGAAGCAGCTAAAGGAGCACAAAGGGTCTTAAGTCTGAGAGGGAGGAATTGTTATTTTTCATTTTTTTAAAAAATTAATTAATTGAAAAAGAAAAAAAGAATGGTATAGGAAAGGGTGAAGCCAGGGAGCTTGTATGCACGACCCATGGATGTGAACTGGGGGTCGGGGGGTGGGATTGCTGGGGTGGGGTGCTGGACGGAGGGCACCAAGGAGGAAAGAACTGGAACTACTGTAACAACATAATCAATAAAATATACTTTAAAAATAAGCTAAATAGGCTTGCCTGGCAAGTGCGCTGATGTTTGTCCTTTGGGAATGATGAAACTGCCACAGATAGAACAAAACGAATCAGGGTTGTTTAAGCACTTACAACGAGAAATAGCAGAGGCAGACATGATCTGAAGGAAAGGAAATAAGTATGTATGTAAATAAAAAAAAATAAGTTCTGCTAACTCCTTGTATACAGACAAGAACTCAGACTACACTTCAGAATACGATTCACTCTATAGAGTGGCACACAACCTCTCCCCACACTGTCTCATGTGTAACTGAATAGCCTAGACAAGTATGAACCAGCCACTGGTCTCCAAGGTCATCCCACACCCCTCCCCACTCCAGGGAGGTTTGCTCTCAGCTGATAGGAGAGCACTAGTGCTGCCCTCGATCCAGGCTTGATCCAACCTAGAGTGGTCACATTAAGATAAACTCTACAGAAAAAAAGTTGACGTGACAGAAGAAAACAAGCTGCAGTTTTGAAATTGGCATGCCTATTTAAGTCTAAAACAGCTGAAAAAATTGAACTCAACAGGAATTATGTTAAAAATTGTTCCCTTGTGTAATAATTTATGCTTAATTACCTCATCTAAATTTTTACAATCCATGCCACCTTGAGTGCCCCAATGTAAAATTTGAAATTGTAGCCTTTACAAGGCTCATGAACAAAAGATTGTCCTTAGATAATGAAACAAAGTGTAGAGAAATGAAACTTTCTACTATCTCTACGCCTACTATTTTGATGTTCTTATCGTTGTTCCTTTAATAAAAGTATTAAAGAACCAAGTAGAATGAGTAAAAAAAAAAAACCCTCTTAGAAAATGAGTCAAAACCTTTTCTTTTTATACTGGAGATATCTTTTTTCAGTTTTAGCTGATGGTTGAGAGACTGATTTTTCTGACTTCAAAACTGCTAAGTTGAAATATTAATGTTGTATTTTTTATATTGCAATGTATTATAAAGATCTGAATTATGATACACCATCTAAAAAAGATAATCAGCTAAAAACTAAAATTAAAATATTTTTTGAATTAACTCTATTTTCAGCAGAGTTGTAAAAACTTGTTTTTCATCAGTCAGAAGAGAGAACATAAAACTTTAAAAATTATTCATTTTGTTTTGTAGTATTAAGCTAATAGAATTATGGAATTGGGTCCTAATGATGGATCATTAAAAGTGCATTATTCAGATCATTTAGTGATTCTTCTGAGAGAAGGTTATCAGCTTTCTGCACTTGGCTTTGTTATTCCTGCTAAAATACAGCAAGTTGCAAACATTGCACAGAAATTGTGCAAGCAAGCAATTATTCTTAAACAAGTATGAAATTATATTATATATTTGAAAACATGGCTATTCTGAGTTCATTGCATCAGTATAATTTAGAGGCTTTGTTTTCTAATTTTGTTTTTTTAGGCTAATAGAATGACACTATTAACTTATGAAATTGATTTGCTACATGACTGCATTACAAAATTTTCTTTGTAAACTACATAGGCATTTAATAATTTAAAGTATCGTCATTGCTTTTCACTTTAAAAGCTTTTAGGAAAATAGAATATTATATATAGGAGTGATATCTCATAATGGTTTTAATTTACATTTCTCTGATGATTAGTGACATTGATCATCTTTTTATATGTCTTTTTTCCATCTATATGTCCTCTTTGGATAAGTTTCTATTTAGGTAATTTGACAATTTTTAAATTGGATTGTTTGTTTTCTTAGTGTTAAGTTGTATAAATTCTTCATACATTTTGGAAATGAACCCCTTATCAGATGTATCACTGGTTGGTATGTTCTACCATTTGGTGGGTTGCTTTTCCATTTTGTTGATTTTTTTTTTTTTCTATTGCAAAAGCTTTTTGGTTTGATGTCATCCCATTTGTTTATTTTTTCTTTTGTTTCCCAAGCCCTAAGAGAAAAAATACTGCTATGAGAAATGTCTGAAATTTTACTGTCTATGTTTTCTTCTAGATTTTTATGGTTTCATGACTTACATGTAAGTCATTAATTCATTTTGAATTTAGTCTTGTGTATAGTGTAAGAAGATGGTCTGTTTTTTCCTTCCTTCTTTCTTTCTTTTTTTCATGTATCTGTCCAACTTTCCCAACATTGTTTATTGAATAGACTGTTTTTACCCCATTGTATATTCTTGCCTCCTTTGTCAAATAATAATTGACCGTAAAAACTGGGTTTTTTTTCTGGGCTCTCTGGTCTATTCTATTGATCTAAATGCCTGTTTTTATGCCAATATCACACTGTTTTGATAACTATGGCCTTGTTTAATATCAGGTAGCATGATACATGTTGCTTTGTTCTTCTTTCTTAAGGTTTCTGAGTCTATTTCAGGTCTTTTAAGGTTCCATATAAATTCTTTGACTATTTTTTCTAATTCTGTGAGATATGCCATTGGTATTTTAATAGGAACTTCATTGAACTTATAGATTGCTTTGGGTAGTATGGACATTTAAATGATGTTAATGCTTTCACTTAGCTGTATCTTCCTCAGTTTCTTTCTTCAATGTCCTATAATTTCCTGAGTACCCTTGGTTAAATTTATTCCTAGGAACTTTATTTATTTATTTTTCTGTTGTAGTTACAATAGTAAATGGGATTCTTTTCTTAGTTTCTGAAGTGTTGAATATGGTCGGGGACGCTGACATAATTCCAGCAAGCAGGATGAATGGCCAATACGCATGGAGGACTGTGGCTCGCTCGGACCATCAGTGAAAGAGCAAGAGGTCACACCGTCCTTTTATTAGGATTTCAAAAGTTACTAGAACAGGGGGTGTGACTTTCCAGCCAACAATAAAAGAATTTTTACAAGTGAAAGAATTCTTACAAAGTATCATTAATATGTAAAATACAGCCAGGGTAACTTCTGGTTTAGATAACACCTATCAGGGATGCAAAGCAAATCCACTAATCATCAAGGCCAGCCCCAATTTAAGACTATCTTCAAGGAGGCAGATGGAGTACTCAACAGACCTCTTTGTCCTCAGGGTTCCATGACCCAGTGGCCTGAATAGCCTAAAGCCGCAGGGGGAGACAAGATTAGCTCATCATCTCCTGAGTCACAGGACACCTGGGCGGAGGGGCATGGGAATGCCCCTACGCAGAGATCTGTGTTCCTGCAACAAGTTTCTCTTTGTGAGAGTTCATTATTGGTGTATAAAAATGCCACTGATTTCTGAAAATTAATTTTGTATCCTGCTACTTTACTGAATTTATTTATCAATCTAGTAGTTTCTGTTGGAGTATTTCAGGTTTTCTATATACATTATCATGTCATCTGCAGACAATGAATTTCACTTTTTTTCCAATTTGGATGCCTTTATTTCTTCTTCTTGTCTAATTGCTTTGACTAGAATTTCCAGTACTATGTTGAATAAGACTGATGAAAGTGGACATCCCTGTCTTGTTTTTTAACTTAAAGGAAATGTTTTCATTTCTGCTCATTGAGTGTGGTGTTGTCTGTGAATTTGTCATATATAACCTTTATTATGTTGAAGTATGTTCCTTCTATTCCCACTTTGCTGAGAGTTTTTGTCATAAATGGGTGCTGGATTTTAGTAAATGATCTCTGCATTTATTGATATTATCCTGTGATTTTTTTTATCCTTCATTTTGTTTATGTGATGTATCATATTTATTGATTTGTGAATTTTGTACCAACCAGCATCCCCAGAATCAATCATACTTGATCATAGTGTATGATCTCTTTAACGTATTGCTGGATTCACTTTGCTAATATTTTTGTAGATATGTTTGTCTTTTTAATTTAAAAAAATCAGTCTTCTGAGTTTCAAGTTGTTTTGTCTAGTTTCTGAAAAAAATGAATTTTGCATAAATACATACAGCAGAGTCTAAGTTTTAACAACAAAGATTAGGTTCAGAATTAGGTGAGTAAGGTGAAAATCTCATATAATAAAAATTATTTCCTAAATAATCTCTTCCTTTGCCCATAAAGTAATTATGCATAATTTTAAATGTACAGTAATATGTGCAAGTGTATACTTTCTACACGAATATACAGTATATGATTCTAAAGAAGTGTTTTTCTCCGCTGTTCACCCCCACAGAGAACATTTGGAAATGTCTGAAGAAATTTTTTTTCTTCAAAAATGGTCAGAGCCTAGACCGCTGTCACATCCTTCTTCTGCTGCTCCTGGTGCTGCTTGTGTGCTTCTTTGGTGCTGACCTGGTACCTCTTTTGTGAAGCAGCAGCTGAGGAGCCTCTGGCACTTGCCATGGCGGAGGAAAAGCCCAAGGAAGGAGTCAAGACTGAGAACAATGATCATATTAATTTGAAGGTGGCAAAGCAGGATGGTTCTGTGGTGCAGTTTAAGATTAAGATGCGTACACCACTTAGTAAACTAAAGAAAGCCTATTGTGAACAACATAGTCTGTCAATGAGGCAGATCAAATTCCAATTTGATGGGCAGCCAATCAATGAAACAGACACACCTGCACAGTTGGAAATGGAGGATGAAGATACAATTCATGTGTTCCAGCAATAGACAGGAGGTATCTACTAAAACGGGAACCTGCTACTTTAGTTCAGGACTCTGTTTCTCTAGATCTAGAAGACATTCTTAGTTAGAAAACTGCAATTTGGTTCCACCACATCCTGACTACTACAGTATAGTTTTCTCTATTCTTTCATTTTCCCTTTCCCCATTCCTTTATTATACATAAAGTAATTGATGTATGTGCAGAAGCATTTGCATCTTTTTTAACTAAATGGCCAGTGGTCTGTTTTGATTGACATTAAATGGAAATGGAATGGGGAAAAATACTGATTCTGTGAAAATGCCTCCTTTCTCCATTAGTGGCATTCTCATTCAGCTCTTATCTTTATATTCCAGTATTTATTTTGGTATCACGGTTTAACACAAAAAGAACAACATAAAAATTCTTGCATACCTTGTTTTGTTGGAGAATTTTAATGTTTTTCATTTATCATTGTAAAACCAACGACAATTTTAAAACTTTTTTGTACATAGCTGTTACATGTAGAGCAATCTCTTTAAATAGGGAAAAATTACTCTAAAAGAAATGAATCCTAGATAGTTTTCCCTTCAAGTCAAGAGTCTTGTTGTTTAAATAAACTTCTTGTTTAAAATGAAAAAAAAAAATTGGTGAGAGCCTAAAACATTGACTTGTAGCGTTGAAGGTTAAGGTCAGCATTTCCAAACTGAAATGGAAATATGTAGGAGAGAAATAGCCATGATTTTGCTATGCTATAAATTAGGAACTGGTCTACTTCTGATGTATGAATCACTATTGTTTAAAATTGTGGTAAAATACACATAATATAAAATGTACCACCTTAAGCATTTTTAAATTCACTGTTTGGTAGTGTTACATACATTCATATTATTGTACAACCAATCTCCAGTACTCTTCACTTTGCAAAGCTGTAATTTTATGCCCATTGCACAACTTTTTTTACTTCCCTATACCCAGTCCTTAGCAACCACCATTCTATTTTCTGTTTATGGATTTGACTATTCTAGCTACCTCCTATATGTGGAATCATAGAGTATTTGTTTGTTTGTTTTTTGGTGACTGGCTTATTTAACTAACATAATGTTCTTAAAGTTGTTGTAGGTCAGAATTATTTTTCATTTTAAGGCTGAATAATATTCCAGTGTATGTCTGTACTACATTTTGTTTATCCATACAGACATCAATGGACACTCGGGTTGCTTCAACTTTTTTTTTAAGTATATGTTATTGATTATAGTAGTTCCAATTTTGTTTCCCTTTGCTCCCCTCCACCCAGTATCCCCTTTCCTCCAGCAAGGAGCCCCCGTAGTTCATGTCCACGGGTCATGCATAGAAGTTCTTTGGCTTCACCCTTTCCTATATTATTCTTAACTTCCCCTTGTCTATTTTGTACTAACCAATTATGCTTCTTAATCCCTGCACCATTTCTCCATTTCTCCCCCTTCCCCCTCTCAGCTTATATACCTCCAAATGATCTCCATACCTGTGATTCTGTTTCTATCCTGGTTTGCTTAGTTGGATTTTGTTTTTATTTTTTAGGTTCTGTTGTTGATAGTTGTGAGTTTGTTGTCATTTTAATGTTCATAGTTTTGATCTTCTTTTTCTTAAATAAGTCCCTTTAACATTTCATATAATAAGGGCTTGGTGATGATGAACTCCTGTAGCTTTACCTTGTCTGGGAAGCACTTTATCTGCCCTTCCATTCTAAATGATAGCTTTGCTGGGTAGAGTAATCTTGGTTTTTATGTCCTTGCTTTGAATCACTTTGACTACTTCTTGCTGATTTCTTCTTGTCTGCAAAGTTCTTTTGAGAAATCAGCTGATGGTCTTACAGTCTTGTAGGTAACTCTCTTCTTTTCTCTTGCTACTTTTAAGATTCTCTCTTTATCTTGAACCTTTGGCATTTTAATTATGATGTGTCTTGTTGTGGTCCTCTTTGGGTCATCTAGATTGTTGGGGACTCTGTGCTTCCTAGACTTTTATGTCTATTTCCTTTGCCAAATTTGGGAAGTTTTCCTTCATTATTTTTCACATAAGCTTTCAATTTCTGCTCTTTCTCTTCTCCTTCTGGTATCCCTATGATTTGGATGTTGGCACGTTAAAAGTTGTCCCAGAGGTTCCTAAGCCTCTCTTCATTTTTTCAATTCTTGTTTCTTCATTCTGTACTGGATGACTGTTTTTTCTTATTTTATGTTCCAAATCATTGATTTGAACCCTGGATTCCTTCCCTTCACCATTGGTTTTGTGTAGATTTTCCTTCCTTTTTTTTAGCATAGCCTTCACTTCTTCTCTTATGCATTTACCATACTCAAGCATATCTGTCAAGCCTGTGAGCAACTTTATCACCAGTGTTTTGAATTCTACGTCTGTTAGGTTGGCTATCTCCTCATCGCTTAATTTTCCCACTGGAACCTTGATCCATTCCCCCTTTTGGGCCATACTTCTCTGTCTCCTCATCTTGACAGGCTTCTGTGTCTTAGATAGAGCTGTCACACCTGTTACCTTGTATGGGGTGGAGCCTTAGGTATTCATCAGTATGGCAACCTGTTTCACCATGTTGTGGTGCTGTATGTGGGGGAGGGGTCTGAGATGGAACAATGCTACTTGCTCAGCATGCAGTCCTTTTCCAGACACTTCTCCCACTTCTGTATAAGACTGACGCCCCTCTAGCTGTTGCCCTGCCCATTGTTCTCAGAGTGGGTGTGTCTGCAGATGTTCTAGGACTGTGGGTGCTTTAAACAAGCAGACTTTACTGATAGACTGGCAGTTTCTTCCTCTATCTCAACCCCACTGGTTTTCACAGAAGCAATGAGGCTTTATTTTCCCTGGCGTTGGAACTGTAAGCTGCGCGGTCTGGTCTGAGGCTGGAAACGCTCCCCAGGTGTGCCTCCCTACTTTTTAAAACATGTGACTGCACTTTCTCCCAGCCTGCTGCTGCCACTACCACACCATGTCCTCTCTGCTTGGGCTCCGCTCCTTCTACCTGTCTGGATGAGTATTTTTTCTTTATATCTTTGTTTGTTGGACTTCCATGCAGCTTGATTTTCTGGAACTTCTGGTTGTCTCTAGTTTTGAGGTAGTTGTATTCCTTCTTAGTTGTTGAGGGAGAATTAGCATGTCTATCTAGGCCTCCATTTTGGCCGGAAGACTGCTTCACCTTTTTGATTGTTATGAATAATCTTGCTATGAACCTAGGTATACAAATATCTCTTCAGAACCTTGCTTTTAATTCTTGGGGGTATATACCTGGAGTGGAATTAGTGATCATATGGTAGTTATATTTTTAATTTTTTGAGGAGCCACTGTACTGTTTTCCATTGCTGTTACACCATTTCAAAATTCCCACCAACAGGGCACAAGGATTGCAATTTCTCTGGATCCTAATTTGTTTTGTTTTGCTTTGTTTTTTAATTATTATTTCTTTATTTGACAAAGCTTTCCATGTGATTTTAGTATATCAAATAGGCCAAATTAGTTTAAGAAATAATTAGAGAAGATATTATTGATTCTCTCCAGGGGCCTACTTCCATGTCCAGGTTTGAAAAGTGTTTTACATCCATCCTGAACCCTGGGAAGTTTTTCAAACATGCTTGAACAAAAGGATTATATGTCTTTATGAAACAATACTATATTATCCATTTGCTCAAAATGAAAGTAAAAGATGTCAATAGGTTACCTATGTTGTAACATTTTTATTGTTTTTGCTATTACAGTTGTACCAATTTTTCCCCCTTTGTCCCCTTTCCCTTGCCCAACCTCCCCGTTCCCACAGTCTGACCCCACACCAGTGTTTATATCCATGGGTCATGTATAGTATATGTTCTTTGTGTGATCCCTTCACCTTCTTTCAACCAGACCGCACCTCCCCACAGCCTCCTAAGCTGTCTGTTTTATGTTTATGTGCCTCCAGTTCTATTTTTCTCATTAGTTTACTTAGTTTATTAGATCCCAGTTATAAGTGAGATCATATGGTATTTGTCATTCTCTGACTGGCTTATTTCACTAAGCATAATACTCTCCATTTCCATCCATGCTTTCTACTGCATAGTATTCTATTATGTCAATGTACCTATGAACATAGGGGTACATAGGTTCATTTGAATTGGTGTTTCAGGATACTTCGAGTATAATCCCAGGAGTGAAATCACTGAATATAAAAGTAATTCCATTTTAGTGTTTTGAGGAAATTCCATACTGTTTTCCACAGTGGCTGCACCAGTCTGCATTCCCACCAACAGTGCACTAGGGTTCCGTTTTCTCCACATCCTTGCCAGCACTTGTTTTTGTTGATTTGTTAATGATGGCCATTCTGACAAGTATGAGGTGATATCTCATGGTTTTAATCTGCATCTCTCTGATTGCTAGTTATGTTGAGCTTTCTTTCATGTGACTATGGCTCTCTGTATGTCCTCCTTGGAGAAGTGTCTGTTCAGGTCTTTAGCCCATTTTTAAAATTGAATTGTCTGTCTTCCTGGTGTGGAGTTGTATAAGTTCTTTATATATTTTGGAGATCAAACCCTTGTCCGAGGTATCATTGGCAAATATGTTTTTATATATGGTTGGTTCCCTTTTCTTTTGCTGTTGTTTTCTTTAGCTGAATTGAAACTTTTTAGTTTGATATAGTCCCATTTGTTTATTCTTTCCTTTATTTCCCTTTCCCTAGGTGATAAATCGGTGAAAACATTGCTGCATGGGATATCTGAAAATTTACTGCCTATGTTTTCCTCTAGGACTTCCATGGTGCCACAGCTTACACTTATGTCTTTTATCCATCTTGAGTTTATTCTGGTGTATGGTGTAAGTTGGTGGTCTAATTTCATATTTTTTCATGTCCCTGTCTGGTTCTCCCAGCACCATTTGTTGAAGAGGCTATTTTCACTCAATTTTATGCTCCTTCCACCTTTGTCAAATATTAATTGAACATAGAGGCCTGGGTTTCTTTCTGGGCTCTCTATTCTGTCCCATTGATCTATATGTCTGTTCTATGCCAGTCTCAGGCTGCTTTGATTACATTAGCCTTGTAATATAGTTTGATATCAGGTATTGTGTTTCCTTCTACTGTGTTCTTCTTTCTCAAGAGTTCAGAGGCTATTTGGGGTCATTTTTGGTTCCACATATGTTTTTGAAACATTTCTTCTAGATCTGTGAAATATGTTTATTGGTATTTTAATAGGGATTGTGTTGAATCTATAAATTGCTTTGGGTAGTATGGACATTTTAATTATTTTAATAATTCCAATCCACGAACATAGTATATGCTTCCATTTATTTGTATCTTCCTTAATTTCTTTCTTCAGTGTTCTGTAGTTTTCTGAGGGCAAGTATTTTACCTCCTTGGTTAAGTTTATTCATAACTACTTTATTTTTCTTGTTGATATAGTAAGTGGGATTTTTTTCTAGTTTTACTGTCTGATATTTCATTGTTAGTGTACAAAAATCCCTTTGATTTCTGAGTATTGCCTTTATATCCCGCTATTTTGCCAAGTTCACTTATTAGGTCAAGTAGTTTTTTGGTGGAGCCTATAGAGTTTTCTATATACATTATTATGTCATCTACAAATATGACAGTTTCGCTTCCTCCTTTCCAATTTGTATGCCTTTTATTTATTTTTCCTGTCTGATTGCTGTGGGTAGAACTTCCAAAACTGTGTTGAATAGAAAAGGAGAAAATGGACACTGTTGTCTTGTTCCTTGTTTTGTGTCTTACCGTGTGGTTTATCTTTGAAAATGTTCCATGTGCATTTGAAAAAAAAATGTGTAATTTGCTTCTTTGGGCTGAAAGGCTCTGTATATATCAATTAAGTCTATTTGATCTAGAGTGTTGTTCAATGCCACACTATCCTTGTTGTTTCTTTGCTTCCAACATCAATCATTGTTGACAATGGTGTGTTAATCCTCTACTGTAAGTGTTTTGCTGTCAATATCTTTCTTGAAGTCCTGCAAGATCTCCCTTATATATTTGGGTGCTCCTAAGTTCAGTGCATATATGTTTACAAGGGTTAGATCTACTTGATGGATTGACTCCTTAAATATTAATGAAATGTCCTTCTTTGTCTCTTTTTATGGCCTTTATTTTGAAACCTATTTTTTCTGATGTAAGTATTGCTACCCAACTTTTTTTTTTTTCATGTCTGTTTGCTTGAAATATTTTTTTTCCATCCCTTCACTTGCAGAGTAGATCGTCTGTTCTGAGGTGGGTCTTGTAAACAGCATATATGTGGGTCGTGTTTGCTTATCCATTCAGCTACCCTATGTCTTTTGATTGGAGCATTTAATCCATTTACATTTACAGTTATTATTGATAGGTACTTTTTCATTGTCTTTTTTTCCCTTTGTACCTGTGTTTATCTCCTTTTTTCTCTTCATCTTCTTAAAGCAGTCCCTTTAGCAGCTCTTGCAGTGCTGGTTTGCTGGAGGTGTATTGTTTTAGCCTTCTTTTGTCTGGGAAACCTATTTCACCTTCCATTTTGAAAGAGAGCCTTGCTGGGTAGAGTAGTCTTGGTTGTAGGTTTTTGATTTTCATTGCTTAAAATATATTTTGCAGTTCCCTTCTGGCTTGTAATGTTTCTGTTGAGAAATCAGCTGATAGCCTTACCAAAGCTCCCTTGTATGTTATTAGCTGTTTCTCTCTTGCTGCCTTTAAAATTCTCTTTGTCTTTGAATATTGTCATTTTAATTATGATGTATCTTGGAGTGGCCTCTTTGGTTTCATCTTCATTGGGACTCTCTGTGCTTCCTGGACTTGCATTACTTTTTCTCTCATCAAGTTAAGGAAGTTTTCTGTCTTTACTTTTTCCAACAGGTTTTCTATCCCTTGCCCCTCTTCTCCTGGTATCCCTCTGATATGGATTTTATTACATTTCATGTTGTCCTGAAGCTCTCTTAAAACCTCTTCATTCTTTTTCAGTCTTTTTGTTTTGTTTTGTTGATCTGTCTGGGAATTTATTTTTTATGTTGTCCTCCAGCTTGCTGATCTTGATCCTTGCTTCATCTAGCCTGCTTTTGATTCCTTCTACGGTGTTCTTCAACTCAGAAATTGTATTCTTTATTTCCTCCTGGCTCTTATTGATAGTCTCTATGTTCATTTTAATGCTGGTGTAGTTATCAGTAAGTTTCTTGTAGGTTCCCTGGAGTTCTTTGTAGTTCTGGCTGAGCTCACTGAGCTTATGGAGCTTCCTTATAGCCATTATTTTGAATTCCATGTCTGATAGTTTGTTTGCCTCTATTTTATTTAATCTTTTTCTGGGGATTCCTTTCCTTTAGATTGGGGGTTGTTTCTTTGTCTCTCATTTTAGATGACTTCTTGTTTTTTTCTGCTTCTTAGATTGATCTGCTTTGACTCCCTGTCTTCATGGTGTGACCCTCTGTGGCAGGAGACCTGTGGTATTCAGTTGTGCAGTCGAGTCTCCTTGATCTCCTGAAATTGATGGTCTTGGGATGCCCTTTATGCCATTTATTTTGGCTGTCTGGTTGCAGTTGGGTTTTTGTGGTTGTTGAGTTGCTCTTTGGTGGGTCTTTCCCTCTGGTTAGCTGACTGAGAGTCATTCTGCCCACCACATCCTGTATACTGTTGTACCGGTGCTGCCAAAACAAAACCAAATAACACAAGAAAGAAACTCACATCCAGTAAAATAACCCCTACCCACAATCACACTATTAACAGCAAATAAGCCAGTACTAATGAAGATATAAAGAGACTAAGACTCTTATAAAAAAGGAAAAACAGATAAGAGATTACTAACTAAAAAAATAAAGATTTTTGAGAGGGGATAGGGAGGAGCAATAAGAATAGCAAGTAGGGACAAAGCAATGAGAGAAAGTATAATTTACATCATAAATTAAAAAGGGAGGGAAGATGGTGGAATGCAGTAGGAGAAGGAAAGTGTGTAGTATTAGGTTTAAACAGAAATTATAAAATATCTATATAGTGAGAGAGAACAAAAAAAGTTAGGAACCAAATTAGAGAAAAAGTTTTACTGCAGCACTGTCAGCAACCACTGAGCAAAGATTAATATAGGTGGGATGGGAATGAGAGGAGGGAAAAAAGAAGAAAATCTTAAGAGATATCCAGAGGAAAGGGAAGTGAGTTTGAGAAGCAGAAAGAATACTGAAAGTGAGGAATGAAAACCAGGCTAAGAAAGGGAAAAATTCAAATTTAAAATGAAAAAATGATGGCTGCATGAAGGTAATATGGAATAGGAGAGGGGAACGATAAGATTTGAGATTTGAAATACCAAAATAGTGAAGATCCATGAATAACACTTAAGAAAAACCACCACCCCCGTATCCACAACCAATGAGCAAAGATTGATCAAGATGGAGAGAGAATAAATATATTTTAAGAATGGGAAAAAGAATGTGATATGACTAATAATGAGAAAAATGGTTTTGAGAGGCTGGAGAGATGAGAAACAGAGTGCGGAATAGAAACAAGTCATAGCAAGAGAGAAAATAGAATTAAAGCAAAAATTAGGAGAGAAAATAAGTTGGTAAAATGTTGTAAAAGAAGGGAGGAGCAAAATAGGAGATTTGAAATAAACTATAACATAAAAACTAGTGACTTAAAATGCACAAACTGTTAAAAAGCTATGCAGGAGAGAAAATAAATCATGGAGAAGACTGTGGTGAAATTCATCTCAGTAGTATCTTATTTTTACCACTTTTTTCCCTTTCTGGATTCACCCCTGGTGACATCAGATCATGTCCCAGTCTGGACCTCGGCAGACTGTTCGAGACTACCAGAGATCCAGTCTGTGGCTGTCTCTTCAGTTGTTAATATAGTCAATCTAATCAGCACTCAGGCTTAAGCACTGCACTGTAGGGCAGAATAATTTCTGTAGGTGGGGCTATTACTGCCCCTCAGGCTGATGCCACTTGAGGAGGAGTGGTCTGTCTGAGCAAGATGGATCCTGCAGTATGGGAGATGAGTCAGCATGGGAAATCTATTGACTGCTCCCTCAGTTCTCTGCAAGGCTGCTGCCCCAGACTCTCCTCAAGCACCTGTAGTCCACTCTGCCCTCCCACTGCTGGAGCCCAGGGTAAGTGGATGGCAATGAAATTTTGTGTGTTGGCAACTTTAAGAAGCTCTCTGTGACTCTAGCCATCTCAGGCTGGAAAAATCCTGCTACTTTTTGCTTTTCCTGTCTAGATGCTATCTGGTTTACTCTTGGCTCTGATCCTGGGGAGACCACCTTGGGGTTTAGACCCCACACTTATAAGGGGGAATCCTCTGGCTGCTGAAATATTTCTCCATACATTCAGCTGCTGCCCATGGGAGCCCAGCCAGCCCTCTTGTGTCTCCTCCACACTCTGTACCAGTCACGATGTAATGAGGCAGTTTCTTCTGTCTGTCCATGGTAATAAGGCTTCTCTCCAGCTAGTGTTTAGTTGGTTATTCAGAATGCTTTTTTCACAATTAAGTTGTAATTCCAGATTGGTCCTGAGAGGAGGTTAGTGTAGCTTCCACTTACTCCTCCACCATCTTCAATCTTTCCTGTTTTTGTTTATGGTAGCCCTCCTAATTGGCATAAGTGAGTCATTCTTGCAAGAAAAAGGATTATATACTTTATACAGATCTTATCAGTGGTATTGCAAGAAATGAGTTTTAGAAGCAAAATATGTGTAAGAATGGAGTCACTCAGAAGGCCATCAAAATGCAGTGAGCAGGAAAAAAGAAGTTTATTGAGGGAATCAGCAAGCAGGGAGGGAGCTGTGCCACGAGTGGCTCCAACTCCAAATTCCTAGGGAAGGAGAGGGTTGCTTTATAGTGGGAAGAAAAAAGGAACTATTGAATTTAGTCGTCGCCTGGTTATCTTGCAGCTGCAAGTATGATGAGCCAATGAAGGCCAAATGTGGCTCGGCTTGACACACCCTGCTATGGCAGGGAACTCCTGGCCCAAAATATCATTATCTCCTAGGCAGCTGCAGTTGGGCAAGGGGAGAGCATGGGAACTGAGGCTGTTATTCCAGCCTTTTTTTTTTTAATAAAAGGAGGTGAGGGGTGGGGTGTGTTTCTGGGGTTGGCAGAGTGGTTTTATGTGGCAGAGATCAGTTGGGAGAGGGGTCATCGAATCTCTCTTCTATAACGACTTCCTGCTGAGTTAGGGCAATGGGAGTGGGTTGACTGCTGGCTTGGGGATCATCTCTTGCCACAGGTTGATATCTGAAAGATCTTAATAAGAGTATATTATGGATGGCAGAGGCTGTCATGGATTGAACCATTTTTTGAATAAAGTTAATCAGCAGTTTGAGGAATCAAGGGCCAAGGGCAAGGAATAATAGAAGGAGAAGCAGTGGGGTTATAAGAGGCACTAGGATCACTTTGAAGGGAGAGGAGAAGTATGAGAGGAAGGTTCTGAGACAGGATTCCCCATTTGCCCATTCCCTAGCTTGGGCAACAATGCCGATGTGTTTTTTAAGTACTTGTAAGTTTTTTTCTATTATGCCTATATTGTTAATGTAAAAACAGCAAGTTTAGTTTAGCATGGCACAGGTTTCCCTACTTCAGCTGCAAGGATGTCTAGAGCCCTCCTGTTTTGGAGAACTACATCTGCTAGGTTGTTTAGGGATTTTTTCTGTTTTTCTTGAGCTTGGAGGTTGCCATTCTAAGTTTTTTGAATAAAGAGAGATTTAGTACTGATACTTTTAAAAATTGGGGTATTTTTACGAACCAGAGGAACCTTTTATATATAAGTGCCCTATTTCCATTTGTTTAAGGACAGGGTTGCTGCACTCATGTCTGCCAAACTCAGACCACTGCCGGTCTCATTTCTGTTGGGGGCAAGACAAGAGGGAGATCTCTAGGAAGGAGCCTCGAAAGTGGCTATTTGCTAGGGGCTTAGAATATAGGCATCTAGTATTAGAACAACTATTATGCAGGTGCTAGTCTAGTAAGAGGGAATTATTAGGTATGCTTGCATGCCATATAGGAAGGGATATTCCATCCCTTGAAGGGAAATAGTAGTCCTATATTTTGCTTTGGTGATGTCAATGTAATTGGGGTGAGTTTTGTGTTTTATTGATTGGCATTAAATATTATGGAGGATTTTGTGAAGAAATGTTTGGCTGTATTGGTTAAATCAAAAATCTATGATTCATGTAGGAGTAGCAGGAAAATCTGAAGTGTTGGTAAGATTGTGAATTTGGGCTAATACATAAGGATAAGTAAGAGCTCTTGATTGGCCTTCATAGGGTATGAAGGCTAGGTCTAGGGTGTGGTTGCAGAGAAGGTAAGGGTTGAATATGCCTAAGGAGCGAGGCTGAGTGCGGGTGCCGTTGACATGTCTGAAATGGATTCAGAGAGTGGCAGGACCCATAATATGAGTGATGGTGGCTACTAGCTGGGCCACTCTAGGGAGATCTGCTGAACTCATGTAGCAGGGGGATGGAGAAAGTGGGCAATAAGTTTATATAAGGTGGTGAGATTGGGTGGGAAGGTGGTTACCTCAATGTCTGGGTGGTGCGAGGAGTGGGGCAGATCTAGCAGTTGGTTTTGCTGGTTAAGCGCGCTATTCACTGTATTGTGGGGGCTAGAGGATGTTGATATGAGGTGGCAAAGGTTAGAAGGGCAACAACCATAATTGTGAGGGGAGTCAGCATGGTTACAGTGATTCGAGTAAGTCAACGAGGGATAGAACTAGGATGAAAGTGTAAAAGTAAATTTCGTCAGGGGTGTAGTCACTGAGAGTGCCCTGTAGCCAGGCATCCGAGATATATTTTAAAAATTGAGAGATAGTCTGGGGGGCTCTTTGTATAATAAGTTTTTGGGAGATGAGATGAGTAAAGAGTCGGGCCTGTGGAAGGCTTATTTAGAGGAGGGTTGGGCTTGGGTGATTTTTTTACCGTCAGGTTTTCAGTAGGGGTGCAGGAATACTTGGACAGTGTTGCTTGTGTCCCTTCCCAGATGGGGATGAGCTGGGTTATGGTGGGTTCAAGATCTGAGGTTGGAGGAGATTTAGGTACCTGAGGAGCAGTTTGATACGGGAGAAATGTACCCAATATGGGATATATTTTTTAGCTGGGTTAACATGTCAGTGTGATGTATTGTTTGAGATAATACAGCATGTAGCAGTTTTGCACTTATGTGAAATTGGTTATGGAGTTTGGCGAGGATATGTTGAGCGTAATTATTGGGGAGAATTATTTTGTCATGTAGATAAAACTTTATTTTGTTGGGTTGCTTCAAGTTTAACTAGGGTGCGTTTTTCTTCCTCTGCATAAGGGGGTGCCTCGGTAGGCATTGTAAGGAGGATGAGAGGCAGGGCTTGTTTTTTTGCCTCAATGTCTGCTTTGTGATTTTTTTGAGCTGTGAGATCTGTCCTAACGTCATGTCCCTTGCAGTGGATAATCACTGCTTTTGTTGGGAGCTGAGCTGCTTGAAAAAATTTGAGAATGAGATGTTTGTTGATGATAGGAGAGTGTTTAGAGGTGAGATATTCCCCCCCCTTTTTTTTTGAGATGTGTGAATGTATGATGTGATAGATATATTTGGAATTAGTGTATATATTGACCTGACGATTTTTGTAAGGGCAAAGGTTCATGTTAGGGCAATAAGTTTTGTCTGTTGGGAAGAGGTACCGGAGGACAAGTGTCCCGACTTAATGATGGAGGCAAGGGTAGTGATGGCATATTCTGTTCCCTTTGGGCTGGCCTTGTAAGAGCTTCCATCTATAAACCAGGATTGCACCTGGGGTAGTGGGGTGTATGGTGTTGGGGAAAGGGTATAAAAAAGGAGAGATGTTGAAGTGCAGTTATGAGTATGGGTGTGGGAGTGGGGGAGGAAAGTAATGAGGCAGGGTTGAAGTGGAGAGCTGATTTATGTAGGGAGATTTGAGGATTTTGAAGTAGTTGAGCATGTAAGAACTGAATTCAGGATGGGGAGGTTGTAGTAATGGCCTGGTGGGTTAGTAGGCTGGAAATAGTATTAGAGGAGTGGACTGTTACCTGGGCAAAGGGAACTAACATAAGGGTTTCTTGACTGAGAATTGTTGCCGCTGCTAAGGCACAGAGGCAGGCTGGCTGCCCTAGGAAGGGGAAATCGAGTGGTTTGGAAAAATAGGCTATAACCCGTTGGTCTGGTTTATATTGCTGTACAAACAGCCTGAGAGCAAAGCTATCTTTTGTGTCAGTGTATAGGAGGAAAGGTTTATTTGGGTTTGGAAGGGATTTAAAATTAGATATTTAAGTTTTGAAAAAATTGACGAGGCCTAAAAATGATAGGAGTGTTTGTTTAGTATGGGGTAGGGGGATGGTAGTTATTACATCGTGTTTTTTGGATTTAGGTGTTTATGAGTGGGGTGATGGAGAGTTCGAGATATGTGACCTCAGTTCAAGAGAACTGGCCTTTGTTTCGCGACATGCGGTATCCCCAACTGTCAAGAAAGTTTGGGAGTTGGGTAATATGGAGATGAGAAAGGTTTTCAGATGGACTACAGAGAAGGAGATCATCTACATACTATAGGAGGATGCTTGGGGAAAGGTTAAGCTTCTGTAAGTTGGCTGCTAGGGCTTGACTGAAGAGGTGGGGACTATCTCAAAACCCCTGAGGCAGGTCCGTCCATGTCAGTTGCTGGGTTATTTTTGTGGTTGGGTCAGTCCAGGTAAAGGCAAAGAGGTCTTGGGATGTCGGGGAGAGTGGGATAGTGAAGAAGGTATCTCTGAGGTCCAGTACGGTAAAGTGGGAGGTATGATGTGGTATGCATGACAAGAGGGAATAGAGATGGTGGCGTTATTGATTGTATGTAGATTTTGGACAAGACGGTGAGACCCATTGGGTTTTTTTGACTGCTAGGATGGGGGAATTGGTGGGAGAGGCAGCAGATCGAAGCAGACCTGCTCTCAGCAGGTGGTCTATCATAGGCTTCAGACTGTTTAAGGCTGAGGGGGTTAATGGGTATTGAGGTTTGTTGGGGATACGGGAGGTATTTTTTAGTGTTATAGAGACTGAAGCATGGTGGGAAGTGACAGAAGGATTGTTTGTGTTTTAGATATTGGGATTGATCGCTGTTAGCCAGGATGGCAAGGGAGTGATTGGGATAGTGTGAAGGGACTGCTCTAAAATTAGAAGAAGAATGAGAGAGGTGGGATTATCTGGTGAGGGCATGGAGTCAAAATAACCAAGAGATATAGGTGCATGCAGTTTGGTTAGAATATCACGCCTGAGAAGTGGGGTTGGGCAATGGGGCAGTATTAGAAAGGAGTGGGTGACTGCTTGATGCCCAACGAGACAGGTTAGGGGAGGGGTCCTTTGGGGTTGGATCACCTTGCCATCTATTCCTACAACCTATATGGCAGAGGGAGTTAGTAGCCCTGAAAATTTGGGCAGGACAGAATACATAGCTCTTATATCAAGGATAAAGGAGACAAGCTTACCTGCCACCAATATGTTTATCCTGGATTCTGCAGTCATGATGGTGAGAAGCGGGGCTTCTGAACCTGGGCCCCATCAGGCGGTGGAAAGTCAGAGAAGGTCTGGGCCTGAGACACCTACATCCTGATCCACTGCCAGGTAGACAGTCCAGTCTTCTGGTTAGAGGCCATTGGACAGTCAACCTTCCAGTGACCTATCTTTTGACAGAGAGGGCAAACAAAGCCCCAGAAGAGGTAAGGGGGGTTTCGACAGAGCTTTGCCCAATGTCCCTCCTGACTGCTCCAGAAACAGGGTCCCAGAGGCTGCCTGATGGTGGAGGCTTTGACTTAGGCTTATTTTGTCCCTTGGAGGAGTTTTCCAAGGCATTAGGCAGTAAAAGTTAGTGCTTGTATTTCCGTTCTTCTTGCTCTTTTTTCCTCTCTCTCTTTTTTTTCCCTCCTATTTTTCTTGCTGGTTGTTGTATACTCGGAAGGCAACCTGAATAAGTTTGCTTTGGGGGTCTTGGGGCACGCCTCTAACTTTTGGAGCTTTTTTGAATGTCTGGGGCCAATTGGCTAATGAAGTGGGTGTGTAAAAGGAGGTGTCCCTCAGGCGAAGTGGGGTCTAGATTGGTGTATTTTTGGACAGATTCTTTGAACCTTGTTAAGAAGGCAGCTGGATTTTTACTAGGACTTTGGGTAATTTTGAGAGTTTTGTTATAGTTGATAGCTTTAAAGTCCAGTTTGCGCATCCCAGCAAGGAGACACATAAGAAAGTGGGACATGTATTTGCATGACATCATCTCTACCAGCAACCTCACGGAGGGGATAGAGACTAGAAGGGCAAGGCTGATTGGAGGGGGAGGAGGGGAGCCAGAGAAGAGGAGGTAGGGATGGGCCTGCAGGATGGGGTATGGGGAGGAGAAGGTCCAGAATCTTGGAGGGCTGGGAACTGTGAGGATTCAGGTGACTGAGGTTCTGAAGGAGGTGAGGGGGTGTCCAGCGCAGGGTCATAGGGAGGTGGGTGGTCAGAGGGATCAAAGGTGTCCTAGTGTAAAGGGCAAGGAGACTGGTGGCTCTCAAACCAGTAGAAAATAATTAACAGTAAAGGGCAAGTGTAATTAGAGTGTTTTTTGAGCCAGAGTTAACAATATTAGCATCAGAAAAGGGGCATTCCACAGCTCAGCACAAATGCTTCTGAGAACAAAGGATATCCAAAATCCAAGTAGGGGACGTTCATTACCAAACCCTGGTAAGTGGGTAAATGAAGCTAGACAGCCCAGCAAACAAGACAGGGAAACTCCAAAGTAGAGCTGGAGATAGACCTATAACCAGATTACCCTGAGTTAATTTAGTTAATTGCATTACATTATAATTCCGGAGTATTCAGCATGGAAAAACAGAGAAGGAGAAGGAGGGAGAGGGAGGAGGGAGGGGCCCGGTTTTTACTTGCATTATGATAAAAACAGCCAGCTTTATCTTTTCGGTGCATATCTTTGAATTGGTTTCAGCTGTGCCCAAAGCTGCAGGTCTGTGAATAAACAACTGCTTCGGTTACTGCTAAAATCCTGTGTCCCGGTGTTTTATTGTGAGTATTTTTCACACAAGGAAGAAAGAGAAGGGGTTAGATGGGGTGCAGAAGGTCGAGAGGAAGGTGGCTTTTTCTGGATAAGGAGAATTTGGTGGGTAGTCAGCTGTTTGCAGAGAGAGTGTTTGTTCTGAAGAGTCCAGAAAGGCTGAGCATAGGGAAGTTCTGACTGCTTGCCCAACTGCTGGAGAAAGTTTCAAGGTCTGTGAGAACTTTGAAGTCAAGTGTGCCATTTTCCGACTTCTGACTCTGGTTATTTAGAGGATATTGGGGCCACACAACAGTGGACTGAAAGACAAGTCGATGGGCCTTGACTTCTCCATTTAGTTGGAGAGATTTGAAATTATGGACAAATGTCCAAGAGGGGTATCTTTGGGTGGGAGGGACTGGCCAATTCCCATGGTGATGATTAGGGTTAATGTGAGTTTGAGAAGGAGGAGGAGGTCGAATCCAAGCCAACATTCCCAGCTCCGCAATCTGTCAAGACGGGAGTCCCATTTCAACCAGAGAGTGGAGGGCCAAAGGCCGAGAGGAGAGGTGCTGATTCATCCCAGGCATCCCTAGGAGTCATCAGGCCCTGGAGAGTGGGTCCGGATTGACCCAAGGAGTCAGGTGACTCCGAGAGTGGTTCCGACTGAGCGCTCAGATTTACGGCTGGACTGCCCAGAATGGTCTTGGATAGACCAGGAAACAGAACCACTGGAGGAGATGAAGGTGAGGATTCACCCATGAATCTGAGGGCTGGTGTTGACTGGGAGTAAATGGCAGTCGAAGGAAAAAGGAGGCGGAGAAGTTCAGCAAGCTAGAGGGGAAACTCGAGCCCCCAACTCACGGAGATCTGAGCGACTCTGGGTCCAAGGATTGGGGCCAGCTCTGGGCCCAAGTGTGAATCGGGAGTCCCAGTCAAGCTGGTGTCCCAATCCTGGGTTTTAGCGCCACAATGTAAAAACGGAATCGCTCAGAAGGCCATCAAGATGCAGTGAGCAGAAAGAAAGAAGTTTATTGAGGGAATCAGCAAGCAGGGAGGGACCCGTGCCGTGAGTAGAGTAGCTCCGACTCCGGACTCCTAGGGAAGGAGAGGTTGCTTTATAGTGGGAAGAAAAAAGGAACTATTGAATTTAGTCGTCGCCTGGTTATCTCACAGCTGCAAGCATGACAGGCCAATCAAGACCAAAAGCAGCTTGGCTTGATGCACCCTGCTATCAAGGGGAACTCCCGGCCCAAAATGTCATTATCTCCCAGGCAGCTGCAGTTGGGCAGGGGGAAAGCATGGGAACTGAGGCTAATGTCCTTCAATTAATACTTTTGAAACCTGATTCTGTGTAGTGTTGTTAACCTTGCTAGTAGATCTTAATTGAAAACTATCCACCAAATGTTCCCTATATTCACTATAGACTTATAATTCTTTATTATCATTGCTAAACTTAATGTTTTTTATTTCTTAATGATTTTTAAAGATATCCATGGTTGTAAGAGCTGGAAGTATTTTTAAGAAAGAAAAGGGTAATCGATTGGTTGCAGATTGGTTTTAAATTACTGCAGTATAAAACACATGGACAAGTGGATTTTAGAAGCCTCAAACAAATTCAAGGCATGAAAAGGACAAAAATATTTAAAATAATCCTAATGAGTCAATGCCTTCTATTTCTAAGGAAGATAAAATACCAATGTTGCACAAATTTCCTAATATTAGAAGGACCAGTTTTATGAGGTCCAGGATTATTCTCATATCAAAAATTACAAGAAAAGAAAACTGAAGACCAGTAGCCTTCATGAACATAGTTGCATAGTGAATAAATTCCATCAATATATAAAGACGAAATGGCATCATGACCAAGTGGTATTATTCCAAGAATACATGTTGGCTTCATATTCAAAAATACATTGCTGTGAATAAACTAAAGGCAAGGATTTAGTATTATCAGCTCTGGTCAACATTGTATTGGAGTTTATAGCCATGTAATAAAGCAAAGAGAAATAAAAAGGTAGTTTGTAAAGGAAGTAGAATTATCTTCATTTGCAGATGGCATCATCTAATCAGAAAATTCTAAAGATCCTACTTTTAAAAAAAGAAAAACTAAAAAGACTTCTGGCCAACATGGAGGCAGAAGTGGACACACTTTGCATCCTCACACAACTATTAAGGATTACAACTACCTAAAAACAAAACAACAAGAACTGCTAGAAAATTGAACTATGGAAGCCCAGTGACCAAAGATTTTAAGGGGAAGTGTTCATGCACAAGTAGGAGGTGTGGAGCTGGGGAGCCAAGGCAAAGAGAATGTGTGTGGCAGCGGCACATGGCAGTATCAAGGCAGAGGCTGTGACCACCTGGCTGAATGAGTGGCCCCACATTATAAAAGCCAGGAGGGATACCTGAGGAGTGATCCCAACCCCAGGCTAGACCACACAACTCGCAGGTCAGGCACCAGGAGCATAATGCCTCATTGCTTCTGGCTGTGAAAACCAACGGGGGTTAGGGTGGCAGAAGAAATGTCCTCATTCTCTGGAGAGTCTGTTTATAGAGGGCCCCCATGGTCCTAGAATGTACACAAACCCACCCACTCTGGGAACCATGACCATCACAATGGCTAGAGGGGCACTAATCACATACAGGAAGTGGGTGTAGTGACTAAAATGGGGTGAGTGCTGAGCAAGCGGTATTGTTCCCTCTCTGACCTGTCTCCCACATACAGTGCCACAAAGCAGTGAATTGGGCTGTCCAGCACTGATGAATACCTAAGGCTCTGCCTCTTATAACATAACAGGTATGACAAATCTACCTGAGACACAGAGGCAAACATAGGAAGGCTGTGAAGTTGAAACAGGGAAGTATGGCCCAAATGAAAGACAGGTAAAAACTCCAGAAAAAGAACTAAGTGAAAAGGGGATAGCCAACCTATCAGATGCAGAGTTCAAAAACACTGGTAATAAGAATGCTCAGAGAAATGATTGAGTATAGCCACAAAATAAAGGAAGAAGAGAAGGTTATACAAAGTGAAATAAAGAAAAATATACAAGGGACCAACAGTGATGAGAAGGAAGCCAGAACTGAATTCAATGATTTGGAACATAAAGAAGGAATAAATATTCAACCAGAACAAAATGAAGAAATAAGAATTCAAAAAAATGAGGATAGTTTAAGAAGACCCTGGGACATCTCCAAAAGTGCCAACATCAGAATCATAGGCTTGTCAGAAGTAGAAGAGGAAGAGCAAGAAATTGAAACTTACTTGAAAAAATAATGAAGAAAAACTTCCCTAATTTGGTGAAGAAAATAGACATTCAAGTCCCACAAGCAAAGAGAGTCCCAAACAAGTTGGACCCAAAGGGGACCACAACAAGATACACCATAATTAGAATGCCAAAGGCTAAAGGTAAAGAGAGAATCTTAGGAGCAGCAAGAGAAAAACAAAGAGTTACCTACAAAGGAGTTCCCATAAGCTTATCAGCTGATTTCTCAAAAGAAATTTTGTAGGCAAGAAGGGACTGGCAAGAAATATTCAAAGTAATGAAAAACAAGGGCCTGCAACCAAGATTACTCTGTTCAGCAAAGCTATCATTTAGAATAGAAGGGCAGATAAAGTGCTTCCCAGAGAAGGTAAAGGTAAAGGAATTCACCATCACCAAGCCCTTATTATACATAAGGTTAAAGGGACTTATTTAAGAAAAAGAAGATCAAAACTATGAATAGTAAAATGACAGCAAACACAATTACCAACAACTGAATCTAAAGAATAAAAGCAAACTAAAAAAAGGCCAGGACAGGAATAGAATCATATGTATGGGATCATTTGAAGCAGTATCAGCTGGAAGGGTTGAGGAGGAGAAAGTGAAAAACTGTGCAGGGATTAAGAAGCAAAATTAGTAGGAACAAAATATACAGGGGTTTTAAGAATAGTATAGGGAAGGGTGAAGCCGAAGAACTTATATGCACAACCCATAACCCATGGACATTAACTAAGGGGAGGGTATTGCTGGAGGGGATGAGGGTACTGGTGGAGGGGGCCAAAGGGGGAAAAGAAATTGGGACAACTGTAACAGCGTAATTAATAAAATATACCTAAAAAATAACAATAAAAAAAGTAGAACCAGTGAGTTTAACAAGGTCACATGATGAAGGTCAATATCCAAAATATCAATAATATTTCTATGTACTAGTGTTAAAGTGTCTTGACTAAGCCCAGGAAGTAGTTGCTTATGCTAAGTCTTATGTCAACAAACTGAGGCTTATCTAAGTTTCTATGCTCAGCTCTCCCAGAAAAGGTAGGCCTAGGCCAGCCACTTAGCACTTGCCTGCTTAGTACAAGTTACCTAACCCAACTCCAACACTTCCCTTTGTTCCATATAGGGGAAGTAACCCTGTTTTAACTAATTAACAGTGCCCAATATACCTTTCTTGTTCCTGCTCACTTTTATCTATGAAACCCTCTCACTTTGTACAACTCTTGGAAGTTCCTTTCTATTTTCTAGACTGGATCCTTTTCAATTCATGAATTGCTAAATAAAAGTCATTTGGGACAGGAAATTAAGGTCTGAAATTTTTTTGAATGGTTTGAAATTGAAATTTAAAAACAATAGCATCAGAAAACAAAATAATTTGGCATTTTTAAAAAAAGATTGTATTTATTTTTAGAGAGAGGAGAAGGGAGGGAGAAAGAGAGGGAGAGAAACATCAGTGTGTGAAACATCAATCAGCTTCCTCTTGTGGCCCCCATCTGGGAACCTGGCCTGCAACCCAGTCATGTACCCTGACCGGGACTGAAACTGGTGACCTCTCAGTCCATAGGTCAGTGCTCAACTCACTGAACCACACCAGTCAGGACTAGTTGGGCATAATTTTAAGAAAATATATGAAATACTTGTTCACTAAAATTTACAAACATTACTAAGAAGCCAGAGGCCTAAATATACAGGAAGATGTACCATGTTCATGGATTGAGATAGTAAATTAAGATGGTACTTATCACCTAAATCGATATATAGAATCAAAGCAATCCAATCAAATCCCAGCAGGGGATTGTAAAGTTTGATGGAAATGCAAAGGAACTAGAATAAGCCAAAACAATTTTTAAATAAAAAAAAGTTTGGACGATTTGGAGTAAATCAACACTAACAAATAAAAGATGGTATTGCCATTAAGACACAAACATCAATGGAACAGGATAAGGAATACAGAAAATATTCTAGTCTGTCAGGATTATAGACAGATTTTTAAAGATACAGTGTAATAAGTGTGATGATGGGTAGTCATAGAGGGTGCTTAGGCTTGAAGGCTGTGATGGACTCTGTTCTTGACCCGACAGTCATCTCCAGTCCCTTATTTCTCCCACTGTGGAAGTTGAAACACAGATTTCAAGTTTTCTAGCTGCTTTAGCTAAGGGTGCCCCAGTAACCCAGTTTTGTTCAAGGATGGTGAAGTGACTCGGGCTGGAGCTTCTAGTAAGCCTATTACTTCCTAATAAAAAGAGAACTTGCTATACTGCCCGTTTTTCTTTTCTTTTCTTTTTCTTTTTCTTTTTGCCCCTTTTCCTTTTTTAATGGAAAAGGAGTTCTGCCTGACATGAATACCCAAATAAAAGATGTTTCAAAAAAGAAAAACAAGCTTAAGAGTTTTTTGACACCTAAGTATAATATCTTTATTTAAGTGTAATCATCAGAATATTATAATTTCTCAATACCAGGAATAATTTCTACATTTTCTATGACCACCATATTCAGCCCAATGTTGTATTTATGTTTAATTTTTTTTACTTAATTGAGTAGATTCTGTGCCAAGAATGCATGTCATTCCAGTCAGAATACACTATCTCTTGATTATAACTGATGGAATCAGGGTTTGAAGGGCTGTAGCTCAAAAAAATAAAAGAGTACTTTACTTTACATTTATTGTTCCATAAGTGGAATCAGGTGACAGTCTAGTAACATTTGGTTCTTCGTAAATATTTCCACATGAAGTATATTCTGGTATTTCCATGTCCTCTGATATAGCTGCACAGTCATATATTTTTCCTGTTCTTGACCTGAAACCTAAATAAGAAAGACAAATGTTTACAAAGATGCCAGATGCGATAAGACATAGACTCGTTCAGTATGCCAGGCTCAGGTCTATTCCACATTCCTTTTTGGCACTCTCAGAAGAGCTATCTTTATATCCTGTTGAACTGAAGCTATAAATGTCCAAAAATTTCTGAGTGTATCCTGCTTCTCACTAACATATTTGTTGTCCAACTCTACAAAAGACTCTTCAGAACTTGGATTTTGAGATTTGATCCACTACTGATTAGCTGTGCAATTTGGGGTAAGTTATTACTCCCTAGGCCTCAATGTCCTTAGTGAGAAGTAAGTGTAATGATGCATGTAAAGGACTTAGCATTTACTTTGGCATTTAGTTAGTGCTTCATAATTAACTGTTATCTAACAACTTTTTATCCACAAATGAATTAGAAGCTGCTTCTCTCATCTCTGGATTTGGTTTTGTTGTGCTTTTTGAAGAGGTGGCACACATTCCTCCTCTTCTCCAATCCCAACACCTTCAATGTATCACCTTCCACTGACTTCAGCTATAATGCAAACCTCCACTACTTACAGTAATTTTTCCTTGCAATTATCATGCTATACCTTTCCATCTTTTTGCAGGACAGGCAGATCTCATTTTATTGCACTTCACTTTACTGCGCTTCACAGATGTTGCTTTTTTTTTTTTTTTTACAAATGGAAGTCAGAAATCCCCACCAGCCAAAAGAGTATGACTCACTTAATTGCAATAGTTTATTGAGGTGGTTGGGAATTAAAACCACTATATCTCTAAGGTATGCCTGTAATCTCTTTTAACTCAGTATTTTACATTCTATGTTTCCATCTTTGTACTTGCCATTCCTTTATATTTTACCTCTCATTGAAAACTTACTACGTGCTACACATTGAGGATTCAGTAGTGAATAGAACAGACAACTCCTTGCTCTTAAGTGGAGATAAGTTACCTAAAACTGTTCTATATAAGGCCTTCAACTCCATTGAACCTCCAAAGTTGAAAATGTGGAGAGTTTGAGGAAGAGGTAAGAGTCCAGTGATGGTGGGGTTGTGAGTTAGGGGAGAGTAAGACATGATAAAGGTGGAAAGCCATCCTGAAGTCAGGATTTTATTCCAGGTGCAGTGGAAAACTAGGAGAAGCAGGAGAAGCAGTCATCATTCAGCACATGGGTTCTGGAGCTAGTCTGCCTCAATGCAAAGCTTGACCCTCACAGGAACTTACTGTGAGACCTTGAACAAGTAACCTATCTCTTTGCTTGCTCGTCTGTAAATGCAGATAATAGAACCTGACTCATTGTGTTGGTCTGAAGATCGAATGAGTTACTATAATATTATAAAGCTCTTTAAGATAACACTTGTACATAGAAATTGCTAAAGAGGAGTTTAAGTGTTCTAATTGCATTTATTTAAATTCGTAGATCACTATCTGTTATATGGGGAATGGACTGGAGGAGCATCAGTGTAGAGGTTGTAGCAGAAGCCTGCAGAGGGATGGTGGCAGCCTGGATTGTGGTGGTGGACATAGTGGATAGGTTACGGCTAATGATAGCTAACATTTATAGAGTATGAATAATTATGGACCAGGCACTAGCCTAAGCTCTTTACATGTTTTATCTCTTAGTACTTTACACAACCATGAGCTTGGTACTGTTGTTATTCTCACTTTACAGGGGAGAAAACTGAACTAGTAACTTGCCCAAGATCACACAGCCAGTAAACAGTAGAACCAAAAATCAAAATCAGGCAGTCTGAATCAACACTCCACAGCTGTAACCTCTCTGCTTTACTGCCTCTCACGGATGACAGCAGGACAGAACTCATACACTCAGATTATACAATCACCATAATTAGATTCTGGCTAGGTTAGAATTATTGGTATTTCTAGGGTATGATGATATGCTTCTTCAATATGCCATCACTTCCAGCTTCTCAGTCTTGTGGACCACGTGAGGGACAACAGTGGCATAGAACCTAAAATATATTTTTAACATTTTGAGGCATTATTTAGCCAAGTGAAGTTTGCTTATTAAAAATTATTACTGAAACCATGAGATAATGCAACTTAAAAAAAAGATTTATTTAAAAGTTTTAAATTCAACCTGATATAAAATAAAATTTATTTTTCTATTTCCAAATAACAGTCTTACCTACAAGGCAGGGATTTTCAACCTTTTTCATCTTAGGGCACAATTAAACTAATTACTAAAATTCTATGGCACATTAAAGAATATAATTTTTGCTGATTTGATGAAAAATAGGTATAATTTTGATTCATCCATACTGGATGATTGTTCTGTTGGCTGTAGTCTTTTTTATTTTTTTTAATTATTTGACAATCTAAGGGAAAAGAGGTCAGTACCACTGAATGAATAGTCAGATATTGCATGGTTTAAAAATTCTTGTGGCCCACTGGTTGAAATCACTGCTATAAGGTAAGAATGACTTGGCAAATTTATCTATGTCTATATACTGTGCAGGGTACTGAAATGTTAGGTTCTAAGAAATGTGCACATGTGTAGAATGTATCATTTTTATTCGCAAGAATAAAGCATTGCTAAAAATCACCTACTTTTGAAGTTAGCTGAAGAGTTGCTTGTAGCAATTTCCTTCCAGTTGGCAACATACCTAAGCACATTATATAGATATTCATTAAATTAAATTAAACTGGTTTATTAGTAAGTAATGAATTGATTCATTAGTACATGATTAGGCTACTTCTACTTTCTCTATGAAATCTTACATTAATGGCAGCAAATTTGCTAGTTCAAATGTTTAATTTTCATGACTTTCCCACCTCTGAGTAGATCTCATGCTTCTAAGACAACCCTTAGGACAAGGAGTTGGAGGATGTATAAAAATTGTGCTTACATCTACCATGTTAGTGCCCTTTGGTCTTCCTCAGCACACCTCTCCTCATCTTATCCTGTTCCATTCTTTCAAGATCATGTCCTCAGTTGCATGCCTACTAAGATGTTAGTTGACTTCTGAATTAAAAGTATGGACAGAAAACTCAGAGGAAAAAAAGGGGGAAACAACATCAGCAAACCTTCTCCTTGGTTCTGGATTGCCAGACCTACATGTTAACAGGAGTTTAAAGCATGTGGTTTATGATGTTGGTAGAGCTATGATACTGTCTTTGTAGTGTGCAGTAAATGTGAGAGGTTGCATTCAAGTAGGGCACATGCAGCTGCCACCTCAGTTTCCTAAACAGAGACTGAAATAGGGAGATCAGGGTAGCCAGAGAAGAAGTAGAATGATAGGGAAGGACAAGGTGTGATGAGCTATGAAGATGAGGGGATGCTCCAAGAGGCAGGTTTCCTGTAACTTACTCCATTTCATTTTAGGCTCTGAGTTCCCCTTCTCAAGCCTCATTTCTTCCAACTGCACCCAAGAAATCAGGTACGAAATTGGTCAGAGCCAGGTGCTGAAAGGGAGCTGAGGAGGATTAGAACTGTCATATAAAAATGATTTTCAGAGTATTCATTTATTCCATTGAATTACTTCTAACAGTGTTCCTGAAGATTTGTTTGTTCGTTTGTTTGTTGTTCCTTTTAGGAAGGTATATATTGTTCAACAATATTTAGATGTTTAAAGTACTGGATCTAAATTTGGCTCCTTTTTGTTACTCCTACCTCTTATTTCTCCAAAAGCTTTATTCTATGACCTTAAATAAAATATTGCTGGGTCACTGTTAAAAGGTGCAGGGTAAGAGCAGGCAATCTAAACCTGTTCCCAGGATCTCTTAGTAGACAATGCAATCTGGATTGACCTTAAATGCAGACCGACTTTCAGTGGTTGTTCAGTACCACTATGAAGAGTTGGATGTCTATCACCCTGCTTCCTGTGATCTATATTCTCAAAGGTTTTCATTCTACTTTCAAGGACACCTGACAGTCTGGGGTATAAACATAGGTCATACTTAATTAAGGCTGATCACTGGCCCAGTTCTACCTGATACTAGGGCAATTCTTTTAAAAGAACTTCTCATAAAGGACATACCAACGGTAACTGATAAAAATATCTAAGTTTTACAAATAGAAGCAACATTCTGATGATAGCATTACTATACTGCTCATATCACAGAACTAATTTGTCTTATTAAGAAATTTTTGTAATTTTTAAGATAATAGCTGCAGAATAGTATTTATGTGAAATCTATAATAAATCCCTCAGGAGTACAAATTTAACATTTTAATCATCTGGGAAAGTGCCTAGCTTGAGAGGCCACATAACTATATGTCCTAGAAATCAAAGGAACAGCTTCAGATATAGAAACTATCCGTCATGCTCATAGGCAAAGATCTCTTGGCAACAGGAAATTATTTAAGATATCCCAGCTGATGATCAGTTAACAAGTTATTTCAAAATTCACTTGCAGTTTGAAAATTATGAAGACCCTAGAAGAGGAATATCTGATAGAGACTATGCCTCTAAAAACCCAACAAGATCAATGACAGTAGCAGTCACAGTAGCCATCATACGGCATTGTGGGGGACTCATTGATGGTGATATGGGGGTTACTTTATATTCTAAGTGCCTGCAGCAACATATCTCTATATGCTGAAGAATTTATGACAGTATTCATCAGTGTCCTTGGGTCCAAGAGTGAAGTTGGCTCTATCCATTCTTCAAAGTTATAATAATATTGTACTCAGTTGAAAGAGGAAGCACATGGCTTCTTCCCAGGAGAGCAGCCATCTGTCAAGACAGGAACTAACACAAAAGCCATTGGGAAAAAAGCTGATTTGTATCAGTGTTCAACACATTTATGTCATTCTTATTGTCTGATTATTGAAAACTGTCCACATATTATGAAGGATTCTCTACAAAGGATTAGTGGCTATCACTTCTTCTGAAGAAAAATGTCAGGCTCTGAAATTCTCATCAAATAAGGTGGCATCCAGCCAGTTACAAACATCTACAGGGAAGACAATGGAGACCACAAATGCTCTGGTTGCTTATACCTGACATCTGCAGTCAGCTGGGGAAGATCTTTGGGAAGTTTGGTCTTGCCTCAGATCATCAGTAGCTTGGGATTAGTAATGCTACTAAAATATTCCCAAATAATCCCACTGAATTCTATTTGTAATTTTTGTTACCAAGGGTCTAAGTGAGAGAATAAACTGATAGATAGTGTATATAACTTGGAAGCGTGAAGTATGTGCATTTTAAGACTGGAAATTGTCAGTTAATCTTACCTTGTCAAAGCTAGGTGTATTCATCCCACCTCACATAGAGTATATGATTTAAAAATAAAAATAAAAAAACATTTCAAGTCTTACTGGTTTATTGTTTTTATCCTTTCTTCCACGAAGATTCCACTAGAGATGTAATCCCCTAACAGAGAAGAATATGGTAGATGACAGTGGACTGAGATGTTCCCTTTGAACTTAACTGTGTTGTTCTTTTTGTATTTCAATAGTGATGAAATACAGAATATAAGGTGTCTGTTTTTGGTTAATCTTTCACTAAAGCACGCTGGTCCTTTGCTTTGAATTAGCCAACTGTATAAGGGAAAGGCAAATCAGGATTTCAAAAACTCACCTGAGAAAATTCTCTATCCTGCCCTCAGAAGCTCATTCAAAATGAACCTCACCTACTTCTCCCCCTTTCTTTCCTCCATTCTTTATCCAGCAATTTTTACTCTTAGGAAAAAAAAGTAGAAGTACTGCACTACATTATATATATATATATATGTATATAATTTTCTAATGACTAAGCTGTATACCTGTAACTAATGTAAAATGTTGAATGTAAAAAAATAAACATAATTTGTTAAAAAGTACTTCATTACAGTGTCTTTCTTTGGACATCATTTCTTGCATTATTACCATCTGTATTTACTGTGTCCCAGAATTCAAACATTTTGTCTATAGGAAACCCAAATACTATGGTCAGGACAAGATATCAGATTAATGAGTCACAACAATCTCTTTTTACTATCTACTTATTACAAAGTATTTTAGAGCATCTATCTATGATGCATTACTAGTTATTTCTTATCTTTCCCTTTTTATTTGCTAATACATCCTTCCCCCCCACTGGCTGGTTTGGCTCAGTGGATTGAGCGTCGGCCTGCGAGCTAAGTGTCGCTGGTTCGATCTTCCAGTCAGGGCACATCAGAGAAGGAAAACTCTGATTCCAAAAAACCTCCGCTGCCTTGCGGCATACCTCTTCAGAGGAAAGGCTAAGGGAGTAAACCCCGACAGAAAATCCGGAGCCGGAGTCCCTAAGGCGGTTTGACGTTGTAGTCAACACCGGCAACTCCTGCGGCGCACCTGAAGCCAAGCTGTATTGACTCCGTCTTTCCCTTGGACCCTTCAGCTGCGAAGAGAGGGGGGGTCTGCTGCATGGGCAACAGCAGACCCTCCATATCACCCTGCCCAGGCTCTGTAGCTTCAGCTTCACTGGAGATGACACTCCAGCATCATCGCAAGATGTCGATTCAACACAGGAGGAGACAGATACCGTGTCACTCCCGAGTCGGACTGCACAGCCATTCTCGGCGGTGCAGATAGACTCTTAAGAAGCTACACCATCGTCTCTCGAGACGGACGGCTGCCGATGACGATGACATCCTTCCCACTAAAACCTTGTTTTTTCTTTCCTTTTTGTTTTCTTTCCTTTTTTTAATTACTCCTTTTTTCTTTTTCTTTTCTCATCTTTCCTTTTCTCATTATTCTCTTCTCTGATTCCTCTTGGATGCTCTTCTTCCTATTCTACTGTTCAATGACATGTTGATTTTTCCTATTCCAGATTCTTATCTAATTTCTTCCTTTTTCTTATGTTTCTTTACTTACACCATCTTTACTTTAATTTTTCTGCCTTTTCATCCACACAATAGTCACACTCATTATTGTAGTTGAGTAAATATTCAATATACTTAAAAGCTCTTTGAGATATAATTCACATACCATACCATCCTCCCATTTAAAGTGTATAATTCAGTGGCATTTAGTATACTCACAGAGTTGTGCATCCATCATTATGATTAATTTTAGAACATTTTTATTTCTCCAAAAAAGAAACTGTACCTCTTAGCCTCACCTCCCAACCCTCATAAATCTCACAGCCCTAGGCAACCACTAATCTACTCTCTGTCTCTATAGATTTGCCTGTTCTGGACATTTCACATAAATGGAACCGTACAGTATGTGGTCTTTTTTGATTGGCTTCTTTCATGTAGCAGAATCAATATTTTAGCATGCATCAGCATTTCTTTTTATTGCAGAATAATATTCCATTGTACAAATATACCACATTTTTATTTATTTATTCATCAGTTGATGAATATTTGGGCTGTTTCTACTTTTTGGTTGTATTATGAATAATGCTACTATGAACGTTTATGTACAAGTTTTTGCATGGATGTGTGTTTTCATTTCTCTTGTACATGCATACTGAGGAATGGAATTGTTTGATCATATGGCAACTTCATCTTTAACCATTTGAGAAACTGCTGGATTATTTTCCAAAATGGCTGTACCACTGTACATTTCCACTAACAGTATATATAATGGTTCCAAGTCCTCCACTTCTTTGTCTTCTTAATTATAGCCACCCTAGTTTGTCTGAAGTCAGATTTTATTGTGGTTTTAACTTGAATTTCCCTGATGGTTATATTAAATATTTTAAAATTTCCATCACACACAAAAAATCCTAAAAATGTTTTCCAAGGGCCATGCTATGTCACTAAAAATTATAACTTTTTAATGTCTCATATGGCTTCCCAGGATAAGTAAGTTAAGAAAATTATTTGTATTACTGATTTCATGTTCTTAGCCTTGTTTCTAAATCTCAAAGTAAGAAATAAAGCAGATTTAGACTAAGGCATAATAAGTATGAAGTCTGACAATAAAGAACACCTGTCTAATTTAATTTCTGCTACTTTTAGATCATCCCTCATATCTTTCTCTCTCATTTCTTCTTTCTTTCTAGACAAGTATAAATATTTGTGTTGTGTGTGGGGGGGGTGGAAGTTATGTCTGTGACTCCTACATTCAACATGGGAGTGAGAAATATTAGAAATAAAAATATGATGCCTGCCTTTGTTCCCCAAGAACAGCAAAATGTATTTACTCATCAAAGTTTAGTGTATTTGTCCAGTTCAGCACTTCATCCACTTCCCATTCCATCACAGAATCTATTCCACCATCTTCAACAGATTTTATTAGCCCTTTTGTTGCTGTGTGGATTAAACCTAGAGTTTCAGGATTTGTTGACTTAGCCTCCAGGTTTCCTGCATAGTACCTAAACAGAGGAAAGGAAGAGATATAAATCATTTGGAACAGGTGATTACCAGTAGATGAAGTTAATATATATTGTTGTAATACTATTTAAATATGAAGCAAGTTTTTATCCTATTTAATACAAATACCTCTAAACCAAATTCAATATGATGAGATCTTTTGGAAAAAACAAAGCAACTTAATCAAGCACATTAACCAGAGAAGCCTCACTTCAAGATTACCACTAAGTTGGATTTTTATAATACAAAGGAAAACTAAATTATTACATCACTGAATCATAGAATTATAGAATCAAAGGGCCTTAGGGACTAAATAACTAGCCCATTTGTCTTTAAAAACATTTTTTAAAAGATTTTATTTGTTTACTTTTAGAGAGAGGGGAAAGGAGGGAGAAAGATGGAGAGAAACATGATGTGTGAGAGAGAAATAGCAATTGGTTGCCTCATACCACCAACTGGGGACCTGAATCACAACCCAGACATGTGCCCTGACTGGGAATTGAACCGGCAACCTTTTGGTTCACAGGCCAACACTCAATTCACTGAGACACACAAGCCAGGGCACCCACTTGTTCTATAGATAAGGAAATCCTGGAAGAGTTGAGTAAGTTTCAGAAGGCCATGTGGCTGATGACTAATATGAAGAGAGAAGGAAAGAGAAATAGAGGAAAAGGTAAATGGAAGAGATTGACATCTTTTTGTGTCAGGCACTTTTCATACATCATCTTGTTTAATTCTCTTAAAAAAGACACACCCATTTGTGACAACTGTTTTTATTCTCATTTTATGAATGAGAAATTTGAGACTTAGAGAAATTAAGAAATTGTTCTAGATCATGAATGACGTAAATATATATCAGAGCCAGTATTCAAATTTTACTCCATACCTGGACTTCTGCAGCACTATTCTCTTACATCTGAGCATGCAAATTAATGCATCTACCAAACATGAGCTGAGTAAATAGACAGAAGTTGACCTTACCAAGGATATTAAAATATAACATTTTATTGGTCTTTATTTTAAGATCTACATTGGTATTCCATTTTAAAGGTTAATCTATTCTGACATTGCATTTATTTATTAATTTGACACTCATTTATTAGGAAGTGGCATGGTGGAGGTGTAGAGCTAGGATTTAGTATTGAACTATCTGGCTTTGAATCTTCCTTCTGTGATTTATTAGCTATATAACCTTTGCCAAATGATCCAGCCTTTCTGGGACTTAGTGTCTTCTTCCTTAAAATAATAATCATTATACCACCTCCGGACAGCATCCGTAAGAGGTTTAGAAGTGTAAATCCATGTAAAGAATTTACAAAACCACTGGCACATGGTAAGCATTCAATGAAAGAAGGCTTATACAATCCTGCATGGCAAAATATGTGACAGTGACAAGATATATCCCTGCCCTCATGAAGTTTCTACTTTGTCAGACTTTAAATGGATAATGATCTATGTGAGTTAATGAATTTTACAGAAGCTGTAACATGCTTCTTGGTTTATATTGGTTAGTAAGAGCACAAATTGTAAGAAAGTATGATTTCACAATTTTTCTAGAGTTCTTCATTCACTTATTCACTTAATAAATATTTATTTGAGTTTCCAACGTTTGCAAAGCAATCTGTACAGTGGTGAAGTTCTTCCACGGAACTTGCAATCTTCCACTGCTATACACTCTTCCCTAAACATAATAGGCACTTAGTAGACGTGTACTAAATAAAAGAACACATAAAAATTGTACCGTTTGGCCCAGATTCATTAACTAATGCTCATGCCACAACAATGATGCATTTAGAAATCAGAAACTTCTGGAAAGCTGGGGTTGAATGCATTTTTTTGTGAGTTTCTCCATGTTTAGCTTCCCAAAGATACAGACACTTAAGATTAGGTTTGAGAACTGAAGTGATGCTCATTTTTCCTGTTACAGCACTGATGTACAAAAATTCAGATATCTGTTTTGTACTCTCAGACTTTTTAAAATTTAATCTTTATCATATTATTTTTACATTACCTTTTAATCCCCTTATACATCCCTCATCCCCAGCAACCACCACCCTGTTGTCCATGTTCATGAGTCCTTTTTCCTTTTTTGCCCAATCCCTCCACCTCCTAATCCCCCTCACTAGCTGTCATCCTGCTCTCAATCTATGAATCTGACCCATTTTCCTTGTTAGTTCAGTTTGTTCATTAGATTCCACATATGAGTGAAATCATATGATATTTGTCTTTCTCTGACTGGATTATTTCACTGAGCATAATGCTCTCCAGGTCCATCTCTCAGACTTTATTTAAAGAGAGTTATAACCCTTATTGTAGTAATTAAATTGTCTTCAACTCTTTAAAATTCACTATTTGTATGTAAGTGGGCTATAAGAGTCATAAAACAACAGGTTAGCAAATAAATAGAATTTCAGATACAACAGTGATCAGAAATGAAGAACATTTTATAATAATAATTTGTTTTATAAATAAATGATATTTTTTAAAAAACACAAAAACAACGTAAAATTTGCCTTTATAGGTGATGTTGCAATATAGTCACTTTCAGATGATCTCATATTCTTTCTAACTAGAAAACTTAAAGAGAAAGAGCATTCTAGAAATGGTTTTCTGAATATCACAACAGGAAGAGAAGTTAAAATGCAGAGACCTAGTACTAATCAAGGTCGAAATTGAAAAGAAAGTCAAGAGGAGCTAAGACTTGTACAGCAGTGGAAAGAAAGGATATAAAAATCAGAACCCTTTTATTAAGACAGATGTAAAAATATATCAAGATTTTGTTGATTTTGTTAACTGTTGATTCTCAGCAATAGTCAGATGGAAGAGTGTTTAAAAGCTATCAATAAACAAAACACACATTCATCCCCTACAACTTTACAAAAAGAAAACAAAACCATCATAAAACTAATTATTCATTGATTGATTGATTCATTCATTCATTCAACAAGTAACACATGTTCATTAAGCATCTATGTATGAGGCTCTGCCCTAATAAATAGAGCAGAGTCCCTGTTCTAAAAAATAAAAGTCTAACAGAGGATCAAAGTCTAGTGGAGGTGACAGACAAGTATATAGTTAATTGCAAAACCTAACAACTGAGTATATAGCAGATCTATAAGGAAGTGTCCACTGTCAGGAAGGCTTCTGTAGGAGATATTTGAGCCACTATCAAAAGATGAAGATCTTGTTGCCAAGTAGCTGAGCTAGAAAACATCTACTGAGGGAGAGGGAATACCATGTGGAATGTAGTAACAAGGAGCCCCCAACCGTTTTAGGTAAGAAAGTGATTTAATTTGCATTTTAGAAACCACTTCAGTGTTTACACAGAGACCGGGGAAGAAATTAGAGACAAATAAAACCAGGAATGCACAGCTGAGGGAGAGATGAGAATGAGATGCTCCAGTGGGGAGTGAAAGAAAAGTTGGAATTGAAAGATATTTTGGAAGCAGAATTAATAAGACCTGATGATGGATTACAAATAGCAGTTTATGAAAGGTGAGGCCTAAGATAAAGGCTACATTTCTGGCTTTGGTGACTGGGTAAATGATGGTGTTATAAACTGAGACTAGGAGGAATACTGAAAAAAGATCAATTTTTATGATGCGGAAGGTAAAAAATTCAGTTTTGGGCCTGTTAAGTTTGAGATGTAAATGTCCACATAATTAGAAATAGACAGAGTTCAGTTATGGATGAAGACTGCTTTGAGAGTAAATAAACATAAGAAAGAAAGAAGAAATAAAATAGATTATTATTCATCTGCACTGGCTTATACCAGGTGTCTCCCAGTGGTGGCTGTGCCTGAGCTTCTGCAAGTCACACCACCATTCTGTCAGAGCCACTTGTTTCTAGGTGATGGCACATGTGGTTAGTATATTTTGTGGTCCTGAAACCATTGCCACACTTCCTTGGCTGTAAATGGGTCCCTGTTTAGAAGCACTGTCATGTGGAATACAATGATGATGGATAAGGCATTCTATAATAATATCACTGACAAGTAAGGCAGGCAGAGAAATAAAATACATATCCAGAATATTCATTTATTGCTGTGAAGACAAAAGGATTCTTTCTCTCTTATGAGAAGTGTCAATATAATCAGCCTGCCATCAGATAGACAGTAAATCTCGTTCCTGGGGCAAAGCAATGGCTTTTGGAAACTCTGTAGCCACAGCCTCAGTGAGCAAAAGACCATGTTTATGAGTCCTTATATAGTCTTTTATTTTATTTTTATTTTAAGTATATTTTATTGATTATGATTACAGTTGTGCCAATATTTTTCCCTTTGTCCTCCCCTGCCCAGCACGACACTTCTCTCCAGCAACCCCCCACCTTAGTTCATGTCCATGGGTTGTGCATGTAAGTTCTCTGGCTTCTCTCTTTCCTGTACTATTCTTAACATCTCCCTGTCTATTTTGTTCCTATTAATTATGCTTCTTGATCCCTGCACCATTTTCCCCTTTCTCCCTTTTCCCCCTCCCAGTTTATAATCCTCCAGATGATCCCCACACCTATGATTCTGTTCCTGTTCTGATTGTTTGCTTAGTTTTTTTGTTGTTGTTGTTCTTTAGATTAGTTGTTGATTGTTGTGAGTTTGTTGTCATTTTAATGTTCAGAGTTTTGATCTTTTTCTTAAATAAGTCCCTTTAACATTTTATGTAATAATGGCTTGGTGATGAGTTCCTTTAGCTTTACCTTGTCTGGGAAGTACTTTATCTCCCCTTCCATTCTAAATGATAGCTTTGCTGGATAGAGTAGTCTTGGTTTTAGGTCCTTGTTTTTCATTACTTTGAATAGTTCTTGGCAGTCCCTTCTTGCCTGCCAAGTTCTTTTGAGAAATCAGCTGATAGCCTTATGGGAACTCCTTTATAGGTAACTCTTTGCTCTTCTCTTGCTGTTTTTAAGGTTCTGTTTTATCTTTAAACTTTGACATTTTAGTTATGATGTGTCTTGGCGTGATCCTCTTTGGGTCCAACTTGTTTGGGACTCTCTGTGCTTCCTGGACTTGTATGTCTATTTCCTCCACCAAATTACAGAAGTTTTCTTTCGTTATTTTTTTCAACTAAGTTTTCAATTTCTTGCTCTTCTTCCTCTCCTTCTGACACTCCTATGATTTGGATGTTGATACGTTAAAAGTTGTCCCAAAGGTTCCTAAGCTTCTCCTTGTTTTTTTTTTTTTTTCTTCTTCAATTCTTGTTGCTTCTTTCTTTTCCAAGTGAACGTTAATTTCTTCCTTTTGTTCCAAATCATTGATTTGAATCCTGGCCTCCTTCCCATTACTGTTGGTTCCCTGTATATTTTTCTTTATTTCACTTTATATAACCTTCATTTCTTCCTTTATTTTTTGGCTGTACTGAATCATTTGACCAAGCATCCTGATCACCAGTGGTTATTTTTTTTAATATGCTTTATTGATTATGCTGTTACAGTTTTACCAATTTCTTTTCCCTTTGTTCCCCTTCACCCAGTGACATCCCTCACTTCAGTTGTCCCCCCTCCCCACTTAGTCCATGCCCATTGGTTGTGTATATAGTTCTTTTCAACATCTTCCTACCTACTCCACTCCCTCCTACTATGCTTCTTTAAAAAAAAAAATTAATTAATTAATTAGTTTGTTTCTTTGTTTGTTTTATTTTTAGAGAGAGGGGAAAGGAGAAAGAAAGGGGAAAAAGATCACTGTGTGGTTGCCTCACTTGCACCCCCAACTGGGGACCTCACATGCAACCTAGTCATGTGCCCTGACTGGGAATCGAACCAGCAACACTTGGCTCGCAGGCCAACGCTCAATCCACTGAGCCACAGCAGCCAGGGCCTCTACTATGCTTCTTAATTCCTGGACCATCTCCCTCCCTTTCCCCACTTCCACCTCCCTGCTGACCTCCCCCCATAATGTTCCCCATACCTATCAATTTTTCCGACTCTTATTGCCTACTTAGTTTGCCTTTGTTTCAGTTCCCTAGCTTCTGTTGTTGGTTGTTGTGATACAGTTTTCATTTTAATGTTCATAGTTTTGATCCTCTTTCTCCTAAACAAGTCCCTTTATCATTTCATCTAACAGTGGTTTGGGTCTAATAAACTCCTTGAGTTTTACTTTGCCCTGGAAGCACTTTCTCTGCCCTTCTATTCTGAATGACAGCTTTGCTGGATAGAGTAATCATGGTTGTAGGCTTTTGATTTTCATTACTTTGAATATTCCTTGCCAGTCCCTTTTTGCCTGCAGAGTTTCTTTTGAGAAATCAGCTGAGAGTCTTATTGAGACCCCTTTGTGTGTAATTCTCTTCTTCTCTCTTGCTGCTTTTAAGATTCTCTTTGGATCCTTAATGTTTGACATTTTGATTATAATGTGTCTTGGTGTGGTTCTCCCTGGGTCCAGTTTTTTTGGAACTCTCTGTGCTTCCTGAACTTGTAAGTCTATTTTCATCCCCAAGTTGGGGAAGTTCTGCTTCATTATTTTTTCACATAATTTTTCAATTTCTAGTTCTTCTTCTTCACCTTACGGCAACCCTATGATTCAGATATTGGCCCTCTTATAGCTGTCTGATAAGTTTCTGAGCCTCTCCTCATTTTCCTCACTTCTCGTTTCCTCTTTCTGCACTGGTTGACTGTTGCTTCCTTATGTTCCAATTTGTTGATTTGATTCCTGGTATTCTTGCCCTCACCACTAGTTTCATATGTATTTTTGTTCATTTCAACAGGCCTAGCCTTCATTCCTTCCCCATCTTGTTTAAGATCTGCTGTTAGGTCTGTAAACATTTTATAACCAAAGCTCTGAACTGTGCCTCAGAAAGATTTCCTATCTGCTGCTTCGTTAGATTAGATATTTGCTGTCTGATCAGCTGTGTCACTGGGATCTCGATCATGATCTGTGCCATCCTGACCATTTTGTATTTACCTTTGCTTCTTGGGCAGGGCTGTCACACCTCCTATGCTATAGGGGGCGGAGCCCCGTGCACTCATCACAATCGGGCGACCTGTCTCACCACGCTGTGGCATTTTCTGCAGGGGTGGGGGTCCAAGATGGATTTCTGCTGTTCACTTTCTGCTGAGAGACTGGGAGCCTCCTCCTCTGCCCCCCCCCCACCCCCCCGTGCCTCACAGTCCAAGGCAATGGGGGTCTGCCTTGGCTTTGGAGTTGTAAGCTGACAGGTCTGGTCTGCAGCCAGGGGTGCTCCCCAGGGACTTCTTGCCTCCCCTTAAATATGGGTGTCTGTGATTACCACTGTCCTGACGCTGTCGCTGCTGCTGCCATGGACAGCATAGCTTGACCTCTCCTCTCCGGCTTCACCCTTCCTATCTGTCCGGACAAGCACCACTTCTTTACAACTTCATACATTGGACTTCCATTTATTTTCTGGAACTTCTGGTTATTTCTGGTTTTGCAGTAGCTGTATTCCTTCTTAGTTGTGGAGGGAGATGGAGCGTGTCAGTCTAGGCCTCCATCTTGGCTGGAAGTCTCCTGTGTTTGTTTGCTTCCGTGTCCCAGGCAGAGCTGTCATTCCTATTTCGTTGTAAGGGGTGGAGCCTAAGGTATTAGTCAGTAATGGGCGACCTGTTTCACCACGTTGTGGCGCTGGATGCGGGGGGGGAGGTCTGAGTAGGAACAATGCTGCTTGCCCAGCACTTGCCCCTTTTCCAGGCAGTTCTCCCACTTTCGCACCGGACTGGCACCCCTCTAGCTGCTGCCCTGGCTGTCATTCCTAGAGTGGGTGGGTCTGCGCATGTTCTAGGTCCGTGGTGGCTCTCTAAACAAGCGGACTCTGCTGAGAGACCTGCGGTTTCTGTCTCCCTCCCAACCCCCACTGGTTTGCACAGTTAAAAGCAATGAGGCTTGATTTTCCCTGGTTCTGGGACAGTGATCTTCGTGGTCTGGTGAGGAGCTGGGAACACTCCCTAGGTGTCCCTCCTGACTTTTTAAAACATGTAACTGCACTTTCTGTTAGCCTGCTGCTGTTGCTGCTGCTGCTGCCACCACCACACTGTGTCCTCTCTGCCCCAGCTCTGCCCCTTTTACCTGTCTGGATGAGTATTTCTTCTTTATATCTTTGTTTGCTGGACTTCCATGCAGTTTGATTTTCCTGGAACTTCTGGTTGTTTCTAGTTTTGAGGTAGTTGTATTCCTTCTTAGTTGTGGAGGGAGATGCAGCATGTCTATGCCTCCATCTTGGCCCGAAGCCTATCTCACCAGTGTTTTGAACTCAGCGTCTGATAGGTTGGCTATCTCTGTTTTGTTTAGTTCTTTTCCTGGCGTTTTGTTCTGTTCTTTCATTTGGGTCATATTTCTTTGCCTCCTCAATTTGGCAGCCTTCTGTGTTTGTTTCTGTATATTGGGTAGGGCTGCTTTGACTTCATGTCTTGGTAGTATAGCCTAATGTAGGAGGTGTCCTCTAGGGTGCAGTGGCATGGCCTCCCCTATCACCCAAGCTGGGTACTCGATGTACCCCCTCCATATGATCTGAGTACAACCTCCTCTTGTAGTTGAGCCTTGGCTGCTATTGGAAGATCAATGGGAAGGATTTACCCAGACAAGTCAGCTTCCGGGACTGGCTGTGACCTCTAACCACCAACCTCCACCCTCTGTGGAGGATCAGCTATGCAGGGACAGGGTGGTGGTGCTCCAATGTAGTCTGTAACTGTCCATAGGTGCGCTGACCCTGAGATTTCCTGGGTGGTGCAGGCCAAGGTCAGACCCCATCTGTGCTTTGCCTGGGGCCACCCTGCAGAGGGTATAAAGCAATCTGAGATGGCTGCTATTTGTGCTGATCTTGGATATTCCCAGGTGAAGCCAAGCTGTGAATCTAAGCTGCCTCCTGGTAGTGCTGGGCCTGGAGCTCACTGAAGCCAGCTATTGCTTGTTTCATAGGATTTAGGAAGTTGTGAAGCATGAGCCAAGACCAGCCATTCATATGGAAAAGCAGCTTGGGTGGGCCCATAAATTGGGTGGGGCAGAATCTCTGGGGATCTCTAAGGCCATTCAAAAAGAGTTAGCCAGGTTGATGGAGTCTCAGAAATGGCACCAGCTTGCCAGCTCTGAGGAGAAGGTTTAGAAAAGAGACAATGGTCTTTGTTGACCTTGACACCTGACACTTCCCTTTCTCCCTGTATACCACTGGTGCCTTTCAAGCTGCTACTGTGGTGCAAGAGCCCTGAGGGAGTGAGTCTGAGTAGGTGAGTCTGTGTGTGGGTTCTTTAAGGGGAAATGCTTGGGGCTCCAGCAGTTTCTTCCACTGACTCAATCACTGCTGGTTTTTGCAGCCAAAAGTTGTGAGGACTTATCTTCCTGCCACTGGAGCCCTGGGCTTGGGGGGCCTGGTGTGAGTCTGGGACTCCTCTCTCCTGAGATACCCCCCCCCCAAATTTTTATCCACCACACGTTGGTGTGAGACCAGCCCCTTCCGCATCTGCACCCCTCCTACCGGTCTGGATGAATGTCATTTCTTTAATTCCATAGTTGTCAGACTTCCATTCACCTCAGTTTCTGATGGTTCTGGCTGATGGTTGTTCTATATTTTAGTTGTAATTTTAATGTGGTTGTGCAAAGAAGTGAGCCACGTCAGCCTACACTACCATCTTGACCAGATCCTTGACTTGGAAGGGATTGAGCCTTTATAGAATCTTAATTCCTGGAACTAGGGCCACGTTTTACATGGTTACCTTTAGAAACCACTGATGTGGCCAGGGAAAAATGCTGATATTGACAAGATGCATTATCTTGTCCATCTGATTACTATGAGCTTCTGCCTCATATAAGCTCTATGGAGGGCATTAATGAGGATATAAATATGATTTGTGCCCAACATTCTGAGTATACCTCTTTCCAGACCTAATAACCAATTTCTCAATTCTTTGCAAGTCTCTGATCAGCTGAGAAACTATTAGCTACTGCCCATAGTGAATAAGATTGCTACCTCAAGCTATTTTTTCTTCTACATGAAGTGAAAAACCAGATATACCACCTCCAGTTATGCTCACTAGGAGGACCTCCTTTGACTATTTTCTGGACCAATTGAGGGATGATGGTAATCTAGTGACTGTCCATTTTTGGATGGTACCAGCATCCTGGGAAGATCTATGGTGAATTAGACCCAGTATGCTCTCCTTATATTAACTTGTCACAGGTGACTCCCTATTAAAGGTGAAAGTATGAGATGAAACATAGTCCATGTAGAATAAGTAGGTGTTGAAGGAGTCTCAGCCGTCTTGACATGCAGCTTACCTCGATATTTTGGACCTTCTCAGACCCATTCTCATACATACCAAGTATTCTATATTGCAATGATGCTTTATACTCTCAATTTTATGGTTTAATAGATTAAAGAAAACCCTGGTGAGCTCAAAATCACATAGCACTTAGTACCTTATTGTAAAGCATAAAGTCTCTCCCAGGGCCCAGTAGCTAGCTGGGAACGAATGTTCAAATGGAGAATAGTTTGGACAGATGAAGTCTGTGCTGTGATCCTCCTATTGGGACTCTTTATGAACTACATCCTGCATTATGTTGTCTGCCACAGACATGTCCAATACTGTTGGGACTGTTGGGCCATACAGCCCAAGTAGTAGGGCAGCTTGACCACATTGTGGACCTCTTGGAGTATGGTAGCCTTATTAGGTCACCTAGTAAATAAATTGGAGCACCATGCCCAAATGTGGCATGTTTTACCTCCCAAATCCATAGACGCTAAGTGTTGTGTGTCTTCAAGGTGAATGATATAAACTACAGTAGCTTGTCTCTCACTTTAGAAGGCTACCCCCAAATATTTATAAACTTCGGCTACTCAGCAAACCCCTAACTTTTAAAAGTGTTTATCTCCCTCCTTTCAGAGTGAATTTGTCCCATTAAGTTATCCAGGAAGTTGTTATGTTCTGCTCACCAGTATAATGAACAAGATTGGTGTTCTGTGGGAACTGAGATGTGCAAGCCCCTAGGGACAAGATCAGAAGATGTTACATAACTCTGAGAGGAAGCTGTAAAGATACATTATTCTCTCCATGTAAATGCAAACTGTTTCTCTTTTTCGCTTACTGGCTGGGATGAGAAAGAGCACATTTGCCTGGTCAGTAGCAGCATATCAGGTGCCAGGGGCTGAGTTGATTTGCTCCATTAAAGAAAGCTTAGCTGCAATTTGTGTCATTACCTGACCTTCATCACTTCAATGTTCCATTATGCCCAGTGAACTAAGGAACCAATTCCATCACCTTTCCCCATTGTCACCTCCAGTCTATAAAGGACAGCCACCACAGAGTTCATCAAGAACTCTGCTCATCCCCTGATTTCTTAGTGACTTAATTAAGAATGTATCTTTTGGGGCATCCTGGAAGTTACAGCTAGTGGGGGGCTGACTAGATTGCACCTAATACACACAAGCACATACATTCCCCAGAGCCTTTAGAAATCCTTTTTCTACAGTGTACAGAAAAGTTCAGGCATTTTGTAACTGTAGAACTTTGGTTGAGGTCAGGCTTTGATAAGTCAACCTAACAGACTATGAACATCATTTCTAGGCACTCAAGCCAACATATTAAATCCATAATCCCAAGTAAGTGTGGCCATATCAATAAATTCAGCCTGATTAACTCTATATCTAAAGACTTTAGAACCCACTCTCACACATGCTTTTGAAGCTCCTGTCAATATAAATTGGAAAATTTTTGTAACTCTTGGTTTATAAGACATCTCCTCCTGGAGTAGACCTTGAACCTCTCTGTCTGGACTTCTCAGAGCTACAACTCTCAATGTGGCTGTAGGCCATGAGAAACAGGGGGGACCCCTAGGGAGAATCAGCATAAATGTGCAAAGTAAATGCACCAGGTGCAGTCATTGAAAGAGAAGAACAAACAAACAAATTTTTAGTGGGGAAAAATATATATAAAGACTGGAAATGCAATTTTAGTGAATATTAGAAGGACAAGGATTTTCCTTCACTCTGTATATTTTTCTGCCTACCTGATCCCTCCAGAATTTGGCATCCTGAAGAAGTAAGTAATGACATAAGGTTCTTTGCATGAAACTAATAAGACCAGTTGATAATAGAGGTTTTTGTTGACCAAGACTTAGACTGGAATGTCATGCCTAAATGAGACATGCTTGGGCTCTGGTTGTTACCAAAAATCCCTGAGGAACCAAGGGTGACCTTAGAAGGTAACAAAAGCCCATGAGAAAAAAGGCCTGGTACCTAGGTTGGATGTGCGGTCCATGGCGATCTCTCCAGGGAAGGAATGAAGGTTGCTTTCCTGAAAGATGGCTAGAAGCAACCTTAAGGCACAATGGAAAACCTGAAGGACTTGTAAAAGACAGGTGTTTAGAGGCAAGGCTGAATGGCAGGTATGTGGCTCAGCTTCCGTGCCCTGAAGGGCAGACTGAAAGTTACCCTAAATGTTCCTTGTGTAAGTTCCAGCAAAGCAAAACTAAAGATCATAAGTGATCATTTGCTGCTCTTGTTGTGTTTATGCAAATGAACAAGGTAAATTAAAAATGAACCTAATGCAGTCCCTTTAATGACAAGGAGGGTAATCTTAGGGAGAAAAATCGTGATTAAAAAAAAATCACAATGCTCGGTGGTAGACTATAAAGTAGTGCAGCTAACCATCTTTAAAGTTTCTGTTCATTTGAAGTTTTCTTTCATTTGTAAGTTAAACTATGTCTGTGGCATCATCAAAGATGCTTAATTTACAGGCATGAAGAATGTCAAATGCCTTGCAACTGGATGTCTTTCCAATAAGACAGTCTTACAGATTTAGAGACTGGTTTATGGGTTAGGTTGCATAAATTAACATGTGTTTTCTGTTTTCAAAAGGCATAAGCCTAGGATCTTATTACCTGAGTGATTGTACGTATAGGCCTCACTTAATCCTGTCTGCATCGCTACCTCCTGAGACTCAACGGTTTTGCTGAACCAAATGGCTGGGTTGGTGAAAAATGGGGTGGTCTTTGGGCTCCACCTTAAAATTGGTTTCTCTTTTCTATCCTAATGGCTTGGACAGAAAGGACCCAGAGGTCTGAGAGGGGGGAAACCTAAAATATTTCCCTCAGCCCGAGCTAAGTATAATGGGCAAAAGACTTTTGGACAGGTATGACGTGCCTGGCACACCTTCCTCCAAAGAAACCCTTCTTTTTTCCCTAATGGGAGACATTGAAAAATTAATACCTGCCTTTTGTCATCTAGTGGTTATGGACTGAATGATGACTTTTAACCGTGTTGCCAAATACGTTGTCCCCAGAATACAACAAGGATGCCAGCCTGTTAAACCAAGCACTCCGTTATCCAGGGACAGCCAACTGACCTGGAGTCTGCAAGATCCTTCCCCATGTGGGAAGGCCACCCTCACCTCCACAGCCTGACTCATATTAGGGAATTCTGGACCCAAGGGTAGATAGGATGATAACCATGTCCAGCTTGAAGCAGCTAGAGGAGCAGGAGACCATCGCCCATTGTCCTCTATAAGATTATAAAGGGTTTCAAGTCGGGGGGGGTTGTTATTTTTTTATAATAATTTAAAAAACAATAATAATATAGGAAAGGGAGAAACCAGAGAGCTTGTATGCATGACCCATGGGCATGGACTGGCGGGATGGGGGGCATTGCTGGGGGAGAGGTGTGCTGGGCAGAGGGGAGCAAAAGGGAAAAAATGGAACTATTGTGACAATATAATCAATAAAATATAGCTAAAAAAAATGGGGAGGAAGGGCTTCCTTCCACCAATAGGGATATTTGAAGGTTTAAGGTTCTCAGTCTTACCATATCAGCCCAAATATCCCCATTCCAGGTCTCAGGGTTCCACTTCTTCCCCACTAGTGCCCTTACCTTAGTGCACAAGACCTGACAGAGTTAAGTATTTGGTTGCACTTCAGGCACTGTAATTCTGTGACCCTTGCAATCAGCTCCTGGGTTGCTCCCAACTCACCCTGCAACTACAGAAGATGAAGGACTACTTCATGAAGATGTTGTGATTCTCTGCACATGTTATTTTTAAAAATTTAAATAACTTTATTGAAGTATGGTTGATGTACATTAAACACATATTTAAACTGTACAACCTAAATTGTTTTAACATAGGAGGGAGGACACCCCCTCCAAATGGAATTATCTTCTGGAGGGCAGGCCCTTTGTGGTACAGGCTTCCCCCACTAGATGAGTGTCCTAGGAACCCATCTGTATCAGTGTACCATGTAATGTTGTTGTGAGAAGCTGTATTCAGCTTCAGTGAATTTTTTTTTGAAGACTCTTTCAACATGTTTGCCCATTTCATGATGGGTGATTTACGAGTACACCTGCCCACACCTCACTGAGTATTCAGTTTTTGATCAAAAATGGCATGACGCCCATGCTGCATCCTTCTTATTCACCCGATTGCTCTCCCCCTCAGTGACATTTTTTTTGTTTCTCTGGATGAAAAAAGTCCTTAAAGGGAAACATTTTTGCTGATGTGGAAGAGGTGAAACAAAAAATGGCAGATGCACTAAAAGATATCAAAATTGATGAATTCAAAAACTGTTTTGAGCAGTGGAAAAAACAACTAAATAAGTGTATTGCATCCAACAGAGAGTACTTTGAAGGTGACTGGGGTTTAAACATGTACGAATAAATACACAATTTTTTATAAGTAAATTCTGTTTTCGGGTCCCCCCTCATACATATACACTTATAAATCTATCACCACAATAAAAAAAATGAATACATCATCAACCCCCAAAGTTCCTTGTGTGCCTTAGTAATCCTTCTCTCCCTCCTTCCTCCCATCTTTATCTCCAAACAACCATTGATCTGCTTTATTTCACTCTAGATTCATTTGTATTTTCTAGAATTTTGTGTAATGAGATCATGTAGTGTGCTCTCATTTTTTGACTGGTTTCATCATTCAGCAGCATTGCTTTGAGATTCATCCATGTGACTGTGGATATCAATAGTTCAGTCCTTTGTACTGCTGAGTAGTATTCCTTTGTGTAGGTATATCACAATTATTTATCCAGTGACATTTGGGTTGATGGATATATGGGTTGTTTCTGGTTTTTGGATATTTTAAATAAAGCTGTTATGAGCAATCATACAATCTTTCTGTGGACATAAGTTTTATTTCTCTTTGATAAATACTTAAGGAGTGAAAGAGCTAAGCTGAATGGTGATATAACCTACAATTTAATTTGTAAGATACTACTAACTTGTAACAAAACTGCCTGTTTTCCAAAGTGGATGTACCATTTGCAGTTGCTCTTTATATATGCAGACCACTTTAGCCATTTCAGTGGGAATGTAGAATCTCATTATAGTTTTAGCTTGCACTTTCTTAGTGACTAATAATGATCATCATTAGTTCATTTGTGCTTATTTGCTATCCATATGTCTTCATTGTCAGTGTTTGTTTAAATCTTTGCCCATTTTTAAATTAGGTTGTATTCTTATCATTGAGTTTTGAGAGTTTAAACAATATTCTAGATACAAGTCTTTTATCATATATATTTTTTGCAAATGTTTTCTTCCTGCTTGTGGCTGGTGTTTTTATTTGTATATATATTTTCACATCTGTAATATTGTTTTGTGATATATCTCCTTGGGCAAGGGAAACGAAAGGAAAATAACAAATGGGACTACATTAAACTAAAAAGTTTTTGCATAGCAAAGGAAATCATCAACAAAATAAAAAGACAACACACAGAATGTAAAAACATATACACTGATATACCTGATAAGGGGTTAATATCCAAAATTTATAAAGTACTTAAAAAACTCAACACCAAATAAACATACAACCCAATTTTTAAAAGTGGACAAAGGACCTGAATAGACACTCTTCAAAAAGGACATACAGATGGCCAATAGATAAATGAAAAAATGCTCAACATCACTAATCATAAGAGAAATGCAAATTCAAAGCACAATGAGATACCATCTCATACATGTCAGAATGGCTATCATCAATAAATCAACAAACAACAAGTGCTGGCGAGGATGTGAAGGGGGAACACTTTTGCACAGTTAGTGGGAATGCAGACTAGTGGAAAACAGTGTGGATAGACCTCAAAAAAATAAAAATGGATCTCCATTTTTACCTAGTGATCCCACTTCTGGGAATATATCCAAAGGAACCAAAAACACTAATTCAAAAGAGCATAAGCACCCCTGTGTTCCTTGCAACATTATTTACAATCACCAAGATATGGAAGCAGCCCAAATGGCTAAAACAACTATGGGACTTCTGGCCAAGATGGAGGCCTAGACTGACACACTTTGTCTCCCTCCACAACTAAGAATGAATACATCCACTGCAAAACCAGAAATAACCAGAAGTTCCAGAAAATAAAGCTACATGGATGAAGTTATCAAGAAGTGGTGCTCGTCCAGACGGGTAAGAGGGGCAAAGCCAGGGCGGAGAGGTCAAGCTGTGCTGGCCGCAGCAGCTGCGGCAACGGCAGTGGGACGGCAGTAAGCACAGACATCCATATTTAAAAAGAGGCGAGAAACACCTGGGGAGCACCCCTGGCTGCAGACTATACCCGTCAGCTTGTGATTCCAATGCCAGGGAAGGCAGACCCCCATTGCCTCAGACTGCAAAGGCTGGAAGGGATGGGGACAGAGGAAGAAGCTCCCGGTCTCTCAGTGGAGAGTAAACAGCAAGAGTCCATCTTGGACCTCCACCCCCACACAAAACGCCACAGCATGGTGAGAAGGGTCACCTGGTAGTGACGAGTGCATGGGGCTCTGCCCCCAATAGTGTAGGAGGTGTGACAGCCTCGCCCAGGAAACAACGGGAAACACAAAACTGTCAGGATGGCAGGGATCATGATAGAGATCCCAGTCACCCAGCTGACCAGGCAGCAAATAAATTGCTTTGGGTAGTATGGACATTTTAATGATGTTAATGCTTCCTATCCATGAACATGGTATGTGCTTCCACTTATTTGTATCTTCTTCAATTTCTTTCTTCAGTGTCTTATAATTTTTCATGTATAGGTCTTTTAGAACATAGGTTAGGTTTATTCCTAGATATTTTGTTCTTTTTGTAGCAATTGTGAATGGGATTGTTTTCTTAATTTATCTGTCTGTTAGTTTGTTATTGGCACATAAAAATGCAACTGATTTCTGGATATTAATTTTATTTTGGATATTAATTTTGTATTCTCTTACTTTGATGAATTAATTTATCAGTTCTAGTAGTTTCTTGGTGAACTCTTTGGAGTTCTCTAGTACAGTATCATGTTATCTGCAAACAAAGAGAGCTTTACTTCTTCTTTTCCAATGTGGATGCCTTTTATTTCTTCTTCTTGTCTCATTGCTGTGGCTAGAAATTCCAGTACTGTGATTTAAGAGAGGTTTTGTTTCTGATCTTAAGGGCTATGCGTGCATTTTTTGACTGTTGAGTATGATGCAGGCAGCAGGTTTGTCATATATGGCCTTTATTATGTTCATTTATGTTCCCTATATTCCCACATTGCTGAGCGTTTTGACCATAAATGGGTGTTGGATTTTATCAAAAGCTTTTTATGCATCTATTGATGTGATCAAGTGGTTTTTATCCTTCATTTTGTTTATGTGGTGAATCACATTTACTGATTTGTGAATGTTGTAAAGGGAACAATTCAACAATACTAGGATATAACCCTAGTAAACATTTACGCACCCAACATAGGAAAACCTAAATATGTAAAGCAAATCTTGATGTACATAAAAGGAAAGATAAACAGAAATATAGTCATAGTTGTGGATTTTAATATCCCTTTGACTTCAGTGGATAGATCTTCCAGGAAGAAAATCAATAAGGAGACAGTGGCCTTAAATGTACACCAGATCAAATGGATTTAGTTGATATCTTCAGAGCATTTCACTCCAAAGCACAATATACATATTTTTCAAGTGCACATGGAATGTTTTCTAGGATAGACCACATATTGGGACACAAAAGAAGTCTCCATAAGTTTAAGAAGATTGAAATTATGTCAAGCATCTTCTTTGACCATAATGCTATGAAACTAGAAATAAATCACAAGGACGCTGAAAACACACAAAGAAGTGGAGGCTAAATAACGTGTGAATGGGTCAACAATGAGATCAATGAATAAATCAAAAGATAACTTGAAACAGTCCAAAATCTGTGGGACACTGGGATAGCAATCCTAAGAGGAAAATTCATAGCATTACAGGTGTATCTTAAAAAAAAACAAACAACAAGAAAAAGTTCAAATAAACAATCTAAATCACACTTAAAGAAACTTAAAAAGAGTAACAAACAAAGCCCAAAGTAAGTAGAGGGAAGGAAATAATAAATATTAGAGAAGAAGGAGATGAATTAAAGTTAAAAAAAAAAGATACAAAAGATCAATGAATCCCAGAGCTAGCTCTTCGAAAAGATAAACAAGATTGACAAACCTTTAACTAGACTCATCAAGAAAAAAAGAAAAGGGACCCAAATAAATAAAATCAGAAATGAAAGAGGAAAAATAACAACTGACACCAAAGAAATACAAAGTGTTGTAAGAAAATATTATGTACAATTGTATGCCAACAAACTGGACAACCTGGACAAAATGGATAAATTCCTAGAAATATAGAAACTTCCAAATATAAATCAGGAAGAATCAGAGAATCTGAATAGACAGATTACACCTAGTGAAATTGAAAAGTAATCAAAAAGCTACCAACCAGCAAATGCCCTGTGCCAGATGGCTTCACAGGTGAATTTTACCTAACAACCCAAGAAGAACTAACACCTTTCCTTCTCAAAACATTCAAAAGGCGGGAAGGCTCCCAAACTCATTTTACAAGGCCAGTATTATCTTAATTCCAAAACCAGACACAGACACTACAAAGAAAGAAAATTAAAGCCCAATATCCCTAGTGAACATAGATGCTAAAATCCTCAACAAAATATTAGCAAACTGAATATAGCAGTGCATCAGAAAGATCATACAGCATGATCTATGTATTTTTAAAAATATGACTGTAACCTTACATTTTCTTTTAAAAATAACATAGAGCTATTTTAGTAGTAATAGAAAAAAATTATACTTAAAATACTTGGACTTCTGGTGAAGACAGAGGCATAGATAGACATGCGTTGCTTCCTTGGGTGACCAGAAAGAATTACAACTATATCTCAAAACAAGTAACAACAAGAACTATTAGAAAATCAAGTTGTATAGGGTTGACAACCAAGGATTTAAAGAAGCCACATTCATCCAGATGGGTAGGAAGGGCAGAATCACAGAGAGGCATGGAGACGCAGTGTAGCATGGAGAGGTGGAAGTGGCAGTGGAATGGGCAGTTCCACACTCATGTGAGGTGGATCAAAATCAGTAGGGATGCCTTGGATTTGTAAGTGATCCCAGCCCCAGGCCAGACTGCACAGCCCAGCGTTCCAGAGAAGGAAAGATAGATCCCCATAACTTCTGGCTGTAAAAACCAGTGGGGGCTGGGATTGTGGAAGAAACTTCCATATTTTCAGGAGTTTAAAGGGCCCGAATGGACTTAGAATGTACACAAACCCACCCACTCTGGGATTCACTACCAGGGCAACAGCTGGAAGGGCACCAGTTGCATACGGGAAGTGGGTGAAGTGACTGGAAAGGGGGCAAGTGCCAGGCAGATGTCCAGAAGCCAGGCAGTGGCATTGTCTCCTCTCTGAGCCCTCTCCCCACACAGAGCCTCAAAGTGGTGAAGTGGGTTGCCCCACTCATGCGATTACATAAGGCTCTGCTCCACACAATTTATAGGTGCCTTTTCTAAGACAGGGAGTCAAAGTTGTCCTACCTAACACACAGAAACAAACACAGGGAGGCTGCTGAATTGAGGAGACAACGAAATATGGCTCAAATGAAAGAACAGAACAAAACCCCAGAAAAAGAACTAAATGAAGTGGATAGGTCAACCTATCAGATGCAGAGAGTTCAAAACACTGGTGATCAGAATGCTCAAAGAATTCATTGAATATGGCAAAACATAAGGGAATAAATGAAGGTTATACTAAGTGAAATAAAGAAAAATATATAGGAAACCAACAGTGGAGAGGATGAAGCAGAGAATCAGATGAATGAGTTGGAACACAAGGCAGGAAAAAGCATTCACTCATAACAGCTGAAAGAAAAAAAATAATTCAAAAAATGAGGTTAGTCTTAGGAATTTCTGGGACATCTTTAAACATACCAACATATGAATCATAGGGGTGCCAGGAGGAGAAGAGGAAGAGCAAGAAATTGAAAACTTATTTGAAAAAGTAATGAAAGAAAACTTTCCTGATTTGGCAAAGGAAATAAACATACAAGTCCAGGAAGCACTGAGATTCCCAAACAAGTTGAACCCAAAAAGGAGCACATCAAAACACATCACAATTAAAATGCCAAAGGTTAAAATAAAGAGAGACTCTTAAAAGCAATAAGAGAAAAGCAGAGAGTTACTGACAAAGGCATTCCCATGGGACTATCAGCTGATTTCTCAAAAGAAACTCTGCAGGCAAGAAGGGAACAGGCAAGAAGTATTCAAATTAATGAAAAGCAAGGACCTACAATCAAGATTACCCTATCCAGCAAAGCTGTCATTTATAATGGAAGGGCAGATAAAGTGCTTCTCAGACAAGGTAAAACTAAAGGAGTTCATCATCACCAAGCTATTATTACATGAAGTGTTAAAGGGACACATTTAAGAAAAAGAAGAAAATCAAAACTATGAACATTAAAAAGGCAACAAATTCACAACTATCAATAACTGAATCTAAAAAACAACAAACTAAGCAAACAACCAGAACAGGAACAGAATCATAGATATGGAGATCATTTGCAGGGTTCTTAGCTGGGTGGGGGAAGGGGGAGAATGGAGGAAAAGATGCAGGGATTAAGAAGCATAATTGGTAGGTACAAAATAGATAGGGGGAATGTCAAGAATAGCACAGGAAATGGAGAAACCAATGAACTTATATGCATAACTTATGAACGTGAACTAAGGGGGAGATTTCTAGAGGGAAGGGTGGTACCTGGCAGAGGGGGGCAAAGGGGGAAAATTGAGAAACTGTAATAGCATAATCAATAAAACATTTTAAAAGAAATGACAAAAATCTTTAAAATACTATACACTTCTTTAGTAAGTCTTTCATCAACTTACATTTGCCTCATCCATTCTATTTTTCTAAGTTTTCTTCTCTTTTCCATATCTTGTCTTCTCTTCAGTTTAGAGAAATGAAATTTGCATTCCTTTTTGTCTCCCACCGTTACATCTTCAGTGGACATCCAAAACTTTTGAGAAATAAAAAATGAATATATAAAATTTTGAAATACTGATTATGGGGTTATCTGACTATAGACAGAACGTCTATATGCTCAATAGGAATATGCCAAAATAGAAGCAGAAAATAAGATAGACTCTTTTAAGGTATTTCTAATTTCAGCGATGAGTGAATGGCACATTGTGCCTTTGGAGGCACATGTCATAGAAAGACAGACAAAGTACTAGTGTAATGATGTTCTCAATAGTGTTTGATGAATGAATAAATGGATATACATATTCTAAGAGTGTTTTAGCTCCGAATACCAACAGACCTGACCTACTTTTAGTGCTGGTGGCTTTTGAAGATTGTAATCCTCAAGGAGTATAGGCATCCTTCAAGAACACATAAGTATCCATTATGTCCTGAGAGTTTGTGGTTTCCCCTGTATGACACTTTATCCTAACTGGCTGTCTATTTTCCTACTTCTGATTCATTCCCCTTCCCCCACCACACACACATTAAATCACAAGGAGAGTCTGCTTTTCTCCACAACACTCTTTATTTTCCACTATTAAAGAACATATTTACTGAATTATACTGAAATATCTTTATTACTAAATGTCTTTCTAACTACAAAGCAAACTACTTGAGGAGAACAATTATTCTTATTTACTGTTGTATATCTAGCATTTGGCACAATGCCTGACACATGGCCAGTTTGCAATAAAGCTTGCTGAATGAATGAATGCATTCCTTGATCATTTTCACTTTTCATACTTAGTATATTCAACATAACACATTCTATAACCTATCTATCAGAGATTAAGGATTTGATGAAGATACTTGAGGCCATATAAACAGATATGTAGAGCTTTATAGAACCAGATCATGTTAATCTACAAAATGTAAGTTTATGAATATCCTTAAGTAGAAAATGTCTCCAAAAAAGGAGATTAAACATGGGTGTCTATACAAAAGTTCCTGAATCACATATATGCATTAGGAACTATGCATATGTAAAATCATTCTGTTCAGTTAATATGAATACATGTTAAACTTCCCAACACCATAAAAATTCAAGTAATTTCCTGTTAGTCTCTTCTGTTCCAAGCTCTGTAAGAGAAAACATCATATTGTTTTCAAGAACTCCCACTTCTAGTCCAAGGATTAATATAGGATCAACAGCGCTTTCAAACTTGCTTTTATATAAAAATGGTAAATTGTTGAGTACCAGGGAGTATCTAAAATGGCTTCAATCAAAACTAAAAGTAGAAATAAATGTAAATTTAAAAAGATATATTTCTGTATCTTTTTTTCCTTCATCCTTACCTGAGGATATATTTATTGATTTTAGAGAGAGGAGAAGGGAGGGAGAGAGAGGGAGGAAAACATCAATGTGAGAGAGAAACATTGATTCATTGCCTCTCATATGTGCTTTGACTGGAGGGGACCAAACCTGCAACCCAGGAATGTGCCCCAAGCAGGAATCGAACCCACCACCTCCTGACCTATGGGATGACATTCCAAACAACTGAGCCACCCGGTCAGAGCTATTCCTGTGTTTTGAAGTTTATTAGTAACCCCAGAGTAGTTAACTTAGGCAATTTTTATCAGCTAAATTACTAGGATTTACTATTTTAAAAGATAATTATAAAATTAATTTTCAAAAAGACAAAGTAGCTTATAAATACATAGGATTCAAGATTATTAATATTTTCTCTTACTCTATCAGAAACAGGTCTCCAGCCATTGTTTTCTACACGATGATACCAGCCACTATGATCATCTTCCTGAATATTATGACTTTTAATATGAGATGCATATTTTGCTGAAAGTTTTGTGTAATCTCTAGGGCTATTAGCACACAGATCTTCAATATGTCTCTCAGTAAAAATTTTATAATATATTTTAGGTGGAAATTTAACCTGCAGATGGAAAAGTTCAAGGACCATTGTAATCTAATTACAAAATGATTTACATTCTAAAAGTTACAGCTTTTAAATGTCATGTAAATAAGCTTTAAAATTACAAATAAGAATTCATCCATACTTACACCACCTAATCTGAACCGTACATGAATGCCAGCAGCAGCATCTAGAAGCTCTGCCTATAAAAAAATTTTACTTTTCAATGTGTATATTGATTATTTATGAAGTAGATTAAGTGACTAAACTTCAAATAATTATTTTAAATTAGAAAACATTTTAAGATTTAATTTCTTATAGACATTTAATAAGTAAAAATCTTACATGAAAATTGGCAAAATAATATGAAATTAAGTTTCCTTTCTATATAATATATAAATATAAAGGTCAAATTATTTGTTATTCATAAAACTTTAAAATAAGTCCTCAAATATAAGATTTACATATTAAATATTATCTTACAGGTAAATTCAGAGGAAAATAATTATGATTGGTAAATCTTGTCCTATCTTTTACTAAATAAAAAATTGATGCTTAAATTTCTTAAGAATTATATATAATCGGTCTTCTAAATTTTAGTGCCCTGGACAAAATGGAAAAATAGGAAAAAAATATTTGGTACTCTATTAGAAGACGTTTCAACATTGTCTCCTGACAATGCAAAATTAGATGAGAAAAATAGATGTTATCTTAAATTGTTCAGTCCATAAAGTCCTAAAAATAATACTAGTTGTACATAATTTTCTCCTGAGTAAAAATTATACATACATACATACATACGGTCATAATTCAAGTATGAAAAAAGATGTGTTATAGCAGGATCTCAAAGTACATATTTATAAAATTCATGAAATATATACTTACATAAAATATATACTTTCATCTATGAGTCTGTTTGGAAAAAGTCCAGCCATTGTTAATATAACAAGAATGATTTGCATGACATCAATGTAACCTGTCAGCCAAGGAGAGTGGACTGGCATGTGCATGCATAAACAATGATGACTTCGCTGTACTAGTCAGTGGGGGCATTAGATGCCATTGAGTGAGAATGTGTACTGTGTGGCTGTCACATTCAAATGACTGAGCGAGTAGAGCAATGAATCTGCATCAAATTTTGCATTAAGCCTGAATATTCCTCTGTGGAAACTATTTGAATGATTCGGAAAGCTTCAGGGATGATGCAATGAGTGCAGTGCAAATAAAAGTATGGCACAAATGCTCCAAAGATGGTTGAGAATCTGTTGAAAGTGATCCACGTTCTGGAAGGCGTGCAACAAGCAGAACACCTGAGAATGTGTACAGACTGCAATCAAAGATCAGCAACTGACAGTGCAAGAACTAGAAGGTGATCTAGGGATTCCAAAAACTATTGTGTTTGAGATTTGGAAGCAGAATCTTGGCATGAAATGTGCCATGGCAAAATTTGTTCTGCAGCTTCTGCTCCCAGAGCAGAAGGAACATCATACTGCAACTGGGAGAACTGTGTGAGGTCCCAAGGTGCCTACTTTGAAGAGGACTGAGACGTCATTGTACTATGTACAATGTTTCTTATAACTTGTAACTTCCTCAGTAAATGTCTATTTTTTCATAGTACATAGCTGGATACTTTCTGAACAGGCCACACACATATATACGTGTGTGTATATATGTGTATATATGTATATACCCTTTTTCTACTAACATAGGTGAATCTTAAATGTACAGCTCCGCGAAGTTTTACCCTTCCTGTTTTAGTCAGTTAGGAGGGGCTGACAGATCAATCCAATCAGAGATTGAGCTTGGTAAAGACTGAATTGCAGTTTTAGTAATCCATATCTAGGTTCTCCTCTTCTAAGTTTTCCTGTTTCTCAGATGTATTCTCCTCAACTATGACAGACTATGTGAAACTCAGTCATATTCTTTGGAAGATTTGAGCTTACTTCTTTATTCTTCTACCATATATAGGCTCAAATAAAGGTGGGGGTTTGTATATTTGAGGTAGTTCCATTCCCTCTAGTATGACTTTGTTTTTTAAGTTTATGAGAGATTTCATTTACTGTAACAGTGTTATTTGAAGTGGACTTAAAGCCCTGACTGGTGTGGCTCCATGGGTTGGGTGTCATCTCACAAACTGAAAAATCGCCAGTTTAATTCCTGGTTAGGGCACACACCTGGGTTGAGGGCCAGGTTCCTAGTTGGGACCTGTAAGAGGCAACTGATTGATGTTATTCTTGCACATCAATGTTTCTCTCCCTCTCTTTCTCCCTACCTTCCTCCTCTCTAAAATAAATAAATAAAATCTAAAAAAAGGTTGACTTAGATTAGTTGTAAATTGGTTCACTGAAAATCCTAAGGCAATCAAAAAAAGTTAAAAAGAAGTATAATTTATATACTAAGGGAGAAGAGGAAATATAATAATATAAAATGCTCAATTAAAACCAGAGAAAGCACAAAAAGGGTGCAAGACAAAGTAAGGAGAGAGGGAGAGAGAGAGAGAGAGAGAGAGAGAGAGAGAGAGAGAGAGAGAGAGAGAGAGAGAGAGAACAAAGACAACAAATACCCTTAGGCAATACTGTTAGGAAATGGTTAACAAGTTAGATCAAACTATATCAGTAATCACCTTAATTATCAATGGTCTGAATATACCAATTAAAAGACAGAGACTGTCAGATAAATAAAAAATAAGACCAAACTATATGTTGTTTACAAAAACCCACTTTAAATATAAAGACAGATTGGTTAAAAGCAATGGGATGGAGAAAGATATAGCACTTTAACACTAATCAAATGAAAGCTGGGCAGCTATCTTAATTTCAGACAAAGCTGAACTCAGAGGAAGGAAAATTATCAGAAATAAAGAGGAACATTACTTGATGATAAAGTGGTCAATTTTCTAAGAAGGCATGAGAGCAATCCCTAATGTGTATATGCCTAACAACAGAGTGTCAAAATATGTAAGGCAAAAACTAATAGAACTGCAAGGACAACTAGAGGAATCACCATCAGTAATTGACAGACTAGCAGACAGAAAATCAATAAGGCCATAATTGGACATAAACAGCACCATCAATAACTGGATCTCACTAACGTTTATTGAACACTTCATCCAACAATAGCAGAATATACATTCTTCTCAGTCCCACATGAAACATTTACCAAGATAGAACTCTGGGCCATAAAACACAACTTAACAAGTGTAAAAGGACAGAAATGATACAAAGTATGCTCCCAGGCCCCAAGGGAATTAAACTAGAAATCAATAGCAGAAGGACAGTGGAAAGTCCCAAAACTTGGAAATTAAACAACACACCTCTAAATAACAAATGGGTTAAATAAAAAGTCTCAAGATTTTACATTTTAAAATATTTTAAAATAAATGAAAAGAAACTACAACTTACCAAATTTGTGAGATGCAGCATAGTGCTTAGAGGACAATATACAGCATTGAATGCATATATTAGAAAACAAAGATCTGAAATCAATAATCTAAGCTTCCACCTTAAGAAACTAGAAAAAGAAAATGAATTAAGTCAAAAGTAGGGAGAAGACATGAGATGAAAAATAGAACAGAAATCAGTGAAATTGAAAAGAGAAAATGAAATAAACTAAAAGCTGGTTCCTTGAAAAGATCAGTAAAATCAACAAACTTCTGGCCACACTAAGAATCTGGTTAATGGTTACACAAGGGTTTGCTTGTAATGACTCACTGAGTTATAAATTTATGTATAAGAAATTTTTATATGTGTTTAATACTTCAATAAGTTTTTAAAAGGAACAAATACAATCACATTGAGTTTATAAAGTAGCTTCACAATTTTAAGAAAGAAAAAATGATGCTGTATCAAAAAATAATATTCTTGCCCTGGCTGGCATGGCCTAGTTGGTTGGGCATCATCCTGCAAAGTGAAAGGTCACTGGTTCCAATCCCAGTCAGGGCACAGGCCTAGGTTGTGAACCAGATCCCCAGTTGAGGTGCATGCGAGAGGCAATCAATTGATGTTTCTCTCATACATCAATATTTTCCTCCCTCTCTTTCTCCCTCCCTTTCCCCACTCTAAAAATAAATAAATAAAATCTAAAAGAAAATTTTAAAAAATAATGTTCTTACCTCCTTAGGATTAATAAATCTTACTATCTGCTGTGGTTTCCCTTGTCTTCTTATGTTAATCAAACTTTTAAAGTGTTGGAATATAGTGACATTCTAAAGGTTCAAACACATAAAATTTTATGGTCAAAACTGGGAAAAATGAGAAAAAAATCATAAAATAGATATTATATATGAAAACTAGGTTTTAGAATATTATCCACTCAGGGTTTCCTTTGACAAGCCAAGGAATGTTGGTATTATTCTCACAAAGAGTTTTACCCTTAAGTTTGTAATTGTATCACTAGCAATTATAAATAGAACATCCAGAACTTTGGTTGGGTCACTTCTGTATACTCCAGACTAATCTAGGAGAAAGATAAAATACAGCCTAGTGATTAAGAATATCGACTACGGCATAATATGGTCAGGTTCAACTGTTAGTACTTACCAGCTGTATGACCCTGGACAAGTTGCTTAACCTCTCTGCTCAGCTTCATGTCTAAAATACAGGAATGATAGTAGCTATCTCATACAGCTATGGTTCAAAATGAGTGCGTTAATAGTTGTAAAGCACTCAGAACAACTCCTGGTACAAGAAAGCACTCAATAAATATTATCTATTATTATCAATACAGAATCCTTTTCATTCCTGTAAGTAATTCCACTGATTTACAAACCCTATCTACTTTTCATATTAGTGCAAATTTAGTCAAAAAGTTCTCCAAACATGGAAAACAATTTCTTTGGTAACCTTCTCCTCATACCCTATTTCATCAAAAAAAAAAAAAATCCTAAATAACTCTTGGTAAACTCCCTCTCCCCAGCTTGCTTATGTTAAGACAAATCAGCACCAATATCACAATCTGAGGTGCCATTGCAATTGCTTGTGGAAGATGATGCAGCCACCATCAACACAGATAATATGCATTCTGAAAAAAGATATACTTTCCCCTAAATAAAACCCAAAATTGAGCATTAAAAAATATGGTGATTTAAAATCTGGATAGGATCTTCTAAATATGTAGATTACTGTATCAGACCACCCACAAACTTAGTGACTTAAAGCAACAACTGCTTTCTGTGGGTTGACAGGGAACTTCTACTGGTCTTGCTTGGACTCAGGTACATGGCTGTAGTCAGCTGCCAGATCAGCTGGAGCTGGGTGATTTAATATGGTCTCACATACATACGTGGGACTTCAGCTTGGAATGTTAGAACATCTGGGGTGGTTTGGCCTCTCTCTCTACATATACTTCCAGTGTGCATTTCTTCACAGCATGGAGGTTTCAAAGTACCAAAGAGAGAGAAAGTAGAAGTTGCAAGGCTTCTTAAGGCCTTAGATTGTAAGTCATATAGTATCGTTTATTCTGTATTCTATTGATCAAAGTCAAGCCCTAGCAGGCCTCAAGAGGTGAAATTCAAAGTGTGACCTATAGGAAATTCCACATATACTTTGACTTCACTCAGAGGTGGCCCTAAAGGACAGGAATGAAGACAAATTCTTCCAAGGGACAGGACCTCAAGTAGCATAAATGGCTGTATATTGTACCTGGAAAGAAAGATGACCAGAGGTACAGATCTACAGATGTGCAGTGACTGATGGTTTGGCTGGGTGGTCAGGAATTTGGAAAAAAATGGTTAGAAGATTGGTGACAAGAAGGAATGGAAAAGAGGTCAAACCACTCACCTCCAAATATACACCAAGTGCATTTGTGTCCCATGTGGATGCTCACCAAACAGCAATCTCAGCAAAGCAGAACTTTAATAATTATGCAGACAAAGTGACTAGTTCTTTGGAGTCAGTCAGTCATTGTTCCTAGCCATTGCTCTCATTGCCCAATGGGCTCATGAACAACGTGACCATAAGGCAAAAATGTAGGTTATTCATGGGCTCAGTAACATGGATGTCTACTCACTATCTCTGGCCACTGCCACTACTGAGTGTCCACTTTGCCACAAGAGAGACTAACACTGAGCCCCTGATATGACATCATTCCTTGGGGTCATTAGCCAGCTTCCATGTGGCACATCGACTAGTTCCACCACAGAAGGGGCAACACTTTATTCTCACTGGAAGTGATACTTTTCCCTTTTGTGTGCACACAAAAACCACCATCTGGAGACTTTCAAAATGCCACCTTCATTGTCATAGTTCCCCATAACATTGCTTCTGATCAGAGAAATTGCTTCACAGCAAATATAGTACATCAGTGGGCCCATACTTAATGAAAGTCACTGATATTACCTTATTTCCTGTCACCCTAAACCAGTGATTTTCAATCAGTGTGCTATAGCACTCTGCTGTGCTGCAAGAATTTTTAAAACATGCAATACCTGATTATTTAGTCAGGTGCACTGACCTCTTTCCCCTTAGATTATCAAAAAAATGACAACAACCAACATAACAGCTGTCTAGTATGAATGAATCAAAATTATACCTATTGTTGTCAGATCTGAAAAATATATTTTTGGTGTGCTGCAGAATTTCAGCTATTAGTTTATGTGCCCCATGAGAAGAAAAATGTTGAAAAGCACTGCCCTAAACCAACTGACCTGAAAGAATGTTGGAATGGCATTTTACAGACTCCGTTACAGTTAGAGTTTCAGAGATAAACTTTTCAGATTAGAGTGATGTCCACCATGTTATAGTATATGATCTGAATCAATAACCAACATATGCTGTAATTTCTCCCACAGCCAGCACTTACGAGGCTGAGAATCAAGGGGTGGAAATAAAAATGGCTTCCTCTCAATTTTACCCCTAATGATCCACTAGTGAAAATTTTGCTTCCTCTCTTGTACCTTTGGGCTCTGTACATAAAAGCATTAGTACCACAGAAGAAATGCTTCACCAAGGTGCACACTAATAGTTATATAAACTTGTAATTCAATGAACTTCTTTAAGAGGATTATTCTGAATTCTTTGTCAGACGGTTCAGAGATCTCTATTTCTTTAGGATCAGTTATTGGAGCTTTATTAGTTTCTTTTGCAGTGTCATATATTTGCAATACATATATTCAATAGGGGGCTTGTATTAAGGGTATATGAAAAATTGTTCCAGGTGAGTTTGAAATATAGTAGTAGAGAGGATGAAACTTGGTGTTTAGAATATTGGGAGGATATGTGAGGAAAAGGGTAGGGATATATATAACCTCAACATATATAAGCTGTCAAATAATCCTATGTTAGCATGATGGAACAAAAAATAAAATTTTAAATATTCTTTTTTAAAAAGATTTTACTCATTTATTTTTAGAGTGAGAGGAGGGAAGGGAGGAGAGGGCCAGAAACATTGAGGTGAGAGAGAAACATTACTATGTTTCCTCTCGTATGTGATTGGTGGCCTCTCGATAGGTTGCCTCTTGTATGCGCCCCAACTGGGAGGACCAGTGCAACCCAGGCATGTGCCCTGACCAGGAATTGAACCAGCAACCTTTCACTATGCAGAACAACACCCAACCAACTGAGCTGCACTGGTCAAGGCAGTTTAAATATTTTTTAAAGCAATAAGGTAACAAGTAGAGGAACTGAAAAATAATAATTTATGATACCAGCAAGGGAGATAAGCAGGGTTGTAAAAGATAAGTAAGATAAATACCCTACCTTTTCAGAAAGTCAATAGATCACTTCTAAAGTTGATAAATAAAAAATAATTATACAAGCATATTATTTAGAAGCATGAAACTAACTAATAGAAGATCCAAAATTTAGTTTTGGTGGCTGCTTTTAGGGTTTGAAGGTGAAAAAAGAGTGAGGTGGCATAAAAGACTTGCTTTTTGGTATACGCTTTAGATTGTTTTACTTATATTAAAGAAATATATTACTTTGATAAAAAATTTTAAAATTATAGGAAAACCTACATTTACATTACTATCATATGCAAATTATTCACCTATAAGACCATGTAATATGCTAAAACTATGTGCATCCTTATTTAGAAGTCACCCATTGGGATACTTGAAGTAGAATATATCTAGAATCAAGATAAAATATATTCTCTTTATATATTAGAACTATTTTAATTTGCATTATACTTGAACCATGACATTCATGGTTAGCCCTTTTTCAGAGTTTCTAACCACTTTTTAAGTCCAACTTTGCAGACATATCTTCTACATACCAGATACATCCCTCTTAGAGCCATTTACCACACTGATCTAATTTGAATTAATTGCCATTTTTAAAGTAATCCTTCAGGTTTGTTTGTTTTCTTTCTGTTTCTTTTTGTTTTTATAGCATTGTTTTTTTCATAAGTGTCAGCTGATCCTTGGTTGTCCATTAATACAGTCATGTGCCACTTAACAACAGAAATACATTTTGAAAAATGCATCATTAGGCAATTTCATCATTGTGCAAACATCATAGAGTGTACTTGCACAAACCTGGATGCACAGCACACTATACACTTAGGCTATATGGTATACCACTGTCACATATGCAGTCCATCGGTGACTTATATGGTACAAGATCATTAAAAATGAAAGTGTGTCAGTTCTTCTAGGGAGCAAGTATCCTGTGCTTTTGTATAGTCTCCTATTTTCCCACTGTTCACACTGATGAATGGGAAGATTGCCTGGGAGCTTTGTGATGTGAATGGAATAAGTTAATCAATAGGCTTTCTTACAGAGGGGTGGTCAAATAGCCAGGGTGACTCTCAAGTACTAAAATTAAGAGGGTTTTTATGTGGAGTGTCAAGTCCATGCTAGAAATAGCTTTACCAGATAGCTCATTTAATGTTTTGTTTTTTTTTAGAAATAAGCCTGCAGGGTTTTTTCTCTCTCTTAATGTTATATATCCCATCTACCGACAGATTTTTGACTAATGTTAAATATCTATCTACCTGCAGGTTTTGGTCTTCAAGTGAGAGTGGAGACACATGGTACAGTTGTTCCATGTATAGACCTTCAATCAGCCCCCAGGTCTCCACTCATTTTCTTCCAAGCCTTTTAAATTGCCAACTCCTAACTGATATTCTTTCTAGGGTCCCAATGGCAAACCAGCTCTCTCACTGGAGCCCCTTTGAAGTGTACCTAGGTAAATTTTCTACACAGTTTGTTTAACAGGATGCTACAATCTGTTTTGGTTTTCCATAAATGAGATAAAATTTACTTGATCACAAACTCCTTTCTTTTATAGATTAAGTCTCGGTATGTTGTTATTTCTATGGAGTTTTGGAGGAAGAGCAAGTGAAAATGTGTGCTCAGTCTACCATCTTGTTAACACACACACACACACACACACACACACACACACACACAACTTGTTTGTTTATATACATGCTCTCTCTACTGAAGCTCCTTAAGGGCAAAGAAGTATTCTAAATTGCTAGCACAGTGCCAGGAAAATGAAGGCATGTGGCTCATTGGATTTCAATATAAGGGAAGTTACAAAGCTTAAGCCTAGGTGACAAGTATGCTCACTGAAACCATGAAAGGAACAGATTTTAAGGAAAAAGTTATTTTAGTGTTGAAAATCAATAGTTACCCCCAGAATAGGTTTTATGTCTTTCATAAAGGCAGTAGAGGCAAATAATGGAAGCTACTTTGCAAAACTTGATTAACTGATACCAAGATATTCTTGTGTGCTAGAAACAGAGCCATACCATTTCACACAAAATTATCAAGCAGACAGAGAGCTGCTGCTATCAGAGAGAAAAGAGTGAAGTCATTTTGGTCTTGGCTCTCACCTAACCAGATAAATCTACCTGGAATATTCTTTACTGGATAAGAAGACGAGCTCTACCCACATTAGAGAATGATAAGAAACTACTACATTAACCCAGGTGTGGTGTATTATTGAACTTTAAGTCCTCAAGAGTAGGTACTGAATTTATACTTAATGAGTGAATGTACCCCTAACACCTGCTCACGAACCTGATCCCAAAGTCAAGAAATAAAGTTTTTAGGGGTGAAATCCAAATGATCCAATTAGTGATACTTTCATTGACAGTAGCTGTCATCAAAGTGCCTGGCCCAGTTCAGGAACACCATAAAAATATTTGTGAGGCTAATGAGATGATTAATTAATGATCTCTTTGAAACTTTTTAAAATGTGTGCTTTTAAAGCAAAGGGTTGTATACCACTTTGTAGATATACTAAAAACTACTGTAATGTACACTTTAAACAGGGGAACTTTATATCTAAGTTATATCTCAATAAAGTTGTAAAATAATCCTCACAAGGAATCTTTTCCAGGCCTTCTGAATGACTCTGGCAGCTCTATCCCTCTTTGTAAATTCCAGTTCTTGTATCCAAGGCATTTAAAGTCCTGAAAGAAAATAAGAAAAGTGGTTATATTTAAAATTCTTTACTCCATTATGAAACTGTCACTAGAATGCAATGAAAATTAAATAGAAACTTGTATGAATGAAGGAAATAATGTATAAATAATGTCACATTAAATTTACAGTAGCAATATGGTTCTGAGATGCTTTATCATAGTCCTAACCACGTGAGTAAATGTTGCTTTAAATTTTTAAATTCTGAACTTTACTTGTAAAAATGCTAACTCTAAAAGGATTTACAAATCCCAAAGCCCTGAAGCATTTAAACACATAACATACATCTACTAATATGTGCATTATATTTAGGAAGACAGAGACCAAACAGAAAAACTGTCTAAAAGATATGCCATTTATTATGAAAAATGAAAGTAAAACATATATACATATATATAATGTCTTTAACTTTTTTCTCTTTTGATGCTAAAAATTATTTGGAATCTTAGAACTAGATACTTTCTTCCAACAGTATATTGCTGAGTTTTAAAAGCTGACATTTTTAAGAGTAGGAAGAAAGTGCTCTATGAAAAACCATCTTACTTTTTTTTCTTCAAATATTTTTAATAATATAGGAGGCATGGGGATATAGAGTGAATCTTTGGGTCTGAAGTAGTATTGGAGTTTAAATATTAACATATACTACCTTACACTTAGTTGTGCGATCTTGTATGTTATTTAACTTTTTCCAACTTCAGTTTCCTCATCTGTAAAGTATGGGGACTCATAGTACCTACTTCATAGAATTGTGGGGAATAAGTCAGATAACATAGGTAAAGCATTTAGTGTACTTTCTGGGCCATTTGTAACCATTCAATAAATCATACCTATTATTATACAAACTATTTTCAAATATAAGAACAATGAATGTACACTATTTGGGATAAAAAGTTTGATATAATGAACACTTTAAACACAATTATTCTCAATTTACAAATAACTATTGGTGCAAATAATAGTAAGGAATGATATTTGAGGCTTAAAAGATTTGTCAGTTTTGATCAAGGGATAGTATTTCAAGATATACTCTTTCTAGCCAGCAGGTGGAGAAGAAACAACGTGTAGTTTGTGTATTTCAGAACACTTCAGGAAAAATTTTTTTTGGTGAATAGTGTGATAATCAATTTTAATAATTTTTAAGACACTCGCTGTTTCTGTCACTAAAAGACATAAATACAGCCTGGTGTTTCTCAGTGCATTGAGCGCTGGCCTGCAAACTGCAAGGTCCCAGGTTGGATTCCCATTCAGGGCACATGCCTGGGTTGCAGACAATTCCCTAGTAGGGGGCATGTGACACACAACCCATCAATGTATCTCTGACACATTGATGTTTCTCTTCCTTTCTCCCTCCCTTCCCCTCTCTCTGAAAGTAAATAAATAACATCTTTAAAAAAAGAGATAAATACAGAAGATAGCTTTGCCATCTGAGATTTATCATAACTTTAAAAATCATATCTGAATTTTTATTTTAAAATGTGAGGAAAAAATAGAAAAATAATTATACTGAATTTTGAAACATGGTTACCTTGATCATTACTTTTTTTGTGATAAAGTTCTAACTTTATTATTCATTTTTTGACCAATCAATGGTAGCCAAATCTTGTCATTTCTTTTTGATCTGTTGTTTGTAATGTGGCCTTTATGATGAAGATTCATTACTCTTATATTTTCCTGTCCAATTCTTTGTCACTGGTCAACATACAGGATACAGGTATTTGGTATTCACAAATAACCAAAGAATCAAGATAATATTTAAATATCTGAAAAATATGCAAATATTCCCTACTTAACATCTCATTACTGTTTAAAATCCAAAATCACTCATATTATTGCTTAGATTTATTTACTTTAAAAGTTATTATATAAATAATAAATACATTCTTGTAGTAAACATTTCAAACAATATAGAACAGTAGAGTGAAAAATCCTCCATTTCTTCTAGGCCAGTCCTTTCTTGAGAGGTGTATTTGTGTACATGGTTATGTATGTTATATATACACATGTGCACACCCATCATACAGGATTGTTTGCATTAATGTGATAAAATGATACTTATTTTGTTTTTTTTTAACCTAACAATATGTGTTAGAGGCTTTTCCAAGTTAATACATATAGATCTTCCTCATTCTTTTTATAGGTGCACAGTATTCCTAAATATGGGTATGTCATAACTTGTTAATACTTTACTATTGGACATTGTGATTGTTTCTATATTTTGCTGTTACACATACAAAATGAATACTCTTATACATCAATTTGTATATATGTAGAACTATTTTTGTTAGACAGATTTTTAGAACTGAAATTGCTATGACATATATTTAACATTGACTCTCTCTGGAAGGGGATACCTGAAATTGCTAAGTGATAGTCTCAGGGGAGCGACCAGGGTGACTAAGGGGATTGGCTTAAGGAATGAAAATGAGATTTTTCCCCCCAATATACTCTATTATACTGTGTAATTTTGTTTTTACAATGTGCATGTAGTTAAGATATATGTAATTACATTAAAATTTATACACATTAAGATTTTGACAAAGCCACACTGTCCACGAAAATATTGATTTACACTTATAAACATCCTATGAGTGTTTAACTTCTAGATTTTACAAAAGTGAATCATTAAACATAAATGGGACATCAGGACTATTGTGGATCTTTTAATATTTTTTGCAATAATTAAATTATGATCTTATTCTCGTTATCATACTTAGTGATTTAAGGTATAAAGCAGTGTACATGTGTGAGAGATAGCAGAGACAGCATTAGTGCTAATTCATAAAGATTACGTAATTTCCCCAAATACATCCTCAATTTTGTAGGTAAAAATTAAAAACTGGGTTTTAAAATTTTATGTTAATTGTGTAAACATTCTGAACCCGTTTAATTGGGTACTTTGACTTAAAAAATTTCACGCTGGCTTCCTGCACACACCTGCTTTCCACTTATGAAATGAAAGCTAAAGGTTGTTAGGTGCTGACAAATCAGTAGCCTTTTTATGTGTATTTGTTGAACATGTTTATTATCTACCTCACCCCCCTACAATGTTAGTTTGCTTAAGGCATACTCATTTCTTGCTTATTACTACATATCGCATTTCTAGAAGAGTAGGTGATCAATAGATACTTGCCAGCTGACGGAATAGGAGATTGGTTAAGTAAATGATGCATTCATACAATAGAATCCTATGAAAATATTAAATGATGCTGTAAATGTACACACTGATATGTAAAATGTTTCATATCATAATGTGCATCTCTTAAAGAGCAGCTTGTTAAACACCTTCCTGTGATAGCTTCCCCCTCCCCTATTCAAATATGTGTGTGTATAACTATGTAGGTATAATTATGAATATCATGTTAACAATGGTGATAGAATTAAGGAGGAATTTAAAATGTCTATTTTTTATTACTTCTATAATGAACATGTACTACTAGAATAATAATATGAATTTCTAAAAATTAGTTTGTCACCAGCAAGAGAACAATTCATTGCAGGCTTGACCTGAAAATTTAAGTGGGTTGGTGTGCAGCTCTTGTAGGTGGCTCTCTAAAATTGTGCTCCTTTGAGTGTTCTCCACAGACCTACATCAATCTCTGAACTTTATGTTTCCCGGTGAGATAAAGAAATTGAGAGTTAGAAAATTTTACAGCAATTTGACATTGCTGTGGGGCACAAACACATGGTCAGTGGGCTTATAGTTCATATATCTTTATTTTTTTCTTTCTCTAGTAATTCATTCTTATTTTATTTTACAAAAGGTCTGCAACACATTGGTAAATAATTTTAAAAAGGTTATCCACCACTGAAAATTGCTCTAAAGTGTAGTCTTGAGATTAGGCCCAGGAATTTCATTCAGCTGGTTTCCTGTAATGTCAATAGTATCTGCTTAACCTTCTAGCAACTGATACCTGATACCAATACCTGATACTCTATATATATCAGACCCCACTTGGAAGGGTCTTAATCTTGCTTAAGGATCTTGTTTTTACTGTTGTTTCCATCTCATTGTTTAGACTGGCTTAGTATGATGTGTGTTGGAAATCAGAATCAAATTTTAACATTTCTTTAATATCATGCAGTGATCAAAAAGCATTTTAAATAAATATTTATTGGGAACTAATACAGTAAGTGACAAAGGAGGCTAAAAGTTCTACATATTATGTTACTTCATTATTGTTTAAGAAACCAAAATGGAGTGAGCTATTTACATATCCAAAGAGCTTTCTAGGCAGATAGAATATCAAGTGCAAAGGCAATGAAACAGGAAGCTGGCACAGGAAGGCCTGTGTGGCTTGGACTACCAGAGGGAAGATAAGAGATAAAAGCAGTTATGTAGTGGGATAACAGATTACATAGCACCTTTGTAAAAAGTTAGAATTTTATTTTAAGTGTGATGGGAAGCTACTGGTGGGTTAGACCAGAGTAATAGCTGACCCGTGTTTAAGTATCACTCTGAAAGCAGGCAAAAGAAAACAAAAAAAGCGATTACTATGGCTCAGCCATGAATAATTATACAATACCAAAATGTATGATGCAATGGCAGCAATACACCATAATTACATACCTGAAAGAACAAAAAATAGGTCTCTTTCAGGCACTCTTTACCAGAGCTAGCTAGCTATCTTCCCTCGAGCCTATCAGGCATAATTAACTGTTGTTTCCCTGAGCCTCTAGTCCCAGGATTTGAGAGATTACTGAAAAGCATCCCTTCTGGGAGATACCCCACGCAAGTGTTTTAAAATCTACACAAATAAGACATGCGAGACCAGAGACCTCAACCGTGTTCCCAAAGATAGCAGCAGAACAAACTGAAGCCTGCACAATCAGGAGAAATCTCCTAATTTACAACAATTGCCATGACTACCCAGCTCCATCCCCCTCCCCCTTTATTACCCAATAAAAACTCACAGCCCCAACTTTTCACTGCTAGTGTATCTCTTCACACAGGCTCCTTTCCCTCTTGGAAAGTGAATAAAAACTGCTGTCTGCTTTTTCTTCTGTTTGTGAATTCTTTCACAGCCTGAGACAATGAGCACCCTACTATACCCTATGATAGCACCCATGATAATGTGAATTTGGCTATAACATGGTTGGTGACTTGCTCCTGTTTCCAATGCAGCCTTACCCTGGATATTTATTATTTTGTAATAACGCAAACTTACACTGTATGAAGTTAAGTTTTTGGAACCTATTCGGTGTTATGGCAGGGTTTTTTTTCTTAAATTAGGAAGATGAGGGTAGGGGATGAGTGTATGTACACATATATGTGTATTGTGGTGGTTTGGTATGAGAGCTAAATTCTCAGTTTATATTGTAGGAGGTTATTAGAAATAGGTAAATCTAAGAGAAATCAATAATAAATAGAATAATATGTTATTTAAAATATAAGGATAAGGACCAAAAGAAGTATATGTGCAATGAAGAAGAAAAAACACAGTAGTGGAATAAAGAATGACAGGAGTACTTCAGCAGAAGTAGTCAGAGAAGGCCTAATGAGGAGACATTACTTTTCATGATGCAAACAGGCAATGACAGAAAAGTGGCTGAAAGGAAAAAAAAAGAGAAAAAGAAAATCTGTCATTGGAGCTTAGAGAAGAGACAGAGGTGTGGTAGATAAGGTAAAAAAAGTAGGCAGGGTCAGGGTGTAATTATATGGGATATTGAGTGGCATGGTTTGTGTAGTGGGATGGAACTGGCTTGTACTGGCTCAGTAAAACCAAATTTTAAACTTTCAAGAATTTCAGAGCTGGTTTTTAAACACAATCATTATTAAAAATTAAATTATTTAAACTTACAATTAAATAAAGGTAATAAATACTCAAAACTCATCAGTTACTAATTATTTTACTATTACTGGGGATCAGAATATTCCATCCCCAAATAGGCCACTTAGACATATTTTGAGCTAAAGATAATTGAGAAACAGCAGATGTAGGAAAAGCTCTCTACCCTGTGATAAGCTGCCTAAAAGAAGGAGGTAATTTCCCTTTGTGAAGGTGTTCCCCCTTTCCTTTCCCATACCACGAGGAAGAAAATGACTAGTATCACTGGCACTGAGGTGAGTCTGCACAAATGAACCTTATTCAAATAACCCTTATCTTCCAGTAGTTTACTCCCAAACCTCCCTTCCTATGTCTTGTCACTTCACAAACTTATCTCCATTTGTTAAATGGTATATAACACTAACAGCCTCTTTGGGTTCTCATTTTCCTTTCTATGTGCATGAAAAGTTAAAATATACATTAACATCAAATAAAAATTTTATACCTTTTCTCCTGTTAATCTGTCTTTTGTCAGTTAAATCTGCAGGCTTCAATCACAGAACCTTACAGATTAAAGTTTTTTCTCCCCATCACTTTATTTTACTTCTACTTATTTTCTTGAGGTTATTTATGTTTATTGCAAGGTTTCTCAACAGTGGCACTATTGATAGTTTGGGCTGGATTTGTTGTGGCAGTTGTCCTATGCATGATAGGAAGCTTAGCAGAACCTCATGTCTCTACCCTCCAGATGCCATTAGCACAGTTGTGACAACCAACCAAAAATACCTCAAGACATTGCCAAATGTTTTCTGGGGAGCAAAATCACCCGCAATTGAGAACTATTGGTCTCTGCGTATTATCTACTGATCTCTACGTGGTGGAAACATTTCATGACAGTGCACTGCTACACATCTCTTCCCAATTACTGAGGCCATGACTGTAGCTTGGAATAGGGCCAGGATGATAATATTTACATCACAGGAATCTGGAAATACCACAAATCTGGGCTTGATTTATTTTTGGTTGGTCGTCTAGATTTAAGAAAGTAACAATGAAAATGTTAATGCACACTGACTTGTATGTCACCATTACGGTATGAATAGCTCAAAATATTGATGAAATATCTTCCAGTATTCAAAATTACCTGATTCAGAAATGAGTCTTTCCCATTATTAAGGAATAATTAAGTTCCATATTATTTCAAGAAAGAACATGCTCAGTTGTGTCAAAAGCAGCTGGAAGGTCAAGTAAATTGAGAATAAAATAGATTTGGCCAGATAAAATTAATGGTGTCCTTGGTAGGTATCGTTTCCGTGGAGTAGCAAGGGATGGTTGAGGAAGTAGGGAAGTCGAAAAAATTGAGAATAGTTACAATTCTGTGGAGTTCAGTTAGGGAGCAGAGACATGGGGTGGTTGCTAGATGGCGGACATGGATTCAAAGGATTATTTTTTTAATATGGGAGATAACGCATGTTAAGGTGTTGTTGGGTATGATCTAGTAGTGAGGGAGAAATTAAATTGTAAAAAAGAGAAACTGAAGGGTAAATGTCTTTAGAGTAGGTTTGAGGACAAGGTCCAAGGAAGAAAAGGGAGTTAAGGACAGTTTAGGCCCTCAGATAACAAGATGGATGTCATATAGTTATTTCAGGGCTCCAAATAAATAAACCAATGTGAGAACACTTCATAAATCCTAAGATACTAAAAAGTACTGTCAAACTACTGTTTAGGTAATAAAAGGTTTTCATGCATATTTTGAGATAAGAGTTTTGTCTGTCCCAAATCAGTAACTTCAAACATATGGCTCCGCTAATCCATTCAAGCTTCATGAGAAAAAGCCTACAAGATAGGCTCCGTTCCATTTACTTTAAAAGTTGAAAATTATTAAAATTAATACACTGACATATGAACCTATACTTCCCACTTCGTTTCTTCTACTGTTTTATTGAATAAAGAATTGTTTCGTGATCTTTAGTTTCGCTTTTCCTTTTTTTATGTGATTTTTTATTATCAATAACAGATGAAGAACTACTACTACTCCTTAAAAACGCCTTTCCCTTTTCCATCTGTAAATAAATAAATGGAAAAACGGAAAACCATTCCATAGGTGGAACAGAAAAAAAGTGAGGTAGATTAACATGTATTTCCCCCTCGGCCGAAGGTGGACGAAACAGTATCCTAGCAGAGCTGCGGGGAATGAAAACTGGGAGCGCGCAGATGGGCCGGTAGCTATTTCCAGCCAGAGCGACGCCTGTTCACCCAGGGCGAGGAGAGGAAGCGCGGCGGAAGGGATTAATCCTGGGCAACACTAAGGACAGGCAGAAGGCCTAGTGGGGGCTGCAGAGAAAGGAAACTCCCTTAAAGGGTTGTATAGAGTGCAGACCTCAAAGGCAAGCGGCATTTAGGTCTCTGAAACAGAGTAGGCTGAAAGCAGCTTCCCTAACGACAAGTGGTACAGACTGAGAGGGGCGGGGGAACGCCATCACGTCACCTGCCAATCGCCGCTGACCTGGGCTGCCTTCCGTCCTCCGTAAAGAAACGCAAACGGGAGTGACGTAATTCTAGTTCCGTTCTTCCTGGCCTGATCCTTAGCCCCGCCTCTTGACCCCGCCCCTCGACTCTGATGTTTTCTCCACCCTTGAGAGCCCTCCTTGTGATTGTCGGAGGTTTTCAGGCAAAAGTTTTTAGAAGAGAAACGAAAGTGATTTTTCTGCGGAATTGAACTAAATATATTATAAATTCCGGTCACTTCAACCAGGATTTTCAAGATTTTGGAGAAATACAGGGAACTCTTCTCTATTTAATTAATTTATTCATTTGTAAATAAGAAAACTGATCTTACCAGTAATTTGACAAGTCTTGCTCAGGATCCAGAAATAAGTGACACGTCGACTGATACTTATAAATTGAAGCTATTCAGCTGGTTAACCATAAACCGATTTTAGGTGAAAACATATGACTTCTTAAATGAATTTCTAGATAAACAAACTATATCACTACTGAAGATCTAAAGCCAGTTTGATTCTCTTAAATTTAAATATCTCACATTTTGGCAATCGTTTTGTTTGTCAATGATCGTTGCAATGTCGAATAATCTTGTTCAGGAACTGCCGAGCTCTATTTCCTTCCTATGCTCATGCATGTAATATAATTAGTTTGTAAGAAAGATGAAGGACTAGGGGATAAACACCAGAAGAAAAATTTCCCTGTATAATAAAAACATTTGTTCTAAAGAAATTCCCTGTAGGCGAATTTAGTGATTCCCTGAGCTTCCAGAGTTCTTTAAATTCATTATCACAATCATAATAAGCATGAAGGGAGATCTTTCATTCCCTTTCATGTAGTTACTTTGATGCATAAATACACAGTAGCTATGAATAATAAACTATAGAAATATAATCATGGAAACATTATGTATACCTGTACTTAATATTTTAATCTAGTAGAAACTATCTAAAATTTAAAATTCAAAACTAAAAAAATGCACATCGATGAAGGTACTTATGTCACTGAACTGTACTCTTAAATATGGTTAAAATGGTAAATATATTTTACCAAAATTTAAAAAATTAAAATTATAAAACTAAGCCAGTAAGTAATTCAGAAAAAAATAGTTTTAAACATAGGAAATGGAATAGAAAAATACATTTAAGGAACACTACCTTGTTTATATATTACTTTTAAAATAAGCCCTACATATTTTTAGTGACATGCCTATCTGAATTACTAAAAAATTAAAATAGTTACTATTAAAGCACATATTATTTTGCCTCTACTATGATTCAGAAGAATTCACTAATTTCTTAGTAATAGGCTCAGACCTCTTTTTACTGCTCTAATACATGTAAACATTGTTCAGTTCTTTAAAAAAAGTATTGTTCTTTAAAGTAGCTACAAAGGATCATTAATATTCAAACTATCAGGTTTTCTATTTAAGCATTTATATACACCTGTTTAAATCTAGGAATACCTTACCAGGAAATGCAACTCAGAGAAAGTTCTTGGTGGTTTTATAGAAATCTTTCCTTCCTTCCTTCCTTCCTACCTTCCTTCCTTCCTTCCTTCCTTCCTCCCTCCCTCCCTCCCTTCCTTCCTTCCTTCCTTCCTTCCTCCCTCCCTCCCTTCCTTCCTTCCTTCCTTCCTTCCTTCCTTCCTTCCTTCCTCCCTTCCTTCCCTCTGTTCTGCATATCCTTATTCTACTTCTCGTCTTTTTTTCTCTCTTTTATTTTTCTTATTATACAACATGTAGTATTATGTTTATAAAATTTATTTTCTTGCCTTCCAGTTACAAGGCAAAGACAAGAGATGAGGAAACAAAATGTATTAGTAAATGAGAAGAGGAACTATTTTGTGCAGAGGTAGAGGAGTCACAGTTACATACCATTTCTCTCCTCTACAGCTTTGGCACTGGAACACACCCAAACAATGGATAAGATGACTCTTGGATGTGAGCACGGGATCTTTTTATAAATATCTCATGTAGTAGAAAACCACTGTCATACATGAGTAATGGGTATGGGTCAAATGTACAAGTCCTGCAGTGGCCTAGAGGAAGCCAGAAGGGCCTCCAAACAGACATCAATACTCATGTTATGAGGTTTAGCAGTTTGAAGAGCCAATTCTTTGCACAGAAATCTGTCTTTCTCATCCCCATGACTCATGTTAAGGATTTCCATTTCTTAAAAGGAGCTTATCAATTGACAATGCTAGTAGCAATGAGTGAGTGAACAAAAATCAAGATGTGGGCTCAGATGGTTTAACTATGTAAATCTATTATTGTATCATACTTAATACACATTCTAGAGTTATTCAGAGGGAACAGAAAACTTTCCTTGTAGTAACCAGAACCCTTGTTATAATATTCTTCCCCTTCACAAGTCTTGATGTCACCCCAAAGTATTCCAAATCAAGGAATCACTTAGTGAATCACTTTGATTTTGAATAAGAACATGGGGCAGAAGACAAGCCATTTTCCATGGAGGACTCATTTAGTTCCCACCCAGGTGGCAGATCTCTGTTTCATGGCTGCAGTGCTAGTGGTACTAGTGAAACCGATGATGACAGGAGGTTCTTGTTACTCTCTGGGGAAGAGAAAGTTAAGGGGGTTACAGTGTGAAGGGGTAACAGCTTTCCTTTTTTCCTTGAAGTGTGGTATTTATTACTGTCCATTAATTTACATTAAAGGTGTGGATAGTAATCCCTAGAAATCATAGTGAGAGACCTATTCCTGCCTATTTATAAGTATCCTCTTACCACATGCTCTGAATTAAATTATATGGGGCTTGGTTAATACATATATTAACTGTGAGGCTCAGATATTTATTCCAAACCTTCTAGACTGAGAGTAATCTGGCTACATAATTCCCTTGCATCAAGCATCAAGCTTCATGATACAGGGGGTCCGAAGTTTCCAGGCCCTTAGGGGTGTTACGAACATATCTGGTCGTTAACTCTGGTTCCTTATATAGAGTTTCAAAAACCCTTAGAACTTCTTGAGTGATAGAACTTTTTTTTAAAGAAAATGAGGTACTCATGGTGGCCCCTAGATAGCTTCAGAATGAGAATTGGTCACCAGAAACACCAAGCACATGATTAGAGGTTGGGATTTTCAGCTGTCCAAACTCCTGGCAGAGGAGAAAGGCTGGAGACTGAGTTCAATTACATGGCCTGTGATTAAATCAGTCATGCCCACATAATGAGATCCAAAAAAACACTCGATACCAAAGCTCAGTGGAGTGTCCCGATTGGTGAACACGCTGATATCCAGGGAGGGTGACGTGCCCTGACTCCCCAAGGAGAGGGCATGGAAGCTCTGTGCTTCCTCCCAGACCGTGCCCGCTGTGAATCCTTTAAAAATAAAACTGTAATAATTCAGTATGGCATTTTCCTGGGTTCTGTGAGTTGTTCTAGTGGATTGTTGCACCCGAGAAACGGTCATGGGAACCCCTGAATCTGTAGCCAGTCAGGCAGAAGTGTGGATGGGTTGGGGACCTCACTTGTGGTTGATGTCTGTAGGGGCGATCTGATGGAACACTGAGCCCTGAAACCTGGAGAGTCTGACACTAGATCCAGGTGCTTACCATCAAAATTGTATCGAAGTATACTGAAGGGGGGTGGGGGTGGGGGGTGAAATAGAAAGAGGTAGCTCACAAAAAAATTCACTTTTTTCTCTCTGCATATTCCTCTCCACCTGCCCACTTCCTGGATTTGTTATTTCTTCCTATAGAATAAACAAACCTCAGTCTCTTACTGTCCTTGTGTCTAAGAAATGTTGCAGTGTTTATTATCGGAGTAGTTTAGTGACTTTATTTTCCACACAGCCCTACAGAGAGAACTTGGCTTAGAAGAGATTTAACTTTGATCTTGGTATCCATAATTTCCACACAAGAGGTTGGCATAAGCGCCCGTAGTTGAGAAAGGGTAAACTGTGATTCTGAGCATAAAAAAAGGATTTTTACTCTAGCGATTTTGTCCTCAACTATTTGAAGTCAAGCATGCCTCACCACCACGAGGATGAGTTCCTTTCCCAACAAACAAGAAATTTATATTTCTTCTACCTTGACCTTATTATGACACGGGAGCATCTGCCTCTCCCTGCCTGCTATGGATGGAAAGTTTGTACCCAACCTTCCCTAAACTAATGTGTTAAAACCCGAATCCCCAATGTGATGGTATTTGAAGACAGAGCCTTTGGGAGGTAATTAGGTCACAAGGATGGAGTTACCATGAAGAACTAGGGCCTTTATAAGAAGGGACACACTTTATAAGAAGGTGTCAGTCTGCAAACCAGGAAGCAGGCTTTCATTAGACACTGGATCTATCAGCACTCTGATCTTAGACTTTCAGCTTCCAGAACTGTGAAAAATAAATATTAGCTGTTTCAGCCACCCAGTCTATGGTATATCTGTTATAATGGCAACTTGAATAAGACACCGCACAAATTGTATTTTCAAGTGAAATAACTAAAAGTAATGGTGTCAAGTAAAACAATCTTTTCCTCTAATGTTAGATTTCTACTCATTAAGGATTGAATGGTGGTGATAGAAATTTTGGTTCTTTTACTCATGAAGACTTAATGGAATTAAAATTAGACCAATCCAGTTACAAAAATACCAGGGCTCTAGGTGGCTACAATCTCTTTAAAAATGTTTTTCAAAATTTTATTTAAAAAATTTACTTTAACTTATATAAAATTCTAGACATAGATATAAAAACAGCATAATGGAAAATATAAATATCCATTTTATTTTCCTATGTATATCTTTTCGTGCATTTGTTGTCTTCTGCTAGGTTTGCATTTCTTTATTTTACAATCTGATACACACTTCTAGTAAAAACATTTTAAATATCATAGACAGGTATAACACATAAAGTATACATTCCCTTTCTCCATCCCCTCCTCATATATTGGTGAATACCATTTCAAACTTTCAACCACATGGATATATTTTTTTACATAAATGGATGCACATTACACATGTTTTTCAGAAAAAACTTGATTTTTTCACTGAACACTATTATGGAAATCTTTCATGATGGTCCATTATTTTCAACTGTATTCCTTGATGTATCCAATACTATTTAGCCAATTTCTTAATGACTATTTAAGGTGTTTTCAACATGTATTAATAAAAACAATGCTGCAAAAAATGGTGGTAGCTTATTTAGACAAATGCAGTTATATTTACTTGCATATCCTTACATCCCTCTCTTCCTTTCAAAATTCTGATTTATTTTTATGAAAGTTGAAGTGTTAAGAATGACTAACTGTAGGTAACGTGAACTAAAAAGGAAAGAATGTTTTAGTAATTCCGTTTTTACTAAATTATATTCACATCAACAAATCAGAAGGCCATTTAAACTAACTGTTTTTAAAGGCTATGACTGAGTTGGTACAATGGAGGATTATCTAAATGAAGGGTGCTCCCTCCCAATGGAATTTCGTGAAGTGCTCCACTTAATTTCTTAGCACAGCCTTTTTGTTCCACACCCAGAGGCTGCCTGGTTTATCTTGACTCACTTTAAACTGCTTGGCTGCAGGTTATATAAACTTTAAAATTTTAAGATGCTTCTAAAAATATACCATCAGGAAGGACCCAGGGTTGGAGGGCAGGGGGGTATGCAGGAGGGCAAACTTTCCATATCTTGGCTTTGATGAGACCCAGACTCCACATACAATATACAGGTATCCCCCTGTATAACATGGTACTTCTATAACACTCTTTCGCTCTAACATGGTTAGAAAATTGGGGAAAACTCCTGTGTAACACAAAATTAGGGGAATCCCCGTACAATACTGAACGTGATAAAAGCTTTTAAGAGCAAAAGATAATTCATTTAAAATTTTTCATTCGAGCGCATACGTTGTATCAGTTTACTCTAAAAAGAGAAAAGAAAGGCCTAGACTTGGCCGAACAGTTAGTCATAATTCTTAAATGAAGATCCTTGCACTGAAAGGAGCACAAAGATTAAGAGAGAACTTCAAAAGTGCTTAGCACCATATAATGAATTTATAAAGATCTCTCAGCTAAAAGCAAGCAATCTAAAATAACAGATTTCTTTTTGCAAAAAGTAGAACATAGAAATCAAGATAATGTTGAAGAAAGTTCAGAGGATGAGGATATCTTGTCAAAAAGAAAACGCATTCGGTTAATCAAGCTTAGTGATGAAGAAGAAAACATTACTTAATTCATATTAATATGTAATACTTTTGATGAAAATTTCTTTAATAAAGATATTTTCTTAATTATAAAAATATAATAATGTTTTTTTAATATTTGGAACCTAACTCCCTTTTTTGTACTAGTTCTTTGTTTTGTATAACACAGATTCGCGTAACACAGCATTTGTTAGGAACCTAACAACCGTGTTATATGGGGGTTACCCGTATATAGGACACTGATTCATTAAGGTCTGGTCTCAGAACAGCTTGCCCTTTATTTTATACCTGTGCACTTGTGCATTTGAAAAACTTGGGTATTGGTTTTCCTTGGATACTTGGCTTTGAATACATTGTTCCTAAATGTGATTTTGCTCTTATCTAGTTAAGAAAACTCTTATTGATCCTCAAAAATGAACAGATATGACTACTCTAAAGTGGCTACATTGTTTTACAGATCAAGTAAATATTTTAATTAGGGGAGTAAACATTGTAAGATTGGGAGTGTGTACAGTTATTGTTCTTCAGATAACTGAATCTTGATTTGGTGGTATTACAAGGAGTGTGCAATGAACTTCTGGGCTATAAATCTTATTATGGACCTCATCCTAAAAGGCAGAGGAAATTTCCAAATTTTTATCTTAGCCATGCAACCCAGTGAAACAGAGTAGGGGCGCAGTGAGGAGTGGATAACTGCCTTTGTCAGCTTATTAGTGAATCCCAAAATACCAGGTTTCTTGCAGCTTGTTGCAGAGGTTTTCAAGTATCATTTTAAAAGATTAAAGAGAATTACAGATCCCCACCTGACTACAGTTACCTTTATCTATTCAATATATAGATAATGAATAGTTCTTATAGGGTGCTCTCATCTATTTTAATAACTGTGTTGTCCTTGACAAGAGTGCAACCCAGATAGATTGGAAATTACTAGCTTAAGGAACAACTGCTCCTTACTTTTGTCTTGGGTGTTGGTAAAACTTAGCTAAAAAAGAGATAAGTGAGTTTTAAAAAATATTCCCTCCATAGAATCCAAGCTACCATTAATAACAGAGTCATCCTCCTCTTCTTTATTTTTATCAGACCTTCCAAAAAGAGGCTTGCTATTACTGAATGTCAAAAGCAGCTTGTAGGAGGAGAAATGGTACAATAAGAGGGAAAGAAAATTATTGCACAAATATTTTTCTTCATAACTGGAGGGGGAAGAGGAAAAGTGAACACGGGATAAAAATGAACTAATAAATATAATGTGTATGGTTTCCTGGAGAGCAATTTATATATTGGCAAGCCTCTCTACTATGATCTCCAAGTTTTCTTTTTAGAGAAACTGTGATACTCATAATAGCAGTTTTTACTAAAAAAAAATTAATATCTGAAAATATTTGGTAATACTTGCTCTAAATTCTTCTATCCACCCATTACATAAAGCCACCAAGATAACTAATTCTTTGGGTGAAGTTTTCCAAGCTGTGTTCTTCACAGTTTAGATTCTATCTGAATGCTTTCATCGAAGACGTAGCCAGCATGCACAGGAGTGTAAATCCAGTCTGACTTAAAGCTCTTCTCTTAAAGGTCTTTTCCTGTGGCACTGGCAGATGGATGTGCTATCATCTGGGTGAGAAACAAGTTCCATTCCATCACGTATTTCGGGTTTGCTGGACTGGCGCTCAGCATATTTCTGAAATGTGTTTTGAAGGCACAAAAAGATTAGTCCACACTTCATTCCACTGATTCCTTCCCACTCATGCTGTGATTTCTAGTTGCTGCATACCAAAGGTCTGGTTTGGACTGGTTATCCCAGTCCTAAAGTTACATTTTAACTTTAATTATTATAGTTACTAGTGTAATATTTCATAATCTAACAAGGAACCCTGATCCATAATTTTATGTATTGGTAGGAAGCCTCTACAAAAAGGATGTTAAGCCATGTGTCTTTGAAACTACAGTACTGCTTAGCATTTATTCTACTTGTTAATGAATAATTAACTTTTTGGAATATTCAAATCAGATGATAAACATCTCAAAAGTAAATCTGGTGGTCTCATACCCCACTTCCTTTAGGCTTGTAATCATACACATTTTGTAAATGGTGACAGGCCTGTAAAATGTTCCTCTACTTTGGCTACTGACCAATATTCCTATAAATTGGGTATTTCAGTTCAGTGGTTTCAAGTACATTTAGCTGTAGTCTCCTGGTTCAGGGCCAAACCCAGCAAAACACTGATGTGAGTACATGAGCCTTATTAATATTGCAGGGAGGGAAACTCCTACTAGCCCAGCAGAGGGAACAGAACTCATTTAAGGGAAAGGTTGCTTCTAGTAAATAGTATAATTTAGCATTTAAATTTTTCTATGAGAGGTTAGTATCCACAAGCATCTGGGGAAATTTACATTTTTTTCCCACAGAAAAATAAGTTTCAGTTAAAAACAAGAGCGTATTTTATTATTTATTTTCTTCCTGGTTAGATTTTAATGAGTAAAAGACAAGGGAGTTACTCAAAGAACCAATCTTTGGATTCCCAATAAACATTTGTATGATATTTCATTATTTAGCCTTAAGGTGTTAGAACTATTATAAATATTTTTCATTTGTTTGTTTTATGTAGCAAGCTAAATATTTGCTTTCCATTCTGTACTGTGATAGCAGAAGAATTTTAAGTAGTAGGGAGAACAAAGAGGTGGACATTTTGAATGGAAAGAGTTGTTAATGACCTATAGTCTAACCCTCTAGTTTTCCAGAAGAGGAATTCCAGAAGACATTTAATGAAAGACAGCATTGATGAAATAGGACAAAATAGGAAGAGCTGTTCATCTATTTTTGTAAGGCTCCAAGTATTGTTTTTGTAATACTGAATAAAGATAAAAATACGTTGGCTACAAAGGGACTTAGCGCTACACCTACTTTCCATAGGCTGGTGCCTCAGCTTAACCAGAGTTCCACAGGCTGACTCTCTGAAGCCCTCAGAAGCAAGCCACTCTGGCTATGCATGTGGTTTGAGGACAAGCAACCCAGCAGGACGGATACCCTGCACTGACCTGCAGTACTCTGTAATAATAGCAATAAAGCCTGTGCGGCTGCAGCAAATCCCTAGCAGTTAACTGCCCTTCTTTTGCAATCTTCTTGGCTTCTTCATCATTTTCCTGAAAGGTTTAAAAAGAAACAGTGAATGAGAATTACTCCTGTGACCCATAGACAAAGCTAAAGGTGAGTGTGAGATAGGAGAGATGCAGGGTTGAATATGAACAGCATGGGAGAGATGGGACACCATGAAAGTAGAACTTAAGAACAAGGTTATGGAAAAGGTCAAAGTAGCCTCCTAGACATCTCTGTTACATGGAAATGCTCATGCATGTTTGTACCCTATTCCATAGGTTCAGTAACAGCGCCCCCCTCCGCCTGGCCCACAAAGTGCAACAACACACATGCAGCCTCTGTTGTGACTCTCTTGGTACTTTCCTAGATACCCAGGAAATTTGGGGCTAATCATCTGTTCCCCCATTTTAGCCTTCTCTGTTTGATATTAAAATGCAAGCTAGAATAGAAGGAATCAATTTTAATTGTTATAACATCTCTTAAAAGCTCTATTTAAATATGCAATCAGAGCCCCAAAGTTGTTACAAATATTACCGCTGAAAGACTATATTGTTGCAATAAAAATTCAGTCATTAGTACCCACGGTCTGTTCCTTCAGTTCCAGGAATAGTCAGCATTCCTAATTATATGTTGGTGTGTATATATATATATATATATATATATATATATATATATATATATAGCTAATATTCTACCATGCTGCCCATAGGAAAAGCTACTTGCAAAAGATTCTGGCTCTTTATAAAGGGTCACAAAAATTATTCTGCCTCAGGCACCCAGTTATTCCTTAACCAAATATTGCTTCTTAGAAACTTAGAAACAGGATAAAGTCTTATAATTGAAGGGTAAATTTTTATAGTTTCATAATAAAACACAATAGCTTTTTAATGCTTTCCCTTTGAACCAAAGAATTCTTATTTTACAGGAAACTTGTGATTCTTGGGATGTTGTGTATCATGCATTCATTATGACCTTGTGTCTTTTCCTAACTGGAGAAAAGAAAAGTACTGTACTGACTTAGTGCATAAAGCACTTGAACACTGGTCTTTTCAATCTGTAACTTGCATTTGGAGTGTTTCTGCTCTGTGTGTGTATATGCTTGAATAGTGATTCCTTTAGAAAAATCTATGTTCTACATAATACTGGCTTCAAATCTTCTAAAAATCCTCAAAAATGTTGATAGAGGTTATACAAAATGATACTGACATTGGTTCTTTAGGTATTTCAAGGGAATAAAAATTTCAGAAAACATTTCTTTTAACTAAATTGTATCAAATTAAATTGTGTTATGATGGAATTCATGTAATTAATACTGATGAATTTGTTATTGCCTAAAGAAACTAAAATTCAGAAAGCCTACCTTGGCCCATTTAACTTTCTCTAGTAAATCAACAAGATTTCTTTTAATTGGTACATAATGTTTCCAAGGTTTTAGTGCCATATAAAAATGTTCATAATATGGTGAGTCCTGCTTCAGAACCAGACTGTCACCAAGCATGAGATACGGGTATCTGTAAGCAGCCACGGTCCCATCCACATTCACTTGATACTTGTACTAAAATATTAAAACAAACATAAACAAAAATTTTAACAGTCATTTGCTTTACTTCTGGCTCTCATCAACACTGTCATATGAAGTATAAAGGAATTAATTTCCACTTTCTAATTTCATTGTTTAAGAGTTTTATATTTCATTTTGTAATTCACATTTTCTCTTTATATAAAACCATAAGCAGCCATTAACAGGTCAATTTTAAGAAATACAATGCATTTAAAGATAAGATGACAAATAATTTTAGAAAATAGGAATACCTATTTCAACTATGTCTATGTAATGAAGAATTCAGATTTCTGTAACAAGGTAGGAAAACTATTTTCAAAGGTCTTATATTTATTAAACAGGATATTTATAATAATTTAAAATTTTACTTATACATTATCTTTTTTTTTTGTTCCTTTTACCCACATAAATATGAAAAAGGAAAGCAGTAACTCAAAGTTCAGTTTCAGAGTTGGGGAGGCAGAAACCTGCAGAAGTTTAAGGACTAGTGTGATACTGGTTACACTAGTATGTTCTGTTTACCTATTTGTTGGATTAATAAACTTTGATTTACATTTCAGAATCACTTTTCATGGCCACTAAATCTCATTCAATTATAGTAATGTGGAGCAGGTATTAGCATCCCTCCACTTTTTTTTAACGAATGAGAAAATTAGCATTCAGAGAAATTTATAAACCTCTATTCTGAGTCCAAATCCCTTGTTCTTTTCATTATATCACACTGAGATGAACAGGATATACTCAGAAATTTAGTAATCAAATTTTTCTTAAATAATTGAGACCAAGTAGTTGGCCAGCCAGTCAGGTTTTGTCACATGGTTCACATCTCTGTCTCCTTTGAACCTCATGACAATGCTGGAGGAGTGAGGCAGGCAGCACGTATGTGTGGAGGTCAGAGGCAGTGGTGAGAGATGAAGGTTCCACACTTAGTGGCAGAGGCAGGACTTAACCTCAATTCTGGCTCCTATTTTACTTAGATGGAATTTATACTTATTCAATTTACAAAAGGCATTTGAGATCATTTTATGTAAAAGACATTAAATACCCAGTTTATTCAAATGCAAAAAGAGAAAAAGAAATGCACCCAAACTCCAGGTTAATCCATGTACCATATTTTGAGTATTAAATATAGTTCTGGAATATTTGGGAGACAAAATTAACAACAACAACAAAAGGAAACCACAGTGAGTTTTGCAGTTCCCATGCCTGATAACCAAGTGTGCCAGCCCACCAGGCAAAGAGATTGGCCCAAGCCTAGCTATTTATGAAGTTACCACTTCATACCAACCCAGGATGACTTAAATGCGTACCTTAAAGAAATCAAAGAAACCTATTAATTTAGCTTTTCCAAACTCCTTTTCTTTCTCTTGGAAAAAGAAATACCCTGTAATTCCTGCATCCAGTAGCTGTGGATTTTCTTTGGACAGCTGCACCAACTGAAGCCTCTCCTCTCGGCTGTCTCTACCTCTGAAGAAAGCTTTCTCTGTTTTATTAATCCAGGAAGGCCCTAGAAGTTGGAGACCATAACAAAAAATGGTTATGGGTTTGAAACTTTTATATGATAAGTATAACCATCTTTAGTCTAGCCGTGTCATTCAAGATGTTAAAGCTTTTAAATGCTACTTCCAAAAATTATGGGATTAAAATGCCCTAATTTCATTCATTTGTCTATTGGGAGAGTTCACACAAATGTTGAAGTTTCTGTTGTACACCATTAGAAAATATCCGAAATAATATTAGATCAAGTTCAAAACAAAAACTCAATGACTTGGCCTATTCACCAACGCATTAGCTTCTTCCATCTTTTGTGCTTCATAATAAAAAATGAGCTAGGCTTTTGTTCTTAGACAGGGTGACCAGAACAGACTATATAACTAAGTAACATCTCCACATCTTTAATCCTGTATGATGCTCAGAATTTTGAGCATATCACTCAAATATGTTGTTAAATGCAAATATATATATATATACACACATGCAGACGATAATTTATATTCTCTCTTTCCTGGTAGGGAAATATTCTGGAAGAGTTAGTTTAAATCTGTTATCTATTAGTCTATAGAGAGCTCATTAGTTAATACCTGTCAGCATTCTAAGGACTAAATCACAAAACATAGAAATTGGAAGAAATCATATTCTTTATTTACTATGCTAGCACACTTATTAGAAATTCATTATTATCAAATAAAAAGTAGATCAGTTTTCATTTCATGTTATCTTTTGACTGTTTACAAGGAGTCCACCAAACCATAAAAAACAGAAAGAGGCTATAAAGAGAAGGCAGGATTTTTTCTACTCAGGGTGTTCAGTTTAATAAAAAGGTATGTTGTGCCATAAACCAAAGGCCATCAAACAAGGAGAAAGGAATTCAGATTTTAAAGAATCAAGAGAGTCAAGAAAAGGGAAAGGGGACAATTTCTTACAAAGTGTTGGAGGTAGTGATATCCAAATTATACTGCTATTACATTCTCTTGGATATGCATATAATTTCATACTATTCAAAATTTTCTCCCACTTCATCTAGCAATATGAAGGCACTGGAGTCAGAATTAAGTCAACTGACAATTTTACTAAATATATGTTCAAATCATATTTGCAAGTAACCAACTCAAAAGAGACTCAGTTGATAGATTTGGACATTACTACCCCAACTCACGTATCTTTACTTTTTGTAGTAGAAGGATCCTAAACAAGCCTCTTTAGAGTTTAGGGTGCTGTTTCTTTTCCTTGGTTAGAAAATAAGAAAAATGGTTATTTATATATATACAATACATATACTCTCCCTGACTAAACATCCCCTTCACAGTTTTTTACCTCTAAGCTTTTTCCTAGATAATGAACTTGAATTTACCTGTATTTCCCTGAATAGAGAGGAGATCATTTGTAACACCCCTCATTGCTTCAAGTGTGGAGTGGGTGATGTCATATGTTGGAAGGATAATATCTCGTGAATCCTGAGAGCCACACCATGAAATGATAGGTAAAGGACCAGGGGTTTCATTGACTTTTCGATGTTCCAAGGGCCAATCTCCAAGATTAATATAAAATTCTAAATCTGGGAGAAGAACCTAAATAAACAAAAATACAAACATTGATACTGAGAAAACCTCAGTCTTTGGTACTAAATGCTTTCATTCTTTGGCTTTCTGAAATATTTCAGATAAAAATGAACACTTGAAAATAGCACAAAAGAGAGAAGAATGTCTCTTAGTCATCAGCATCAGAAAGCCAAGGACAAGGATGATAGATGGTCAACTCACTTAGCCAGGGGTCAGCTAAACATTTTAAATGCTTTAGTATTACAAAAGTTGAGATTGTGTAGATGGGTATAAACAAGTGGCTTCCTTTCTGGCAGCTGAGTGAATATCTACAAAGTTAGACTCAAGCTCTTGTTTTCCTTCTCTGGCAAGCCTCTCTATCACAGCTGCCTTTGATTCTGGAATCTGCGACTCCTTTTCCACCTCCATGGTCAATTCCAGCATGGACCTTTGTCATCTCTTGCTTAGACTGTTGTAATAGCTTACTTATTACTATGTGTTCTGATGCTAGACTCTCCTCACTCTAATCTGCTCTCCACATTGCTGCTCAGATTTCTAAAACCCAAGTTAATGTTACTACCAGGCTTAACAGAACCCTAAGCCTTTAGGACAATGTCTAAACTCTGGCTGGAATTCAAGGCCCTACTATCTTGCTCCAGCTTAGCTTTAACCCTCAGCTTCCATCTGTTTATGTGCCAGTAACCTTCAGGCTACTCTTTGGAAACACTGTCCACTTTAATATGTAATTCTCTCCAGTTGGAGTGTTCTTCTCCTGCTTATTCACTTAGCACTCTCCTTTCTCATCCTAAACTCACATCTAATTTTACCTCCTGTATGAATCACCCACCCAGGCACTTTAACCTGGGTTCCGACTTTTCTCTCAGGCTTATCATGGTATGGCACAATTATTTGTTTGCATCCACATTCCACTCTCACTTCCAAATAACAAAAAACAAGTCCTACTAGAGTGAGGGGCTCTAAGACCAAAGTTGAGTCTCATTTATCTTAGATTTCTTCCCAGTCACTGGGTAGAGAACCTGGAGCAAAAGGGAAGGGCAAGGAATATGACCATTCACAATATTGCTTTCCTAACATCATTTATAAGCTCATTACTAAGTTACACATCAATAGTTCTGATTATAGACCAGGGTTTCTCAAACTCAGCACTACTGACATTTTGTTGTGGGTAATTCTTTGCTGTGGGGGGCTGTCCTGTGCATTGCAGAATGTCTAGCAGCCTCCCTGGCCTCTCCCCACTAGATGCTAGTAGCAACCCCCCAGTGATGACAACCAAAAATGTCTCTAGACATTGTCAAATGTTCTCTGACGGACAAAATTACCCCTAGTTAAAAACAACATGAATACAAGATACAGGAATACAGGACAGGGTGGACTGGTGGCAGCCCAGGAAGAAAACACCACCTTTAGGATCACGTGCCTATAATATGTTCATATTGTGGGCTGGAGGGGCGGGGAAGGCCACTGCTATTTAAAATCATAAATGATTTCAGGCACACATTCAGTATACTTGGAAATTTGTACAGCTTCTATCAGGAAAGCTGGCTTTTAATTTAGAAAACTACCTTGATGGTCTTTCTGGGTGAGAAATGTAAAAATTGCCCATCTTCACCCCTAACTCTGCATGGTCAGGAAGAAAGAACAAAGGCCACTTTGAATTACTCTGCTTGACTTTTGCAAATGGGAAAGAAGGGCTGAATAGAGGAATTGGGGAGGGGGTGACAGAGAGTCTGATTAATACAGAGATATCTAATTTTAAATGTTAGGGATTTTATTTATTGATTAATTGATTTGACTATATACTCGTACAAAATAACTTTTCTCTGCACTCCAACCTTCAACCTTCCATACACAGTATCTTTTAGAAGTACTTACAGTAAAACAAGAAGGATGTGTTCAAAAATCAAGTAATTTTTAGGTGACAAGAAGAAAACAGTTGCAGAAAGTAAAATCTGAATTAGCAGGAATAGAAAACCTTTGGAAGGGACCTTGAGGCTGTAAATGTCAGGAAGGTCACAGAAACCTTGGGAGTGCCCAGTGCTCTATTTATTTGGGATAAAGGCTAAAGCCATTTAATATAATATTAAAGGAAGGGAGACCCATGAAAGTGGAGAACTTATAAACACTTAGGAGGTAAGCATCTTATATGCACATTTCCAAGCCTGGAATCCATTTCCATCCATTGCTGTTATTCTCCTAAGCATTTACAGCTAAAAATGAAATTACATTGTTTATAAAATCAATAAATTGGTTCTCATACCTTTCTTGACAGTGATAGCAAAATCTCGTCTGAGAACATTTTGAAGTCTGTGTATTTCCCTAAAGGTCTCCGGTAGATTTGGTTATTGAGAATCGTGTAATGAACAATGGCACCCCTCTCTTCCCCAAACCTTTTAGGAACTTCATTTAGCATCTGCTGGAGATTAATGCTGGGGAAAGAAGCAAAATCTTTTGCAATCTGTGGTTCTTTGGCTGGACAAGAAAGAGTTTTCTGCCAGCCCTCAGGATCCTCTTCTGGACATTCACAGTACTCATGGTATACTGGCCCTAGGGATGGCAAAAAACATACAATGCCACACTTTATTAACCAGCACAAGGCAGAGAGCTGTTTCTGCCCCTGATGTGAACATGTGCTTCTATTTTCTGTCTCACTTTCACCCCCACTAGACAACCTAGTACAACACATGCTCTCTCCCAATATAACCTATTCTTGGTAAATTAGCTGATAAATTTATTTCTAGTGAGTTATCAATGGTGGATGAACATAATGGAATTTACCTTATGCAAAGAATGAAGAGTATGTAAATGGGGACTATATAATGGCTAAATATACAAGATTTTTACTTATCATTTAAATCTCTAAATTACATAGTTTCCTTTCCCTTAACATTTCAAGTTCAATTGAGCTTCAGGAGATACATGTGCCATGTTTACTTTTGTTATATATGACTTCAATGTCATCATAAGCCAATATGAAAGGCATGGGATCTACACATGAGGCTGGCTCTGGATTATGTAATGATCACTTACCTTTCAAAACATAGGGAGACTGGGCCACATGTTCATCACCATAAAGGACCTCTATCTTCAGCCCTTCATTGACAGTTTCATACATCCTATACCTCATCAAAAATGTTCCATCATTCCTATCCAAAGGTTTAGGGACATGAATCCGGACTACCTCTTTAGGTGAAAGAGATTTGATTACTACTTTGAATTGTGTTTGACCTGAAAAAAAATACATATAAATAACTCTACTACTTTACAGTTACTTTGTTGTAACAACTAGTGGATAGCTCTATACAGAAATTACTTATTTTTCTAGTATCAATGGTAAACAAAATCATTTTAGTTTTGAAGACCCTTGAGGCCAGAAAATATTCTGGTTTATGTCTTCAAATCAAGGACCTGACTCAACATTGATTCATTAGTCATTCAATAAAGATTTATTGAACGAACAAATTTAATTCACAAAAAAGACAAGGAAGGCATTAACTTTTTGCTTATTTGATATTTTTTCTTTTGGGTAGGTTAAAAGCCCAGGGAGTTAAAAATCTGTGAATCTTAGAATAACAGAGCTCTAAGGCAATGCAACTTTCTCCTTGTAAGACATATACAAGCTTTCTCTGTAAACCATTTTAATATCAAATAGCCCTCATTTCTGAAAAAAAAATTTCCTTAGCTAACTCAAATTTCAAGCTCTGCGTCTAAGCCCATTTTCTTTAGAGAGAGGTTATAGCTAGTTACCACACCATGCACAAATGCACATACATGTGCACACACACAGTTACACACCTTTGTAATACTAGAGTTTACTTCTCTAAGCTTGTTTCTTCAGACTGAACTAAAACTCTGAGTTTTATGCCCTAGGGTAAATAAAACCTAGTTAGAAACTTACCCTCCTCTTTTGGCAGGATACAGCTGACTTATTTTAAGCTTTGGAACAATACCATTGTGAGTCATATTACCCATGTATGAATGTTAAGAACTTTTCCTCAGAGAACGCAAAGGATATATGTGTACTCTGTGCAGATCTGATACCTAGGAGTTTTAAGAATAAATATTAGGGACTTCCAGCCAAGATGGAGGCCTAGACAGACATGCTGCATCTCCCTCCACAACTAAGAAAGAATACAACTACCTCTAAACTAGAGACAACCAGAAGTACCAGAAAATAGAGCTGCATGGAAGTCCAACAATAAAAGATATAAAGAAAAAATACTGATCAAGACAGGTAGGAGCGGCGGAGCCAGGGCAGAGAGGATGTGGTGTGGTGGCGGTAGCAGCAGCGGCAGCAGTGGTGGTGGCAGCAGGCCACCAGAAAGCTCAAACATTTTTAAAAAGTCGAGAGGGACACCTGAGGAGTGTTCCCAGCACCACACTAGATCGCATAGCTCATGATTTCAGCACTGGGAAAAATCAAGCCTTATTGCTTCTGACTGTGCAAGCTAGTGCGGATTGGGGCGGAGGCAGAAACTGCCAGTCTCTCAGCAGAGTGCACTTGTTTAAAGGGCCACCACAGTCCTAGAATGTCTGCAGACCCACCCACTCTGGGAATGACAACCAGGGCAACAGCTAGAGAGCCACCAGTCCCATATGGAAGGGGGAGAAGTGCCTGGAAAAGGGGCGAGTGCTGAGCAAGTGGCATGTTACCTCCCCCACACACAGTGCCACAATGTTGTAAAACGGGTCACCCTGTACGGACAATTACCTAAGGCTTCACTCCTTAAATGTAACAGATGCGACAGCTCTACCTAAGACACAGAGGCAAACAAACACAGGAGCCTGTCAAGATGAGGAGACAGAGAAGTATGGCCCAAAAGAGGGAACAAATCAAGGTTCCAGTGGGAGAACTGAGCAATGAGGAGATAGCCAACCTAACATATGCAGGGTTCAAAACACTGTTGATAAAGGTGCTCAGAGGTTGCTAGATATGGTTAAGTATGGCAGATGCATAAGGGAAGAAGTGACGGCTATGCTAAATGAAACGAAGGAAAAACCACACAAAACCAATGGTGAAGGGAAAGAAACTGGAGTTCAAATCAATGATTTGGAATATAAAGAAGAAAAAACATTCAACTACCAGTACAGAATGATGAAACAAAAATTGAAAAAAATGAGGAAAGACTTAAGAACCTCTGGGACAACCTGAAACATGCCAACACCCGAATCATAGGGATGGCAGAAGGAGAAGAGGAAGAGCAAGAACTCAAAAGCTTATGTGAAAAAACAATGAAGGAAAACTTCCCAAATTTGGCGAAGGAAACAGACATACAAGTCCAGGGAGCACAGAGAGTCCCAAAGAAGCTAGACCCAAAGAGGATCACACCAAGACACATCATAATTAAAATGCCAAGGGTTAAAGATAAAGAGAGAATACTAAAAGCAGCAAGAGAAAAGCAGTGAGTTACCTACAAAGGGTTGCCTATGAGACTATCAGCTGATTTTTCAAAAGAAACTTTGCAGGCAAGAAGTGACTGACAAGCAGTATTCAATGTGACAAAAAGCAAGGACCTACAACCAAGACTACTCTATTCAGCAAAGCTATCATTTAGAATGGAAGGGCAGATAAAGTGCTTCCCAGACCAGGTAAAGCTAAAAGAGTTCATCATCACTAAGCCATTATTAGATGAAATGTTAAAGGGACTTATTTAAGAAAAAGAAGATCAAAACTATGAACACTAAAATGACAACAAACTCACAGCTATCAACAACTGAATCTAAAAATAAAAAACAAAATCCAACTAAGCAAACCAGAATAGAAACAGAATCATAGGTATGGGGATCATTTGGAGGGTTATCAGCTGGGATGGGGAAGTGGGAGAAATGGGAATATAGTTCAGGACTAAGAAGCATAATTGGTTGGTACAAAATAGACAGGGGAAAGTTAAGAATAATACAGGAAGTGCTGAAGCCAAAAAACTTATATGCACAACCCATGGACATGAACTAAGATGGGTGGGATTGCTAGAGGGAAGAAGGGTACTTGGCAGAAGGGAACAAAGGGAAAATAAATTGGGACAACTGTAGCAACATAATCAAATAAATATACTTAAAAAAAAGAATAAAGATTAGTTAATTTCCTAGCCACAATTAATCTTTTTTTTTAAAGTGGTGAATCCTCTAAAATCCACAGCCTAACAAACAATAAGTTTTGACCATAGTACTCTTACTCTTTCATCTCATATTCCTCATATTATGAAATTAAGCATATTTAATACAGGGGTGGGAAAAAGCATGTTTATAGTTGTTTGTAATATATAATACAATAATGGATAAATAATAATACAAAAATAAACTCTGTGTTTCATATACTCACAACTGTAAATAAACTTTTGCCCACTGCTGCATATATTTTTGAAATTACTGAAAAAGTTCTTATCTCCTATTTTTAGTTCTTAAGTGTAGTGAATAAAATTTCTACTTTTTTTTGGTGTTTACGGGTTTCATTTTTTTCTCATAGGTCATGAGAAATGTTTCCTAAGTCTTGTCAATTTAGTAACAAAAATGTAGTATCTGACATCTTGCTATTAAATAATTAAGTACCAAACACATGGAGTTTTGGATATTTGAAATATATGTGACAAATTTTTAAAAGAAATCTGCTAAAATAAATGACCTATAATAGAAAAATATGGGGGGTTGGTTGTAAAAGAAAGATAATAAAATAATGTGAAATTATTTAAAATGTTGGCCAAGTAACTGAAATGCTTAATGAAACACATAAGTTATTGATTTATGTTATCTCCCACTTGGTTTCAGAGGGCAATGGGATGTAGCAGAGTAAGAAACAGAAAAGCAGAGTCTAGGGACTAGATAGTCATTTCTATTATTCCTTCTCAGACTAGAAACAGTACAAAAAAGTTTTCTTGCCCCCTGATCAGATAGTTCAGCTCTCCATAAATTTATAATTTTAATAAAACAAATATAAGACAAGCATGATAATGACTGATTATTTTTGGAATGAACTGGATTTTCAGGAAAAAAAATAGCTCCAAAATGCTTCATTATTATTAATTGAAAATATTAGACTAAATCTCTATGGTCTCTTCTAGTCATAATAATTTTTTGACTCTGAAGTAGCATTTAAAAGGTATATTTCAAAATATATGTATAAAAATATAACCATTGGAAATACATACTTTAAATAATTATTTTTATAGTAATCTTTCATGGCTGTGTCATTGTTGGCATGACTATAATATTAGAATTAGTGTAAAATAATAATGATCAGGACTTAAATGGAAATAAGTAATTCTAATCTCATAAAGAGAAAATAAGAACAATGCAATTGCAAATTTCTTCAAAATAAAGTAATGTGAGTTTGCATTTGCCCTGGGGGCTAATAATAATGGAACTGAACTGAAGCTCAGCTTGAGTTTTTCTACTCCACAAATTCAAAAGCTAATTGAATTAGAATGCAGTAACTATGTAGACAAGACCAGGCTGGCGGTATCAAAGTCTTATTACATCATGAGAACCAGAAATTTTGAAGACTTTTGATATGGAAAAAAATAAAAAACACTTTTTGACTTCCGGCCAAGATGGAGGCGTAGACAGACAAGCTGCATCTCCCTCCACAGCAAAGAAAGAATACAACTACCTCAAAACTAGAGACAACCATAAGTTCCAGAAAATCAAACTGCATGGAAGTCCAGCAAACAAAGATATAAAGAAGAAATACTCATCCAGACAGGTAGGAAGGGTGGAGCTGGGGTGGAGAGGATGTGGTGTGGTGGCAGCAGCAGCAGCAGCAGCAGCATGCTGGCAGAAAGCTCAGTCATATGTTTTAAAAAGTCAGGAGGGACACCTGGGGAGCATTCCCAGCTCCTCACTGGACTGCACAGCTCACAGTCCCAGCACGAGGGAAAATCAATCCTCATTGCTTCTGACTGTGCAACTCAGTGGAGGTTGGGGCAGAGGCAGAAACTGCTGGTCTCTCAGCAGAGTCTGCTTGTTTAAAGAGCCCCCATGGTCCTAGAACATCCGCAGACCCACCCACTCTGGGAACGACGGCGAGGGCAGCAGCTAGAGGGGCCCCAGTCTGGTGCGGAAGTGGGAGAGGTGCCTGGAAAAGGGGCTAGTGCTGAACAGGTGGCATTGTTCCCTCTTTGACCCCTCCCCCACATACAGCGCCACAGCGTGGTGAAACAGGTTGCCCCGTACTGACAAATCCCCAAGGCTCCGCCCCTTACAACATAACAGGAGCAACAGCTCTACCTGGGACGTGGAGGCAAACAAACACAGGGGCCTGTCAGAATGAGAAGACAGAGAAGTATGGCCCAAAAGGGGGAACAGATCAAGTTTCCAGTGGAAGAACTAAGTGACAAGGAGATAGCCAACCTAACAGATGAGGAGATAGACAACCTAACAGACACAGAATTCAAAACACTGGTGATAAAGATGCTCACAGGCTTGACAGATATGCTTGAGTATGGCAAATGCCAAATGCATGAGAAGTGAAGTCTATGCTAAGTGAAACGAAGGAAAATCCACACAAAACCAATGGTGAAGGGAAGGAAACCAGGCTTCAAATCAATGATTTGGAACATAAGGAAGAAAAAAACAGTCAACCAGTGCAGAATGAGGAAAAAAGAATTGAAAAAAATGAGGAAAACTTCCCAAATTTTGCAAAAGAGATGAACATACAGGTCCAGGAAGCATGGAGGGTCCCGGGCGAGCTGGACCCAGAGGGGCCACACCAGGATGCATCATGATTGAGATGCCAAAGGTGAAAGATAAGGAAAGAGTCCTGGGGGCAGAAAGAGAGAGGCAGAGAGTTACCTACAGGGGTGTGCCTATAGGACTATCAGCTGATTTCTCAGAGGACACTTTGCAGGCAGGAAGGGACTGGCAAGTAGTATTCAGTGCAATGAAAGGCAACCTGCAACCAGGATTACTCTATCCAGTAAAGCTATCATTTGGAATGGAAGGGCAGATGAAGTGCTTCCCAGACAAGGTGAAGCTAAAGGAGTTCATCATCACCAAGCCATTATTATATGAAATGTCAAAGGGACTTACTTAAGAAAAAGAAGATCAAAAGTATGAACACTAAAATGACAACAAACTCACAACTATCAACAACTGAATCTAAAAATAAAAAACAAAATCCAACTAAGCAAACCAGAATAGAAACAGAATCATAGGTATGGGGATCATTTGGAGGGTTGTCAGCTGGGAGAGGGGATGGGGAGAAATGAGAATATGGTGCAGGGACTAAGAAGCATAATTGGTTGGTACAAAATAGACAGGGGAAAGTTAAGAATAATATAGGAAGTGCTGAAGCCAAAGAACTTATATACACGACACATGGACACGAATTAAGGGGGTTGGGACTGCTGGAGGGAAGTGGGCAGAGGGTAGCAAAGGGGGTAAAAATTAGAACTACGGTAACAACATAATCAATAAAATATACTTAAAAAAAAATAACCTGTAAGGTAGGGCACTGGCTGGATAGCTCAGCTGGTTAGAGCATCATTGTCCTCATGCAATGGTTGCAGGTTTGATACCCCTGTCAGGGCACATACAAGAATCAACCAATGAATGCATAAATAAGTGAAACAACAAATTGATGTTTCTCTCTCTCTTTAAAGAAAAAGAATTTGTAAGGTAGATAATTGTAAGGTAGCCATTTTACAGATCAGGAAACCAATGCTCCTGTGAAGTAGTTAAGTAACTCATCCAAAATCACATACATATGAGTAGCTGAATATTAATTTTGTATCCTGCTGCTTTGCTGAATTCATTTATCAGTTCTAGTAGTTTCCTGATGGAATCTTTGGGGTTCTCTATGTACAGTATCATGTCATCTGCAAATAATTACAATTTTACTTCTTCCTTTCCAATTTGGATGCCTTTATTTCTTCTTCTTGTCTGATTGCTATATCCAGTACTTCCAGTACCATGTTGAGTAAGAGAGGTGAAAGTGAACACCTTTGTCTTTTCCTGATCTTAAGGGGAATGCTTGTAGTTTTTGTCCATTGAATATGATGCTGACATTGGGTTTGTCATATATGACCTTTATTATGTTTTAGCATATTCCCTCTAATCACACTTTGATTAGAATTTTTTATCACAAATGGGTGCTGGATTGTATCCAGAAATCAGTTACATTTTTATATGCCAATAATGAATTAACAGAAAGGAAAATTAAGAAAGTAATCCCATTTACGATTGCTACAAAAAGAATAAAATATTTAGGAATAAATTTAACCAAGGGTGTAAAAGACTAGTACTCAGAACATTATAAGACATTGAAGAAAGAAATTGAAGATACAAATAAGTGGAAGCAGATACCATGTTCATGGATAGGAAGAATTAACATCATTAAAATGTCCATACTTCCCAAAGCAATCTATAAATTCAGCGCAATTCCTATCAAGATTCCAATGACATATATCACAGAAGTAGAACAAAAATTTCAAAAATTTATATGGAACCACAAAAGGCCCCTCATAGCAACAGTGATCCTGAGAAAGAAGAACAAAGTTGGAAGAATCACACTACCTAATATCAAACAATACTATAAGGCCATAGTAATCTAAGCAGCATGGTACTAGCATAAAAGCAGACACATAGATCAATGGAACAAAGTAGAGCCCAGAAATAAAACCATACCATTATAATCAATTAATATTTGACAGGGGTTACAAGCACATAAATGGGCTAAAGATAGTTTATTCAATAAATGGTGTTGGGAAAATTGGACAGATACATTCAGGAAAATGAATCTAGACTACTTTCTTACACCACATAGAAGAATAAATTCAAATGAATCAAAGACTTAAATGTTAGATCCAAAACCATAAAAATCATAGAAGAAAACATAAGCAGCAAAATCTCGGACATTGTTTGTAGCAATATTTTATCAGATATATCTTCCCAGGCAAGGGAAACAAAAGAAAAAATAAACAAACAGGATTATATCAAACTAAAAGGTTTTTGCACAGCAAAGGAAATAATCAACAAAATAAAAAGACCACCCACAGAATGGGAACATATTCACTGATACATCTGATAAGGGGTTAAAATCCAATATTTATAAAGTACTTACAAAACTCAACACCAGAAAAACAAACAACCCAGTTAAAAAGTAGGCAAAGGACCTGAATATACACTTCTCCAAAGAGAACATACAGATGGCCAATAGACATATGAAAAGATGCTCAATGTCACTGATCATCAGAGAAATTAAAACCACAATGAGATACCATCTCACACCTGTCAGAATGGCCATCATCAATAAATCAACAAAAAAACATATGCTGGTGAGGATGTGGAGAGAGGGGAACCCTTTTGCACTGTTGGTGGGAATGCAGACTGGTGTAACCACTGTGTAAAGCGCTATGGAGAGACTTAAAAAAATTAAAAATGAATCTGCCTTTTGACTCAGCAATCCTACTTCTGGGAATATATGGAACCCAAAACACTAATTCAAAAGAACATAAGCACCCCTATGTTCCGGCAGCATTATTTGCAGTCACCAAGATATGGAAGCAGCCTACATGTCCATCAGTAGATGAGTGGATAAAACCACTATGGGACATTTACACGATGGAATACTACTTGGCTGTAAAAAGGAAGAAAATTTTGCCCTGGCTAGTGAGGCTCAGTGGATTGAGCACCAGCCTATGAACCAAAGGGTTGCTGGTTTTATTCCAAGTCAGGCCATATGACTGGGTTGCAGGCCAGGTCCCCAGTTGGGGGTGTGTGAGAGGTAACCACATATTGATGTTTCTCTCTTCTTTCTCCCTCCTTCTCTCTAAAAATAAATAAATAAAATCTTTTTTAAAAAAGAAGAAAATTTTACCCTTTGAGACAGCATAGATGGACCTAGAGAACATATGCTAAGCAAAATAAGCCAGTTAGAGAAGGATAAATACCATATGGTTTCACTCATATATGGAATCTAAAGAACAAACTGAACTAACAAGGAAAATGAGGACAGACTCGTACATGGAGAGCAGGATGACAGCTATGTGTGTGTGGGGGAGGGCAGGTTAAGAGGTGGAGGGATTGAGCAAAAAGGAAAAAAGACTCATGGATATGAATTGTGGGGTTGGGGTATAAGGGGACTTAATGGTAATGGAAAAAAAAACAATAAAGATTAAATTAAAAAAAAAAAGTAGCTGAGCCAATATTTGAAAATTAGAGCACAGCTGGAATCCTTCTCTTTCAAAGCCCATCCTGAAACTGCCTGGTCACATCGAGTAATGTTAGCTTACAAGTTTGCAGAATTCAAAGTTGGAGGAATAACCTCTGGCACTCTCCATTGAAGAGAGTTATCGTCTCCCACCCCACTGTTCAGGAAGTTTATTAAGGCTCTATGCAGCTGCAACAAAAGTGTTGACCCCACATGGCTAAGACAACAGAGTTCCAGAAGGCCAACTGGTTATGCTTTGAGGCAAAATGGAATCATCCAAAGATGTCTGGGTATCTGCTGACCATGCATGACAATTATATTAATGGTGATTTGATGAAAGGGAAAGAGCACTGAACTAGGTATTCCACAGTTGATTCTGACATTTAATAGCTGTGGGGCCATGGGCAAGACATTTTAGCTTCACTGAGCTTCAGTTTCTTGTGTGTAAAGTAAAAAGAATAATATCTGTCCTTCCTACATTACAAGACAATTTAGGAGAACAAATTAAATAAAGCAAGTTTAAAAAGAAAAGCACACAACTAGGAGGTAAGATTATTTTATGAAAATATCATTACTGATGAAGGTAGGAGAGAAATGAGTAAAAAAATGAATACAGTTGACTTTTGAACAACCTGAGTTTCAACTGCGTGTGTCCACTTATATGCAGGTTTTTTCAATTAATATGCAATTGGCCCTCCATTTTCCTGGATTTTATATCTGTAATTCAAACAGCCACAGATTGAAAACAGTACTTTTGATGCATGGTTGGGAATTCGTGGATGCAAAGGGTTAACTTGATGCATGTTATGCAATTTTATATAAGGAACTTGAGCATCTGTGAATTTGGTATGGAGGGTGTCCTGGAACCAATCCCCCTCTGATATGGATCAACACTGTAGTTAAATTTGGGGGGAGTCAAAAGTTATACGTCGATTTTCAATTGTGCCACGGTCAGCACCCGTAACCCCCATGTTGTTCAAAGGTCAAGTGTATTTGTATCTCGACATATTCCAACTACCCTCTCTACTCCTTCTTTCTTTTCTTTTTTTTTTTTTTAATAATTTATTTGTTTGTTTATTTTATTTTTAGAGAAAGGGAAAAGGAGAAAGAGAGGTAGAGAAACATCACTGTGTGGTTGCCTCTTACTTGCGCCCCCAACTGGGGACCTAACGTGCAACCCAGTAATGTGCCCTGACTGGGAATCGAACCAGCGACACTTGTCTCGCAGGCTGACGCTCAATCCACTGAGCCACAGCAGCCAGGGCTTCTTTTCTTCTACAATTATTTACTGACCATCTCTGCCAGGCAATGTACTAGGTGCTGGGAATATAAAAATATCAACAGGTTCTGTCTACATTCATAATATAAGGAAATATTCAATTTATGTGAAAGGTTAGTGAAAATAAAGAGATAGTTCTTTCCCCATCCAAGGACATAGACTCCCTACTTTCTGTCTGTGGACTCTAGTTTGAGATCCCTTGGTTTAGATCATTCAGATTCACACGTTTGCTATCTATGTTCCTGGAGATATGCAACATAATAATGATATTCAGACCCTATTAAATCAGAGTGATAACTACAGTAATAAGGGAATCTTGGTAAGTCATGTAAGAAAGATAATCCACAGCTTGGGAAAAGTTTGCCTCTTTTCCAATTAGTTCTTGGAGAAGGAAAATTTTCAGAACTTACAAATAGATGATGGTGGCAGAAGATGTAAGAAACTGGCTGGGTTTGTTTTTCAAAACTATAGGACAGCCTTTTGAATGGAAGCGAGAGATCAAGTGGCCTGAAAGGAAACAAGTAACGTCTAAGGGAATGAAAGTGAGGTTATCTATAAAGACTTGGTAAAAGTATTTTCTTTTTTCTTAAAACTTTTTTCCTTTGAAAATCTTTCTTGCGAAAAAAGAAGAATGAAAAAATTTCTTTACTCTCTTGCTATAACCACCGATGACAATAATAAGTGAAGTAAAGGTTAACTTACTGATAACAAAATTAGAATGAAACTATATAGTTTCTTTCCTGTTTATTCCATTTTAATCTAATATAATCATTATTAATCTTTTTAAGTTACTTCAAAATTTTAAAAAATTGTAAAAACCCGTAACAAATTAACCATTTTAAGTGTACAGTTCAGTAGTATTAAATATATTCACCTTTGTGTAATGAATATCTACACCTTTTCCATTTTGCAAAACTGAAATTATATACCCATTTAACAACTTCCCATTTCCCTCTTCCATCAGCCCTTTGGTAAAAGATTACTTTTAATGGCTGTTAAATATTCCATCACATGGACGTACCATACTTTATTTAGCAATTACATTTAGACTTACTGTAATAAGCAATTATAATGCTGCAAGAATATCCTTATATATAAAAATATTTGACTACACTCTGATCATATCTCAGGACAGATACCTAGCAATCCAGTTTATTAGATTAAAGGACAAAGGATTTTTTTTTTTTTTTTTTGTAAATGACATTTATAAATGAGATTTTTCTACTTGTTGAAACACTGTTTTTGTACATTAGGTTTGTAAATGTTTAAGACTGTTGCTACATTTGGACAAGTATACTTTCCAGAAACACATGACCAATTTGTGTTCCATTAGCAGAGGATGAAGATCACAGTCTGAGAGTAACTCATTGCTCCCTTAACAGCTTTGGGTATTACTACTTAAAAAAATTTGCCAGTATTTTTAGGATAAAAAATGAAATTTTATTTCAATGTATAGTTCATTAATAGTAAGATTAGCAGTACTTCGTTTTGGATCATGTAATTTTCTTTTTTCACATAGGAATTAATTTTTTTAGTTTTTCATCTTTTCTTTCTAAACCCCCACTCCATTATAACATTATAAAATTACTTTTAGAAATTAAAGAAACTATAAAGAAGAAAACACACCTCATAGTGAAAGTCTTTGAATCAGGGTTTAAGAATTTTTTCTTCTGATTCTTAGGACCCTGGAAAGGATTTCTAAAACTAAAATAAGCAGTCATAATTTTTCACTGGCAGTGGAAGAAGAGGCAGTGGGTAATTCTGATTGATTCTTTGTGGCTAAAACAGGGTGCCAGCTGGCTGGACATAAATTGGACATAAATTAGCAAATCCTGACCGGCAACAACTTGAAACCAGCAGAACAAGTTGTAAGAAGTTGCAAAGGTAAGATGTGAAGGAGAACGTGGGAGGACGACTGGGCGGAGGGAGTCAAGATATTCTACTGAGTTTCACTAACCAAGCCTTCTGTCTGCTTTCAAGAACTCAAAAGTTTCAGGAAACAAAAATCTAGGCAGGCAAAAACTGCCTCCTGTCTGCCTACAGCTCTGACGTTTCCTTTGTGTAGCTGTTAGCTGTTTAAAACCCAGGAGGCCTCAACAATGTAACCCAACACGATTCTTGTTCTTGATGACTCAGTACACGAAGGCACTCCCTGCAAGCTGGAACAGTTCAGACTGTCAGAGGCACAAAGACCACCTCCCACACGACTCACTCTGCATTCATTAACACTCTGGGTGCCAAGCGTACCTGAGGAGGGGCCCTCGCAGTTCATTCTTACGTGCATTCATACATTTTGTTGCGACTACTCATCAGCCCCTTTGTATTGGGGAGGAGCAGGGAAGAGGAGGTGGCCAGACCCGAGGAAGGGCGACACAAGCAGCCAGGGGAGGGACACCACGCAGGCTGCGGGCGGATTCCGGGAGGCGCGGTCGCGGCGGGGGTGCGTGGCGGAGGCGCAGGGAAGTGGGCAGCGGGGCAAGGTTGGTCCGCGGCTGAACGCTACCTGGGGGCGAGCGAGTGAGGTTTTGGCCCTCCGAGTTGACGGCCTGCAGGTAGAAATAGCGGACTGGCAGAACGACGCCCGCCTGCAGCCCGGGGCCCCACACCAGGCTCTGCAGCGCACTGACGGGCGCCTCGGGGGCCCCGGCGGCCACAAGCACAGCGTGCTGCAGCAACAGCAGCAGGGCCCGGCGGACGTGGCGGCCCATGGTGGCCCGGCCGCTGCGGTCCAGCTCTGCCGCAGCGAGAAGGGTTGGGCGCCGCAGGCTGGGGCGGGAGCACACCACGGGGCGGGCTTGAGCTCGGCTGTCCGCCGGCCCGCCCCACTCTCCAGGCGTCTGAGCGAGGGTGCAGGCTAGTCCATTGGTCTTGCTCTCTGCTTGGGGGTCGGCGATGGACACGCTCCCTGCTCCTGCAGCCTCATGGACCCCATGGGGAACGGCAATCGTAGGTCTGGCAAAGAGAAACCAAGGCTGAAGGTGTCACAGTTGATCGCCAAGGCCTTCATGCCTGGCCTCCACCTCCTGTTGCTTGAATTAGCTGCTTAGTGAAAACTTTTTATTTTTTAATTTATTTTTATTTTAATTATATTTTATTGATTATGCTATTACACTGGTCCCAATTTTTTCCCTTTTGACCCCTCCACCTAGCACCTCCCTATCTCTCAGGCAATCCCTACACCGTTGCTCATGTTCATGGGTCATGCATTTAAGTTCTTTGGCTACTGTATTACCTGTACATATTTTAAAAGAGGCAAACACAGTAGTGACTGCGGTGAGATGAAAGAACCAGCAGTGAAGAAATTTAGGGATATGCCTTTGAACAGGGAATTTTCACTGGCTGCTGACAGTGTTCTCTGTACTTTGGAAATCTTTTCAGGAACTCATAGTAAATCACAGTAAATTGTAGGGCTAAAGTGTGACATTACTTGGTATTAATTTCATTGCTAAATTTTATTTTATGGGGGTGTCTGCATGTTCAAAACTTTGCTCTTGCTATCATTTAAAAAATTATTTGGAACACTTTGTTTACATTCTTCCAAACTCAAACTTTAAAAAAATTTCCAGAGAAACAGCCTAAGAGTTAGCTGGTACTGGTTAATAAAATATGGCCTGATAATTATATAACACTTGTGGCAACACCCATTTTTTTTTTTTTTTGAAAACACATCAAGGAAGACACATAGTTGTATCTGAACACTCCTTTAGCAATACTGAATCTGTACCAACCTGTTTCCTTTCTCGTCTTTATCCGTATCTTATAAGCATATCTCTTCAGATCAACAAGTGCCTGACCAGATTCTTTATCATAAATCAATTTAATTTACTTAACAAACATTAATTCAATGTTTACTATGTTTTAGATATTATACTTTGACATTAAAGCTCCCGTGGTTTAGTGGACAAGAAAAGAGAGGCAATGTAAATAGTAAATAAGTACTAAAATATGGGTGTCAGGACCTGTGTGGGGCCTGGGATTTTATCCTACTTAAAATTAGTCTTTATCATTTCATGGATGCTGTCAAAAGACAACAACTCCTGGGTCAGCAATATAGAACTTTATTAGTCACTGCACAAGCAGCGACCAGGGCTTCACACTGGTTTGTATTGGATGCGCATGATCCCTGTTATGGGCTGAAATGTGTTCTTCCGTAATTCATATGTTGAAGCACTAATCCCACTCCTCAGGATTTGACTGTATTTGAAGAGAAGGCCTTTAAATAGATGATTAAGTTAAAATAAACCATCGTGGCAGGCACTAATCCAATCTTACTGGTGTCCTTATAAGAAGAGGAAATTTGGGCACACACACACACTGGGATAGTCTGGGCATAGAAGAAAGACCATGTGAGGATGCAAGGAGAAGGCAGCTATCTGCACTCCAAGGAGAGACGCCTCAGAAGAAACCAAACCTGTAGATGACTTGATCTTGGTCTTCCCGCCTCCAGAACTGTGCGAAAATAAATTCTGTTGTTACAGCCACACAGTCTATGGTATTTTGTTATGGCAGCCCTAGCAAAGTAATATACCCCCCAGATCCAGTGGGACAATGCAAAAGGACTATCATAAATGCCTGCATTTCAAGAGAAGCACACAGAATTTAAGGAGTTACTGCTTTTAGAGTACAGTGAAGTAAGCCTGCTCTGTATGTGTGAGGAGAACTTATCTCATCCTTCCAGGTCACTTGCGGCAAACCCGTGAGAAATGGCAGGGGTAAAGAATGTTCAAGGACTTACATTCTTGGCATAACCACAAAAATGTCCAGGGATGTTCAGGGCCCATGGCAAACTCACTGTGCCAACATGAGTACATCCTATGAAGGCCAGTTAACCTAATCTTGGCAGAATTCAGAGAGACTTTCTGAAAGAGATTATGTCTGTGCTGAAACATCAGAGTCAAATAGGAATATACGGCCAGAAGAGGGGCAGGTCTTTCCAGGCAATGGAATACTCACACACGAAAGTTGAAATAATTGACGTACTTCAGGAGGTTTCTGTTCTCTTTCACAGTCATCTCTATATTGAATTCCAATCTCAGACACATAGAATTACAGTCAGTGTGTGACTCAAAAGTCTACATTCAATATACTTTTGTGAATTGCACTGACTCCTGGAATCCTCACATTAAAGATACGTAAATTTCACAGCTATTAACTGTCCCCTTGGTTCATAACATTTTTACCCCTCTCTAGTAACTGCTCCTCTTTTTTTTCCCCCTTCATAATCCACAGTTGACAATGAGACATTGTAAAACATCACCTTAACCCATGGCCACAGCTGCCTGGCCCATAATCTGGAAACCGTCTCATACTGAACTAATCAGAATCTTCTCTTAGAGAGTTTAAAAATCAAAGTTAAGAGATTTAAATTTGTAACTGACTGTTCTCTTAAACAGAGGCAATGTAAACTTTACCATTTATTGCCTTGTAGAGGAAATGGAGTTTTCTAAATAAGGCACTATATAGGCCTGGTACAGTTTATAAGCAGCATTTCTGCCCTTGGCTTCAGTGATATCCTTGTAATCCTCATGATAAATTCCTCTTTTGACATTAAAGAACTATCTCATTTTCAATGTCATTAATTAATGAACGCCTTACATGGGATTAGGTGAGTTTAGATCCATAAAATGCAAAAATATTTAATTAATTTCAATAATGTTTATTCAGCACCCAATTTGTCATGAAGAACTTCCACTTATTTCAGTTCTTAGGGTGAATTTTAGATTGTGAGGCAATTGGTTTAAATATTAACTTGCATTCATAATCTCAAAATGTAGGGGTGTTTCCTCTCATTTGTCAGACACTCATCCCTAAGCTAATTGACTGTGCTCAGACTCTTAAGGTCATGTAAGAACATTGTAATCATGTGGTGTTGGTGTTGGGGGAGGGATGATCAGTCAGGAAATGGAGTTTCCAGAGAAAATAAAAAGCATTTCCTGGAAAGACAATTATATCAGTATCCACTATATACCTCCAACACATTTCTAGGAGTACTTTGAGTTTACTCTAGACTATAATGACAGCAGAGTCTGGAAAGGATGGTTGGGGAAGAGAGCTTGGAGGGAAAATTAGTGCTAGCATTTATTTTATTAATACATGCTTCCTAAAAGTTTTCATCACAAGGAAAATTTTTTTTTGTTTCTGTGAGATGATGGATGCTAACTAAATTTATTGAGGTAATCATTTTGCACATTATGTAAGTCATGTTATTATGCTGTACACGTTCAACTAATAGAGTTGTATGTCAATTATATTGTAATAACTGAAAAAAAAATGTTTCATAAAATCCAGTACAAATTTCAGTTTTTTAAAAGAAAAGAACACTAAATATTCTCCTGGATAGTAAATCTTTTTTTTTAAAGTATATTTTATTGATTATGTTGTTACAGTAGTTCCAATTTTTACCCCCTTTGCTCCCCTCTGCCCAGTATCCCCCTTCCCTCTAGCAATCCCACCCCCCTTACTTCACGTCCATGGGTCATGCATATAAGTTCTTTGGCTTCACCCTTTCCTATATTATTCTTAACTTCCCCCTGTCTATTTTGTACCAACCAATTATGCTTCTTAATCCCTGCACCATATCCTCATTTCTCCCCCAACCCCCTCCCAGCTCATAACCCTCCAAACGATCCCCATACCTATGATTCTGTTCCTATTCTGGTTTGCTTAGTTGGATTTTGTTTTTATATTTTAGATTCAGTTGTTGATAGTTGTGTTTGTTATCATTTTAGTGTTCACAGTTTTGATCTTCTTTTTCTTCAGTAAGTCCCTTTGACATTTCTTATAATAATGGCTTGGTGATGATGAACTCCTTTACCTTGTCTGGGAAGCACTTCATCTGCTCCTCCATTCCAAATAATAGCTTTGCTGGATAGAGTAATCCTGGTTGTGAGTTGCCTTTCATCACATTGAATACTGCTTGCCAGTCCTTTCCTGCCTGCAAAGTGTCCTCTGAGAAATCAGCTGATAGTCCTATAGGCAACCCTCTGTAGGCAACTCTCCCTCTCTCTTGCTGCCCCCAGGACTCTCTCTTTATCTTTCACCTTTGGCATCTCAATTATGATGCATCCTGGTGTGGTCCCCTCTGGGTCCAGCTCGCCTGGGACCCTCCGTGCTTCCCGGACCTGTATGTCCATCTCCTTTGCAAAATTTGGGAAATTTTCCTCATTTTTTCAATTCTTGCTTCCTCATTCTACACTGGTTGACTGTTTTTATCTTCCTTATGTTCCAAATCACTGATTTGAAGCCCGGTTTCCTTCCCTTCACCATTGGTTTTGTGTGGATTTTCCTTCGTTTCACTTAGCATAGACTTCACTTCTCATGCATTTGGCATTTGGCATACTCAAGCATATCTGTCAAGCCTGTGAGCATCTTTATCACCAGTATTTTGAATTCTGCGTCTGTTAAGTTGTCTATCTCCTCATCTGTTAGGCTGGCTATCTCCTTGTCACTTAGTTCTCCACTGAAACCTTGATCCAGTTCCCCTTTTGGGCCATACTTCTCTGTCTCCTCATTCTGACAGGCTCCTGTGTTTGTCTCCACATCCCAGGTAGAGCTCTCGCTTCTGTTGTAAAGGGTGGAGCCTTAAAGATTGTCAGTATGGGGCGACCTGCTTTACCCATTGTGCTGTATGTGGGAGAGGGGTCCGAGAGGGAACAATGCTGCCTGCCCAGCACTCGCCCCTTTTCCAGGCACCTCTCCCACTTCCGCACCAGACTGGGGCCTCTCTAGCTGCTGCCCTGGCCATCATTCCCAGAGTGGTGGGTCTGTGGATGTTCTAGAACTGTGGGGGCCCTTTAAACAAACGGACTCTGCCGAGAGATTGGCAGTTTCTGTCTCCACCCCAACCCCCACTGGTCTGCACAGTCAGAAGCAATGAGGCTTGATTTAACCTGGTGCTGGGACTGTGAGTTGTGAGGTCCAGTGATAAGCTGGGAACGCTCCCTGGGTGTCCCTCCTGACTTTTTAAAAAGTGTGACTGTGCTTTCTGCTGGCCTGTCGCTGCCGCCACTGCTGCTGCCACTACACCATGTCCTCTCTGCCCTGGCTCTGCCCCTCCTACTTATCTGGATGAGTGTTTCCTCTTTATATCTTTGTTTGCTAGACTTCCATGCAGTTTGATTTTCTGGAACTTCTGGTTGTTTCTAGTTTTGAGGTAGTTATATTCCTTCTTAGTTGTGGAGGGAGACGCAGCGTATCTGTCTACATCTCCATCTTGGCTGGAAGTCCTGGATAGTAAATCTTTTAAAAAATCATTAATTTTTTTACCTGTATACCCACTGCTATATTCTAATTGCATAATATAATAATAATTATACTCACACATCTATTTCTATATATACATGTGTGTTATTTAGTTTTTAAAGTATATTTTATTGATTATGCTATTACAGTTGTCCCAATTTATTCCTCTTTGCCCCCCTCTGCATAGTACCCTCCTTCCCTTTAGGAATTCCCCCCTTAGTTCATGGACTATTTTGTACCTTCCAGTTATGCTTCCTGATCCCTGCACCACTTCCCGCTTTCTTCCCCTTCCCTTTCCCAGGTGATAACCCTCCAATTGATCTCCATATCTATGATTCTGTTCCTGTTCTAGTTGTTTGCTTAATTTGTTTTTATTTTTTACATTCAGTTGTTGGTAATTGTGTTTGCTGTCATTTTACTATTCATAGTTTTGATCTTCTTTTTCTTAAGTCCCTTTAACCTTATGTATAATAAGGGCTTGGTGATGATGAATTCCTTTAGCTCTACCTTGTCTGAGAAACACTTTATCTTCCCTTCCATTCTAAATAATGGCTTTGCTGGATAGAGTAATCTTGGTGGTAGATCCTTGCTTTTCATCACTTTGAATATTTCTTGCCAGTCACTTCTTGCCTGCAAAGTTTCTTTTGAGAAATCAGCTGATAGCTTTATGGTAACTCCTTTGTAGGTAACTCTCTTCTTTTCTCTTACTGCTTTAAGATTCTTTTTATCTTTAATCTTTGGCATTTTAATTATGATGTGTCTTGGTGTGCTACTCTTTGGGTCCAACTTGTTTTTGACTCTCTCTGCCTCCCAGATTTGTATGTCTAGTTCCTTAACCAAATTAGGCTAGTTTTCTTTTATGATTTTTTCAAATAATTTTCAATTTCTTACTTTTCCTCTTCTTCTTTTGGCATCCCCATGATTCGGATGTTAGCACTTTTGGAGTTGTCCCAGAGTCTTCTTATATTCTTCTCATATTTTTGAATTCTTATTTTTTCATTCTGTTCTGGTTGAATGTTTATTTCTTCCTCTTGCTCCAAGTCATTGATTTGAATCCCAGCTTCCTTCCCTTCAATGTTGGTTTTCTGTGGACTTTTCTTTATTTCACTAAGTGTAGCTTTCATTTTTTCCCTTATGTTTCTGCCAAACTGAGTGAGTTCTCTGAGCACCCTGATCAACAGTATTTTGAACTCTGCAGCTAATAGGTTGGCTATCTCTGTTTTGTTTAGTTCTTTTTCTGGCATTTTGTTCTGTTCTTTCATTTGGGCCATAGTTCTTTGTCTCTTCAATTTGGAAGCCTCCTGTGTTTGTTTTGGTGTATTATGTAGGGCTGCTTTGACTCTCTGTCTTAGTGCACCTATTAAGTTGTATGGAGCAGAACCTCAGGTATTCACCAGGGTGGGCAACCTGCTTCATGGCTTTGTAGTTCTGCGGCAGGGGAAGGGTCAGAGAGGGGACAATGCTGCTACTTAGTTTCTGGAGGTTTTCCCAGCACTTGCCCCATTTCCAATCACTGCTCCCACTTCCTGTATGCTACTGGTGTCCTTCTAGCTGTTGCTCTGGTAGTGGTTTTCCAGAGGGGAAGGGTTTGCATAGGTTCTAAGCCCTTGCAGGTCCTTTAAAAGTGGACTCTTCTGAGACACAGGCAGTTTCTTCTGCCACTCTAACCCTCACTGGTTTTTACAGCCAGAAGTTATGGGTATTTATCTTCCCAGCATTGGCACCCTGGACTGTTTGGTCTGGCCTTGGTCTGGGATTACTCACTCTGAAGGTATCCCTCCTAATTTTATCAACCACACATAAATGGGGGACTTCCCATTCTGCTGCCACTGCTCTGTGCCACACCACATCCTCTCCACCCCGGCTCCCTGCCTCTGCCCTTCTTACCCATTTGGATGAATTTGGCGTCTTTAAATCCTCCATTGTCAAATTTCCATACAGTTTGATTTTCTGACATTTCTGAATGTTTCTTGTTTTGAGGTTGTTATTCTTATTGTGGTTGTGCGAGGAGGCGAAGCATGTCTACCTATGCCTCCAGCTTGACTGGAAGTCTATTTACGGGTTTTTTGTTGTTGTTTTAGTGGATATTGCTATCCCGCCTCTCTCCTCCTGTTCTTAAACATACCCTTCAACAGCGCCCCCTCCGCCCACCCCCACCCCCTGTCACAAAGCAACTGACATTAATAGCTTAGCATATATCCCTCCATATGTGCACATGCATATGCAGTTTTTTTTTGTTAATATTTACAGAAATGAGCTTTTGCTTTTTCCACTCAATAGTACTTGTGCAAATTTTTCCAAGTCCACTTACATAGTTTTTATTCTTTTTAATGGTTTTATAATATGACATGTGTATGTTCCATTAATTTATTCACTCAATGACTTATTAGGTATTCACTTTGTTTCCAGTTTTTGCTGTAAACATGTGTAAGTTTATGTATACTATTGCTTTTATTTTTATTGCTTTCTGGGGAAAATGAATATGGTAATTCATTGTGTTAGCTCACTCATCTTCCTGATTCTGCATCTTCCTAGGCACAACAGAGACAGCAGCTCCCATAGAAATCCAATTCTGTGACATGGTTTTCAGAATTGGTCCTGAACTTTCAGCTTATTGTCTGTTTCCTCAGCTCTACCAATGTGGTTGTGAGCAACATATATACCCTTTAATATATCCTTTTCTATTTGAACCATCTATGGAGGATTATATTGCCAATGACTAAAAATTCTAGCTGATCCAATGTATTTTAAATTTCAATAAAGGACAGCAAAAATATTTTGAATAAAATACTGCTTATATTCAGGTTGATGACACTCTCCTGTCCTTGGTAGAGAAAAAGTTTCGAGCTGCTTTTCTATAAAAGATAAATCAATTTGTTTAGCAGGAATTAACATTACATGTCTTATATTCCAATTAGAAAGAGCTGCTTATCTTTCATCAGTGCTACTGGGCAGATGACCCACCTCCATGTAGCTCTCTCTTCTCCTGTACATGTACGAGCTCTCAGAGAAATGCCAGACTTTATTCATTCCTCCTCTGTTAGGCAACCAGGTACAAAGATCTCCATTTGTTGGTTGGCTGCTTTTTGGTACAGATGGAATGGTTGATCTCATTCAGTAGCCACCAAAGATTTGTTTGAATGCTTTTTTAGTCTGCCTCTTCTCTTTGTAGTTTTCTTGAAACTTCCAAATTTAAAAGTCATCATTTGAGCCCTGTCTGGTTTGGCTCAGTGGACTGACTACTGGCCTGTGAACCAAAAGGTCATGGGTTTGATTCCTAGTCAGGGCACATGCCTGTGTTGCAGGCCAGGTTCCCAGTTGGGGACTGATGTTGTGTCTCTCTCATACACTGATGTTTCTTTCCCTCTCTTTCTCCCTCCCGCCCCCCTCTCTAAAAGTAAATAAATAAAATCTTTAAAAGTCACTATTTGAGGATGGGAATAAAAACTAAGTCAAGCTGTGCATCTATTTAAGTAATTTATTTCAACACAGGCATTGTTTTAAATTTACACTTTGTCTTGTAACACATCTCATATCTAGAAAACAGGTTTAAGAACAAGTATATAGAAGGATTATTTGACAACATTTTAACAAAAGTGCTTAAGGCTGATTTGTTTCAGAACACAGAAGTGCCTGTCACAAAGAGCCCCTATGTGGTAATACATTACAAACTTTCTTTGAAAATAAAATATTTACATATATACACTGTACATTTAAATGGGGTATTCTGAAGCATTATTACTATTTTTAACAATAAACTCTGTGCAATAAGGCCTTTATAACCATCTGGCATTCAGTGGAGTATATTACTTTTATGGAGGTGTGAATTTTCCAGTTTGATTTCCATCTTTACCATAATCAAAATGGACTTTTTTTCATCACCTCCAATACAGGCACAAAGTTACCTCCTACACAAAGTCACTTTTATTAGCTTATCATAAACCAAAGTTTTGTTAGTAGCAATTAATTTGACAACAATGCACTTACAGTGTAAGGGAGTAAATTATTTAGAGGAAAGTCTCTAAAAATAAAAATAATCTCATTAAGCCCAATTTTAAATGGACTTTACATGTAAAAATTTATCATTACATAAATTAGTCCATTTTCCAAACAAGTTGATAATTTACTTCCTGGTTTATTCCATTTATGTGAATATTTATTGTAATAATCATTACACCTTTTAGAAAACAAGTTATAAGTATAAAAATTACTATTAGAAATTATAGCTATACCAAAAATGAACATTAAAAAGCAACAGTTTGTATGTTAAAATACATAGAAATTTCCTATACTTCTTTAATGAAGTGTTTTATAAAAGTATAAAACTATAGAAGGTGCTATTTTAATGAATTTTCTGTTTTCTTGATTCTTAAGCCAGATAAGCAAACATTACAAACAGTGTGAGTGTTGACCATCAATTACCTTTGAATTCAGATATAGTAGGTTCTAGTGCAAAAAGTCAGGGCCCCAAAGTAGTTGTTTCTCCTTCCCTTAACTTACCTATGTTAAGAATATTTAGTTACAATGTTGATATAACCTAAACTCAGTGAAAAATAAGCTAACTTCATTTCACCTTTTGTAGCATACATGTATATTCAGGTATATACTGAACTAGAACTTGCTAGCTGATCATTTAAAAAAAAATCAAGAATTTTAATATTGAAATACTAACTGAATAGCTTCAAATTACATAGAAACATAGGTCATGGTTTATAAAAGTTTTACTTAAATAATCAGATAAATAATAAAAGGGAAAGGTAGAATTTATAAACATACATAAAACAAAAAATGTTATTTTTTGATAAATTTAAATTGAAAAATTCAGAAGAGTTCATTTAAAATTGCATTATCAGTTTCTTTAAGATCAAGATTGTTCAGAACCTGAAGTTTAAAATAATTTACAGATTTAAGGATTAGCTTTCATGTTAGTGACTACATCTTCATTAGTTTTGAGTTGCATGGGAACAATGTAAACTTGCCCTGGCATTTTGCTTCTGGACAAGACAATGATTTAGAAGATAATATAGCACTTTAATTTTATCAGTTCCAGATGTCCATCTTCACCAACACCTATCATTATCCTTAATTCATATGGATGAAACAGGCAGGTGAGAAAAATAGAAAATAATATTAGATCAGGAAGCAAATACAAACCAAAGAAGATGAAATCCACTTAATGTTGACCTTCATAGCACTAAGATCCAGGATGTCATGCTTTTTCCGTAGTTTTAGCGAATTATCTTTACTCTGATTAGGAAGAGAGAAATCCCCAGAAGTTCTGCATGGCAACTAAAGAGTTAGGAAAGTCATCAGGGTGCATGGGAAGTTATTTCGTCTAGATAAATTATTGAAAGAATCACAGTGACAAGCCCTTAGAAGCTCTACCTGATAATTTCCCAGGGGTTGGTCAATGATCCCACAAAGTCTGCGAATCTCAGATTATCAGGTCTGACCTGACAGCTGTTTAGGGACCTGGCCAAGGCTACCATTTGATACTTATGACTAAAATGTTGCACATGGAAGAAAGGTGTTCTATCTTGCAATGAAGAAAATAGAAAAATGTAGTCTGGAGATAAGGGATAAACCAGTTGTTTAAGACAGCTGTAGTAATGGTGTCAGTCTCACAAAGGCGTGTGTACTTATCTCCACCCTTCAGTTATGTTTCTTTCCTGGGCAGGATTTTGTGGCCAAGCCTTCTTCTGTACCCTCAAGTTACTTGGCCCCAGTCCTTGATTTGATTAAAATTCTGCTCACAATCATTCAGCCAATTATTACAAACATTTTCAAAGGAATTCCTAGGAGTACAAGTGTTGTTTGGCTTATGAGGAATTCTGCTCCTCATCTATTATCCCAGCAAGCATTTCAGACAGGTGCCTCTCTGGCTCCACTGTGAATGTAACAGGAAGTCCTTATGAAATTTCCCTTATCTTTGTGTGAAAGAAAAAAAAAGACAAACACAAAACCTAGACTTCCTAAATACTGATGAGTCAATCAGGATGACAATATTTACTCCATTGTCATCGTCCCTACATTTACTTTAATGCCATGTGTATTGAGTGTGGACCAGAGGAGGCAATAAGCATTTTGCAGTTGTACTGGGTAACAAGTTTTGTGTCTGGGATCTTAGGGTTGTGAATCACATGAAAGGTGTTTAAAAAAAAGTCAGGGGGAAAAAAACAGAAAGACAAAATTTTACAGTGAATTAGAGACTTAATTGGGTATGGGGATGAGAGCTAAGGATATATAGTCAGAAAATAGCAGAGAATTCCTTAAAACAAAAATGTATTGCTCTGGAATTCAGGAAGTGTACACACACACACACACACACAAAGAGGCTATGGGGTGGGGAATTCAGGTTGCTTCAGAAATAGATATTTTTTAAATATCTGTCCTTTCCATGGACACACACATTTACACTTTGTTTCCATTATAGGTTCTTGGAGAAAAGATTGTGCATTTTATTGAAAAAGCCTCACAGTTCGGACTCTTTGTCACCTTCACCCAGGTAGTATTCGTCGTCTGTGGTCGTGTCTGTGTCACAGTCTGAGTCTCCTGGAGCATCTTCATAGGTGTTAAGTGGTGCATTTGGAGATAAGTCATCCTCTGGCATCTGACTGCTAGGAGAGTCTGAGCTCCATGACTCCACTGGGTTAGGAGGGTGAATTACATCATCTTTCAGGAAGCCAGGGTTATTCAGAAAACTTGGTTTCCATAACCTTCCTTGTGTGAGTGACCTCTTTACATTCTCCAAGAAAGCCAACTGCTGTTCTTTCCCAAATATTCCATAGTCGATAGGTCTGGATATAGATGTTGCAGACTTGAGACCCATTTTCATCCTGCTGTTATACAAAGCCCAATTTTCATTTTCATCACAAGATGGAAGTTCAGAGGAAGATTTGAATTTTCGACTGTAGCCATTGTTGTTAGAGAATTCATTCCCAAGGGTCAGGTGGCTCAGGGCATTGTCAATAGAAGTGCTTTCAGAAAAATGGCGCTCCCTGGCTTTTGGAGGATGGCTTTTGCGTAACAGATCACCGTGCACATGGATGTTTTTTAAACTCTTTGAACGATAGGGGTGTGGCTCAGGATCCCACTGCAGAGCTGCAGCACTCCTGTGTTGTGGCTGACAACTAGCCTGGGGGATGCTTATTGTAGATTTCTCTGAAGGTTCCACTGGAAGATGAAGGTTCAGCCTCCTCTGATGGTCAGAGAAGTCAGCTTTCCTGAGGCTGGTGAATGTGGGTTGGGTCAGGCTACCTGACTCTCTTCCCCAGATCTGAGCTGTTACATCTTTAGAATTCTCATACTTTGGTGGTGATTCTGAGATATTTTTAAACTCATTCTGATGTGTTTGTGAAATGCTGTTAGACTTCAGATTGCTTACATGTGGAGCAGCTTCTCCGTTGGATATTACAGTAACGGGGAGAAGGTTCTCAGATTTCTTCACATCCATTCCATCATTGTTCAACCTGCTTTCATCAGTGGATTCTGTGGATTTGGGAGGAGACTCAGGGGACAGTGGGTTTAATTCTGGTGTGCCAAAAGATAAACCACTGAAGCCAGAACCGTTCCCACTTTGGGGGAAAATAGTAGCTACATGTCTTCTGGGGCTTAAATCTTTAGCTGGAAATTTTCTGCTTGCTTTGGACATGGCTGCCAATCTGTGTTTAACTGAGGATCTGTTTTTCCCCTTTTCTAGGTCATCCAAGCTGGTTTTATTTTTATTACTTCCTTCAGGAAGTGAGGGTTGATTCCATGCCAACCGCTGCATTTCATCTTTAGCCTTGCCCTTCTTTGTTGGATTTACCTCCTGACTTCTTTGAGGTAGTTCTCTGGGTTCAGACTGCAAACTGTCTAAATCTCGTTCACCTGAACAAGTCTCTTCATCAAGATGTAGTTTGTGCAAAACTGGAGTAAGAGCAAAGATTTGCCTTTCTGAGTCAGAAAGTGCTTTATCAGTCTTTTTTGGGAACTCTGCTCCTCTCACTTTCCTAGGTTGCAATCCATCGGAGCTATCATCTTTAGCTCTGTCTATGACGTCTTTCTGAAGACACTTTGCACTTTCGGTAGCTGTGGTGGCTATCCCACTACCCACACACTCCCCAGAACTTCTTCTGGTTTGGTGATATTCAACAATCCCTTCTGCATGAGCTGGAGGATTAGAAGGACCACTGTCAGGTGATTTAACAGAGTGCTGACAATTTTCAGATTTCTCTTCTGCAACATTTTTTTCTTGAAGAATTAATGAAGCATGCAGGGTTTTACTTTGCAACTTTTTTCCTCTCCTTTTCCTGCTTTGTGAGTCACCTAGAGGTGTTTTAGCTAAGTTATCTGGTGAAATCTCTCTAGTTTTAGATTCTTGTTTATGAAGAGAAACATTCGCCTCAAGAGAAGCTATTTCCTCTAGTGTAGGTTCTGAGGGGCTAGCACTTGATAACTGTAAAACAGTCACCTTTTCAGTGCTGGGAGTAAGACAACTGCTGTTTTCCTGAGCAGAGCTGACCAGCATCTTCAGTTGTTCAGATGATGAAGTTCCGGACTGTTCTTGGGTGGAATAGTTCAGTTTCTCTTTTTCTAAAGCATTGGAAAATGTTACGGTCCCCACTTTAGTTGATCCTGGAAGTGAATCGATATTTTGAGTATACTTTTGAAGGAGATTACATAATTTTTGGCTGTGTTTCATTGGTAGAGTGTAATATAGTGAAACTACCTCAAGACACTTGACATTATCTGCATCACCAAAAACAGAAAACATACTAGTAGTCTTTAATTTATGTAATGTTTTCCCACTTTTTTTCCCTGACATATCTGAACAGAAAGGTAAAGGGTCTTCATTTGAGAGGAAAAATGTCTTGGAGGCAGCAGTTTGACAATCCTTTTCAGTGCATTTTTGAAAGTGTTCCTTTTGGTTGTGTCTTTTGGTTAAAGAACAATCCCTAATAGATGAGTCTCTTTCCAGAGGGTTAATGGTTTTCTCCCGAGGTATTAGCGTTAAATCAGAAGCATCTATGTCTGAGACCAAGCATCCTTCTCTTTCATCTCTTCCAAATGAGGCATATGATACTCCTGAAGGACACGACACAGCCCTCTTCATAAGGAATGGAAGTGGTTCTTCTCTAAGGGAAGCAGATCCAATGTTTGTCATATTTGTCATCCTCTCTGTGGCTTCAGGCACTACTGAAGCTGTGTCTGAAACTACTTTGGAACATCTGCTTTCTGACTCAGAAGAACTGGGATTGAATTTATTTGGTGTCTCTTTCCCTATTGGATCTTTCCAATTACTTTCAATTTGAAGTTGAAGTGGCTGATTCCTAAATGAAGGAGCCTTTATCTTACTTTCTGGCTTCATACTACTAGTGAGAAAACCAGCTGTTTTTCTTGGTAAGGTACAATAAATTGTATGAATCTCAGGAGCCTTGGAATCACTTTGATTGACTTCAACAAGGCTACTGCTGCCACTTGTGGGTGTTGATTTACTTTCTGTCTTGCTCAACTTTTCAATATAGGATATACGTCGTCTTATTTTTGCTTTTCCCTTTCCAGCCCTGAAAGGAGGATGTGAATGGTATTTGACATCAACCACTTCATTATTTAAAGGCACATAACCATCATCACTCTTTTCAGTTTCTGAGGGGCTCAAGGTAAACTGATTATTTTGATGCTTGCTATTATTGTCTTTTTTCCCTCTTTTTCCCAAAGAGGGATCTTTGCCTGAAAGACTTCTTCTGGAGAACGTTGCAGTAGAAGGAACCACAAGAGCACCATGGGAAAAATTATTCGATGGAGAAGAATCTGGCAGTGTACCTGATGATGGACCTACAGAGTAACATGGGATATTTTGGCCAGCAGTTGACTTGCTACAGTTGGGAGAATGAGTTTTGGTACATTGTTCTTCCTTGATATTTAAAATAGCAGATTTTTCTGAAGATTGTGTATTTTGATTACCAGTAGAGTCAGAGCTCCAGAGGCTATTTTCAATAATGCTTGAACTGTCTTCATTACTTACTGTTAATTCCTGGTGACAACCTTGATTTAGACTGGGAAAAGATGATGGTGTTCTGCTTTCCTGAATGAAAGGAAAGGTAGTTGCTGAGCCAAATTTTCTGTTTTCAGTATAACTCTTATATTTTCTTAGTTCGTTGGCTTTATCTCTCTGTGATATATGAATTTCAGAGCTTTCTTTCCTGGAAATAACTTTGGGTGACTTTTTTGAACTTATGGTGGTAGGTGTATTAAAAACAAATCTGTGGGTCTTAGCTGAGTCTTGGGAGAGAAGACTTTGAAAATCAGCTAAAGGGTTAGAGATTGCTATCTCTGAAATAGGTCGGGGCATTTCATTTCTCGTATTTGTCTGATTCATCTTGTTTAATTGTTCTTCTTTTTCCATAATAGATTCATTCAAGACTTTCTCACTATTCACTTCTGTGACCAAGATATTGGGTTGGCTTTGAGTAAGAGGTGGAGAATCAACTGAATTGCTGTTGGTCACAGTGACTTCTGTGTAGCTTCTTATTGGAAGGGAGGCAGGCTTAATTTTCTGCGAAGTGACTGTGGGATCCTGAAAGTTGGGACCCTGATGATTCCCTCTGTCATGAGGAACCTGGGGAAAGGAAGTTTTGAATGAGGATGGTAGAGTCTGAGCAATTCCAAATGAGTAAGGTTCTTGGTTTACATGTACTTCTTTAGGAGAACTGTCCTGTTGACATTCTAACCCACAAGATTTGATGTGATAGCTTGAACCAATCATAGAACAAATATTTGGTGTGCCAAAATGAATCATTTGGTTCCCATTACCTTGTGACACCTCCATGCTCTCCAGTGTGGATGTCTGAGAATCAAACTGCGAGGGATGTAGTTCTTCTTGGTCTCTGGAAATTGTTGTTCTATAACTAGGTGAAAATGATTCCCAGTGTTGAGAAGAAACATTATGGCCATGACCAGGTGATTCACTATTTGCTTCAGGGGAAATCATTTCCAAGTCTCTGTCAGAAGAAGTGAATGGTTTCCTGCTTTGATGAAAGCCAGACCAGGGAGAATGTTCTTCCTGTTGGCCCCCAAAAGAACCATGTCCAAATCTCTGTTCCCTGCTTCGTCCAAAGGTATTGCTAAAGAAAGACCTAGCAAATGGGTTGTCTTGATGGTAGAATGGCATATTCTCTGAGTTCTCAAATGGGTCAGGACTCCTTGCTCTATCCATGGTGGAATTTAAACTTACACTTTGGTAAACACTCTGTGAATGATAAAATCCATAGCTCCTATTCTCCTGAAAACACTTGGGATACATATACTGGTCAGCAGGGTCAACTTCCAGTAATAATGGTGCCCTCAGAAACTCTTCCTGGTTTGGCCTTTCTCTAGAAGAATCTGATCTATTCCATATGATGGATGATAAAGGAGTTCTCTTTGGGTTCTGCTGGTGGGTTGGTGGTATAAATCCATTCTTGTTCTGAGTTGTGGTTGGAAAATGTATGCTTCTTGCTGTGAAATACTGTGTAGCTGGTGAGGCTAATTGCCTGCTGTCAAAACACAGAGAACTACTACCAAAAGTATTCTTTTGCACATAATCTTCTTTTAAGACTCTGGGCTCCTTTGTCCTATACATATCATAAATCGTCCCTATTCTAGAAGAAAAGGTTTTAAAACCTTCTCTAGGGGTTCCTGGTCTTAGGACATCATAGATAGACATATTAGAAGTTTCATTATAGTGATTTTTGTGCCTTCGTGTGGTATTACCATGTCTGTTCCCAGTGGAGTGAAAATGACTGAACTGTGTTCTCGATCCATACTTGAGAGGTGTTCTTGCATTCACTGAGCTTGGAGACTGTTCCTGAGCCAATGTGCTATCCAAATCATCTAAAACTGAAAGGAGAATATAAGTGGCTTTTTCTGTATAACATTTTGTAGTCTAATAATACTTTGAGTTGAGGCCCCTCTTTAAGAAACATAATCATTTATAATTTCATATTTGTCATATCATCATAGATGTGGTGACAACAGTTTTGATTATATTTTTAAGATAGTCTGACTTTTACAAAGCTGTAGTGAAAGTTTTTCATACGTTTCAAATCATACTTTGTCAAAGTTAACCTTCCATAATGCCTTAAAGGACATAAAGGACAAAAAGCTACTTTTTTTTTTTGGTATAACGACAGATTTTAATCGTGGTTTCTTTTAGTATACCTTTTGTGTCGTAGGTAGTTAAAATATTTCCAGATATGTCAGAGGATTTTGATACAAATGAGAGTCTGTAAACAACATGTGATTTCTCAGTTCTATCATTAAGAAAACAGCATTACCACCAAAAGTTTAGCACCTAATTTGTAAACACATTTATTTCGATGGATTTGAGCAATACATACAATTTAAAGTTCTATGCCACATTGTTAAAGGATATGCTAATGATATATTATTTTTCCTGTAAAAAGTAAGACCCATTGGCACTCCTTTAATAAAGCACTTCTTATTGTGTCAGGCACAATTCTAAGCACTTAATTTATTAACTCATTAAATCATCACATAACCTTATAAGATTGGTGTTATTACTAGTCTCATTTTAAAAATGAGGACAGTGAGGCCGAAAGAGGTTAAGTGAGTGGCTGAGGTCACACAGCCAGTAAATGGACCCAGGCAGTCTGTCTCCTGGGGCCTCACACACAACTGCTGTGCCACACACACCACCTCTGTGCCACAGGAGGTCACTTTTCACATTAAAAATAAAAAAGAATTATAAAGATGATTTTACTATGAATTCACAATGCTACAAGGTTGTGAAACTGCCATTGCCAAATAATGTTTACTTTTCTCTCGGAAGCAAGTTCAGAGAATGGTGTCCAAGTTAGGGCCCAGTGACTGAGGCCAACCCAAGGCCCAGGACACAGGCTTACTATATCCAGTCTCTGTGGGCTCAGACGAATCACAAGATATTTTAAGTTGGTTGATGTTTGCTTGAATTGTGTTTATTTAATCATATTTGGCATCTTTTCCTCAATAAAAGCCTGTTGGAATTTAAATAGAACTATAATCTTTTAAGGTTTTAAGATTCCCTAAAGCCTGCATTGTAGTAAATATAATTTTACCATATTCATTTTACATGAATATAAGTAGATTATATATTTATTGAATAAGTGTTCATTAAAGAAAATCAAATCTGACAAGAGAAATAAATCATGGGATTATTTAAATTGCTGAAGAAGTTTTTGGTTTACAGAAATCTTTCATTCTGAGTTACATAAAAGGTGCACTTTCCTAGGTTAAAATTATTTATTGTTAAAATATTTGATTTTTACTGTTCAATGGAAGGGAAAGTGAGTGTAAGCAGGTTGTACTGAGGTGTCAGTTATGTCAGGGCAGGTGCTGAAGGGGTTTTGACATCTGACCTGGATTATCCTTATCCTATATTATTTGTCAGTTGGTGCTGTTAAGTTTGAAGAGTGAGCAGAAGAACTAATCTTGATCACTGAGGATCTGTAACTAAGGAATTCTTCAGGAAATGATCCTGTCAATGCTTTAATGAAAAAAAAAATTATCTTGTCTCTGAAATAATTTATCCCACATTTCCATAAATAAAATAATCAAGCAATACCAACTCTAAGGTGGAACAAAAAAATAAAAAGAAAAACAAAAAATTATGTAATGAGTAATAATATCTGCCTTTAAAACTAATTGTAATAAAATCTCTTGAGTATTTGTTCTCCCTTTCAAGCTGTTCATAGTTTTTCTTTCCTGAAATAAAGCATTTTGCTGACTATAAAAGCAATATGTGGTTATAACAGAACACACAGTAAAGTAATATAATAATAATATCCATTGCATGTCATACTTTTGGAATTTGTACAAGGTTAATTTTTTAACAACAATTAGATTTCATCACAGTGCATTTAGGTAGTCAGTAACAATAAACGTGTATTAAGAACACTAGACTTTATAGATGGATTTTCTACAGGCGTATTTCCTTTTCACCTGAGGTTAAATATGATACATTATTACCATTTCATAGATTTATCAGCTTTGGTCTGAGAATATCTGTTTAGATTATATTTAAGTATAATATTCTTTAATATTTGTGTTAATAGCATATAACAGCCTCCTTTTTACATAAGGTAAGCAAGAGGACTTCAAAAATAAAGTACAAAGTTAGATATGTTTTGAGCATTTCCATACAAACTGTAATTGTTATTTGCTTTAGTACTAGGAATTGCAAAGACACTGTAATGCGTAGGTTTACCTCGGAAAAACTCACTCTCCAGCACAGAAGCATCCCACGGAGGCACGCCACTTCCCTCTCTCATGCCTGCTGGCTTGGGAACAAATGCACTCTCTACTGGTTGGTTTTCCAGAGATGAATTGTATATTTTTACCTGATAATTTAAAAATAGAAAATGCAATATTATTTCTGGAGCTTCTGGAGCTAGAATACTCACATGTTCCCACAAAAATGCCTCAAGCTAAAAAGTACTAGTCTAAGGACTGCAATCAATTTTCCAAACATTTGTTGCCAACTTATAATGTTTTGTTTCTGTCGTTTTCAAGTAATCATGTAATCACAAATTTCCCATATCTACATTACTTCTTTTTACTACGAGTCTTCAGGCAAGATGTTGAGTACTTCTCTGCCAAAGATTCCTAAAAGTCTTAAGTAGCACTACACAGGAAAGAAATTGATCTCCCTTAAATTGGAAGTATTGTCTCCATGGCCCTAATGGCTAGAATTTTAGATTTCTTAACACTGTTCCTTATTCTGTCAAGAGCTGTTAACTGAAGCTTGTAGTGGACCTTAAGATTTGTGAACTTGTTCACTGCATATTCTTAAAAATATGTAGAAAAGTAAAAAAAAGAAAAAAAGAAGATTTGTGAACTTGTTCGATCTGGCTAAGAAAATGTGTTTCTATTCACAGAGTTCACATAGAATGGTAGAACCTACCTGACAAATATAAGATCCTAATTAGTAGTTCTGAAACAAAGGTGCTGAAAAGTATGACTTTATACAGTTTTTTTTTTTTTTTTTTCAAAAATCACTGCTAGTTTTACAGGATCTAGGAGAATGATGCAGAGCTAAGGTTGTTTTCTTTACTAGCAAATGTTTATTTTGATTTCATCAATCCATCACTGCCCTATTTTCAAGTTTTAATTTGTCCTCATAACCTTGGGGGAATTATCCACTCCCACACCTTCACTTTCTTTTGCCAAAACTCCATTTACATTTCCTCTTGTCAAACTGGCTCTGTCACTTTCTGACTCCACTTTGACTAATCCTGCACCCATCCCTGGACCAGGCAGCAGGCAGCCACTTCCCATTCTAGGTCTTTGTTTTTAGCCCACTCTGCTACATGGTCCTTGTCTCTTGAATCCCCTTCTTTCCCAAGTTTTCCCTTTCCATTTGATGTTTAACATTATGTTTCATCTCACCCTGAATGCCTAAGACCAAATATCTAATCTTCGCAAAACTCCAGTTTTTCTCCTTCTCCAGCACAGGTCTACCCAGTTCTTAAGTTCAGGTTTCCTTAATCCCTACATTCCTCACAATCTAGTATTTTTCACTCCTGCCTAGTATTTTCTCTCTCAAGATCTAGGTCAGTTATTTAGGATAGAAGCCCTGCCCATATTTCATTGACTTGTGGCTTCAGTTTAATGGGCAAGCTGTAATTGACTACACACAAAGGAGATTTATTACTAAGAAAGAAACAATCCAATAATAATTTGTTGGTCATTGGATATAATTTAACACACTACTATAAAATTCAGAAGTCAACAAGTGCTACAAGCAAAACATTACTACAGTGAGATACCAACTGTAGTCAATAACACCAGAAACTAATCATGTGAGAAATAAGATCACTTACAGCTAAATTATTTTTGCTCTAAAATGCATCAAGATATTGTTCTCTTTTGTGCCCTTCCTACTGTCTCTCCAAGTCTTTATCTGTGCTAATAATAATTAGTCATGCAGCCCTGGCTGCTGTGGCTCAGTGGATTGAGCGTCGGCCTTCGAGCCAAGTGTCGCTGGTTCGATTCCCAGTCAGGGCACATGACTAGGTTGCACGTCAGGTCCCCAGTTGGGGGCACGAGTGAGAGGCAACCACACAGTGATGTTTCTCTCCCTCTCTTTCTCTTTTCCCCTCTCTTTAAAAATAAAATATACAAATAAATTATTAAAAAAAATAATAATAATTAGTCATGCATCTTAGAAGTTCATTCCTCCCAAATGTAGTTTTGGTAGTTAGTACAGACTAGATACATCTGATTTAAAAAACAGCAAGCATCATTTTCTCTCAACCATTTAACACCCAAGCAAACTTCAAATTTCCTCTTTATAGACCAGAGTATATTCTTTTGGTCTTCTGGATCACAGCGCTTTGTAATAAAATATGTATACTGAAATGAAAAAAACAAAAACAAACAGGACCTGAGGGCTCAGGTGAAGTGATGCACCTCTTCAACCTGGGAAGGATGGCTGTCATCTAGAGACCCTGAATATAACCTCCTGTGGTGATATGTCTGCCAGACCCTCTACTTCAAGACCAATTCTACTCACCCAGCATGTTAAGAATGCTTCCAACACACAGAAATCTAAGTTATATGACTAAGAGAAAATATGGAGAATTTATTTACACTCAACTTTAACTCTGCAAGAATTTTTTTCCAGGGATAAAATTTAAAAAAGTAAATGCTAGTCACTGGTAGGTATCAGACAGAGAGAAGACTAAACAGTATCAGTGCCCTACAGACCCCTTTAATTTAAGCTGTGTGGAATATTAGTAGTAGTAGTAGTAGTAGCAGCAGCAGCAGCAGCAATTATACATTAATTATTCTAGGCAATGTGCTGAGGGCTTCATATAAATTACTTTATTTCATTATTTTAACAACCCTATGAGATTGGTACTATTGTTATTCCCACTTTGGGAAAACTAAGGTTTCAAGAGATCAGGTCATTTGCTTCAGGTCACACTGGTGGAGGGAAGGATTCCTTTCCAGTCTGTTGGATTACAGTGCCCATGCTAAATCACCTCTCTCTACATTTTTTGTTGTTTGTTTGTTTATCAACATACTACATCCCAGCAGTAGACATCTTCTCAGGCCACACACAGACTTAGAGTTGCTGAAAAGCACCTAAAATTTCCTGATACCTAGAGTGGAGGTAAAGTCCTCCAGGGCCTGCAGCACAAGGATCTTCAGTCAGGCCTCAATTTTTGACCCAGAATCCCCCTCAAAATAATGCTCCATGCCGTCAGATTGCCATAAAAAATGAAGTGTCTTTCCCATTCCTGGCCTAGAGAATGAAGTTCAAACACCTCTGTACAGCAAAATGGTGTCAAAATCATTTTCCAGTGTTTGATTTAAGCCATTCCTTTCCAAGTGTCCTGTGCTCTGAGTTCACTACACACAGTTCTCTTAAGTGCTGTGCACTTCTTCTAGACCACCATGTCTCTGTTCCTGATCTTTGCTCCTTCTCCTCTTCTTCTGCAAAGTATCAACTGACCCTTCAGAGTCTAGTTCATATGTCATGGTCTCTGTGAGCCCTTCTCCAATTCTCCAGGAAGAATGAATTACCATAGTATATTTATATGCATCTCTGGTGTGATACCTGTTACATCATATCAAAGTTGTTTACATTCTTTACACTTTTACTTTACCACTAGACTTCTCCCCTTCCTCCCTATCACACACATCAGTCTTCACCCTGATCTAAAAAAACAGGGATTTGAAAACAAATGAGTCAGGACCCTGGAAGTAGCCCAACACCTAAAATAACTAAGAAAGCACAGTATTCTCCTTTGTGTCCTGAGCACCTAACATAGCATCAGCATGGAAGAGACTGCCTAATATTTACTGAATTGAATTCTAAGACTACAATACTATTTTCCACTTCTATACTTGTCTAACACATTTTTTTGTATACTCATTTGGTACCAACCATCTTATATTTGATAACATTGCTCATTTATTCATTTTTTTGATATGCTTTCAAAATATCCGATCTCATTTGATCCTTAGAATAAATTTGTGAATTAGGTGAGTATCATCATTCCCATTTTGCAGATGAAAAAACCAAGTCTTGGGTAAGTGATATCAATAATAAATGGAAGCAATGACTACTAACGCTCATATGATCTGATCCCTAACCCTGTTCTTTCCACTATTTTGTTTTTTACTGTTTTTTTACTAATGTACACATCTTCAGTTGGATGGTAAACTGTCTGAAGACAAGAACATTGCTTTAAACCTTCCACACCCTTGATGCTCACAGTTATGGATTGATTCACAATATACCAACGTAGAAAATTACATAGATAAGATTTCTAATAAAGATTATTACAGAAATTGAGACACTGAATATTGACAATATTAGGACTCTACAGAGGTCCATATCCTGGTTCTGCCCCTTAATAGTGTATAACTTTGAGCAAGCTACTTAGCCTTTCTGTACCTTAGTTTCTTTATAGGTAAAATGAAAAAAAATTATAAACCCCCCACCTCATAAGATTAAATGAATGAATAATTGTAAAACACTTTATAATGATGTTCAGCCCTTAGTAAGGCCTGTTAGCCATTGCTATTCCTCTGTGGCTTCAGAGGGTTTCCTGGAGGACTCCTGATGATGCGCGCAGTCGAACAAGCTAGAAAAATAACCCAAAGGGTTAGAGGCCAGCATCTCAAAATGCTGGCGTTCAGGATCTCAGTTATATTCTCGAACATGGTATGTAAAATAGGCTGAGCAAAATGAGGTCTTTTAACCAACCCTGATTCAGTCTCCTGGTATTGATGCAATTCTGACACGAGACAAACAACCCTGTTACAGAGTAACCTTAGCTCTGAGTACTTCCTGGGTAGCCAAACCTGCAGAACAGCTGTTGGAGCTGAAGCCTAAGCTCATTGATGTTATCAGATGCCTTGGTAAAGTCAACAAAGTAATTTTTCAAGGTGTTCCTTAATGTGTCTTGTGTCTGCTTTCCTGCAAATGTCAAATTCTCCAATGCACTTTGTGGCTTAAAACCACTCATTCATTCCTTCTTTAAATTTCAGGTTGTTTCAGGCAGTGGGGATACACAGGTGGGCAGACAATCCTGGCCTCAAGGAGCCCACATTGACCTGGTGTGCTAAGTACATTGGAGGTGTGTTTCTAGGAGTGCAGAGGTGGCACAGCACCTAACAATAGGGCCCATCAGAATTTGTTCAGAGATGAGGAGTGTTCAAGTGGCCAAGGTCATATGTTTTGTATCTATTCTCATTGATGGTGACCACTTGGACCTTGGATTCCTCACCTATAAGGAGATGGTTCTCAACTGGCCACAATTTGCTCCTTAAGGAACATTTGGCAATTTCTGGAGATAATTTTGATTGTCACAATTGAGTGAAGAACTACTGACATCTAGTAGGTAGAGGCCAGGGATGTGATTAAATATCCTACAATACACAGGACAGCTTCACAATAGAGAATTATTCAGCCTCCAAAGATAGCAGTGTTGAGGTTGAGAGAAGCTCTTAGCTACATGTCTCTAAGTTTCTATGTTTTCTGAAACCTTTGTTTCTTTTAAACCAAAGCAAATGTTTAAATGTCAGCTTTCTCTCTCCTGAGTGGAAGGTTATCTGATAATGTAGTACAAGCTCCTATAAAGTGCGCCATTCTTGCCAGGCTGTCAACCCAGTTGGGGAAGTTCATTACCTGTAACATCAATAGCCAACTTTCAGCTTTCTGCAGGCTTAAGGGGATAGGACTTCCACTAATAAATAATGGGAATCTACGTATCATACAAAATCTTTGTTTCAGAAAGTAGTTTCATTATTTTCTCCCTCCTGCTTTTCATAAAAGTTATTAACTGGAGTCAACAATCACTGGTTTGAGTTGCATCCCAGATCATATCTTTTAGATTGACAGGCTGTGAGCAGCAATCAAGAGTGCCGAAGAAAGAAATATATTAATCCTCAGATTTGATTTTTCAAATCCCAAGGATTCGAAATTAGCTCTACTGTTTTATTACTTCCAGGCATTTTTATTCATTTTTTTACATTCCTCATTGGCTTCAGATGACATGGCTCTCACATGGTAGAGGCCAGTGAGCTCCGAGCACTTCTCCAAGGAAAAGTGAGAGTACAGAAGCATCTGGAATGGGCCTCTGTCCTCTTAGAGAGCAAAGCTCTATGTGTGCCACTTCAGTCCACTGCTTAGTTAGAGGAGAGGCTGCAAGTAGCGAGCCACTGGGGCTCATATACAAACAGGGCTTGGGGCTGACGCAGCTGTAGGCATTATGCATCAACTTGTAGGCTGTGGAGATGTAGTGGCCCAGATTTTCTAATCCTGACTCTACTATTGACCAGTAACTCCTTGAGCATGATCTTTAAATTCTCTGACTTCAGTTTATTCATCTTTAACATGGGGACAATAATAGTACTTCACAGACTTCCTCAGAGGATTAAATGAAATTATCTGTCAAGTGGCAGTTGGTGCTGGTGTCATGGTTGGAGCTCAAGTATGTAAAAGAGAGAGATAGGTTCAGTGTCATCAGAGAGAGGGAAAGAAGTAGCATTGCTCTGAAGGAGAAAGGGGGCTCTGTTTATATGCATTCCTCACCAGAATTCTACCCCATGCTTTTTGCAAAAAACAAAAACAAAAGAGAAAGCGGGGGAAAGAAAGGTAGGTCCATGTACTAAGATGACAATGAATTGAAGAATTATACTACTACCCTCCTCCTGCACTCTTAGGTCTCTCCTATAATTCTTTCATTTCCAAATCACATGAATTACACAGAAAGGCATATGCATGTGTAGATCAAAAGTTAAGAGCATGAAAAAACAAAAAACTTACAGCTTCTCAATCTTGTAAACGTGAACACAGAGAATATATTTAAGTCTAAGCCCTTGGTGGAGAGTCATGTTGGGGCAGTACTCTCATGGGAACTTGTTCTGGCCAAATGCATCTCACCTATCAGTGGCTTCCACTTTGAATACAAGTGATGCTCTTACCCAGAAGAGATCCAGCCCTGATCCACATTGGCTTGGAAAAGTGGCAGTGATGCCTCTTGCCTCTTCCTCTGCCCAGTGCTTTTGTACTGTACAGTGACACATGCGAAAACATCAGAGATGCCGCCGATGGTGTGATGGACACACAGTGGCCTCACTCTTTCTTGGCAGAGCCTGCTTTCTGTTTGAGCATTTCAGTACCAGAGCCAACTGGAAACCAACCGTGAATGGAAAATTTTGAATTCTCTAAGAGAAATCTAAGTTTCTTAAGTAAATTTAAAGTTGAGCCAAAGAGAAACCTGTTTAAATAGGTAGCCAGCCAGAGATGACATTAATTATAAATTCCTTAGTGTAACCTTAAGTTTTCACTCACTTACCACAGCAGGTCCCCTCACAGACACGGCAGGTCCTGCATGCCTGTCACATCTGTGGAGAAAAAGTGAAATAATTTGTTTGAAGAAGTGCCTAACTTTTATCAGGAGAAAAATCAACAGCCATATGCCATTATGCTTTGATATCTTGAGAAGATATAAACATGTTTCTAATGTTCTGTGGGAAGACATTTCTTGGTTAGTGCATTGTTGATAAAAATTTCAGAGACCTTTCCTATGATTGCTTATGTTTTTACATCTTTGTCACTCAGATAGCCAAGAAGAAATTACATAAAAGTGGGTTTGCATTTGAATACAGAATGAGATATAATAGCAAAATGGTTACATTTGCTGAGTCCTTGTTATGATTATAGGCAGTGTTCTTACATTCTTTGTTCATGTTAACTTATTTAAATACATCAATCTCATAAACAGAGTAGATACTATGCCTAGTCCTAGGAGACAGAGATACAGAGAAGTTAAAAGATACTATCCAAACTCTGTATCAGTGATACTCAACCTTTTTCATCTCATGGCACACATAAACTACTTACTAAAATTCTGCAGCACACCAAAATTATATGTTTTGCCAATCTGACAAAAAATTAGGAGTTTTGATTCATTCACACCGAATGGCTATTGTGTTGGCTGTTGTCATTTTTTCATTTGACAGTACCCCTGACTAAATAGTCAGGTACTGCATGTTTTAAAAATTCTTATGGCACACCAGTTGCAAATTGCTGCTCTACACTTTTGCCAGTGTGATCAGTATAAATTGAATCATGCCACTTCCCTCCTTAACATTTTAATGATTCCCATTTGCACTCAGGTGAAAGTTCTAATTCTTCTCTGTATTTAGAAGACCCTATATTATCTAGTCCCTTAATACTTTCCAGCCTCATATCTTACCTTGCTTTATCCCTTCTGCCATAGGAAAATTGCCACACTCTGGAACCTGTGCACTCATCATTACTTTGCCTGAAACAGTTTTCTACCAATTGTTTGCCTGGAAGAATCCTTGAAGAATCATTAAAAACATCATTTTCCTTGGGAGACCTGCCCAGACTAGATACCCAGACTTAGATTCTTAGTCTAAGAAATGCACCCTCCAATGTGCTCCCAGAGCACATGGAACTTCCGCTTCTTAGTGACAGCCTCGGTTCCCATGCCTCCCCCACCCCTGCCCCCTACACTTGCAGCTGCTTGGGAGACAGCAATGTTTTGGACCAAGAGTTTCCCATGATAGCAGGGTGCATCAAACCGAACCACGTTTGGCCTTGATCAGCCATCAGACTTATAGCTGCGAGATAAACAAACTGAACTCAATAGTTCCTTTTTTCTTCCCCCTATAAAACAACCCCCTCCTTCCCTAGGAGTCTGGAGTTGGAGTCACTTGCGGCATGGCTCCCTCCTTGCCTGCTAAGTCCCTCAATAAACTTATTTTTTCTGCTTGATGTGTCTTGATGGCTTTCTGAGCGACTCTGTTCTTACACTTAGCATGAATCTATGTTTCCCTATTTTCTTTTTGTTGTCTTCACAAGATTAAGGCCTTTGCAGCCAAGGACTGTTGTTTTGTTCCATAGTGCTGCACATGGAATCCCTCAAATAGTATTTGTTGAAGAAATGAGCAAATGTGTTCATTTTTTAAAATTCATTTATTTTTAGAGAGAGGGAAAGGAAGGGAGAAAGAGAGGGAGAGTTGCCTCATGTGTGCCCCCAACCGGGGGCATAGCCTGAAACCCAGGCATGTGCCCTGAATGTAACTGGTTGGGGACCCTTCAGTTCGCAGGCCAGCACTCAGTCCACTGAGCCACACCAGCCAGAACTGTGTTCATTTTTATTCCCATCTCATCTGCTCCTTCGCCTATATTCTTCACCATCATCCATCTAGTTTCCTAAGTCAATCTGGAGAGTTCACCTCTACTCTGCTTTCTTCCACATTCATTGCATCCAATTACTGGCACCTCATGATTGTACATTCTAAACTGTGCACAAATCTGTCCACTTTTGCCCTCCTTATTGCCACTACCTTAGTTTAAGCTGCTACCATCTCCACAGTCTCTTACCTGGTTTCTCTAACTTGAATTCTGTCTCCCGAATCTGTTCTTTCGGGAGCTACAGTTAGAGCAGTTTCTCTGCCTGGCACTTCTTCAGTGTGGAAGTCTGCCACATGCATTGTAGGATGTCCAGCAACCGCTCTGAACCTTCACCACTAGATACTAATAGCAGCTATCTTCACTTGTGAACACCAGTAATGTCTTCAGACATTGCCAAAGGTCTTCTGGGGGCAAAATTGCCCCTGGTTGAGAACCACAGAACTAAGGTAATCTTTCTATAATGAAAATCTGGTTATGTCACTTCTCTGTTTAAAAACTACACATGGGAATAATTTTTAACATAATTCCTGTTGAGTTTGATTTTTCAGCTGTTTTATACTTAAATAGGCATGCTGATTTCAAAACTGCAGTTAGTTTTCTTCTATTACATCAAGTTTTTCTCTACAGCTTATCTTAATGCGACCACTCTAGGCTGGATTGAGCCTGGATCGAGGGCAGCACTAGTGCTCTCCTATTGGCTGAGAGCAAGCCTCCCTTGAGTGGGGAGGGGTGGGGGATGACCTTGGAGACCAGTGACAGGTTCATACTTGTCTAGGCTATTCAGTTACACATGAGACAGTGTGGGGAGAGGTTGTGTCCGCTCTATATAGTGAATCGTATTCTGAAGTGTAGTCTGAGTTCTTGTCTGTATACAGGGAGTTAGCAGAATTTATTTTTTTATTTACATACACATTTATTTCCTTACCTCCAGATCATGTCTGCCTCTGCTATTTCTCGTCATAAATGCCTAAACAACCCTGATTTGTTTTGTTCTATCTGTGGCAGTTTCACCATTCCCAGTCAAAGGACAAACATCAGCACATTTGTCAGGCAAGCCTATTTTGCATATTTTAAAGTAAAACTTGGTGATCAAGATAAGTCTTGAACCCCTCACAAGGTATGCAAGCAGTGTGTCTAGATTTTACAGATGTGAACAAAAGGAGCACGTGATAAATTGCCATTTGGTATACCTATGGTTTGGCAAAAGCCCATAGATCATTCAAGTGACTGTTACTTTTGTATAGTGAAAACATCAGGCTATAACAAGAAAAATAAATGTAAAATAGAGTATCCTAGTCTACCACCAGCTATGTGCCTGGTGTCTCATTCAGCTGAAATCCCAGTGCCAGTTTTCATTGAACTACCCTCTTTCCAAAAAACAGGAGTATAGTAAAAGAACTAAGTGACAGCAGCGATGAATATTTTGAAATTGAAAATAACTCAGTTCATAGGGGATTTGATCAGCATGAGTTGAATGATTTAGCATGATATTTGGGGCTATCCAAAGATGTCAGAACTCCTAGCATCAAGAGGGCATGAGAAAAACTTGCTTGAAAAAGGAGTGAAGGCATCCTACTTTTGATCAAGAGAAAGTGCATTTCCGTAGTACTTTCGAAGTGATGGTGGTTTTGTGTATTGCCATAACATACATGCTTTAATGGAGGAATTGGGAATTCCAATCTAGAATGCAAGTGAATGGCGACTGTTCTTCAATAGCTCAAAGCAGAGCTTGAAGTGTGTCCTCCTCCACAATGGCAATTTATTTGGTGCAGTCCCAACTGACCATTTAGTTTGTTTTCATGAAGAATATGAAGACATAAAGAGAGTCATTGATCTGTTGCAATATCACAAGCACAATTGGATCATCTGTGTTGACCTTCAAATGGTCTGCTTCCTTTTTGGTCAGCAACACAGATACACCAAGTATCCCTGTTTTCTGTGTGTGTGGAGCAGCAGAGCTTGTGAGAAGCATTGGGTGGAGTTGAATTGGCCTCCAAGATCTGACCTCAAACCTGGTGATCCAAACATTCTACATGATCCACTTGTTGACAGAAAGAACATTATCTTCCCACCTCTGCACATAAAACTGTGTCTCATGAAGCAATTTGTTAAAGCTTTTACAACTGAATGAGACCGTTCCAAATATCTCATTTTGGCATTTCCTAGTCTGTCATTTGAAAAGATAAAATACCTTAATATTTATGTTTGGTAGCATAACTTTACTGCTTGTATACAATTTGACTTACAGTAACAATATATAGCCTTTATATGAAGAAAATAACTCTAAATAAACAGTATATTCAGGTAATTTTTTTCTTTATTTTCCTTTGTATATAAATTTTGTACGATTTTTGGGACAAAGGGAGGGTATCCTGTACCTTAAAATTTTCATGTGATAGAGAAAAACTGGGGTCATTTTTGGATCCAGATGCCAAAAGTTAGTCAAAAACAAATGTCAGGTCTAACTCAACGAAACTTGTGTTAGAAAATTGCTATCGACGGAAAAAACACATACATGTGAACATGCACACACATATGAAATACACCAAAATATTAGCGTTAGTCCAGTTAGTTGTGAATAATATAACATAAAAAACCATATATTATATGTAATAATAAGAAAAGGAATGGTATTTTACAAAAGAGTGATTCATGGCTCCCTGCTGTCTACAGGATCCATCAACTCCAAGCTCCTTAGCACTGCATGGGTAAGATTCCTGTGTTTTGGACTCTGCTGTTCTCTCCCATCTCATCTCTTATCAGTCTCACCTTATACTGGGTCACTAAACCTCAGTTACCTGCCTAGATGATTGCTTTTTCTAGTCTCTGTACCTTTGCTGTGTCATTCTTTCTGCCTGGTGCAACATCCCCACTCTTAATTTCTTAGCTCATTCCCATGTGTCTTTCACAAAATTGGCTTTCTTCTTCCAGGAAGCATTCTGGATCCTCCAGTCTGAGATCAGTGCTTCTCCTATATGTTTTCATGGCAGAAACACTATGCAGCCACTACCGCACTCACCATGTTATACTGCAATGATCCATGCACCTGGCTGTCACCCAGGTTGCAGCAAGGCAAGATGGCACCCCTGTGTGAATTTTAAATGGCATCTCTTCCTCAAGATCCTCATTGCCACTTGCCAGAAAAATGCCATAATAAATATACAAATCCACAAGGATTGTGACGTGACTGGCAATACCTGGAAATCTTCGGGGTACCTCCTGCCCAACTATATGCAATAATCTGGTATCCCCTGCTAGATTACAAGGTCCTCCAGGCAGAGATTAGCTTTATTTAGACAATTTTATCTCTAACACTAAACACAGTACCTGACCCCAAAGTAAGGCTTTGATAAAAGCTTGATAAGTAAATGAAAGAGAAGCTTTCACCTGGGCTACTGGCACCCATGCCAGGAACTCTGACAGCCCTTAGCATAGGGGGAATAGGAAGCTATGCTGCAGTGGTTTCCAAACCTGAGTGAACATCCAAATAGCCAGAGAATTAAAAATAAATTAATGTCCCTGTGCCCTCCTTCAGACCTTCTGAATTAGAACCTGAAGGTTGGGGCCTTATTATCTGTCATTATTTTTAAACTGCTGATGAGATTATAATAATGACCAACCAGATGGACTGGGAACCACTGGCCACTCAGGGGGAAATGCAAAGCCACTCCTTTGTCTTGCTTCTCCCTCCTGTCATGACAATGCTGTTTATCTGTGGCCACTACACGTGGTTTAGAGAATTTCCAAAGAAGGGCCGTGCTTACTCTGACTTCTTCAGTCTAGGTGTCTTAGACTTTTGTGTGTTCCAATGCAAGCAAAGGCACTCAACTAGGAAAGGGGAAGAGAGCACAGTAGGACATTTGTAGTGCATGAGAAAGAAAAGAACCACCAACCAGAATCTAGGAAAATAATAATCTGCCTTTTTAATTTCCCAAAATACTACTTGAACTTTTTGTTTATGTCAACTGAGGTTGCAGATAGACTGCCTAAGCTGTGTACACCCTATGAATGAGGCAAATTTGGAGATGTCTGAAGAGCAGCTAGGTGGGTCCACCAAAGCTCTTTGCATCTCAAGGGAAAAAAATTATCCCAAAGAAACAGAGTAGTAGGCATGCATACACTCACTCCAGCAGTTATCACTCTAATCACACCTATGTAGAGAGTACTTACTATATGCCAAGCACTGTGATGGTCCTCAAAGGAAAGCGATCTTAAGTTTAATTGTACATGTTGCTCTTAAGCTATGAACTAGTTTCCTTATATTTGCACTTTGCCTAGTCCTTGGTATTACAATGGAGGAAAGAGCAGTAGGCAAAAGTCCACATCCCTAATATTGCCACAGTGAACTGGTGGCACATGGCTACATGGCTGCACAGCTTTGAGAATGTGTGCGAACATGAGGGTGTGGCCCCCTGGGAGGGGCAACTTTATGGTGGAGTATGTTGGGGCATGAGACAGAGTAGCGCACATGTCACCTATCATGTAGGTGGGTATCACTGTAATAACCTGGGGTCTGCAGTAAGAACAACTGTAGATGCTACTTGTCAACCAGGAAGGCTGCATTTGTAAGCTTGTGCCGCACACTTTCGGTTACTTGCTGAACTATGTGGAAGGAATATATGGGGCAGTGCAGTTACCAAAAATTTGTGGTGGAGGATGAGCACTGTGTGTCACAGGCACTAAATTCCTCATAGCAAGACCTGAGGAAATATGACTTACAAGGAAATGTTGGGGGAGTGGTACATGTAAAACATGTATACTTTTCTCAAATTTATTGGCTGGCAATAAATAAATTAAAACATGAATGGGAACTTTTTTTTTTTTTCCTGGAGTTGGGGGTCACACAGGGTACAGTATGACCATTTATAAATAGGCTTAAAATAATAATGGGATAGTATGGGAAGTACATAAATTTGGGAGGAGAAACTAGTCATAATTGAAGTAGAAATGGCAGAACTTTTTGTATTCTTAATTCATGAGGTTACTATGTTCTCATGACTTTTTATCTACTAATAATAGAAAATCAAAGCTTAAACATGCCATATATTTTTATTGGCTGGGCTTTTCTAAAATGAACAAGTATATCTGGTGAAATGATGAAATCCATTTTTTTTTCTGGGGATAGTTGCTCATTAGCCAGTGTCATTTCAGTTAAGCTATAGCTTAAAAGAGGAAAAGAAAATTCTCTGGTATGCAATCTTTTAGGGCTGAACAGAAGGCTGGCTGTGTTTTGCCTAGAGAGGCTGTGTCTCTTCCTGTGATTTGCAAAAATCCTATAAACTGCTTTGCTGACTTGTTCTCCAGAGCAACAAGTGTGACAAAGTCAAACCTTGATGACTTCAGCAAGTAGAAATCTGGCAGATCATGACTTCCCCCCAGGGCCTGATGTTAGTTCCTCCTTGTGTGCTCACAGGCGAGGAGGAGCTCCTGAATCAGAGCCTGTATTTTAAGGTTGATTTTGTACTTGGAAGGATCAGAACTGCCAAAGAAAGTTTGGTTCTACTCCAGAGTAAAGAGCCCCTTGGAATTTATATTCTTACCATAGTAAAACACTTCCTTAACCACACACATTTAGGATTTATATCCAAATATTTAGGTCAAACTGATATTTAAAAATAAAAAGGACATATCTTTATATTTTATCTTCTGAAACCTCATAGGAACAAAAAACCAGTGCCTTCATGATATTTGCATCAGCATAACTAATAAATATCTATCCCCAATTATGTTTTGAAAGTAAAATATATTTAAAGATGACAAATTCTGAAAACTGCTAAGCATACACATACATTTAAACTGATGAAATTTGTTTAATTTCTGCATGCTGTGCTATATGCGTCAGTTTATCTGGTTGAAAAAGAGCTACAAGTCATTTTGGTATATCAGAAGAATGGTTGCTAAACAGATTTTTGCAAGAGTTTCAGTTTCTTTTCAGTTTGGTCCATAACTAAGACACATGCAACCCAGAATGACGATTGTAGATCTTTTATCTCCTTTGACCCACTTTTGCAGTAACTTGCAACATGAGCTTGGAAATCATTTCTCTATAGAATTAACAGATTTTTCAACTTTTCCTAGTTTACTAATGTTAGATTGTTCGGTGATATAAAACCCTGCCTTAAAAAAAAATCACCTAAAACACAGATTACATCACTAGTCCCAGCTATACCACACATTAGGATGATTTCTTTTCTCCTTAAAAGACATTTAATCTACAAAGAGAATACTCTCCACTTTTAATTTCCCAAATGAGAGAATTACTAATGTTTCAAACATTTTTTATTAAAAAAAAAACAAAAAGGCAACTCACCTATTTGAAGAGTATTTGCTTGTGACTCTGGTAGAGACAGTCACATAAATTTACATTTTGTTCACAATTTCATCAAAGACAAAAGAGCCTCCGGTGAAAGCTAGAAGCAAAAATCCTTCCAACAGCCCTAGAGGGGAGGACAGAACTCTGCTTGCTAAGTACAGGAGCTTCATCACATGCCCTACCAGTGGCTTGCTGCCTATTGTTTTTCAGCAAGAGTGACCTCTAAACACCTTTTATTGGAGCACTGCAATGCACTCTTTAATGGTCTGACGGCACACACGGAACACAGAACATGCCAAGCCAACACCTTAATAGGGTGGGAAGCTTTTCAACCAGGAAGGCATGCTGAAAATATTTAGTAGTCAGCTTAACTGAACGGAAGCAAAGCCTTGCTTGTTTTTCAAAAAATAATCCAGCAATATAATGAGATGAGATGAACTGATTCATACAGATCTAAACTAGGAACCATATGGAACTATGCCTCCATTGCTCTAAAAGCTTCCCCTCCTTTAAGTTTAAATTCTGGGCCATGACAACAGAATGGTTCTGATTTTTCTGTAGTTCTAGTCTCTTTGGTCATCTTAGTTATGCTCATTTAGTACCCTGTCCTTCCCTGTGACCACAGATACACATACTTACTGAGGAAGAAGTAGTTTTGATTTAAATATATTTGCCTGACCCAGGCATAGACCAGGCATTTGGAGCAGTGGAAAAATTGTCAGTAATTATTACCTGGGACCGGTGCAGCTGGTTAGAAGTGGATTTCAAGTGAGCCAGGTTTTCATGATTTCGTAAGGACTTTGTCCCTCTGCAAGCAAAGTCCTATTTCCTTTGTTAGCATCTGAATTTAAATTCTAAGAACAGTCATTAAACACTCTCATCAGAAAACAGGCTGCCAGCCTCTGGGATCGGGTAACTAATGAGCTGTCACGTGATCTGAATTTGACTCACCCTTTCTGTCCCAGCCACTGGGGCTTTAAAGTCTCCTTTCTGGATTTTCCTAATGAGAACAGGGAAGCAAGTGATGATCTGAAGCTCAGCTGAGAAGGAGCGGGCGTTGGGTTTCTTTGAGTGGGTGTATCTTTAGATTGTGATGTTTGTAATTCCATAGGATCTAAAAGAAAATCGTAAAAATTCTGTATCATTAAAATATTTCCAGGTGAATAAATCTCAGAGAACTAAGGCTTCACTCTCTCTTCCCTCCTATCTATACTTTCATGAAGTCTAGTGCCACGGCCGCGATCTCCACATGAAGACCTCAGGCACTAAAGGGAGTCCTGTTCCTCTCAAGGTTCTGCTGAGTAGAGAAAATCCTCACGAACACTAAGGAGTGAGTGCGCTGTGGACTGCACGTCCTACACCAGCTGCATGACTTCCACTCAACTTGTCTTCCCTCTAAGCTACCTAATACCCTGGTGGGATATCAGGGATCTCATTCAGTTCTTATGTTGCTGTTAACCACCCTGTCCTTCAGCAATTTTTGTTTTAGTATTTTAAAACATAGTGATAGCTACAATACAACTTTCATATCAAGGAGAGTAAAGGAAAAGGAAATTAAGTCATTTAGAGTGTTTCTTATTCCTGTCAAAAATCTATACGTATACATATTTACCACATATGTGCTTTACATGTATATATGCATGTAATATAAATATCTATACATAGTATATAGTTTTATATGTGAGTATTAAAAATTCTAAGGCAACAGCAACATATACAAGATCTGTAATACTATACTTTTAGACATGCTGAGTTTATAAATATCAGAGGAATTCAAGGTAAGGAGAAAGTCACCATAGCATATATGGGATTAATCTAAACACTGAAATATGTCTTTTTAGATAGATTTGTTTATTATGGGAGTTGCAAAGTATTGTTAATATGTAAGTTTAGAAATATTATTCCATGTTTCTTAATGTTATTAATGTTAGTAACATATAAGCAAAAGCAGTCAGTGTGACTATCAGAAAGATACTTTATGCTGTTATAGTATGTTATAGTTTCTCATGCACTTTGTTATTCTCACTATAGTCCTGTGAAAGGTTTTATTATCCTCATTTACACATAAAAAAATAAGTGATTGGTGAGTGTAAGCAACATGCTGGTAGTCCAAAGAGGGCATTTATTGGAGCTCATGTGGTTTAAGTTTCCACAGTAACAGAGGGTGGCCACTCCTCTCCCTACTTTCCCCCTGCCTTCCCTTCTCATTCTTTTTCCCCTTCCTAGCCCCTCCTCTACCTCCCTCTCCTTCTGCATCATCACCATACTTATTTAAGCGCTTACTGTGTTCCAGCTCAGTACTTTATACATATAATTTTATTTAATTCTCACAACCACCCTATGAGGTAGGTATCATCATACCCCTTTAAAGGTTAAATAAGTGAGACTTATAGAGAATAAGTAACTTGAATAGAGTCACATGGATTCTGATGGAATAGACAGAGTGGAGATTTGAATCCAGAACTTTTAAAAATATGGATATCTGTATTATTAACCACTATACTATCTTGCCTGATTTTAAAAACATATACCCCAGACATTATAGTCGTCGGCAGCCGTCCGTCTCGAGAGACGATGGTGTAGCTTCTTAAGAGTCTATCTGCACCGCCGAGAATGGCTGTGCAGTCCGACTCGGGAGTGACATGGTATCTGTCTCCTCCCGTGTTGAATCGACATCTTGTGATGACGCTGAAGCTACAGAGCCTGGGCAGGGTAATATGGAGGGTCTGCTGTTGCCCATTATAGTACATTTTTGAGTTCACTCTTTTTATTCTGTGTTATGAAACTTTTGTACCATATCATTTAAAAATAGTCCTAAATATAAATTGGTTAAATTGAAGAGCCACTGAGCGATTATCCACAACACCGTGCCATCAGAAAAAAAAATAGATGTAAATTTTTTTCTTACCATTTTCTGCCATACCCTTCCTTAGCCTGTATGTAAGGGGTTGTTTTAACATCTGGCTAACATCTGTTTCATTGCAAAACTTTTTCCTTTGAATTTCTTCAAACCATTCACCAGTCACTCCTTGAAGCCACCTGTTATCCCTCTTTGTCTTCTGGAGTTTGCTGAAATAAAGAAAAATATCAATACACCCTTTAAATTCTTCACATCAACTGTAAATTCATGTGATAAGCTAAACTTTACCTAATGGAGAAGCTTCCATAAACTATAAGACTGGGAGAAAAAATTGGCCCTAATCAAAATTTCCTTTTCACTGTTGTGTACATGTATTAGCTGTATTTTTTCAAATACCCCAGTGATATAAAATTTTTTGCTAGTATGTAAAATAATCAAGTGTGTGAGGACAATCTGAGTTGAACATTGTGCAAACCTGACCTAATAATGCAATTGGATAATAGATGTATTAATGACATGTTAAAACTAGAATATTCTAGTTCTGATTACACATTCATTTATTCATACATGTTTATTGAGCAATATACCTGTACCAGTGTTTGTGTATGCAATGGGGATTCAACAATGAATAAAACATGTAGGATCTTCACTAGCCCATTCAGTGGTCAAAGATAAAAGCTTACACGCAGAAAAGAATTGTTGAATGTGGTGGTCTTGGATAAGGAACTTCTTTAAGCAAATGAAACAAAAGCCTATGAGTGAGCACAAGGCTAATACTCAGGTAGTAAGAAACAGTATAACTTGAGATTGATAGAAAAGGAAACCTGAGCACAAATGTGTCTGGTCCCCACTTTCAGAATATCAGAACTGAAATTCTATCCTTATTTCTTTCTTCTCCCCTACAGTGTCCTGCTTAATTCTCTTTCAAATGAAAATATGGCTCTAAGTCCTTAATTAAAACATTGGTTGTGGTAAATTTTTTTGTTTACTTTTAATTTTTTGTTTTAAAATTACAGTTGTTGTATATTATTATATTAGTTTCAGGTGTACCACACCGTGATTAGATATTTACATAGTTTACGAAGTGATCACCTCGATAAATCTAGTACCCATAGTTACTATAATATTATTGACTCTATTCCCTATGCCATACTTTAGATCTCCATGAGTACTCTGTAACTACCAATCTGTACTTCTTAATCCCATCACCTTTTTTGCCCATCCCTCCAACCCCTTTCCGATCTGGCAACCATCAAAATGTTCTCTGTATCTGTAAGTTTGTTTCTATTCTGCATGTTTATTTTGTTTCTTAGATTCCACATATAAGTGAAATTATTTGGCATTTGTCTGTTTTACTTATTTCACTTAGCATAATACAGTCTAGGTCTATCCATGTTGTTGCAGAAGGCTAGATTTCCTACCTTTTTATGGCTGAGTCATATTCCATTGTATATATGCATCACTTCTTGATGCATTCATCTATTGACAGACACTTAGGTTGCTGCCAAATCTTGGCTATTATAAATAATGCTGCAATGAACATATGGATATATACATCTTTTTGATTTAGTGTTTTGGGTTTCTTGGGATAAATACCCAGAAGTAGAATTGCTGAGTCTCTTATAGAAAGCACATGTTAGGGTCTTGTTTTGTTATCCATTCAGCTATCATATGACTTTTGATTGGAGCATTTAATCCATTTGCCATTAAAGTAATTGTTGATAGAAATGTATTTATTGCCATTTTATTATTCATATTTATCTTTCTTCTCCTTCTCTTTCTCATTCTCCTTCTTCTCCGAGAAGAAGAAGACCCCTTAACATTTCTTGTAATACTGGTTTGGTAGTGGTAATGATTTTTTTTAATTTTATTTTTTAGCTTTTTCTTGTCTGTGAAGCTCTTTATCTGTACTTTGATTCTAAATGATACCTTTAAGGGGTAGAGTAACATTGGTTGCAGGTCCTTGATTTTCATCACTTTGAATATTTTCTGCCAATCGCTTTTGGCCTGCCAAGTTTCTGATGAAAAATCAGCTGACAGTCTTATGTGAGCTCCCTTATATGTAACTGACTGCTTTTCTCTTGCTGCTTTTAAGGTTCTTATTTTGTCTTTAACTTCTGGCATTTTAATTATGATGTATCTTGGTGTCGGCCTCTTTGGGTTCATGTTGTTTGGGACTCTCGGTGCTTCCTGGACTTGTATGTCTGTTTCTTTCATGCTGCAAGGGAAGTATTCTGTCATTATTTTTTAAAATAGGTTTTCAATTTCTTGCTCTTTCTCTTCTCTTTCTGGCACACCCATCATTTGAAGGTTGGTATGTTTGATGTTGTCCAGAGACTCCTTACACTATTCTCATTTAGTTTGGATTCTTTTTTTCTTTTTGCTGTTTTGATTGTGTAGGGGCACCAAATATTCCCTGTAAAAAGTTTCAATATGTAAGTATGTAAGGGCTTTAAATGTTCTTTGTAAGAAGTAGCAAGGACTTGCTAAAAGGCCTTGGAAAAAGGAATGTAAGAAGGAGTGTTATAGCAATTAGTGATTTACAAGCTAAAAGGACTTCAGCCTCTATCACCTCCCATTTGCTTGCTTGTGTCTGGTTTATAACATTTGTGAAGGTTGTGCTTTGCAGAATGTCTAGCCCTTTGAAAATAAATTGCCTCACAGGGAGTTCGTCCCTGGCTGAAGAGCTATGCAGCCGTCGAAGATAACCTTTAGCCTTGCGAATTTCTGTTCCTGTTACTGCCAAGACATTCCTGCAGTCCTGCCCAGCCCCCTCTTCCTAAGGCTGTTTCCCGCCAAAGAAGAAACAAAGAGACTGCACCAGTATAAAAGCCCAGCGTTTAGACTCCATTGTAGGTTGGAGCATGTTAGAGACCTGCTCAGGGTCTGCCCAACTCCTGGCCAATATTAAAAATCCTTTGCTTAACTTTATACACCGCTTCAGAGTGTTCAATCTCGCCTATGTAGCCGTAACATTTTGGAGGCCCCAGCGAGATGCCTCTGTAAAGCGGTGCCGCCTTCGGTGAGCCCCCGGGGCTTCGTGCGGTCCCGTGTGTCTAGCTGACGTGTGGCAGGACAGCGGCCGCAAGCTCTGATTGGGAGCAATTCCCTGCACCTTCAGGAGACACTCGGGAGCTGCTAGAAGCCCTGACGGCCCAGTCTAGAGTAAGCAAAGGACAGAGGACAGCCTCGGCGACAGGTGAGTGGCAACCCATTTGGGCAGCGGACTTGGGCCACTGCCACTGAGACTTGGTCTCTTTTGTCCTCTGGACGCAGAGGTACATATTCCCGAACAGGGAATTTGTTGAAGCCGGCTTGGCTAGCTTCATTTGGATTGTATAGAGCTCTTTTGGTTTTGGGGTTCTGCTTCCTGTAGCCGATGCTGTTCATCTAATCTCAGAAGCCTAGGCGGGGTTTGGGTGGGATTGTTTAACCTCTGAGTGAATGTGTGAGTGAATGTTAAGGTTAAAGTAAAAAAAAAGTTATTTCCTCCTTTTTGTGTGTCTCCACAAAACTTCGGTCTATGGAGTCTGAGTGGGCTCTAGCCTCGCAGGAGGAGAGGCCAAGCGGGCATTTGTTTGGCTTCCTTTGGGAGCTCCCAGCCCGTGTTTGTCTGCGCCGTGAGGGGGGAATTGCTCCTGTGCCTTGTGTTCCAGCTCCTAATTGTAATCCAAATTAAGTGCATGTTTGTAGCAGTCACCTTAGCCAACATAAGGGGACGCCAGTCTAAGCCTGCACCCACAGTTCTTGACTGTGTGCTCCAGAATTTCCCCAAGTTCCGGGGACAAAATCCCTTCATAAACTCTGGCACCCTGGAAACATTCTGTAGGTCAGAGTGGCCTGCTTTTGGGGTCGGATAGCCCCACCCCCCCTTGGGAGTACTTTAAATCTAAATATTATAAGTGTAAAATGGTGTCTCTCGGGAAGCAAAAATGCAACAAGCAGAAAGGAGAGGGTTATTGGAGGAAGTAGCAAGGCAGGAGGGAGCTGTGCCTTGAAAGAGTGGCTCCTGCTCTGCACTTCTAAGGGAAAAGTGTTTTTTTTAAGAAGAAAAAAAAAGGTATTATCTTGCAGATGGCTAGTGAAGGCCAAACAAACGTGGGTTAGTTTCACATATTCTGTAATCTGGGAAGGCCCCTGGTTCCCAGATCAAATTGCTATCTCTCAAACAGCTGCAGGCGCAGGAGAGGGGGGTGGGGAACATGAAAACCAAGGCTATCAATATGGGCAGTGTACCCCCCCAAAAAAAAATAAGCCTAGGACCCTCTGTGCTGTCTCCCGCTGCCTTGTAGCCCTGGCCAGAGGGATGAGGCTCCTTAAAAATTTCCCCAGAGAACTTGCTTGCAGCATTTCTTTCCACCCCAGGTAACTTCTAGCAATTCAGTTTGCATCTGAATACTCCCTGCTGGAGCTGCAAGGAGGGACAATGTTAAATTTGCTAGCGAAGCAGCCGTCTAATCCCCTTGCTACAGGTTACAGAAACAGCAGAATGTCTGTCTCTCCAACATGGAGGGAAAAAAAAAAAAAGTGACACTTTTAAAACTCAGGCCGCTCTTCAAACTGGTGCAAGCTGCTTGGGTGCCAATCAGCAACACCTCTAAAGCTGTAACTAAAGAGCCTTCAATCTCCTCACTGCTTCAGCAGGGGGAATGTGCCTGTATCTTAAGGAAAAGTGTTGTTACACATGAATAAAACTAATGTCCATTCTAGACATCCTCTTCAATAGGAAAGAAAGAGGAAAAATCAGGTGGGCTGCTATAAGAATATAAAAAAAATGCAAGCATCCTCCTGGTCAGGGAATTGTCCTGGCCAAACAAAAGGTTCCCAATAAAATCCTAAATAGAATAGTAATAGGCCAAATAAAACAATTGAAAAACTTCTCAGGAAAGCTCAAAAGTGTATGTTAGAAAAGAAGAAGAAGAAGAAGCAGGAAGCTTCAGAAAACTGCAGAATATCTACAAATCTAGGGAATTTTAGCTGCTAAATACTGAGTTTGGGTAGAGTCCTTTGCAGTGTGGAAAAGAATTGGAAATGGGTTATGGTTAAATCTGAATGGGTAAACATATAGAAAGGTTGTGAAAGTTTTTAAACCTGGGAAAAGGGAAACCTCAACTACTTGTGGTCTAATTGTATGGTTACTGTACTTCTGTATTGGCATTTAGCCATTGGGGACCTATGGAAGGTCTGGAATTCTCTGTATTGGTACTGGCCATATAATCTGAAAGGAAAATTGAGGTTTCCCAGAGAGAGTTAAAAAGAAAAAAAAAGAAAACTTCACATGTAGGAAAGTGAACAAAAGAAAGTATAAGGCATGGAAATGCAGTTTTAGTAAATATTAGAAGGACAAGGATTTTCCTTCACACTGTATATTTTTCTCCCTACCTGATCCCTCCAGAATTTGGCAATTTAAAGAAGTAAGTAATGACATTAGGTTTCTTTGCATAAAACTAAAAAGACCAGTTGTTAATAAAGGTATTGTTAACCAAGACTTTGACTGGAATAATATGCCTGAAAGAGGCATGCTTAGGCTCTGGTTGTTACCAGGAAGCCCTAAGGAACTGGATTTAACTTTTGAAGCTAAGAAAAGCCCATGAGAAAAAAGGCCTGACACCTTGGTTGGTTGTGCGGTTCATGGCAGTCTTTCCAGGGAAGGAACGAAGGTTGCTTTCCTGAAAAATGGCTAGAAGGAACCTCAAGGCACAATGAAAAATCCAAAGGACTTGGGAAAAGCAGGTGTTTACAGGCAAGGCTGAATGGCAGGTGTGTGGCTCAGCTTCTGTGCCCTAATGGGCAAACTAAAAGTCAACATGAAGGTTCCTTGCGTAAGTTCCAGCATAGTAGACTTAAAGATCATATGTGATCAATCACTGCTCTTGTTGTTTTTATGCAAATGAACAGGCTAAATTAAAACTGGACTTAATGCAGCCCTTTACTGACAAGGAGGGTGATCTTAAGGAGAAAAATCATGACTTAAGGAAAATTGCAATGCTCAGTGCAGCTAACTGTCTATAAAGTTTGTTTTTCATTTGAAAGTTAAACCAAGTCTGTGACATTATCAAGGATGCTTTATTTATAGGCAAGAAGAATGTCAAATGCCTTGCAACTGGATGTCTTCCCAATAAGACAGTCTCTCCGATTTGGAGACTGGTTTGTGAATTGTGTTGTGTGAATTAACATGTGTGTTCTTTCTGTTTTCATAGGGCATAAGCTTATGATCTCATTACCTGAGTAATTGTACTTATAGGCCTCACTTAAGAAGCCCATCTGCAGTGCCTCCTCCTAAGACTCGACGGTTTGGCTGAACTAAGTGGTTGGATTGGTAAAGTATGGGGTAGTCTGTGAGCTTCACTTTAAAAACTTATTTCTCTTTTCTGTCCTAATGACTTGGACAAAAAGGGCCTAAAGGTCTGAGAGGGGGGAAAAACCTAAAATATTTCCCTCAGCCCTAGCTAAGTATAGTGAGCAAAAGAATTTTGGACAGGTGTGACATGCCCTGCACACCTTCCTCCAAAGAAGCCATTTCTTTTCCTAATGTGGGACATTGAAAAATTAATCTCTGTCTTTTGTCATCTAGTGGTTGTGGGTTAAATTATGCCTTTTAACCCTGTTGCCAAATCTGTTGCCTCCAGAATATGACAAGGATGTCAATTTGTCCAACAGTGCCAGCCCTTGGAAACCAAGAATGCCGCTGCCCGGGGACAGCCAACTGACCTGGACTCTGCAAAATCCTTCCCCATAAGGGAGGGCCGCACTCCCCTCCACCCCCACTCTTATTAGAAATTCCTAGACCCAAGGGTAGGTAGGACGACGACCATGTTCAGCTTGAAGCAGCTAGAAGAGCACGAGACCTTTGCCCATTGTCCTCTTATAAAATAAAAGGTCTTAAGTCTAAGGAGGGGAATTATACAGGGGCTTCAGACATTCCTTATAAGAAAAGAAAAAAAACTGGGAATTAGGCTAATTCCTCCCAAGTATACTGCACTACATTGAAAAAAAAAAGGGTAAGGCAAAAATAAGTACAGTGCCATAAAATTTTCTATCATTTTGAATGTAGTGCTTTCTTTGTTGGTCATTTCCTTAATTGCTATTAATCTTTGACTAGTTTTCAAAGCTGTAAAAACTTATTTTAGTCAGTTCCTAGTTGTTAATTTAATGTTTCCATAAGGGTCTGGAAATTTGTTTTCCATCATCTTGCTAACATTCCATTTGCTCTTATTAATCACTGAATCTACAATGCATGGCACATAGCAAGTGCTTAACAAATGTCTGCTAAATTAAATTGTAAGTGTTTGCTTTAGGTTTGTGAGATATGTTGCTGGTATTTTAATAGAAATTGCATTGAATCTATGAATTGCTTTAAATAATGTGGACATTTTGGAAATGTTAATTCTTCCCATCCGTGGATGTGGTGTATGCTTCCATTTATTTGTGTCTTTCTTAATTTCTTTCTTCAGGGTTGTGTAGCTTTCCGAGTGCAGGTCTTTTGCCTCTTTGGTTAAGTTTATCCCTGAATACTGTTGTTTTTCTTGTTGCTATAGTAAATGGAATTTTTTTTCTGGTTTCTATCTCTAATGTTTTGTTGGTATATAGAAACGCTTTTAATTTCTGAATATTAACTTTGTGCCCTGCTGTTTTGTCAAATTCATTTATTAGGTCAAGTAGTTTTTTCGTAAAGTCTGTAAGGTTTTCTATGTATACTATCGTGTCTTCTGCAAGTGGTAACAGTTTTGTCTTCCTTACCAATTTGAATGTCTTTAATTTCTTCCTGTCTAATTGCTGTAGTTAGAACTTCCAACACTGTTTAAAAAAAAAAAGGAAAAAAGTAGACATCCTTATCTTGTTCCTAATCTCAGAAGGAATGTTTTCAGTTTTTGTCCATTGAGTAGAATGTTGGCTTCAGGTTTCTCATATATAGCCTTAATTATGTTAAGGTATGCTCCCTCTATTCCCATTTTGCTAAATTTTCATCATAAATGGGTGTTGTACTTTATCAAATGCTTTTTCTGCATCTATTAATATGATCATGTAATTTTCGTCATTCATTTTGTTTAGGTGATGTATTATATTTATTGATTTTGCGAATATTAAACCATCCTTGTGTCCCTGGGATGAATCCCACTTGATCGTAGTGTATAATCTTTTTGATGTATTGCTGGATCCTGTTTGCCAATATTTTGTTCAGAATTTTAGCATCTATGTTCATTAGCGATATTGGCCTGTAGTTTTCTTTCTTTGTTATGTCTTGACCTGGTTTTGAAATTAAGGTAATACTGGCTTCATAGAAAAAGTTTGGAATTTTTCCCTTTTCTTGAATTTTTGGAATAGTTTGAGAAGGGTAGAAGTTAGTTCTTCCCTAAATATTTTGTAAAATTCGCCTGTAAAGCCATCCGGTCCAGGGCTTTTGTGTGCCGGGAAATTTTTGATTACTGTTTCAATTTCCTTCTTTGTTATTGGTCTGTTAAGACTTTCTACTTCTTAATTCTGTTTTGGAAAATTATATGTTTCTAGAAATTTGTCCATTTCATCTAGGTTGTCAAGTTTCTTGCCATATAGTTGTTTATAGTAATTTCTTACAATTTTTTGTATTTCTGTGTTATCGGTCATAATATCTCCTCTTTTGTTTCTAATTTTGTTTATTTGGATTCTTTTTTTCTTTATAAGCCTAGAACCAGCCCCTGCTTTTGTTAATCTTTTAAGTTGTTTGTTTAGTCTCAGTGTCATTTAATTCTGCTCTAACCTTAATAATTTCCTTCCTTCTGCTTGCTCTGGGCTTTGTTTATTACTGTTTTTCTAGTTTTTGTAGCTGTGGGGTTAAATTTTTGTGTGGAGTTCTTCTATCCTCTTTGGGTAGGCCTGTATTGCTATGGACTTTCCTCTCAAAACTGCTTTTGCTGTGTCCCTTTTAGTTTTGGGATGTTGTATACTCATTGTCATTTGTTTCTGAAAACTTAATTTCTTCCTTGCAGCTCCCGAAAGCTAGCATTATAAATACCCAACTCCTTATCCTTGCTACTAAGCCCCTCCTGAAAACCAGGGTTTAAAAACCCTACTTATAGTCCCTAGACGTCCCTAATAGGTTTAGTCCAGGGACTAGAGGGGGGATTATGTAGGGGCACCAAATATTCCCTGTAAAAAGTTTCAATATGTAAGTATGTAAGGGCTTTAAATGTTCTTTGTAAGAAGTAGCAAGGACTTGCTAAAAGGCCTTGGAAAAAGGAATGTAAGAAGGAGTGTTATAGCAATTAGTGATTTACAAGCTAAAAGGACTTCAGCCTCTATCACCTCCCATTTGCTTGCTTGTGTCTGGTTTATAACATTTGTGAAGGTTGTGCTTTGCAGAATGTCTAGCCCTTTGAAAATAAATTGCCTCACAGGGAGTTCGTCCCTGGCTGAAGAGCTATGCAGCCGTCGAAGATAACCTTTAGCCTTGCGAATTTCTGTTCCTGTTACTGCCAAGACATTCCTGCAGTCCTGCCCAGCCCCCTCTTCCTAAGGCTGTTTCCCGCCAAAGAAGAAACAAAGAGACTGCACCAGTATAAAAGCCCAGCGTTTAGACTCCATTGTAGGTTGGAGCATGTTAGAGACCTGCTCAGGGTCTGCCCAACTCCTGGCCAATATTAAAAATCCTTTGCTTAACTTTATACACCGCTTCAGAGTGTTCAATCTCGCCTATGTAGCCGTAACAATTGAGTGTTTTCTGCTTCCTTATATGCCAAACTGCTGATTTGATTCTCTCCTTCATCCAGTCTACTGCTGATTCCTTATAATGTATTCTTCATTTCAGTTAGTGTAGTCTTAGTTTCTGAATAGTTATTTTTTTGTGGTTTCCATGTCTTTTTTTTATGCTGCTGAAGTTCTAAGTTCCTTGAGCATCCTCATAACCATTGTTTTAAACTCTGTATCTGGTAAATTGCTTCCCTTCATTTCATTTAGTTTTTTTTTCCCCTGGAGATTTCTCCCATTATTTCATTTGGGACTTGTTTCTTTGTCTCTTTTTTTTGACTGCTCCCCTGTGTTTGTTTCTATGTATTAGACAGAGCTGCTACATCTCTAGAACTTGGTAGGGTGACCTTATGCAGTAGGTGTCTTGTAGAATCCAGTGATGCAGTCTCCCCAGTCACGTGACCTGAGCACTCCACCAGCACCCTGATTTCTATTGGCACCTCAATGGGAGGGACTGATCCCCAAGATTGATTGCTTTTGAGGACCATCAATTACTACAGTGGTGAATCTGCTGTGCAGGGGCCAACCCCATGGAGCAAGACTCACTTCAGTGGGACTTTGGTGCCCACTGAGTCTGCTCCTTGAGGGTGTCACTCATGGAGAGGTTGGCTTGGAATCCAGTGTGGTCTGAAAGCTTCCCACTGAGTGCACTGATTCTGGGGCCTACTTTGAGGTACAGGACAAAGTCATCTGCTGCCTGTCCCCTCACATGAGCTACAGAGTGATCTGCAAATGGCTGCTACTTGTGCTGGGCTTGAAGGTACCTGGGAGAGGCCAAGCAGCAAACCAAGGACAGCCACTGCTAGTACCAGGCCTAGTGCCATGGGGCTCACTGGGAACAGATGCTGCTTGTTTGGGGAATTTTAGGAGACTCTGAGGCATGGTCCAAGACAGGCCTTTAGTATGGAAAAGCCACCAGAAATGGCTTCGGTGGGTCTGAACTTTGAACAGTGTGAGCCAGGTTGATGGAGACCCAGATGTGGCACCCACTGGCCAGCTGTGTGGGGGGGGGGGTGCAATTTCAGCAAAAGAACAGTGTCCTCTGCCACCTGCCCCTCCAGCCCTCACCCTGATGCCAGACAACTCAGTTCTTCCCTATGTGTCTCTGATGTCTTTCCAGCTGCTGCCCCAGTGGCTGGAGCTCAGAGCACGTGAGGTTGAGGAAGTCTGTGGCTGCAGATCCTTTAAGAGGAACTCCCTGGGACTCCCGATACCCTCCATCTCGCTCAGCCACATTCTTCTCTGACTTTTACAGCCAGAAGTTATGGATACTTCTCTTCCTGGCACTGGAACCTTGAGATAGGGAGCCTTGTGTGGCACTGGAACTCCTCATTCCTTAGGGGGGAACTCCTCTGCTGAGTTATCTTTCCCAATTTTTAACCACCACATGTGGGTGTGGGCCAGTGTTCCCTGTCTCTGCCCCCTCCTACCAGAATCAATGTGGCTTCTTCTTTATATTCTTCATTATAGGATTTCTGTTCAGCTGGATTTCAGGTGTTCTGAATGATGGTTAGTCTGTAATTTAGTTGTAATTTTTATGTTGTGTGAGGCTATGAGTATCACATTTAGCTATGCCACCACCTTGACTGGAACCTCATGATTGCTTTTAGAAAGCAGATCATTTTGCCCTATTTCAGGAGGCCCCCAGAGCTGTTTGGCAATGGGAGGTGCTCAATCCAGAGGGAGACAGCCCTGGACCCAGGAAAACAGAGCACAAAGGGAAGTGTGAAGAACATGATGACAGTTCTCAGAAAACAGTCAGTTCAGCACGGCACTGATGAAAAAGTCAGTCTTGTTGGGGTCAAGCTTGGGCTGTTCTGCTGTTCAGTGGTTGCCCTTTATCTAGGTCCTCTGTGAAGCACAGGTTTTAGAGACTTTGTATTACTAAGAAAGTGGTGAGCCAGACAGCTGCAGAGTGGCAAATTTGGAGTTAAAGGCAATGAATTGAGATGGTTGCAATTTGGGCTCCTGCTTGGAGCTATGATACTGTCGTTTTATAAAATAATTGAGAAGGAAGCCAGAGGCCATTCTGCCCAGACTTGCATTTTAAAAAGCATTAGGCAATAGTCCTTATGTCCAGCCCACTTAATTTGCACCAGTGCTTCCCATTTTGCCACTGCCACTGCTCTGACACCTGATCACTCCTGACTTGATTGCTACTTCCCTTACTAACAGACTAAGAAACCAGCAGCTGCCTCCACTAATTAACTCCTCACCTTTTAATGTCCTACATTTGTATATGACCACCATGACTTCCTGAAGCCCTCCCTAAATATCAAGACCCCCACATTCAGCATCACCACTTCTCAACACATCCATCTCATTTTAAAGATCAATAAAGCTACCTGACGTAGGAACTCTCTAGTAAACATAAGTTAATATTTTTTCTAAAGGCTTGATATAACAGACTCTTTTTAAAAAATCACACTACTTAATTCCACCTCAAGCACTCATTCTATGTTTGTACATCTATCCAACATTGCCTGTTTCTTTTCTAACTTCCAATGAAGTCAGAGATCTATACCTGTATGTGAATATTCATGCAGTTTGAATTCTGCTCCAGGAAAAAAATCTTAAAGAAATACTACCCTAAACGACATTAATTTAACTGAACATTATGCAGTTGCAGAGGTAGATTAAGGTCAGTTGAGGCCCTGAGCGCCAAAGAAAATATTGGGCCCCTTAAAAAAAAAAAGAGACAGGGAAAATAAAAATACATGTTAACCATATTTTTAAGTAAGTAAATAATATTATGTACTACTAATTTTTTATTTCCAGTAAAATTTGAATGTAGTTTATGTATAATTAATAATAGCATAATAATAATCACCGCCCCTGGCTGGTTTGGCTCAGTGGATTGAGCGTCGGCCTGCGAGCTAAGTGTCGCTGGTTCGATCTTCCAGTCAGGGCACATCAGAGAAGGAAAACTCTGACTCCAAAAAACCTCCGCTGCCTTGCGGCATACCTCTTCAGGGGAAAGGCTAAGGGAGTAAACCCCCACAGAAAATCCGGAGCCGGAGTCCCTAAGGCGGTTTGACGTTGTAGTCAACACCGGCAACTCCTGCGGCGCACCTGAAGCCAAGCTGTATTGACTCCGTCTTTCCCTTGGACCCTTCAGCTGCGAAGAGAGGGGGGGTCTGCTGCATGGGCAACAGCAGACCCTCCATATCACCCTGCCCAGGCTCTGTAGCTTCAGCTTCACTGGAGAGGACACTCCAGCGTCATCGCAAGATGTCGATTCAACACGGGAGGAGACAGATACCGTGTCACTCCCGAGTCGGACTGCACAGCCATTCTCAGCGGTGCAGATAGACTCTTAAGAAGCTACACCATCGTCTCTCGAGACGGACGGCTGCCGACGAACGAATAATAATCACAAAGTTTTGATGTCGTTTCATTTTTCTAGCTACCAATTGAAAGGAAAATATAAAATTTAATATTCTGAAGGATTAGAATACTAGAGAAGAGATTTTTCATTATAGTGCAATAAAATAATGATTAATTAACATTCAAAAATTATTCATAAACTATGAAAATCCAGGTGCTGATGTAACAACAGGAATTAATTTATCTTAATATAATTTCAACAATAGGAATTAATTTTATTTTAATATAATTTCAACTTACCTGAATATTTATTTATACACACAGAAAACTATTTTTAAAACCGTAAATGAAACAAGTACATATCCACAAACTAATTTACACCCCTGCATATTTGTGTATATTGTAAGTTTGCACTGCAGGAGAACCTTTGTAAGTACAAAGTAGCAAATACGATTCTATTGTTCCGATGAGTGGTAGCGGGACCAAGCGGGGCCTATGCAGTATAGAAACAAAATAATGAAAATAAGCAAATATAAACATACTATCATGTTTTACCACTGATTGTAAACTAGTATGTAATTAAAATTGCACATATGAAACCAAACTTGGTGTCATTAGAAAAAAGTGTAAAGTTGGGGATTTGTAGGGCCCTTTAGAAGTCGGGGTCCAGAGCGTGCACCTGGGGTGCCCGCCATTAAATCCACCTCTATGCAATTGCTAAAAATAATTATGCAGGCAGTGTAGCATCTTAGAAAAATGCATGTGACATAACATGGAACAGGAAAAACAAAACACATTTTATCTGTGATTATAACGTATGTAAAAATCATGCACCCATTTGGCACACTAGAGAAAAAAGAAAACACCTGATCTCTTGGAGACAAATAATTGTAGCTATCATTTCTATTTTTAGCTTTTTCATTATATTTATTCAATAAGTATAATATGTTGGGCTATTTTGTTTGTTTGTTTAATTGTGAATTTTTATTTATATTCTCATTTTTTCCATTATAATTTTTTTTGCAGATAGAGGAAAATATCAGTCATATTTTCACAATCTTAACACAGTCCTATTGCCTCTTTTGGTGTTATTTTTATCTCTGCATTTTTCATGGTTCTAGGTATTTTCACCATAGCATTTTTGCAGTAAACTTCTTTGCTGTAAGCATTTTCTCCACACAATTATTTGGCTGTAAGGCAGTTTTGTCATAAAAGATAAAATAACTGGTTAACAGTTTGGTTGTCGGCAGCCGTCCGTCTCGAGAGACGATGGTGTAGCTTCTTAAGAGTCTATCTGCACCGCCGAGAATGGCTGTGCAGTCCAACTCGGGAGTGACACGGTATCTGTCTCCTCCCGTGTTGAATCGACATCTTGCGATGACGCTGGAGTATCCTCTCCAGTGAAGCTGAAGCTACAGAGCCTGGGCAGGGTGATATGGAGGGTCTGCTGTTGCCCATGCAGCAGACCCCCCCTCTCTTCGCAGCTGAAGGATCCAAGGGAAAGACGGAGTCAATACAGCTTGGCTTCAGGTGCGCCGCAGGAGTTGCCGGTGTTGACTACAACGTCAAACCGCCTTAGGGACTCCGGCTCCGGATTTTCTGTGGGGGTTTACTCCCTTAGCCTTTCCCCTGAAGAGGTATGCCGCAAGGCAGCGGAGGTTTTTTGGAATCAGAGTTTTCCTTCTCTGATGTGCCCTGACTGGAAGATCGAACAAGCGACACTTAGCTCGCAGGCCGACGCTCAATCCACTGAGCCAAACCAGCCAGGGTATAACAGTTTGGTAGACTTACTGTATTTAAGCTAGTCATCAATTTGGTTTAATTTCTTCATTGACAGAAGTTCTTGCAGTACCCCCATTTTTAGATTATGTTGAATATAAATCTTATACCTCAGAAAGGTCTCTACAATAAGAAGTAGACATGGTGGTCTTAAAATAGTGGATGATAACATCTCGTATAAAGCCAGATTTTAAAACTACAGTAAAGCCAGATTGCACACTATACTAGAAAATGATGACATCTCAGTTTGCAAATCCTTCACTGAACTCAGTCATCCTTCCTGCCCATGAAAACCAATAGTCAACCAAGCTATGGCAATTATAAAAGAGACAGTCACTCTTTCACATCAGTCTTCCAGAGCATTAAGTCGGTTCTACAGCTCTTTTAGATATAATAGCTTGTTCCAACAGTAGATGGACTGTGACATTAGATTGTATCCTTGTGGCTTTGCACAGCACAATACAAAGCTCAGTTATAAATATACACCCTAAACATGGAAGACAATGTACTTTCACTTTTCACAATAAAGTCTTTTTAATTTTGTTATTAATTTTGCATGTTTCATCATGTTCCTTTTAATATCCCTCTTTTATGTTTTGGTGTCTTTTACCATGAAATTGCCTTACAGCCATTTAGTTGTATGGTGAAAATGTCTGAGGCAAAGATGTTTACGGCAAAAACTCTTACAGTGAAAATCCAGGACATGGTTGTAATAAAAGTGTATATTTGTGGAAGGCCTCCTATGGTACAGACACAGAGACAGAATGGTGAATAGAGCAGATGTGGTTTCTATGACAGAGAGATCACAGTCCAATGGGAGAGCCAGACATGAGTCCAATAATGATGTGATGTAAGATAACAAAAACAGGTATTTTTTTACTCATTTAACATGTGATGAACTCTGGATAAAGAGCAATGAACAAGTCAAGTCCTTGCCCCATGGAATTTATGTTCTGCTGGGGTAGAATGGAGGCAGCAAAAAATAAAAGAATAGGACTTCCTGCCAAAATGGAGGCCTAGACTGACACGTTCTGTCTCCCTCCACAACTAAGAAAGACTACAACTAATGCAAAACCAGAAATAACCAGAAGTTCCACAACATAAAGCTACATGGAAGTCCAACGTACGAAGTTATAAGCAAGTGGTGCTCGTCCAGATCAGTAGGAGGGGCGAAGCCAGGGCTGAGAGATCAAACTGTGCTGGTGGTGGCAGCTACAGCGATGAGTGGCAGGACTGCGGTAAGCAGAGACACCTGTATTTACGGAGAGGAGAGAAGCACCTGGGGAGTACCCCTGGCTGCAGACCAAACCCATCAGCTCGTGATTCCAATGCTGAGGAAGGCAGACCCCCATTACCTCGGACTGTGAGGCCCAGAAGGCAAGGGGATGGAGGAGGAGGCTCCCAGTCTCTCAGCAGAGAGTAAACAGCAGGAATCCATCGTGGACCCCTGCCCCCACAGAAAGCTCCACAGTGTGGTGAGAAGGGTCGCCTGGTAGTGATGAGTGCACGGGGCTCCGCCCCCTATAATGTAGGAGGTGTGACAGCCCCGCCCAAGGAGGAAAGATAAACAAACCTGTCAGGATGGCAGGGATAATGATAGAGATCCCGATCACGAGATCACGGAGCTCAGCAGAAAGTAAATACATGAATTAACGGATGAACAGATTAGATAATCTTTCTGAGGCTCAGTTCAGAGCTAGAGTTATAAGACAGCTTACTGAAATAACAGGGGGACTTAATCAAGATGGGGAAGGAATGAAGGCTAGTCCTGCTGAAATGAATGAAAACACATACGAAACAAGTGGTGAGGGAAGGAAAACCACGGATCAAATCAACAAATCGGAACATAGGGAAGGAACAAACAGTCAAACAGTCAACCAGTGCAGAAAGAGGAAACAAAAAGTGAGGAAAATGAGGAGAGGCTCAGAAACCTATGGGACAGCTATAAGAGAGTGAACATCCAAATTATAGGGTTGCCAGAGGTGAAGAAGAAGAACTAGAAATGGAAAAATTGTGTGAAAAAATAATGAAGCAGAACTTCCTGAACCTGGGGAAGGAAATAGACTTACAGGTCCAGGAAACACAGAGAGTTCCAAATAAACTGGACCCAGGGAGAACCACACCAAGACACATTATAATCAAGTTGTCAAAAATTAAGGACAAAGAGAGAATTATAAAAGCAGCAAGAGAGAAGAGGATTATGTACAAAGGGGTCCCAATTAGACTTATCAGCTGATTTCTTAAAGGAAACTCTGCAGGCGAGAAGGGACTGGCAAGAAATATTCAAAGTAATGAAAATCCAAAGCCTACAGCCACGATTACGCTATCCAGCGAAGCTGTCATTCAGAATAGAAGGGCAGAGAAAGTGCTTCCAGGACAAAGTAAAACTGAAGGAGTTCATCAGATCCAAACCACTATTATATGAGATATTAAAGGGACTTGTCTAGAAGAACAAGGATCAAAACTATGAACATTAAAATGAAAACTGTATCACAACAACCAATAACAGAAGCTAGGAAACTGAAACAAAGGCAAACTAAGTAGGCAACGAGAGTGGGAAAAGACTTATAGGTATGGGGAACATATTGGAGGGAGGTCAGCGAGGAGGGGGGAGGGGGAACGGAGGCAGATGGTACAGGAAATAAGCATAGTAGGTGGGAGTGGAGTAGACAGGAAGATGTTGAGAAGAACTATATTCACAACCAATGGACATGGACTAAGGGAGGGGACAACTGGAGTGGGGTGGTGGTCACTGGGTGGAGGGGAGCAGAGGGAAAAGAAATTGGAACAACTGTAACAGTATTATCAATAAAACATTTAAAAATAAATAAATAAGCAAGTAAATAGATGCTATGAGAGCATAGAGCAAGAGGACCTGGTCTGAGGCAGCCGCAGAGATTTCTCTAAGAAGATGACAAGTGGCCTTAAGTTTGAAGGATGAAGGATGAGGCAAAGGGATCATGGCAGGGGAGAGAGTTTTCTAAGCAGAGGAGTAGCAGCTGTGGAGCAGGTGCTCCAAGAAAGACACAAAGCACTGAAAGGAAGCCCACCTGGCTGCAGGGTGGAAACGCAGAACAGGAGCTGCAGGGGAGGGGAGGAGGCAGTTGGCTGCCAGGTCAGTCAGTGTTTGGGGTTGGGTGAAGCAGTTTGGCATTTAGTCCTGGAGCAAGGACAAAGCATTGATGACTTGTCAGGACATGACGCATTAGATCTACATTTTCAAAGATCATCCTAGCTGCAGGTGGAGAGTAGATTTCAGAGGGGAACAGGATAGTAGTGAGGGTACTTGTAGAGTCTGGGAGTAAGAGTTGTTAGCTTGGACCAGAATGGTATTGGTGAAACTGAAGAAAAGTAGAAAGGGTTCAGAGCTACTAAGCAGGTAAAATTGAGCGCCAAGTGTCCACCAAGCTATGAAGTGACTTGTAGGGTTAGGGACAGAGACATGTCAAGGAAGACTCCTAGATTTGTGATTTACATGGGTGCGCAGAAGATGCCATTCATAGACACAATGCTTACATAATCTAAAAAAGAAAAAAAACCAACACTATACATAAACACTTTTAACATTACTCATCTTTAGAGCAATCATTAAATATTTGCATAATATTCAAACTTGTATGTTTTTTCATAATTTATTATTCCTCTGGTGTGGAACATTGATATTTTTCCCTTATAATATTGCTATAACAAATATCAGTGGGCATTTGATATTTTTACAGTGCCTCTGAAAGACACTGAAGTAGAATTACTGGGTGAAAACATCAAAAGATTTTTTATGATTCTTTGTACATACTACCAAAATGCTTTTCAAAATGGCTGTCATGTTATTACTCATGCCAGCGATATACAAGACTGTCATTAGGCCTCTTTGGAAGACTGATATTATTTTGAGTATATTTATTTACTGAATTTAACACTTTCAAGATACCATGTTTATAATTGCGGGTGGCTATTTTTCTTTTTAAAAAATTTGTTTTTCGTTTAATAAAATATGCTACATTTCTTTGATAAGTAGAGAGGTTTGAATATATTCCCATGTTTGTTTACCAATCACATTTTGTGTTTTGGAAATTGTTCATTTTATCAATTTATGAATCAGTGCCTCAGAGTTTTTCATTGGAATAAGGTATACTGAATATAAGTATGAACTCACTGCTCAAAATATTTCTCCCAGGTTTCTAACATGCATTCTGATTAAATTTGAATGTTGGGCTGTAGAAACCTCATTCTGATTAGGGATGGAGTAGGTAAACCATAATTGATCTGTAGATGAGCATATGCTAATGTTTATCTCATGAAAACGAGAAATGAAATGTGAAAGTAGTTATGTGCAGATACATGAAAGGGCAAGATTTTGAAGAAATTCAGCACATTTTAAAGAAGAAATATTTCAAGGATGACCCTGGGGATTGTTGTCATGAAAGTGGGGAACTTTTACAACCAGAAAATTCAAGGGTAGGGTAGTAAAAAGTGGCATTGTGTTTACCTATTACCAAAGAAGCAAAACATTGTAGCCTTCAAAGTAACGATAACCCAGAAAGGGAAACGAGTAATGACATAAACATATAAACTCTGCATACTTATAACTGAACTCCTTAATCTTATACACTCAAGAATTCCTATGCAATATAAAATAGTCTGTACATTTATAATGGTTAAATGAACTTCTTGTACTAAAAGGAGCATAATTAGAAAACCAGGTATTTAGTTAGACTCATTCATTTACTTAGAAATAAAATATTGAATTAGTTCACCCCGTCGTCGTCGTCGTCGTCGTCGTCGGCAGCCGTCCGTCTCGAGAGACGATGGCGTAGCTTCCTGAGAGTCTATCTGCACTGCCGAGAATGGCTGTGCAGTCCGATTCGGGAGTGACAATCCCTGCCGCACTTGGTACAGGTGAAGGCAGATGGCTGTTGTTGCTGCTGCTGACGCTGCTTCCGCCTCGATCTTTTCTGGACCGCCTCCTCGTTGCGCGCAGCCTCCGCGCGTGACGTACCTTGCCTGACCACGAGCCTCCAGGCTAGGCGGTCGTCTGCTTGAACTTCCCATGTGTTGAGATTGATGGAGCATTGTGTCATGTCCTTTTTGCAGATGTCTTTGAACCGCAGTTTTGGGCGCCCTGTCATCCTCTTGCCTTCTGCTAGCTCGCCGTAGAGGAGGTCTTTGGGGATACGGCCTGCATCCATTCTTTTGACATGGCCGAGCCACCTGAGGCGTCTCTCACTAAGAACTGCATGCAAACTGCACATATTGGCTCGCTTCAGCACCTCGGTGTTGGGGACCTTATCCTGCCAGGCGACATGCAGGACGCGTCGCAGGCACCTCATGTGGAAGCTGTTGAGTTTCCTTTCGTGCCTTGCGTAGGTGGTCCACGTCTCGCTGCCATAGAGGAGAGTGCTGAGTACGCAGGCTTGGTAGATGCGCAGTCTGGTTTTCTCAGTGAGGCTGGAATTGTTCCACGCTCGCCGGTTCAGTCTGGCCATAACTGTGGCTGCCCTGGCGATTCTCCGGTTGACCTCCAAGTCGACTGACAGAGAGCTCGAGATGGTGGACCCGAGGTAAGTGAAGTCGTTGACAACCTCCAGGGTGTATCCGTCGATGGTGATGCATGGGGGAGTCCCCGTGCCTTGAGCCATAACATTCGTCTTTGTCAGGCTGATGGCTAGTCCGAACTCCTTGCATGCGTGGGAAAGGCAAGTGACTAGCTGCTGGAGTCCCTCTTCGGAGTGTGATGTCAAAGCTGCGTCGTCGGCGAAGAGCATCTCACGGATGAGCACCTCTTTGACTTTGGTCTTGGCTCGTAGACGGGCCAGGTTGTAGAGCTTGCCATCGGATCTGGTGTGAATGAAGACACCCTCGCTGCAGTCCTTAAAGGCGTATTGGAGGAGCATGGAGAAGAAATTAGTTCACCACTAGCAAAAAAAAAAAAAAAAAAAAAAAAAATCTGAACAGTAAGTAAGGTGCCCTAATATGTGAAACTTAAGAAGACAGTATTTTTAAGTCTTAACTGCCTTTTGTCTGACAGAGATAACATTTGCATGCAAGTGGAAATCAACCAAGTTCATTGCTACCTGGCATGGGACTCCTCCTCATCTATATTGGTTTGTTATATATTCAGCCAGCCATTTAGAGCAGACAATCTACTTTATACCAATGAGAAGAATCTCAGGATTACAAATGACATACATAGAGATAAACTTCAAGTGAACAACTTGTTTGTTTCATCAGTTCAGCGTGACTCAACAATATCATGAGGGACTATTGTCTACACTTGTAGTTTGTTCTACCCCCAGGCTGGTTAACCTAAGTTAAATCGGGTCTTTTCTTGCTCGGCCATCTAGTCAGCCCTCTACTCCAACTCCAAATGCTCTTCTTTCATTCATAGGAATCTCAGTCTGTCGTGTGCTGTCTTGGATTACATTCTAGTATCTCCTGAACGAGTGTTCTCTCTGAAGTTCCTCCTCCTGAGTTAAATTTATGTTTCCTTTTTTCTTCATCCTTGACTAATGAATCAGATCCCCACCCCCTTCTTAATTTCCCCCAACTGTGCCCTTGCTGACCTTTGCTACTCACTTTTTTTTGTTCACACTTATTCTGAGTAGGTGTTTGGTCTCATCTTTATTTCCACGACTAATTAATCATGTATTATTCATTTAGAATATGTTCAGTACATGACAGTTGTCCCTTTACCTCCATTCTTTGGTCGCATTTGTCTGCTTTCCATGACCATTCTTGAGTTGCCATTACGTAGTAGAGCACTAGACGAGAGTCAGGTGCTAGCTGGCTGATTTTGCCCAAAATTTAACTTTGTTGGTTTTATTTATCTTGTTTGTTAAAGAGGGTTAGATGAAGTGGAATGCTGTTTATAAAAGCAGGCCTCCAAAATTCCTCTCATCTCTGAAATTATACTTTTTCTCAATGTGACTTTATTACTTCTCTTCCCACTTGAAGCTGGGCTGGCCTTGGGCTTGCTTAGGCCAGTTGAAAGTGACAAAGTGAAACTTGAGGCCTTGCAGCTTCTGCTCTCTCCCCTCTGGAATCTTGATAGTGCTGTATAAAAAAGCCCAGACTAGCTTTCTTAAGCATGAGATCATGTTCAGAGAGAGGCCCGCTAGAGCACGTCACCAACTGCCGGACAGGTGAGTGCAGCCATTTTAGACCAGACGCAGTCAAGCCCTGAGACCAGTGGAGTCAAATGAGTGATCGCAGGTGAGACCAGGAGGAGAACCACCCAGCTGAACCCAACCCAAATGGCTGTCCCAAAGAACTGTGAGCTGATGGACAGAAGTCCTTTAAGCTTTGGGATGGTTTATTATGCACAGCTTAAAAACGTGGGATAATGATGAGATTATCTTCAAGATATCTTCTGATCTAAAATGTTTGATCAGAAGACTCATAATTCCTACATCAGATTTAAATCATTGAGAAATCTTGTAAAACTGAAAAGGGCCTTAAAACATTAATCTCCTGGTGTTTGGGTGAAATAATAAAAATAACAAATAATAATAGCAGATGCTTTGTATAGAGCTCCTACTATCTCCAAGGATTTTGCAGTCTTTATTGCTAATCCTCACAACACTGCAGAGGTACAGATGTCCTCCTCATTTATAAAGATGACACTGAACTTCGCAGCCTAGATTTGTTGAACTGGGATGGGAAATTACACTTCAATTATAAAGCCCATGTCCTCCTAATCTATTTTGCTGCCTCTGGGTATTATTAACCCCATTAATAGGCAATGCAATTGATACACGTTTAAAGTCACTTTTGCCAATTGAAAAGGTGATAATGATAATTCAAAAATGATTAACAAATTTTGAAAGCAAATAAATCCTTGAAGCCATAAAACATGAATTATAGCTTTCATTTCCATGACAGTAAAATATCAAATATTTCTCAAAATAGTTCCCTTTACCAGCTCCTCTAGCCAAGGGTATCGATTTCTCTTTTTGATGTTTTCACCCTCCTTTTGTCTCATCACACATTTTTTCCTTCACTTTTCTTACTCCCTAGGCTTCTGTACACATACTGCTCTTTCACGGCTGATTTTCCTGTAAGACCCATCTTATTACACCTTGTTCTGACTCCTAGGCAGCTAAGCATCATGATGACTATCAACCCTGTACTCTTGGTTTCAAGGACCTCTTGCCAAATATTCTCCAAATCCCCTCCCCTATGCTAGTTTTCCAGGTTTGGTCATCAGTGAACCCTAGAACAAATCATTCAGTTACACTGATCCTGTAAAAGTGGATTGTTGCTTGGATTATGACAGATCAAAGCAGCATAAAGTTTTCCTCTCACACAGAAGTTCAAACACCTTTTTGTTTCATATTGCCCAGCAGCCAAAACACACAGAAAAGCACAAATGGAGGGCATAGCGTGGGAACTGTATCCCAAGTCAGAGTTTAAACATTGGGTTAATACCACAATAGGAGCTGGATCAGCCTATTCATGGAAGGAACTTTTCAAAACTCTGAAACCTCAAGGAAACTCAGGAAAGCATTGCACCTTTGTTTTTCTGCTCCAGAAAGGTGGTACTTCCAGCTACAGATGTCTTATGGCTCATCTTCTAGCAAAAGCTTTAGGAGAACTATTGTGAGTTCTCAACCATGGAAGAGCAGAGTAACAAAAGCAAAACACCTGGTCAACGGCTTCCCCAGCAGCTTTTTAGTCCAGGACCTGGCTCCTCTCCCTGTTGATCTTCCAACAAGATTATTTTTGAGAGCCTTTCCACTGACATCAAACCTGCTCTTTGGTTCAGTTGACAGCCAAGACTCAGGGAAGGGCAGGGATTAGAAAAAGCAAGCAGGTGTATGGAAAAAATGTGTTCTTTTGAGAGTAGTAATGTTAAACCATAGAAGGAAGTCTGAGGGAGGGGAAACTCAGATAAGGAAAGTGATACACTAAGGCAAACAACAATAACAAAAACAACAAATCCTTAGAGCTCAAAGAGAAGCAGCAAAATAATGGCTCTAGCATGCAAACCAAGCTAGATAATACAGCCCATTTAAACCCCTTGAATGGCTGTGGCTGAGGTTGCCCAATCTAGAATAAAATACAGTCTTTTCTGTGTTTATTCTCACATAACACACAGTCACAACAGAAAGAAAAAAAATTGTCGTAGTAATTCTAATGATGTGTAATTTTCATACTAGTTCAGATCACGGCAAGTGCTATCTTACCAATTAATCACCTTAAAGAAGGTGTTCTAGAAAGTTTAGCTCTCACCTTGGCCAGGTGGCTCAATGGGTTGGAGCATTGTCTGTACACCCAAAGGTTAGGTGTTCAATTCCTGGTCAGGACACATACCTTGGTTGCAGGTTCGATCCCCAGTCAGGGTATGTATGAGAGGCAACTGATCGATGTTTCTCTCTCACATTGATGTTTCTCTCTCTATCTTCCTTCCTCTCTCTCTAAAATCAATAAACGTAATAGAAAATAAAAATAAAGGAAGACTAGCCGTCCACTGTAAGGTCAAACTTAACAGAGTTTAAGGGCCAATTCTTCCTGTAGCTTAACAGGGCTTTTCTGTCTTCCTAGGTTTATCTTATCTTTTTAATACCCATTTATCCTTTTTACTCAAACCACCCAGGAAAGCACCCAATGTCACCTCTGCATCTACCAAATTGCATTTAATTGCTTGTCATATATCTGTTTGGGCCTCTGTTATTTTAGCCTGAAGAATTCCAATCTTTCATATTGCTCTCAGGTGTCAATTGCCCTGTCAATTGCGTGTTGCTTGTCTCTGGATCCATCACATGATTAAAAAGAAGTAACTTGAAGAGGATTTATGACTCCAGATTCAAACTAACAGTATGTTTACGGAAGCTGAAGGTAATATTTTGTGTTCTATCTAGTACCTCCATGATGCTGCTGAATGTTATGGGAACCCTGCACACCACAACTGTACTTTGCTCCCTGAGGAGGAAATTGGGCCTATAATTAAATGTGTTGTGACAGCCACTTTGCTGAGTGCTTCTACATAACTTATCTAATCACCACAGGTGCCCACTGAGGTTGATGTTATTATACTCATTTTACAGTGAAAGTGGTTATAAAGTGGTGAGTGAAAGAGCTAGCCTTCTACCTAGTTTCAGTTTCAGACCCCCACTACCCAGCATGATAGCATGTGTCGAGTACAGATATTGTTTTCCAGAGCCCAAATTATTAAACACTTGTCTGTCTCTGCACTTTCTTCATCCCAGTTGTCTTGCCACTAGACTGTCAGCTCACTAAACAGAGTACCAGACTTTCTGAACACACAGCAAGCAGTGACTAAATATTTGTTGAAAAACCAACAAATAAATATAAGATAATTAAAAACTAGAGTTTTAGCCTTTGTATCCTACTTATCCCTCTATACAGATGCTCAGACATCTTCAACTGAAATTTGTAAGGCAGAATTAATGCAGATTGGCAGTTTGTGTACAACAGCCAAGACACGGAAGCAACCCATGTGTCCATTGATAGATGAATAGAGAAAAAGCTGTGGTACATATACACAGTGCAATATTACTTGGCCAAAAAAGGAATGAAATCTTACCTTTTGTGACAGCATGGATGGAACTAGAGGGTACCATGCTAAGTGAAATAAGTCAGACAGAGAAAGACAAATTTACCAAATGATTTCACTTTTATGTAGAATCTAAAGAATGAAATAAACTAACAAACACAAAACAGAAACAGACTCATAGTTACGGAGAACAAACTGATGGTTGCTAAAAGGGAGGAGGGTAAAAAAGGTGATGGGACTAAGAAGTAAAAATTGGCAGTTACAAAATAGTCACAGGGATGTAAAGTACAGCACAGGGAGTGTAGTCAATAATATTGTAATAACTATGTATAGTACCAGATGGGTACGTAAAATATCAGGAGAATCACTTTGTAAAGTACACGACTGTCTAACCACTATGCAGCACACCTGAAACTAATAGAGAATGATATTAAATATAAGCTGTAATTAAAAATAAAGTAAAATGAAAAGTGTAACAGTGAAAAAAGAGTTAATGCAGCCCTGGCTGGTGTAGCTCAGTGGATTGAGTGCTGGCCTGCAAACCCAAAGGTCGCTGGTTTGATTATCAGTTAGGGCACATGCCTGGATTGCAGTCCAGGTCCCCAACTGGGGGTGTGCAGGAGGCAACTGATCCATGTATCTCTTGCACATTGATGTTTCTCTCCCTCTCTTTCTCTCTTCCTACCCTTCTCTTTAAAAATAAATAAACAAAATAGTTTTTAAAAAAGAGTTAATGCAAACTGGGTGTTAGGAGTTCTACAGGTGTAGGGCAGCTGCCCAAAGCTGCAGAATTGGACATAAATGCCTGATGTAGGTTGTTACCAGCACAACTGTATGGCAGTTTCGAGCCAAATAAGTTCCGATGACTATAAAGTGAATGGTCTCAATATCTTGGATTTATCATTATAGTTTATATTTATTTGTATGCATTTTTATATTTATATAAATTTGTTATTATGTTATGTTATAATAGAGGGTGGGATAAAAGTAGATTTACAATTGTTTGTGTGGAAAGTAATACAATATTATAATTGACTATAATACAAGAATAAACTCTGTGTTTCATATATTCACAACTATAAACCTACTTTTGCCCCACTTTGTATATCATATCATAACATATCATATCATATCACATATCATTCATGGCTTCTTTCCTAAGATGACAACAATCCCAAATGCTGACCATCCATCCCATCTGTACTGCTAGTTATATAGAGTTAGGAAACAAGACAGAACTGTACATGTGCATATCTAGTATACCTCTCCTTCATTTTTATGAATAAGAATACAGAGCATTTTTTTCTTGTAATCAGGTAATTTAATGTTAATTCTTATGTCCTACAGGAAAAGAAGACAGGAAGAGGATCAGTGCGGGAGGAACCCAGGCAGTTCCACAAGGTTGAAAGTAGGTGATGTCCCCATAGTTTCATTCTAGGTCCAGGCAGAAAGGTCACAAGACTACATTGTCTCCACTGTAATTAAGATCCACAATTGTTATATTCAAATTAACTCACCCCTGTATCATGAAAACTTGAAGCTGTTAGAACACCAACTCAAACTCAACATTCTGGAAGTAGCTTTAACTAACTTTAAGGAATTTAATGTTGCAATATGAGACTCCTTCCCTCCACTCGTTTGCACATAGACTGACCAAATATGTAAGCTAGGAGGAAAGAAAGATAGTTTTCAAATAGCTATCCAGTCTTTGCTGCAGGATACAGAATCCTGAGAAAATAGCCCATGGTTTCCTAAATGCCACCACCATGAATGTACTGCTCCTAGGTTCCCATCAGGGATCATGGAGATTCAGAAAGTCCATTACTTGCAAATCATTATCCACTGCAGGATTCACTGACAGGGTCAAAGAAAGTTTGGTATGGACATCAATTAAAGCTCATTGGTTAGGATCACAGTTGTAAGTATATTTTCAAGAAAGTTAACCTTTATAACAATCCTTATTCAAACGGTTGCTACCGTTTCCAAGTCTTCTTTAGCAAACCATGATCAGCTTGGGTTTAAACTACTTTTCTCCATCTACTGAGCAGACAAACCAACATTCTGCTTCATCAGAAATTGCTGCAGAACCACACATCAAAGGGCTTTACTTTGAACATTTCCCCCTGAATTGTATTAAACATTGTCCTTAGAATTATTACTCTGCTGATCAGTTATTCCAAACACACATGATCTTTTCATATGGTATCATCTCATCTAGAAGAGCTTATTAAGGTTTGTTTTTACATGTATATATAATTATTTACCCAAATATACTTTTAAGAAGCATTCCGAGAATGATTCTGTAACAAAATCAGTACCTGAGGTGAAATAAAATAATGCTAGCAACAAAAATGCATGTGTCTTTTCCTAATTCTATAACTTATTTATGGAATCTTAACATTTGTATAAAAATTATTTTACTGGTTATATTATTATATGTTATTAGTTGCTTTCTTGTTAACGTTCAGATTTTAGTATCTAAATTCTTCTTTCTCTATAACAAATAACATTTGTGGTAATTGTTCATAATATATTAAATGCTTTATCATAAAATCTCAGTGGGCCTTTGGACAAAAGTCCTAAATAAAACTCCATTACACAATAAAAACGATAGTGTAACATTGGAGGCTGCTATGTACTTTAAATGAATATGTCTCAGTGCATCAAGAAGAGGTATAGAATAATTGTAGTTAATCTGTAAAAAATCAACCCATTTCTCAAAAATGCAAAGAAATGCCAATGTAATAAAGTAGTAATGCCAGGTACATTTTACAAAAGAAACACGGAAATAAAAAAAACTGTTTGCTTGTACAGGGATATAGGTGTGGTTTATTCTTCATTAACAATGACCTTATATTTTAAAAGTCACCATCAATTTAGATTTAAATCACTGTGGCCTTGTTGGCAAGATTGTTTGTTTTCTGATTTATTTTTTAATTACAGTTTACATTCAATATTATTCTGTATTTGTTTCAGATGTACAGCATATGGTTAGATAATTACGTACTTTATAGAATGGTCCCCCAAATTTCAACTACCCACCTGGCACCATACATAGTTACTACAATATTATTGACTATATTCCCTGTGCTGTAATTTACATCTCCATGACTATTTGGTAACTACTAATTTGTACTTATTGATCCCTTCGCTTTTTGTTTTCTTTCAGGTAGGATAAAGTAATGTAGGGCAAAGAAAAAAGAGAACTGAATAGTTGATTCTCCCCATCTTTTTGTTTTGTTTTGTTTTAAAGCATTATGGCACCTCTATTCTCTTTACCGATAAGCAAAAATAGAACTCAGGCCACAGAAATAATGAATTAAATATGGTGGTAGATGGCTGAGAGGCATGGACCACTTTTCGAGCATACAGGCAGTCCATGTGTGACCTGTTGGGAGCCTGTGCCACATGTAGCAAAGTAGTCATGGGTAGTTACTGTGCTTTAGTCACGTGATCCTTTTTTTTTTTTTTTTGCATTACTGGCCCTAATCAACTGAATGGGCTTTGTGCTTGACCCCAAAACTAAATATGAGCAAAAATACTGCCCAGCTGATGTGTTCCACTTTGGAGAGTGATTAACAACTTAATCATCCTTCCTTTGGCATATCTTGAAATCATGATGACAAGTAAGACAAACTAAAGTGATACAGAAGCTGAGAGATACACAGCAAGAAGGCATTAAGCAGAACCATGACTAGAGGCCAGGACACAACAGTCATGAAGAGGCAGAAGCCATGGGGCAGAGAAGAAAGCTTTTTTTTAAAAAATAAATATACAAGTGATTTATTTATTCATTTTATTGTATTTTTTCCCCATTATCGTTTAGTCTCCTTATACCCTTCTTTCCCAGAAATCACCACACTGTTGTTCATGCACAGAGGAAAGTCATAAGAAGAAAATCAGCAGTGCCAATGGAAGCTAACATGGAGAAGAAGAGCTGAGTAGTTGAACCACAAGTCTGGTTGATTACCAGCCTGATTGATTGGCACCAGAATGCTGCTATAACTCTGATTAACTTTCTGGTTCCCAAGGATTGGCTGTGCAGAGTGGGGCTGTTTCCTGTGTTTCCTTCCTTTCCATTGTAGACTTACAATGAAGTGACACCTATCACTTGAGGTAAAGTAGTGTATGCTTCGTGTCTCTTGAAAGAGCTAATTAAAACTTCCAGCCATAACAATGTGCAGAAATCTGTCCATTGGGGAGGTCTTCAGCATTGGGACAGGAAATTTCAAATGTCAACAAAACTGACTCTGGTTTTTCATTATAACATTTTAAGTTCTTTTTTTCCTAATTATGAAAGTAAAATTGCACTTATAAAGATGACTTTGAAAACACAGAAAAGCTTGAAGGAAAAAAACGTCACTCATACTCTCCTGTTAAAGAGAAAACCAGACCTAAAATAGCATCACTTGTGCTACAGCCCATGACACCAAATTTAGACTTCACTTCTGATCTAACTGCAGTTTCAACCTTCACCAGTAATGTAATCCTAATGAACCACTCTGGAATTTCCTGGTCAACACTAATGAGGTAATCTGTCACACCGGCCCTCCCCTTCCACCCATAGGAAGAAGAGGCAATCTGCATGATAAAGTCTTTGCCACTGCCCCCCTACAACCAGAGATACTGTGTATGTCCATCCAGCATTTTAAAGCAGGGGTAACAGCCTGTCTCAGTTTTAGCTGAGGCATAAAAGCAAGAGATTCCACATATCCAAGAGAATTGTGAGATATCAATCAGAAAAACTTTCTTGGTAGGATTTATAAAAAACATACTGAAAAAACCCAAAGCCTTTCCCGTATGTTTTCTTCTAGTTTTATAATTTCCAGTCTTCTGTTTAAGGCTTTAACCCATTTTGGGTTGATTTTTGATGTGGTAAAAGATAAGGGTCCAATTTTATTTTTTGCATGTGGATATCCAGTTTTCTCAACACCATTTGTTGAAGAGACTATATTTCTCCATTTCATCAAAAGATAAGTTGACATGTATGCATGGATTTATTTCTAGGCTCTCTACTCTGCTCCATTGGTCTACACATCTATCTTTATGCCAGTACCATACTGTTTTAATTACTGTAGCTTTGTAATATATTTTGAAACCAGAAAGTTGAAGGTGATTTCATGTGTATAACAAAAGCAAAAATAGACATGTGGGACTAAACTATACTAAAAAGCTTCTGCAGATAAACAACAACAACAACTAATAGGGTAGAAAGGCAACCTGTTGGACTAGGAGAAAATATATGCAAACTAAATCTCTGGTAAAAGGTTAATTTCTAAAATATTGTAAGAACTTCTACAAATCAAATCAAAACCACATGAGATATCACCTCACAAGTGTTAGCAAGTAAGAGAAAACTGGAACCCTTGTACACTGTTGATGGGAATGCAAAATAGCATAGCTACTGTGAAAAACAGTGTGGGGATCCCTCAAAAAAAAATAAAAATAAAAACAGAACTATACATGTTCCAGCAATTTCACTTCTGGGAATATATCCAAAGGAAATGAAAGCAGTAAATTTAAGAGATATTGGCACCCTCATGTTCATAGCAGCATTACTAACAATGGTGAAGATGTAGAAACAATTCATCAATAGATGAATGGATAATTAAAATGTGGTATATACATACAATGTTATTCAACCTTTTAAAAGAAGAAAATCCTACAATATACTACAACATGGATGAACCTTGAGGACATTATGCTAAGTGAATAAGCCAGTCACAAAAGGATGAATACTACATGATTCCACTGATATAAGGTATTCAAAATACTCAAACTCATAGAAGCAAAGAAAAGAACGGTGCTTGTCAGGGGCTGGGAGGGAAGAGGAAATAGGGAGTTACTAAAGAAGAGGTATAAATTCTCAGTTGTACATGAATCAATTCTAGAATTCTGCTGTAACACCTGTGCCTACGGATAATAATACTGTAATGTGCACTGAAAAATCTGTTAAAAAGGTAGATCTCATGTTAAGTGTTAGAAAAAAAAGCCAAAGTCCTCTTTTTAGGGTTACAAGACCCCTTATACAAATTGAGTCAGAAAAGAAGAGAGAGTAGGAGCCTTTCTTTAGAGAGAGGGTTTCAAAAGTCCCACTGAAAGAGCTTAACATATGTGCCTTACTGTTTTGTAGAAAGACTGACTGTTGTCTGACTCTTGCTCGAGAAGTTGAAGTTCGATTCACTGGGACCCACCAGTACAGAGTCAAGGTAGTAAAGGGAGATTGAAGGGATTACTCAGCTGGCAATCAGTCCTCATTTACAGGGCTTCTCAGACAAAAACAGTGTGTGTGTTTCCTGAGGACAGGATGTGGGTGACAGGAGAGGCTGAGGAGTTGTGGGCTTCTCTCAGTTCATGTCCATGAGAGCGGGCTCAAGAGGAAAAGAGACATAAGAGGCTGTGGGTGAACCACTAGATTCCTAGGACATGGAGGGGTTGGCAGAGTGCAGGGGAGAGCACACCAATGCATCAAGAGAGCAGAAGAAGCACAGAGCCTGGCTATGGGGACATCTCTGAAAACCCCACATGAGCGCACCAGGAAACAGGCAAATTTAAACATCTGCCCCACATCTGCAGCAAGCTGTGGCTGTGTGAGGGGAAAATGGCTGCTGCTCTGAATGAAGTTGAAACTGGACAATCTAATTTTTGTACTGAATCAAGACTGTGTTTTATACCTTCAAGTGACAAAGGACTTCGTTACACAAGAGTGAGCAGAAAAGTCACGGACCTGCCCATCTTTAATTTAGTAGCATTTAAGGCAACATTGAAGATACTCTCTAATTATATTATTGTCATATTAGATAGATATGATTATATTATCATATTATAGTATATGAGTCCTACTTGTTCAACATGTCAGTTATAGATGTATGCATTTTAAAATGTTTTTATACTATAAATACTACTTTGCAGTCAACATTTCCCACTTAGTATTATATTAAGAATGCTGTGTTACATCAATTTATTTTTTTACTATTATATCTTTCCTACTGCCCTATTATTGGACATCTGAGTTCCTTCTATTTTTTTACAGCAATGTTGAAATGAACATACTTCTAACCTAGCATTGTACACATCTCTAATAAATTTCTTTGATGTAGAATTTCCCGGCCAAAGGATGAACATGCTTTAATGACTTATGAACTACATCATCAAATTGCGCTGGAGAAGGGTTATGCCAAATTTTCTCTCACCATCAGATTCTACATGAGGGTCAATTTCTCATGTCCTTACTAATATTAATTATTATTGTTCTTATTAATCTTTGCTAATCTGATATCTAATGAGCAAAAATGGTTTTTATTTTAATTTTTAAAATTCTTTGATTGTTAAGAGATTAAACTTTATTTCATACGTTTATTGAATGTCATTTTTATGATTTAATCTGCTTAATAACTTTGGTTATTATTTTAACCCAGGTGTCATTGAAAATATTAGTTCTTAGAAGCTCAAGGCAAAGGGCCAAAAGGATGGCAGAGATGGCAACTCTTGGTATTTGCTTCAGCGGGTAGCACATAGACCGGTCACACGTATTACTAAGCAGGGGCTCAGACTGGGAATGTTATCTTCAGTGCACCTCACTTTCTTGGTTGTTCGCCTTCTATTGCTCTTGCTTCTGTGTAGGTTGCAGTGCTAAGTACAAAGAGAGGTATAATGTGGCCAAACTAAACAGACACTATTGTCCTAGACACTCTCCAATGTTATCTTCATCTTTTCCCAGCCAATTGTCCCAAATTGGCATGGTTGCATAAAATCAGTCTGAGTTTATGTGAGGGTGCTGATCTGAATGGTGGGAACGATCAGATGATGTGTTCTAATCCCTTTGTTACTTGGGCTGATCAAATGACATCTATGTGTCTCATTTTCCACATCTGTAAAATTCAGTTCTTCATAACCAGACCCCTTGCTTACATATCTGGACTTATTTCTAATTATCCTCTTATTTAAACCCCAGGTACCAACCATTCCAAATTCTGTGCTATGATCTCTGGATCTTATTCCAAGTTTCTCTTCTGCTTGCAATGACCTTCCTTACACAATCTTTGTCCCGTGATCTAACTCAGTGCTGGCACTTAGCTAAAAGATTGAAAAATGTTGAGTAAAAAAAAAAGATAATGAATTCAGTTCGACTATAATAAGCATCTAAATTTGTAAGAATGATTTGAAGGCACTAGGAAAGTTAATATGTAACAGTGGGAAAAGATATGTACAAAATAGGTGTGATATAACAGGACATGAGAAATCATTAAAAGAGAAATTTTCTCTACTCACAACACTCTGACACCAACTAGCTGAAGTCAGCACAGACCCCACAGGTTAAGGGCTCAGTCCCACAAAACTGACTCCACTTCAGACACCAGTCTCAAGTCCAGGCCTCCAATACTTCTGATTGACCAACTATAAATTGAGGGTTCCCACAACCCACTCTTCAGGTTTACTAATTTGTTAGAACAGCTCACTGAACCTGGGTAGTATAATATAATTTACTTACTACTTCAAATGTATTACTAAGGATGTTTTTTCAGAAAAAAATGAACAGCTAGATGAAGAGATATATAAAACAAGGTCCAAAAGCACTTTGAGCACAGGAGCTCTGTCCCATGGAATCTGGGGTATGTCACACTCCTGACACATAGACACATTCTTGTTCACAAACCCAGAAGTTCTCTGAACTTTGTTGTTGAGTGTTTTTATGGAGGTTTCATTATGTAGGCATGATTGATTAAATCACTGACCACAGTTGATGAGGTGAATTGCCAGCCATGCCCACTTTCCTCCTTGTAGGCCAGGGGGTGGGGCTAAAAGTTACAACTCTCTGATCAAGGTTTCTCTGGCAACCAATCTCCACCCTCTTCAAGTCACCTCATTAGCATAAACTCAGGTGTGGTTGAAAGGGGCTTATTGTGAGAAGATACTCCTCTCATGCTTACCATTCAATAAATTTCAGGGGTTTAAGAAGCTCTGTGCCAAGAATAGGGACAAAGACCAAATACGTATCTTACTATATCACAATCAGATAATAGAAAACCAAGTCTCTTGCTTTGGGATGATAAAGAAGGATAAGAGTAATTCTGGTTAAGGGCTGAGAAAGCATTCACAAAGATGGGTCTCAAAGGACAAGTAGTATAAGTATAACTAACTGCAGAACCAGCTCAAAATGGTCCTACCCTGTTTAATAAGATAGTGAGTTGCTATTCAGAGACAATGGACCAGAACTGCAAGTCAGGTAGCTAAAGCACGTGCAGAAGTGAGAACTCTGACCTCCTACTGCACTGGCAACCAAAGTCCCACAGTCCTTCATCCCTGCAACTCCCCATAGAACCAAAGGGCTGGGACAGAACCAGAACTTGAACATGGAAACCCTTTTAGAAGCCAAGGGTCCCTTGTATAGGAAGATGGCCCAGAAAACATGTTGGTGACCCTTTACCATAAATGGCCAAGTTCCAAGTTCTTCCAATTAGAACTTGCCCAAATAGCACTTCCACATACCTGTTCCTTGAACCCCTTAAAAAAAACCTTAACCTTGTCCAGAGAGCAAAATGTATTTGAGGCACTATTATGTCTCCTATCTTCTTGGTTGGCAGCTTCTCAATCAATAAACCTTTCCTTACTACAAACTGATGTTTTGAGTTTTGGCCTTTCCAAGCATCAGGTGCACAAACTTGGGTTCGGTAACAGTAGAAGTAGACTTACTGAGTCTAAACCTCATTAGGGAAAAGTGTGAAAACATCATTGTTCTTCAATAGTGCTGCTCATTTCCCAGTGCATAGTTCAATAATTTTTGAAAAGTAAATATGACGGGAAGGGAAGAACACACCAAAGAATGATCCAACACTAGCCAAAACCCAATTACAACAAGAGAGCCCACATAAATGGCATAAAGGGCATCCCAAGAACATCCAGCTTAGAGGATCAAGCAGACTGCTCCACTGAGTCCCACAGGCTTCCTACCACAGAAGGACATGCCACAGAGACAGGAAGTTAAAGCAGATAAATCTAATACACAGAAAAAAACAAAAAGATTTACCTAAAATGGGGAGACAAAGAAACAACACCCAATCAAAAGGAAATGAGGAATCCCCAGAAAGAGTGCTAAATTAATTTGAGGCAAGCAATCTGTCAGATACAAAGTTCAAAATAATGATAAGGACGCTCAAGGAGCTCAGTGATAACTAAGTATCTTTATGTGTGCTACAAAGAACTTACTGGGAACTACATTAGCATGAAAAAGACAAGAAACTATCAATAAGAACCAGGAGGAAATGAATAATACAATATCTAAAATGAAGAATACACTAGAAAGAATTAAAAGCAGGCTAGATGAAGCAGAGGACTGAATCAGAGAGTTGGAGGACAAGGTAGAAAAATAACTCCCAGACAGAGCAACAAAATGAAAAAAGATTAAAAAAGAATGAAGAGGTTTTAAGGAGTTGCAGGACAACATGAAAGATAATAATATCCATATAATAGGGATACCAGAAGGAGAAGAGGAGCAAGAAAACCTGTTTGGAAAAGTTAAGACAGATAATTTCCGTAATTTGATTAGAGAAAAAGTCACTCAAGTCTAGGAAGCACAGAGGGTCCTAATCAAGATGAACCCAAACAGGCCTACTCCAAAACAAATTAAAACCACAATGAGATACCACCTCACACCAGTCAGAATGGCCATCATTAATAAGTCACCCAACAAGTGCTGGTGAGGATGTGGAGAAAAGGGAATCCTTGTGCACTGCTGGTGGGAATGCAGACTGGTGCAGCCCTGGAGAAAACAGTGTGGAATTTCCTCAAAAAATTCAGAATGGAACTGCCTTTTGACCTAGGGATTCCACTGCTGGGATTATACCTGAAGAATCCTGAAACACCAATTCAAAAGAAACTATGTACCCATATATTCATGGAAGCATTATTTACAATAGCCAAGTGCTGGAAATAGCCTAAGTGCCCATCAGTAAATGAGTAGATCAAAAAACTGTGGTACATTTACACAATGGAATACTATGCAGCAGAAAAGAAGGAAGGAACTCTCCTACCTTTCACGACAGCATGGATGAAACTGGAGAATGCTATGCTAAGTGAAATAAACCAGTGAAAGACAAATACCATATGATTTCACCTATAAAAAGAGCCTTATGAATAAAACAAGCAAAATAGAACCAGAGGCATGGAAACATGGAACAGACTGACAGCGACCAGAGAGGAGTGGGTAGGGGGACAAGGGGGGAAAGAAGGGGAAAAGACTAGTCAAGGAACATGTGTGTATGACCCATGGACATGAACAACAATGTGGGAAATGACTGTGGGAACAGGAGGCAGGGCTTGTTGGAGGATGGCAAAGGGGGGAAAATTGGGACAACTGTAATAGAATAACAATAAAATATTTTTTTTAGAAAAGGAAAGTAAATATGGTGTGTGGCAGTGGGGTGGGGTTGGGGAATGGATGAAAATCATAGGCAGAAGAATAATCTAAGCAAAGGAAATAGATAATGAACAACTTGGTTTTGTTTTGAGGGAAGCAGAGTTTGCAACCCCCAAATATGCCTTTTGGGGGATATTGACTGTTTTAGGTGGTTATTTTTAAGGAATGAAAGACTCAGGAAAAACCTTCGACCTTTCTCCTAACTACCTAAAATAATTTATTTAGAGGACCTGCTCCAGAAAGGGAGCTATTATGATATATAACTATGGCTTAATACAAACTAGTGATAAGAAAGAACCTAGCAAGTCCCCATTGATCAAAATCTTCTTTGGTCCCATTGTTATAGATGGCTCAGAAAACATTTGTTTACCAAACATTTGCTTTCATCTCCATGTGAATTGCCTTCCTACCCTTTGAAGTCACAAACCGCAACCTCCCCCGCTCCTTAGCTCCTTGACTTTGTTCTTTGGTCTATGTATATAAGTAATAATTTCATTATTTTCCCTTGTTAATCTGTCTCATGTAAATTTGATTATTAAACCAAGCAGAAGAACTTCGAAGGATAGAAGGAAAGTTATTTTTCCTCCCCCACAGTTTGTTTTTGTTTTGTTTGTTTTAAGTGATCATAGGAAGTTTTTATTTGCTGGCCTTGCATCAAGAGAAACTGTTCAAATTTACTCATGGAGGGCAACCATTATCTATTGATATTTTCATTGCTAACCTGTGTCATTGGGCTATAAATAATAATCCCTAAAAGTCTGAAATTTCTCAATTCCATGATAGTTACACATAGATAGTATTGAAGAGAAGGCTCAATGCTAAGATCATGCAAGTCTTCTGGAGGATTCCTATGCATTCATGTGAAGAACAGTGCTTGGAGGGGAGAAGCTTTCTTTTTGTGGCTTCATGCCTGTCACTCACACAAACACCAACACACTGGGAGATTGCTCCCTGATCCAGCAGATTCAACTAAAAGCCTGAGATGTGGAGAAAGGTAACACATAGTTAATTCTTATTTTGTTAGAAATTATTTTCTGCTCTTCTGCTACCTATCATTTACAGAATAATTAAAAAAACAAAACAAAACAAAACAAAAACAGTTAAACTAAATTTCATTCTTTTTGTGCAAGGTTGTTAAAAATTAGCAGACCTTAAGTGGGAGTTCTGAAAGTGAACAGATCCCTGGGAGGAGAAGGGAAGGAATGAGGTATGATGGGTTGCTCTACCCACAAGAAACAAACACAAACAAATCTTTTTTCAAAAGGACTTTAGTTCCCAATATTGACATACATAGCCTTTCTAAATAGAAGATTTACATATTTCAACTATCAACTGAATGTTACATAGAATTGGTTCAATGGAAATGTTAACAAGCCATAATTACAAGCTATTCTGTTACAGAATCCTGCCAATGTAGTTTTGGAACAGCTGTGGGGTTTGATTGCCCACCATCAAGAAGTGTAACTCCCAAACCCTGACTGCTGTGGCTCAGTGGATTGAGCGTTGGCCTGCGAACCAAGTGTCACTGGTTTGATTCCCAGTCAGGGCACATAATTAGGTTGCACGTCAGGTCCCCAGTTGGGGGTGCGAGTGAGAGGCAACCACACAGTGATGTTTCTCTCCCTCTCCTCCTTTCCCCTCTCTCTAAAAAGAAATAAACAAATAAATAATTTTTTTTTTGAAGTATAACTCCTGATGCAACAGTCTGGTGAAAAAGGAAAGGGGTTGTTTATTTAAAGGTTATACAAATTTAGAATAATGGCAGATCTTTGCTGTTAAGCCCCACTCCCTAAAACAACCCAAAACACATAGTCCTGCTTCCCTTTGCCCTGAAGATACTGGGGTTTATTTAAGTAAATTCGCATCATGATAAACTTGGAAAGCGGTATTTATCATCATGCCTGCTGAAGATAACATTCTCAGCCTTGCTGTTTTGAACCTACAGGTGTGCATTCAATATATTCAAGCAAATTCTGGAATAACAAGGCCAAATGATCTGCCAAGGGCTTCATCTTGATGCACAGCAGCTTACCTGGTGGGTGCTGGGTAGCACACAGTAGACCAATGGCTGTGCCTCTCTCCTCAGAGGCCCTGGATGAGCTTCCAAACCCAGGTCCCCAGTGCCCTAAGCAGGGCACAGCGAAGAGAGAACATCCCTCACTTGCTGAAGGGGAAACACTGCTGCTGACCTGGGACCCAAGAGGAGGGTGCTGCTGAAAAGCTGGCTTGCTGCTACTTTAAAGAGGTAAACAGCCACTCGAAATGAAATGTCTTGGGTATTATCTGAAGTGGGGAAAAGGATGTTTCAATGATCAGTTGGTCCTAATTATTTTTGCTTAGAATAAGAGAGAGGTAAATCTCCTGACAATTCCAAAGCTGGAAGGGAGGGAATGAACCCATCTGCAGTTGCCTCTGACTGGCTGGGCACCTGCTGGCTGGCACGCTGTTCACCTCAGCTTGCCCAGGTGGTGTTCCTGTGGGCCAATCAGTCCCTCTGTTGCTTTCAGCTTCTGGAAACAAGTTTCATTCTCCCTTGCCAGAATTCTGCTTTGAAATCTGCCCACTGCTCTCTTCACCCCCAATCCTGGTCACAGGCCTAAGACTTGACCTTAATTGCCAAGAAACAACATTCATCATGATAATGTATCTAAATGTTTAGAAGTTGATAGAAATCGATGCCTTTCATATTCAGAAATACTACCTTACTCATTCTGGATTCATGAAGTGTAGATTTCACTTAAATCCACCAGTTTCAGTGTAAATAGTAGGTCAAATGCCAAAAACATCAAAGCCAGAACCAGAGTTCATATGAATGCTCCTTCAGCCAGTCAGCCACTAAGTCTTACTAATTTAACTTCCCATATATTTCTTGAATCGATCCCCTTCTCTTCATCTCTATCCAAGGTCCCTAAACATATCTTGCTTCTAATCCAGCCTTAACACTTTACCCAGAGCCATCCACCTAAGAAGCAAAGTTGATGTTGTCACTGTTGCTCTAAGCATTTTAATGGCTCTGCTTAGCTATTGGGCTCTCCCATCAGTCACTGCATTCTACTAATATCCACTGCTCCGCCATAGTCTTTCACATCGTTGTGCCTTACCTAATGCTGTTCACTCCATTTGGAATGCCCTTCCCATCTTTATTTACCCCACACCTCTTCAAGACTTAGTTCAGGCATCATGTCCTCAAACAAGTCTTCCCTAAGACCCCATTTAGGGTTAAGTGACCTCTGTATCCCTGTGTATAACTATCTTAACATCTGCTGCATTTTGGTGACTATATTGTTTTTAAATCCATCTGCCTCACAACACTGAGAGAATGTACAGAGCATTTTTTGTATCTCTGGTACAGGTTTATAGTAGGATCTCAATATATCTGCTAAACAAATGGATGTTTGATGCTTAAAAGAAGTGTTGGATCATGATATAGAAAAACAAATATCTATCCTGTGGGGCTCTCCCTCTGAAGAGGAACACAGATCACCCAGACCTCTGACTCTTGATGCTGTGAGGCATGGTGAAGGAGGTCTGTGAAGGGGGTTCTGAGGCAGTGACAGGGTCCAAAGATGATTGCTTAATGCTGCAAGTGGAGAAGCTTGTCATATCTGGCAGCTCCACAAGAAAGAGGTGAAATGGCAATGCTGCTCCCAACACTTAATTTGGACAGCTGACTGATGACTATCGGTCTCCCGGGAAGGAAGGCAGATTCAAGCCAGAGGAGTATTGGAAATCTGCTTATCTTCCCAAGATACGCAAACCCCTAGAAGTGCAGAAGCTTCCATCTTAGGAGCTTGCCACCCGTGAGTACCTATAGCCCTCAGAGATGAGCTGAGAACAGAAAAATATTTTAGTCACTTTAATGATCAAACTATAATTGTTGTTTTGGAGCACTGTTTGGAAACTGTGGCATTTATACCATTTGTTAGTTGGTTTTTAGGCACATGCAAGCTGTTTATAATAAAAAATGACATTTATGTATCGCTTTGTTCCCACAATCTCCCTTTCCTTCAGAGGCCCCAGAATGAGGTGTTGTAAGTTGACACATGGGGGAAGTGAAGAAAAGCTGGGGAAGTAACTGGAGCCAGAGCTCAGTAAAAACTGGGTGTGTAAAGTGCCAGGCAGAACTAGGTGAGGGTGTGTCCAGTGTGGCTTTGAAGGTGGAGATAGCTACCCTGGAGGGAATATGTTACTCATAAACCTTTTAAAGAGTTTTGCCTGGATGACAGTGGCAAAGTAATTAAACAGCTGTGGACAGACATGACCTAATTTATTGGTCTTTGCAGTTGTCTTCAATGGAGCCAATGCTATAGCGTATCCTACAACTAGGAATGCATTTTGGGGGGTGCAGGGTGGGGGCTTGCTGAAAACAGGGGAGACACATGTCTTTAAGGGGGAAGAGGCACCAGCAAGTAGACCACAGAGGTTAGATCCTCCCTGACATACTCCCCATGGGAAAGGCTATTTTCAGAAGTCCCCTGATCAGCTGAACCCCAGTGTTCTTCCTCTTCTGAGGAATGAAGCACCAACGTGCTTAGGGGACGATTTTCAGCAAGCAGAGTTCCCACTTGGCCTTTGGTGATTCTGAAGGGGAGGTGTGAAGTGCAGGCTCAAAGGCAGTTGCAGTAATTCAGCCAGCAGCCTTCAAACAGGCATAGTCCCAGAAGTCATTTTTATGTACCTAAACAGCATCTGGAAGAAAGTTAGAGAGCTACACACAAAATACATGACAGCCATTTTAAAAATAGGCTGTGAAAAGTTTTGTTTAAGGGCCTAAAAATAAAAGAGAAAACAAACAAGTAAACTTATGTTGCCATCTTGGCACTGACAAAATTTAAATCAAAGTGCTGGCTGTTTATGGGATTTAATTAAAACCCACGAAATTTTCCTCAGGCCATCTGGGAGCCTCTGAGGATTCTGTCTTCAGGGCCCATTTGCCCCATGGTCACTCCTGCCAGTATCACAGCAGCACCTCCAGGATACTCACTGAGGGGCTCAGGCACAGCAAGCAAAGGGGCCTGCTGTGAACCTTTTTTAAATGGAGGACTCATTTAGATCATGAGCTTGTTTGGTGTGACTGTAGGGGTGAGGCTGGTGGAGATCAGATGGAGGGCCTCCATCTGATCCCCACACCTGCTACGATCACTCATTGCTATTAAACTCCCTTAAAGCTAAGGCACTGACTTCCCTTTGAACCTACATGTTTGCACACAGATCCTTTGCCCCGTGTCTGGATCATTTCACCCGTAGAGCCACAGGACATGCTGCACAAGTGCTGCAGGAGCCAGTTAGAATCCTGTGTTTTAGTCCCACGTCCACACCTGGGTGTTACGATGGTCTTGAGGCTCTTTGAGAAGAGAAAAGTAAGGATAATATCTCACGTGGAAAAAATGAGGATAATAGAATCTGCTATTTCTACCTTAAAAGATACTGGGGGAAATCAAGTGAGTATGGTAGGCATATATTTAATAAGTCACCAGTCAAGTATTCCTGAATCAACAGAGAGAGAGATCCAATTCCTCTTTCTTTTGGCCAATTTAGATTGAAACCAGACTGCTTTAGCCATTCAGAAACTCTTTGGGCTTCCATGTTGCCTTTCTTGTGCCATTTCCTGTTTTTGCACATTGAACATAACCACTCAACAGGCATTGTGAAGAAGAGATCATTATAGCTGGCTTCAAGGAAGTGAGTTCAAAAGTCCTGATCTAACCAGCTCATGGATATTACAGCACTTGTGTTTATGTGTAACCCACACTTAGTGGGCAGTAAAACAAAATAAAAACAACAAGAAGTAAAAAGCAATTCTTCCAGTTGCTAGACTAAATAGCTCCAGGCACAGAAGGTCGTTTTGATCCTACCAAGCAATTTTAGAGTGGGAAAGTACTAGACATGAGGTTTATTACATCTGCGTCAGGCGTAACCCTCTTGATGGTTCTTTGCTAGGACTCCAGGCTTTCCCCTCCCAAACCACAGGGTTTTCTGAGAAATCAACCATCCTTAAACTCATGGAAAGGCGTGGAGTGTGGGAAAGATGTGACAAGTAAAGTCAGTGCCCAGTGCCCAGGCAGCCAGGATGGGATCATTTATTGCACTTTAGGATCATCTGAGGAGCTTATAAAAAATACTTGTGCCCAGTTTGATCACAGACCAGTTAATCCAGAACGTGTAGTGGGGCCTGGCATTGGTAATTTTGAGAGTTCTCCAGCAGCCTGGTCATTACAGCCAGGTTTGAGAATTTCATCTTAGCAGAATCTGTGGGCCAAGACCTGTCATCACAGAAGGCAGGAAAACACACAGAACGTATCTTAGTGCACAGGTGGGCATAGAAAGAGGAGAAGCAGAGTAAGCATGTGAAAGAAAGCAAGTGCAACCCCCTCCCGGACAGGTAAATCCTGGTGCCTGCCACACTGTTACATTACTTTTAGGTGAGTTGGTTGGGCTACAGATACTGCTAAACTTCCCCCCAGCCAGTGCTACAGATTGGGTGCCTGACTCTAGGGCAGCCCAACCACAGTACAGGTGGCCTGGCATGGACAGCCATGAGCATCAGAATCTGGACACGATGATGTGGAATGAACGATCCAGTTGAAGAATGCAGCAGCACCATGAGAGGGAATCAAAGTATCCTGGGGAAAGGACGGCGTGGGCTGTGACATGCAAGCTGAGTGAGGAGCTGGTTTCTCGAGTGTGTAGGTTCCCCAAGTCCTTCAAATTCCAGTTTCAGTCCACGCGCAACTTTTCTGCAAAGCCCTCTCCACCAATGGTGCCCTGAGTGAGACTCTCCCTCACCACACAATACCCTGACTCACCCAAGCATGATGGGGACTACACAGGAGAATATCCAGAAAGGTGGGAGAAGCAGTAGCACAAAGAAAAACAGCACAACAGAACAATTCCCCAAAGGTGAAGAAGCAAGAGAGAAGCTATAAAAGAGCACAGAACGGGCACGAGCAGCAGTAGATGATAAGGGGAAGGAATATCAGAATTTTCTGGCAGGAAAGCACAGCCTTAGCAATATAAGGTAGTGAGAAAATGCAGAATCTAAAAGATGGCAAAAAGGACAACAGGATGGAAGAGGAAAGAAGAGGACAAGAAATTGCTTTCCTCTGCTCTGTTCTATGCTTCTGGGAGACACCCTTAGAGCCACATTTCCCAGGCTCGCATTCCTGGTCCGCTGCTTCTAGCTGGCTGCAGCTGGGCACTGCCAGGAGACTGGAGGGCGAGAAGGGAAAAGCCAACGGGCTTCTCCCCCTCCCCCTATCTCATGTAGAAATTCTTGGCAGTGACTGTCTCTCCCACATCTCCAAATCCCCAGACAGGCCTGCTGTGGTTCCAGTTTCTCTTGGGGGATCCCAGCCTGTGGGCTTGGATAATTCTACCTGCTCCCTTTTCCTTTCCAGCCCATGGTGTGCTAGAGCTGGCTTGTACTGACTCATAAGAGCAGGTTGTTAAATATTTAGCAGTTTTGCAAGCTGGTTATTAAACTGTTGCTACCTTCAAATTGGCCATAATACAAATCCAGACTTTTTCTCCAGGCAAGCCTGTTACCAGCACAGCCCTGCCTCCAGGCCTCCTGCTGCCGCCAATCTCTGGTTTGCTCACTGTCCCAATTGGTTCCTCTGCCGCTTTCTATTACCATGTACCCAATTCATTGCTCTGCATTCTGTTTTCAATAATGAGTAGTTTCTGTTGCCCTGGTGGGACCCTGATTGATACGCAGACAGTGGTCTCCTAAAGAGCTTTACCAATTCCCCTGTGAGCAGTAAACGTTACATTGACATGTGCGGCATTTATTTTGCTTGCTTGTTTGTCTAGTAATCCTGTTAACTGTTTATCTTTGTGACTAAGTACTTTTCAAAGCAAATTAATTGTGTTATATATTAAAAACTTATACCGCGCTAACAGGGTATTAGTTTGACTAGCAAAAGAACCAGATCTAAATGACAATCAAGTCACCTGAAGGAGAGCTCAAGATGAATGGTCTACCCTCACCTGGGTTTGCTACCTGGCATAGGAAACAGGGAGAGGAAGGAAACTGAAATAGGATCCTTAACTATGTGCAATTATATGCGTATAACAAACAATCACACTTCTCTCTACAAAAAGCCTTTTCCCTAGAATTTCCTTCTTAGATTTCATGAAAGCTGATGCTGCAGCATTTGCCTCATCAGCTCTTTGTTGATGTTGTTATTGTTTGGTTGTTCAATGGTCTTTCTCTAAAAGGAATAATCATGAGCCTTAGAAGCAGGTGGAATTAAATGGTACCAGGACAATTTGCTAACTATTTGGAAGAAGCAGTTTATACAATTATCCATACATTATAACTTATCTGTAAATATTATAAATAAAATATATATTGGATCAATAAAAAGTAAAAAATGTTTAAAGATTTTAAAAACTGGAGGTGAATGTTGAACTAATCTCTAGATAGGAAAACTTTCTAATCTTAAAAACCTCTCCAAATGTTTAAATCTTGATACATTTTATTACAGAAAAATGGGGGAAAAAACCCTCCTATCTTCAGAGAAAAAGAAGTTAAATACAAAGTGAACACTAGAAAATATATTGTAATCAACAGGACAAAAATCAGTTTCCTTAATGTATAAAGAAACATAAACCAATTTTTAAGAAAACCACACGGAGACTTATGTGTCAGTGTTGGTTGCATTCTAGAATCCATTCCCTGCAGGTCTCCCCTCCTTTCTGGTTTTATTGTGAGCAACAAAGTGTCCAGTCCCAGGGGATGGACCATGATTGGTCTAAGCCCAACATTTGAATTCATTCCTTTATTTCTCAATTCCCTTGCAGGCAAGGATAGCATTAGGGCCTGGTTCTGGTCAATGAAACATAAGGGGAAATCTATTTTGATGGCATCTGGGGAACCTATTGTTTCAGAGATAAAAGGGACAGATGCAATTGGCTCAACCCTGCCTCTTTCTTCTTGCCTTGAACATAGATGCGATGTTCAGAGGAGTTGCAGGCATCTTGCGTTGCAAAATATACCATGCTGACTGACCATCCTAAACCACTAAACCAGCTTGCAATTGCCTACTTCCAGATGTCTTTTTATGTCAGAAAAGTTTATTTCCAATTTGTAACAGCCATGGTTAGATCTGTTATTTGTGACAAGAAGCATTCCAAATAAAAATCTTCAAACATAAATGGACAAAGATATGAATAGGCTATTCATAAATCATGAAATGTAAATGAATAGTAAACATATAAAAAAGTTCAAGGTCATTATAACCATTGTTAGAAATTAAATAGAGCATACGAAGCTTTTATTTTGCCTACAAAATTAGTAAGTAAGGGTTTTTAAAAAAATAATAAAACCATCAGGTGTTGAGAAGGATATGGTAAAATAGGAGGTTTCCCACATTGCCAGTTAAGGGTCAATCTGACAGAACACTTTTTGGAAAGCAATTTGGTAACATGTAACAAGAATTTAGAAAATATTTGCATTATAAACTAATGATTTTACTTTGTGGAATTTACCTTAAGGAGACAATTTCAGTTGAATTAAGAATGTAAGCACAAAAGTTTGTCACAGGTTATTTAGCATAGCAATAAAAAGCAAAAAAATCATAATAAAATAAAGTGGCCAAAATACTGGAATGATTGATTAATTATAAAATATATACAGTAGAATAGTATGCAGCCACAAAATAATGTTGACTATAAGTCAGTTTGAAAAATTATTTTTATGTTAGATGTTACATAAATAAACAAAAATATACACAGTATAACAGCAAATGTATAAAGTGAATGTGGATGGAAATAGTTTAATGGTTTTAATAAGTTGAACACAGAATTACCAAATGTCATAGTTATTCCACTCCTGGGTATATACCCAAAAGAAACTCAAAAAATCCTATAAGTGAATGTTGACAGCAACACTATTCAAAGTAGCCAAAAGGTGGGAACAACCCAAATGTCCATCAACAGAAGAATAGATAAACAAATTGTGGTACCTACATAAAATGGAATATTATTCAATCATAAAAAGAAACAAAGAATAGATCCATGTTATAAACTGGTTAACCTCAAAAGCATTGTGCTAAGTAAAACAGATATGAAAAGGTTACATTTGTATGATTCCATTTATATGAAACATCCAGAATAGGTAAATCCATAGGAAACAGATTGGTGGTTACCAGCAATTGGGGGGAGGTGGGAATGGAGAGTTTCTATTAATGGGTTTTATTTTGCGGTGATTAAAATGTTTCTAGCCTTGTGCCCCCTAACCCTAACACCACTTGTTGAAAAGACTACCATTCTTTGAATTGCCTTTCTACTTTTAAAAACATCAACTGGCTACATTTTTGGGGTCTATTTCTGGACTAAATTCTGTTCCATTAATCTATGTCTTTTTCCTTTAGCAAATATTATACTATTTTAACTCTATAGGAAGTCTTAAGATTCTTCCAATTTTACTCTTCTTTTTCAAAATTGTTGTATCTATTCAGTTCCTTTGTGTTTTCATAAAAATTTTTACATTCAGATTTCTAATTGCTCATAGCTAGTATATGGAAACACAATAGATTTTTGTGTACTGATTTTGTATTCTACCACCTTGCTAAATTCACTTATTAGTTCTGGGATTTTTTGTTTGCTTCTTTGTAGATTTTGGGGGGAATTTATCTTGGTAGACACTCATAGAGAGAGATTTTTTTTTCTTCCTTTCTGATAATGTGTGCCTTTTATTTCTTTACCTTGCCTAATACCTGCTAGGACTTCAAGTATGATGCTGAATATGAGTGAGATTGCCTTGTTCCTGATCTTAGGGGGAAAGCATTCAGTCTTTTACTATTAGTACGATGTTAGCTATAAGTTATTTTGTAGATGCATTTTACCAGATTCTATTTAGAATATGAATTTATTTGGAAACAGGGTCTTTACAGAGGTAATCAACTTAAAATGAGGCCATTAGGAGGGGTTCTAATCTAAACGACTGGAGTTTAAATTTATAAAAAACGGAAATTTTGGACACAGACACCGACAAAGGGAGAGCAGTATGTGAAGAGGTACACTGCCATAGCCAAGGAACTACCAGAAGCTGGGACAGATGCCTGGAACAGAGTCTTCCCAGGTGTCTTCAGAGGGAGCAGGGACCCTGCTGACCCCCAGAGAGCTGGAGAGCCCATCTGGAGAACAGAGCAGTGCTTGCTTGCCAGGTTACTATCTGCTCCCAATCTCCCTGCAGCCCCCTTCCTCCTTCAACTGCTGTTAAATGCATTGTTTTAAAGTTGAAACCAAGGCAAATTTGATATAAATATAAAACACACTTTAGGAAGTGGGGAGTTTGGTCCTTGTAGCCCCCATTTTCCTCTTAAATTATTAGAAAGTCTAACACATAGTGGAATGAGGAAGCTCGTGCCTGTAGTGTGCTAAAGTGACATTTTCAGTACAACTTTTAAATAGGGCCATTGGCAATGCCAATAAGGAAACATTCCTGAGAAGGAGACGAAGGTGAGCCTGCGGCTCTCAAATATCACAGCCTGTGCAAATAACTAACTGCAGAAAAACAGACTTGGATTGTCACAGCTAGGCACTTAGCAAGCTGGCTCTTGGTTTTAAGATCCAAGTATGCTAACAGGAAGAAAAATATTTTCTGACTAACCTTAACCTGAAATTCTTTGTCCTTCATGTGGTTTCTCCAGATCTTTTTCTTCATACTTTGTATTTCCTTGCAGAAGTAAGTTAAGGTTCATTTAATTAGAAATTGAGTACCTACTGCTTGTGTGAGGCTCTCTCTCCACCCTTCAGACAATCCTTGACCATAAGGACATCAGGATTGAGGTACAGAAACCAACTTAGTCACAAATACATTAACATTACTAATGTATAAAACATTATAAAGAAAAGGGCAGATAAGTATTCATGTATTCATGTATTTTTTAAAACAAATTATTTTAAAAGTAATATTTATAAAGGTTAAAAAGGCAAACATTTTGCATTTCTTTATTATCAAAAGAAATGGTCATCATATTTTTAATTATTTCATGGTCAGTGGCAATAGCAAGAGTTTTAAAGTGAAAAGAGGTCAGTGTTGGTTCTGTTATGAGCTAGATGAGTAAAGTGAGGGTAATCACCTCAACTCTTTGTACTTCACCGTGGAAGGTGGTACTGCACAGAGATTCAATGCAGATGGAGCTCACAAATCCAATACTTCCTAGCAGCATTATCCTAATCAAGATTCTTATCCTCTCTAAACTTCCTTTGCAGAATGGAGATTTTTTTAAATCCCTTAACTCGTTAGGTTGTTGTGAATTAAATGATGCCCTGGCCAGGTGACTGAGTTGGTTGGAGCATTGTCCCCTGCACCAAAGGTTGAGGGTTCGATCCCCTGTCAGGGTACATATCTAGGTTGTAAGTTTGATTCCCAGTTGTGGGCAAGTGATCAACAAGTATTAGCTATTATTACTGTTGTTGTTATTAGCTTTTATAAAAGATAGAAATACTTGCTTTATCAGATTGGGATGAAAATAAAAACAGAAAAAAATCTAAAAGAGTTGTAATGTCACAAAGCCTAAAAAGGACACCTTGCCCAAACTTAGGATATTATAATAGTTCCACATGTGTTGTCTATGGAGACCAACTCTCAGGAATAAGCAGACAGGAGAATGTGTCTGAGAGAAAGAATTCCCCTCGGTTTAGAGGAATTGACTAAATTGGATATTATTGGAGAGCTGCAGAAACCACAGAGATTCATGGTGTTATTCATTATTAGATCATTCAAGCCTCTAGCCTACGCCTGTTATGGCCAGGTGGTTCTCATTGTCCCTTCTTCAGGCCACATAGGGCTCCTTGAGGACAAGCTATATATGAACACCTTCAGATTGCAGGATTCACCGCAACTAAAAACTTTCATAGACTGAAGCCATCTGGGACAGAATCCATTTTTTATTCTCTGCTATGTCCTCAGGCCAACACAATGTCTGGGATCTGATGTTTCTTGAAAGTCAATCTCTTAGCCAGAGGCAGATTTCACAGGCTAGAAGAGGAGGGAGCAGGCAGAAAACTTAGGAGAGACAGGAAATTTGTGTATCTGATTTTTAATCTCTGCAGGATGCGGTAGCTTCCACTTCACCACTTTAATTAATGCTGTCCCACTGAGGACTGAGTCACAGCTCGAGGACACTAGTATAAATCATTCACAAACAACTAAGTTCTGGAAAAACCCTCCTCAACTGCAGTCTTGCCATTGAGAAAAGATAGTCCAAATCTAAACATGCCATTTTTCAACTTGATTACACCAGGCTTTGTTAACATCTTATACTTAAACATTTTTGATTGTGAGCTGAGTAGTGGATATAATCTCTTGGTACTTTCCATTTCAGTTACATTTATGAGATGGGGTGGGCAGGGTGGTGAGGGGTGATAGGTAGGTAGTTGTGTTTTCTAAAGACAATTTTCAGAATCAGTAAGCTGTGATTCAAATACTCAGCCATTTCTCTTCACTGTGGCTAAAATGACAGACTGTGCAAGGCCTGAGAACGCATGCCCAAGTAAATACTGCCAAGGAAAAAATCCTTTCCACAATCCAGCAAGAAGTGGAACTGTCAGATTGGATTTTAAATGCCAATTTCTACCTCTTTAACAGATTCTGAGAGTATTTCTATAACACGAATCTTACACTCACATGACAGAATAAGATAAATATAACATGGAGATTATAGTGCACTGCATGGTTCAAAGGGAGGAGAAATCTTGTCTGGTTGGGTAAAAGATGTTTCAAGTATAGAGAAAAGGAAAACAGATGGGGAGAGAGGCTCCGCACTGCAAGTCTCTGACTTCAGTGCAGGTCATTAATTCCTTCAACTATTTATTGGAAGCCTATTAGATGCAAGCTCCTTGCCCATTCCTGGTGTTCCCTGTCCTCTGAGCCATGAAATCCTATACCTTTCCCCTCATCTGCCTTCCCAGAGCCTCCTCAGATGGCATGTGCCCGCATTAATTTCTGCCTGGCCTGTCATGTGTTCTGCCCTCTGGGTCTGACTTTCCACCTTGGCAGTGTTGGGCTGGAGGGCAGGAGACAGACTCTCCCGGCTGTCAGGCAAGCTCTCGCCTTTCGTAAACATTTATTGAATGTTCACCATGTGCCAGAAGCTGTATCAGGCCCTAGAGATTCATCTAAAGAAGAAGCACAGATTTTTGCCCATTTTCTTCCCATTGCTGTACACATGCGCAGATGTCCTGAAGAAAGTGCAATTATAATATAGACAATATTTTGTGTTCTGCTTTTTCACAGAACAATGCCACATTTGCATTTCCCCACAGTTGTATCCATGAAAAGCTTGCGGTGTCTACACAACAACCAATGTAGTCAGAAATATAGAACTAAAATATCACACTGACTGAGATATAATTATCTCTTCATAATTGTCCTTTGTAATGACTGTGCTCTATTGGATATTTAAATTTGAAATTTTTCACTATTTAGCTACTATAGGTAATACAGCAATAAATATCTGATACTATATGTCTTGTTTTTCCTCTACTAAGTTATTTCCTCAGGAAAAAATATAGCATAGTGGAAAAATATGGGCTTTGGAGCCAGATAAATTGAGATTCAAATTTTAGCGCTGCCACTTATGAACTGTGTGACCTTGGTAGAGTTCCTTAACCTTACCAAATTTCAGTTTCCCTTCTCACAAAGTCATTAATAATACTCACCCCAAGGGACAGTTGTGAGGATTATTCAATGCTGACAGATAAAATGGTTTTGAAATAGATCTGGGTTTAGATTCTGGCACTGCCACTTAACTTGAATAAGATACTCAAAATTTGTAAGTTCTTTCCTCCTCTGAAATGAAAATTAAAGTGTGTACCTAGTGAGGTTATTGGGAAGATTAATTAAATGTATATGTATAACATGTTTAGTACAGTGCCTAGTATATAGTAAAGGACCAATAAATACTGTCATTATCATAGTAATTAGTATTATTATATAAGAAGGCAGCACTTAATAAATATTGGCGTGGCCATCTTCTCCACCTCAATCTCCTACTAATGAAAAATATCCAGGAATTGGATGAATGGGTCAAGGGTAAGTCATATCTTTATAGGTATTGCAGTATAGTTCGCCAGAAGGATTATATTCAATTTGCAATGCCACTAACCATATGCTGAATCTACCCCTACCCATTTCACTCCAACCCCACAATAATTTTTTTTATTTTTAAAGGTGCAACATGATATCTTGAGGTTACTTTAATTTTCATTTCTTTATTACTTTGAGAGTGAATATTTTCCTATGTTTTGTTTACTGTTTGGATATCTTCTAGCATGAAAGATTTGTTTCTATCTTTTGACTATCAGTTTGAATCTTGGTGTTTTTATAAAGATTTAAATAAACTGTATATATTAGAAACATTATAATATTTAATGCAACTACTTTGTTAGTAAGCTGGAGCCAAATGAGGTCTGGTACTAACAAGGGAAGATCAGGGGAAAGTTGTGTGTTCAGGAGCACTTTTATGCATGGTGAACTCAACTATTCTCACACCTTTCGCATCCACCTCTGGACATCTATGGCCCTGCATAGTTCTATTTTTCTAACTCTAAAATATTTCTTCTTGGTTGTCTTGTAGACTCCTCAAGCTAAGCATAGATTTAACTGAACTCATCAATTCGCCCTCATCCAGCAAACTTTCCAAGCCTCCCCATTCAGTCCCTTATTGTCCTAGCCAAGAGATCTTGAGGCTGTTTCTCAATGTAGCAAGAAGGCTTCCCAGAGTCTCAAATAGTACTTTTGAATGATAAGTCATGTGTTCTGATTTTTAATTTGGAAAATATTATGATCATACCTATCAAGAAAATAAGCAAAAGAGGCAGCCAGGTTGACATGTTATCTCAGACCTTTTCTGCATGCCAGTACCTGCTATTAAAACTGATGCACATGAGTTGGTAAGCAGAACAATCCCATGCAAACTGCTATCCAGTGACAGGTATTTGATAGGCGGATCCAGGAATTAACCAGGGAAAAGAATGTATTATTGTAGAAATAAGTGCCTTTAACATTTGGCCCAAGTGTCTACTTTCCTTAAATTATTTTTATATTTAAATGGTGACTTTTTAAAATTGGGGGGGGGTAATTATTTTTAATAGTTTAATCATTAAGAGTATTGATTTTGCCTTAGCATTATGGCTTTTTCTATTGATGTTCCAATTAGGATATGAGCACCAGGAAGCCAGAAAATGTGTTGTAGCCTCCAGCTGAGGCCTAGCCCATGGCCTTTGCCATCTACGGGTAACTCCAGTTCCCACTCAAGTCAGCTGATGTGGGCACCAAATCCTGCTACAGAGGAAACAGAAGGCAAGCATCGGGTCAACTGTAAAAAGTCAAAATTCTCTCAAATGAAAAATATACTATTTCTAAGACTATATAGTTCATGAGAAGCCTGACAGGGTGGATTTAATGGTGGGTGCACCAGGTACACGCCCTGGGTCCCAACTTCTGAAGGGCCCCACAAAACCCCAACTTCACACTTTTTTTTAATGACACCAAGTTTGGTTTCATATGTGCAATTTTAATTACGTACAAGTTTACAGTCAGTGGTAAAACCTGAGAGCATGTTTATATTCACTTATTTTCATTATTTCATTACTACGCTGCATACTATACAGATATTATGCTGCATAGGCCCCGCGCAGCTGCACTACCGCTCCTCAGAGCAATAGAATCGTATTTGCTACTTTATACTTACAAAGATTCTCCTGCAGTGCAGACTTACCATATATGCAAATACGCAGGGATGTAAATTAGTTTGTGGATATGTACTTGTTTCATTTACGGTTTAAAAAATAGTTTTCTATACATATAAATAAATATTTTTATTTTCCCTGTCTCTCTTTCTTTTTAAGAAGTCCAATATTTTCTTCTGTGCCCGGGGCCTCAACAGACCTTAATCTGCCTCTGAGAAGCCACACTGATAACATTCAAAATGCAAGCTTCCCTCTCTCCTGATAGATCCTAATTCTCCCCTCAATTTCCCCAAATATATACTCAGTCACTTAAGAAGCCCCATCCTCTGCAGAAACAAGAAACACTTCCAAGAACACACACTGAGAACAACCACAGTTTCTTCTTCCTTTTGGAATATGTGTTGAAGACAAACTGCATGCAGTTCTAAAGTTCTTTTCAGGTTGGATGTGCCTGTATGTAGTGCATATACACATTTGTGGGTACATGCACGTGGGTGTGGACAAATTGTGTTTATGAGGCACACTTTTACACTGTTTGAGGAAATTATGCGGTATATTTTTCTAAAGGCAGAATATAATGGTGTGAAATACACGTGCTCAAACTTCAAATATTCATTTCTCCACATAAAAGCCAGATCTAGTGGAGAAGACAGGGCTTAAAGTCCAATGTATTCTAATTGCCTTTACAGAGACCAACTAGGGTTTCCCTATGTGGAGAGTATCTTTGGGTGGGCAGTGAGATCACTGGAAAGAGGTGGAAACCTAGAGCTCACATCACCACCACCACCACCAACAAAAACATCACTCACAAATAAAACAGCTTCCTAAATATCAATCGATGCCATATTATTTTGGTCTGAGAGTGGTGTCCTGAATTCTCTTCCACAGTCAACTGGGAAAGAAGGGTTTGGATGGTCTATTCCAGAATTGGTGAGAAAGTTTTTTTAATTCATTGCAGGATTTAACCACACTTGCCCAGCAGAAACAAACACCTGGTTAATTTACATCCCAGCCAGTAAGCTCTTGACTTCATTCCCTGGTAACTACAACACTGCATAGTAAGGTCAAGGGTGAAATTCCGAAGCAACTTCCCCACAGCAACACCAGCAAGGAGACCCACCCATTGTAACCAAACCCCGCACTCCAGTCCTAGCCCGGTTTATTCCACAGTTTGGCAAGTTCCTGGAGCTCCAGACCTTGGGGTGGGGACTATTTCGCCGCCAGTGAGAAGCCAGCTCTTCCCGGCCCCCCTCTGACTGTCGGCGTGGGGTAGAGAAAGGTTTCGCTGGGACTGAGTGTGTGTTGCGGGAGGATGTACAGTCTGTAGGAACTGCGTAAGCACGTGGGTGTGCGCGGGCCGGGACTCCGCTCCACGCAGCGCCCTCGTCCCATTTCACCTGTCTGTCCCACTCCCAGCAACAGACCGGGAGGCAAACGAGCACAGCGAGGCAGAGCTGCGGGGCCTCGCATCCAGCTTGGACGCCCCCTCGGGGGATCCTGCTCATGTATCCTTGCGGGGGATGGGGCAGCCACTCCTGGGGAAACGCACCAAAGAATGCGCCAGCAAGGCGAAGGTAGAAGCTCGCCCCACCCAGTAAGACCCGAGACTCGTTCGCGAACCCTTCTGGGATACTGGTGTGTGGAAAGAGCACCAACCAGGCACCCCAGAGTCCTTAAGGAAGAAACTCATTGTAGATTTCATCCGGCCGGGTGCACTCCGAACGGATGTTGCGACTCCGGGGACCCCGAACAGGTGTCCCATGAAAACTCCGCGCCTCCCTCCCCGCACGCCCGGGCTACTGCTCGACGCAGGCCCCGGGAAGAGAGAAATAATTTGTTTTGTACCTGATCCTGTCCTTCTCTGCCCTCTGTAGCTCTTCATTTCTTTCCAGCACCTGAAGGATCTTCCTGGCTTCTTCGTCGTTTAGGAAACTGAAATCAAACCCCTGAGGAATTTTCGTCATTTTTCTGTTTGTTGTGAATTACACTTAAGCTTCTCGGCGCCTCCTGTTACGATGACATTTTTTAAGATAGAGAAGACTTGATCCCATAGCCAATAATAAGTCCGCCCCTTTGAAAATCTAAAACCTCAAACTTAAAGGACAGCCCACACCTACGGGGCTCACTTTGACACCACCTTAATGACAAGTTTGTCTCAACCTATCCAACTGAGATGCAAAAGAAGCGACTAAAGGAAGAGAGGGAACCAATCCCATTCCAAAGGGGCGGGCCGTACCTCGTCCCCTCCCCTTTTGCTCCCCCACCCCTTATTGTGTTTGTTAAACCAACAATCTTACTTAATTCTGCTCTTAATTGAGGCTGAGACTTAAGTGCTGGCTCCAATGTATTTGTTTTAGCTGTTTGCTCTCAGAATTTGAGCTTGACTAATAGGAGTGCTAATCTTCCTTTTCAATAGAGTGCCCATAGGAAGTAAAATTGCTTGTAGGAGCTTTAAACTGGCTGAATGAAGGTTAGTTACCCTATCTGAAGGACCTGAAAGGGCTGATCTCATTACACATCCTCTGTGAGAAGACTAGGCTCAAGGGCTGAATTTAGCGCATTGTTGGAACAACCGCCATTTTTCAGACTCCTCTACCCCACCCCATCCAATTACCCCACAAAAGTCATTCTAAGACTTTAGGGAAGAAACAACATAAGAAGAAAGCCCTGGAGCAGAGTGATAGGAATCACCTGTTTGTAGTTTTCTGTAAGATTTGATCATCATCTTAATAAGCTGTTTCTGAGAAGTAATGTAAGTACCACTTTCAAATTCATAAACCCTCTGACTAAAGCAAAATGTAATCCTTTGAAACCACAAAAATAGGTTTTCCTAGAAAGTATTATTCCAAGATATGATGGAACTTTCTAAACATATTCATAGACTGTGTATATTTAAAAATAATCAAGCCTTTTTCAGAAAATGTTTCTTTTGTCTTCACTTCCCACACAAAAATAACTTGGTCAGATCAACTTTCCTGATTTATAGCCTTAATTTGGTCACTTCTTATGTAGTGGAGATGTAACAAAAATAGTGTCAAAAATGGCTATTTATGTTTTGGCATCTGGGTCCTCTACTCACCTTGGTTGTCATTATTTAAGACATGTTTAGGCAGGTAGCCATTCAAATAATTTTCAGTGGATGTCCGTTATTTCTATGAAGCAGCAACCAATTCAGTTCACCAGTGTTGTACAACACACACTCCTTTATAAATAGCCTCTGTGTTAATGATGGTGGTTTAGGAGTATGTCTTGTAAATGTCCATTTTTAAAAATCCTCACCTGAGGATATGTTTATTGACTTCACAGGGAGAGGAAGGGGGTGGGGAGAGGTGTTGATGTGAGAGAGAAATATCTATTGGTTGCCTTCCTTTTACTCCCTGACCGGGGATGGAACCTGGAACCTAGATAAGTGCCCTGACCAGGAATCAAAATTGCAACCTTTTGGTGTATGTTATGACACTCTAACCAAATGAGCCACCCGGCCAGAGCTATGTCCATTCCCCCCCCACACACTCATTAGTGTGTTCATTTATTCAGCATTCATATCGAACTTTTTAAATGTGGGCACTGGTAGGCTTTCATCCTGTTCTCAGTGTATCAGTGAATTGATCTCAATTCATATCCTGGTTCCTACTGTATGAAGGCATTGTACATTTTGAAGAAGTTAGTCCTTGTCTTCAGGAAGTTTATGGTACAGTGGGAGAGATAGCACAAATAGCAAAATCACTGCATTACACTGAAGAATATAATAGAGGTTTAAAGAAAGTTCTATTACAGCACAGAAAGAAGCTAGTTCCAGCAGAGTGGATTGGGGGAGGACAGAGTATTTGGGTTGCAGCATGAAAGGTCAGGAAGAAACAGAGGGTGGTGGTGGAAGAGGTGTGAGTCAGTTCCAGGCAAGGAGAGCAGTACGCTCTAGGAATCTTCTGGTCATTTTTCAGCTCTGACTAATGGCTAAAGTGAACAAGAACAGGAAAGCTAGAAAACACAGGGACACCTTCAGGAATTGCCAAGTGACGCATTCTGTTTAGAGTATACATTCTCGATAGAGAAGGTATTGCTCCTAATAGAGCAAAAATTGGTCCTTGGAGAGTAAAAACATGTTACTTTTAAATATAAAGTATAGAAAATAAACATATGTACAGTACATAAACACATAAACACATATACAGTATGTCAGTGGCACTAACATTTTATAAGAAGGGCAATTAAGAAAAAATCCTTACAAGGCTCCTTGGCGGCAGGGGGGGCAGGTGGCAATAATGAAAAAGAGGTTGAGAAACACCGGGCTAGTGCACAGGGCATATGAAGAGCAAACAAGGCTGCAACCTGACTATGAATTCTATGCTGAGAAAGTTAGACTCCATGTGTAAGCCATAAGGAGTCAGTATAGGTTATGAGGATGACAATGACATAGTTGAATAGAACAATGGAAAGATGACTGTGGTGGCAGCAGTAAATAAGGAAGAGTAGAGTGAGGATGGTGGCAAGGACATTGCTGTGTCGGAATGGTGATGTAGGAAAAGAGAAGGAGGACCTCAGCTACAACCGTGGATGTGGGAATAGAAAAGCGGGTTGGAGTCCAAAGACATTGACTGGCTAGACTAGTAACACATTTGGTATGAGTGTTAAGAAAGAAGGAGTCACCACAAAGATGATGCAAGTTTTCAAGAAAAGTGTCTGAATGAAGAGCAGTCTATTTGATAATACAACAAGCATATGGTTTGTTAAAAGATCAAGAGTTCAGTTTTAGATATAAAGAGATTGAGGTGTCTCCAGTTTAAGGAGATGCTCAGCAAAATGGAGAAATATGAGACTGGAAATTCTTAAAACAGGAATGGAGAAGTAGATTTGAAAGTCGTCTGCTTACAAATAATTGCCAAAACCCTGAGATGGATAAGATGGCCAGAGCAAAGGTACACACAGAGTAGAGGCTTGGCTCAGATCCTTGAATGACCATCACACTTCATCACCAACACATGCTTCAGCCCTGGCTAGGGCACAGCAGGGTGTCCAATTGAGAAATTTTTAAATTGAGGTTTTATAATGAGAAATTTGAAAGGCAATGAAGGTTGCTCTAAAGAGGTACAGGATAATTTCTGTAAGGCTATAAACTTCATGCTTTTAAAGTAAAAATAACCCTTAAAGGGTTGTTTGATGGGCTCATTCAGCCACCTCTAAGCAGCTATTTTCTTTTTTTTATTATTGTTGACACTATTATAGATGTCCCTCTTCCCTGTCTTTTTTCACCTTAGTATATGGTAACCCTGGCAACCTCCTGCCCAGCCTCCCAGCTAAAAAGATAATCATCACTTTTGTTTTTAGTAGTAACAACTGGATACATAGCAATAATCTTTAGAAATCTCCCATAGTCTCCTGTTTCCTCCAGTCTGTTGGCCAAATCTTTAACAGAAGGCTTAGTTTTTTCCCTTCCCTGACAGTTCACTCAGCCAAGAGAAATGTTGATCACACTTGATGGAATGTCTGAATTTTTGTCACCTAAAGTCACTTATGCCACCAGTAGGCCATTGAAAATCATCTCTGTAGATTGGGGATCATTTTTTTTTTCACAGAGAAACTGAGCAACACACACTTATTTATTATTTATCCCAGTCCCAAACATGCAATTCTGCCCCACCTCACATCCTCATTGTAAGGGGCTTTCAGTGTTTCCATTCCACCTGAAGAATGAAGGAGGAAGGCAGTGGACCTGAGATTTGTACCAACATCCAGTATTATGCTCTAAAAACAAAAGAAGTATAACATTTTCCAGGGCATTATATGAATCTGTTCTTAGCAACACCTGAAAAAGCTAGGTCAATAAACAAACATGCAAACCATAAAACACAGTACAATTCCCCTTGACTATAGATATAGGAAAAACTTCTAAGGAATGGCTAGTAAATTCAAAGATAGAAATATATTAAATGACTAAGTGGATTTTATTTTGAAAATACCAGAATATTATATAATATTAACATAGTTTAACTTAGTATTTCAAAGAAAGAATACTGTATGATAAAAACTTCTTTGGTATTATAAAATTTAAGACTGCTTTTTGTTTGAATTAAACTAAATTAAATTAAACTAAATTTAAAACCCCAATTCTTAAGATTAGAAAGATGCTACTTCCTTGGTGTAGTAAGTAGTGTCTGTCCCAGACAATACCAGTACCATAATTAATGTAAAAACATTAATTAATTAATGTAAAAGCAAATGAAGGGTACCTGGTATTATTACCTGTATTATCTAACATTGTTCTGTTAGTTCTAGTTGATACAACAAAAAAAGAAAAATGAGTGTAACTCTCAGGAAAGAAAGAATTGACTGCAGATGATGATTGTCTACTTAGGAAAAATCCCAAGAAAATCCATTTAAAAACTAGTAGGATTAAAGAGAGAATACACAGAAGTGACCAGTGTACTGATTCACTTAACAGTTATTTATGGAAAGCCTAGAATGTGTAGGAAAATGTTCTAGATACTGTGTGTACAGTGTTAACATAAAGATGTTCTCGCCCTCTAGAACGTTACATTAACTAGGCCAAGGGAGAAAAGTAAGAAAAAAATCAACATAAATTTAGAGTATGATAAGTGAACCACAATAACAGAGTGGTGGGTGGGAGGGGAGGAGGGTGGCATGGCTGTGGTGAGGGGCCATTGGAGCTGAAACCTGAAGGCTAAGTAGTCAGATGGGAAGAATTTGAAAAATAAATGTACAGATGACCTCTAAGTGGCTTAAATTTGAGTAAAATGTAGGCAAAAAACAGACTTCTGTGCTGTATATAAAATATTTTGAACTTACATAATCTTTATGCAAGAACTACTCCCCCGGGTTCCCTGCCCCAGGTAATGTGGCTTAGTGTTTAAGGGCACTTAGTATTTGTTCGACTTGTTGTGTCAGGCCCTGTGCCAGGTGCTGGAAACACAGAGGTACAATGACAAACAGGGTCTCTGTCCTCATGGAGTTTGCATTCCTGAGGGAAGAAAGAGACAATACCTACGTAGATAAATAAATAAAAGATTAACTAAGTGTAATAAGTGCCAAGAAGAAAATTAACAGGGTGATGTGACAGGGAGTGTTCTTGGAGAAAAGGAGACAATGTTACATGGGGTGGTCAAGAGGACCACCCTAAAGTGACATTAAGTGGAGAGCTGAGGGGTAATGATTCAGCCTTGGTAAGAACCAGGTGAAGGGCTTTCCAAGCAGAGACATGTACAAAGATTACGAGGCAGGAAAGATGTCGACATACTCTGGGCTGATGTCTCTGCACCATGGTAAATACGGGGCATTGGTGGAGAGGAGAAGACAAAAAAGGAGGTTGGAGACAGATAGGCATGGCTCTGCCTGACAATGTGAGGCAGTTAGGCCAAAGCAAGGGAGTTTAGATCTCATTCTAAGGTTCTAAGGGCATGGGCTGTGAATCAGGAGTCCTTGGTTCAAGGTCTGGCTTTACAATTTAGTCGATGTGTGTCCTTGGATGGTTATATCACTTCCTTATCTGTGAAATAATAGTAGTAATAGTACCCACTTCATGAAGTTGTAGAGTTAAATGTCATAACGTGTGTGAAGTGCTTAGCACATAGTAAGTTCTAATGAAATAATATATAAATGAAAGAGAAAATGAGAGAGAAAATGGAAAAAGGTGGAGAGAGAGACAGAGAGAGGGAGAGACAGAGGGACAGAGAGAAAGATCCCCAGCCAGGTGGTCTGCTGGATTCTGCTGTCTTTCCTCTTCACACCAGGCTGGTTTCTGGGATAAGAAAGTATTTTTAGATGCTCTCTCTTCTTTCCCTGCCTCCAAACTGGAGGGGATCTTACTTGTGGGGAGAGCTTACCTCAACTCACTTGTGACATAAGGATTAAAATAGTTTTAAATTAAAAATATAGCATGATGGCATCAAAGCAGTAAAAGAAAAAAATATTTATAATCTTATCATCCTAATTCAAGGACTATTGTTCCACATTCCAAAATCATCCTAAAACTCTTATCCATATTTGTGTGTATATAGTTATAAAAACAACTGTGTATATACACATGTTCATAACTCAGTTGTTAGCATATTGTGCATAGTTTGATAAAGGCTCCTAATATAGTTACTGGAAGACCTCTGTAGGAGATGATTCTACAATCTAGTGTGATAAAAAATGACTTTGACGGTTCTTTGAGAAGTTTAAAGTGTTTTACAGAAATAAGATTATTGACATTTCTTCTAATACTTCAGTAACCACTTGTGCCACTTTACAGTAGTCATTCTTTGGAAATTCTTTCTTAGAGTGATTCTGCCTACTTCCCTTGTGGTTGCTTTTCCTTTTAGAATGCAATGCCCTTTCAATACAATTCTGTGAACACATCAAATGACACCTGGAAAATAAATCTTTTTTGTTTGTCTTTGGGAAATTTTCTCAACAGTAAAAAAAGAAGGGAAAGCGAGAGCACCCACAATGATGACTGGAATAGAGACTTTGATACCTACTGCCCACCTGAGAGACAGAATGCAATTCCTACTCTCAGCAGGTTTTAAAAAATTCCTGGTGACTCACTTCGTCAAAATCAAAGCCTTATATTTGTTTGCTTCCATAGTACTAATCCAGTGAACCTAGTTTTACTCTTTGAGTCCAGGAGATTGCTATCTAGGTAACTTAGAAAGTCAGAGGGAGAAGAGAAGAGACACTCCCTATACATCCCCTGCTATAGTGCATGACTCGAGAGGAGGGTGAGACAGAAAGGGTGAAGAAAAATTCTAATATCAAGACTGATCTCAGCTTCTTACAAGCTTTGAAGAAATATCAACTCAGAATGAAATGAGAAAGATTGAAAGCTACATTTTCCTTCCCCCATCCACTGGTGCACAGCAGCCTCTTTGCAATCTTTAATTAACTAAACCATTATGGTTAATTAACAAACTATTTACATAAAATCAAATGGTGGCTCAAACTATGTATTTTAAAGAGAGTTTATTAATGTATTTGAATTTTTTCTCTTTTTGATTTAAAAACCTGGATTTTAAACTAGGTAAAATTATTATGTTTTTCATGCAGCTAGCACAGTACCAAGATTATATAGTTCTTCAAAACTTGTATGTGATATGAGCAGGAAAATTTTCATAGAATTTAATAACTTCATTTCTTCTTTCTAAATTCATCACCAGGACCAGCTGGTTGAAAAACTTTAAGCCAATCTAAGTAAATACTAATTATGGCCTCCTTAACTTAATCTTCATAACTTAATTTGGATGTATTCTAATTTTTGGACCTTCATTGCCTTTACTAAGCATTTGTTCTGATATATGGAGCACACTTCAAACAGTACCTAAACCACACAAATTTCAAGGGTGAGCTATCACTTTTGCTATGAAATCCAATTGTTTTCCCTGGAGAGATATATAAATATAAATATAAATGTATATTTATGTATAAATATAAATATATACATTTTTGAGCAATAGTGACAAGATTTATTAGGGGGGGGGATGGGGGGCACAGAGCATAGATGCCCCCAACGAGATCGCCTCATTGTCTTATCCGTGACAAGGTGGCTCAGCTCCAACTCACTGCAAAAGTCCAGTCTCTGGGACCTCAGACCAGCAGCCATGCCCATCAGGCCCAGGAAGGCCAGGACACCTGGTTATTTTTGCTGCTTCCCATGGTTAGAGGTTTATTTTTGCTATAGACTGAATGTCTGTGCCACTCCTGACCACCCCCCCCCCCCCGCCCCTGAAAAATTTATATGTTGAAACCTAATCCCGAATGTGATGGTGTTAGGACGTAGAGCCTTTGGGAGGTGATTAGGTCATGAGGATGGACCACTCATGAATAGGATTAGTGTTCTGGAAGAGATTCAGAGAGCTTCTAGGTACTCCTTGAGGACAAAGAGAAAACTGCAGTCTATAAATCAGAAAAGTGGCCCTTACCAGACATTGAATCTGCTGTCACCTTGATCTTGGACTTCCCAGCCTCCAAAACTGTGAGAAATAAATTTCTGTTGTTTATAAGTTACTTGGTTTATGATATTTTGTTATAGCAGCCCGAATGGGTTAAGACAATTGTCAACTGACAAGTTGAATGACAAGTACAATGTTATCAAGTGCCTTCAAACAGGATAATGATATATACGTTTCTAAATAAAGCAACTAAAAAACACAGAAGGTTGTTGCTGTGCATTGAGAAGCATGCTACATTCTCTAGCTAAGCCTGTGGGTGGGAAAGAATCATCTGCAATAGAGGGGTTCCTGTCAGTTAATAGAATAATCCTGCTGAGGGTAAAAATACACCATATACGCTTATTGTCCTTCAATTAAAACATCTATCTACTTTGAGTGTAATAGAGCAGAAATGGATACTCTCTTGGAATGGAGTAACTTCTAAGTTTTGCTAAATCCTATTAAACTAATTATCACATAGATAAAAATATGCTGGTGCTTTAATTAACTCTGTTCTAATACCAATAATCACACAATTGTATGTATCATATTAGATACTCTTCTAGTCAAGGGGTTTACTAGATAGGCATTAAAAAAAATTAATAGCATACTCCAATGAATAGTCATATGGGAGAAAAAGGAGTTAACATATAAAGAAATACAAACCAGAAATAGTATCCCCAAGACTGACTAAGAAAGGTCATGGAAATTTATGACTACCTGAGGAACAATCCAAGCATATAATACAACAATTTATATAATAACAGATGCCCTTCTACTTCTAGCCCTTTTTAAAAAACCTCAAGCCCTCAAATTCAATCAACATGTATTCCTCAAAGCTATTTTCTCAAGGTATAAAATGTTCTTATAATTTAAAATCTTTAATTATGATAAATAGCAAAGCTATGGAGACTTTGATCTTTTTGCCTTCAGTGTAAATATTTGAATATGAAATAATAGACTCTACATCTCCTTCCTATTTGTTTTTAAGGCTTATTTAATGGTAATGATATAGTAAACATTCAATGTGTTCTTCTCATGGCTTATCAAATTGCACATTGATGGGCTGGGAGGGGAGAGCAAAAGGGGAAAAATGGGACAACTGTAATTGAATAACCAAAAAAAAAAAATTTTTAAAAATTGCACATTGAAACACTACTTGCACACTAGATCCATTTGCAATGCACGCATGCATCCACTCATCCATTCATCCATTTTGGGTTGTTTCATTAGTTCATTTAAGGATATTTTGTTTGTTTGTTCATTCAACTAACATTTTTTGAGCACATGCCATGTGCCAGGCTCTGTTCTTTACCTCTCTATTCTAGTTCCTCTTTTTAGTTTAATTAATTTCCTAGAGTGGTCATTTAAAGCAGTTATTTGCTCCCATCTCCTACACCTCTCTTTTTGAAGAGTGTATCTATATAGCTCCATGTTACTCATCAGTTTTCCAGAAACACAGGTTATCTGGGCTTAGAAGAGTTTTATTCTGTGTAACTCACTGACTGTGGTCTTTGGACTCCTGCTTCACTAAAACTGTCTTTACCACAGAATGGGTTATAAGGGATCAGTAAGACACAGAAAGCAAATCCAAACCAATGCCTACTAGAAATATTGTGAAAATTGTATATAGTTTCCCAGGCTGGTTTAATAATTATATTTCAATGGGTGCGATTTCCTTTTGGGTGCTAAAATATTTTGAAACTAGACAGAGATGGTAGTTGTACAATATTGTAGGTGTACAAAATGCCACTGAATTTTTCTATTTAAAATGATGACTTTTATGTAAATTTCACTTCAGTAAAAATGTTTAAAATTTATATTTCACTGTTTTTGTTCATGTTAATAAAATTTTAAACTTCCCTTTCTTCACCTCAGTAGTTTAGGAAATAGTCCAAAAATAAACTCAATGTATCAAACATGATGTCATTATTAAGTCAGTCTTCTTAAAATGTAAAGCTTAAGTTTAGTCCAGCAGGTCAGTATTAAGCCAGAGGAGTTGTAAATATATGCAAGGCATAGCCACTCTGTTCTGATTTATAGTCTGTTTGTGCCACAGGACTCTGAGTCCTGGAACAAATATGTCCTCCACCTGTGGGTGGAGAGAGCCGATCCTAATAACATCTAATTACCATAAGTAGGAAGGGTTCTTTAAGGACTGACTTGAGGAAAGAAAGGGTGTTTCTAGAAGAAGCAAATTCAGATTTCAGAAATTTAAGGAAAAAGATGGCTGCGGTTCTGAAATGATGATGGAGAAGCATAACAAGGCTATTATCCATAAGTAAATATATATTTGAGGTATGTCCAGTGCTCCAGGGCAGAAAGGAAGATGTCTTGATGGTACTTGATCTGTTTTAGTCTAATTTTTGGAGGTAGGCAGTTATTTTTGCTGTATTTAATTGAGGGTAGGGCTGAATGTCTTTGCTGATTAAAGATAATCTATTATCCTTCCAATTCATGCTTCCTTCATTACTCTCTCATCCTTTGTGATTTTCTCTGTTTATTTTATGAATATTATTATTGAAAACTAGGACTCAAAGAAAGAATTTCCTACTGAGGAGGTCTGGATCCCAATCCCTTTTCTATAAGCAAGTATCCTAGTTTATAGGTGATGAGATGGGACAGTAATAGGAATGTTGCAGAGGTGACTTTTAAAGAAGAGGATAGTGGAGCATGGTGCCCAGAAAACTAACTGGTCTGGAAGTGGCTTTAGAGGCCAAGGAGAATGACAATAACTGAGGATCCTGAGTCCCTGGGGTCAAAGGGAAGAAGGCAACACTAGAAGTGGCTACCACTTCTGTTCAAGGAGGAAATCTGGGTCATGAGAACAAAAACAGTTTTTGGTTAAGGGGTTAGGAACACTCAAGGAAGGTCTGTAAATGTACAGAAAATTTTGGTAAAGGTAATAAGGATTTCAGAGATCATGTAGTAAAGAAATTAGAGAGCTAAAGCTAAATTGCATAGAGCTCAGTTGGACTGGACTAACTTGAAAGGGATTAGGAGTAAAGATGAAGTCAATGGACAAGGACATTATCCAAGAGCTAGATCACAAGGAGTAATGGGGTGTTTCAGGAAGCAGAAAAAAATTCTGGAAGAAGAGCATCAAACCAATTATCCCCAAAGTTCCTGATGGAGCTGGGGTGTGATAGAGAAGCACCTTGAAAGGGTGCCTCAGGGTAGAAAACCTTCCACTGCTAATGAATTGTAGGTGTTATTTCCACAATGAATTGATCACAAAAGTAGTGACTCTGGTGCTTGGATTTTTCTCATCCTTCAAAGACTCTGAGCACCACTAGCCTGAGGTTTAGAGTGACAGTAATGGAAAATATCTGCCTTGGTCAAACACGGGACGAGATGTTCTTTTTATAAAAATCGAACTTCATGATAGATTACAGCAGTAGTTCTCAACTGAGGGTGATTTTGCCACCTCTGGAGAACATTTGGCAAAGAGAGTAGTGCTCTAAGACAGAAGTCTGAAATCTTTGCTTAAGCACTTTCTTCTATTGTCAAAGATAAGTAGCAGCCCAATTCTCCTAGCTGCTGGGAAGGGGCCCCAGACAATTATAAAGGACTCCTTCCTTTTGCACTCAGCAAATGTACTCATTCTTCATGGGGGAGTGGGGGTTTCTGGCATCTAGTGTACAGGACAGAGATGCTGCTAAAAATCCTACAATGTACAGGCCAGCCCCTTACATGTTCTACTCATTGCTAACTCTGTCCTTTGAAAAGCTACTCAATTTCTCTGATGGATTGAAACAGACAAATTGCTTGCCATGACCATTGTATGGTGGATGTGTGTGATAATGAATCATTCTGAAAAGAATGAATAGAAATACAAATGTAACACACCATCAGAGGCAGAGACGAACAGTGACTAACAGTCCCCTCCCACCCGATGCTGTGTGTGCCTCTTCGAAGGCCCACAGCACCTTCCTCTGGGAGGGCTGCAGCAGCCTTGTGCTGACCTTTCATCCTCCACCCTAAGCTCTTTATAGTTCATTTTCCAAATGGAAACTAGACTTGTTTTCCTAAAATACTGCTTTCAACATATGACTTCCCTTATCAGCAGTCTGTGAGATACAGACATCACCTTCTACAGGAATCCCCAAACTACCTGTCTCTAAAGCCCCATCTTCATTTGACCCTGTTGCCCCTCCAGACTACTCCAGTCAGTTGGTTTCCTTGAGATCCAGGTATTGGTTCAGACTCTTCCTCTGTCTTGTGCTCCCCCATCTCCTCCACTGTACTTATCTATATCCTGCCCATCTTAGACTTGGCTCAACTTTACTTCCTTTATAAAGCACCTGCTCCAACCCACCTGTCCTACTTTTCCAAAAGCTTTTTGACATATGAATTAGTCCCATACAACTTAATACTAAATTATTCACTATTTTTTAATACATTTTTAATTTGGACTCTAATGAGATTATAAATGTCTGGGTTTTAAGCCTTTTAAAGACAGAGTTTTATACTAAAAACTTAAGTCAAGACTCACGTTGCATAAGACTTTCTCCACCCTGCCCATATGATTCATTGCTGCCTGATGAGAGCCTCCCTCAAGCCTCAGTCCACACATACAGACCTTTACCATAGCAGCTGGAATTAATTCTTTACTACGCTTTTTGTTTACACACTTCTCTCCCCTGGCTAGACGGTAAACTCTGTGAGGCAGGAATCATATCTTAATTATTTTTATCTTAAACTCACACATTTAGCTCTAGTTTCAATTTTTTATACCACTTATTGATTTTTAAAATTTATAAACCATTGAAAGCATTTCCATTTACCCTTACAGACTTTAAAAATCTTAAATGATGGTCTTTCATTGTGGTTTTCTAAGGGACATCAAATTGAGGCTCAAGACAAATAGGAGAGACTAGGAGGTCTAAAAATAGAGGTTCTTTGGAAATACTCTGAAATATGAACTTGAGAATGAACAGAAGCTGTATCAGAATAAATTGATACAACACAAATATAAAATATTACTAATGAGAATATCACTATCCAACATAAGATTATAGAAAAAGGAAGAGCTTTATTTTTGTTTGTTCACTTTATTATCTGCTTGTCACTTACATGCCTTGAGGAGCTTAGAACTGAAAAATAGGAGAGATATTTCTAGAATTATTTAAAAAACTTACTTAGACCTATATTTATTAAATGTCATATGGTTTTTAGGGTGTGGAAAATATGAAGTCAAGTGGAAAAAATTACATCATAATTTTTCCTTATTTAATTACAAAATACCCTCCAAACAAAACATTTTTGCTCTATAAATATCTAACAGAGTATCAAACAATTGGAAACCATGTCATTGCTGGTACTTACATCTGGGCAGCTGGAAATGATGCTATGACTTGCATGGTGGCTCTAGAATGTGCTAATAATTGTCTTTGTTTTGTTTGGCTCATATATATATATATATGCTCTTCTAATTTGCATGTGTAATTGCTTAAATGCCATGCAATTACCCACTTTCCTCAGACAGTGATTTATACTTGTGAGGAATCCCTCCCCTTCCCTAATCTTTCATCCCTCCACCCACAATGACATCAAACAAGATCACATGTCTGTCAATTACCATTTCCTAGATCAAATCTAGGGATATTTCTTTAGCCCTGGGACTCTGTCTTATTATTTTCCAAAACTATTCCCCATAAACCAATTTTAAAATCTTATCTTCATTGAAGAAAATTGCATCCCGGCATTTCTGGCAAATCACGCATTTCAAGCTGACCACAGTACATCCATTTATTTTATCTTCTTTATAAGCTAGTATTCCTGAAAGGATTATTGAAAGATCAAAGTCAGCTGAATTGCTTGTTAAAAATGAATATTTCTGGGCCCATTCAGACTAACTGAATCAGAATCACTGGTGGTAACCAAGTATCTATCCTTTTTTTATTTAGTATTTTTAAATTAATTTTTAATTGTGGTAAAATACATATAAAAATTTATCATTGTAACCATTTTAAGTGTACAGTTCACTGGCATTAAATATATTTATATTTTTGTGAAACCATCACCACCATCTGTCTCCAGAAATCTTTTCATATTGCAAAGCTGAAACCATATTCATTAAACATTAACTCCCCTTCCCCCTCCACCCCACCAACCTCAGCCCTGATAAACATCATTTTACTTTCTGTCTCTATGAATTTGATTACTCTAGGTACCTCATATAAGTAGAATCACATACAGTAGTACTTATTTTTTTTGTGACTAGGTTATTTCACTAGCAGAATGTCTTCAAGGTTCATCCATGTAGTAATGTGTCAGAATTTCTTTTTTTTAAAGACTGAATAATAATTTATTAAGTACATTTAAGGAACTTGCATTTTAATAAGCACTTTAAGGTAATACTAATATACAATAAGGTTTGTAACCACAACCAGGATTTTTTGGCGTTCAAATTGTACTTTCTCCTAAAATAAAGATTTGGAAGCTTCTGCTCATCACCTCCTAACAGTGAGGTGCAAAAGAAAGGTGCTTTTGTGATTACGAATTCTGAAAATGGACATTCAGGACAAGCTAATTAAACTCTGGAAATAGAGGAAGCTTCAAATACACCACTGTTAAATTTAGTTCTTCTTAGGTGCCCCTTTGCACACTGGTGAAGGCACATTTGCCGAGTCCAGATGTAGGGGGTCCTCTCTGCTTGTCTGCAGCTCCTTCTCAGTAGCTAGGAGAGTTGGGCTACTACCTATCTTTGATGGTAGAAAAAAGTGCTAAAGCAGAGATTGCAAAGACTTCTGTCTTGAGGGCTGCTCTCTGAAAGCCGAAGTTTCATGCTCAGTGTGTGTGTGTGTGTGTGTGTGTGTGTGCGTGTGTGAGAGAGAGAGAGAGAGAGAGAGAGAGAGAGAGAGAGAATGAATGAGCTTGGGGCTGAAGGCTGAAACACATAACAACTGTCCTTGAGAATTATTCCTACTTGAATTAGTCTTCCACACTCAGATTCATCCTGGGTTCTTGGTATCTCACAACAATACATGATCTTTGATTTGTTAATATTTTTTATGTAAGTGGTTCTTAACCAAGGGCAATTTTGCCTCTTAGGGGGCACTGACAATGTCTGGAGACATTTTTGATCATCACAACTCAAGGGTAGGGGTAGGGATAGGAGAGGATGCTACTGGTATCTAATGGTTAGAAACCAGTGATGATGTTAAACATCCCTCAGTGCATAGGACAGCCACCCAAACAAAGAGTTATTCAGTCCAAAATGTCAATAGTGTAATACTGAAAAGCTTTGTCCTATTTTTCCAAATTAAAATTTTATTGAACAATGAAGATTTATGATAGTGATATACAGAGATTGTGTTTATTTCCAGGACTAGAGTGTTGTTTCAAAAGAAGATACATTTGTAAGTTGGGCTAAGTGAACAAGGTGTTGCATGATCTTATGTATAACAAGGAATGTTTGTCCAACAAAGAACTGAAAATTATAAAGCCTTCCTGAGAAAATCTATTTGGACAATGGTGTTACTCTGACATAGATAGACAGATCCCTACCATTTGTGTAAACCATCAAGACATAACCTACCGCTGCTGTCTTAGTAACTTCTATTCTTTCGTTATAAGATTCTCACCTAAAGTAGTTGGGACCTATAGGCCTTACATACAAAACACATACAACTGGATTATAACACACCCATTTGAGTTGGGTGTCCTACTATGTTTGAAGTGGAAGAACATAACTGTCTTTAAGCTGCCTGTGAGCTTTGTCCTATTTGATATTGTCCTGCCTGATGTGAGCCTGATCATTTTTCCATGGCCCACCCCCTAACCCACTACCCTTGGCTGATTTTCCCTTAACATTTCCATCCCAAGCAGATTTTTGGTTTGACTAATTGGCTCTGATCCAGCTTTATTGTGGGACCAGCCTGAACAATTAGGACAAATTATAGAGTTTACAAGATAGCATGCGGTCTCCTGAATAGGAAGGGAGTAAGAGAGGCTCAGCCATGCACTGTTGCTTTAATCCTCTGCATAAAAGTCTAGAGGCATTTCTTTCTCTTCGCTTTCTGTTTCAGATTAATCAGACTTCTCATTGAAGAACTGAGTATAAGAATGAAGCTCAAATAGTGTCACCATAGCACTGTTGATATTTGTCTTCTAAAAATTCCAAGTAATACTTACAGCTATTTTTCACTTATCCTTGAAAAGTTTTGATATTTTCATTGATAGACTCTTCGCCATTTGCCTAAAGTGGCTTTCTAAATGTAAACTGGAAATGAATCTGCAGATCAAATGACGGTGATGGTGGATAAGCGGTACCTAGGAGAACAGAGGAATTGAAGAGCAAAAAAGGAAAAAGAGGGTCATACTCTGGTGATTTCACCGTGCCTTCATGAGACCACAAGGCTTTTTGCTGTGTGTGCTTTTCTTTGGAGGGAGGGAGTCAGAGACTGGAATAAATCTCCTATTTGGCAATACTTGCCTTAGACTTGTAAAGCCCATCATGTGCAAAATGCCAATCCTCAAGTAAGACTATAATACATAAGGATTTGAATAAGCTAATTCAGTATTTATGACCATCCCAGGAACATGGTGAGAAGTTACAGATCAGAAGTGGTGCATTTTCTTATTTCCCTATAATATAATAGCTACCATTTATTTATGCTATTATCTTATTAATCCTTTTCATGTATTTTCTTATTAATCCTCACAGTAGTTCTATGAAGATCAAGTATTACTAAATCTCACAATTCTAAGATGCTCATTTTTTTCACACTTAGCATCTTTGAAATCAGGAAACATCCTATGGTGCATACTGTCTAACAGCCGGGGTCAGAAAGACAGCAGTCATGACGCCAGTTGTCATTGCCTGCTTATGAGCAAACTTGGTTGTTACTCCAGTGTCATGAAAGTGGTGGCATCAAAGTATGACTTGGAAGAAAATCCTAAAAGAAAACTGAATGCATCTTTCAAGAAATAAGCATCAGCAATGCTCTTGATGGCATAGAGGTCAATATTGCGTAGAAAATGGGGACATTGATGACTATGAGTAAAAAGGTGATTCAGAAGGGTCTCTTTATGTAAAATTTGAGGGATTCCTTAAGTAATTTATTTTGCCAAGTTTTTTTGTCTTTATGCATCGGGGTGATATGATATGATTAAAATCTCTCTCTGTCTCTCTCTCTCTCTCTCTCTCTCTTTCTCTCTCTCTCTCTCTCTCTCTATATATATATATATATTTAAAGTCAGCTCTTTAAATAAGCATGAACTAAAAACTCTATATTATAAGAAAGCATTGTGTCTAACTGGCAGCGTATGTGAGAGAAAAATAGGTCTTACAATATACAGAATATTCGGTTCAATGAACTATGGTATTCTCCTTTTCCTGTCAATAAGAAAATGAGCCTGAAAGATTTTAAATTTCTTGCCTAAGCTCACACAACTAAAAAAGGAACTAGAATGTGACCCTAGTTGTTTCTAATTTCAAAACCTTTTCTTATTTCCTATGGCACTGTATTGCTCCTTTACTGGGTCTTTCCTAAAAATCATAGACTTGTTCATTTGTTTTCACTAACATTTTATGACTCTAGAAACAGAACATTTACTTCCATTTTTCCTCTTTTTTTAATTTTTATTTTGAGAGTACATTTATTAAAGCTGGGGACGGTGAAACAAGGAAGGGCTTAGGATAGAAGAAGAAATAGAAAGAGAGCTTAGGTGGGGCTGCTTTGCTTCACTGGGAAGTCAGAGAAAAGGGGCCTTGGAGAAAGGTTCATGGGGTTAGACCAGGACAAGCTGCCACTGCTCATTGCACCCTGGTTGCAAGCCTCATGGGGTGGCTTAGAGTTTAGGAGATGCAGCCCTGTGGGCGAAGAAGCAGAGAAAGGGAAAAGTGCAGGCATGCTTCCGGGAGAGAGGGCAAGCCCATTTACTTAAAAAAAAAAAAAAATCTTTCTAAGTTCTTTCACAATGTGATGCATTACCAGTAAATTTATTAATAGCTTTTGACTTTGCAGAAACAGAGTCTGACTTTTTGCTTCTATTTTTACTATAGCTTGTCAAAACATTTTTTAATTTAATAGAAGAATGAACATTTATTGAGCTCTAGTTATACTAGGCACTGTGTTTGTGAGGTAGGTTTTATTGCCCCCACTTTAAAGATGAAGAAACTGAGTCTCACAGATTTTAAGTGATTCATCAAAGACATAGCAAGGACATACTGAAAGTAATTGGTAAAGCTGGGACTTTGAATTCTTTTGATTATGAGTGTGAATTTCTCTTCCCAATACATACACACACACAAAACAATAAAATGTATTAACTTTTCTTTATGAGGTACTATGGAACTAAAGTGACATTTGTCTGGAGAAGCATCAAATAATGAAAATCTATTTCTTATGTATACTTCCTTTATATTGTAGTGTTTGGTATTAAATAGAAGTGCTGCTTCTTCTCAGTCAACCTCAGCCAGACATAAAGTTATCACAATTACTTCTCCTTAGGTGATATGTATGTGTTAATGTTGCATTGGGTTTTTCACCATCCCTGATTCTATTGGCAGCAGTATGATTTCTCTCTGTGCTCCAATTACATGTATTAGAGATGTCCAAGACAATGAGCCCTAAAAGGAACATGTTCAGAAATTTCAAGTCACTGATAGTCCGTCAAGACTGTCATTCTCTGACATTGACAGAGAATGAGGGTCAGTCAATCAATCGTTCTATCCTCACTTTTTCCCAGTGTTGTTTTTTCTTTCAGGTTTCATATCTTTACTCAGAAAGTGATTCAACATAAAATGAAACATTTTTAACATTATGAAATTCAATGGTTTGAAATCTTTTCTCCTGCAATTCTGTTTATTACCATTTTTATAATCCTAAAAAGATTCTCTTATCTGAAGTTTTTCAAGCATTTAAGTATTCTGCATGATTAGTAATAAAGATTGCAATGAAGTAGTAGTTATGATTAATAACCCTTTTGTAATCCAAAAAAGACAGGATTTTCTTTTCTGTACAGGCAGCTACAAAGTTATCAGGTAGTAACTGAACTGTCCATCTGAAAAAAACTGGTCAACCTTTCCCTTGATCTATTAGTACATTCAACTGAGAACCTAGATAGGACTTTACAAGACAGGCAGCATCAAAAGCTTCCCATTTACTTTGGTCAGTTCCCAAAGCTCCCAAATATCCACTTAGCGCTTGCCCTGCTGCCCACAGAGCACCGAATTGCAAATTGGAACAAATGCTGAGACAGACTTGCATTTTCCAGGATTCCTTAAAGCAAAAATCACAGCTCCATAGCTACCCACAGAGTGGCCAAAAATAGACATTCTTTGGGGGTTCACTGGAAAATTGGCATTTATGAGCTGGGAAGCTCCTCCCTTACCTGAGAGGACATTCTGTAGTTAGTGGAGCTGTGCCAGTGTTCCAGCTCTCACCTTCTCCTTTAACTTTGCAGTCATGAGGACTGGTATCTGGAGCAATGACAGGAAAGTCATGTTCTGAGGCAGCCTGATGATGACCAGATTTTGATATAAAATTCTGTTCTGTCAAGTTAAAGCAGAGAGCCAATATGGTGCAGGTATTTTCCATTTCTGCCTTTGGTGGTCAGTTGAGAGCAAATTTCATTTTGCACTTAGTTTACTACTGTCTTGTTGAAAGTTGTTCTCAATACCCCAAAGCACTTGTTGGAAATCTGTTTCAATGTCATTCTTTTCCTGTCCAACTGCGGATTGCCTTTTGTCTGCACCACAGTGTAGATGGTCCTCCAGTGGCAGGAAGTGAAGAAGCAGTCTGGGAGAAAAGAAGCAGTAGGAGAGAGAAGCAACAGCCAGGGCCCTCAACATTGTCCACAATTATATTGAGATATAAAGTGACATACAACACTGTATTAGTTTAAGGTGTACAACATAATGATTTGATACATGTGTACATTAGGAAATGATCACTTTACCCCTCATTTTTTAAAAATGAACATCTCAGAAACATGCGAGTTATTTAGTTATCATGTGAAGTAGCATGCAGACAAAATTTTTTTTTAAGTTTACAAATTATATGAATTTCTGAAGTATTATCTCAAAGGAGTTGGGCTATTAATTCTTGTACTTATTATTATCAGAATAAACTTCCAATTTCCAGATTGAAAAATGCTTTTCAAAAACATTTAAATAAATAAGAAAATTAACATGATCATATGCATGGTTTAATTATATAATTAGTAAAATTTAAGAGTTACTGAAGTCAGATTTCATTACTGTGCTAAGGCTCAGCGAGACATGCCAAATGAATTACTATTGTATCCAATAGGTTAACTTAAAACACGTATAGCTGATTGTGCTGATGAGTTATGATTTTTAGATTTCCATTTATAAAGCATATCAATCAGGCACTCTGATGACTGAAATAAAACTGGTAAAGACATTACAGCCACTAATAATGGGGAAAAGAATTATGTTTTATGCCCTATTCTTACTCTACGTAGATCATTACAAAGCAGAGAGCTTTCAGTCAAATTACCAGGATACAATGCTTATCTATTCTGGGTAATATCTGTAGGGATGTGCATACAAGTGTTATTTATTTGACAACTTTCAAAACCAACAGGTGGCATAAGGATAAGCAGCTCTGACAGAAGTGTTGACAATAGTGTCAAAGCAGTTTGAGCAGTTATTGTGAAGGATCTACAATATGCCCAGCATGTCAAAGTTAAGAAATGCCTTAATTCATTCACCTAGTCATTTATCAGCTGTATATTGGACATCTGCTGTTGTGGGAGACACTTTGTGGGAAGTCAAAATTGCTAAGGACATTGACTGGTAGAAAAAGTTTAGTTGTGCTAGGGGCTACAAAAAGAGGTTAAGAAGGCTTAAGAAAGAGAAGTGACCTATTTATTTCTTACCAAAGCCAGGAGAAAAGCTTAATCAATCATACTGACTTATCAATGAGGTTCTAAACTTTGCTACTTAGCATCTATTTTAATGTTGTGGTGATGCTTTATCAATTATATTGCTTAAGGGATAACAGATTTCATGTTCTCTCAAGAGCAACTGTTATGCCAACAATGTTAGGAGAGGCTTTTCCTGTGGAAAAAAAAACTATATCCTCCAGTCCTCACTTCAAATATCTATTCACAATAATTTAGGATGTGATATTTGAGTATTTAATTTGAAAATAAATATAACTTGTAGGAATACAAACAAAAGACTTATGAAATTGAAGAAAATGTATATGATTCATATACATAATCATAAAACTAAAATGTGTTTGTGCATAGAGTGTTTAAATGAAAAAAAAATATCAAGTAATCTGGGTCTTTTGTTTTTGTCTTTATGTAACATGTGGTGTCCATTCTTTACCTGAGGAACAAAACAACCTGGATATTCAAACTTAAAACATGACTCTTATGACTCATAATTGTTGCTTGCCTTTAAATCCTATTGTCTAAAGATTGCCTCATTGGGATCATATGAATCATCACCTTGTCATCTATGTGTTGACTAGAAGGAGACCTCTTGGTTTCTCCTGAGAGATTGTTTCCCTTTTGCTGTATTCCAACATCAACATGACACTTGAACAGGATGATCACATTCCAGAGCACTGGATGATGTTCCGAGTCAGGAGACTGAATTAGGGATAATCTGATTCCATCCTACCCCTTAAATATTCCATGAGCTCTATTCAGTCTAATGATAATTGTCATAGCCCCTGGCCTTTAAGACTACAACCTAGCAGAGGAGTAGAAATCAGAGTACAGCTGAATAAAATAGGCAGGGTAGAAGGTTTACAATAAGCCAATTGCTTCAATGTCAGTCCTCTTAAACTGACACAAAGACTGACCTAAGCCAAAATATTCTCCTATTTTGGAATAGAAAATCATTTGATAGCTCCCAAGGCTTTTGTCTTTTCTTTAACATCAGAATAGATGTGTAAGGTGAGAAGAATCATGAGGCTATTACCAAGAGCTATTTTGGATTTTTTGAACTCTAGGATTCACACTAGAGCCCCCCAAATTTTCCTGATCCCTATTGTTATCTTTATAGGCAAGACTTAGTGTGCCATCATATAGATGCCACTAAAACTGTTACATGCAAAAGAAGATAAGCCCTTCCTCTCCCTGCCCAGTGTCCTCCTTTTAGATGCTCTGAGAGTACAGCATTATTTTTTAATGGAGCATCACTTTTGAGGACACAAGGAGATGGGGGGGAAAGGAAAGAAGGGGAAGGGAAGGAAGGTGACTAAGTTCTAGTCCATGGATACATAAGTGATTCAGAAAGAGGTAGAAGCTTTACCTGTTTACTATGGTCTTGTGAGCCTAGGAGATGCACATCCTGTTTGTGGACATGAAAAGCTGAGTCATCTTGCAAAGGTGCAGATGGAGCAAGGCCTTTCTTCTGCATCCCTTCTGTATTTTCTACTAACATCCGACATATACCGGAGAAGTTCTAGACAGGTTAAAAGTGCCTTGGGATTATAGTTGATTAGTGAATAGTTAAGAAGTTTATGGCATAATTTTGGGAAAACTGAAAAAGAAGAAAAGTCAGTTGAAGTAAAAGTGACCTAAACCACTGAAGCAGGATGCTTAGGAAATGGTTGTATAGATCTCACCTGTCAGAGACTGCTACAAGCTGCATCCTACCCCATCTCTTTCTTCACTTCATGTAAGCTCCCATGGGATAAGAAGGCTTAATTTTTGTTTTTAGCCTACGTATTTGTTAGAATTATAGATAAAACAAAAAATCAGAAGAGAATAATTTATTAAAATTCAGATGTGTTTAAATAGACAAAATAAGGCATTTGTCTGGGGATTTAGAGGTGAAGTGGTGTGTGTATATGTGTGTGTGTACATGCTCATATATGGGATTTGTGATCTGTTTTTGAAGGAGAACTCTTGAAAGTGCCTATGTACAAATATGGAATTTATGTAACACATCTGTTCATGTATGACAACATTTATAGTATTTGCTGTGTGATGATTCAGTTCAATTCTTCTACCATTGGTCTCTATATTTGCACTACTCAAAGTCTCAAGTTTACTTCAAATATGGATTTGGAGTCTGAAAATACTGAGTTTATTCCGTGTATGGATTTGAAATTTCTGCATGGTCCAGGAAAGCTTGTTCTGCAACCCCACCGTGCCTCTCATTAAAAAGTTGGTGTAAAAGCTTATCCCATTGGTGATAACACTCAGTAGCCTGGCAAAAGCAAAAACTAAATAAACAAAGAAGCTACTTTGGTGGGTACTTCCAAATTCAAGTTTGTATAGAAAAAAATACCCACTGAAGATAAAACCAAATTTTGAAAATTAGAAAACAAAGGAGGAAATAATTCACTATCTGTGTAAGTTATCAGATTTAATAAATGGCAGACTTATGCATTCTCTAAACTTTCCCCCCAAAAACTTCAGCTTATAGCACTGTAAAATATGTATATTTTATTAAAGTAATTTAAGAAATAAGAAAGAATAGTAAGTATCGGAAAATGAAATACTGTAAAAAGTAGACTTCAAAATAGAGCTTCTAAAAAGAAAAATTGAAAAATGTAATTGTAATTTAAAAACTTAATTTCCTAAATAGATAATTAATGACCTAAAATATATTGTAGAACTAAGGAAATATGCACTGAATATGAATCTCAAATGGTTGAAAAAAAGGAAAATATGAAAGAGTTTAAGAGCTATAGAAGGAAGAAGAAAGATGTCCAGTGTCTATCAATAGTAGTTTTCAAAGGAGAGAATGGAGAGTGAAAGAAAGGTGATATTTCAAAAGATAATGACTGAGAATTTTCTTGAATTAATGAAAGACATGAATGTTCAGGATAAATAATTACAAAACAATTAAAATGAAAAGAAAATATTAAAATGAGATATTTTTAAAAATTACACTAACAAAATATTAGTTAAAAGAACAATGGACATAAACAAGAGTTATCAAGTTCAAAGTTGATGGACTAGAAATTTCAAAGCTGTCAGCTTAGAATTCTATCTCTAACAAAACAATCATTTAACTGAAATGGTAAAATAAGGCAAATAAATACATTTTAAGACATATCTGAAGAATTTTATCACTCACAGATCCTTACTAAAAGGCTACTCAAGGATTTACTCTACGAGGAAGTAATTTGAATGGAGGAGAAAGGAACGTGGAGGATGGAGATTTGGGAAATCAGTGAGAAGGAAGACTCTGGTTTCTCACCTCTTACCTCATTTCCTCCAGCTCTTTTTCATTCCAAAGAGCTTCTGCTTTCCTTTCTAGTCTTGCAGTAGGTTTCCCTTTATCATATCTTCCCCCATTTAATGAAATTTTCTTCTAGTTTTTATTTTTTTCCCTGGGGCACCATCTAGTTTAGCATGAATAATAGCAGGGTATTGGGGAACATGATTAATAAGGAAAACAAAAATAACTCGTTTAATATATTTAAAACATTACTCCTATAATGTTTATATTATGTTTTGGATTATCATTGAAGTGAAAATATGACATTTTAAAACCTTGCATCCAAGATCCTCAAGGGTTCAAGGCCACTAAATTGAAAAGATCTGCTTGATGGATTTGCCCCCTTAATTCACAGTTGCTCTAATTTTTTCTTAGGAGCAGGCTCATTTTCATTATGCTTATAGGCTTGTCCCAAGCAAAAAAGCCAATATATGTTCATTTTCTTATCAAAAAGTTTTGCATTTGAGGTGAGGTTTGTGTGTTAGGCATGTTCCCATGCTGTAATTGACATTATTGTGAAAGGCAAACTTCTCCAAGAACCAACGCAACTGTGTTTAGCATGCTTTCTGGGTGTAGGGTTTATACTGGCACGCATAAGTCAATGGAGAGGTGTTTCCAGGTCCTTCCTGTTCAATCATGTTATAAATAAAAATATTCAAATGAATAGTAAAGTTATCCTATGGCTAGATAACAACTTTCACCCTTTAAGATTTGAGCAGCTCTCATTTGACTAGTTCTTTTAGATTCATTTGAAATGTTTTAGAAGTAAGATCTCACCTGCTGAATTTCTGCTTTTATTAAGCAGGAAAGGACATATTATAGATTGAAATTTAAATAATATTTTAGATTCTGTGGTCTCACAGTCTATGCTCTGTCCAGCTCCTTATATTTTTTTGTATGTAACTCATAATTTTATTTTTTTCTCAATTTTTAAAATATTTTTTCCATTACCATTTAGTCCCCTTACATCCTCCTCCCCACAGCAATCATTACACTCATCCCACTGTTGTCCATGTCCATGAGTCTTTTTTCCACAATCCCCCCACCCCAGCCCCATTAGCTATCATCTGCTCTCCACTTACGAGTCTGTCTATTTTGCTTGTTAGTTCAGTTTGTCTATTAAATTCCACATAGGAGTGAAATCATAGGGTATTTGTCTTTCTCTGACTGGCTTATTTTACCTTAGGTCCGTCTATACCAGTGGTTCTCAACCTTCTTAATACCGTGACCCTTTAATACAGTTTCTCATGTTGTGGTGATCCCCAACCATAAAATTATTTTTGTTGCTACTTCATAACTGTAATTTTGCTACTGTTATGAATTGTAATGTAAATATCTGATATGCAAGATGTATTTTCATTGTTACAAATTGAATATAATTAAAGCACAGTGATTAATCACAAAAACAATATGTAATTATATATGTGTTTTCCAATGGTCTTAGGTGACCCCTATGAAAGGGTCATTTGATCCCCAAAGGGGTTGTGACCCACAGGTTGAGAACCGCTGGTCTATACTGTTCTCTAGGTCCATCCATACTGTTGCAAAAGGTAAAATTTTCTTCTTTTTTATGGCCATGTAGAATTCTATTGTGTAAATGTCCCATAGTAGTTTTATGCACTCATCTACTGATGGACACTTGGGCTGTTTTCATATCTTGGTGATTATAAATAATGCTGCAATGGACATAGGGGTGCTTATGTTCTTTTGACTTAGTGTTTTGGGTTCCTTTGGATATATTAACAGAAGTGGGATTGCTGAGTCAAAAGGCAGACCCATGTTTAATTTTTTGAGGTATCTCCATACTACTTTCCACATTTGCAGATTGGTGCATTAGCCAATTTCTTCTTTTAAGTCATTTCTGTTTTGATACAGTGGGGGGGCATTGGCAATTCAACCCACAGTGAGTAATGAAATACTTATGTCAGTATAGAAAACTGGAAACACTGCTTTCTAGATAAGCCTAATAAGTTACCTAACTGACAATGCTTCAGTGTTTCTATGGAAGCTCTTCTCTAAAAGGCCATTTTTCACAATGTAGCATAGATTTCCTGGCTTGATCTGATAAAATACACTCAATGAGATAAATGTCAGGGTTCCTGTCTTACAAAAAATGAAGACAATTAGGCACAGAGAAATCAGAGACAGCAATAGCATTGTTAAAGTAAGTCATCATTTATTTTATAGGTAATCCAGAAGATTCTTACATTTCTCCAGTGGCCCTGCTTAGGTGGTAGAATGAGGTCATGTAGAGAGAGGACCAATTCACAAGGGGTCTCCAATGACATGCTGAGAAATTGACCTTAACTCTGAGATGGTTACAAAAATACATTAAAAACTCTTTTTTCTTTTTAGCTAAATAAATCTGTCTTTATAAAACAAAACATACTGTCTTCATAAAAGTGACATAGCTTATTATTTTAAATATTCATAATATAATTTTTATTTAAAAAGGGGTTGAATACACTTCTTTTCCTTTACTCCACAAAGACAAAGAAAACAGAAAAAAATGGGAAAGAAACTTTAGGGACTAAAAAGAAAATGGACTACTGATAATTGGCTTAACAGAACCAACAAAGGTAAAACCATAGAAATAAGGGAAGACAAAAAGTAAGTTGCTTAGCAGTGCAGAGATGCAGAAAGGCTGAAATTTGAGAGACTATGTTCTCCCCAAATCAGAAAATAGGTGAGATTAAAATAAGATAGTTGAAACTAAGAAAAAAGTAATAGACAATTATTAACTTTAGGAAAAAAAGCAAGTTATACCCGGAAGGTAATACTCATGGCTAAGCTGTGAATCATTATTTATGTGGACATTAATAATGTAAACACAGAATATCAATCTAGAAACTAATGTGCATAGTTAAAAGGGAGCAGTTTAAAAGATCTAAATATTCATCTTTTATAGTAGAAAGTCAGGAGATAACATCTAAAACTGAAAATAAGATTAGCTGTTTTAAACATGTCTTTTGGGAAACAAATATATAGGTAAATTCTAAAAGAAATAGCTAGAAGAGTTTAAAATGGCTACTCCTGAAGAGTGCAAAAAATTGGATACATATGTAAAAAGAAGAGACTCCTGTTTTCACATTGCACCTCGTAGAATTTGGACTTGCACTACTATGATATATTTAACTTAGATAAGAGCGAATATTCCAATTATAAAAACAATAACCACACTCATCTTATGGGTTATTGTGAGGATTAAGAATAAGATATGATGGGTCGCAAGATGGTGGCAGAATAGGAGGATCTTCCTCAAACCTCCTGCCAGAAACAAACTAGAAATAAAACTAAAGAGGGGAACAGTCACCACAAAGTGAAGACTGCCTTAAGAGGAGGCTTTTAACCAAGTATAGTCAAAAACCACCTTGACACTGGTAATAAGGTTGCAGTCATGAAAGGGGCCAGTCCACTCCCATGGATGGTAGGCTGAGGTTATGGAGGGGTAGCATGGCTATGAGACCTTCTGCCTAAGGGAGGTGAAGCCTATAGCCCAAACTGGGTCCTTAAGCATGCAGCAACAGAGCTGGGATCAGCTGCCCACATAACATCCAGTGGTGAAAGACAGCAGGGTTTCTGTCCTCCAAAATGAGATGGAGCCTGCTGAAGACAAAGCACAATTTTTTGTTTGGTTTGGTTTGATTTGGTTCACAGCTTGGACTCGCTTGGGCACTTCCAAGCCCAGCACAAGTAGCAGCCACCTACAGATTGCTTTGTGGGTTATGCCAGGTGGCCTCAGATAGACCACAGGTGGTGACTTCCATTGAATGTGCCAACAGCAATCAAGGCTCAACTACAAGAGGAGGGCATACATAGCTCACACAGTGGGTGCACCTCATGCATGCAACCTGGGTGGTAGGGGAGGCAGTGCCACTGAACCCTACAAGACACCTACTACATTAGGCCATGTTACCAAGCTTGAGAAATGTAACAGCTCTACCTCATACATAGAAACAAACACAGAGAGGCTGCCAAAATGAGGAGACAAAGAAACATGGCCCAAAAGAAAAAACTGAACAAAACTCAAAAAAAAAAAAAGAATAAGAACTAAACAAAATGGAGACAAGTAGTCTACTGGATGGAGTGTTGAAAACACTGGTTATGAGGATGCTCAATGAACTTAGTGAGAACATCAACAGCATTAAAAAAAAAATCCAACCTGAAATAAATGCTTCCCAGACAAGATAAAGCTAAAGGAGTTCATCAACACCAAGTCCTTATTATATGAAATGTTAAAAGGACTTCTTAGGAAAAAGAAGATCTAAACTATGAACATTAAAATGACAACAAACTTACAACTATCAACAAATGAATCTAAAAAAAAAAACACACCAAGGATATACAGGCATTGAACAACACACTAAACCACATGGACTTAACTAATATATATAGAACTTTTCACCCCAAAGAAACAAAATATACATTCTTTTCAAATGCACATGGGACATTTTCAAAGATAGACCACATAATAGGACACAAAACAAGCCTCAACAAATTCAAGAAAATTGAAATCATATCAAGCATCTTTTCAGACCACAATGCCTTGAAACTAAAAGTCAACCTCAGAGAAAAAAAAAATCAAAGACATCCAAACTCACGGCGAATGAACAACATAATATTAAATAATGAATGGGTTATCAATGACATCAAGGAACAAATCAAGAAGTTTCTGGAAACTAATGATAATGAACACACAACAGCCCAAAACCTATGGGACACAGCAAAAGCAGTCCTAAGAGGGAAGTTCATAGCAATACAGGCATATCAGAAAAGAACAGAAGAATCTCAAATAAAAAATCGAATCCTAAAGCTACAAGAACTAGAACAACAACAACAAACAAAGCCTAGGGCAAGAAGAAGGAAAGAAATCATCAAGATCAGAGCGGAATTAAATGACATAGAGACTAAACAAACAATCAAAAAATCAACAAAATTAGGAGCTGGTTCTTCAAAAAAATAAACAAAATCGACAAGCCTCTAGCCAGGCTCATCAAGAAAAAAAGAGAGAAGACCCAAATAAACAAAATCAACAAGCCTCTAGCCAGGCTCATCAAGAAAAAAAGAGAGAAGACCCAAATAAACAAAATCAGAAATGAAAGAGGAGAAATCACGACTGATACCACAGAAATACAAACAATTGCAAGAAATTACTACAAACAACTGTATGGCAAGAAATTTGACAACCTAGAAGAAATGGACAAATTTCTAGAAACATATAACCTTCCAAAACTGAATCAAGAAGTAGAAAGTCTCAACAGACCAATAACAAAGAAACAAATTGAAACAGTAATCAAAAATCTCCCTGCACACAAAAGCCCTGGACCGGATGGCTTCACAAGTGAATTTTACAAAACATTTAGGGAAGAACTAACTCCTACCCTCCTCAAACTATTCCAAAAAATCCAAGAAGAGGGAAGAATCCCAAACTTTTTCTATGAAGCCAGTATTACCCTAATCCCCAAACCAGGTCAAGACACAACAAAGAAAGAAAACTACAGGCCAATATCACTGATGAACATAGATGCTAAAATCCTCAATAAAATATTGGCAAATAGGATCCAGCAATACATCAAAAAGATCATACACCACGATCAAGTGGGATTCATCCCAGGGATGCAAGGATGCTTTAATATTCGCAAATCAATAAATATAACACATCACCGAAACAAAGTGAAAGACAAAAATCACATGATCATATCAATAGATGCAGAAAAAGTATTTGATAAAGTACAACACCCATTTATGATGAAAACATTCAGCAAAATGGGAATAGAGAAAGCATACCTTAACATAATTAAGGTTATAGATGAGAAGCCTGAAGGCAACATCATACTCAATGGACAAAAACTGAAAGCATTCCCCCTGATATCAGGAACTAGACAAGGCTCTCCACTCTTTCCACTTCTATTCAACATAGTGTTGGAAGTCCTAGCCACAGCAATCAGACAAGAAAAATAAATAAAAGGCATCCAAATTGGGAAAGAAGAAATAAAACTATCAGTATATTCAGATGACATGATAGTATACCTAGAAAACCCTATAAACTCCACTAAAAGACTACTCAATATAATAAGTGAACTTGGCAAAATAGCAGGGTACGAAATAAATATACAGAAATCTAAGGCATTTCTGTACACCAACAATAAAATATCGGAGACAGAGGCAAAAAAGAAAATACCATTTACTATAGCAACAATAAAAATAAAGTACCTAGGAATAAACTTAACTGAAGAGATAAAAGACCTGTACACTGAAAATTACACAACAATGAAGAAAGAAATTAAGGAAGATACAAATAAATGGAAGCAAATACCATGTTCTTGGATGGGAAGACTCAACATCATCTAAATGGTCATACTACCCAAAGCAATTTACAGATTCAATGCAATCCCATTAAAATACCAATGACATATTTCACAGACCTAGAACAAATACTCCAAATATTCATATGGAACCAAAAAAGACCCCGAATAGCCAAAGCAATTTTGAAACAGAAGAACACAGCAGGAGGGATCATGATACCAGACATCAAACAATACTACAAAGCTACTGTGATCAACACAGTCTGGTACTGGCATAAGAACAGATATATAGATCAGTGGAACAGAATAGAGAGCCCAGAAATAAACCCAGGCCTCTATGGTCAACTAATATTTAATAAAGGAGAAAGGAACATAAAATGGAGTGAGAAGAGCCTCTTTAACAAATGGTGCTGGGAGAACTGGACAGGGACGTGCAAAAAAATGAAACCAGACCACCAACTTACACCACACACGAAAATAAACTCAAGATGGATCAAAGACTTAAATGTAAGCCATTTAACCATAAAAGTCCTAGAGGAAAACATAGGCAGGAAAATTTCAGATATCCCACGTAACAATATCTTCACGGATACATCTCCTAAGGCAAGAGAAACAAAGAAAAAAATAAACAAATGGGACTTCATCAAACTAAAGAGTTTCTGCACAGCAAAAGAAAACATCAGCAAGATGAAAAGGAAACCAACCATATGGGAAAACATATTTGCCAGTGATATTTCAGACAGGGGACTGATCTCCAAAATATATAAAGAGCTTATATGACTCAACATCAAGAAAACAAACAACCCAATTTAAAAATGGGCAAAGGACCTGCTCAACATCACTGGCCATCAGAGAGATGCAAATAAAAACCACAATGAGATACCATTTTACACCTGTCAGAATGGCCATCATCAACAAATCAACAAACAACAAATGCTGGCAAGGATGTGGTGAAATGGAAACCCTACTGCACTGTTGGTGGGAATGCAGACTAGTGCAGCCACTATGGAAAACAGTATGGAATTACCTCAAAAAACTAAAAATGAAACTGCCTTTTGAACCAGCGATTCCACTGCTAGGATTATACCCAAAAAATCCTAAAACCCTAATTCAAAAAACATATGCACCCCTATGTCCATAGCAGCCCTGTTTACAATAGCTAAGTACTGGAAACAGCCTAAATGCCCATCTGTAAATGAGTGGATCAAAAAACGGTGGTACATTTACACAGTGGAATACTATGTAGCGGAAAGAAAGAAGGAACTCCTGCCATTTGCGACAACATGGATGGAACTAGAGAGAATTATGCTTAGTGAAATAAGCCAGGCAAAGAAATCAAAATACCATATAATATCACCTAATACAGGAAACTAAAGAACAACGCAAACAAACGAACTGAATAGGACAAAGAGTAGAATAGTAATCAACAGGGGGGAAGGGGGAAGGAGAGAAGGGGGATAAGTAAGGGTGGGTTTAGTCAAAGAATATGTATAAATGACTCATGGACATGGACAACGGGGAGGGATATGATTGCGGGAGAAGGGGTGGGCTGGGGGGGAGCAAAGGGGGAAAATGGGACAACTGTAATGGAAAAACCAAATAATAAAAGAAAAAATAAAAATAAAAATAATAAATAAATAAATAACAAAAACAAACTAAGCAAACAACTAGAACAGGAACAATACCATAAATATGGAAATCATATGGAAGGTTATCATCTGGCAGGGGCAAGGGAGAGAATAGAAAAAAAGGTACAGGGATTAAGAGGCATAACTGTTAGGTCCAAAAATAGACAGGGGGATCTTAAGAATATTAAAGAAAAAAGAAGCCAAAGAACTTATATGCACAACACATGGACATGAATGAAGGGGGGAGGGTTGCTGGAGGAAAGGGGATACCTGGTGGAGAGGGGCAAAGAGGAAAAAACTGGGACAACTGTAATATCATAATCAATGAAATATACCTAAAAAAAGAAATGAAGGCTACACTAGTTGAAATAAAACAGAATTTACAAGGAATCTACAGTAGAACCAACGAAGCCAAGAATCAAAGCAGAGATTTGGAATACCAGGAAGGAAAGAATAAACAATCAGAACAACAAGAAGAATCTAAAAAGTGAGGATAGTATAAAGAACCTCTGGGACAACTTCAAGCATACTGACATTTGCATAATAGGGGTGATGAAAAGAGAGGGAAGAAAGCAAGAAATTGAAAACCTATTTGAAAAAATAATGACAGAGAACATTCCTCACTTGGTGAAATAAACATACTAGTTTAGGAAGCTCAGAGAGTCCCAAACAAGATGAACTCAAAGAGGCCCACAACATAACACATCATAATTAAGATGCCAAAGTTAAAGACAAAGAAAGAATCTTAAAAGCAGCAAGAGAAAAACAGTTAATTACTTACAAGGGAGCTCCCATAAGACTGTGAGCTGATTTCTCAACAGAAACTTTACAGACACTGTCATTTAGAATCAAATGACAGATAAAGAGCTTCCCAGACAAGAAAAAAACTAAAGGAGTTCATGACCGCCAAACCAGTATTATATAAAATGTTAAACAGTCTTTTTTGAAGAAAAAGAACAAAAATATGAAAAATAAAATGGCAATAAATATATATCTATCAATAATAGAATCTAAAAAACAAAACAAACACAAACAGAACAGAAACAGAATTCTAGATACAGAGACCATTTTGAGGTTGCCAGGTGGTGGGGAGTGTTAAAGTGAACTGGGTGAAAAAGGTGAAGGGATTAAGAAGTACCTGTTGGTAGTTACAGAGTAGTCATGGGGATGTAAAGTACAGCATAGGGAATATATGCATGACCCATGGACAGGGACAATGGTGTGGGGATTGCCTGAGAGTGTGAGGGAGCTAGGTGGAGGAGGGGCAAGTGGGTAAAAACTGTGACAACTGTAATAGCATGAACAACAAAATATAATTTTAAAAAGACATAGGTTAACTGAATGGATAAGAAAACATGACCTATATATAAGCTGTCTCCAAGAGGCCCACCACAGAATAAAATATTTACATAGGCTGAAAGTGAGGGAATGGAAAAAATATTCTGTGCAAATAGAGATTAAAAAAAAAAAAAAAAGCTGGGGTAACAATACCTATATCTGACAAAACAAAGGCCATAACAAGGAACAAAGAAGGTCACTATATAATGCTAAAGGGATCAATCCAACAAGAGGCTATAACTCTTGTAAACATATATGCTCCCAATATAGGAGCACCTAAATATATAAAGAAAATCTTGGTGTACTTTAAGAAAGAGGCCAACAACAATACAGTCATAGTAGGGAATCTTAACACCCCTATGTCACCAGTGGATAGATCTTCCAGACCAAAAAGAAAAAAAGAAAAAAATCAACAAGGAAACAGTAACTTTAAATGAAACACTAGAGTGAATAAATTTCATTGATATTTACAGAGCATTTAATCTCATAACAGCAGAATACACATTATTTTCAAGTACAGATAGATCTTTCTCAAAAATAGAACACATGTTAGGAGGAAAAAAAACCCACCAAAAAACCCACCTTAACAAATTGAACAAAATGAAAGCATATCAAACATTTCTCATATCACAATGGCATAAAACTAGAAATTAACTTCAATTGAAAAACCTCAAAAACACTGAGATACATGGATCTAAATACCATGTTATTAAATAATGAATGAGTTATCAATGAGATCAAGAAAGAAATAAAAAATCACCTGGAAACAAATGAGAATGAACACACAACTAACCCAAAACCTGTGGGACACAGCAAAAAAAGTCCTGAGAGGGAAGTTCATAGTATTACATGCTTATCTTAAGAAGCAAGAAAAATCTCAAATAAACACTGTAACCCTACACCTAAAAGATCTAAAAAAACAACAAAAAACAAAGCCTGGAGTGAGTAGAAAGAAGGAAATAATCAAGATCATAGCACAATTAAATGACATAGAGACTAAACTAACAGTTCAAAAGATCAGTGAATTCAGGAGCTGATTCTTTGAAAAGAGAAACAAAATTAATGGACCTTTAACCAGACTCATCAAGAAAAAGGAGACAGAACCCAAATAAATAAAATCAGAAATGAAAGAGAAGTAACAATTGATATCACAGAAATATGAAGGATTTTAAGAAAATACTATGAATAAATACATGCAAAGAAATTGGGCAACCTTGGCAAAATGGATGCATTTTTAGAAACATGGATTCTTCCAAAACAGACTCAGAAAGAAACAGGAAACTTGAGTATACTAATAACTAATAAAATTGAAGCGGTAATCAAAATTCTCTCAGCTAACAAAAGTTCTGAACCAGATGGCTTCATAAGTGAATTTTGCCAATCATTTAAAAAGAACTAACACCTATCTTCTTAAACTATTCCAAAAAATTCAAGAGAAAAGAAGACATCCAAGCTCTTTTTATGAAGCCAGTACTATCCTAATTCCAAAATCAGATAATGACATAACAAAGAAAGAAAATTACAGGCCAATATTCCTGGTGAAAATAGATGCTAAGATTCTCAACAAAATAATAGCAAATCAGATCCAGCGATACATTAAAAAGACCATACACCATGATTAGGTGGGATATATCCCAGGGATGCAAGTTTGGTACAATATACACAAATCAATAAATGTGATACATCACATAAAGAAAATAGAAGATAAAAACCACATGATCATATCACTAGATACCGAAAAAGCTTTTGATAAAATCCAGCACCCGTTTATCATAAAAGAACAACAACTTCTCAGCCAAGTGAGACTAGAGGGAATATACCTTTATGTAATAAAGGCCACATATGAAAAACTCACTATCAGTATTATACTCAATGGGCAGAAATTACAAATATTCCCCTTAAGACTGGCAACAAGACATGGATGTCTGCTTTCACCTCCCTTACTCAACATACTACTGGAAGTCCTAGACACAGAAATCAGGCAAGAAGAAGAAATAAAAGGCATTCAAATAGGAAAAGAGGGAGTAAAACTGTCATTATTATCATTATTTCTATTGAATTTAACATATTCAATAGAAAACCCTATAGAGTCCACCAAAAAACTGGAAATTGTAAACATCTGAATAATAGGGATGCCAGAGGAGAAGAGAAAAAAGGAAGGAATTAAAAATCTATTCGAAAAAATAATGAAAGAAAACTTCTCTAATTTGGTGAAGGAAATAGACAAACAAGTCCAGGAAGCTCAGTGAGTCTCAAACAAGTTGGACCCAAAGAGGACCACACCAAGACACATCATAATTAAAATGTTAAAGGTTAAAGATTAAGAGAGAATCTTAAAAGTAGTAAGAGAAAAGCAAAGAGTTATCTACAAAGGAATTCCCATAAGACTATCAGCTACTTTCTCAAAAGAAACTTTGAAGGCAAGACGGGACTGGCAAGAAGTATTCAATGTGGTGAAAAGCAAGGACCTACAACCAAGATTACTCTATCCAGCAAAGCTATCATTTAGAATGGAAGGGCAGATAAAGTGCTTCCCAGAGTAAGGTGAAGCTAAAGGAATTCATCACCACCAAGCCCTTACTACATGAAATGTTAAGGGGACTTATTTAAAAAGGAGAAGATCAAAACTATGAATGTTAACGAGCTCACAACTATCAATAACTGAATCTAAAAAACAAACAGAAACTAAGCAAACAACCAGAACAGGAACAGAATAATAGATATGAAGACCATATGGAGGGTTATCAGCTGGGAAGGGGAAGGGGGATAATGGGGGAAAAGATGCAGGGATTTAGAAGCATAACTGGTAGGAACAAAATAGACAGGGGGATGTTAACAATAGTATAGAAAAGGTAGAAGCCAAATAAGTTACACGCACAGCCCATGGACATGAACTAAGGTGGGAGAGATTGCTGAAGAGAAGGGGGGTACTTGGCAAAGGGTGGAAAAGGGGGGAAATTGGGACAACCGTTACAACATAATCAATAAAATATACTTAAAAATTTAAAAGAAATCTGACTTTCGACCCAGTGATTGAAACCCAAGACACGAATTCAAAAGAACATATGCATCCCTATGTTCGTTGAAGCATTATTTACAATAGTCAAGCTACGGAAGCAACCCATGTGCCCATGAATGGATGAATGGATAAAAAACTTGGTATATATACACAATGAAATATTACTTGGTCATAAAATATTGAAATTTTACCATTTGCAATACCATGGATGGCCTAGAGGGTATTACGGTTACTGTAATAAGTCAGAGAAAGACAAATGCCATATGATTTCACTTATATGTGGAATCTAAAGAACAAAATCAACAAAATTGAAACAGACTCATAAATACAGAGAAAAAACTGGTGGTTGCCAGAGGGGATGAAGGATTGGGGGATTAGGTAAAAGGGGTGATGGGACTAAGAAGCACTAATTGGTAGTTACAAAATAGTCATGGAGAAGTAAATAAAGCATAGAAAATATAGTCAATAATAATGCAAATGCTATGTATGGTGCCAGTTGGGGTACTGGAAATAGTGGGAGAACACTAAGTAAAGTATATGATTGTCATCTTGGCTGGTGTGGCTCAGTTGGTTGGAGTGTCGTCTCGTAGAATGAAAAGCTGCATGTTCAATTTCCAGTCAGGGCACATGTCTTAGTTGCAGGTTTGGTCCTTGGTAGGGTGTGTATGAGAGGCGACCAATAAATGTTTCTCTCTCACATTGATGTTTCTCTCCTCTCTTCCTCCCTCCCTTCCCCTTTCTCTTAAAATCAATAAGCATGTCCTCAAGTGAAGATTTTTTAAAAAGTATTTGATTGTCTAACCACTAAGCTGTACACTGAAACCAATACAAAATAAAATTGAAAAAATAATTAAAAAAAGAAACATATGACCTACTCACTTTTTAGTATAGCTATGGACTCTTAAATCTCTTTTATTAAATAACTTAAAACCTAAAAGAAAGAAAGAAAGAAAGGAAGAAAGAAAGAAAGAAAGAAAGAAAGAAAGAAAGAAAGAAAGAAAGAAAGAAAGAAAGAAAGGAAGGAAGGAAGGAAGAGAGAAGGCAAGAAAGAAAGGCAGAAAGAAAAAAAGAAAGAAAGAAATTCGAGTCCTAGAAGTACTGCCTCATAATAAGTGCTCAATACATGTTAATTGTTTCTATTATTGTTGATATGAAACTATTCTAACTGTTAATCAATAAAGTACAAAGAAAAAGCAATGAACTAAAAATCCCAATACCTAATAATAGTGTTAATATTGAGTTACCATTATTTTAAATATATTTCCATCTCTGTATACAAATAGAGGAATTAATTAAATTATAGGTGAATAAATAAAAATAATTTTTATAGGAATGTGATTGTAACATGCATATTACTTTTTAAAACATTTTAAAAACATAATTTTAGATTTATAAAAAAGTTATAAAGATAGTCCAGAGTTTCCATGTATCCTTCTTACCCAGGTTTCCCTAAAATTAACATTTTACATTACCACGATATATTTATTAAAACTAAGAAACTAATACTTGTGCAACACTATTAATTAAACTACTGACTTTTTCAGTTTTTCTACTGATGTCCAGGATTCCATGGTGCATTCAGTTACCATGTCTTCGCAGTCTCCTTTAGTGACAGTTTCTTCATCTTTCTTTGTTTTTCATGTCTTTGATATTATTGAAAAGTACTGGTCAGATATTTTGTAGAATTTGAATTTATCTGATGTTTTCTCATGATAAGACCAGAAAATATGAATTTTGGGGATGAATACCAAAGTGGTGAAGAATTTCTCTTACTGTATCATGTCATGGTAAAGGATATCAAAATTACTTATTATACTTGTTGCTTTATCCTCGATCACTTAGTTAAAAGGTGGTGTGTATCAGATTATATTTTACTTTTCCAACAAAAGGTATAAAACTTTATTTTATGAATTCAATAGAAGAAAATAAACAAGAAAAGTTCAAGAAACCATTGAACTTCAGATGAGTTTTTGTTTTTCATAGTGAGAGCTAGTAACTGTGGGTTTAAATTTTTTTAATTCATTTTAAGAGTGCATTTAGTAAAGTTGGGGACAGTGGAACAAGGAAGGGCTTAGGATAGAAGAAGCAACAGGGGCACCTAGAGAGGGCTGCTGTCAGTTCAGTGGGAAGTCTGAGAAAGGGGGCCTTGGAGACAGTTTCAGGGGATTAGCCTACGATGAGCTGCTGCTGCCCACTATTCCCCTGGTTGCAAGTCTGGTGGGGTACCTTTGAGGTTAGGCGATGCATGCCTGTCAGGGAAGAAGAAGGGAAAGTGAAAGACATGGGCATACTCCTGGGAGGGAGAGCATGCAAGAGAGATAGTAACTTTGAAAGTTCACCGAAAAGTAAAGAAATTATAAAATTCATTAATAATTTAGAGCCATTATTTTAAAAGCCTAGTTTTCATTTATTCAACAAATATTTATTGACGATCTACTATATTCCAAGTACCACTCTTAGTAGTGAATAAAACAGGCTAATATCCATACCCTCACAGAGGTGGCATTCTAGTTGGGAAGAGGGGTCTACTAAAAAATAAATAATAGACATAATAAATAAGTACATTATATGGTGTGTTGCAAAGTGAGAAGGTAAGAAATACAATGGGAAAGTTGGAGCAGGCTAAAGGCACTCAGGAGTGGGAGTTGGGGAACATGTTGCTGTTTCAAACAGTGAGGTCAGAATATGCTGTACAACTAGGGAAGAAGACTAGGCAAAAACAACCAGTGCAAAGGTCCTGAGGCAAGTACAGTATGATAATTTTACTGTCAACTTGGCTTGGCCACAGTGTCTAGCTATTAATCAAACATTGTTCTGGGTGTTTCTGTAAGAGTATTTTTAAATGTTAAGTTAACATTTAAATCCATGGACTTTGAGTAAAGAAGTGTTGTCCATAGTACAGATGGGTCTCATCCAATCAGTTGAAGGGCTAACTAGAACAAATAGACTTACTTCTCCCAAGCAGGAGGGGTAAAAATCCTAAATTTTTAGTAAAGTTTTCCCAAAGTTTGACTGATCATAATCAGTCAAGAATTTGTTACTTGTGTAACCTATTTGAAATACATAATATTGTGCCCTGGGAGGTGTGGCTCAGTTGGTTGGAGCGTCATCCTGCAGCCCAAGGGTTGTGGGTTTGATTCCCAATCAGGGCACATACCTAGGTTTCAGGTTCCATCATCAATCCCTGATCCCTGGTCCAGGTGCATAGGAGAGGCAACCATTTGATACTTCTCTCACATCAATATTTCTCTCTCTCCCTTCCTTTCTCTCTAGAAGCAATGGGGGAAAAATGTCCTTGGGTGAGGACAAAAATAAGAAATGTATATTATCATATATTATAAGCTTTATTACTTTTTTATTTTGTTTTAAAATTATTTAAGAAACTTCATTCCTTTTCAGGCTGAATAATATTCCATTATATGTATGTACCACATTTTGTTTATCCATTCATCTGTTGATGGACACTTAAGTTGCTTCCACCTTTTGGCTATGGTGATTAATTCTGTGATAACTTAGGCACTGTTTGAGTCTCTATTTCCAATTCCTTTGGGTATACACCTAAGAGTGGAATCACCGGGTCACATAGTAGTTCTATGTTTAACTTTCTGAGGAATTAACAAACCACTTTCACAGCAGCTCCACCACGTACAGTCCCATCAGGAAAGCATGAAGATTCCATTTTCTTAACATCTCAACAATATTTGTATTTTCCATTGTATTATTACCATTGTAGTAGGGGTGAAATTGTATCTCATTGTGGTTTTGAATTGCATTTCCCTAATGACAAATGATGTTGAGCATGTTTTTATGTACTTATTGGCAATTTGTATATCTTCTTTTGAGAGTGTTTTATTCAGTTCTTCTGCTTTTTAATTGGGTTGTTTGACTTATTGATGTTGAGTTGTAGTAGTCCTTTACATATTCAGTATATTAAACTCATCAAATATGATGCACAAATATTTGCTCCCATTGTGTAAATTGACTCTATACTCTCTTTGATGAGTATAAAGGTTTTTAATTTTAATGCAGTCCAATTGATCTTTTTTTCCTTTTGTTTCTTGTATTTTTGGTGTCATATCTAAGAATTTATTGCTATATCCAAGGTCATGACCCTTTTCCCATATTCATTCTTTTAAGAGTTTTAGGGTTTGCCCTGGCCTCTGTGGCTCAGTTGGTTGGAATGTTGTCCCTTAAAACCAAAACGTTGTGGGTTCAATTTACAGTCTAAGCTTTATTTCTATATGTACCTGTCGTTATTCCCCGAATGACTGAGACTCATAAGAGCAAGTGTTACAAATTACATCTTGAATCTTTTTGCATTCTCCTCATTTCAATTACGTAATCAAGAACTGGGAAGAACACAGATAAATCAAATTATAGATTTTAGTTAATAGGTGTTCAACTTGTTGTTACATTGACATAAAAAGAGAAAAATAAATGAATAATTCACTGTTTTGGTTATCAGATTTCTAATATTAATGTCTATCTCAATCTTAGAATCTTGGATTTTATTTTTTACCTACTTGTGTTATTACAGAGGGATAAAAAATGAAAATTAATCTTAACAGACAAAATCAGAAAACAAATAAATTGCTAAATTTGTTTTCATTGAATTTGTTGGGGTGACATTGATTAATAAAATTTTATAGGTTTCAGGCATACAATTCTATAGGACATCATCTGTATTTTGTATTGTGTGTTCGCCATCCCAAGTAATTTATTCCCCCTTTGCCCTTTTCTACCTCCCACACCCTTATTTTCCTCTAGTGATCACCGGACTGTTGGTGGTGGTTATGAGTTTTGTGTTTTTTTTCTTAATCCCTTCAGCTTTTTCATCCAACCCTCCAACCCCCCTCTCCTCTGACAGTTGTCAGTCTGTTTTCCGTATCTATGAGTCTGTTTCTATTTTGTCTATTAGTTTATCTTTTTCCTTAGATTACACATATAAGTAAAATCATATGGTACTTGTCTTTCTCTGACTGGCTTATTTCACTTAGCATAACACTCTGAGTCCATTTCAAATCTTGGCAACTGTACACAACACTGCAATGAACATGGGGGTGCATATGTTTTTTTGAATTAGTGTTTTGGGTTTCTTTGGATATATTTCTAGAAGTGATATTGCTGGATCATGAGGCAGTTCCATTTTTTATTTTTTTTGAGGTAACTCCATACTATTTTCCACAACGGCTGCACCAATCTGTATTTTCACTAATAGTGCATGAGGGTTCCCCTTTCTCCACATCATCACCTTGACCTTGTTGTTTGTTGATTTGTTAATGGTAGCCATTCTGACTGGTGTGAGGTGATATCTCATTGTGGCTTTAATTTGCATTTCTCTAATGACTAGTGATGTTAAGCATCTTTTCATATGTGTATTGGTCATTTGTATATCTTCTGGAGAAATATCTATTCACATCCTTTGCCCATTTTTTAATTCGATCTTTTTTTTGGTGTTGAATTTTATAGTTCTGTATCAATTTGGGGTATTAACTTCTTATGAGATGTATCATTGGTGACTATATTCTCCCATTCAGTGGGTTGTCTTTTCATTTTGTTGATGGTTTCTTTTGCTGTGTAAAACCTTTTTAGTTTGAAGTAGTTCCATTTATTTTTTTTTCTTTCGTTTCCCTTGCCTAAAGAGGTATATCAGAAAAATATTACTATGAGAAATGTCTGGGATTATACTACCTATGTATTCTTCTAGGATGTTTATTGTTTCAAGTCTAACATTTAAGTCTTTAATCCATTTTCAGTTTATTCTGTGTATGGTGGTAAGAAGGTGGTCTAGTTTCATTTTTTCTGCACATCTATCTGTCCAGTTTTCCCAGCACCATTGATTGAATAGACTGTTCTTACCCCATCTTATGTTCTTGCTTCTTTGTCAAACATCAAGCAACCATAAAGATGTGGGGTTGATTTCTGGGCTCTCTAGTCTGCTCCATCAATCTATATGTCTGTTTTTATGCCAGTATCATGCTGTTTTTATTTTTTCATTGATATACCATTTTATTTGTAGTTCACTCCTCTCAAATTGTTCTTTTATTTTTATTTTTTTAAAAAAGATTTTGTTTATTCATTTTTAGAGAGAGGGAAAGGGAGGAAGGAAGGAAGGGAGAGAAACACCCATGTGTATTTACCTCTTGCAGGCTCCCAACTGGGGACCCAGCCCACAACCCAGGCATGTGCCCTGACTGGGAATTAAACTGGTGACCCTTTGGTTCACCAGTCGGCGCTCAATCCATTGAGCCACACCAGTCAGGGCCTGTTTTTCTCTCTTTTTTTAAAATTGTTCTTCTAACATTATCATTTATCCCTCCTATACCCTCTTCAACTCTCACCCCACCCCCAGAATCACCACATTGTTGTCCATGTCCATTAGTTTTTTCTCTTTTTTCTTTTTTGCTTAATTCCTCCCCTTACACCGTACCTCCCACAGCTGTTGGCCTGCTCTCTATCTATGAGTCTGTCTCTATTTTGCTGGTTAGTTCAGTTTGTTCATTAGATTCCACATATGAATGAAGTCATATGATAATTATCTTTCTCTGATGGGCTTATTTCACTTAGCATAATGTTCTCCATGTTCATCCATTCTGTCACAAAGGATAAAATTTTCTTCTTTTTATGGCCGAGTAGTGTTACATTGTGTAAATATATGATAGCTGTTTTATCCACTCATCTAGTGATGGACACTCCCCTAGACCAACTGCTTCCAAAAATTGGCAATTGTAAATAACATCACACTGGACACAGGGGTGCATATAATCTTTCAAATTAGTGTTTCGGTTTTCTTCATATTAATTCCCAGATGGCTTTGTAGTGTAGTTTGCTATGAGGTAGCATGACTCTCCAACTTGGTTCTTTCTTAAGATTGCTGTGGCTATTCAGGGTCTTTGTTCTAGTTCTGTGAAATACATCATTGGTATCTTGATAAGAACTATGTTGAATCTCTAGATTACTTTGGGTACTATGGACATTTTTTAATGATGTTAATTATTCTTACCCAGAAACACAGTATATATTTCCACTTATTTGTAGCTTCTTCAATTTTTTCTTCAGTGCCTTATCATTTTACATCTTAGTTACATTTATTCCTAGGCATTTTTTTTGATGCAATTGTAAATGGAATTGTTTCCTTAGTTTCCCTTTCTGATAGTTCATTATTGGTGTATAAAAATACAACTAATTTTTGGATATTTATTTTGTATCCTACCACTTTAGTGAATTTATTTATCTGTTTTAATAGTTTTTGGAGAAATTTTTAGGGTTGTGCATATACTATATTATGTCATCCACTAAACTGGTATATTTGAATACATCTTTTGAAAGTAAATTTTTAAACATGAATTTTTCTCCATAAGACTTTGGAAGTAGAACTATTTTTTCAAGTAAAGGAAAGTGATAAGAGATCTATAATCAGGATCAACAAAAGTTTTCTATAAAGGGCTAAATAATGAATATTTTTGGCTTAGGGGGCCATAATTACTCAACTCTGTTCTTGCAATGTGAAAGCAGCTATAGATAATACATAAAGAAATAAGCATGGCTGTGTTCCAAACTTTAATTATGGACATCGAAACTTGGATTTCATGGAATTTTCATGTGTCATGAAATATTATTCTTTGACTTTTTTGACTGCTAAATAATGTAAAATTCTTTCTTAGATCGTGAGCCCTACAAAAAGGAGGTGGGCTGGATTTGGCCCTAGGGTTGTGGTTTGTCAACTCCTGGTATAAACATTTATTGTTTAAGTCTTATTTCTAGCAAGAAAGTTTAGAATAATTGTTCACAAAAAAGATACTGTCCCTGATAAGACATAATAAGGAAATTTTAAATTATATCAACAAAAAGAGGGAGTAAAATAAAAATGAGTAAATAGGGGAGAAAAATGAAACTTTTGAGATATTTACAGTCACTATAATAGTCTCTGGAAAAATTGTGTTTGGGCAAGTGTATTTACATTTTCACTTGCACCCTGCTTGGTGGCCCCGTCGCAGCTGCCGCCCTGCAAGATGATTGGGGTCTTGCTTCTGTTTATCCTCCTCCCCCTTCTGTACATTGCTGCACCCCAAATCAGGAAAATGCTACCCAGCGGGGTGTGTACATCAACTGTCCAGCTTTCCGGGAAGGTGGCTGTGGTCAGTGATGCCAACACAGGCATCGGGAAGGAGACAGTCAAGGAGCTGGCTCAAAGAGGAGCCCGTGTATACATAGCTTGCCTGGATGTGCAAAAGGGGGAGTTGGTGGCCAGAGAGATCCAGGCCATGACAGGGAACCAACAGGTGTTGGTGCAGAAACTGGACTTGGCTGATACTAAATCTATTCAAGCTTTTGCTAAGGGCTTCCTAGAAGAGGAAAAGCATCTCCATATTTTGATCAACAACGCAGGAGGGATGATGTGTCCCTACTCTAAGACAGCAGATGGCTTTGAGATGCATATAGGAGTCAACCACTTGGGTCACTTCCTCTTGACCCATCTGCTGCTAGAGGAGCTGAAGGAATCAGCCCCATCAATGGTAGCGAATGTGTCTTCCTTAGCACATCACCTGGAAAGGATCCATTTCCATAATCTTCATGGCGAGAAATTCTACAGTGCAGGTCTGGTCTACTGTCATAGCAAGTTAGCCAACATTCTCTTCACCAAGGAACTGGCCCAGAGGCTAAAAGGCTCTGGTGTTAGGAAGTATTCTGTACACTCTGGCACAGTCAATTCTGAATTGATTTGGCACTCATCTTTCATGAGATGAATGTGGCGGCTTTTCTCCTTCTTCATCAAGACCCCTCAGAAGGGAGCCCAGACCAGCTTGTACTGTGCCTTAACAGAAGGTCTTGAGATTCTCAATGGGAATCATTTCAGTTCTAGAGGACAGAAGTTCAAGATCAAGGTGCTGGCAGGGTTGGTTTCTGTGACTGCCATGTGACATCAGTCTCTGCCCAGGCTCGTAATGAGACAATAGCAAGGCGGCTCTGGGATGTCAGCTGTGACTTGTTGGACATCCCTATGGATTGACAGGTGGTGGCAGTTGGACCCAAGAGAAGCGAGCAGCAGACTACTCAGTACTCCCTGTGGATATGATTCTCCTTCAGAATGGCCAAAACCTTGAGCACAACGAGAGCAAACCTTCCAGCCTTGCCAACTTGATATCTGATAAAAGCCCAGCATACATTGCCAAATTCATCAAAACGCCTTGCATTTGTCCAGATTTACTTTGCTCCTGTTAATGCCAGTTACTAGAGATACCATAGTATAAGTACACCCTCATGACCTGCAAGCTCATATTTTCCTTCTGAAACCTACTACTTGGGAGAACCTAAGCTATGGCAGAGTTGATTGGTGGCGGTTTGGACTAGTCTGGACCCTCTTTGTCCACAGTGTAGTTCCTCCCAACCTACCAAGCTTCACTGCAGAGGGCCACACTGCAGCCTCAGCTGAACTTTAGGAGTCACAGTGTCTTAGCTCAAGAGCAGGGCTTGTCCCTCATCTCTTAATAAAACCGTCATGGTGCCAGCATCTGGATTCTTTGAGGAAATTTAACTGAATCTGGATTGTGGCATGGCTCTCTCTGACAGCTTAAAGCCCCTGCTGTTAAGACACTTTCCCATACCGAGACCATGGAAAAACTTCCTTTTATAAGAAGTTAGTGGGTTCTGGAGGATGGCAGAAAAAGGGGGAAGGAAAACATAAAAATCAAGTTTAAATTTTCATTTTCCTGCTATCTCTTCCTATTAGCAAGGAGGTATTGAAAGGAGCCGTTTGAGAAGGTAGGTCTCCTGCCCTCACTTAATAAGCTCAGACCCATGGGGGCCTCTTTTTGTGCCTTAGCTTCTCCTAGGAAACCAGAAGATGGGAAAGGCTATTTGGAGATTGTACTGAGTATATGTGTTCCTGTGTATTTTTTGCAGTTGGGAGTATTTTCCCAAAATTCAAAATGGCCATAAAAAAACAGTATCAAATGATCAGAGATGGAGTAAGCCAGTGTCATGCAGTCTTTGATACAAATGGGTAGAGCTGCAAGGGGGAGCAGACTGTGTATGTTGATAACTACCCACCAACAAGCACATGGGTAGCAGGAAAGAAGTTCAGAAAAGAGAATAAGCCTAGAAGATAATGAAGGGACTAGTTAAAAATTTAAAAAGATAAAAAAGTAATATCCAGCTATTGAAGAATTAAGCGTGAGCACCTGAGTTAGAAAGACTGGTGAGGGCTGTCTTAAGCACCAGTCCACTAATGTGGCAGAAAAAAACCCCAAACCAAACAAAAAACACCCCTCATTTTTTTATTCAGAAAAATTATCTTAAGAACTGATATTGGTAGTTATAGTCAATTTAATAATCTTTTAGGGCATTTTCTTACATTATCTCGACAAGATTAAAATGTCAATTTGCTTTAAATGTGTGTATATATATACACACATTTTATTTGGAGAGCTTTTATCAAAAGTAGTGTTGCCAAAGGAAGTCTGAGGAATTGGTAATGTTTCCATCATTTGTTTACAGTATAAAGAGATTGTGACTTTTGGGGGGCTAACAATTATATATTCACTTTGGTGGAGAAAAGTTATAGGACCACAGTCTTCTTATATTTTGAAATTAATAATATTTTGTTGAACTTGTTTTGACCATTAAACTATATGTTTAGAAATGGTTATTTTATGAAAAAAATGGAAAACTTTGTAATAGTTCAGTGGAATAATTGAATTAATATTTTACTTAATTTATATTGAACTGTCAATGACAAATACAATTTTTTGATTATCAAAAAAAAATTTTTTTTTCACTTCCAAATAAATTTTCTATTTGATGACATGTGAGGTTAGCAGTGGGCAAATATGTTTTTAGGGAGTTCATGCCTGAAGGTGCTAAGTCAACTTCTGTTTTAGATATAAATCAGCTAGCTGCTTTTACTCTGGAAAAGTAAGCCCAAGCTTCTTTAGAGTCAGATCCTTACAGCTTCACTGGGGGGGTCAGGGAACCTACTCAGGCTTTGGGGAGGAGCACAGGGACTCCTCTTACCTACCCTACCTCTCTACTTCCTCCTTCAACTGCTCCTGGGGCAGCTAATTATTCTAGGGAACTGGAATGAGGGAAATAACCGACTCTTCCTGGCCTCTTCCAAATCTTTTATCTGGGGTCTGGATATTTGCTCTGGAAACTTAAAATCCAGAATTTGACTCTCATTTTTATGTTCTGAAGTGCCAGCTTTTCATGTATATATAAATGTAGAATGTTCTTGGTCTTCTGGGGAAAGGACATGGAGTGTAAGAAGAGAAAAGTAAGATCAAGTATCTCAAAATATTATCTTGTCACATATTTCTTGCATATTTGAATTTATGGACTAAAATGGTACTTAGGCACATTTCCTAATTATTACTTTCCCTGAGGATGTCTTTCTTGAATAACTCTTCTCTGCATGCTCTCCTTTGACAATCCCATTCACTCTTTGGTGGCCTGCAAATCATTTCTCCAGTGTTTGACTTTGGACAGTTATAAACACTGACTTTTGGTTATAGGCCATGATGGCCCACAAACACTCCTGATTCAATGTGACCAAGACTGAACTAAGATCATTATCCACAAACCTTTTTCTTAGTGTTCAAACTTAGTTGATGACATCATCATTTTGCCCAATCACTCAAATTGGAACAATGACTTCATTCTTAATTTTTTCTCAAATCCAATATCAAATCTATCTTTGAGACTATTGATTTTATCTCCAAAATATTTCCCTTCAGTCATTATCCTTGTTTATATCCTTATCATCTCATGTCTAGTTTTTACTGCAATAGCCTTCTAGCTATGTCTCTATTTCTGGTCTTGCTCTTTTGAATCAGTTCTCCACATTGCAGTTGAAGTGACCTTTCTAAAACACAAAGCCCTGTCTCCTCCAGTTTTTACCACTTCCTTAAGTTTAAGCAGTTGGGTGTTTATCTAATGCATTTGCTGTCTGATCTATCTTTCCAGGTCATGTGAGACACTGGCCCCACTGGGACCTCTGGGAAAAGTTTGAAGCCCATATAAGAGTGAAACTGGAAACACAGAAGCTCCAAACAGTGGGAAGAAAGCAGAGAAATCAAGGTGAGAGGGGTCTTTTGCCTGGCAACAAGAGAGATGACCCTGTAGATGTGAGAGACAAAGCTGGGACGAATCCCTATGAGGCAACAAGATCTGGGGGAGTGAGATATTCACCCAGTGTAACTAGAAGTCCCAAGGGAGCAGAGAGGCTAACAGAGGTGCCATGGAATTGTTGAAAGTTGAAACCTTTCCTCATGCAGTTCCTTCTGTCTGATTTCTAGTCTTCATTTAAGACTCCTATGAGACAATGCGTCTTGTGGAAACCTTGTTTGGCTCTCCTGTCTATGAGCTGCTGTCTTCCCCTACTCCTGTATATTGTAAGTGCTTCTACCTCTATATTGGTCTGTGCTTATACCTGTGTAGCCATTGCCTCTTCAGTTCAAATGATCAGTTGATTGTCTGTCTTCCTACCCTGGACTAAGGAACAACTCAAGGGCAGGGACTGAGTCTTATTTGTACAAATTTTAAACCCCAGTGCCAAATACAGTGTCTGAGAATTATTTGGAACTCCAGTATTTGTGGACCTTAAATTTCATCACTTCCAGAATCTTCACTTTGTTCTCTCTCTCTCTCCAACCCCGGTTTCTCTCCCTCCACCTCCCCAACCCCACTTTTCCTTCCACTCCTCTTCATCAAGTTCTCAGAGATCTCTAATTCTTTGCTTCTTCCTTTAAAAACAAGTTTGTAACCCTGTTGGGGAGAAGGGGAATTCCTCCCTTTTTACTCTTCTTCAGTTCTCATGGATGGACTCATAATAAAATCGACAGAAGACTAGATTAACTGGAGAAAAAAACCAATTTAATACGTGCACCTGGGAAAATCACAATATGATGCTCAGATCATAAAATGAGGCTCAAAGAAATGATTACGCCAGGTATCTTTTAAATACTTTTTAGACAGAGATTGTGAGAAATTGACAAGACAAAGAAAATTAGTGTTCATTAGAAAGGAATCTAAGCAGGGTTGGAGTATTTATTAGTGAGGAAACTGAACAAATTTGAGCTTGGGTAGTAAGTTAATAAAGATGTTACTAAGCTTGTTTATACAAGCTTTCTACTCTAGATTCTCTTAATTCCTGTTGCCTCTCACCCCTCAGGAACAGGGTGGGCACCTATCATGTGAAAATTTTATCTCCAGCTTTTAGGGGGCCAAAGAGATCAGGGTTTCCTTCTTGCATGGGCAATTCCTTAAGTAACTTTAATTCAGAATAATTCATATGCCACTGTGGGATATCTTGAGGTGGTTTGTCCTTGGCCCCTGCACTCTTCATCTAGCTTCAGTGTCTAATCCAGCCTCAACCTCTTGGTACATTATTTTAACTACCCTTTTGCCATCACACCCTCTCTCTCCCTTGCCTTTCTATCACTTTCATCCTGTAAATCATCAATATCAGATCAATTCAGCCATCCTCTTCCTTGTGTCTACAATAGGGAACTTCCTTTTATAAATAATGTCATGGTTAATATATAAAACACAAGCATAAATTGTTCTTTGTTCTTTTGGTTGGAATAGTCCATTCTAATTTTATTTTATTTAAGTAAGCTATGCTCTTTGCATTTCTGGAGCTTCAAGTTTGCATACCTTATCATACAGTGTGTACAATGTGCTCTTTGTAACAACAGAGCTATAAGATGCTTGGACAAAAATGGTTCTGAGACCAAGTAGGGTTGCAGTCTGAGGTGATAAACACAGATGACTGTTTCAGCTCTCCCTTCCAGGGAGTGTTGGCTTATCCCTTTGTGATTTCACTTCCCTCCAGGTCTCACTGGCCGCAGTTCTCTCCATTTCCTTGCTCTTAACCAGGCCCCTGGCCCACCTTCACACATCCTCTACTATGGTATCATTTTGAAGCTCAGTGGAAAATCTGTTAGCTTTCAACTTAACATCAAGGCCACCTACAGGCCTCACTATTACCTCCTAGAACTAAGGGATAACATATATTAAGGCAGAGTCAATTTTTTGTATAGAAGGTAGAAGATGTTTATAAATTTTGAAATTGTAATTTTTTTCAGTCTCCAGAAGACACTATATTATGGAAGAAATCACATTATAAATAGACCTTTAGTTCTTAAGAATAAAACAACTTTTGTTGATGTGATCATAAGTTGTTAAAAGGTCATCTGAAAAGAAATCTAACTACATATTTTAAGAGCTTTGAAAATATTCATATCAATTTGTGCAATAATATTCCTTAGGAACTTTTCACAAGAACATAAGGCAAAATGCAGACATAGTTTAATATACAAACCTCTTCACTGGGATGCTATTTTTAGTCTAATAAAATCAGCAACAATCAAAATGTACTTGGGTAACTAATTTTTCATACTTCTATATAATGTAATTTATGTACCATTAAAATTAAGTTTAAAAAGGAAACTTTAATGAAAGTACTTAAGTAAAAAAAATCAGAATACAAAACTCACATATTTTATAAAACTCAATTAGCATTAGCATAACAAAAAAATTAAAGAAATTTGTCAGAATTTGTTAGTAGTTAAGCTATCATTATGGACATGATAAAATCATGGATACTTTGCCCCTTCTTCATCTTTCTATGTTCTTTTTTATAATCAGAAAAACAAAATAAAATAAAAACATAAAACCAAAGAATAGTAAGTAATTACAGTTGCAGTAGCTCGGATGCACACAGACTGGTTATCTTATCTACAACTAACCTTGTCATTGTCCTCAGGCCCCACTCACAAGTTAGTAGATGAGCCAATTCCACTAAATGGCTGATCCTGTTCAAACTTATTCTAGTTCTATAATTAAACATTCATTAAGCTTTCCTTTGACTAAAAAGACTCAGTCTTTCAAAAGCCTCCCTAAAATTATAGGTAAGGAGAGTGGCTTTCATGACCTTCTAGTTGTAGTGAGTGAAGTTTTTAGGCTTGATGTTCTCTGCCCAGTCGTGCTGATCTTCCAGACGGGAGTCCTTGGGCGGTTTACCTATGGTTTACTCTTTAGACTCAGCCTTCTCCTGGAGACTACTGGTTTCCCCCCCACTTGTTTATTTGATATCCTCTCAGTTCTTACCTGCTGGAGACATTTGGGTTTTCAAATCATAAGCCAGGCCCTGACTCACCTTATCTCTAGCCTGTTGTGGGATCACCTCTCTAATTATGGAGGACCCCATGACAGGTTCACTGGTCACCCCCAAACTGAGGGAGGCTCAAGGGTGTCAATGAGATGTTCCCTCTATCTGTCCATAACCCTCTGCCTTCTTTACCATAGTGGATTGGCCCAAGTTGATAAGAAACTCTCTGCACAGAGATTTCACAGAAATAAGACTGGATAGCAGAAAATAGGGCTCATTCTGTCCTTGGGTTTGAGTTTTGTATTAGTCAGAGTTCTCCAGAGAAACAGAACCAATAGGATACATAGAGATATATTAAAAGAGATTTTCTAAGAGGGATTGGCTCATGCGATTATGGAGGCTAAGCAGTTTGACTGACTGCAAGCTGCAGGCCCAGGAAAGCCAGTGGTATAATTCTAGTCCAAACCTGAAGGCTTGACAGCTGGGGGGAAGATGGTAGATGTCACAGTTGGAGTCCAAAGGCCTGAGGACTAGAAATGATGATTTCCAAGGGCAACCAAAGACACATGTCCCAGCTCAAGCAGAGAGTCAATTTGCCTTTTCTCTGTCCTTTAGTTCTATTCGGCACTCAACAGATTAGATGATACCCACTTGCATCGAAGAGAGAGATCTTCCTTGCTCAATATACTGACTCAGAAGCTAATTTCTTCTAGAAATATCCTCACAGACACATTAAAAATAATATTTTACCAGTTCTCTGGGCATCCCTCAGCCCAGCCAGGTTGACAGATAAAATTAATCATTACAGCTTTATCTAAAGTTTAACAATGAAAGAAGGAAAATTTGGACACACATATATCTCTTTTACTTGCTTCTTTAATTGCATTGTGAGAGGTTACATATAATTGCAAATGATTTGAAATTTATTGTCATTAGCTTTTTGACTAGTTTGTACTTAATATCTGAAAGCATTTTCTCTGTGCTTGAAAAGGATGAGTATTGTTCAATTGTTGTATGGCATGTTCTATACATATGTTTAAATTAAACTTCTCAGTTTGTGTTGTTCAAATCTATGTACTTACTAATGTTTCTATTTGATATATAAATTACTGAGAGAGTTATGTTACAAGTTTCCCATTTTGCTCATGGATTTATCAAATTTTCACTTCATGCATTTTGAGACTGTTAGGACTAGGTACTACAAGTTTATAATTGTCACATTTTCTAAGAACTGGCCACTGAAATGGCCATTGAAATGGAAGCCAATAGTCACAAAATTTCCCATTTTGCTTATGTCTTTAGTCAAGTATGATACTCCCAAGAGTGGATAAAGATCAGCTTACTTTAGTGTTGCATTTCATTTTATACTTACTTAAAGGAAAATGCTTTGTGATATTTTGCTTATTCATGGAAATTTCCAAGTTATATTTAATTTAAAATTATTTGGGACAATCATTTTTAGTGGGTACTTTCATCATGATGACACTAATAGCAAAAACAGAGATCCTAATGCTATTGAGAATGTTTGGGCCTCATACAGGCCCCCAGTTGTCAAGCACTCTACTACCTTTCATTAGCTTTGCAAGCAGCACAGCTTGGGTACTTACACACTGTCATAGAAACATGAGATATGGCAAACTATGCATTGAATAAGTGAATCTCAACTAAGTCAAGATTTAGTTATGAGCATAATAATAAAAGTAGGTTAAGCCAGAAGACTCTTCTCTTCACCTATAGGTTTTTACATGGATTTAAGGAAACAAGGATAGATTCCTAATCATGACTGTTATCTCTGCTTATTAAAATATAATAATTAAACCAATACAAATGCAATAAAACTTCACAATGCATTCATACTTCTTTACATTGAATAAATAACTGCTTTATGCAGAAATTATAAGAAATCTTCAATGAACAAATTTACTGTGCTCTTATTCCATTTATTTTCTTTATTTTTATTGCTGACACTATGGCAGATGTCCCTATCTTCCCCCACTTTGCCACGTACTCCCTGCACCTCCTTCCCTCTGGCCATCACCAACCACATTGTTGTCTGTGTCCGTAGATTATACAGTAGTCCCTCTCTATATCACGGTTCACTTATCGTGGCCTCACTGTATCATGGGATTTTTAAAAATATTATATTTAACACGGGAGGAGACAGATACCGTGTCACTCCCGAGTCGGACTGCACAGCCATTCTCGGCGGTGCAGATAGACTCTTAAGAAGCTACACCATCGTCTCTCGAGACGGACGGCTGCCGCCGCTGCCGCCGCCGCCGACGATACTTAATTATTTATCGCAGATTTTTTGCTATATCGTGGGATTTTGTGGTACCCTATATGTATGTTGTTAAAGTTACATAGGGTTAAGAGTGTAGAATATGTTTAAGAACCTAAGTAGTGTTCATAAAAGTGTGGAAAAGGTTAATAAGGGAGTGGGAAAAGTTAATAAGGGACTGGGAATTGTTTATAAGTGTGTGGGAAGGATTTATGAAGCCTTAAATATATATATATATAAATACTAAAATAAATGTAAGGTTCCTACTTCGTGGATTTTCACCTATCGCGGGGGGGGGGGTTCTAGAATGTAATATCTGCGATAAGTGAGGGAATACTGTACAAACATGTCCTTTAGCTAATCCCTTCTCTTTCTTTCATTCAGTCCCCCCGCCCCTCTGACAGCTCTCAGTCTGTTCCATATATCTATGCTGAACCATTGATTCTGCTTATTCATTTGCTGCTTTCAAAATTTCAGTAATTATTTTTTGCAACACATGTGGATACTACATCATACTTTGGTGTTTATCTGCTTTAAAAAAATAAAGTTTCCTGATGATTTGGAAAAAAATATGTATCTTTTAGTATTGAGAGATACTAAGAGAAAATGAGTGGTTGGTCAAGGAACTTTGAATAATGTTTAGAAAGAATAAGAAATACAAGGAAAAAAATAGAAATTATAAGACCTTATTAGAATGTCAAATGATTGTCAAGATAATTCACCTTGACTGACTGTACAAATTCAGTGCAGTGTGTTTTAGATAAAAGAATATATGGAGAGAATCTAGTATACAAGGTCAAGAAGCTAGAAAATGGAAAACCAATTAAATTGTAAACCATTACAAGAATACCCAAGGGATAATTTGATCGTTGTGCTTTATGTTAGAGAGTATCATAATCACCCAAAAGTTAAATACCATGAATACAATGCTTGGAAAAAGCCCAGTTGAATATTTATAGGCACGTCCTGCATACTTCATTAACAATAAAATATGCATAGCTGTGTAATGGCCTCCAGTAGTAAATATCTGCTTAAAAACAAAATGTCTCCAAAACCATTTCTTCCTTTGCTACTGTATAGTTTCCTTCAATGACTGCAGAGTTGCTAATGATCTTAAGCCATTAAATTCGAGATGTAATTTGACCATATTTAAATTTCTAATACAGCATTAACTCCCATATTTCTTGCTATTTGCTGAAGATCTTTTTATTCCATGCTAATTGCTGTTGCTGATAAAATTTTGAAATCGTCTTGTTTCCAGATCAAGATGGTAGGTGCTGGCTTCCAAACAAATTGGCTTTTTTCTACCATGAATGATCTGTGTTTGTATTTGTGCTGAAGGAGTCTTTACTAGCTAAATGGCCTAGCAGAAACACTGCACATGTATAGATGCCCAAGCAAGAAATGCTTTCAGTTTGCTCACTGTTTTTTTGTTTGTTTGTTTGTTTTGTTTTTGCTATTCTAAATATATATTACTCCAAATATTTTAATAATTTATGAAGGTATGATTAGATACTCATATTTTTCACTAGACAACTAAAATGTGAGAATATTAAATCATCATAAATCTACACCCATTCAGCTACTAAATTTGGTGTTAGTTCTAAGTATAGGAGGTTCCACAGTGACATTTAATGTATTACATTACCAATTTACTAAAGATACTACCTTTAATTTAGCAAGAAATTATGTCCAAAAGTCCATTAGTAAATCAATTGTTTACAAAGTTAAATATATTTACATGGAAATGTTTTATATTGTGTCTAGATTCCCTGCAAAATCTTCAAGAGTCTTTTCATTTCATATTATAATCTTTTAATATAACTAGTTAACAGCAATATTAACAGAGATGTCTTCTGTCACCTTCCTAATCTAAATTTCCCTGGAGTTTTTAGCTAACATGGTAAGGAAATCAGGAAGGAACTATGAAAGGCAGAAAGGTACACAGGAAAGAAAAAGATTCAGGACTATAAAGGAAAAAACAAAATTATTGCTGTTAACATGTAAAATCTTCCAAGAAAATCTACAAACTTTTAGAACTAGAAAGAGTATTCAGCAGGGTTACTGGACACAAGATCAACATATACAAATCAAACAAGAAAAATGGTCCTCATAACTGAATAAACCTTGTGAGGTATCTTATAATGAGGTATAGAGCGCAGTAATTAAAAGAGTTTTGAAAATGTTTGTGTTTATCACAGATATAAGACTTGTATCACAGAATAACAACATCAACATTCAGAGGATAAGACAGTAGTAACAACAGCAACAGTGGTGACAGCAACTAACTGTTATGACCGAAGCACATGCTAAGAGGCTTTAAGCATTATCTCCTTTAATCCTCACAAATCCTCCAGGTATTTGAACCTGATTCCCATTTTACATATGAGGAAAACTGAGGTTTAGAGTGGTGAACTCATTCTTTTAATTACATGGCCAATATAAACTTAAGCTTGCCTTACCTCTCGATGAAGTATACAATGCAGTGATTGGAACAGTGGACTCTGGAGCTAGATTAGGCATGGGGTCTGGACTTCAGCTCTGCTATTTACCAGTCAGGCTTTGGTAGCTATTGGCTTTCTAAATTGGACATATTAGCTCGGTTCCAACCATAAATGTTTGGCTTTATGCTGAAGCCAGTCTTACTAAAATGATCTTGTGTTACATTGCTTTTCGTTGTTTCATCCTTAAATAAATTTGTCTCTAGCTTGATAAGTTCGAGAATTTTATATTTTAGTTTCTGAGGTGCTCCCTATCTCTGCATCTATATGTCGTCGATAGCTATCTGGAATTATTTTTGTTTGCCTTTCCACATAAAGCATTTCTGGTTCATCTTCAACATCTTATGTTTCATCGTATATATTATAAATAAAGATTATAATACAAAGTTACCTGTTTTACTTTTAATACTGTCATCCACATTTCTCTTGTTTACATCTTTCAAGTAGGATAAGATTTATTCTTCACTATTGACTTTCACTTTTTTCCTCATATTCCAGGTCTTTGACCCCTTCTGTGTTCACTGGCCTTCAAGTACAAGCACTATTAGTTTAATCCACCTGTTATGTGTAACTATTTCAAAGACCCCATATTTGATTAGATGTTTAAGTGGGGTGAATCAAGATGTTAACATTAATAATTAAAACTATCATTTATGTAGCTTTGATATTTGTTGTTGGTAAAAATGTGTTGCATCAGGACCCATAGACTGTGAGGTGCTTACACAGCTGTGTCCAAGCTGTGAGGCTGTCAGTGAAGATTTTTCAACTGTAATTCCTTTTCTCAGTGTTCCTCCTCCTTCCAGGAGAGCATTCCCAGAGGAGAGATATCTGAGAAGTAAAGAGAAGAGGGGCATAGGTAGGATAAAGGAAGTAAGGAGGAAGCTGAGTTTGTAGGCTTCTTGTTGTTTGTAAACTCTATTGTATCATTTTATGATGTGGGGAGATTCGAACTCGGTTTCTCGGCTGCCTTGGCTCCATGGAAGGCCCTAAGGTAGCCTGCAGGGCAAGGGGATCAACTATTCATGGAAACATCAGCTTTCTATTCCTTTTGTATTTCTAATCTTATAGAAGGAAAGTTTATACCTTTTCATGTTACCCTCATCTCTCAAAAAAAAAAAACCAAAAAAAAACCAAAAAAAAAAAAAGAAAAAACACTCTTCCTACCTTAATCAAACTCATTTCCCCTGCTTTTAAAAGAATGGAGATGAGCTCTTTTCAAAAATTTATATTCAGAAAGGCTCACATTAGCCTTGGCATAGGAGATTAATTTGATCAATTGACCTTGGATTTCTACCACCTCATTTAATCATAAACCCATGAAGTAGTTTCTAAGGTCTCTATGAGTCTCGGGTAAGTTAAGTGTTTAGCTAATATCATGTAAACATTAAGCAAAAGAGGCAGAACTCAAACTCATGTCATCTTCACATGAAACTATATCAGTCTCTAATTTGAGGAGAGCACTTTAGGCAAACTCTTACTTCCTATAGTTGTTCTCTTCCAGGAACATGCATGCCCTGGACCTAGATTCCTGGTGACAGAGCCTGTTCTTCCTATAGGATTTTCTATTGTTCCTTGTGGTGACAGAGAAATTGTACGTGGATGTGCATCATTCTGCATACAAATAACACATGTTGAGGAAACAGCCTCCAAATTTTGGGAAATGTCCTTTTGAAAAATATTCTAGGTATGTGGATTTATTTTTTGCATTGTATATACACTCCAGACAGAATCTATATCCATCTTGTGGTCCTTCATAAGACTATTGCAAATGTTGCAGTGTCTCCAATATCTAAGGATCTCTTGTCCTGGGCTCCCTGAATAGGAATTCAGTTTAAGGCATCGCTTCCATGTCAATTTTCAAGATAACTTGATACCGCATGGTTTGAGCTGCTATGACAGTTCTTAGATGTCATTCTCTCTCAAGGTGATTCTTCCTCTTGAAGAATCAGTACTCCTCATCCTTGAATCCACCATTAGAACATTGAGGTAACCTTCCACAGAAGCTTGGATTATCAAGAGTGAGCCTGTCTCATGTTCTATAAGAGCAGAGAATAAAAGTCAATGAGTCCTCATCTTCCAACTGCACTGACTGCAGGAGGAAAGCCAACAGTGCCATGCTTGGTCAAGAATATCCTTGTCAATGGCCCAAAAAACCCAAGTTCAGTCAGTTTACTTAGAGAAGAATTAATCTTTGATTTTAATGTCTTTAGTATCTTACTTCTGAAAACATAGACTGTGCTGATATCAGGACTTCATGCAGTTTTATCAACTTCAGTTTTAGAGGGAAAAGTATCAGTAAGACAAATGGTTTGACCATAATAAAAGGGAATTTAGGGAATTTGAGGGAATTATAACTTTTCACTGTAAGCCATGGAGATAATGAAAATGGAGTAAAAAGTCATGAAGCAGCCACTGTAGAACACAGTATGAATGAAAATTACTCAAAAATTTAAAAATAGAACTACCATATGATGTAGCATTGATACTTTAAGGTATTTATTCAAAGGAAACAAAAGCACTACCTGAAGATGCATTGCATCATTATTTACAGTAAGTAAGATATGGAAGCAACCTAAGTGTCCATCAATGGATGAATGGATAAAGAAAATATGATATACATCTATCATATATATATATATATATATATATATATATATATATATATATAGTGGAATATTATTCAGCCATAAGAAGAAGTAAATTTTGACATTTGCAGCAATATGGATAGAACTTGAGGGCATTAGGCTAAGTGAAATAAGTCAGACAAAGAAAGACAACTGCTGCATACCTCACTTATATGTGGAATCTAAAACAAAATGAAAAACCAAACACAAAGCGTCCACCAAGCTCTTGGATACAGAAAACAGATTGGTGGTTGTCCGGGGCCAGGGGTAGATATTGGGTGATCTGTGTGAAGGTGGTCAAAAGGTACAAACTTCCAGTTATAACATAGTCCTGGGGTTTAACATACAGCATGGTGACTATAGTTAAAAACATATTGTATATTTGAAAGTTGCTAAGAAAGTAGATCTTAAAAGTTCTTATCACAAGAAAAAAATGTGTAACTATGTTTAGTGGTCGATGTTAACTAGACTTATTGTGGTGATCATTTTGCAATACTGTATATGTTACCGAGCAAAGAGTTCTTTCACATGGTGCCTTGGTGTAAAACCCAACAATTAGTGTTGAGGAAACAGGTCTTATTTACAATATTCTAACCTGGGGAGGGCAATGAGCACTTTAGCCCAGAGCCCTGTTCTCCCACGGGACCCAACACTTTCCTTGCCCCCAAAAAGGCTATAAGCCAAAACCACGCCCAGAATTTCCCCATCCCTTATCTGTGAGCTCTCTCCTTCAGGATCTGGGGTACAATGTCATCAGCCTCTGTATAGTAGTCCATGAAAACATGCGCTGTGTTACACTGGATCATGGTAAAGTCCAGGTTTTAACAGAGTTCTTTCTGCCTGTCCTGAGTTCCAAAAGTCCAAAAGTCCAGGTTTTGGAGTCAGCTGAAGTCGGCACGATTAAAGCAGCAGCAGGCCAGCTTTCTTACTAGCCTAGGCCACATGGCCTAATTATCCCTACAAACTGCGTAGCTGCTCCCTCCTTCTCTCAAACCACATGGCCCTCTCTTTATCTCCTTTCAAAACCACGTGGCTTTCCCCCTTTACAAACCACGTGGCTTTCTCCCTACCTCCTTATAAACTGCATGGTTCTCTCTTGCTTAGTGGCTGCTGCCTTATTTTAAAATCTCTGACTATGGACTGTGATGCCGTGGGCAGGGCAATCAATCATAGCCACCAGTGGAATCTTTGGCAGGCCCCTTAAGCTTTTTTGTCACCATTCTATGGCCAAAGCCCCTCCCATTTCCTTGGCACCTTGGAAGAACCAAAGCCATTTGCATAACCAAGACACTAGCTACCAGCCATAGATATGCAAAGGCATCTCTTAGGAAAAATGGCTGTGTTCCACTGAGTCCCATCCCCCACTCTCCAAACCATGGGCTTTAGGGAATTTTGAGGATACCTTTTTCCACCCTGTAACATATATACAAATGATTGTGCTGTGCACCTGAAAATGATATAATGTTATATGTGAAGTATATGACATTGATAAAAATATCTAACAAGTAAACTGCAAAATTAAAACATTCATGGACAAATAGATATTCTGAGGACTTTGCTAGGTAGCAAACTTTTTGTTTGAAGGAAAGCATTTAAAGTCATATAGGTACTTAGTATTAGGCCCATGATTTCTAGTTCTAATTAAGCTCTTATACAGTTAAAGTCAGAGACATTGGTAGGCAGTCAGATTCTAAAACAAAATTTGGGTAAATATTGATAGCTTCTGTTTGTTTGTATTGCAAATGACTAGCAAAAACCACTAATCAATGCAGACATGCAAATTTATGCTAGCATGCACCTTTGCCTTTAGGATGAGTCCTTTTTCTAGGTAGATTAAAAGCATTCAGTCTCCCATGGACACAAACAACAATGTGGTGAAGAGGGGGAATGGGGTGAGGGCTGGGTGGAGAGGGTTAAAGTTGGGGGAGGAAATGGGGGACATCTGTAATAGTGTCAACAGTAAAAAAAAAGCTTTCAGTCTCAGCGGTTCAATTAAAGTAGTATTACGTTGAGGTATTTAGGATAATTTACTGATACATGCTCAAATTTTGATAAAAACTTTTAAAATAAATTTTAAATTTTACAACAGTTTTAGATTTAGAGAATTATTGTGAAGATAGACACAGAGTTCTTATATACTCCACACAGTTTCCTCTGTTATTGATATCTTCGACACCTTTGTCACAATTAACAAAACAATATTGATACATTATTGTTAACTAAAATATGTATTTTATTCAGATTTTCTCAATGAATGTCTAAAATATTCTTGTTCTGTTGCAGGATCTTACCGAGGCAACCATATTACAGTTAGTTATCATGTCTCCTTAAGTTCTTCTTGGCTGTAACATTGTCTCAGACTTTCCTTGATTTTGGTGATTTGACACTTTTGAGGAGTGCTGGTCAAATATTTTGTAGACTGTTCCTCCATAGGGATTTGACTGATGTTTGTTCTCATGATTGGACTGAGGTAATGTGTTTAAGGGAGGAAGAGCATAGGAGTAAAGTACCATTCTTATCTCCTTATATCAAAGGTACCTACTTTCAATGTAACTTACACTGTTGTACATCTTTTTTATTATTGTTGTTGCTGTTAATCTTGAATACCTGGATGAGGTGGTGTTTATCAGTTTTCTTCGTGGTAACATTACTCTTTTTTTAACTTCATTTCCATACTATACATTTTAGAAGAAAGTCAATCTGCACAGCCTAGACTTAAGAGGTAGAAAGTTATAGTCCACCTCCTTAAAGATAAGTGTCTGTATAAATTATTTAAAAATTTTCTGCATGGGAGATTTTTATATTCCTCTTTCCCTATTTACTTATTTATGCAATCATTTATTTACATCAGAATAGATTGTGCATGCTTATTTATACTTTGGGTTACTATCCAATACTGCCTTATTTATTTTGCTGCTCAACTCTTCCAGCTTTCGCTATTGGTAGCTCTTTCAGTGGGCTCCTGTATTCCTTTGATATACCCCATGCTTGTGGGGTTTTGGGTTCTTTTTTGTGTTTTGAGCACTTGCTCACTTTCTGATCCTACAAAAGCCTTAGGCTCATCTTATCTATTTCTTGACTCACTCTTAGAATCAATCATTTTTCTAAGGAGCCTTGGTTACTTTTATTGGAAAATGGTATTTAAAAAGAAGTCTTGTGCTATGTGTGTTATTGGAGCATCATCGCTTCTAGTGCCATAGGTGGGGACAGGTAACCAGGTTCTTGGTGATCATGAACAATGAATTGAACTGAATACACAGAGAATTTATAGCAAAAAGAGAGAGAGCAGATTTATTAAGCAATAGTACACTCCACAGAACATGGGAGCTGGCCAACTCTGAGCAGAGATTGACTTCAGGGGCTGGAAGGATTCTATTCTTATAAGGCAGATATTTCCTGGCTAGTTTTGGCGGGCTTTTATTGTGCATGTACAAGTAGTTAGGTTACTTTTAAGCTACTGTGTATGTGGTCTTCCATGATTTTCCTTGATTGCCCATCTGGGGAGAGGGGTCCCACAATGCTAATTTTTTATAATACTATTATAATGAAGCAGGGTCATGTAGCATCTTCTGCTCAGGTGCAGTCATGATTCACTGTGATTCAGCACTTTTCCAGAAAGGAGGGACAACCAGTCTTACAACAGGGTCTCTGTCCTGTATCAATATCCCTTGTCCTAGTCCTGGGGGTGCCTCTCTGGAGTTTTCTCATTCCTGAGGAACAGGTGTTAGAACAGGGTCTCTCTTCTGTATCAATGTCCTTTGTCTAAGTCACGGGGCACCTCCAGAGTCTCCTAGTGAGGACTATCTCCTGCCTCACTAGGGCTTCTCAGTTGACAGAGCAGGGATACATATGTGAACACTGACCCATGTATATGCACACACCTATAAATATTTCTATATTTATCTATCTGTATCTGTATTTAAAAAATCATGGGGGCATACTGATATCTCCAACACTACTCATTACTGTTGGATCATTCCAGCACCTCCCCTGGCCTATCTATAACCTCTCACTATCCAATGTAAATGTACTTAATTGTTTACTTTCTGTTTACATGTACAGTGCTATCAGAATTGTTAACCTGTACCCTGTGGGGGGAAACTATGTCAACTAGAGTACAAAGCTTAAATATAATTCCTTTTGCCTTTTGGCTTGCTGGCTCCACTCATTTCCAAAGTTACTTGAGTCAGCAACTTGTCTTCCTACCCCCTTCAATGAAGTTGTTTCATATATTTTTAATACACTTAGATATTTTTTTGTCATATCATGCATTCCATCTGGGATCCCTCTACCTCCTAAATGTTTTTTTTTTTTTTAATTTACATACTTTTGTGGTTTGCATACTTTGTGCTGTAAAGTTCCATGGGTTTTAATATATATTTTATGTCATGTATTCACCATTATAGTATCATATAGAATAGTTTTACCACACTAAAAAAAAAAAAAAAATCCCTCCTGTTCTATATATTCGACTCTTACTGTATCCCCAACCCAAAGCTTGGGCAACCAATGAGCTATTTACTGTCTCTATAGTTTTGTCTTTTTCAAAATGTAATACAATTGGGATGATATAGTAAGTAGGTTTTTCAAACTGCCTTCTTTCATTTAAGATTCATCCATATCTTATGGCTTGTTAACTCATTTCTTTTTAATCACTGAATAGTATTCTATTATATGGATTTACAAGTTTATCTATTCACCTATTAAAGGATATCTTGATTGCTTCCAGTTTCTGGCTGTTATGAAAAAAATTACTATTTGTGTGTAGGTATTTGTCTGGACATAAGTTTTGAAAAATTGCTGTAGCTATAGGTGCCAGAGGCTTCCAATTCCTCTTGTGTTCTTGGTTTTGTATCCTCTCTCTTGACCTTGGACTTTCCCAAGTTACCCTCCTATGAGAAAACCCGTGTCTTGCAGTTTTTTCATTTATAATCCACTACTGTTATACTGGAGTGAGAGTAAGGTATGGAGAAGGAGAGTGGCCTACAATCTTCTAATTCAACTTCAATCTTTTATTGGGCCTATGTCTCTGGCCTGTGACTTTCACAATTGTTTCTTCTTGTATAGCTTTTCCCTCACTTCAGGTGAAACAGGCAAACTTGAAGGGCTGGAATGGGACAAATGCCCTCCCCTCCTGACTCCAAGACTCTGGTGCAGTTCATTTCACCTGGAGAGTAGGCATTTGTTATGCAGATGGCTTTGGGTATATTTCACAATAATTACTCCTCCCTTCACCCTGTCCAGAATCACAAAGGCATCTTCCTCATTTTCATTTTAAAAACTTGGTGGCATTGGGCCATCTCCTTCCAAGACCCTAAAAATTTGTATTTATTGAATTGGGGAGAGAGAGAGAGAGGAATTAATTTGTCGTTCCACATATTTATGCATTCATTGGCTGCTTCTATTATGTGCCCTGACCAGGGCTGAACCTGCAACCTTGGTGTATCCAGGACTACACGCCAACCAACTGAGCTACACAGGCAGGGCCATGAAGACCCTAATTCTTCCTAGAACAAGATAGTTGGAAAGTGTTTAGAGATAAATGGATGGAAATTATAAATATTGTGCAGTGTCACAAACTGGGATGTAATACCAGTGCTGTCATTTATTTAGCTCAGTGACCCTAGGCATATAATTTAATCTTCCCTAGTTTCAGTTTTCTCCTCTGGAAAATGAATTGTGTGAAGTTTACAGATAATGTATGTAATGACTATAGCAATGCACAACTATTATGAGATGCTGAATGAATGTTAGCAATCACTTGCTTTTAATTGAAAAAAAAAAAAAGATGGAAGAAAGAATTCAAAAGTATTCCAGAGAATTTGAGGAGGACTAATTATAAATCATGTCCTAAAAGCTCAATGTTATAAGGCAGGTAAACTAATGAGTAAAAACTACCTTATGGATATAAAAACCCAGGCCAAATTTGTTTTAACCCCAAGGGAAAGATATCATGTGATCCTAGGCTGCCACCTGCTGACCTGTAATGGACTAAAAAGAGTGGTCTGGAAGTTCTGATTCCTCACTAAGTGAAACCAGTGGTAGAAGTTCAGGTTATTTCAAATAAGGGTATGAGTTTCAATTTTTTTACTAGTATATTCTTTAACAGAATCCTTATATGTGAGAGTCACAGTAATTTTACTGATAACATTAGTGAGTGGACTTGGTTTTATTAGGCTCAGTATTATCTATGGCTCAAATGTGAGCCATAGATATGAAAGCTTTCTTCACTAATTCACTTCTCTTTTCCTTTCATATGCTAATATTTTATAGTTTTATTATGGTTTAATTTTAGTGCATTAAACTGTAATATTTAAAAATGTGTAATTAATTATAATCAGATTTAATTATGATTAATTATAATTTAACCAGAGGTTCCTGAAATGCAATTTGCAGACCACTTGATTGACCAATCACATCAGAATTGCTTAGTCTGTTTCATACTTGTAGAATCAGAATATTTGGGGGTAAAGCTAAGGAAGTACTGCTTTAAAAAACTGCCTATGTGATTCTCATACAGCTAACTTTGGAGACCATCATACTAGATTATAAACTCCTTGAGGCAAAGACAATTTCTTACTTATTTTTGTGTTTTTGAGGCTTAACGATATCCAGCACACTATAGGCACCCACAAAAAATTAGAAAAATGACAAACAAGGTGTACATAGACAACCTAATTCTGGCAGTAATTAGCAACACAATAGTTCTGGCAGGTTAAACCTTCTGCCTTCTATTTTCTGCATACTCACCAGTTAGATAAATATTGTCTGTTGTTCTTCAAAATTTTAGAGAGGTTACACTTTGGGATTAAGGTGGTTGCGTGTTGGCCCTGCCAAGTTTTAGAGGATATGAGTAAAAGATGCTGGAACCAACTTAAGCAGCAACCTCTAAAATTTCGTAGAAGTATTATAGCCTAAGGATTATTTCAGCCTGATTAAATCAGTAAGTTATAAAGAAACAAAAAAGTATTCTATTACTTGAATAAACATATGCTTTGCTGTATTATTAATTTCCTTTCCAATAAAAAGTCAACATACAGTTGAATTGATTTACCAAGAATAATGTTCCATTATTTTAAGACACAAGGACTTGGACCTTTTAGACGCTTAGGCCAAGTTATTTAGGTCTTGTGGGACTCTCTTGAAATTAAACAGTATTTAATTTCAGTAACGAAATAAAGAGGCAGTTATAGTATAGAGAGCAGAAAAAGCTTTAAAAAGTACTATTATTGAAAAGGTCCTTTGTGTGTCTGGGAAAAATTGACCTGGAATAGTTAACTATAAAATATTACTCAGCGAAACAATTAGATTTGGGTTTGTTTTTTTTTAAGTGTTTTGTTTTTTGTTTTTCAAATTATTTATTTGTTTGTTTATTTATTTTTATTTTTAGAGAGACGGGAAAGGAGAAAGAGAGGGAGAGAAACATCACTGTGTGGTTGCCTCTCACTCGCACTCCCAACTGGGGACCTGACATGCAACCTAGTTATGTACCCTGACTGGGAATCAAACCAGTGACACTTGGTTCGCAGGCTGATGCTCAATCCATGGAGCCACAGCAGCCAGGGCTTAGATTTATTTTTAAGAAAGGAAAAAAATTTTCTGATCCTCCAGTCAAAACAATTTCTAGGAATTATACAAGAGGACTTGTTTTCTTGTTCTTGTAAGAACAGAGTCACTCAGAAAGCCATCAAGATGCCTCGAGCAGAAAAAAGTTTATTGAGGGAATTAGCAGGCAGGGAGGGAGCCATGACACCAGTGGCTCTGACTCTGGACTCCTAGGGAAGGAGGGGGTTGTTTAATATAGGGAAGAAAAAAGTGTTGAATTTACTTGTCACCTGCTTACCTCACGGCTGCAAGCATGATGGGCCAATGAAGGCCAAACTCGGCTCAGCTTGATGCATCCCGCTATCATGGGGAACTCCCAGGCAGCTGCAGGCAGGTGGGGAGAGGGGTGAGGGCATGGTAACTGAGGCCGTAGGTTCTTATGAAATGTCTTTAAGGCAACAGTAATGACTCTTAAAATTTAGCAGCTTTTTTGTATATATTGTTTCAAATTTTTATAAATTCTGTGATAAAATGTTAAAATAATTTATATCTTCTTACTAGACATTTGAAAAACAAATTTAAAACTTAGTAGAGTCAGAATACAAACAGAAAGCCATTATTGAGGGAAATGAAATAATATTATTTAGATAATCGAGTACATTTTTCTGGAGAAAATATAGGGAATACTAGAAAAAAGATATTAATTTCATCATTGTTTTTGGAAACTATTTACCACAGGGGAATAAAAATCAAAGTTAAAAGAAAAAAGACAACGTGGAACTTTCGAGAAACTTCTTTTATACACAAACTTTTTCAAACAATAATAAATTACTAGATTCTGATTAATTTATTGTACCTTGAAGGATTCTGTTTTTACTAAACACTGTAAATGAATGAAAAAGGTCAAGTTTAGAATGCAAGTGGGTGCAAAGACTGGCATTTATCATATATTCTTAGAAACCATAAAGAGACAGGAAAAAGAACATCAGCAAAGTGCTAACTACTCAAAACTGAAACTTAATTTGAAAAGTATAATATATAAGCCTTGGCCAGTGTGGCTTAGTTGGTTGGGCATCATCCTGTAAACTGGAAGGTCATGGATTCATTTCCCAGTCAGGGCACATGCATGGGATTCAGGTTTGATCTCCAGTTAGGGTGCATACAAGAGACAACCAATTGATGTTTTTTTCTCACATTGATATTACCTTCCTTCTCTTTCTCCCTCTCTTTCTTTCTTCCCCCTCCAAAAAAAAATATATATATATATATATATATATATATATATGTGTATATATATATATATATATATATATATATATATATATATATCTCGTCGTCGTCGGCAGCCGTCCGTCTCGAGAGACGATGGTGTAGCTTCTTAAGAGTCTATCTGCACCGCCGAGAATGGCTGTGCAGTCCGACTCGGGAGTGACACGGTATCTGTCTCCTCCCGTGTTGAATCGACATCTTGCGATGACGCTGGAGTGTCCTCTCCAGTGAAGCTGAAGCTACAGAGCCTGGGCAGGGTGATATGGAGGGTCTGCTGTTGCCCATGCAGCAGACCCCCCCTCTCTTCGCAGCTGAAGGGTCCAAGGGAAAGATGGAGTCAATACAGCTTGGCTTCAGGTGCGCCGCAGGAGTTGCCGGTGTTGACTACAACGTCAAACCGCCTTAGGGACTCCGGCTCCGGATTTTCTGTCAGGGTTTACTCCCTTAGCCTTTCCCCTGAAAGGCAGCGGAGGTTTTTTGGAGTCAGAGTTTTCCTTCTCTGATGTGCCCTGACTGGAAGATCGAACCAGCGACACTTAGCTTGCAGGCCGACGCTCAATCCACTGAGCCAAACCAGCCAGGGTATATATATATATATATATATATATATATATATATATATATATATATATATATATATATATATATATAAAACTATTGGTGCTGTGGAGTAGAGATAATATTTAGAGGGTAAAATATAAAACCAAATTATTAACACTATTGCAGATGTATTGAATGAAATAATTTAAACCATTTGAATAAGGCAAGATACACTAAACATGGCTCAATTGTTTTAGTTACAATTTTTGACAGGATGATTCTCAAAAAGCAATTCTGGAGCATTCCGTATCTGTTGTACATTCTTTAAACTTAATCATGCAAATATAGCAAAAATCTTTTTTTTTTATGCTATTGAAAATTTAGTGTCATTCAAGAACTATAGCGCTGGCCAGAAGCTCAGTTGGTTAGAGCGCTGCCCCATTATGAAAAAGTTGCAGATTTGATTCCAGGTCAGAGCACATACAAGAGTCAGTCAATGAACACACAAATAAGTGGCACAACAAATTGATGGCATGTCTTTCTCTCTCAAATCTATTAATCAATACATATTTTTTAAAAAAAGACTCTATGTTACTTTTTAGTTCATTGAAACATGGAAAGACATTGAAAAAAAACATTTACTTTAATTTTGAAATTATAAAATACATAATATGAAAGTTGAGGCTATCTTGCTGCTATCATATAACTTCTTTGGCTATTCCATTTCCTATACTGTACTGTACATCCCCATGGCTATTCTGTAACTATCTATTTGTACTTCTTGATCTCCTCACCTCTTCATTCATTCCTCCACACCCTCTCCCATCTGGCAACCATCAAAATGCTTTCCATATCCATGATTCTGTCTTTGTTCTTGTTTCTTTAGTTAGCTACTTTCTTTTTAATTCAATCATTCATAGATGTATATTTATTCTTTTTCTAAACTAAGTCTCTTTAACATTTCATGTACTAATGGTTTGGTGATGATGAACTCCTTTAGTTTTTTCTTATCTGGAAAGCTCTTTATCTGCCTTTGTTTTAAAACGATAGCTTTGCTGGGTAGAGCAATCTTAGCTGTAGGTCCCTACTTTTTATGACTTTGTTTCTTGCCAATCCCTTTTAGCCTGCAAAGTTTCTTTTGATAAATCAGCTGACAGTCTTATGGGAACTCCCCTGTAGGTAACTAACTTCTTTTGTCTTGCTGCTTTTAAGATTCTCTCTTTACCATTAACCTTTGGCACTTTAATTATGTTGTGTCTTGGTGTGGGCCTCTTTGCATCCATCTTGTTTGGGACTCTCTGTGCTTCCTGGACTTGCATGTCTATTTCCTTCACCAAGTTAGGGAAGTTTTCTTTCATTATTTTTTCAAATAGATTTTCAATTTCTTCCTTTTTCTCTTCTCCTTCTGGCACTCCTATGATGAGAATATTGTCCCAGAGGCTGCTTACACTATCTTTTTTTTATTATTATTCTTTTTCCTTTTTCTTGTTCTGATTGGTTGTTTTTTGCTTCCTTATGTTGCAAATCGTTGATGTGAATCTCAGCTTCATCCACGCTACTGTTGTTTCCCTGTAAATTTTTCTTTATTTCTATTAGTGTATCCTTTGTTTCTGACTGGATCTTTTTTATGCTGTTGAGGTCCTCACTAATTCCTTGCGTATCCTTATAACCAGTGTTTTGAACTCTGCATTCGATAGTATGGTTGTCTCTATTTTATTTAGTTCTTTTTCTGGAGTTTTGATCTGTACTTTCATTTGGACCATGTTTCTTTGTGTCCTCATTTTGGCAGCCTCATTGTATTTGTTTCTATGTTTTAAGTAGAGCTGCTATGAATTCTTGTCTTGATAGCATGGCCTAATGTAGTAGGTGTCCTGTCGGGTCCAGTGGCACAGCCTCCCTTATCACCCAAGCTGGGTATTCAAGGTGCATCCTTTGTGTGGGCTAAGTACTCCTTCTTCTTGTAGTTGAGTTTTGATTGCTGTTGGCAGGTCAATGGGAAGGATTTACTCAGGCTAGTCAGCTGCAAGGACTGTTTGTGACCACTGCCCACCAACCTCCACCCTTCATGGATGATCAGCTGGGCAGGGTCAGGCTGGTGGTGCTCCAGTGTGATCTGTAGCTGTCCACTGGTGTGTGCAGGCTCTGGCTCTGGTGTCCCAGGTGGTGCAGGCCAAGGTCAGCCCTGTTCTGTGTTCTGTGTTCTGCTTGGGGCCATCCTTAATGAGTTATAAAGCACTCTGAGATGGCTGCTACTTGTGCTGGGCTTGGAGATTCCCAGGCAAAGCCAAGCTGTGAATCTAGGCTGGCTGCTGCTAGTGCCTGGTCTGGGGTCACTTAGCAAGAGGTTCAGGGTCTGGGGGCTTACTGAGGCTGCCTGTTGCTTGTTTGGTAGGATTTAGAAAGTTGTAAAGCATAAGCCAAGACCAGTCTTTCTTATGGAAAAGCCATGGTTAAGAGTTTGGGTGGACCTGTAAATTGGGTGGGATGGAGTCTCAGGGGATTTCCAGGGCTAGGCAAACAGTGTTAGGCAGGTGGAGTCTCTGATATGACACCCTCCTGCCAGCTTTGTGGCTCTGTGTAGAGAGGGCTCAGAAAAGGGACAATGGCCTCTACCCTCCTTTCTGTCTGGGAAAAAGCTGTCCTCCAGCTCCTGCCTTCATGTCAGACACTTCAATTTCTCTCTATATGCCACTGGTGCCTTTCATGCTGCTACCCTGTTGCTAGAGGAGCTAGTCTGAGTAATTCCCTGTGTGGGTTCTTTAAGGGGAACTGCTTTGGGCTCCAGTAGTTTCTTCCACCAATTCATTTTCTGCTGGTTTTTGCAGCCAGAAGTTATGGGGACTTATCTTCCTGCCACTGGAACCCTGGGCTGGGGGTCCTGGTGTAGTGCTGGGACTCCTCATTCCCAAGATATCCCTCCAGAATTTTTATCTACCACACATGGGTGTGGGACCAGCCTGTACCGTGTCTTTGCCCCTCGTATCAGTATAGATGGATGTGGTTTCTTTAATTCCATAGAAGTCAGACTTCCATTCAACTTGATTTCTGATGGTTCTGAGTGATGGTTGTTCTATATTTTAGTTGTAATTTTAATGTGGTTGTGTGACAAGGTGATCCATGTTTATCTTTGCCATCATCTTGACCAGATTCCAAATCTGTTATTGATAATTTTAAAGAAAAGTAATCTAAAGGTTAGAATACCAGACAGCACCTATGTTTTAACATATTTTCTCAGTACTAATTTGGCATGACTTTTTTGGTGTGGAATTTTATATTTTACACCATTTATTTTTGGAAAAAACACCTATAGAAAACTACATAAAAGGAGTAGAGAGTCTAATAAAGTATTATTAGGTAAACATTGTTGTAAATACCACGTAGGTCAAGAAATAGAGCTATGCCCTCTACTCCCATCTTTTTCTTTTTAAGCTCTTTTTTCTTTTCTGCCACCTCAAGATATTCCAGACTCATCCAGTAATTTCTCTGTCTTATCCCTGAAATTAGCTATTTCTCCAAAGAACTCTGGTTCATTTGATTTAAAAAAAAAAAAAAAGGTATTTACACACCATATGATTTCACTTATGTGTGGAATCTAATGAACAAACTAAACTGCTGAACAAAATAGAAACAGAACCCTGGACACATGGAACAGACTGACAGCTGTAGGAGGGAAGAGGGAGTGGGACTGAGTGAAAGAAGGTGAAGGAATTAGCCAAAGAACGTATATATTTAACCCACGGACACAGATAACAGTGTAGTGGCCAAGGGGAAGGTAGAGTGGGGGCTGGGAGTAGGGAAAGGGAGGGAACAGGGACATCTGCAATGGTGTCAATAATAACAATAAATTAAAAAAAATAAAATGGAGTTTTGGAATTCCTCTCTCCCCTCCAAAAGGTATTTATAAACCGAGATCTGGCTGACAATTGACTCATCATTACTGGGGTATCATTGTTTCTATGCTTTCTCAAAGAAGATAATCTTTAAAAAGAAGTTTTAACATACTAAAAAATATAACAGTCTTTTCAGAGTTGTAGAGACATAGGTAATTTGAAGAATTATGATGAACAATGACAACTATGTAAACATTTACTATAAAAACTAACTGATGAATAGTATTAAATGGGACATCACAATGTGAGGAACTAATATTACATTTGCCCCTTAACTTTTAGTACAGAACCTACCCCCACTAAAGTTTTGCCTTTATTTATAATAGCAGTTAACAGGCCCATTTCCAAATCCTTTTTAGGCCTTTAGGAGCTTTGTCCATATTGGTTGATAGTGGAGAATGTACAGTCTCAAAATCCAAATGTGTTTAAAATTTTTTAGTGTCTTTAATGTACCAGTTGAAAGCCTGTCTAGGGGTACTATTGACAGAAAATAAGGTATTGGAGGAAATAATTATGGAAATCATCCTAAAGATGTCATTTCATGCAGTCAAGATGTGAACTATTTCTGTTACAAATTCATTAAATCCTAATGACTTTAGAATGTGGTAATTGAGTTTTTAATTGTAATTAAACTTTGAATTTTCTAATTTATGTTAAAATTTTATTTATACAACAAACAAAATGACTTCTGTTAAGAGTTCTATTTTATTCTCTGAATAGTGTCTGTTCTTATTCATAGATATAATACCTTATCTTTCTAAAAATATTAATAATATTTTTGAAGATTCCTTTTGCTCCCTGCATTGCTTTATTAGTTTTAGCTCTTAACTATTAAATTAAAGGATTTCCTCACGTGTTTGGTGGTCTTTGGTTGTTCTTTTATATTTGAGTAAGGCTGATGAGAAACAATGTGTGCATGGAAGGGCTTATTAACTGGCAGGTTTCACTGAGGAGCCAGTGGGAAGGTTAGTGACTTGCCACTTGCTTGACAGCTGTTTAAATGTGGTTATATCCAGGTCTTTCTCTTAGAGCACTCAGTTTCCCTAGAGATTAATTTTCTAGTTTTTTTTTTTTTTTTTTTTTTGCCTGAGGTGTATATATCCCTGGCTGCTTCAGCTTTTGGAGAAAAATGAGAGACCTCAGAGCCTCATTGTTCTGTATATATAGCTCATAAAAATTAAAAACAAAAAATTTTGGTGAAATATATGCAAAACTTACCATTTAACCTTTATAAGAGTACAGTTCAGTGGCATTAAATACATTTACATTGTTGTGCAACCAATATCCAGAACTCTTTTCATCTTACAAAACTGAAACTTTATACCCATTAAACAATAACTCCTCATTGCCCCCTTCCTCCAGCCCCTGGCAACCACCATTCTATGTTCTCCATGATGTTGACTACCCTAATATTTCATATAAGTAGAATCATACTTTTATTTTATTTTATTTTATTTTTTGGCATTGGCTTCTTTCACTTAGCATAATGTCCTCAAGGTTCATTCACATTGTTGCATTGTCAGAATTTATTTTCTTTTTAAGGCTGAATAATATTTCATTATATATATATATATCACATTTTGTTTATCCATCTTTTGTGGATAGACACTTGGGTTGCTTCCATCTTTTGGCAATTGTGAACGATACTGTTATGAACATGGGTGTACAAATAACTTTTTCAGACCCTGCTTTAGATTCTTTGTGTATAAATCCAGAAGCAGAATTGGTGTATTATATGGTAGTTCTATTTTTAATTTTTTGTGGCTGTACATGTACTTTAATATGATCTCACCTCAATGAAGTTTACACCACGTCTAGTGATTCTGAGTGTAGAGATGATCTAGTTCATGCTCCCTACCCCTGAAAGCCTTCTTCTGTTCAGGGGATGGGCAGTGGTTGGGGATAGTCATGTGGAGTTGGGAAGGGAATTTGAGAGCCCAAACTCCCTGTGAATTTTGAACCTAACCTTCCTGTTTTTCTTGACACAACTCTGCCCCCATCTCCACCAACTGTATACCTGTGAACTCTCTAGGTAAATGTGCCATAAAACCATTCACTGAAAGTCAATTTACTTAAATAGCCAACGTTTCTTTTAATTCGTTATTTTTAGTTATGATTTTGTCTTCACGATAGCATTTCAAGGCAAATTCAGTGACTGCCCCAGTCACCTGCAGCATGCAGTCTGAGAGGCCAGAAAAAAGGGAAAAACTTTTATTCCTAGGGAGGTACTCTGCAGTGATTGAAATGAGAAGTTATGAACTAGTTGTTTGATTTTCGGATGAATCCTTTGGCTCCCTGGGTCGAAATACGCGAAACGAAGTTTACAATTATAATTCACAGATCGTGCGTGGGTGCGTGCGCGCGCGCACACACGCCTTGCCAAGGAAAACCCAGCGCAGGCGTGAACAGCCCTTTAGTGTTAATTAGTTCTGACGTCACCGTAGTAACAGCAACTAGAGCGGAAGCGCTAATTTAAAGAGCCAACTTGCTCCTGCAAGCACTCAACTCCGCCTTCTTCCGCAAATCGCTCCGCCTCCGTTTCCCCCGGACCGCTCTGCTACGCCTCGCGGCCGCCAAGTCACCAACCACCGTCCCCCTTTTCCTTGCCTTCAACGCGCGTGCCCGGGGTTCAAAGCCCCGGGGCGGGCTTCCGGTTTCGCGCACGCGTTGTTGTTCTTTTTCTCCACGCTGCTTCCGCGTCCTGTCCCCCGGCCTGAAGCGTCTCGTGTCTGGAGAGGTCTGGGCTGTCGCCGCCGCCGCGATGGGCAAAACTGCCGACTCTCGGGATGCGGGAGCGCGGCCCGATCCGGTGCAGAGCTTCAATCGCTGGAAGAAGAAACACAGCCATAAGCAGAGTAAAAAGAAGCAGTTGAGGAAGCAGCTGAAGAAACCCGAGTGGCAGGTCGAGCGCGAGGTTATCAGCCGACTCATGCAGAGCTACGAGAAGGTGAGGCCGGCGCTGGGGAGGGGGCGCGGGTCAGCGGCTGATGCGCGTGGAGTGGGCCGGCAGGCGCGCTGCGTGTCGCTGCGGCGCTGAGCAGCAGAGGGGAGGGGGCGGAGTGGTCGCTGGAGACCAGGCCTGGGAAGTCAGCGTTGTCCTCTGGGCAGGTGAAGGGAGTGGGATGTTGAGGACCTACAGGTGGTCTGCTCCTGCCACAAGCCAGGCCTCTAGGGAGGACTGGCCGCTCTTCTGCTCACCACACTGTTCTTGATAAAATAATCTAAATGCACTGGTACTTAAGGGTAGGGAGATTAGTGCTGTAATAGTTCTAGCAACATGCATATTACTACTAGCGACAAAACGGTAATAATGACACCTGCATTTTAAGTCACTCAGCATGTGCTTCACATTATTTGATTTGATCTGGTTTTATTCCTGCTTTACAGATGAAAACATTGAGGCTCTGAGAGGATAAGAAACTTGTCCTTCTAAGCTTAGTGGGTGATGTGGAATTGGAACCTAGACCGATGTCTTTCTAATTCCAAAGCCTTTGCTTTTAATTTTAACCATTATGCCAGACTTGCATGCCTCAGCATCATCCATCTTCCTTCCTGGGCCTATCTCATGTTTTCTACTTGCTTTACGTCCCCATCCAAGAATTGGCATAGAAAAACTGGACTACTGGTCTGTTTCTAGTATGTACCATCCCACCTTGTAGTTGATATTCCTAGATATGAGTTTTCTAGTAGTTAGTGTTTTGACCTCTTGACCTCTTCCCTCAGGCTGCTTGGGGCTGTGAGTACCTGTATTTTCCTTCCCTCCAATCCCTGTGTCTCTTGACGTTCACCCACCTCACTCAGCCTCTCAGCGAATACCCTCTTTTAGTGCAGCATAATCAGGAATTTAACATGTGAGACATTTCTGGAATTAAAGTCACCATGCGTTATGCTGGTATAGCTCTTCTTTAGACTCGTAGATCAACAGTAAGGTTGATAGAACTTAGAGTTTGTTTTGGCTTTGAGTTAAGAGGATGATGATCAAGTTTTGGCTTTTGCTCAGAGTGACTTTGGGCAAGTTTCTTACCATGTTGGCTTTCCAATTTTTTTGTCTTTAAAGGCATAATGATATTTACCTTTTAGGTTATTGTTGGGAGTTAGTAAGAATGCATACAAAGCGTTCTGCACAATGCCTGACACATAAATATTCCTTATATTAGCTTTTGCATTATTACTACTGCTGCTATATACATAGCACTTCAAGAAGCCATTGTAAAGTAAATTATTATTAGGTTGTATTTTCGACTCTACATCAAAGACTAGAATTGTTAGGGGGTTTAGCCTCAGCCCTTGCTTCTTTCCATTCTGCTATTTTCCCTGGTGTAATCTCAAGGTTTATTCTTCTGGACCAATAACCCCTTCTTCTTGTATTCTACCCTGAGCTCTTCTGGGTTTGTATCATTTCTTTCTGACTGTCTTGGATGTCTTTACCTGTGTCATATGATACCTTGAATGCCACAAGTCCAAAAATTAGCTCATTATCTTTTCCTTCTAAATTCACAATTCTGTATATTAGTTCCCTGTTGACACTGTAACAATTTACCACAAACTCAGTGGCTTAAAACAACAGAAATTTATTCTCTCACTGTTCTGGAAGCCAGAAGTCAAATCAGTTTCACTGAGCTGAAATCAAGGTGCGAATAGGGGTATCCTCTCTCTGGAAGCTCTAGGGGACAGTTTCTTGATTCTTCTAGCTTCTAGTGGCTCTTTATGTCCCTTGGCTTGTGGCTACATCACTTCCATCTCTGCCTTCTTGGACACATTGCCTTCTCCTGTTCTGTGTCAAATGTACTTCTTCTGTTTTTAATAAGTACCCTTCTGGGACCACCCAGATAATTGCGGAAGATCTTCACATCTCAAGATCATTAATCACATGTTCAAAGTCACTTTTGCCATATAAAGTGGCATTCACAGTTCTAGGGGTTAGGATATGGACATATTTGGGGACCATTATTTAGCCTTTCACATCCTAGCCCACCATCTAAGCAGACTGCTGAGCTAGAAACCTAGAAGTAATCCTAAAGACTTCCCTCTTACCACTCATATCTAGTCATTCACACTGGTGATCTGTTCTGCTTCTTAAAATTTTCAAATGCTTCTCTATCCCCACTGCTGTGCCTTAGTTCAGGCCTCATCATTTCTTGCCTGGTTACTACAGTAGCTATTGCTTATAGTATGGGAGCAGCAAACTTTCTGTCAAGGACCAGATACTAAATCATTTCAGCTTTGCAGGTCAGGAGGGTGGACCTACTCAACTCTGACACTGTAACACAAAAGCCACCATGTAAATACTTAAAGAAATGGGTGTACACTAGTTGTGTTCCAGCAAAACTTCAATTACTAAAACAGGTGGCTGTTGGGATTTGGCCTTCAGTCTTTATCCCCCTCTAATCTGTCCTCCATATTGTTGCTAGAATGATTTTTTTCCAAGAGGAAAATCGGTTGCTTTAACTGTTGATCAAAACTTTCCTTGGCTCACAATTACTTTCAGGAAAATGGTCAAATTAATGTCAGCATGCTCTAGTTCAGAGTAAGTTATTTGTGGTCAGACAGACCTGGTTTAAATCTCAGTTTGGGTATTGAGTAGCCAGCCACATTTCTCAGTGTTCCTGAACCTCAGTTTCTTCATTCTACAGAGATTATTGACTACCCAAGGTGTTGTAAGGCTCAAATGAGTTAATGTATGTAAAGCAAGTAGTCTGTGATAGGCATACCTGAAAGAAGAACTTGAAGTTTTATGAATTGCTTGTGTTCCCTGATGCTTCTTGTCCTGGTACTTGATGTTCTCTTCCTTCACACTGGGGACACCTATTTTTTCTCCAAGATTTTAAACTTCTCTTTCTGTCCTCCCCCAGCAGAGTTAAAGGCTGCTGTGCTTCTGTAGCATTTTGTATACACCTTTATTATAGCATTTATCACTGGGCTATGATGATTGGCTTCTTTGTTAACTCTCCCACTAGACCATAAGCCCCTGAAGGTCAGAGTCCATTCATGCACTCACCTGTGTTTTCCCCAGAGACTGGTCATACAGCGTTTGTCCTTAAATGCTCAGTCAGTGTTTAGGTGTTGTTTGGTGCACAGTGACCTTTTCCATATGGCTTTCTTCTAGTTAATAACATTGGCCCATTCTTTCTGTCTCTTGTTTTAAATTACTAAATTTCCTAAGCTTTTATATGTGTTGACTTGCCATATCTTTACAACAAACAACCCTATGAGATTTTTCCCATTATACAGGTGAAGAAACTACAGTAAGATTAAATAGTTTGTGCAAGATTAAACAGCAAGTGAAAAAGGTAATGAAAAGTTCTAACCCACATGGTTTAAATCGGACGCCATCGCTCCAAACCACTGCACTTACTGTGTTGCAGTGTACAGATGTTTAAATCTTTTCAATCTTTTCACTAAGTTGAAAGAACAGATTTTTTTTCTTTAAGTATTGTTCTGTTTTAGTTTTTTAAATCTTAGAAATACCTTCTTAAGATCTTGTTGAGAAAAAAATGCACAGTGAAATCCAGTAATAGCGATAGTAGAGTACATCAAAGCAGATTCGTTATACTCTAGGTAACTAAAGGACAGACCTTCACTGTATGGCTCCCAGTATGTGTGCATAAAACTTATTACAGTGCTGGAGTATACAGGTGGTGCTCAGTAGCCTCGATGAACAATTTGATTCAGAAACGTTTTGAAACAGTTTGACAGTTGAGGTCTAGGTTAAAATAGATGGGAAAAAAAACAAAAAAAACCTTGTCTGTGTCCCTGGGGAGGTGGGTGGGATTGATACATTTTGATAAATGGTATAATAAATATGTACGGGCTGTGGTGTTACGAGGATGGTGTAATTAGGGGGAAAAAGGTTGCGTTATCCTGTACAGTGCCCCCTTTTGTCCAGATGAATGGAAAATGTGTTTCTTCTGGGCACCTGTCTTCCTGGTGTTTGTAGCCTCAGGCTTGGCTTGTGGAGGTGAATGTGGGTTGGATTTCAGCCCCTCACCTCAGCCTTACTAAAGGTCTTTGTGTAGTGTGCAGACTACTCAGTGATTTGTGGTAGCCATGAGTGGAGCTAGTTCTTGAATGATATGTTCTCCAGTAAAAAAGTATTGGCAAGGACATTGAAGGAGGAGGGAGCAGCATGAGGAAATACAAAAAGAAAAAAAAAAGAAAAAGTGAAAATATGTGATGTTCCTTGAGGAGAAACTACTACTTGGAGTGTGGTCTGTGTTTCTGGATTGGCTTCAGATGAAGCTGGAGAAGAGGGTTGGAGGTGGACTGTGAATGGTTTAGGAGGCTGTTGTAGAATAATAGCCTCCCAAAGATGTCCCCAGAACCTGTGAATAAGTTACATGGCATGGGGTATTAAGGTTGCTAATCAGTTGACCTTAAAATAGGGTGATTGATCTCGATTATCCAGGTAGGCTAATGTAATCAATCGCCTAAGGATCCTTAAATGTGGAGGAAGGTGGCAGAAGAGTCAGTTTCAGAGTGCTGTGAAATGAGAGAGACTTGCCTGTTCACTGCTGGCTGGTTTTGAACATGGAAAGAGGCCATAAGCCAAGGAGAGTGGGCAGCCTCTAGAAATTGGAAAAAGTAAGGAAATGGATTCTCTACTAGAGCTACCAGAAAGAATACAGCCCTGAAAACATCTTGATTTTAGCTGACTGAGACTCAGTTTGGACTCCTGTCTTCCATAATTGTAGGTTAATAAATTTATGTTGGTTTAATCCAACTGTTTGTGGTAATTTATTACAGCAACAATAGGAAATTTATAGAGGCCATGCTTAAAGGGTGTATGTGGGAGCAGTAAGGTGTTCATGGTGCAGGGGTTGGGCAGTTAGAGACCATATCTAAGCTATAAATAGTCTGCAGGCCAAGAGACCAGGTAGGAGGTTCTTGCACAGTCTAGGTTTTGGGTCCTCTGACTGGCAGATGCCATGATGGGATGAAATGAATTGGAGATTTATTGGGGGTGATGCTGGTGGTGGTGGTGGTGGGGTGTTGTGTCAGAATGACTGTAGCCAGGATACCTGCCTAAGCCTGCATGTATTTTCCCAAATCATCTATATAAGAGAGTGCCTAATTAGTGCACAGGTGCTATCCTATCTCACAGCTCTTGTTGGACCCATGCCACTTTTGTTTAATACTTTCTCTATAGGAGCCGCTGTTACTCAGGGGGTGCAGATGCTTTTTTACTGTCTCCTCTGCTGCCACGAGAACGAGAATAAAGACAGATGCTCTGTTACTGTCTTGTCTGCCACCATGAGAATAAGGGCAGATGCTTTGCTGCTGTCCGGTCTGCCTGCCAGAGAATAAGAACAAAGATGGGTGCTCTGTTGCTGTCTCATCTGCCACTGCAAGAATAAACTTGGTGTGAATTCCCTCTCCAACGCTCCACTGTTGTTTTTTGGTCTCGTCGAATCCAAAGTTAACCTGCCTGGAGCTGAGCTCCTGCAGTACACTTGGCATAGTCTGCAGGATTCACCAGACTGTAGCTATGGAGCAGGGCTTGGCCATGGCCACTCAGGGCAGGCTATTGGGTTGGCCCGCCATGGGTATGTGGTTTGTGGTGATGACTGTGTTGGAGGCTTGAGCACCCCTGCAGGATTGGGAGGGGGTGGAAGTGACTCCTAATGCGATAGAGGAGGCCCTGCTGAAGATACGGGGCTCTCTGGAGAAGAGAAGTGCCCAGGTAGTGGCTGGTGCTGCGGGCTAGTTATTTCTCACTGTTCTGTGTAAAGCAGTCCAGGAGTCGCTTGTATTGGAGGCACAGGTCCGAGAGTCGAAGGAGGACCTGTCCCAGGAGCAGGAAATGAGGGCTGCTTGGGAGAAAACATAGGCGCTATAAGAGGCAGAAGTGGCCTCTCTTAGCTCCTGGATCGGTACTGGTTCTGTGATGGGATCAGAGGTACAGTTTGTGGGCTCCTCAGAAGACTGGGATGATAGGGATGGCCAGACCCTGCCTTTGTTTCAGGCATGAATGGTGGTAACACAGAAGATCAAGACTGAGTGCCCCCGGATGCCCCAGGGGCAAGCCCAGCCTCCTCTGCAAGTAACAGAGCACTCTACCGTGTGTCCATATTCGCAAGCGGAGCTGGTGGATTTGGGGAGCCGATTCTGGCAAAAGGTGTTGGAATCTTCAGTGCTTGGTCACTCACATTGTGGGATGTAGGAGTGGACGGCATTTTGCTTTCTGGCCAGGAAATGGGTAAGGTTGTATCAGTTACCACCCACTGGGCACTGAGGCAGCGGCTGCAGAATGCACATTGGACTCCGGGTGATCATTCCCTGTTAGATTGGATCGTAGCGGCTGCTTGGATTATGTGGCTGAACCCAGGGGATTTGCTATCTGTGACAGTAGGTGGCAGTTGTACACAGATATGAGAACTGGGAATGAGGAGTGCTATTTATAATTTGAATACTCATGGCCCGGATGAAGAAGTGTTCAGTGGGAAAGAGGGATTTGGTCCTACACACTGTGCTGCTGCAGTTTTTCAGACCCAACAGTAACTCCTGTGGGGAGACGAGTAAAGGTGTGGTATACAGTATAAAACCAGGAAGGAACCCTTTACCTGCTACTGTGTTAACTCCAGATTTCTCTCTAGCATTCATCCTGTTGGATGGGTCGGACCTACCCTTGAAGTACCACTAAAACATGTTTTTTATTGACCTGAGGGTTAGTCTGGAGCAATGTATGTGCACTGGGCATGATACTCTGCTGATGCGGCAAATGCCTCGGCATGCTGGGGCTGCCCAGGTTTGCAAGCAGCACTGTCGCTGCCTTACTGCTGAGAGTGCAACCTGCCGATGACTCCGCATGGCAGTGGCTACTGATGCTGACCATGCCTTCTCATGGAATAACAGATGGACTGAAGTTAAGGGCTTGATAGGGAGCCAACTGAATCGCCCAGGCCTCTGTTAGGGTACTCACTCTGGGATGAGCTTGGCTGGTTAACAGTGGTGACGGTGGAGTTAGCACATCCCGCTACCCTCGGTCTAGAATGCCAAAATGGCACCACACCTGAGACCCCTGTGGCAGTCGGGTGGTTACCCACACCCTTGTGTCACAAAACCCATGTTGTCTCCAGTGCAGATTGTTGGAGAAGACAAAGCACTGCCTGTGTGGGTGCATCCCCGATTCCCTATGGGTGTGTGGGATCCACAGATGGCCCTATTTGCCCTATAATCAGGCAAGATGCTACAAATGGGGGCAGCCATATGTTCCGAGTCACATCTACCCTAAAGCCAGTGCCTACTAACTGGGAAACATTTAAGGCTTCTCCCTGGAAGGTGCAAGCATAGTCACGGAGGTGGAGGTAACCACCTTGGCCAAGCATACAGCACAGGCCTTAATGTGACTCATTGCGCCCTGTCCCTTCTCAATAAGGGGGTCGGGCAGCTGTGCAGCATAGTGCTGCAAAATTAAAATGGCGCTGGGTGTGCTAACTGCTGCGCAGAGAGGGGTATGTGCTTTGCTCCACACAGAATGCTGTGTGCATATCCCTGATGCCCAATACAATATATCCCTTGTTTATAAGAGTTACAGGATGAGATGGTGAGCATAACCAAACTCACCCATGACCCGCTGGGGGCCTGGTGGGCCTCCCTAACCTCTGGATGGTGTACAGCCTTAATCACAGCTCTATGCATTGTAGTTGTTATTTTCTTCTGTTGTTGCAGCTTATATTGCTGCTGTGGGATTTGGATGCAGTGCTCCAGTTTTCTCCCACAGGGCCCAATCGCGTAGATTATGAAGTGAGAATCCTGGAAGGGTGGAGTGTTGTGTCAGCATGACTAGCCAGGATCCCTTCTTCAACACGCACGTATTTTCCCAAATCATCCTTATATAAGAGAGTGCTTTAGTGTGCTGGTGCTATCCTGTCTCACAGTTCTTGTTGGTTCCATGCTACTTTTGCTTAATACTCCCTCGATATGAGCCCCTGTTGCTCAGGGGGCACGGATGCTTTGTTACTGTCTCATCTGCTGCCATGAGAATGTGAATAAGGGTGGATGCTCCAATCCTGTCTCATCTGCCGCCACGAGAATAAGGGCGGATGCTCTGCTGCTGTCTTGTCTACCACCCTGAAAATAAGTATAAAGGTGGACATTCTGTTGCTGTCTCTTCTGCCGCCATGAGAATAAATGTGGTATGAATTTTCTCTCCAACACTCCACTGTTTTTTGGTTTTGTCGAATCCAAAGTTTACCCTGCCTGGAGCTGAGCTCCTGCGGCACAGGGGAAAATGTCTTTGAAGATGAAGGAGAGGGTACAGAAATAGGGCGGGAAAGGAGAGAGGATGGAAGGAGAAACAGGTAGAAAGTGTCTTAGATGCAGCACATTTTGAAGAAAGCTTCACATGGTGGGGTGTCCTCGAGCCAAAGTTGCCCGTTAGAGGAATCTCCCGTCCTGCTGGAATGGTCTGTAGCCCTAGTGGTGCTCAGTCATTGGGAGCCTGCCAGGGAAGCACAGCATTTCCAGTGGTGGACCTACAGAGTGACTGCTGGCACTGTCAGTCAGGCGTGCCGCCTGCAGTGGGAGATGTGGGTGATGAATTTCTAAGGCCACCACGTAAGGCCTGTGTTGTGGAGGGACCGATGGAGAGTTGGAGACTGAAGCTCTGAGAGATGTTGAGCAACTCTTCACTGTTGCTGACTGATTTAAACTCTGTATCTGGAATTGATTTAGACTTATATTATAATCAGCTGTGCTATATAGGCCCTCTGCATTCTAATCCAGGTTTCTTTTTCCTTAATCAGAATTTTGTCTGGTATAATTTGAGGCAGATTGCTTTTCTTCTATTGATTGCAATAGGTGGAGCATTCTAGGTTTTTATACTTTTTTCCTCATGCTTTGGGTTGTAAAAGCATTATTCATTTTTGTGAGAAAGAAGAGTTGTAAGTATACAGGCATACATCATCGGAGATGTTGCAGGTTCATTCTAGACCATCACAATAAAGCCAGTTGTAATCTTGTTGCTGGTGGAGGGTCTTGTCTTCTTTGTTAGAAATGTAACATCTGTGAAGTGCAGTAAAGTGAAGCTCAATGAAAGGAGGAGTGCAGAGTGGTTACGTGATAATCCACCCTGTTCTTCACTCTATCTCCTCCAATTTACTCACCAGTGTTGGTAGTCTTTAACAGGTACCAGCACTGAAACATCTGTTCTTTAATTTTGGGAGGATGCTACAGATTTTAGAGGCGTATGAAAGTTGGAAAGACAGGAGTGATTTTCTAAGAAATGAAAGGGATGAAGGGAATGGGAAAAAGAATGTTCTTTTGTTTGTAGGAACCATAGCCATCTTCTGTTGTGGTTTCTAAGTATTCCTGGGAATATAATTGAGTGTCTTCTAGAACAGAGTCAGCAAAGCTTTTCTGTGAAGGGCCAGAAAGTCAGTACAGACATCCCTGATTTGATTGTGTCTTGCTTCATTGTGCTTCACAGGTGTTCCTTTTTTACAAATTGAAGGCAAGATCCTCCACAAGCAAAAAGATTATGTACGTACTTCCCTTTATTGCGATAGCTGATTTATTGCAGTGTTCTAGAACCAAACATGCAGTATCTTTGAGGTATGCCTGTACTAGGTGTGGGCTGTACCCTCTCTGTCACAGCTACATAGACAATATGTAAATGACTGGTTGTAGCTATGCTCCAGGAAAACTATTTACAAATATAGGCACCAAATTGGATTGGACCTGTAGGCCATACTTTGCTCACCCTTGTGCTAGAACATTTGCAGAATAAAAATGTCCTTTGGTTTTTTTTGGTGACTTCTTTCTAATATTGTAGGGTATAGTTTTACAGTGCCATGACTGATAGAGTGCTGGAACAGTTTTATTCTTCTAGACTCCCTCTAGGAGGTTAATGGACTTGAGAAAGATGTGCAGTAATTCGTTTGAATAGCCCCTTTGCCTGTGCTGTAACTCCTAAGAGGGATTCAAGAATGTGTTGCCTGTCTAGCTTCTGTAAGCATTCCAGTCACTGTGAAAACAGCTTTTTAGCTGTTAATAGCACATGTGCCAGTGTGGACCGTATGGACTGCACCTTATGTTAGTGTTCTGTTTGGAAGATTACTTTCTGAATGAGATAATTTTCTCCTTCTAATGCTAGTACACTGCTTCTGTCTTTTCTCCAATGTTATCCAGAATGATTTGTAGGGATTTAGGCAATGTTTTAATGTTTGTGATTTCAGCATCAGGGGCCAGAGAGTAACACTGTCTGGGTTACAGTAGAAGTCTTGGGAAAGAAGATGTGTAGACTATAAAATGAAATACAAGCTGTCATCCCTTAATGTCTGGAGTATAATCTAAATAAATGAACCTTATGAATGCAACCTTCCCCTTTTGTGAATCATGAATAATTTGGCAGCCTGTTCCCAAATCTGAGGTAGTTTTTGCTTTCGGCATCTCTAATAAAATAATCCTGAGGAGCTGAAATGAAATTCAGAAAATTGGGTTGATGCTAATGAAGAACATCAGTAGTGCACATAAATAATGTAAAGTTGAAGGACACAGTGCTACTTATTGTGGCTTCAGAGAGTGACAGAGACACTTCCCCTGGTTATTATTAAATATACCCCTCCTTCAGTATACTCCCAAATGAGTAGTTGTCAGGTTAGATTTCACATGCCACTGATTTATGGTTAAACTTTGAAAGGTTTGTGCTATCAAGATAGATTTCTCCAACTAACTTAAAGCTATTCTCCAAAGTGTATAAATAGAACTGTTCTCATGGTTTTTGGTTTATAGTTGTTTTACCTCTTATTTTTATTTTGCCTCTTATTTCTTAAACTGATATTCCTTGAAGGATGGGCTGAAAGTAATTTTCTTCCTAAAATTTTTGTCATTATGACTTACTGTGTTAAAATTTTAGAGGTGAAGGATATTCAAGGTATTATAGTAGTATGTGTTGAGTCAATGAAGGTTTCTTTTTTTTGCCATTTGAAATAGTTACAAACTTATGCTTTTGATAACAGCTTCCCAAGGCATGCTTCGTTTCAAAAGGAATAATAGTTTTCAGTTAGAATTGATGATTGACTTTAATCCTGTAGTACAGGTGTCCCCAACCTCTGGGCTGTGGACTGCTGTTGGTCTTGAGCAAAGCTCTGCCTCCTGTCTCCTCCCCTCCCTCCACACTCCAGAGTGGGCAAGGTAGCTAGAGGCTCACCTGAGCACTGCCCCCCCACCCCCACCCGCCTTCCATGGAACCCGGTTCCTGGTGGCAAAAAGGTTGGAGACCGCTGCTGTAGAGCCAACGGTGAGCTGGGCAGTACAATGTAGACCCCCCAGCCCCCTAAAAAATGTTTTTTTAAAAAATAAATCAGTTATGTAGTATGTTATTTTGTCTTATCTGATAGTTCCCTTTTTCTTTTCAGATAAATATAAATGAAATTACAAGATTTTCAGATTTCCCCTTATCTAAAAATACATTAAAAGGTAGGTAAATGATGCTCTTGGGACATGTTGGATTTTTTTAATGCTTTTTTTGGGTGGGTGGTTTACATGTACATTATTTCTTTAATCATACCATATTTTAATGGGTACACAATGTTTTCACTTGGCATCAATTATGATTTGGTTTCGAGACAGTTATGTCAGCTGGGATGATTTCTGATCTCTCCATTCCTTTGGGGTGACTCTGCCAACAGGGGACGGGTTCTATCCTATTCCAATTTGTGTTGCTGTATATGTCCATGTAGCAACATGGGAAGTGGCTCCACTAGTTAATACAGCATCACCATATTTGTCATGGCAATCAGGTGTTCATTTCTGGTGGGTCTGCCTTGCCGTTATTTGCTGAATACTTCGAACTGGGAGACAGCTTAGCGGGTTTTTGGCCAATGGAAAGGAAACATTGTGAAGCTGAAAACAGACCTGCAGCAACTGCAGCTGCTGGTTTGTTGGAACTTTGCATCTGGTACCCTTGCAAAGAACCTTGATGCTTTTTATAAATGGCAAAAGGTTTAGAAAAAATGTAACCTGAAATATCTTACTTTGGCAAGTACTTTTTAATACCATGAAAACTTACAACAAGAAACAATATTAACTCATTTTTTAAGTTTTTACCAGTTTGTCATTATCATCCTTTCTGGACTAGTTAAAGAACAGCAATGAAAAAGCAAGATGCTAGGACCTCTGTATAATTAAAATGGAACCTAATAATGTTACAGTAAGCAAGAGAACAAATAAAAATATGACACCTTTTGTATTGGTTTGGTAGTGCCACTAGAACAAAATACCACAGACTGGGTGGGCTTAAACAAAGAATTTTTTCTCTCTTGGTTCTGGAGGCTGGAAGTCCAAAGAGCAGATGTTGGTTTCTTCAGAAGGTCCTGATGGCTTACGGAAGGCCTCTTCCTGGCTTATAGATGACTGCCCTCTTGCTGCCTCTTCATGGGGTTGTCCCTTTGTGCACTCACATCCCTAGTGTCTCTGTGTCCAAATTTTTTCTTCTTATAAGGACACCATCAAATTGGATTAGTGCCCACCCAAATGGGTCATTTAAAAAAAATTAAAAAATTTTATTTTTTTTTATTTACTGATTTTTAGAGAGAGAGAAGCAGTGGGAGAGAGAAACATCATTTTGTTGTTCCAATTACTTATGCATTCATTGGTTGATTCTTGTGTGTGCCCTGACCAGGGATTGAACTTGTTTGGGATGATGCTCTAACTACCTGATCTACCCATCCAGGGCCTCAGTCACCTCTTTAAAGGCTCTGTCTGTGAATACAGTCACATTCTAAATTACTTGGGGCCGGGGGGGGGGGGGTCGTCGTAAGGGACGGGGTTAAAGGCCTCAGCAAATAAGGGGGTGGCAATTCAGCCCATAATTCTACAGAAATTATTCTGAAATGTCATTCTCCTTCTCTTCACACTTGAAGGTTTGCAAGAAGCCCAGTACCGTTTGGTAACTGAGATACAGAAGCAGACCATCGGGTTGGCTTTGCAAGGTAAAGATGTTCTCGGAGCTGCCAAAACTGGATCTGGCAAGACTTTGGCTTTCCTTGTTCCAGTGAGTAGTTTGTTCATACTGCGTCAGATTCTCTATTATGTGATTTTAAAACATGTTGTGCCTAGACAGAAATACATAATTATGTCAAGAGTTATTTCATGTTGAATTTCCGTGGGTAGAATGCAAGTTTTATTAGACAGGTGTGTTCATCTTCACCCAGATCCTAACATAGTACCTTACATGTGAACAGTCAGTAACTTATTAGATGAATTATTGTGCCTTGACAAGCCATTACATTCCTGAAGAATGTGGGCTGTTCCAGGGGCGGTTAGAATGTTCTGCTCTGCTGTAAGACTGGCGAGGGATGCTGTTTCTACGCTCTTCCTTACAAACCTGCTAATTGCATTTGTATTTGCCATTTGTTTAGGATAAAGTTGAAGTATGCCCACTTTAAGAAGATTGGGACATTGATATCTGTCCTTTATAGCACTAAAACAACAGAGCCTCTTGGTAATTCACTTATATTTCAGTTATGCAGTTGGTTGCATAATTAAGTTTCTACAAAATAATTGGCTCAGACAGAATCCCATTTAAGTTTTTGTACTAAGTATTGCGTAACAATTTTGCTCTTAAGTCCTAATTTTTATAATGATGCCACTCCACAAGTAGAAAATTGTCATTGTGTAACTATAGTAGCTGCAAAGATAAGAGTTTATCTTAACATGGTTTCTGTTCAGAAACGGTGACATATTTTTCTGAAATCTGTTTTAACGGTGTGTGGGCTGCACATACCTTTCACTGATGGCCAGTGTCCTCCTGGCTTGGCTCTGGCAGCAGCTGAGCTGCTGTGTGGCTTCTTTTCTCTTCTTTTATGACTTGGTGGATGCTTCTGGTGGATGGAAGAAAAAACAAAGTAAGCAATTTCTTCTTTCTAATGGGATAATACTTGTGAGTGGTATGCCTTTTGCTTGGAAGGTGCCTCTGATTTGGAGCGGCAAGGTTGACTCAGGACTCCAAAAGCTGCCTTCTCTAAGGACTTACTGAACATGAATTTTTTATCTTTTTTTTCAGGTGCTAGAGGCCTTATATCGTTTGCAGTGGACCTCAACAGATGGGCTTGGGGTTCTGATTATATCACCTACAAGAGAGCTAGCATATCAGACCTTTGAGGTTCTCCGAAAAGTAGGAAAGAATCATGATTTTTCTGCTGGTCTCATCATTGGTGGGAAGGTTTGTCCTTTTATCCTTGTCCTTCTTTCTTTTATTCTATAACTTAATGTTGGAGCACTGTGGTAGTTGACCGGGAAGAGTGGGAGATTCATCTTAATAGACAGGCTGGCCCCCTAGATAGGGGGTGGTTACATCCTGATGTGGTCATTGTCATTTAGAGACGGGTTTTCAATTTTGTAGGTCCATTTAGTCAAGGTTATCTGAATTAATCAGGTTCTGAGACTAATTTACTTTAATCATGGTACATGGGGCAAAGTGCCATTTCATTTTGCAGACTTAAGTCAGAACATTGCTGAGTCAGCAGCAGAAGAAAGGGAGACATAGTTTTGAGGAATGTTTATTTTACATCATGGTAAAACCTGCTGCTCAACTTCAGCTCTACCTTCTAGTATATCTGGAATGTTTGTCTCTACACTGTAAAAATAAATACTTGAATTTTTGAATTTATATGCAAACATCCACAAAATGGAAAAAGAGCATCATAAACCTTCATATACATATGGACCTGTCACCAGCTTTAACCATGAACATTTTGTCGTTCTCATTTCAAGAAGAGAACTTCTAGAATATAGAGAGGGGAGCACCTTTTTTTGTTTTTTCCTCAAGTCCATGAAGTGCAGTGATTGGTGTCAGAGAGTCTTCATTGCTGCTGGGTCCTGGGAATAATTCTGGTTTTTAAGTTGGTTCTGGCAGTTCTAAGAGGAAATTAAGACTTGGAATGTTCATATATTTTTCATGACCTGAAAATCCTGCATATGATTAAGTATCTAGGGGAACTCTGAGCTCTTTAGGTCTTCACTAAGAACTTGTATTTCACCCAGGAATTTGAATGTGTTGCAAAAATAGAAGTTACATTTATTGCTAGAGTACCTACATTGCTATGATAAAATGTCATGTGCAAATAGATGGCTTTTATAGTTTTGCTGCACAGGCTGCTCAGTGATGTGTCGGTGTAATCAAAAGAAACATGTAACATCTGTTTTCAGGATCTGAAACATGAAGCTGAGAGGATCAATAACATAAATATACTGGTTTGCACACCAGGTCGGCTTCTTCAACACATGGATGAAACAATATGTTTTCATGCTACTAATCTCCAAATGTTAGGTGAGTCTAACAGACTTCTAATGAAAAAAATCTCAGATTTAGGAGAGAGGCTTCATAAACTTTAATGATGAAATGTTTTATTCAATAAATATTTTGATTAAAGACAACTTGAGAAATAATTTGAAAGGTTTTTGGCATATGGGTTCTAAACCCAGAGAGTACAGCTACATTAAAAAACAAACAAACGATATTTAAAAATTAAACCTCTTTCCATGTGAAAAAAATAAATTGGTTGGAAGAATATAGATACTCATATATAAAATTAGATACTTCAATGTGTGACACTGCTAAGAGGTTTTAAAACAAATCTTTTAAGGTACCACCAATATTACCTAATTTGTATTCTTTTTTAAAGAAGACATTTATTTATTGATCTTAGAGAAAGGGGTGGGGGGAGAGAGATACCAATTTGTTGTTCCCTTTATCCATGCATTCATGGGTTGCTTCTTGCATGCACCCTGACCAGGGATTAAATGAACGCACAACCTTGGCACATTGGGTTAATGCTCTAGCCAGCTGAGCTGCCCAGCCAGGGCTCCTAATGTGTATTCTTTAAAGCAGCTTTTATTTTGGAATTACTCTAGATTTATAGAGAAGTTGCAGTGATTGCCGAGTCCTTCTATACCGTTCCTCCAGTTTTCCCTAGAGTAACATCTTTATGTAACTGTGATACCTTTGTCAAAACTAAAGAGGTACATTATATAACTTCCAGTTATATATCTATAACTGATTTTACCAGTTTTTCCACTAATGTTTTTCTTTCTGTTCTAGGATTTAATCCAGGTACCACATTGCATTTAGCCTCATGCATATTTTAAATGTTGTAAATCAACTTGCCTTTTCTTTTTAGTTCTTGATGAAGCAGATAGAATCTTGGATATGGGCTTTGCTGATACCATGAATGCTATTATTGAAAATCTTCCCAAGAAACGTCAGACTTTGCTTTTCTCAGCAACACAAACCAAATCTGTGAAGGACCTTGCACGCTTGAGTTTGAAAAACCCTGAGTATGTCTGGGTTCATGAAAAAGCAAAATATAGGTATGTACTGTTTGAAACCATATTTGATTCAATCACAACCATGTTCTCTTTTTAGTTTAAGAATTTGAAATTTCAAATTAATACTACTTTTGTAGGAAAGAAAACACCATTTTATGTGTTATTAGATATGCAAAGCATAGTAAATATATTAGTAAAAGTTATTTAAATTCTCGATGCATCTTTAAATGTGAGAATATACTAAAGCAGATTTTCCAAAATGAAGTCTAGGGAGCAAACATTTTTTCATAAGATGTTAACAGGTATTTATTTATTCAACAACAAGCCCCATAAAATGGGATGGGGTAGGGGGATATATTCCTCCATAGGTAAATAACAAATATTGAGTTAAATTAAAACAGTATTCTTCAAGACTTCTCAGAACCTGTAATAATTTTTCATAGACATTGTGACTCTCCAAAGCAGTGGGAGATGAATATAGCTTCTTCCATTTATCACAATTATTTAGGTCTGGAATCATTTTTTAAAGTTGCATTATGCAGGACTAATGTGCTATGGAACACATTATATTAAATGCATTAATATTTAGCAAATACCTCTCTGTTTAAAATGTTCCAGCAACTATTGTTTTGTTTTGGTTTCACTAAAAACTGGAGAGTAAGATATATGTGTTTATGTGATAGTAAGAAGTGTAAAAGAGGGAGAGTGAGTGTGTGTATGATACGTGTAAATGGGTTTGGGGAAATATGTTTTATTTTTTATTTATTTTTTAAATAAATTGATCATCATTAATTTTATTAAAACCCCCTTATAAAATTGAGATATTATAAAGGATGAGTTAAAAAAAGAAAACAAGTGTGTGAATGAGGTTACCTTTCTCAACACATTGTTATTTCAGCGAAATGTCTGTGGTTCTTCCAAACATAAGGATTTCTTTTATTCTCATTTTTTATTATGATGTACTTCAAACATACAGCATAATAGAAAGGATAAGAAATTGAAGATCCTTATATCTGCTAGCTAGTCACAACAATTGCTAACCTTTTGCCATGTTTCATTTCTGAACTATTATTTTTCTTTTTCTTTTCTTTTAATTTTACTGTTTTTCTATTACAATTTTCCCACTTTTCCCCCCATTGCTCCCCCCCACTCAGCCCACCCCTCTCCCACAGTCAATCCCCACCTTGTTGTACATGTCCATGGGTCATTTATACACATTCCTTTACTAAACCCTTCCCCTACTTACCCGTCTCCTCCGCCCCCCTGCCCCCCCACCCCCCCATAACTGTTATTCTGGGGAAATATGTTTTAAAGTGAATTTTGATATTATGACATTTGGAAGTATATGTATGAGCCATTGTAGACTATGGACATATTTGACTTCCAGAAATATTTTACAATTAATATAAATTGAATGTGTTGAAACTCTCAGTGTGGATTCAACTCTACCATTATCTCTATCTTAACTTTCATTTATTTAAAACTATGAAATGTTAGTCTAAAAAGGAATAGATTAGGAAAATGAATTGGGTTATCCTCTTGGAAAATCTTTAAATACAGGGAAAATGGACATTCAGTCCCACCATGACCTTGACCTAGCTCAGAGCTGTCTAGGGTTAGAATAAGCCTAAGAGGCAAAACTCTATGCTTCCAGGTGATCCTAATGGATAAACTTAGGCGAATCTGAGTCCTGGTAGCTTTGGTTATCAAGAACTCAGAAATGAAATAGCAACAGATACTTGAGGTATAGTTTCCTCCTTGGCTTACTATTGAGTAGACATTTGTAAAGTTGTATTGAGATAGCTATTGAAATTCTTGGTACAATTAATTTGATAATCTAAAGCCTGTAGGTCTTTTGATTTTCTTCTTTGTTCTTTTTGCTGTTTGCTTTCTGCCTATTTTCAAAACATGGTGTCTTTACCAGATACTAATTTATCAATCATTAGATGGCCTCTAAAATCTTTGTAGTTTATATCAAGTTAATTGTACATATTACCCCTGTTCCCAATTTCTGTAGATAATAGTTAGTTATTATCCATAGTTTCTGAAAAAACTGAATCCAAAGACTGTTACATAAATGGTTTTTGAAATGCTGTTCTATCATTTGTAAAATGTGTGGCTTTCAGAAAGCATTTTGGAGTGCAGATATTTAAATGACCTAATTTATAAAACCGCAGGTTATATGATAATGACTACAGTGCTCTGTAATCTCATATTTTCCAGAAGCTCTATAAAAAGCAGATGCTGTTACAGATTTTGTCTAATGTCATTATTGAATTTTCCCTTTAGCAACTTAGCAATTTGGTTAACACACCATGAGAAATTATAGTCAGGAATATTTTAAGGCATAGAGCATTTACTCTCAAATTGTGAAGGATCAGAAAAATAAGTTAAAATTTAGATCTTTCTGAAGTTGTATATTAGAATATATTAAGAAAGTATACCAGTGTGTTTTCTTTATACACGTATTCTATGTGTGACAAAATGGTTCTTCTACATCTTTTTAAAGAGAAAATAGTTGTCTTTGGGCTGTAGTGATTTGCTATGTTTTATAGTGAATATAAGTTTAATTCTGTGGTGAATTATGAAACATTTAAAATTTGAGATGGATATTTTGAGCTTATATTAATTTGGATCACTGATCATTATGATGTGTTGCTCTTTATCTTTACTAATACTTTTTGCCTTTAAGTCTAGTTTGATGTTAGTCTTCCTTTAGCAACTTTCTTTTGGTTAGTGTTTGCTTGGTGAACCTTCTCCTTTTTCTTTCTACATCGTATATGCCCTTATTTTAGATTTGTCTTTGTAAGCAGCATATGGTTCTATTCTTATTTAATCTAGAGGCTTAATTTTGCTTACTGGAGGGTTGAATTTACTTACATTTAACTTCGTCTATTATTTAAGTCTCTTTACTTCTTTCCACTGTGCTTTTATTGTGAAGTATTTTAATTTCACTCATTTTAAGCTCCATAAGCCTTACTTTCTGTTTGAAATATCACTGTTTTTTGACTTATCCAAATACTTATTCTTTTCTGGTATTTTTTATTTCTTGTATTAGGCTCAGAGAATTTCTTTATAGTTCAGATTTACTAGTGAAAATTCTGTTCTAACTTTTCTGAAAATTATTTTTGAATGATATCTTGGTAGGTTTTTTTCTCTTCAGTTCAAGGATATCTTTCCATTGTACTCTGACTTCCTTTTTTGTTGTTGTTTTTTTGTTAAAGGCAGCTGGCAGTTCACTTGTTCCTTTGAGGTTAGTATGTGGTTTTTTTTATTTTCTTATATTTGGTTCTTAGCAAAACCATAACTGATGTCTTTGTGGCAGGAGATGTGGTAAGAACTTTGATCTGGGCTAGCCTGGCTTTTAGACTCTGGGACTATTCTGTTTCTGTTTTGCCTTTTGTCCTGGGATATAGCCCTGACTCAGAGGCCTAGCCCTTTTGGAGGTCTCATCTACCAGTTGGGAATTTACCAGAGCCCTTCACCTTGGCAGGATCTGCACTTCATGACACTGTGAGACTGCCAGAATCTCTGTTCAGCTTTGAGCTTCCCTGCTGTCACTTTTTCATGTTTTTCACTCATTTTATCTTTTTTTGTGCTCAGTTTAGGAGTTGACATACTCTTGGGAAAATTGTATAAAGAATTTCACATTCCATTTTTCATGGTTCTTTCTCTAGGATCTTGAACTGACATGTTTAGGCCAAAGGCTGCAACTTTATCATCTGTCTTGTGAATCAGCAGATGCTTTGCGGGAAAAGTGGAGGTGAATATGGGGTTTGCACCAGGGCATCTCCATGTTCTCCTTCAAGATCTTCTAGCCACCTTGGTTATGCTCTGATGCCTACAGTTTATTTATTTATTAATTATTATTTTTTACTTAGGATATTTTATTTTATATTATTCTGTTAACAATTGTCCCAGTTTTTCCCCCTTTGCCTTCCTGTGCCCTGCCCACCCCGTACTCCCACAGTCAGTCCCCACCCAGTTGTCCATGTCCATGAGTCATTTATACCTGTTCTTTGGCTAGTCCCTTCCCCTTCTTTCCATCATTACCCCTCTCCTCCCACTCTTCTGGTAGCTGTCAGTCTGTTTCCATGCCTTTGGTTCTGATTTTGCTTGTTAGTTTATTTTTGTTCATTACGTTCCTCTTATAGGTGAGATCATATGGTATTTGTCTTTCACCAACTGACTTATTTCACTTAGCATAATATTCTTCAGTTCCATCCGTGCTGTTGCATATAGTAGGAGTTCCTTCTTTCTTTCTGCTGCACAGTATTCCATTGTGTAAATGTACCACAGTTTTTTGATTCACTCCTCTACTGATCGGCACTTAGGCTGTTTCCAGCACTTGGCCATTGTAAATAGTGCTGCTATGAACATAGGGGTGCATAAGTTCTTTTGAATTGGTATTTCAGGATTCTTAGGGTATATTCCCAGCAGTAGAAAAGGGGGCACGAGCATAAAATGGAGTAAAAATAGCCTCTTCAGTAAAGGACGTTGGGAGAATTGGACAGGGATATGCAAAAAAATGAAACTAGACCACCACCTTACACCGTACACCCGAATAAACTGAAGATGGATCAAAGACTTAAATGTAAGTTGTGATACCATAAAAGTCCTAGAGGAAAACATAGGCAGTAAAATTTCAGGTATCCCACATCGTAATATTTTTGCTGATATATTTCCCAGGGCCAGGGAAATAAAAGAAAAAAAATAAACAAATGGGACTACATCAAATTAAAAAGCTTCTGCATTGCTAAAGAAACTATCATCAAAATGAGAAGGGAACTGACTGTATGGGAGAACATATTTACCAATGATACATTGGACAAGGGTTTGATCACCAAAATATATAAAGAACTCGTACAACTCAATACCAGGAAGACAGATAATCCAATTAAAAAATGGGCAAAGGACCTGAACGAACACTTCTCCAAGGAGGACAGACGTGGTGGTGGGGGGGTGTCCATAAGCATATGAAAGAATGCTCAACATCACTAGCCATCAGAGAGATGCAAATTAAAGCCACAATGAGATACCACCTCACACTGGTCAGAATGGCCATCATCAACAAATCAACACACAACAAGTGCTGGCGAGGATGTGGAGAAACAGGAACCCTAGTGCATTGTTGGTGGGAATACAGACTGGTGCAGCCACTGTGGAAAACAGTATGGAATTTCTTCAAAAACTAAAAATGGAATTGCCTTTAGTTTTGTATTTAATCCAGCTTTTATAGTTAGTGCTCTAGGCCAAAGGATTAATCTGATACAAACAGCCCCTCTATGAAAGGAATGATAGCTTTGCAACCTTATAATTTTAGCAGTCCTAATTCATTATTTCATTAAGATTTACAAAATTGTAGTATTCTGATTCTGTTATTTATTTATTTTTTACTGAGGTACTTTTAAATCAAAAATCTTTTTCATACCAACTGCTAGATTCTCTGAGGTACAGCTCTTACATGAAGGTTAGAATACCATAATATATGCTTCATTCTCTTAACAATTTTTAGACTAAAGAGTTTCTTCCCTCACATTGTCCAAAGGTGAGCAGTTTTTAAAAAAATTAAAATGAACTGATAGTCTTAATGACACTTATGATAAATTATTTACTGATGTTAACTCATGCATTTAAACATACTATATTGTTTGTCCTTCACTAGAAACTATTACTATGTTTTTAGTATTCAAATTGTCTTGCATCATCCCAAACTTGGTTAATGGGAAGTTCTTTAAGTTGCAACTTGGATCCTTTAGTTACATCCCAGCCGTTCTGGCTTCCTTGCTTTCTGGGCTTCTAGGTTTATTTTATGTTTCCATTCCATTATAAATTTCCTTTGGCAGGATATTGTGTTTAGAGACCATAGTCTAGATGCTAGTGAGATGGTAATTGTGTTCAGGCTTTTCAGAGGACAGTCTTTTTTTTAAGCGAAAACACTTCTTTTTTTTACAAATCAAATTTAAGATTACAGCCTTTTACTCAGACTCTTTGATTCTCACAAGTCAGGGACACCCCTCTAACCCCTCCCCCCAAAAAACAAATAACAGAATTATCTTCTGGAGGAGGATGGACCCCTTGTAGTGCAGGCTTCCCCTCCTAGGTGAGCATTCTAGGAGCCCATCTGTATCATTGTACCAGTTGGTGTTGTGAGAGATTACCTTCAGCTTCAGTGAATTTTTTTGAAGATTCTTTTAATACATTTGCCCATTTCATGATGAGTGATTTATGAGCACACCTACCTGCACCTCGCTGAGTGTTCAGCAGTTTTTGACCAAAACAGCATGACCTCTGTGCCCCACCCTGCCTATTCACCTGATCTTGCTCTGAGTGACTGTTTTTGTTTCCCTGGATGAAAAAAGTTCTCAAAGGGAAACGTTTTGCCAGTGTGGAAGAGGTGAAACAAAAAATGGCAGAAGTACTAAAAGGCATCAAAATCGACGAGTTCAATGACTGTTTTGAGCAGTGGAAAAAGTGTCTTGATAGGTATATTGCATCCAATGGAGAGTACTTTGAAGGTGACTGAAGTTTAAACACGTAAGAATAAATACACATTTTTTAATAAATAAATTGTTTTGTTTTTGTATTTTTTTCTTATGCCAAACATCTTCATTCCTAATGTCTTTTACTTATTTGTTCCATTTATTTCAGGATACTACCAATAATATTGCTAATAAAATGATTACTTAAGAACATTTAAGATTCCTTTGCATTTCTTTGTTTTCCTTAAATATTCCAATAAGAATGTAACAATCCAGATTCTTTTGTCATTAAGCTATCAACCTGATACATCTTTAGTCCTTTTATTTGTAATTCAATTTAATTAATCCAGTTCTGTATATTCCCGTATGGATAACCTATTTTTACTCTTTGGTTTGTCTCCCTCTTATTTAAAGTATAAGCAGACCCACATGGATGCCTGTGTGCATGAATGTGTATGTGTGTATTTTGTATATCCCAGCCCAGATAAATGGTACCAAATTCTATGTACTATTCTGCTTTTAACAGTCTATCCTAGAGGTTACTTTACAGCAATATATGGATAGATTCTTCATTCCTTTTGTCCAGCTGCATGATACTTGTGTACATGTATAGTAGTTTATTCCACAAGTTTCCTACTGATGGATATATGGATTGATTTTTATTTTTTTCTTTATTTTTTGCTCTTTAAACAATGGTATATCTTTTTGTGTATTTATCAATATTTCTTTGGAACAGAATCCAAAAAACAGGCTTATTAGTTCAAATAGTAAATGTATGTCTATGTCTTTTCAACATTTTATTATGAGAAATTTCAAACATTTAACACAACTGAAAGAATTTTTCAGCGAACACCTTATACCTAACCTGCTACCTATGTGCCACCTAATGGTAGTAGCATTCATTTACCATCCATTTATCTAATCCGTCTATAAACTGTACATCCACTTATCTTATTTTTGATGCTTCTCAATGTGAATTGAAGCCATCTGTACTCTTCCCCTAAGTATTTCAATGCACTTATCACTAACTGGAACTCAATGTGTACAGAGATTTTCTATCTTGATGTAATTTTTACATACAATGAAATAACAAATAAGAGGACATTTGCTGAGTTTTGATAAATATGTATATATATGGAACCCAAGCCTCTGTTGAGATGTGGGAGATTATCATCAGCTCAGCAAGTTCCCTCGTGTCCCTTCAGTTCATCCTTGATCCTACCTTTTCAGAGACAACCACAGTTTGTGTGTGTATTTTTGATATATAATCTTTAAGGGACTTTGAATCTGTTTTAGTCATGTGTTGAATTTATTTCCTAAAGAACAATAGAGAAGTTAAGTTCTCTTTTGGAGAGAGAGAGGGGGAGAAGAGAGAGGGAGGGAGAGAGAGGGAGAGAGATTTGAGGGGTATGCAACTGTTATCATTTATGGTCTAGATTTCGAAGTTACCAACATGGCAGATTTTTAATGTTTTTCCTCCTTTTATTTCCGTAAGCACCCCTGCTACTTTGGAACAGAACTACATAGTTTGTGAGCTGCAGCAAAAAATAAGTGTACTATATTCCTTTTTGAGAAGCCACCTGAAGAAGAAAAGTATTGTATTTTTCTCCAGTTGTAAAGAGGTACTGAGTGTTTTTATTTCTTAAGATATTCATGTTGAACCACCCTTTTAAAATACTAACTTTCAGTTAGAGACTTAGCAATTCCTTTTCTATTCTAGTAAATACAGTGCTAGATGTGGTGAGGGGTCTGTAGATAGAGAATCCTGTGTCTTTGTGGATGAAACTATAAGCTGCATGAAGAATGTAACTATCTTTTTTACTTCTGTATTGGTAGTAGTGCCTAGCACAATGCTTATTAGAACATAATAGCCCTGCAATACTGGTAGAATGAACACTGGAATGACTAGACTAACCAGAGGTCTTCATAATCTGAGACTTACCTACCTTCCATGAATATTGAACTGAATATGCCATTTATTCTCATGCTTTCTTATCTTTGTTCATGCCAGTTTTTGGAATGCCATCCCTGTATACCTTCACCCCAATTCTTGGACAATATTTAATGTTGTTTAAGGTTAAGATCAAGTGTTATACCTGGAAGTCCTTCTTCTTTTCTTTTTTTTTTTAAAGATTTTATTTCAGAGGGGAAAGGAAGGAGAAAGGGAGAGAAACATCAGTTGGTTGCCTCTTGCACACCCCCAGCTGGGGACCTGGCCCGCAACTCAGGCATGTGCCGTAACCAGGACTAGTTTGCAGGCTGGTGCTCAATCCACTGAGCTGTACTGGATGGGGCTGGAAGTCATTTTTTGATACTCCCATTCTCCTTGTTAAAATCAGCTTCTTCCCCCTATCCTTCTGTAGTGTTTATATATTTATTTAGTTAATAAACATTTATTCAACACTACCCTTGTGCTACAAATAAGGGATTCAGTGACGTGAAATAAAACTAGCTTTCTTCCCTTTCATAGAAGAGACAGTGATTGATTTTTGTCACTTTTTCACATTCCCTAGTGATATAGTTGTTGGCATATGGTAGGTTGATTCTAGATTTATAACTTTTGAAATAGCTTAGCATGATAAATATGAGGATGAGTTTTCCTCCATCTTATGAAGAAGATAAGTAGTGGTCTCTCATTTTACCAGGTAAAGAATGACTTCTTATTTTTGTTTTAGGACATATTTTAGATTTTTAGAATTTTACATCTCCTAAACAAAGGATGTTTTTGGTATCTATATAAAAGGCAATAAGTTTGAGCTTATGTTTAAAGTTTCTACTCCATAACACTACTTTCCATTTTGTCACATTGGATGAAGTATCTACAACCAGTCCCTCTACATGTGCCCCAGATCTTTTCTCCTGCACATATCCTGCCCTGTGTTTCCATTGTCTCCCTGTTATTCTTGAATGTTGCCTATATTAAGAATAAAAAACCAGTCTCATGTCCCTTTCCAGTCACTTCCTCTTCTTTCTGCTTTTCTTCACAGCAAACTCTTCTAATGATTTTTCTTTACTAGCAATATCACTGCCTCGTCTCCTCTTCTCTCCTCAGCCCTCCAGAGTCAGCCCTTATTAAGAGATACAGCTTCCCAAAGTCAGTGGTCAGTCATTAGCCCTTATCTTATCTGACCGTTGGGAAGCATATTAAACAGTAGACCATTCTCTTCTCCTTGAAACATTTCTTTAGACCTCTGAGACTCCACACTAGTATGTTTTTCCTTGCCTCAGACTATTCTTTTTGCCTTCCTTGCCAGTCTCTTACCTGACCACTGCAGTTGGAAGTGCTTCAAATCTCTGTACTCTGCTCTTTTTCCATCTAGACTCTTTCTAGGTAATCTCTTCAGTTCCATGGCTATCAATGCTCTCTATATTCTAGCAGCTGCAAAATCCATATCTTAAACCGTGACCACTTTCCTGAGCCCCAGGTGTGTGTATCTACTTGATTACTAGGTATTTCCAATTGAAGGTCTAGAGAGCACCTCAACTTTTAACATAGGAAAAACAATTTTATATTTTCTTTCCCTGGTATCTGCTTCCTCATCTTGATAAATGACTGAATTTTTAATTCTTATCCATCTTTATTCATATTCAGTCTGTTGATAACTCTCCTTAGCTCTACCGCTTTTCACCACCCCTCGTGTGGCACTTTACTCTGAACCATGCGTAACTTTTTCTTACTCCTGGTGGGTCTCTGCATTCCTTTACTTTCTTTGCGATGGTCATTCCACATTATAGCAAGAGTGATCTTTGGAAAATGGAAACTGAATATGTCACTGCCTGCTGCAAACCTGCCAGTGACGTTTTCTATAAAATTTTGAGTTAAAATTTAAACTTCTGACTTAGGCTTTATTCTATAGACATCTTCCACCTCAGCCAGTTTTTTCAAGAGCAGGAATTCAAGGTCAGGCTTGATTTGGGAGATTCCAATTGCAGAAAGTTTTCATGGACTCAATTTGCACTTCTTCAATTTCCGTATCTATTTTTCTGAGGTTGGTTTGCCTGTGGGGGCATTTGTGGTCTGCAGCTTCTTACTTCCCATCTTCTTTTCATGATAGTTCTTTTTAAAACTTTACAAAAGAAAGACGTGTGGCCATCTATCTGTAACTTTATTGGTTCATTGTCTCATGGTCAGAGAACCTTTATGGCACCAGGATCGCTGCTCAGAAAGTGAATACTCTACTAACAAGGTAACAAGTCATATTGTATTCAAGGTGGTTTCCCATTCTTTACGTTCAATAAAATTTGAAGGGAGACTTAATGGAGTTATTAGTTGATAGAATATTACAAATAATTTTATCTGTTATGATTTTATAATTTTTTAAGAACTTATTGAGTTAATTGGGGTGACATTGGTTAATAAAATTATATAGGTTTCAGGTGTACAATTCTATAGTACATTATCTGTATATTGTATTGTGTATTTACCACTCCAAGTTAAATCTCCTTCCTGATTTTGAAGTACTATGAACTTTAAAGTTCATTCCCGTCCATTTCCTATGTTTCTGCGAAGAGATATTCTTAATACCTACATTAGAAAGAGAAAATAGGTATAAAAAGATGCTGTACTTAGTCTCAGTCTAGCAATCCATAGTAATCATTTATGAATACATAAAGACAAATAGTTAAAACTATTAACAATCAGGCCCATTTAGATTCATAAGTTGAGATGACATAGCACCCATTATTGTATAACTTCCAGATCTTACAACTATAAAATTATTTTTTATGTCTTAACAGATTAAAAAAAAAATCAAATTCTAGCATTTCTTGCTTTGCTCAGCTCTATACTAATAATAATTGTAGTAATAGTTTAATCCAAGAAAAAAATTTTAATGCAGCTTATGGCCACAGGAAATTTTAAAATGTTAAAACTGATATACATAGTTTTGTTGTATTACAGAAAATCATGAATTTTGATAAAGTATTCAAAAAACTTTAAAGCATACAATTATAAAGATAAAATTCTGTGGGGTCCAGAAATAAGAGTTCAAGGAGGAGAAGAAATGATGTAAAAATGTTTACTGTTAAAGAGGAGTTTCTTCACATTGTTTTAACTTTAAAAAAAAAGTCTTAGTTTTTTTAGAACAGTTTTAGGCTCGCAACAAAATTGAGGGGCCCTCTCTAACTATGCATAGTATCCTCATTATTTTTACATATTTAAAAAATAATTTTTAGTGGCTATCAAATTCCTCTGCTATTTAGAATCTTTTGGGTACATATAAGAAGTTTTAAGTATTTATTTTAAAATACCGATAGCTAATACACCAAATAGTACATTTTTTGCAACCAGTTACATTTGGAAAAATATCAGATATAAACTTAAAAATGTAAGGGGGGGCATATTTCTTTTCAGAATCGTTTTAGGAAATAATGTGAGCAAACATGCTTTTAACACCATAACTCTACTATGTATTTCTTTCTCTGCTCTGTATATCTTTAATTAGTGAAACTTGTGTTCCTAATATATTTACACTGTTCATCTTGTAGCTTACTTTGCTACTGCTACTCAGAAGCATTAAATTCATTTTCCTGTTAATGCCTAGGTTCAATATTTGTATCGAGTGTTCTGCCGGCTACGTCCTGGGATTTCTATCCTTGCTCTGCATGGTCGACAGCAGCAGATGAGAAGAATGGAAGTCTATAATGAATTTGTTCGCAAGAGAGCTGCAGTACTTTTTGCTACTGATATTGCAGCCAGGGGGCTGGGTAAGAAAGCTTACGAGAAAATATTCTGTGATCATGGGAAATGTAATTTGATCATAAATAGGTAGATTTTGGGAATTCAGACAGTTCAACTCAAATAATTGGGCTTTCTTATAAGAAAAAAAAACAAGTGATTTGGTAGCTGAGATGATTAACATTAAGGATACATCAGTGGATAGGTGAACTTCTAGCCAAGATGGAGGCATAGGAAGACACCCTCTGCCTCCTTGCACAACACTAAGAAGGATTACATCTACCTCAAACATAAAACAACCAGAACTACCAGAAAATCGAACTGCATGGAGGTTCAACAAACAAAGATGTAAAGAAGTAATAGTCATCCAGTCAGGTACGAGGGGCAGGGCTGGGGAGCTGAGGGGAGAGGACACAGTGTGGTGGTAGCAGCAAGGCAGTGGCTATGGCTGGCTGGCTGACCGAGCAGTTGCACATTATAAATGCTGGGAGGGACACATGGGGAGTGACGCCAGTCCCAGGCTAGACCGCACAGCTCGTGGTTCCAGTGCTGGGAAAATAACGCCTCATAGCTTCAGACTGTGAAAACCGGTGGGGGTTGGGGCAATGGAAGAAACTGCTTGTCTCTCAGGAGAGTCTGCTTAGAGGGCCCCCATGGTCCTAGAATGTCTGGGAACTATCACCAGAGCAATAGCTAGAGGGGCACCAGTTGCATATGGGAAGCAGGAGAAGTGACTGGAAAAGGGGTGAGTGCTGAGGAAGAGGCGTTGTTTCCTCTTAGACCCCTCTTCCACATACAAGGTGGTAAAATGTGTTGCCCAGCACTGATGAAGACCGAAGGATCCACCCCTTACAATGTAACAGGTGTGACAACTCTACCTAAGACACGGAAGTAAGCTATAGGGAGGCTGTCAAGTTGAGGAGACAGAGACTGTGGCCCAAAAGAGGGAGCAGATCAAAGCTCCAGAGGGAGAACTAAGCCAGGAGGATATAGTCAACCTAACAGATGCAGCATTCAAAATTCCAGTGATAATAATACTCAGAGAAATGATTGAGTACAGCAAATGCATAAGGGAAGAAGTGAAAGCTATACTAAATGAAATGAAAAATAATTCACATACAACCAACAGTGAGGGGAAGGAAGCCAGGGGTTCAAATCAATGATTTGGAACATAAGGAAGAAATATACAGTCATCCAGTGCAGAATGAGGAAATAAGAATTCGAAAAAATGAGGAGAGGCTTAGGAACCTCTGAGACAACTTTAAATGTACCAACATCTGAGTCATAGGGGTGCCAGAAGAAGAGGAAGAGCAAGAAATTGAAAACTTAGTTGAAAAAACGATGAAGGAAAACTTCCCTAATTTGGGGAAGGAAATAGACATATAAGTCCCAGAAGCACAGAGAGTCCCAAACAAGCTAGACCCAAGGAGGACCACACCAAGACACATCATAATTAAAATACTAAAGGTTAAAGATAAAGAGAGAATCTTAAAAGCATCCAGGGAAGAGAGTTATCTACAAAGGAGTTCCCGTAATACTGTCAGCTGATTTCTCAAAAGAAACTTTGGAGGCAAGAGGGGAGTGGCAAGGAGTATTCAATGTGATGAAAAGCAAGGACCTGCAACCAAGATTACTCTATCCAGCAAAGCTATCATTTAGAATGGAAGGGCAGATAAAGTGCTTCTCAGGGTGAAGCTAAAGGAGTTCATCATTACTAAGCCCTTATTATATGAAATGTTAAAGGGACTTATTTAAGAAAAAGAAGATCAAAACTATGAACAGTAAAATGACAACAAACTCACAACCATCAACAAGTAAATCTGAAAAACAAAAACTAAGCAAACAGCCAGAATAGGAACAGAACCATAGATAATGGAGATCATATAATGATAATGGAGGATTATCAGTGGGGAGAGGGAAGAGAGAGAACAGGGGAAAGGTACAGAGATCAAGAAGCATAACTGGTAGGTACAAAATAGATTGGGAGACCTTAAGAATAGTAAAGTAAATGGAGAAGCCAGAGAACTTACATGCATGACCCATGGACATAAACTAAGGTCGGGAAGGATTACTGGAGGGAAGGGAGGTACCAGGCAGAGGGGGGCAAAGTGGAAAAAATGGAAACAACTGTAATAGCATAATCAATAAAATATACTTAAAAAAAAGAACAAAAGGATACATCAGTGTATATTTTTGTAGTATTTCCATCTTGTGCTCTTATTATTTCATGATAATAAGTATTATCATAGAATCATGAGGTGCCAACAAAAAAGAAAACCAAGAGTTAAAAGATATGAAAAAAAGTGTTTCTTTGTAACCGGAAACTTAGTATTACAACTTACGAAAAATTGATGAAAGTCAACCTTTTCACCAAGCATTCTAGTTTTTATTTTAAAATCATAATTAATGTATTTAAACTTTCGAAAAACCACTGTGATAATATACAACTGGTGGCTTTGTGGGGGTTGAGTGAGGTATGGAAGTAATTATAGGAAAACTGGAGATAAGAATAAATGAGATGAAAATAAATAGGTGGTAATTAGAGTTCTTCAATCACTTTATTTTACTGTGTTAATTATGACAAATTTTAAACACACAGAGAAGTCTAATGTACTGTAATATACTACACACTTTCAGTAACTATCTTTTTCATGATTCCTCTTTTCCTTCTCCTTATTCCTCTTGGAATATTTTAGTATTTTAAAGCATATCTCATGATACCACATTAGTTTATTCCCATGTAACTGGAGGTGGTAGATAAGTATGCATGTTTTTAAGCTCTCTAGACTATATTGTTATATCATGACTTGGTAGAATCAACATTTTGCATTTACATTGTTTTGACTGTGTTATTGTTGCTAAGGGAAGTAGTATTCTATGATTGTTTCCTCTTTTGTACTTTCTTTTGTTTTTTTCTTTGAATTAAGAATTAATATTTGCTTTGTTTTGTTTTCTAGTTCTAATGGTTCTCAAGTATCCCAGTAGATGAACTGTCTTAACAGTTCAAAAACAGTCTGATTCTTTTTCTCTTAAGACTTTTTCTTCTGGGAGTCTCTGTCTCCAGCTCCAGTCTAGACTGGTTGCTCCATAAGCCTGATGTACATTTGTTATCCTGGGACTCCTTTTTCCAGATCTTTCCTGAATTATTCTTTAAAAAAAAAAATTCTTTAATAACTTCTTAAGAAAGATTACATGGGAGGTAAATTTTTTGTTATTGCATATCTGTGTCTTATTCTTGAATGATGATTGGGATGGGACTAGAATTCTAGGTTGAAATAGTTTTATATTATAGTTTTTGCAGATATCTTGGAATATTGTTTACTCTCTACTATCTTGATACTATGGTGATTATCAGTCAGACCCACAACTAAAGTTATTTAATGTGTTAGTAAACAAGCATATATATAACTATCAAAATTTTAATAAAAAATGTTTATATTTCATTATAATTTTCCTTTTGTAGTCCTATATGTTTTACTTCATAAGAGTTCAGTCTTGATCTCTGTGGCTTAACTCAGTTGGTTGGGCATCATTCCGCAAAGTGAAAGGTTGCCAATTTGATTCCTGATCCAAGGGTATGTGCCTGGGTTGCAGGTCTGGTCCCTAATTGGGGCGTATGCAAGAAGCAACCAGTTGATGTTTCTCTCCTCCCCTTCTCTCTCTCTAAAAATAAATAAAATTTAAAAAAATGAAAGAAAAGGTTCATAGGCTTCAGCTATAGCACAAAAAGGTCAAGAGCATTTATTCTAGTTTATTTTAAAAAGTTTATATGAATGTATTCATAAGCAACATATAGTAATTTTTTGAGTGTTTAAGAAGTTTACATAGATAATATTATGCATTTGTCTATGATTTGCTTTTGAAGTCTTTCTACGTTGATGTATAAAGATCCAATATATTTTGTAGATTGTCATAGCATGAATTTATTTACTTTTAATTAATTTATTTTAATCCTCACCTGAGGATATATTTGTTGACTTTTAGAGAGAGAGGAAGTGAAGGTGTTCGGAGGGAGGGAGGGGGAGAGATTTAGAGAGAGTGAGAGAATGAAAAAAAAAAAAAAGAAAAACGCACATCGATTGGTTGCCTCCTGTGTACACCTTGACTGGGGATTGAATCTGCAACCTAGGTATGTGCCCTGACTGGGGTTCAAACTCACAATCTTTGGTGTATGGGATGATACTCCAACCAACTGAGCTACCCAGCCAGGGCATAGTATGAATTTATATAATTATTCCTCGAGTAAAGGACATTCAAGTTTGCCTTTTTAATCCAAAAATGTGCACTGGATATTCTGAAGCTCTATTCTTATGTAAATGTTTAAGTATTTCTTTAGAATATACCAGTATCTTTTTTAAACTTTATTTTGTTCTTAAGTTTTCTCAGTTAATTTATTTTTTTAATGAGCAACATTTGTGTATAGGTAAAAGTGAGTTATGAGATAAAGCAATCCCTACTCTACCCCTCCTTACTCTTCAGAAGCAACTACTTAAATCTGCTATTCTGTTGGTATTTAGTTTTTTATATTTCTAAGTAATAATCTTATCCTGCCATTTCTTAATTTTCAAGTTTAGAAATTATCTAAAGATTTCCTTTTTTTCATCTAACTATCCTCCTACTTTTTTTTTTTTTTAAGTGCTCAGTCCTTTTTCTATGATGGAAAGTGATCTGCAAAGTTCACAACAGATTTTGCTAGGAAATTAGGAGAGGGACTTAATTTGAATGGAGATGGGAATAGCAAGAAAAATAAACCTTTATTTAAATTTACAAACCAGTTTTATGTAAGTTCAGTAGGAGCCATGAGAAGTGCTTCTTTTAGGTTATTAAATATCAGGATATTTAATTATTTGTCTAATACAAAGCTGTCTGTCACTACTGTGTCAGATAAGAAGTGATCTTCACATGCAAACACTGTTATTAATTTTAGCTCCCCTTTTCAAAGAAGTGTTTATTATCTCTTGGTTCATGCAATTAATTTTATTTTTGATAGAGTTCACAGATGTTATCTATCAGTTTGATGTGACAGAAAGTCCTGGCAAGCAATATTGTAAAATAAAAATAGTGCAGCAGGGCAGATCTTAAACTGATTTTCTAACTTGATGTTCCTTCTGTACAGATTTCCCAGCTGTGAATTGGGTTCTTCAATTTGACTGTCCAGAAGATGCCAACACGTATATTCACCGAGCAGGTAGAACTGCCAGGTAGGTGTACTTGCCCATTTCCTTGCTTGCGGTACTATCTAAATTAAAAAAAAAAAAAAAAAAAAAAAAATTCTTCCTGAACTACAGACAATGAATGGAGGAATTCAGGTAAGTGAGTACTTGTTTGGCATTTTTGTGGTGTAGTTTAAGAGCAACTGGTCAGCTGTTGGAAAGTCATTAAGGCTGAGATTTGATGGCTACTGCTGAGAAAAATACATGAAGGCTTTATTTTAGTTTATTTGTTCTAACTTTCTTTACTTACTAGGCTTTTTACAAGAACTGCTTATTGAACATCATCTCACTGAATCCTAATGACACTTCAGTAAGGTATAAGAATGTTATATTCAATACCTATTTTCAGAAATGGAAACTGAGTCTCTGAGCAGTTGAACGATTTGTTTTAAGATCCACAGAGCCAGGGTTTGAATCCAGGTATTCTGACTCCTCTAGTCTGGATCTGCGCTCTTACCTTCTGTGGTGTGGGCTCTGCGAGGGAATGTGGTTTTGAGTTGCAGGTTCCTCTCTTCCTTTTTTCTTTTTTTTTTTTTCTAGTGTGGAAATTAGAGACATTGCTGGAGGCTAATCTGAAATACTCCCTTTTCTTTATATGTCCCCACTTTCTACCCTATAAAAGCACCCTATGTATGCCAGCAAGCTATGGGGAAACTATCTGGGAAAGAATAGCAAAATCTTAATCATTTGGGAGTAAATGGCACAGAAAGGTATCTGAATGAATGAAAAGAATAACAAGTGTCATTGGTATTGAGGTTGCAGGGAAGGTGGGAGATGAATGATGCCGGTAGAACTGTAAATGGTTAGCCTCTTTCTGGATAGCATTTTGTAATTCTTATCAAAGTCTTTGAGTTCTTCCTTTTGACTCAGTAACTACACATCCAGACTGATCTTAAGAAAATAAAGAGATAAAAAAGTTTCAGTAAAGATGTTCATCTTTCTAATATTTGCAATGGTTAAAAGAATTAGAAACAGCCTAAATAATAATCACAATAAGATTATGGTTAATTATGATTAGCCAGAGATTGATTATTTGGTTTTCCATTTTGTTACCACTTTCTTTCTCATCAGAACTGGATGACTGAGTGTTTATAATAGGGATGTCTGTGAAACACTGATGTTTAATGATGGAAGACACACTAATTGGAACAACAGTTACTTCGGATTTTTAAACCACCAACTTTTGCTTAATGATTTCCAAGGGTGGCAGGATTTTTGGACCCAAGATTTAAATCCTCATCTAAGCAGAGACTCATTCTCCAGCAGGGTTTGCTCTTCCATTTGCCTCCATCTCTTTCAGCAAGTGGCCCAAGTGTTCTCTATCCCTTGTTTATCTGTGAAGTCCCTTTGGTGATTAGTGCTTTTAAATATCTTTGTGTCCATGATTCTTGGATGGTATTAAAGAATTTTTTTTCTTTTTGTTTATGTCTGGTGAATTCTCTTGTTTCGGCTTAAGTGGGCTTAAATATTTTTTGAATTTATTAACTTTTAGCACATGGGTACTCACTTAAATGCTTTTCTTTAGACCAATATGAGAAGAGAGAATAGTACAATAGTGAAAAACAAAACTTAAAAATAGAATATATGTACCAGAGTGTTCAAAAGTAAGTTTTTTTTTATTGCAGTTATATAATTTGAATAAGCAATGGGGTTAGATCTGGGTTCTCTCTGTATTCAGACAAACTTGCCTTTAGAATGATGACATTTCGATTTTAATGGGATCTAAGTAAATGAGACCTAGGTAGAATAGTAGCCTTGTTTTTCATTTTATAAGAAGGTGCATGGTGTATCAGTGGTCTTTGATATGTTGGGTACATGTTCAGATTATCTTCTATAGTGAGATATTCAAAAGTTTTTAGTTGTGGTTGTTGGAATGAATGCTTCTCCATTGTTGAATTCTCCTCAACAAATGTGTAATAGGTATGGATTTGTACAGGTACCCATGGACCTGTGGGCCTCTAGGTAGATAAAGTGGGAGCTAGTCTCTCACTAGTATATTAGACTAGGGCATACAGGCTTTTAGATGTGCCATTGGTGCTGACATAGATGGGAAAACTGATTCCATTATAGAAAATGTTGAGCAGTATTTAAAATTATTCTTCCTATATGAGGATTATTGGACATCTTAGTGTTTCAGGAAAATGCCCACGAAGGGCAAATATCTCAGATTCTTTTTTCTGGAGAAGTTATTAAAAATCTTAATGTAGTTGAGCCCTGGCCAGTATGGTTGAGTTGGTTGAAGTGTCATCCCATAACAGAAAGGTTTCAGGTTCGATTCCCGGTTGGGGCAGATACCTAGGTTGCAGGCTGTGTCCTTGATCCCTGATCCCCAGTCTGGGTTTGTAAGAGTCCCTTATGATCCTTGGTCCAGGCATTGGGGGCAACATATCTATGCTTTTCTCTCACGTTGATGTTTCTCTCTTTCCCTTCCTCTGTCTCTAAAAGCAATAAACAAATGTATCCTGGGGTGAGGATAAAACATTTTTTAAAAAAGTTATGTAGTTGAACGTGCCATGGTGAACATGAAATTAGTCTTAATGACTGGAGATGAAGAGGAGGTACAACAGCACCAAGATTGTGTTTTAAGAGAGAGAATACTAATTTGAAAAACTATTGTAATGCAATTTCTAATGTGGTCATTAATTTTTAAATTACAAGTCTGTTTGAGCCTTCATAAGCAATTAAAAATACTTCGAATTGACACTTTCAGATGTCTAGTGAATGGAATGGTTTAGGATATGTAATGTTTATTTTTTTCTTTGTCAATTTAGTAAAAAATGACTAAATTGCAGTTTTTAAAAGTTGCCATTAATGGGTTTAGAGGTAATTAGAAAGTTTCGTGGGCCATGAGCCCGGATAATTGAATTGAATAAAGGCTAAATTAAAAATTAAAAATAATTAAAGACATTTGTATATGCTGTAATTAAAACCAGGTTGGCAGATAGTGTTTGCTTTTGGAATTGAACTGTAATATATGAATATAGAGAAATGAATTCAGTGCTTTGTGTCAAAATAGCTAAGGTCTGAGGAAATCAGTTTTTCTTTCTTTGTTTTAGCTAAGTGAAAATAAAGGATGATTCGGGTACTTGTTGCTTTGAACTACTTATTCTGTTTTAATTTATTCACCTGTCTAAAGTTCTTTTGATATTTAACAATTGAGAAAAATTTCCCTCTGTTTTCCATAATCATCCATACCTTTTTTTTTTTTTTTTTTTTTTTTTAACACATTGGTCTCCTTTAGGGACAAATAAGGCAAGAGATCCAAATCTGGTTTTATAAAGCTGTATTCTGTAATACTTTTACCACTTAAAAGTGATTGTCTTTAGGGCTTGCAGTTTTTGGTACTCACAAAATCAAGCTCTTCTAACTTCTTATAAAAACACCCAGTTGAAAATAATTATTTGTGAATACAAAGTAGGTATATATCAGATACTTCTAATTTTTTAAATGCTTTCATTTGGGGAGGAGGGGGAGGTCCATAGGTCTTCATGTAACTGTTTATATTGGGAATCGATATATAAAAGATGGGAGTCTATATAACTTTTGTTTTCTGGAGTACAGTAGTGGTAAAATCCAGGGATATTCCAGCTCCGCCCTATTACCTTGGCTGCATTTTGTGGATCTCAGATTTTGTTTGGGAGTGATTTAGGTGATTCCGCTAGGGGGCAGCAGAGGACAGTTCTTTTCATTGCACACTCACTGGGAGCAGTTCGGATCAACCACAGCAAATACGCATATGGAAAGTGGTTTAAATTTCTAATGGGATAACTTGTGAAGAGTTTATGATGCTTGTTTTGTGGAAAGTGCTGGTACTTTACGGAATATATAATGAAGAAAAATTTATATGTCTTTAATTGGTTTGTAAATTAAAATAATAAAACTGAAAAGAAAATTTCCATGAGCCTTAATTTACTGAAGCATACTATGTGTATCTTAGTTTTAAGATAGGAACAATCTTTGCCAGTGAAAATTCTTACTTTCTTCATTCCTTTAGCTTAGATTTACAAAGAGTCTGTCTAAAGTCCATTCCACCTATATAGAGGCTGGTGTTTCTTTACATGGCCTTATGCCTTTGTTAGTATCTAGAATTTAAAGCTTTAAAAAAATGGGCAAAAGCAGTTCTTTATTTTGCATCAACAAGCATTGAGTAGCTGGGGTAGAGGATGACCATTCTAGCCACTGACGTAGGTAAAGGGGCTGATATTTCTTAGGAGCCTATTATTTCCCAGACACTTCCCACTTGCTTTCCTGCTGTCCTCAACACAGCAGGCAGAGTGAGCCTTTTAAAACACAAGTCATATCATGTTACTCTTCTGATGGCTTTGCATTTCACTCAGAGTAAAAGCCAATGATCTTATGGTCTTATACTGTGCATCCCCCCTCCAGCCCTATTTCCTGTTATTCTCCACTTGTTTGCTGTGCTTCACACTGGTCTTGCTGTTTCTGTTACATGCCAGGCATGTTTTTGTCTTAGGGCCTTAGTATTATTTGTTTCTTCTGGAATGTTTTTTTCTTAAGTATCCACATGGTTGTCTTTCTTACCTTGCCTCAACCACTCATCCTTACCTTGCTCTATATATTTTTTTCATAGTACTTAACACCTTTAAATATACTAGAGCATTTACTTGTATTGTTTGCTTCTTGGTCTCTTTACTAGAATGTAAGCTTCATAAAGGCAAGGAAGGTTGTCTACTTAATTGAGGTGCCCTGAGTGCTTAGAATAGGGCCTCACTCAGAGTAGACACTTGAGATAACACAATTAGTTTCTCAAATCAGATGCATGAATTAGAGATCTTATATAATATGTTAATGAACTATTTCAATTTTACAAATTACCCCACAATTTAGTGGCTTAAAGTAAGGAATTGTATATGTATTATGGTTTCTGTGGGTCATCTGGGTCTCTGGCTGTTGGTCAATCATATATTCTTAATCTATTAAAACTTAGTTTAGTCTATTTTGTGTGTGTGTGTGCGCGCTACGGTCAAGGTATCACACAGCACTTTGAAATTCAACTGGGGATGGATCCTTTTCTAAGCTCATTTGCTCTTTGCCAGGATTTGTTTCCTCATTGACCTGCTCAGAGGTGCTTCTTGGTTCCTTTCTTTGTACATTGTTGTCCTCTTCTTAGGGTTTCTCACAGCATGGCAGCTGGCCTCATCAGAGAGAGCAAATGAGAGGGGAACAGGAGTAAGATGCAATGTCTTTTATGATCTAGACTTGGAAGTCACACTCCATCTTATCTGTAGTTTCCTAGTGGTTACACAAATTAGCACAATTCATTGTGTAGGGGGTAACTACAAGAGTGTGAATACTGGGAGGCCTGAATTATTGGGAATCATTTTAGAAGCTGCCTAATACATCTTGTGTCAAACTTTAATAATTTCAAGGAAAAAACTAATCACGAGGTATATGGGAGGCAGGAAAAGGTCTAGGACTTCCATCACAGTTGCACTCATCTATTCTTGCACATCATGGTGTGCTCTGGCCCAGACTAACCTTAAAGTCACTGAGCAATATGTGTAGCTTATCACTTACACAAATGGGCCATTGATGTATTCAATTATGAGGTTGACTATAGTGACCTACCTCTTGAATCCATAGACTGTAAACCTGGTACATCCTGTTATTAATATCTCATAGATGAGGACTCTCACACTAGCAAATTTATGATGTTTATTCCCAAGGAGGCCTTTCACTAGTATGCTCATGGGGAGATTTCACTAATATTTTTTATTACAGTAGTCCCTCTCTATATCGCGGTTCACTTGTCGCGGCCTCACTGTATCGTAGGATTTTAAAAATATTATATTTACTTATTTATCATGGATTTTTTGCTATATTGCAGGATTTTGCAGTACTGTATACGTATGTTAAAGTTACGTAGGTTTAAGAGTGTAGAATATGTTTAAGAACATAAGTAGTGTTTATAAAAGTGTGGAAAAGGTTAATAAGGGACTGGGAAATGTTAATAAGGGACTAAGAACGGTTTGTAAGTGTGTGGGAAGGGTTTATAAAGCCTTAATATATATATAAATACTAAAGTAAATGTAATGTTCCTACTTCGCAAATTTTCACCTATCATGGGGGCGTCTAGAACGTAATACCCGCAATAAGTGAGGCAATACTTTATTTTAAGCCAGGAAGACTTGTTGCCTCTCCTGCACCCACACAGGGAGCTTAGCCACTTCCTAACACTCAATAAATATCTGAGTGAATAATGAATAAACTCATTTAACCTTTATAATAGCCTCATGGAAGAGATCTTATTAGGGAACTCTTACTCAGTTATGAGGTAAAATATGTCCAAACTGAATCAGGAAGTACCAAGGCTGAGACTATACTCAGGTCTTTCTGACTCTACAACTTGTGTTCTTGCCAGTGTGCCCAAAGCAGCTGGTGGTGGTGGTATTATTATTATTAATTTTTTTTAAAGAAGAAGCAAGTTCCAGGAGTCCAGGAGTCCTTATTGTTTGACTAGCAGAACACAAAGCCAGGCAAAAGTTCCCAAAGAAATGATGGCCAGTCTCACTGCTGTTTGCCTTGTGGTCCTTCATCTTTTCAGCACTTAACATGTTTTCATTTAAAGATAGTAGACATTTACTTTGATCACCAATGCAGTCCAAAGGTGAATAAATAAATGGATTATCTTTTAACACCCCACCCACCCCCATGCTCCTTTAGAAGAAAGTGCTAAATGTCTCTTTGTAGCCTATTTGGCCATAGTTGTCTCACCTGTGGTTTTAAGAACAGTCTACAACTTAATGTTTTGAGAGCTTTTCTTGAACTCTAGCTCACTCTGTTAGAGCAGTCCTGCTGATTCTGCTGATAGTCTCCAAAAGGTGAAGATAACTGGGCTGAAGGCAACTGGGAGGGGCCTTTAGCAAACTGAAGACCATTGGGAAATTGTGCAGAGGCAAATCTTTAATTAAATCTAGAGTAAAGCTAGAATAAATCTTCTCGCTCCTTTAGTTAAAGCTAGAAGAATGCCATCCGTCTCGGCTGACTCAGCCATGGCCACTGGTCCATTTCTTGTGGTCAGGATGGTTCCTGTTAAATCTCCACTCATGGTGGAGTTCTAGGGTCCCTCCTTCCCTCTGACTTGAACCATACTGAGTTGATCATGTAAAACAGATGTTGCCAGACTGCAAAGCTACCTCCCGGCTGCGGAGCCCTGGTTTTCATAGCTGTCAAACTCCCTTGTAGCCTGTGATTTACTCCCACTGTTGAATAGCGAAAACCTTTGATTGCTTGGAAGGTACCACCACCTGTGGTACCCATCGTAAAGACCCCACCACAGTCATCACAGTTGGCCAGGGGCAGGGCTCTCATGCATACTCCTCCATCTTGACCCCAAAGCATCTGTTTTTGTTTAATGAAGTTTAGTTGCTGCTCCTCCCATGCAGTGCTTTTAGACTGCATGAAAGCCAGGTACTTGGAGAAGTAAGGTAGATCACTTTAATTTGCTATCATTCATGATCATGCATTAAAATATATGCATTTTTTTCTTCTTTATTTGGACATAAGAGACACATATCCCACAGCACAGTTGATCAGACACTGTCCATAAAAGTCAAGAAACTGGATTTGGCTCTGTCATCTGATGGTTATGTACCCTTGGAAAAGTTGTTAATCTCTTTAAGTCTCAGTTTCTTCTGTAAAATGGGGTTAATCATAGTTAACTCAGTATCCTGAAAGTATACCTCTAGGTGGTATCAGTACTGCTTTTAAATGGGTTTTCTTTTTGTTCAAAATCTATTAAAAACTTAAGTCTTAAAAATATTTTTCTGGGGAAAGTTGATAGTGTTTAATGATTTCCACATTTGACCTGGGAATGCCATAAATCCTTGTTCTTATCAGTGTTCTAGAAGCTTTCTATGCAATATATGTTAGCCAGTTTGCTTTCTTCCAGTTATTGAATGATGGACTTCATTTGTCAAACTGTTGAGCCTATTGTGATATACTTGTTCATGTTTCCAAGATCTTCGACTGCAGATGTATTTCCCTGTCTTTCTCTTTCTTAAACCTAGTGTACAGTCTTTATATATTCTGTGAGCCAAAGATACCGTTTTTCCTGGAATAAGCTTTCCTTTGTACCATGTGCAGGAGGAACAGAACAGTTGGACTCTGATTCCTTTGGCTGTCTGTCTGCATGGCTGACTGCACTGTTCTTCCACAGTGGCAGGAATCTTGGGGCTGTTTGCCACAGGTAAGGCTGAGGCATAGGGAGAACAGGAGAAACAGGGAGGGGAAAAAAGAAGGGCTGTGGAATACATGTGACTGACAGTTGTCTCCATTTCTCTTCCTCTTGATTAGACTTGTGTTCTGAACAGTGACTAGTGTGTTAGTAGTTGCAGGAATAGAATTTTAGATCCTTAAGGGACCTAGATTATATCATTCAAATTGTATAACTTACCAATAAAAAATGTGAAATATAGTGATAAAATGACTTGTTATCCAAGGTTATGAATAGTACAACTAGGATTTAAAATTAGTTCTTTGGACCCCAAATTCAGTATTTTATATACTGATGAAGCAATTTTCAACTTTTTTCACCTCATGGCACACATAAACTAATTACTAAAATTCCGCGACACGCTCCCTCAAAATTTTTTTTGCTGATCTGAGTAAAAAGTAGGTATAATTTTGATTCGTTCACACTAGAAGTCTGTTGTTGTGTTGGCTGTTGTAATTTTTTATTTGACAATCTGAAGGAAGAGAGTTCAGTGCCCCTGACTAAATAGTCAGGTATGCTTTAAAAATTCTTGTGGCTTACTGGTCGAAATTTGCTGTAGTAATGCAACTCTTCGTGGTTCGTTTGTTTATGCACCAAATACAAGTATCCCACGTATAACACGGTGCTTTCCATAATACAGTTTCCCTCCAACATGGTTAGAGAATTGGGGAGAACTCCCATATAACACGAAATTAGGGACATCCCTGTACAATACTGAATGTGATAAAAGCTTTTAAGAGTAAAAGATAACTCATTTAAAATTTTTCATTCGAGCATGTATGTCCTATCAGTTTACTCTAAAAAGTGTAAGAAAGGCCTAGACTTAGCCGAACAGTTAGAGTCATGTTTCTTAAATGAAGATCCTTGCACTGAAAGGAGCACAGAGTTTAAGAGAGAACTTCAAAAGTGCTTAGCACCATATAACGAAATTTATAATGCTAAAAGCAAGCAATCTAAAATAACAGATTTTTTGCAAAAAGTAGAGCATAGAAATCAAGATAATGCTGAAGAAAGTTCAGAGGATGAGAATATCTTGTCAAAAGGGAAACACATTTGGTTAATGGAGCTTAGTAGTGATCACAAAGAAAACATTACCTAATTCATATTAATATGTAATACTTTTGATGAAAATTGCTTTAATAAAGATATTTTTCTTAATTATAAAAATATAATGATATGTTTTTAAAATTTTTGGAAACTAACCCTTCTTTTTGTACTAGTTCTTTGTTTCGTATAATATGGATTCACATAACACAGCATTTGCTAGGAACCTAACAACCGTGTTATACGGGGACCTGTACTTAATGACCAGATTTTAGGTATAAATGGTGCATATGTTAGATACGGAAGACAAATTTGTACATTGTCTTCAAAGGTAATGGTCAGAATATGGAAATATGCTAAAATTAGTAGTACTAGGATGTGTTAATGAAGTAAGAGTGATGAAAAAAAGGTGTGGATTATTAAAAGCATATAAAGTTTTTTACTTTAAAAAAATAAGTTTTATTATAAAAGTAATGCTTATTCACTCTACAAAATTTGGACAGCGGCAAAACAAACACCCAAATTCTACCACCTAGAAATATTTTTCATGTGCAGTATGTTAGTACATTTTAAAAAAATTATAAAAATGGAATTTTTCTAACTACAGTAGTCCCTCTCTATATAGTGGTTCACTTATCACGGCCTCACTGTATCGTGAGCTTTTTAAAAATATTATATTTTTATTTATTGCGGATTTTTCGCTATATCGCGGGATTTTGTGGTACTGTATACATATGTTGTTAAAGTTACATAGATTTAAGAGTAGAATATGTTTAAGAACATAAGTAGTGTTTATAAAAGTGTAGAAAAGGTAATAAGCCAGTGGGAAAGGTTAATGAGGGACTGGGAACGGTTTATAAGTGTGTGGGAAGGGTTTATAAAGCCTTAAAATATATATAAATACTAAAATAGATATAAGGTTCCTACTTCACGGATTTTCACCTATCGCGAGGGGTCTAGAACGTAATACCCGCAATAATTGAGGGAATACTGTATATTCTTTTATAATTTGTAACCTGGAGAAGCAGGCTTGGGGAACTGAGGGTGGCTAGGCAGTTGTGAACACTGCCAGATCACGCTACAGCAATAGAGGTAGGAAAGAGCAAAATTAAAGGACACTTAAGACACAGCTAGAATGGAGTTTGTGTTGGGGAATCTGAATTGAAGTAATTGAGGGCTAATAGTCCTTGGGTAGATGGCAAACTATTGCCAGATTGGCAAGACTTTTTTCTCTTCCTCTGGCCATAGTCTGTTTCAAGGTTATTTAGAGGAAGAATTACCATTGCTCCAAAAGCCAAAGGTCTGGATCTCCTATTTTAGCTAGAAATACTAGTGAACTCTAGGTTGTAGAGGCAAGTTTCCAGATAGCAGACAATCATGATCAATCTAGTGAGCATCCTTCTTTCTGGAGGGAATCCTGGTATAGTTGAAAAAAGCAATGAATTGGAAATTGAAAATCTCTGATATGTAGTGATCAGTTCCCCCCTAACACCCTATTTCCCCTTCTTGACCTTCCAGAAACTTTATTTTTTATTTGTTTCCTCCATTGTTTGGATGCTTTTAAGTTTGGCACATTAATGTAAAACGAAGCTCTATAAATTCTAAAGAGCTGTGTAAATGTAACATGGTATTAATACTGACGGAGAAAATGAGATTTTTGTTATTTCAGATTCTAGGCTTTTTATATGATGCCTAGAATGTTTCTTAAGATAATTTGTCTTAGTATATGGAGTTTTAAAATGTAGGTCTTATAAAGAACATTTATTTCTCTTTATACATATACTTAGCCTTGGGCTTTGGATATTGCTTTTGAAATCTGAAAGCTAGCTCATGGGTAAATAAACTGTTCTTGTAAGCATTAAAAAAAAAGTGAAATGTGATTATGCCTTCTTTTTAAAAGAGCTTTTATTTTTGAAATAGAAGCTTACCGGGTGTTGGTGTGTGGGAGATATTCTGTGCTTCATTGTTTCTGGGAAAAGCTGGGTGTGATGTAAAATAGAGAAAAGGGTTAGTGATCTTTTTATTAGATACTTTCCTTGTGGGATTCAACTTTGGACATTTTTTCCCCATTTTCCTTTGGGAATCTTTTTCTTCTAAATTTCAGCGTCGTGGTCTGTCTTAGCCTCATGCAGCCTTTGTGTGTGTATGTATATACATATATGTTCTGTTAGCTATAGTTTTAAAAGGTTTAGATATGGCCCTCTTGTGACTTTCATCGTGACTGAATCTCCCAGATTCTTCCTGGGAGCATGAATGGGTAGATAAGACTATTTGACTTACGATTCGTGCTTATGAGTCAATCTGAAGATCAGAGACCTTTAGAGGATGCCTTTTTGATATCACAGAGCTTTCCCTTTACCTGTTTGCCACAGTTCTGGCCCTGTGTAGAGTGGGGGCCTATGTATTTTCTCTCCATCTCTGAATTTGAATATAGGGTGTTAAAAGGGTTTATCCTTAATCCACTGATCTTCATCCTTCCTGATTGTTTTTTGGGCCACACCAAATAAGCCTTTTACTGACTTCACCGTAAGTGTAGCTGCCTTGAGGGCATTTTAGGAAGTGTACTGCATGTGGTCAGGAGTATCTCCGTCCTCTTTGTTGCTGAACCAGTCCCTGGTAAAATCTTAGAGCTTCAGAAATTGTGATGTCTCTTAGATATCTTGTCTGCTCAGGCTGTTGCCTCACTACTTCATATATTAATAATTCCTGCCTTCACAGTTAGTTTAGTCCAACACTGCTTAGGGGGATGCTTTAAATTCATATTTCTTTATAGGAAGTAAAGATGAAACATTTGAGTCATACTAGTCTGTATTAAAATACAATGAGGGAGGTATTTGCTACTAGTTTTTCGGTTATGAAATCTACTTAGTAGGGCAAAAGTAGGTTTACTGTTGTTTATGTGGTAAAATAATATAATAAATAATAATAGAAGAATAAACTTGTTTTGTGCACTCACAGCTGTCAACCTACTTTTGCCCACCCTGTGTATGTTCAGCCTTATTCTTTAATACACATGCATTTAGAAAACCTAGGAAAAGCAAACAAGCATAAAGAAGATAAAACTTAACTCTCTCAACTGCTGCTTTTGCCTCCTTGAAAATTGACTCTCCATACTGTTTAATTTCTAATTGTTCTTTAGGTCTGAGCTCTTAGATTGAGGTCATATCCTTAGAGCAGTTTTCTTGATTCCTAGACTACATTCAGTAGAACTTTCCCTTATATGATCTTCTTGCTTCCTGTATGTCTGCTCTAATACTAACACCACTTTACCGATACTTACTGGTTTTAATGTCTGTCCGTCCGTGATAGTCTAAGCTCTGTGACAGCCAGAACTACACCTGTTTTATTACTCTTATTTTGTTGCTTGGTATATAGTGGCCTCTTAATTTAAACAAGAAATATGAATTAACTTAAAACTTTTAACAGTCCTGATTTATTTCATACTTTTCTATGTGTCTGTGTATAGATAGGGATACGCACACACCCTTACTTCTTTCTGTAAAGGTATTATACTGGAGTTTCACCTTATCTGTAGAAGTGGAAAAAAGTCAACATGCAAGGTAAAAATTGCCCTTCGGTCTTTATAGTGCAGAAGAATAAGTCAACAAAGTTTTTTCCCCTCCCGTGTTCAGTAATAAAATTCTGCTTACATATGGTGGTATTCACTCTCTCTCTACAGAGGCATCCAAGGATTTTCCCAAACCAGACTGTAATGTACTTTTATAGCATTCTTTCCTGCTGCTTACTTATATATACTGGCTTCAGCTGGGTTTCTCCTGTTGTTAGTTCTAAGTTTGCCTTGTATTTTCTGGTTTCCATTTCTTTGTTTATGCCATTTTCCCCCTTTGGCTTTTTCCTTTCTGTTTTCAAGGCTTACCTCAAATTCCATTTGCTATGTATTTTTTTTCCCCCCTCTGGCTAACACTGAGTAGTTTCTTTCACTTTCAGTTCATGGCATTTATTACTTGTAGTTGTCCTTTGACACTCATTTACCATTTGGGGGCTTTTTCTTGGATCTCTTGCTTTTGTGTGTGTGTGTGTGTGTGTGTGTGTCAACTGGATTGTTAGGTCTCTGAAGATGGGGATAGTCACCTTCTCTTTCTTTGTGTTCTTCAGTTTATCCCTGGCACAGTTTCTCAGTAAATAGTTTATTTGGTTAACTATAAAAACTTGCCCCTCTTATGGAATGAACCTGAGAAGAGTGCTTTGAGATTACTTTTTTGTGTGTGTCTTTAAAAAATTTCCACAAATACCCAATTCCATTGTGTTGCTGCTTGATGTAATAGCTGACACTAAGGTATCAGGGAAATCTGTATTCACATAGCACAAGAAGCTTAAGTAACTGTGGGTGCCTTGTAGCCTGCATATGTAGACATTTCTGATGGTACAGCATGAAATAAGATTTTACTAGGTAAGGGAAAAGAAGTACATAGATTGGAGGCAAGTGTTTTACCTGGTAGAGATCTGTTTCTTATTTTTCAGGTCCCTGGGAAGATGATTCATTTCTTTATTGTATTGGGTTTCATTTTTATTAAATGACTAATTTTATTACAGCACTCTAGTGCAGCGATTTTCAACCTTTTTCATCACATAGCATACATAAACTAATTACTAAAATTCTGCAGCATACACACAAAAAATATTATTTTTGCCAATCTGACAAAAATTAGGCATAATTTTGATTCACCCACGCTGGACAGCTGTTGCTGTGTTGGTTTTTGTCCTTTAAGAAAATTTGAGAGTCTTAAGGGAAAAAGAGGTCAGTGCCCCTGACTAAATATTTAGGTATTGCGTGTTTTAAAAATTCTTATGGCTTGCTGGTGCACCGCAACCCACTAGTTGAAAATCACTGCTCTGGTGGCTTGAATGAGAAATTGTCTCCTTGCTGTAGGTAGAGTTCTTTAAGAAATTCTGTTTTATTGATTTGTTCCTTTGGATCTAGATCTTCTATTGTAGTATAGCCACAAAGTCACTAGGTATTATAAGTAGTGGTGAAAATTAAAAAAAGATATTTAGAGCCCCAATTTTCTATTGTCACAGAAGTTAAATAAAATGGTATTCCTAATATTTACTAATTAGGTGAGCTTGCTTACATGTTGCCTGTTCATCAAACTGTTAAACTATGAAATGTAGATTGCATTGATGTAGAAGAGATTTTGCTTTATGTTTAGGTATAAAGAGGATGGTGAAGCTTTACTAATTTTGCTTCCCTCAGAAGAAAAAGGGATGGTACAGCAGCTTCTCCAGAAGAAAGTGCCTGTGAAAGAAATCAGGTAAGAACTACTTTGTGTCATGATGTTATTGCTGGGGGAATGAAGGTATGAAATTATTGTGCTTGATTATGTATGTATCCCTCTAATCTGTTCTGCTGTTTGGCTTGTGACTTTTTTGTTTGTTTTTAACTTTTTCTGAAGGCTGTTGGTGGAGAAAATAAGATTAAAAATAGAACTTGTTGCCCTCGCTGCTGTGGCTCAGTGGATTGAGCGTCAGCCTGTGGGCCAAGTGTCACTGGTTCAATTCCCAGTCAGGGCACATGACTAGGTTGCACGTCAGGTCCCCATTTGGGGGCGCGAGTGAGAGGCAAACACACAGTGTTGTTTCTCTCCCTCTCTTTCTCCTTTCCCCTCTCTCTAAAAATAAATAAATAAATAAACATACAAATAAATAAATAATTAAAAAAATAGAACTTGTTGGCTTTAAGAGACATTGATGGTTGAAAACCTCTTGGATGAAAATTTTTAGGGTTATTTGTCCATTTGAGAAGACTGTATTCCCTTGTCATTGAAGATATTTAGGTTGCATGGTAGCAGAATTGAACAGAGGCTCACTTGTATTGGGGTCCTTGAAACACCCTGGTGTTTATTTGGAGGAGAATAATTGGGAAGGTTGTTTAATTGGGGGCAGGAATGGGAAAGAGTGTAGATGAAACAAGATTGGGTGTGAGGTGGTCATTTTGAATCTGAGTGAAAGTTGTCTACCTTTGTATATTTTGAAATTTACTGTAATAAAAAAAACTAACTAAAACCACCTCATCTGTCACCACCTATTATCACCTCAGCCTTGTGTGAACGAAGTGGTTCAGTTTAAAATGAGGAAAACGAGTGGGTTTCTTTTGTGAAACTCATATCCTTGTAAGAATTTAATTTATTTCTGTAGCCTAACTGGACAGCGTTAAGGAACAGTTCTTATTATGCCTAATATTCAGAAAAGGAAAACAGTAGCAATGTCCCTTGGCTACTTATTTATTTGAAGTTGGTTTTATGATATTTGACTGAAAATGGAAATATACAAATGACTTTAGATTTCATTTATTCCATTTCATTGATGATTCATCATCTCTCACAAAAGGCTGCTTTCTAACTTTATAGACTTAAGAAGTTAACAGTGCTAATTGTGTTATTAACCTTAATATCTTTCACTAACTCAGTATGAGTGCTTACAGGTCTTTGACCTTTCATTTCTTTTTCCTGTTTTATTAATAATATGCAAGAGAGTCAGATATCTGTCTAGTGTAATTTCAGTTTAATCTGGCTCATAGATGAGAAATAAGTAATGTTACAGATTTAAAACTACTAAGGAAAACAGGAAAATTCTGTGTACAAGTTTCAGTTTCCAAAATTGAGATGTCTTATTTTAACCTTTATCTTTTTGTTACAAAGAATCAATCCAGAAAAACTTATAGAGGTCCAGAAACAACTGGAGTCATTTTTAGCTCAAGATCAAGATTTAAAAGAAAGAGCCCAAAGGGTAAGTCATTTTTGAATTAGAGCATATGTGTAGTAAAGTTAAATATCATCATTTCTATTACTTCTGGTTGCATGGTTATGCCTCAGGTATTCAAGTAGTATAATTTTCAAGTAAGATTAGTTTATTTTTTAACTTTTAATGGATTATATATATATATATATATATATATATATATATATATATATTTCTTGTAGTAACCTTGGAAAATGTCTATTACTTGTCTATAAGAAGTCCTCTTAAAGATGATTTTTACGTGCATAGTGACCTGATTTCTAGTCTATTTGAAAAGTTACCAATTTCTGACTTCTTCAATAAAATTTCAGTAACTCAATTGCTCAATCTTGACTGTAAGATTAATGTCTCTTCTTATATTTAAATTTCTAGAAAGCATAACACTTTTGCTAAATCGTCTTTAGGACTGAGATTTTAATTTATAAATATAACAATGTTGCTAAATTACTTTTCTGGACTTCAAAATTCTCTTGATTAGCAAATGTAAAACGAAGTGTTAATTTTAGTTAAACTTATTTTTTAGTTCTTAGAGTCCCCAGCAGTAGATTCTTTTGAAAAGGAAGATGTGAAATTAATTGGCATTGTGAGTACAGCTATCCAATCTTGGAATTCACTGATATTTGAGTCCCTGTTATAAAGCCCTTCATTTACACCACTCTTTTCCTTATATCACAGTCATGAGATCTACATACCACATCTACATCTGCACTTACCATGACATATCAGCAATGAGTGAGAGAGTAGGAATTCAGAGGTTGGATTCTCTTTCAGCAGATAGATAAAGTGGGAGGAAGACAATAGAGGAGATATAGAAAGGGCATCCTAGTTGAAGAAGCGCTTAAGAAGAAAAATAGTCAGTAGTCAAGCTTTTGTGTTATGGTTTTGAAACTGGATATTTTTAGCAAAAAAGTTTCATTTAAAGAGCAGATCTTTCTTACACTTAAAGATGCTATGTTATATTTTATCAAGTTATCATTGCTGTGCTTTGAATAACACGATGAAAGCTGAAATTTGAATGTGTACTATGTGCTAGGCACTTTAGCTATGACATGACTTTTATGTGGCGATTTGTGAATTTTTAATCTTCCCCACAACCTGTGAGGTAGGTGATACTGATTCGATTTTATAGATGAGTATATTAGTACCTTGAGAAAGCTAAAAATTGTCCAGGGCCACATGGCTATTAAGTGGCAGACCACAGATTCCAATTCAGGTCTGCCTTTCTTCAAAACTTCATGATAACCTCAGGAGAAATTAATTCCACAATATAGGAAAATCAAATAATGAACTATGCAAAGTTGTATTTCTATAAGCTCATTTTACCTGAAATCTAATGAAAAGCCTTTTAAACACCTTTTTAGACCTTTTGGGCATGTATTTGGGAATGTACGTGTTTTGTCTAGCAGACACACTTTAAGTTAGGAGTTAAATCTTTTTTAAAAAAGCTTTTTGAAATAGTATGCACATTTTAAAATAATATACATAAATTCTGATATGTTGTGACTTACCGCATACCTAGGAGGTCATTTAGTTATGAATTGGGAAATATGAAACACTGGAAGGATATTGTTTCACTAGTTTGTGCAACCCACAAAACAAGCCTTCCAGAACAAAGATTATAGAATAGCACATTGAAATAAATGATGTGATTTATTAGGTTTCACACATGGCTTAGCAGAATGGCTAACTGTATTGCCAGCAGCAGCAAGCCTTCAGTTTCATAGAAGTGATTTTCTAGCTTTTGGTTTTAATCTGGATAGAACAAAAATGATAAGCAGCTTGCATGATTTCTTGTAGATTATTGTAGGGGGAAAAATTATACTTGAACTGGAGCCATTCATGTTCATGGCTATGTAGACAGGGAAAAATGGTATGAGGAGTCATGTAAATGGTTTGAAGGGAGGATTAGTGTAAATTAGAGAAAATGTGAAGTTTAGACATATACAATGGAAATTAAATATACTTTATAAAAATTAATTTTAAGATCTAAAAAATGTCTGCTTAGAGTGTTCTATAATCTTTGTTACTTGCTTATTATACAAACTGACCATGTTTATTTTTTTATTTGTATAGCTCTTGGCATATAGTTAAAAAAAAACTAAACAGAAGAATATATTGCATGATGACAGATTGCTTGAAATTGTAATAGAAAATGAATAAACTTTAGGAGTAAAGTTGTTCCTGTCATGATTTTATTAAGCTGAATTTAATTAGATACAGTAAAATTGTGTTCTGCTCGAAAACTTTTCTTTTGACTACTACAGTAATTACTACTAATACAGTATTCCCTTACTTATCGTGGGTATTACGTTCTAGACCTCCCTGTGATAGGTGAAAATCTGCGAAGTAGGAACTTTACATTTATTTTAGTATTTATATATATTTTAAGGCTTTATAAACCCTTCCCACACACTTATAAACCATTCCCAGTCCCTTATTAACCTTTCCCACTCCCTTATTAACCTTTCCCACACTTTTATAAACACTATGTATGTTCTTAAACATATTCTACACTCTTAAACCTACGTAACTTTAACAACATACGTATAGAGTACTGCAAAATCCCGCGATATAGCAAAAAATCCGCGATAAATAATTTAATATTTAAAAAAATTCCACGATAGAGTGAGGCCGCGATAAGTGAACCGCAATATAGAGAGGGACTACTGTAATGAGCATTTATTGATACTTCCTGTATTCCAGAAGATAAGCCCCGGTATTCTACATGCATTTTCTTATTTAATTTTCATAGTAGAAGATACTGTTATCTCTGTTTGATATATGAGGGATCTGACAGAGAAATAAGACACTTTCTCAGCAAGTGAAATATGGAGCTCAGATTATCACCCATATTACTCCAAAGCGTATGTTTTCCCCCATTATATCATATTGGAACTGAATGATAATAACTTCTAGAATAACTTGCTAAGAAGGTGATAATCTATGTTGAGTTGGCTTGATGAAACCCACATTTAAACTCTTTTAATATTACAGCTCTAAAATGTTTTTATTTGGGGGGGAGGGGGAATAGGGGGGTATACTCAACTACTGTGGAATTTATTCCTTTGGTTGATTTTATCTTGCTTTAAACTTTTTCTAGTTCTGACTATTATTATGTCATGTATTTAAATGTCTTACAGTGTTTTGTCTCCTATATACGTTCAGTATATCTGATGAAGGATAAAGAAATATTTGATGTGAGCAAGTTACCTATACCTGAATATGCCCTGTAAGTATTCATATTATAGTTTTAATTGTGAATCCTCAAAGTTAGAGGCAATTTCTTTGAAATGTGTTTCTGTGAGAGTTCTAGTTTAAACTGCTCTGCCTTACCTTGAGAGAATCTTTGAAAATTCTGCAGAGAAAAAGATTCTATAAACTGGAAAACTAATTGAGCAATCAGTTCTTATCAGGAAGAAGTTTCTTACTTGTAAGTATAAATTCCTTAAAGTTGCACTGGTAGCTTTCTATAATTTGGTCTTAAAGGAGATGGAGAGTAATTGATAAGCATTCTTTGAAATCTTTCAATGTCTGCAGTCCTCTTACTCTCTGAAATGCTGGCCTGGATTACGACAGAGAATTCTTTTCATGCTTTGAATATTCTATATTGCTTTTTGCCTAACCTTTGTGTCTTGGTATTTCTTATAGGTACTCATAGTTACCATGGGAAAATATCCCTGTTTAGTAACTGAGGTTACTATTATATGAAAATGGAACTCTTGGTCTTGTTTTGGCTTACTGTTTGCAGGATGTTTTCCTAACCTTTTTAGCTATAAAGGAGGAGTGTCCATTTTTCAATGGGGTTTCTACCTGTGGAAAAAGTATTGACAAAATCCAATAGAAGCACCCTGAGGTTAATCGTACTTTGAATTTTAGCATTAAATTTCCCAGTCTGTGATGAAATACTGTTTGTACTTTTTTAAGGCTAAGTCTGTGTATTTGGCCTCCTCTCCAGGAATTTGAGTGTTTTTACCTTTAAATTTAGTCTAATAAAAACTTGTATCTGTGTGAGCTGCTGCTTTCTACTCTTCACGTTAGATTGCAAGTATAGTATAGCAGGTAATTTGTCAGTTGTAACATTTTAGAACCATTTAAATTGCTGGATAACAGAAGTAAGGCCACTGACTTTCTGGATAATGGGTGGAAACAACATGCCATAGATAATACATTTTTGTTTGTTTATGTACCAGTTACTAATTTTACTGTTTCTGAATACAAATCACGGTTTAGGTTATTAGCTAATTTTTGTGCTCCAAGAAATTCCGCCCTGGTTTTCTGAATGACTTAGCTGAGATATTAGCAAACAGAAGAGGGCACAGGTCTTTAACATGGTGAGACCCTATGTAGGGGACATTTTATTGCCATCTGCTTACAGTTGAAGACCCGTGCTTTTTATTGGTGATGCTTAGGAAAGGCAGAAAGTTAACTTTGGAGCCTAAATTATTGGTACAGTTTACTCTGGTGTTTTTAGTTAATTTTTGTGGTTGTTTACTCATAGATATATAATTTTCTTGATCTATAATTTCTTTTAGAAGCCTCTGATACCTAAAGCAGTGCTGTGTATGCAGGATATAATAAAGGTTTAAAAATTATTTTGCTAAAGAAACATGTTTCAAATACCTATTATGCACAGTTTATTGTGCTAGCTGTTAAAATTAAAGAGGTATAATATATATTCCTACCTGAAGGGAGCTCCAAGTTCTAGGAGCTGAGAGACATATAAATGTAATTGTAATACACCGAGAGAAATGATTTGATATGAGCTTGTGATCCTAATGCATAGCCCCTATAACAGTAATAATGACAAGTTCTCAGCAGTGGCTGCCTATGTACGAGGCACTAAATTTTAAGTGCGTTGCATCTATGAACATTTCATTCTTACAAAAACCCTATAATGTAGGCAGTTTTATCACACCATTTTGCAAATGAGGGAACTGCGGTATAGAGAGATTAAAGTCCTTTGATCACCCAGCTAGTAAGCGACAGAGCCAAGATTTAAACCTTAACAGTTCTATTTATGAATCTACACTTTATACATTATACCTCTCACTTTTTGTGAATTGTATCTTACAGGAAAAAGGCAGTGGATTCATGTTGTAATGTTAGGTGTTTATTATAGCAGACCTTGCTTTAAGAGTTGATTTCCAATCCATTAGTGGGAACTTAGAAGCTGGTTTAAAAATTTTTTCAAGAGAAGTGATTATGTCATATTATGTCTCACTGAAGGGAGGATGGTGATACTGGAGTTCTTTCTTTGCAGAGAACTGTTTTGTCCTTTTGTGGTCATGTCTTTTTCCAGCTTTAGTATTTACATTTTACAAAGTGTTTTCATGTGGTTAGTATGTAAGAACTCCACAATAATTGTAAGGTAGGTCTGGAGGTATTTTGTCCCATGCTTGAAGAAGCTGAGGCTGAAAGGGTTAAATAGGCAGATCTAGCACTTGAATTTTTTTTTGTTTCTGGTCTCACGCTCTTTATTTTATAACATGTTAACCTCTTAATGAAAAATGGTCTTCAGTGTTTTATGACAGGTATTTAGTATTTCTGGCATGCCTTTTGAATCATCTAACCTGTCAAGATTTTATATCTCAGAGAACGTTTTCTTTGGAAAAAAAGCTCTGAAAACAGATATCAGCTCTTGAGAAACTGTTTCATAATAACCATAAACATGCCATTGGTGTATTGAGACAACTTTTTATTTGTCCATATTTAAGGTCTCTTGGTCTTGCTGTGGCACCACGGGTAAGATTTCTTCAGAAAATGCAGAAACAACCCATCAAAGAATTGGTAGTGAGCCAAGATAATAAAGTAAATGAGCCAAGGGCTCCCTCTCTCACCAATGATGAAGTGGAAGAATTTAGAGCCTACTTCAATGAGAAAATGTCCATCCTTCAGAAAGGTGGGAAAAGACCAGAAGGGACAGAGTATGGACTGGCTAATGGCATTAGTGATGAAGAAGAAGAAGAGAAGGAAGATGAAGAAGAAATAGAAGAGAAACTGGGAAAAGCAAAAGGCTATCAACCTGATTCTGTCCCTAGAACCGATGAATCACCGACTGATGAGTCACCGAAGAACAAGGAAGGTCCTATGCAGTTCTTAGCCAGAGATGATGATGGTGAAGAGGAGGAGGAAGATGGACTTGATGCTGATTTCTTCAAAGTGAAGCGGCACAATGTGTTTGGGTTGGACCTGAAAGAGAATAAAGCTTTACAGGTAAGTGTACTCCCAGTGGAGGTTTTCTGTTATTTCCCACCACTTTTCATTGTGCTGCTTTGTTGCTTTGGGCCACTGTGGGAAAGCAAGAACTAGGAGAAATTTGTAAAATGACTTTCTTCGCTGTGAACTCTCGTTCTTCCTCCATATTGAGATAGGTGCCAAAGAATTCTTATTTTTTTAAAATTTGGGAACTCTTAAGAACTTTTAATCTTCTCATTTACTGGTATTCTGATGCATGTTTTTAAAGTAGCCAGAGTCATGATTATAACCTCAAGGAATGTGATTGGGTTTCATGGTTCACGGTGTGAGGATACTTCGTTGTGATTATTAACATACTACTTCTGTTTTAAATAATTAAAAATGTTCCTTATAACAATTTAATCTCTGTAAACATGAATTTTACTTTTTTAAAAAACCTTCATCAGAGGACATGCTTGTAGAGGAGAAGGGAGGGAGAGAGAGAGGAAGAGAAACATCATTGATTGCGATCCTGCAAACTAGGCATGTACCCTGCCTGGGAATCAAACCACACACAGCCTTTTGGTTTGCAGGACGACACTCCAACCAAATGAACCACACCAGCCAGATCATGAATTTTCTTTTAATGAGACATTTACATTTGGGCACCAGTCTAATATCTTAAATAGAAAGCTAGCACTTCTTTTTAAAGGTCACTTACAAGGGAGGACCCCAAAAAACCCCAGAATTTATTTATAAAAAATTGTGTATTTATTCTTACCTGTTTAAACTTCAGTCACGTTCAAAGTACTCTCCGTTTGGTGCAATACACTTATCGAGACATTTTTTTCCACCACTCAAAACAGTTTGTGAACTTGTAGATTTTGATGCCTTTTAGTGCTTCTGCCAGTTTTTGTTTTACCTCTTCCACATCAGCAAAACATTTCCCTTTGAGGACATTTTTCATCTGGGGAAACAAACAAAAGAAATGTCGCTCTGGGTGAAATTGGGTGAATAGGGAGGGTGGGGCACGGGGGTCATGTTGTGTTTGGTCAAAAACTGCTGAACCTTCAGCGTGGTGTGGGCAGGTGTGCTCATAAATCACCCATCATGAAATGGGCAAATGCATTGAAAGATTTCAAAAAAACTTCACTGAAGCCGAACACAGCCTCTTACAACAATGCCATCTAGTACACTGATACAGATGGGCTCCTAGAACATTCAACTAGTTGGGGAAGCCTGTACTACAAGGGGCCCACCCTCCAGACGGTAATACTGGTTTATTTGGTGGGGGGTCCTCCTTTGTATAATTTCTGTGTATGTATATTGCTTATGATATCGGTCTCCTTCCTGTTGATTTCCAGGATGTCCTTAAACATTAATATATTGTCCCTGGCTTTTAACTTGTTTTGTAGCCCTTGTCACACAGAATTGTTTCTTTGCCTGCCTTCCCTACTGGATTCTTAATTCCTTGAAATTAATGTCCTAAGGACGAGTGTGTGTTCATGACCTGGTACAATATCTAGCTCTAGTTGCAGATTTCATAAATGGTTTATGAATGAATGAGTGAATTACTAAATTTATTTTTTTTACTTTGATAGTTTTGTTTGCTGTAAATTATGGAATTCATATGTAGGCTTATTCTTGGAAACCTGTATTTTGAAATTATTTAAGATGTATCTGATTGACTTACAATGATTCAAAAGGTATTGATGAAGTTTTTATAAACATGAGCATAAATATCTTCATTATTTGACTCTAAATGATATGCCTGTGAAGGCCAAGCTTTGTAATTTAGATAGTTAATGAAAGTATCTAATATAATGATGTAAGATCTTAGCTAAAAATATGTTCACAAGTATTAAAATACCTGTATGCTCTTTTTTAAAAATTGATTTTAGAGAAAAAGGAGGGTGGGAGAGAAACATTACTTTGTTGTTCTACTTACCTATACATTCATTGTTTGATTCTTGTATGTGCCCTGACTGGGAATCAAACTCACAACCTTGGTGCATCTGGATGATGCTTTCACCAGCTGAGCTACCTGGCCAGGGCATGCATGCTTTTAAAAAATATAATAAATTGGAAGTATTATGGCATACGTGTCAAATACGAGTAACCTTTTGGGGCAGTTAGTAGAATTTTGAGATGCTGATAAAGGATTTTTTTCCCCTATGTGTTCCTGTACATTCCCTAATACTATACACAAACAGTAGAGCTGAAATGATTAATTCTTTAGCTGAAATAGAAAGGCTTAATGCCTATTTGGGGGAGGCGGGAGGGGCTTCATCTAGTCTTGTTAACGTCACCTGTTATCTGCCTTTGAGGTTTCAAAATCAATACTTATTTTTACTCAAGTTATCATTATTTTGATTTTTTATTATGTTATCAAGGCATTTGTTTTTTAGTGTGATTTTGCATCTACAATCTCAGCGAACTTTCCATTTTGACCTTTGTTTCTTGCATTTTATACTTCAGTATTGCATTGCAGTTTCTCTCTGTGTGCATGCACCAAGGACAGGACATGTGAGCATGTGGTGAGAAGGTGGCCATCCACAGTCAGGAGGCAGCCCTCACTAGAAACCCAATAGGTCAGAACCTTGATATTGGACTTCCAGCCTCTAAAACTGTGAGAAAATAAACTTGTGTTGTTTAAGCCACCTGGATTATGGTACTTTTGTATGGCAGCCCAGGCAGACGAAGACAAAGGAAACTTGTGGATGGAGAGTAAACCTAATCTCCAAGTTTCTTGATATCAGGGGTATTTTTTAAAGAGCACATTCATTGCAGGTTTCATGACACATTATTAAACTCTGATTCCAAAAAACCTCCGCTGCCTTGCGGCATACCTCTTCAGGGGAAAGGCTAAGGGAGTAAACCCCGACAGAAAATCCGGAGCCGGAGTCCCTAAGGCGGTTTGACATTGTAGTCAACACCAGCAACTCCTGCGGCGCACCTGAAGCCAAGCTGTATTGACTCTGTCTTTCCCCTTGGATCCTTCAGCTGCGAAGAGAGGGGGGGTCTGCTGCATGGGCAACAGCAGACCCTCCATATCACCCTGCCCAGGCTCTGTAGCTTCAGCTTCACTGGAGAGGACACTCCAGCGTCATCGCAAGATGTCGAATCAACACGGGAGGAGACAGATACCGTGTCACTCCTGAGTCGGACTGCACAGCTATTCTCGGCGATGCAGATAGACTCTCAAGAAGCTACGCCATCGTCTCTCGAGACGGACGGCTTCCGACGACGACGACGATTGCATTGTATCATCACCACATGCTGCTTTTTTTCTTTATTACTTATTTTTAAGGATAAGGCTTATAAAGTAATGAGAACCAAACAAACCATACACAAAAGGGGAAATGATACTATCATTTACACATATAAATGAGTGTATTCCCCTTGAGAGACTAAATGATTTTTCAGACACTGCTGTTTTATTCCAGTATTTTTGTTTCTGTTTCAATAGTTGTATTTAGGGACAACATACCAGTCGCCCAAGCAAACTGTTTTTATTACATATGTTATAGGTTAATTAGTTTGGCCTCATTATCTTTTTTCTTTTGCCCTCTTGGAAAAGGGAGATTTGTCAAACTCATTTGAGGCTTGGAGCCTGTTGGAACATACTGGATTGCAGATTATATGAAATCTATTTAAAATAATATCATTGCCGTAGATTTAAAAAAATTATTCGGTGTTTTGTCAAATGTCAAATACTTTCCTCAGAAGTTCTCATTTTGTCCTCATGACAGGAAAGGCAGGTATATTTAAATTTTCAAAGTCACAGTGCTAGAGTGAGTGATGCCAAGTCCTATTCTCTTTCTACTCCATCCTGTTGCCTACCATAATTTGTGTGTAATTTGCTTTGTGTAAATGGGCAATGTAGTTGCAATTGACAACACTGTAAATAATTTTGGTCTACTTATAGTGTGAAGACACTTGGAATACTGAATTGATGTTTACTTCTTTAGACTTGGGCATGAATGGAGAAAAGAGGTACTGAATGCTAGGTACAAGTAATGTATTCTTGAAGGTTGCCTTTTCACAATCTTTCTCTTCTTGACACAGTCATGGAATTGACAGAGAAACGGATTTCCTTAGCAATGGAAAAGGGATCCTGAGTAGAGGAGCAATGAGAGAGAGGGGTCGAAGAGACCCTGGTTGGGTTGAAGAGCATTAAGGCAGTAAGACAATGTTGGTTGGTCTCCCACCATAAGGAAGAGACTTATGTTTTGCCTGATTTTATTGGTTGTTGGATGTCGAGAATGTTGACCTGCGGGGAAAGTGTTACAGAAGAGTGTGAATATATAATTAAAATGAAAATGATTTTAGTACATTTTCTTAAATATGAGAATGAAATCTCCAAGCATATAATTTTGTCTTTCACATTTTATAATTTCCTTTTAAATAATAGCACTGTATAGTTTTACTGTATTTTTTTCATTACCATTTATCCCCCTAATACCTTCATCTACCTCCACTCACCTCCCTGTGCTTGCAGTCACCACACTGTTGTCAGTGCCTTTGAGTCCCTTTTATTATTTCCTTGGTGCCTCCATTCCTCAACCCCTTCCACCCCTTATAGCTGTCAGCCTGCTCCCTATGAGTCTGTCTCTGTGTTGCTTGTTAGTTCATTTTGTTCATTAGATTCCACATATGAGTGAAATCATATGGTGTTTGTCTTTCTCTGACTGGCTTATTTCACTTAGCATAATGTTCTTCAGGTCCATCCATGCTGTCACAAAAGGTAAACTTTTCTATTTTGTGGCCCAGTAGTATTCCGTTGTGTAAATATCCCATAGTTGTTTTATCCACTCATCTACTTATGGACACTTAGGCTGCTTCCAGATCAGATTATAAATAACACTGCAGTGAACATAGGTGTGATTATGTTCTTTCGAATTAGTGTTTTGGGTTTCTTTGGGTAAATTCCCAGAAGTGGAGTCACTGGGTCAAAAGGCAAATCCATTTTTAATTTTTTGAGTTATCTCCATACTGCTTTCCACAGTGGCTGCACCAGTCTGCATTCCCACCAAAAATGCAAAAAGGTTCCCTTTTCTCCACATCCTCACCAGCATGTGTTGTTTGTTTGTTGATTTATTGATAATAGCCATTCTGAGAGGTGTGAGATGATATTGTGGTTTTAATTTGCATTTCTTTGATTATTTGTGACATTGAGCAACTTTTCACATGTCTATTGGTCATCCGTATGTCCTTTTTGGAGAAGTATCTATTCAGGTCCTTTGCCCATTTGTTCATTGGATTGTTTAATTTTTTTTGGTGTTGAGTTTTATAAGTTCTTTATAAATTTTGGATATTAGCCCCTTATCAGATATCTTAGTGATTATGTTCTCCAATTCAGTGGGTTGTGTTTTTTCTTTTGTTGATGATTTCCTTTGCTGTGGAAAAACTTTTTAGCTTGATGTAGTCCTGTTTATTTTTTCTTTTGTTTCCCTTGCCTGAAAAGATATATCACAAAAAATATTGCTACGAGCAATGTCTGAGATTTTACTGTCATTTGGAATTTGGAACGTGGTCTAGGTTCATTTTTCTGCACATATCTGTCCAATTTTCCCAACACCATTTATTGAATAAACTATCTTTAGCCCATTTATGTGCTTGCTTCTTCTGTCAAATATTGACTATAAAGGTGTGGGTTTATTTCTGGCTCTCTATTCTGTTCCATTGACCTATGTGTCTGTTTTTATGCCAGAACCATGTTGTTTTGATTACTGTAGCCTTATAGTATTGTTTGATATTAGGTAGCGTGATTCTTCTAACTTTGTTCTTCTTTCGCTAGATCGCTGTTTCTATTTGGGGCCTTTTGTGGGTCCATATAAAATTATGAAATATTTGTTCTAGTTCTGTGAAATATGTCATTGATATCTTAATAGAAATTATTTTGAATCTACACATTGCTTTGGGTAGTATGAACATTCTAATAATGTTAATTCTTCCTATCCATGAACACGGTATATGCTTCCATGTATTTGTATCTTCTTCAGTTCCTATCTTCAGTGTCTTATAATTTTCTGAGTACAGGTCTTTTATTCAATAAACATTTGGTTAAAATTATTCCTAGATATTCTATTCTTTTTGAAGCAATTATGAATGGGATTGTTTTCTTAATTTCCCTTTCTGATAGTTCGATAGTTCATTGTTGGCATATAAAAATGCAATTGATTTCTGGATATTGATTTTTTATCCTGCTACTTTACTGAATTCATTTATCAGTTCTAGTAGTTTCTTGATGGTCTTTAGGGTTCTCTATGTATAGTATCATGTCCTGTGCTAATAATGAAAGCTTTACTTCTGCCTTTCCAATTTCGATGCCTTTTATTTCTTATTCTTGTCTGATTGGTGTGGCTAGGACTTCCTGTACTATGTTGAATAAGAAAGGTGAAAGTGAACAGGCCTGTCTTGTTCTTGATCTTATGGGGAGCACTTGTAGTTTTTGCCCATTGAATATGATGCTGGTAGTGGGTTGTAATATATTGCCTTTATATTTAGGTGTGTTCCCTCTATTCCCACTTTGCTGAGTTTTTTTTTTTTTTTTTTTTAATCATAAATGGGTGCTGGATTTCATCAAATGCTTTTTCTGCATCTATTGGTATGATCATGTGCTTTTTATCCTTCATTTTGTATCTGGTGAATCACATTTATTGATTTTCGAATATTGCACCAACCTTACATCCCTGGTGTAAATCCCACTTGATCTTTTTGATGCATTGCTGTATTCGGTTTGCTAGTTTATTGTTGAGGATTTTAGTGTCTGTGTTCATCAGAGATATTGGCATATAATTTTCTTTCTTTGTAGTGTCTTCATCTGGTTTTGGAATTAGGATAATGCTGGCCTCATAAAATGAGTTTGGGACCTTTCCCTCCCTGAATTTTATGAAATAGTTTGAGAAGCAGAGGTGTTAGTTCTTCTCAGATTGTTTGCTACAATTCATCTGTGAAGCCATCTGGTCCAGGGCATTTGTTTGTTGGGAGTTTTTTGATTATTGCTTCAATTTCATTAGCTAATCTGTCTATTCAGATTCTCGGATTCTTCCTGATTTACTTTTGAAAAATTGTATGTTTCTAGGAATTTATCCATTTTTTTTCAATTTGTTTAGTTTGTTGGCATATAATTGTTCATAATATTTTCCTACAGTCTTTTGTATTTCTTTGGTGTCAGTTTTATCTCTTCTCTTTCATTTCTGATTTTATTTATTTGGGTCCTTTCTCTTTTTTTTTCTTGATGAATCTTGTTAAAGGTTTGTCAATCTTGTTTATCTTTTCAAAGAACCAGCTCTTGGATCCATTGGTCTTTTGTATCATTTTTTTGGATTCTAATTCACTTATTTCTGCTCTATATTATTTCCTTCCTTCTACTCACTTTGGGCTTTGTTTGTTGTTCTTTTTAAAGTTCCTTTAAGTGTGAAGTTAGAGTGTTTATTTGAATATTTTCCTGTTTTTTGAGATAGTTCTGCAATGCTATGAATTTCCCTCTTAGGATTGCTTTCCCAGTATCCCACAGATTTTGGATTGTTGTGTCCTCATTTTCATTTGTTTCAAAGTATCTTTTGATTTCTTCATTGATCTTGTTGTTGAGCCATTCTTTGTTTAATAACATGTTATTTAGCTTCCAAGTCTTTGTGTGTTTTGCAGTGTACTTGTGATTGATTTCTAGTTTCATAGCGTTGTGGTCAGAGAAGATGCTTGATATGATTTCAATCTCCTTAAATTTATTGAAACTTATTTTGTGTCCTAACATGTGGTCTATCCTATAAAACATTTCATGTGCTACTTTGGGGTGAAATGCTCTGAAGATATCAATTAAACCCATTTGATCCAGTGTGTCATTTAAAGTTACCAACTCCTTGTTGATTTTCTGTCTGGAAGATCTATCCATTAGAGTCAGTGGGGTGTTAAAATCCCTATCTGTGACTGTGTTTCTGTCCATCTCTCTTTTTATGTTTATTAAGATATGCTTTACATATTTAGGTGCTCCTATGTTGGGTGTGTAAATGTTTACTAAAGTTATATTCTCTTGTTCAATTGTTCCATTTATCATTATGTAGTGTCCTTCTTTGTATCTTATGATAGCCTTGGTTATAAAGTCTATTTTGTCTGATATCAGTACTGCTAACCCAGCTCCCCTGCCCCCCTTTCTGTTTGCATGAAATAAATATCTTTTTTCATCCCTTTACTTTTACTTTGTGTGTATCTTTCTATCTGAGATGGGTCTCTTGGAGGCAGCATATATATGAGTCTTGTTTTCTTATAAGTTCAGCTACCCTGTGTCTTTTGGTTGAAGTATTTAAGCCTGTTACATTTAAGGTGATTATTGATAGATATGTATTTAGTGCCATTTTATCATTAAGACTGTTTTCTTCTTTTTTTTTCTTTCTCTTTTTCTTTTTCTTCAAGCAAGCCCTTTAACGTTTGCTCTGTACTGGTTTGGTGTTAACAAACTCCTTTTGCTTTTTCTTGTCTGGGAAGCTCCTTATTTCTCCTTTGATGTTAAATGATAGCTTTGCTGGGTAAAGTAGCCTTGGTTGTAGGTCCTTTCTCTTCATCACCTTGACTATTTCACACCACTTCCTTCTAGCCTGAAATGTTTCTGTTGAGTAATCAGATAACAGTCTAACTGGTGCTCCCTTGTATGCAACTACCTGCCTTTCTCTTGCAGCTTTTAGGATTCTCATTTTGTCTTTAAGCTTTGTCACTTTAATTATGATGTGCCTCAGTGTAGGCCTCTTTGGGTCCAACTTGTTTGGGACTCTCTTAGCTTCCTGGACTTGTGTGTCTTTTTCCTTCACCAGATTAGGGAAGTTTTCAGTCATTAGGTCTTCAAATAGATTCTCGATCCCTTGCTTGCTCTCTTCTTCTTCTGACATTCCTATGATGTGGATGTTGTTACACTTAATGTTGTCCAAAATATTTCCAAAGTTCTCCTCATTTAAAAAAATTTTTTTCTTTTTGCTGCTCTGCCTGGGTGTTTCTTTCTACCTTGTCTTTCAAGTCACTGATTTAATCCTCTGCTTCATCTAACCTACTGTTTATTCCTTCCAGTGTATTATTTATTTCAGATGTTGCATTCTTTATTTCTGACTGGTCCTTTTTTATGGTTCCGATGTCTTTTTTCATGCTGTTGAGTATCCTTATAATCAATACTTTGAACTCCATATCTGATAAATTGCTTGCTGTCATTTCATTTAGCTCTTCCTCTGGAGAATTCTCTTGTTCTCTCACTTGGGGCCTGGTTTTTTGTCTTCCCATTTTGGCTACCTCTTTGTGTTTGTTTCTATGTATTAGCTATGTCTGCAAAGACTTTGTTGTTGCAGGCATACTATGTCAGATGCTGCCTGTGACTGGCTCTATGCAACCTGTTTGGAGCTATCAGCAATGCACAGTGTGCTACTCCCACTGCTGGGCCTGAGTGTATGCCGAAAGAACAGGCTGCACAACAAGGCCAGCTTTTACCAGCACTGGGGCCTTGGGGGAGGGTCAGCTGCAGTCTCAGAGCTCCCAGAGATCCGCCTTCTGTTGCAGGTTGTCTGTTAGGCTTGAACAGTGAAAGTGCCTCCAGCTGTCCTCCTCAGCACCAGTGCTTAAGCTCTACACTGTGGGGTGAGAGGGTGTCCTGTGGGTGGGCGTAGGCTGATGCCACATGCAGGGAAGTGCTTTGCTGTAGAAAGACGGCTTCTGCAGTATTGGTGGATGACTGAGTACAGGGATCCTGGCAGCTGACCCTTCAGCTCTCTCCCTGAGCCACCTGCCCCCAGTCTCTTCTCGTGTGTCTCTAGTCTCTCTGCTGGAGCCCAGGGTATGTGGCTGCAAACAAAATTTTGTGCATTGGCCCTTTAAGAGGCTATCTACATCTCTAGTCATCTCTCCTTGTGGACAGAAACCCTGCTGCTTTTCACAGTCGGGGGTTTTATTTGGGTTCCTTTTTCAGTTCTGGTGCTCTAGGCTGGGGAGCCCAGCAGTGTGTTTAGACCCCCACTCTTCTCAGGGGGAACCACCTGACCACTGAAATATCCCTTCAGAACTTCAGTTGCCATCTGTGAGAGCCCAGCCAGCCCTCTTGCACCTCTGCACTTTCTACCAGTCTTGATGTGGTGATGTGGTTTCTTCCATGAGTCCTTGGTTATAAGGCTTCTCTCCAGCTAAGCTTCACTTGATTATTCAGAATGATTTTTAATAATTTATTTGTAATTCTAGCTTGGTCCTGGGAGGAGGGTAGTGAAGCTTCTACCTACGCCGCCACCATTTTGAATCTCTATCCTTATATGTTCTTTAAATGAGACTGATAGATTGATTTTATTTTAGCTCAGTAAGTATCCTTTTAAAGATTTCTTAACAGTAAACAGGTCAGTTTTAATTAGGATTTAAATGATACTCATAGATTATTCTTTATAACTTATAGTTGGCTCTGTTCTGTTTACATTGAGTCTTATATTTTTGCACAGAAATTGTTACTACATATTGCAAGAAATCATTGTTGGTGGTAAAGCATAGACTAACATTATTACTAAATTATTATTTATAAGTATTCTCTTACAAAAATATTGAGTTCCAAATCAAGATTCTGATATATGGGCACTGGGATTTTTCTGCTTGCTTTTTATTTATTTTCCCATTTTCCCCCTTTCTCCTTTCTAGGAACTCTTCTTTTTTTCCATTTCCTTCTAGCAGCAGTTACAGAGTGCCTACTAGGTGCCAGGGACTGTACTAGATACTTGGTGAGTTTTAGATGCTTATACTTTAGTTAATTTAGTAGATCATTAAACCAGAATTTTAGTACAGAATCTTGGCTTTCTATTCACTTATTCCTTCATGCAACCAAGTGTTTTAAAGTTCTAATACTGACACTGTAGTAGAGAAGATGTCCTGGGGGAACTTACACCTCAAAGAATAGATAGGAGTTAATAGGAAGGGGGAAAAGCATTCCAAACAAAGAGAACAGAATGAGCAAAACAATGGCCACACGAAAGTATGTGTTTACTATGGGGAGCTATTTCTGTTATGATATTATTGGTAGTAGCTTTTCTGAGTCTTAGTGTCTGTCTCTGTAAAATGAGGCCAATAACTACGTGTATAGTTGGCAGAGTTATGTTGATTAGAAATAGAAAGCACCTAGCTCATTTTGTGTACACAGAAGGAGCATAATTTATGTGAGCTACTGTTTTCGCTTGATGAAGTGTAATAGGAACATATGCAGATGAGGATGATACAGCTTTGTAAGTCCTGTGGCCAGACAGTGTCTGAGGTAGTTGCTGAAAAATAAGGATTTTTTCTGAATCAGGACCTATTGTAGAAAGAAAAAGTGATGCATTTCATTTACTTCAGGTGTAATATCAGGAAACAAATTTGCTTTTATTATTATAATGTAGTTAATAGAGCATTTTCCACATTCTCAGTATTCTGCTTTGATCTGAAGAGTTGAACAATGCTAAACCATACACTGATATCACTGGTCCAGTTATAATTTGACATAATCATGCTATGTCAGTCAAGCACAATGCCCTGTAGAAATGAATTGATTACTTATATATAGAACTAAAAATACTATTAACAGTAGAAATGTATTTCATGTAGAATCATTAAATGAAATTTATTATAGGAATATTTTTCTCTGCGTGGAGTTCTCTGTTTAGTTAACTGGCAATGTCCTTGTGGATACTGATATTGTTCAGTATATTTCTAGAAGATATTATATAGAAGATATTATATTGAAGATACTAGGTAATGGATATTGCTTATTGTTTTAAGACTGATTTAAAAATGGATATTAGATAATGTAATGCCTTTGGGGAGTGAACTGTAGTTCACTCTGATATAGTTCATGCTGGGGAACTATTTTAGGAGAGTGCTGTTTTAGATGTCTTTTATCCCTCTATTATTTAAAATAGGAATGAACTATGGTAGCTTATTTTTAGAAAGTTCCGTAGACAATTACGTTTTGTAAAAGAAGTATCAGGGAATGATGAACATCTGTCGGTTTTCGGTAATTTGCCATGCACTTTGAATTTTCTATCTCATTTACTTAAATAAACTCTTACTGCAGTCTTATGCAATTACCCTCCAATTTGCATATTAAGAAACAGGCTTTGAGAGGTTTAGTTGCTTACCTAATATTCTACCATTAGTGAAATGGCAGAACTGGAATTTGTACCTAGGCTTGTCTGGCTTGACCCTCAAAATATGATTGTGCTTTTTCTTGTTTATTTTTTGATCACTGTCATTTCTGCATTTAGTAATGTCTTCTGAGGTTCTTTTTCTTTTTCCACTTCCCACTAGCACTACCACCTCAGACTTGGCATGGGATAAGCTTCATAATTGGTCCCCAGTGTTCTTTTTCTGAATCATCTTATTGTGAAACTGTTAAATTAGGATTTTTTTTTTCTTAAATTTTAATGTAGTTGACCTCCATGCTCCCCTTTAGTTCATCCTTCCGCTTGTGCTTTCTAAACTAGCCCCTTCCGTTTCACACTACCAACCCATTCTTTTCAGTGTGAGTTTTCATTTACAGTGAAAGGATTTCCTAAAAATGCTCACCATTCCAACATTTCACATCTTACCTATCTTTCAAGAATTCAGTGTAGATCTTGCCTTTCCTTGAAGCCTTTCTTTACTTCTTCCTTCCACTGACATCTGGATTCCAACTGTCTATTTTGCCATTTCATAATATACTTACATTAATGTCTTAATTTTTTTTTTCTTCTGTACCTGGTGATTGACAGCCTCGGTTCCCATGCACAATGCCCCCCCGCCTGCAACTGCCTGGGAGATAGCGATATTTTGGGATGGGAGTTTCCCGTGATAGCAGGGTGCGTCAAACTGAACCGCGTTAGGCCTTGATCAGCCCGTCAGACTTATAGCTGCGAGATAAACAAACTGAATTCAATAGTTCCTTTTTTCTTCCCCCTATAAAGCATTGCCCTTCCCCCTTAGGAGTTTGGTATCGGAGCCACTTGCGTCACGGCTCCATCCCTGCTAGCTGATTCCCTCAGTAAACTTTTTCTGCTCGTTGCGTATTGGTAGCTTTCTGAGTGACTCTGTTCTTACAGCGATTATTTATTTACATTGTCATAACCTTTGTCTGCAAGGTTTTAGTGAACACTCAGTTGAATTAAACAGAAGGGGGAGCTCCCTAAAGTAAAATCTAGGAGTCAAGGTTACTGTAATCACAATTTTTCATTCCGTGAAGTAGAACAACAGTGGGATGATTGATCTTAAATGCTGAATAATTGAAATATGGTAGTTATACTCTCTTGTTTTCATACAGGTGTCTTCTATTTTTCTTGCATCTTTAGTTGTAATTTAAATTTCATTCTAATTCAAAAGGAATAGTTATTGTGTGACTTAAAACTTAGATGTTCATACTGAGTTACTGTATATATAAATTATATATATTTTGTTCCTTCCTTCTCTTTTTAAGTTTTGTATGCAAATGATTCCCAAGGATGTAAATTCACAGTGGAAAGCTAAACGCTTTTTATCTTGATGTTTATTCTTTCCTATGCTGGATCATTTTTGTACAAAAAATATTTTGACTTGTTTTTCTTCATTTCCTACTTTTATATACTCAATTTTAAAAACATCTGCCGACTACTAAATTTTCTAAAGACCTACTTTTATAGCGTAAATTTCAGAAACTTTATTTATTAGGGTATGTTTATCTTGTGGAGGACGTCGTCGTCGGCAGCCGTCCGTCTCGAGAGACGATGGCGTAGCTTCTTGAGAGTCTATCTGCACCGCCGAGAATGGCTGTGCAGTCCGACTCGGGAGTGACAATCCCTGCCACACTTGTTACAGGTGAAGGCAGATGGCTGTTGTTGCTGCTGTTGACGCTGCTTCCGCCTCGATCTTTTCTGGACCGCCTCCTCGTTGCGCGCAGCCTCTGCACGTGACGTACCTTGCCTGACCGCGAGCCTCCAGGCTAGGCGGTCGTCTGCTTGAACTTCCCATGTGTTGAGATTGATGGAGCATTGTGTCATGTCCTTTTTGCAGATGTCTTTGAACCGCAGTTTTGGGCGCCCTGTCATCCTCTTGCCTTCTGCTAGCTCGCCGTAGAGGAGGTCTTTGGGAATACGGCCTGCATCCATTCTTTTGACATGGCCGAGCCACCTGAGGCGTCTCTCGCTAAGAACTGCATGCAAACTGCTCATATTGGCTCGCTTCAGCACCTCGGTGTTGGGGACCTTATCCTGCCAGGCGACATGCAGGACGCGTCGCAGGCACCTCATGTGGAAGCTGTTGAGTTTCCTTTCGTGCCTTGCGTAGGTGGTCCACGTCTCGCTGCCATAGAGGAGAGTGCTGAGTACGCAGGCTTGGTAGATGCGCAGTCTGGTTTTCTCAGTGAGGCTGGAATTGTTCCACGCTCGCCGGTTCAGTCTGGCCATAACTGTGGCTGCCCTGGCGATTCTCCGGTTGACCTCCAAGTCGACTGACAGAGAGCTCGAGATGGTGGACCCGAGGTAAGTGAAGTCGTTGGCAACCTCCAGGGTGTACCCGTCGATGGTGATGCATGGGGGAGTCCCTGTGCCTTGAGCCATAACATTCGTCTTCGTCAGGCTGATGGCTGGTCCGAACTCCTTGCATGCGTGGGAAAGGCAAGTGACTAGCTGCTGGAGTCCCTCTTCGGAGTGTGATGTCAAAGCTGCGTCGTCGGCGAAGAGCATCTCACGGATGAGCACCTCTTTGACTTTGTTCTTGGCTCGTAGACGGGCCAGGTTGTAGAGCTTGCCATCGGATCTGGTGTGAATGAAGACACCCTCGCTGCAGTCCTTAAAGGCGTATTGGAGGAGCATGGAGAAGAAGATTCCGAACAGCGTAGGCGCGAGGACGCAGCCCTGCTTTACTCCGCTGCTGACTGGGAAGGCCTCAGAGGTTGTGCCGTTGTAGGACACCGTGCTGTGCATGTTGTCGTGAAAGGACATGACCACAGCAAGCAGATGTGGTGGACAGCCAATCTTCCGTAGCAAGCTGAAGAGACCGCTTCGACTGACCAGATCAAACGCCTTCGTGAGGTCGATAAAGGCGAGGTAGAGTGGTTTATGCTGCTCGTGACACTTCTCCTGCAGCTGGCGTAGGGAGAAGATCATGTCCACTGTTGAACGGCCAGCTCTGAAGCCACACTGGGACTCTGGGTAGACGCGGGAAGCAAGGGTCTGCAGGCGGGCAAGAGCGACCTGGGCGAATACTTTGCCGACGACGCTGAGGAGAGAGATGCCCCGGTAGTTGTTGCAGTCGCTGCGGTCTCCTTTGTTCTTGTACATGGTGATAATGTTGGCATCTCTCATATCCTGGGGGATGTAACCCTCCTTCCAGCAGCGACAGAGTAGATGGTGGAGCGGCTGTAGCAGGACTGGTTTCCCGCTCTTTAGGATTTCTGGAGGGATTCCGTCGCTTCCTGGTGCTTTCCCGCAAGAGAGGCGGTCGATGGCTTTGCCGAGCTCTGCCGCAGTAGGTGGGGTGTCTAGCTCCTCCATGACTGGTAGGTCTGGGATGGCGTTAAGAGCAGTGTCTGTTACGGTGTTCTTCGTTGCGTACAGCTCGAGGTAGTGCTCGGTCCACCGCCGCATTTGCTGTTCCTGGTCAGTGATGACCTCACCTGTCTTGGACTTAAGGGGGGCGATCTTGGAGGGGATTGGGCCTGTTGCCTTCTTGATACCCTCATACATTCCTCGTGCATTGCCTATATCGGCGGCTTCCTGAATGCTGCTGCACAGGTTTAGCCAATAGGTGTTGGCACAGTGGCGGGCGGTCTTCTGGACTTTGTTCCTGGCAGCCCGTAGAGCTTGAAGTGTACTGGGAGTGGGCGTGACCTTGTAAGCCAGTAGGGCCTTCCTCTTAGCCTCGATCACGGGTTCCATTTCTTCCCAGTGAGCCTCGTACCAGTCAGCGTTCTTCCGCTCTTTCTTCCCGTAAGCAATAATGGCGGAGTTGTATATGGCGTCGCGGAGACGTGGCCAATTGGATTCGATAATGTCATCTGCCGCCACTCCCTCGCCAAGTGCATCTTCCATCTTGTTGATGAATTGCTGGGTCTTAACTGGGTTGCTGGCACAACTGGTGTTGATGCGTGGGCGACCCTTCATCTTGGAGTGGTGCAACCTCTTCGGCATTATGCGCACCTTGCTTACCACGAGGGCATGGTCCGTGTCGCAGTCTGCACTGTGGTAGCTGCGGGTGAGGAGGGTGCTGCCAATATCCGTTCTTCTGGTGATGACGAGGTCAAGCTGGTGCCAGTGGCGGGAGCGGGGGTGCCTCCATGACACCTGGTGGATCTCTTTGCACTTGAAGAATGTGTTTGTCACGCACAGGCCGTGGTGACACGAAAGCTCAAGCAGTCGCTGACCATTCTCATTGATCTTTCCTCTCCCAAAGTTTCCAAGGCAGGTGGGCCAGGCCATGTGGTTGGCTCCTACTCTTGCGTTGAAGTCTCCAAGGAGATAGAGAGCGTTACTTCTGGGGATCTTGGATAACGCTTCGTCCAGTGCATGGTAGAACTGTTCTTTCTCTTCGATGGTGGCGCAGAGGGTTGGGGCGTACGCGCTAAGAATGCTGACTGGGCCGAAAGTTGTTGACAATCGGAGGGTAAGTAATCTCTCTGTGCCTCCTGTGGGTGGCTCTATGGAGTTAACAAGCGTGTTCTTCACAGCAAACCCAACACCGTGCTGTCTTGGTTGGTCTGGAGACTTCCCTTGCCAGTAGAAGGTGTAGTTGGTTTCTCTGATAGTTCCGTTGTCGGCCAACCGGGTCTCCTGTAGAGCCGCAATGTCGATGTTTAGTCGTGCCAGTTCCCTGTCGATGACGGCAATTTTCCTGGCATCATTGATCCACGGAAGGTCTGCAGTAAGTCCGGGGCACATGGTCCTGATGTTCCAGCTAGCGAGGCGAAGAGCCGGAGGCTTCTTTCTTGTTGTTTGCTTGGAATTAACTGGTGCGGGTGTTTTGTGGCCCACTTTTCGAGAGGCGCCTCTCTGATCCCCACGCACCCAGTGGGGCAGGCGAGCCATGGCGAGACGGCACCTAATTGGCTGGGGGCTGCCCAGCTTGAGGCAGGCGGTAGCTGTCCAGTGAGGTGCGATGACCTCTCCCACCGTCAGAGGAGACCCCTGGCGCTCGTTTCCTTCGCCAATCGGATGAGCTTATAACCGGTATCTGTCTCCTCCCGTGTTGAGTCGACATCTTGCGATGACGCTGGAGTGTCCTCTCCAGTGAAACTGAAGCTACAGAGCCTGGGCAGGGTGATATGGAGGGTCTGCTGTTGCCCATGCAGCAGACCCCCCCTCTCTTCGCAGCTGAAGGGTCCAAGGGAAAGACAAAGTCAATACAGCTCGGCTTCAGGTGCGCCGCAGGAGTTGCCGGTGTTGACTACAATGTCAAACCGCCTTAGGGACTCCGGCTCCGGATTTTCTGTTGGGGTTTACTCCCTTAGCCTTTCCCCTGAAGAGGCATGCCGCAAGGCAGCGGAGGTTTTTTAGAGTCAGAGTTTTCCTTCTCTGATTTTAGAGATGTCCCTGGGCACAAGCAGAGGGAAGACAGAGAGGACTGGAAATGCTTGGGGAGAGTTTGGTGTGGTGGCTTTGAGGGGAGAGCTGGGGAAGCGGCCGGCCGGGTTCCAGTGCTGACTCATCCCCAGAGCTGCAGGCAGACCATTCCCAGCCTCTTGTGGAGGTAAGGAAAGAAAAAGTGAACTGGAAGCAGATTATCCTTGAGGGTCATATAAGTTGCCCTTAAGCTTAATTGTTAGGAAAATCAGAAATAAGTAGCTTTTCAAAGTCATCAACAAGTGCTTGCTTGTTTTTATAGTTCTAACAAGTATAACTGTAGAGAATTTAGTTAATGTGGTAGGTCCTCTGCTTATGAACAGGTTAGTTTCTGAAATAATATTCATAAAACCCTTTATTCTTGAGTTTAAGCCATTAGTAAATGTGTATTTACGTGAAATTTTTTAACAGGAGGACTGTATTAGTGAGAACCCTGGATTAACCCTTCAAGTTTACTTTTTTTCAATTCTTTTAAATTTGTTCAAACTCATTCCATTTTGACTTAGTTCTTTTCAATGTTTATTTTTGAAACAGCTTCAAAGATTCATGCTTAATCTTAAGTCCAAGGTAGCAGCTGAAGCTAACACCATCTGCAGTGACAGGCAGAGTTACATACGTTTGGTTTGATGTAAAGCTTTGTTCATTATCATGAAAGTTTGCATTTTAGGTGAAATATAGGCTTACTAAATGAAGGCTTCTTGATATTTTTAGAAAAATTCACTCATTCAGCAAGTATTTACTGAACACTTGTTAAGTGCCAGGCATTGAGAACATTGACAGTACTGTCCTCATGGAACTTAAATTCTAGTGGGGGAGGATGGACTTGTGCTGTGGGGAAAATGAAGTAGGGAAGGCAGAATTCAGAGTGTGGGGGTTGCAATTTCAAATAGAGTGGTCAGAAACACCACCCTGGGAATGTGTAAGGCACCTTTTTACCGTTGCTGGATTAAGAGCTTTAGAGGTTTTAAGCATTGGAAAGAATGTTGTGTTCCCTCCAGCCACCCATATGTAATTTGAAACAAAAAGAATACATAATTTTAAAACAGTAAGAATCTTCAAGTAATTTTTTCCCCATGATTACTACCTTATTGCTTTTGTTGAAATATACTATTTAAAAACATTGTTTCTTAAAGTAATCCAGCTTTGCTGGAGCCCTGAGCACGTGTGTGATTTGCCAGTTGGCTAAGCCATGAGAGTTAGGCCAGGTAGGGAAATGTAGAGAGAATTCAACCCTCCTGCGAGTCTATGCTTGATAGTTAATCAGCACTTCAGTAAAAGTTCAGTGAGAACAGGGTTGCCTACATCTTAAGAAAGTCCTATTTTTTTAAAAGTATAATTTATTGATTATGTTGTTACAGTAGTTCCCATTTTTTTCCCTTTGCTCTCCTCCGCCCAGTACCCCCCTCCCCTCCAGCTATCCCACCCCCCTTAGTTCATGTCCACGGGTCATGCATATAAGTTCTTTGGCTTCACCCTTTCCTATATAATTCTTAACTTCCCCCTATTTTGTGCCAACCGATTATGCTTCTTAGTCCCTGCACCATTTCCCCATTTCTCACCCTCCCCAATCCCAGCTGATAACCCTCCAGATGATCCCCACACCTATGATTCTGTTCCCATTCTGGTTTGCTTAGTTGGATTTTGTTTTTATTTTTTAGATTCGGTTGTTGATAGTTGCGAGTTTGTTGCCATTTTAGTGTTCATAGTTTTGATCTTCTTTTTCTAAGTAAGTCCCTTTGACATTTCATATAATAATGGCTTGGTGATGATGAACTCCTTTAGCTTCACCTTGTCTGGGAAGCACTTCATCTGCCCTTCCATTCCAAATGATAGCTTTGCTGGATAGAGTAATCCTGGTTGCAGGTTGCCTTTCATCACATTGAATACTGCTTGCCAGTTCCTTCCTGCCTGCAAATTGTCCTCTGAGAAATCAGCTGATAGTCCTATAGGCAACCCCCTGCAGGCAACTCTTTGCCTCTCTCTTGCTGCCCCCAGGACTCTCTCTTTATCTTTCACCTTTCGCATCTCAATCATGATGCGTCCTGGTGTGGTCCGCTCTGGGTCCAGCTTGCCTGGGACCCTCTGTGCTTCCTGGACCTGTATGTCCATCTCCTTCACAAGATTTTGGAAGTTTTACTCATTTTTTTCAATTCTTGTTTCCTCATTCTGCACCAGTTGACTGTTTTATTCTTCCTTATGTTCCAAATCATTGATTTGAACCCTGGTTTCCTTCCCTTCACCATTGGTTTTGTGTGAGTTTTCCTTCATTTCACTTAGCATAGCCTTCACTTCTCTTATGCATCTGCCATAGTCAAGCATATCTGTTAAGCTTGTGAGCATCTTTATCACCAGTGTTTTGAATTCAGCATCTGTTTGGTTGTCTGTCTCCTCATCACTTAGTTCTCCCACTGGAACCTTGATCCGTTCCCCCTTTTGGGCCATACTTTTCTGTCTCCTCATTCTGACAGGCTCCTGTGTTTGTTTGCCTCCATGTCCCAGGTAGAGCTGTTGCTCCTGTTACATTGTAAGGGGTGGAGCCTTAGGGATTCATAAGTACAAGGCGACTTGTTTCACCACGTTGTGGTGCTCTCTGGATGAGTATTTCTTCTTTATATCTTTGTTTGCTGGACTTCCATGCAGTGTGAGTTTCTGGAACTTCTGGTTGTTTCTAGTTTTGAGGTAGTTATAGTCCTTCTTAGTTGTGGAGGGAGACGGAGTGTGTCTGTCTATGCCTCCATCCAAGAAAGTGCTGTTTTTAATTTTTTTCTGTAAAAGTAAAGTCTAAATGTAAACTATGTACTTATAAGATCTGCATACCAATTTTATGATGGTTTAAATTGTAAATCTTTAGGGCATTGCTTCTCAAGCTGTGTTTCCTGAAGGGCTAAGGTTCTAATTTTTATCCAAAACAGACAGTGATGGTGTAAAACATAAGAGGTCTGTCAAAAGGTATGCAGCCGTGTAATAAAAATAGAGACATTTATTGTAGAAGATACAAGATACAAGAAACATTGTACCTAGGACAATGATGCCTCTGTCCCCTTCAAAACAGGCACCTTGGGACCTCACATAGTTCTCCCAGTTGCCATCAGCTGTCCTGTCGTATTTTCCTGAATCTCATCGACGGTCTGAAATCTCTTCCCTTTCAAAGGTGGTTTTAGTTTTGGGAAAAGCCAGAAGTCGCTAGGTGCCAAATCTGGGCTGTAGTGGGAGGCTGAGTCACCTGCGTGATTTGATATTTTGCCAAAAAACTGCATGATGCATGAGTGGGCACATTGTTGTGATGAAGCTGCCAATCACCATTTGCCCATAGCTGCAGCCTTCTGAATCATCTGCATTGTTTCTGCGGAGGGATGTTTAAGGTTAATGCAAAATTTGATGCAGGTTCATTGCTCTACTTGCTCAGTCATTTTAAATGTGATGGCCACACGGTACACATGCTCACTCAATGGCATCTCCCACCCCCACTGACTAGTACAGTGAAGTTGTCATTGTTCACACATGCACATTCCAGTCTACTCTCCTTGGCTACCAGGTTATATAAACATTGCACAAATCATTCTTGTTATAGTAATGATGGCTGGATGTTTTCCAGACAGACCTCGTATTAAAGAAAAATTACAAAGTTGAATGAACCCCTCTTTGTTTTTTGGCTCTTTTCTCTCCCTACCTTTTTTTGTTGCCTTCTCTTTCTCAAGGTTGGATTGTTTTTTTATCTTTTAGTCATAAAGCCTCCTTCTTCTTGTCTTTTCTGTTTATGTGGCTATAAGAATACAGTGTTGTGGGATGTTTGAATGTTTTTAATGAATGATTTTTAATTAACGGAATCTTATTGTTTGTTATTTACAAAATTGTTCAGTATGTCTTTAACCCTTTCATATCTTTCAAGTTATGTTTGATTAATGGGATCACAGTTGGGATGTCAGGATTTCTTAACCCCTTTTGTTATTGGGTTCCTTGTTAAAATTATGCACTTATCCCTCAAAAAAGGAAGGAAGGAAGATTAAGAGAAAGAATTGGTGAATAGGCATTTGGTGGACACATTGACTACAGAAAGAATTGTGTAGTAAGATGAATCTCCTTGAGAGCGGGTAACATAATGCAGCTCTTCCTAAGTAAATCATGTTTAGAAACATCTACAGTAAAGTTTTAATAAACTGAATTTCTAAGTTTTTACGTATTTTTCAAGCCAGGAATGTTTTTCCATAGGACAAAATGTTCATCTCTATTAAGCTAGTAGCAGACCATCAATCTCTGGACATTTCTTTTTTTTCACCCAGAGGGCTGTTGCTGTTTTTGGTTGTTTTCGTTTTTCTTTTTTCTTGCCTGCTGGCTGTTAGAACAAAGGTGAGAGATGGTCCTGAAACACCATTGGGTGGAGAATCTGCTAGTTTTTATTTGGCATAATAAATGGTTGAAAACAGTGATATTTTGTTACAATTCTAATATAGCCAACACAGTGGTGATTCTTACAGTGCATTAATTTTAAGCTCTAGAGAAAAGTGTCTTAGTGTACTGGGCATTGTAAATGTCCCAAGAATATATAGAGAAAATCTTAACCATTAGGCAGGTGTGAAATAGAAATCATATATTGTAACTTTTCTGAGAGCACATAAAGAATGTGGCTCAGATTTTCAGGGATAATCTGTCTTGATGCAATTTTTCATCTTGTTGATCTGTTCCTTTCCCACCCCCCATATTGGTGGAATAAGTGATTCAGTGGTAGTCACTGTAGAGACTCCCTCCAAATAACAAATCCTATGTAAGTTTGTTTTCTAAAATTGACATCGTTCCTATTACATCTTTTGAGTGCCCATGATTAGAATAATTCTTCCATCTGCATGCATTTTCATATTTGCTGGTTTTTGTCAAAGGAAGCAACAGCAGAAGAATTTCCTTGCAGTGATACCTAATTTTGGATGGTACGCTAATAGCAAAATGTTGATGTAGGAAATGGTTTCATATTACAGAAACACTTAGTAAAAACCTGCTAAATGCTCTCTCCTGTGGTTTGTTTAAGCATTGTTTTGTTTTTCTTGCATCTTTTGATCTATCTGGACTGTTTTTCTTACCTGCTGACATTTCCATAAAGCAGTACTTTACAAATCAAAGAGTAGGTAAAATTCTATTACGTGCTCTATCTCTTTACCCAAATGTTCTGAGACTGAACTTCTTCTAACAGGAAGCTGCTGAAAAACTGTCTTTTAATGAATCTTATTTTTTTCTTACTATTTTCTATGAAGGGTTTTTAGGTTGACTCAATTTCAAACACACTTAGTAATATGAGTTTTAATAGCTATTGAGCCATTATATTTAATAACAAACATATTATTGATTTTTAATGGGTGTTTTTAGAGATAATATTCTATTTCTTACTCTCTTCCACAAAAAGGAGGGAGGAGGTATTTTATTGTCCAGCAATATGCTATCAGTGTCCTTGAGCCTACCTATCTAGTTTCCAGCCTGTACAAACACCAGCTTAGCCAACCAGATTTACAGTTATAGCATTAGATATGGTGTACTGGGTTACTCCTCCTCCTCCTTTCCCCGCCTCCCATTAACTGGTCCTGCTCTGTGGTGGAAATTGCAGATTCATCTGGCTTTTCTTCTTCATTTACTGAAGAGAGAAAAGCAAATTATTTTTAGGCTTCAAGAACTACGAAGAACCTGAGGTTCTCCCGTACTTGCAGATTAACAAGTTATCTTGCCATGTTTTGATAGACATTGTTAGTCAACTTGTGGCACAGCAGGCTGCATGAGCTTCAAGTTTGCACTGGTTCCCCTGACTCTCAAACTCCTCAGGGGCCATGGGAAGGTGTGTCCATGCTGGTGCCACCCACAGAGTAGGTTTGTGTCAGCTAAGAGGCCCCCCTATCATATAAGAGGTCCACTAGCAAATCTGCCCAACCTTCATCCAGAGGGAGAAATGAACTTTATTAGCCTGGTCAGGAACAAATTATCTGCCCCCAAAGGAGATACTGTCTTTGTCATCTGAAAGAGGAATTGATAGCAGGTGTGAAGAAACATGAGACCCATGGATGATTGTCTCCCATGCTTGGTAACTGCAACGAACTTTCCATCTATCTTTCTGTTTTGGTTGGCTTCCCCCGGATTAGCATGTAGAAACACTACTTTAGTTAAAATTCCAACACAAATTCCAGAGACACACAGGTTCCTGCATGTGAAAACTATTACTTTTGTTTGATAAGGCCCTGAAGGAGTGGGTATTTATGTTAGCTGGCACCCAGTCAGGTGCTCCAAAGTGTGCTTCATGAGCAGCCTGTGCTTACCACTGTCATGGCCCTGAGCCCTCTGCACTGTCATGTTTTGTTTTCCCTACTATGCTGTATACCTTTATGGAAGCAGGGAATGTATATTCATTTTTGTTTCTTTATATCTGTCAGGTTCTCAGGTGCTGTTTGTTGAATGAAATGAGTGAATGAGTAAATAAAAGAGCAGAACCTCTTTAACTCAAATCTCGTTGGTCTTTTATCTGTTTATTCAGATTCCTTATCCCACCTTGAGACTTAGCCATTTGATAGAAAAGCTGTGTTAGATACAGAGTAAATATCTTGTATGAAACTGTTCCTAAACCTGAATTAACCTGCCTATCATCCTTTACATATTGATTGCTTTGGTCTCTAGAGGCCTGTTTTCTTGATGTGGTCCTTTGTGTTCTCTAGAAAAATAAAAATTTATGTGAAATATTGACTACCCACCTTCTAAAATTGGTTGAGAAATTTTTTAGAAAAACTAACTTTATTTGGTAGTGAGCTCATTCATAAAGATCAGTTTGATCCTAATTCTTTGTCATCAATGGTTTGTTTTATGTCTAAATGTGTATATAGTTATGGGTAGAGTTATGACAAAGTGTGTGTGTATAAATCACTGTTGCCTGAAGTCTTTGCAAGTCTCTTGCCTACAGCTGTGTGCTTCAGCTGGAGAGTTAACCTTGGCAGAGGCAGGGGCTGGGGCAAGGGCTGGCTCAAGGGCTGGGTCAAGGGCAGGGGCAGATGGAAATAGGCTTCCTCTTTCTCAGTGCCTGCACAAATACTCCTTCCCACATACAGTGCCTCTTGAGTTCTGTTGTCCCCACATTTAAAAAGCTTGGAGAAACAATCTAAAAACTCTTATGTAGTACTTGTGTTATTTTAAAATTTTGAGATGTATGTGTAAGCATGATAATCAAAATTATCTAATTGCTTTAAACCGACATGAGAAAACTGTTTGGCAGGTGTATGTGTTCACATTTGTGTTCTTGCTAAAATGTATTTAGTAGTGTAAGGAGAAAAATCATTCACAAGTTTTTTCAAATTCAGGCCTCCAGCTCATTTTTACTTAATTATGTTCTCTTTAGTATCATTAATTTGAATGGCTTTATGTAGTGTTCTAGCAACTCCTCAAACCAGAAGTTGAGGGAAAGAATATAGTTTCATCGTAATTTGGGAGCATTTTTCAGTAGTGTCTGTGTGTTGAGTTGCACACATTGTATGAGATGTAAAGCTTTAGCAGATGCCAAGAAATGATTATTATTTTTTAAAATTTATTTAGTTATTTTTAGAGAGAGGGGAAGGGAGGGAAAAAAGGGAAAGACAGAAACATCAATGAGTGAGAGAAACACCGATTGGTTGCCCCTTGTACACCCCTCAGCAGGCGACCTGGCCTGCAGCCCAGGCATGCGCCCTGATTGGAAATCAAACCCGTGACCTTTCAGTTTTCAGAATGATGCCCAACCTACTGAGCCACTCCAGACAGGGTGAGAAATGATTATTTAATGAGGCTATCTATGTCTCTGGTTTTCTTAGCTTGAAACGTCCTGCTGGACTACTTAGAATACAAGGTTCTTTCTTGTTCTGTTGAGATCTTTATGAAAACACCATATCAACTTGAGGGACTCATTTATTTCTATTTTCACTGAAATAATTCATAGTGCCAAGACCTAAAAATCATTGGGAAAAGAATGAAAATATTGAGCCTTTACGTACAATGGTTAGCCTGAATGTTTGGGATCATGTCAGTTTACCTTAAAACTGCCACCACCCCCTCCCCGCCCTGTAGTTGATCTAGTGTTTTGTTTTATTTTATTTTTTTACTCAATACAGATAGGGTACTGTACCAAATATGAAACAATTAGATTGTAAGCCCTCAGTGAAGTTACATAGTTGTGGAGAAGGTATATTAATATGGAAACATTAAGTGAAATAATAATATAAAATAGAAATATAAGAAAAGATAATGCACACTATTTATCTGTGATAATAAAATGTTTTTGAATTTGTGCTAGAACTTTGGGCCAGAATCCTGGAACCCTTTCTAGAGTAAGTGAGACTTGGTCTGTATTGCATTGGATTTGATAACTGGAGAAACAGGGAAAGGTTATGAGCAGAGGTGGGGATAGTAGTTTTGGTCAGTCAGTTTTGGAGGAGTAGAAAAGCTTTGCAGAAAATGGTGAGGGAGTAGCGAAGCAAGTGAAGGATAATTTCTATCTATATGTCTTTGTATTATCTAAGTTCACTCCAGTATCCACTTATTGCAATTTAAATATGAATCTGATCATTGTATCAAGTCAAGTTGGTGCTGATCCATTTTAAAATATGAGTCCTGAAAGTGAAATCCTTCCTTTTACAATTCTTGAATCTTAATTAATAAATACTATAATTAGCATTAATAGTTGTATATATCAGCAAGAGGAATTATTCAAATATTGAACTCTTTTGGACCTAGGAGGCCTGATAAAGAGTTAGATATGTTGAAAATTAGTACATCAGTTTCTTTCTTTCTTAGTAGAAGACTTTCAGCATGATTTATTTTATATATCATATAATGTATCCATTCTTTTAAAATCATTTTTTAATTTTTCAATTACAGTTTACATACAATATTATATTATTTTCAGATGTAGATCCCAGTGGTTAGACATTATATAACTTACTAAGTGATCATCCCAATAAATCTTATACCCGTCTCACACTGCACATAATTATTAGACTATTATTGACTATATTCCCTATGCTGTACTTGACATCCTCATGACTGTCCTATAACTATTAATTTGTACTTTTTAATCCCTTCACCTTTTTCCCTATTTCCCCAAACCCCTTCTCCCATCTGGCAACCATCAAAATGTTCTCTGTATCTATGAGTCTGTTTCTGTTCTGCTTGTTTTCTTTTATAGAGTCAGTTGTTGATAGATCATGTATTTATTGCCATTTTATTGTTCATATTTTTTAATTTTATTTTTCCTTCTTCGTAAAGACGACCCTTTAACATTTAATACTGATTTGGTGGGGATGAACTCCTTTAGCTTTTTCTTGTCTAGAAAGCTCTTCTGTGTCTTTTGCTTCTAAATGATAGCTTTGCTGTGTAGAGTAATCTTGGCTGTAGGTCCTTGCTTTCCATCACTTTGACTATTTCTTGCATATCCCTTCTAGCCTGCAAAGTTTCCTTTGAGAAATCAGCTGATAGTCTTGGGGGAACTCCCCTGTAAGTAACTGATACTTTTTTCTGGTAGGAACTGAGGTCCTCATTCAAGCCAGTGAGTCCTCTCAGAGGCCTTGTCTGAGGAGGCAGTCAAGCTCCACCACTGGCCAGAGGCTCTGTGGGCAGCGACTGGCAGTGTCTTACACTGCTGTGGGGTCTAGTTCTTGGCAGGCAATGACACCAAAGACCATTCTCTACCTTTGGCCAGAGTGGCCACATTGTCTCTGAAGAGGGCAGCTGCTTTGCTATTTTATTTGTCCTGCAGAGACCAGCAGGGTTCGCTTGAGACTCTAGGAACTGTCGGAACGTGGCATTTCTCATCAGCTTTCATGTTCTCAAGTCAGCGCCGTTCCATTTGTCCATAGTGACAGAGCACACGAAGCTGAGGTGCACTCCGAGCCTTGAGCATCCCAGGAGGATCCAGATATCATAGGTCACACTCACCTACTGAGGGTTGAGCCCGCCATACACAAACAGACTTTGTTATCTTGCACCCTGACTTCCTTAAGCACTTTCCTGGTTCTTGGGCTGGACATGATGTGGACTCAATCCTTTGTTCTGTGGCCGGGTGAGGTCTGGCTAGGTTGAAATGGGTCAGGGCCTCAGTCTAGCTACGCCGCAAGCTTCATTGAGATTTTTTGCTGACTGTAACTTATCCATTTAAGTATGCAATTCAGTAGTTTTAGTACATTTACATAACTGTCCAACTAGCACCACAATTATAGAATGTTTCATTACCTCCAAAAGGAAACCCCTAACCCTTTAGCTGTTTGCCCTAAATCTCCAATTTTCCCTTAGCCATGAGTAACCATTAATCTATCTTCACAGGTTTGCTTATTTTGGATATTTCACATACATGGAATCACATGTTGTCTTTTGTGATTGGGTTCTTTTACCTAACGTAATGTTTTTAAACTTCATATTGTTGTGTGTATCAGTACTCCATTCCTTTTGATGGCCAAATAATATTCCATTGTATGGCTATACCACATTTTGTTTATTCATCAGTTAATGGACATTTGACTTGTTTCCATCTTTTGGTAATTATAAATGATGCTGCTGTGAACATTATTTTTTGTACAAATTTATGTGTGGACATAAGTATTTATTTCTGTTGGATATATAGATACCTAGGAGTGCAATTGTTAGGTCATATGGCGACTTTAACTTTTTGAGGCATTGAAAGTCTGTTTTCCAGAGTGACTGTCCCATTCTGGCAATGTATGAGGATTCTAATTCTTTTACGTCTTTACCAGCATGTATTATCTGTCTTTCTTATTATAGTCATTCTACTGTATGTGAAGTGGTATTTCATTGTGGATTTGATTTGCATTGTCCTGATGATTAGTGAGGTGCTTATACTCATGTTTGTAGTTTGGCTGAGTTCAGAAAGCATAAGCATTAAATGATGAGTAACAATAGCTGTTTCCTTAGGTATGTTATAGAAATGTTTTGAAGGGAGGTAGTATAAGGACTTGTGAGGGTAGGACTTGAATTCAACCTTTAAGAAAAATTTAGCCAAGAATTGTGATAGTAAGGACTTTTTAGCAAGGGAATAATGTAAACAAAGGCTTGCAGATAGAAATGTATATCATGTGAAAATGGACTGGGTGGAGTTGTGAAAGTATATGCAAGGGAGTCATAACTAAATTTGGATAGGTAGGTTGTGCTAGATTAAGAGGCACAATATAAGAATCTGAACTTGTTAGTGTAAGTAGGGGTCATTTAAATATTTTTGTTTAGTGCGATTATATATAAAACCATTTTGAGTAGATTAGTCTGATGAAAATATAAATTAAGGATAGCAGATAAGCTTCCTTTTATGTGCTAACTGATCAGTTGGTGGTGGCAACCTGGACCTCTGTATTGAAAAAAATGATAAATTCAGTTTGGCTCAAGGAGCCAGAGTGCAGTGGTTGAATAGTGAGGCCCACTTTAGTTATGGCATGGAAGAGTTTCAACATGATCACTGCTTATTTCCTATTTCTGAAGGCTAGACTGCGATGATTGCAGTGAATATAAGAAACATGGAGAGAAGAAGAGTTAATGGCATAATTATTTTCAGGTTGAATATTTTATCAGGTCAAAACTAAAAGTCCTTGTTGCTTAAATGTCAAAGAACTGATCCTCTTGTTACACTTCAAAGAGAGAAGCCATATAATTTTCTTATTAAACACTTCCTTTACACACTTGGCTTTCTTTCCTTATGCTTCTTGGAGGTGTCACTGCTGTAATATATATACATATATATATTTTTTTCTTTTGTACATTTCAGTATATGTAGAGTGTGTAAACTGTTATAAAGTAAACTGTTGCTGAATCACATTTAAGGTGTAAAATTTTGTTAATAACATCTAGTTAACATGACAGAAATCACATCAAAACAAAGTGTTTAGTGATTATTTAAAAAGTGTAGAGTTTTAATTTAAGTAGAATTACTCTTGCAAATAGATTATTAAAATAGTCATTTGCACTTCGTTGTTACAAAGATTTTTGCTTTGTTAAGAAAATTTGGTAAAACAAGTATTTAAGATCTCTACTTTAGTGAAATTCTACATTGAATTTATTGGTTGATAATATGGACAATGCTTTAAGTACTCTGTAAAGATGCTTTTTATATTGAGCTTGTAATTTCTTTAAAGAAGAAAAAATCATCATCTGTATGGTCAAAGCTAAAATAAAATCGCAGAATTTGCATGAAGTACAGCTGTTGCTTTGAATGTTTTAGTTGATGGAAATGAGAAGCCATATTAAGACTCTGTTATGAAAGATTCCACTTCAGAAATTGGCTGTTAGAGAGTGTCATTGTTTTCTTCTTTGGGAAAGGATCAGAAAAGCTAACTTCAAAGAGATCTTTTGTTTTAATGTATTTAGCAGTGAATGATGTTAATAGCACTGCCACAGCTTGGTTTGTCCTTTTAGTACTGACTAAGCAGGTGTGACTCAGACTGAAAGTCAGTTACATAGTTGACTTAACTTTTCTTAAGGTTCACTTGCCAAATAATAAATGGGAAACCTAAATCTTAAGTTTTCTACTAATTCTACTATAGTAATAAGTTACAGGATATTGAACTATGGGCATACCTCAGAGATATTGCAGGTTTGACTCCAGACCACCACAACAAAGTGTCTCGGAATTTATTTTGTTGGTGGAGGGTCTTGCCTTCAATTTGTAAAAAACACACAACATTTATGAAATGCAATAAAGTGAAGCACAATAGAATGAGGTATGTTTGTACTCACACAGTGGTGCTGTAACAATTCCCACATTGGAGAGGGGTTTCTCACACTTGCTGTCACTCTCACCCTCTTCTCCTTTGCCATGGGCCCTTTCACAGGCCATGTATTGTAACATAAAAAATTAAAGGGTATTGGGGTGAGGTAGGTACAGGATAGCTAAAGAATCACAGTAAATTGCGAGGCAAGGATTTTTACACTAGTTCAAGGTATTTCATTATCAAAGGAAACATTTCATAATTTAGAAACATTCAAACCTGTAGAGAATTTGTGTGAATTTATTTGAGCCAAACTGACGACATTGCTGGGAAGCAAAATTTCAGCAGATTGAGAAATGCTCTGGATAATGACAGTATGGCACCTTATTTTATAGATTACAATCAAAGGAGGAGGCGTGAGGGGGTTACATGAAATCCATTGATGATAGATTAGGGAGGTGAGAGATAGCAAAGTGGGAAAACCTCTGGGATTGGATAAAAAGTAAAATGATAAGACACTTTGCACAGGTGGATACAGGGTAAATAACAGCCAGTGAACATGATAACAATAACAATGAGGGGATTTGTGCTACCTGTACTTCGAGGGGTCTGGAAAAAGGAAATTTGACATTCCAAAGATATGTTATGTAGATGCACAAAGACAACAGACAGACAGGCTCAGTTAAGGTAAAGATTGACCTTTGTTAGGGAACAATACAGTAGTCCCTCTCTACAGTAGTCCCTCTCTATATCGTGGTTCACTTATCACGGCCTCACTGTATCGCAGGATTTTAAAAAAATATTATATTTAATTATTTATCGCGAATTTTTCGCTATATCACAGGATTTTGCGGTACTGTATACGTATGTTAAAGTTATGTAGGTTTAAGAGTGTAGAATATGTTTAAGAACATAAGTAGTGTTTATAAAAGTGTGGAAAAGGTTAATAAGGGACTGGGAACGGTTTATAAGTGTGGGGGGTTTATAAAGCCTTAAAATATATATAAATACTAAAATAAGGTTCCTACTTTGCGGATTTTCACCTATCACGGGGGTGTCTAGAATGTAATACCCACGATAAGTGAGGGTATACTGTACTGCCTTAGGACGTGACTACCAGTAATGAACTGCTTTTAGTTAGAAAGTTTTAATTTCAGACCATCCTTTGTGGTTACTTTGGTCTCTGAGTTTGTAAATGTGCCATGCAGGCCCCTCCCTGCACTTGCCAGGTTTCACATGTGGCCCTTCAACAGAATCAAAGACTTTAAGAAGTAGAAAAGTTATCCTGATATAATTCCCTCTGTCACAGAATCTCTTAATCTCTTAATCCTCAGTGGGGGGCAGGGTCCATGAACCGTGTACCAAATAATCCTATATATTATATTTTATGCATCTGAAGCATTAGTCTGAGAAGGGGACTGTAAGCATTATCAGACTGCCAGAAGGGCCCTTTGCAAAAGAGGAAGAGGGCGTTATGAAAGGTCTTCCTTTTCTTTATGGGACTTTAAAATGTAGTTAGGGAGACCTCTACATCTTAAAACAACAACACAAGGCTTAAAGAGATTAAGAAACCAGTTTCGAAAACACATTCTTTGAACCAGGCTGTGCATCATACATATATATTGTGTGTGTATGTATATCTATCGATCTATCTATATAGTGAAAGGATTCCTCCCATCAAATTAATATACCCATCATCTCGCATTTATCTTTTTGTGTATGTACGTGAGAACATTTAAGTTTTACTCTCTTAGCAAATTTAAGCCCTGCAGTACATTGTTATCAACTATAGTCAACTGTAGTCGCCATGTTATATGATAGGTCCTCAGATCTTATTCATCTTATAACTGAAAAGTTTGTACCCTTTTACCAATCTCTCCTTACTTTCCCTACCTCCCAACTCCTGGCAACCACTGTTCTGCTCTTGCAGTGACTCATTTTTATGTGGAGGTCTTAGAAATACATTTGAGCAGGGTCTTCCAGTTTAATCTGAGATCAAAAGTACTGAGTTGACTGACTTTTTACTTTTGATGTGTACTTAACACAAGATAGAGAAAACAAGTAGTGGTGTCCTAATATGCCTTCAGCATGTCAGAGTTTTAGGTTTCTGCCTCCTTCTTCTATTGCTGTCTTTCCTTTCCTGTGGGATGAATTGGGTAGAGATGGCTCACCAAGCAATTTAAGTAGATTCTTGACTAACTTCACAGCTGTCATTAGCTGAAAGCATGAACATCCAGTAGTGTTTTATATGATAACCAGTGATGCATGTTTTGTATCACTATTATGGTTCCATCTTGATGTACTTATGAATGTTTATTTGAATAGGTAGCTGATGAAATCATAATTCAGTGGGAACAATTTTGTTGTTCTGGTCTAATAGCCAGATTGGATGACTTGTGGAATGATCACAGTGAAGAAAAATTGTGTTACTTATTTGAAATGGTTTTGTATTTGTCATATTCATATGATGTATGCTTCTAAAATACAATTGGTAGAAAATTTCAGTGTTTTCCAGAACTAAACTATAAATGTAGCCTAACATTTTTGCCATTGTGAGCAGTAGTGCCTTAATTTTTGCATTCCCCAGGATATTCAGTGTTATTTTCTGATGCTAGATTTTGAGTCACTACTAGGCATTTAATGTTGCAAAAGTTCCATTTTTCTCCCATGGGACTGGCAACATAGTAGGTGCTAAATAAATGTTTGCTGAGTTGAATTCTGGTAGCCAAGCTATAATGCTGGAAAGCATTCTTATCATAAACTAGACATGTGTTCCTTATTTATTATCCGTGGTTATAAGTAGCCTTTATTTCAGAAGGGAGGACTTTAATTTGTACAAACCAAATATGTTTAATTGTTTCCTACAGATGGACTAACAGCAGGACTTGTGCTTATTAAAAATTCATGTCTTAATTATAAGGCACAAACCCTACATAATTACTTAATTCTTATCCTTTGTTAGATAACAACTATTTAAATAGAACCACTGTTTTAAATTTTTTATATACTTACTTCTAGACTAAAAAAAAAAGAATAACAAAGCATCTTAAAATATAGATTGTTCACAAACAGACAAATTACAAAATCGAGTTACCCCTGCAAAATGGATAAACTTGACAAAAGGGAGCAACAGATTTGTGTTATGTACGTATTGCCCTGACAAGGACTTATGAAACAATTTAAAATATTTCGATAAATGTTAAAGTACTTATTTTTTAAGTAAATTTTATTGATTATGCTATTACAGTTGTCCCAGTTTCTTTTCTCTTTGCCCCCTCCACCTGGTACCCCCCTTTCCCTCCAGCAATCCCCCGCCCCCTTAGTTCATGTCTATTAGTTGTGCATGAATATTCTTTGGCTTCTCCATTTCCTTCATATCCTCCTGTCTATTTTGTACCTACCAGTTATGCTTAATCCCTGTATGTTTTCCCCTATTTGCCCCTTCTCCCTCCCAGCCAATAACCCTCCAAATGATCTCCATACCTATATTCTGTTCCTAAGCAACTGTTTGCTTAGTTTGTTTTTTAGATTTAGTTGTTGATAGTTGTTTGTTATCATTGGTTTTGGTCTTTTTCTTAAATAAGTCCCTTTAACATTTCATATAATAAGGGCTTGGTGATGATGAAGTCCTTTAGCTTTACCTTGTCTGGGAAGCATTTTATCTGCCCTTCCATTCTAAATGATAGCTTTGCTGGATAGAGTAATGTTGGTTGTAGGTCCTTGCTTTTCATCACATTGAATACTTCTTGGCAGTCCCTTCTCGCCTGCAAAGTTTCTTTTGAGAAATCAGTTGATAGCCTTATAGGAACCCCTTTGTAGATATCTCTCTGCTTTTCTCTTGCTGCTTTTAAGATTCTCTTTATCTTTAACCTTTGGAATTTTAATTATGATTGTTTTGGTGTGGTCCCTGTTTGGGACTCTGTGCTTCCTGGACTTGTATGTCTATTTCCTTTGCCAAATTAGGGAGCTTTTCTTTCATTATTTTTTCAAATAAGTTTTCAATTTCTTGCTCTTTCTCTTCTCCTTCTGGCACTCCTATTATTCAGATGTTGGCATCTTTAAAGTTGACCCTGAGGTTCCTAAGCCTCTTCTCATTTTTTTTCCAATTCTTGTTTCTTCATTCTGTACTGGTTTTCTGTTTATTTCTTCCTTATGTTCCAATTCATTGATTTGAACCCCCGATTCCTTCCCTTCATTATCAATTCCCTATGGATTTTTCTTTATTTCACTTAGTGTAGCTTTCATTTCTTCCCTTATGCATTTGCTGTCCTTAGTGAGTTCTCTGAGAATCCTTATCGCCGATGTTTTGAATTCTGCATCTGTCAGGTTGGCTAACTCCATTTCACTTAGTTCTTATGGAGTTTTGATCTGTTCTTTCATTTGGGCCATATTTCTTTGTCTCCTCATTGGGCAGCCTCCCTGTGTTTGTTTCTGTGTATTAAGTAGAGCTGCTCCGATTCCCTGTCTAGGCACACCTGTTATGTTGTAAGGGGCAGAGCCTTAGGTATTCATCAGTGCGGGTTGACTTGTTTCACTGCTTTGTGGCAATGTATGTGGGGGAGGGGTCTGAGAGGGAACAATGCCACCTGCCCAGCACTCGCCCCTTTTCCAGGCACTTCTCTCACTTCCGTATGGGACTGGTGCCTCTCTAGCTTTGCCCTGGCCATCGTTTCCAGAGTGGACGGTCTGCAGATGTTCTAGGACTGTGGGGGCCCTTTAAACAAGCGGCCTCTGCTGAGAGACCGGCAGTTTCTGCCTCCGCCCCAACCCCCACTGGTTTACAAGGTCAGAAGCAATGGGGCTTGATTTTCCCCAGTGCTGGGACCCTGAGCTGCGAGGTCCGGTGAGGAGCTGGGAACGCTCTCCAGGTGTCCCTCCTGACTTTTTAAAACATGTAACTGTGCTTTCCACATCCTGCTGCTGCCAGCACCACACCACGTCCTCTCCACCCCGGCTCCGGTCCTCCTACCTGTCTCGATGAGTATTTCTTCTTTATATCTTTGTTTGTTGGACTTCCATGCAGTTTGATTTTCTGGAACTTCTGGTTGTTTCTAGTTAATTCATTGTTGACAGTTATTCTCACTCATTAAGTCATTTGTTGTTAACAGAGTTTTGATGCTGATTATGTTGTGGATAAATAATGGACTCTGTAGTGGCCATTTTTGGTCAGGTTTGTTGCTGCTGTTTTTTCTGGAATGTGTATTATATTACTGAGTTATTTATTGTTCCCAGTATACAGTATGGCTTTGAAGGCCCTGCCTTAATATGACCTTCTCTGTATGCTTTCTCTGGTGAGTTGTCCAGCTCAATAAATCAAACTCTCATTGGTGTTCTCATAGTATTTTATACCTTAATATGTGTGAGTATAACTTTTATTTTACAAGGATTATTTTGGTAGTGCCAAGTTTGGACCCTATGGCCATAATCTAATTTCCAAGTAGAATGTGCTTGATCAGTCATGGGGATTATAGGAAGAAAATATTAGAATTTGTATTTGCTTATGTGAGCCTTCATATTTTTCTTGTATATTTGATTTGATATATACCTACGCAAATTTTGTAAATAAAAAATGTATGTTGGGTGTATATTTAAACTTTTTACTAAAAGGTTTAAGTGAGTAAAAACATTTGGAAATCAAATAGATAATAGATGGTAGGAGTGAAATTAGAGTGGTAGCATTAGGAACATGAGAGGAAGGAGAGTAATGTAAGATAGACTGAGCATTAGCTACAGACAATAGGATGAGCATAGAAGAATCAAAGAAGATACCATTATCTTGTTCATGTTGTGAGTTAGCCTGGGGGATTTATAAGGGCAGAGAGCAAACCTTGTTCACTTTCCTGTCCCTGTATCTCACTGGATGAGCAGCCAGGAGGGTGACAGTTAAAAACTAGGGAGTCAGGATCAGAAAAGTTGAATTTTCAATTTGTCCGTCCTCCACCCTCCTTCCTCTCTGGTAACCACCATTCTGTTGTCTGTATCTATGAGCTTGTTTTAGGTTTTTTTTTGTTGTTGTTCATTTTTTACTTTTTTGTTTTACATTCCACATATGAGTGACACTTCAGATTGATAATTTACATCATTAATTTGCATGCGCTAACTCTAATGTACTCCTTTATGCTTCCTGTCTTCATTGCTCTAGGAAATCTGATTTTGTTGGCTGCGTATCATGACCACCACCCCAACAGAGTAGATGCTGTTGATGGGTGATGAATGTGGGCCAGGAATAAATGGAGGCTGTACAGCAGCATTGGTGCCAACTGCTGCGTCTTTGTAAAACCTGTTTTTGGCAGGAAAGGCTGGCCTCCCTGGGCATTTAGAAAAACCTACAGGTGTCCACGAGTAGCTTCAAAGAGAAAAGCTGCTGTTATCAGTAAAACAATATATTTTAACAATATAATTAAAATAAAAATGTTTGTGCAAACAAAACCACTTGCCCTTGAGCAGGTTTGTGTGCAGATTGTTCTGTAATTGATTTATGAGAGACAGTGTGGAACTTAAAGTTTCCTGCTAATGAGGTAGTCTGGGGTTGACAAACTATGGTCACTGAGACAAATCAGGGCTAGCTATTTCCTGTGTTTGCAGATAAAGTTTTACTTTTTAAATAATGTTTTATTGGAACACTGCTATGCTCATTTGTTTATTTATGGTTGCTTTCTGGCGACAACAGGAGAGTTGAGTAGCTGTGAGAGAGACAGTGTAGACCATAAAGCCTAAAATATTTATTATCTGGCCCTTTACAGAAAAAGCTTAACCTATCCCTGAGTGAGTAAATTGGAGATATTTTATGAATAGCTTTATTTTTCTTCACCCCGGTAGATGGTTGTCTAGATGTTTACATGGAGAAGCTTACCTTTTATGAGATAATATAATATAATGGTTAACAATATTGGTTCTGGAGTAAAACTTTGTGAGTTGAAATCTTGCCTCAGCTGTTTCTAAATTAATTTTGTGATTTGGGGAATATTACTTCTCTTCCCTTGAGTTACCTTTCTGAATGGTAGGGCTAATAATAGTATTAGCCCACAAGCTTGTTCTGAGAATTAAATAAGAGATGTGTCTAGTGTATGACATGTGCTCAATAAACAAATATTAGCTGTTTTACATATAGATATTTTTCATTTGAAATCTGAAATAAAGGAAAAGGTAAAAGGAACTGTTGGTGATGAAATGGCACCACTTAGTGGAGATTGGATGTTGGTTTAGCTACCTTGGTTCTTGAGTTCTGTTAAGAGAAGAATTCAGACAGAGCCAATGAACTCAAATCATAGCAAGAGTTTTGAAAGTCACAGAAGTAGGAAAAGTGAGCTAGCTTGGGTGTGGGTTCAGGAAAAATGTTACAGAGGCAAAAGAAAGGGTCCTTGGAGTTTAGGAGAGGCAAGGAAAATGCTCCTGGAGGAAGTGGGTGTGTTCCGTAGAGAGAGCCATGCTGGGTCCTACATTTTGGGGCTATTAATCTGGATGTCTCAGGAGGATCTCAAGAGAATATTTATTAGCTTTCCAGATGTGTCCTTTCAGGGTTGTGGTCTTCACTGACTGGTCACCAAGGCAGGGGATCATTAGCCAGTGCAGCTAGTCCTGATATCAGCCATGGCATAGCTTCTTCTGGTTTTGCTGCTTTTCTGGGTCTAGATCTGAAACACAGCTAAGGCCTGGATGCTATCTCTAGCTTGACCAAAACTCTTGTCTCTGTGGTCAACAGACCCCAAGGCGCTGCTTCTGAGAAGATTTGATATGGATCAGAACTTCTTTGTACTGAGGGCTTAATGCTTATGGGACTGGTTGTGCTAGGGCTTGTATGAGAATCTCAAGCTGTTTTCTGGACCCCTTTTGCTCCTCCTCTAAGGCGTCTACCCCATGACCAGTGAGATGTCAGGGGAGGGTCCAAACTGCATTGCCACTGATACGAAAGGTCTGGCAGGATCTAAACTGAATGACCAGTATTATGCTGGGGGAGGAAAGGTTATGCTGGGGCCAAGGTCTTTGTTTTCCCAGTTTACCTGTTGATAGGCACCCGGGGCTTTCCTCCCTGGTGACATTCAGTACCTGGCCTGTCTTCCTTGTTCTCTTCATGCCTTTCTTAACTTCCTACCACATAATTATGCCAAGATCATTCATTATGTCTTAAGTTTGCACCTTCCCTATACTTAGCCTCTGGCTATATTGATTCGTTAGTGCTGCTATAGTTTTCTTTTTTAAAGATGTTTGTTCAAACAGTAGGAAGGTTAGTTTGCAGTAAATTTTATTGAATGTTATTTCTGTTGGTTAATCCATGTTTACTTTTTTTAAACATTGATTTAACGAAATTCAGTACAAAGTTGTTAATTGGACTGGGTGATTTTTATATAGAAAATTTTCCATTGCTGTGAAGAAACCTCATGCTTCTCGATATCAGACATGCTGAGATCAAATTGCATTTGTCATCTTCTTTAATCAGGTTGCAAGCATAATGAAGTTCAAATTTAGTTGTTTTGAGAATAAGGCCACTGAATAGATCAGAGATAAATTAACATTGACCATATATTTTTACTCAGGTTAATTTGCTCACTTTGCTGAGCTCTTTATTTAGGTGTTACATTGCTGCATATTCTTGGACTTGTCTTTGATTTAAGATACTGTGGACTTTACCTGATGTTTGGTTTACATAGAGCTGAACTAGTAATTAGTTCCTGTAACATCTTTATAGTTCGGCTGTTAAAGCTGTGGCTATGTTAGAGCTGTAAATAATTTTGTGCAGACTTCAGGTTGGCTACTGTTGGAAGTCCTCTTCAGTGTGGCCTGTCTAAAACCAATAAAGTAGTAGTCTCGTGATATTTTCAGAGGATCTAGTTGAGTTTTCTTGATGGCTTGTAATGGCCATTAGGTTTTTTATGACTATTCCTATAGTGAGAAAAATGCAGGTCTTACGTTTTAGTAAATTACAGTCAACATTTATGTAGTCATACCTTGCTTTCAGATTTCTTTTGGTCTTAACTGTAGGATAATAAGTTGTAAAGTCATTAAGTAGAATCATCTCTCTCATAATCCTTCAAGCAGCCTGACCTAGGAAAAACGTGAGAGATAAATATAGCAAATATAGAGCATTTGATTTTAATCTGGGTCTGTGTTAAACTTTTTAGTGAAATAGATTCTCCCCAGACAGCAGATGGAGGGTAAGAATGCTGAGGAAGCTGCTGTGTTGGGAAGCTGGATGGATGACCTTTTGGAGCCTGTTGTCTGTGGCTCCGGTAGGTTAACTCAGGCATAATTTTAGCAACCCAGTCCCAGAACTCTCCCATCTCACCCTGCAAAAAATCTCCAAGCCAGAACATCAGCCTGTCTGAGTTCAACTTCATCTCTTCTTCCTCTTTTTGTGTCTCTGCAGATGGCATATTTGTTCTCTTCTTCATGATTAAGGCAGCATATCAAATTAATTTGATTTCTAAAAATAGAGTTGCTACCTTTTGTGTACCTGTCTGTGTAACATAAGCTACACCTGTTAATTATAATTTCACGTAATTATCCAGTTAAAAATATGTGCTGGGAACCATATTTTTATAGTTTGGAAGACTTTACGGTATTTGGAAGTAGATGTATGCACATATCACTCATTTTACTTATCATGATAAATTTCATACTTATCAAAGCTCCTATGTCTAAATAGCCAACAATTCTGTGGCTTGTGGCCCCCACAAGGGGTTTCCTGAGAAAGTGTGGTTATTTTCCTTGAAACTTCTATCTTCAGGCTTCTCTTTATAGTCTCGCGATTTTTATGCCTAGATTTGACCAAACTCTTTTGACTGTTTATTTCCTTAGGAAACCACATGTCAGTTCCCATCTTGGAAACACACCGTTATACTCTTTAAACCTAATTTCTTAACCTTTCAGCCTTTATTATTATCTCCCCCCACCCTTTTTTTTGGCTCTCTCCCGATCTCCAGTCCCCCAGTCAGTTCATTTTCTTGCTATCATCCTCTACCGCCTTTATTCCTCCCTGTCTACCGTCTAATTTGTGATCCATTTCTTTAACCTTTTCCTTTTTTTGTTTTATTCCTGTCAATACCTTTAATGCCATTGCATTTTTATCTTTATGTCTTGCCTACCTCACAGCTTCACACCAGGATTCCCCACACCCGAGTTTGGGCTGCCGAGTGCCACACGACCTCAGCTGAGCCCGTCTCGTTCTGCCTCCTATTATTCATAGTGGCAGCTATTCGTAGTGGCACCATCAAATCCTCACTGTTTCTAAGCCTTCTAACCAGGCAGACACCCTACTCAATTTTATCAAATGACTCCAAAGAGCAAACAGCTGTCATCTGGCAGAAACTCTGATTCATAGTAGTGAGTCAGAGGTGGGTCTGTACCACACTTTTTGATTCCATAACACCTACTTGCAGATTCATGTGCATTGGGTATTCAGGATGTTTGACAATGTTGTATCATTTACTTAAAAAATTTTGTACCACCTCAATCTGTAAAGGCTTTAAAATTGCTCACAGGAAATACATATTATGTAGTGAAATAAACTTAGAGATGAAATTTCTGGATTTTGTAAAATGTCAGGACAGGGATCTGTAGCATCAGGAGGGTGGGATAATAGAGGGATGTTACTAGTTTTCTGTGGCTGCTGTGATAAGTTACCACAAGCATGATGGCTTAAAGCAGCACAGTCTTATTATCCTACAGTTCTATAGTTCAGAAGTCCTGCATGAGTCTCACTGGATTAAAAGCAAGGTCTCACCAGGGCCATGTTCCTTTCTGGAGGCTTTAGGGGTAAGTCCACTTCCTTGAGCTTTTTGGGCATATGAGGGCTGCCCACACATTGTGTGGCTCCTGACCTTCCTTCTCTGCCTTCAAACCAGCAACAGTAGGTTGAGTTCTTACATCACATCACCCTGACTTCTTCATCTGCCTCCTTCTTCCACTTTACAGATCCTTGGGATTACATTGAACCCACCTGGATAATCCAGGATACTCTTCCAACTTGGAGTTTAGCAACCTTAATTTCCCTTTGCCACATAACATATTATGTCCAAGGAATGGAGGGATTTGCATATGGACATCTTTGGGAGTCTTTTTCTGCTTATTATGGGGGCTGACTATGAAGTCCTACTTAGTTCTAATAAAGTCATAATTGTGTCTCTAAGATGCCATTATGGTAGCCAAAAGGAAAATAGGAAATATTGCTTGTTATATAGTTTTTTTGTCTATTCTAACAACCATGCCAAGTCTAGTAATGCTATTAAAGTACAATCCATAGCATCATTTTAGTTCTTCCCTCAGCCATGTTGAGTTCTGCACTATCAGAGGTTGGTATTAGTAAGGTTAATAAAAGTAATAAAAATGGATAATGCAATAATAATTAACTGGCTTATCTTTTAGATGCTATGTAATTTTTTTCTTGTTATAAATCAAATAATTGCATATAAAACTATGTCTAATTTTCTTATACTTAGATCTCTCATAAAACTAAAAGAAAATAAAAAACAAAGCTAAAAACCAATAAGCTTTGAATAAATAGTATTCATTTTATGAGGTGGATGATGCCTTTTTTTTTTTTTTTTTTTTGCTTTGTCTTGCTGGTACTGCAGTGGGTCATGTGATGAGTCAGTGTTCTTACTCTATTTGAACTTTTCTACTTTTGCTCATGTAGTTCCAGCAGTTCTGCTTGCTGCCAGCATTTGTCAATAGTCCACTGAACTCAGTTGTTAGATTTGTTGTAGGTTGGTCATCTGGTTGATTCAAAATGTAAACTAAGGTTTTAGGTTGTTATTGAAGTGAAGATGCTACATTATAAGTTGCTGTAGTGAACCGCATTGAGATCTCTAACTACATCTCTCTCGAGACTATTTTGAAGACCCCATATTTGACAAATACTACATTAGGCAAACTTGTTTATTTTTCATTATCCTGCATTTTTTTTTTTCTTCATAGGTAGTGGCTCATGACCTAGATTTTCAATAAATTCCTTTAATGCAATAGCTCAGGTTATGATGAGGCAGTAAGACTAAGATGCTGCTTACCCTAGATGTCATATTTTATCTGGAATATTTAGTATTATTACAATATTACCAGGTAATGAGGAAGTTTGTGGGTACCCACACTATGTCAAAAAGGTAGGTATTTTTGTGTGAAGGGTGTTTTTCTTAGCCTGAGTCCATTTCACTGTGTTGCTGTATTCATCTATAAAAGAAACAGTTTTGATATATTTAAAGAAATTGTCTGCCCTGACTCATACACAAAAATAAAAACCCAACTGTAAGAGTTAGAGATAAATTGTATGTGTGAGTGGAGGGTATGTCTGCCAATTCTTAGGTTCCTTACTGGTTGCTCTTTTTTTGAATCCGGAACTTTCACTTTTTCCTTTTTGTTAATGTGTTCTGTGTAGTATGTAAGTATGTTGTTTTTTCTTAGCATTAAGAAAAGTTTTGTTTAAACTTTAAGAATTGTTTTTGTATATAAGATTGAATTTTGGCTGGTATATTTTCTATGTCTTCATGAAATGTATCCCTACAGGAACCTGGCACTGCTCATTAGATTATTTGCTTTGATGTGTGGGCTGCGGTGGGTGGTTGTGGGTGAAAACTAAGGGAGAAACATGAATGTTAAAATAGTCCTACTTTTTATATAATTTTAAAATGATTACTACATATGATGTATTAAAAACCCAAACTTATTAATGTTTCTGTATGCTTTCATATTAGTTCATATGAGAATATTCTTAAATGGATCTTGTCAAATTACTGGGAATAAATTGATTTGAGCAGCTTAGGAACTACATCAGTTTGTGAATACCTTTCTTCATATTGTTTTTTAAATGTACATGTAAATGAAGTTATAAACATGTTTTTATTTGAACAACTGTGAGATCATATTGGGATTTGATTTAGGCATATTTTTACAAAAGTACAACATAGCATTTTTTATTTTAAAAAATAGGTTAGGGGCCTGTAATAGGAAAGATGGTTACCTTATCCTATCTATATACTGTAAACTTACAGATGAATGAATTATTGAAGCAAATTTAAAATTAAGCAATGAGAAGAACCTCCTGTTATGCTGTTTTTTAAAAAGGAGTTTTAAGTTTGATTTTAGTTTTTGCCATGTATTCTTTCTCATGGGTTATATTGATGACTATTTTCTCTCTATGATTGGCAGGGGTATTCACTTAAATCTTCTTTGAAATGATGTAAAAAAAAAATTGGGGGAATAGATGATTAAATAAACAAAGTAATTCAGTCACCTAAGCACATGCTGTTAGAATTTTAGCTGTGTGACAAAACCTAACTCCTGTATAGTGCTCTCTTTCCTAGGGCTTGTAGAAAAAAATGATACAAAATACAAAGCATAAAATCAAAATTTTCAAACTCTCATCACTTCAGATTGCTTTTATTTCAGAGTGGGATAAGTCATCCAAAGACCCGGTTGGGTTTTTGTTTCCTCCTTCCTGAATGTGGCAATAGTATGAACATCCTTCAAGAGTGAGTGAGTCAGCGAGTTGTTTTCAACTCTGTTCAATATTCAAAGCAGAAATATGTACAGGAAGCCTCTACTTATGCTTTTTTTCTTTTTTCCTTTTGGAGAACAACAGGTGAGAGGTGGCAGAGAGAGAGAGAGAGAGAGAGAGCGAGCGAGCTAGCTTATGGTCCTCTGATTCTGGACTTTCTTAATGGCTATCAATGTTAATTTTTAAAGACCTTCTGGGCATCTGATCCCCTCTAATATAAAACTTCCTTGATTTAGAATGCTGTCTGTTACTTCTGGCTTGGTGACATTGCTATTTTCCTATTACTGTGTTCTCCTCAGTGATCAAGAGATTAACAATTACAAGCTTCTTAATTGGGGATCTCAGAAAACATGTGTAAAGGAGATGAGTATTTTAAAAGAGAAAGGGCCAGGTATAAATCTAGATCTGTTCTTATTGTAAGACATTTCAACAGCTGTAGTGTTGTTATTTCTCTTCCAGCTTGAACATCTTTTGGCATGTTCCATTTGGGGACAGAATCACAAAGGACATCAGTTAGAGCAAGTACTTTGTAATAAGAAACAAAACTTACTTGGTAGTGTGGAAAGTTGTATATTGCAGGAAGTTTGAATATATATTATGTGGGAGCACAATATGTTGCTACCATGGGAGATTTATTGGAATGGAAAGTAAGGTATAATTTGTAATAACTCATTACACAAATATATATATTTTCTGTAGTATATAAAGATAAAATCAGTGTTTGAATTATTGCTCTCATTAGGAATGATTATGATTGATGCTTATTGTTCACTAGTACTTCTCAGGCTCAGTTCTGGTAGTTGAATTAGAACAGTAATCCTTCTTTTGAATGGAAACTGCTTTTCTTTATTTTCTTAATTATTAATAAAAGAAGACCTAGGTATATTTAAATGAAGAATTCTGAGCAAGTCATAGTCAGCGATGATTTGGCTATCCCAATAATGTGCATGGGTAAAGTATTATGTACTAAACCAAATTAATTACCCATAATCTTTTTGTTGAGAATATTTTTAGTAGTGTAGCCTACCAGGTGTAAATTAGAGGTAACCTTTCCCTAACTCCTTGTCCCAAACTTCTCCTGATTTGTCAAAACTTTTATAGAGCAAACAACTTGACCTTATTTTAAGTATTAGGTATATTTGACCAAAGTTGCGAAAAGGGACATTTTTGTGCATTTAAAAACATTTCCCTGTTGCCTTCTTTTGTAACTTAAGTACTATCGTAATAACAAAATTTGTACCCAGTACATAATCAAAATCAATCTAATAACTTAAATATTTAATGCAAGGGACATTTTGCCTTTAACTGTATGAAGTCTTGGGGCATTTATTTCTCCATTAACACTCGCAAGAAGATATTCAAATGGACAATGAGTGTTGATAACCTTGCTATTAAAAGGCTTAAATATGCCAAAATAACAGTTAATTCCTATTATTTCTTAGTGACTTTTATACTTTTACATAGTAAGTTCTCAATCAATTTCAACTGAACTAACTTAAATAGTTAAGCATTTGATTTAATGCATCATTCCAGTACTTGCTATTTTCTAGATATGAACTATACATGGATTTCTTTTCATTCTCCCATCCCTCCCCCTTACCATAGCCTCTCTTCACACCTTTCCACCAAAAAAAAAAAAAAAAAAAAGAAAGAAAAAGAAATGAAGAGTTAATTTTGACAGCATTGAATTATAAGCTTGGCTTTTATAGGGAAATGTAAATGTGTTCATAGAGTCACTGAATAATACTTGAAGATTTATAAAGAAGTGCTAGAAATTATAAGAATGGCGTGTAGTGAATAGATTTTTTTAAAAGCTGAGGTAGATTCTAGCAGTGAAAACTGGCAAGCTAGCCTTGATCTGTGATGAAAATTGTGGAACTTGTAAAAGGGGTGTGAGTAACAGGGAAGAAAAAGGAATGAACACTACAAACCAGTGTGGATCTGGCTCATTTCATTTTCTGAATAGGATTGCTAGCTAGATTGACAAATAGAGGGAATTCTTTAGCTGTGTAATGTGTTATGCTTTTGACAGATATTTTAGAACATCTATGGTAGCAAGATAAAGGAATTGGGAATTCCCAAAGAAGAGTCTATTTTTTTCTAAAGCAGTGCTATTCAAAGTATCACCTGCACACCAGTGTCAGTCCATAAACTGTTATTGACCTTGCTCATATTGCTATTTAAGTTTCTAAACTGGTCTCTTAACTTCTGTTTTTATCTCACAGCAGAAAGGAAAAGGTTGTACTGGATGATCTTTTACCTCCCGTCCTTGCTCTAAACTGATGCTTGGGGGTCTTCTTATTCCTAATTGTTCTGTTTGGCTCACTGGAATAAAATGCTCAAATATATAAAATAGGTTTGTACTAGTGAGATGAAAAACATCAGCAGTACCTACCTATTTAGGTAACAAAACTCAACAATCGGTAGTTATTCCTTCTCTAGTTGTTTTCCCATTTATGAGGGTTGTGCTGTTAAACAAACAGTGTGTGTTCATTTATATTGTACTTGTGAAAACAAATGAGCAAGCTCACAAACTAGGGATAATAGAATAATAAATATGCCAGTTTCTGTTGCTGGTATCACTTTCATGGTGGGAATCAGGCATAATCAGTATAGATTAGGAACCGAGGCTTGAAAACTGGGGGACAAAGATTAAAAATCTAGAAAGGAGTTCTTGAAAACGGTCCATAACCTACTAGTCAAACTAGAGGTTTACTTCTGGACTAAGGGAAAATCGTTTACTAAAGGCCCTATGAGACATAGGTTCTCAAAATAACCTTTATATTGGTCTCATTGGATGGGTGAGGCGGGTCTTGTTGGAGGTAAATAAATAATCCTCATTAAAGCTAGTGGAAAATAATGTCTAGATCAGTGGTCAGTTTTTTCTTTTCCTTTTTTTTTTGAGGTGGACATGTAAAGAAAAATTGCATACATTTCTACCTTCATTTCATACATTGAGTATTTTTATATTACATCACCCTGGAGAACACTGTCTGTTTGGTCAACTGTGAATGTTCCTTTTTTCCCCTTTTTGGAACAATGTTGAAAATAGGCTATGCTGACTTTCTTTTCTTCTATATTGAATAATTTGATTTCCTTTAGAGTATCTTTGAGTTTCTGTGTCATGCTTCAAAGAAAGAAATTCTAGTTACATAGCAATTGTGGTATATATGGATCCTCTTCTTTCTTATTGCTCCCTGTCTGTTTTCATTGATTCTTGAACAGACTTCCACCGTGGTGCGTGCCTCCATGCAGCGTTGGAGCTGGCTTTCCTTGACATAAATCATCATGACTGTCAGAGCAGGTGGTCAGTTAACACATTCAGGGAAAGATGTGCTGTTCTTCCACTGGTTTCAGCAGTGGTAGTATCAAGAAGTTGATAGCTCCTTTGGTAGAGACTGGTGGAACTGATACGTAATTTCATAAACCTTCCTCACTTGGGTCATCCTCAGTTGGGCTTATTTTTTGCTTAGTCTCTGTCCTCTTCGTTTAAAAAGAATTCATAGTGATGCAGAGACATTTAAAAAAAAACTATCCTAAGACATTCTATTACTAGAAACAATGTGTTAATAACAATTAATTTTAAGTGATCAAATTACCAGGTAAGAGATCTGTGGATAGAGATGTGGAGAATGCTTAACACTTAAGAATGCACATGTGTTAAGGAATTAATGTGTGAGTACCATGCTTTTTCCAGTATTGAATTTATTGGGTTTCCTTTTAAAATGGGCTTGAAAGCTTTGTATTTTTGAAATGTTTTATAGTTATGCTTTGAGAGAAACAAAATCATTTGGTGAAAGAACAGTGGACTTTTTAAATTGAATTTTTAAATTGAGTTTTGATTCATTGGATAGTAGGTTCTATTTTAATGGAGGAAATAAATAAGTGGCAAAGAAAATACTTGATTCTGCACAAAATGTGTGTATAGGAAAAAGCAAAGGGTTTTTAGTCCCAATAAACATTCTTTACCTAGCAATATTGCATTAAACAGTTTAGGTTTACAATTCTGTATAAGAATACTTGATATTCAAAGAGAGAATATGCTATGTTCTAAAAGTTTTTAAATTTGCAGAAAACACAAATCAACAAACATTAACCATTCAAAATATGGAACTTTCAATATTTAATGACCAAGTGAAAAAAGAAGTGATAATTATGAGAATTGTGGTGATAGACAATTTTTGTTTTGAAGGCAAAACTTCTAAAATCTTTGGTAGGTTTTGAATGAAAAATCTTTGTATTATAAGCACCTCTTTGTAACCCTAGTCTCATATTTGTGAACTACCTTTTCAGGACAGTATATCAAAGGAATATTGTAACTTCTGGGGAATTTAAGTTTGGCAAAGTAGAACACAAGGTGAAGAATGAGAAAGGTGTTTTAGAGGGATTTTTAATTAATTTTGGTTCAGGAGGGAAAAGAGAAAAGGCATCTGGAAGTCATGTTCAAAAATTGTCGCTTTTAAAAATTAAAATTCATCACAACACAGGTCAATTTTACTGTGTTTACAGATAGATGCTGTAAATTAGTAGGGCATCCAAAGGGCAAAACAACAAAAACAAAACGAAAATTAAGAAAATAAAAGCTGCCTTGATAATATAAATGCAAGAAAAAGTCTCATTTGAGGTGGAATAAGATGGGACATGGAATGCATTTCTTAACATTACTTTCCTTGACTTTGTTTCTTAAAAAATTTATGACTTGAAAACAATGAATAAGTACTTGAATAAAATGACTTTGGAAGTGTCACATCCATGCTGATTCTAGTATAAATTACAACATAAAGTAAAAACTGTATATTCATTCTATTAGTTTTGGAATAAAAAGTACATTCTTGTATTATATTATATTATACAAATGAAAATAAATCTACAAGGATTACAATTTCAAACTTTATTATTTGTTTTAACTAAGATATTAACTTTTATGCAATATTTTAAATGACTTTCAAATTAAATAAAAATATAATACAAAAAGCAAAATTTCTTCATAGACCTGAAAGAGACAGATAAATCAACACTTATAAAACTCTGCCAGTTTCTCAAAGTGGGTTTGTACCTTGACTCTGAGGCAAGGAATATGATAATCACTACTTGCTAAATATTGATTGGAGTGGCAACACAGCTGTAGTGGTACTGCTTTTACAAAATAGGCTGCTTCACGAGTTTTATGCTACATCTTCATATTGTCCCTTCATTGCTTAAACCTATACAATATTAATCCTAGTATTTGAATATGGGTAAGAAAAAATATTAACATTAAGTTTTACATACTGTAGTTTTAGAAGGTACTTATAGCTCATTTAGCAACGGTACTTAGGACTAGATGACAAGGTGCTGATTCAGTGAATTCGGTACTCTGCCTTTAAATTTGGTTCAGAAAAATATTTGTAGCTATAGTTTCACTTCAGCTGCCAAAAGGAAATAAAATATTTTGACTACAGTGTGAGAAATTTGACAACCTCATATTAAATCCAAGTGTTATTCTGTATTTAATACTTATCAGTTTACTTCTCCATTGCAAAATATATTACTAACCATGATGTTTGACATTTGTCCATGCACTTCATTGTTTATGTGAGCATCACAAAATGATTTCTGATCTGTGTCTAAATAGATGAGATTTTCTATTAAGTTAACTCGGTAATTCAGTCACCCAGTTGCCCTCTGTGTGCTTTGCACATTACTTGGTGCAGTGAGGAGGTATTGAATGAAGTGGAAGATTGGATTAGGTGGTGCTGTAGTGAACTTTACATTGTAGATGCCTACAAAATTGAATGATCAATGTGAAACCAGTTGTACTGCTAACTTTAGTAGAGCCTCATTTAAATTTGGTTGATGCTATATGACTTAAAAATGATTGTGAATTGGATATTTTCCTCAATATAATAATCCGTATGTCTCTATAATTCTAGTTCTTACTGTATTTTCTGTTATTTTTGTACCTACTTTCTCTTCCACTAGATTATAAACTCATGAGGGCAGAAATGTTTTGTTGTATATCTCACAGAACCCAGCACCATTTTCCTCAGAAAGAAGTAAAATAATATATAGCTATATAATTGATTTTGTACTGTGTACCTAATATTACATATTCCTGATTCTTCCTTTATAATGTCTGATCTGTAATTTATTTTCATGACAACAGTGAAAATAGAAACAAAAGTAGTAGAGGATTTTAAAAATTCTTTACTTCATTCAAGTACATAATCAATCTAGATAAAAGTAGCTCTTTAATGTGTCACTTTGGACGCTTTTGCTTGAAAACCATTACATGCTAATTACTTTCTTAGATTTTTTTAAATGATCACAATTGCTATTCGCAGACATTTATTGAGTACCTACTAAGTAAGACACATACAAGGTCTGTCTAGAAGGTATCCAGCCATGTAATATGAAAAATAAGAGACATTTATTGAAGAAGGTACGAAATACAAGAAACATTGTACATAGGACAATGATGCCTCAGTCCCCATCAAAGTAGGCACCTTGGGGCCTCACACAGTTCTCCCAGTTGCCATCAGCTGCCCTGTCACATTTTCCTGAATCTCATCAACAGTCTGAAATTTCTTCGCTTTCAAAGGTGATTTTAGTTTTTGGAAAAGCCAGAAGTCACAGGGTACCAAATCTGGGCTGGAGGGAGCTGAGTCACCTGGGTGATTTATGTTTCGCCAAAAAACTCTGCACGAGATGTGATGTATGTATGAGTGGGTGCGTTGTGATGAAGCTGCCAATGACCAGTTGCCCATAGCTGCAGCCCTCTGAATTATTCACATAGTTTCTGTGGATGAATGTTCAAGCTTAATGCAAAATTTGATACAGATTCTTCACTTTACTTGCTCAGTCATTTTGAATGCAATAGCCACACAGTACACATGCTCGCTCAATGGCGTCCACCGCCCCCACTGACTAGTACAGTGAAGTCATTATTGTTCATGCATGCACATTCCAGTTCATTCTCCTTGGCTCCCAGCTTACATCGATGTCGCTCAAACTATTCTCATTATATTAATGATGGCTGGACTTTTTCCGACGGATTGCATGTTGTTTTTTTTTTGAAAATCCTCAGTGGGGACCTGTTAATTGATTTGAGAGAGAGAGAGGAACGAAGGGAAGCAGGGAGGGAGGGAGGGAGGGAGAGAGATATAGGCAGACACAGAGAGAGAAATATCAATTAGTTGCCTCCTTTAGTGTCCTGACCAGGGATCAAACCTGCAACGTAGGTACGTGTCCCGCCTGGGGATTGAACCCATAGCCTTTTGTGTACAGGACAATGCTCTAACCACCTGAGCCACCCAACCAGGGTGATGTGTATGTTTTCTTATTTCAATTATTTAGATTTGGAGCAAACTTGTTATAGTAAGTTGGATGTAGGTCTTAGTATTACTCAGAATTTTAAACAAAGCAGTATGAAAGGAATTTTAATTTAATGAAAGTTGCGCTTCTGTAATAATCTGGGAATATGCTGTGTCACATTGGGTAGGAACATCTGTTTTCATCACAAGATGCCCAGCACCACTGACTGGTACATAGTTAACACTCATTGAGTATTTCAATGACTGATTGAATAAATGAATGAACAATTGAATATAGTTGTGGGATATTGATACAGAGTAATTAACGGTCCAGGCTAGTTTGCAACCATTAGTACTTGTTTGTTGGTTAGAAACTATATAATTGATTTTGTACCATATACAATATGGAAAACTTAAGTAGTGAGTGCTAATTGCATGATGTCCATTAAATTGGGGCAAGGGAATCTTAATTCCGGTGCCAGCTGTTTTGACTTTTATATTAGTGAAAGAGAAAACAATTTAAGTACTAAATGATATGGACCTCATTATGTAATATCACTAGTAGTCTTTGGCATATATATATATGTTTTCAGTAGCCAGTAAATATTTTACCTTACTACTCATTGGAAGTCAGTATTGTACTTACTTGTTTTATAGTGAAAAACATTATGAGAAAAGGTGATGTAAAAGTGCATCTATGCAATATAAATTCATTTTGTCCAGTTAAGTATGACTCAGATTTCATGTTCCTTTGTGGCCAAACTATAAAACCCTGTCTATATTCTAATTTAGGCACCTGGGACTTGATTGCATGTGGTAACTATGGGATATTGATTACTATGAAGAGAGAAGGATGGAACGGATTAGACTGGATCCACTAGCAGCTTTATCCCCTACAGTAGAAATAAGGATGTCTCCTCTAGGTTTTTAGGTGTGAATAACAGGGAGATGAGCTTTGTGCCCTAAGAGTTCAGAATTGCACACTTCAAATTGTTTTTAGTTTTCCTACACAGACCACAGTGTTTTATCCCTTTGGCCTTTGCTCATGCTGGTAAATCTCTTCGGAACACCCTTAGCTCCTTCTTGGCCATAGTTAACTCAATGGTTTATTTCGTGATGGAGTATTTTATCTGGGGAATCTGTCTGTACTATAGAATCCTGGGCATACGTATATCTTTATATTTGCAAAGGGAAAGGCAGGATGATCCATTGTGATGCCAGAAAAGAGTATTAGATTTGTTTGTATATTTATCTTGAGATTAAAAAAACAGGCTTTTCTAATATATGGATTGATATAGCACTCACATTGCATCATGTGTCATTGGACACTTGTTAAATACAAATGAAAAGATTTGGGAGTTTGTGAAACACAGAAGGGTTTATGTCAGTATCCACACTTATTTGTTGGTGTTCAGCACACTGCAGTATATTTATTACTTTATGTGTACCTGGTTATCTTAAACATTCAAACTTTTTGGTTGTTTACCCCTGATGTTATAAAAGTATACTTGATTTAACTAAGTCTGAAGTTAACCATTTCCTCTGCATTCTTTTGTGTAATATGAGACCCTTTGGGACTCTTCAACTTTATATGCTTTTCCATCTCAAATGTTAATGTGCTCAGTATTTTAGTTTCTTACATTTTATGCCTCCTTAGTTATTACCCTTCACCTTGAGCAGCAATGCATATGACTTAAAAATATACCTGCACATTTACTTATGTGCTCAAGTCATTCTTGTGCCCCATTTTCTTCTTTTTGATTGTTTTCTTTTAGTAGTGCTTTCAGGGAGGATATGTTAGTAGTAAATACTTTGTTTTTGTGTTAATACATTTTACTTAAATGTTAGTTTTGGTTGGGTATGACGGTTATCTTTGTTTATCTAAAGATATTATCCTATCATCTTCCATCTTGTGCTATTGCTGGTGTTGATTTAATTTGCATTCTTCTATAGTACTTTGTCTTATTTCTGATTTTTTCTTCAGGTTTACTGATTAGGATGCGTACTTTATGTTTTCAATTTGTTCTTCATGTCTTGTAAGCTCCTTTTCATATTTTCCATCCCTCTATCTCTGGATGCCTTCTGTTTAATTCATCAGATTTTACTTCCAATTAATCTCTACTGTCTTCGTCTATGTCTAATTTACTCTCTAGACCAACCACTGAGGTTTAAATGTCAGTGCCCATTTTTCATTCCAATAAGTATATGTGATTCTTTTCCAAGCTTCCCTTAAAAATGCTGTCTTATTCATCCTCATTAAAATTTTTTTCTAACATCTTTAGTATATTTTAACTTAATTTTTTGAGTTCCTGCCATATAACTATTATCTAAATTTCTTGGGAATATAAACCACTGTGTATTGTGTATGGCTGCTCTTTTTTATAATGGGTTGTTTCCTTATGTGTTTTGTAATTTTGGATTCTGAAGTTATCATCTGTCTGCCTTCCCCTGTGGAAATTCTCTGTCGTCTAGTTTACAAATATGTTCCTTCATACCTGTTTTGTACTGGAGGTATCCCAGGCTTGATTTAGCTTAATTTCTTGGGTTCGGAGTTCTCATACCAACTAGTATAAATAAACTTTCGCCTGTTATTCTTCATTTAATTTATCCTGAATTGAGTGTTTGTATATATACCCTTAGTTTCATATTATTGAGATCTGGGGACTTTCATTTAATCATTGGAAATTAAAGTGTAATTCAGTTGTCTTGTACCTGCAGATTCTATGAAATAGGATTTGAACAATCTTGAATGTATCTTCTTTGTCATAGAAACTTATTGACTGGTGGACAGAAAAAAAAAATGAGGTGGATTTGAAAAGTAGGGATGGTCCAGGCTAGTAATTCTCAAACTTTCGTGGTTATAGGAAGAAACTCTTAACACTTCTAGGGATTATTTGGGGGCTCTGAAGAGCTTTTGTTTCTCTCTGTGTGTTTTTTTAAAATTATTGATATTTACTGTATTAAAAATTACCCCTGGGAGTCCTATCTGGTGTAGCTGAGTGGGTTGAGTGCCAGCCTGTGAACCAAAAGGTTGCCGGTCTGATTGCCAGTCAGGGCACATGCCAGGGTTGTGGGCCAGGTCCCTAGTTGGGGATATGCGAGAGGCAACTGATCGGTTTCTCTTGCACATTGATATTTCTCCCTCTCTTTCTCCTGCTCTTCTTTTCTCTAAAAAATAAATAACATCTTTAAAAAAATCAGTAAAGTGTATTTTAGAAAAGGAAAATAGAAATTACTGTGGAAAATTTTTATAATAAATTAAAATATTAAACTCATTACATTTTAACATAAGTTTTTTATGTAAAAAAATCTATTTTTCAAGAACTAAAGAAACAGTTAGTGAGAAAGTGGCACTGTTGTATTTTTGCAAATCCCTTTAACATATGGCTGAATAGAATTGAAGACAGCTGGATTCTCATACCTGTTTCTGAGTATAATCTGTTTGCAACAGGGTTCTTTGAGTTAAATTTATGAAGCAAATCTGGCCTCTCAGATTTATACTAAGAAGGAGGAGTGTTGTAATAGCTCTCTCTAATAATTGATACTACATGAGACTTCAAATACTGATAATTTCTTAGAGATTAGTTGCAATGTAAGATGTGAAACCACATCAGTGACAATAAAATTCATTGATCTGTCTTGCACTCTGAAAAGACCTTTTACCTGTGTGTTATTTTTTAAAACTTCTTAAAATTGTTACATAAACAAGCCTCATGCTTTATTTGGAAAATATTTGCTCTCTGAGTTATACAGATCTTCCTAACATTAGGTTACCCGTTTCATTTTATAATATCAAAACAAACTCACATTTGTTAACTTTCACCACTGTTCTAATTAGAGAATTCTTTAAATATTGGGAAGTTTCCAATGCATGATGGATAGAAGTTTTCTAAAAATCTAAATTTTCTCTTGAAAGATTGAATTTTATCATTGTCAAATCTGTCATTTGTTTTCCTTGAAGAGGCTCACCTCCTGGAACATAACCTGTAGTTGAACAAATTACATGTGACAGAATCTCAACTCAACCTCACATTTTTCTTCTGCCCACTCAAGGTAATTGGCCTTTCTGAGATTTTAACTATCAAGGTAGCAGCATTTATTGCTGGTGTCTTGTCTTTTGATGAGATCTACCTGAATTTTTTATATACCATGGTTTTCTCTTTGGAACCATAAAACATTTGTTTTTTATTTATGGTTCTATTGTTTCACCAAATTAGTCTAGAAGATCTGTGAGCTTTTTCTTTCTCCTCCTTACTTTCTAACCTGTGCACATGTGTGTGCTTATATATACACACTCAAATGCACCTTTCACTTACCCAGTTGATTCTCTGCCTTTTCCTAGTATCTGATTCTATAATATCATTGCAGAATTACAAATGTTGATTTCATAGATATTAAAGTCTTGGCACTGATTTATTTATAGCCAAACTATGGATGACAAAATACAGTAAGAGTAATTCATTTGTATCTTAGAGTTGTCAAAAAGAAAATTTAAACTTACTAATGTTAAAATTCATAACATACTCTTATTTGTTTTGGATTGTGCCATAGTGCTGAGAAGGGAGACCCAGCCCTGAAACTGCTCGTTGGGAGCATGAGTACTGGACCCAGAGAAACATAAAAGAAGATATCTTGCTTAAATTAGACAAGACAGAAAGTACTGGTTCCCAGAGACAGACAGAATGCTGGGTTGAGGAATGTACCATGTTACAAGTTAGCACAAATGAAATCTCTTAGTGGGTTTATGTAGTAAAGGTGTTCTCACAAAAACCACCACAACAACCACCTTTGACAAACTATTACTGTGTAAATAATTGAGGAAAGTCTATAAAGGATTTAATAATACTAACTTTTTTTCATTGGCTTGGGACTAGTTCACAATGAGAAAGAGAAGTTGGTTTTTTGTCTTATTTGCATCTAGTAGGAACTGCGGAGTAACCAGGTCTATGTTGTAATTTGCTATGCAGTACGGGAGAAGGGTTGACCTTTGTTTAAGCACTTGTTGAGATGCAAGCCCTTTGTGCATTGGCAGTGTGGCTGGGCTGGCATTTGTGTGTATTGCTGTGTGCAGGCACTTAAGTTGCAGTTTTCTTCACATTGCTGAGTTATTTACCATTGTTTATTTACTTAGCATAATATAAAATTTTGTTAATATCTGATGTCTGCTGTACTCTCTCTTGGTCTTTGGGGGTTTATACTTATTTCTTACATGCTTTTTATCACTTTTTGTAGGAAGCACAGAATGTACACTCATTCCATTGTCTTACACTGGAAATTTCTGCCTTGATTTACCAAATCTTGAATTATTCCTTAGTCATTAACTTTTTTTTTTTCAGTTCCTGAACCCATACCTGGTTGCAATGGAAAATACTGTTTTACATCCTCCTCCCACACCCCAAAAAAGGAAAAAACAAAACCATGCCCCCTGTAGTTTCTTTTACATTGTTAGGTTTCCCCCAGTCAAGATTTTTGAGCTTTACTTTTTTATAGTTTGTATTATAGAAAAATATAGGCACATTAAATATGCTGTTCCATACTGTTCCTGGTATGCTTTGAGGAAGACTTTGGACATCTGATTCATCTCCAGTTGAAGTCACACACACACTGCTCCCTGTTAGAAATGATTGCCTCCTCTGATCAGTGTCTGCCTTGCTCTAGAGCCAGAGACAGATAAGTGTATGTGATTGGGTGGCTGGCAGCTATTGACCCTCGGTAATTTTTGGAATAGTTTGAGAAGGATATATATTCCTTCTTGAATGTTTGGTAAAATTCACCTATTAAGCCATTTGGTCCAGGACTTTTGTTTGTTGGGAGTTTGTTTATTACTGCTTCAGTTTCATTAGTTGTAACTTGTGTATTCAGATTCTCTGATTCTTCCTGATTCAATTTTGGAAAACTGTATGTTTCTATGAATTTAAGCATTTCATTCAGACTGTCCAGTTTGTTGACATAAAGTTGTTCGTAGTATTTTCCTACAATCCTTTGTATTTCTTTGGTGTCAGTTGTTACTTCTCCTCTTTCATTCTGATTTTATTTAGTTGGGTCCTCTCTCATTTTTTTCTTGATGAGTCTGGAAAAGGTTTGTCAGTCTTGTTTATCCTTTCAAAGAACCAGCTCATGGTTTTGTTAATCATGAATTTTTTTTTGAGAAATGTTTTCAAAACCTATTCCAAATTAAACATTGGCTCATTTAAATGGTTGGTATTGCCACACACATTCAATTCTGAAATAAGTGAAATAATGTGAGAGCTATCTTTAGCTTATTAGTGAAATGAGGAAACATTGTGCATATAAGGGTTAGCTGTCATGGAAAATGAAATGGAAATGAAAATTGTTAATAGTTTTAAATTGGTTTTGCTATGTATATTGACTTTTAAATGTGTCAGGTTATACTGGCTGGTGGGTGCTTTTGAAGACTTTGACCTTCACAAGGAAGCATATAGTTCATTTGACAATTGAGTGAATGTATCAACAAATAAATGATTGACATATATAATCTGTTTAATTCAGGAATTGGTGAGGAGTGAACTGAAAAGAGAAAAAGGAATTTATGCTAAGCTTTGATATATGAGCTGAGTTGTGAAAACTGTCACATATCCATCGAAATTTGATATCTCAAGCAATGCCTAAAGATCTTAGTTTGTTGTTCATATACTAGGCTGTCCCAAGTTATTGGTCAACTCTTTTTCTTTTAACTTTTCTGCCCAGATACTATTTAAAATTTATATATGTAACTGTGACCTCAAAGAAATTGACATGATCTCAAAATTACTTATATACTCTATTTTTGTTTTTCCCACTTTGCTAATGTATTATACATAATTCACACTTAGGGATTTTTAGTGAAATATCATAACTTTATTTTATATTTTTGAAAGTATAATTTACATGAAATATAGGCACAGATTTAAACAAGTTTCCTATGCTTTTTTCCTGCCTCTTTGCCTCTACCCTGCCCTCCTATAACACAACCACCATTTCATTCACCTAGCTTAGCTTTGTCTATGTTAGAACTTCAAGTAAGTGAAATCATACAGTATGTTTTTCTATATCTGGTTTCTTTTGATCAACATAATGTTCTTAAAATTCATTTGTATTGTTGGGTAGATGAGTAGTTATTTCATTTTTAAGGCTGAGTTGTATTCCATTGTATGGATATTCCAGTTTGTTTATCTGTTTACTTGTTGATGGGCATTAGACATATTTCTACTGTTTGACAAGTTATTTCTACTTTTTGACAAAACTGTTGTGATTATTCGTGTATAAATCTTTTAAGGACATCTGTGTTCATGTCTGTTAGGTAAATACCTAGGAGAGGAATTGCTGAGTAGTTGTATGTTTAAATTTAAAACAGTGGTTCTCATCTGTTGGTGATTTGGGCAATGTCTGGGATATTTGGTAATCTCTGAAAACATTTTAATTATCATGACTGGGGGTGGATAGAGGTCCAACAGACTGCAAAATGACATATAATGCTAAGATGGAGAATTTCTGCTTTAAACACAACTTCCAAAGAAGGTTCCAAAGTGGTTGTAGTATATGAGAGTTTCCATTTGTTCTGTGTACTCTATAAAATTTGATATAGTCTTTTTAATTTTAGCCATTTTAATGGTGGCATATTATAGTTTTTTAATTTGCATTTCTTTGATAACTAGTGATGTTGAGCATTTTTTTATGTGCTTTTTGACCATTCCTGTATCTTTTTCCTAGCTTTGAGAGTGACATGATATTTTGTAAGTTTAAGGTGTACACCTTGATATATGTATATATTTTGAATTGATTACCACAGTAAGGTAAGTGAACACATCCCTCATCTCACATAGTTATATTTTTTTGTGGTGAGAACATTTAGGATTTACCTTCTCAGCTACTTTCAAATATATAATACAGTATTATCAACTGTAGTCACTATATTTTACCTTAGGTCCCCAGGATTTCATCATCTTAAAACTGGAAATGTGTATCCTTATCCTGTCCCTGCCTCTGGCAACCACCAGTCTACTGTTTCAATGAGTTCAACTTTTTTAGATTCTACATATAAGTAAGATCATATTTTTTGTCTTCTGTCTGACTTACTACTTAGCATAATAACCCCCAGGGTTCATCCATGTTGTCACAAATGTTGGGATTTCCCTTTTTATTGCTCAGTAATATTCCATTGCATATATGTGTATTTCCTGATTACAAAGCTGTAATAATCGAAACATTATGATATGACACAGAAACAGCTTTGTGGATCTTGGAATAAAATCCAGAGCTTAGAAATAAATCTCTGGCATATATGGTCAACTAATACTTGATAAGGGAGTAAAAAATATTCAGTGGGGAAAGGATTGCTTCCTCAAATGGTGTTGGGAAAACTGGATATACACATGTAAAAGAATGAAACTGAACACCTAACTTATACCACCCACAAAAATTAATTTGAATGGATTAAAGATTTAATTATAAAACCTGGAAAGCCCTGACTGGATAGCTCAGTTGGTTAGAGCGTCTTCCCAATATGCCAAGGTTGTGGGTTTGATCCTGGGTCAGGGCACACACAAGAAGCAACCAATGAATACATAAGTAAGTGGAACAACACATAGATATTTCTCCCCCCCTCACCCCCCCCGTCAAAAAAAAAAAAATTAGAAAAAGACCTGTAAAGCACCTTGACATTAGCCTTGGCAATGACTTTTTGGATATGACAGCGTAAGAGCATAAGCAACAAAAAGTGAAAATGCAAAGGTGGGACTACATCAAACTAAAAAGTGTCTGCACAGGGGGGGAAGAGGGAAGCTACAGAATGGGAGTAATATTTGCAAAGTATATAGCTAGCTGCTAAGGGGTTAACATCCAAAATATTCAAGGAACATATTCTCCTGAATAGCAGGCCAAACAAAGAAACAAACAAGTAGTGTCATTAAAAAATGGGCAGAGGACCTGAAAAGACAAAGAAAAACATGCAACTGGTCAACAGGTGCTCAACATCACCAATCAACCAGGAAATGCAAATCAAAACCACAATCAGATATTACATTACACCTGTTAGAACGGCTTGAATAAAGGCAAGAGATGGACACCTGGCAAGTTTATGGGCAAAAGGTAACATTTGTAACCTATTGGTGGGAATGCAAATATGAAAAAGAGTATAATGCTTCCTCAAAAAATGAAAAATGGAACTACCATGATCCAGCAACCCTACTTCTGGGTATATATATGAAGGAAATGAAATCACTATCTCAAAGAGATATCTGCATTTTGATGTTTATTGTGGCATTATTTACAATAGTCAAGATATGGAAACATCTCTTTTTCACAAGCTGTTGTTCAAATATTTTGCCCATTAGGGGAAAAATTGATTATTTTTCTTCAGAGAATGTGGTTAAATCCATTTTCAGACATAGCTCTTGCATATGTTTGCTTTTGGTTTGTGGCTTTTCTTTCATTTTTCTTTTTTTTTTAAATTTTCAAATTATTTATTTATTTATTTATTTATTTATTTTTAGAGAGAGGGGAAAGGAGAAAGAGAGGGAGAGAAACATCACTGTGTGGGTGCCTCTCACTCACGCCCCCAACTGGGGACCTGACATGCAACCTAGTAATGTGCCCTGACTGGGAATCGAACCAGTGACACTTGGCTCGCAGGCCGACAATCCACTGAGCCACAGCAGCCAGGGCTGTCATTTTTCTTAATGATATCTTTTGAATTCTAGAAAATTTTAACTTTGTACTCTATTTTATCTTCTTTTTGTTAATGATTTTTTGTGCTAAGAAGATTTGCTTATATCAGGTATTACTGAGATACTCTCCTTGGTTATCACCTAGAAACTTAATAGTTATAAGTTTTATGTTCTAATGGAATGGGTTTTTAAATATATGCTGTGAGGTTGAGCTCAAGATAATATTTATTTCCATGTAGATTTTTAATTCTTGCTGACTATTTTTTTCAAAAGATTACCTATCCTTTCCCCAATGAATTACTTAGTGTCAGCCTAAACTCAGTTGATCTATTTTGTTGGTCTATTTTTGGACTTTATATTCTGCTCTTGTTGGCTCTATATCTATCCTTATTGTTAGTTACTTAACGGAAGTGGGGTTTGGTTGCCTGCCTGCCACCACCCATAGGCACATTCTGGAGGCAGATGCTTGGTGAAAAAGGAAAGCGGTCTTTTATTCAAAAGCTGCACAACCTGGGAAGATTGCAGGTTCCTGCCTCAGAGCCCATCCCCTGTGGAAAACCCCGAGGAAAAACCCCATCACTCTCTGCTGGACCAAAGTTCCTTCTCCCAGTCAACATACTGTCCTTCAGGAGTTGCAGGCGGCCACTGAGTCATCCCGCAAGTATCTCAGCTTCTCTGTCTGCCTGTGTTGGGCCTCAGGCTCCCTCCTTTTCAGAGCTGCCATTCACCACATAGCTTCCAGGGCCTGCTGGTCCCACAAAGCACCAACCTGCATCTCCGTGTGTTGTGTCCAAGAGAGAGAGAGAGCATCTCCCTTTTCCTTCAGTTTATATAAGCTACTCCTGTGGGCTGGCCCTGTGTTTTTTTTTTTTTTAATTTAAGTATATTTTATTGATTATATTGTTACAATAGTTCCAATTTTTTCCCCTTTGCTCCCCTTTGCCCAGCACCACCCCTCCCCCAGCGATACCACCCCCACCCCCAGTCCATGCCCATGGGTCGTACATACAAGCTCTCTGGCTTCACCCTTTCCTATATTATTCTTTAAAAAAAAAAATTAATTAATTTAACAATAAAAAATAACCCCTTCCTCTCAGACTTAAGACCCTTTATAATCTTATAAAGGACAGTAGGTGAAGATCTCGAGCTCCTCTAGCTGCTTCAAGCTGGACATGGTCGTTGTCCTACCTACCCTTGGGTCCAGAAATCCCTAATAACAGTGGGGCTGTGGAGGGGAGGGTGGCCTTCCCACATGGGGAAGGATCGTGCAGACTCCAGGTCAGTTGGCTGTCCCCGGACAATCGCATGCTTGGTTTAACAGGCTGGCATCCTTGTTGTATTCAGTCACGTTGTGATGTAGTGGCCTCTTCTGTCTCTTCTTGGTTATAAGACTTCTCTCCAGCTAGTGTTCAGTTGGTTATTCCAGATGATTTCTCCAAAATTAAGTTGTAAATCCAGACTGGTCTTGGGAGGAGGTTAATGTAGCTTCCATTTACTCCTCCACCACCTTGGATCCTCTGGCCCTGTGCTTTTATGTGGTTTGACCAGATCTGTGCCCCCTGCCCCCCAGCCAATCCCATCTTTTCCCATACTAGACTGACAGGTCTTCACCAGACCAGAAGGAAGTAAGAGGGCTTTTCCTGTAGCCAATCACCCTTGCTAGCCTTGCGCATGCCCAGCACAAGACTTCTCCTGTGTGTCTTGGCTGGGGGTGGGGGAATGCGTGGTCAAGCACCTTCCTAGCCTGGCTGCCAAGGCAATACAGCACTTCCCTGCAGCCCCTCTACTCGGGTCAGGGCGAGGCTACTGGCACTGGCCAGGTAGCTGGTATCACAAATATTATACTACCTTAGTTACTGTAGTAGTATAGTTAAGTCATGGAAACAGGTAATGTAAGCCCTTTGACTTTATTCTTCTTCGATGTTTTGTCTATTCTAAGTTTTGCATTTCTATAGGAAATTTTGTCAGTTTCTACAGAAAACATTTTGGGGTTTTAATTGCGATGGCAGTGATCAGTTTGAGAAATGACAACTTAATATTGAGTCAATATATAAATATGGAGAGGCTATTTGTTTCTTTAGAGCTCTAATTGCTGGCAGCAAAATTTTGGCATTTTCTGTTAAAGGTCTTAAAGAGTTTTGTGTTTCTTTTAAGTATTGTATGACTTGTTTTTAAGACTTTTAAAAGGAATTTTAGTTTCACAGCAAAATTAAAAGGAAGGTACAGAAATTTCCCATATTCTCCCTGACCTCTCATACCTAGACTCCTTTAGAATCATTTATTTGTTAAAATTAATGAACTTACATCGATACATCATAATTGCCCCAAGTCCATACTTTACATTAAGGTGTACTCTTGGTGCTGTACATTCTGTGGGTTTGGACAAATCCATAATGACACTTATCCATTATTATAATATTATATAGAGTATTTTTACTCCCTAAAAATTCTCTTCGCTTCACCTGTTACAAATTTCTTTTAAAGCATTTTATGATTTTTGATGACATTTGATGATTGGTACTGGAAGAAAACTATTTGAAATTGTTTGTTGCTAGTACAACATAGAATACAATTGATGTTTGTATTTTGATTTTTGTGTCCTGCGACATGGGTAAATTTACTTGTTAGTTCTATTAGGTTTTCTTTTTTGGTAGATTCTTTGATTTTCTGCATGAACAGTCGTATCATCCAGAGCTTTTGGAGTGAGATGTAATGTGAGTTCTCATTCTGATGTGCTGTTTACTAGCTGTGAAACTGTGGCAAGTTAACGTATTGGAGTCTTGTTTTATTTTTATGTGGAAAGGTGGGGAAATCTATCCTTCATGGTTGTTTGAGGTTTAAATTATATGGTTTATAGAAAGCACTGCCAAAAGAGTGGACACTTAATAGTAGATGAAGAGATGAATATTGTGACCATTGCTATTGATGTGTTTTGCTGTCTTGCTTTCCAAAGTAAAATGCCAATTTACATCTGGACTGCTTCTTTTAATAGGTCTTCTATGTCACTAATGAAACAAAAAGGGACAAATACAAATAAAAGAGCACAGGACAGGGTAGCTGAAGTTAAAGATGAAAGAACAGACTTTTCAATATGACCAAGTGCGTATTTGATGCTGAGGCAAGTTTCTGAAAGAGATAGTTGCCCTATTCTCCTGAGTTTGTGCATCAGAAGGAAATCCTTTTGAGATGGTTTAGAGGAATGGTTTCTGGACTCTTTCCCCTGTGCCCCTTTGTGCTTCCCTTTAGGTTTAGTCTGTTTATGCCAGCAAACGGTGTCATCTGGTTTGTTTCCAGTATAGCTTCCATTTGCATAATTACAAGTTTTTAAAAAGCTTTGTATTGGAGGTCTTTATCAAGTGCTAATTGAATTTGTAATTTTTCTAGTTTACCATGTCTTCCATAAATATACCTGGCTTGTCTCTGTGTCCCAAAGGATGCTGTTTTATTACATTGAAGTAATGTATTCTTTGTAATCAACTCAAGCAACTTATTAATGTAGATGCCTGAGTTATATTATTGGGAAATGTTTTTGTTACTGACAACGTACTCTCTTTTTATTTAGATGGGGTAGTAAGTAAAGGTACTTAATTTACATACGTCTATTAAATGAAGTTCTCAAGAGGAAAGAAAAAAATTTTAAAGATTTTATTTATTTTTAGAAAGAGAAGAAGGGAGGGAAAAAGAGAGGGAGAGAAGCATCAAATGTGTGGTTGCCTCTCGTGCACCCCAAACTGGGGATCTGGCCCACAATCCAGGCATGTGCCCTGTCTAGGAGTCAAACTGGTGACCCTTTGGTTCATAGGCTGGCGCTCAATCTACTGAGCCACACCAGCCAGGGCAGAAAATAATTTAAATGCAGTTTACATTGTGGTGGCAGTTGATCCACTTATAAAGAGGCAGGCTCTTTTAATGGAATTGGATTGAATGAAAAAACTTTAATTTCATGATATTTTTGATGTATATCAAATATTATTTCTAATATTGAGCTGCATGAATGGATTGGCTCCATTCCTATTGACCCTTTCTCTTCTCTCTTCTTACCTTCAAAGGATGAAAGAAGAAGAGGGTTTTTGTTTTCCTTTCCAAAATGGTTTAATCAGGTTGTAGTTGAAATGACTTTCCTTTAAATGGGAAGCAAAGAGCCTAATGGGCAGTGTTAACAGAGGCTCTAAAACTCTAGTTAATGTTGCAAGTCAAAAAGTCATCTCCCTCCATTGTTTACTTTCTTGGATGAACAATTTACAGACATTTTTTTTTTTCCCCGCTAGAAATAAAATTAGCAAGAGAATATGAATATGAATATGATCTATTTTTAATTTTTCTTTCAAAGTTTGAAAAAGCTGCCTCTGTAATTTTATAAGAACTGTTTCCGTTAGCCTTTGGGAGTTTAGAGCACTGTCCAGAAGAAGAGATTATTTATTCTCACTCCTCTTTGACCTCCAAAAATGCATTTTCTCCTTGAGAAAGCCATTGGCAAGTTCAGCTAATGCAGAACACAGGGCTTATTTGCTTCACAGCTTGCAGCCTTAGGGTACAGACATAACATATCAGCCCTTCCAGTTCATTTCTGACAAACTCAGGTGATGACTGATATATCAGAGTATATATGGTATGATTATGGCCTTGGTTACCTTAGAAACCACAATTTTACCTTAGATATATCAGAGTATGTATGGTATGATTATGGCCTTGGTTACCTTAGAAACCACAATTTTACCTTAGATTTCTGCTTAGAAATTGTGATTCTTACAGGCAGTGCTGTAGAACATATTCAGATTTGAATTTATTTGTAGATGACCCCACATTCTTTAGGGAAGGAAGAGGCCTAGAATTCGTCTTTCATCAGTTCATTCTGTAATCATTTTTGGACACCTCCTGGATATGCTTAATCTGTATATGATTAGTTTTTCTCATCTGCAATTAAATTTTAGACTATTTTTTTGTTGTTGTTGTTGTAAAGATTTTATTTACTTTTAGAGAGACACATCGATTGGTTGTCTCCAACTGGGGACCTGGCCTGCAACCCTTACTGGGAATCATACTGGTGACCTTTGGGTTCACAGGCCAGTGCTCAATCCACTGAGCCACACCAGCTAGGGCTCTTGTTATGCTATTTCTAAATCACATTAGAATCTGCATTTTCATTTCTCTAGGATCATCTTCTGCTTGCTTCTGTTCAATACATTTTATTTATCTGTTGGTACAGTACAATTAATGCACTATATCTTCATAATTGCTATTTTTTATATGTTAGTCTATACATTTTTTTTAAGGGTTTATTTACTTTTAAAGAGAGGGGAAGGAAGTGAGAAACAGAGGGAGAGAAACATGGATGTAAGAGAGAAACATTGATTGGCTGCCTCTCACATGGCCCCAACTGGGGACCTGGCCTGCAACCCATGAGGCATATGCCCTGACTGAGAATTCAACTGGCAACCCTTCAGTTTGCAGGATGACACCCAACCCACTGAGCCACACCACTCAGATCTGTATATTATTTTTGTGAAAGCAATTGATTTGGCGAATCCTGTGGTGAGAACTGAATATTCTTTTGCTCAACAGTGCCATCATTAAAGTTACAAATGAAAATTTTTCTTTACAGTGGCCTGGTTTGCAGTCTCCTAGCCAATAAAGACTTGGATCAAATCTTCCTGAGAGCATTTAGAGGAGGAAGAGATAGGGGCAGACTCTTGGGAATAGAAAAAGAATCCAGCAAAACATTGAGATAAGAGGAAAGCCAGAAAAAGTATGGCTAGTTCTCTGTAATCAAGGGTTCTGTATCCATGGATCCAACAGACTGTGGGTCAAAGTAAAAAAAAAAAAAAGTTACATTATTCCTGATGGGTATGAACTATGTCATTAGGCCTATGATGGTTGCAATACAGAATTTTTTCCTGGTCATCTTTGCGTAAACAATAAAGTATCACAACTATTTAAAAAGCATTTACATTGTATTAGGTATTATCAATATAAATAAAGAGATGATTTGGAGTATGGTGAAGACGGTTCTAGCGTCAGTTAATTCAACAGTGTCAAAATCAAGGTTCTATCCATCTTTTCTCCTGACAGCCTTAGTTCCTGTTGAGTTGACTTTTGTCCTTAGACATATCTCCTTATAATTAGAAGATACTACCAGACCAATTAAATCAGAATGGGAGAAAAGGGGTGTACAGGCATTGGTCTTCTAAAAATGCCCAGTTGATTGTACTGTATAGCTACTTTTATGATTGGGAGCACTGAGTTAAACCAATTAAGATTCATCCTGGGAATTCTAAACCCAGGTCTCCTGAAGCAGGTGGACATTCAGTAGTTGAAAAAAGTGGGAGTTCTTTTCAGAAGAAATAAAGGAGATTAACTCACTCATGGCATCTGCCCTGCTACAGAAGATTTAAAGTTTAAAAGGAACACTATTTTCCATTCATGCATGATCACTACTATAACTTAAAAAAAGAGCTATATGGATTTTTCCTACCCCTTGTCTTAGAAACAAAGCTACAGATAGGCTGTTTTATTAATCCAGTGAGAGAATGTTTTGGCTAGGAAGGAAGCAGGGTTATTAAAGCATACTTTTTATTCCTTTTGTTTGCAGATAAACATCAGTCTTTAAGGTAAATATAATCATCTGTGTTGCCATGTCTCAGGATGTAGCCAACTCTTGATTAATCAGAATTGAATCTCTTAATGGGTTACATAAAATATGCTCTTTGTTGTGGCTGTCTTTCTTGTTATTTTCAAATACATTCTGCCTTCACCAGCATGTGCCAAAGAGAATTTAGTACTGTCCCTCCTAAACTTTGTCTTGCTTAATAGCATCTGATTTTCCAGATGGTCCAGGTTTACCCATGTGCATTAGTTTAATGCTAAGACATTTCACTTGTATTCGTACAGTGTCTCTGGCAAGCCTGTTCCCTTGTCATTCCAACTCACAGATGTTGTGCCACTTGAAGGTCTCTTTGCTTTGACTCCTGAAATAACCACTTTAATACGTTCTCCCTCTCCATCCCTCTGCCCACACATATCTTTTTAGTTTATTCCTAATTGTGCAGCTGGAGTTCTCATCCTAAAATATAGACGGGATTATATTGTTTTTGCTTTTCCTTAATGACTGCTGCTTATCTACAGAACAAAAATCCAAATGTGCTAGATTGTCTTTTCCAAGACAGAAAAATGTCTCCCATCGCACACACTGTGCTTCATAATGTGACTTTGATACTCCTCCCATGAAGAGGTGGGGTATATGGTCCTTCACTAGAATCTGGTGGACTTGTGACTGTGTTGGAAGGTCACTAATGTGACCTCCTAGACCAGGTCATGAAAAGTGATATGGCTTCTTTAAAAAAAATATTGATTGATTAATTGATTTTAGAGAGGAAGGGAGATAGAGAGATAGAGACAGACATTGATTTGTTGTTCCACTTATTGATGTATTCATTTGTTGGTTCTTGTATGTGCCCTGACTGGGGATTGAACCCATAACCTTGGTGTATGAGGATGACGCTTGAACCAACTAAGCTACCTGGCCAGGATGAAGTGATAGGGGTTCTTATGGAACCAAAGCCACCAGAACCCACCAGAAACTTCCCTGCAGCCCTAGGTAAGCCAGTCAGCACCATGTTGCCACCATGTGAGTGAGCTTAAACATGGATCCTTCACCCCAGTCAGGCTTCCCCAGCTCATCTGTGTGGAACATGGATAAGCCATCTCAGCCAAGTCCTACGTAAATTGGAAAGTCATGGAAAAAAATTATTTATATTTAAAGTGACTACATTTTTCTTTTTAAAATCAGCTTTAATGAAGTATAAGGTACATAAAATAAAGTTTAGTAGTGTTCAGTATATAATTCAATGAATTTTGACAAATATTTGCTTGCAGTCTTTTCATACTAACATACAAAGAAGACCATTTTCATTATTTCTACAAGTTTCCTTGTATACCTTTGCATTCAGTTCCCTGTTACTATCCTTAGCCCCTGGTAACCACTTATCTGCTTTCTGTTACTAGAGTTTTCCCTTTAACATAACAGAAAATTTATTTCTGTACTAGCTTTTGGGCATTATAAGTAAACCTGTTATGAATGTTCAAGTACTAGTCCTTCTGTGGACATTGTTTTTCATTTATCTTGATTAAATACTAAAGTAATAGTAAAGTGAGATTGCTGGGTTATGTGGTAGTGTATGATTAATTTTTAAAACTGTCCAGATGTTTTCTAAAGTGGCTTACCCAGCAGTGTATGCTCTCTTGTTTTGACAATTCTTGTTATTGCCATCTTAAAAAAAAATTATTTTCAGCCATTCTCCTAGTTTAAAAATTGTTTCATTGCTGTTTTAACTTGCATGTCTCTAGAGACTAATGATGTTGACATCCTTCATGTGTTTATTTGCTATTTGTATGTCTTCAATGATGAAGTGTTTATTCAAATCCTCTGCCATTAAAAAAAATGGGTTATCTGTATAATATTCAGTTTTAAGATTATATATTTGGGATATGTTTTCTATCTAATACATAGTTTGTAAATATTTCCTTTCATTTTTTTGGCTGTCTTTTGACTTTCTTGATGGAAATGAATCACAGATTTATTTATTTTAATGGAAGTCCAGTTTATCAATGTTCTGTTTTGTGGTTCATTTCTTTGGTGTTTTACCTTAAAAAAACAAAAACAAAAAACAACTGCCCAAGCAATGTCACAAAAATTTCCTCCTATGTTTTCTTCTGGAAGCTTTATATTTTTAGCTCTTATGTTAGGTGTATGACCATTTTGAGTTTTTTTTTTTTTTTTTTTGGGGGGGGGGAACATGGTTTGCAGGGAGTTTTAAAGTTAATTTGTTTGCATAGGGATATCAAATTATTTCAGCAACATTTGCTGAAAAGAACATCTTCTCCTCATTGAATTATCTTAGCTACATTTTTGAAAACCAGTTGACCATATTTATATGGATTTATTTCTGGAGTGTGTATTCTGTTCTCCCTTGATTTTCTGTCTATCCTTGTGCCAATATTACTCTATTGATTACCATAGCTTTATAGTCAATCTTCAAATCAATATAAGTCTTCCAGCATTTGTTCCTTTTTCAAAGTTCTATTTTTGGCTCTTTTCATTTCCATATACCTTTTATAATATTTTTTTAAAATGTTAAATTCATTTCATTTGCCTCTTTTGTTTTATTTGTTGATTTTATAAAAATTTTTAAAGATTTTATTTACTTTTTAGAGAGAAGGAAAAGGAGAGAGAAAGAGAGGAGAGAAACGTGTGGTTGCCTCTTGCAGCCCCCAACTGGGGACTTGGCCCACAACCCAGGCATGTGCCCCGACTGGGAATCAAACCAGCAACCCTTTGTTTCTCAGGCCGGCGCTCAATCCACTGATCCACACCAGCCAGGGCTATTATTTTAATTACTGTGGAAAAGGTGGCTAGAATTTTAATGAGGATTGTATTGAATCTATTGATCTATTCGCTGACAATAACATCTTGAAAATAGTATTTTTTATGATCCTTTATTTAGTTCTTTATGCAGTGTTTAGTAGTTTTCGGTGCACACATTTTGTTAAGTTTATTCTTTGCACTAATGAGGGCAGGCCAGATAGGGTTCAATTATTAAGGAAGACTAAAAGGCTCCAAATGACAAGACTTACATATTTATTACAGGGAAGGGATCATGTATTGATATAACAACAGCATGAGAACATTAAAAACAGGTATTGCAGCCAGAGGCTCCCTCACAGCAAGGAATCTAAAGGGACTAGGTATGACCTCTGCCCTCTCTGTTGGTCATGTGGGCACACTTTTTCTCAGATCACTGCCACTTAGGTGTGCACAGAACCATGGAGCCCTAAATGGAGTCTAGGCTGATAATCCTTATATGTGCCCTGCTAGTCATGTAGCCATCATCTTTCTTGTAACCATCCCTATGGTAGAGTCCTCTGGGATATTTCACTGAGACCATATACAAATCATCATATCTCACTTATCAATAAACATTACTGACAGTTTGATACAAACTGCCCTAAAACTCACCTCAGACCCATCAGTACAAAGCAACATTATCAAGCAGTGCATTTCATGTCTTGACAGGGGTGAGTGCCATGAAGTTATGTCTTTACTTCAGCAAAAGAGCTCAGGTTAATTCCAAACATGCTGCAATTAATCCACATCCTTATTTCTTTTTGGTCCTATTATAATTGGAATTAAAAAGTTTAAAATTTCCAGTTGTGTATTAGTTTTATATAGAAATAAAAATATGGTATGACCTTGTGACCATGTTAACTCACTTATTATTTTAGTAGCTTCTTAGTAGATTTCTTAGGAATTTTCACATTTAAAATCATTGATTAAGAGATAGCTTTCCTTCATTCTTACCAATTTATAACCTTTGATTTCTTTTTCTTGCCTTACTGCACTGGCTTAGAACTCTTGAACAGTGTAAACTAAAAGTGGTGACAGCCTTTTTTTCTGATCTTAGAGTAAAACATTCAATATGTCAGCATTAAGTAGAATAGTGCCTCTAATATTGTTATAGTTGTTCTTTATCAATTGAAGGAGTTCCTTTTCCTTCTGTTCCCAGTCTTTAAAATTATGAATGGGTATTGAATTTTGTCAAATGCCTTTTTAGCTTTCATTAAGAAAATCATTTGATTTTGGTTTCAGCCGGGGTGAGGGGAGGGTGGTGGTTAGTCTGTTAGTATGGTAGACTGTATTGATTTTTGATAGTTAAACTAGCTTTGTATTCGTTGGAATAGACATTTTGACCATGATTCTTTTTATATAGAAGTTGGTCCTAGTTGCAAAAATTCTGTTACAGAATTTTACTTCTGTATTTGAGACCTATTGGTCTGTAATTTTATTTTTATTTTTATTTCATTTCACTTCATTTCATTTCATTTCATTTCATTTTATCTGGTTTGGGTATCAGGCAATGGTTGACTCACAGGCTGATTTGGAGAATGTTCCTTTAGAATTTTGCACAAGTTGGTATAGTGTTGTTATTTATTTATCAAATATTTGGTACAATTCACCAGTGAAGCCACCTGTGCCTGGAAATTATCTTCGTTGGGTAGTTTTTTAAACAATTTTTCTCTAATAAATATGGGGCTCTTCATGTTATCTTATATTTTTATTGAGACCTTCAGTAGTAGTTTGTGCCTTTCAAGAAATTTGTCCATTCGGGTTACTGAATTTGTTGACATAAAGTTGTTAGTAATGTAAGGGATAAAGCAAGCCAGGGACTCTCAAACCAGTAGGAGGTAATTAACAGATGAATCATGGAAAAGGGACAAGGAAATGGCATTCTGCAGCTCCTCACACATATCTCTGGGTGATTCAAAAGGAGGAAGATTGTTGTCACCAAACACAGAGAAATGGGAAGATGTAGCTAGATAACTTTGCAAATGAGTTGGAGATAAGACCTATAACTACATTGCCCTTTGTTAATCACACCCTGAGTTAAGTAATTAATCGCGTTAGATTGTCGTCGTCATCGGCAGCCGTCTGTCTCGAGAGACGATGGTGTAGCTTCTTAAGAGTCTATCTGCACCGCCGAGAATGGTTGTGCAGTCCGACTCGGGAGTGACACGGTATCTGTCTCCTCCCGTGTTGAATCGACATCTTGCGATGACGCTGGAGTGGCCTCTCCAGTGAAGCTGAAGCTACAGAGCCTGGGCAGGGTGATATGGAGGGTCTGCTGTTGCCCATGCAGCAGACCCCCCCTCTCTTCGCAGCTGAAGGGTCCAAGGGAAAGATGGAGTCAATACAGCTTGGCTTCAGGTGCGCCGCAGGAGTTGCCGGTGTTGACTACAACGTCAAACCGCCTTAGGGACTCCGGCTCTGGATTTTCTGTCGGGGTTTACTCCCTTAGCCTTTCCCCTGAAGAGGTATGCCGCAAGGCAGCGGAGGTTTTCTGGAGTCAGAGTTTTCCTTCTCTGATGTGCCCTGACTGGAAGATCGAACCAGCGACACTTAGCTCGCAGGCCCACGCTCAAACCACTGAGCCAAACCAGCCAGGGAGCGTTAGATTGTGAACCCGGGTTAACCAGTAATGGAGAAGGACAGGGGAGGGGGAGCTAATTGCGTTAGGGAGGGGAGCTAATCGTGTTAGTATAAAATCAGTTTTCTTGGTCTATTTTGCACGCACATTCTCCTAGCTGAGGGTGTGCCTGACTCTGCAGACTTGTGAATAAATGCCTTGCTTTGCTGCTCAAGTCCTGTGTCCCGGTTTTTATTGTGAGCATTTCTCACAGTAATATTCTCTTATTAGCCTTTTAAATGTTTATATGATCTGTACTGATGTTCTTTCTCTCTCATTTTTGATAACTAAGGATCTCTTTTTTCCTGGGGGAGTGGCTTTTAAATTTTACTGACCTCTCAAAGATCCAGTTTTGGGTTTGCATGCTTTTTGTTTTGTAATAGCAGAACTATACTTGTTCCTCATGACCTTTATAATAAAGCTCCTTGTGTTCTTGTCGAATGTGTGCTTGTGCTTTATGCCTTCACCTTCCAGCAGAAAGGATGCTTCTAGGACAACACTTGTTATTCATCGTTGTTGTTTTCACAGAGTCTTGAATTAAATGGGACTCAATAATAGTAGATAAAGATCTTGTAAGTAGGCATAAGTTGATTTATTATTCTGGTAAGTGTTTCATATAGACCTTAATAGAAGTTAAAACAAAAAAGCATAGAATTTTCATTATCTGGAATGGCAAACTTAGCCTTTTTTAATAAAAAAATAATTTGTCTATAATGTGTCACAAATATTTCAGTTTTATTATTCACATTCTTAATATGCTTTAAATGATTCTGGTCTCATTTTCATCTGCTATATAAAAAGAGTAGCGTTCTTTTAGTAACTTTATCTGATTTAGGGCTTTCTTTTAACCTTGCACTGAGACTTTCTCCCATGCTGCAGTGGAGATGAATGAAGAAATCCACAGTAGGATATAACAAAGTATATAAATGATTTTCAGTTACAGAAAGATTTAAGAGATAGAGCTCTATCTACTAAATATGTGCTTACCTAGTACATTTAACATGTGACTGGACTTAGCACAATTTTATTTCTAAAATTTTTCAGAATTGCATCTATTATGTAATTTATAAGGAGAGCTATGTCATTATCACAGCAGCTCAAATTCTGCAGGAGTGAAAACACTCCTATTGTGCTTGGCCAACAGTTAGTAACAGAAGAGTAGTTATTTGCTGACCTTTTAAGATCTTTTTAGATAAGGAAAGGTATAAATAAATAAAGTAATTCTTTGATTCCTGATAAATGGCCTAGAGGCTGAAAAGCATTAGAAAGGACCTCATTCTGCCTCTTGTGCTGTTTGCTGCCTACTTTATCTGCTTGCTCAGCCACTCCTTAATTATCTCCAAGGAGCAGGACTCAGGCTGAAAGCTCCCTGTCACCAGTGCTGGAAACCTTAGCAACTTCCTCAGTGAACTGATCCCTTAAATTCTCTTATGTTTTTCAATTTTTCTGAGTTGTTTCACTTGACTCTCTATTTCCTGCTGTCACTCCCATTTAATATATTGGTGTCATATTAATCTTGCTAAGAACATTTCAATTATAGTTGACCTTTGAACAGTACAGCATTTAGGTAGGGGCACCGACTTCCTGCAGTCAAAAATTGGCATGTATATAAACCACTTGATTTCCCCCAAACTCAACAACTAATAACCTACTGTGGATGGGAAGTTTTACCAATAAAATAGTTGCTTAACACATATTTTGTATGTGTATTATATACTCTGTTCTTACAGTAAAGTAAGAAAAAGTTATTCAAAATTATAAGGAAGAGAAAATACATTTACAGTATTTATTGAAAAAAAAAAAAAGCGTATTAGTGGACCTGTGCATTTCAGACCTGTGTTAACTGTATCACTGCTGTGTCCTCAGCTTTCATGCCTACTGTGTAAAAAAACTTGTTAACTCTTCTTATTCTTCAGTAAAGTTTCTTCTCATTTCACCTTCTTGGTACTGAGATTCATTCTCAGTTATTCATTATTTCAGTCTTAAATTTTTTATTATTTATTATGGTAAAACATACATAACATAAAATTTTCTATCTTAACCATTTTCATTATAGTTAAGCATAGTCACAGTGTTGTATTAACCAATCTCTTTTTTTTCATCTTGCGAAACTGAAACTCTATACTTAGTGAACAATAACTACCCATTCTTTCTTCCATCCAGCTGTTGGCAACCACTATGAACTTGGCTACTCTAAATACCTCATATAAATAGAATTATACACTATCTGTCTTTTTGAGACTGGCTTATTTCACTTAGGATAATGTCCTCAAGATTCAGCCATGTAGCATATCAGAATCTCCTTTTTCAAGGCTGAGTATCAATTATTGTTTTAAGAACAGGTTCTTTATGGGAAGAGGATTGAGTATGTTAGACTATTGGATATCTGAGAAGAATTACTGTAATTCTCAGGTAGGGCGGGGAAAAAGAAATCCAGATTCTGAGGCTTCTGAAGTTTCAACTTTGCTTTGCTTTGCTTTTGTAGGGTAGCAGAATATGCCACACAAAATATGTGATTTTAGGTGTAAGGATTATTTTGAGTTAAAGGCACATAAAAAACAACAGATGCAAGGCAGCTACTCTGCCTGGTTTTTTTCTTCCTGAAGCAATAGATAAAACTTCCATATGAAAGGTACCCTATCTATAGCAGGAGAACGGAAGTCATTGTTCTCACTAGAGAGGGGGAGTACAGACTGAGAAAAATCTGTACAAACAAACCTTGTTAAACTAACTCTTACCTTCTTAGTCACTTGTTCACAATTTAACTACTCTAGACAAACCCCTTTGTCTTGTCATATCATCACAATTTACTATAGCTTTCCATGGTTTCAATTACCCATGTTCAATTGTGGTCTGAAAATATTAAATGGAGAATGTTAGAAATAAACAGTTCATAAGTTTTAAATTGCGTGTGTTTTTGAATAGAATGATGGAATTTCTTGCTGTCCCTCTCCATCCCACCTGGGACTTGAATCATCCCTTTGTCCAGCGTAGCCACCCTGTGATTGTTACCTACCTGTTAATCACTCAGTAGCTGTTTTAGTTATCGGATCAACTGTTACAGTATCACAGTATAGGTAACTCTTATTTTTCATTAATAATGGTCCCAAAGTCATTTATATAACTTCTTACAGTATATTGTTATAATTCTGTTTTATTATTAGTTATTGCCATTAATCTCTTACTATGCCTAATTTATAAGTTAAACTTTATCATAGGTATGTATGTATAGGACAAAATATATATAGGGTTTAATACTATCTGTGATTTCCAGCATCTACTGGGAGACTTGGAACATATACCCATGGATAAGGGCGATTATTTTTTGTCCAATCTAATATGTAAGCTTTTGCCCCTGACTTCTTTAATCTTTATTTTCCCTGTGAAGACTCCCATGTACATAAAAAATTACTAAGTAAAATGTGTATCTTTTTCTCTTGTTAATCTGTTTTATTAGTTTAATTCTTAGGCTCAGCTGGAGACCCTGAAATAGTGGAGGAGAACTTTTACCTCCCCTGCACTTGTTTCTCATTTACTGAGTTGCCTCTAAATATTAGTAGTACCTGGGTTTTCATGTTTTTAAGTAAAATTCCACCTCAGACCTGGTTTGTTTCCAATTACTGAGCATATTGATTTAATAACTGTATCTGCTATCTTAGGAACAACCTTTTATTTAATTTTTAAGTATATTTCATTGATTATATTGTTACAATAGTTCCAATTTTTTCCCCTTTGCTTCCTTCTGCCCAGCACTACCCCTTCCCCAGCAATCCCACCCCCCACCCCCCAATCCATGCCCATGAGTCGTACATACAAGTTCTCTGGCTTCACCCTTTCCTATATTATTCTTTAAAAAAAACAAAACAAAACAAAACATTAATTAATTATTTTCTTAACAATAAAAAATAACAATCCCCCCTTAGACTTAAGACCCTTTATAATCTTATGAAGGACAATGGGGGAAGGACTCGAGCTCCTCTAGCTGCTTCAAGCTGGACATGGTTGTCATCCTACCTACCCTTGGGTCCAGAAATCCCTAATAGGAGTGGGGGTGTGGAGGAGAGGGTGGCCTTCCCACACGGGGAAGGATCGTGCAGACTCCAGGTCAGTTGGATGTCCCTGGACAACGGCGTGCTTGGTTTAACAGGCTGGCATCCTTGTTGTATTCTGGGGGTAACATATTTGGCAAAGGGTTAAAAGACATCATTCAGTCTATAACCACTAGATGACAAAAGGCAGGTATTAATTTTTTGATGTCCCACATTAGGGAAAAAAAGTGCTTCTTTGGAGGAAGGTGTACCAGGCACATCTCACCTGTCCAAAAGCCTTTTGTCCATTATACTTAGTTTGGGCTGAGGGAAATATTTTAGTTATCTGCCCTCTCAGACCTCTGGGCCCTTTCTGTCCAAGTCATTAGGATAGAAAAGAGAAACCAGTTTTAAAGTGAAGCCCACAGACCACCTCATTCTTCACCAACCCAGCCACTTAGTTCAGCCAAACCATTGAGTCTCAGGAGGCAGCGATGCAGACAGGATTAAGTGAGGCCTATATGTGCAAACAATCACTCAGATAATGGGATCATAGGCTTCTGCCCTTTAAAAACAGAAAACACGTGTTAATTTATGCAACATAACCCACAAACAAGTTTCTAAATCTGTAAAACTATCTTATTGGAAAGACATCCTGTTTCAAGAAATTTGACATTCTTCTTGCCTGTAAATTAAGCATCTTTGATGATGTCACAGACCTAGTTTAACTTTCAAATGAAAACAAATTTTAAATGAAAAGAAAGTTTAAAGATGGTTAGCTGCACTACTTTATAGTCTACCACTGATCATTGTGATTTTCCTTGAATCGCAAATTTATTCCTTAAGATTACCCTCATTGTCATTAAAGGGACTGCATTAAGTCCAGTTTTAATTTATCCTGTTCATTTGCATAAACACAAGAGCAGCAAATGATCACTTAAGATCTTTAGTTCTGCTTTGCTGGAACTTACACAAAGAACATTCAGGGTGACCTTCAGTCAACCCTTCAGGGCACAGAAGCTGAGCCACATACCTGCCATTCAGCCTTGCCTGTAAACACCTGTCTTTTCCAAGGCCTTCAGGTTTTCCATCGTGCCTTAAGGTCCCTTCTAGCCATCTTTCAGGAAATCAACCTTCATTCCTTCCCTGGAAAGATTGCCGTGGACCGCACAACCAACCAAGGTACCATGTCTTTTTTCTCGTGGGCTCTTATTACCTTCTAAAGTCAATCCTAGTTCCTCAGGACTTTTTGGTAACAACCAGAGCCCAAGCATGTCTTCTTTAGGCATGACATTCCAGTCAAAGTCTTGGTCAATAAAACCTCTATTAACAACTGGTCTTATTAGTTTTATTTAAAAAACCTTATGTCATTCATTACTTACTTCCTAGGATGCAAAATTCTGGAGGGATCAGATAGGGAGAAAAATAGACAGTGTGAAGGAAAATCCGTGTCCTTCTAATATTCACTAAAATTGCATTTCCATTCTTTACATTTTCTTTTTTCCCCCACTAAATTTTTGTTTGTTTGTTATTTCATTACAGTTGCCCCACATTTTTTCCCCTCTTGGTTCCCCGCACCCTGCCCACCCCTTCTACCACAGTCAGTCCCCACCCAGTTGTCCATGTCCATGGGTCGTTTATACATGTTCTTTGACTAGACCCTTCCCTTTCTTAGCCTCTTCTCTCCCACCCCCTCCGTCATTGTTACTGTTAGTCTATTCCTTGTTTACATACCTCTGGTTCTATTTTGCTAGTTTGTTTGTGTTGTTCGTTAGTCTCCTGTAATAGGTGATAGCATAAGGTATTTTTCTTTAGTTGACTGGCTTATTTCACTAAGCATAATTCTCTCTATTTCCATCCATGTTGTTGCAAATAGTAGAAGTTCCTTCTTTCTTTCTGCTACATAGTACACCATTGTGTAAATGTACCACAGTTTTTTGATCCACTCATCTACAGATGGGCACTTAGGTTGTTTCCAGCACTTGGCTATTGTAAATAGTGCTGTTATGAACACAGGGGTGCATAAGTTCTCTTGAATTGCTGTTTTAGAATTTTTTCAGGTATAATCCTAGCAATGGAATTGCTGGTTCAAAAGGCAGTTCCATTTTTAGTTTTTTGAGGAAATTCCAAACTGTTTTTCATAGTTGCTGCACCAGTCTACATTCCCACCAGCAATGCACCAGGGTTCTCTTTTCTCTGAATCCTAGCCAGCACAAGTTGTTTGCTGATTTGTTGATGATGGCCATTCTGACTGGTGTAAAGTGGTATCTCATTGTGGTTTTTATTTGCATCTCTCTGATGGCTAGTGGTGTTGAGCATTCTTTCATATGTCTTTGGGCCCTCTGTATGTCCTCTTTGGAGAAGTGTTTGTTCAGGTCTTTTGCCCATTTTTTGAATTGGGTTGTCTGTCTTCTTGATGTTGAGTCATATAAGTTCTTTATATATTTTGGAGATTAATCCCTTGTCTGAGGTATCATTGGCAAATATAGTTTCCCATATGGTTGGTTCCGTTTTCATCTTGCTGATGCTTTCTTTTGCTGAGCAGAAAGTTTTTAGTTTGATGTAGTCCCATTTGTTTATTCTTTCTGTTATTTCCCTTGCCTTAGGAGATATATCAGTGAAAATGTTGCTATGGGAGATATCTGAAATTTTTCTGCCTTTGCTTTCCTCAAGGACTTTTATGGCGCCACGGCTTACATTTAAGTCTTTAATCCATCTGGAGTTTATTCTGGTGTGCGATGTAAGTTGGTGGTCTAGTTTTATTTTTTTCCATGTCCCTGTCCAGCTCTCCCAACACCATTTGTTGAAGAGGCTCTTCTCACTCCATTTGATGTTCCTTCCCCTTTTATCAAATATTAGTTGACCATATAGACCTGCGTTTATTTCTGGGCTCTCTATTCTGTTCCACTGATCTATATGTCTGTTCTTATGCCAGTACCAGACTGTTTTGATTACCGTGGCCTTGTAGTATAGTTTGATATCTGGTGTTGTGATTCCTCCGACTGTGTTCTTCCTCAAAATTGCTGTGGCTCCTTTGGCTCTTTTTTGTTTCCGTATAAATTTTTGAAGTATTTGTTCTAGGTCTGTGAAAAATGTCATTGGTATTTTAATAGGGATTGCATTGAATCTATAAATTGTTTTGGGTAGTATGGCCATTGTGATGATGTTGATTCTTCCCATCCAAGAGCATGGTATATGCTTCCATTTATTTGTGTCTAATTTAATTTCTTTCTTCAGCATTATGTAGTTTTCTGAGTACAGGTCTTTTATCTCCTTGGTTAAGTTTATTCCTAGGTACTTTATTTTTCTTGTTGCTATGGTAAATGGGATTTCTCTTTTAGTTTCTATCTCTGAATTTTATTGTTGGTGTACAGAAATACCTTCGATTTCTGAATATTGACTTTGTACCCTGCTATTTTGCCAAGTTCACTTATTATATACAGTAGTTTTTATGTGGAGTCTATAGGGTTTCCTATGTACACTATCATGCAGTCTGCAAATAATCACCTTTTACTTCCTCTTCCAATTTGGATGCCTTTTATTTCTCTTTCTTGTCTGATTACTGTGACTAGAACTTCCAAGACTACGTTGAATAGGAGTGGAGAGAATGGACATTCTTGTCTTGTTCCTGACCTCATGGGGAATGCTTTCAGTTTTTGCCCATTGAGTATGATGTTGGCTTCAGGTTTCTCATATATGGTCTTATTAAGTTGAGGTACACTTCCTCTAATCCCATTTTGCTGAGGGTTTTCATCATAAATGGGTGTTGTACTTTATCAAATGCCTTTTCTGCATCTATTCATATGATCGCGTGGTTTTTTGTCTTTCATTTTGTTTATGTGGTGTATTATGTTTATTGATTTGCTAATATTAAGCCATCCTTGCATCCCTGGGATGAATCTCACCTGATCATGGTGTATAATCTTTCTAATGTGTTGCTGGATCCGATTTGCCAATATTTTGTTGAGGATTTTAGCATCTATGTTCATCAGCGATATTGTCCGGTAGTTGTCTTTCTTTGTTGTGTCTTGACCTGGTTTTAGAATTAGGGTAATATTGGCTTCATAGAATGAGTTTGGGAGTCTTCCCTCTTCTTGGATTTTTTGGAATAGTCTGAGGAGGATAGGAGTTAGTTCTTTCCTAAATGTTTTGTAAAATTCCCCTGTGAAGCCATCTGTGCCAGAGCTTTTGTGTGCTGGGAGTTTTTTGATTACTGCTTTAATTTTACTAGTTGTTATTGGTCTGTTCAGGCTTTCTGCTTCTTCTTGACTCAGTTTTCTAAGATTGTATGTTTCCAGGAAGTTGTCCATTTCATCTAGGTTGTCAAATTACTTGCCATACAGTTGTTCGTAATAATTTCTTACAATCCTTTGTATTTCTGTGGTATCAGTTGTGATTTCTCCTCCTTCGTTTCTGATTTTATTTATTTGGGTGCTCTCTCTTTTTTTTCTTGATGAGCCTGGTTAAAGGCTTGTCAATTTTTTTTATCTTTTCCAAGAACCAGCTCCTACTCTTGTTGATCTTTAGAATTGTTTGTTTACTCTCTGTGTCATTTAATTCTGCTCTGATCTTGATGATTTCCTTCCTTCTACTCGCTCTGGGCTTTGTTTGTTGTTCTTCCTCTAGTTCTTGTAGCTGTAGGGTTAAATTTTTTACTAGAGATCCTTCTATCTTTTTTAGGTAGGCCTGTATTGCTATGAACTTTTCTCTCAGGACTTCTCTCACTGTATCCCATAGGTTTTGGGCTGTTGTGTGTTCATTATCATTTGTTTCCAGAAACTTTTTGATTTCTTCCTTGATGTCATTGTTAACCCATTCGTGATTTAATAGCATGTTATTCATTCTCCATGAGTTTGAATGTTTTTGAGGTTTTTTTTTTTTTTTTTTTGAGGTTGATTTCCAATTTTAAGCCATTGTGATCTAAGAAGATGCTTGATACAATTTCAATTTTCTTGAGTTTGTTGAGGCTTGTTTTGTGTTTTACCATGTGGCCTATCTTTGAAAATGTTCCATGTGCACTTGAAAGGAATGTATATTTTGCTTCTTTGGGGTGAAAAGTTCTATATATATCAACTAAGTCCATTTGATCATCTTTGGTGTTTCTTTGCTTCGAAGATCTGTCCATTGTTAACAACGGGGCGTTAAATTCCCCTACTTTGAGGGTCTTGCTGTCTATATCCTTCCTAAAGTCTTTCAAAATTTTTCTTATATTTTTGGGTGCTCCTAAGTCGGGTGCTTATATGTTTACAAGGGTTTTATCTTATTGATGGATTTTTCCCTTAAGTATTATGAAATGTCCTTCTTTGTTTCTTTTTATGACCTTTGCTGTGAAATCTGTTTTGTCTGATATAAGTATTGCTACCCTGGCTTTTTTTTCATGTCCCTTTTCTTGAAATACTTTTTTCCATCCCTTTGCTTTCAGTCTGTGTACATCTTTTGTTCTAAGGTGGGTCTCTTGTAGACAGCATATATGTGGGTCATGCTTTCTAATCGATTCAGCTATCTTGTATCTTTTGATTGGAACATTTAATTTATTTACATTTAAGGTTAATACCGATAGGTACTTATTCATTGTCATTTTTCCCCTTTGTACTTGTGTTCCTCTCTGTCTCTCTCTATTTCTTCATCTTCTTAAAGCAGACCCTTTAGCATCTCTTGCAATGCTGGTTTGGTGGAAATGTATTCCTTTAGCCTTCTTTTGTCTGGGAACCTCCTTATTTTACCTTCCATGTTGAATGAGAGCCTTTCTGGGTAGAGTATTCTTGGTTGTAGGCCTTGTTTTACATTGCTTGGACTATTTTTTTGCCATTCCCTTCTGGCTTGAAGTGTTTCTGCTGAGAAATCTGATGATAGCCTTATAGCCTTATTGGAGCTCCCTTGTATGTTATTAGCTGTTTCTCTCTTGCTTCTTTTAGGATTCTCTCTTTGTCTTTGAATATTGCCATTTTAATTATGATGTGTCTTGAAGGGGACCTATTTGGGTTCATCTTCATTGGGACCCTCTGTGCTTCCTGGACTTGCGTGACTCTTTCTCTCCTCACGTTACGGAAGTTTTCTGTCATTGGTTTTTCAAACAGGTTTTCTATCCCTTGCTCCTCTTCTTCTCCTTCTGGAATTCGTATGATAGGGATATTGTTACATTTCATCTTGTCCTGCAGCTATTTTAAAACCTCTTCATTCTTTTTCAGTCCATTTTCATTTTCTTGCACTGTCTGGGAGTTTTTGTCTACATTGTCCTCCAGCTTGCTGATCTGATCTTCTGCTTCCTCTAGCCTGCTTTTAATTCCTGCTACTGTGCTCTTCAATTCAGAAATTCTATTCTTCATTTCCTCCTGGCTCTTATTGGTAACTTCTGTGTCCTTTTTCATGCTGATGTAATTCTCAGTAAGTTCCCTGGAGCTTCCCTGGAGTTCCTTGTAGTTTCCCTGGAGTTCTTTGTAATTTTCCTTGAGCTCTCTGAGCTCATTGATCTTCCCCATAATCCATGTTTTGAATTCCATATCTGATAGTTTGTTTCCCTCTATTTCATTTAGCATTCTTTCTGGGGATTCTTCCTTTCCTTTCGATGGGGGGTTGTTTCTCTGTCTCCCCATTTTTGTGACTCTTATTGTTTGTTGCTGCTTCTTAGATTGATCTGCTCGTCCTGGATCTTCCCCTGTGGAGTCAGATGGTGTACCAGTCTGGCCCTAGGCAGCCTGTTGGAGACTTCCAGTGTGTTTACTGCCTTTGTCTGTCTTCTTTAGTTGTTAATCTATTTAATTTGTGTTTTATTCAATCTGTGATTAGCTGTCAGGCTTAAGGATCAAGAGTATGGCAGCTTAATTCCTGTAGGCGGGGCTTTTGCTTCCCCTCAGACTGATGCCAGCCAATTGGAGGGGAATGGTCTGCCTGCAGTAATGGGAATGAGTCAGCAGTGGGACTCGGTCGGCTGCTCTCCTAGTTTTCCCCTCAAAGCCACTGCCCCAAACTCTCCCCAAGCATTTCTAGTCCTCTCTGCCTTCCCTCTGCTTGAGCCCTGGGTAAGTGGGGGCCAAAATATTTTTGTATGTGATCCACTTAAGAGCTCTTTTTCTCCAGCTGTTTCTCTCCGGCTAGCAGGAAACCTTGTGGCTTTTCACTTTTCACAGCTGGGTACTATTTTACTTTCGACTCTGTTGCTGTAGGCTGGGAAGCCCAGCTGGGAGTTAGACTTCACCCTTCTCAGGGGGAACCCCCAGCTGCCGAGCTGTTTCTCGGTCCCTTCAGCTGCCACTCGTGGGAGCACCAGCCAGCCCTTCTCGTTCTCCGCACTCCCTACCGGTCACGTTGTGATGTAGCGGCCTTTTCTGTCTCTCCGTGGTTATAAGACTTCTCTCCAGCTAGTGTTTAGTTGGTTATTCCAGATGATTTCTCCAAAATTAAGTTAGGAACAACCTTTTCTTTGAAGTCTTTGTGATACAAATGTTTTTTCATTGAAGAGCTATTTAAATCGTAATGTAATGTCTGTTATTGCCCTGGCTGGTTTGGCTCAGTGGATTGACCATCGGCCTGCGAGCTAAGTGTCGCTGGTTCGATCTTCCAGTCAGGGCACATCAGAGAAGGAAAACTCTGACTCCAAAAAACCTCCGCTGCCTTGCGGCATACCTCTTCAGGGGAAAGGCTAAGGGAGTAAACCCCGACAGAAAATCCGGAGCCGGAGTCCCTAAGGCGGTTTGACGTTGTAGTCAACACCGGCAACTCCTGCGGCGCCCCTGAAGCCAAGCTGTATTGACTCCGTCTTTCCCTTGGACCCTTCAGCTGCGAAGAGAGGGGGGGTCTGCTGCATGGGCAACAGCAGACCCTCCATATCACCCTGCCCAGGCTCTGTAGCTTCAGCTTCACTGGAGAGGACACTCCAGCATCATCGCAAGATGTCGATTCAACACGGGAGGAGACAGATACCGTGTCACTCCCGAGTCGGACTGCACAACCATTCTCGGCGGTGCAGATAGACTCTTAAGAAGCTACACCATCGTCTCTCGAGACGGACGGCTGCCGACGACGAATGTCTGTTAAAACTCGAAATAAACCAGATGATCTGAAAAATATTTATTTGGAGTTCTTTTAATCATTGATAAGAATATGGGTTCCAGAACATGCTCCTATCCTCTCTTACGTGTATTCTAAAGTCCTTAACATAGCAGACTAAGTGCTGGCAATCTGTGCAAAATTTTCTTTATCCTATTTCTTGCTAGACTCTAAAATTATTACCCCATTCCCTTTTATTCCTGCTTTCATCTCCACCAAATGACTTAGAATTCCCTGAATGTGTCGCACTTTGTCCTTGTCCAAGCAAATATGATTCTCCCTTGCCTGTGATACCCTTTTCTTGTTTCTCTGTATCTGGAGAAGTCTTACTATTTGATTGTGGCTTTTATTCTGCTAGGACTCCTTATCTGAACCTTAGACTGTGTTGAGTGACCCAAGGATGGTAAACGAATATTACTGTTTTAGATGTTAATTCATTACTTTCCATGAATTTCTTTAGGGCATTAGGAATTAACTTTTCTTTTGAGACCCCTGTTGAGTCAAATCTAGTCTGAGTTTGTTTCCTTCTGTTGCCCTTGCACAGATTTCCCATTCCTCCAGAGCATTTGTCACGTAATTATTTGTTTGTATAATCAACATCTCCTTTTGGCTGAGCTTCTAGAGGACATATACAATATCTGTTTTATACATTCTCATACCCAGGATTCTGTACTTTTCCTTATGCAGAGTTGATGTTCAATACGTATTAGTAGAATAATACAGTATTCCCTCACTTATTGTGGGTATTACGTTCTAGACACACACCCCCACACGATAGGTGCAAATCCGTGAAGTAGGAACCTTACATTTATTTTAGTATTTATATATACTTTAAGACTTTATAAAGCCTTCCCACACACTTATAAACCTTTCCCAGTCCCTTATTAACCTTTCCCACTCCCTTATTAACCTTTTCCACACTTTTATAAATGCTACTTATGTTCTTAAACATATTCTACACACTTAAACCTATATAACTTTAACAACATATATATACAGTACTGCAGAATCCTGCTATGTAGCAAAAAATTCGTGATAAATAATTAAATATAATATTTTAAAAAATCCCACGATAGAGTGAGACCGCGATAAGTGAACTGCGATATAGAGAGGGACTACTGTACATAGAAATACTGAGAGGATTATCTTGACTTTCTAAAAGTAGTTTTTTTTTACTATGCTTTATTGATCATGCTGTTACAGTTGTCCCAATTTCTTTTCCCTTTGTTCCCCTCCACCCAGTGACACCCCCTCTCTCCAGTTGTCCCCCCCTTAGTCCATGCCCATTGGTTGTGTGTATAGTTCTTCTCAACATCTTCCTATCTACTCCACTCCTTCCTACTATGCTTCTTAATTACTGTACCATCTCCCCGCTTTTCCCCCTTCCCCCTTCCAGTTGACCTCCCCCCAATATGTTCCCCATACCTATAGTTCTTTTTCCACTCTCTTTGCCTACTTAGTTTGCCTTTGTTTTGATTCCCTAGCTTCTGTTTGGTTGTTGTGATACAGTTTTCATTTTAATGTTCATAATTTTGATCCTCTTTCTCCTAAACAAGTCCCTTTAACATTTCATATAACAGTGGTTTGGATCTGATGAACTCCTTCAGTTTTACTTTGTCCTGGAAGCACTTTCTCTGCCCTTCTATTCTGAATGACGGCTTTGCTGGATAGAGGAATCATGGTTGAATGTTTTTGCTTTTCATTACTTTGAATATTTCTTGCCAGTCCCTTCTTGCCTGCAGAGTTTCTTTTGAGAAATCAGCTGATAGTCTTATTGGGACCGCTTTGTATGTAATTCTCTTCTTCTCTCTTGCTGCTTTTAAGATTCTCTCTTTATCTTTAATTTTTGACATTTTAATTATAATGTGTATTGGTGTGGTTCTCCCTGGGTCCAGTATTTTTGGAACTCTGTGCTTCCTGGACCTGTAAGTCTATTTCCTTCCCCAAGTTAGGGAAGTTCTGCTTCATTATTATTTCACATAATTTTTCAATTTCTAGTTCTTCTTTACCTCTGGCAACCCTATGATTCGGATGTTGACCTGCTTATAGCTGTCCCATAGGTTTCTGAGTCTCTCCTCATTTTCCTCACTTTCATTTCCTCTTTCTACACTGGTTGACTGTTTGTCCTTCCTTATATTCTGATTTGGTGATTCGATCCCTGGTTTTCTTTTTCTCACCACTTGTTTCGTATGTTTTTGTTCATTTCAGCAGGACTAATCTTCATTCCTTCCCTGTCTTAAGATCTGCTGTTAGGTTTGTAAGCATTCATATAACCAAAGCTCTGAACTGTGCCTCAGAAAGATTTTCTATCTGCTGATATGTTACATCTGATATTTGCTCTCTGGTCAGCTGCATGACTGGGATCTCCATCATGATCCCTGCCATCCTGACAGTTTTGTGTTTACCTTTGCTTCCTTGGTGGGACTGTAACACTTCCTAGGCTGTAGGGGTCGGAGCCCCATGCATTTGTCACTACCGGAGGATCCTTCTCACCATGCTGTGGCGTTTTGTGTGGAGGCGGGGTCCAAGATGGATTCTTGCCATTTACTGTTTGCTGAGAGCCCGGGAGCTTCTTCCTGCATCCCCACCGCCTTCAGCCTTCACACTTCGAGGCAATGGGATCTGCCTTCCCCGGCTTTGTAATTGCAAGCTGACAGTTCTGGTCTGCAGCTGGGGGTGCTTCCCAGGCGTTTCTAATCCTCTTTTTAAATACAGGTGTCTGTGCTTACCGCCGTCCCACCACCGTCCCACCGCCGTCGCTGCCAGCACAGCTTGGCCTCTCCACCCTGGCTTTGCCCCTCCTACCTGTCCAGACGAGCACTTCTGTATAACTTCATATGTTAGACTTCCATGTAGCTTTATTTTCTGGAAGTTCTGGTTATTTCTGGTTTTGCAGTAGATGTATTCCTTTTTAGTTGTGGAGGGAGACAGAATATGTCAGTCTAGGCCTCCATCTTGCCAGAAGTCCTAAAAGTAGTTTAGCTTTATTTTTTTCAGTATGATTGTAGTCCACATTGTTTATTCCCCTTTCTTCCTTAAAATGATTACCTTAATATCAATATTATAACATACCTGCTCTCCTGTTGGTTATCTATCACACTTAAGCACTTTTCTTGTTCCTTGTACCTAAATAGAGTTAAATGCTGTTTACTGGGATCCCATTGAGAGGGAGTTTTAGAACCTCTAGTGTCAGATTTTAAAAAATTAAATTTTTGTTTATTGATAGTCATATGGAAAATTGTATGAGACGATGCTTTTGTCTAATTTTATTGGGTAAAATATGAACGAATCATTTTTAATAATAATGTTTTATAGTATTTATAGTTTGTGTTGTCTATCCTATTTTCTCAGTTGATAATTTTTAGTGTATGTTATTATAATTGTCCTTAGAGTTGCTCTATAAATTGATTTCTCACCTAGGTAAAAATAATTTTTTTTGCATCCATATTCAGTATGTAGAAATGAAAATGGATATCAGTTGTTATTTGATGTCATTTTGTTAGATATATGCTTATGCTCATAAAGAGTTAACCCTTTGAGTTAGTATAAACAGGGACAGTGCTGAAGCACCAGTATACTTTTAGGTGTATAAAATGTAAAGATGTATATATCTCTTAAACACGTCTTTCCAAATGATTATAGTGTATCTTTTCTTGATGGAAAAGACCTTGTAGTTGTTAGATTATGTATTTTGGAATGTCAGGATAGGGAGCTTCAACTGCCAGAGTGTGATTATTTCAAATTTAAGGAAATATTTAACTAGATCGTAGTTTTCTAACAATATTAGAATTTAAAGAAAATTTTATCTTCACTTCTCCTTACCTGCCTAAACTATGAAGAGAAAGGACAGATTGATTATTTTGTAAGCTACTATAGAATCAGCAGTAGGCACCTGTTCTGTTGGCATGTCTTTCCCCTCTTCTTACAGCTTGAGATAAGTGTGTGTTTTGAATGTTTTAAGTGTCTGAACCTGTAAAATGTTAATGGATTCCAGGATTGGAAGTAGCTTGGTGTATGTAGAGAGAACTGCTGAACTAGATACCAGAAACCAGTGAATCTTGAATCTGTATGATGCTCTGTTTTCTGACCACAGGCAAGTTTCTTAACTACTTATAACCTCAGTTTTCTTTTGTACTCTGTTGTTCAAATCAAGTAAAAGCAACAAGGGAAATATTGATAGCTTGTAGGGTACAAATGTGAATCGGTGTTTGATTGCTTAGTGTTATGAAACCATCTCCCATTTTCTCCCACATGAACACCTTCTACATGCATTTCTTATCCCTTTATTAATGTGCCCAGCCGCTAAAAGCAGTAAGCCCCTTCCCAATTTCATTATAAAAATTTGAGTAGTTTTTTTTTGTTTGTTTATTTGTTTAGGTAGACACTGCTAAATAAAAACACAACTAGTTACTAGCAAAGTTAGAATTCAAGTCCAGGTCCTTTGGCTCCTAAGCTTTTGCCATTAACCAACATATATGCTATCAACTATCAATATTCTATTTCCACCATTAACAGTGGAATGGTGATCTTGAGAATCTTATTATTCAGAGATACCTATTTATTAAAAGGGAGCTATGGGAGGTTTGCAAAAGAAAAATATATAGCTCCTCAGCATGGCACTGTTTTAGTAGGTTTATTTGTAGTCAAAACCAAATATATATATAGAATTAGTACGTGTTGAGAACAACGTGACCTTTTTGTGTGGATCGAGGGGAACCCATTTCTATACTTTGTTCAGAGAACTCAAATGTATGTGTGTTGGTAAGTCTGGAACATTGAGCTAATAATAACTTTATGTGATTTAAAAAGGTACTTAAGCTAGTAATCCTGTAACTCAAAACATGCTAGGTGTGTTATTTCTCCTTTTAAACTTATTTTAAAAATATTTATTAGTCCTCTTTTATTTGTGTATAAGACAGGGGAAGCATCTGATTAGTTTTACAAAGTTTATGGTTATGAGATAGCAGCATATTATTTCCGTTCAGGGATATATCATTCTGTCAAGTGTGGTTTAGTCATGGTTAGAATTTTTTTTTTTTTTTTTTTTTTTTGGTAATTTTCTGGAACTTTAGGGGATTTTTTAAAAAAGATAATTAAAACATCCCATGTAAAGTACAGCATAGGAAATATAGTCAATAATATTGTTATAACCATGTATGCTGTCAGGTAGGTACTTGAAATACCAAGGGATAACTTTGTATAATAAATTATATGATTGTCTAAACACTGTGTTGTACACCTGACACTAATATAAAAATAATGATGAAAGCCAACTGTAATTGAAAAACAAACAAACAAAAAAATGATCCCTAGAATTAGTTGCTTACATTGCATGGAGACATACCTGTACTTTTTAAATAGACACACTTTAGTAAGAACCCCCTCTCCTCTCCTCTCAATAAAAGGAATTTTGAATGATGCTTGTCTCATGAATTTCTTTCCCGACTTGAAATTATATCAATCACTCAGACTTGGATGTAGTACAGCTCCCAAGCACTATCAGCAGAAGCAAGCTATAAAATTAATGTCTGTACTTGTCATTTCAAAAAATAAATCCAACATAGGAAAAAAAGGAAAAATCAGTTCCCAGAAAAGGCCATCAGATTCTAATTTCTGCTATAGACCTGATATTAGATTCACATGTTGTATCCAGCTACTTTATTTTTTAATGTTTCTTCTTTTTTTAATTTAAAGTTTATTTTTCAATTACATTTTACATTTAGTATTTATTTTGTATTAGTTTCAGGTATACAGCATCACTTCGTTAGATAATCATATACTTTATAGTGTGCTCCCTCACTGTTTCCAGTACCCACCTCATGCATCGTTACTACAACATTATTGACCTGTTCCCTATGCTGTACTTAACCACCCAGTCGCCCTTTATAACTGCCAATTTGTACTTGTTAACTCCTTCACCTCTTTCATTCAGTCTCCTAAACCCCCTCCCTCTGGTGACCTTCAGTTTGTTCTCTGCATCTATGAGTTTAGCAACTTTTCCCTTCTTTTGGCTGCTTATTTCAGTTTCTTGTATTTTTTCTTTTTTTTTTTTTTACTTTTCAAACAAATGATTTTTTTGCTAGCAGCATTCTTTCAATATATCAAACTTGGTTTAATATTGCAAGCTTTTGCTACCTTTGTTACTTAGGGTCATTTTCACCTGAATGAATAATACTGCCTAGGAGCACTATTTCAGAGCCTTCAAAGGTTTTGTTTTTCTTTATCATTGCTTTTTGCCTTGTTAGTTCTCTGAGGCATATATTATATAAGTCAAAGTTATCTTTTGAGGTCATGTGAAATATACTTAATATGTAGTTTTATATTTTCATTGTTTTATGTTTTTCTGATATGTATATTTTAGATATTTCATTAGAATGTTGTGATTTTTAATCCTCTTTTGTTTTATAAAGTAATCTCTAGGTAACTGAGAAAGTAGTTGCTCATATGTTGAAAATATCTTTGCTTATTGCCTATGGACTGTGTTTTCCTTTTGCTAACCTGTGAGGAATCACATGAAATAATCACATTCCTTTGATATTTTCTTACTTGCAGGTTCTACAGCTTCTCATCCCTTTGTAGAATAAGGTACTGCTAATGGCCCTCTTTCCAAGACAATTTCCAGCTTCTCTTATTTGTGGAATTTTGTGTTATTTTTTTTTTTTCCTATTTGTTATTATATGATTGAAATTTAAGTAGGCCAGAAAGATCAGATTCTCACTGTTAATTCAATAAGCAGTTATGGAGGGCATTGTATATTGTGTTAGTCCTAGTACATCAAAGAAATAAAAATAAAATCAAACTAGAGAGCTATTCTAAGGCAATGCATTAGTTTTCTATTGCTGCCTAATGAATTTCCACAAACATAGCAGCTTAAAACACACATTTATTATCTCATGTTTTCTGCGGCTCAGGAGTCTGGGCACAGCTTAGTTAGATCCTCTGCTCAGGGTCTCGCCAGGCTACAGCAATCAAGGTGTTGACCAGTCTGCACTCTCAGTGAAGGACTTGAATAAAGAAGAGTCCCCTTTCAAGCTCATTCATGTTGCAGAATTTCTTTGGCAGCTTTGTGACTTAGGGCCATGCTTTTTACTGGTTGTTGGCTAGGGACCACTGTTAACTCATTCCTGGACAGTTGGGTTTCTCTAGTATGGCTGTTTACATTAAGATGCCTGCAAATTCAGTCTGTAGCTCTATTCTGTTAGTAAGATGGAGTCTTAAATAATGTGGCCCATTAATGGGAATGATATCTCAGTACATTTTGCATGTGCTATTGGTTGGAAGAAAGTGATAGGTGCTGTTTATACTGAAGGAGAGAGGGTTACACAGGAGATGGGATCATTGAGGGTCATCTTGGGATCTTTCTGCCACAGGCAAGATGTAAAGAAACCGGTGATTAGTAAACCTCAAGTAATTAAAAATGGTACATTTTATTGCCTAGAAAATGTGCTCATGCTAGGACTAGATTAGATAATGTTGAAGTTAGACCATTACTGTGACTGGCGCTTTGTTGAAGCATGATCTCTACTTTGGCAGGACTCTATGCAAGCTAAGGATTAGGTCTCTCATGGACACATGTTTGAGCCTCCACAGGGGAGGCCAGAATGTCTTTTTTCCCTCCACATTATATTCATTAAGATTTCAGAATGGTTATCAAACAACATACATGCATACAGTGCAGGTTTGGTTCCAGACCACCACAATAAAAGCGAGTATCACAATAAAGCGAGTTGTAATCTTTTTACTGGTGGAGGGTCTTGCCTTTAGTTGTAAAAACAAATCAACTCTGAGGTGCAATAAAGCAAAATTCAATAAAATGAGAAATGCCTGTAGTTGCTTTTGTTTAAAATAGCAAGTTGTACAGACATCAATGATAAGTTTCTTGTTAGCAAGAATCAAAGTCTCAGTAAAACAATAGTTTGGTCATATATAGGAGATAATTGCTTTTAGGTTTACATTTGCTTAGAGAATAGCAACATTATATGATTATATTTCATAGTACCGTTAGTTTTTTTTGCTTTAATTTAATCAATTATTTAAATAAGATAATGAACTTATTTCCATTAATACATACAAAGTATATGTGTATGTGTGTGTATATATATATACTTTTTTCTTCTCTTTTCCCTACTTAATACTAGGCCTTGTTTTACATTCTTGACTTAATACCATGAATTTAATGACTTAGAGCAGTCTCCTTTAATTTTGTATACAGATTAAAATCAAAGACATCAAATTTCTGAGTGTCTTGCCTCTGCATCCTCAGTTTGTTCATGCCAGTGTGAACTTATTTAATTTTAAAGACTTATGATTAAATTCACATTTTAGCCCTGGCTGGGTTGCTCAGTTGGTTGGAGCATCGTCCTGTACACCAAAAGTTTGTGGGTTTGATCCCCAGTCATGGCACACACGTAGGTTACTGGATCACTCCCTGGTTGGGGCGTGTATGGGAGCCAGCCAGTCAATGTTTCTCTCTCTTTCTCTCCCTCTTCTCTCTCAACAATCAATAAAAACAATCCTTGGGTGAGGATTAAAACATGTTTTTCAAATTTTACATTTTAAATGTACTTTTATTATTGGGAAATATACATACCAATTTAATAGTGAAAGAAAAAAAACTTGATACTTGTAGATTTTTAAAAATTTAATTTGTTTTTAATAAACCACAGTCATTTAAAAATAACTCTGTTTATACATTTAAAAAAATTCTACTAAGAAGAACAGCAACAAAACAAAATATGAGGTGGAAGGGACTTTAACTAGATATATCTTTTAGCACAGAAGTGCTTTGATACTGTAGTAGAGACATGAGAGAGTGTGGTGTGTATGGGGAACTGTATGCCATACGGGTTGTCTGGTCTGTGCCCAGGCTCTCCATTCATTCAGTTTCTGAACTACACGCAGCTTTATTCTTAGAGAGCAGCCCTCATACCTCCTTTCTGAGCTTTCTCTGATCCTGTCCCATCCCTTGGGATTATTTTTTAAAAAAGAAAACAAAGTCAAAAGTTCTTTACCATCTTCTACCATGACCTGGCATAGAGCACATAATTAAATTTAAATGTTATTTTTGTAATGTAATTATTTATGGACTTCTTTTTTCCCTCAAAACAGAAAATTTGTTGGGCATATTGTTGATATTACCTTAGAAATAGTTGTTAAAAAGCAAGCAGTTAGGGAGTGTTTTCTTTTTCAGTGAGGAGGAAAGAATCCTCAGAGGACTAAGTCTGGCTCTATTTAATACCCAGTTACATTTTATCATTAACTGCCTACCAGTTTCCCATTGCCTTTGTGCATTAGGAATGACAAATGATCGTACTGAATTTTAGTTAGTTGGAGCAAAGGACAGTTCTGAAAGGGAAATATAGGGAAGGGAGATTAACTATAAATATGATGAAGACAGAGCTGAGTAATTAATAGGACTGACAATTTTTGTTACACATTTGTTATACTCTTATTGATTTATTCTAATTGTATATATTTTACACTATCTGATGTGCATATGGCACTGGGCTTTTGAGAAAAGGACAAAACAACTTTATTGCAAGGTTGACTAGCAAGGAAACAGGAGGAAAAGCTTGAATCTGTCTCCACCATCCAGAGTTGGGCTAGTTTTAAAGGATTAGGGGGAACAGGCTGGAATGCAGAAGTGCTTGTGGGGCAGGTTTTGATTGGAGATCTTTGGAACTTGGTCATTTATGCTACAATATGGTAAGGTCCTTCAGCACCAGATCTTCCTGGGCAGTGGGACCTTTTCTTCTGGGAAGGTTCTGGTGTTCAAGTTCTGGTCATGTCCTAGTCTTTTTGTTCCATGCCTCCAGGGAAAATTTTGGTTCCAGGTGGAACTGGAGACCAGAGTCTCTCCTGTGAATGCTTGGGCTGCATGACTTGCAGTTTTGGTCTGTTGTCTCTGAAAAGTAACTCAGTATCTTGTTGGAAACAGGATAGAACCATTTTGAGCTGGTTCTGCCTTCATATATACTGTGTAGAAGATCTTCATCTTAATTGTTTTATACTGGTTCTAATTAGATGTAAGCACATTACTATGTTTGTTTTTTTCCTGAGAAAATTACTAATCATTTTGTATTAATGGTCTGCAACCAGCATGCTCATTAATTTTCTTGTTGCAAGAGGCTTTGCCTAACACACCAGATACTGCTGTGGAATGGACAATATAGCCAATAAAGAAGACATTTTAAAAAGGCTGGTATCTTTCAGGGTATGTTAAGCAAATTATTAATACACTGATACTATGCTTTTGAAATAAGCTAACTTTTGCCACATCGTATCAAGTCTTGCTGAGTTTTTTATATGTAGCTAGTTAATTAGGCCCCTTTGTTTTCAACTGATTTTTTTAAAAAAGTAAACTTTCTGAATTTTCATTTTTATAGCACATCTCTCAAAAAGCTGCACTTAAAGTAGAATGGTAGTACTTCATAGGTTTTGGATGAAATGGACATGACAATTCATTCTTGCATTGACTTATAGTACATCTATGTTATAATAGTCAACACTAAGTTTCATTTTTCTGGTTCTTAGGTATTGCCATCCTTTACTTACTTGTATATGTTCTTCAGTAACTGTTGATTAAATGGCTTGTAGCATGTGGAGTGGATATAAAATGAAGATTTCTGAAATGATAATAATAGAAAGACAGTCATAATAATGACATAAGGAAACATGTACTCTGTTTTGTCTTTTCCAGTTACTACTCAAGTGGGAAGTGGTATCACTGTGAAGTTTTCCAGTTACTACTTAGGAGGGAAATGGTATAACTGTAAAGTTTTCATGTACATTCTCATATTCTGAGTGAGCCATTTGTTTTGCCTATTCTGGGAACAATCAATATCTTTTGCTCTTTAGGCTTTTTATTTATTCTTTGTCCGGCTCTTTATATTGGGAAAGTTAGACGTTTGTTTTCAATCTGATGAATTGCAAGTAGTTTTCTTTTTTGTTCTTGGTTTGGTTTTATGTTCCAGATTGTCTTTTCTTTTGCTGATTTTGGATCATGCTTTAAAATTTACGTAGATGAATTTGCCAATTTGGTATTTTGTGACGTCTGAGTTTCATGTCAAAGTTGAAAAGACCCTTCTTTCCTCTAAGGTTATAAAAGAATTCTCCCAGGGTTTGCTCTAGTACTTTCATGGTTTAATCTTGTGTATGTCAATTTTGATCCACTTGGAATTTATTCTCTTGTAAGACGTGAAGTGTGGAAAAAATAAAAAGACAGCTACCCAGATGTTCTAACCCCGTTTATTGAAGTCTATGTTTTGCTCTGATTTAATGGGCCACTTTATCCTACTGGGTTGGCCAAAATGTTTGTTGATTTTTTTTACGGTAAAATGGCTCTAGTAGTGCTCAGTTGTCTTTAACTTCATTTGAAACAATTTTGTTACTGTGTGACAGCTGTCATATTAGTGTGCATTTAAAGATTTTTTTAATACAAATTGTTGATTTTTTGGTGTGGCCATTTTAATATTGAAGATGAAAGCAAATACGCAGCATTTTCAGCATATTGTTGTTTATTATTTCAAGAAAGATAAAAACATAACTGAAATGTAAGAAAAAGATTTGTGCAGTGTATGGAGAAGGTGCTTTGATTGATCAAACGTGTCAAAAGTGGTTTGCGAAGTTTCATGTTGGAGGTTTCTTGCTCCACAGTGTAATGTTGAGAACAATCAACGTTATATCATGTGGGAGATAGCTGATATACTCAAAATATCCAAATCAATAAAGCTATTTTTGAAAACAAAAGTATCATATGTTTTACAGAAGAAACTAATCAGGCTTTTTGGCCAACCCATTATATGAACACCTTTATGTATTTTGGCTCTATTTTTTGATTTTCTGTTATCATTTCATTGTTATGTATATAGTTCTTTGTACTGTGTTTAAATATTTCATGGATCTATACATCACTTAGTTTCCAGAATTTCCCCAAAATCTGAACTTTAAAAAATTTTCTTTATTTTGTAACTTGAAAATTTCTGCTGGTATAAAATTGGACAGTTCACCTTTGGTTTTTGGTATTATTTTGTGATTTTTTTATACTCATCTTTTTCCCCTTAACCTCTTTCTTCTACCTAGAACTCAAAGCCTGAATTGAACTAACCTTCATTCCTTTCTTTTTAGGCCATGAGGCTTACTTTTTCTGGTCTGTCTTTCATGGAGGGTGTACAACCCTTTTAGAGTTTTCTAGAGAGTTGATCTAATTCCCTGCATGTCTTGTACCCATGTGTGTATATAATACTCAGTCCTATAGCATTGATGATATGTTTCTGGTGTGATAACATCCCTCAGGACTATCCAATATTGAGTCTTGCTAAATTAGCAATCTATTAGTTATGAAAAAGTTCTTTGGTTATATTTTATTATATTCTAGATGTTTGTGAGAGGTTTCACCATGTTGCCAGACTAGAAATCTCTTAATATTACATATTTAAAACCACATTTTCTGTTGGCAGTGAATGAATAGTGACTTACGATCTTCTTTTATGCCTAGATTAGATAATGCATAAAAAGGTTGAACAACTTTTTGCTGGTGGTTTTAGACATATATTTATCTTTTGGTACATGTACTGGATTAGCCAGGGTTTATAGAAAACAAAAATTACATGTTTGTCAATGTTTCTAAGTAAACATACATAAATGGCTTTCTCTTTTCTTTTTTTAAAAAATGTGTTTTATTGATTATGCTGTTACAGTTGTCGCAATTTCTTTTCCCTCTGCTCCCCTCCACCCAGTGACCCCCCTCCTTCCAGCTGTCCCCCCCCAGTCCATGTCCATTGGTTGTGCATATAGTTCTTCTCAACCTCTTCCTGTCTACTCCATTCCCTCCTACTATGCTTCTTAATTCCTGCATCATCTCTCTCCCATTTCCCCCTTCCCCTCTCTGCTGACCTCCCTCCAGTATGTTCCCCATACCTATAATTTTTTTTCCACTCTTGTTGCCTACTTAGTTTACCCTTGTTTCAATTCCCTAGCTTCTGCTGTTGGTTGTTGTGATACAGTTTTCATTTTAATGTTCATAGTTCTTATCCTCCTTCTTCTAAACGAGTCCCTTTAACATCTCATATAACAGTGGTTTAGATTTGATGAACTCCTTCAGATTTACTTTGTCCTGGAAGCACTTTCTCTGCCCTTCTATTCTGAATGACAGCTTCCCTGGATAGAGTAATCGTGGTTGTAGGTTTTTGCTTTTCACTACTTTGAATATTTCTTGCCAGTCCCTTCTTGCCTGTAAAGTCTCCTTTGAGAAATCTGCTGATAGTCTTATTGGGAACCCTTTGTATGTAATTCTCTTCTTCTCTCTTGCTGCTTTTAAGATTCTCTCTTTATCTTTAATTTTTGACATTTTGATTATAATGTGTCTTGGTGTGGTTCTCCCTGGGTCCAGTTTTTCTGGAACTCTCTGTGCTTCCTGGACCTGTAAGTCTATTTCCTTCCCCAAGTTAGGGAAGTTCTGCTTCATTATTTCACATAATTTTTCAATTTCTAGTTCTTCTTCTTCACCTTCTGGAAAACCTATAATTCTAATGTTTGTTCGCTTATAGCTGTCCCATAGGTTTCTGATTCTCTCCTCATATTCCTCACTTTTTGTTTCCTCTTTCTGCACTGGTTGACTGCTACCTCCCTAAGTTCTGATTTGTTGATTTGATCTATCGTTTTTGTTTCCTCACCACTTGCCTCATGTGTGTTTTCGTTCGTTTCAGCATGACTAGCCTTCATTCCTTCCCCATCGTGTTCAATATCTTTTGTTAATTCTGTAAACTACCTATGACTATAGCTCTGAACTGAGCTTCAGAAAGTTTTTCTATTTGTTCATCGGTTAATTACTTTATTTGCTGTTTGGTTAGCTTCATGACTGGTATTTCAATCATTATTCCTGTCATTCTGACCATTTTTGTTTATCTTTCTTGGGCAGGGCTGTCACACCTCCTGTGCTATCGGGTGCAGCGCCCTGAGCACTCGTCACAACCCGGTGACCTTTTTCACCACCCTGTGGCGCTTTGTGTGGGGGCGGGGGTCCAAGATGGATTCCTGCTGCTACTCTCCTCTGAGAGACCGGGAGCCTCTTCCTCCATCCCCTTGCCTTCTGGGCCTCACAGTCTGAGTCAATGGGGGTCTGCCTTCCCCAGTGTCAGAATCGCTAGCTGATGGGTCTCGACTGCAGCTGGGATTGCTCTCCTAGCATTTCTCGCAGACCCGCCACTATCCCTGCTGCTGCCGCCAACAGCACAGCCGACCTCTCTGCCCTGGTTTCACTCCTCCTACCTGTTCGGACAAGTACCACTGGTTTATAACTTCATACGTTGGACTTCCATGTAGTTTTATTTTCTGGAATTTCTGGTTATTTATGGTTTTGAGGTAGTTGTATTCCTTATTAGTTGTAAAGGCAGACAGAACGTGTCAGTCTAAGTCTTCATCTTGGCTGGAAGTCTCTATTTTTTCTTGAATACTACTCATATATATTAGTAGTGGTTTATTTTCCAAGCTTATAACTATTTTATTTTGGGCCAGACTTGTAATATGTGACTTTTCTGCTCAAGGGAACTAACATTGAAAACGGGGCCAGGTCTGTATGAGTGTATGGAAGAGAGGTGACGGGACGCCGAAGTGAAGTAGAAAGAGTAACAGATCGGTGGTCAGATAGTCCGTGTTAGACACCTCTTTCAGTAGGGTGCTAGAAAGAAGGTAGGAGGTGCAGAGTACAGGGGCCACATCTGTGGTCAAAACTGGTTGATAGCTTTGGGGTTGTAGACTAGATGAATGGAGGTACAGCCTTGCTCTGCTGGTCTCTGCTGCTCTTGTCTCTGGCTGATTCTGCCTTGTTCACTGCCTTGCTGGTGGTGACAAGATGGCAACAATTTATTGTGGTAGGCAGTTTGATAAGCACTTCACTTATATTTTCTAATTAATCCTTAACCCCATTGAAATATATTTATCTTTGATATTTTACAGATGAGGAAATTAAAAGATTGGGAAGTTAAAGTATAATATCTTGAGCTAGTCAGTGGCAGAGCTAGGATCTGGACATAGCAATAAGTAGTTCCAAAACTTCTGTGCTTAATCTCTGTTATACTGACTTATTAATGAATCATATCTTTTGAGTTAATTTTTATCTTTTGTTAATTTGTCATACTTAACTCTAGCAAATTTACACCCCTTTAACACATTCATGCAGTGCTGGCTGGCTGGGTCTAGCCTGGGTCACATAATAAGTTAATTATATAAAGTCTTTGTGTAGGTCTTCTAGAGTCTCTTACTTCCATCCATGTCTATTAACAGTCAAAAATTAATAAGCCATCCGTAACTGGACATCTTTTTAGTGCAATATTTTCTTCATTGTATCTAGAAGTTATTTTTTATTTTGGTGATTTTGAAAAATACAACAGTTATTAAAATGAAACAAACTAGCTATTAATGAATAACAGAACATTTATATTGTTTTCTTTCCATGCTCTGCCTGCCCTACTAGATTTTAGAGACAGAATCTTCCAATTTGACATTAGAAAGTTCTGTGACTAAGCATTAGATAAATTTAAGTTTTCCTTATCATGATTCTGGGAGGTAGTTTAAAATAGTAGACAAGGTAAGCAGGATGGAAACTTGCCATTATTGTTGGATAAACTAGATTTTTAAAAATGAATGAGTGCTGTTAATAATGATCCAAAAGCTTGCTTAGGATGTTTAGGAGATCTAGATATCCTTCTATAAAATGGGCTTAATTGCTTTCATGATTATACAGTTGGGAACATCAGTCAAGTGGCTTTTTAAATAATGAGATTTCTTTGGGCTCAATTAATTTGTTCCTTTTTCTTATTAACTCAAATCAAGTAGTAGTGAACTGATTTTCGTTTTCACAGCGTAAAGATGAGATCAAAAATAAGCTTTTACACTTCACTTTAAAAATTTCAAAATTTAATTTTATTTGCTTTGAGACAGACTGAGTTAAAAATGAAACAATAGCATGCTTGGACAATTAATTAAATTCCAGTGTATTTAGAATTTTAGAATTTAATATTGTCTTTAAAATAACTTCTTAATATATTTCTATTTTTGAAGTTCCTTTGTTAATTAGGGATCTGTTCCTCAGTGCTGTAATTTATGTTCTTTATGTCATTTCACTCATTTTTAATAAAATCTACTTTATTACTCCTCTTCTTCTAGACAGATGCTTGGTATGAATTGTCTCTCCCTGAAAGCTTCGTCAAGATGTATAGAATAACGTACATGCCAGAAAGATTATATTTCTTAAAGCTACTTAGGGGGATAGACAGAGAATAAATAAGTAATGGTGGCTCTGTCTTTGTATTGTAGATGAAACATGGCTTTGTCTAATTTTTTTTTATATAAGCATTGTTATTTAATTTGAGGGCTAGTCTAAAAAGTAAAGCTTTTCCTTTTGACTATTAGTCGCTATTTTAAAACATATCATGTGTTCATTGTTTATTAATGAAACTTATAAAATGCTGATTTTTACATTCTCAATCAAATGCAATTGTTACCTTAAATCCTTATAACTTAATAAGCCCCAGCTAGACGCAGTTCACTCTTAGCTCCTGTCTCCAGCAATTTAGGGTGGTGACAACTCATCACACTATGGTCTCTGCTTTTTCGGCACACATCATAAATTACCATATGATATTGAACTCTATCAAAATGTAAAATGGCTTTGCAAAAATACTAATATAGCATCAGATTTTCTGATTCATAAAATAGAGCTTCTCTATAGAGTACCAAAACCTCTCAAATTGTAGAATCAGTCTAAAACACCAACTTAAAAAATAAATTTTATGTTTGTTTTTTTTTTTGTAGTAAATTGTAAGTTAATCTTTAGGAAGAAATTTTCAGTATAGCAATAAGTTTGTTATATGAATAAGTGAAACCAACAAATATTTACTAATTAGTTGGTTTCATGTATCACTATTTATTGAGTTTGGTGCTACTGATGTTAGTAATACAAATCTGATTGTTATAATATAGTCTCTGGGAGTGTGGAAGAGAGCCCCTCAACTGCCCTGTAGGTTTGGGGAAGAAAAGGGGAGTCAGGAAAGACCTTAAATGACGTTAGAGCTCACCTAGAAGGATAAGTAGTTTTGTTCTTTATTATTTTAACATTTTTCTCATCAAATAAACTTTTTTATGACTAATCATTTTTCCTAGTCAGCTATTCTGCTGAAAATTAGAGAACTAAGGGAATATATAACAAAGAAAATAAAAAATCAACCATAATCCTGTCATGTACTTTGATAGAACCACTGTTACCCTTTTGGTTTGTGTACTCTAGCTTTTCCCTGTGTATATGCACTCCACTCTCCTCCTTCCCCCCAAGTACATTTAACATTACAGACAGATATGGTACTGTGTTCTGATATATAACCTTTTTTAAAATCCTCACCTGAGGACATGTTTATTAATTTTAGAGAGAGGGAGAGAACATCGATCTGAAAGAGAAACATCAATTGCTTGCCTCTTGTACACATCCTCACTGGGTACTGAACCTGCAAGCTAGGCACATGCCCTGACCAGTAATCAAACTTGCAACCTTTTGGTTTCATGGGACAACACTCCAACCAACTAAGCTACACTGGCCGGGGCTGATTTATAACCTTAAAAAAAAAAAAAAGAAATCAATATTGAGAAAAGTTTCCATGTTAGTATATATGTATGTCATAATTTAACAGCTGTATTATGTCCATTGTATAAGTGAATATATAACACATTTTACTCATGTGATCCTTATTATAATGCTTTTTGTTTTCTTCAGATTTTGCCCGGATAAACACAATGTTATAATGAGAACTCTTTATGTATAATCCTGAATTATTTTGGGGGAAATGTAAAAATTGTTAACTAGGTATTTCTACCTAGCTATTAAAAAGGTAACCCATTATGTATGTGCAGTCTAGCTCCAATGATACTAAAATTGAATTTTGGACCTTCACCATTTGAGAGTCAGGGGATGAGGAAGAGAATGCCTTGAAAGACCAACCTGTACTTAGTGTTTTCACTAGCTAAACGCATATTTCCTCTTGCAGCTATTCTGGTCAGTTTTGTGTCCCTACAACTCTACTGAAAATTCTCTTGCTCAGGTGAGCAGAAATTCCTATTTTGCCAAATTCAAGAACCAACTATCAGGACTCATCTTAGTCAAGATCTCAACAGCATTTTCTCTTTGTTTAAGTGTTCCTTTTTGGGGTGTGTTCACATGGCTTCTGGCACACCACACTTTCCAGGTTTTGCTCCTACTTTAAGTGGTTGTTCTCTCTTGGTTTTCTTTGCTGGTTCCTCCTTCTTTCTCCATCTTTAAATGAGGGAGGACCCTGAAGCTCTTCTTAAACTGGTCTCCATCGACATATGTTCCTTAGGCAAAAAGATACATTGGATTTGTCAGTGAATCCAAATATATATCCTAAACCCCTCTTGCTAACCTTAAATCCCTTTTAATTAACTATTTTATGTCTCATGAATAGTTAACACCAGTCATTCAGTCAGTCCAAAAACCTAGGAGTTACTCCCGAATCCTCTTCTGCCTCCCACTTCTACTCTTCTTTTTTTTAATCTTTACATTTTTATTGCATTTACTGAAGTGACATCGCTTAGCAACATAATGAATTTCAAGTGTACAATTCCATAATACACCATCTGTATATTGTATTGTTTATTTACCATCCCAAGTCAAGTCTCCTTCTGTCACCATTTATCCCTCACTTCTACTCAGTCTTGTACTATTCCTTCAAAATATATCTAGACTCTACCATGTTCTTCACTTACTATTCTGATTCAAACTATGAACCTTGCATGCAGACCAGTAGAACTTTTTAATTGGTTTTCTTTTTTCCTTTTTTCCCTGGTTTTATAAAATCTAGTAATCTTACAGCAGGGCAAAAAAGTAAACCAAATCATGTTATGTTTCTCAAAACTAGTATTCATTATTTGTCATATTTGGAGTAAAGTCAAACTCTAGTGTCCTGCAAGGACGTACACAATGCAAAATCTTCCTGTGTCTCTGACTTCCCCTTTCGCCTGCTGCTTTGCTTACTCTTGTGTAGTCACTCTGAAATTCTTTTCTTGAAAACAACAAATTCATTTCCACTTGTGGGCTTTTGGTGCTTACTGTTTAATTGGAAGTCATATGCAGATCATTGATGACTTCCTTTTTCATATCATTTAGACCTCTGCTCAAGTGGACCTTCTTCAGATAGGTCTTCTCTCACTATCTAAAATGTCTTAATTCCACTCAGTCACTCCCTAGTCCCTTACTCTGCCTTTATTTGTTTCTAACACTTGAAGCTCCTTGACATACAGTAGTGTGTGTGTGTGTGTGTGTGTGTGTGTGTGTGTGTGTGTGTGTGTGTTTTCCTACTAGAATGTAAGCTTCACAATATCCTCACTGCCTAGGATAGGACTAGGAGTATAACAGATGCCCAGTTAGTGTTTGTTGAATAAATGACTGAGCTTCCTTTATTCATTTTAATTATACTTTATCCCTTCTAATCCCACAGGGAATTTGAAGTAGCTTAAAAATACTTCTAAATGTGATAAAATGGAAAATATCAAGAATGCAAAGTATAGAGTAGAAATGACTGGTGGGAAATTTAATATGCAGGTTATTTAAGGCTTTGTTCTTTAATATAGATCAGGAATTTGGCTCTGTGATCTTAACTGCTAAAACCAAAGTAACACCTTTTCCATCAGAAGAAAACATTCTTCTACTCCAAGAACCACAGCTTTTTCTTGCAATTCAACAACTGTCCTACAAGACATAAAATAATAAATATTTTATGGCAATGGTTAATACCTATTTTTAAAGTAAACTGGAGAGATGATGCCTGGATAAAGTTCAGGGAAAACAACTTTCTGTAAACTAACTGATAAGACACTCATACACATCTATAATTCTTCCCTCTCTTGCGTCTTCTACCCAAAATGCCTGCACGCTTCTCTGAGAAATGTAGAGTTATTTTAACAGGATTTTCAAGGTACGTCTCTTTTCTGAAAGAGCAGTGAAATGCAGCTTACTCATTATTCTTAAAATAGTATCTTATTCCAAAGCAAGTTGAAAATTAGCCAGATACCATGCCTTTAGTATTTTACCAAGTTACTCTATGGTAGTTTGTAGTCTTTATTAGGAATTTTTGACATCCAGCATCTCTGATTCAGAATTAATGAGGCAAATTATTATTGAGTTTCATAATATCATAACTCCAGAAATCTTAACATATGTAATGGAGAATTAATTGCATTTTAATAGAGAAAATTCCCATCAGTTCAACCTGTTTACTTGATTAGAATGGAATTAAATGTGTTTAAAATTAGTTTGAGTTAAATCTTTTATGAGGTTATTATTAAGTTATTTATTGCTTTTATTTATTTATGATCCATCCAGATCCTTTAAATTAGACACATGAAAAAATGCTCAACATCACTAGCCATCAGAGAGATGCAAATAAAAACCACAATGAGATACCACTTTACACCAGTCAGAATGGCCATCATCAACAAATAACAAACAAGTATTGGTGAGGATGTGAAGAAACGGGAACCCTACTGCACTGTTGGTGGGAACGCAGACTGGTGCAGCCACTGTGGAAAACAGTATGGAATTTCCTCAAAAAACTAAAAATGGAACTGCCTTTTGAACCAGCGATTCCACTGCTAGGATTATACCCGAAAAATCCTAAAACCCTAATTCAAAAGAACTTATGCACCTCTATGTTCATAGCAGCACTGTTTACAATAGCTAAGTGCTGGAAACAGCCTCAGTGCCCATCTGTAGATGAGTGGATCAAAAAACTGGGGTACATTTACACAATGGAATACTATGCAGCAGAAAGAAAGAAGGAACTCCTGCCATTTGCGACAACATGGATGGAACTAGAGAGAATTATGCTTAGTGAAATAAGCCAGGCAAAGAAAGAAAAATACCATATGATATCACCTAATACAGGAAACTAAAGAACAACACAAACAAAGGAACTAAATAGAACAAAGAGCAGAATAGCAGTCAATAGTGGGGAGGGAGAAGGGAGAGAAGGGGGATAAGTAAGGGAAAGCTTTAGTCAAGGAACGTGTATAAATGACTCATGGACGTGGACAACGGGGGGGATATTATTGTGGGAGAAGGGGTGGGCTGGGTGGGGGGGAGCAATGAGGGAAAAATGGGACAACTGTAATTGAAAAACAAAAATAAAAATAAATAAATTATATGGCTTATAATTCAGGTTTTTTGAAACAGTCTAGAATATGATGTAAATAATGTTTGTCAGTGATAACATATGGAAATGACCACACTGAGTTCCTAAGATTCATTTTATGTTAGAATTTTTACTAAATAACTCGTTCCTTTCTTGTGATTTTGTTTTCAAATTGTCTCCTTTTATTACTGTAACTGTTTTAACTCTACAAGGCTGTCCTTTCCTGTTTTGTTCTATACATCCTGTCTGTTTTTGCCCCATAGTTTTCTTTTTTTTTTAAGTATATTTTATTGATTATATTGTTACAATAGTTCCAATTTTTTCCCCTTTGCTCCCCTCCACCCAGCACCCCCCTTCCCCGACAATCCCCTCCCCAAGTCCATGCCCATGGCTCACCCTTTCATATATTCTTCTTCTTTTCTTTTTTAAATAATTAATTAATTAGTTAAATATTTTAACAATAAAAAGTAACAATCCCTCCCTCTCAGACTTAAGACCCTTTACAATCTTATAAAGGACAATGGACGAAGGTCTCGAGCTCCTCTAGCTGCTTCAAGCTGGACATGGTCGTCGTCCTACCTACCCTTGCGTCAAGAAATCCCTAATAAGAGTGGGGGTGTGGAGGGGAGGGTGGCCTTCCCACAAAGGGAAGGATAGTGCAGACTCCAGGTTGGTTGGCTGTCTCTGGACAACAGCATGCTTGGTTTAACAGGCTGGCATCCTTGTTGTATTCTGGGGGCAACAGGGTTAAAGGACATCATTCAATCCGTAAGCACTAGATGACAAAAGACAGGTATTAATTTTTCAATGTCCCACATTAGGGAAAAGAAGGGTTTCTTTGGAGGAAGGTGTGCCAGGTACATCTCACCTGTCCAAAACCCTTTTGCCCATTATACTTAGTTTGGACTGAGGGAAATATTTTAGGTTTCCCCCCCTCTCAGACCTCTGGGCTCTTTCTGTCTAAGCCATTAGAATAGAAAAGAGAAACCAGTTTTAAAGTGAAGCCCACAGACCACCCCGTTCTTCACCAACCCAGCCACTTAGTTCAGCCAAACCATTGAGTCTCAGGAGGCAGCATAGTTTTCCGTGAAGCTTGTCACAGAACACTTACTACCTTTCCAATCTCCCAACTTTATTTCACCTCTATCTGTAATTACTATTTCCTACAGTGACATAAGAAAATACAATCTGTCTTTGTTCAGTGCCAGCATAGACCTCTCAACGGTAACACTGGAACTTACAAGAAAAAGCATTTAGATTGAGATTTTGACCAATGTGAATTGCTAATTTTGTTTGGAAACTACATGAATTTTTTAGTGAAAAGAGCAACTTTCCTCATTGTTTTCTATTGATGTAATTTATTCTTTAAAAACTATACAGGAAAGATAACAATAGGTGCTGTCATGCGGTACGTGTTTTCTTTATTTAGTGAATTCTCTCTCAAAAGATTTGTTTAAGTAGAAACTATATGTCTATATTTGAGGGAGCTTATGGGCTCCAGCATTTGAGGTGTTAGACTAACCCTTCCTACAAACAGTGTTTCTAGGGTTTATTTTAATCAGTGACATTGTGGAGTCCCAAGAAAAGCACACACTTTTAATTTGAGAATATAGATTTTGAAGTTTGAGCCTGTGTTTAGAGGCTGCTTCTGTCCCTCTTAACTGGATAATTGTTTAACTTGTTTTATTGTCAGTTTCATCACTGTAAGACACAGGCAAATATCTCAAAAGGGATGTTGTGAGGAGTAAATCAAATATTAAACATCAAGCATGGTGTCTGGCAGGTGGCACCTCTAATTACTGTTCTGTAAACTCAAAGAAGTTTAATACCTTTGATTTGCCAGGTGAATTCATCTGCATTGTCACTTGTCATGCATTGGAGCTTAGTACAGATTAAACACTATTATGGCATGGATTAAGGAATAAGCTTTATTGGGAAAAAGGGGGGTGCATTTTATGGAGAAAATCCAGCATCAGCAAGACTGGAGGCATGAGTTCTCAGTCTCCTTATTATTCTACACAAAGGGATCACAGAATTTTGACAGTTTGCCCTCAATATATAGAACATAGATTTTCATTCCAGCGAAGGTATCCTGTCCATGTTATTCCCCCTTGTTATAGACAAGATGTAGGTTCAACCTTATCAGTGAATAGTCGCACAAACTAGTTGGGAACCAGATAGTATAGCCTGTAGTCATGTGAGAAATTCATCTGTCCAGAATGTGGCGACCTGGAGCCAATGGGGAACTGCTCTGCCTTTCTAAGAGAAGACACCATGGTCCTGTCTGAAGCTGAGCGTGATAACAGCCTCTCCTGCTGGGAGAAAGGGATGGAGGAGTGATTTTAGCTCACCGATTCCTGACAGCATTTCAGACAGTTCTACTTCCTGCATCACACTTTATTGCCCAGGGTCAGTGAATCTGTTTTCTCAACAAATAAGTGTCAAATTAAATGTGAAATATTATATGTTTGTTTATCTCCGTGCTATTTAAGCAAGTTAATGTCTTTGAATGACTCGTAAGCAAGTTCAGAGTCCTTAAATGAATGCTCCCAGTGAAAATTGGTCTTGATTTGCCTAGGCTCAGCTCAGCTTCACAAATAATTAGTGATTTGTTCAGGCACAGTTTAGGTACTTTAAGAATTAAAGGGTAAGACAAAAATCCCCGTCCTCAGGGAAATTAGTATCTAAGAGGGGTAAAATAGAAGAAGAATTTCTTAAAAATAGAAGTAGAGTCTAAGAAGTACCACAAGATATCACTGAAATGGCTGAGGGTAGAAAGTGAGAAAAGGTCTCAGAAGATAGCCAGTGTCAAATTTTACTTAATCAACTCAAATTTGCCTTTTGAGGGAGAATGTCAAGTATATCAATAGCTTCTGCATTTTCTAGTCTGTCAGTGGGACAGTTAAGAAGGAGAGGGATTTTTAAAAAATGGTTTCTTGGCTATATAGCTTATGGAGTTTGCAGCCTAGCAAAAATTCCTTTTTATTCTTTGGAAATTGTGATTTATAGCAGTTTTTAATACGTTGTAATTCTAAGTATTACATTTTAGTGTCACAGACTTACTAATGAAATAGCAGGGACTCATTCTAAAGTGGAGGAAAAACAAACAAATGAGCAAAAACCTGTCAACAGCTTTTAATGGCTGTCACTTTTTAAAAAAAATTTTAAATGCTAAGGAGGGCAGATGAAAATTGTATTAATCACTGCATACTAAACCTGCAGTTTGTCCGGAATTTAAAAAACAAAAAACACAGTTGTAGAACATTGAAGGACAGAATACTTTTTTCTGTATGTTCTGCTTTCGAGAGAGAAAATTAGAGGTAAAATTTAGTCATAGCCATATGGTCCTTCTATGAATACAGAACACTTTTAAAAGAATTCCTTGAGGTGGGTAGTTCAGTTTGGTTAGAGCATCGTCTCGATACGCCAAGGTTTGATCCCTGGTCAGGGCACATGCAAGAATAAATTAATGAATACATAAGTAAGTGGAACAACAAATTGATGTATCTCTCTTCCTTACTCCCTCCAAAAATCAATAAATCAAAAAAAGAAAAAATAATAATTCCTTGAGAGATTCTTTTCATTTAAAAAAGATTTGCTGTTGACCAGCTCTTGATTTTCATTATGTGAGGTTTCTTAGTGTTGCTCAGAAAAATTATAATTCTCAAAGGAAAATGTAGTCTCTGAGATGTTTTTGACGAAGATATTGTTGTTATATGTGGTGTCAAGGAGAGCACAGTTAGGTTTTTTGGTGGGATTTAAGAGTTCTATTTCTAACTGCTGTGATCTTGAAATTCTCTTAACCTCTGCATGTGCATGTGCATGGAATGTTATTTCCTTGGTGATTTTCTAGAGCCTTTTTATCCTTCTAAGTTCTGTACTTAATAATGCCAATATTTTAAATCACCATTATATGGTTTAGCATACCACTGTTTTATAAATGGTATATTTTTAACAATATCCCATTTTAAGTGATTAAACATCATCCCAGCACATTTTGTGGAAATGTGGTATATATAGGCTGCTCAGTGACCTTTCATTTAGTACTTTTTGCTGTGCTAACTTTATTATGCAATAGAAGGTAGAGCTTGGAAACTTGACCGTACACATAATTGTGAACATGGCTTGGACAAGGCATGGTGATGATGCTTGTTATTTCTCTTTCGGTTAAGATACATCTCATAGGTATATTGTCATATAATAATGTCAGAAAGTTAGAAGATGTCAAACACTGGAACCATGGATAAACAGTAGCAGGGATTACCTTGTATTGGGGTCTGGGAGGTTGGTATAAGCGTCTCTTAAATGTCTTAAAGCAGAATGTCAAAAATGGCTTAACTAACCAGGTACCAAGTCTAATTTGAGTTTAGTGTTTATCTTCATTCTTTAATTATAATTCTCTGTGAAGGCTTTAGATCATATAGAGATTCTGTTTTTATAATTTAGAGTACAGATCATGTTCATGTGTGTGTTTGCATATAGTTTTTTAAGTTGGTTTACTGAGTAATTAGTATTATGTCACATTTCCTTATTAGACACAAGAATTTTAATAAACTTTGCTTTAGATCACAGTAACCAAACTGCCAAATAAATAATTTGTTATTCTTTTAGGTGTTGGAGCCAGCTACGGAATTCTTAGCCTTGAATGTTATTTTGATGTTCTCTCATTTTGGTCAAACCAATTCTGATTAAATTAACTACTGTTACATTATTGCTGAGTCTCTGGTATTACTTGGAAGGCAAGTAGGGGTGTCGATAGCTCAGATGCTCCCTTAAGGACATACTTTAGTGTCATATTGCTTACTATAGTTTCAGAAATGCTGCCCAGGTCTTGTAACTTCATTCATTACTGCCATATTGCTTCACTTATATAGTAAGTCTCCCTTAACCCTGTTAACTCCTTGGCTATGTGACACAATTAGTTTTCCTTTTTATACTACTGTTTTGTTTAATATGTGGCTTGTAATATTTCTAAGGTATAGAAGAATTCTTTTTTTAAAAAAAATCTATGCTCACCTGAGGACATACTTATTGATTTTTAGAGAGATGGGAAAGGAAGGAGAGAGAGGGTTAAAAGCATGAATATGAGAAACATTGATCGGTTGCCTCTTGCACGCGCCCCAACCAGGGACTGAACCCACCACCTAGATGTGGGTCCTGAGTGGGAATCGAACCCACAACCTTTTTCTTCACGAGATGACTCACCAACCAAACCACAATGGCCAGGGCGAGAAGGATTCTAAAAGTTGTGATGGACAACAGAAATGGATGCAGCCAATTTGCACACAAGTTAGAAATAAATCCATACTGTAATTTTTTTAAAGTCTAGAGAGGCAAAGAAGTCTGTATCAAGCTGCATTTCTTTACATTGCTTCCAGCTGCCTTCTTCCAAATATAGAAATATTTATTAAAAGTGGCAGGTTAAAAATTAGGATTCTAAGGCAAAATGTGACTGGTTTCATAATTTTGTTAACAAACAGGAAATATCTGGCTTTGATTTTAATTTTGAGGGGCATGGTGTGGAGCAAATAATACATATTTTCTGTCTAACAAAACAGAACAGTAAACAGCCTAGACAGTAAAGCAAAGAAAATTTCTTAAGGCTGTAAGTGAGGAATACGAAATTATCCGTTATGAGTTCCAGTAGTTTAAATGCTTAGAAAGGTAGGAGGAACCATTTAAGATAATAAAAGACAAAGATGTGGCCTTGAAACAGTTGGGAATGGGGTGAAAAGTAAGAAACTAAGCAAAGTAAAATATGGCTTGGGTGGAGAAAAGACATTGAAATCTTATCTAGGCTAATTGGGAGCAATGAAAGATTTAAAGAGTTATTAGACTGAAATGCGATGGATAGGCTTTTCAAAGTCAAGGGAAATTTTATGTTAAGTATGAAAAGAAATTGATGAAGAAAAGAAGACATATGTTGGAAAAATGGCATTTGAATGAGAATTTGGTAAGGGAACTCATTAAAAATGAGCGAATGGATAGAGGGAAATAGAAACTGAATTGGAGATCTGAAACTTATTTTTCTGAAAGTGTTCAGTAGTTAAGGTAGCAAGTACACACTTTCAGGAAGAGTTTATAGGTTAAAAAACAGCTTCTGGAGAGTATTCCAAGGTAAGCCTGTGGATTCAGGCAGTAGGAATCCTGAAGGAGGAATCTAGCAATCAAAAAACATTGAGTGGACGGGTACTGCCCTACATCCTCCATTACCAGAAGGAAAAAGCCCAGACAAAGCTGAGATCACTATGTATAGGTATGTCTAAGTAGTTTTTGGTTTGGGGGGAAAAGGAAATAAGCAATACTTAATTGTCTATTTTCCCATTAATGTTGACTTAAGATGATTTAAAAAGAATTATGAATTAAGTATTGTAGAATGAACAACAAAGTCAAATGCACTTTGGTTTATATTACACAGCCTTTGACAAATTGCTGAATTTTTGTAAGCTTTAGTTTTCTAATTTAGATTATCAGGGACAAGATTTGACTCATGGTTATAATGAACAGCAAATGAAGTAATGCTTTATTCAAGTGAGAATTTATTCACTAATTCTTCTTTCAAGAAATAATTGTTGAATGTTTCCTATATGCCAGCCTTTATGTGATATCCTGGAGATACAAATGTAATATAAATGCTCTTAATCCTCATGAAGATTACAATTCATTAGGAAAAACAAAACAAGAGGACAAGTGATTACTAGGGCTTGCTATAAAGGAACAAGAGTGAATGCAAAGCCTATTTAAAAGCCTAATGTCAATCAATTCCAGAGATAATGGTAACTGAGATGTGGGTGGTAGCCTCATTGGCTTTCATCATTCTCTTGAAATTTTTATTTTTTATTTTATTAATATGATCTAATTTATGCATATTACCAAAATTTATTATAGCTTGCCTTTTCTTAAACTTTAAATAATTGGTAAATGTGGACATTTAAAGAAACCCTCTGGGGTTTATTAGATCATTGTAAAATTATTTCTATAATTTATAGAAAATAAGCACTTTTGCATCGTACCACTTTAGTTCATCTGTATCTGAGGATCTATAAATGCCCTTCCCTTGCACTGCCCACCCTGCTCCTCATGCTTCAGATGCTTTGGAATGTTAGGATTCTTTGTTTTAAGTTTACATTGTGTAAGAATTTTGAAGAGACAAACTTTGTGTAATAACATTTTAAATTGAAGTCCAGTTACATTCTAGGTAGCTGTTAACTTTATTTTTAATTGTGATAAAATACACATAACAAAATATACCATTTTAACTTTTTTGAGTTTAGCAGTGTTAATTAAGTACATTCACATTGTTATTGCAACCAATCTCCATACCTCTTCTCATCTTGCAAAACTAAAATTCTCTACCCTTTTATGTTATGACTATAGTTTTTGCAAAGAATTCACAAACATACTTTTTCTACTTTGTGGTAATTTTTATTTCTTTTCTTTTTTTCAAGCTTTATTGAAGAATAATTGACATGTAATTGTATATATTTAAAGTATACAATGTGATGTTTTTGTATACATATACAGTGTGAAATAATATCTAACATACATAGGGAGCTCATATAACTCAGAAGCAAAGAGACAACTAATCTGATTAAAAAGTGGGCAGAGGTCCTGACCAGTGTGGCTTCAGTTGGTTCGGTGTCATCCACTAAATAAGTGAAAGGTTGCCAGGTTCGATTCCGGGTCAAGGCACATTCCTGGGTTGAGGATTCGGTCCCTCCCGGTCAGATGGCAACTGATTAATGTTTCTCTCACATCGCTGTTTCTCTTCCTTTCTTTTTCCTTCCTTTCCTTTCTCTCCAAAAAATAAATACATAAAATGTTTTTTTAAAAAGTGGGCTAAGGACCTGAAAGGACTTCTTTTTTCCCCCAAAGAAAATATGCAAATGACCAATATATACATGAAAGGTGCCCAACATTACCTTTCATCAGAAGAATATTTCTTAAGCAAAGATTTTGTAGATGGCTTTAAAATAAAATGTCAAATAGTGCATCCTTAATTTATACTGTAAAATTAGAATGTGTGAAATTTTATAGTTCAGTACATTTAGAATGACAGAAAAAATATGCTTGGATAGCAGGCAGCTTTTTTTTTAAGAAATCAGTTCTAGTGGGGTTTGGTTATTTAGGCAGTTGGAAATATCTCAAGTTAAGTACATTTGGACTTTTAGGCAACAGTGTTTATAAATGGTAGGAAATGCCCTTATCTTTCACATAAAGATTTAGAACCTTAATAGGTAATCTATAAAGTCCCACCAGGGTTGATAGTTATTTTGATGGTTTCCCTCAGTTTTAGATACAGTTACTATTAAAAATTCCAGTTATTCAGTGACACATATGGGTACTACTTTCAGGAAACAAAAATCTGATTTCTTTAGAGTAACCTTCCCTTTACTTCTAACATTCAGCTCCTTAAGCTTTGTTTTGTTTGTCTGTTTGTTTTTTGCCATTTGACACCCCATACCCCCAGGATATCTAGTAGTAATGCTTATATTTAGGTAGGTTTCTTAACTGATTATATTTTGAATTTTTTTGTAGCCAGTGTAAACCAAAATGATCCTTCTGATAGGAACCTTTATTGTTTTTGTTATGGTTGTTGTTGTTCTTTATCTTCCAAGTTATTTGTGTCGACCTCAGCTATCACAGGAGCTTGAGAATGACTTGATGTTTTATCAGTTCTGTACTTTGTGATATTTTCCATTTAGCATTTTATTTTGAAGTCTAGCATACATGTTATAGAAGAACTGGAAATAGAAATGGAAATTGCATTTTGATGTTTTACATCTTGTCAGAAAGTCTTTCAGAATACTTTCTGTTGCTGCAAATTTCATTTTTGTAGCAATAATCATAGTTTTATAGTCAAAATAGAACTCTTCCCTAACTGTGGTGTACTTTATTTTTTTGTGACTTCGTGAATAGAAATATATAATTATTAATAAGCACTTTCTTTCTTGTCCAAGAACCAGTGCTGAAACTTTTAAGTATATTATGTATTTTAAGGAGTTAAATTTATTTTTAAAAATTCTTTTAGTTAGAAAAGCATTTCAAGTTACGTCACAAATTCAGAAAATTGCATTACTTAAATAATGTAGTACATAACAGTTAAAAATATATGCATGTCAAAAAAAAAGAACAAAGTAAAACAAAATATTACTACATATGTCAAAGTCTAAACATAAATGATGATGTGGGAGAAAATGTTAACCCATCTTTAACAAATGAAAAGATTCCACAAATTAATAAAGAAAATACCAGGAATCATAAAATAAATCCTGGCAAAGAACATATACAATGCACAAGAAAAAGTGCCTTTGTACAAATACAAATTAAAACTTTGCTGAGATGATATTTTTTTCACCTAGTTGACTGGCTAACATAAAGCCTAATAACATATTTTATATTTGAGTAGATGTGGAGAATCAGTTCCTCTCAAGTTTTTGTGCAAGTATAAATTTGTATAACTTCTCTGGAGGCTTATTTGTAAATACATTTGAGTGCTTTAATTTTAGAGATTTATCCTAGATATATAAACACACACATATATGAAGATTTATATGCAAGGCTATTCATTGAGGGGTAGCTCTTTTATGAGTTCTTGGTGTCCATACATAGTTGCATATGGGTAGTATGTCTCTGGGAGGATATAGGAAAAGCTAGTAACAGTGCTTGCTTCTCAGGAAGTAAATGGAGGTGGCTGAAGAGGACATTAGTGACAGTTTAACTGAATATTCTTTATAAAATAAGTGAGCATCTATTACCTGTTAAAATTAATATTCAAAAGAATGACATTGAGCTAAGACTCTTGTAAGCCACATGTGAAACACACTATCAGTGGACATGCAGAAGGTGTTTTTCATCGCTGGTGTGCCAGTAATGCAGTAAGTGGTGTTTAGTTGTTTGCTACCCAGTTCAGACATTTGTCCCTCAAAAGGAAGTTTTCCTTGACTTCCTCTACTTAGCTGGGCAAGCACTTACATTGATTCATTCATCTTCCTGTGTATTTTTTCTGAGTACTACTATATTTGTGATTAAGTAATATTTTCTACTGGTTTGTTTCTTATTTTTTCTCTGTTAAGAGTAAGGTTCAATGCGGGTTGCGAGTCCACCTGTCTTTTTCACTACTGGGATCCCAGTATGGACTCAGATGTGTCTTGTGGGTTGATGATACTCAGTGCATATTTGAGTGAAGAATAATTCTAGAGTATCAGAGCAAAGCTATGCCTATTGGGGAAATGTGATACATATCTTTTCACCCATGTTTCCATTTCAGTTCCTTCTTTCAGTGGCTTCCCTTAAACAAACAAAAATTTAATCTTTTTCTTTTATTTTTTATTTTTTGAGGAAGAGATCACAGATCCCATTTAGAAACCATGATAAACCATAAAAATGCAAAGATGTAAACATCCCCAGATTTTGTTATATAATTTCAGTGGTTTCATGTATTTCCCTAAAGCTCTTCCAGTAGACCTGCATCATTCCATGCTTCTACTCTCCAGGATTGTTTTCCTGACTGATCTGGATTCTGCTCTGACAATTATTGGTATTTTTGCTTTGTGACTTTTTCTCTTGTTCCAATGACTGGCTTTTATATTTTATTACAAATAGTTTTAAACATGCACAAAAGTTCAAAAAACTGTACTTTTGGACACACAAATACCCACCACTCATGTTCTGCAATTAACCTTTTATTATATTGCCTTCATATGCAATTCTCCTATTCATTCATCATGCCTTTTTATTTAATGCATTTCAGAGTAAGTTGCCAACATCACTATATTTTCTCCCATATATTGATAATTCAGCTTGCCTTGCATTAACCAAAGTTCAATATTTGCTTACAGGACTCTTTGGAGGTAGAAATTTACCAACAATAAAATGCACTAATCTTAGTGTAACATTTGATGAGTTTTGACAAATGTTTAGACCCATGTTAACTCAAACTGTCTTCCTCAGAAAGTTTGCTCCCGTTGTTCTCCAATATTTTTTGTTTTTCAGTAGCGATTATAACTTACTCCTGTGTAATTGTTATTTTTACGTCATAATGAGCCTCTCAGTTTGCACTGTTCCATCAGCATTCTCACTATGAGGTCTAATGACAGGCTGTCAGCCAATTCAGGATCTTTGAGAATTGACCTGACCTAAAACCAAGAAGATCCAGATCCAGTAGGAGTCAGTAACATTGGCACCAACCCTGGTGGTCATGTTGGTGGTGTTTTTTAATAAGTGTTTGTGGGGAGAAAGTTGTAGAAGTAATGATTGGGAGGAAGGAAGTAATGGGTCTTATTAAAATGCCTTGTGTTCATAAGGTGTCATACTGGTAGCAACTTACTTCAGTTGACATGCTTTCTGCCACGCTAGTCCCTTTAATTTAGGAGTTTTACTATCACACAATACTCATTTACTCTCAGAAGCCAGATCAGGAAATGAGGTAATATTTCCTGAAGAAGAGTATAATAATGTATCTTAGAGCACAGTGGTGGGAAGGGGGTTGTGAGGGAGGGCCATATGCTATCAGATGTTAACATTCATGCAGTCAGGGACTCCCAGGGGCTGGAGGAAATGGGGTACCCTATGGCAAGAAGAAATCTCGTCGTCGTCGGCAGCCGTCCGCCTCGAGAGACGATGGTGTAGCTTCTTAAGAGTCTATCTGCACCGCCGAGAATGGCTGTGCAGTCCGACTCGGGAGTGACACGGTATCTGTCTCCTCCCGTGTTGAATCGACATCTTGCAATGACGCTGGAGTGTCCTCTCCAGTGAAGCTGAAGCTACAGAGCCTGGGCAGGGTGATAAGGAGGGTCTGCTGTTGCCCATGCAGCAGACCAAGAAGAAATCTAAATCTAAAACAAACTTAATCTCTGTAGAAATCCTGTCAAATGTAGGTATAGAGATTATAGCACATTGATGTCTGTCTGATTAATAAAAATTAGTTATTTCAGAGGAGATTAATTTTTTATAAGCATTTTAAGAATTCTAGAAGATTCTTAAGTTGTCTGATACTATAGCTTGCATGTACCAAGAACCAGAAATATAAAACTAGTGCTAATAATACCCACATAAGAGAAACATCAGTGTCAAAATATTTTTGTATTTAAGTCATAATATTTTTTCAGATGTGCTAGCTGATTTTATCATTAGCTGGGAATATAATTTATTAATAGCTTATCAGAAACCTATTTTAGTGAATTTGTTGTTCTGAATTTTATGGTGTTATATCTTTAAGCATTCTTGTATTTATTATTAATAATAGTTAATTTGTTAAATAAATTGGGTTTTTTTGGTGCATACTTATTACCATAATGTGGCCATTGTAATTGCTCTTCATCTCAAATTTTCTGATAATTCTTGTGTCCTAGATCAGTCCTCTTTTCTAACCTTGCCTTGGGTGGTTCTCTATGGTACAGAGTTAGAAGAAAAAAAAAAAGATGACAATCACCTAGGAAGCTTGAAGTCTGGGATTTTGCAAATTAAGTGTCTCTGTAGTTGATATAATTTCTTTAGCTAGCATGAACTCAGTATATAATAGTGATATTTGAGATTTGTCTGACACTTATATTTTATATGTTTTACATTTATTATTAAACTCTCCCAACAATCCTGTGTGATAGGTAGTATTATTATCCTCAGTTTGCCTTGCTCCTAAGTGGTAGAGCTTGAATTCAACTCCATGCTCTTAATTTATACCACTTATTCTGTCTACTCGTCTAATAGATACTGCCTTGATTAGTTTACTGATTACTACCACTGGTACTACTGGCTTTAATTTAAGGAAAATAATCCAAATTTTTCTCAAAGGTGTTGTTTCTTGTCACTAATTGAAAAAGGCTCTGGAGTGACCTGCAACTTCCTATCTCATATAGTTCACTCAGCCTTCCCTTAGCATAGATAAGCAGTGACTTTGTATTTTTAAAATGTGCTCTATTTTGTAGTTGGAAGATAGCTTTATTTATCTTACATGTCCATTTATCACATTATCATGTAGCTTCTGGTACTTCAACATTATCAGGATAGCATACTTTTAGTTATAGAATAAAATTTAAGGGTTATGTCTAACATCTGATTTACTCTTAAACCGCTTTCCCCTTTAGCATAGGAGAGATCATTAGTTATTAAGTCTAATAATTTTATTTCTGGACAGTATTTTTGGTGCTTCTCATTAGCCAATGATCAGTAGATACACTTGGTTTTGGAAAGTGTATTGCCAGAGTTCAATTTTTAATATAAAGCATTTATTTAATCATCTCTTTTTTTTATTCTCACACAGAAGAAAGAATCTTCTAAATCCAGAGTCAAGAAAAAAGTGACCAAGGTCGCAGAAGCAAAAAAAGTAATGAAGAGAAATTTTAAAGTGAATAAGAAAATAACGTTTACTGATGAAGGAGAGGTAAGATTCTTGTTTATATCAATTAGCCTATGGTAAAGTTGGTTTTACAACAGGTCGGTTTACTTTATGCCCCAGAACCTATCAAGGATGTTAAGTGAGGATTTACTACATGTTCCAAGAATTATAAAGAGTTTGTCCTGCTGACTTAACCATTCACTAATGAGAAAAAAAATGTGTCTCTAAAATATGCTTGGCATTTCCTTTCACTGTTACTGCAGGCATTCCATCTACTATACACCTGTAGGCAAGAATATTTTATTGACAATACAGAGATACTTCTTGGTGATAACAACAGAGTTGGTTTTGAATTTCCTAAATTCTGCTTTTATAGATTAGATTTTCTTGTCATGGTATCCATCAGCATGTTCTATGGGGACAAGTACAAGTAGTAACACAACTACTTGCTACAACTTTGTTTGCTGGGTTTAAAAAGCCTCTGCTTTGCAATTCCTCAATTTTAGTTGCTGTGTATTGGCATGTTTCTTACTTGCTGGCCTGCTATGGGAAGCAATTCTCTGCTTTAAAGTAATCTCACACAATATGTGCCTGGTTTTCCTCTCATCATTACCTTAGTCTTAGTATAAATAAATGCCCATAGAGTAAGCAATGGTTACCACTCTCAGATTGCTCATGAAAAGTCACTCTATTACATCTTAATATTATCTTTGCTTTTAAAGAGGAAGGACATCTAGAAAGTCCAGTGACTACCTAAGTAGTAATGGCTACAAGTTAATAGACCACTGTAGGGTCTCTTCAATATCATTTCCTGGTTTCACTCTTCACCAGCCTACAGGCTTTCCTTTTCATCACAGCACACAGCGCTCCACACTTACCATATCTCTTTTCCCTGCCCTGTCTTTTTTTGCCCCATTGCACTTACTAAGTGATTTATTCTATATTGATTTGGTTGTTGGAAGAAATGGAGGGAATTTATTTGTTGACTTTGCTCACTACTCTGTCCTCAGCACTTAGAACAATGTCTAACATACAAAACCCTCAAAAAGTTTGTTGAATGAATGAACCATTGTCTAATATCCCAGTAAAATAACAGCTTTTTATACCCACTATAATATATCACATCAGGTATCTCATCATTAATATAAGTGCTGCCTAAGCAGTCTGTTTCCAATGACATATTTATTCTTTTCATTTTGAAGTTAAGAAAGATTTGGTGTTTCTTTGGAGAAGGAAACTTTGCTTCAGAAGCCCAGATTTGCACTAACAATGTGGAGTGAAATGGTGTATAAATCATATGAAAATTAATAAAATGAAGTGCAATTCAAAGTTTTGGTAGTTGCAGAGGAAGCCTATGTAATTGATAAGCAATGAATCTTTATGAAATTACTAAAACGAGATCAGCACCTGAGAAAGGCTAACCAAGAATATAGATGTATTACATCAGATGCTTACTGTAAAACAAGGTTATTGCTTTTATTTAGCATACCAAATAGCTCCAAAGTGAATAAATCCATAACTATAAAATGTTTCAATGTAAACTTATTTTTGATAGGAGCTCTTTGTGGTGTGAGCCACATTGAAAATTCTGATCTAAATCTCCAAAAGAAATGCTGCTATTTGTTCAGCCCACAGAGCGATGTATTTTTTTTCACTCAGATAGGAAAAGAGGTGAAGAGTCAGAGCAGTGGACGGCACTCTTATTGCCATAGCTGGTCCCTCTCATGCTGCTTCATTCAGTGTCAGTGACTGCTGGCAAGGCTGCTCATGCAGGACATTCGTGAACCCCATTTGTTGCCAAAAGTTGAGACTCTCCTCTTGAAGAATGTTTGGTGGCGATAAGAGGTAGAAGAGACATTAAATACCTGTGATGTGTGTGCCTTCAACTTCCATATGCCTGCTGGTTAATTAGCAGTCTTTCAAAAACAGTGGCAGCTACTTAAATACTTCTGGTGACCACTTACTAGGTAAAATAAGAAAATCGTTTTTTTGTCTAGTTTTACAGTGTTAGGCCTGGAAGACTGTTGAGTCAAACAAACCTTATTTTTCAGGCAAAGACACAGATGCCCAGAGATAAGTAATTTATTTAGGATTATGCAGTGGCTGGTGAAAAAGTCAGGATCTTGTGCCAGGTCTCCCAACTCCCAGATCAGAGCCCTGACTTCTGTCACCTCATATGTGTACAAACACTGCATGTGTACAATCATGTAGATTTGAACAGATCTGTGAAACCCAAACAGATTTTCTTCTTTATCCTTAGTTAGTTCAGTCTTTATGTGTTATACCAATTGGTATGTGATCCATCAATCAATTTTGAGCACCAAAAGTGTGCCAGATACTGGGTTGGGCTCTGAGAATACATGAACAGACGTATGACTGCCCTCAAAGAAATGAATTCTTGTCAGAAATCCAGGAGAGTGAAACAACCCAGGGCAGTGAGAGAAGTGATGGAAGTACACAGGCACCATGGCAGCTGATGGGAGGGAGCACGCCGGTCAGCCTGCCTGTGACCCTGTGCACATCATCTGGACTCAGGTTGGTGGGATGGAGCATCCTAAGAACACTGTTTGAAATGCTGTTGAGGCAACTGCCTTCTCCTCCAAATTAGTTTATGAAATTTTCCTTTTATCTTGCTCTCATTGAGTCATGGCAGCATTGCTCTAACTGAAACAGTCTTCTCTGCGGCTTGCTCACTTTAATCATAAGTTTGTTAGAAAGTTTAAGAAATATAGGTGGTAAGACAGTGTGTATAGGCACTATTTCAAAATCATTAAACAGAGGGAAATGGTTTTCTGTAGATGTTCTCTGTCTCCCATCCCGTACTGAATCTTTTCCCTGTCTGCAGTTGGTTCAGCAGTGGCCACAGATGCAGAAGTCTGTCTCGAAGGGGACTGAGGAGGAAGACGATGCTGGTGGGATCAACTTAGATAAAGCAAAGGAGAGGCTTCAAGAAGAGGACAAATTTGACAAAGAAGAATATAGGAAGAAAATTAAGGCAAAGCATCGGGTAAGCTTTTTCCATCACGAATTAATACTGAGTGAAATTTAATATGTTCCTATACATACCTAGATATTCATTAATAATCATTTTTTTAAATTTTCTCTATCACTTCTTTTTCTGTGGCTGTTGTGTCATTTTATCTATTCCTTCTTTCGATTGCTAGAGGCTTTGTATGTTGACTGGTTTTTGAGAATGTCACCTAAATCTGCTTTTGGTTGTGGTGACCCAAATAATATTAATTTTTTTTTTAATTAAAGTTTTAATTTTGAACTCTTCCTGGGTAGCTCAGTTCATTATAATGTTGTCCTGATATGCCAAGGCTGTGGGTTTGATCCTCAGTCAGGCACATGCAAGGAGCAACCAATGAATGCAAAAACAAGTGGAACAACAAATTGATATTTCTCTCTCCCGCTCCCTCCCCTCTCTTTTTCCCTCTCTCAAATCAATTAAAAATTTTTTAAAAATAAAGTTTTAAATTTGAGATAATTGTAGTTGCACATGTAGTTATTATAAGTAATACAGAGAGATCCCATGTGCTCCATTTCTAGTTTGTCACTTCAGGAATATTTCAGAAGTGAAACATAGCATGTAGCTTTTTGAGATTGACTTTTTTCACACAGCGTAATTCTTTGTGTCTATTCATCCAAGTTGTTGTGTGTATCAGTACTTTGTTCTTTCTCTCACCAAATAGTATTCCATGTTATGGATGTACCACAGTTTGTTTCAGTAGCCACCCGTTTGAGTGACATTAGTATCGTGCTAAGCTTCATCTTAAAAGTTACATTTTTTTCCCATGGCACAATTACTTGGTAATTGTTATAAGATTAAACTTACTTTATTAAAAGGAAAAGGAAACCTTGTAAGAGAGTGCGTCTGTATAATATGCATGTGCCCCATCGGCCTTAAACTTGGCAGTTTTCTCTTGTTGTGATATTGCTATCTATTTACACTACTTAATTTCCATGAAAATAGACATTTTCCTAGATAAAAGAAGTCATTTAATGAAATAAAACATATTTACATTTTTAAAGATGTTTCTGCAGCATACTACTGAGACAATGAATGATTTTAAGGAACTAAAACATCATACCCAAGAATCACTGCTATAATATTAAGTTCTGTATTAAGAAACATTTAAACTATTCACTGAAGATATTATTAACTGTATCCTGAGAAGGATTCCTGGGGGTTTTGAGTCCTATTTGACCTTGTAACTATTTAATGACCTAGAAAATTTTTTTTGAAGAACAGCAATCCTTATTTCTTTAAATTTGATGCAGCTTCACCATAGCATTTGGTGAATAAGAAAAAAAGTAGATATTGAAGGGTAGCTTCAGGGATAGAAATGAATTGTGAAAAATCATTTCAGAAATAGGGAGAACTAATGAACCTGAAATACACTGGTTGCGGTTCTTGGATATTTATGTACTGAGAGAAGTGAACATTTTCTGTATTGCTGCTTTTAGTATAGTACTTTAAATGGAACTAAAATTTTTAATAATATTAAGAGTGTCGGTAGCTTGTCCTGTGTTAGTTCATAGTCTACTTTGAGTATTTATTTATACAGGGGAAGATTGAGCATAAGAACATTTTATTCCTTATTTTTAAATTGTAGCCAGCAGTAAAAGAAATGTGAAGAATTTAATATCCCCCCCCCCCCCCCCCCCGTCTTCCCTTTCACCCCTTTCCCCTCATGTGTGAAAGTTTCTGCTGTATTCAGTTAGTGGAATGTTATTTCTGAATCCTTTAGAAACTTAATTTCAAATTGACTACTCATACATAATAATTACACATTTCTGCACGAGACTGTAAAGATAGAATACTTTAAAGTACATGTGTTTCTCTGTCCTCAGGAAAATTACAATGAAATCATACTTAACTATGGATTTTCTGTCACTGAACAAAAGGTTTTTGAAACCTCTTTTTTTTTACATGAAAATTTTTGAAATGAATAGTATGTTCATATTGTTTCAAAATGAAGATCGCAAAAATGTCTTACTTCTGCCTGTACCTCATTCTTATTCATACCTCTACCCAGTAGGTTACTATTTCTATTAATTATTAATGTATCCTTCCACTTTCTTTATGTAATTAGGATTAAAGAGAAATACATACTGTTATTTTCTCTCTTTGTTACATGAAAGGTACTATACTGTATGTATATTATTCTACGCATTTCTATTTCCACTTATTTTTGAGCTTTGAAGTAATTCATTTTCTTTGGACCATTGTTAAAATGTAGCATAGGATTTTTAAACTGTCACTGTGATTATCTCACAGCAAAGTTGAACAGAGCATTTTTGGGCTGACATAGTTGTGAGAGAAATTACAAGAACTTTATAGACGGGTGGTTTTGATGTCAGTACCTCTGTAATTAAAGTAGTCATTAGGTCTTTTTAAAAACAAACTGAAGGTTGTTATCTTATATAAAATAGGAATTTTCTGCACTATGTGACACATGACATACCTTCCATATTAGAGGCTGAAAATATGTAGGCTGAAAAAAAGCACAAGGAAGTAACTAAAATAGTGTTCTATTCAATTTTAATGTAAATGCTTCTTGACACAAATATGATTAGTTTGTTGGTATTTTTATTAGTAAAGTTATTATTTCCCCATATAAGTATCTATGTATTGAGTTAGAGAAACTTTCACATTTGTGAGCACTTTGGAATTAGTATGTTTATTACAGTAGGACACCAAGGACACAATACAGGTGCTGAAATCAGTGATGCACCAAGCTGCTATGGACTGGATTACTGCGTTAAATGGCAAGCTTCAACATTTGGTGTAAAGTTTGATGGGAAGAGCATGGTGGAATACTTGCATTTGAATCCTGAGTCTAGCATAGCCTAGTGTAACCTGGGATTACTCGTCACCAATTTGGACTATGTTTTCCTATTCCAAAAAAGCAAGGAGTCAGTTGCGGATGATCAGAGAGATCATCTGGCTCTGTGTGTGTTGGTAAGACATGGGAATGAAATTATTCCTGTTTGAAAATTAGAATTTTAATTTGTAATGTTCTCTCCTGACAGATTGGGTTCCTTGCTTGATGTTAAGCATTCTTTCCTGTTCCCTTATTTTCCAAAAGTTACTAAACTTTTACTTCAAAAACTAAATATATTATTATCCTGCACAAATTATTTTCTCTTAATTGCTCTAATTGAACACATTATTGGTTTTGAAATTGTGTTTTTTTCCTGAGTATATTACTTACTATAATGACAATTCCTAGTTTTAAAGCATAAGGTTTTACCCAGGGCAACTGTAATTATGTTTCCCTTAAAGCTACCACTTATGATTTTGTTATTTCTATGAAACTATATGCACAAGAGTGGTATGTCCCTAAAGAATACTTATAATACTGACTTTAGGGTCTAGGACTAAACTTTACTTATTGAAGAGAGGAACAAGTAAAGAAACTGTTGATCAAAATTATGAATGAGGAATACACCTGAATGAATTTTACATTTAAAAAATACTATAAAAATCTACAATATAATTCTGTATTTGACACATTATTTTTTAAAATGTGTCAATTTTATAAGTTTTCATAAACTTAGAAGTATCCTTTCAGCATTTTCAAAATATTTCATGATTATCTTTTCTTTTTGTTGTTTTAAAAGGATAAGATATTTAATATATAAGTGAATTTAGTCTTCGTAATTTCGTTTCAAAGTAGTAGTTTGCTCCTGCTCTTTAAGATTAACATCCTTTCATCATTGTTTTGAATATGTACTCAGCCTCTGTAGTGTAGGACTCACCATTCTTTTTTTTCTACCTTTTTCCTCCAAGCTATTCCATCTGTCCTTGACTCATATTTTCATCTACCAAATTCTGAAAACTCTGTAATTTGTACTGTGACTCCAGTAAATATCATTCTCCTAAAGATTTAGAAAGTGAGCAATAAGAATTTTAACAAATTTATAGGATAAAAAAATTACAACATCACTGGGAATAGAATTTTAGCTGCCTGCTAGTTGTAACTCATAGCTGCACACCTGGAAGACTCTGGGGCCCTTGTATAACTGCTTTGGGTTACTTAGTTAGCAGCTTTATTTCTCTTCATAAGGCTTCAATGCAGCCATTAAGCATCATTTTCTTCTGAGACCATTCTGGTCTTTAGCTTCCCCTGGCACTTCATAAGTAATTATACTTAACTAGGCCTATGACTGTTTTCTCTGCTGAATCTCTTGAAACCATTCATCAGAAGTAAAATTACAGCACAAGCTATAATTTTTGTATATAAAGCCATTATGAATTGTAAAGGCAAAACACTACTTTTGCATGGAGACAATGTGTTTTTCTGATAATTTGATCAGCACTATGAAAGATGGGTCATGGATCACATTACTGAAAGGATTTTAATTGAATGAATTGAAAATCTGCTCTGTGGTGCGTCATCATTCTTAGTTCTGAAAGATTACTTGTATTTAGGGGGATAATATCTGGTATAACAGCTGAAAGTTGAGAGAAGCAATTCATTAGGAAGTTCTCTTTCATTCCCTTGAAATTTGCTTGAGTGCTCTATCTCTTTTGGATTGTGTTCTTAGGTAACACAGTCATGTCTCAAGATACGGCTCTGGAGTGCTTGTAGAGATGGCACAGTATTGCTCTGGGATCTACTTATTACTAATATGAACATTAGTAAGTTAGCAAAGAATTAAAGGGACTTTTTAGAAAATCTGTTTTGTTGACAGAATTTAGTTGGCATGTATCTTAAACATAAATTTATATGGTAAGTCAAGAAGGAGGGAAGCAGTAATCAGGCATCTTAGAAACATAAGAACAAGAATATGAACAATAACAAGTAGTAGCAGTTAGTTACTTGGGCCCTGCACTAAGTGTTTCATATATATTATCATATTAAATCCTAAAAACTAACTTCTGAAAAAAGTGAGCTACCTCATTTTACAGATGATAAAATTAAGACTTAGAAGGGTCAAGTAATTTGTCCAGGGCCCTAGCAGCTTTGGGACTCATTACCAAGACCTTTGTTACTATACAGACTTTGATTTTAACTATTCAACAGTGTTCCTACCTAATTCAAACTATCAGGCATTCTCTTACAACAGGGTAACTCTGAAGCAATGAATAAAAAGGTGGAGGATGATAACAGGAGTAGAGGATTTTGAAAAAGGAATAACGAATGAAAGAAATTGTTCATGTTTCCAGAACAAGAAATAAAAAAATGGTTAATAGATTACAGTTTAGTACCCCATATTAATATTTCCTTTCCATGAATGTTCATTGCATAGCTATCTAGTTACTACTAGGACCAGAATCCATTTTTAAGTAGCTGTGGCCTTGAGTAAGAGTCTAAGGCATTGTCAGAGACTGGTGTGGCTCATAAGGTCTTAGGAAATTTTACTACGTCAGAAATGTCATCATGAGGGCAAGGGACTAAGCATCTAATGCCTAATTCTAAAATGACCTTATGAATAAAGCTTATTTACAGGGGAGGGTCACTGAGAAAACCAGACTGCGCATCTACCAAGCCTGCGTACTCAGCACTCTCCTCTATGGCAGCGAGACGTGGACCACCTACGCAAGGCACGAAAGGAAACTCAACAGCTTCCACATGAGGTGCCTGCGACGCGTCCTGCATGTCGCCTGGCAGGATAAGGTCCCCAACACCGAGGTGCTGAAGCGAGCCAATATGAGCAGTTTGCATGCAGTTCTTAGCGAGAGACGCCTCAGGTGGCTCGGCCATGTCAAAAGAATGGATGCAGGCCGTATCCCCAAAGACCTCCTCTACGGCGAGCTAGCAGAAGGCAAGAGGATGACAGGGCGCCCAAAACTGCAGTTCAAAGACATCTGCAAAAAGGACATGACACAATGCTCCATCAATCTCAACACATGGGAAATTCAAGCAGACGACCGCCTAGCCTGGAGGCTCGCGGTCAGGCAAGGTACGTCACGTGCAGAGGCTGCGCGCTACGAGGAGGCGGTCCAGAAAAGATCGAGGCGGAAGCAGCGTCAACAGCAGCAACAACGGCCATCTGCCTTCACCTGTACCAAGTGCGGCAGGGATTGTCACTCCCGAATCGGACTGCACAGCCATTCTCGGCGGTGCAGATAGACTCTCAGGAAGCTACGCCATCGTCTCTCGAGACGGACGGCTGCCGACGACGACGACGACGACGACGACAGGGGAGGGAAAGAGATCCTCTTCCTGGACAACCCTATCCCCCTTCTACTTTCAGTTCTCCCTACTTACCAACACAACCAGGGTTATTATGAAAAAGAAGCTAGCCTGTTACTACAGAACCTTTGCCTGTAACTTGAAGATGTTTGCTTGGCAGGTTTCTGTTTTTATTCTCATGAGCTTATAATCACCTTGTGATAACCCAGTCAAACATACTAAGATGAGCCCTTTTTTCATTCCAGTTTCCAAAATGAGACAAATTCTCAAAATTGCATAGATCTTATCAGCTATGTGTCAAGCCTTTGAACTGTTTATTATCTCTATTTTTCTTAAGTTCTTTGTTTTGTGAAATTTTTTTTCTTTTTCATAGCACATGGTATTTGAGAGGTGCAGTGGTTGTTAGATTAATGGCCCATAGCTGGAGTGGGTTAAGAAGCAGGGGTAGAGTTTGGTACTAATGGAATTAAGGGGTCTGACCAGATTACGTCATAGACTACAGAGACTGTTTTGCCCATTCCTGTATACCCAGAGCCTATGCCTGGTGCATAGTAGCTCAGCAAGAATTTGAAATAAGTTATTAGTGAATTAGTGTTTCCATGTAAATTTTTCTCCTTCATATCCATGTTGTAATTGTTTCACATTTATATGTTGAAGGCAAATTCTTCATGTTGTTTAAACGAAACTCTGTTGAATATCGGCAGCCCCGAACCTTTCGACACCAGGGACCAGTTTCATTTTTTCCATGGCCTGGTGGGGGGAGGTTGGTTTTGGGATGATTCAAGCACATTACATTCAAGCTTACCTCCTGCTGTGGGGCCTGTTTCCTAACAGGTCCAGACCTTTACTGGTGTGACCAGAGGTTGGAGACCCCTGGAATAGGTAACAAATCAACCTTGTTGTGTCCTAAGTTCCTGGGAAGGCTTCAGGTTTATGAAGATTTTGTTCTTGGAGGGGAGGGGATATCTTCAGGGCCAAAAATCTTTGTATTCTTCTACTCACTTTTGTTGACCAATTTTCTTACTGAAAAAGAAGTTCCTGTAATACTGAAATGAGGATCGATGTCCCCTCCTTCTCTATGTGACAGCTGGGAACCCAATTCCTTACCACATTGACAGTTGCCTGAGACTCATACAAATAGGTTATGCTTCTACCACCTCCTGAAATATGAGTTGTATTTCCAAATCTACAAATTTCCAATGTTGCCATAGAATAAAAATTGTTTAAATACGCAGTCCTGACTGCTGATGAAATTCATATTTCGTGGCACTTTTTTCCCTGGAAGCTAAATACTATAGTGTGTGTGTGAGAAGCCAAAAGAAGTATAATAACATCTATAAAGGGAGTATTTTGTACCTTGAAATGTGATTTTTTAGTGCTAGTGTCCTATGTGAATTTGTTTTTATTATTGAATTTCATGCTCTTCTTATATTCATTCATAGCATGGCAGAACTAAAGACAAAATATTGCCTTCTTTTTGTATGGCATAAAATAAATAGCTTTTGGTACTAAATCCTCAAGAATGAAATAGGAAAATAAAGGTTTTAAAGGCTTTGAACCACATAAAATTAAGGCATGTGGAGGGGAACCTCAGTTACTATATCTAATAAAATTCAGTTATATTTTCCCCTCAATTCATTGTACTTCAACCTTTTATCATTATGTCTTTTCATTTATAACATCTATAACACTGGGGGACACAATTGTCGTTGAGTTAGATCTGACACTTATTTTTGACTAACTTTTGGCATCTGAATCCAAAATGAGCACAGTTTTTCTCTATCACATAAACTTTTTAAGGTATAGGATACCCTCCCTTTGTCCCCCAAATCATGCAAAATATACATACAAAGCAAAATAAAGAAAAAATTATCTGAACATACTGTTTAGAGTTATTTTATTCATATTAAGGCTACATATTGTTACTGTAAGTCAAATTGTGTACAAGTAGTAAAGGTCTGCTACCAAACATGCATATGAAGGTATTTTATCTTTTCAAACAACAGGCTAGGAAATGCCAACATGAGATACTTGAAATAGTCTCCTTCAGTTGGCAAAGCTTTAACAGATTGCTTCATGAGACCCAGTTTTATGTGCAGAGGTGGGACTATAATGTTCTTTCTGTCAACAAGTGGCTCATGTAGAATATTTGGATCACCAGGTTTGAGGTCAGATCTTGGAGGCCAGTTCGACTCCACCCAATGCTTCTCATGAGCTCTGCTGTCCCACATACACAGAAAACAGGGATCCTTAGTGTATCCACGTTGCTGACCAAGAAGGAAGCAGACCATTTGAAGGTCAACACAGATGATCCAATTGTGCTTGTGATATTGCAACAGATCAATGACTCTCTTTATATCTTCATATTCTTCATGAAAACAAACTGAATGACCAATTGGGACTGCATCAAATAAATTGCCATTGTGGAGGAGGACGCACTTCAAGCTCCGCTTTGAGCTATTGATGAACAGTCACCATTCAGTTGCATTCTAGATTGGAATTCCCAATTCCTCCATTAAACCATGTGTGTTATGGCAAAACCACCATCACTTCGAAAGTACTGCAGAAATGCACTTTCTCTTGATCAAAAGTAGGATACCTTCGCTCCTTTTTCAAGCAAGTTTTTCTCATGCAGTCTTGATGCTAGGTTTCTGAAGCCTTTTTGGGTAGTCCCAAATCTTGTGCCAAATCATTCAACTCATGCTGATCAAATCCCTTACGAACTGAGTCATATTCAATTTCAAAATCCGTATCGTTGCTGTCACTTAGTTCTTCACCATACTTCTGTTTTTCAAAAGAGGGTATTTCAATGAAAACTGGCACTGGGATTTCAGCTGAATGAGGCACCAGGCATATAGCTGGTGGTAGAGTAGGATACTCTATTTTACATTTATTTTTCTTGTTATATCCTGACGTTTTCACTATACAAAACTAACAGTCACTTGAATGATTTCTGGGCTCTCGCCAAACCATAGGTATACCAAATGGCAATTGATCATGTGTTCCCTTTGACCACATCCATCAACTCTCAACACATTGCTTGCGCACCTTGTGAGGGGCCCGAGACTTATCTTGATCACCAAGTTTTTCTTTAAAATATGCAAAATAGGCTTGCCTGACAAATGTGCTGATGTTTGTCCTTTGATTGGGAATGGTGAAACTGCCACAGATAGAACAAAATGAATCAGGGTTGTTTAGGCACTTATGATGAGAAATAGAAGAGGCAGACATGATCTGAAGGAAAGGAAATAAGTATGTATGTAAATAAAAAAATAAATTCTGCTAACTCCTTGTATACAGACAAGAACTCAGACTACACTTCGGAATACGATTCACTATATAGAGCGGCACACAACCTCTCACCACACTGCCTCATGTGTAACTGAATAGCCTAGACAAGTATGAACCTGCCACTGGTCTCCAAGGTCATCCCCCACCCTCCCCACTTGAGTGAGGTTTGCTCTCAGCCAATAGGAGAGCACTAGTGCTTCTCTAGATCCAGGCTTTGTCCAGCCTAGAGTGGTAGCGTTAAGACAAGCTGCAGAGAATAACTTGACATGATAGAAGAAAACTAACTGCAGTTTTGAAATCAGCATGCCTTTCAAATCTAAAACAGCTGAAGAATCGAACTGAACACGAATTATGTTAAAAATTGTTCCCCTGTGTAATTTACATACTTATTTTTTTAATAATTTTTTCCTGCCTTAATGAAGGGGAAGAAAATCATACTTACCTGTATCTTTTTTCCAAATTATGGATTAGCATAATTCTACTTTCTGTTCTCTGTTTAAAGACTGATTTATACTCTTGCCTCTTTTTAGATAAAGTGCTAACATGGCTTTTCAAGATAATAATGAAAAGTTTTCTAATTTTCCTTTTGTTTCACCCAGTATTGAAAGTTTATTCTTTTTCTTTTTTTAAGATTTTATTGATTTATTTTCAGAGAGAGGGGAAGGGAGGGAGAAAGAGAGGGAGAGAAACACCAATGTGTGGTTGCCTCTCACAGGCTCCCAACTGGGGACCTGGCTTGCAACCCAGGCATGTGCCCTGACTGGGAATCAAACCAGTGATTCTTTGGTTTACAGGCTGGCACTCAATCCACTGAGCCGCACCAGCCAGGGTGAAAGTTTATTCTTATTGCTCTTTAATTTCGTGTACAAGTCACGTTCACTTCACATTGTAAAGGTTTTGGATGTCTCTCATCCGTCTGCGACTTGTGGCAGAAATCTTAAAAGGAAAGAATTATGCCATTTGCATGCATATGTCAATTCTGATAGCCAATTGAAATTTGAAATTTAAAATATCCTTCACTGACTATAATATTGTAATTAATACTGGAGTTCAATAGTAGTGGAAAATTATCAATGTAATTTTTTTTTGTGCTGTGATTAAATTGGCTAGATGAAAAGTCTCAGAATACAGGTTATGTTTACTTATATAGAAATAGAAATGGTTTTTCTCAACATATGAGGTTATTCTTTGGAACATTGAAATGCTATTTTCAAATATTCTGTTGTATTGGGAGAAGGCCAGCTACTGGATAATTATAACAAAAATCTCTGTGAGTGTTAAATGTAGTTAATTATCTGTTAGGGTGGGCAAAAATTAATTAAATAATTGTCCACAAAATGCTAGCAGAAAAAAAAAATGCTGTTAGGATGAGAAGACCATTATGGTAGCAGATAATTATTAATAATGAAAGGAAATGGCAACATTTATATAAAACATTAGTAAGATGAAATCACTATGCATCTACAAAGCTAAACAGATTTTCTAATGGAGGAGTAAGGGGTACAGATGTGTGCTGGAGATGAGGGAGTTGAGGACATTGACTCCATAGACCAGACCCAGCTTTAGTCTCAGGTTCATCACTTGCTGGCTTTGTGACAACAGACAAATTACTTAATCACTTTGCTCTTCAATTTTTCATCTATAAAGTGGGAATAATAATACTTCAGAGTTTTGTTAGTAGATTTAAAAATGTATGTAAAATGCCTAGCATATTGCTGATACTTCATAATTCAGACCTATTACTGTAAGAAATAGTAATAATGTGCTAATGGACAGATACATTCCTATAAAAGTATAATTTTATTACTTTCTAGTTATTTGATGTTTTTTATTGCTAGAGTTTTAAAATTAGTTTAATCAGCAAAACACTTGAAAGTCACTATGATCTTTGTAGAATAACGTAAGATACTACTCTGCTTAATTTTACCTTCCAAATCATGGAAACTAGAACTAAATTGTGTTTCTGTGAAAGAGAGAAGAGAGATAAAATTACAAATACATGCATCCACGCTGTCTCTCAAACTAAGCACAATTATGATCAATTGTTTTTTTAAGTTCTTTTCTTTAATATTTTGCTGCTTTCATTTATTTTGTAGTCTGCTAATGTTCTTAGAAAATTAGTAATTAGTAACTTTTATGGAAAATTTGGTGCAGATGTTTAGAAACTGCCATCCGTTATATTTATTCCCTTCCCACTAATTGAGGAAACATTAAGATTATTTTACTTTAGTGGCAGAACTCTCAAAAACTCTTCAGAGAACTAGTTCAGGGATAGAGTGTAATAATAAATATTGCATCAGTTGGCTGCTTGTTAAAATAATACCGGGTCTTATTTTCTTTTGTTATTAAAGTCACACCTGTTAAAAGTCTTTAAACCCTGACATTTCAATTTTTATTAGAATGCATTGGGAAAACGCACTAGACTTGGCATATGGAGACCCAGGTTTAAGATCAGCCTCTGTCACTTACTGAACTTTTTGACAATGAACTAGTCAAGTTCTGGGTTTTTGTTTCTTTAGCTTCCCTTTTCCTCTGACTTTTGTCCTGCCACTTTCAAGTGTCTTTAGAACGTTGCACGTTGTTTAAGTTTTATCTGCCCTTTTAGTTGTATGTTTTATTTGGAAGTAAAAGTAACACCTATTTTCTCCAAAACTGGGGTAGAGAAAAAAATAATCACAGAAAGTCATAATTTAACATTATGCTTTAGGGGTGTTACCATTTGAATTTGAATTTTTGTTAGCTTCACTTAGAATTTAGCTTTTTTACTATGCAGCCTGAAGCTGTAGCAAGTGAATCTCTGAGCTCCCTGAACTCCCTGCCTCTTTGAGACTTTCAACATTTATGTTTTATGTTCTCACTTTGTTATAAAGGAGCCTATAAACCCAGGTAAGGTGGTTAATAGCAACTGCTTGTCCTTTTCAATGCTGTAAGCAACAGAGCAACCTCAGGTCTCTTCAGAGTGTATATTAGAATTGGCTTTTGAATCTGGAGAAAGCCTTGGATATATATACAATACAAAGTATAATGGTAATGATAAAGTATCCAGATTTAGAAAACTTGTTAATTCTCATGTTAATGGATGTTTAATGTAATAGTGAATCATGGTTGCAGTTTCATATTACTTCATGAAAAGAAAATTAAAAATATATATGAATTGTTAGCTATGAACTTTGGATTGAGAATAGCCTTTTTATTATCTTAACACTTTATTCTTGAAGAGGAAAAGAGGTTTTCATTTAAAACAAAATTCATTTCAACTTTAGCTGGATCAATTTGTTCTGAATTTTAATATTGTACATATGTTTTTCTTTAAAAAAAAAAAGTTAGTTCCTGACTTTTATTATCATTGGAAAACTAATGGGGAAATTACAAAACAATTTAATAAAATAATTACTTTATAAGAATGGTTTTATATTGTTTTTTTGTTTGAGAAAATATTGCCACTTTTCTAAGAACCCCGAAGATGAGAATTTCATATCCTTGTAAATTCTATATTTAGACAGAGGAAAAGGGAAATAGTCAAGATTACATGTTTTCCTTCTTTTTATCCTAATAGCCAACATTGATTATGTACCCAGTCATATATCCTTAATTGTGCTAAATACTGATACAGGTTTTGTATAATTCTTATACCAATTTCATGAAATATGTGCTCCTATTATTTTCACATTTAGATGAGAAAATGAGAGTTAGAGAATATAAATAAGTTCAGAATTGCACAGCTAATAAGTGGTAGAAATGGGATTTGATTCCAGGTCTCTTTGACACATAATTAATGATTATTGAATATATATGCCAATCTCATAAATACTTAGTAATGAATGAAAAATGAATGTCAACTATCAGTTGGCTTAAGAAAAAACTGTTATGAATGTGTAGTCTGGAAGTTTGTATGTTGCTGATTCTCCCCCTGTTTTATAGGAGAAAAGACTGAAAGAAAGGGAAGCCAGAAGAGAAGCCAGTAAGAGACATGCAAAGGTAAGGACGGGTTTATATTTTAATGAGAAAGTGTTTGTAATACTGAGTGGAATTTAAATACTCTTCTTTTCAATCTGCCTTTTGAATTTATTTATACTTCATGACATTCAAATTGGATTCTAAGCCTGTGTATGCCTATCATTTACTTTCTCATATTTATTCGTTTTCTCTGTTATGCAGGATGAAAAATGCTTAAGATAATTTGTTTATTGGCCTTTGCCCTACTACTCTGCAACCATTTTTCATTATATATTGTGCCTATTAAATATAGGAGATGGTTAACTCTGTGAGCCAGGCCTGATAGGATTTTAAATTATATCATCTTTTCACTTGATATGCAGTCTATGTGAAATCAACCTGATAATAGATAACTGAAAGCATTGATTGCTTCAGTTCAACTCCTAGAATCTAGGGTAAAGCTCTCTGTGTCTCCCATTTTCACTACATATTCTGTAAACAGTAATTTTCAGCAAGTATATATGTACAGTTTTGCTGAAATATGCATACATACATACAATAGTCCATGTGCAGCAGTAATTTTTATCTGGTGTGTTTGACACTGAGAAAGGTTCAGCTTCTGTATTCTGAGGACATTTAGGAGAAATGATTTCCTAAAACCAAGGCCTGGTAATGTATGTCATGTCTTACGCTGTATCTTTTGTGTTGTGCCTGAATAGCCACGATTTCTTCTTGGCCGTTAGCAAAGATCCAACTCCCTTGAGTAAGCCCCTAATGTTCGTTGTTATTTTTTTCCATGCTAGCCATAGCACTTAGAGAGCCAGTCAGAGATGATAACTCATGTTATAGTTCTGAAGTGGGAAACAATTACTCTGCAGTGCAAGATGGAAAGACTGCTTACATTCAATATTAAATATCACTCTGCCTTCAAAGGTGCCTGAAACAAAGCTACAGTGTGTGCAACCTGACTGCTAAGTCAGATGGTAGATTCTGCATATGCTTTTAAAATGCAGACGGGAGCTGTCATGGCGTGGAAATTAGATTTTAGGGCTGGAGTGGGAAAATTTTAATCTAAGAAGAAAATCTTAAATTTAATGAAAGCATTTGATATTTATGAATGAATATGGCATGTTCCTATAAAAACATACCCATTTATTTCACTAAGAAGCTCTCATTTCTGCATGTAAAATTACAAAATGAAAGTTATAATCTGGAGCCAAAAGAAAGCCTTGTCATTGTATTTCTTTTTTTTTTTTTTTCAGATTTAATGTGTTCTATTGATTAAAATATTACATTTGTGCCAATTTCCCTTCCCTCTGCTCCCCTCCACCCGGTGGCCCCCCTCCCTCCAGTTGTCCCCCCCTTTTAGATTATGTCCATTAGTTGTGCATACAGTTCCTCCCAACCTCTCTCCGTCTATTCCATTCCCTCCTACCTTGATCCCCAATTCCTATATCATCTCCCTCCCTTTCCCCATTCCCCCTCCCTGTTGACCTCCCCCCAATATGCTTCCCGTACCCACGGTTCCTTTTCCACTCTCGTTGCCTATTTAGTTTGCCTTTGTTTCATCTCCTTAGCTTCTGTTTTTTTAAACCAGTCCCTTTAACATCTCATATAACAGTGGTTTGGATCTAATGAACTCTTTCAGTTTTATTTTGTCCTGGAAACACTTTCTCTGTCCTTCTATTCTGAATGACAATTTCGCTGGATAGAGTATTCGTGGTTGTAGGTTTTGGATTTTCATTACTTTGAATATTTCTTGCCAGTCCCTTCTTGCCTGTAGGGTTTCCCTTGAGAAGTCTGTTGATAGTCTAATTGGGACCCCTTTGTACATAATTCTTTTCTTCTCTCCTGCTGCTTTTAAGATTCTCTCTTTATCTTTAATTTTTGACATTTTGATTATAATGTGTCTTGGAGTGGTTCTCCCTGGGTCCAGTCTCTTGGGAACTCTCCTTGCTTCCTGGACCTGCAAGTCTATTCCCTTCCCCAAGTCTGGGAAGTTCTCCTTTATTATATTTTCACTCAATTTTTCAAGTTCTAGTTCATCTTCCTCACTCTCTGGCAAACCAATGATTCTTATGTTGGGCCTTTTATAGCTGTCCCAGAGGTTTCTGATCCTCTCATTGTTGCTTCCCATTTCCTCTCGCTGCATTGGTTGACTGCTTGTTCCTTCTCCATATTCCAGTTTGTTGAAATGAACTCTGGATTTTTTCTCACCTTCTATCTCGTATGCGGTTTTGTTCCTTTCGTTATGAAATTTTTTCGCTTCTTTCTTATCTTTTTCCTGCTCTTTTGTGAATTCTGTAAGCCACCTGATAACAATGGCCCAGAACTGAGCCTCTGACAGGTTTCTTATCTGTTCATCTGTCAGGTTCTCTATCTGCTGTCTGGTGAGTTGTGTCACCGGTATTTCTATAGTTGTCTGCCTCATTTTGACAGATGCGTTTTGTTTTCTTGGGCCGGCTGTCGGGGGCAGTGCCTGTGTACTCGTAATGACCCAGCGACCGGCGGCGCCGTTTGGCGTCACCAATCAGCGACCGGCGCCTGCCTGTCCGCGACCTATTTCGCAGCCCTGTGGTGCTTTCTTTGGGGGTGGGGGTCCAAGATGGATTCACACAGTTATTCAGCTAGGAGACCGGGATCCGTCCTCCCGTCCCCCTGGGCCTCACTGTTCAAGGCGATGCGGCGGCCGCTCTCCCCAGCTCCGGAGTCGCGCACCGCCAGGGGCTTGCGTAGCCGGGATTCCTCGTCGGGGTCGCGAACCGCCAGGGGCTTGCGCAGCCGGGATTCCTCGCTGCCCGCCGCTCCGGGTGCAACCGCAAACAGCACTGCCCTCTTTAACTCTTACCTGCCCAAATGGCACCGCTGGTTTGTAACTTCATGTGTTGGACTTCCGTGTAGTTTTATTTTCTGGAATTTCTAGTTATCCTTTGTTTTGAAGTAGTTGTATTCCTCTCTAGTTGTAGAGGGAGACCTAGCGTGTCCATCTAAGCCTCCATCTTGGCCGGAAGTCCTTCATTGTATTTCTTTTGTGTGTATTTCATGCATATCTGTGTATTACTAAGTATGTTTTTTTAATACTTGTTGATACTGTATGCTTTATCTTTCATTGTGTTTAAAATGTGAGAAATTACTCTCACCCTTGAGGTTGCCTCTTATGCCTCTTCTTTTATTTTCTCATAAATTGGTGTATGTATTTGGTTTTGATTTTGTGCCAGCTGGGAACTATACAGACCAAAGGTTGTAAAGGCCAGCAGAGTTCACATTTTCCATTGGGGCTGATCTCTAAAGTGAACTCCTCCAGCTAAACCCATCCCTTTACTCTTAACCCCTCCCATATTTGTCATATGTGTTTGTTTTTTGACATTTAAGAAAGGAGGAGGAATTTATTGTCAAGAGGACATCTCATTTCTGTATAACCACCAAGGATTGATTGTACTGGAAATAAATAGAAGATGCTCTGTAGTTGACGTGGCTTTGCTCCTCAGCCAGGTGCTTTCAATAGACAAAGGCTGTATTTTAGTATCACTCTGAATAGTTGATCTGCCTCCATTTCACAGCTTTGTCTGAGTGCTCAGAGGTGGCAGTCCTCTTGTAAGTGATATTAGCAGAGGGATGATTGGATGGGTTGTAGCCAGGGCTCAAACATTCCTGGAGACACCAGAGACTACAGCAGTGACAGATTCAGGCTGACTGATGGAGCCCAAGGAAACCAATCTTTATACATTGCGCTTTTTTCAAATGAAAGTGATGGAGATGCAGGTCCTCATGGCTCTTCAGGTGCCCCTTTGAACAGACCCAGAAGATATCATTTGGAAGTATAATAACGGAGTCGCTCAGAGAACCATTAATAGGCAGTGAGCAGAAGAAAAGAAGTTTATTGAGGGAATTAGCAAGTGGGTAGGAAGCGTGCCATGAATGGCCTGACTCCTGCCTCCTAGGGAAGGAGGGGGCTGTTTTATAGGGGGAAGAAAAAAAGAAACTATTGAATTCAGTCATTTATCTTGCAGCTGTGAGTCTGAGGGCTGATCAAGGCCAAACGGGGCTTGGGTTGACGCACCCCACTGTCATGGGAAACTCCCAGACAGCTGCAAGCAGGTGGGGGGAGGGGGGACGGCGTGGGAACCGATGCTGTCAGGAAGGATTCTGTAAAGTGGTGATGGCCCAAAGTTCTGTGATGTCTAAGAAGAAATATAGAATGTGAATGATCAGGTTTCCTGTTACCTGTGTGTCTGTGCTTTAAATGATGGACATGATAGTTTTTAGAGTAAACTTTGTCCTCTTTTTAATATGTTTAAACATAATCGTGTAATTTGAGGCTGTGCCTTCTGAGACCCTTTGGTCAGCTTCAGTCTGGAATATCCTTCAGTCACTGAACCTGTAAGATTTCCAGATGGTGCTTTAGTGGTAGAAAGAAAGTGGTATTTGTAGACATTCTATGCCAAGAAATTGTGGTCTTACCTAATTTTAGCTGTTCTAAGAAATCAGTGCATAGAAACTGAAAGTGTGAGAAAGGGACTCACATGACTGTCTTTCTGCCCTATTTGTGCTTCTGTCAGCAAATACATTTATTTATTAAGAAAAACATAGAGGATGCAGAACTTTTTTAATTGGAATAAAGTGTTTGAATAGAAATTAATGGAATTGTCTTTATTTCCAAGAGAAGAGATAATGGTGAGTTTTCAATTTTTCAAATGATGGTTGGTGGTTATCTCTTCCCTGACATAGAAAATATTCCTAAGAAAATTGCTTTAAAGCCTGAGTGCAATAAAATAAAATTGGAATGGACCTCTCTGGAATCAGTTACAACTTTTTGTTAAAAGATAAATCTAAGATCTGCCTAGAATAGGTTATATAAAAGTTATATCTAAGATCTGCCTAGAATATGTTACATGCAGTATCAGGAGTAGGAGAGAAACATGCAGTTGAAACTTTTAAGGTTTTCTGGACTCCCAATATTTAGTGATTTGGGAGATAGAGGTTTTTGGCTATCAAGACAGTAGTAGGGAAATATTTGAAATGCACAATGGACTTTTACTTTTCTTGACAGGATGTTGTATATACATATAACTTAGAAATTTTAAATTGAGATATGAAAAAATAGTTGCAGCAGTGATCAATAGACCACATTGCTTTTTTGAGTTTAGGGAGGTTGTATAATCCTGGAAATATAGCTTCTTCTCATTATCCAGCTAGATATCCTCATGTTACTTTGATGGTCACAAGTGTTTGTACCAGTCTGTGGGATTTTGCAGAAATGTGAAGAAAGTAACAACAGTGCTGAAACTTGAGGAAATAGATCCCCAGAAATATCTCAGTGCTATGCTGCTTTTGAAAAGAAAGAATTTATTTTTAAAATGTATGGGGTTGATGAAACTGAACTCTGAAGATGGAGGAGCAAAGAGTAGGAAACAGCACTTAAACACTCGAAAACTAAGCATTGCTTTGAACATATTCCAGATGATGCTTATGATTCTTACTTTTAGGTGTGGGAATTTGATATTAAAATAACTAAGATTATGTCATACATTTTCAGGTTGAAGTTTAATGGTTGTACATTTTAACTTTATTTTTTGCCTGGTTTTTATTGCATTTTTATTTTGCTGACCCTGGGGCACTTTATTTACTAACAGATAGTTTTAGGAGACAGTGCTTTGGCTACCTAAGGTGGTCTCAGTTCTTTCAGGGTTGGAGATCCAAAGAAACAGAAATTGTATAATTTTAGGACATGAGTAGGCTTGAGAGAGATGACCTGGAGTGCTTTTCTAATGTAGCAGTCTATAATGTCTTTTCTCTGGCTGCCAGTAGTTTCATAAAGCAAAGCTAAATTTATAAATTTTGATAGAAACTTCTTTCCATTTTTTTGGCTCTGGATTGTCCTTTCATTTATAAAATAATGATTTTTAAAATAATCATTTCTTGATAAAGTAAAAACTCAATCCTTCCAAATCTTTTTTGAATTTTTTCTGGTCCATGAAATTTAAGATCTGTAGGGCTTTTACTGATCTACTCCAGTAACTTTAAATAGTACTTTGAGTGGCTTAGGGGTTCAGCGGAGGTATTTGCGGCACAACCCCCAGGAGACAAGAGGGTTATTTGGGCAGGACTCTATGCTTCCATTTTGTTATTAATCGGAAAAACTTTATTATTATTTTTTTTTTATGTATACTGAGCTTCCAGGGACACTTCTATTTGAAATGATAGTTCTACTTAAATACAAAAATACAAAAATACATGCTTAATATTTTCAGAGTACCCAAATGAGTGAATGCCAAAAGCAAGTAAATGACTTATCCATTGCCCCTGGCTTCTGATGGCACAATTGATATGTGTACTGGGCCTACGTGAATTCTTATTCCCAGTTATTGTTATTGCCCAGTGCCTTTTCTGTATATAACCTTTTACCTTTTTTTTCTTAAAAAATCAAACCTGATCTATGGTACATGGGCTAACAACTATTCATAGAAAATTACTAATAGGAAATACATTGAGTAAGGAGAGAACTCTGAACAGGGAATAGAAGCAGGCTTGGGTCTACATTGCTGGGTCACCCTGAACATGTCATTTCTGTTTCTGAGCTTCGAAGGGTATATATGGCATCGTCATTTTTAATCGTGTTTATATTTTGGCCCCACACAATCTTGATCTGAACTATGTAACAAAAAAGTAGGAGTTGTACTCAGTGCAATTCCCAGTACAGGTTCTCAGCCTTTTTGAACATTTGTTGATAACTGCTATTTTTTCTTCATATCTTACTGTCAGCTAACCTGCTAAAGGATTCTCTCTCATTATAAAGCTACAGATATACATTGATAAATGTTATAACGGTCATTTCTAACTTTTCTAGATCTTAAGACTTTGCATGTATTCCTTATTGGCAGTGCTTTATGACTAACACCAAATTAAGATTTTTCTTCAATTTGGGAGGAAATTTCCCTCATTTCATGTGTCTCCTTTTAACTCCCCTGGCTTTTTTCTTTTCTTGTTCTCTTCCTTCCTTCCTTCCTTCCTTCCCTCTGTTCTTCCTTCTGTCTTTCCTTCCTTTTCTTTTTTCTTGCTTTCTTGCTTTCTTTCAGCATTTCATAGTATTGAAATGTTACCACTCTCTTTCTTTGTTCATAATATGGTTAGGATTACAAGGGCTCTACAAAATCTGTTAATTTTAAACCAAACATCTTTTGGTAAAATTAAAAACAAGATAATGGGAACATAAACTTGTTTATAGTCACAATTCCCAGGAAAACAAAGGTGCTCCCTAAAAGTAAATTGTTTTCTCTTTTGAAGGACTGAACTCTTCCAGGACACCATTTGCTGCTCCGATACACTTACTTAGTGGTGCTCTAAATGAGTCATTCAGTTTCTTTAAGCAAACTGCTCAAATAATACCTTGTTTTAGTACTAAAATAAGACCCATTATGCTATGCTTGTGCTTTTTAAATAAACAGTGCTGAGTCTTTTAGATTATGTGCTTTTTTTCTCTTTAATATCTAAGTTAGCAGTGAAAACCCAAGGAGATTTAGCTTTTATTGTGATTCTAGTGTTGGTTTGGTTTGCTTGAGGATTAATGTAATGCTTTCTTTCTTTCTTTCTCTCCTCCCCCCTCACCCCCTTTATAATGAAGAAGGGGATTACAAATTTGAACTTTTAACTATCTTGTATTGTTTAAGAGCTTCTTCCAGGGTTCTCTTGTCAGGGAATTGTCTTTCTCTAGTCATGAAGAAGGGATAGCTCTATTCATGGTATCATCTGCATACGAGTACATGCTGTTCTTTTGAAACTCAGCTTATTTAGTTCTCCTTTTAATAATTTTTTGACCCTCTCAGACATAGTAGACTCCTGCTTTATAACTCCTATTTCAGTATCCTGTATAAAGCATCTGAGAGTTTATAGCACTTATTTGAATAATGTGTCTTTCCATCTCAGCTCTGTCTTTTTCTTTGTATCCCTGTCATAGTTCTTGTTTCATAATAAGCACTTAATAAATAAATATTTGAATGAATGAATGGGTGAATGAATGGCTTTAAGAGATACAGAACACAGACTTAAAATTTTTTAGTATTTTTTACTGGGTAGAATATACGTAGCATAAAATTTAGTGTTCTAACCATCTTTAAGTGTACCATTTGGCATTAATTACAATCACACTGTTGTGCAACCACTACTACTATCTGGCTCTAGAACCTTCTCATTATCCTGAACTGAAAATCCATGCTCATTAAACAGTAGTAACTCTATTCCCACTTCCCAGGGAGTACGTACTTAAAGAGAACGCTTATATTCCAAATAATTTTTAGCATATGAGGAAATGAAGACCCTTGATGAATAGATGATTCTTCCAAGGTCTTACAGTTAAATAAGAGCAAAACTGGGCTAGATCTCAAATCTGTCGGTGGTTTTTATTCTACCTTAACTCCTTCATATTAACTATGGAAAATACCAAAGAGCACTGAATGTAGTTTAGTTTTTTAGATTTAGAGTTTATTAGGTATGTCCGGAAAGAGTCCAGCCATTGTTAATGTAACAATGGTTTCACAACATTGATGTAACCTGGCAGCCAAGGAGAGTGGACAGGAATGTACATACATGAGCAATGATGACTTCACTGTACTAGTCAGTGGGGACGGTAGACACTGTTGAGTGAGCTTGTGTACTGTGTGGCCGTCACATTCAAATTGACTGAGCGATTAGAGAAACAAATCTGCATCAGATTTTATGTTACGCTTGAACATTCCTCTGTGGAAACTCTGGGGATGATTCAGAAGGCCACAGCTATGGGCGACTGATGATTGGCAGCTTCATCACAACACGTCCGCTCATACATCACATCTCATGCACAGTTTTCTGGTGAAATATCAAATCATCCAGGTGACTCAGCACCTCTACAGCTCAGATTTGGCGCCCTGTGACTTCTGGCTCTTCCCAAAACTAAGATCAACTTTGAAAGGGAAGAGATTTCAGATTGTCAATGATATTCAGGAAGATAATACTGGGCAGCTGGTGGTGATTGGGAGAAGGTACCTGCTTTGAAGGAGACTGAGCACCATTGTCCTATGTACATTGTTTCTTGTATCTTGTATCTTCTTCAGTAAATGTTTTTATTTTTCGTATTACATGGCTGGATACCTTCTGGACAGACCTTGTATTTTTTCAAGGTGTCATAATTTATTAATACTACTCTCAGTCTCACCACTTATTAAAGACTGTAACCCAAGTAATATTGAAAGTTTCAATAACATCAAGGTTAAATTTACCAAAAGATTTTGTAAAGAGTTTTTTTTGTTTGTGTTTTTTTTTTTTTGTCTGTCTGTCTCTAATATGAGTTGTACTAGCAGCATCAGTTTGGAATATGATTTCCATGGCCAGTGTAAAACATTGTAGTGATTAGTAGCTGCTATCATTCACTGACTGCATACTGTGTTGCAAATATTGTGATTAAAGACTTTGCCTTCATTATTGCTTTAATCTTCACAAACAGCGCTGTTTTTTGTTTTGTTTTGTTTTTTTAGATGAGGTAATTTGGGTTAGGAAATATAAGTAACGTCCCCAATATCACATGGCTAAAATATGGCACAGCCCAGCCCTGAATCTACTTTACAGAACTCTAAAGCCTGTAACGTAACACTTATGGAATAGGCTTTACTGTCACTGCATTTCCAATGCAGTTAAAAGTATTATCATTTGAGAATCTTAAAAGCTAAAACAGAAATTGCAAGTAAACAATTATTTCTCATGAAATTACTCTCCTTATCTACAATTAATTCTATTTTATAGTAGGTAACATTAAGAAACAGAAAAGTAAGTTGCAGAACCACTGGTAAATACAAAGTATTGTTAATTTCCTCTTGGTTTCTATAAAACCTCATCATAATCCCAGTACTCAATTTTTAAGTATATTTTATTGATCATGCTGTTACAGTTGTCCCAATTTCTTTCCCTTTCCTCCCCTCTACCCATTTACCCCCCTACCCTCCAGGAATTCCACCCCACTTAGTTCATGTCCATGGGTCATGTATATAACTTCTTTGGCTTCACCATTTGCTGTACTGTTCTTAACATCCGCCAGTCTATTTTGAGCCTACTAACTATGCTTCTTAATCCCTGCACCATTTCCTTTTTCCTCCCCCTTTACCCTCCCAGCTGATACCCCTCTACTGATCCCTACACTTATGTTTCTGTTCCTCTTTGGTTTTGTTTTTATTTTTTAGATTCTGTTGTTGATATCTGTGAGTTTGTTGTCATTTTTATGTTCATAGATTTTTTTTTTATAATTTATTTGTTTATTTATTTATTTGTTTTTTAGAGAGAGAGGAAAGGAGAAAGAAAGGGAGAGAAACATCACTGTGTGGTTGCCTCTCACTCGCACCCTCAACTGAGGACCTGACATGCAACCTAGTTGTGTGCCCTGACTGGGAATCGAACCAGCGACACTTGGTTCACAGGCCGACGCTCAATCCACTGAGTCACACCAGCCAGGGTTAATATTCATAGTTTTGATCTTCTTTTTCTTAAATAAGTCCCTTTAACATTTCATATAATAATGGCTTGGTGATGATGAACTCCTTCAGCTTTACCTTGTCTGGGAAGCGCTTCATCTGCCCTTCCATTCTAAATGATAGCTTTGCTGGATAGAGTAATCTTGGTTGCAGGTCCTTGCTTTTCATCACATTGAATACTGCTTGTCAGTCCTTTCTTGCCTGCAAAGTTTCTTTTGAGAAATCAGCTGATAGTCTTATAGGCACCCCTTTGTAGGTAACTCTCTTCTCTTGCTGCTTTTAAGATTCTATCTTTATCTTTAACCTTTGGCATTTTAATTATGATGTGTCTTGGTGTGGTTCTCTTTGGGTCTAGCTTTTTTCGGACTCTCTGTGCTTCCTGGACCTGTATGTCTATTTCCTTCACCAAATTAGAGACGTTTTCTTTCATTATTTTTTCAACTAGGTTTTCAATTTCATGCCTTTCCTCTTTTCCTTCTGGCACCCCTGTGAATCAGATGTTGGCACCTTTAAAGTTGACCCAGAAATTCCTAAGCCTCTCCTCGTTTTTTTCAATTCTTGTTTCCTCCTTCTGTACTGATTGTTTCTTTCTTCCTTATGTTCCAAATCATTGATTTAAACCCTGGTTTCCTTCCCTTCACTATTGGTGTCATTTGTATTTTCCTTAGTTTCACTTAGCAGTGCTTTCATCTCTTCCCTATCATACTTAATATTAACTCTCAAGTCTGTGAGCATCTTATCACCAGTGTTTTGAACTGTTCATCTGTTAGGTTGCCTATCTCCTCGTTGCTCAGTTCTCCCACTGGAAACTTGATTGGCTCCCTCCTTTCGGCCACACTTCTTTGTTTCCTCCCCTCGACACCCTTTTGTGTTTGCCTCTGTGTCTTGGGTAGAGCTGTCGCACCTGTTACATTGTAAGAGACAGAGCCTTAGGTATTTATCAGTGTGAGGGTGACCTGTTTCACCACGTTGTGGCACTGTATGTGGGGAAGTGGTCTGAGAGGGAACCATGCCACCTGTTCAGCATTTGCCCCTTTTCCGCTAAACAAAGGGAATCTGCTGAGAGACCAGAAATTTCTTCCTCCGCCCCAACCCCCACTGGTTTGCACAGTCAGAAGCAATGTGGCTTTATTTTCCCCCAGTGCTAGAACTGTGAACTGCCTAGTCTGGTGTGGGGCTGAGATAGTTCCTCAGGTTTCCTTCCTGACTTTTTAAATTGTGACTGCACTTTCCACTGGCTAGCGCCAGCCACTGTGCCACCACTGCCTCTGCTGCTGCCAGTGCTGCTGGTGCTGTCTGCACTGCCCCCCGTGTCATCGCCCCAGTGCCGCTGGTGCCACCGCGGGTGCACCACACTGCATTGTCTCTGCTCTGGCTCCACTCCTCCTACCTGTCTGGATGAGTATTTCTTTATTTCTTTGTTGAACTTCCCTTAAGTTTGAGTTTCTGGAACTTCTGATTGTTTTTTATAGTTTTGAGGAAGATGTATTTCTTCTTAGTTGAGTAGGGAGGTGCAGCGTGTCTTCCTACGCCTCCATCTTGGGCAGAAATCAATTTTTTTTTTAATGAGTGAAATATTATGAAACAATTTATCATTTCCAGTCTGTGAAGATCAGTTAAGCATACTATATTCTCCTATACTTTTTTACTTTTACATGAACTTTCCCTAATGCCTAAGATGTCTGCTCCATTGCTTCTTCCTCCTGTTTCTTCTTGAAGCCTTTCCTGCCTCCAGGCATAAATAGATTTTTTTTTTCATTCTGTTCCACTCTACTTTTTTTACGTTATTTTGCCATGATACTTAATGATTACTTCTTTCATTGTTAAACTCCTTGTGAGCAGCAACTGAGATTTTTCATGACTTGCACAATAGTAAATGCCCATAAATATTTAGTGAACGAGTCAATGAAATACAGGTATATTCATTCTTAAAATTAATATTTACATGCCAATGCTATACCAACTACAGTCTTCTTGAAAACCAGTAATTGGGCCCATAGAATACAGCAGAGTTGCCTCCAGTGCATTTAAATTTCTGCCTAACTGTGGGTGTACTCACGAACACATCCAGTGCTCACCAGAGTTGTTGCTCCTCTCCAACCCCACCTTATTTGTTCATCACAATTTCAAACAAATTCACTAACTTATATCCAGGTTATATATCTTTGATGTTAAGACAGAATGTATTAAACTCTGTAAGCAGTCAGAATCCTTTTAGGATACTTGCGCCATACCCTATTTGCTAAGAATTTAATGAATTAACTTAAAGGTGGAAATGTACTAATATGTACATATGGTTTTCCCTTTCTTCCCTCCTTTTGTCTAACTTAGCAGTCCTCAAACTTTATTGTAGGTGATTATATAAAACTATGTGGGTTGTACTTTATGGGTGATAGAAGAGTTAATCTAGAAGGTTCATCATGTTGGTTTATACCTTGCTTGCTGACTTTGGAACATAACCCCCATAGAAGTAGTGACTTCACTCTATCATTTAGTACCTTGCTCATAAATGTTCGTTCATTAACCAAAATAGAGGATTCTGTTAGTTCTATGTTGGCAGTGTCATGATGCATATTGTATTTGATGGCACTGAATATTTGTTACTTGAATAATTGCAGCCTATTCAAATGTGGTTAGACCATGAGAGAGCTAGCACTGAGATGCAGATTCGTCTCTACCTTCTGACTTGTGACTGCTGCGAGCTGCAGTGGGTGTTAAGGGTCATCCTAAACTTGTCCTGTGCAAGCCACTAATCCTGAGAACAAGAAGAAATTTTTCAGAGAACAAGTCAGACTTATTGCTTTTAAACTTGCAATGCAATACCAGATTAATTTGAGACAGAACTTGAATGACACTTTGAGGATTTGTTTTTTCTTATATTTCATAAAGAATGTTGTTTCTTTTATAAAACTTGCAAAATAAGATGTTCTAGTCACATAAAATTAGGGAGGAAAAGACCCAAAACACATTTGAGCAAGGTGCCAAAAAAGTGTTCATGTGCTTATGTTCACTCATATTATATGCATATTCCCTTAGTTTATATTGTAGACAATAATTATGTTATTAAATGTTCTATGTCCTGATGGACTCTGTTCAGTTGGGTGATCATTTAGGTCCATATCAATACATTAGGATGAGTTCAGATTGTACTAAGAAATAAAAACCAATTTCTGTAATGCCCTTTATAGTCATCGTGGTTTATTCTGCTTGTCCCAAATTAGAGATAATTTGACATTTTTATGCTTAAGTTGATGATTTGTAGACAGATCTCTAATAGAACAAATTAACTTTATTTGGATCATTGTGGTCAGTTGATCATTATATGGTTGAGTGTATGTATTCTAATGGATAACACATACTCGACTTTGTAGAAACTATATGAGCATGTGTACGTGTGTGTGATCATCATGATTGAGAAGATTGATGTTTAAAGTCATTGATCCATATTTTTATACATATTACCATTCATTAACGGTCTGCATGATGAGATAACTTCGTTTGGCTGTTAATAAAGCTGTTGTTGGCTGTTGGGAGATTATACCATCATTATTTTCCAACACAGTATACAAAAATATCAAATACACTGGGTGGAGGGCAAATATATGTTTTTCATTTTTTTCTTAAGATTTTGCTTCACAACTCAGAATCCTTTTGTATAAACTTAGAAATAGAGACATGTCTACAAGGCACTGTAAAACGTGGTTTTAATGATTCTCGGACTGTGGTACAAAAATCTATGTGGGCCTTCCATGTCTTTATTTTTATTTTTTATTGTTGTTCTGTTGTAGTTGTCTTAATTTTTCCCTGTTTCTCTCTCCCCTGCTCCTCTCCCACACTCAATCCCCACCCTGTTGTCCATGTCCATGGGTCCTTTATACCTGTTCTTGGCTAGACCCTTCTCCTTCTTCCCCCCATTTATCCCTCTCCCTCCCCCCTTCTGGTCACTGTCAGTCTGTTCTTGTTTCCATGCCTCTGGTTCTATTTTGCTCGTTTGTTTGTTTTGGTCATTAGGTTTCTTTTATAGGTGAGATCATACAATCTTTGTCTTGCACCTCCTGGCTTATTTCAGTTAGCATAATAATCACAGGTCCATTCATGCTGTCAAAAAGATAAGACTTCCTTTTTTCTTTCTGCTGTGTAGTATTCCATTGTGTAAATATATCACAATTTTTGATCCCCTCATTTACTGATGGGCACTTGGGCTGTTTCTAGCACTTGGCTATTTTATATAGTGCTGCTATGAACATAGGGGTGCATAGGTTCTTTTGAATTGCTGTTTCAGGATTCTTAGGCTGTAATCCCAGCAGTAGGATCACTTGATCAAAAGGCAGTTTCATTTTTAGTTTTTTGAGGAAAAACCATACTGTTTTCCACAGTAGCTCACTAGTCTGCATTCCCACCAACAGTGCATTATTGTTCCCTTTTCTCCACATTCTCTCCAGCACTTGTTTGTTGATTTGTTAATGACAGCCATTTTGACTGAAGTGAGGTGAAATCTCATTGTGGTTTTAATTTGCATCTTCTGATGGCCAGTGATGTTGAGCATCCTTTTATATGCTTATGGGCCATCTGTATGTCCTCCTTGGAGAAGAACCTGTTCAGGCCCTTTGTCCATTTTTTAATTCTATTGTTTGTCTTCCTGGTGTGGAATTGTATGAATTCTTTATATAGTTTGGAGCTCAAACCCTTGTTTGAGGTATCCTTGGAAAATATGTTTTCCCATACAGTTGGTTCCTTTTTTATGTTGAAGATGTTTTCCTTAGCTATACAGAAACTTTTTAATTTCATATAGTCCTATTTGTTTATTCTTTATTTCCCTTACCCTAAGAATATATCTGCAAAAGTATTGCTGCGTGGGGTATCTGAAATTTTACTGTCTGTGTTTTCTTCTAGGACTTTTATGATCTGATAGCTTATGGTCAAGTCTTTTATTCATTTTGAGTTTATTGTGGTGTATTATGGTATAAGTTGGTGGTCTAGTTTCTTTTCTTTCTTTCTTTTTTTTTTTTTTTTTGCATGTACTATTTCAGTTCTCCCAATACCATTTATTGAAGAGGCTATTTTTACTCCATTGTATGCTTATGCTTCCTATGTCAAATATTAATTGACCATAGAGACATGGATTTATTTCTGGGCTCTATTCTGTTTCATTGACCTATATGTCTGTTCTAATGCCAGTACCAACCTGTTTTGATTACAGTGTTTTGTAGTATATAGTTTGATATCAGATATTAAGATCCTTCCTACTTTGTTCTTCCTTCTCAAGGTGCTGAGGCTGTTTGGGGTCTTTTTTGGTTCCATATAAAATTTTGAAATATTTGTTCTAGATCACGGAAATATGCCATTGGTATTTTAATAAAAATTGCATTGAATCTATAGATTGCTCTGGGTAGTATGGACATTTTAATGATGTTAATTCTTCCAATCCATGAACATGGTATATGCTCCCATTTATTTGTATCTTCTTTAATTTATTTTTTCAGTGTTCTGTAGTTTTCTGAATACAGGTCTTTTACCTCCTTGGTTAAGTTTATTCCTAGGTAAATGGGATTTTCCCCCTAGTTTCTGTTTCTGATATTTAATGGTTGATGTACAAAAATGCCTTCGATTTCTGAATATTGACTTTGTATCCCACTATTTTGCTAAATTCACGTATTAGGTTGAGTAGTTTTTTCGTGGAGCCTGTAGTGTTTTCTATGTACATTATCATGTCATCTGCAAATAATGGCAATTTTACATCCTCCTTTCAATTTTGGATGCCGTTTATTTCTTTTTCTAGTCTGATCGCTGTGGCTAGAAATTCCAGTACTGTGTTGAATAAAAGTGGTGAAAGCAGACAGTCTTCTTTCATTTTGTTGCCCTGTCTGGGAGGTTTTTTCTACCTTGTCTTCCAGCTTGCTGATTTGATCCTCTGCTTCATCTACCTGCTTTTATTCCTTCTAATATATTCTCCATTTCAGATATTGTATTTTTCATTTCCTCCTGTCTCTTATTGATAGTTTCTATGTCTTTTTTCATGCTGGTGTGGTTTACAGTAAGTTTTTTGTAGCTTCCCTGGAGTTCTTTGTAATTCTCACTGAGCTCATTAAGCATTCTTATAACCATTATTTTGAACTCGGTGTCTGAGTTTGCTTGCCTCCATTTCATTTACCAGTCTTTCTGAGGATTCCGTTTTTCCTTTTGATTGGGGGTTGTTTTTTTGTCTCCCCATTTTAGGTGACTCTTCTTGTTTGCTTTTTAGATTGATGCGCTTTGACTCCTGGTCTTCGTGGTGTGACCTTCTGTGGTAGGAGACCTGTGGGATTCAGTGGTGCAGTCTCCTTGTCCTCCTGAACTTGATGATCTTGGGATGCCCTTTATACTGTTTATGTGGGTTCTCTGGTTGTAATTGGGTTTGGTTGTTGTTGGGTTGTTCTTTGGTAGAGGGTCTCTCAGCCCACCTCATCTTATATGACCAGTTGTGTTTTTCTTTGAGTTCCCTATAATGTTTGTTTGTTTTCTCTCTCCCTGGAGTGTTAGCTCCACCATGGCAGGTACCATGTATGTCTTGTTATCCTTCCAGTTATCTGTGGTTCCTAAGGTAGCTGCTGGCAAACTGTAAAGGCTCTGTAAAGAGTCATTTAAAGAATAAGTGAATATTCTTTGGCTCACCAATTCTCCCCCCTGGAACTGGTTTCTGTGCCCATGGCCCCTCCTCAGTCCATCTCATCTCATCCCTCGTCTCTCTTCTAACTCAGCCTGAAGTGGGAATGCGACAGGGGTAGGAAACTGATTCTTGGGGAAATGCCATTACTTTTATTTTTCTTATTGGTTTGTTACTTGTTAGTTACATGAATCTTTGAAGTTTTCTTAAATCTGACTGTTTGTACTCGTTCATGTTTTTACTAGAGATTTTTTAAAATTCTCATTAGCACCCAATATTGGCTATACTGGGAATAAATTGTCATACATATATATTACCATCATTTAAGAGTATGTAAAGGCTATTAAGATGATCAAAGTAGGAATTTGTATTGCTAAATTTATAGAACCTTTTGAAGTCTTGTCTTTTCAAATGGCATATATCAAATCTTATCTTGTAAATAGTCTATATTAAACTTGTTTTACCAGAAGAGAAGGAAATCACTGTCATATGGTGCATAAACAGGATCAGCCATACATGTAATAATTAGTCAGAACCTAAGACAATAGGTATCAGGAAGGTTAGAGAGAAATGGGAGGAAGAGAACGTCACCATTTCTTAAAGAGAAGACTGTTCCCCATATTTTAAAGAAGATGAAGTTCATGTGAAAAATAAGAAAAACTAAAAGGAAATGAAACATAGAAAAAAGAGAATGGAGATACAAGTTTTGTACCAATTCCTAAAGGCCATTCTAATTTTGGAGATGAGTGATAGAATAAAGCTGAGTCTTAATTTTCAAGTATTAGTGATATCCATTAATCCTATGAAATACCTTTCTGTGAATAAGGAAAGCCCTTTTGTGGGATGAACATTTTTAACTTGCTGCAGTGTTATGTGTAGGCTACAGAATGACCAAGTTTTATTGCCCCTCCTTTAAACCACAAAGACGTCTCTTGGAGACTACCATAAGCCAGTGTTTTCTAAAGAGAAAATTTAGTGGTAGCTAAAAGAATTTGTTAAATTAGGTAATTAATGATACTAAAAATATCATTAAGAAGAACTTGTTCTTCTCACTGACATTTTTTTTATCCTCTAAGGAATTATATATGAAATGTTTTATAATTATAAAGCTCTATTTAGCTAATCTTATTACTGTTGTTGTTGTTACTGCAGTTATTGTTATCAACAACATTAAGTGACTCCTGTTTGCTATATTTTCTTGCTTTGGTGAAAAATGTAGGCAGGTGTCTGCAATCTTTTATGTTGTATATTTCTCCTTTGCCTGTTATGTTTTTACTTGATGAGAATTCAATTTGTTTATGGACTATGTTGGTGTAGGTTTTCCATAACATTACATAGTGTTTTATCCTTTTTATATCACTTTTGTTAAGATTATCCTACTTGATTAATGAGTTTATGTAGTAAGTGGAAGCATTATACTGACAGTTGAAAAAGCTTTACTACAGAGAAGTTAGGTAGGTGACTTGGATAAGGTCATATACCTAAGTAGTGTGTTTCTGTCTCAGGACAAAATATGCAGAGGTCTTTTGGCATTATTTTAAGAGGTGATCTGTTTTCCATCGTGCAGATTTTACATTAGTGAATCTTCTCACCACAATCGCCTTCAGCAGTATATGAAATGTTCATAAAGGGAAATATTGAATTATGAGACCTGGAATTTATCTCTGATTCTTTTCCTAAATCAGTGTATATTTAGGTGTAAAATCATTGTAATTCACTAAGCTTTACTTTTCTTTGTTAATAATACAACTACTTGGGAAAAATGTTTGGCAGTGTTTGCTAAGCTGAACGTATGTCTATCCTGTGCTCCATACTTCCTCTCCTAGGTTTGTACCCCAGAAAAATGCACACTGTCTACCAAAAGGTGTTTATATCGCAGCATTGTTTATAATCATCAAATACTGGAAATAGCCCAGACTGGGTGGCTCAGTTGGTTACAGTGTTTCCCCATTCACCAAAAAGGTTGCAGTACCATCCCCAGTCAGGGCACATACCCAGGCTGTGGGTTTGATCCCCAGTCAGGCACCGTTTGAGAGGCAACCAGTTGATGTTTCTCTCCCTCTCCTACCCTTCCTCACTTTCTAAAATCAATCAACAACCTTGGGTGAGCATTAAAAAATAATTACTGGAAATAAATTATAGGGTAGATAAATTATGGATATTGATACAATGAAATATTATGTAGTATGAAAGAATGATTGCTCCATGGAGTAATAAGGACAAATTTCACAAACCTTGAGGAAAAGAAGCTGAACACAAAAGAGTAAATGCTCTAGTATGCCATTTATATGTTGTCGTTTTTGACAGTGTAAGGGCTAAAACATTTGAGGTTAGAGTCAGGGTGGTGGGGTTAAGTTTTGGGGAAAAGAGGGGTTTGTTACTGCAAACAAGCATGAGATGAGGGTTGCTTCTAGAGAACTTAGAAGTGTTCTGCTTTCTTATTTGGGTGGTATGTTCATAGAGATGTACTCTTGTGAAAATTCATCAAGCTATGTGCTTATTATTTGTGCTTTTTCTGAATATATAATGCTTCACTTAAAAATATTATTTTAAAAAATGAAGTGGTAGACTAGATCTCTGTATGTACTTTCAGCCTAGATGTTTTAATCTGTGGATTCAGGACTGTGTAGTATGTTATAGAAAACTCTTGTAACTCTAGAGGTATTAGAGCCTTAGTCCCTAGTGCCATCCATTTTTTATGAAAGAAAATTAATAATTTATATTTCCCAAATACACATTTATTTCTAAATCCCCTTGCTTCAAGAAATATGATGTTTTATCTACTAAAACCTATTAAATGTTTCCCAAATGAGAAAATAAATGTTCTTTTGACTCCCATGCAAATTTAAAAGAAAAATGTATATTTTCTAAAAGGGACATAGTAATTATTGTACCAGTCAGAGACCTCCCCACCTCAGTGAATTTTCCAGTTTCTACACTGAATTTGAGGTGGTTTGGTGGCCTTGCAGTGTTGTGCAGGTCTCTACTGTTCATGTCATTTGAGAAGACTCTGAGAGCTATTAAATTGGACTGTATTTCGAACAAGGAACACAAGGGTGATGAAATAGACATTAGTGTGAATGGTCTTTTATGTAACTTGTAATTTATAAATTGAAATATATGTATAATAACTAACCAAAGAAATTAGGAGAGATACAGAGACTGAAGGATCATCTAATCAAAGTAGTAATTACCTTCCCATAAGTAAATTTTTTTCATTAGGTTCACCTCATTCTTGTCACCGATTCTTGTTATTCAAGTATGCTTTGTGTGTATTAAGTATGTACTCTCCTACTTTCAACATCTACAGGTAAACATCAGTTTGACAGGTACTTACTGATCATCTGTCATGTACCCGGTCCAGTAGTAAAAGTTTACAGTATTAAGAAGGAACTAGGCACTTTTGTCAATGTAGCCTCATTTTATCTTTACTAAGAGTAATATTTTTGCAATTCCAGACCAAGTGTAAAGCTTCGCATATGCAGAAATAGTGTATACATGATCCAAAAGATTCTTTACCAAGATCTTTATAATAGTGCTTATCTGTCTTCAGACTATAAGATTATTAGGCTAGAATTAAGACTAGTTATTTTACCCATCTTGATTTTCAGCTGTGTACATTGTTTCTCCCTTACTACAGATACATTTGATTTTTATTTCATTAAGTCATTTCACTTCCTTCAGTTAGAACTGATATACACTCTCAAGCTTATCCATTTATTTATATTAGTGTAGCTTTCTTTGGAAACTGGAAAGCATATTGTCATAGGGCTTTAGCGTCACTGAACTGCTTTTTACATGAGTTTCATCTAAATTCTAAACACGACTGCTATTGATCGCTGCCTCCTGGCATCCATCTAGTCCTAAGATTTTTGCCCTTCTCAATATAGCTGGTACATGGCATTTTTGTAGTGTTCCTTTGAGGGTGACAGAAAGTGGAAAAAAGGAAGAAGAAAAAAAAGTTATCTCTTAAATAAAGGAGAAGATTAAGATTGAATGATACCACAGTCCGCATGTTAAGTTCAGTAATGTTAGATCATAGACTTTGAGTTTAAGGTCAGCTTTTATCATTAACTTCCAGATTGTTAGCACTCTCCCAAAAGAGCATGAGGTTTGGAAATAGAAGACGAGATTCAATTCTTGCCTGAGCAGTCATCTTTCCCCTGAGTCTGTTTCCTCTTTTGTAGAATAATGGTAGTGGTGATGCCTGCATTGTCAGCTTTCCAGGTCTCTTTTGATGACAGTAAATGTGTCCAGGCTTGGTGAGCTATGAATCACTATAAAGAAATGTTAACTATTAACAATATTAATGTATATGTTGCCTTCTTAGTCAGGCTTGTTCTGAATCACAGATTCTAAATCAGTGTTTCAATTGGGACTGGTGTATGTTGAATCCGAATAACTGAAAGATGTCCTAAAATGCTTATACCTCCCTCCCTCCATTCTCACTCTACCCTCATTAGTATATCTGGGGAGGGAGGCTTATTTCTATGCATTCATGCAGTATATGTGAATATAATTAATGTACTGTAAGCATCCCATTAAAAGTCAGTGGCCTAAATGCATATGTGCACTGTGGTACTTGCTTACAATCCTGAGGTGCTATGCCCTTTCCATTTTTGGTTTGGCTTATGTCACTGTGGCAGAATGTGTACCAGAAATATGTGCGCAAATGCAAGCTCAGTCTCTTGAATCATTTTGTAACCAGCATGACTTACTCTAGTTCTTAGTTCTCCCTTAGTGTGCCTGATTGCATGCATGCACGTTGTCATTAGAGAAAGATCTCCTTTTGTTCTTGCCCTGAAACCTTATGACCAACCTTTAAACCAATGCTGGGGTCTAAGGGGATAAGAATATGAAAGTATGCTACCCAGAGGCTTATGAATAAATGATAAGAACCACCAGGATTTGCTTCTCCATGGCATTCACACACATAAGTCCTGTGTTTGTGCAGGTCAGTGTTGGGGGACTGAGAGTCCTACCAGTGACCACTCTGGTTTGTGAGGTGGAACAGTGTTGACCTCGACAATCTTAATGGCTTGGGAGCCTGGTTTCTATGCTGCCAGTAGATAACTGTGTGCTGTGAGCAAATTTTTCAACTGCCTTAAAGTGTCCTGGTCTAGATGTTCTGTATGGCCCCTTTCAGCTCTATAATTCTGATTCCTTTTTTATTCAGGAACTGATAAAATATTTTCTATCATTTTTACATCCTTTCTAACCTTCACGCATAATACTTGCAGATGTGTGCTCTATTCTTTGTAGTATCTTTACTAGTGGTAGAAAGATACCAAGAGACTAACGATTTCACTATAAAGGGTTTGATTGGCATTCTCCGGGCTTTTGGAAAGCATACAATTGGGAATCTATCCATTTTTACTGGGATACGAGAAGAATGACAGTAGCTACAGTGGGAGGAAGTTAGTGGATTATAAACGATCTTGAATGCCTGCTTAAATATTGGGGCTGATTCAGGAGCGTGTGGGGAATGCATTGAAGATTTTGAAGAGGGATGCAGCTTAAGTGGCAGCATGATCTATGTGTTCGCTTTCATAATACGAAGATAGAATCAACCTGCTCTTGAGTGCCTGAAAATCTAATGGACAAATTTGTTAGTAGTACAGTGTAATGAATGAATACTGTGATAGAGAAGTTTTGTGAATTGTCTGTATGTATAATTGTTGAAGCCAAAGTGTGGGGGTGGGGGAGGGAGGAAACATTCATATGGTACTATCCATGTTTCAGATACTATTTTAAGTGCTTTCCATAGATTTTTTTAAAAAAGGTATTTTAGTGTATAAACTTAAGTCCTTGAATAATGTTATCATTCCCACTGAACAGATGAAGCAGTTTTATCATAGAAAGGTTGCATACCTCCGTGTCTGTAGCAATTCAGGATTTCAGTCTGGATAACTTGACTCCAGAGAGTGGCTGAGAGAGAGAGAGAGAGAGAGAGAGAGAGAGAGACAGACAGACCACATGCAAGCAAGTGAGGCAGTCACAAATAATTGGGGACACAACATTTAAGGGGCATTAAGATGAAAAGCAGGACAATTGAGAAGATACTATCAAAAAGATAGGAGGAGAGGAGGAAAATGGGTATATTGGTCTAGGAAGTATTAAGAGAGAGTTTTAAGGAGGACCTGATCAAGAATGCTAAATGCCACAGAGAGATGAAAGAGTATAAGAACTGAAAACAAACATGGTTTGGTAATTAGACTATCATCATGATCTTACCAAGATTAATTTTATTTGCATTGTGTGGTTGGCTTGGAGGGCTAGGACAACTAGGGAAGTCAGTTAAGAGACCATTTCAGTAGTTTATATCTTAAATAATGATGACATGGGTAGGAGAGTGATAATAACAGTGAGGAGAACACATTTTATTCAAGATATATAAGAAATATAACTCAAAGATTGGAGACAGAGTATAAGATTGCTCAAACCTGGCACCCGTCATATGCTGACTGCTTTGTGGAGTACAGAGATCTATAACAGAGGGCTATTTTTTGTAGCCAATATTAAACTATTACATATCATATATTATGATAGGGTGTTTTATTTAGTACTCATATCTAGGTATTCTCAACACAATTTGACAGATGAGGGACCTGGAGCTTAAAGAAATTAAATGTTTGCCCAAGGACTGATACTCAGTTAAATGACTGAGTCCAAAATTTCACATTTCACTTCCATTCTATAAGGCAGAGCTAGTAAAAAACATACAATAATAGACATCATTATAATAGCAGTACCATTCATGAGTGATACAAGGTACAATCATTTTGGATGTTGGAGAGGTTATTTTTCGCTTTTAGGATTCAAAAAAGAGCTTTCTAGGAAGGGAGGCCATTTGAGTCAGGCCGTAAAGCATAAATCAAGATAAGTGTTCCTGAAAGTATTTAATTGTAATGGGCCATAGAAATATTATATTGATGATAAGTGAGGTTGAATGTATAAAGTTGGCATCTAACAGAAGTAAGGGAGCATGAAATCAAAAGTTATTACCAGCAATATTTTTTCTGGAGGGTAGATTATCAAAGTGGATCAGTACAAGTTGAGACTGGAAATAGAGGGTGTTGAATATTATAATAAGTAGAATGTGTTTTATTAGTGGGTGGTAGAAAGCCATGAAGAGTTGTGAGCAGAAGTAGAGGTGTGTTTATCTATACAGCCCATGCTTTAGTATTTTTGCATATACATATATTGAGTAGTCTGAGTAGAAGGGTGGAACTTTTAAGAAAGTCCAAAACTTCATTTGACTCTTCACCTTGGGAGATTTCAGTATAAATTTATGCAAATTATTAACTAAAAAATTAAAATTTAATGTCATCCCTGATACAATACTTCACATATTTGAAAATTGACTACCATAGTTAAGAACCAGAAAGTAAACAAAAAGCCTCTGACCAGTCAACATGTAAGTCACAGCACCTGGGTACTGAGCACATGTGTTCTGCCTGGAGTAAGGTCTGCACTCATTACACATTGATGTACATTTTAGTCACAGTCCTTACAAACATGATTTTGTGAGTTTTGAGGTTACAGAAGATAAATAGTAAATTGGAACAGTTTGTTAAAGACTGGTCCCCTGTCGTCAGTGAAATGAGCTAACTCACAGCAAGGAAAGTTTATAGGAAAACTATTAATAAAATAAACCTCATGGTTGAAAAGCACAGTAGTATAGGGGCAGAAAGCCCTCAGGATTCTCAGCAGACCCAAGGGGCACCACTTTGTTACAGTACTGACAGTTGTTAATTTTCACCCTCAAGCAGCAGGGAAATATTAACTTATATTCTGTCTTCAGGCATCCCCTTCATATATGGTTTGACTTCGAGGCCTCTTTCATGTGTATGGTAGCTTAGGACCCAAGGTAACAGGAAACTCCTACTTTTATAGCTATTACAGCTTGGTGTCCACTGGGTTCATTTTTCATTTGCCTCCAATGCTGAAGTCTATCGGCATTACTTTTTTGTGTTATCATATGGGTTTGCAGCCAGGAAAGAAGGAACGACAGGGATAATCTCGTGGTGCCGCATCTCTCTTAATACCTAATAACAAAAGACTTTGATCTGCTGTTCATAGCAGCATATGAGATGGCTATTTGTGTTACCACCACTTTTCAAGTAAGGAAAGGATACCCAGAAAGTTTAGGTAGAAGGGTAGTCAGATTCAAGGAACACGATCAGTATAGCTAGGTGATCGAAGATCACTAAGGTGTGCTTATGGAAGAGTGAGTAGTTCACCATAGCTTTTGGACCCTAGAATAAGAAACACGTTCTACATTCCTTCCCATTAACAAGTTCATACAACATTGAAAGATAAATTTCACAAAACAATACTTTTTCTGTGTTTCATATACTCAGAATTCCTTTTTTAAAAATATCATAGCCCACTCAATGATTTCTTAATTCACCAATGAGTTAAGATGTGCAGTCTGATAAACACTAGTCTAATGTCACTTGAAAGTGGCTTATCTTATAAGGTGGTAAAGCCTAAGGGAGATATATTGTGGTTACATTGCAGATGTTCTCAAGAGCCATGCCAAGGAACTCATTCTCATCTAATGGGCAACAAAAAATCCTTGAAGAATTTGTGTTATGATCTTAATGTGATTATGTCTTTGTGCCAGAATATGATCATAATATCCTAACAGAATTCCTTATAAATAACTTTTACATACATTATTTAACTTGTTTCCCATAGTAACCTTGAGAGGTAGATAAGAGGAGATACTTATTGCCTTCACACAGGTTAAGAAACAGATTTAAAGAAGTAAAGCCCTGGTGTCAAGTTTAAAGCTACAGTTAGGAATTAAGCTCATTTTTGTGACTGCTAGATCAGTGTGTAGGAGGAAGAGCCTAGCTAAGTGGCCTTTTCAAAATTCTGGACTAGGCGTAATGATAGTGATGGAAATGGAAAGGAGGGGTCAGATGTAGAATTAAAGGAAAACCCAAATAGTTGCTTGGAAATGTAACTTATATGTTGAAAGCCATATGCCTGCACCTAAAACTCTGATTCTTTCTCTCTTTCTTTTTTTTTTTTTAAAGATAGTTTTTGGGTATGTTGGAAAATTCCAGCCCATTTATCCAGCAAGGCCAGGGTATAAAATTGCTATTATGCTCTGTCATGGCCTATGATGGTTTTCATCATTCATTTTCTCTTTGAAAGGAACTGAATTGAGAAAGCATTTTTCATTGTTTAACGTTCAAATCTGAAAATACTGATATTTAAACTTCAGACATATCATTTGTAATAAGACATGTCAGCAGGTCTTCTGTCAAGTGTGAATTATTATAGATGTGTCTGAATTCTTCCTTTTTGTTATAGGTTATTCTATATTTTCATTGATGAGCTTTCATCCACATCTTTTTTTTAAATTTCTTACCCCTTTGAGGGTCGTTAAAAGAATGGCTGCAGGTCAGCAGTGTTAGTTTGAAACGACAGAGTGAAGAAATGATGCTTAAATATATTTGTATACAACTTTACAATCTCGTTTTGTACTTCTCTGATCTCTTACAATGTTGCCGAAAGAATTTTTGTTTCTTTTACTGAGAAAAAGTTTGATGTGCTTGATGTATGTCCTGTTTTTTTTTCAAATTACTTTCTGCAAAATGTGTTTTGTTTTGTTTTGTTTTTTAAGGTTTTTACTGAAATTTTGACAGGTTGGATTTATAGCTTCATTAGCAAGAATTATGGTCGTCGTCGTCGGCAGCCGTCCGTCTCGAGAGACGATGGTGTAGCTTCTTAAGAGTCTATCTGCACTGCCGAGAATGGCTGTGCAGTCCAACTCGGGAGTGACACGATATCTGTCTCCTCCCGTGTTGAATCGACATCTTGTGATGACGCTGGAGTGTCCTCTCCAGTGAAGCTGAAGCTACAGAGCCTGGGCAGGGTGATATGGAGGGTCTGCTGTTGCCCATGCAGCAGACTCCCCCTCTCTTCGCAGCTGAAGGGTCCAAGGGAAAGACGGAGTCAATACAGCTTGGCTTCAGGTGCGCCGCAGGAGTTGCCGGTGTTGACTACAACGTCAAACCGCCTTAGGGACTCCGGCTCCGGATCTTCTGTCGGGGTTTACTCCCTTAGCCTTTCCCCTGAAGAGGTATGCCGCAAGGCAGCGGAGGTTTTTTGGAGTCAGAGTTTTCCTTCTCTGATGTGCCCTGACTGGAAGATCGAACCAGCGACACTTAGCTCGCAGGCCGACGCTCAATCCACTGAGCTAAACCAGCCAGGGCCAAGAATTATGGTAAAATGTGGATATTAGTTAAGATAAGGCTAAATTGAAAAACTTTTCTAACATCATTTACCTGTTTATATCTTGCCTGGAAACCAGGGACTCATTTTAGCTTCTTCCATACTCATCATATGCAATTAAGTTTCAACTTCTTGCAATTCTACTTTTTGAACTCTACCTCAAACTAATATGTGCTCTTCCTTGAAACCTATACTTATAAAATTAACTGCCTATATGACATCTCCACTTGGATTTTTAATAGGAGTTTCACTAACATATCCAAATTCAACTTGGTCTTCAAACATGGCCTTCCTCATCCCGGGAAGTGACAACTCCATCCTTCCAGCTGCTCAGGCGAGACCTTAGATACCTTGATCTATTATTCTTATATTCCATCACAGTTTATCAGTGCATCTAGATAACTTTGCCTTAAAAATGATCCAGAAAAAAATTGGTAAAGTCCAAATAAGTCTAGAGTTTAGTTTATAGTAATATGCCAATGTTGGTTCTTAGTTGTGACAAATATACCATAAGATGTTAACAACTGGGAAAACCTGGGTGAGGGTTATATGAAACTCCGTACTATCTGACAAGTTTTTGTAACTCTAAAATTACTTAAAAAAAAAAAAAAACTTTCTTAATAAATCCAGAATCCAACCATTTTTAACACCCCACTACTGTCACTTTGATCCAGGTCTCCATCATCTCTAGCATGGATTACGGATTGTAATAGACTTCTTTTTGGTCTCCCGTCTACCTTTTCTTACCCTTCCTCCCTACTCCTATCCCCCACTTCAGTTTATTCTTAAGATAGTAGGCCAGAATGAGCCTTCCGACGTAACTGACATTATATCTCTCCTCTGCTCAGTACCCAAACTTCAAAGGGCTTTTCTATCTTCTAATTAAAACTATAAAGTCCTACATACATGATCTAGCTCCCAGATACCTCTGTGATCTTATCTGTTCTGCCATTAACACACTTGACTTCAGTACATAAGCTGATTCTGTTCTTTGCCCTTCAAACCCCAGATGGCTCTGTGATTTGCTTCCTTACTCCCTTCTCCTCCTCCTACCCTGCACTGTCTTACTCTGATGTATTTTTATCCATAGTCCTTATCTCTACCAGACAATATACAAATGTATACTAGTTTATTGTTGTTTGTCTTACCCCCACTAGAATGTAAACTCCAGACAGGTATATATCACCAGTGTCTAGACTAGTACCTAGCACATAGTAGACACTATTTAATGTGTGAGTGAATGAAGCATTAATTTTTAATACAGTTACTTATTTTCACTGTGACACTTCCAAAACAATGATTATATCCCAATTATAGTATGCTATTTATTGGAAGATGCAATAACTTTGTGGTGTTTTAGGGTCATTTCAGAGAAAGAAAAATAAAACAAAGTTGGGGGAGGGGGGCTCCACAGCAGTGTTGCTGGACCCAAATAGGAATTATTAAACATAAGCAATCTCTAATTGTATATTTTATGTTTCCATGTTCAGTTGTCTCCTGGAGCATGTTTTTTTTTTTGTAGGAAAGATGTTATATACTGTGGTTGATTTCCATTATTACTTAGAGTGACTATATAAAGAACTATACACACAGGACACTTGAGAGAGTGAAAAGGGGTGAAATGAATAATTATACCTGGGCAACTGGTCTTGGACAACCCTAAGAGTTTCCTGGGCAAACCTTGGTTTTATAGTCACCCTCATTGTAACTCAGACATGCGTTTATCCTAACCTATGGGAAAGGACATCCTGAACTCTTCTGGAGGCTTGGGACCCTTGAAATATAAGCTTTTGCTGGTAGAAAATATGGGTTGTAATGTAGTGCCACATTTTGTTTCATCTTTCCCCTTTCCTTCTCTGTCCAGCATACTCTATTCATCACCCTAACACTGGTCAGGGGAAGCAGGGAATCTTTTTGCCCTGCTGTTCTAGAATTTATAATAAATTTCAGCATTCCTTCCCTTACATCCATCTACTTGCCCACATCCGAACTCCATTCATCTTCCTTACCAGGCCCAGGAATTTTTTTTTTTTTAAGATTGAACTCTTTTGATAGATGAATGTCTCCCTTTTGTTTATGTATACAGGAGTTTCAGTGAAGTGCTAAGAAATTTTGAAAGTTAACAGACGATTGCATTAATATAGTCGTCGTCGGCAGCCGTCCGTCTCGAGAGACGATGGTGTAGCTTCTTAAGAGTCTATCTGCACCGCCGAGAATGGCTGTGCAGTCCGACTCGGGAGTGACACGGTATCTGTCTCCTCCCGTGTTGAATCGACATCTTGCGATGACGCTGGAGTGTCCTCTCCAGCGAAGCTGAAGCTACAGAGCCTGGGCAGGGTGATATGGAGGGTCTGCTGTTGCCCATGCAGCAGACCCCCCCTCTCTTCGCAGCTGAAGGGTCCAAGGGAAAGACGGAGTCAATACAGCTTGGCTTCAGGTGCGCCGCAGAAGTTGCCGGTGTTGACTACAATGTCAAACCGCCTTAGGGACTCCGGCTCCGGATTTTCTGTCGGGGTTTACTCCCTTAGCCTTTCCCCTGAAGAGGTATGCCGCAAGGCAGCGGAGGTTTTTTGGAGTCAGAGTTTTCCTTCTCTGATTAATATAGTGATTTACTAAAATAACATCCATTGCAACATTTTGAATTTGCTCTGGGAGCTAACGATTTTGCAGTTATCTTGATTCTTTCTTTTGTACAATGTGTTTTTGAAAACTCATCTTGTCAAATGTTCCTCTGAATACCAAACACTGGTATAATGTTATATCAACAAGATAGATCAAAGTATATAAAAGAGATTGATGACTAATTGCAATCAAAGTCAGTTTTACATAATTGATTAGCCATTGGGTGGTTATTGCATTAAATATCCTTTAAGATCATTGTGTTCTATTTTAGTGTTTATAAAACAGGCATTTTCTTTACTCTGTTCACCTCTTTCAGAGACAAGCAAATTGATATGATACTTAAGAAAACATTCCTTATTTCCTTAAAATTAGTACTTCTATAAGTCAGCATAGGGGATAGAGGGACAAGGGTATAGCCTATAAAAAGTATTTGAGTTGCACAAAACCAGGAGTAGTTTGAGATAATATTCCCTCCAGGTTTAGAAATCTTTGGTTTACAATCTTTGGTTTACAAAACACTTGTTTTGAAGCAAAAATATGACTCCACTTTGATTCACTGTGTTAGTTTCTCAACTGACTTCTATTATTTCTGGAACTATTACCATTCTGTTTCTTTGAAAAGAACTTCTATTTGGTACCCAGTGGTGTCTGGTAGGGTGTGTGTGTGCGCATGCATTTGTGTTTGAATTTGTGGAAATACTTGATAATATTTTCCTTCAGTGGTGTTTTCTGGTGCAAATATAAGTGTGTTGTTTATCTCAAAAGTAAGGATCCCAATTTCTTCTGTGTACTCCCCAACTCACCCATTTCTCTTTCTTAGTCATAATTTCTCTCATTCTCCTTCCCATTCAATCTCTCACTCTCCCATTTCTAATGCCCTCATATTATAAAGGTTTCTGAATACTAGGAATTGCCCTCATTACATATGAACTATGAGACCAGGAACCACTACCCAAAAGAAGACTTGGAATGAATTCTGTGAATAAATGTAGAGTAAGCATCCTAGATGTAATTCATAGTTAAATCATCCTGAATGTTTACATTATTTTTGATAACTGTCTCATGAATCAGTGAAACATTATCATGACATTTAGCATTGCCATCTTGTGGTAGCATAATTATTATGGTATTAATACCACATTATGGTATTTTTTTCTGTTGTAAAATTGAGCCATGGTGTATTGTTCTTCTAAGCAGCTACACAAGGATGTCTTAATTGTCTGAAGGTCAAATTCGAGGGAAATTTGACACTCTGTCCCTGACTAGCATGACAATCTATCAGGATGAGCCTGTTGTCTCAGTCCCTGTGGGAAAAGATTTACAATCTTTCCCTTCCTCCTTTTCACTGTCAATTTTAGACCTCCAGACTTATGTGTGATAGTTTAGGCAGATATGTTTCTTTTTTTTTTTTATCCTCAGGATTAACCAAACACCTCCTTTATATAGGAGTGAATCATTGTAAGACTATTTTCTTCTCCTAGTCTTTGGTTACCTTTGCTTTATAACATTGTCCTGGGTGTTCCAACCTAGAAAATTTTATGCACCTGAGAATACCTTTTCAGCGTAAATTCTTTTAGAGTCTAGATCTGCATCTCTTTCCCTTTTTAAAAATCTTGAATTTCTTTCATAAAACCTCTTTCAAATGATTTATTGGCCAAGAAGGGGAACTGAGACTTGATGTCCTATGACGTCTACACTGCCTGTGCATTTTGTTTGACCCAGAGCATCCCTGCAGTGTGTTGTCCGTGACACAAAGCTGCCTCATAGGAAAGTTTAGCTGTCATTGTAGTTTTATCAAAACAATATATACAGTACTACCAGACTCTAGTAAGTTACTTTATTAATCCTTGATCCTTCTTGGTATTAGACTTAAATTGGATCAGAGCCAGAGCTATTTAATTTAGATAACTCCAATGGTTTGTTTCTGTTAGATGTTTTCGCTACCTGCAATAGGTGGCCCTGCCTAACTTCATGGAGGAGGAGGGCACATTTTATTTAATCTGCAAAATGACTTAGAGTCTCTTGCTTTAGGTGATAGTACTGTGTTTACACAGCAGCAGAGTAAATTCCAGTGTTTTGCAGCTACAGGAAGTACAGCAAAATTGGTAATTATGTCAAGATGATATGGCTTATGAAAAAGAACAAATTAAAAGATACTATGTGATGAAGAATAAAAGTTGCTTTGTGGAAGGACTCAGGACAATGAGAACTACTGAGAAATGGAATGAGCTCTCTTGGGAGGGGAAAGTGCTGTGGACTACTGCCTGTTGCGAGAAATAGAATGAGATAGCTTCTAAGGCCTGTCAGAATATTCAGAATCTCATAATTCTGTTGATTCTATGTTGAGTATAATCAGAGGAGGCAAACAACATGTCTAGCAGAGAGCAATCTATTAAAGTGGTAGCTGCTTTAAGAATAGGTACTTTGAGATGATTAGAAGATAGTTCCTCTCTTTAGTAGCTCACATCATCCTAAATCCTAACAAATCCAGTCTTACCTGGTAGTTCAACAGTTAATTTCATCTGTACTTTTTCTTTTTAATGTCAGTGCTAAAGTGATGGGTCCTAAATTAATGAAGTATTGCAGTTCTTTTCAGTTCTTTTGCAGTTCTTTTCAGTTCTTTTATCGGTGGCAATAGAGCAGAGTGGTAAAGAGTGTCTGGGTTTGAATTCTTGGGAAAGTTATTGAAATTCTTAGAGCAATTTCCCCATTTCTAAAATGAAGGTAACAATAGTATCTATTTCACAGCATTGTTTGGGGGATTAAATGAGCTAACACACGTTAAGTCACCACAGCTAAAGTTAAACAATCAACAAAAGGTTGTTAAGACAGGAAGAGTTTTTAGGGCAAATAGTTTTTGCTTATTTTAAAGAATAACTAAACCAAGAAAGGACATAAAGTTTCTATGAAGACCTCATTACAATGTTTTAATTGTTTTAAAGGAAAAGCTATTGGGCAACATCTAAAGTTTTAATGTGTGTATTTTTACAATTAGACTTCTTGTGTTATAGGCCTGAGTCATGGTTTGAAAGTGCAGATCCTGGTGTCAGACAAGGTTACTGGCACCTAAATCTTAGGGTTATTGCAGAAATTAAGATAACATTTGTGATAACATTTTACTGTCAAGGCTTGGCAATAAAAGCTTTTCCACAAATTAGTTCCCTTTCATACCACACTTCTTAAGAAGAGAGAAAACGCATCCCTTTTTTAAATTACTGTGAAAAGTTACATTAAATATTATTTTATGGATGTTAAAGTGTGGCAGATTTCATAGCATATTTTTAGATTACAGTTAAAGTGATAACACCACAACCACCACCACCACCACCGGTTGTATCCAAATAAAAGTCAAAAGTCCCCTTTGTTATAGAAGAATCTTGGTTCAACAATGTTTAGTCTAATTGACCTCCAAAAACTTTCCTAGGATTTAGGTCCTTTGAAGAGAGAGTCATAAACATAGAGAATAAAAGGCCAACACTCGTCATGTTGTCTTCACAAACCATTAAAATATTCTGATACATTGAAAACTTTGATACATTTCCAAGATTGCTTCTTATCCATAAAACTGGAGAATATCTAGCCCCCATTTTGGAAAATCTAAGTAGGTGAAATCCTGGTTGCTTTGTAACAGTATTTTTTACCTTTTTATTGTATTTATTGGGGTGACATTGGTTAATAAAATGATATACCTTTCAGGTGTACAATTCTGTAATGCATCATCTGCACACGATATTGTGTGTTCACCACACCAAGTCAAGTCTCCTTCCAAGTAGTATTTGTAGCCTTGTGACTATTTTTATGTACTGTATTTAACTTTCCAAAAGAATGTTCTCAGATTAAAGCATGGTGCAAACTTGAATATCAGTAATTTATGTGGTTGTTTTATTTTCATAATTCTTTGAAAGTCATCAGCACCATTTGTCTTTTTTTATGATTTAGTAGTTTTGGTGGGGAAATGTCTAGTAAATTACGTGTATTTGTAGTTCTTATACTTAAGTAACTGTTTTAGTTAGACAGGAGAGGTAAAATCTCATTTTAGTAACCTAATGAGATTTTACAAATGTTATATGTCATACCCAAATATCAGTCACATTTTGAAACCTATTTTTATATCATTGTTGCTATGAAGAATGTTGAGCTTCTCAAATATTTGCATAAAGCAAACTTGTGTTAGATATTTATTGTATTAATAACAACTGAGGGGGCTTGGTTATGCCTGGTTGATTTGGAGGAAGAGGGAGGTGTCTTCTGAATGTAAATTTGTATTGTACACATTTGATATATAAAACGTGTACATTTATAATCTAATCTCATGGACCTGAGTAAACATAAATATTTCCATGGGAACCCTGTAGAAGATATTTGTATAGCTCCCTGGCTTGGAGAGTTTTGTCTTGATAACTGGAAAGTAGAAAAACATATTTCCCATTTGACTTGTCATTTGTTGTGGCTTTCCAAATTTGGCAGAGTTCATCTGATCGCTTGAAATGAGACAGTCTAGTGCAAAGAAAATTAATTTCATATCCAGAAAGCTTATTAAGGTACACCCGGATAATGCTGGCTAATATTTCTTTTTCCTTATCTTGCTTCAGTTTGTACTTTGGTAATTTTTTTCACTTCTTTCTTTCTCTTTTTTTCCTACCTTTCCTTCCTTTATTCCAGAAGAAGGGAAGATACTTAAAGGGTGGCTTTAAAAATTTTACTTATTATTTGAAAATAGTATCCAAGACAAATTGCCAGATTTGACGGTTTTTGAACCTCCCTGTTATTCAAAATTAGACATATTGGATTTGTATATAAGACAGGAAATTTTTTATGTTAGAAACAGTGTAATGACTTCTTCATCCCCAATTATGGAAAAATTTTAAAGAAAAGTAAAAGAAGAGGAAGTAGTAGTAGTAGTAGTAGTAGTAGTAGTAGTAGATTGGACAGAAATTCTCATTCCTCACCCTGCCCCTTTCTGGAAGAAAAGCCAACTAAGCTGAGATGCATTGAAACATCTTCTAAAGAATGAGTCTCAATGAATTTTAGATTGCATGTCAAAAACTTTATATAAAATTATTTTGTGGTAGTAGATGTATATCACAGTACTGCTACAGAAAGTTTTTATATCTTTTTTTAAACCTCATTTCTGGCCAGCTGTTATTCTTTCACTGAAGTACTTGTATGATTTCCACACTGGCTCTACTTTCTTGCTTTTTCCCCCTGATATGACATTCTAGTTTTCCTTTTGGAAAGAAATTATGATTATGTGAAAATTCTTCTTCTTTTTTCCACAATAGCCTGTCAGGTCTTATGACAGAGCTTCCTATAATGTTTTGTTTTGTTTCTGATGAACGTCTTTATTTGACATATTGCTATAATGAGATTCTTTATCTTGAGGAGTTCTTGGGTTTATTCCAGCAAGAATTGTTGTGAATAAATACACAGGTTTGAACTGCACAAGTCCACTTACATGTGGATTTATTTCAGTAAACATTTTTGCTTCCTTATGGTTTTCTTAACATTTTATTTTCTTTACATTACTTTATTGTAAGAATACAATATATATAACAGATAAAATATGTGTTAATCAACTGTTATGTGATCAGTAAGGTCAACAGTAGACTATTAGTAGTTAAGTTTTGGGGAAGTCAAAAGTTATATGGGAATTTTTGACTTGGTAGAGGAGGTAGTACCCCAAAACTCCTTGTTGTTCAAGGTCAACTGTATAATCATCCCCAAATAGTAACTTCTGCATTACTCCTACCAATGAAAGATCACGGAATAAGAATAACAATAGGCTTTAGATGCAGTTAGTAACACATGGTTTTGTTACATTTTGCTTGGCTATTTTGATACAGATACATGCTGAGGTACAAAAAAGACAAAAATCAGTTACTTTCATCTGTGTTTTTAATTGAGTTAATGGCAGTAAAATAGGTGACTGTACGTAATCTGACCACTCATGCCAGCTCTGAATAGGTCACAGGCAGGAGTAGATTGAGTTGTTGCTATTGCTATCTCTGTACATAATACTTGTTAATTTTAAAAGAATTGATTTTTACCTTATAATGGGGTTATTTTGACATGATGTCATCAAATTAGCCTTGTCAGATTGTCCCTTATTTCAAGGTGTCTATAGCAAATGTTTTGTTGCTGCTTAGATATATCATGACCAGGTTTTTTATGAGTATAATCACATACTTTTCCAACTTTAAGATGTTGTTCAAAAAATATGTGCTAATAATTGAAGAAAAATTTACTAATTTGTGAACCTTTTAAGACTAGCTTTGAAAAACAGTCTTCTTGACATAATACTTTCTTGGCATTTGCAGTACTTAGCATAGGCTGCCATAACAAAATACCACAGACTGGGTGGCTTAAACAACAGAAATTTATTTTCTCACAGTTCTGGAAGCTAGGACAATCAAGGTGCTGTCAGGATTGGTTTCTAGTGAGGTCTTTCTTTCAGGTTTGGACAGCTGCCTCCTCACTGTGTCCACATATGGCCTTTCCTCTGTGCAGACGTGTGCTAGGAGAGAGATGTTGGGTGTGTGTTTCCTCACTTGAGGACACTAGTCCTGTTAGATTAAGGCCCCACCCTTATTACCTCATTTAATCTTAATTACCTCATTAAAGACCCTATCTCTTAATATAGTCAGTCAGGGCTTTACAGTATGAATTTGGGAGGGAGGAAAATGTAATTCATACCAGCATTGAATTAAGCATTGGATATGTTAACACTCTCTAATGTGGAAGCTCAACATATAAAAAAAAATTTATCAAAGTATAATCTAATAAATATGATAGCATATATATTCAAATGACAATATCATTATAGGCTCTGCTTGAACAAAGAAAGTATAGGCATTTTGGGAAACAGAATTAACATCACATTTCAAGGTTGAACTGTAGTTAATAGTGAACCCTATAGAGTTTTAAACAGGAAAGTGACCTAATCTGGCTTATATTTTAGAAAGATAGCACTGGTCATCTGGCCATCTCCAGACAGCTGTAGAACTCCCTTATCCTTTAAACACTTAATCAAAGCTATTCCCAAGTAGTACTTCTCACTATATTTATGGAAAGAGCTTTCTTCTGCCATGCTATTTTGGAGTCTTTTCTAATGTTGACCTTGAATTTTCCTTATGTAACTTAAAGCATTTTTACATTGCTTTCTTCTTTGACCTTGAAAAAAAAAAAAAGGCACTATATTTTTGTCACTACAACTGTATTTATAGATAGACTCTTAGGCACTTTTTTGCTTTCTCTGAACTAAGCCATTTTTATTGTGTTTAAAATTTCCCCTTAATGATTTTTGAAATGTTCTTTAAACCCTCACTTTCTTGGTGTAACACATGAATTGTGAAGGCTACCTGGAAACATGTTCTCCACACCTGTCTTATCAGTGCTTCTTTACCTGTACTCTTTTGGAATAACTTTTCTGGAAGGCATAAACCATTGGGCTTCATCACTTGGACAGTATGCACAGGAAGGACACCAGGAAAGCTGATCACCTTAGTAAAGAATGACATTGTTGGTTTACCCAAGAGGGTCTCCCACACCGGCCTAGGAAGTGGAATGAGCCAGAAAGAAAGTGTAATGCCATCCTTTCTTCCCTCTGCCTCAATTCTGAAAGATTGATCACATACATATTATTATTAATCATTATTTGGTTTCTATTCATAATAGTTATCAGAAGGCATAACACATAATCACACTGCCCTGCTACCTCACCATTCCTCTTCATTTTGACTTGTCCACCTGTAGGAACCTAACCTGGTTTATTTTTGTTATCCCTTTACCACACCCCATGACATTTGTGAATGACTGTTTCACCAGAATCTGTATCTCTCACTCTGCCCCAACCTCCCACCCCATTGTTTATTCCCTGAAGTGAACTCTAGAATTTAGATAAACTGATTTTTTTAAAGTACTGTACAACATCTCTTATGAAACTGGAAGAAGTGCAGCCTTCTTATGGAAGGACAGATAACTTGTAAAAATAAAACACCACTTTGCAGGAGAAAGGAAGAAGAATGGAAATGGCTTCAGGAAAACCATTTTTACATTATATTTTATTTTTCTGTTCCTGGTAAATATATTAAGTTTCTTAAATGTTAAAAAACTAAGAATTTGAACTATTAAATTCCCAATAATAAAAGAATATAACTTTTTAGGAAGAAGTCATAAACCCTTGGTTATATGAACTAGAGATTTTTAGTAAGAAATCATGTATTTTAATTACTATGAAATAACAGATTTAAAGCAGAAAATGAATATAAGAAATACAAAGATAAATGTCTGTATGTACAAGAAAGACAAACAAACAAAAACTCATAGACACAGACGACAGTTCAGTGATTACCAGAGGGAAAAGAGGGTGGGGATAGTGAAGGGTAAAGAGGGTTGAGTATATGGTGACAGAAGATTTGACTTTGGGTGGTGAGCACACAATGCAGTGTACAGATCGTGTGTCATAGAATTGTATACTTGAAACCTGTATGATCTTATTAACCAATGCCACCTGAATACATCAGAGAAGGAAAACTCTGACTCCAAAAAACCTCCGCTGCCTTGCGGCATACCTCTTCAGGGGAAAGGCTAAGGGAGTAAACCCCGACAGAAAATCCGGAGCCGGAGTCCCTAAGGCGGTTTGACGTAGTCAACACCGGCAACTCCTGCGGCGCACCTGAAGCCAAGCTGTATTGACTCCGTCTTTCCCTTGGACCCTTCAGTTGCGAAGAGAGGGTGGGTCTGCTGCATGGGCAACAGCAGACCCTCCATATCACCTTGCCCAGGCTCTGTAGCTTCAGCTTCACTGGAGAGGACACTCCAGCGTCATCGCAAGATGTCGATTCAACACGAGAGGAGACAGATACCATGTCACTCCTGAGTCGGACTGCACAGCCATTCTCGGCGGTGCAGATAGACTCTTAAGAAGCTACACCATCGTCTCTCGAGACGGACGGCTGCCGCCGCCGACATGAATTGTGAGCACAAATGCATGTGGTGTAGCATCAAAAAGGATTCAGTATTTTTATCCTATAGAAAGCTGGTAGCTTAGTGGTAGTTTTCCCCCTCTCCTATAAGATAGAGAGGCTATTAGGTTTCTTTACTGTTTTCCATAGGAAGATTGGCTTTGTGGGAGTTTGTTTGTTTGTTTGTTTGTTTTGGATAGATCAGTCTGGTGATATGAAAACCTTAAATATGAATTAAAGATGAATGAGCACAGTGTGATTATAATGGCAAGCCTGTTATTTGGGAATACCTTATAAAACTTGATTTTTTGTTCCCTCTGGGAAAATATACCTTATAAAGCAAGGTTAAAGGAATTAATAGTGTCTAGCCTAGAGCAGAAAAGACCTTGAGAATATTTAAAAACAATCAGAAATATATATAAAAGTATATTTTCCAGATGATCATGATAACTTCATTTTCTTTTATTATAGGAGAGAAGTATGTGAGCCTAAACTGTTGTCAGAAGGAACTGGGTTAGACCCTTGAAATGGCTTACCACAGGAGCTGTGGCACCTAGACATTTCAAGGGTAGGAGGGGGTTGGGCACCATCTTTTATGGGAAAGAATTGAATAGATCTGTTTTTAAGAGCCCTTTAAATTGCATGTCTGTGTGATATTTTAAGTTACTGTGGGTATTACAGAATCATCATTTATATTCTAAATAAAACCTGTGCTTGATGGAAAGGAGGAAAGGTTGTTTTTGCTGGTTAGAGAGCAGAACTATAAATAATTAGCTTTTTGTTGCAACTTTTTTATATCTAGTTTTAGGCAAGGTCATTTTTCAACGACAGCTTAGAAATTCTCTATCTTACCATTAATTACAAACATGTTAGAATCACCAACAAAAAGAGTATATATTTTTAACATATTGACGGTTAGAAATAACAAGGATTTTATGGGTTACTTTCAGATGTAGAGAACATTCCATTAGTTTCACTCTTAGGGAATTAGTCAAAACCACCCAGCTTTCTTCCTTAAGTATATAGAGGGCAGTTCCTTTTCAACCATCTTTCCCATTTACATTCACTTCAATTTGGCATTTCTGTTGCATAAAACTGCTACAAACATTTCCTAAATGGTTCCAAATGCTTAGAATTATTTTCCAGGGGGCATAGTTCACATACAATATAATGCAAGTGATGCCTTCTGGCATCATGCAACTCATGGCAGCGCAGTGATGCCCCCCCACACACACACATCATCTTGTGTAGTTCTCTAAAATTAATCCTACAGAGTGCTGCTCTCACTTTGTTAGTCTGTTGTTTAACAATCTTCATATTTTCCTTTTGCTTATTAGCTAAAATTAAACCTCCTGTTTAGAAATCTAGCAACATTCCTTATGGGACATTTTCACTTTGTTATGTGCATCCCGCACCCTAATCTGAGGGTTGCTCATTTTTCTCAACATTTCAGACCCTGAACTTTATTTCCAAAGATTATCCCGTCTGTAAAGACCTTGCTTTACACATACACGCACGCACGCCCGCATGCACATATACAAATGTGGTGAGGGAGTGGGGAGGGAAAGGAAACTAAAATGTGTGTATTGTATGGGCCGGGGCTCCCTGTATACGAGCAGTCCCCAGCCTTTTTGGCACCAGGTACCGGTTTTGTGGAAGACAGTTTTTCCATGGAGCTGGGTGGGAGGGTGGTTTCGGGATGATTCAAGCACATTACATTCAAGCTCATCACCTGTGTGTGGCCCTGTTCCTAACTGGCCTGGGCTGGTTACCGGTCGGACCTCTGCTGTATACCATCGCAGATGAGTGGCATCCTGGGTAACATTCCCATTTGACAGAGGAAGAAATAGTTTCAGAAACATTGAATCATTTAACTGAACTTCTGCAGCTGTGAGAATTGCGACCTGAAGTTGGGTTTTCCTAATTCCAGAATTTCTCTATTTACCATTTTAACCCTTACTATATTCATTTTTATTTAGCAATATAATATATCAGGTTATGTTTTCTCCAGTTTTATTTAGGTTATAAGAAAATGTGGTCTAGCACAGCTCCCAAATAAAAAGCTTCCTGCTTTCTCATTTAGGTTATTGAGAACATTTCTCTTGTGTCTCTGTCTTTGTCTCTGTCTCACTAAAGGGTTACAGTTTGAATAGTGTAAATCTTCCAGTTCAGTACTATAAAGTCCTTTTGTACTATAAGAAATGTATTTAGATAAATAAAATCTGTGTAGAATTCCCAAGTGTCATTTTATCCTGTGGTAGAATATCTTTCAAGAGCAAACCATCAGGAGAATGACTAACAAGTGGTCAAAATTGTTATATCTAACACATTTTTTAATTAACTTTGTTTACTCTTTGGTAGAGAACTGAGCATCTTGAGAGTTGCCTAACCCTGAAATAATTATGAATTGTGTGGGAGAAAGAAAACCAAGAGCACTTTGCCCTCTCTAAGCCAAATGAAATAATCCAAATTACTCAAGAGTTCTCTGAAGTCTTATTCTGACTTTTCTATATTGTGCTTTGTGAAGAAGTGTTTCCTCAAAATCTGTTCCCTCCTATTTTAAAAAATCTGGAAACAGGCACAAATGGTCCCAATTTTTGTGCTAATTTTAAAAGATAATTCTCAACCATTATGACCTCAGGGTGTTCCATTAATGTTCTAATTCCTCATCTAACTCAGAAATGGAGGCAGTGGTTAAAACAAGAAGTTTACCAATCTTTTTGACTAGACTGTGTTTGTTTCCACATGTGAAGAAACATATTTTAAAACCTTATTATAATTTCATGAAGACTTCCATGAAGTAAGGAAGCAGTTAATCCTCAGTTTTGTAAGTGATAAGGTAATTTGAAACATTCTCTAAAGCTATTTATGTAAAGTGTAAAATTTGTGGCTCTACATTGATGGATAGGAGATCAAATTTTTCTTTTTTGTGTCTTTGTTAGGTTTGGTTTCTGGTTCTCTTAATGCTTTAGGAAATCACAGGAAATGTGTTTAGTTAATAATGTACAACCCCTGGCTGGTTTGGCTCAGTGGATTGAGCGTCGGCCTGCGAGCTAAGTGTCGCTGGTTCGATCTTCCAGTCAGGGCACATCAGAGAAGGAAAACTCTGACTCCAAAAAACCTCCGCTGCCTTGCGGCATACCTCTTCAGGGGAAAGGCTAAGGGAGTAAACCCCGACAGAAAATCCGGAGCCGGAGTCCCTAAGGCGGTTTGACGTTGTAGTCAACACCGGCAACTCCTGCGGCGCACCTGAAGCCAAGCTGTATTGACTCCGTCTTTCCCTTGGACCCTTCAGCTGCGAAGAGAGGGGGGGGTCTGCTGCATGGGCAACAGCAGACCCTCCATATCACCCTGCCCAGGCTCTGTAGCTTCAGCTTCACTGGAGAGGACACTCCAGCGTCATCGCAAGATGTCGATTCAACACGGGAGGAGACAGATACCGTGTCACTCCCGAGTTGGACTGCACAGCCATTCTCGGCGGTGCAGATAGACTCTTAAGAAGCTACACCATCGTCTCTCGAGACGGACGGCTGCCGACGACGAATAATGTACAAACATATTCTAAAAAAAAAAGATTCAGAGCAGTAGGCTGGAATTAGGATACCATGCTTCTTGCTTGTTCTGGGACAATGACATGATCTTTAACAAATCATTTAAAATCTCTGGCTCTCTAACATTTTCTCATTTATTTTTAAAATGTTGCTTTCACATCTAAAGTTGTGGGATTCATTTTTCTTGGTTCCACTTACCATTTAAATTGATTATCAGACTTCCGGCCAAGATGGAGGCATAGACAGAAATACTATGTCTCCCTCCACAACTGAGAAGGAATACAACTATCTCAAAACTAGAAACAACCAGAAGCTCCAGAAAGTCAAACTGCATGGAAGTCCAGCAAACAAAGATATAAAGAAGAAATACTCATCCAGACAGGTAGGAGGGGCTGAGAGGATGCAGTGTGGTGGCAGTAGCAGCAGCAGGCCGGTGGAGGGCACAGTCACATGTTTTAAAAAGTTGGGAAGGACACCTGGGGAGCGTTTCCCAGCCGCTCACCAGACCACTCAGCTCACAGTCCCAGCATGGAAAATCAAACCTCATTGCTTCTGACTGTGCAAACCAAGGCGGTTAGGATTAAGGAAGAAACTCCCGCTCTTCCAAAAGAGTCTATTTGTTTAAAGGGCCCCCACGGTCCTAGAACATCTGCAGACCCACCCACTCTGGGAACGATGGCCAGGGCAACAGCTAGAGGGGCGCCAGTCCCATACAAAAGTGGGAGAAGTGCCTGGAAAGGAGGCGAGTGCTGAGCAAATGGCACTGTTCCCTCTCGGGCCCCTCCCCCACATACAACGCTACATGGTGAAACGGTTCGCCCTGTACTGACGAATCCCTAAGGCTCTGCCCCTTATACATAATAGGAGTGACAGCTCTACCTAAGACATAAAGGCAAACAAACACAGGAGCCTGTCAGAATGAGGAGACAGAGAAGTATGGCCCAAAAAGAGGAACGGATCAAGGTTCCAGTGGGAGAACTAAGTGACAAGGAGATAGCCAACCTCACAGATGAGGAGATAGCCAACCTAACAGATGCAGCATTCCAAACACTGATGATAAAGTTGCTCACAGGCTTGACTGATATGAGTACAGCAAATGCATAAGAGAAGAAGTGAAGGCTATGCTAAGTGAAACGAAGGAAAACCCACACAAAAACAATGGTGAAGGGAAAGACACCGGGGTTCAAATCAATGATTTGGTACATAAGGAAGAAAAAAATAGTCAACCAGTACAGAATGAGGAAACAAGAATTGAAGAAAATGAAGAGAGGCCTGGGAACCTCTGGGAAAACTTTAAACATGCTAACATTTATGGAGGTGCCAGGAGAAGAGGAAGGGCAAGAAATTGAAAACTTCTGTGAAAATTTAATGGAGGAGAACTTCCCAAATTTTGCGAAGGAAATATACAAGTCCAAAAGGCATGGAGAGACCCGGGTGAGCTAGACTCAGAGGGGACCACACCAAGACACATCACGATTAAAATGCCAAAGGTAAAAGACAAAGAGAGAATTCTAAAAGCAGAAAGAGAAGCAGATAGTTGCCTACAGAGGGGTGCCTATAAGACTATCACCTGATTTCTCAAAAGACACTTTACAGGCAAAAAGGGACTGGCAAGCAGTATTCAAAGTGATGAAAAGCAAGGACTTACAACCAAGACTACTCTATCCAGCAAAGCTATCATTTAGAATGGAAGCGCAGATAAAGTGCTTCCCAAAGTAAAACTAAAGGAGTTTATTGTCACCAAGCCATTATTATATGAAATGTTAAAGGGACTTACTTAAGAAAAATAAGATCAAAACTGTGAACACTAATATGATAATAAACTCACAACTATCAAAAACTGAATCTAAAAAATAAAAACAAAATCCAACTAAGCAACCAGAGTAGGAACACAATCGTAGGTATGGGGATCGCTTGGAGGGTTATTAGCTGGGAAGGGGAAAGGGGGGAAATGGGGAAATGGTGCAGGGATTAAGAGGCAGAATCGGTTGGTACAAAATAGACAGGGAAGTTAAGAATAATATAGGAAAGGGTGAAGCCAAAGAACTTATATGCATGACCCATGGACGTGAACTAAAGGGGGTGGGATTGCTGGCGGGAAGGGGGGTACTGGGTGGAGGGGAGCAAAGGATAAAAATTGGAACTACTGTAATAACATAATTAATAAAATACATTTTAAAATGATTATCATTAAAATTTTTAAACACTGATTACAAAAACTTTTGTTGTTCAATTACAGTTGTCCCAATTTTTCCCTCCTTGCTCTCCCTTGCCCCCACTCCCACTCGCATTGTCAGTCTCTACCCCGTTATCCATGTCCATGAATCCTTTGTGCTTCTTTCTTACTAGACCCTTCCCCTTCTTTTCCCCATTATCCTCCTCATTCCTCCCCTCTAGTCACTGTCAGTTTGTTCTTTATTTCCAAGTCTCTGGTTTTGTTTTGTTCATTATGTCCTGGTATAGGTGAGATCATATGGTATTTGTCTTTTGCTACCTGGCTTATTTCACTTAGCATAATAATCTCCATTTCCATCCATGCTGTTGCGAACGGTAGGACTTCCTTCTTTCTTTCTGCTACATAGTATTACATTGTGTAAATGTACCACGGTTTTTTGATGCACTCATTTAAACACTGATTTTGAAAACATGAGTTGATATATCGTGTGTGTTTTCCTGACATACTCTATGTTTAAGGATACTCCTACTCGTCGGCAGCCGTCCGTCTCGAGAGACGATGGCGTAGCTTCTTAAGAGTCTATCTGCACCGCCGAGAATGGCTGTGCAGTCCGACTCGGGAGTGACACGGTATCTGTCTCCTCCCGTGTTGAATCGACATCTTGCGATGACGCTGGAGTGTCCTCTCCAGTGAAGCTGAAGCTACAGAGCCTGGGCAGGGTGATATGGAGGGTCTGCTGTTGCCCATGCAGCAGACCCCCCCTCTCTTCGCAGCTGAAGGGTCCAAGGGAAAGACGGAGTCAATACAGCTTGGCTTCAGGTGCGCCGCAGGAGTTGCCGGTGTTGACTACAACGTCAAACCGCCTTAGGGACTCCGGCTCCGGATTTTCTGTCGGGGTTTACTCCCTTAGCCTTTCCCCTGAAGAGGTATGCCGCAAGGCAGCGGAGGTTTTTTGGAGTCAGAGTTTTCCTTCTCTGGATACTCCTACTAGTTCATTAAAATTTGAGTTGTAGTTCAGCAGGTTGCTAATTATGTTTGGTTAGAATATCAAAGAAAATTGAAGATACTCTTTTACCTATATGATTCCTAAGAGCACTGATCATATTTCAAGTATTTTTCTCTGTAATAGTAATTATGAGATTCACAGAAAAATAATAAGGTTTGTTTGTTTTTTTCCCTTCAGACCAGTCTATAATGGAATGAAATTTCTGCTATCGTACGGTCTGCTTTCTTCTTTACTTTCAGGGGATATATAGACTTGATGAGTAACATGATATGAATAATTTTGCAGTTTTTCGCCTCTGTAGTAATATATACAGATCACACCTTCAATATTGAGGCTTGCTTTATTTTAACAAGTGTTGTCTAGAAGAGCAAGCACTGAAGAAATATATGTTCCAACTCTGTAGCGGTGAGCTGTGTGACTTTGATCTTAGGGGAAGATCCTCAACCCCCAGTTCTGTGCTAGAAAGAGGCTGAACTAGACTTTTTTTGGTGACAATCACAATTGCTAACATTTCTTGAGTACTTGCACAGTGTGCAAACTGACAAGGCAATTCTGCTATCACCCTACCCCATTTAAAGGTAAAGAAACTGAGGTCTCTTAAAGATTAAATAATTAGCCTTATAGGAGTGGTGGGGATGGTATTCTCCCAGCATCCACTCACGCTTACTACCTGCCTCTAAAACTCATGATTTGACCATTTCAGTTATGCTGCCTTCCAATTTAAACAGTCCATAAATACTGTGAATTTCTAATTCAGAATTATCCATCTTAAAAAACATTTCAGATTTCAAGATACTGCTCATATCAGTTGCTAAGTATTCCTATGTGAATTTTCTATAATCCACACCATATCACTATGTCTATTTATGACATTCCTGTTTGTAAATAACTTTAAAATAGTTTATGCTTGCATTCACAACACTCCATAAGGTAAATTGGGCAACTGACATATAATAATACAGATGATAAAGGAGATTAGGTGGTGAACTAAATTTTCTAGAACCCACCTCCTGGCCGGTCTTGTTTTCAGTAGGCAATATACCTTCAATGATTTTTTGATCATCCATTACTAAAAGAATCTTGCAGATTACTTAAGAGAAAATAGTAATAATCCAAGAGATTATTTTTATATTTTACAATACTCCTTTTTGTATCTGTGTCTTTCCATCTGTTACCATTAATAAATTGTCTCAGCTTCCATCCAGGGCCAGCGGCTGTACTTGGACTCTGGATCCCAACACTTCCCTTCTATTCAGGAACTTTGCTCTTGAATTTTCCCATGCTTCTTCTGTAATGTCTGTTTCTTCCTTCTTTACCAGACCATTCTTATTAGCATGCAGATGTATTGTATCTCTCATAATAAGGGGGGGGGGGGGAAATTCCTACCTAGCTTCTACATTCTCCCTTATGTGACATTTATCAATTTCTCTTGATAGTTAAACTCCACAGAATTTTTTCTACACTTCTGTTACCACTCCCACATCCCTCATCTCTTCAGACTACTTGTTCAGATATTATACTTCCACTTTACTGAAACGTTTCTTTGCAAAATCATCAGCAACTGCCATCTAATCAAGTGGCCAGTTCCAGTCTGTTTTACTGGACTTGACCCAATTGTTCATTCTTTTCTACTGGTAACCTTTCAGAACATCAGGCTTTGAAAATATCCATGGAAACCTCTCCATCTCTTTTACTAACTTCTCTTCTACTTCTAGGCTTCTAATTGTAACGCTTTGGACTCAGTAGTTGGACCCTTTTTCTTCTTTGTCTTCACTCATCCCCAGGTGATCTCATCCATTCTCAGCACTTTATGTATCATTCCAATGTAGATTTATCTTTAATTTATATCTTTAACCTTCATTTTTCTCCTGAGCTATTGCTTCATATTTTTAACTGCCTGCTTAATATTTTCACTTAGGGGGCTATTAGGCATTTCAAAATTATCATAGCTAAGCAAACTTCTTTTCCCATGCCAAGAAAGGAAATTGATAATGCTTTTAAGATCAACAAATCAAAAGGAATGCTAAGAATTTAAATGATATCTAGGGAAAGCACAAGTGGATGTTATGTAATGGGTAGCTTGTCAATTCATCTTCATTTATGGGCAATTCCTAAGGTGTTCTGTCTATTCTCTCACCCATAGTTGGTGAGTCATTTTCAAAACAGACTCAATGACAGAGAGAATTCATTCTCCCTAACAATTTAGAAATGTACTGTACCTTGCAATAATTTAACCAGTGCCACTCATTGCAGTAGAATGAGATATTGGAAAGGCAAGACATTTCGAGTTGAAAATGCAAGCTAAACAATTGTTTTACAAATCCCTGTCCCCATTTCTGCTATATTTGCACCTCTCCAAGTCTTCCCCATCATGGTTTATGGCATCATCATTTACTCATAGTCTTGGGCAAAAACTGTAGTTCCTTGCAAGTACCAAGTTCATTGCTACCTCTGGACCTTTACACTTGATGGTCTCTACTGAGAATTCTTTTTCCCCAGATCCACATATAGTTCTTCCTTTCTTATCTCTCCCTTCTCTTCTCATCTTTTCTCCTCTTTCCTTGCCCACTCTTCCCCTTTCTCTCAACCCTTCTCTTCCCTTCTTTCTCTCCTCCTTCCCTTTTCCTTTCCCCCTTTCCCCTTCCTTTTTATCCTTTCTCCCTGTGTCTCCGTGTCTCTCTTTGTCCGTCTGTCTTCTTCCTGTTCTAGAAATGAACGCTCTGAAAAATTATATACAAATTCTTGAAAACAAATTCATTATTACCAGGTTTTTGGTGAAAAGGAGATGAAAAGCCTTCCATCTACCCTGTTAAAATCTGGGCTCCTCTGAAAGGATGGCTAAATTTTGCTGAGGAAAATTCATTCTCATTTGAATACTCTTTATAGCATTGCTTTGCCTCCTTTGACATCTAAAAATATCAGTGACATCAGGATATCAAACACCAAAAACAAAGTAGCTTTTAGTTATTTGTAATGAAACAAATCAAATCACAAGATAGCAGTTAAGAGGTATGTTTCTTCAGGACAAAAGAAGCAAACTTTTTCAGTTGTTTAACCACCAAGTTATTAATAGATAATCTATCTTTGAATCTTTGTTCTTGTTTTTATTGTTGTTTACTAGCAAACATTCCATTAGTCACATAAACCTAATCTCAGTAGGCAAAAATGTACAAGCTGTCCTGGATATTTGAAGGCTATCCACTTTATTACCACTCTCTTAGATTAATGATGCATTTCCTTTTTTGTCTTGCAGGCTACCCTTAATCACCATCTTCCTTTCTTCCTTTACTGAATATATAACTTTTGAAAAATGATATATTGCTTACAAACATTAGAGATAGAATAACTAACTAGTTGCATGTGTTATAGTTTTGGGAAAATTACAAATTAGCAAATTTTTCTATTCATAGCAAAATGGAAAGTTAATTTCTTTTCTGTAATTTTAAGCTTCTGAATGTGGGAATGCTTTGCTTTCATATTGTACAAAGTCGACGTGAGTATCATGTATTATATTGCTTTACCCAATACAAAAGTCAGGGCTGTCAGTCACCAAAAGAACTAATTGAGCTTTAGAATTAAATACTTATTTTCCAAACATTTTGAAACAGTGTTTCTTAAAATTTAGATATTTTTTTCTCATATTTGTCTCTGAGTAGCAAATTAGATGCTTGGAAATAGATTGCTCTTATTTTTGTTTTGTCTTACTTTTTGTCATTTTTGTTCCCCTTCCCCCAAGAAAAATTGTGGTACAGGTAATTTGTTAGGGTCTGAGCAAATCACTAGTGAATTCTCTTGATGCAAAGAATGAACTCATATCTGAAATTACCTGAAAATCATAGTTCGCTAATGATATTGGTTAGAAATATTAAAGTTTTTACTTTTTTAGTTACTAAATTAGTCTTGACTTTTATACTAACTTTTTTGATCAGAGGAAATGTATATTGCATTTTCTGAGATAGTGTTTTTAGTGCTTATGAGCCTTATTTTTAAGATTAGTCAGGAATTTTAATAGCCCTGTCAGTCACTTCATAAACATGTCTTCTCAGCAGAGGGATAATGATTAGAATGAAAATAAAGATACCAAATCATTTATGTTACAGACCCTGAACTGAAAAATCATCTGTATGAAATGTCAAATTAAGTTCAAGTAAGGGATGATAATACTATCTGATAATGTGATTTTATTGATATCTGCGAACACCATAATTGGCTTCAGTTATCTTAAAATATTTAAACATATTCAATATATATGCCTCTACTCTCAGCATTGTAGTTATGTTAGCCAAAGAGGCCAATGAACTCCTTTTTAAAAAATATATTTTATTGATTATACTATTGTAGTTGTCCCAATTTTCCCCCATTGCCCCCTCCTCCCACTGCCCTCATTTCCTCCAGCAATCCCCACCTTAGTTCATGTCCATGGGTCAAGCATATAAGTTCTTTAGCTACGCCATTTCCTATACTGTTCGTAACATTCCCCTGTCTATTCTATACCTACCAATATGTACTTCTCAATCCCTGAACCTTTTTCCCCATTCTTCCTCTTCCCTCTCCCAACTAATAACCCTCCAGACCTGTGATCCTGAACCTTCTTGGCACCAGGGACTGGTTTGGTGGAGGACAATTTTTCCATGGGCCAGAGGTGTGGAGGGAGACAGGAGGTGAAGCTCAGGCAGTAATACAAGTGAGGCTTCCCTCACTTGCTCACCACCCACCACCTGCTGTGTGGCCCGGTTCCTCCCTGGCCATTGCCCAGGGTTGGGGACTCCTGCTCCAAATGATCTCCATACTTATAATTCTGTTTCTCTTCTGCATGTTTGCTTAGTTTGATTTTTAAATTCAATTGTTAATAGTTGTGAATTTATTGCCATTTTAATAGTCATAGTTTTGAGCTGCTTCTTTTTCTTAAATAAATTCCTTTAACATTTCATTAATAATGGCCTGGTGATGATGAACTCCTTTAGCTTGTCTGGAAAGCACTTTATCTGCCCTTCCATTCTAAATGATAAATTTCCTGGATAGAGTAATCTAGGTCCTTGCTTTTCATCACTTTGAGTACTTCTTGCCAGTCCCTTCTAGTCTTCAAAGTTTCTTTTGAGAAATCAGCTGATAGTGTTATGGGAACTCCTTTGTAGGTAACTCTCTCCTTTTCTCTTGCTGCTTTTAAGATTCTTTATTTTTAACCTTTGGCATTTTAATTATTCTGTGTCTTGGTGTGTGCCTCTTTGGGTCCAACTTGTTTGGGACTCTCTGTGCTTCCTGGACTTGTATGTTTATTTCCTTCACCAAATTAGGGAAGTTTTCTTTCATTATTTTTTCAAATAAATTTTCGATTTATTGCTTTTGCTCTTCTCCTTCCAACACTCCTATGATTTGAAAGTTGGTATTTTTGAAGTTGTCCTGGAGGCTCCTTAGGCTATCCTTTTTTTTTTAATTCTTTTTCTTCTCACTTATCGCGGGTATTATGTTCTAGACCCCCACCCCCACCCCCTGCAAAATAGGAATGTTACATTTATTCTATACTCTTAAACCTACGTAACTTTAACAACATAAGTATATAGTACTGCAAAATCCCGCTATGATACAGTGAAAAATCCGCGAAAAATAATTAAATATAATATTTTTTAAAATCCCGTGATACAGTGAAGCTGCGATAAGTGAACCACGATATAGAGAGGGACTACTGTATTTTTTTTATTCCTTTTGTTCCAGATCATTGATTTTGGTTGTCAGCTTCATCCACTCCACTGTTGGCTCCTTGTAAATTTTTCTTTATTTCACTTAGTGTAACCTTCTTTTTTGTCTGCGTCTTTTTTATGCTGTTGAAGAACCCAGTGAGTTCCTTGAGCATCCTAATAATCGGCCTTTTGAACTCTACATCTGTTAGATTGCCTTTCTCCATTTTGTTCAGTTCTTTTTCTGGAGTTTTGTTCTGTTCTTTCATTTGGGCCATGTTTTTTTGTCTCCTCATTTTGGCAGCCTCCCTGTATTTGTTTCTATGTATTAGGTAGAGCTACTTTGACTCTCTGTCTTAGTAACATGGGGTATTGTAGGAAAGTGCACCAGTAAGTTGGATGGGGTGGAGCCTTAGGTAATCGTCTGGGCTGGGCAACCCATGTGAACTGGGTTGATGGAGTTTCAGATTTGGTGTTGCTGCTCTGTGGCTGTGTGTGGGGAAGGGCTCAGAAAAGGGACAATGCCGCTGCAGTTTTGTCAGGAGGAATCGGTGCCCAGCACTCACCCTGTTGCCATACACCTCAATATCTCCCTGTATGCCACTGGTGCCCTTCTAGCTGCCATCTTGGTGCTAGAGCCCAGAGGGAATGAGTCTGCATAAGTTCTAAGTCCATTGTGGGCCCTTTAAAAGGAGACTCCTGATAATTCTGCAGTTTTTTCCAGTGCCCCAACTCACACTGGTTTTTGCAGCCAGAAGTTATGGGGACTTACCTTCCTGGCACTGAAATCCTGGGCTGGGTGGTCTGGTGTGGGGCTGGGATTCCTTGCTCCCAAAGTATCCCTCCTAGTTTTTATCCATCACATGTGTGTGTTCTGTGTCTCTCTGTTTTCTGACCCTCCTATGTGAATGGATGAATGTGCATTCTTTAATTCCTTTGTTGTTGGACTTTCATACAGCTAAGTTTTCTGATGATTCTGGGTGATGGTTGTTTTGTAGTCATTTTTTAATATGCTTTATCGATTTTGCTGTTACAGTTGTCCCAATTTCTTTTCCCTTTGTTCCCCTCCACCCAGTGACACCCCCTTTCTTCAGTTGCCCCCCCCATTAGTCCATTCCCATTGGTTGTGCGTGTAGTTCTTCTCAACATCTTCCTAATGCTCCATTCTCTCCTACTATGCTTCTTAATTCCTGTACCACGGCCCACCTTGCACCACCCTGCTGACCTCCCCCCATAATGTTCCCCATACCTATAGTTCTTTTCCCACTATCGTTGCCTACTTAGTTTGCCTTTGTTTCAGTTCCCTAGCTTCTGTTGTTGTGATACAGTTTTCGTTTTAATGTTCATAGTTCTGATCCTTTTTCTCCTAAACAAGTCCCTTTAACATCTCATATAACAGTAGTTTGGATCTGATGAACTCCTTCAGTTTTACTTTGTCCTGGAAGCACTTTCTCTGCCCTTCTATTCTGAATGACAGCTTCACTGGATAGAGTAATCATAGTTGTAGGTTTTTGCTTTTCATTTCTTTGAATATATGTTGCCAGTCCCTTCTTGCCTGCAGAGTTTCTTTTGAGAAATCAGCTGATAGTCTTATTGGGACCCCTTTGTACATAATTCTCTTCTTTCTTGCTGCTTTTAAGATTCTCTCTTTATCTTTAATTTTTGATATTTTGATTATAATGTGTATTGGTGTGGTTCTCCCTGGGTCCAGGTTTTTTTTTTGAACTCTGTGCTTCCTGGACCTGTAAGTCTATTTCCTTCCCCAAGTTAGGGAAGTTCTGCTTCATTATTTGTTCACATAATTTTTTAATTTCTAGTTCTTCTTCTTCACCTCTGGCAACCCTATGATTCAGATATTGGCCTGCTTATAGCTGTCCGATAAGTTTCTGAGCCTCTCCTCATTTTTCTCACTTTTTGTTTCCTCTTTCTGCACTGCTTGACTGTTTGTTCCTTCCCTATGTTCTTATTTGTTGATTTGATCCCTGGTTTTCTTGCCTTCGCCACTAGTTTCATATGTGTTTTTATTTTCATTTCAGCAGGACTAGCCTTAATTCCTTCCCTGTCTTGTTTAAGATCTGTTCTTAGGTCTGTAAGCATTCATATAACCAAAGCTCTGAACTGAGCCTCAGAAAGATTTCCTATCTGTTGCTTCATTAGATTAGATATTTGCTGTCTGGTCAGCTGCGTCACTAGGATCTCTTTCATGATCTGTGCCATCCTGGCAGTTTTATGTTTACCTTCGCTTCCCGGGCGGGGCTATCACACCTCCTATACTATAGGGGTAGGAGCCCTGTGCACTTGTCACTATCAGGTGACCCTTCTCACCATGCTGTGGCGTTTTGTGTGGGGGCAGGGGTTCAAGATGGATTCCTGCTGTTCACTCTCCACTGAGAGACCGGGAACCTCCTCCTCCATCCCATGCCCTCCCACCCTCACAGTCCAAGGCAATGGGGGTTTTCCTCCCCGACGTTGGAATCGCGAGCTGACATGTTTGGTCTGCAGCTGGGGTTGCTCTCCAGGCGCCTCTCGCTTCCCCTTAAATATGGGTGTCTATGCTTATCGCCGTCCTGCTGCCGTTGCTGCCAGCACAGCTTGACCTCTCCACCCTGGCTTCACCCCTCTTATCCGTCCGGATGAGGACCACTTCTTTATAACTTCATACGTTAGACTTCCATGTAGCTTTATTTTCTGGAATTTCTGGTTATTTCTGGTTTGCAGTAGTTGTATTCCTTCTTAGTTGTGGAGGAGACAGAGCGTGTCAGTCTAGGCCTCCATCTTGGCTGGAAGTCTGTGCATCTTGTTTTCCATTTCAAAACACAGACTGCTTGAGAAAATTTCCCAACCATATATCTCCTTGCGTGGTACATTGTTGTATAAAGGTGTAGTCTATTTTTAATTTTTACTGTGGTTGTGTGAAGAGGTGAACTGTTTTGACCTATTCCTCTATCTTGACCAGAAATCTGAAAAAGTGAACTCTACTTTTCTTTTTTTAAAATACAAAAATTCAGTGATGATCTAAATAAGTAAAATATGTAAAGTGTCTTCTGGTTGTAAAGGCCATATACCATTTTGCTTTCTATAGTCAGAAATAGTTATTAATTTTAACATGTCTTCACTATTTCTATATATTCTCCACAGAACTGCAGTCTGTATACACAGATTCCTGAGAGCCTGTACTGCTGTACCTTTACTCTTGATAAAGGTTTATGCTGCAAAGTCCCTGTTTACTAATTTGGTGAAATTTTCTTAATCCAACACATTTTACCAGGGAAGTTGGACATGCTGTTGTACTGGTAATATTCTGGAAATGAGATGTAGATGTTAATATATCTGACAAGATTTACTAAATCCAGCCCCTCTTTAAAATTTTTTATTTTGCAGCCTAACCAGTAGATATTCACCTGTGGTTAAAAATCTAGTTTTCTGAAATGTAAGATATTGCGATTTGGTGATAAGAACACAGAGCTTGCTGTTAGAAGAGCCAGTTCCAGTCCAGACCCTACCATTCACCAACATTCTGGCTGTAGGCCAAGATATTTAAGATCTCTGAGTCTTTTTTTTTTTTTTTTTTGTCTATAAAATATAAACTCTTCTGGTTTTAAAGGTCATAAAATAGACAAAGAAAAAAAATTCCCATCAAATAGATTTGTTTGAGCATTAAGAGTAAGCATAGTAAAAAATGTGCTTTGTAAACTATTTTGCTTATAGAACTATCAGTTCTTATAGATACTACCTTTCCTTAGTAATTTAATATCATACCTTTCCTTAATAACTTAATATCTTACAGTGTTTCCAGGTTACCTTCAACAGCTTCCATAATGGTTACATAATTTGCAGATATTGAAATGACAGGAAATGGAGCCCAATCTGTATGACTCATACCTCATAGTGCTTCTTGCACTAAAAGCTCATTGACCCCCAGTTTTTACTTAATTAAAGATCACAGTTCTGTTTGACTAATGGAGATTTTAGTTTATTTATGACCTTAAAGTACTTACAGCTTATAAAACTTGAGCCAGAGCCCAGTTAACTATACAAAAGATGCTAAATTCTGTATCCCATATTGGACTAACTTGAGTTATAGCAATATATAAAGAAACCTTTAAGAGGTTATTTAGTTATAGCAATAATATAATTTACAGCGCACCTTTATGGTTTCTGTGAAACAAGTAAGCTAGAGTTAAAGAGCAACTCACAATTTCAGCAGAGCCAAAAATGAAAAAGAAAGAGAAGCCTGAGAAAAAAGAATGTTGTTTCTTGCAAGTTTGTTTTGAATAACCACAACATAAATATAAGTGATTGTTCTGACACGTTGAGGCATTATAAAGAAAATTTAATTCAAAACATACCGAGTCCTTAATAAATACAAATTTTAATTATTAATAGTTTATTTAATAATTAAATAGGTTAAGTAGTAGCAGTTTTATGTCTTTTGTAGCAGAGATTTCAGAAAGGTGTATTGAATCTCCCTAAAAAGATAAGAATATATGACACTTGTCATAGGATTAGATATTACAGAATAGACAAATAGATCTTAGATACTTGCTAACATGGAGGTGCATGGCTGCCTTAGACAATGTTTTTTGAGAATTTCATGATTCTGAGTATTTGGTAAATTCATAATTCTTTTACAAGGGTAAATACCGTTTGATATAAATGTCTTAATTTACTGTAAGAATGAAGAAAGAATAAGACTTATATGGTACCTACATTCTGTGCTTAGAAGATAATAACCTATAAATAGGCTAATAGTTTAGGAAGTATCAATCCATACCATTATGATAAACAGCAGCCGAGAGAGAGAGAGAGAGAGAGAGAGAGAGAGAGAGAGACTTGTTTTCTGCCCACTGGGAGCTTATTGGGAATGACAAGTGGAGCCTGTGTATGATCTACAGACAATATGTGCATTATGTGGCAAATGTCCTCAGCTATTTTAGAGCTGCTGCTTTGTTCTCAGTGTCTTCTGATTGTTACCTGGTACCTGTAGTGCTGCAGCACCCTCACCAACTTCTGCTTTAAAAAAAAAAAATAAAACATTTTATCACTTTAGCATTCTTGCTTAATGCTAGAATGAATTTTTCAAATATCGTTTTTAATGCCACTTCCCTGCTTAAGGACCTGTATGGACCTTCTTACTCATTAAAGTTGTTTTTTTCAACACGCTTGGTCCTCCATAATCTGTCACCCTAGGATCCTACTACAAATTTGTTTACATGTTTATTATACCAAGTTTCATTCCACAGAGAATCAGGGGATCCCATGAGAGCACGTACCATGAAATAATGGAATAATATATTTAGAAATGAGGGAGGAACCCTGGAAATACAGAAATAAAGAGCAAAAGATTGAGACTAGGGAAGAAAACTTTGATGTATGGGTCATAGTTGCTGTAACTGAGGTTAAGCTTTAGCTCTGAACTGTTAGATCTCACTTGTTTTATTTCTTCCAACCACTTCTCCTCTTGTATAGAGTTCCCCCACCATGCTGTGTCCGGTAGCATTTCTGTGTGAGTGTGTGGGCACGCGTCTGTGTTTACTTATCATCTTTCCATATACCACCCATTATTCAAAGTTCATCTCATCTCATTTCTCCCCTCACATGAACCCGTCTTGTGTGTCCTGGCCCTCGTGGACCTCCTTCTTTGACTTCTGTAGCAGCTATTCTTGCTGTATGACAGTGTGAGCTTTTCCTGACCCATCTTTAGTGGTGGTCAGGAATTATGTTTTGGGCAAGCTTTCCCAAATAAAGTATTCTGAGAGATTTTTGTATATCTAAACTTGTTTGTTGATGGCTTCCTTCATTCCCATCATCATCCTGAAGTGGAGCCTGTGTCACCAGTATTCTTCCAGGTCCTCGAAAGATCGATTTTACTCTCCTTTGTCTTTCATTGGATCCTTCACAGAGCTGAGATTATAACATAGCCAGTGACTGGCAGGTAATTAAGCTTGTCTAGCTAGGCAATGTGTGTACAGGCAAAAAGCATGGCTTTAATATAATTGGGGCCTTCTAATATGGATCTTTTCAGATATACAGCTATGTAGATAGCTTAACCACTCTCCCAAGAAAAAGTAGACTTCGTAGAAAAGTGTTACAATTCTGAACTTTTTTGCCTTAAAGTACAATTGTGAATCAGTCCCCCTCATACTATCATTATTTCTAACTTTATATTCATGCTGTGGTTCTGGAATGAACCTTGGATAGCCCCAAAACCCATCTATTAAAACATCTTTACCTATAAGTAACCCTCCACTCACCAAATCGTGCAATAATTTAAACTCAAGGTTGCGCTACTAGTTACTTGAACTTGGTGAGCAGGAAAAATCTCCAGACCATTGGTGGAGGGCTTGGGGCAAAGAGATGAAAAGCTACCAGGGTGATACAAAAACTCATGTGAAATTAGCAAAGATGAGTTTTGCACACCTGGCAGTATCCACGGTCTGTTTAAGTGCTATGGCTACTTCTGCATGTCTCCATACAGACCGTCTGCAGACCCGGGAGGCTTGACTATGTCTGGGAAAATGCTACACTGTTTTGGACTACCTGTAGTAGTCAGAACAGATGTGGTTCCATATTATTTGCCATTAAAGAATTTTTTGTATCTTTAATCTTATCTATTGGTGTCATCCTTCATTTGTATTACCATCTGTAGTAATGTTTGGTGCAATCAGCATTTTTAAAAAACATACCTCAACTAAAAAGACTGAACTGAATAATCCTCATACATACATACTACAGGCATACCTCATTTGATTGTGCTTCATTTTATTGTGCTTCACAGACATTGCATTTTTTTTACAAATTGAAGGCCAGATCTCCACTGTGAAAAGATTACAACTTGCTTTATTGCATGCTAGCGTCATTGTGGTGGTCTGGAACTGAACCTGTAGTTTCCGAGGTATGCCTGAACTAACTTGAGACTATGTTGTTGCTATTAGAATTAATAAAAATGTACAGTAGTCCCTCTCTATATTGCGGTTCACTTATCACGGCCTCACTGTATCGTGGGATTTTTTAAAATATTATATTTAATTATTTATTGCAGATTTTTCGCTATATTGTGGGATTTTGTGGTACTGTATACATATGTTGTTAAAGTTACATAGGTTTAAGAGTGTAGAATATCTTTAAGAACATAAGTAGTATTTATAAAAGTGTTGAAAAGGTTAATAAGGGAGTGGGAAAGGTTAATAAAGGACTGGGAATGGTTTATAAGTGTGTGGGAAGGGTTTATAAAGCCTTAAAATATATATAAACACTAAAATAAATGTAAGGTTCCTACTTTGCGGATTTTCACCTATCATGGGGGGGGGGGTCTAGAATGTAATACCCGCGATAAGTGAGGGAATACTGTACATTTAAAGAGAGTCTAAATTTATATTAATTTTTGTTGGTACATGTGGTCTTACAGATGACAAAAGTGTAATTATTGTCATTTGAGGGGAAATCAGGATGGAAGGATCTGCACAGTTTTTTTGTTGTTTGTTTGTTTGTTCATTTGTTTGTTTTAATGATAGAAAAAGTCCTTGTTTTCATATACCCTTGGGTTCTAAAATTTATTCCAGATTTTCTTAACATGCCTTCAAGGCCCTTCCCAAACTAGCCCTTGTGTACTTGGGTAGCCTGGGCTCTTACTACTCTCCTGTCCTTCATTGTACTGAAAATCACCTTTTTTGCCTCTACATTTACCGTTGCCCCATACATCCTAACTCATCCTCAAGACTATTTTGAATCTCATCTGTGAAGTCAGCACTATCTTCTTAGATTTATTTTGTGTATATGTGTGCGCTCACTAATAAAGTAATCCTATTAGCTGGTGCTTTATGATATGAAAATCTTACATCCACTAGGTTTGTCAATACTTGTACTAGGTTATCAATACTTATACTGGGTTATCAATAAATACTTGCTGAAGAAAGGAGGGCAAAGATGATGTGCACATGAGAGTTCATAAATTTGTGTAGTAGCTTCTGGGTATTGTGATTGTTTAGGATTTATATCGACATTTGAAGATTGTTATTAACATCATTGACTTTGTGCTTTCTGTTATGGATGAAGGTGAGCAATGTTTGGTTAAATTATCTTGTGTGTTAATTCTGTATTAAAACTCAAAGATTTGGGTTTTAGCTCTACCACTAACTATACTTAAATTCACTAGTCCTACTTCCTTACCTGTAAATATATGAAGTTCAAACACATTTTCCTTCATTCATACATTTGTTCATTTAACAAGTATTTATGTTCTAGGCATTGTTATTTTTATATTTCAATTTTAATTTTTAAATAATTATAATGGTCTTTCTACTTATTGCATAAGCCTTTAGAAAATTCACCAAAATGTTTATTTTCCTGTTAGTTTGTTTGCCTTTTTCTTTTGAAAAACTGCACAAAATAGTCTTTCAAATATATGGTCCACTAGGGATTATAGTCTCAACTTTTTATCTATAAATAATTATATATTGACAGATAATTTAATCTTAACCCAACACCTGGATGATATACAGAAATTGCTTTTTGTCAGCCCCTTACCAGGGAAGCATTGGTTGCCGAATAGAATACTAACTAGACTGATATGCAAGATTAGCTATTTATTTTCCCAAATAGAGAAAGTCATAGAAAATAAGAAATTTCATGTAAATTTATGCAGTGGATGAGTTAGCTATAATTTCCAGGTACTCGTCTCCTTAAAATATATTTCTCCTGTATAAATAAAACATTTTTTTGCTTTTATTTTGCTCAGTGGAAAATTGATTATCTTAATTTTACCCCTATTCAAACACACTTATAAATGACTATGTGGCAAACTGAAGAGAGACATACAGATTCAGCATTTGAAGGTTTTTACTTCACAAGTGAATTTTATGAATCTAACTTGAGTAGTAAAATCAGGAACTAGTTCATTGATCTCCTAGTTAAAAAATGAAAGAAAAAAAAAGGAAAGCTTTTAAGTGAGAGCATGAGGATAATACACTTTCACTGTATGTGTCATGTTTTAGCACAGGTGGTATTAGGTTGGTGCTGAGAAGTTTTCTAGAGAGCAGGAAGAGTGAGCATTAGGAAATCATAAGTGAATTTGAAGTATCCTTTTTCATTCTTATTGTCTTTATTTAAGATGAAGATGGTAAAGATGTAGGAAATTGGTAATAACTGAGATTTTCATCCTTTCTATAACATAATCCACTTAAGATAGAAATTCTTATGGAGAATTTTAGAAGATGTATTTAAGCAATTTAAAATGATAGTTATCAATCTTTTTCATGATAAACCATTGCTTATTACATGCTGCATATCGTGATTTTTCTAATTTTAATTTGTAATTCATTTTAACTAAATTTGAAAATAGAAAGCTAAAACAAATAATAGAACATATTTAAGAAAACATGGTTCATCTTAAAGCTGACATTAAATTTTGTAAATAAAAACTTAATTTTGTTGCCATTATTATGGGAAAAGAACAAAGTTAATGATTCAAAATGTACACTTCTTAGAAAGCGGTTATTTGCTTATTTAGGTATACTCTTTTGTAAAATACTTTGTCTTTAAAAACTGAAAACTTCCCATCAAGAACAACTATGTGATTTTTCAATTAAATAATTATTGTGAGATTTCAAGGGAATGCAGGGGATAATTTAGACTTTATTTTCATTTTGAAGAACAAAAGATCTTCATTTACTGCTGTAAAGACTATTGAATGATTGCTTTGTTCCTTTCCTTTTCTTTGGGGGGTAGGTGGAAGTTTCTCAACCTGTATAGAAACTTTTTAGAATATTGGATTTTTAGTTGGCATTATGCCCTGACCTATTTGAGATGATTACTATTTGGGGCAATTTAAAAATAAGAAAAACATGGAAGTGTAGGTAATTTAAGTTTAGTGAGGTTTGGAGTATGTACTCTGATAATAGAAGCAAACTTTGACCTGAGTAATTAAAAAGAGGGCATACTGGAACCAGTCTTACAAATGCTTGAATGGTAATATTAGCTCTGTTTTCAAAGTTTTAAAGAGTTTTCATAAGCCAATGGAGTAAGAAAACTTTCCAGAGTATTGAATATCATTCATTGTGTAAATGATAGATTTTTTTGCTTGGCATACAAGGCATGACTTTTTCTATGAGTTGCTTTATTAATCCCATTATATTATATTTAAGTCTTCTTTGTTCTCAATATGAATTGTAAACTCAGTAAGATCGGAACACATCGTTAGTCTCTTGCTAAGTGATTTTCTCCCCAAAATCAAAATATTATTTTTAAGGAATAGATATTAAGAATTCACTATTTTTAATAATATTTTAATATACTAGGATGTAATAAATATCACAAAAAATATTTTGAGAGATTAGAATTTTAACCCAAAATCAAGTTGTTCTGATTAATATAGAGGTAACAGCTGAGGAAAGATCTAAGTCCCATTATAATTGAATAGATAACTCAGATACCAAATATACAAGATGCTTCTAGTCCAGCTATTTTGCTTTCAGAAAATTCAATAAAACTTTTTTCAGATAACCCAAAAGTTATCAATCTACTGCTCAGAATCAAGAAGTTGTTTTTTCCTTTTTTGTTTGCTATAAACCAATTTGTATATATCATGCACCCAAATGTCATGTTCAGAGGAAGTGAGTCAAAACTTTTAAGAGGCAGGTTAATTGAAAAGGACTTTAATAGAAGATCCACTTTGTTGCGATTATATTATCAATGTTGGATCATATTCATAAGAAAATAGCTACTAAGAAGAACTGTTAAAGAGCAGTTCTTGCTACTTGTTAATGTATTTTAAAGAATACTAATAATGGCCATATTTGTACTTTCAAAAGACAAAACAAATGAGCAAAATTTAACAGTGAACCCAGAATTAAAGATACCACAGCCCCTTGATGGTTTTTAGAACTAGTTGTTTACAGAGCAGTAGTCCTTTACATTTTTACATTTCTTCTTCCTGCCAAAGCATGTTTTAATTTTTCTCTTACTAGGCCCCATTTGGGAAGGAATTTATGTGCTTTTATGAGTAATGATAAATGTATGTATTGGTATCTAGCCACTAGTCTTATTTTTCCTAAAATGGTAACCCACACACATTTCAAAATTGAAAGTTCTCTTGATTCATACTGAGGTAGAAAACTGAGTCTAGGGTTTATTTCTAAAGCAACATCATACCTGGCCTTTATCAAAATTGTCGCTGAATTCTATTTCTAAATCATACCAGTTCTATAATTGATACTCAGAGGAGTTCATCAGTTTAGTATTAGAAATTCATCCTGATGGCTTGTCTTAGTTGCTTTTCTGTTGGAAAGGAAAGATAATTTTATTCAGTGTCTGTCTCTTGCCCCAAATAATTTGTACATTTATAATCCTTACCTGAGAGGGGCATTGTCTGGCCTTGACCGGAAGATGGCAAAACTAAAGATCTGCTGCTAACTTGTTCTGCTCTTAGGAAATTTGCTTAAACTACATAGGTCAGCATGTGTGTGCTTGCTTGTGCTTACTTGTAATCTGTAAGGTAAGAGTATTAGCTAATATTCTTTTTTAGTTGTGATAAAATACACAACACAAAATTTACCCTTTTAAACATTTCAGGTTTACATTACAGCAGTGTGAACTAGAACTATGTACACATCGTTATGCAAGTGATCTATCGAAATTTTGTAAAACTGATAAACTATACCCATTGAACAACTTTTTACTCTCTTCCCCCAGCCTCTTGCAATCACGATTCTACTTTCTGTTTCTAAGAGATTGACTGCTTTAGATACCTCATATGAGTGGAATCATACAGTATTTCTCTTTTGTGACTGGCTTATTTTCACTTAGCATAATGTTCTCAAGATTCACCCATGTTGTAGCATATGTCAGAATTTTCTTCCTTTTAAAGGTGGAATCCAGTGTATGTAGATACCACATTTTGTTTGTACATTCATCCCTCGAAGAACATTTAGGTTGGTTCCACCTCTTGGCTATGTGAGTAATGCTACAATGAACATAAGTCCAAATATTTCTTTGAAATCCTTTGTTAATTTTTAATATAACTTGTAGTTTTGATCACAAGAAGCAGTGGATCCAAACTGTTTTGTTCTCATTCTGACTATTGCCTTACCTGTGATAACAAAGAATTGGATCAAAATAATGAAAAATTCCAACAGTATGATTTTGTTTTTGTGACAGTATTCTTCAGCAAAATAATCTATATAACAACAACATTACATTACAGTAAGCATACAGAATGAAAAGTACAGGATAGAGATATTAAAGTGACAGTAATTAGTTGCTTAATAGCATATGAAATACCCCGTGAGTGAAGAATGAGCTTACACATGATTTCTATGCCATATAAACTTAAAAGTACCATGAGGGTAGATGACATGTTATTTTTAAAAGTGCAGATTCTCACACATTGAATATCACCAGTAGCATGTCACTGTAGTATATAAAAATAGAGAAAACCCCAAGTATGTAATTTAGTGTAATTATTTTAAAAGTTATATACCTCATATATGCAAACATGTCATTTCTGAATAATTAATGAACAAATTCAATTGATAATAAAACTAAAGTAACCGAGTTTCATAATTGAAGAAAAATAACAATTGAAAATTATAGCCAGCATAAGACAAGATGGTGTTACCTAAGTGATCTTTAAATTTTGAGTACCTGGTTTTAGTAATCCCTAATAATTTGGGTAATAGGTTCATAGTAAGTCGCTTTTATTGCTACATAAAAAATTAGAAGTCCAGGGAATTATTCATTGTTCTCCTTAAAGAATAACAAAATGTCTTGTGTTTTTGTGGTGAGTTTATGACCAATCTTGGCTCACTAGTGGACTGTGGACCATATATGCTTGGAGAATTGTACCTCTAAGACAGCATTTCTCTCTCCATATACATGCGCCTTTCAGGGGTATGCTGCCCAATTATGATAGTTAATTATACATAATTCGCCTTCCCTCTCAACTGTAATGTACACATTGTTACAGCAGTGGCTGACAGAAAGTTGAACAGAGTTAGTCCATGTGTTGTGGATTAAAAAGGTATTACTTGCTGCAAGTGAGAGTCACAGGATGAAGTCACCAGTGGTGAATCCCATGTTAGTTGGAACAATCAAAAACTTCACGAATATATCAGCCCTTATAAACTCATGGCAGTAATTCCAGACAAACCTGATCCAGTGCCAAAAGAGTGATGTAGTCAAGAGTGAAGTAATTATATTTCGTAGATAAAATGCAGTATCTCACATTTTTATAAATGAAGTGTGATGTTTGGCGCTGTAGTAGTAATTTTGTAGATTGTGAACACTTTTAAATGTCATTAAAATATTCTTGGAGCTCTGGCTGGGTGGTTCAGTTGGTTGGAGCATTGTATTGTGCACCAAAAGGCTGTGGGTTCGATTCCCAGTCGGGACACATACCAAGGTTGCGGGTTCTTTCCCCAGTTGGGGTCAGGGCACTTACAGGAGGCAACCAGTCAAAGTTTCTGTCACATCTCTCTCTCTCTCTTTCTTTCCCTCATCCCTCATCTCCCTCCATCTCTCCTTCTTCCCCACTCCCTCTGTCTCTCAAATCAAACACATCCTCGGGTGAGGATTTTTTACAAAATTCTTGGAGGGGATCTTTTATTTATTAACTTACATATAGTAATATTCACTGTCTGTGATATTCATTTCTGTGGGGTTTGACAAATACATAGAGTTTTGTATCCTACCACCATTAAAGGTTCCACCATCTCAAATATTTATTTCTTGCTGTCTCCGCCCAAACTTAGCTCATAGCAATCACTGATCTCTTTTCTGCCCCCTTTAAGTTTTCCTTTTTCATAATTTTATATAAATATAACAACTGAATATGGAGCCTTTGGAGGGGGTCTGTTCTTTTTTAATTAGTAAGATGTGTTTGTGATTCATTCATCATGTTGCATGTATCACTGTTGTTATTGTTGAGTAATATTCCATTCATCAGACTATTTAGTAGTTCATTTACAAAGCAGTCATTTTATTTATGCTTGAACCACCTTCCACAGGTACTCTGGTTCATTCTTTCATTGATACTTTCACCTTTTATAATCTTAATTATTTTTAAAATTTCAATTATATTGTTTTGCATGTTATCTTTTATGTTCTTCTAATATGAATACAGTAAGGAGATTTAACTCTATTGCACAAATTCACAAGGAGATTTAAATCTGTTGCACATTTCTGCCCAAGTTAGAATTTGGTTTGGAGAAAGCAAGAGAGTACTTAAGGATAAGACCACTAAACTGCTGGAATGTATTTTCTCAGCTTGCACAGTTCTGTTAATAATTATGATAAATATTATTGGAGACTTCTTCACATGCTTTTCTCATTTAGTGCTCACAGCAACATTGACTGGTAGATGGCAGTGTTTAAATTATATACAGATGAGGAAACAGGCTCGCTGAGTTAGTAAATTGTCTAAGTTCTCACAGCTAGCCACTGGTGGAACAATCAAATCAGGGCCTTGTGATTCATTAAAATTTTTGTTATTGTGAGAAGAATGGCAAAATGGGTTTGTAATTTGTGTTTTATTTAATATTTAGTGTAACTGTACCCCTGGCTGGTTTGGCTCAGTGGATTGAGCGTCGGCCTGCGAGCTAAGTGTCGCTGGTTCGATCTTCCAGTCAGGGCACATCAGAGAAGGGAAACTCTGACTCCAAAAAACCTCCGCTGCCTTGCGGCATACCTCTTCAGGGGAAAGGCTAAGGGAGTAAACCCCGACAGAAAATCCGGAGCCGGAGTCCCTAAGGCGGTTTGACATTGTAGTCAACACCGGCAACTCCTGCGGAGCACCTGAAACCAAGCTGTATTGACTCTGTCTTTCCCTTGGACCCTTCAGCTGCGAAGAGAGGGGGGGTCTGCTGCATGGGCAACAGCAGACCCTCCATATCACCCTGCCCAGGCTCTGTAGCTTCAGCTTCACTGGAGAGAACACTCCAGCATCATCGCAAGATGTCGATTCAACACGGGAGGAGACAGATACCGTGTCACTCCCGAGTTGGACTGCACAGCCATTCTCGGTGCTGCAGATAGACTCTTAAGAAGCTACACCATCGTCTCTCGAGACGGACGGCTGCCGACGACGAGTGTAACTGTCCTCTGGAAAGAAGAGAAAGAAAATCAACAGTGGGATGCAGTATTATTTAAAAGGGTGTTATGAAATTGTAGCATTCTCAGTATTCTGTTGGGATCTGTGAGATATTCATATATCAAGTAAGCAAGTGAGTAATCAAGTTAGGAAGAATAATGAATTTTGTGCAAGGCAGTTTTAGACGAAATTTTATTTTGCTAAACGTCTTGTTAATGGTAAAATGCTAAGTCATAGGCTCTTCTGCCATGCTATTGCATACTACTTTCTTCTTTTATAGCAATGATCAGCACACAGCAATTGTTCAGTCAATAGTAGTTGAATAAGTATTCCAAATTCTGAAGATCCTTCCAAATTTGGGACTTGCTGTTTGAGATTGAATATTCATGTGTCAGCCCTTTTGTCTGCCGTGCTTAACTGTGTTCACTTCATGTGTTATTTATATTGCCTCTTTATAGTCCTTCAGTCAAATATTCCTATTGTTTTGGAATGCCTGGAAAAAATAAAGAAGGCACTGAATGAAGTTCGGTTAAACTCTGCTAGATTTAAGAGGGAAATTCTGTAAACAGATGCCTTTTGTCTAAACTCTCTACTTGTTCCCCTGGATATTGCTTTGGGAACTCCTAACATCCTGCATTTCTTCTGTCTTCTCAGATTCCTTTGTGGTTAGGTGGCCAGAGCTGAAATGTGTTGCCTTTCTCTCATTCTATGCCTATTTCTATAAATGCTGGCTGTTAGGAAGGACAGGATGTTTCTGAATAGGATCTCTACAATTGAAGAGTTTTGGACCCTTGATCAAAGTTAAGGTTTTCAGTGGCAATTCAGCCAGTGCATATTAGGAGTGCACAAAATACTCTCTTTGGCCAGATACCAAAGAACCAAGTATATAAATCAGCATTAGGTCCAACATCACCATTAAGGAATAAGTTTCTAGGAAACAGAAATAAACTGAAAATAATCTAAGGTATTTCAGTTAGTATTACAGTATTATTAGCAGGAGCAGTGATGTTGTAACAGAACCCACAGGCTGCTCCAATTGTAACAGAACCCATGGGCTGTTCAGTTATGAGGGGCCCAGTTGCCCGCCACCAGAAGCATTAACTCTCAATACCAGAGTTTAGTAAAAAGAAAAAGAATTGTTTATTTAATGGTTATATAGATTTAGATTATTTGTGGATTTTTGCTGTTAAGTCTTATTTTCTTTAAAACACCCACAAACACATAGTTCTGCCTCCCCGTAACAAACCAGGCTAGTTTTAGAAAAGTCAGAGATACAGTTTTAGCTTTACTGGCAGCTCCTAATCATTCAATCCTGATTGGGGAGGTTTTGCTTGTGTTGTGGTGCCCTCCAGCTTTTAATACAGAACTGGGTGGAGTTCCCAGCCTCCTTGTAAACTGCATGGAGTTCTCCCTTTCCTTTCCAAGCGGCATGGTTTTCTCTCCTTCTCAAAGCCACATGGTGTTCTTCTCCTAAAATGTCTGCCGCTTATTTTTAAATCCCTGACTGCATCCTGTGACGCAGTGGGCATGTGAATGATCATTCACAGAACCTCACACAGGCTGTGTGTGCTCTTGCCACACCATTCCATGGTCCAAAACCCCTCCCATCTTCCTGGGGCCTTGGGAGAATCAAAGCCATTTGCGTAACAAAGACACTGGCCACTAGCCACAGGCATGTGAAGGCATCCTGAAAGCTGTTTCCTTTCCCCATCCCCCAACCCGCAGGCTCTGGGGATTTTTGGAGACCCCCATTCTGTAACAGTTTCTCAGCACTGTCAGCTGCTCTCCTGTGTTTACTGTTCTGCATATTTGCATTAGAATATAGATGTTCACTTTCAGCAGGCACAGTCAATAATATCATTAACCTTTTTGTTCTTAGAAGTCAGAAAAAAAGATTCAATAATTTTTTCTCTTTGTAACTTTGTACCTGGGATTTATAGCTTAGATAAATCTGAAAAATCAGTCCAACTCTTTAACTACTGAACACAGATGGCAGTCAATAGCAATTAGAACTTTTATTTTAAATTTGAAAACTGAAGTATGATCTCAGTGCTTTTTTCACGGTCTTTATATTGTTTGTCAGGATCAGAAAGAATTTATCGTGAATTTTGAAATTTTTCCTTCTCATGAAATTTTGAGGTGTCAAAACTGACATTCTGCTTTTTAATTCATATACTATGGGAAGACTTCTGTTTTAAAATTCTAAATAGAATTAAATTACTAAAATCTAAATATCACTCTTAAGTTTGTTTTATTTATTTTTATTAATGCTATGTGGTATACAGGAACATATAAATAAAGTTAATTCTCTATATTTAGACTTTGAAAGAATTTCTTCATAATAATCACTGACTGGCCAGCAATCAGGATCATTCACTCCTTCATCCATTGCATGGAATATGGCTTCCCCCTCTGCTCTCTACTGAGGTGATTGAAATTGTCGCGTTCCCTTTTATTTTATAACATTTAAAGTCTTTGGCCTAATAACACATACTAAGGAGCTAAGTGAAAATTTCTTACTTTCTGTATAGTACAGGAAAATATTTTTGCTATTACTTCCGGCCAAGATGGAGGCATAGACAGACATGCTGCGTCTCCCCCCACAACTAAGAAGGAATACAACTACCTCAGAACTAGAAACAACCAGAAGTTCCAGAGGATCAAGCTGCATGGAGGTCCAGCAAGCAGAGATGTAGAGAAGAAGTACTCATTCAGATGGGTGGGAGGGACGGAGCTGGGGTAAAGAGGACTCAGTGTGGTGGCAACAGCAGTGGTGGCAGGGGCAGACCAGCAGAAAGCGAAGCGCAGTCACACATTTTGAGGTCGGGAGGGACATCTGCAGAGTGTTCCCAGCTCCTCACTGGACTGAGCAGCTCAGGGTCCCAGCACCTGGGAATATCGAGCCTCATTTCTTCTGACTGTGCAGACCGGTGGGGGTTGGGGTGAAGGCGTAAACTGCCAGTCTCTCAGTAGAGTCTGCTTGTTTAAAGGGCCTCCAGGGTCCTAGAATGTCCCCGGACCCCTACTCTGGGAATGATGGCCATGGCAGCAGCTGGAGGGGTGCCAGTCTGGTGCAGAGGTGGGAGGGGTGCCTGGAAAAGGGGTGAGTGCTGGGCAGGCGGCATTATTCCCTCTCAGACCCCTCCCCCACATACAGTGCCACAACGTGGTGATACAGGTCGCCTGTACTGATGAATCCCTAGGGCTCCACCCCTTACAACGTAACAGGAGCGACAGCTCTACCTGGGACGTGGAGGCAAACAAACACAGGAGCCTGTCAGAATGAGGAGATAGAGAAGTATGGGCCAAAAGGAGGAGTGGATCAAGGTTCCAGTGGGAGAACTAAGTGACGAAGAGATAGCCAACCTAACAGACGCAGAATTCAAAACACTGATGATAAAGACGCTCACAGGCTTGACAGATATGCTTGAGTACGGCAAACGCATAAGAGAAGAAGTGAAGGCTATGCTAAGTGAAACGAAGGAAAATCTACAAAAAAACCAATGGTGAAGGGAAGGAAACCGGGCTTCAAATAAATGATTTGGAACATAAGAAAGAAAAAAACGGTCAACCAGTGCAGAATGAGGAAACAAGAATTGAAAAAAATGAGGAAAACTTCTAAAATTTTGTGAAGGAGATGGATATACAGGTCTGGGAAGCACAGAGGGTCCCGTGCGAGCTGGACCCAGAGGGAACCACACCAGGACACATCATGACTGAGATGCCAAAGGTGAAAGCTAAAGACAGAGTCCTGGGGGCAGCAAGAGAGAGGCAGAGAGTTGCCTACAGAGGGGTGCCTATAGGACTATCAGCTGATTTCTCAGAGGACACTTTGCAAGCAGAAAGGGACTGGCAAGAAGTATTCAATGTCATGAAAGGTAACCCGCAACCAGGATTACTCTATCCAGCAAAGCTGTCATTTGGAATGGAAGGGCAGATGAAGTGCTTTCCAAACGAGGTAAAGCTAAAGGAGTTCATCATCACCAAGCCATTATTATATGAAATGTCAAAGGAACTTACTTAAGAAAAAGAAGATCAAAACTATGAACACTAAAATGACAACAAACTCACAACTATCAAAAACTGAATCTAAAATATAAAAACAAAATCCAACTAAGGAAACCAGAATAGGAACAGAATCACAAGTATGGGGATCATTTGGAGGGTTATTAGCTGGAAGGGGCGAGGGGGAGAAATGGAAAAATGGTGCAGGGATTAAGAAGCATAATTGATTGGTACAAAATAGACGGGATGAAGTTAAGGATAATATAGGAAAGGGTGAAGCCACAGAACTTATATGCACGACCCATGGACATGAAGTAAGAGGGGTGGGAATGCTGGAGGGAAGGGGGGTACTGGGCAGAGGGGAACAAAGGGAAAAAAAATTGGAACTACTGTAACAATATAATCAATAAAATATACTTAAAAAATATTTTTTTCTTTCACCTCCCCCATATCAACCCTCCTCTCCATTTCTCAGAGATGTCCTAGAGTTATATAACTTTAATTTTTCTTTTAATAAAGTCTCAAGTGTGTTACATTTTTTATCAAGACATTTTTTGCTGTCTCAATTTTAACAACAGGATTTCAGTTTTGTTTTTTTGGTTTTTGTTTTTGGTTTTGCTGTGGTTGTGAATGTCTCAGGAAGAAAAACAAGTAAAGGAAATACACCATGTATTACATGAGAAAACATGATGAATTGAAGTTGACTGGGTATGGTATAATAACAAATATATTTGCTCTTTGACCGTGGTTCCTGACACTGCACTCCTAAAACGCTTGCAGTTTCCTGAGTGTTAGAAGTGTCTTGCTCTTAAGGAGCCTGCCCAGCACACTTGAGTTTATGCTAAAGAAGTGACTGACTCAGGCTGGGATCTCTAGGTAACTTCAGAACGGGAACTGGTCACCAGAAGGACCGAACACATGATTAGAGGATGGGAACTTTTAGTCCCACGCTCACATCTCTAGGGAGGAAATTGGGGCTGGAAAGAAAGATACAAGAACTCTTGAACGATAAAGTGTCAAGAATTTCTGTGTTGGTGAATGCCTCGATGTGCTGGGAAGGTGGCTCACCTGGAGAGACCATGGAAGCTGTGCACCTGTCCCCACTCCATACCTTGTCCTATGCATCTGTTGTGTTGGGTTGTTCCTGAGTTGTATCTTTAATAATTAGAATGGTAATCATAACTGTCATGAGTTCTGTGAGTCATTCTAGAAAATTGTCAAATCTGAGGAAGGGGTCATGAGAATCTCTGAATTCATAGTCAGCCAGGCAGAAGTGCAGGTAACTTGGAGATCCTGTTTACAGGTGGCAACTGAACTATGCATATTCTAGTGGGACTTTTTACCCACGGGGTCTATGTTAACCCTGCGTAGTGTCAGAATTGAATTGAATTGATAGAGACTCATTTGGTGCTGGAGAATTGATGTTGAAAACACACCATGTGTTTGGAGCCACAGACCAGGTAAGAGGAAGTAGAGGAGGTTCCAGTAGAGAAAACAGCGGGTGCGAAAACTCCGAGGTGGCAAGGGGCTTGACTTGTTCCAGCACCCAAAGGAGTGTGGTTTAGAAGGTTGGAAGCAGGTAATAGGCACAATTAGAACTGAAACATTTAAAAAATGTAAAACCAACATTCTAATCACAACAGAGAATAGGAGTGATCAAAAGGAGGTGAAGAGTGGTTACAGGGAGATTCACGAGGAAGCTGGTGCAACATTCACACAGGACAGAATAGAGGCTTGGGAAACCCAGGGAGTGGGAATGTTTTATGACATTTATAAAATATAGTTGATTCTGATATAAGAGAAGATCTAGCGTATGTCCAGGTTAAGTTATTTAGCCATCTAAATCACAGCTTTGAAAATGGGAACAATAACTTTTTTTCTTCCTACTTCATACGGTTTGGAGAGCAATCAAGTAAGATAATGTATGTCAGAGCACTGAGTAAATTTGTTATAGGCGAGTGCTACTTCTCATCTGTTTCTTTCCGTCATCGAAACTGAAAAAGTAAAAACTACCTAGGTTACATTTCGTTTTCAGATATTTATTTTCATCTGTCCTACTTATAATTGAATCCTCTAAGTAATTGTTTTAGGGAAGTTAATTCCTATTTTAGGCACAATATTTTCCTTAGAAGTTTTGAAACTGTATTTCAGGAACAGCCATTTCATAGAGGTGACCCTGATCTCTGTGTGTGTGTGGCCTACTTTTTCTTTTATTTCTCAGCGCTGCAACAGAGGAGTGTGGGTGTGAAAGTGGGTGTTCTTGGTTCTTGTTTTGAGTTGGGAGGGTGGAGAGAGGTGGGAAAATGGTAAGTCAGAGAGAAGTAGTTACAGTTTCCAACCTGGAAATACCTGAAGAGAGAGTATATTGAAAGGGAGGCTCCATAGTCAGTTACATGTTAGGGGATCCACAAGTCGAAGACAATTCTATCAGATGTTAGGCATTTAGCAGAGCCAGTGGAGTCAGTTCACTCTTATTTTGGCTGTTCCTCAGAATTAGCAAAACGTGGCTTTCATTTTAGGGCTTATGTGGGTAGCTGTCCTAGAACAGTTTATCATCACGGCAGGGACTTTGTCTTGTTTACTGGTGCATCCCCAGAACCTATTAGTATATCTGGCACATATAATAGCTCCTTGTTGAATAAAGGTATTTTCTTAAGGCACCTTCACAATATTTACTAAACTGCTTTCTTAGACCATATTTAACATGTCCAATTATGCTTCTGCCCATATTGATTCTCTGGAGTATATTCACATGTACTCCCAACAGTCAGTTGGTTCTTCTTCCTTAACATCTCTCATTCCTGCCCCTACCTCCATCTCCACTCACATATTCTTCATTGAATCAATACCCTGTCTCACTTAGATTGTGTTTTTAAACTGATGTCCTACCTTCGAATCATATTTCCTTTAACCAGCCTTCCCATTGCTGCCAGGGTGCCAGTATTTCTAAGGCACACATTTAATTACTCTCCTGCTAAAATACTTAAATCGTTTCCTTTTATAGTAGCGAGTTTACAGTGATGGTGTCCCGACACACTGAGGTGTCACAATCAGTCGGGAGGTGATAGATGTATCAGAGTATTTGTGCTGTCTCTCATGAAAATGAGTCCAGAAGCTCTGTAGAGTCCTTTATACTTTTTAAATATAAAGGTTACCTGAGGCCAAAAATCTTGAGAATTATTTTTGAGTCTGTACTGTCTCCACTTTCAGACACAGTAAATTCCTTTAAGAGCATCTAGCTGGAAAATTGGAAGTATCTTGTAGCCCAGGAGATTAGTGTTTGTGAGTATATGATGACATTCAATTTTTGTTGATATCCCTGATTATTTTTAAGTAGACCGTGCAGTATGCTATCAAGTGTGCTGCTGACTGCTTCTGATGGCAGCCTTCCCCCTGCTCGGATATTTGTTTCCAGACCTTTTATTTTTAGCAAGGAGCATTACCAGAAAAGCAATAAGGGACTTAAGCAGTGATGACTAATCCTTCTTTTCTTTGTATCTTTTTTCTTTTGTTATGTTTCAAGGTTATCAAGTGAGAGCTGTTCAAAAATTACAGGAATTCTATAATGGCCTGCATAGTTAGTTGCTATGCACTTTTAAGTTTCTAGTTTCTGGGAAAGAGCATTTGAAAACAAAATATCATTGAAGTTTGTCTCACATGGTGTGAAGAAGAATTATAAAGATGACAGTTGAAAGAAACTCATCCAGATCTTTTTTGACCTACTTATAATCTTTTAAATGCATGTGGAAATACTTATTTGTGTTTCTTATCAACTAGGTGACAAAACCAGCATGCCAGAAATAAATTTGTTATAAGTGATGTTTATTACATAAATAGGTAGTAAGTTTATTTTAACATTGAATCCCTTTGTTCCTTGACGAAAATAAACTACTAAACCCAGTGCAAAAGAAGCTCAGCTTCGTACCTAGTTGTATGAAAGTGGATAGTTCCCAAGTTCTTCCATATGTTAGTACTTTTCTTCTCTTTGTATTTCTTTCCTTTCCCATTGTTACTCTCCCATTGACTTTATACTTACAGTTGAATTTAGAAGACCCTGTATTGTTAATGAGTTTGTACATATTTGATTGACATTTTAAAACTTAATTATGGTTGTTATAAAGTGATCAAAGTCATCAGGCAAAAAGGGTGTCTGTACTCTTCTGGCTTTTTATATTTTCACCTAATATTTTGGGTAATTTTGAAATTTACATGTGTGTGGACAGGAGCATGAAAGCCACTTTGTTTTATATTTCTTTGATAGTTGAGTTACATGGAAGTAAGAAAACTTATAATTTTCCCCAATATTGCATTTGAGAGACAATGGTGACTTACTTTCAGGACCGTATTATATTTCATTATGTTGTTGAAATGACATGTTTTCTTTCTCTTTGTAAACAATTATGGTTCTTAAAGTCGTATAGAGGTTTTTACCAGTATAAAGGGCTTCTAATTTGAGGATCTCAATTAGAGGAGTATTTATTTGTACCTAGAAATAAAGACCTGATTATTCATCAGCTGTTTCTTAAACCATAATATCTCTTGTGTTTTCTTAGGCCAAAGATGAAGAAGAAGCCTTTCTGGATTGGAGTGATGATGATGATGATGGGTTTGATCCAAGCACACTTCCAGATCCAGATAAGTACAGAAGTTCTGAAGAATCAGATAGTGAAGATATGGAAAATAAAATAAGGTATGTTTTTACTGTTGATGACATTAAGTATACAAGTCTCCTTTTAATTCTATAGATGTTATAAAGACAAATGTCTCATGCTCTTATCATCATTTTATGGGCTCGCTTATTGTTTCTGTAATCCCTGTTAACAGATATGAGTATTATAAAACTTATATTTTCTTTTTTTTTATTCTTTTTTCCTTCTTATCTCCTTTTTGTGTGTGAATCCTTTATGCTTATGTATTTGATGCACTAGGGTATATTTAATGCAAACAGGCAGGATTTTATTTGGATTCACTGTCAAAGGACTCCATTCAGAGTGTTGTTAAAAATTGTCTCTGAATTTGAAAAAGGGACCATTATATTTTCACATTTTGTGATATAAAATTAAGCAACAAATGCATAAAATAATGGAAAGCTTACACATAAACAGCCTTTGACAAATTCTCTAAATTTAAAATCTGTTCATTTGTAATGTAGACTGATTTGCTACCATGTCCAAAACAAATGAAATGTGATGAATTGTATAATAGTATGATTTACTTAGCATTTGTTTTCAGAGTACTGTATGTTAGGTTACATTGAGATTCTATTGATTTAAAAGTCGAGGACATTGAACTTTGTGGACATTTTAAACCAACACTGCTGTTTGGGCAGAAGGTAGTACTAATGACAAATGAAGTTAATATGATTGAAGGGAGGAGGAAGCTTGATGAAACCCCTAAGTGCTAGGCCAGGTAGAATTGGAGAAATAGGCCACAGAGAGACATAACTGGTTTTAAGTAAGAGCATTTTGAAAAGATCTTAAAAAGATGATCCCCTAAGGAGAAAATGCTGTAGGGAGGTCGTTTTAGAGCTACTTTTCATTTTAATCTTGTGTTCATTTAAATATAGAATTATTTTTGTAATAGTGAAAATTATGTCCAAGATATAGTCTTCCCAAATGATGCCAGCAACTTGAGACATTTGCTATTGGACTTAGGTAGTGGATATAATAATTTTATAGTGTATTTGCCAACAAGGTAGTGGGAAATAGCTTTACCTAATGCAAGAGGCGCCACAGGTGAAAAGGTTTGATTGGGATTTAGAAAGATATACGTGTGCAGTACAGCTAAATAATTTAGGTTCAGGGCATGTTCCTAATCTTTAGAAATTGACTTTTAAGAGTAAATATACACACTGCTTCAGAAAGTTCCTTAATGTACATGTCAAAACCTAAACTATCAATATGCTTAACTTTGCTACTCCTTCTGTTCTTACATAAATGTTTCTCTTTGAGAGTGGTTTATGGGATCTCTGTTTTGATAGATGTGATCTAACTTAACACATATGACTTTATATCATTAATGTTTCTGTGTAATTTTACTCTCTGTAGTGAACATTAATTGGTTTTTAAGAGTTTGTCCTGCAGCCATATTTTGTGCATCTAACATACTTCTGAAATAGAACCAGCCTTTTAAAGTCGTTGTCAAGATGTCACCATTCCTTCTGTATCTGATTCATAAGAATTTTTTTCCTAATTTTTTTAAGGATAGTTTCTGGGTTATCCTTAATCTGTGTATAGCAGACATTTCATTTCATTCTTCTGACATTTCTTACTCTCAGAGTGACATTTCCTTGCTACCACATAGTTAATATGATCTGTTGCCTAATAGCTGTATGTGTATTAGCCTCTTAATTAGCCTGTAAATGCTTCATAGATAGAAACTCAGTCTTTTTGTACCAATACATCCCACTCCAGCCACTACTCCTGTCCCCTATGTTAATGTCATGGACACAAAGAAGACCCAGAAATATTTGAATTGATTGATTGGTGAAAGAGATTTAAAGAGTAACATAATGATAAGCAGCTATGCAGTTGGCCCTAAATAGCTTAAATGATGATACAAGAGATGACAGAACAGATGGATGGAGAATTGGAAGAAACCAAGTTCAGATAGTACAATGGTGATGGACATGAAAGTAGAAGTAGCTTGAGATGACAAAGCATTCTAATTTAAAGGGAAAATATTTAAGCATGACATGAAAATTAAAATGATTGTAATTTCAGGCACAGCTAGTAGTAACTCCGCATTAGTGGAAATTGAAAGGAATTGATAAACTTATCTTAAGATGAAGAAAAATTCTTTTGTTGAAGAGAATATCAACAAGGGCTTTATTCCTTTATCCATTTATTTATTTATTTACTTATTTATTTTAATTTTATTTTTTGGTTTTTCAATTACAGTTGTCCCATTTTTCCCCTATTGCTCCCCCCCACCCAGCCCATCCCTTCTCCCACAATCATATCCCTCCCCGTTGTCCATGTCCATGAGTCGTTTATACACGTTCCTTGACTAAACCCTTCCCTTACTTATCCCACTTCTCTCCCTACCCCCACCCCCTTATTGACTGTTATTCTGCTCCTTGTCCTATTTAGTTCGTTTGTTTATGTTGTTCTTTAGTTTCCTGTATTAGGTGATATCATATGATATTTTTCTTTCTTTGCCTGGCTTATTTCACTAAGCATAATTCTCTCTAGTTCCATCCATGTTGTCGCAAATGACAGGAATTCCTTCTTTCTTTCTGCTGCATAGTATTCCATTGTGTAAATGTACCACAGTTTTTTGATCCACTCATCTACAGATGGGCACTTAGGCTGTTTCCAGAACTTAGCTATTGTAAACAGTGTTACTATGAACATAGGGGTGAATAAGTTCTTCTGAATTAGGGTTTTAGGATTTTTCGGGCATCATCCTAGCAGTGGAATCGCTGGTTCAAAAGGCAGTTCCATTTTTAGTTTTTTGAGGAAATTCCATACTGTTTTCCATAGTGGCTGCACAAGTCTGCATTCCCACCAACAGTACAGTAGGGTTCCCGTTTCTCCACATCCTCGCCAGCACTTGTTTGTTGATTTGTTGATGATGGCCATTCTGACTGGTGTGAGGTGGTATCTCATTGTGGTTTTTATTTACATCTCTCTGATGGCTAGTGATGTTGAGCATTTTTTCATGTGTCTATTGACCTTCTGTATGTCCTCTTCGGAGAAGTGTTTGTTCAGTTCCTTTGCCCATTTTTTAATTGGGTTGTCTGTTTTCTTGATGTTGAGTCGTATAAGCTGATTATATATTTTGGAGATCAGTCCCCTGTCTGAGATATCATTGGCAAATATGTTTTCCCATATGGTTTTCTTTTCATTTTGCTAATGTTTTCTTTTGCTGAGCAGAAACTCTTTAGTTTGATGTAGTCCCATTTGTTTATTTTTTCCTTTATTTCTCTTGCCTTAGGAGATGTATCCGTGAAAATATTGTTATGTGGGATATCTGAAATTTTCCTGCCTATGTTTTCCTTTAGGACTTTCATGGTGTCACAGCTTACATTTAAGACTTTGATCCATCTTGAGTTTATTCTCATGTGTGGTGTAAGTTGGTGGTCTAGTTTCATTTTACGTCCCTGTCCAGTTCTCCCAGCACCATTTGTTAAAGAGACTCGTCTCACCCCATTTTCTGTTCCTTCCTCCTTTATCAAATATTAGTTGACCATGTAATCCTGGATTTATTTCTGGCCTCTCTATTCTGTTCCACTGATCTCTATGTCTGTTCTTATGCCAGTACCAGACTGTTTTGATCACAGTGGCTTTGTAGTATTGTTTGTTGTCTGGTATTGTGATTCCTCCTGCTGTGTTCTTCTGTCTCAGGATTGCTTTTGCTATTCGGGGTCTTTTGTGGTTCCATATGAATTTTTGGAGTATTTGTTCTAGGTCTGTGAAATATGTCATTGGTATTTTAATAGGGATTGCATTGAATCTGTAAATTGCTTTGGGTAGTATGGCCATTTTGATGATGTTGATTCTTCCCATCCAAGAACATGGTATTTGCTTCCATTTATTTGTATCTTCCTTCATTTCTTTCTTCAATGTTACGTAATTTTCAGAGTACAGGTCTTTTATCTCTTTGGTTAAATTTATTCCTAGGTACTTTATTTTTCTTGTTGCTATAGTAAATGTCATTTTCTTTTTTGTCTCTGTCTCTGATATTTTATTGTTGGTGTACAGAAATGCCTTAGATTTCTGTATATTTATTTTGTACCCTGCTATTTTGCCAAATTCACTTATTATATCAAGCAGTCTTTTAGTAGAGTTTATAGGGTTTCCTATGTATACTATCATGTCATCTGCATATAATGATAGTTTTACTTCTTCTTTCCCAATTTGGATGCCTTTTATTTCTTTTTCTTGTCTGATTGCTGTGGCTAGGACTTCCATCACTATGTTGAACAGGAGTGGAGAGACTGGACATCCTTGTCTTGTTCCTGATTTCAGGGGGAATGTTTTCAGTTTTTGTCCATTGAGTATGATGTTGGCTTCAGGTTTCTCATATATGGCCTTTATTATGTTAAGGTATGCTCCCTCTATTCCCATTTTGCTCAGTGTTTTCATTATAAATGGGTGTTGTACTTTATCAAATGCTTTTTCTGCATCTATTGATATGATCATGTGATTTTTGTCTTTCATTTTGTTTAGGTGATGTATTATATTTATTGATTTGCAAATATTAAACCATCCTTGCATCCATGGGGTGAATCCCACTTGATCGTGGTGTATGATCTTTTTGATGTATTGCTGGATCCTGTTTGCCAATATTTTGCTGAGGAATTTAGCATCTATGTTCATCAGTGATATTGGCCTGTAGTTTTCTTTCTTTGTTGTTTCTTGACCTGGTTTTGGGATTAGGGTAATACTGGCTTCATAGAAAGAGTTTGGGATTTTTCCCTCTTCTTGGATTTTTTGGAATAGTTTGAGGAGGGTAGGAGTTAGGTCTTCCCTAAATCTTTTGTAAAATTCGCCTTTGAAGCCATCCGGTCCAGGGCTTTTGTGTACCAGGAGATTTTTGATTACTGTTTCAATTTCCTTCTTTGTTATTGGTCTGTTGAGACTTTCTACTTTTTCTTGATTCAATTTTGGAGGGTTATATGTTTCTAGATATTTGTCCATTTCTTCTAGGTTGTCAAATTTCTTGCCATACAATTGTTTGTAGTAATTTCTTACAATCCATTGTATTTCTGTGTTATCAGTCGTCATTTCTCCTTTTTTGTTTCTGATTTTGTTTATTTGGGTCTTCTCTTTTTTTTTCTTGATGAGCCTGTCTAAAGACTTGTCGATTTTGTTTATTTTTTCAAAGAACCAGCTCCTAGTTTTGTTGACCTTTTGAATTGTTTGGTCTCTATGTCATTCAATTCTGCTCTGATCTTGATGATTTCCTTCTTTCTTCTGGCCCTAGGCTTTGTTTGTTGTTGTTGTTCTAGTTCTTGTAGCTTTAGGGTTAGATTTCTTATTTGAGGTTCTTCTGTCCTTTTCAGATATGCCTATGTTGCTATGAACTTCCCTCTTAGGACTGCTTTTGCTGTGTCCCATTGGTTTTGGGCTGTTGTGTGTTCATTATCATTAGTTTCCATAAGCTTCTTGATTTGTTCCTTGATGTCATTGATAACCCATTCATTATTTAATATTATGTTGTTCATTTGCCATGAGTTTACATGTCTTTGATTTTTTTTCTCTGAGGTTGATTTTTAGTTTCAAGGCATTGTGGTCTGAAAAGATGCTTGATATGATTTCAATTTTCTTGAATTTGTTGAGGCTTGTTTTGTGTTCTATTATGTGGTCTATCTTTGAAAATGTCCCATGTGCATTTGAAAAGAATGTATATTTTGCTTCTTTGGGGTGAAGAGTTCTATATATAGCAGTTAAGTCCATGTGGTTTAGTGTGTTGTTCAATGCCTGTGTATCCTTGGTGTTTCTTTGCTTCAAAAATCTGTCTGTTGTTGATAATGGAGTGTTAAAGTCCTCTACTATGAGTATGTTGCTGTTGATATCCTTCTTGTCGTCTCCTAGTATTTTCTTTATGTATTTGGGTGCTCCTATGTTGGGTGCATATATTTTCATCAGTGTTATATCTTCATGATGGATTGTTCCCTTAAGTATTATGAAATGTCCTTCTTTGTCTCCTTTTTTTGCCCTTGCTTTGAAAACCATTTTGTCTGATATGAATACTGCTACCTCAGCTATTTTTTCATGTTTGTTTGCTTGGAATACTTTTTTATATCCCTTTACTTTCAGTCTGTGTAAATCTTTTGTTTTGAGGTATGATTCTTGTAGACAGCATATATGTGGGTCCTGTTTTCTTTTTCTTTGGTATGTTCTTGCCTCCTATATCAAATATTAATTAACTATAAAGGCTTGAGTTTATTTCTGGGCTCTCTATTCTGTTCCATTATTCTATAACTCTGGTTTTTTTTGTTGTTGTTGTTGTCATTTTATTTTTTTTATTTTTATTTTTTAATGTGTTTTATTGATTATAATGTTGCATTTGTCCCAATTTCCCTTCCCTCTGCTCCCCTCCACCCAGTGGCCCCCCCCTCCCTCCAGTTGTTCCCCCCTTTTAGACCATGTCCATTAGTTGTGCATATAGTTCTTCTCAACCTCTCTCTGTCTATTCCATTCCCTCCTACCATGATCCTTAATTCCTATATCATCTCCCTCCCTCCATTCCGTTACCCTATGTCTTTTAATTGGAGCATTTAATCCATTTACATTTAAGGTTATTATTGACATGTATTTATTCATTTCCCTTTGTACCGCTGTTCCTCTCCTCTTTTTTTCTTCTTTTTTCTTAAAACATTCCCTTTAGCATCTCTTGCAATGCTGGTTTGGTGGCGATGTATTCTTTTAGTCTTCCTTTATCTGGGACACTCCTAATTTCACCTTCCATTTTGAATGAGAGCCTTGCTGGGTAGAGTATTCTTGGTTGTAGGCCATTGTTTTTCATTGCTTGAAATCTTTTTGACCATTCCCTTCTTGCTTGTAGTATTTCTGTTGAGAAATCGGTCGATAGCCTTATCGGATATCCCTTGTATGTTATTTGCTGTTTTTCTCTTGCTGCTTTTAGTCTTCTCTCTTTGTCTTTGAATGTTGCCATTTTAATTATGATGTTTCTTGGAGTGGGTTTTTTGGGGTTCCTCTTCATTGAAACTCTGTGCTTCCTGAACTTGCATAACTTTCTCTCATCAGGTTGGGAAAATTTTTGTCATTACTTCTCCTACAGCTTTTCTATTCTTCGCTCTTCTTTGTCTCCCTCTTTTATTCCGATGATCCTGATATTAGTTTTTCTCATGCTATCCTGTAATTCCCTTATATCTTGTTCATATTTTTTGTCTTTTTTCATTTTGTATTGTCTGGGAATTTTTTTCTACATTGTCCTCTAACTCACTGATCCGATCCTCTGCTTCATTTAACCTGCTTTTGATTGATTCTACTGTTTTTCAGTTCAGAGATTGTATTCTTTATTTCTTCCTGGTTCTTGTTAATAGTTTCTATGTCCTTTCCGTAAGTTCCCTGTAATTTTCTTCGACCTGTTGGTAACTTCCTTGGAGGTTGTCGTAGTTGTTTTTGAGGTTGTCAAGCATATTGAGCTTCTTCACCATCATTGTTTTGAATTTTATTTCTGACATTTGGGCTATGTCTATTTCATCTACCTCTCTTTCTGGGGATTCCTCTTTTCTTTTCATTGAGAGGTTGTTTTTGCATCTTACTATGTTGGATTCTTCTTGTTTGTTTTTGTTTTTTGGATTTGTCTGCTTTGACTTCCCACCTTTGTGGTATGAGATTCTTTATAGGAGATCTGGGGGTTTCAGTGGTGCAGTCTCTTTGATCTCCTGAGCCTGCTGTTCTTGGGATACCCTTTATATCGTTTGTTTATGCTCTCTGGATATATTTCAGATGCTCTTTGGTGGGATCTTCCCTCTGGCTAGTTGATTGAGAGGCACTCTGTATACTTTGTCTAGAGTTCTTTTGTGGAGATGCTGTTAAAAACATAAACACACTGCCCAGGCAGGAAACCCACACCCTCAAAAATATCATCCACCCTCTATCCCGCTATTGTCAGCAAATGAGTCAGTATTAATATAAATGTAGAGAGATTAGGGCTTTTATACTATAAGAAGAATAGATAAGAGTTGTTTTTAAAGAGGAAAAATATGATTTTTGAGAGAGGGCGTGATAGATTAATAAGAGTAGCAAGTAGTGTCGAGATTATGCAACACAGTAGGTAATATTTACATTTTATGTTAATAATAAAAGAAAAAGAGGGAAGAATGCAGAATATAGTAAGAAAGTGGAATTGTATAATATTAGATTTATATAGTAGTTATATTTAATTTATTTAGTGTGAAAGGGAGGCTAAACAATACAGACAAATAAACAAAAATTGAAGAGGAAGGATGAGAAGGAGAAATGGTATGAAACAAATTAAAGAGAGTTTAAAAAGTTTTTTTAAATAAATAAAAGTAAAAATAAAAAATAAGAAACTTTAAAAAATTAAAATAAAATAAAATACAAATAAAAAACTAAAATAGAAATAAAAATTTTTAAAAATACAAAAGGAAAGTTTTTACTCAGTTCAGCCTTTGTGTGTCATCTTCTTTTTCTGGATCCATAGTTGGTCTAATGAGGCGGGCCCGAGGTTCCTGATCCTTGCAGCAGTGTGCGCCTGCGGTGGCCGGCGTTCGTTTGGCACCTTTTGGAGCTGGCCAGGGTGCTGTATGCATGGGCACGTGCGGGCTCAAGGTGGCCTTCGCGCTAGCCTCAGGCCTGCCGAGCCATGCCCTGGGAGTTGGTCTCTCGCCTCTTGGGGCGGGGCCCCGGACACTTGTACACGGTGGAAGTGAGCCTGTGTGATTTGCCGCTGCCCATTGTTCCTGCGCCTCAGCTGCCCGCTTTTCCCGCACTCGCCTGGGCGGGCACAAGTAGAGCCTGAGCAAGTGCTCTGCGTTCCGGCCTGGCGCCTACTGGAGCTGGCCAGGGGTGTCTGCGCAGTGTCTTCTATGTGCCCAGCGGGCCCTCCCTGCACCTGTAGGGGCACTGATCTTATGTCTGTTGGGATGTGTCCGAGGGGTACTTGGACGCGCAGCCAGCGACCTGGCTGCACGCCTGGGACAGTGGATGAGGGCACTTCCCTGTGCGTGCCCACACTACCCAAGGAGAGGGTTGGGGAGTGGGTGAGCGCACTTCTGCGCCTGCGCTCCTCTAGAAGAATGTCCTATCATCCCCGACCTTTCCTCCCCTCTCCGCAGTACACAGGAGAAAAATATAAAGGAAAATCACGTTCTCACATGCACAGCGGTACGCTGTTTCCTATCTTTCAGCACCAGATGCCACCTGGCTCTTCCAGCGGGCAGAGGTCTGCTCTCCTCCCGATTCCTCTCTGGGGAAGCCTGTGGTCGCCAAAAAGCCTTTGTGTACTTCCAGCCGCAGCTCGGGGAGCTACCCCAGTCAGAAATCCTGTCTTGTCCCTTTTTCCTCCGCTATCCTCACCAAACAGGTCATTCCCAGATGGTTTTCTCTACTCCAGCAGTGCCGAGGCTTGACTTCTGCCATTGTCCAGCTGCTCACTGATATGTTCTGTTTGCAATTAGTCCAACCTCAGACGAGTCTCTCAAGCCAGAAAGCGCAGCCTCCAGTCACTCCTCCACCATCTTCTCTCTCCTTCCTTTATCCATTTAAAGGGCTTCCTTAGCAGTTGTCTTTTGTCTACCAACAGTGATTGTAGCCCAACCCCTTCTTACAGATGAAGAAACCAAGGTATCGTATCGGCAGCCATCCGTCTCGAGAGATGATGGTGTAGCTTCTTAAGAGTCTATCTGCACCGCCGGGAATGGCTGTGCAGTCCGACTCGGGAGTGACACGGTATCTGTCTCCTCCCGTGTTGAATCGACATCTTGCGATGACGCTGGAGTGTCCTCTCCAGTGAAGCTGAAGCTACAGAGCCTGGGCAGGGTGATATGGAGGGTCTGCTGTTGCCCATGCAGTAGACCACCCCCCTCTTCGCAGCTGAAGGGTCCAAGGGAAAGACGGAGTCAATACAGCTTGGCTTCAGGTGCGCCGCAGGAGTTGCCGGTGTTGACTACAACGTCAAACCGCCTTAGGGACTCCGGCTCCGGATTTTCTGTGGGGGTTTACTCCCTTAGCCTTTCCCCTGAAGAGGTATGCCGCAAGGCAGCGGAGGTTTTTTGGAGTCAGAGTTTTCCTTCTCTGATGTGCCCTGACTGGAAGATCGAACCAGCGACACTTAGCTCGCAGGCCGACGCTCAATCCACTGAGCCAAACCAGCCAGGGGTGATGTGAGCACCCCAATAAAAACACCCTCGTTTCTTTCCTCACAGGGACTTGGAGAGACCCAACTGTCTGCCTTCCTGACACCTCTACCTGGTTTGCTCTGTGGCCCTGACCAAAATCTCGCAGCCACCAAGGTGGGGGTCTCTTCCGTCCCCTCCAGTGGCCCCCAGTCCTGCCCCGGCAACAGGACTGTTTCTACCGACTCCAATCCCTCAAGCGCCGAGCCGCCCTCCTTCCCTCTGGTTTTAGGAGGAGACCTGGTTTCCCACCTTAAAACAGAGAATTTCAGCCAACAGAACCCTGTGCAGTGGGCCATCAGGCGACCCGCCTCCCCGCATTTTCCCCCAGTCTCTCCTCCTTTCCTGCAAAAATTTCCAGGCTCTTCGGACATGACTGAGATTTGAAAGAAATACTGGCTCTAGAAAGAGAGAGAGAGAAGATGAAAAGTCCACATTAACAATAGTGTGAGGCCCTGGCTCCTGTACCACAGGATAAAATAATGAATTGTAATCAAAATACAAATTAGGGACAATGTGAACTACCCAGATCAAATTGATTCCTGAGTTCTAATATTCCAGTCAGGTCATATGGAATTGCTCTAGCATTAGGAGAGGTAGCTCCAGAAAACTTCCTGAAGACAAATATGTTGTCATTTGGCTGAAGACGTGATCCATTGACTATAGGATAGGTTTGACTATTTCATGTTTTTCCAGCTTTAACATTACTAACATTCTGGCCCAGATCATTCTTTGGTGGTTAGGGAGGCAATGCTTGGGAATCATTGTTGACTGTTATACATCATCCTGGGCCTCTACCACTAGCAGCTCCCCAGTAGGGACAATCAGAAATATCTTCAGACATTGCCAGATATCCCCTGGGGAACAAAATCTCCCACTGTTGAGAACCACTGGACTAGACCGAATATCCCTGGTGGTTAACTTCCCCACCCCTCATTCAGGCTAGGCTTTGTCTGTATTCCTTTTCATTTAACCCAGGCGGTCTTTGTCAGTATGGTATTATCTATTAATAAACTGGGATTGGTATACACGGTAAAATCTACATGCCATTTCTGGACTAGAAGGCAAGATTTAGGGTAAATTACAAGTAGTAGTTTACATGTGAAATTTCTGTTTATACTTTCATTTCCATTTTTCTTTTTTCCCTTCTCTCTTAAAATCACCTCAATAACAATGAATAAAGATAAATGTAAACTAAATCCAAGCTTGTTTTGCATAAGAAAAACTATTCACAAGTAAATTCATGCACACTAGAGTTTTGACAGTAGTAATTGCTGCTGTTACTGCTAATTATAATAACAGCACCAATAGTTTTTCTGTATTGTTTCAGTTTGGCTACATCTTTTTTCTTTGCCTCTCATACATGACTAGATGCTAAGATTTTATGATGTTTCCTTTAGAAGGTCCTTCCAGCATGTTCACAGGTATTATTTGCTGCATCGTTTCTAGCCTCCACTCAATAATGATGGGAACAGCTAGTGTTCCAGCCTCTTGGTTATCTTCTCTCACCCAGTAGGTTATTCTCTGGGTATTAAGTCTGCATTTTCAGAAATGAATTTACTCTTAAGAGACTAGATACACCAACTAGAAAATGGCAATTACCAAGGTAATAAATGACATGAGCTAATTTTTTTAGAAGTTTTCCCTGGGCATTTCTTTTTCCTTCACTTTGGTTGACGTCCATAAATATTCAATATAGGTAACACTTTTGTCTTCCTACATAGAAATACACTTAGTAGGAAATATAAAAAAGAGAGCCAGACTTAATAGAGAATGACTGAATCTGGGATCAGTAATTTCTCCTCAGGGAGATCTGATAGAGTTTTGAAGAGTTTGTACCTCTGTCCTTCTCAGCTCATTGTACAGCCGCAGTGGGTTTAAACCATCCTCCGCCTTCTGTAGAATTATCAGAATTGTCATCTCTAACGCTGAGATCCAAAGGGATTCTAATGTGCAAGATTCAAGTTCTTTACAGTTAACATGCTGAAAGAGACCTTTTGCCTATAATGTGGTTCCAGGAACAATGAAAATAATGTGACCTTGAGTTCCTTTTAAGGAGTTTTAAGAATGTTGCCATTAATAGCTGCATTTATAAAGCTATTTATTCTCATTTATAAAGCTGTGAAGTATGCAGAGCGGATAATCTACCCATAGTACATAGGGGTGTCAATTGGTTAGTCAGCAGCAGATGCTCAAACTCAATGGTAGGCTCTAGACTTTTGTGTCTGCCATTTTTCAGAACAAGTATAGGAGACAGGGTTTGCTTTGATGCTCTGTTTCTTCCCTTAACTTCATTCGTGTTACAAATTGATTCAGGATGTGTTTTACTCTGTGCCCTTCACTTCTGGTTCCTCCTTTGGAACTGTGGAGTTAGCATAGGTAGTAGTAATATAAGATGTTAGGACTTGTTGTTATTGTTATTAAAGTAAAGAGAGAATAATTTGGTAGGAAACATATCTTTGTTGCAGTGGACTTTGTGACATCATAGAATTCACTGATCTGCTAGGAACTACACAGAAACTCCAGTGAGTTTTCATACAGATTTTATACCTTTTGAGGAAAAAAGACCTCAAATATTGCAATGGCCTTTTTGCTCACAACTGACTTTTCATTTCTCTGTCTTCCAAATACTCCATACAATGTAGTTATGCTGATTTCACAATAAAAGTATTTAGACAAGTTTTTATATGTGGTGCCAAGAACTGTAGTAAGAACCTTCAACATTATCTAAATCACGTTCTATTTAAGAGTTAAAAATACCCACTTGATCTGTTAGTACTTAGCTTGTTGTAACATTTCCTCCAGCCAATCTTTCAACTGAGAATTTTTTGAAATTGCTGTCATGTGCCAGGCACAGTGAGTACAGGTATGAAGGATAAAACATTAAGCAAGAAAAATACCTTTTCTGCTTTCACAGTCTTTACTTCAGTGATGGTCGCAGATAGCTAAGCACAGAATTACAAAACAACATGATGGGCAAATACTGTGATTTTTGCCATGAGGGAGGCAATGGGGAGGGTGGAGGTAGGGAATCGAAGTGGAGAACACCTAAGTGGCGGCGGTAGCCTGAGCCTGATGAATCAGGAAGAGCTTCCTAAAGGGAGTTGACATCAAAGCTAAACCTGAAGTAAGTTTAAGCCTTACTGAGCAGGGAGAAGGGTATAAGTTACCCTTCTAAAGAGTGTGGCCTTTGAAGCGAGACAAGAATGTCTTTAAACATACTCCAATTAAAGTCTTCTTTCAGTAAAATTGTTCCTTGTAGCTGTGCCTCACAAGCTGAGAGATTTGATTCTGAGCATGTAATATAAGATTAATTTTTGTGTATCTAGTAGCATTCATCATGTTTGGTTTATGGCCACCTTCATGTGAATTGCTAATGATGTGAAAATTTGCAAAGTATTGAATTTGATGAAAAAGAAGCAGCTGGATATTCCAGATATTCATTATCCAGTCAAATTAAGCTTTTAATATTTATAATCTTAACCTTTTCTAACAAAAAAAAAAAAAAGGAAAAAGAAAAAGGTTGTGGTTAGATGCTTACTGACTTCCATCAATCTTTTCACAGACCATGGTCTCTAGCTAAGGTTGCTTTATAAAGAATTGTTATATTGTGGGTTGTTTGGTAGGTGGCATAGAAACAATTAATTACATCTATAATTTGTACTGAGACTATTGGCATAATTTAGCCATGATGAGTTGTATGTGGATTGATACGTTTTCCTGTTCAGAGTAAATGTTTATGTCTAATATATTTAGCTGTTCTTTTTGCCTAGTCTGACACAGCTCTGAATCAAAAGGCTGGTCAAGGATTTTTGTCTTCTTTTTTTTTTTTTCCCATTTGGGTTTTTTGTTTTGTTCTTAAAATCTGTTCCACATGAGTTTTCTGGTTTTGGGTGAACTTACCTATCTTGTAAAGGATCTCTACATGAAAGAGTTGAACCACTTTAATCTCTGTGATTTCTCCTAATGTTAATGTAAATTTTTGCCTAATAATTACTCTTCCAAGACTTTACAGTCAACTTTTTAATATATGGAAGGCTTTCCAACTGGAAAAGAGATGTGTATGAGTCAAAGATGAATGAATTTCTGGGGAAGGAAATTCCCAGAAAGCATTTTCATTTTCTCCTTAACTTTTTGGGACTGGGTATGTTACAGTATATATTTTATATAAATTTTATGGAATTATTTGTCCCAGATATATAGAGGATGACTTTTAAAGGGATTTTTCTTATGCCAAATCTAGGTAATTGTTAAAAGTAAAATACTTACTGATGACTGTAGTTTCCAACTTACTTGAATCTCTGTTTGTTGGTCAATCTAGTTGTGGGTGGCTAATGTTGAAAGAAGTTGGCTCAGCTTAATGGTATATTGACTTTATTGTGTGCCTGCCATTCTTTCCTTTTACTCTTTTTTAACTTCAGGGGATTTATCCCTGATTCCAAAATACCTAATAGTTTTTAAGAGAAAAATCTCTTATTGCTCTTATTTGTGAAACACAAAGTCCCAGGAACTATCAGATTTCATAGAGCCTTTATCAGAACTTAAAATGAATTGTGGGTCACAGGAGTTAATTTCCTTAACTTTCTTTAAATTGTGTCCCTTTTGTCTTTCTCCCTTTTGCTATTTCCCTAAAAATAAAACAAAACAAGAATATCCTGTGTAATATAAAGCATGAATGGAGAAACTTCCAAGGAAAATTGGGGGGGGGGGGGTAGAGAAAGACAGTATTACATGTTTGGAGACTTTTAGGGGAACAGTTGCAACCCATTGAGGAAAGAAGGTGTTATTTCCTGAGGTGAGGGTTGGGAAGCCATATTTTAAGAAATTGGGGTTTCAGAAGCTTGCAGTTTGAGCTTACTTGGAATCTCAGTTTTTGCCCCTACTTTGTATTCCTCTTTCATTAAATGATTCATTGAATGATTGTCACTCAATGACAGTTGTTAGTTTGTTATATTTCAGAAGTGCTAGGATCTCTAAAAGGATGGATGAATGGCTTGGATGATGGGGTCAAGCTGAACCATCTAGCAAGAATGTTGAACCACCTAGTAGGGTTCACTTGGTTGCTGCCCTGATTCTTGTGCATGGCAACTTCGTTTTCCCTCAAAAGACTGTTGAAGACACTCTCATAGGACCATCCTTTTTTCATTTCAATTTCCTTCATGTAGAATGCATTCATACCAAATGACCATATGACAGTCCACCACTTAATTACACCACAATTCCTTTACCTACTCCCCTTTTAGAATATTAGTTATACCCAGGCTTATTTTTTTGGTACTGTTGTTTGGTTTTGTTTTTGCCATTATAAGTGATTCTTTAATGGACAACTTTGTTGAAGATTGGGTTATCTTTTTTTTTTCCTTTTTCTCTTTTAAAAGGCTTTATTGTTTATACTTACAGTTGTCCCAATTTTTTTTTCCCTTTGTTCCCCTCCACCCAGTGACAACCCTCCCTCCAGTTGTCTTCCCCCACTTAGTCCATGCCCATTGGTTGTGCATATAGTTCTCTCAACACCTTCCTATCTACTCCACTCCCTCCTACTATGCTTCTTAATTCCTGTCCCATGTTCCTCTCTTTCCCTCTTCCCCCTCCCCACTGACCTCCCCCCAAAATGTTCCCCATGCCTATAATTCTTTTCACACTCTCATTGCCTACTTAGTCTGCCTTTGTTTCAATTTACTAGCTTCTGTTGTTGGTAGTTGTGATACAGTTTTCATTTTAATGTTCATAGTTTTGATCCTCTTTCTCCTAAACAAGTCCCTTTAACATTTCATATAACAGTGGTTTGGATCTGATGAACTCCTTCAGTTTTACTTTGTCCTGGAAGCACTTTCTCTGTCCTTCTATTCTGAATGACAGCTTCGCTGGATAGAGTAATCGTAGTTGTAGGTTTTGGCTTTTCATTACTTTGAATATTTCTTGCCAGTCCTTTCTTGCCTGCAGAGTTTCTTTTGAGAAATCAGCTGATAGTCTTATTGGGACCGCTTTGTATGTAATTCTGTTCTCTCTTGCTGCTTTTAAGATTCTCTCTTTATCCTTAATTTTTGACATTTTGATTATAATGTGTATTGGTGTGGTTCTCCCTGGGTCCTGTTTTTTTGGAACTCTCTGTTCTTCCTGGATCTGTAAGTCTATTTTCTTCCCCAAGTTCAAGAAGTTCTGTGTCATTATTTTTTCACATAATTTTTCAATTTCTAGTTCTTCTTCACCTTCTGGCAATGCTATGATTCAGATATTGGCCTGCTTATAGCTGTCCGATAAGTTTCTGAGCCTCTCCTCATTTTTCTCACTTTTTGTTTCCTCTTTCTGCACTGGTTGACTGTTTGTTCCTTCCCTATGTTCTTATTTGTTGATTTGATCCCTGGTTTTCTTGCCTTTGCCACTAGTTTCATATGTGTTTTTGTTCATTTCAGCAGGACTAGCCTTCATTCCTTCCCCGTCTTGTTTAATATCTGCTGTTAGGTCTGTAAGCATTTTTATAACCAAAGCTCTGAACTGAGCCTCAGAAAGATTTCCTATCTGTTGCTTCATTAGATTAGATATTTGCTGTCTGGTCAGCTGCATCACTGGGTTCTCTGTCATCATCTGTGCCATCCTGACAGTTTTGTGTTTACGTTTGCTTCCTGGGCAGGGCTGTCACACCTCCTACGCTATAGGGGGCAGAGCCCCGTGCACTCGTCACAACCGGGCGACCCATCTCAGCACACAGTTGCATTTTGTGTGGGGGTGGGGGTCCAAGATGGATTCCTGCTGTTCTCTCTCTGCTGAGACTGGTTGCCTCCTCCTGCATCCCCACCCAATCTGGGCCTCACAGTCCAAGGCAATGGAGATCTGCCTTCCTTGGCTTTGGAATCGCAAGCTGACGAGTCTGGCCTGTAGCCGGATGTGCTCCCCAGGCACTTCTTGCCTTCCCCTCAATACGGGTGTCTGTGCTTACTGCTGTCCTGCCTCTGTCACTGCAGCTGCCACCACCAGCACAGCTTGAACTCCCCTCCCTGGCTTTGCCCCTCCTATCTGTCCGGATGAGCACCACTTCTTTATAACTTCATATGTTGGACTTCCATTTATTTTCTGGAACTTCTGGTTATTTCTGGTTTTGTGGTAGATGTATTCCTTCTTAGTTGTGGAGGGGGACAGAGCATGTCAGTCTAGGCCTCCATCTTGGCCGGAAGAAGAAGATTGGATCATCTTTCTCTCAAAATCATTCAAAGGACTAATAAATAGCAAGACTAAAGTATAAAACTTAATTTGTCCAGAAGACTGGAACATTGAAGACATGCTTGGGTAGGTAATGATCTTGAATATTGAAAATTAATCAGTGAAAGTAGTTGAGAAAAGCTGGTGTGCTTCTGGAAGCACAAAATGTTCTATATACAGATTAGGAACAAGAAAGACAGGTACTACATCCCAACTTGTATGAGTGTTTACATGTTGTTTTTTTAAAATTGAGAAAAGTAATTATGTATGTTTTCTATATAGGTGCAGAGCAAGGATTCTTGACCTTGAGTCTGGATGAGCTTTAGGGGAATCTTAAACATCTTGAAGTTATTCCCCAAATGATTATGTGGGTGTGCCTGCAGCATAGACACTCGCATGCACTTATTTGGAAAAGGGTCATGAATTTTCATCTAATTCTCAATTGTGTTTATGAAACGCCCCCCACCCCCATGCAACAAATAACCAGAAAGATTGGGGACCAAAACTTTTTGCCAATCCCAAATGGCGTGTGCATTTTTTAGAAGGAAACATGTACATGGATCAGTAATGTGATTGCCATTCTCTGCCTTCTGTTTCCTTCTCACCACCCCCAGCGTTTTCTTATTATTAAAATTCTGATCTAATAGGACATCTTCTGCTCTTGCAGTTATGTTTGTAATGAACTCTGAGCCAATAAATCTTTTCTTTGACTAAATTGTTTTTATGCTGAGCTGCTAGAAAGGAGACATTAAAGGACATTGATACATTTTCAGTTCTATTTCTGTATGCAGGAGCCTTCACCATCAGAAGGATGCTGGGCAGATATTATGGAATGTACTGTAGTGATCAGTCTTCATTAGGACTGTTGCCATGGCCTTGTAAATTAAAATTTGTGATGAGGGAAAGTCTCTGGCACAACATGGAATACCAGAGTACTGATAGGTACAGATTTCTGAGAATTTTTTAATGGTCTCAGCTCATTATTAGCTTAAAATTCTTTAGGAAAAAGTCTAAGCTACATTTATTGATATGATTGCAAGAGGGAGAATTTTATACAAATAGGGGCATAAACAGGACATTTAGGTACTATGCTTTTGGTAGCTTTCACACACAATTTGGCAGCATGTTGTAAAAGGATACGCAAGGGTTTCTGTGTGAGTGAACATTCACTGTTCGCCACCTCAGTCCTCAGCTCAATTGCAGCTAGAGCACTCTGCAGTTTCACCTGCTACCTTTTCTTTGCATTCCAAAAAAGAGAGAGAGAAAAGAGAAAGGCTGAAAAGCTGCACAGACAGGCACTACAGTACTACAGTAAAGGGACTGTGCCTTCTTCCTGCAGCCCCCTTGTCCTGGCGTTTGTTAGATTTCTGAACAGGCTTGTACAGGGATGTTGCTCCTCTGTTTGTGGTATAACACACAAAGTCGCATACCCCTAATTGTACGTGAATAAACACAGCTGCTGCAGGAGTTAAGAGCTCTTACCGAGGCATCATGAAACTTTCTGGCTGTACAGTCTCTTTTCTGCTCTCAGGCTTACAGAATCCCCGGTGATTTGGGTTGCCATTTTAGAGGTTAATTATTGGAACTGCTTATCCCAGTGTCCTTGGAGTTTAGTGTTCACTCTACTTCACTGTGTTGCTGTAAAGCTCTGCATATACCAGGAAAGAAGTTGATAGGTTTTCTTCTGTGGTGTCTTGACTACAATCATCAGACAACACTTGGAACATTCCTGAGGCTTGAAGTAGTGGTTCTAAGTGCAGCATTCTTGTAGCCCAAGGAATGTGGTTTTCAGGTTACAGAGGCTGTTCTGATCTCTTTATTGGAGTTAACTCACACATTCTCTATTTAAAGTATGCTTTTTATCAATGAGCCATATTCCTCCTCACAGCAGGCACTATTTATTACGTTCTTTTTGGTGTAATGTATCATTTGTCCCATTCCTTTTCGTGTCTGTAAGTCTTTTGGCTAAAGCTTCCTAAGGACCAGAGAGAGAGAATTTAAAAAATCAAGTGGGATAAGATCTAGTAGTTTTCTCTCTTTGGGAAAATATGATATCAGTGAATTAGTCTCTCTCCTTTGCCTTTCTGTATGTACACATAGGAATTTAAACTATTTCTGCTCCTGGCAGAATGACCTCAGGAGCATCTGTATTACAAAAATAGTTGCTTTGGCAGGTGTAGGATATGAGTTGCATGAGCTTCTATGAGCAACAAACTGAATGCCTTACTCACTGCACCACTGCATATAGTTTGGAAATATTGACTTATATGCCATTAAGACCTAAATGTTTTCTAAGAAAAGAATCTTTTACAGTTGTGAACCATGAATGAGTTACTTAATCTCTTGACCCTCAGTTTTAATCATCAGTCAAATGAAGATAATTCTTATGTTGCAAGGTTATCAAAGAGGTTAAAAAGAAAGAAGAGTATGGTACTGACAGGGTCACTAATTTATAGGAATCATTTTAATTACTAAAGCAAAGCAGTGCTAGGAGTTTTTAAATGAGTATATACATTTATAAGAATAGAATTTAATGTTCTCTAAGAAATCTACTTCCCATTTTCTTCCTCATCAAAACCATTTATTAAGCCCCAGACATGCAAAATAGTAGAGATTCTATTCAAAATAGCTTGCAAAAATATCTTATAGACTAGGTTGAGTGATGGTTGATACAGTAAAAATAATGTCATGTAATGTATTCTATTCAACATATAGGTAGAGGGTCCATATCACTAAATTGGAATGTGGGACATGCCTTTACTTGTTATTTCTCCTTCAAAAGTCCTGTTATTCAGGCATTCAGTAAATGGAAAGGTTTACAATGTGCCTGGCATAGAGCAATAAAGAAGAGAGACTAGATCCAGCCCTTTTAAAGCTTACACTTGGGTGAGAGAGACAGGCTAAACAAAAAGTAGAGAAGAGGTGGTGATGAGGGCCATGAGAATGCTAACTGTAGGACAATGAGAGGACTTTGGAAATTTCACTTTATATGAGGCAGTTAAGGAAAACCTCTCTGAGGTGAGGCCTGAAGAATTACTGAAAGCCTTCTCTTTAAGTAAAGAAGGAATAATTTATCTTAATGTTCTAACCATGAATTCCTTTAACATTTATTAACATTTAAATATTTACCCTAACAACATAATCATGACTATACAATTATGTATATTTCTGCCAGAGGTGATTTCTGGGCCCTTTTTCATCCTATCATCCTTCAACCATGTATCTGTCCTTTGGTAATGCTAGTTGGCTTCATGGAAGGTGATGAGGGTAAGAAATTGCTTCTATTCTAGTCCACAAATGGCAGCTCATTAGAAAGCCTTGTGCTGTCATAAAGTTTATGAGAACAGGAGAGTGGAGTTGAGATGGTCTGAGTATTCCAATTGAAGGCTGGAAACATAATTGGGGATAAGAGAAAAAACCTCTAATGTGCTTAATAATTTGTTATAATTTGTTGATGGTATATCAACTCTTTTAAACTATGTAAATCTTTTTGTTAATAGACCTTTATAGCAATTTTAGTTTTTATAGTAAAATTTGAATGAAAAATAGAGTTCCCGTATATCCTTTGCCCCCACCCCCACTCCAGTCTTTCCTGTTGTCAGCATTTTGCTACCTACACTGACGTATAATTATCACTCAAAGTCCATAGTTTACATTAGGGTTTATTCTTTGTATTGTACATTTTATGAGTTTTGACAAATGTATAATATATATCTGTCATTACAATATCATACAGAATAGTTTCAGTGCCCTAAAAAAATCTCCTGTGGTCCACCTATTTATTCCTCCCTCCTTTTTCTCCCCACCCTTGCCTCTCCCTTCCACCCAACCCCTGGCAACCACTGGTCTTCCTACTATATTCATAGGTTTACTCTTCTGGAATGTGATATGGTCAGACATATATAATAGGTACCTTTTCAGTTGACTTCTTTCACTTAGCAATATACTTTCAAAGTTCCTCATATCTCTTCATGACCTGAAAGCTCATTTCTTTTTATCACTGAATAAATTTCATTGTATGAATGTGATACAGTTCATTTATCCATTCATCTGTTGAAAGACACCTTAGTTGATTCCAAGTTTTGGGAACTATGAATAAAGCTGCTATAAACATTCATAAGCAGGTTTTTGTGTGGACATAAGCTTTCAACTTATTTGGGTAAATACCAGGGAGTGTGATTGCTGGATTGTATGAAAAAAATGTATTTAGTTTTGTAAGGAACTTCCAAACTATCTTCCAAAGTGGCTGTACCATTTACATTCTCACCAGCAATGAATAGGAGATCCTATTGCTCCACATGCTTGCTAGTATTTGGTGTTATCAATATTTTAGATTTTAGTCATTCTGTCAGAATTTTTTATAATTTAAAAAAGCTGTTTTTAACTTTTAAAATACAGTAGACCCCGACTTGGGAGGTGGGGGGGCACACACACTGGTTCAGTGGAAACTCTCTCCAGCAGAGGTTTCGGGACCATGGAGGAGAAGAAATGAGTTGACCTGGACACTGATTTCTGTCTGGGAGGAAGAGAGGTGGCAGTTCTCTCTGGAGGAGAAAAGCCCCGGACTTTCTTTTCCTGTGCCTTTTATTGAGAAAGGTATGTATGGGCATGTACATTCAGGATACATAAATCACCAATCAGCTTCAAGTGCTCGGATTACTATCAACAACTACTGATTATGGATAACAATGCAAGGAACACAGTGAACATTCTAGATCAGGGTTCAGTGAACATTCTGGAGTCAGATGACTACCAGGTGCAGGACTTCATATGTTTTTAAGGCTTTGTTCTCGGACATTCTTATTTATATTAAGCAACTGATAGGAAAAACAGAGCAAGCTTTAAAGCAGAGTACACATTCTTTAAGTCCAATTCCCACGGGAACCCTCGGAGTAGTTATTGGGTCATGCCTGCCTTCTAGCCTTCCTGGTTTTCTGGTCAAGACTTACAGGCCTCTTTCAAGGCCTGGCTAGTGGCAAAGCTACAGTTCCCGATACCACACAAAGTGGTCCCCCACACCTGACAATCAAATAGTTTTTAAATTTTTGGTTTTGTGTGAGGTGAAATCCTATTCCACCAAACGTGACATTCCAACTTAGCATTCTTTCCTTATAAATGAGTTTGCCCTCTGAGAAACTTCCTTCCCAACTTCCCAGAACTAAGGTTTCCTGTCTGAGATAAGACTAATAATAATAGACTTAATTTTAAAGCATCAAAGACTATTGTTGCTGAGAACCTTCACATACCAGAGATTTTGCAAATTATGTAAATCTAGGAGCTGGTTGAATATGCTAATCTGGTGATGAGGAAAGAACTCTAAGCTAAAGATGCCTGTTTTTTTAAAGTCATTAGCATTATGGAAGATGCTTGAAATATTGAACTGCATGTCAATACTCATAATGAATATGTAAAATGAGATTGGTAGAAGGCCAAGGTTGCAACCTAGAAACATGGACTTTTAAGTAATAGAAGACGAAACTAAGAAGATACAACCAAGAGGTAGTAACCATCATTTAGGTACTTAAAACTTAGATGACTTTTCATTACATCTCATACAGATGCTGCAGTAATGGTAAAATTTTAACTCTCCACTGACTAGGTATTAATTCAATAGAAATCATTTTTTTTGGAAAAATGAATACTTAAATTAGTCATAATATGGCCATATATGTAATTTTGAAAAACATATGCAAAACCAAAATTTAGGACCCCAGGAACTTGTCCTATTAAAAACAGGATTGGTTAGCACTCACAGACCAGACTGAGTGCTCTGGGTAATGTTCTCCTGTGACTGTGTCAGAAATCAAATTAGAAGGAAAGTCTGTTGAAACACTGCCTTCTTTATTGTAGTGGCAGTGGTTCTTAGGCTTAGAACAACCCCAACAAAGGGAGTGATTGCTACCATTCAGATGAGCGAACATTTATTGACTTTATTCAGGTTATCTTTATAGATGAAGATTATAAACAGCCCCAGACTTCAAAAAAGCTAAGGATTTAATAGGCACAGGAAGGAAATCTGTTCTGAAATATTCAGAGTGAGTGCCATGGGAGAATCACAAATAGTACATAAAGTGGTGGAATTAAGTACGATGGAATCTTTGATGATGAGGTAATATTTGAACTGGGTTTTGAAGGCTAGGAAGGATTTAGACAGTTGTAAAATAGAAAGGGAATTCCAAATGGAGACAAAGGACGTTGAGAACCTACGGCATGTTTGGGCACTCGCAAGTCGCCAGAAGAACAGGGAGTGCATAGTGCAGAATAGGTTACACAGGTAGGACTATGCTGGATCATGAGAGTCCTTAAAAGTTATAATAAATAATACTAGAGGCAGTCACTGGAATGTTAATGAAGAATTACAAGAGCCCTGTTAGGGCCAGAGACCCCATGTTGCCTGCCCCATAACCTGCCACCTGAGTCAGGCCTTGCAAAACAGGCTATGGCCGGTGGTCACTGTGTTCTCAGGAGCTGTGGCCGGCAGTCACACAGGACCTGAGCCACCACCTGTGCTGAAACAAAGAGGGTCTGTGTCGCTGGCCATGCACCCAATCACAAGTTTCCCCATTAACAAAGATGACTAAGGCATAGCTGGTGTCCTGCTGAGAGCTAATTACAGCCCCATTGCCCTTTTCCCTCTCCCTTAATCATTTTCCAGAAACAAGGACCATAAGTCTCCTCACAGCTCTTCCTAATCAGAGGACATTGTTCTTTCGCAAACACCTGTCCCCTGGACTCTAGAGCTGACACATCTCCCTGAGGATTTTCTCCATGCCCTTAAAGATCCCTCTACTCCAGTGGTTCTCAATCTTCCAATTGCCGCGACCCTTTAATACAGTTCCTCATGTTGTGGTGACCCCCAACCATAAAATTATTTTCATTGCTACTTCATAACTGTAATTTTGCTACTGTTATGAATCGTAATATAAATATCTGATAGGCAGGATGTATTTTCATTGTTACAAATTGAACATAATTAAAGCATAGTGATTAATCACAAATACAATATGTAATTATATATGTGTTTTCCGATGGTCTTAGGCGACCCCTGTGAAAGGGTCGTTTGACCCCCAAAGGGGTCGCGACCCACAGGTTGAGAACCTCTGCTCTACTCCATCCTTTGGTGCTGCAGTCTGCTCGGACTCAGCCACCTGTTTGAACATCCCTCAATAAAGGCTTTGAACTGGTCCACCCACCTCCTCCCTTCTTCCATGCACAAACTTAACAAGCCAAGGTGATCTTCACAAAGAACCCTTTCAGCATATGTAGGTTGGGGGGAATAAGAAGAGTGTTTCAACAAGAACCTTAATTTTAGGAAGATTGGTTTTTAACTTTTTTTTCTTGATTGATAGTGGGCATGGAAACCAGAATTGAACAACATCCTTAGAAGCCTATGTAAAACTGACAAGTAAAACTATCCAAAACTCCCACAGGTATGTCTGTGGAGCACAGTTCTCAAGTCTAGAAAAATAATTTCATCATCACAGAGAACTTTTGTTTTCAATCCTAATGAACTGTATGTTTTGGTAGATTTTGGTCTTTCAAGACAGTTAAAACTCTGACTCCAAAAAACCTCCGCTGCCTTGCGGCATACCTCTTCAGGGGAAAGGCTAAGGGAGTAAACCCCGACAGAAAATCTGGAGCCGGAGTCCCTAAGGCGGTTTGACGTTGTAGTCAACACCGGCAACTCCTGCGGCGCACCTGAAGCCAAGCTGTATTGACTCTGTCTTTCCCTTGGACCCTTCAGCTGCGAAGAGAGGGGGGGTCTGCTGCTTGGGCAACAGCAGACCCTCCATATCACCCTGCCCAGGCTCTGTAGCTTCAGCTTCACTGGAGAGGACACTCCAGCGTCATCACAAGATGTCGATTCAACACGGGAGGAGACAGATACCATGTCACTCCCGAGTCGGACTGCACAGCCATTCTCGGCGGTGCAGATAGACTCTTAAGAAGCTACACCATCGTCTCTCGAGACGGACGGCTGCCGACGACGACGAATACTTAATTTTTCACATTTCTTTTATTAACAAAGACATAATTTCCAATTCACTCAAGCATTTGAGGTGTCAAGTATTTACAAAGCTCAGTTAATATAATTCTAGCCAAAAGAAGAGAAATACCAGAATTTGGCCTGTGGCACATATTTTCAGGTGTTTTGAAATATTGAAAATAACCTATGTCCCATCTATCCTAACCTAAGAAGTATTACCCTTTCCCATACTTCTGTGGATCCAAGTTGACACTTAAGTAGAACACCCGCTCGCTATGCTTCTGAGATTTGTGGAATTGTGAAGAATAACTGACATATACCTAGCTGCCAAGAACTACTTTTTCCTTCATATTTAAGTTTCTTTTTTTATTGCAAAGAGCAATACAAGCCTGTTACAGAAAAACCAGAAGATACATATACCAGCAGAAAGAACATTTCAAAAAAATCTTCCAAATCTTTTTCTATGCAGATATACATGCAGCCTTATTTAAACAAAGACTCATTCTGTATTGCTTTTATTACTGTTTTCAGTGTCAGTAAAGAAATTCCTGCAACCTTGTTTTCAATAACTGCATCATATTTCATTTGAAATTTTATAACACTCAACAAAGTAATCCCTTATGATTGGATGTTTGAGTTTCCAACTTTCTGAAATTACAAATAGCTTTGCCTTGACTTGACTATCTAGTAACTAAATCTTTATGCACATCTTTAATTATTTTCTGGGGTTACAGTCCCAGAAGAGAAATTGTTGGGCATGCATACCTGAATGACTTTTGAAAGGTAGTTGTTGTAGTGAATGTTCTCACCCAGGAGTTTGCATTCTAATTGGGAGTAAAGATGCATACAGGTGTGGGGGAAAACACTTTAGTATTAGAAAGTAGCAATGCTAGGTGAAAAATGATTAGACCTATAGGAATCTGAGGAAAGAAATAACTTTTAATAGGAAGCATAGGTACCTGTCATAGGAGCTGAGGAATTAAGGATGCATCTTGAAGCAGGGGAGAACCCAGAGGGAGGGAGGAAGTGCCATGCTCACAGAGAGGCACAGTGGGAACACACAGATGTCTCTGATCTCCTGAGTAAGAGCCATGTGAGGAGTGAGTGCCTAGGAGGGGACAAGGAGGAAGGCTGACCCTGGTGCCTTAACTCCAGGTGTTCTTCCTTTTTTAGTTTCTCATGAATGTAACAGACTGCCTTCTTATTCTGGGTAACTAGGTAACTAAAAGTACCTGAAAAAATTAAATGTTGTAACCAGGAAATCAAACTTACTGGAAAAACAGTTTAATTTCTGAGAGAATTTTTAGGTTTAGGTTAATAGATTTTAGAAAGTAAGAAAGTTACGTGTATTTTATTTAAAACTCAATTATTAATAATATATTAAGAATTTAAAATAGAAATCATTAAATTTTTTCCCCTTAATTACTAGAAATGAGTAAATTGGCTCAAATGTTTACTTTGACTATGGTGAAACTTCTATACACAATTTTCACTAAAATTTCAAAGTCATTGAGGTAGAATTTTCCAGTTATTGGTTTAGATTACATATTACATTATAATATTTTTCTTTGAGTTTTCTTATATGATTAGGTCTTTATTTATTTATTTATTTATTTTAACTGACACAAGGAAACTGTTAAGGGCAGTGTGTTTGCCTTTATTTTTCATTTATTCAACTGATTTTTGTGATTTCTTACTTGATCCGAGCCACATGCTGGGATACAAAGGTGAACAAACACATTCCTTCCCCTCTAGGAAGTTGTGGTCTGGTGGAAGAACTAGAAAAGTAAATGAGAAATAGAAAAGTAAGCAAATAAAATTCACTGTGAAAAGAGTGTGTACCATAGGGCTACAGAGACCATCTCGTATTTATACAAACATGCAGAAGAGGGATTTTTTAATTATAAAAGGTAGTGTCAACGTAAGAAAGTCCAAATATGGAAGAATTTTTGAGTTTATCTGAGCCAAACTGATGACAATTGCTGGGAAACTAAACCTCAACAGGCTGAGAGAATGCTCCAGATAATGGTGGTTTTGCACCTTATTTTATACATTACAATCAAAAGAGGAGGCATGAGAGGGGTTGCAGGAAATCCACTGGTGATAGAATAGGGAGAGGGAGAAAGCAAAGTAGGGGGAACTTTGGGATTGGATAAAAAGGTAAAATGACAGACACATACTTCTTCTACATGGGTGGGTACAGGATAGTTAACAGTCAACAATTAACTCAATAGCAATAACTGATTAGGTCTTTAAATGACACACTGGGAGTCATTACTTAAATCTCTTTATTATTTGGATTATTGAAAGATTAATAGCTCTGAATTCTTTTGCTTTGGTGGTTTTGTTTTTACAGCAATAGTGGGTCTTTGGGTCTCTGAGCCATGCTTTTGCTTTTTAAGTTGAGTTTTATCAACCAATGTGTTGTGCTCTCTTGATGCTGAGCCATTAATTTGGTCCTTTTGACACTTACCTCATACATTTGAAGAACAGGGAGAGAGTTCAGCACTGTGAGTCAGACAGAAGTACTGATATAAAAATAAGAGGCAGAGCTCAGGTTCACATTCGTGGTCCCATTTTGTAGGCCACTATGGGGTTGTCATTTCATAATGTGAGCTCCTTACCGCCTTTACAATACACTTTTTTTTTACTATTGTGTTTGTTTTATTTATTTTTTAATAGATTTTTTAAATTGTATTTTTTCCATTGCCATTTATCCCCTTTATACCCTCATCCATCTCCATTCAGCCTCCTCTTCCCCACAGTCACCACACTATTGTCCATGTCCATGAGTTCTTTTTCTTTTTGGCTCAATCCCTCCACCCCTAATCCCCACCTCAGAATTCTATGAGTCTCTCTCTGTTTTGCTTGTTAGATTTGTTTGTTTATTAGATTCCACATATGAGTGGAATCATATGGTATTTGTCTTTCTCTCACTGGCTTATTTCACTTAGCATAATGCTCTCCAGGTCCATCGCAGCAGTCACAAAGGGTAAGATTTTCTCCTTTTTTATGTCTGAGTAGTATTTGTATAAATGTCCCATAGTTGTTTTATCCACTCATCTCCTGATGGACTCTTGGGCTGCTTTCAAATCTTGGCTATTGTAAATAATGCTGCAGTGGACATGCTTATGTTCTTTCGGGTTAATGTGTCAAGTTTCTTCAGATACATTTCCAGAAGTGGAATCGCTGGGTCCTAAGGCAGTTCCATTTTTAATTTTTTGAGATAACTCCATACTGCTTTCCATAGTTGATGCACCAGTCTGCAGTCCTACCCACAGTGCAGAAGGGTTTGTTCCCCTTTCTCCACATCCTCGCCAGCACTTGTTTGTTGATTTATTGATGACAGCCATTCTGACAGGTGTGAGATAGTATCTCATTATGCTTTTAATTTCCATTTCTCTGATGATTAGTGACAGTGAACAGCTTTTCATGTGTCTGTTGGCCATCTGTATGTCCCTTTTGCAGAAGTGACTAGGGTCTTTTCCCATTTTTTAATTTTAATTTTTTTACTTTTTGGTGTTGAGTTTTATAAATTCTTTATCAATTTTGGTTATTGATCCTTTATGAGATATATCAGTGAATATGTTCTCCCAATCAGAGAGTTGTCTTTTTATTTTGTTGATGGATGCTTTGCTGTGCAAACACTTTTTAGTTTGATGTACTCCCATTTGTTTATTTTTTCCTTTGTTTTCCTTGACTGAGAAGATATATCAGAAAAAGTACTGCTGCAAGCAGTGTCCGGGATTTTATTGCCTCTGATTTCTTCTTGGATTTTTATGGTTTTGAATCTAACATTTAAGTCTTTAATTCATTTTGAATTTATTCTTGTGTGTGGCATAATAAGGTAGTCTAGTTTCATTTTCTGCACGGATCTGTCCAATATTCCTAACACCATTTTACTGCATAAACTACTTATAGTGCATTGTATGTGTTTGCTTCCTCTGTCAAATACTAATAGACTATAAAGATGTGGGTTTATTTGGGGGCTCTGGATTCTGTTCCACTGATCTATGTGTCTGTTTTTATGCCAGTACCAGGTTGTTCTGATTACTATGGCCTTATAGTTTGATATCAGGTAGCAGGATCCCTCCAACTTTGTTCTTTCTTGGGATTGCTGTTGCCATTCATGGCATTTTGTGGTTCCATATAAATTTTTGAAATATTTGGTCTAGTTTTGTGAAATATATCATTGGTATCTTATAAGAATTGCATGGGAATATAGATTTCTTTGGGTAGTATGGACATTTAATTATGTTAATTCTTCCTATCCATGAACACAGTATGTGCTTCCACTTACTTTTATCTTCAGTTTCTTTCTTCGGTCTCATAGTTTTCCGAGTACAGGTCTTTTACATCCTTGGTTATATTTATTCCTATTCTTTTTGAAGCAGTTGTTAATGGGATTGTTGTTGTTGTTGTTTTAAATTTCCCTTTCTGATAGTTTATTATTGGCATATAAAAATGCAGTTGATTTCTGGATATTAATTTTGTATCCTGTTACTTTACTGAATTCATTTATCAGTTTTAGTAATTTCTAGGTGGGATCTTTAGGTTCTCTATGTACAGTACCATGTCATCTGCAAAAAGAGACAGTTTTACTACTTCCTTTCCAATTTGGATATCTTATTTTTTTTAGTCTGATTGCTGTGGCTAGGGCTTCCAGTACTATGTTGAATAAGAGAGGTGAAAGAACATCCCTGTCTTGTTCCCAATCTTAAGGAGAACATTTGTAGTCTTTGCCCATTGAGTATGATGCTGACAGTGGTTTGTCATATATGGCCTTTATTATGTTTAGGTATGTTCCTTCTATTCCCACTTTGCTGAGAGTTTTTATCATAAATGGGTGCTGGATTGTTATCGAATGCTTTTTCTTCATCTGTTGATATGATCATATGGTTCTTTCCTTCATTTTGTTTCTGTGGTGTATCACATTTATTGATTTGTGAATGTTGTACCAACCTTGCATCCCTGGAATAAATCCCACTTGATCATGGTATATGATCTTTTTGATATATTTCTATTTTCAGTTTCCTAATGTTTTATTGAGGATTTTATCATTTATGTTCATCAGGGATATTGGCATATAATATTCTTTCTTTGTAGTGACTTTATCTGGTTTTGGAATTAGGATAATGCTGGCCTTTTAAAATGTGTTGGGTGCATAAATGTACTAAGGTTATATCTCTTTGTTGGATTGTACCCTTTATCGTTATGTAATGTTCTTCTTTATCTATTACTATAGCCTTTGTTTTTTTAAAGGTTTTTATTTATTTTTAGAGAGAGGGAAAGAGAAAGAAAGAAAGGTAGAGAAATATCGATCAGTTGCCTCTTGTACACCCCGAACTCGGGACCTGACCCACAACCCAGTCATGTGCCATGAGCAGGAATCAAACAGGCAGCTTTTCAGCTTGCAGGCTGGCACTCCACTGAGCCACAATAGCCAGGACTAGCTCTGGTTTTAAAGTTATTTTGTCAGATGTAAGTATTGCTGCCTCATCTTTTTTCCCTTTCCATTAGCGAGAAGTATCTTTTTCCATCCTTTACTTTTAGTCTGTGTGTATTTTCTGTTCTGGGGAGGATCTCTAGGAGATAGCACATATATGGGTCTCGTTTTCTTATCCATTCAGTTACCCAGTGTCTTTTGTTTGGAGTTTTTAAGACACTTATATTTAAAGTGTTTATTGATAGACATGTATGTGTTGCTGTTTTTTTTTTTTTTTAACTTTTTAAATTCTTCTTAAAGCAGGCCATTTAACATTAGTTGCTATAGTGTCTTGGTTGTAACAAACTCCTTTAGCTTTTTCTTGTTGGGATGTCTTTTTTCTCTGATTTTAAATAATAGCCTTGCTGGGTAAAGTAGCCTTTGTTATGGAGCCTTTCTTTTCATCACCTTGAATATTTCATGTGCATCCCTCTGGCCTGAAATGTTTCTGATGAAAAATATATGACATTCTTATGGGATCTCCCTTGTAGGTAACTTAACTGCTTTTCTGTTACGGCTTTTCAGATTCTATGCTGTCTTTAAGCTTTGCCATTTTAATTATGATGTGTCTTAGTGCGGCCTCTTTGGATCCATCTTGTTTAGGGCTCTCTGTACGTCCTGGATTAGTGTGTCTTTTTCCTTCAACAGGTTAGGAAGTTTTTAGTCATTATTTCTTCAAGTAGGTTCTCAATCCCTTGCTCACTCTTCTTCTGATATTCCCATGATAAAGATGTTGTTATGCTTCATGTTGTCCCAAAGGTCCCTTAAATTATCCTCATTTAAATAATTATTTTATCTTTTTGCTGTTCTGATTGGGTGTTTTTTCCTGCATTGTCTTTCAAATCACTGATGTGACCTTCTGTTTCATCTAACCTACTGTTCATTCCTCCCAGTGTTTTATTTACTTCAGATATTGCATTCTTTATTTCTGTCTGGTCTTTTTTTTATGGTTTCTATGTCTTTTTTCATGCTGTTGAGCATTCTTATAATCATTACCTTAAACGCTATATCTGATAAATTCTTGCTTCCATTTCATGTAGTTCTTCTACTGGGGAATTCTCTTGTTCTTTCATTTGGGGGCCTGTTTCTTTGTCTTCCCACCTGCACTGCCACTTTTTGTTTGTTTTTGTGTGTTAGGTAGATCTGCAAAACTGGTGCACACCTATGTCAGACGCTGCCTGTGACTGGCCCTTGGCAACCTGTTTGGAGCTATCAGCTTGTGGCTCTCTCTGCTGGGCCTGTTTACATGCTCACAGAACCAAGCTGTGCACCAAAGCTGACTTTTACCAGCACTGCCCCAGGGGAGGTTCATCTAAAGTCTCAAAGGTCCCAGATATCCGCATTCACCTGCAGGTTTTCTGTTATGCTTAAACAGTGAAAGTGCCTCCAGCTCTATTCCTCTGTAGCCTGGCTCAAGCTCCACAGGTTGGTACAAAGAGAGGGATTCCTGCGGGTGGGGCTGTTGCTTCCCCTCAGGCTGATGCAGTGTTGAAGGGAGAGCTCTGCCCATGAAAGATAGTTTCTGCATTATGGGGAATGGTTCAGCACAGGGATCCTGGCAGCTGACCCTTCAACTCTCTCCCCAGAGTCTGCTCATGCGGCTGTAGACCATTCTGCCCTCCCTCTCCCAGAGCACAGGGTACATGGCTGAAAATGAAATTTTGCGTGTTGGCCCTTTAAAAAGCTGTCTGCATCTTCAGCCATATATCCCTGAGGACAGAAACTCTGCTGCTTTTCACAGCAGGATGTTTGGGTTTCTTTCCCAGTTCTGGTGCTCTAGACTGGGTTTAGACTGAACACTTCTCGAGGGGAACATCCTGGCCACTGAAATATCCCTCTGGAACTTCAGCTGCCACCCATGGGAGCTGAGCCAGCCCTCTTGCACCTCTGTACTTCCTACCAGTCTTGATGTGGTGATGTGGCTTTTTTTCCAGTAAGTCCCTGGTTATACAGCTTCCCTTCAGCTAGTCTTCAGTTGGTTATTCAGGCTGATTTTTCTATAATTTAGTTATAATTCTCTGGTTTGGTCCTGGGAGAAGGTTAGTATAACTTCTGCCTATTCCTCTGCCATCTTGGCTCTCCTGTAATACACTTAATTTGTGAAGGAAGCTCTTTGGTTAGTTACGGCTGTTTTTTACCTGCATTTTTCTTTCTTTTAGCAAACCTATTATGTTTAGAATTTTCCACCATATATTTGCTAAACTGTACAAATGATGTGCTTGCATAAGGTACCTAGTAGAACTATTGATTGAAAGGTACAAGAGTTCCACCCCAACCCATGCAGCACTTGCAGGAAGTAATTCGAGAACCAAGAAACTAGAATTCACTATTACATACAGCTGGACTGTTAACCAATCACAAAGAAGTACCAGTGTTTATTAATTAGATGAAATTAGCTCCTGTGAACATCATTAGCTCCTGTGAACATCAACTAGATGGGGTCAGAATTCTTCTGCCTAAATCTACATGATATAAATAAACTAGGTGCTTTTGTAGTATCATACAATTTGGTTTCTCCCCACCAGCTTTGAGATATAATTGATATAGGACATGTAAGTGTAAGGTGTACCTGTTGATTTGATCCACATATATATTGTGATTACCACCCTAGTGTTATCTGATACCATCACATACCGTTTTTGGTGTGTTTGATGAGAATTTTAAAGATCTACTCTCTTAGCACCTTAAAAATATATCATATAGTATTGTTAACTATAATTATCATGCTGGGGCTTCCGATCAAGACGAAAGCATAGGTAGACATACTTCGCCTTCTCACGGAACCATAGAAAGAATTACAATCAGATCTCAAAAACAAATAACCACCAGAACCATCAGAAAATTGAGCTATATGGAAGTCTGACAACAAAGGATTTAAAGAAGCCGCATTCATCCAGATGGGCATGAGGGGCAGAGTCGCGGAGATGGTGGGGAGAGGTAGTGTGGTTCGGACAGTCAGCAGTGGTGGTGGAACAGATGGTCCCACATTCACACGTGGTAGATTAAAATTTGGTGGAATACCCTGGAAGTGACCACACAACCAAGGGTCCCAGCACCAGGAAGATAAACCTTCATTACATCTGGCTGTTAATACCATGGTGGTTGGGGCAGTGGAAGAAAATGCCTGATTTTCGCCACTTAAAGGGTCCACATGGTCTTAGAACATACATAAACTCCAGAGCAACAACTGGAAGGGTGCCAGTCGCCTATGGGAAGTGGGTGAAGTGACTGGCTATGGGGTGAGTGCTGGGCAAATGGCCAGAAGCCAGGCAGTGGCTTTGTCTCCTCTCCGAGCCCCTCGCCACAAACAGAGCCACAGAGTGGTAAAGAGGGTTGCCCAGCCCTGGCAATTGTGTAAGGCTCCACCCCACATAATTTACAGATAGGTGTCTTTGCTGCACAGGCTACACTGCTAAGACAGGGAGTAAAAGCAGCTTCTACCTAATACACAGAAACGAACAAAAGGAGGCTGCCAAATTAAGGAGGCAAAGAAATATGGCCCAGATGAAAGAACAGAGCAAAACCCCAGAAAAAGAATTAAACAAAATGGTTGGCCAACCTTTCAGATGCACTTCAAAATACTGGTGATAAGGATGCTCAGAGAACTCATAGAGTATGGCAAAAATAAAATAAAAATGAAGCTTACACAAAGTGAAATAAAGAAAAAAAAAAAATACAGGGATCAACAGTGAAGGGAAGGAAGCCAGGGGTTCAAATCAATGATGTGGAACAAAAGGAAGAAATAAACATTCAACCAGTATGGAAAGAAGAAACAAGAATGCAAAAAAAAAAAAAAAAAACGAGGAGAGGCTTAGTAACCTCTGGGATAACTTTAAACGTACCAACATCTGAATCATAGGGGTGCCAGAAGGAGAAGAGGAAGAGCAAGAAATTGAAAACTTAGTTGAAAAAACAATGAAGGAGAACTTTTCTAATTTGGCAAAAGAAAGAGACATACAAGTCCAGGAAGCACAGAGAGTCCCAAACAAGTTGGACCCAAGGAGGACCACACCAAGACACATCATAATTAAAATGCCAAAGTTTAAAGATAAAGAATCTTAAAAGCAGCAAAAGAAAAGGAGAGTTACCCACAAAGGAGTTCCCATAAAACTTTCAGCCGATTTCTCAAAAGAAACTTTGCAGGCAAGAAGGGACTGGCAAGAAGTATTCAAGGTGATGAAAAGCAAGGACCTGCAACCTAGATTACTCTATCCAGCAAAGCTATCATTTAGAATGGAAGAGGAGAAAAAGTGCTTTCCAGACAAGGTAAAGCTAAAGGAGTTTCATCATCACCAAGCCATTATTATATGAAATGTTAAAGGGACTTATTTAAGAGAAAGAAGATCAAAACTATGAACATTAAAATGACAACAAACTCATAACTATCAACAACTGAATCTAAAAATAAAAACAAAAAACTAAGCAAACAAGCAGAACAGGAACAGAATCATAGGTATGGGGATCATTTGGAGGATTATCAGCTGGAAGGGCGAAGGGAGAGAATGGGGGAAATGGTGCAGGGATTAAGAATCATAAATGCTAGGAACAAAATAGGAGTATGTTAAGGATAGCATAGGAAATGGAGAAGCCAAAGAATTTACATGCATGACCCATGATCATGATCTGAGGTGGGGGGCATTGCTGGAGGGAAGGAGGTACTGGACAGAGGGAGCAAAGGTAGAAAAATCGGAACAACTGTAACAGCATAATCAGTAAAATTAAAAAAAATAAAATATACTTTAAAAAGTTACCATGCTGTACAGTAGATATCCAGAGCTTATTTATCTCGCAAGTGAAAGTTTGTACCCTTTGACCAACATCTCCCTGTTTCCACCATTGCTTCCCACTCCAACTTTCAGCACCTGATAACCATCATCCTATTCTGTTTCTGAGTTCAGCTTTTTCTGATTCCACATGTAAATGATATTGTGCAATGTTTATCTTTCTCTGACTTACTTCACTTAGCATAATGCCCTCAAAGTCCATTCATTGCCACAGATTGGAGGATTTCCTACCTCATGGCTAAATAATATTCATGTGTGTGCATGCACACGCACGTGCATGCATGTGCATATGTGTATCACATCTTCATTATCTATTTATTGATGGACACTTAGGATGTTTTCATATCTTGACTTTCATAAATAATACCATAGTGAATGTGGAAGTGCTGAAAAGAATATGGATCTTTTCAAGATCCTGATTTCATTTCCTTTGGGTATATACCCTGAAGTAGGATTGCTGGATCATATGGTAGGTCAATTTTTTATTTTTTGAGGAACCTCCATACTGTTTTCAGTACTAGCTATGCCAATTTACATTTGTAACAATGGTACACAGACATTCCCTTTTTCCACATCTTTGTCAGCATTTATTCTTGTATTTTGATGATAGCCATCTAACAGGCACAGCATGATTAACGGTGTCAAGCATCTTTCCTCTTGTCCATTGATATGTCATCTTTAGAAAAATATCTATTGCATTCCTCTGCCCATTTTTAAATCAGATTGGGGAGGTTTTTGCTGTTGAGTTGTATAACTTTCTTAAATAGTTTGGATATTAGCCCTTATCAGATGTATGGTTTGCAAATGTTTTATTTCATTTTATAGGTTGCATATTCATTTTGTTGATTGTCTCTTTTGTTCGCAGAAGCTTTTTAATTTTTTGTAGTCTCACTTATTTTTTGCTTTTGTCACTTGTGCTTTTGGTATCAGGTCTTAAGTTCAGGTCTGATTTAAGGTCTTAGTTTTAAGTCTTTAATCCATTTCAAGTTCATTGCTGTGAGTGGTGTAAGACAGGAGTTCAGTTTTAATCTTTTGCGTATGCTTATCTAATTTTACTAATGCCATTCATTGAGTCGATTGTCTTTTTCCCCATTGAATGTTCTTGGCTTTCTTGTCAAATATTTGTTGACTGTTATGCCAGAATTTATTTCCATGCTCTCAGTTCTTTTCTGTTGATCTGTTTTTATACCAGCATCATACTGTTTTTATTACTGTAACTATAACGTAGTTTGAAGTCCTGATGTGTGATGCCTTCAGCTTTGTTCTTCTTTCTCAGGATCACTTTGGTTATTTGGGGTCTTTTATGGCTCCGTACAAATTTTAGGATTTTTAAAAAATATTTATTTGAAATGCCAGTGGAATCCATAAATGGCTTTGGGTAAGTATGGCCATTTTAACAATATTAATTCTTCTGATCCATTACCACAGGGTATCTTATTTGTGTCTTCAGTTTCTTTCATCAAAGTATTGTAGTTTTCAGATACAGACCTTTCATCTCCTTGGTTAAATTAATTCCTAAGGATTTTATTGTTTTTGATGCTTTGTGAATGGATAATTTTCTTTATTTCTTTTTTAGATAATTCACTATTAGAGACACTACTAATTTATCTATATTGCAATTTTCTTGAATTTATGTATTCTAACAGATTTTGGTGGAGTCTTCAGAGTGTTTTGTATATAAGATCATATAATCAGCAAACAGTGACAGTTTTACCTCTTCCTTTCTGATATGAATATCCTTTATTTCTTTTTCTTGTATAATTCTCTGACTGGAACATCCAGTACTATGTTCAATGGGAGTATCTTGTTTTGCTCCTGATCATACAGGAAAAGCTTTCAACCTTTTACCAAGGAATATGATATTAATTGTGGACTTGTCATATAGGACTTTTACTATGTTGCAGCAAGTCCCCTCTATATCAAATTTATTGATTTTTCTCATAAATGGGTTTTATGCATCTTTTGAGATGATCTTGTGATTTTTAACTTTTATTTGATTAATGCGGTGCATCAAGTTTATTGATTTGGTTATGTTGAAACATTCTTGCATTCCAGGGATAAATCCCACTTGGTCATGGTGTATGGTCCTTTTAATGTGCTATTGAATTTAGTTTGCTGGTATTTTGTTGAGAATTTTTTACATTTATATTCAACAGGGATATTGGCCTATAGTTTTTTTATAGTCTCCTTGTATGGTTGTGGTATTAGGATAATGCTGGCCTTGTAAGATGAGTTGGGCTACATTCGCTCCTCTTCTGGTTTTTGGACAAATTTGACAAGAATTACTCTCTAAATGTTTGGTAGAATTCACCAGTGAAGCCTTCTCTGGTTCTGAATTTTTGTTTGTTGGGAAATTGTGATTAGTGATTAGTGGCCTTATTTTTTATGGGTCTCTTCAGACTTTGTTCGTTGTTAAGTTTCTAGAAATGTATCCATTTCTTCTAGGTTATAATAGTTGTTGGTATAGTTCATAGTACAATCCTTTGTATTTCTGTGTAATCAGTTGTAAAGTTTCCTCTCTCATTTCTGAATTTATCTGAGTATTCTCTCTTTTAAGTCTAGCTAAAAATTAGTCAACTCTGTTTATCTTCAGAGAAACTAGTTTTGTTGATCTTTTCTATTGTTTTTCTGGTCCATATTTTATTTATTTCTACTCTGATCTTTGTCATTTCCTTCCTGCTGGTAATATTAGGCTTAGTTGTTTTCTTGTTTTTGTTTTTTCTTCTTGTTCCTTGAAGTGTAAAGTGAGGTTTATTTGGAATATTTTTCTTACTGTAGGCATTTATCACTATAAATGGCCCTCTTAGAACTGCTCTTGTTGCATTGCATATGTCTTCATATATTGTGTTTTCTTTATCGTTTGTTTCAAGATTTTAAAAAATTTCCCTTTTGAGTCTATCTTGAACACAGCAGTTGTTCAGGACTTTGTTGTTTAATTGCCACATATTTGAATTGCCCAGTAATTTCCTGCTACTAATTTCTAGTTTCATACCATTATGGAAAGAAAAGATACTTGGTATGATTTCAATCTTCTTCAGTTTGCTAACACTTATTTGTGACATATCATATACTCTATCCTAAAGAATATTCCATGTGCGCTTGAGAATAATGAATATTTATTCTGCTGCTGTTGATTGGAATGTTCTGCATATGTCTATTAGGTCCATACTTCTTTTTCCCTCTGGTGCAAGAATTCTTAAGCTTATATGCCTTTTCTTAATCCTACAACACACCAGGCCAAGTCTTGACCAGTTCCCTTTTGCTTTCCCAAGGGTATCACTAAAGCTGAAATTTGTGGTCTCTTCTTAGCCCACAGGTTTAGGTTGGCTGTCTGCACATGCTCACCAATCATCTACCAAGGCTTACTTCATTGCAGCTCTCAGAACCCCACACAGGAAAGTGGTCACAGGGGTGTGGGAGGGGGTATAGGCGAGGCATCCAAAGCACTGGGGGTGCCCATGGGCTAGCTGGAGGGATCCACGGGGGAGGCATCATCAGTGGTTCGTGGGTAGGCTTGTTGAATTCTGTGAGGCAGTTAGTAGGGTCCGTATCTTTTTAATTCCCTCAGAAAGTTTTATCTGTTGCTCTCCTGGACTCTTCCTTACACCCCTCCGTCATGCAGCTCTGAGTAAGGTGAGAGAGAAATAGACCTCTCTGGCAGCTGTATTTCCGTATAGCTGGAGAAGCCAGGCACCACTCACATGCTCTCACTTTTCTCCATAGGAAAATCACAGGCCCAGAAAACCTCTCTTGGCTCTCAGCTGTGCTGCCTTGGGGGAGGGGTGATGTGAGTAAAGTCAACACTGCTCCTCTTACTCTCTCCTATGAATCCAAACTCATACTTTTTGCTCCAATTGTGTACTGGAATGTCACTGGAAACCAGAACTTCCACAAAGGCTCCCTTGTCTATGGGTGATTGAGACAGTGTTTTCCCATAGCCAAGAGGAACTAGAGCTAGTTCATGCGACATTGCAGGGCTCACAGTTGGGACCAAGGTTTATATGTTTATTATCCAACACACAATTATGTGAGACTCTTTCTGGGTCCCTGGGCATATAGTGCTGGATCCCACAGCTCCTACAAAGGCTGGGTGGGTGCCAGATTATTGTTGGGAGGGGAAGTGAACCAGGAATGTGTTATTCAAATGTGTGCTGATGTCACTCTCTAGTGCCATGCTACTTAAAAGAGGTCTTTTCTGAAGAGACCAGATTGTGACCATATTTTGCTCTCTGTTTACTAAATGTATCTAAATGCAGTACATTATCCACCACCACCCCCTTGCTTTTGGGTGAATTACCCATAGAATGTCTATGTTTTTATTATGGAAATTACCACTTATTTGCTGTGGGAAGTAGTATAAAACACCTTTCTAGAATTTGAACTGGTCCACAAAGCAGCAAAGCTGCTACTTGTGAAGATATTTGGGCTACATAAATTTCCCATCTTTCTTTTATTATCTGAACCAGCTATTTCCTGCAGGGAATATAATGTGAAGAAGCACATTAATAAAGCCCACTAATTAGGCTGATTCTGATTAGCTGCTTTGAGATGCACTTGAAGTACAGGCAGGACAAAAGTAATTATTATATGAAATAAGCCATGGCACTCTAGCCTAGTGGAAGAGGCGCAGACCTGGCCATACTCAAGCAGATTAAGACTCAGTACGTTTGAGATCCAAGATGGTTGCAGAGTAGCTGGAAGCTGCATCTACTTGCTCCCAGCCCCAGACTATCTTGCAGCTAAACCACAGAGCAATCAACTCGAAAACCCAGCTGAGTGAGTGAGAGTATGTGTGAGTCAGCATGTACGCAGACAAATGTGTGGACACGTGTGTGAATGGGCGAGAGCCCGCCCTCCTGCAGGGCACTTGGGAGCAGGCAGCCCAGGCTCTCCTGGCAGAGTGGCCGCCACCGCCATTGCCTAACCCAGCACTTCTGGCTGCGCGGATTTGGGGTGGGAGCTATTTTGAGGAATTTAAAGTATCCTCCTCAGTAAGAAAACCTCCAGGTGCCCCCACACCTGGACGCCCAGATGTGTCTCTCTGCCCTCCGCCCCCAGCAAGGCCATGCCCCCCACTACCACAAGGAGCCAGAGTCCGAGGCCTGCGGTACGTAAAAGTACTTAGGAACAGGACTGAGTCTGAGAGGGAGCTGTGGACCGGCCCAGGCACTGCCACCCGTGGAGAGAGGTGGCAGGGCGGTGCTGGCTGCAGAGACCACACCGGGAGACCCATGCGAGCACCCCGCCACTGCCCCATGTTCTAGCAGTACTGCTGGGTTCTTCCCAGTGCATCCTGGAGAGAGTCGGAGAGAGACTGTATAAAATTGTCAGAGGCATCGGCAGGCATTTTGGGGAGGTGGAACGTGCGGAGAACAACCCCTCCAGGGCTTCATGCTGCAGTGTAGGGGCCACATAGAAACTTTTAGAAGAGAAACTGAGAGAAAATTGAGATTCTGCAGGGACCCTGTGCTTGGGCATGCGAGCGCGGGCAGTGGCTCTACCAACAAAGAAATCAGAGGGGACTGTGGGACCCGACCCAGCACAGCTGGAGAGCAGGGGACTCCGCATAGTGGAGAGTTTGGGCCCAAGTCTCCTGCAAAAGCAGCAGGCCAGGAGCTGAATGCCTGAGTTTCCCTGCAACCAGGCAGGTCCCCTCTCGGGCAGGCATACCCATCCCCCACTGTGGGCTTACAGGCTCTGCAGATCAGTGAGACCAGGCTCAGGAGCCCACAGGGAATAGGAGGAAAGGCTCTGAGAGGGCCCTTTCGGAACTTCTACCAGATACTATGAACTACACTGTTCCTTGGCCTGGAACCCACTGAAACCAGCAGAGTAGAGAGATTAGAAATAGGTGCAACAAGGGGTTACCTTAGAGCTGCCATCTGTGCCAAGCAGGAAAGAGCTGCCTCTTTTACACAGACTGGCCCCCTCACAGGAAATGGACGGCTAATTCACCAGAAACCATACGTTATTGGAAATAATCTGGGACAGACCAAGACGTGTGGCAAGGGGGCAGGGAAACACTCCTACCATCTTCCCTACCATCTTCACAGCACCCCCAGGAGTGACCCAGGGAGTCCACCCTCCCAGTCGTACCAGGGGCCCCCGCTGGAGGCAGGTGGAGGTGGTACTTGCAGTGCTCTTTAGGCATTAAATGAACCATTCCTGGACCCGATGCTGATGGAAGGCCGGCAGGGCAGCACAGTGGAAACCAGTCAAGCCTAAAGGAGAGAAGGAGACAGCCATAGGCTGTGGATCGCTGGTAGTCTTGAACAGGCTGCCTAGGGCTAGACTAGGACATCATCTGACATTACCAGGGGCAGATCCAGAAAGAGAAAACAGTGCAAAACTCTGGATTTTGATAAGACGAATTCTACCATGGTCTTCATTATCTGCATTATTTTTTCGCCTGCATAGCTATTTCACATTCATTTCTCTTTTTTTAATAATTTGTTTGTTTGTTTATTTATTTATTTATTTATTTTTAGAGAGAGGGGAAAGGAGAAAGAGAGGGAGAGAAACATCGCTGTGTGGTTGCCTCTCACTCGCGCCCCCAACTGGGGACCTGACATGCAACCTAGTCATGTGCCCTGACTGGGAATTGAACCAGCGACACTTGGTTCACAGGCCGACGCTCAATCCACTAAGCCACACTAGCCAGGGTTTTACAGTCATTTCTTTTTCTACAATTATGTTCCTCTTATTTCACTAGTTTCTTTATTTTAGTTTATTGCAAATCTCATATTTTACTCCTCCCTTCTCCTACTCCATTTTGTCTTCTTGTTTTTGTTTTACATTTAATTTTTCACTCGCTACGACTTATTTCTACTGCACTCTTACTATTTCACCACCCTGTGGCCTCTCAAAACCATTTTTCTTGTCATTAGTCATCTCACACTCTTTCCCATCCTTAAAATACCAGTATTCTCTTTCCACCTTTATTAATCTTTGCTTGTTGGTTGTTGATATGGTGGTGGTGGTTGCATTTCTTCAATTTTATTTTTTTATCTTCATTATTTTTATATTTCAAATCTCAGATTTTACAATTCCCCTCTCCTCCATTTACCCTTTCTCCTGCCCTTTATTTTATTTTAAATTTCCCTATTTCCCTTTCTTAGCCTGGTTTTCATTCTTCATACTTATTTCTTCTCCCTCTGTCCTCTCAAAATCACGTTTCTTTCCTTTAGACATCTCATGAGCTTTTTTTCTTTCTTTTTTCCTGCTTATTTTCTTTCTACCTGTATTAATCTTTCTCATTTATCGCAGATATTGCTGTGGTGGATGTCTTTCTTCCATCTGGTTCCTATTTTTTCACCATTAAAAAAAATTTTTTAACCTCATATTTCCCTTTTCTTACTCCATTTTGCCTTCTTTCCTCCCTTTTTTATTTTTGACATAAAAATTATTTTCTTTCTTCCTTTGCCTTGTTCCTACTCTCTACTCTTTATTTCTCCTCCTGTACGCTCTCAAAACCATTTTTTCTTTCAGTTACTCATCTCATTTTCATTTTTCCTTTCTTACAATAGTCTTTTATTAACACATTGCGTACGTGTGGCGAGAATTCTCGTCGTTTCTAAAAGGCATTTAAATTCTCCAATACGCAACATGTTAACATGTGCTCATTTGTTCTTGATAGTGTGCTTGTGGGTGGAGGTTATTTTTGTAAGTGTGGGTTTTGTTTCCCGGGTTGGTTGGTTTTGTTCTAGCAGCACCGGTACAACAGCATACAAAGGTGGTGGGTGGTGTGACTCTCAGTCAGCCAGCCAGAGGGAAGAACCCACAAAAGATTGACCCAAACAATAACTAAAACCCAGTTACAACAAGAGAGCCCACACAAGTGGCATAAAGGACAGCCCAAAATATCCAGCTCAGGAGATCAAGGAGAATGCACCACAGAGTCCCACAGGTATCCTACCATAGAAGGCCACCTGACAAAGAAAGGGTGTCAAAAAAGATCAAGCTAATACACAGAATAGCAAGAAGAGTCACCTAAAATGGGGAGACACAGAAACAACCCCAATTGAAAGGAAGGGAGGAATCTTCAGAAAGAGTGCTAAGTGAAATTGAAGCAAGAAATCTATCAGACATAGAGTTCAACATTATGGTTATAAGGATGCTCAAGGAGCTCAGTGAGGATTACAAGGAACTCTTTGGAAGCTATAAGGAACTTACTGGGAACAGTATCAGCATGAAAAAGGACATAATAACTATGAATAAGAACCAGGAAGAAATGAAGAATACACCAGAAGGAATTAAAAGCAGGCTAGATGAAGCAGAGAATCAAATCAGCAAGTTGAGGGAGAAGGTAGAAAAAAACACCCAGGCAGTGCAACAAAATGAAAAATAGACTCAAAAAGAATGAAGAGGTTTTAAGTGAGCTGCAGGACATGAGTGGATCAAAAAACTGGTACATTTACGCAATGGAATACTGTGCAGCAGAAAGAAGAAATTCCTACCTTTCATGACAGCATGAATGGAACTGGATAATATTATGCTAAGTGAAATAAGCCAGGCTATGAAAGACAAATACCATATAATTTCACCTGAAAGAGGAACTTAATGAACAAAACAAACAAATGAGCAAAATGAACCAGAGGCATGGAAACAAGGGACAGACTGACAGCAACAGATGGGGGATGAAGGATAAGGGTGGAAGGAAAGGGAAGGGTATAGACAAGGAACATGTATGAATGACCCATGGACATGGACAACAGGGTTGGGACTAACTGGGAGCAGGGGGTGGGCTCGGTGGAGGAAGGCAGAGGGGGAAAAATTGGGATAACTGTAAGAATAACAATAAAATATTTTTTAAAAAGACTCAGTACTTTTTTATTAAGGCCTCTTTCCTTGATGACTGAATTCCCTTCATAGAGAACTCTTTTCATGTTCATCTTTCCAGGCACTACAGTAGTCCCTCTCTATATTGCGGTTCACTTATCACAGCCTCACTGTATCACAGGACTTTTAAAATATTGTATTTACCTGGTTGCTGTGGCTCAGTGGATTGAGCATCGGCCTGCGAGCCAAGTGTCGCTGGTTCGATTCCCAGTCAGGGCACATGACTAGGTTGCACGTCACGTCCCCAGTTGGGGGCGCGAGTGAGAGGCAACCATACAGTGATGTTTCTCTCCCTCTCTTTCTCCTTTCCCCTCTCTCTAAAAATAAACACACAAACAAACAAATTATTTTTTAAAATATTTATTTATCGCGGATTTTTTGCTATATCGTGGGATTTTGCGGTACTGTATACATATGTTGTTAAAGTTACGTAATTTTAAGAGTATAGAATATGTTTAAGAACTTAAGTAGTGTTTATAAAAGTGTGGGAAAGGTTAATAAGGGACTGGGAACGGTTTATAAGTGTGTGGGAAGGGTTTATAAAGCCTTAAAATATATATAAATACTAAAATAAATGTAAGGGTCCTACTTCGCGGATTTTCACCTATTGTAGGGGGGTCTAGAATGTAATACCTGCAATAAGTGAGGGAATACTGTATTTAAAAATGCAGTTATTTGTGGATAATCTCAGAGCGTTGGCTAGTTTGTCTTTCTTCAAATGGCAAAGAGTACGGCTGCAGACTCAGAGCATTGGGCACTTATGGGAAAATTTGTTTGATTTCTTAATTAATCTGTTCTCCAAATGTTGACTAATGTGAGTCAATTCAAATTACTTTCAATTGCCTGGCTTTGGGCTGAATTTAGTGTCACTCAGATCTGGGTGTGAATCCCATGTGTGTAATATGAGTCTAATCATTTAACCTTTCTAACCTCATTGTAGAATGAGGTTTATGCTTCCCACACCAAGGATTTTCATGAAGTTAAATGTAATCTGTGTAAAAAATGTAGCACAGTGCCAAACCCTTAGTAAGCCTTTAATAAATGGTTGCTACTGCTATTGCTAATAGATGGGATTTTTATTTTGTTTTAATTTTGTATCCAGTAATTGGGTCATCTTTGAACATGATGATAGTATCTTAAAATGCTTTGATATGTTTTGCTTTTTAAATGTTTACTGTATCAAGTGATTGCCTCTATCTTCATAAATTAGCAGAATATGACAGTAATGTTTATTCTTTCTTAGGACTGTGTTGGGGCCTTAGATACAGATTATAAATGGGAAAATTTGTTTGATTTCTTAATTAATCTGTAACTTAACATTTCATGTTATGTTATACCCATGATCTATACATCATAATTCAATGCAGCAGATAATAGAATTAGCACCTGATATCCTAGTATCTGTTAGCTTACAGACTGCCACCTACCTAAAGGATAACCTAACTTTTAATAGAGATAATTTGATGAGGCAGCACAAGCACAGATTGGAGCCCCTCTGAAGCCAGACTATGGACCTCTCAGTATCCTCAAATTGTGGATAATACATCTATAGTTTTCTAGAATTATTGTGAGGATTGGATGGGACAATGTATAGACTCCCCTGCACAGTGCCCAGTGCATGATGGTTCCTCTCTTCCTGTCCATTAATGGGAAGGTACTTAAGTATGACACAGATATCCTGAAGTTGTTATAGTTTCTTTCTCTTTTGAATAATAATGTCACTTTACCAACTATTTTTTACTTATAATTTTGTCCTATTTTAAGTGTTTGATTTCATAATAATGAACTTCATTATTTATTATAAAGTAAATCATTGGATTTGTTCTCACCAGTGATACTAAGAAGAAGCAGGGAATGAGGAAAAGGAACAACAGTGAAGTGGAAGACACAGGACTCACAAATCATAACAGAAAGAAGGTGAAGTGGGAGATCATAGAGCCGTTGGATACTGGCCTGTCTTTAGCAGAGGATGAAGAGCTGGTGTTGCGTCTGCTCAAAAGTCAAAGCTAAATACGTCCTGCTCTTGTCTTCTCCTTGAAACCTCTGGTCATGGTTATGTGGGCAAGAAGCTGAAAAAGCAGTAGGCTTTGGGAAACTTGGATAACATGAGTCCCGAATCCGGAGGACCCATCCTCCAGGCAGCAGTGAAAATCTTTCTAAGCTGCTTTCACAGGATATATTTGTGCCGTCCCAGTGCACACTCAGAGTGGGGGTGAATTATAAAATTTCCCGCTCCAATTTTTCAGCTTGTGCTCTCTTAGAGTTTTATCCATGGGTTCCTACATCTTGTCATTGGAAATACTTTCTTTGTTTTAATAGTAAATTCTGGAGACCTTGTTTCATTGTTAGGATATCCTTTCTTGCTTATGTTACAGAAGTGTCTATGTGCTATTAAGTAAAATAGCTCACAGTTTTGTTTATTTAAAGCCTTTAAAGAGATGGAATGTGATGGACCAGCCCTAAGAAAGATTGAGTATTTTTGAATTGAGATGATTAATAATAAACCTATTTCCTATAAAATTATTGTTTTCATTGTGTCCATTAATATGAAAGCACTCTCAAGGGAAGGTTCTTAAGATTAAACTGCTTGGCCGATTTCTGAAACAGTCAATTTTACATATTTTTAATTAGCTTTCTCAAAGATATTATTTAACTTAAACTTGGCAGATTTGCTCACTGTCCTTTATGAAATCTATAGCAGTCCTGAATCTAAAACTTTGTGATCTAAATCCTGATCACATGAGGTAGTTTGTAGGCCTCCTGCAAGTGCCCTCACAGCCATGAGACACCTCTGAGAGGTTGGGGAGAGTAAAACCAACACATGGAGACAAGCAAGTGCGAAGAGCTGGGGAGAGACCCTGATGGCATTGTGCTTCCCAGTTAAGTCATGGGTCAGAACTTTTTTTTTTTTTTAATTAAAAAATTTCAATTTGTTTTCACGTTTTTCCTTTGTGTTGCTTCCAAAAGGAAAGGAGAATGTGGCTCTGTCACTTGTGAGCTTGCTCTTCACCCACAGCCCCAGGGCCTGGGCAGTTCTGGCACCCCTGCCTGCAGGCTGCCCAAGAGGGCCTGGGGCATGGGAGTGGGAGGTGCAGAATTTACATGCAGCCCCCACGGCTGGGGCATAACTTTCAGTTTTGCATAAACTACTTTGAGTTGTGTTCTTCCTGAAACTGAATGGATCTTGACCTTATTATATACATTGTAGGGGATTTTAGTTTGTCAACTTTGAAAACTAATGCAAACATCAGAATAATGTTGAAAGAACATGGTAAATTATATTGTTGTTTACCAAATATTCACTCCAGGCCCCTCCCTTCCTTTGGGAAGCATATTTTTTAGATGTCGTTGATACTGATTTGGCAGTGTAACTTACTTTAGCCCTTGGAATGTGTCTTTGTGTAAGCAGAGGCTTTAAGATGCATTTTTCCATCTGCTCTCTTCCCCTTTTGCCTTCCATCATGGTCCAAAGAGAGACCACTGCTACTACAGGGGAATCTGGCGAGATTGCTGGGGAGTGGGGAGGGATCCTGAGGCAGCGAGAGAGCGGGCCCACTCCCCAGAGAAGGGAGTGCTGGCGGGGGTGAAACCCTCCTACCCACTACGGGATCATGGCAGCAGGAGAAGGGGCAGAGACCCTGCACGGCCTGATAAGCATGGTGAACGTTAGCCTGGATTGGCTGAGAAATTGGATGATTCCACCGCCCATGGAATTTGGAGGCCCATGATTTAAATAGAAGGTGGGCAAAGTCTTGCCCTCCTGTTCTCCCTTGCTCACCTGGTCGGGAGCTGGCTCGCAGGGGCTAAGTCCTGCATGCTGCGCTGCGCCTCCAGCAGGCTGGGTGGTGGTGGCCCGTGGGACACTGTGACTCCATGACGCGCTGTCCCAGTTATGCCCCTTCTCTTGCTCTGAGATCAATACAGGGGCATGCAGTGTGGAATGCATGCCCCCCATGGGGTGCGAGCTGTCTTGGCATGGAGCGCCAGTGGATCCGCCCTGCGCAACTGGCTACCGTGGCCTGGCAGTGGCGCCGAGCCCCGGAGAGGGGAGAAGCCGCAGTGAGGCAATGGTGGCACCGGCCCCACAAATGCGCACCCCAGGAAAGGAGCCTGAGCTGGAGAGCCATGCCCATGACAGCCTTCGGGCCCAGAAGGACAGATGAGAATGGAGCCGGGTTTCTGGACAATGTTTCTGGTTCTGGGTGTGGCTGGAATCTTTCTGTTTTGTGGAAGAGAGGAGCCCAGAGCCCGGGATGCCGAGCTCATCCAAACTGGGTAACATTTTAATAAGACCTTTTTCCTTCCCCACCTGTCTCTGTTTTATGCCTGTGTTCAGTCAGTCAGCCAAATCCCACTCTGCTCGGTAACACTGCTTTCGTCTGGGCACAGATGAACACACAGGTAAAACAGACCTGTAGTTACCACAGTCACCTCTTATACCTGTGGAGCAAAAATTCCACTGCTACTTGGGGAATTCAGCAGCTGCCATATACCAGGCCCTGTACCTGCAAGAAACATAAACAGTTCTCTCCTGCTAACAGAGTGAAGAAGAGAGAAAGGAAATTCATCATTTTAGTGTAGTATAAAGAGGCAGAAAGAAGATTATTAATCTGAATAGAAAGCTATTACTGGAATTCAGGAAGGAGGGAGAACATAAGCAGTTGCTTGATCTGGGACCCAGAGGTGAATTCTTGCCTGATACGTAACTGAGGCGCAGAGGCTATGTGTCAGATCCACTCATGCAAGGTGATCTGTAAAACTGCCTGTGTTTCTGAGAGCAGATACACCTGGCAGCAGAACCCTTGGAAGGACTGCCATCTCCCAAGCTTAACATGGTGTTTTTGAGTTGTTTGGGGCTATAAAAAACAGATAAGTTAAATTAAATGTAATTAATTTTGTTGCACAACATGTGGAACACCCTGAACACAAAGAGTCATTTCTGTGACTGTCGGAGTCTGCCAGCGGATGCATATGTTCCCAAGGAGTGTGGGGAGGACGGGAGGTGGTAGTGGCAGTAAAGGGGAAAGAGCCTGCAGCCAAGGTTTGAAAACCTGTTTCATATCTTTTAAGACCATTTTATCTAGATGTGTTAAAATCATCGTCTGATTTTCTTCCATAGTCCCTGCTGATCAGATGGCCCAAGGCAGACATGTTTTATACCGTATTAACCAGGGCCTGCTGAATCAGAAATTAGCCACTAACCTAAAGGCTAACCATTAGCCTTTGAGAGAGGCTGGTGCAAAAAGCTCTGCCCAAACAGGGATAAATTGGGCAAATAACATTCTTACTCTCAGAAACCGAAATTTAGGTAGTCAGCAAAATAAGGTTATGAGGCAGACCAAGGAGTGCATGATAAGCAAAGACATGAGTTCAGATTCAGTTAGGCAAAGCTGTGCAAAGCTGTAAGTGAACAAAAACTGGCATGAAGATAAAAAAGTAAATGGTGAGGGATCCAGTTGTTCATGGAACTTGAAGCAAACACATACAGAGTAATGATTATGGGGCAGGGCCATGAAGACCTGCACATGCTCTTGGTAAGGTCTCAGATCCACACTCCCCCTCCAGGTCCTGTCTCCGTGAGGTATCCCTTCCTCTGGGTCCTGTTGTTAGATTTCTGTGCAAGTCAGTCTCCTTCACTGCCTGTGGAGTAAGACCGCATTGCCTGAGCTAGTCTGAGTGAGCCCCTGGGTTTTTTGCACCCAAAAGGGCTTCAGTAAAATTCAATACTCTTAATGCTGTGCTGCTTAGACTTTAACGTGCCTAAGGAATTACCAGCGGATCTTTTTCAAGTGTTCAACTTGAATCAATTGGTCTGAGATGGGCCCTGGGATTCTGTATTTCTTACCAGCTTTCAGGTGACGGCATGCTACTGGCCCCTGGCCACATTTGAGTAGCAAGGCACTAATGGAATTCAGAGAGTTATTAAAATCATTATTCACAGACAAGGATTATGTCAGAGTCCCAGCAGGAAACAGATGGTGCACACAAATAGGAACCTTTTAAGGGGATTTAATAAAAGGATTGTTTACATAGGCCAGGGCAGGGTAAGGAAACTACAAAGGTCTGTCTATCTGAGGATAGTCGTAAACGTGTAACCATGCCTCACACTGAGGGGATGGGGGTAGAGAGCAAAGGAGGGACTAGCAATTTTTGACCTTCCATTGACATGCAGTCAGCCTGAGCTGACCACCCTAGAGAACAGATTCTCTGACCACTCCTGTTGCTCTAGGCTCCTTCCAGCTGTCCCCACTGGCCCCAAACACAGCCAGGAAGCAAACTGTAGATGTAATCTATACAGTCCCAGGACACAGAACAAGGTAGAGAAGTGTGAGGGGCCAACAGAAGACATTGGGATAGAGATATAGAGCATTAATAGATGGAATCTTTTTGTGGGTGAAGAGAGGTTCTCAGACTTGGTCCCTTCCGTTCACAGAAAGGATGGACAACCAGCATACCAGCACATGGAGCACTCACTATCAGACAGGGAGGAATATTACGGGATGGGGGGTGCGGGGACAGGGAGCACATAGGGGCAGGGAGCAGAGGCTCTTCCAATGAGGGCCAGCAGAACCCGTGATGGGCGGGGAGTGTAATGCAGCAGGGACTGCTTCCCAAGCACATTAGCAGTGCCTAGCAGCAGGATGAGGATGGAGAACCTAATCTCCAAAAGAACTCTTTCACACCTTTTCCTCTCATCTCAAGTCTCCAGATATCTTCCCGTTCATTCTTGGCTGATGACCCTGCTTCCTAATTTACTGAGAAAATAGAAATAATTGAAAGAGACCTTCCCCAAGCTCCTGTGCACACCCACCTAGCTGCCTCTGTCCACTCGCACTCTGGCTTCCCTCCTCTGCTGCAGAGGAGCTGTCCACACTGGGTCCCATCTCTGGCCCTCTCCGGGACGTCACTTCTGCAGTTTCCCTCTCTCTGCAGAGCTAGCGAATTTCTCTTCCTACCGAGATATTTCCATTAGTGAACAAACGTGATGTATTGTCTCCCATCTTTAAAACAAAACCTTGCCTCCCCTTTCTCTTTTCCCTTTTACAGTATAACTCTGCAAAGGGGCTGTCTATACTTTCTCCCTTCCCAGTATTTTTCTTAAACACTTTGAGGTATAATTGGTATTGAATAAACTGTACATGTTTAAAGTTATAATCTGGCAAATGCTGACATGCATACATCCATGAAACCATCACTACAATCAATAATGAAAATATCCATCACCCCTAGAACTTTTCTCATGGAGCTTTGTAATCCCTGCTCCCTTCCAGCCCTCCCCCATTTCCCAGCCAATCACCAATCTGTTTTCTGTCACTATAGATTAGTTTGCATTTCCTAGAACTTTATATAAATGGGGTCATACAGTATGTATTCATTTTTATCTGGCTCCTTGCACTCAGCATCATTATCTTGAGATTCATCCATGTTGCAGCATATATCAATAGTTAATACTTTTCATTGCTGAGTAATAACCATTGTATGGATCATACCACACTGTTCATCCATTTACTATTAACCAACAGTTAAGAAAGACTTCCACTTTTCGGCAATCACAAATAAAACTGCTATGCACCTTCCTGTACAAGTCTTGGTATGGTCATATACTTTCTCTTGGGTAAATACCTGCTAGAATAGCTCCATTCACATGGTAGTTGTATGTTTAACTTTTTAAGAAACTGCCAAATGACCTTCTGATGTGGCTGTACCAGTTTACATTTCTACCAGTAATATATGAGAATTCAGCCTCTCCACACACTAACACTTGACATGATCAGTCTTCATTTTTGTTTTTGAGGTATAATGGACATATATTAGTTTCAAGTGTATAACATATGATTTATATTTGTATATATTGTGAAATGATTGCCACAATAAGTTTCAACGTTTGTTATCATACAGAGTTACACAAAATTTTTTTCTTGTGTTGAGAACTTTTAAGATCCAGTCTCCTAGCAACTTTCAACTATGCAATACAGTATTAAGTCACCATGCTGTATATTACATCCTCAAAACTTACTTATTTTATAACTGGAAATTTGTACCTTTTGATCCTTTTCACCCACTTCATTTATCCCATCCCTCAACCTACCATCTCGGATAACAACCAATCCGTTCCCTATCTATAAGCTCATTTTTTCAGTCTTTTTAATTTTTGCCATTTTAATGGGAATGTAGTGGTACCTCATTGTGATTTTAATTTGCGTTCCCCTAATGGCTAAAGACATTGAGTATCTCTCCATGTGCTTATTTGCCATCCATCTATCTTCATTGGTGAAGTGTCTGTTCAAATATTTTGCCCATTTTTAAAAAATTTGGTGGCTTGTTTTCTTATTGAAATGTACCAATTCTTCTGACATTCTGCATGTAAGTCTTTTATCGGACACATGATTTGCAAATATTTACTCCCAATCTCTGGCTTGTGTTTTCATTCTCTTGTCTCTTGATTGTCTTTGAAGAGTAAAGCTTTAATTTTGATGATGTTTAATTTATTTTTTTTCTTTAACTGATTTTTTAATTGATGTCTAAGAAATGTTTGCCTATTGCAGAGTCACAAAGGTTTTCTCCTATGTTTCCTCCAAGTTTTATATTTTTAGTTTTTTCCTTCAGATTAGGCTCCATTTTGAATTAATCCTTGTATATGATGCAAGTTGTGGATTGAGCTTCCATTTTTTGCATAGAGATACCCAAATTAATCTAACATCATTTGCTGAGAAGACTATTCTTTTCCCACTGAATGGCCTGTACAGGTTTTTAAAATCACAAATTTACCAAAATCTCTTATGACGTTCAGCCAAGGCACTCATGTCTTAGCCTGACAGACAGGCTGCCCACCGTGGCAGTTTTCATGCACCGTCTCAGGCGCTGCTCTTCTCTAGGAAGCACTTCCTTTGGTCTGTCTTCAGGCTGCTCTCTCACATCGTTGTGATGAGCCTCTCCCTGAAACAAGGCTAGCAGCCCCAGTTACCTGTTCTTTTCCAATGCAATTATGATCTTCATCTTCACTGGAGTGGCAAAAGCCTTTCAGTGCTCTTCTTTGCAGAGCCTGCCTCAGATGTGTTCTCCAATACAGACAATAATTTCATCAGTCTGCATATTATACCCTCAGGTTGCAGCGGAAAGGTGGGTGTTGGCAGCTCTCCCATTGGTTTTTAAACCACTCTGATTAAGCTTTTGTTCTGTTACTCCACTGAAACAGCTGTTGTCAAGTCACCACCACCTTCCGTGCTTGTAACCAAGATCAATTCTTGGGGTTCATCTTAATCAGCTTTTCAGGCGAATTTGACTTCCCCACCTTCTGGAATCACTGTTTCTCTTAGCATTCAGGGAACTGTTCTGTCTTTCTCTTTGTCTCCTTGTGGACTTTCTTTTTAGCCTCCTTTCCTGGGTGCTCCTCATGTTATTGACTTCTAAACATGAGACCTTCAGCGCTCAGATCTTGGACTTATTGATTTCATCCAGTTTCATGGTATAAAATACCATCTATACACTGATATCTCTCAAAACTTATGTTTGTATTCCAGCTCCACTCTATTCCAGATTTATACCCAGCTGTATACTCAGCATCCTACCTGGATGTCTAATAAGCATCTCAAGCTTAATATGTCCCAAGGTGAACTTGACTTATCCCAAATCTTCCTCTCCTTTTTCTTTTCTAGCTCTGTAAACATACTTGTTGTTCTAGTTTCTTGGACCAAAAAAGTTGGAGACGTTCTTGACCTGCCTCTCAAATCTCACATCCCACATCCAATCCATTAATAAATCCAGCCAGCTCTTCTTTTGAAATGTATCCGAAAACCAACTTCTTATTGCCATTAGCACTGCAATGTCCACTCTATTCCAAGTCATCATTCCCAGGGATATTGGAATAACCTCTTAACTGATCTTCTTGCTTCTACCTTTTCCTTCACACAGCAGCTGAAATGATCCTTTCAAATCACAAACTGGATCAAGTGATTCTTCGCTCAAAATAAAATCTAGTCTCTTTTCCATGGCCTCTAGGACTCCATATTTTTTCCTATTTCTGACCTCATATATAACCAGCTCTACCTCCTACCACTGGTTACCTGGCCACTGCTACTTAGCTGGTGAATATGAATATGACTTTTATTCTTGCTTGAGCCCCATATTAATCCACTAATGCTCACCTCCAGCAGCTCTTTTGAGTAACCAATGAGACAGTGTATGTGGGACATAATAAATGCTCAAGAAAAAATTATCACTAATCAAACCAAAGACTATTCTTGAGCTCCAGCGAGAGTACTGAGTTATAAGAGATCACATGGAGAAAGAGACTCAGCCACTATCAGTCATTCCAGCCATCCCAGCTGAAGCTCTAACATGTAAAAGAAGCCATCCAGGATGTTCCAAGCCCAACCAAGTTCCCAGTTGAATGTAACCATGTAAGTAATCCTGGTCAACAACACAGGGAACTGAAGAACAGCCCAGCTGAACACATCAAACTCACAAAATTGTGAGAAATAATATTATTTTGTAAGCCTTTAAGTTTTTGTCATAGTTGTCATGTAGCAATAGAAAATTAAAAAAAAAAAAAAAAAGTAAAATTATACTGCAATTTGTTTAGCCATTTTCTTGAGGATGGACATTTGAATTGTTTCCAGGTTGAGGCTATTAATAATACAGATGTCATAAACATTCTTATATGTATAGATGGATGTACTACAAATAAACAAATACACAAATTCAACCAACGTTTGCATAAACTCTTCCAAGAGAGCTTACTCTATAAATTATCAAAAAGCAAGTCATTAGTTAGATAACTGGCTTCCTCTTCAGCGTAGGCATACGTTAGTTGATTTGTTGTAACTAATAGGAACAATGAAATATCCAGTGGGACTTTTAGCTATAAAATTAATAACATGGTTCTATCATTCTGCATCAAGAAGAAGCCTATGGACATGGATCCTGGGGAAGCACCTTTGAAGACCTTCTATCTTAATTCTACAGAAAACTGGATTATTTCCAGCTGTTTTGAAGAACAGTGTAGCCTCCATGGGACTGACTACCTAAGGCCTTGCTATTCAGAACTTTTCTTTGCAGGTGCATGTGTTGCTCATTGCCTTTGACCTTTGGTGTTTGCAGGAGCCAGAGGAACAGAGCTGGCAGAACTGAGGGGAGGACCTGTGCCCCAGCCGGTGAGGGAAAACTTCATATTTGCACTGCCAATCAATGGCAGGTGTATTTTTTTTTTACTGTGAAAGATTTGGGTTAAATGGACTTCAGCATTTTGCAATTTTTAAAAATCTGGATGTTTTTATTTAAACATACATGTAAATTTTGTTTTTAACAACGTAGTAGTAGTATTATTTTTCATTTATTTGAGGAAGGGAGATTGTACCACACAATTTTTTTTTTTTTTTGGTGATAAGTGCTGTCAAAGATCTTAATTCAACCCCACTCTTTCAGCATGTGTCTTTTCCTGGCCTGCACTTGGTCACACTCATAAAGCTCCCTGTTGGGGTCCTGGTGGGGATGACACCCCGTGCCACGGGGCAAGGACAGAGCAGCATCTTCTGACTTTAGATTTAATCCAGCTCTGTCAGTAAGTATCCCTGTGACTTTCAGTCATTGATGTATAGGAACTTCACAGGCTCATTTTTCCCCATATTATCAATGAATAAATATTTGTTGTATAAACTTTAAAACTATATTTGTACAAAATGAAAAAAATAAAAATTACCTAGCACTAAATGTTCAGAGATAACTATTGTTAATATTTCAGTGTTTTCTTCCATTTATATGAAAGAATCTATGGGATCATACTGTTTTTATAAACCACATTTTTCTGTTAATATTTAGCAGACATTAAATGTCCTATAACAATTTTTAATGCAAAAAAATTCCAGTGAACAGCCTGGTAGCAATGAGCACACCCGGCACCCAGGTCTTGGCTTCTAAAAGGAACCAGGGCTTCTTGGAGAAATGGCTGATTCTAGGACTAGGGCAGAAAATGTTTAAGAGCCTGGAACATCTTGTTGTACCAGGAAGTAAGAAAATTCTCAGAAAAAAGGAAGAAATAAAGGAAAGAGAAGAAAGGCCCATAATGGGGGCAGGGTATGCCAAATGGGTACAGGAGCCAACTGAAAGAGCCTACAATGGTCAAAGCTGAAAGTGTCTGAGAAAGAAAGTGGTATTGAATTATAACCCAGTATATATAATGAGTATCAGTCGATGGGCTTTTTAAAAGGATTTATTTTTAGAGAGAAGGGAAGGAAGGGAGGAAGAGAGGGGGAGAAACATTGATGTGTGAGAGAGAAACATCAATCGGTTGCCTCTTGTACATGCCCTGACTGGGGACCGAACCTGCAACCTAGGCATGTGCCCTGACCAGGAATCAAATTGGTGCCCTCTTGCTTTGCAGAACGATGCCCAACCAACTGAGCCATGTCTTTCAGGGCTTCATTAGTCCGCATTGACATAAATAACTGATTGAATGAATAAATAAATGTGGGAGAAGAAACAAACCCCCTGTGCAGAAGAATCCCAAATAATTCATGTAGACTCTCTACCCTCAAGGAGGTGGAACATATAGCTCCCTGCTCTTTCAGTGCAAAGTGACTTTTTTACCCAAAAAGCAGAGTCTGAAAGAGAGGGGGAAATTAATTTTATTGTGGAAAAATCTGATGAACACTACCTTAGCCAGGTGATCAAGGTCAATATCAACAGTGGTTGTCATAGTAAGAGTCGTGGTGTATACTCTTAATATGATGCAATGGAAATGGCACTTCACCTCTGTGACCTTCTTCCCTAAAATGGATAACCCCAGTCTATTAATGAGAAAAGCTGGCGAATCCAAGTTGAGAGACATTCTACAACATACCTGACCAGTGCTTCTCAAAACTCTCAAGGTTGTAGAAAAAAGGAGAATCTGAGAAACAGCCAAGAGGAGCTTAAGGAGCCACCAAGATGAAATGCAATGTGGTCTCCTAGGTGGGATCCCAGCACAGAAATTTAACAATGGGTAAAACTAAGGAAATGTGAATAAAGCATGGGCTTTAGTCACTATTAATTCATCAGTATTAGTTCATTAAGTGTGAGAGATGTACCATAATAATGTAAGATATTAATAATAGAGGAACTGGGTGTAGGGTATTTGGGAACTCTGCTACTTTAAGAATGACTGTTAGTTCAACAGTTTGAAATGAAGTTTATTTTAAAAATGACACACAACAGATGCAACATATTTAATCTTTTATAATTGGACATTTAAGTGGTTTCTAAATTTTCGCTTTTGAATACATTTATAATGAACATCTTTAAATTAAATCTTTCCGACATCTGTTATTACTTCCTATAGAATGTTTGTAAAAGTGAAGTAATTGTGGGATAATGAGTGTGCATGTTACAATATAAAAGTATTATATTATACAATGTAATTCAATGTAATAGTATTAAAGATTTTAGTACAAGATACCTAATATGGCACTCTCAGTTGAAGAATGTTAATTCCAAATAACAGTCTATGATACGGGCTGGTCACACTTTGGAAGGATTGTGGGATATTTTTCCTGTTCGAGTCAGTCATATCAGATGCCAGGAAATAGTATTATCAACTCCCTGAGAAAGTCATTTGCCAACATCAGACCTTCGTGTTCAGGGTGCATTTTTTTTTTAAAGGTAGACTTTTAATAACTGCTTTTATCACCAGGTTAAGTCATGCAGTTACAAAGTAATTGGAAGTTTCTGAAAGGATATTGTTAACAAAAAGAAAAACAGCGCATTCTTACATGACTAGTATCTAGCACTTCACTGGGACCCTACAGTTCAAAAGGCCCTGGCCAAGTACCACCCTCAGCCCCAGGCTGTCTCCAGGCCACTGCCAGGGAAGCTGTGCACAGAATGTGAGGCCCTGGAAGACGACACAAAGAGCTAGTGGGGCCATTACTGGAAATGCTCGGGGGCCACCAGGCCAAGTGGTTGCTTCCTGGGACGCTATTTGAATTAATGTTCAGTCAGTCATCACAACAGATTTTCAAAAGAGAACAATTAATTATCATGATGAGGGTTACTGCATTCTTTAGACTGTATGTCATGATTGTGGTTAGTAAGTCCAACAATTTTAACAAAAACAGCTTCCATAATTTGCTGTTGAATACTATGCATGAAGATAACTCTCCATTGGGCTTTTTGCTGGACAACAATATGCTATTGATAAGCTGTAAGTGATACTGTGTTCTGTTATAAAAATACTAGCTTTTCTCATTAGTCATTCACTGCTTGAATCAAGGTTAGGCTTATTAAGGGATTAAAGGCAATTTTATTACAGCAGCATGTTCTTATTTTATTCTAAAAGAATAAAATGCATAAAGAGAAACAGCTTTTATTTTGTCTGTAATCTATAAAAGTGAGTTCTTTTGCTGATATTAAATACTAATAACTCACTTGAGGACCATGCTACCTTCCAAAAATGCTACAACACACATGCTTGTTGCTTCTTAAATGTGACCAAGTTACACCACATCTCAGACTTGTCCAGAACTGAAGCAGCAAGCAGCTGACTGCTCTTTGACAACAGGTGCTTTCCTGGCCACAGCTCTGATGGTGGAGACACAGCCATACAGCCATGAAGCAAGCCAGTGCAGCCAGATAGAAGAGGATTTTTATTTAAAGGCAAAATACTCAGGGTATTTTGCATTGGGTGTCTGCAGTCTGTGTAACAGATAAGTGAGCCTATGATGGCATTGGCCTGTCAGAAGACTTCACTTCTTCATGCTGTTTGACCAGCCCAGTATTAAAAAAAAAAAAAAAAAAAAGGAAAGCAGGGAAAGAAATGAATATCTGCAGATACCTAGAGGACCTGAACAGAGCCTTCTGGAATTTATCAATCAAACTAAGAGGAATATTGTACTTCAGTGGTTCTCAAAGTGTGGTCCCTGGAACCAACAGCACTGGCATCATCAGGAAACTTATTAGAAATGCAGATTCTCAGCTCTACCTTAGGTTTACTGAATCTGAAACTGCGGAATTGGGGCCTAACAAAATGTGGGTTGGGGGGTGGGGGTTGAGAAGTATATACACTTTGAAAATGTAACTTTTATTAATGTGTAATTCACACACCATACAACTCACCCATTTAAAGGCTACAATTCAATAGCTTTTAGTATATTCACAGATTTGTGCCACCATCAATTTTAAAACATTTTTATTACTTCAAAAAGAAACCTCGTACCCTTAGCTATCACCTCCCATCTGCCCCCCCCCCCGCCCTACACAACTAGTAATCTACTTCCTGTCTCTATAGATTTGCCTGTTCATGTAAATGGAAGCATATCATGTGTAGCCTTTTCTGTCTGGCTTCCTTCACTCGTCATCATGTTTTCAAGGTTCACCCATGTTGTAGCATGTGTCAGAACTACATTTTGTTTATGTATTCAAGAGCTGATGGACATTTGGGTTATTTCCACCTTTTGGCTGTTGTGAGTTGTGTTTTCACGAGCCCTTCAGTTGATTCCAGTGCACACTATAGTTTGAGAAGCTCTGTTGTAGATGAAGGGAGACAAGAGCTAATAGAAGTTTTTTTTTTTTTTTTAATATAAGTTGAGGTCACCGTTTATCATAAGGAAAAAGAAGAACTGAGAAAAGGAAGAAACTAGGCAGTGAGATGTGAAGGTGTATGGCCCTTGGACTGATATTCCTGTTGGTAGAGATTCAGGGCCAGGTTGGGCTGAGATAGCTGAAGGAAAGCAAACCCTCGTTATACTTGAATTGCTCACCTTTTGACCACAAGGCTGCCCCCCTCACTACTTTACCAACACGTCATTGTGTTCCAAAGGTCACCTGGGCCATTAAGCAGTGAGCTTCTCTTCAGAGGGAATGACTCATCAGTACCTCAGGTGTCCATATTTCTTGAAATTTTGTAAAGCTTTTCTCTCTGCACCTTTGCTTTTTCTTCACACTATCCATATCCCCTGCTATAGCCAAGTATTTTCATTTTAGAGGTAAGGCCACTGAGGCACAGTGAGAGTAAGTGACCTGCCCGAAGTTATAGAGCCAAATGTGAGAAACTGGGGTCAGTTTCATTTCACTTGCCCCAAACCTCGCTTCACACAGTGCTTCCCAATCCCAGCTACACATGAAAATCATCTGGGGAGAGGGCTGTTAAAAATAGTGATATTCAGGCTCCATACTCAGAGATTTGATTTAATCTGTCTGAGGTAAGGACTTAGGCATTGGTATAATTTAAAGATGTCTTGGGAAATTTATTTTTCCAATTATTTGTTTTTCTTAATTTTTAAACTTTTCCTTCTGAAATAATTTCATTCTTACAAAAAAGCTGCAAAATAGCACAAAGTAGTACTGCATGTCCTTCCCCAGCTTTCCCAAATGTTAACGTCTTATACAATCACCATGTAATTGCTAAAGTCAGGAGATATCCATCTATCTATCCATTATGTATATATTTAAAGATGTTTATTTACTTTAGAGAGAGAGGAACAAAGATGTGAGAGAGAAACATCAATTGGTTGCCTCCCATATGTACCCTGACCAGAAATCGAATCCACAACCTAGGTATGTGCCCTGACCAGGATTTGAACCCCCAACTTTTTGGTGTAGGGAACGATGCTTCAACCAACTGAACCAATTGGCTGGCCAGCACAAAACCAGTATATTAATATTGATTCAATACTATTCACTAATTTACAAACCTTATTCAAATTTCATCAGTTGCAATTTTGGGTAATTTCAGTTGCTCCATCTTCTTGGTGCCCCGTAATGTTTTCCCAGTGATTTTAATGTGCATCTGCTGGGGTGGTCAGTGGAGCCCTGCAGTCGGTAATCCAGACACAGGTTGAATTGGCGATGCAGTGCTCTTCACCTATTCTTTGACATATAAAAGTCGCGTCTGAAAAGCCAGTGTATTTCTAAGCTATTGTTATGCTGCTGTTGGAATGAATCATTTGAAGATTCCTGACTATTTTTTATGAAGTGTCAGTTGTTATATCTGCAAGGAGGAGAAATGAGGCTAGTTACATTAATAGCAAGGTTACTGGCACCCAGGTGAAAATGGAAAATGGTAGTTGAGGGAGGAAGAGTTAAAGGGCTTTCAGATATTAACTCAAAATTCAGGGGTCTAGGTCTTTTCTGAACAGAATGGTATTCTTTGGATATGAATATCTTGAATGCAATTTCGATTTTAATCAGAGATATGCTGGACCTTAATGTAGAAGTATTCATATAGAGAGGCCAAAGATACTAAACTGAAACCCTTGGGTTTTTACAGATGGTTTATTAAATTAAAAAGTGTCTCATTCTTTAGCCTCGACTCTGCCATTGCAAAGATGAGTCATTGTCTCAATCAGCCTGTCGACGCTGTGAGTGATTGGCTTAGTGCTCCAGCTGGACGCACCGCCCTACACAAGGGGCTTTTAAAAATGTTCTCATTCAAACTGCCTTTATTCAATTTTATCTTCATCTATTTATTATCTAATGCTCTGAATGAAAGCAAACCTGTGTGTCTCTGCCGTGTGTAAATTATCCTGGCTCTGATGGCCCGATTCATAAGAGAAACCCATCCACCAGTAAGTAAAAGTGTTATTACATCTGAAACCTCATCCCCATCACCAGCAATGGGTTCCTCTAAGCCACAGATGTTCACTGTCAGCAAATACTTCCTCTGTGGGGCACCAGCTTGGAACCTATTAGCATTATATGTGTGTTTATATCAGAAATCACATGCACAGATACATCAATGGCCTCCAGCTTCACAGAGGAAGCGGCTGCTGCAGTGATGTTAGCTGCCAGGGCTCGTGACCCTGTAGGTCCCTGCTCAGCAGATTCTTGTTGCCCTGGGCTTTTGAATATGCTGCTCCCTCTGCCTAAAATGCCCCTTCCCCCGACCAGTTCTCATTCCCTCTTTTCCTGGTTCATTGCTGCCACCTCTTCTCTGAAGCTTTCCTTGATTTCCTCCTCCAACCTGAGTTAGAAATCCTCTTTGTATATTTGCACGGCACTGAGTGCTTGCATGTGCTGCAGTATAAATAATTGTTTATGTGTATGGTCTCTCATATCCTAGCACCTAGCCCAGTGCCCACGATACAGTAAGTGCCTAAGACAGGTTCAGGTGTCGGAGAGGATGAATAGTGAATGAAGCTGCTGACTCAGCCTAACTGGGCGCCACACACTATGCTGAGCCACTTGCATCCATTGTATCCTTTAATCCAGGCAGCAATTCTGAGAGGCACGGACTATTTTTCCCATTCTACAGATAAGGAGACTGGCTGAGAGGTTAAGTGACTGGTTTCCACGTCACTTAGAGCCAGAATTTGAACATGGCCTATCAAATTCCAAAGCCGGCCTTCTTCACCACTGTGCAGCACTGCCTTGCCTGAATGTCGCCGTGGCCGGCTGAGCAGCTGACTGACTGCCCACATGGGGAGCAGAAGGTCCCACACAGGGCACTGAGCTGTGGAACACAAGGGCTATGTCTGGGGTCTTGGTTCACCTTGCAAGGCCTTAATGCTGGAGGGGCAGTGCCACTGGCCCTGCACAAACCCTGTACTCGCCTTGCCGATGCCACAGGCCACGCTCAGTTTGCACTATTTGGTGGGAGGATGGCCTGGAAGTGTCCACAGTACTAGACAGCCATTTGGCCCTGCGCCTTGCATCTCAGAACTGCCCACTGCTCGGCCTCCCTCACGGTGTGCTGAGGCTTGGAGCTGACAGTCTGCTTCCTCAGCAAGGACTTGGAGGCACAATTTCTGACTGACTCCTTAAGCTTTGCAGCAAGTTCATTCTCTCAAAACTCCCGGTAAGGTAAATGCAAGTGCAGACCAGCGAAGTCTAGCCATCGGGAGGGAGGAGAAGGCTGCCTCTCTGGCAAAGAATGGACCAAAGGGATGAGGGAGAGGAGTGTTGGTTTTCAGATTGCCTCCCCAAGAGCACACACCTCTGCGGGGTGTCCTGTGGGGACAAAAGCCCTAACTCAGCCACCTGCACACCTGCCACCCAGCTCTCCAGGTGAGTCATGTTCTGATAACCCTCCTCCCAGGCACACACCTCCAGTTGTTCTGGAATGCAGCACAGCAGACAGGCGAGAGCAGGCACCCCTTTCTGTCTGGAGGTTCCCAGCAAGGAGCTTGCTCCTTTTTCCTGGCTTTTCAGAGGAATAGGTAATTCATGTGGAAATGATCCAAACACCTCAAGGTTTCATGAGAGACACAAGACTGGAATTTCTTACTGGAGGAGGCTCTTGTTTTCTTAAAACCCTTCTCCTCCACCTTCTCTTTTTCTGCCTCCTATACCTGACAACCAGAACTTGTGTGGGACGGTGCAGGCTTCAGCATGAGCTGTCTGGGTTGTTCCAATTTCCTTTTCTCTCCTCCCCGTTAGAAGATTAATCCGTACATGGAGGTCTTTCTGGCACTACAAACACCATCCTCACAGAGTTCTCTAATGAGAGACCCGTCCACTTGCACGCATGTGGAAGGCTTCACCTTGTGGGGACATCTGCTGCCTCCTACTTATTGACACCAGCTGACAGACCAAGGGCGGGGCCCGGCTTCAGGCCAGCAAAACCCTGGCTTGGCTGATATAAGAGAGAAAATAAATGAGCTGGGCCAGCCAGAGTGTCTTGCAAGGGAAATTAAATAAGGAGCCACAGCCTGGGAGTGGTGGCCGGAGCCAGAAGCTCATGGTGTGGAGAGCTGAACAGCCAGAGCAGGCCACATCTAAGGGGGCTCGTGAGGAGCCCCCCCACACACACAGCCTCAGGAAGTGAGACGTGAAAGCTGTGTGACTTTTTCCCACAGGATTGCATCTTGTCTAAAGTCCCACACTATAAGAATCAACCTTTCCCTTTCTTTTTTTTCTTCTAATCTAAAAATATTTAAATTGCCTTCCCCCAAGGTAATGTCTTTGTTCCGCTGAAGCTCATGACGATCTCTGTGTCTTACTGGCAAGCTCATCTCTTTTCATGTATTCCCCCGGCTGAATGAAGTAAGTGCTTTTCAACATCATGGAGGCAACTCTGAAGATCTGCTGGAAATCTCTCTTGCTCAAGATTCACTGCAGTGCTTGTATTTGTGGTATATCCGCGGGTACACAAAACAGGCCTGGGTGCCTAGGAAATGAGGCCAGTGAGGGGAGCATATGCCACGCTGTCAGAGTACTGTGGCCCTTCTCCTGAGCACCCCGAGATAACAGCCACCACAGACCTGGAGGGCAGCTTCTGGGTAGGTGAAGGAACGTAGAGAAATGTTAGGAATCTGTGGGTCTAGCATTAAAAGAGACTTAGGAAAAACAGGATGAGCTGATTTCAAGAGTAAAATTGTTTTGGAAACATTTACTTAAAACAATATTTTCTTCTTTCTTTGAACCATTTAATTTAAAAAATCTCCAAGAGTAAACTTAATATTCAAGATTGTGATCTCTTGGCTTCAGGCTGATTGCAAAGAACAAATGCAAACACAAAATCTTCACTCTTGTATCTTAAGTGAGAAGATCCATTAGCATTCATTATAGGATATTGGATAGAGTTGTTTTTTTGTTTTTTGTTTTTTGTTTTTTTTTAATTCAACTTTTTAACTATGTGAACAACTTTGGGGGAAAAAAGAAAAGCCATCGAACACTGTCAAGGTGGGGTGGGGGTGGGGGCTCCTCTGTGGTTTTGGAGACTATGGTTTCACTGCTTTGTGAAGAAAATACATGTGTTGGGTGGTTAAGCTGTTGAAGAAATTTCAGATCTTGCTTCTGCTGTGCAGTTATATAGCTCTGCAGAGATCTAAAAAGAGACTTCCCCTCAGGAGTGTGTATTTTGGTTTGATTTTTTTTCCTCTATGTCGGAGAGGATTACTGGGTTCTCAGAAAATGGAAATTAGCCTTGTTCAGAGATTCTCAAGAAGCTGCCTCTAAAATAGAACAGGGCTTAGGGTTTTTTTCTGCTTTACTAATTTTTATTCTGTACCAGCGACGACCAGCTGCATTAGTGGAACTGCTGCCTGGGCACCCAGAGCAGGGAGGCTTGGCACCTGCCCAAGGATGTGTTACAGTTTCAACTGCAGCGAGGGGCGTGTGGGGCTGAGGACTATTTCACATACACAGTACAATATCATCGGCAGCCGTCCGTCTCGAGAGACGATGGTGTAGCTTCTTAAGAGCTGAAGCTACAGAGCCTGGGCAGGGTGATATGGAGGGTCTGCTGTTGCCCATGCAGCAGACCCCCCCCCTCTCTTCGCAGCTGAAGGATCCAAGGGAAAGACGGAGTCAATACAGCTTGGCTTCAGGTGCGCCGCAGGAGTTGCCGGTGTTGACTACAACGTCAAACCGCCTTAGGGACTCCGGCTCCGGATTTTCTGTCGGGGTTTACTCCCTTAGCCTTTCCCCTGAAGAGGTATGCCGCAAGGCAGCGGAGGTTTTTTGGAATCAGAGTTTTCCTTCTCTGATGTGCCCTGACTGGAAGATCGAACCAGCGACACTTAGCTCGCAGGCCGACGCTCAATCCACTGAGCCAAACCAGCCAGGGTTCACAGTACAATATAGTATAGTAGTAATTAGAAAAAGAGCCTGCCTTAAATTTGTTTGCTGTTTTTAGAGGACAGGGTGGCAAGATATATCAAAAGTGTTGGACTATGTGTTTCTTTTACCCAACAATTCCACTTTCAGCAGCTTATGCCAAGGAAATGATAAAGGACACAGAAAGGTCTTCATTTCAGCTTTGTTCCTGCCACCCCAATCCATTATCCACTCCATAGCCAACGAGTCCTTCTAAAACACTGCTTTCCAGTGTTCTCAGGATAAGGCTTAAAACCTTTGTCTTAATTCACAATGTGGCCTCTGCTCCATGCCGTTCTCCAGACACACTGGTTGTATCAACTACTGAGTATAAAGAACCTTTCGCTCCTACCCCAGGGCCTTCTCACATACTGTTGTTCTCTCTGCCTAGAGCACTCATCTTCTCGCCCTTCTTGACAACTTCTCATCCTTCAGGTACTTTGAGTGAACACCATTTTCTCATAGGGACTTTCCTGTCTCCCCAAATCAGTTAACAAACTCATAATTATTCTCATAACCTCTTGCATGTTCCACCCTCTTATAAAATGTGTAACTATTTATGTAATAATATCTTGCTGACTCGACAAAGTGAACCACAAGGACAGGATTCAGATCAGTCTGTCTTGTTAGACTGTGTTAATCTGGGTGAATCAATAAAGCATTTGGATCTTTGGGGCATGATGTAGTCATTTCAAATGAAACAATTTAGAACCAAGTTGGATTATCTTGGGGAAGGGCTGTTAACCTAAAGAGAAAGGCTTTCCATGAAGAATGTTAAAAGGTGAGCAAAGCATTCATTGACCTTGAGGGAGAAACCTGAGTTTCAGATATTGAAGAAGTTGAAATAAGCAGGAATCAGATATTTTAGAAGATGCAGGAAATAAATGTATCTGACCTTGTCTTTAGAGCATTCCTAGCCTCTGGGATATATTTGTATGCAGCTGTCATTTCCTATTTATAAATTAGCCGGGAGGGGTTGTGGGTAGGCAGGTGGACTGAAGGACAATGGTGAGTCTATATGGGATTGAGAGAGAAGAGAAGAAAGAATGGGAGAAAGTGTCCATTATTCAGTATTTTGTACATGCATTTAACAAATAGTTTTTGGCGACTTACCAATGTGCCAGGTACTGTGCTAGAAACTTTCAGAGATGGGAGGGGCAGGTAATAGGGAGACCGAGGATTAAATGCTCAAGTTCTGCAGAAACACAGAGGAGAAAACAATAATTTGTCAAAGCCAGGGGAGAGAAGGAAAAATTGGAATTTTCCTGTCAAAAAAGAGGGTGGGAAAGGGGAATACATAACACGAGCTTGAAAAATCCTAGTGTTTGGGCAATAGTGAGAAAGTAGACTGCGGTGTACATTAGGAACCCGGGCTGGAAAGCGGCAATAATAATAATGATAGTCTACATTTGGCAGACCCCTCTTACATCCCAGACACTGCTTAAGTGTGTTACCCACATCATCTCAGCTTGCCAGGGGCAGAGCCAGGGTTTTGAGCCAAGACAGTCTGAACGCCAGAGCCCACAGTTGGAAGCACACGGCTATTCCGCATTGTCAAGGAGACTGAATGCCACGCTGCTCCTGAGATGAGATGAGGGTTTTGGAAAGACTTTGTCAGTCAGAAATGACCCATTCAGACCATGCTTCAGAAAGTCTGTTCTTATGTGCAAGATGTCATGAGAGGCAGAAAAGGGGATGCTGCCCCACCATCAGGATATGTGGAGTCTCCTTAACAAGCAAAATTCAAGAGTGAGCCAATGAAACACTAGAGCTGTGGCCAGGATGGAAACAATGGTGAGTTCAGTTCTAGAAGAGTTTAGCGACAGCAGAGCTAACCTGGTTGAACAAATGCACCTATTTTAACTTGAGAGAAGGTCGAGCTGATGTGTCCAAATTTAGATTTTCTTTCCTATTTGCAGTGAAATGATCCTGTTTTTGTCTCCAGATATACTGCTTTGTGTCCCCTTAAAACTAATGAACATACAAACCTCAGAGTGTGACCATATTTGGGAACAGAGTCTTACAGATGTACTCAGTTAAGATGAGGTCATTCTGGAGTCTTGTGGGCCAGAAATGCAATATGACTGGTTTCCTTATGACAGGAGGAAAATGAACACAGACACACACACAGAGGACACAGAAGCATGGGGAGAAGGCTCTATGAAGATCGTGGCCAATATGGGAGTGAGCCATCTACAAGCCAAGGAGCGCTGAGGATTGCCTGCGGTCACAAGAAACTGGAGGAGGCAAGGAAGGCTTCTTTCCTACAGGCTTCAAAGGGAGCGTGGTCCTGCCTACCGACATCTCAATTTAGGACATCTCCAGAGCTATGAGAGAATATATTTCTATTATCTTAAGCCATCCAATTTATGGTAATTTTTATGGCAGTACTGAGAAACCCACATACCAAGGAGGCTAAAAAACCAGAAGCCAAGGTCCTCTCCACTTACCTGATTTTATGGCCAGTGTTTGAGGTTTATCAAACTGAAGACAGGCCACAGACTGTATTTCAAGTCCCCCCTGCACCACTTAAACGCTGTGTGACCTTAGGCAAGTTTCTCAATTGCATGTGCCTTGGATTACTTACCTGGAAGATATGACTAATACTAGTCCCTATTGCATAAGGTTTTTTTGAGGATAAATTGAGTTGATATACATTAGCATTTAGAGCAGTATTTGCTGTTACTATTGCTATCACTGAAAGTATCATTCACTTGGGTTTGAGATCAGGAACAAAATGCCCTAGCCCTTCACCACTTACCCTCCTGCTCTAACTGGGCATGCTGCTGCTTCTGTGCACTGCATACCCTGCACTCTACCCACATGTTGTCGTGCACATGACCTTGGTGATGAGGGCTATTGGAGGCAGGGGAGGGCTTCGAGCACAGATAAACTAGGCCTGAGGGTGATTAAATACTTGTGTGCAACTCAGATTCAGGTCTGCATGCACCACTGTAAGGCTCTGCTGTCCGAGAGCCAGCTGTGATTTAGATGGTGTAGTGTCCCAAGGGCCTGTGCAGTAGGCCTGTTGCCAGGTTGTTTGCTTCAGAAAAGGTGGTGCAAGTTGCCAGGCAATGCAGCAGAGGCTGCAGCTGTTGGATCCCAGGGATCACAGCTCCTTGATCCCACAAGGTCCATTTCAAATACAAGGATCTGGGAAGAGCTCCAAAAGTCTCATTTGGAACCTCCCTTTCCCAGACCTGGCCCATCCCACAGGCCACAGGATGGCAACCACTGAGCACACCAATGCTGTGTTTCAAGTGAGCAGGAGAGAAGAGTTGAGAAGACATTGAAGTGTTCTCTGGGCTTCTCACCCTCTTAACCTGCCCTGGTTGCCTAGGACTTTTGGCTTCTAATTCCAGGCACTTCTAGGTCTAGGGAGGCAATCATCCCTTTGACTCTTCAGTGTTCTGGCTCATGGGATATAAATGCAAAGAATTGAGCCAAGGAAGGGTCCACATGTTACATTTATTTCCCAAAGTAAGGACTCCCCAGTAAACTGTAGGCTTGAAGTAAAAAATGAGAATTTTTTTCTTTTCTCCCACCTGAAAACCAGATCTCCCCATCATGGTAGATAAAGATGGCTGTGACTCCTTTGACACTCCTCTCATTGCAAGTAGGATCTATTGCCCCTATTCTTAAATTTAGTTAGAATCTTTGACCGATAGCATATGGGCAGAAGTCACACTCTGCCAGTTTCCCAGGTACTCTTGTTTGGGTCTTTTGGAACATTCACTCTTAGAGCCCTAAGTGGTACGGGAGATGGCCACCCGCCCTGCCAGAAGAGTAATGAGGCCCTGAGACTCCATGGAGAAGCAGCGTCCAGCTGAGCCCAGTCTTCCAGCCTCCCTACTTTGGTGCCAGGCATATGAGTGAAGCTGTCTTGGAACCTCCAACCCGACCCAACCCACCCACCAACCAAATGCAATTAAGTAACTCTCATCTGTACAAGGTAGAGCAGAATTCCCCAAATTCCTGGTCTACAAAATTATGATATACAATGACTATTGTTTCAAGCCAATACACTTTGAGTAGTTTGTTTCTCAGCAATAGCTCATTGGAACATCGACCCAGTCCTAGATGGATATGCTGGGACACTGAGAGCAGATATTGGGCTTGGCAGGACAGGCAGGCATTTTTTGATTACACGAACAAAACAAGGCTGAGAGCCCAGGGTACCTGGGTTCAGCCGCAAGGAGAGCGAGAGCTGAGCAGTGAGCCTGTGACCCTGTACAGTGCACAGACCTGCCCCTGGTACATAGGCCAAGCAGTGTCAGCTTCTCACCATGTTCAGGAATCAGATAAACCTCTCTCTGCAGAACTACTTGAGAGGATGGAAGTGTGTGCAGATGTTTCTTCTTCTGTGAAAACCTAGGGGTAGAAGAGTAAATGACATGCTGAGAAAACTAGAAACGGATTCTCTGATTTGACTTGGCAAGGCAAAGATATACTAGGAACTGGTAAGCTAGAAACTGGCAAAATATTAGATTTTTCCTTCTCAACTTGTCTTTAATCCAGAGCAGACCAGGTCCCATTACGTGCTTTGCTGGCATTTTTTCTTTTTTTTTTAATTTTTATTTCTCCCTTGGAGCCCTTTCCACAATTATAATTACTTGTTCATAGTTAACACCTGTGCTTCCCTACCGTGAACACTCCATGATGGCAGGGAGTCTTTCTTCACTGAGTCCTCAGGGCCTGGCAGAATCTTGCTCTTCACAGGTGCCCAGTGGGTGCCTACCGAGTGGATAATTAGACAAACAAAGCATCCCTAACATTGGATTTCTGGAGCCTGATCTCACCTTCTCAGACCTCATACTACAGGCAGCACCTCAGCCCAGCCATTCCTCATCTCCACCTGGAGGCCTTTCAGCTGGGGCTCCCCATCTGGCCTTGCTGTGGAACCCACTTGTATGGTGTTAGCTTCTCTTTAGTGTGCACTCAGTTGAACTGTGTCAGTGTGAAGAGGAGAGAACTCTAAGCACCAGGAAGCAGATTTTCCTGTCCTATCTTCTCCTGCCAAGCCACATGTGTGACCCTAAGCAAATGTTCTAACAGATTGGACCCAGTCTTCTGTAAATAAGCATAATCTTCTCTGCTCTGCCAACCTCACATGGTAGTTATGGGAATTCAATCACAAAATGAGGTCAACGCATTTGGTAAAGCTCTTCTCCAAACTATTAGCAGTGTTGTTAGTACATACATTCATAGGATTAAAATAATACACAACTTGGTCACGGCTCAGGATTAAAAAAGAAAATAAAAAGGAGCTTCATTGACAAATACTACAGGTAACATACAATTCACCATTTTAAAGTTATAATTCAGTGATCTTTAGTATGTTCACAGAGTTGTGTAACAACTACTGCAATCAGTTTTTTAATATTTTTGTCTCCCCAGAAAGAAACCACATACTCTAACTTCCCCAGCCCTCGGGAAACACTAATCAATCTACCTTCTGTCTCTATAATTTTGCCTATTCTGTACACTTCATGTTGATGGAATCATACAATATGTAACCATCTGTGTCCGGCTTCTTTTACTTAGCACAATGTTTTCAAGGTTCACCCATATTGTGGCATGTATTGGTACTTCATTTTGTTTTAGTACCCAATAATATTCCATTGTAGGAATAGGCCACATTTTGTTTATCCACTTATCATTGGTTGGAAATTTGACTTGTTTCCACCTTTTGGTTATTATGAATAATGTTGTTGCAAACATTTCTTTATCTACAAGTGTTGGCATGGACATATGCTTGTATTTCTCTTGAGGCTATAGCTAGGAGTGGAAGCATTGGGTCATGATGAACATCATAGCTAGAGAATTTGCTGCTTTAGTAACAGAAAAGTGAAGCTGTTCTGAATTGCAGACATGTATGTATGCATGTGTGTGTGTGTGTGTTATACACAGGTGTGTGCAGGAGCAGTGCTACTGAGGTCAGAGCCACTTTTGAATACCAATTTGCATTCAAAATGATTCTTGGCCAATGGATCCCTGAAATGTCTCCCTGTCTGCTCCTTTGTCTGAAGGCTATCCCTGTGGGGCAATGACCCTCAAATACTCCATCAGTTAGAGGACTTTGACAAATATCAACAAGAATCAGTTAGTTATATGACATTTACAATAAAGGGTATTGTAAATGTTATTATTAGTTGTCAGTTGTATGTTATGCACCTTTTAGACCCATTAAGATTTATAACACAGGGGAATAATTTTTAACATAATTCCTGTTGAGTTCGACTTTTCAGCTGTTTTAGACTTAAATAGGCATGCTGATTTCAAAACTACGTTAGTTCTTTTTCTATCATGTCTAGTTTTTCTGTACAGCTTATCTTAATGTGACCACTCTAGGCTGGATTGAGCCTAGATTGAGGGAAGCACTAGTGCTCTCCTATTGGCTGATAGCGAACCTTCCTCAAGTGGGGAATGGTGGGGGTCGACCTTGGAGACCAGCGACAGGTTCATACTTGTCTAGGCTTTTCAGTTACACATGAGACAGTGTGGTGAGAGGTTGTCTGCTGCTCTATATAGTGAATCATATTCCGAAGTATTGCCCGAGTTCTCATCTATACACAAGGAGTTAGCAGAATTTATTTTTTATTTACATATGTACTTATTTTTTTTCCCTCAGATCATGTCTGCCTCTGCTATTTCTCGTCATAAGTGCCTAACCAATCCTGATTCATTTTGTTATATCTGTGGCAGTTTGACCATTCCCAGTCAAAGGACAAACACCAACGCATTTGTCAGGCAAGCCTATTTTGCATATTTTTAAGTAAAACTTGGTGATCAGGATAAGTCTTGGGCCCCTCACAAAGTGTGCAAGCAGTGTGTTGAGAGTTTACGTATGTGGATGAAGAGAACACATGATCAATTGCCATTCGGTATACCTATGGTTTGGGGAGAGCCCAGAGATCATTCAAGTGACTATTACTTTTGTATAGTGAAAACGTCAGGTAATAAGAAGAAAAATAAATGTAAAATAGAGTATCCTAGTCTACCGTCAGCTATATGCCCAGTACCTCATTCAGCTGAAATCCCAGTGCCAGATTTCATCAAATTACCCTCTTTCAAAAAACAGGAGTATGCTGACAGCAACGATGAAGATTTTGAAATTGAAGATGACTCAGTTCATAAGGGATTTGATCAGCATGAGTTGAATGATTTGGCATGGGATTTGAGACTATCCAAATCCAAGCCAAAGAGGCTTCAGAACTCCTAGCATCAAGACTGCATGAGAAAAACTTGCTTGAAAAAGGAGCGAGGGTATCCTACTTTTGATCAAAAGAAAGTGCATTTCTGCAGTACTTTCAAAGTGATGGTGGCTTTGTGTATTGCCATTACATACATGGTTTAATGGAGGAATTGGGAATTCCAATCTAGAATGCAAGTGAATGGCGACTGTTCATCAACAGCTCAAAGTGGAGTTTGAAGTGTGTCCTCCTCCACAATGGCAATTTATTTGGTGCAGTCCCAAATGGCCATTCAGTTTGTTTCTGCGAAGAATATGAAGACATAAAGAGAGTCAGTGATCTGTTGCAATATCACAAGCACAATTGGATCATCTGTGTTGACCTTCAAATGGTCTGCTTCCTTCTTGGTTAGCAACATGGATACACCAAGTATCCCTGTTTTCTGTGTATGTGGGACAGCAGAGCTCATGAGAAGCATTGGGTGGAGTCAAATTGGCTTCCAAGATCTGGCCTGAAACCTGGTGATCCAAATATTCTACATGAGCCACTTGTTGACAGAAAGAACATTATAGTCCCACCTCTGCACATAGAACTGGGTCTCATGAAGCAATCTGTTAAAGCTTTGCCAACTGAAGGAGACTATTTCAAGTATCTCATGTTGGCATTTCCTAGCCTGTTGTTTGAAAGATAAAATACCTTAATATGTATGTTTGGTAGCAGAACTTTACTACTTGTACAAATTTGACTTACAGTAACAATATATAGCCTTTATATGAATAAAATAATTCCAAATAAACAGTATATTCAGGTAATTTTTTTCTTTATTTTCCTTTGTATATATATTTTGTATAATTTTGGGAACAAAGGGAGGGTATCCTGTACCTTAAAAAATTGACATGAAAGAGAAAAACTGGGGTTATTTTTGGATTCAGATGCCAAAAGTTAGTCAAAAACAAGTGTCAAATCTAACTCAACAAAAATTGTGTTCCCCAGTGTAATCAGTGTATGGACATCTACATGTGCACACATTTTTGTCTTTCAAGAGCTGTCGTTAATTAAACATGTACCAGCATACACAGCCAATGTTTGAGGAGAGGCTTTGGCAGAGGGTAGGGTCAAATAGGGAAGGTGTGTTTTAAACGTCCAGGAGAAGACCAGGTAATTAACTGCCAATTATAGGCTGTAATCATTTCAGACCTCTGTGTGGCTTGCCCTCTGTAGCTATCCCTGTTACCCCCTTTTAGGGCTTGCTTATTCTGGACTTGAATTTGCCCCCATAACTCTGTATCCCATTCCCCTTAAGAGAGCTCCATTTAATTCACCTCCTGCTTCTACCCCGGGTTGAGCCCCAGAGAAAAAAGGCCTGCTTTCTTGTCCTGGAATCCTATGGCCTGCATCCTGCTGGGTGTCCGTGACAAACACATGTCAGGATGGCCCTCAGGTGCTTCTCTATTGGTAAACTTGGCCCTTTGGGGAAGAGTAATCTCTGGACAGACATCGGTAGGAGACTCCAGAGTTGCCATACTTTGTGGCACAGGTTTTCCTTGAGTTGCCTTTTATAACAGGAGCAGATGACAGAAGCCTGCTGACATCACTGGAATCAGCTGCTGATGGGTCTGGAGTAGGTGCCTCCTGACTTGAGGAATGTTAGTTCCCAGTTGGTAACAGTCTCTGATAACAGTCTTAACATTTTCTTCCCAAGCCATTTTCTGAGGGCTGATTTACCACTGCGTGAACTGGTAGGTTTTTTTTTTTTTTTGGTTTTGTTTTGTTTTTTAAGATTTTACTTTTTTATTTTTAGAGAGAGGGAGAGAGACAGAGAGGGAGAGAAACATCATTGTGCAAGAGATCGGTTGTCTCTCACATACCCCCAACTGGGGACCTGGCCCACAACCCAGGCGTGTGCCCTTGATTGGGAATTGAACCGGTGACCCGTTGGTTCACAGGCCAACACTCAATCCACTGAGCCACACCAGCCAGGGCAGTTCTCTTTTGTTTGTTTGTTTGTTTTTTGGTAAGGAAGGGATGAGACCTGAGTTCACCCATTTATTTATTTTTTATACAAGTGTGCTCAAGGAAGGACTCTGGTACAATGATATTTCTGCCTAGCCTAGCTGGGCCTCTGGCTCCCAGGTAGGTGTGCTCTCCTCTCTCCTTGCCTGCTGCCTGCCACCTAGATGCACCTGTCAATCAGCCAACTACCTAACTCAGAGGGAGTGCTATGGCCTTTGGTCGGAAAGGCCACAGGGGACCAGAATGTTGAGCAAAGTGTAGGTGCGGACAAGAAGTCACATGTTTTCTCTCTGATCCCAGGCTTGACAGTGAATGCTCATTCTGCCACCAGCTTCCCAGAGCTTTTACAGCAGTATCTGAGATCATTGTACCCCTGGAAGAATAAAGGCTCCTGAGATTGGGATTGCTTCCTATTCAATGTCCTCTATAGCTGCACACCACAGAGGTGTAAAAATGTCTAATCTACAGAGAAAAAAGTTGCACAGTGAGAATTTTGAGAGTGAGAACCCTGCTACTCAAGGTATAAAGATTTCTGCAGAACCAGTAAGTTTCCTGTAATGATTACTGCCATTTTAAAAACTGACATATTGACTTCTGGCCAAGATGGATGCATAGACAGACATGCTGCATCTCCCTCCACAACTAAGAAAGAATACAACTACCTTAAAACTAGAAACAACCAGAAGTTCCAGAAAATCAAACTTCCTTGAAGTCCAGCAAACAAAGATATAAAGAAGAAATACTCATCCAGACAGGTAGGAGGGCTGGAGCCAGGGCAGAGAGGATGATGTGTGGTGGTCACAGCAGTGGCAGCAGTGGCAGGAAGGCAGAAAGCATAGTCACACATTTTAAAAACTCAGGAGGGACACTGGGGAGCATTCCAAGCTCTTCACCGGACCTTGCAGCCCACGGTTCCAGCACCGGAAAAAGTCAAGCCTCATTGGTTCTGACTGTGCAGACCGGTGGGGATTGGGGTGGAGGCAGAAACTGCTGGTCTCAGCAGTCTGCTTGTTTAGAGGGTCCCCACGATCCTAGAGCATCCACAGACCCACCCATTCTGGGAACAACAGCCAGGGCAGCAGCTAGAGAGGTGCCAGTCTGGTGCAGAAGTGGGAGAGGTGCCTGAAAAAGCGGCGAGTGCTGGGCAGGCGGCATTGTTCCCTCTCAGACCCCTCCCACACATACAGCGCCACAACATAGTGAAATAAGTTGCCCTATACTGACAAATCCCCAAGGCTCCACACCTTACAATGTAACAGGAGTGACAGCTCTACCTGAGACACAGAGGCAAACACAGGAGCCTGTCAGAATGAGGAGACAGAGAAGTATGGCACAAAAGGGGAAACGGATCAAGGTTCCAGTGGGAGAACTAAGCGATGAGCAGGTAGCCAACCTCACAGATGAGGAGATAGACAACCAAACAGATGCAGAATTTGAAACACTGATGATAAAGATGTTCACAGGCTTGACAGATATGCTTGAGTATGGCAAACGCATAAGAGAAGAAGTGAAGTCTATGCTAAGTGAAATGAAGGAAAATCCACACAAAACCAGTGGTGAAAGGAATGAAACCAGGGTTCAAATGAATGGTTTGGAACCTAAGGAAGAAAGAAACAGTCAACCAGTGCAGAATGAGGAAGCAAGAATTGAAAAAAATGAGGAAAACTTCCCAAAGTTTGTAAAGGAGATGAACATACAGGTCCGGGAAGCACGGAGGGTCCCAAGCGAGCTGGACCCAGAAGGGACCACACCAGGACGCATCATGACTGAGATGCCAAAGGTGAAAGACAAAGACAGAGTCCTGGGGGCAGCAAGAGAGAGGCGGAGAGTTGCCTACAGGGGGTTGCCTATAGGACTATCAGCTGATTTCTCAGAGGACACTTTGCAAGCATGAAGGGACTGGCAAGCAGTATTCAATGTGATGAAAGGCAACCTGCAACCAGGATTACTCTATCCAGCAAAGCTATCATGTGGAATGGAAGGGCAGATGAAGTGCTTCCCAGACAAGGTTAAGCTAAAGGAGTTCATCATCACCAAGCCATTATTATATGAAATGTCAAAGGAACTTACTTAAGAAAAAAAATATCAAAACTATGAACACTAAAATGACAATACACTTACAACTATCAACAATTGAATCTAAAAAATAAAAACAAAATCCAAATAAGCAAACCAGAATAGGAACAGAATCATAGGTATGGGGCTCATTTGGAGGGTTATAAGCTGGGAGGGGTGAAGGGGAGAAATGGGGAAATGGTGCGGGGACTAAGAAGCATAATCGGTTGGTACAAAATAGACAGGGGAATGTTAAGAATAATATAAGAAAGGGTGAAGCCAAAGAACTTATATGCACGTCCCATGGACATGAACTAAGGGAGGTGGGATTGCTGGAGGGAAGGGGGGTACTGGGCAGAGGGGAGCAAAGGGGAAAATATTGGAACTACTGTAACAACATAATCAATAAAATGTACTTTAAAAAGTTGGCATATTGATTCCTTTGTCAGTGAAGTAAATGGATCAGGTGTCACATCATGTCATCAGATCAATGTTACTGCACCTGAGGGGCTGAGAGCATTATTCATTCGACAATGTGTGAACACCCTAATTCATATATTTTGGATTGCTTCTGGGGATAACAATTTATTTTTTATTGGCAAGAGGATGTGTGGTATTTTCCGAAGGTGATGAGAACTGAGACACATATGAGATCAACTGGAAAATACCTCTGACATTTGGATGCAAAGGAAACAGCCCCTGACCAGTGTTGCTCTGTGCAATTCACATGGGAGTAAGCATCTCCACAGGCACATAGGGAAAGGCCCAGCAAATACAAGGTATTCATAGGTTATAACTATGGTTGGTTTATTACAGTTGAGTTACAGTGAGTTAGACTCTGGTCCAGTTTCCTAGGCACAGTTACCAGCCACTGAATCGACACTTTCTCTGGCTAATTTGCTTCCCAGTGTCATTGGGGAGACTTTGAGCTTTCTAGGATGCTGGAAACTAGGGCAGGCTCATTTCTCCTGGAGGCTCATCTCTAAGCAGTGCAGGGAGCACTCACCATGCTCCAGAAGTGAAATGTAAGGCTGACTTACCTTAACCTCTCTCCCAGCCCTTCATGCTGATGCCATTCAGACCTTGCCCAAATATTTGCAGGCACACACCAATCCTAAACAAATAATTGCCCATACTGTTAAATTGTTTGTAGAGTTTAATATTCTGTAGTGCTATCTTCTCTTATAGATTTTATGATTTTTTGAGCTCAACCAGCAGCAAGCACGTTTGGGAGGGTGCCCACAGCAGAGAGGCAGAGTGAGCTTTTACAACTTTTGGTCTATTCCAGCCCCACCCTCACCCGCTCCACCCAGCACCTGATGTGATTATTCCATGCTAAAAATAGGATTGTTATCACAGCCCTTCTGCAGGTGGAAGCTTTGTGGAAGAGATTGTCTTTGTGTTTTTCAGCTCCTTTTCGGATGGATGGATGCTGTTACATTATAACAGGTGCAGGGTGGGCTGGGGATGTGGGAGCAGCACTCCGCCTGCACCCACAGCCAGAGGCTAGGCCTGGCCGAAGGGCCTCCCTAGTTCTCCCACTGCCGTGATCTTCTCGAACTGCAGCATTAAAAACAGTACTGGTGTGTAAAAAAATGACCTTAGAAAACTACTGAATTTTGCTCTTTGCCATGCTTAAGATTATACTTAGAAAAAAAAGAGGATTAGGGAATATTAGATGTAAGTGTGAAAAGAATAAATTCTTAAATATTTATTCAGTCCCAACTCAGTACAAAGCAAGAAAGATTTCCCCAGCTATGACTCCTGGAACCACCTCATAATGAATTATTTTTGGTGATGTCAAGGAGTTTACAGTTGAGTCCAGGAGTTAAGGTATAAACATAAAAATTATGGTAACATAACAAGTAGTATGTAATTACAGCTATTTAGCATATGTGAAATTTTCTTTCATTTTTTCTGGAATAGCTCTCTTAGTTATGCTGGAATAACTCTTTCAGGAAAGTAGCTGGAGCAGTTGTGCAAATATACCCAACTCACCCAATAACCCCCATTCTGGCAAGAGTGGGTGAGCAGGAGGGGTTAAGGGGGAGTTGGGTAACAAAGTGAGATATGGGGTGGTCGGATTTTCCAAGAGGCAAAAGAGTGAACCTTAAAAGAAGAACTCTACCCTTTTAGTCCATCTAGGTATGGCAGTGAAGAAGGTCTGCATTGGCACACAAGGAGGTGAGCACTGTAGAGAGTTACTGGGGAAATCTTGTCCCAGCACATTGTCATTTCTCCTGAATACACCACCTCGGGCTTGATGACATGCTGTGCTGGCAGGGATGTGTCTGTGCCTAAAGCAATGTTAGGCTTTTAGGCTCAAGGTGGGCTAAACTGCTGTAACTAACAAATAAATACCCCACATCAATTCATGTAACAGTCCAAAGTCACTCCCTTCCATGTAGTCATTTATTCAGGACCTAGACTGGTGCCTGACTCTGCAAGGGTGGAAGTCTTAGCCTGGGTTTTCCCATTAGAAAGCAGAGGCTCAGTGAGACAAGGGCTTGATGCAGGAGCCTTATTTGGGGACATAATTTTGAGATCCAAGGGACTATGAGGAGGTTGTATAGAAAACTGAAAGAGGGATTGGGGTGAAGCCAGTGCAAGGGAAGGTTATCAAGCTGGGCCTCACTGTTGGAAATGAGGCACCATCTCAATGGGACATTTGGAGGTACTGTGCTTTAGTTTCCTAGAGCAGGCAAAATGAACTATCACAAACGGTGGCTTAAATAACAGACATTCATTGTCTCACAGTTCTGGAGGCTGGCAGTCTGAGATCAAGGTGTCGAGAGGGCTGGTTCTTTCTGAAGGCTGTGAGCAAGAATCTCTCCCAGCTCCCAGGGCCTTACTGGCAATCTTTAGTGCCCGTTGGCTTATAGAAGCATCACCCAGTCTCTGCCTTTATGTTCACATTGTATTCTGTGTGTGTGTGTGTGTGTGTGTGTGTGTCTGCCTCTATGGCCAAATGTTCTTATCGTATGAGGACACCAGTCATTGGATTAGGGCCCACTCTAATGACTATCTTAACATGATCATCTGCAAAAACTGTTGAAATGTCACATTCATGGTACTAGGAGTTAGGACTTTACCATCTTTTTGGTGGACACAATTTAACCCATATTATGTCTTAATAAGACTTATTTATGGTAAGACTTAATTGTCTGCCCAAGGGGCCAAAGAGGGAAGCATTGACTTCTAACTTCCATTGTCAGTGCCCCATGGACTTGTCAACCAATGGCCATTGACACCAATTCAACACCAAGAGAAATCCCCAGTCTGGGGTGTGATAAAGACGGAAATTTTATTCAGTGCAAAACAGCTCAATTGTGATACAGCATCATGTGAAAACAGCTCTGAGGCCAGACCCCTCTGGCTAGACAGCTCTGTTCTCTGTTGGTCTGCTTTGCATTGTGCTTGGTCTGCTCCACTCTGCTCTGGCAAGACATCAGTGTTTACTAAAAAGGGAAACTGCACACTCTGAGCCACAAGGGAGCTGGCTTATATGGACAGAAGTCTCCACTCCTGGTTGCTAATTGGTCCATCCTCTTGCAAATGAGGTTTCCAAATCCTCAAAGTTTGATTGGTCCAAATAGCACTGTCTTGGTTGGTCAGAATAGAGCTGCTCTGGTTGGCTGGAGCTTTGCAGCTGTGATTGGATGGGGAAAGCCTCAGTCCTGTTGGTTGAAATAGGATTCCAGAAACTCCTCTATAAGGGCCAACTCAGAGGGCAGAAACAGTGCAGGCAGGCAGTTTAGTGCAGAGGCAGGCTGTGAAGTGTAGTTCGTGTGAGAGTCCCCTGTGCAGACATGGCTGCTAGGCTCTGTTTTTTAAAATTTTAGCCCAGTTAGCCACCAGGAATCTTTCTTAGTAGGTGTCCTTTTTTCTCAGTGTTCACATGGCATAAACTCTGTTCTTCCAGATTATACCTATGTGAGTGTCCCATGTGTCCTGTTGACATCACACAGAGCAGCTGCAGACAATCTCCAGGAAAGAAAGTGAGAGACATGTTGAGCAGCTGTCATGGTGCAGCTGTGGGAAACTGCGAGGGCAGAAGCTGGGCTTAGAGGATATGAGATGAGGCCAAGAGGTATCTGACATCATGGGTGAGATGTTCCTGCTATCCCCTACTTGTACCATGGTGCTGTTCCGGCTTGTCTGTCTCCCTTCCTAGACTGGGATCCACAAGGACAAGTCCATGCTGATCTTTTTCACTGTTGTATCACTCTTGCACAGCAGAATGCCTGGTACATTAAAGCAATTAATTTATACTGTAAGAATAAAAGGATGTCAGGATTTGCATCTAGCCTAATATCTATATCACGGCGGGATGTTTTGGAGACTTGGAGTAGCTACAATAGGCTGCTTAAGTGAATTGGGGAAATAGGACTCCCTTGTCCCTCTTCCACATCCAGTTAAACCACGGGGAAGTTCACAAAGCACCATCTACCTCCTTCTCTCCCCACCCTACTGGCCCCACCCCCAACTTCTAAGGAATGGAGGTAGAACAAGGCATTTACATTTTTACAAAATTATTGTATCTCAACTGTCTTTTGATGAAACCACCTACTAATATGTCTTTTAGGTATTTTAATGACCAAATCCCTTTGACAGGACCCAACATGGAGCCTCAGTAGAACAAATAGTGCTATAACAAGGTTACTGCATATTACAATTGCTGTCATCTTCTTTATTTCAACATGGCCTTGCAGAGAGAGAAGACAGATCATGTGTAAAATGCTCATTTAGAAGTTATTTCTAAGCATCTGTCTGCACTGAGCACCACATTAGGTACTAAGTGTACAGAATGTATTTAATTGGGATCCTAACAAGGTCATGCTGAAACATACCCATTCAGCTCAGACTTTGTGGATGGGGACACTATGATCTGCCACTGGGAATCATTCATTAAGGAAAACAGGAAAAAAAATATGTTTTGTTTTGACCTTAAAGCACTTGTCAGGCTTCTGCACCTGCAACCTGGGCTAGATGCATGCTCACTGGGGCTTGCATCCCTATCCTCCTCTCCACAGGCAGGGCCCTGGCACCTCTCCACCCTCTGGTTGTCTCAGTGAGAATCTATGTAGCCTGGGGCTGAATGGCCTGTCCAGGACTTTTGAAGACCTGGCTGGCTGTGTGCCACCTCTTCTCCTCCTTATGACTTAGAAATCAGGGAACATTTATGTAAAGCATCACATGGAGGTTGCAATTGGACAAATAAGGTCCCGTGCCTGTTCCCCTCTCCTCTCTCAAGTGGCTGATGATTTACAGGGCATCTATGGGGGTAGGGGAGGTGGTCAGGTATTATTGGAACAGTCACCAGGTCTTCCTCTTCCCGTGAGATGCTTAGGGATCAGGCAGCAAGGATCACCAAAATATGAGGGGGAAGACTCATTTGTGAATCTGCAAGGAGAGAGTGGCAAGGGTGTGCTGGACGAGTGGGTGTGGTGGCAAGTGCAGCATCACTGGGCAGTACCCCTCTCTGACACCCTCCCCCACCATGATGAACATCTGAGGAAAAGTGGAGTGAAGCCTTTCGACTTAAGGAGAGTAGCCCTTCAGGGCCAGTTCTTCCTGCTACTCAATGCAGAAAAAGAACTGGGAGCCTCATCAGAGTTGTCAGGAGGCACATAGTAGTGGCTCCACTCTTGGGTTTGGGGACAGATAGACCTGGCTGAATCCCAGCTCTGCCCCTAGTAGCTGGGAGGCCTATTTAAGTAACTGAACCACATCAAGCTTCTGTTCCCTTCTTTGTAAAGTGGGAATAACAGTAGAACCTACTTCAGAAAGTTATCATGAGAGTTACAATTAAAGCTGGTTATCACAAGACCTGAGAACAAAACCAGATTTTAATAATCAGTTATTATTAACGGTATCTATTATATTAGATATATAAAAAGTTCTACTCAAGGACTTCTTTCTCTCTCAGCTCTCCTTATCACCTCACTGTAGTTATTAGCTGAGGAGAAGAGAGTGCTATTTCAGCACAGGCCTGAGAAGCAGGTGCTAGGGCCAGCAATGCAGAGAAGGAGATGTCTCATTGAGCAGAGAAGCCCTGGTGTTGTCCGGTGAGGAGCTCTGAAGGCCTCTCAGTAGCTGCCCCTGAGGAACTTTGGACAGAATTCTGCTCCCTTTCTTCTCAGACTCTTAACTACTAGGCTTGTATGCAGCCTGGTAACCATGCTGTCCTGGGAATCTTTTTTGATAGCTAATTCAGACAGGGTCCTGACCTGATTGTCCTTGCGGCTTGGGTGACTTCTGACAAGTAGGGTGGACCCATTGAAGTTTCTGAAAGGCCAGGACCTACTTGTATTGACTTTAGGACTTGATTACCCAGTGGCTCCTGAAATCAGTAATGAAAAGATCTTAAAACCAAATAGGTTTGCTATTTTTGGGGAAAATGCACAATGAATATGTCTATGATATTTGCTTCAGGAAAATCCCAGAGATTAATAAGGCTTACCCATATCTGTGGTCTTTTCTTGCTCAGCCAATGACTGAACTGTATTTCTCAGCCTCCATTGCTATAAGGTATGTGGGTGGGTTGGTGTGGGTGTGGGTGGGGCACATAACTGAGTACAAGCCAATGGAATGTGAGTAGAAATGATATGGTCCATAAACACTTACCTCTTATAATCTTCTCTCTCCCCCTATTCATCAGTGGACTGGAAAAGAATCTGAGTTCAGGGAGGGCATAATCACAAGAGGGAAGGAGTCTCGGTCCCTGCTTGACTGTATGGTCCCTGTCTCATGAAATTATGATGGAAGGAAGAAACAAACCAATATTGTATTATGTCATTGAGATTTGGGAATTGTTGTTATAGCAGCTAGCTTTATTTACCAAAGTACAGTTTATTTAAGATCATACTTTTCTCACATGCTGTGAGAGGGATGTCTTAATTCTAGGTAGAGTGTGTAGGTGAGCATGATAGCATCTTGTATTTGAATGTGTACTCCCTTATTCTGTGGCCAAGGCCACTGGTGGTTGTTTGTTTGGCTGTAATAAGGCTTAAAATGTAATTTGTTTTGAAAATGTATTTCCACACCCATCTCTTCTATTTTTCACTCCCCCTCCCATGCCCTACTACCATCAAAATTGCAGTGTGTTTGTGTGTCAAAGAAAGACCTGCAGAATCTGAGACTTTAAAGCTGCAGGAATTTTTTTTTTTAATTTGAAAGTTAAAACTGAGGATTGTGTAACCCCCCCAAAATAGTTCTCTTTTGAATATATATTTTTAGTTTCTTTTTAATAACAGGCAAATATGCACATGCAGATCCAGTTATTTATAAGAGTGCTAGCTAGGATCTCTTGAGAGATTATTGCATGAGAGGCACTTTTAAATATTTTTAGTTCTCAGAGAAGCCCTATAGAATGGGCATTATCCTTCCCATTTTAAATAGAGAAACTGAGGTTCAAAGAAATTAAATCATTTCTCCAAGATGACATAATAGTTATAGGGTTCAAAACCATACCTGCACTGACCCCAATCTTGCCTATTGTATTATACAAACCTATAGTACATTTTCTCTGTTTTGAGGATAATAATTTTGGGGGTCTCTGGCTAGAGGCCTTGATCCTAGAGATGGTGACCCTCCCTTCTAAAGACTTGCCTAATGCAAAGGTCAAGTCCCTCCAGATCATTATGCTCTTTATACATCTCTTTGTGAGACCTCAAATCAGGCCCAAAGACCTTTGTACCCATCGGTCTCATCTATGTCTTTTCTACCCTCAGTGTCCACAAGTTCCTGCGTCTTTCCTTGTCAGAACTCTGGTCCTGAGAGGACAGTGGAATAGTTGGGACGGCAACATGAAGTGTTCTCTGAGGCCTGCAGTAATTATGTGGAGGGAGACTATAGCAAAATTGCTCAAGGGTGGAGCAGACAAGATGTGTTGGTCACTGTTTGGATGAGACAAGTGATGGGAAAGGAGGAGTCAGTCAAAAGTGTTCTCAGGTTTTGCCTTAGGCTAGTGGGTAGGCAGCCTCTGCAGGAAAGAACCAGCCTTAAGGGAGAGTAATAAAGGAAGCTTGGATTCATATACACCACCCTCTTTTGAGATGTTATACAACTTCATGGAGGCTTTTCTGAACCAGTCATCAAGAGACAGTTTGTAATAGCCCTCAGGACTCTTTACTGAATTTAAACTAATTATAATGTAAAAACCAAAGGATGGTTTGGTTCATTTCTCCATCACACAATGTACCTGTGTTTTATGAAGCTCATTTTTTAGCAAGGCATAACTTTTCTGAATTCCATGGGTGTTTTCCTTCTGTGAGTATTGTTTCCTTACATAGTTATATCTATTTTATCACATTTATACAAGGCATTCTCTAAAATTGTTTTTTAAAAAGGAAACTTAGAGACACAATTTGAAATGAAATTGAGATATATTTATTTTAGCTTTTGATATAACGGTACTAATTTTTCTTGGGCCCTGATTATTTAAGTGAGTGGTTTCCATATTCAACTGCTCACCAAGATTACCTGAGATGCTTTCAATAGATACAGCTTCTTGCCATGACCTCATCCTCTGGGGGGCTCAGATTCATGGGGGCTGAGGCAGCTACATTTGAAGTTCATCAGAAAATTCTAATGAACACTCAGGTGTGGGAATTATCCATCTGACTCCCATTTTCCAGATTCATAAATTAGCTTTGGTTACCTCAGCATTGTATTTTCTTTGAAGAAAAGATTGGCACATTAATGTAGAAGTAAGTAATGTTTTATTAACAAAAACTAACATTAAGTTACTAACTACTTGCTATTGCCAGACACTGGGATAGGGACTTATTAAGAATTATTTTATTTAACTTAGCATAGTCCTCATTGGATGAATCAGAACATCCTCATGTTCTAAGGTCAAGGAAAGTGAAGCTAACCAAGGTTGAAGAAATAATTTGAGTAACTAGTTCAAGTGAGGAATACAGTTAGGACCCAAGTATCTCTGGCTGTGGAAGGAAGCTTATCTTTGAACCACTACCTTCACTTGCCAGTTCTCGAGATTAGTGTGTTGCTTCCACAATTTCTCAGCTACTTTTTGCCTTTTGGGGATAAGACTTCTTCCTTTGTTATTAGTGGGAGGGCAATAAGTCAAAGCTGACACATCCCACACATGCTGAGACTCTTAGAGAAGAAACATCTTTGTATTTCTCTGCCAAAATAACTGAAGAGAGGGCCCCTTTTGGGAAAAACAAATAAAAGCAGAGAAGAGTACCAAAACAAAAAATGGTGCTTTCTTAAATATTTGAATTAGTTAAGATCATTTATTCTTGTCTTTTTTTAAAGAGTTGGGATTGATTTACGTTTATTACTTAGAAATATTATCTTCTATTGCAGTTAATGTATCCAATGAACTCCACCCATGCGGTGCTGCTTCTGTTTGTGCCCTCGTAAATCACAGAGAGACTGTTAATAGTAACACTGGCTTAATCACTCTGATGCCTCTTGTTGCTAATGGGGATTATAAAAATAGATGGCAGTGTGAAGAAATGTGTTTTCTGAAACTTGCTAGGCTTGAAGGGAGTAGAAGCAGAGACCTTAAAGTGAAGTCATAAAAGCCTCTGGGGTGAGAATGGTTACAATAACATTGCTTTCACATGGTCTGCCCTTCTTTACAGAAGAGCCCTGGGAGGTAGACATTTTGGCCTCCACCTTCAGGTGAGGACATCTGGGCAGCTTCCTAATCCAGAAATTTCTGCTCCCATCACAGCCTCCTTCTGCATCCAGATGGACATGGGCCTGGCGTTGGCCCATTCACTCTTATTTTTTGTAGCCCACTGATGATGTTTCCCCAAACCTTCAGAGCCTGTGATTTTCTCACGTGCTTGATTTGAAGTGAGTGAGGCTGAGATCTGGGAGCAGCTTCAGGCTGCACAAATATCCTTCAATAGTGGGTAAAAAGGAAGCAGAGATGCTGAATGGTCATTAGGCTTCTCAGAGGAGAGTTTTGCCATGAATTCTCATCCTTTTCAATAGCACCGAGCCATCGATATTTTTCTTCATTTCCTAACTTAGTGCTTACATGATGATTATTGCTTTGTAATATTTAGTTTTCTTGACATTGCAGCTGAATTAAATGAAGACCACTGGGAGCTGAAGGGGGTTTAGGGGGTGAAGGGGAAGCATCTTCTCTCCTTAGGATCTACCTCTTGGCCCAGTTTCCTGTATTTAATGAGCACAGTGGCGAACAGAAGAATTGACCCACATGCTGTGGGACTCCACAGAATCAGGGCAGGCCTTGCAGAAATGAAGAAAACTATTATCTAAAGTATCTCTGAAATTGGATTGCTCCTTTTATTTATTAATTTTTCCAGCAGGCCTCTATAGCAGGCACTCATGTGATTTTCTAGTTGGAACTAGGCTGAGGGGAAGAGCGACATGTGATGTATTTTTTTCTTTTTTAGGTTTTTGTGTTTTATTAATGTGTGAGTAGGTTAATTTCATTGCACTCCCTATTTCAATTTATCTGCTTCTCCGAGTCTAAATGGCCACTGGAGTCAAAAGCACCGGGTTCAGGTGGGGCTGTAGTCTGTGTGGAAGAGGAGAACTCCAGCAGAAATTTTACATCAGAACTAGACACAGGTTTGACAAGAGTCCTGGGACCAATGATCAGCATTCTGTGGAGATTGGAAAGTGGTCAGTTCTGCAAACAGCCTGGCTGTTGAAATCTCAGTACCACAAAGAGGTGACACAAGCCTGTGGGTACTTCTCATACCCCTTGTTGCCCAAGAGGTCAGTAAAGAGCCAAAGGGGTGGTCCTTTCTCTTCTGAGGCTGATGGCATGGGTGTTGGGCACTTTGCTCCTGCAGCCTCAGTGGGACCTGCTTTTATACTGTCAGACTTGGAGGATGAGACCCCTTCCTGTCCACCACCAGCCAGACCTGATCCTGCTGAGCCAACAGAGGTAGAGAGCATGTAGGTGGGAGATCCCAGCAGGTAGAGAGAGAGATGAGTCAAAACCAGCAGAACACAATCTCAGCAAAATAAAGCTGCTGGAAGAAAGAGACAGAAATGTAATAAGAGAACCTAAAGAGACTTAAGTGCAATACAAAAAGAACTTCTAATGGGAAAAAATCTTCATTAATCAATTCAGTAGATGTAATTGAAATAATTAACAGTCCCTATTGAGACCCACATCAGTGGCTTGGAAGATCAAAGCACAAAGAGCAAAATCACAAGGAGATGAAGGTCATAATGGGGGGGGGGGGGGAGTGGGAGGATAGAACTAGGAGAACTAACCTGCAAGAAATGGGATTTACAAAAGCGAAAAAGGAACAACTGAAGATAAAGTAATAATTAAATACATAGAAGAAAATTTTCTGGAAAGACCTGACTCTACAAGGGATGAGTTGAGTTCCAGGTCAGGTTAATGAGAAAAATGAGACCCAATATATTCTGATAAAAATTCCTGAATGCTAAGAATAAAATCTTGTAAGTTTTAGACAGGAAGGACAAGTGATTTACAAGGGAATACCAGTAAGATTGGCATCAGACTTCTCATCTGGAAGCTACAGGATATTGGAACAAAATGTACAGAAAATACATAACACAAAGACCTTATTTCCAGCCAAGATATCATTTACCTGTCAAAAAAAGGGGGGAAAAAGTGATTTGAAGGTATGTAATGCTCTGGAATATTTCATGCACATTTACAATCTCAGCAAAACCTTGAAAAGGACTAAAAACAAAGAGGGAATGAACTAAGCCAGAAGATGATGAAATGAAAAGGAAACAGTATTGAGTGAAGAGAACCTTGCTCTCTCTCTCCCTATAGGTCATGACAGATGAAGTGGTCTCTAGCCTTGGGGCCAGAAGTGTAAACATTGAAGAAAAGAGCATGACATGATGAAATATTTCTTTTTTAAAAAATTTTTAAAGTATATTTTATTGATTATGCTGTTATAGTTGTCCCATTTTCTTTTCCTTTTGTTCCCCTCCAACCAGTATCCCCCTTGCCTCCAGCAATCCCACCCTCCTTAGTTCATGTCCATGGGTCATGCATATAAGTTCTTTGGCTTCACCCTTTCCTATATTATTCTTAACTCCCCCCGTCTATTTTGTACCAACCAATTATGCTTAATCACTGCACCATTTCCCCATTTCTCCTTCTTCCCTCTCCCAGCTGATAACCCTTCAAATGATCCCCATACCTATGATTCTGTTCCTATTCTGGTTGTTTGCTTAGTTTATTTTTATTTTATTTTTATTTTTTACGTTCTGTTGTTGATAGTTGTGAGTTTGTTGTCATTTTAATGTTCATAGTTTGATCATCTTTTTCTTAAATAAGTCCCTTTAGCATTTCATATAATAATGGCTCGGTGATGATGAAGTCCTTTACCTTTACCTTGTCTGGGAAGCACTTTATCTTCCCTTCCATTCTAAATGACAGCTTTGCTGGATAGAGTAGTCTTGGTTGTAGGTCCTTGCTTTTCATCACATTGAATACTGCTTGCCAATCCCTTCTTGCCTGCAAAGTTTCTTTTAAGAAATCAACTGATAGTCTTATAGGAACCACTTTGTAGGTAGCTCTCTACTTTTCTCTTGCTGCTTTTAAGATTCTCTCTTTATCTTTCACCTCTGGCATTTTAATTATGATGTATCTTGGTGTGGTCCTCTTTGTGTCCCTGGGAGGAATCCCACTTGATCATGGTGTATGATCTTTTTAATGTTCCTGGGTCCAGACTGCTAATATTTTGTTGAGGATTTTAGCATTTATGTTCATCAGAGATATTGGCCTGTAATATTCTTTCTTTGTTGTGTCTTTATCTGGTTTTAGAATTAGGATAATATTGGCCTCATAAAAAGAGTTTGGGAGCCTTCCTTCTTCTTGAATTTTTTGGAATAGTTTGAGAAGGATAGGAGTTAGTTCTTTGAATGTTTTGTGAGCCATCTGGTCCAGGGCTTTTGTGTGCCGGGAGTTTTTTATCATTGCTTTGATATCAGTCTATTCAGTCTTTATGCTTCTTCTTGATTCAGTTTTGGAAGATTGTATGTTTCTAGAAATTTGTCCATTTCTCCCAGGTTGTCCAATTTCTTGGCATATAGTTGTTCATAGTAATTTCTTACAATCCTTTGTATTTCTGTAGTATCAGTTGGAACGTCTCCCTTTTTGTTTTTGATTTTATTTATTTGGAGCCTCTCTCTTTTTTTCTCATGAGTCTGGTTAAAGGCTTATCAATTTTGTTCCTCTTTTCAAAGAACCAGATCCTGGTTTTATTGATATTATGAATTGTTTTTTAGTCTGTATGTCATTTAATTCTGCTCTGATCCTGATTATTTTCCTCCTTCTACTCACTCTGGGCTTTGTTGTTGTTCCTCTAGTTTTTGTAGATGCAGGCTTCAGTTTTTTGAGATTTTTCTGTTTTCTTTAGGTAGTCCTGTATAGCTATGAACTTCAGGACTGCCTTCTCTGTGCCCCATAGTTTTGGGATGTTGTGTGTTCATTTTCATTTGTTTCTGAATATTTTTTGATTTCTTCCTTGATCTCATTTTTAACCCATTCATTATTTAATAACATATTATTAAGTTTCCATGTACTTAAATGTTTTTGAGTTTTTTTCTTTGAAGTGAGTTTCTAGTTTCAATCCATTGTAATCTGAAAAGATGCTTGATATGATTTCAATTTACTTGAATTTGTTGAGGCTTTTTTTGCATCCTATCAGGTGGTCTGTTTCTGAAAATGATCCATACGCATTTGAAAAGAATGTATATTTTGCTTTTTTTGTGGTGAAATGCTCTGTAAATAGCAATTAAGTCCAATTGATCTAGAGTGTCATTCAATGCCACAATATCATTGTTGACAGTGGGGTGTAAAAATCCCCTATGATGACTATATTGCTGTCAATCTCTTTCTTAAACTCCTCCGGTATTTTCCTTTTATACAAGTGTTCTATACTCTTGTTGGACTATTCCCTTTAGTATTATGTATATAGTGGCTTTCTTTGTCTCTTGTTATGGCCTTTGTTTTGAAGTCTATTTGTCTAATATAGGTATTGCTACCCCAGCTTATTTTTCATGTCTATTTCCTTGGAATATATTTTTTTCTTCACTTTAAGCTTGTGTAGATCTTTTGTTCTGAGGTGAGTCTCTTGTAGACAGCATATATGTGGGTCATGTTTTCTTACCCATTCAATTATTCTATGTCTTTTGAGTGGAGCATTTAATTCATTTACATTTAAGGTTATTATTGATAGGTATTTACTCAAGGTCATTTTTTTCCCTTTGTACATGTTTTCTTCTCTTTGTTTTTCTTCATCTTCTTAAAGCAGTCCCTTTAGCATCTCTTGTAATACTGGTTTGGTGGAGATGTTCTCTTTTAGACCACCACCCGTTTTTCTTTGTTTGTTTGTTTTTGTTTTTGTTTTTGTCTTGGAAGCTTCTTATTTCACCTTCCATTTTAAGTGAGAGCCTTGCTGGGTAGAGAGTAGTCTTGGTTGCATTCTTTGGTTTTCATTACTTGGAATATTTCATGCCATTCCCTTCTAGCTTGTGGTGTTTCTGTTGAGAAATCTGCTGATAGCCTTATTGAAATTCCCTTGTATATTACTAGCCATTTCTCCCCGCTGCTGTTAAGATTCTATCTTTATCTTTAAATTTTGCCATTTTACTTATGATGTGACTGGAGTGGGCCTCTTTGGGTTCACCTTGATTGAGACCCTCTGTGCTTCCAGGACTTGCATGACTTTTTTCCTCACCAAGTTAGGGAAATTTTCTGTCATTACTTTTTCAAACAGGGTTTCTATCCTTTGCTCCTTTTATTCTTCTTCTGTGATCCTTATGATGCGAATATTGTTATGTTTCATGTTGTTCTGCAGCTCACTTAAAACCTCTTCATTCTTTTTTATTCATTTTTTATTTTCTTGCTCTGTTTTCCTCTATCTTGTCTTCTAACTAGCTAATTTGATTCTCTGCTTCATCTAGCCTGCTTTTAATTCCTTCTAGTGTATTCTCCATTTCAGATATTTTATTCTTCATTTTCTCCTGGCTCTTATTCACAGTTGCCATGTCCTTTTTCATGTTGATGTATATAGTTTCCTTTTAGTTCTCACTGAGTTACTTGAACATCCTTATAATCACTGAACTCTATGTCTGATAGGTTGCTTACCTAATTTAATTTAGCACTCTTTTTCTGGATTTCTCCTTTCCTTTTAATTGGAGTTATTTCTTTTCTCCCCATTTTAGGTGACTCTTTTTTTTTTTTTTAATGTGTATTAGATTGATCTACTTTGACTCCTTGTCTTTTTTGTTGTGACCTGCTGTGGTGGAGCCAAATGGTGCAGTTTCCTTGTTCTTCTGAGCTGGATGCTCTTGGGGTACCTTTATGCCATTTATGTGGGCTCTCTTGTTGTAATTGGGTTTTAGTTGCTGTTGGATCATTCTTTGTTGGGTTCTGCCCTCCAGTTGCCTGATTGAGAGTCACACCATTCACCAGGTCTTGTTTGCTTTTGTACAGGTGCTAATGTTGCAAAGTTTCTTCTGTACTCCTTGACTGCAAAAATTCATATCAGTTCAGATTCTGTTGATTGTTCAGGTCACTTTTCAGAAGATCACCTGAAAATCCTTGCTAGGGGCACTAAAAAGTGGGTTCAGCTTCTATCTGCTTGGCCACCATCTTCTCTCCCCACACTGCAATATTTGGCATTGCTAGATAGGGCATTTATTTAATTCTTCAGGAGGCTTTTATAGACATATTAGATTGACTCCTGGGGACAAAATAAATTCTTATAGTTTTTGAGTGTTATTGATAAGTATTTGAAATAATTTTTTGACTAAAACAAAATTGGTGTGTTGGGCACTGAAGAAATGTAGGCCATTTGATTGGTACCAGCCTGGAGAAAAGGAGAGAGCAAGAAAGAGCTTGTGAGTGCATAAAAGACAGATTATGGTAGGTCCAGTCTTCAGAATATCCAATTCTTCTGGCTGCAAATTGGGACACATAGTCTGGCAAATATATTTGTAATAGCGGAGGCAACTAGGCAGATGGTTTTATGTTTGCCCCAGAATTTAGAAGGTGATAGGAACTCCATCTCCGTGAATAAAACAAGGAAAGCAGAGAGAATCATATGTAGATCTCAAAGGAAATAAATTTTTAGTTGCAGTCTGCCTCTGAAATCCCATTGGCCCTAGAGGATTTCAGAGGTCAGAGCTTCACTTTGTTGAATAATTTTTTAGGGGTGTCATATCATGGTGTAATGTCTGCCTACTTTTCAAGTAAATGATTAGAAAATGATTTGGAACACTTTCTGGCCAATTTTATGGATGAAGCCTCCAGATTGCTAATGTTTGAAGGATCCTGGGAAAGAAGTAATTAATAACATTTACTGTAGGTTGCTGTGTTGAATCTTGCTTCTGGGCACATTCTGCACTTGAAAATGAAATTGGAATTTTAAAAACACTATCAACATCTCTACTTTTTCATAACTTCTGTGTAACCCCTGGGTTTCTGTCTTTAGTAATCTTGGAAATGAAAAATAGACTTTTTGGTTACTTATGGCACCAAGTTGTTGCTCATGTTCACACAGACAGAATGATAATTGCTTTTACAGAACAGAAATATAAGCCACCAGGATTTTGCAAGAAAATGACCAAATTATTATTAATGTAATTTATCTCAAAATCACTCATAATGGACTGAAACAATCTATTTTGAATTTGAAATCTGGGAAGCAATTATTTGTAATGGATTGAATTTCAGTCTCTTCTGACAAACTATTTTTATTGACTTTGGTTCTTTCAAAAATTGGGAGTAAGTCATTTCTAGGTATATATGCAGGGTAGGGCAAAAATTGCTTTATAGTTGTGAGTATGCAAAACACAGTGTTAATTCCTGTATTATTTTTATTAATTATTGTATTATTTTTCATATGAACAACTGTGAACCTATTTTTGACCCACTCTATATTTCATGGTTAAAAAAATAAGCACTATCCTCTCATTATGCCTAATGAGAGGGCATTTCATTAACAACATGAATTCCTAGAGGTGGAAGAGACCCACTAATCATGTTATCAATCTATTTTATTTTACTTTATTAATTTTATTTTTAGGATTAAAATTTTATTTTATTTTTCAGGATTAAAACGTTTTTAAATTTAAATAATTTTTTAGTTTTTTATTACAGTTGACATACAATATTATATTAGTTTCAAATGTACACCCCAGTAACTCAACATTATATAACTTACTAAGTAATTATCCAGATAAATCTCACACCCATCTGACACCATACATAATTATTAGAATATTATTGACTATATTCTCTATAATGTAATTTACTTCCCCCTGACCACTCTGTAACCACCAATTTGTACTTCTTAATTCCTTCATTTTTTTCATCCATCCCCCTAACCTCTCTCCCATTTGGAAAGTGTCAAAATGTTCTCTGTATTTACGAGTCTGCTTCTGTTCTACTTGTTTATTATTTTTAGACTCGATTGTTCATAGATATGTATTTATTGCCATTTTATTGTTCATGTTTTTCTTCTCTTTTTCAAGAAGATCCTTTAGTGTTTCAAGCAATAGTGGTTTGGTGGTGATGAAGTCCTTTAGCTTTTTTCTTGTCTGTGAAGCTCTTTTATGTCCTCCCATTCTAAATCATAGCTTTGTTGGCCAGAGTAATATTCGTTTTAGGTCTTTGCTTTTCTTCACTTTGAATTTCTTGCCAACTGTTTCTGGCCTGAAGAGTTTCTGTTGAGAAATTAACTGACAGTCATATGGGAGTGCCCTTGTAGGTAACTAACTACTTTTCTCTTGCTCCTTTTAAGATTCTCTCTTTGTCTTTAACCTTTGGCATTTTAATTATGATGCATCTTGGTGTGGATCTCTTTGAGTTTATCTTGTTTGGGACTCTCTTTGCTTCCTGGGCTCATATGTCTATTTCTTTCACCAAATTAAGGAAACTTTTTCTGTCATTTTTTTTTTTCAAACAGATTTTCAGTTTTTTTCTCTCTTCTCTTTATGCTCCCCCCACCCCCCATTATGTGAATGTTGATGTGCTTAAAGGTCTCCCAGAGGTTCCTAACACTATCCTCATTGTTTTGGATTCTTTTTCACTTTGCTTTTCTGATTGGGTGTTTTGCCTTTTTTTATTCCAAATCACTGATTTGATTCTCAGCTTCATATACTCTACTGTTGGTTCCTTTAAAATTATTCTTCATTTCAGTTAGTGTATTCTTCATTTCTGACTGGTTCTTTTTTATAGTTTACATGTCCTTTTTTATGCTGTTAAGGTTCTCACTAAGTTTATTGAGTATCCTTATAACCTATGTTTGAACTCCGCATCTAGTAGATTGCTTGTCTCAATTTTGTTTAGTTTTTTTTTTTTCTCTTTCTATTGTTCTTCTTTCATTTGGAACATGTCTCTTTGTGTCCTCATTTTTGCAGCCTCCCTGTGTTTGTTTCTATGTATTAGGTAGAACCATTACATTTCCTGGGCTTGGCAGAGTGGCCTAATGTAGTAGATGCTCTATAGGGTCCATTGGCATAGCGTCCCTGATTACCCAAGCTAGTCACTTCGGGTGCATTCCCTCTCCCTACCTCCCATCTCGTGTGGACTGTGTACACCCTCATGTTATAGTTGGGTCTTGATTGCTGTTGGCACATCAATGGGAGGAATTTATCCCCAGGTTAATCAGCTTCAAAGATTGCCTTCAAGCACTAAACCATGGAGGATCAGCTGTGCAGGGGCTCACCCAACAGAACAGGACTTACTTTAGCAGAGCTGTGGTGCCCACTGAGTCTGCCTCTTGAATTTGTTACATGTGGAAGTGGTTGGGTGGGGCTTTGATGTGGTTTGAAGCTGTCCACTGGGTGCGCTGGCTCTGAGACCTCTTGAGAGATGCAGACCAAGGTCACCTGCCACCTGTACTCTGCTCAGTGACACATGGCATGAGCTACAAACTGATCTGAAGGTGTCTTCCACTTGTGTTGGGCTTGGAGGTGCCCAAGTGAGGTCAAGTTGTGAAACAATGCTGATTGCTGCTAGTGCCAGGCCTAGGGACACTTAGTAAGAAGTATGGGGCTCACTGAGGCCAGATGCTGTTTGTCTGAGAGACTTTATGAAGGTCTGAAACCTGAACCAAGACTGGCTGTTCATATGGAAAATACACTGGAAACAGCTTGGGTGGGTTTGCAAGTTTGGTAGGGTGGGGTCTCAGGGAATCACCAGAGCAGAGTCAACAGTGTGAGCCAGGTTGATGGAGACTCAGATATAGCACCTACCTACCCACTTTGTTGAGGGAGGGTCTTAGAAAAGAAACGATGGCCCCTGCCAGGACATCTGTCTGGCAGAAAGTTGCCCCTCCACTCTCACCCTCATGCCAGATAATTTAGTTCCTCCCCACATGGCCCTAGTGTCTTTGGAGCTGCTTCTCCAGTGTGGAGGTCAGAGTGATTGAGTCCTAGTAAGTCTGTGTGCAGGCCCTTTAAGAGGAACTGCCTGGGACTCCAGAAGCCCTTCATCTCACTCAGCGACAATTGCCACCTATTTTTATAACCTAAAGTTATGGGCATATCTCTTACTGGCATTGGAATTCTGGGATGGAGACCCTGGTGTGGGGCTGGGACTCTTTGCTCCTCAGGGGATACCTCCACAGCTGAGATATCCTTCCCTATCCTTATCTGCCACACATGGGTGTGGGACCAACCCTGTTTCATATATCTGCCCCTCCTACAAGTTTCAGTGTGGCTTCTTTATATCCTTAGTTGTAGGACTTCCATCTAGCTAGATTTTAGGTGGTTCTGAATGCTGGTTGTTCTGTAGTTTAACTGTAATTTTGAGGATGTGAGTACTGCATTTCATTAACTCCTTTATTTTACAGATGAAGCACCATATTAAATATTTAGAGAGACTGTGCTGGCCTCAGGTCTCATAGCTAGTTAAAGAGTATTCAAGATTAGCACCTGAGTTTCCTCGTTGTCTGGTACTCTTTCCACTTTTCTGTACTGCACTTAATAGCACTTTGACCAATCCTTTTCCTTGCCTTGAAGACTGTGGTTTTCAGTACAGTCAAGAGCTACTGTAGCCCTGCTCCACTTATGTGATCTTCCAATGACTTTACAAGCATCACTCTGTTTATGCTTCCTTGTCTAGAAAAATGTCATTGCTTATATATGTAAATTTCAATTAAATTAGTCGTATATTGAACTAGAACTAGAAAATTGATTATTGTTGGTAGCACTTTAGGTATTATCTTGGTAAACTTCTCAATGTAGTCTCAGGACATGTAGAGTAATTCTTCTCTTTCCCTGTGGGGCCAGTCTTGCCCAAGGCAGGCATATCAGGAATTTTTCCCCTCTGGTAAAATGATCAATGAACCCAAGCAGTTGAGCATTCCTGTTGGAGGAAAGACCCAGAAATGCACCAAATGAAAACACAGGCATTTGTCTTCATGCTTTCTTAATGCCTTCAAGAAACACTGAGCAGAGATCTTGAGGTGGGGGCATCTTGTAGACAGAATCCTTTAGAAGCTAAGTTAGGTTTCTTGCTAGAAGATGACCTGGATTTTTAAAAACAATTCTCACCTGAGGATATGTTTATTGATTTTAGAGAGAGAGGTGGGGAGTGGGGCAGAGAGAGAGAAACATCTATGTGAGAGAGAACCATTGAACCCACAACCTAGGTATGTTCCCTGACTGAGGGTTAAACCTGAAACTTTTTGGTGTACAGGATGATGCTCCAACCAACTGAGCTACCAGCGAGGGCTGACCTGGATTTTTTTTTCTTCTGTGATGATATGGAGTTAGGTACAGTAGTCCCTCTCTGTATCACGGTTCACTTATCGCGGCCTCACTCTCTCGCGGGATTTTAAAAAATATTATATTTAATTATTTACTGTGGATTTTTTGCTATATCGTGGGATTTTGTGGTACTGTATATGTATGTTGTTAAAGTTATGTAGGTTTAAGAGTATAGAATATGTTTAAGAACATAAGTAGTGTTTATAAAAGTGTGGAAAAGGTTAATAAGGGAGTGGGAAAGGTTAATAAAGGAGTGGGAATGGTTTATAAGTATGTGAGAAGGGTTTATAAAACCTTAAAATATATATGAATACTAAAATAAATGTAAGGTTCTTACTTCGTGGATTTTCACTTACTGCAGGGGTGGGGGTGGGGTGCGTGGATCTAGAATGTAATGCCCGTGATAAATGAGTAAATACTGTACTTGCTTTGTGGATTTGTAGTAGTAATTAGTCAATGAATGCTCCCATTCACTCCTCTTTCCTTTGGGATTTCTTCTAGGGAATCTATACACACAAGAGACAAGGACCAACAACATGGGAAATACATTACCAGCATTAGTAGTAGTAATATAGCTTGGCAAAGACACAATAACCAGCCACTGTTCCCCACCTGACCCCTGGGCAGGGCTTCTCTGCTAGAACTGAGTTAGGCAGGCCACATGCCATAAACCTGATTTGAAATGTCATCTTCTGGTTCTTCCCTTTGAATATCTGCTTATTTTCAACCCACCCCCACCACATCCAATCTAAAGAAGGGATCTTTGAATTGTGAATGAAGGATAAGCTAAACCAAAGCACATCAGCTCACACCAGGATAAAAGGAGCTAGGCATTAACAAGGGACAGATTTGTTGCCAGTGTGTGGCCCCAAATGGGTCTGGTTCAAGGTTAGGTCAGCAGCCCAAGTCAGGCTACTCAGTGGAAGAGGAGAGGAAATGGATGGGCATTTTCCCAGGTGGCAAACTAATGAGCGCTAGGGAGTTCAAAAAATAGTAAACTGAGCCTACTGCTCATGGTGCTGGAAGTAAAAAAAAAAAAAAAAAAAAAAAAAAAGGTGTTCCTGTTCATGGCACAGTAATACACCATCTGGAAAAATGTGGTGTAATGAACATTGGGCCCTGACCAATTAGACAATGCCTTCTCTTGAGGAGAGAGATAGGAAGTGGAGAGAAGGTCACAGTACAAATACAAAACCTTTTTTTCTGTACTATGGGCCAAGGCCAAAATGTAGGGAAATAAATTGAGAATTTTCCTTCTTAACATTCATAGAATAAATGCTTTTGGGCTCACAGATTAATTAAGAAGAAAACTTGAGTAAGTTAATGTGAAGCTGAAAGTAGAAAAATAAATCAATGCCATTTTATTATTTTCTAATACAACATGAACTATTAGGCTAATAGCCATCAATTTGCTTTGTAAATCTCCACATTTCTAAATTATACTGTCAAGAAGAGATATGTGACCTTAAGCAGTTTGTAATACTTTACCTCCCTAGAACTCATTTTCCTCAGCTATAAAATGAAAGTTTTGAATTGGATGCTATCCTTTCTGATGCTAAGATTTTATGACCCCAAGATTTGGAATTATTAACAGTTGGAAAAACCATGGTGAGTTAGGAGGACTCACTGCATTTTGCACTCTGGTTCTCTGGAGAAGTACACACGCTGACTGCTTTTGTGTGAAAGGGTCATAGGGAGATTTAGGAGACTCGTTGGGAGAAGAGTGGGATAAGGTGGCACTGGGAAGAGATAAAAGGCATTTTCACTTAAGTTCAAGCAGATTTAGAACATTTCAGCAATTTTCCAGAGATCAATTATTAGGCATTTGATAGAATTAGATTTCAAGCCAACTGATGACATCAAAAAGCCCAAGTTGGGCACAAAAGAGGGCTTTCACATTTATCCCCTTTCCAAAAAGAGATACTAAAAGACACTAGAAATATTGAGATTTGGCAACATTCTGTGTTAATATATAAGAAAAGCAGACTATATATTATAATGTACATAAAAATACTACTATATTTTTTCTTTCAATTAACCCTTTCTCTACAACCTTTTAACAAGAGTATTTTCAAGTAAGGAAAGGAGAAAAAATATTACCTTTTAATGGGGTGTGTTTTCCAGATGTATGGAAGTAGATGTAATCTAATTTTCAGTTTCCAAAAAGGGTAAGCAAGGCTCTTGCAACTTTGTGACTGGGTACAATCTATAGTACCATATAAAACAGTTTTAAGATCTGGCTTTTAAAACCTTCAAGACTTAAAAATAGGATTAGGAAGTTTCTTATTGGAAGAGTTGAACTTATAACGACAATTTACTAGGAAGCTGTTTTTATGAACATAGCAAAGATAAGCTTGGTGAAGTTTACATTAATGAAGTCTGAATTTATGAGCTTCCTTTCTAGTCAATATTACCTGTTATTTTCCATTTCATTTCATGCCAGGTTATGAATTAAGTTTAAACTCTTCTAACCAAACTTGGGTTCTAGCACTGAAATTTTCACATGAGAAATACAAATTCTGGTAGGGAGCTTTAGTGTTCTATATATAATTTCTAATTTGTGTTGTGATGTTTCAGCATAGGATAACAACATGAAGTAGAAATTGTCCCTTAATAGACAGATGAAGGTAATTACAGTGATTATAATAGATACTGCAATACATCAACTATTTTATTTCACATTACTGAAACTACTAAAACTGAAGCATTAAATTCTAAGTGTGCAATTTTTTAAAAAGTACACAGCACAAATACCTTTGAATTTGCAATTTTATAGAAACTATCTCCATCTTTATTGACCTAAATTCATGACACTTGTTCATAAAATCAATATCATCTAAAACTTAGAGCCCAACAACATACTCTCCTTTGCACTTTTTTTCTGTTCTCTCCTTTGCTCTCTCCCCATCCCTCTACCTTTTCTTCTCTTTTTTTCCCTTCTCTCTCTCCCTTCATCCCTTTCTTCATTGCCAAGACCTTTAAGAACTTGTTTCTCTCTCCCTGGGTATCTACCCCATAGAAGTTGTGTGCCCAAATCCTTTGCCTTGACAAAGGTAGAGGCACTAAGAAATGGCCACATAATTAAAGGCCAGAGAACAAGAAGGAAGAAAATCTAATTTCAAAACATCTTGGTCCATAAATCTTCTAATGCTGCTCCACTTCATGGGGATGAAAGGCATTGGATAATACCATGGATAAAAGAGACAACATATCAGAGCTGGGGTCATCCTGTCTACCTTGACAGATACTTTTAACATGCAGGATTTCCTTCTTGCTGTGTCTATCTGGAAAGATTTCATTTTCAAAGTTGACTGGACATTGGTTTAATCTGGAGAGCTTGTCCTGCTCAGCCTTTGCTCTCTCTTCCTAGTTCCTTCCCAGAATTGATGCTATTTTTCAGCAACCCTTGCAAATGCTTTTTCTATAAATGTTCTCAGCAAAATCAGAATCCTAATTATCCCTTCTGAAGCAGATGGCCTAGTGCCACCCGTTCCCCCTCTCCTCTTCTCTTCCAAAATAAATTTTCCTCTTGACCAAACTCCCTTGATTTTGCATTGGCATTTTATAGCATTGTACAAATTATGCAGCACTTAAATCACACCTAATTACCATCCCTGTTAGCAGGGCTTGCTACCCAGAATGGAAATGGGAGAGCCCAAAGAAACCAGAAAAGAATCAGCCATTTGAAAGGAGAATCAAGTAACATACGGTTTGCTGTCTTCTGTTAAAAAGACTGGGAATTAAAGACTATCAGTTCTTAAACCCCCCACCCCCCAGATGAGTGAATAATTAATAAAGCATTATTCTGACTGGGTTGTTGAAGTAATACTGTGTGATTATACATGAAGTTCTGGCAGAAAGAGCTCTCCAGTTCTTTGAAAAGATTCTTGGAAAAGGAGAATGAATATGTCTATGGAAGAAGCTTTGGGCAAGAAAGTCCACAGCAAAGGTCTTGCTGAGCCATCTCTTTTCGCAGACAAAGCTGCTGGTTTAATTCCAGAGAATATCTGATGACCTGGGTTTTTCTCATCCCTTTATTTAAAAAATTGCCAGACTTCCGGCTAAGATGGAGGCCTAAACAGACATTCTGAGTCTCCCTCCACAACTAAGAAGGAATACAACTACCTCAAAACTACAAACAACAAGAAGTTCCAGAAAACTGAGCTGCATAGAAGTCCAACAAACAAAGATTTAAAGAAGAAATACTCATCCAGACAGGTAGGAGGGGTGGAGCCAGGGCGGAGATGACATCGTGTAGTGGCAGCAGCAGCAGCAGTGACAGTGGCAGGTGAGCTGAAAGTGCAATCATATGTTATAAAAAGTGGGGAGGGACACCTGGGGAGCATTCCCTGCTCCTGACCGGACCGTGAAGCTCACAGTCCCAGCGCCAGGGAAAACTAAGCCTCATTGCTTCTGACTGTGCAAACCAGTGGGGGTTGGAGTGGAGGCAGACTCTCAGCAGAGTCTGCTTGTTTAAAGGGCCCCATGGTCCTAGAACATCCACAGACCCACCCAATCTGGGAACAATGGCCAGGGCAGCAACTAGAGAGGTGCTAGTCCCATAGGAAAGTGGGAGAAGTGCCTGAAAAGGGGGCAAGTACTGAGCAAACGGCATTGTCCCTCTCAGACCCCTCCCCCACACACAGCACCACAACGTGGTGAAACAGGTTGCCCTGTACTGACGAATCCCTAAGGCTCCATTGCTTACAGCGTAACAGGAGCAACAGCTCTACCTAAGACACAGAGGCAAACAAACACAGGAGCCTGTCAAGATGAGGAGACAGAGAAGTATGCCCCAAAGAGGGAATGGATCAAGGTTCCAGCGGGAGAACTACGTGACAAGAAGATAGCCAACCTAACCGATGAGGAGATAGGCAACCTAACAGATGCAGAATTCCAAACACTGGTGATAAAAATGCTCACAGGCTTGACAGATGTGCTTGAGTATGGCAAATGCGTAGGAGAAGAAGTAAAGGCTATGCTAAATTAACCAAAGGAAGATCCACACAAAACCAATGGTGAAGGGAAGGAAACCAGGGTTCAAATCAATGATTTGGAACATAGGAAGAAAAAGACACTCAACCAGTACAGAATGAGGAAACAAGAATTGAAAAAAATGAGGAGAGGCTTAGTAACCTCCGGGACAACTTTAAATGTGCCAATATCCAAATCATAGGGGTGTCAGAAGTAGAAGAGGAAGAGCAAGAAATTGAAAGCTTATGTGAAAAAAATAATAAAAAAAACCTTCCCAAATTTGGTGAAGGAAATAGACATACAAGCCGAGGAAGCACAGACAGTCCCAAACAAGCTGGACCTAAAGAGGACCACACCAAGACTCATCATCATTAAAATCCCAAAGGTGAAAGATAAAACAGAGAATCTTAAAAGCAGCAAGAGAAAAGCAGAGAGTTACCTACAAAGGGGTGCCTATAAGACTGTCAGCTGATTTCTCAAAAAAAAAAAAAAAAACGTTGCAGGCAAGAAGGGACTGGCAAGCGGTATTCAATGTGATGAAAAGCAAGGACCTACAACCAAGATGACTCTATCCAGCAAAGCTATCATTTAGAATGGAAGGGCAGATAAAGTGCTTCCCAGACAAGGTAAAGCTAAAGAAGTTCATTATCACCAAGCCATTATTATATGAAATGCTAAAGGGACTTATTTAAGAAAAAGAAGATCAAAACTATGAACATTAAAATGACAACAAACTCACAACTATCAACAACTGAATCTAAAATATAAAAACACAGTTCAACTAAGTAAACCAGAATAGGAACAGAATCATAGGTATTGGGATCATTTGGAGGGTCATCAGCTGGGAGGGAGAAAAGGGAGAAATGGGGAAATGGTGCAGGGATTAAGAATCATAATTGATTGGTACAAAATAGACAGGGGGAAGCTAAAGAACTTATATGCACAACCCATGGGCGTGAACTAAGGTGTGTGGGATTGCTGGAAGAAAGGTGGGTACTGGGCATAAGGGAGCAAATGGGGAAAAAATTGGGACTACTTTAACAACATAATCAATAAAATATACTTAAAAAAAAAAACCTGGAGCATTTGGGAGAACTGCATGGAGCTCAGTAGAAATGAACTGCTAAAAAATAAGTCTAGGAGTGAAATGATGAGTCTGAAAAGGAAAACAGGACTAAGTCATAGAGAACGTTGTATGACATTATTAACCAACATATGTTTTTTTGAGCATATCCTATGTGCAAAGCATTGGGCTTGGCCATAGGGACACAAAAAGTTAAAAGAACAAATCATTGCATTTAAAGAACTTAAAATCTTGTGAGATGAAGCGTATACATACATGGGTTTGTGCATGTATACATGGGTACAAAAATGACATCAACAACACAGGGATAGCAAAGGTCCTAAAGTAGTCAATTCACCAAGGGCTACACAAAACATTGAAAAAATATTTGAGACTGAAGATGTTAATAACGTGGTCTAAATCCAGTCCTCAGAATGGTTAGGTGTTTTGTTGGCAAAGGCAAAAATAATGGTACATTAAATAAATTACCAGATGCTTTTGATTTCTAACTTCCCTTTGCTTTATTTCAAACCTCTCCAAAACCCACCAGCTGTCCTGAATGGTGTTCTCTAAGATGAAACTGTCTAGTAAAAAATTTTGTAGTGATGGAATTATTTCAGGAAGCCTTTCAACAGCTAGTTTGGAGGCAAAGTCTGCAACGGAAATGAAGATGGGGACTGGTATTAAATGAGAAAGGTAGAGGAGCTTGTCTCCATGTACATGTGCAGTAAGACCTGTCTCTAAGTGAAGGAATTCCAAATAGGTGGTTTTTGTGGGTTCTAGTCTCGTCTCTCAATACTCCCTTCACTGTTCTAAATGATATTGTTTTATTACCTCAGCATTTTAATGCCCCTATCTCTTTTGCTTATTCTATTTACTCTGCTTTGGAGGTCTTCATCTTCATTTTGCTACCTGTCTACTCATCCTTCAAATCCCTCCTCAATGAGCCTTCTCCTTCCACCTGTCACAACTATGGCCTCCTCTGTGGTCTCAAGAAGTGTGGTTACAACTCTTTGAGAATTTACCAGACCTACTCTCAGCCCCCTTGAAGGGCTTGCTTATTCATTATACATTTTCTTCATTTTTTACCTCTGAGCAGAGATGTGTACATAGTAGTTTCTAAAAAATTTTGGTTGATTCCGTGAGGGCACTCTCTTATGCGATGGTGCCGTTTCTGTAAAGCTGGACACCCAGCACCCTCAATTGACAAACTCCCAGCATGTTAGAGCAAAATATTGCTTGTCTTTATATATTCCTTCTTGTCATGAATTTCTGACAGATCTAGGGTCTGCTTTGACAAGCAAGCTGGTTAACAATAGGCAAAACTAAATAGGCTTGAAGAAAAAGAGTCACTTGGACACTTATCTTCCAAGGATTAGTTTAAGCCTTTCTTTGTAATCTTCAGTGAGAACAAGAAAAACAAAGGGAAAAATTCACTGCCTTCCAATTTAACCTGTATAAAGGGACCTAGAAGTAGGATGCAAACTCGATTAATAAATACAAGTAGATGCGTTAAGTACTCAGGGGACTTAAGTTAAAAGGTAAAACTGGCTGAAGCTTCTGTAAGGAGAATGGGTATTTGTTCCCAAATTTGTGGCTGACAGGTTGCGGTCAGACTCACTATGGGTTGAAAAGTATCCTCAGTTAGTGTCCCTTGGGGGCACCTTCAATGATGCTTTGGGTAGATCCAACAGATCCCCACCTAGGTCCGGCCAGTAATTAGCTAGGGTGCCTACTGGTTCAATTAATAGTAAAAATCGCTAATATTTACTGAGAATTTTCTTTGTCCCAGGTGCTATTCTAAGCCCTTTACCTGTCTGAAGCCATTTAATTGTCATGGCAACTCTATGTCATAGGACTATTATAATCATCCCCATTTTGCATCTGAGGAACTGTGGCCTAGAGGGGATAAGTAACTTACATAAGGTCTCAGAGTTTGGTCTGGATATGCAGTAGTGGGATCCTGGCTTTCTGTTTAGAGTTTGCACTTGTAAGAACAGTGCAGGTATGACACTCCAACAGGGCCAGAGAGGTTCAGAGGAAATATGCACAGTCCCAGCTTGTTCCTGTGGATGGTGTTGTGGGCTGTATTGTGCCCCCTCAAATCCATAGGTTGAAGTCCTAAACCCCACTTCCTCAGAATGAGACTGCATTTGGACATAGGGCCTTTGAAGAGGTGATTAAATGAAAATGAGATTACTAGGGTGGGTCCTAATCCAATATGACAGTGTTCTTACAAGAAGAAGAAATTTGGACACAGACATGGACAGAGGGGAAACCATGTGAGGGAAAGGACAGCCATCTATAAGACGAGAGAGGCCTCCGAGGCAACCAACCCTGCCAGAATCTTGGTCTGGGATTTTCAGCCTCCTGTACTGTGCAAAAATAAAAGTTTGTTTTTCAAACCACACAATCTGTGATACTATTTATGGCAGCCCTAACAAACTAATACAGATGGTCAGAGGTGGTTAGTGCTGTGCCCACCTTTGTTTTCCTAGACAGTACTGCTAAGGGTCTGGGTATCTCTGTGCACCGGGTCTGGGGAGACGGTCAGGGATTCCTGTGGGAAAATGCTGGCTGGCTGGCAGTGAGCAGAGCCCTCTGTCCTTCCAGGTTGCAGGCACTGACCTCTGCCTGCTATTGGATTTGTACATCCTTGTTAAATCATCCTCAAGCACAGCATATTAAACTGCAGTGAGCCTCTGAGGGAGCTGTTTTTTTGAAGGCTTTGGGCCTTTCTTTCATAATATATGGTTCCCTGGAAACTGAAACAAAAGGCTTGGACCAGTACCTACTGGAGGCTGGGAAATTCCCTTGGGTGAAATTCATGCTAAATCACTTCTGTCCCTAACTCCCCAGTGCAGAACAACCCAAAGAAAAAAGCTTGGGATCATCTTGTTAGAGGCTGTATCCTAAACACTGATGATTTCCCCCTAAGCTCATTAAAATATAGGAAAGATTAGAAAATCCAATTAAAACAAGATCCCAAACGGTGTTCTCTTAATGTGTCTGAGCTTGATATCAGGCAGGTCTAAAGAGATGGGATCCAAATTTTATTCTGTTTGCATTCTTATGCAAACATTGCCATTTTATTTCACAGACCAATATATCTTTCTAATAGGCTACCAGCACTGAAAACTGTGCTGTTACAGTGGAGGTGATTTCTAGTCTTTCATCTCTTCACTTTTACCAATGAGGAGAAAATGCCCATGTTTGTGTGTGTGCAAGTACACAAATGCATAGAGTAAATTGAGTTCCACTTACATATCTTTTTAAACAACACCAAGTTTTAAACCCACCCCTTACTCATGATTCTGGACCAGAACTGTTTGTATGGCTTTGTCACTTGAAAGCTAGTTTTAGCTGACTTTTCTCTCAGATCGTCGGCAGCCATCCGTCTCAAGAGACGATGGTGTAGCTTCTTAAGAGTCTATCTGCACCTCCGAGAATGGCTGTGCAGTCCGACTCGGGAGTGACAGTGTCTCCTCCCGTGTTGAATCGACATCTTGCAATGACGCTGGAGTGTCCTCTCCAGTGAAGCTGAAGCTACAGAGCCTGGGCAGGGTGATATGGAGGGTCTGCTGTTGCCCATGCAGCAGACCCCCCCTCTCTTCGCAGCTGAAGGGTCCAAGGGAAAGACGGAGTCAATACAGCTTGGCTTCAGGTGCGCCGCAGGAGTTGCCGGTATTGACTACAACGTCAAACCGCCTTAGGGACTCCGGCTCCGGATTTTCTGTCGGGGTTTACTCCCTTAGCCTTTCCCCTGAAGAGGTATGCCGCAAGGCAGCGGAGGTTTTTTGGAATCAGAGTTTTCCTTCTCTGATGTGCCCTGACTGGAAGATCAAACCAGCGACACTTAGCTCGCAGGCCGATGCTCAATCCACTGAGCCAAACCAGCCAGGGTTTTCTCTCAGATAATTAAATAATAAATACTCAAAACCTCTGATATGCTGTGCTGAAGAAGATATAAAAAAAAAGAGAGAGAGGGAGGGTTGGTCACTGTCCTCATCCTGAATTGGCTGACAGGACTCACTGACTTGAAATAAGAGCTGCTGGGTGCTAACACATGGGATCTCAACTGCAGGTGAAATGATAGTGCAGCCAAGGGAGCAGCAGAGTTGACTAGCAGAGGACATCTCTCGGTCTTATCCACACTCCAGTTCTGCGAACCACAGCCTCCATCCAAGGGATCACAAGGCTGTTCCGCAGGTGTACCCCAGAACCCACACGCCAGCCCTAGCTGTGACAACAAGAGTAGGTGCTTGAGCCTAATTGAGCCAACTGGCTTTTCTCCAGCTAGTCTGTGGGAGTGGCCCTGAGGCTGTGAACTTGGGGCCATCTTCTACCGTGGGGCAGAGGAACAGAGAGAACCAGCCTATGGAGACACAGGAATGAAGCATGTGTTGGAGCAGAAGCTGCCTGTGGCCCTTCTTAGTCCTGTAATTGTGAGAGACACCTTTTATCTTTTTGGTAAACCCATTTTTACATACACTTCTCCCTTTGGTTTCTGTAATGAGGAAATAGAGTTCTAACCAAGGCACGCAATTCTTCAGACAAGAAGGTACCTTAGGACTGGAGTGGGTGGACGGGGTGGTCCACAGGGAACAACACCAAATGAAAACTCAATGTTTGAGGGCAAGAGAAAAATTGTCTACATTCCCCTGATGTGAAGGGATGCAGAATGTAGAGAGTTTTCTTACTGGATTTATGAGGAAGGACTCATCTTTTCTGCAACTGGATGATGGAAAATATTAATTGTTATTCTTGGCTTACTATAATCCCTGACTTTTCAGTGAACTTTAGGTAGAAATATTACTTTTATGAGAGCCTGAGATACATTCTTTAGTTTGTTCTGTAGAACCACATACAAAATTTGGCATTTTCCCTTATTGCAAGTGGAAAAACGGAAAATTGGAAATATACTGTACTTGGCAAATATAAAAAGTTTAACAAATGTTTAGTCTTCTGGAGAAGACATAAAGATGAAATAGTCAAGAGCATGGTTTTGGAAACCAAGTATCTGAATTAAAATTCTGTCTTCAGCATTATCTAGTTGTGTGACTCTGGGTAAGTTAAACCCTCAATTGTCTGTAAGATGGATGGGATAAGAATAGTGACCTCAAGGATTGCTATGAAAGTTAAACAAATGAATTCATGTAAAGTACTTAGAGGAGAACTTGGATCATAGCAAATAATAAACATTAGCTATTGTTAGTTTGTGTCATCTTGGCTCATTTCATATACTTAAAAAGATGTTTAATTTAATTTGAATTTATTTGATTACTAGTAAGTTTAAATAGTTTTAAAAATCATGTATATTAGTCACTTTTATTTATTTTGCAAAATGTGTATTCATGTTCATAGACAATTTTCCTACTGGTGTGTTTGTTTTATTTTGTGTGTTTTTAAAGGCATATATCCTCTTATTTTATGGTAGTCTAAAAAGCTCATGAAGTTACTTTAAGAACACAGGAGTTTGTGGCACAGGTTTTGGTAAAGAGCAAAATGGCCACTGGGAAAAATTAATTATTAGCTAGATAACCAGGGAGATTTCACCCCAGCTACCAAATTTTTAATTTTGCTAATACTTGCAGTCATTAATTATGTATACTTGTTTTATTTATACTTTGTCATGTTTTAGGGTTCCAAAAATGATTCTAATGGTTGTTATTTAACAAAAACATTTTTAACCTCACCTTAAATCTATTGATTCATTTTATTCAATGGCAATTTTCAATGTTAAAAGGAACATAAAAACAAACATGCATCTATATGGTCAACTAATATTTGACAAAGCAGGAAGGAACATCAAATGGAGTGAAAAGAGCCCCTTCAAGAAATGGTGTTGGGAGAACTGGACAGGGGAAAAAAAATGCACACAATGCCACAATTTTCATGAAGGTCTATTCCATTATTGGTGGGTAGTACATTTAACAGTTAAATATGTTTAATAATGTATAGGTGCCTGCATGACTGCAGCACTAGTAACTATATAGATAACCAATTCAACTAGAAACCAACTAGCAAGTAACTGTCTAAATATTTAAAACAGAGATCTTATTTAGCTCATTTTTAGTTTTGATCATCTTCTTGGAGGGAAAAAAAACCGCGGTCCTAGTGGAAATATATTAAGGCCAAATCTTCTGGTATCCATTCACAGAGGTTTCTTTCAGCTGGATTAAGCCTCCAATTCCAAGGCAAGCCCAAGTTTGTGTTCTGCAGCATTAATGCTCTTCCCATCTACCAGAGCAGACAGTGTAAACTTCACACCAGGCCTCAGAATCTGAATGCAGCCCACTCCAATTAAACTGGAGTTGTTGACTTTTGCAGAAATGGATGCAGTGGGATCCAACTGATATTTAACTGCAATACCAAAGTGAGTGCAGTTGGTACCTGATGTCCAATCAAGGTTTACTGAAGTGTCAAGATCTTCACATACTTTCTGATAAATTGAGTCTCCAAATTCTGTCCCATCACTGACATTAGTGTGTAGTTGCAAGTCCCCAGTTCTGTAGCCCACGGCAAAGTTATTCTTTGTCAGCTTTGATTTGGTATGGTCAAAAGTCATCTGGTATCCAGCAAGCCAGCCCTCATAACCAAAGACAGATAAGCCATTTATTGCAGCTCCAGCAAAGTAAAAGTCAATATTGCAACCGAGGTTTATACATTCCCTCTTGTAAGTCTTGATTTTACCACTTTTCTTTCCTTTGTTTGGTGAAAAGGTGGTATCAAAAGTCAGTTTCAAATCTTGACAAATCTGGTCTTCAATTGCAATTTCTGTTCCCAGAGTGCTACCAGTGTTCCATTTCTCTGTGACCATTTTTATTTAGTCTCCAAGGTCCCAGTAACTTTACCAGTGTCTCTGTATTAGATGAACAAGGTGTTGAGGATTCCACACCACTGCATGACTTTGTTTTCATGCCCAGTTTCACCAACCCCAAACCAAATCCTTTGTTGAAAATATCTCTGGCAACTTTGCCAAGGTCAGCATGATAGAGGGATACACATGGGAAGTACAGAGCTGTCGGTAGGTCACCATGGCGAAGACACGGATAGAGGTGATTTGCTCTAGAAGGGCCACAGGGACCAACAGCACCCCTGCCCCCTGGATGGGCTGCCTTGGTCCTCATTTTAGATTTGTGAGAACTCTTTGTAGAAGACGTAGATAAGAACTATATGAGTCATATATGCTATAAATATTTATTTATTTATTTTTATTCTTACATAGGGACACTTTTTTTTTTTTTTCATTGATTTTAGAGAAAGAGGAAGGGAGAGAGGAAGGGTGAGAGAGAAACATCTATTCAAGAAAAATATTGTTTAGTTGCCTTCTGTACATGCCCAGACCGGGGACTGGACCTGCAACCTAGGTATGTGCCCTGACTAGGAATAGAACACAACCCTTCAGCTAAAAGACAATGCTCCAACCAACTGAGCCAACACTGGCCATAGCAAGTCTTGATTTATCTCTTGTCTTTTTTTTAAAGGTTTATTTTATTCTCATTTAAGAAAGAGGAGAAGCAGGGGAGAGAGAGAGAAACACCAATGTGAAAAACACCAATTGACTGCCTTCTCTAAGCGCCACAACCGGGTATGAGCCTGCAACCTGGCCATGTGTCCTGACTGGGAATCGAACCAGCAACCTTTTGGTTACAGTACAACACTCCAACCAACTGTGTCACATCAACCAGAGCTGTCTCTTGTCTTTTATTTTTCTAGCCTGCTAAGGAACTGAGACATGGCATGACTCAATAGAAAAAGATAACAAATTCCATCTGCAGCATTTCCCTCAAGGAAATTACAATTTAATAGAGAAAATGAATCATATAGAAATGCAAATACAATAAGTAATGAGAGGCAATAGAATAAATACAAAGCGGCAACAACAGTAATGGTGAGAATTGTCTACTTTGCAAGTAGCTTGCTCCATTGTTGTGTTGTGTAGGTCAGATGAGCTATTTTTCCATATTGAGTTGGTGAGCAGTATTTACTATTGAAGTGTCTGTTATGAAGTGATTTCTACAGTGGAAGTGGTGTGATGGTTGGATTAGAAGATTATTTGAAACCATAAGACCATCCAGGAGAATGTTTGCTATATCTGGGACTGAAGTGTTGAGGAACTGTGTTAGGATATAACCTTGGAATTGCAACTGCCACGTTAGTCTGGAAAATGTAGTTCTGGGTCCTGTAGCCCTGTGATGCAAGTGAGAGTGAGAGGGAGGAATTGCTAACTGACAGTCCAACACAGCTGCTATTTAGGATAGGGTGGTGAAAACAGTCCTTTCAGAGGAGGTGGGTTCTATAATGCCCCCAGATTCTGTTCACATCTTTCTGTCCTGCTACCATATGAGTGCTGTTACTTTTTATCATCATTTTTGAAACAGCCACTTTGAAGGCTTCTCTTTCTCCAATCTTGCACTCCTAAAATTCATTCCCTGCTCTGCATAAAGAGTGTTCTTTCTAAAATATAAATCTAATGATCATTATTACAAGGGTCTTCAGGACAAAGTCCTAAGCCATTGCATGGCATTGAGGTGTTGAGGTATTGCATGTCCCAGCCCTGCTTGCCTTTTCCACCTCACCTCTCCTGTGACTCCTTCTAATTCTCCAGCTTCACTTGACAATTGCCAAACAATCACGTATTCTTGTACCTTGTACCTCACATAACCGATTCCTTCTGCATCTATTGTTCTCCCTTCTCTACTTCCTGACTCTTTGCCAAACTCTTGTCTTTTCTGTCCTATTAAACCATTCAACTTCCTCATCTTCCTTGCAGCCAGCAGTGGCCATGGGATACTGTTCTGAACACTATGTTTTTGGTAGAAGACACAGTAGAGGGCACTCATTTCCAGTAAACAGGACAAGTGTGTCCAGGGAGTCTTCTGTTCCTTCACTCTTGTCCATTTCTCCTTCCTGGAAAAGTCAAAAGGAGATCTGAAAACACAGTAGCCACCTTGCAACATTGAGGTAGGACTATGGAAGTGAAAGACATGTGAGGATGATGAGGCAGGAAGATGGAAAGGACCTGGGTCCTTGATGACACTGGGGAGTTGCCATGTCAACCCTGGACTTGCTTCTCCTGGGTTTCTGATTGAACTTGAGAGATAAAATGTATCTGGGGAAGTTATTGATCAGTTTTTTTTTATTTCTATAGAACATATTTTTTTTTGTTTATTTAATATTTATTGTATTTTTTCCATTACCATTTAGTCTCCTAATACCACCCCCACCAGAAGTCACCACACTATTGTCCATGTCCATGAGTTCTTTTTCCTTTTTGCTCAATCCCTCTGCCCTCTTCTACCCACACACCCCCTCCAACTAGCTGTCATCTGCTCTTCATCTATGAGTCTGTCTCTGTTTTGTAGAACATATTTCTAACACATAGAGCAAGCTCAGGTGCCACCCATTATAGGAATATCCCCCACACACACCTTTTTTGAAAAAAATCTGTTATCCTGCATAATTATTCCTATACTTATTTATTGCCTAGAACTTATCTTCAATTATCTGTTTCTCATCTTGGAAACCTGAACTCCTTAGAAGTGGAAGTTACCCCATTTCTCTTTGTCTCTCCATAATCAAATTTAGTACCTGCTTCATAGTGGTACCTAATGACTACTGAGCTCATTAGGTACATGTATGTCCTTCCAGAAATGCTGATTTAGCATAGGGAGACCATACTGTGTGTGGATGTAGTGCAAAGAGCCACATAGTAGAGGGAAGGATGGAGAGAGAGATTGGACTATAGATAAAATGAGGTGCTGGAAAAGATAAGAGTGAATGGAATCAAGAGCAGGTGGAAGTGTTAGAATTGGCAAAGAAGGAGGACAATTCTCAGATAAGAAAAAAAAAAGGAAGTTCAGAGATATTTTAAGGAGAGACCAGGATAGCTGAGGGAATTAAATCACATTTAATTGTTATAATTTTCCCAATAAAAGTAAAATTATCTATAGAAGTGGAGGTGGCTCATTTGGAAATGAGGCTAAGGGAAACAGGGGGAGTGGCTGTTATGAAAACTACCACTCCAGGGAGAGAGCTGAGAGCTGAATGGAAAGTATTCACAGCAGAAATAAGGGCCCTGCTGGAATTAGGAGCATGTTTGATTTTACCTTGAAAAGGGATGAAGGTCATTTTATTTATCCTTACTTTATAGCCTGCCAATATATTCTGGAGAAAGTCTTGGGAAAGAAGAGGTTGCATAGCTGTGAAAGGGCTGCTGGTAGATGGCAAATGGGATCTTAGAATAGAAGTGAAGCAAAGGATCAGGAAAGGGTACAGTAGGTTTATAGACATGGTGTGGTTTTGCAGCTGTTAGGAGGGATAATATGTCTATGAAATTCTTATTCCCCTGAAGGTACCTGTTGGCGAGCAGAGGTGGAGGTCACTAGCTTTCTAGACACTTAGAGACTAAGGAATTAAGAGGATTTTCAACAGGGGTGTTGGAAACCTTGAGGATGAGGACAGAGGATGTCACAGAGGATGGTAGGCTGTGATGAAGTTAGGAGGACATGTGCAGGCTGACAGCACTGACACCATCTGTTGAGGGAAGGAAGTCAAAGATTGAGCCAACATGGAGAAAGAGTGGGAAACTAGAGTGCCCATAGCCTATGTCTGGGCATGAGGAGAAGCCAGGAATGGGAGGATAGTTGGATTAGAAGAACAGCATTTCAATGATGAGAACATTGACAGTAGAGAGGAATATGGGCTCTGGAGCCAGACTGATCTGTTTTGAATCCTGACTCCTGTAAATAATACTATCTGGGAATTCAGCATCCTGGGCCTTAATTTTCTCATTTGAAAAATGGGGAAAATGACATTGCTTACGAAAAAAATTATAGTGAGAATTCTATGAGAAAATATATGAAAGTATCTGGTATATAATAGAGGTTCAGTAATGATATTATGTGTACTATTGTTTTTCCAATGGGGAATTTTATAACAAAGTGAGGGTACTAAAGAGCTGAGGGCAGGACCCATGAGTTGATATGAGGTCATTGGAGTCTGGCCCATCTGGACACATTTGTGAGCACAGGCAGTGATCAGGGAAGGGATATATGGTCTCTGTGGCAGTTGTCAGTGGCAAGGATTGGGAGGAAGGATATGGAGACATTAGCAAAAGGAGGGCTGGCACATCCTGGAAGCTCTTGGAGACACTGGGAAGGGAGGCATGAGGTGGGCCCCAGGCTGGTATGTATAGAAACCATTTCTGAGACATCTGCAAATAGAGTGCAGTGGAAGGAGCAGGGCCTGGGGATGACTCAGGCTGCTCCTTCCACCTGAACCAGCCGAGGAACTATGTGACCTTGATAAAGCCATAAGAAGAGACATGTGAAAATGGGGGCAATATGGCACAAGTGTGGGTCTATGTCAGACATGAATATATGCATGTAGAAAGAGTATCTCATGCTAACATGCTAATGAGTCTGGTGACACTAACTTTGGCTTTTCCTTAAAAAAAAGACTTTTTTTTGTTAATAAACTTTATTTTTAGAGGAGTTTTAGGTTTACAACAAACTTGAGAGGAAAACACATAGATTTCCCATATACTTGCTGCCCCCACTCATGCACAGTCTCTCTGATTATCAACATCCTTCACCAGAGTTGTACATTTGTTAGAATCAATGAACCTCCACTGGCATAACTTTACTGCTCCAAGCCCATAGTTTATGTTAGAATTTACTCTTGGTGTACATTCCACGGGTTTGAACAAATGTATAATAATATGTATCTGTTATTATAGTATCATACAGAATAGTTTCACTGCTTTAATAATCTTCTGTATTCACCCTCCCTCCCCCCAACTCCTGGCAACCACTGATTTTTTTATTGTCTTCAGTTTTGTATTGTTCTGAATGTTATATAGTTGGGAGATCTAGCCAAGGTGGCAGCATAGGCAGACATGGCTCACCTCTTCACACAACCACATCAAAATTACAACTAAAACATAGAACAGCCATCATCCAAAACCACCAGAAATTGAGCTGAGTGGAAGTCTGACAACTAAGGAATTAGAGAAACCACATCCATTGGGATGGGTAGGAGGGGTGCAGATGTGGAATGGGCTGGTCTCTCACCCACATGTGGTGGATAAAAGTTTAGGAGGAATATCTTGGGAGTGAGGAGTTCCAGCCCCACACCAAGCTTCCCAGCCCAGGGTTCCAGTGCCAGGAAGATAAATTTCCACAAGTTCTAGCTGCAAAACACAGCAGGGATTGAGTTGGTGGAAGAAACTGCTGGAGCCCCAAGCAATCCATCTTAAAGAACCCATACATGGACTCATTTACCCAGACTCACTCCCTCTGAGCTCCAGCACTGGGATGGCAGCTTGAGAGGCACCAGTACTATACAGGGAGAAACTGAAGTGTCTGGCATCAAGTCCAGCAGACTCCACCATCTCTTCCAGGCCCTCCTCCCACAGAGCCAGCAAGCTGGTGCCATAGCTGAGACTCCATCAACCTAGTTAGAACTGTTTGACCTGCCTTGGAGATCCCTAGAGACTGCCCCACACAACTTATGGGTCCACCCAAGCTGCCTTTCCATATGGATGGCTGGTCTTGGCTCATGCTTCACAACTTCCTAAATCCTATCAAACAAGCAACATCCAGCCTCAGTGATCTCCAGGCCCAGCACTACAAATAGCCAGCCTAGATTCCCAGCCTGGCTTTGCCTGGGAATCTCCAAGCCCAGCAAAAGTAGCAACCATCTCATGTTGCTTTATAGCATAAGCAGAGTGCCCCAGGAAAAACACAGCTGGGGGCTAACCTTGGCCTGCATCTCCCAGGAACCCCAGGGCCAGTGCACCCAGTGAACAGCTACAGACCACATTGGAGCAGCACCACTCTGACTCTGTACAGCTGATCCTCCACAGAGGGTGGAGTCTGGTGGTCAGTGGTCACAGCCAGTCCTTGCAGCTGACTGATCTAGGTAAATATCTCCTATTGAACTGTCATCATCAACCAAGGCTCAACTACAAGAGGTGGGTGTACTCAGCTGACAGAGAGGGCACAACTCGAGTACTCAGCTTGGGTAATAGGAGAGGCTGTGCCACTGGACCCTACAGGATACTTACTGCATTAGGCTATACTACCAAGACACAGAGTCAAAGCAGTTCTACCCAATACACAGAAACAAACACAAAATTGAGGAGGCAAAGAAATACGGCCCAAATGAAAGAACAGAACAAAACCCCAGAAGAACAACTAAATGAAACAGAGATAGCCAACCTATCAGAAGTACAGTTCATTCAGAACACTAGTAATGAGGATGCTGAGAGAAATAATTGAGTACAGTCACAAGATAAAGAAAGAAGTTATACAAAGTGAAATAAAGAAAAAATATACAGAGGAGGAAGCTGAGATTCAAATTAATGATTTGGAACAAAAGGAAGAAATAAACATTGACTTGGAAACGAAAAAAGAAACAAGAATTGAGACTTCCGTCCAAGATGGAGGTGTAGACAGACACGCTGCATCTCCCTCCACTGCTAAGAAGGAATACAACTACCTCAAAACTAGAAACAACCAGAAGTTCCAGAAAATCACACTGCATGGAAGTCCAGCAAACAAAGATATAAAGAAGAAATACTCATCCAGACAGGTAGGACGGGTGGAGCCAGGGTGGAGAGGACGCGGTGTGGTGGCAGCAGCAACAGGCTGGCAAAAATTGCAGTCACACATTTTAAAAAGTCAGAAGGGACACCTGGGGAGCATTCCCAGCTCCTCGCCAGACCTAGCAGCTCATGGTCCCAGCACCTGGGAAAATCAAGCCTTATTGCTTCTGACTGTGCAGACCAGTAGGGGTTGGGTTGAAGGCAGAAACTGCCAGTCTCTCAGCAGAGTCTGCTTGTTTAAAGGGCCCCCACAGTCCTAGAACATCTGCAGACCCACCCACTCTGGGAACAAAGGTCAGGGCAGCAGCTAGAGAGGTGCCAGTCCCATGCGGAAGTGGGAGAGGTGCCTGGAAAAGCGGCAAGTGCTGGGCAGGCAGCATTGTTCTCTCTTGGACCCCTCCCCTACATACATCGCCACAACTTGGTGAAACAGGTTGCCCTGTACTGACAAATCCCTAAGGCTCTGCCTCTTACAATGTAACAGGAGTGACAGCTCTATCTGGGACACAAAGGCAAACAAACACAGGAGCCTGTCAGAATGAGGAGACAGAGAAGTATGGCACAAAAGGGGAAATGAATCAAGGTTCCAGTGGGAGAACTAAGTGACGAAGAGATAGCCAACCTCACAGATGAGGAGATAGACAACCTAACAGGTGCAGAATTCAAAACACTGGTGATAAAGATGCTCACAGGCTTAACAGATATGCTTGAGTATGGCAAACGCATAAGAGAAGAAGTGAAGTCTATGCTAAGTGAAACAAAGGAAAATCCACACAGAACCAATGGTGAAGGGAAGGAAACTGGGCTTCAAGTCAATGATTTAGAACATAAGGAAGAAAAAAACAGTCAACCAGTGCAGAATGAGGAAGCAAGAATTGAAAAAAATGAGGAAAACTTCCAAAATTTTGTGAAGGAGATGGACATACAGTTCCGGAAGCACAGAGGGTCTCGGGTGAGCTGGACCCAGAGGGGACCACACCAGGATGAATCATGATTGAAATACCAAAGACAAAAGAGAAAGAGAGAGTCCTGTGGGCAGCAAGAGAAAAGTGGAGGGTTGCCTGCAGGGGGCTGCCTATAGGACTGTCAGCTAATTTCTCAGAGGACACTTTGCAGGCAGGAAGGGACTTGCAAGCAGTATTCAATGTGATGAAAGGCAACCTGCAACCAGGATTACTCTATCCAGCAAGGTTATCATTTATAATGGAAGGACAGATGAAGTGCTTCCCAGACAAAGTGAAGCTCAAGGACTTCATCATCACCAAGCCATTATTATATGAAATGTCAAAGGGACTTACTTAAGAAAAATATCAAACCTATGAACACTAAAATGACAACAAATTCACAACTATCAACAATTGAATCTAAAAAATAAAAACAAAATCCAACTAAGCAAACCAGAATAGGAACAGAATCATAGGTATGGGGTTCATTTGGAGGGTTATCAGCTGGGAGGGGGAAAGAGGAGAAATGGGGATATGGTGCAGGGATTAAGAAGCATAATTGATTGGTACAAAATAGATATGGGGGAGTTAAGAATAATATAGGTAAGGGTGAAGCCAAAGAAGTTATATGCACGACCCATGGACATGAACTAAGGGGGTTGGCATTTCTGGAGGGAAATGGGGTACTGGGAAGAGGGGAGCAAAGGGGAAAAAAATTGGAACTACTGTAACAACATAATCAATAAAATATACTTAAAGAAAAGAGCTCAGTAGTTGTGGACGAGTTCACTGGTTCGAATCTTAGCTTTGCTACTTACTGGTTATGTGACCTTCATAAAGTTATTTATCAACCCTCTGATGGTTAGAGGAACAAGTGAGTAGAGAATTGTTAAACATTTATGTAACTGGTACATAATAAACACTAATGTGAATATTTGTTAAACAAAACATTTAAACAAAACAAAAAAAGAATTGAAAAAAGCAAGGAGAGGATTAGAAACCTCTGGGACAACTTTAAATGCACCAACATCCAAATCATAGGGGTGCCAGAAGGAGAAGAGGAAGAGCAAGAAATTGAAAACTTGTTTGAAAAAATAATGAAAGAAAACTTTTCTAATTTGGCAAAGGAAATGGACATACAAATCCAGGAAGCACAGAGAGTCCCAGATAAGTGGGACCCAAGGAGGACCACACAAAGACACATTATAATTAAAATGGCAATAGTTAAATATAAAGAGAGAATCTTAAGAGTAGCAAGAGAAAAGGAGTTACCTACAAAGAACTTTTTATAAGACTATCAGCTGATTTCTCAAAAGAAACTTTGCAGGCAAGAAGGGACTGGCAAGAAGTATTCAAAGTGATGAAAAGCAAGGATCTACAACCAAGATTACTCTATCCAGCAAAGCTATCATTTAGAATGGAAGGACAGATAAAGTGCTTCCCAGACAAGGTAAAGCTAAAGGACTTCATCATCACCAAGCCATTATTATATGAAATCTTAAAAGGACTTATTTAAGAATAAGAAGATCAAAACTCTGAACATTAAAATGACAACTCACAACTATCAAGAATTGAATCTAAAAAAACAAACTAAGCAAACAAGCAGAACAGGAGCAGAATCATAGGTGTGAGGATCATTTGGAGGGTTATCAGCTGTGAGGGGGAAGGGTGAAAATGAGGGAAATGGTGCAGGGATTAAGAAGCATAATTGGTAGGAACAAAACAGACAGGGTGAAGTTAAGAATAATATAGGAAAGCATAAAGCAGAATAACTTACATGCATGACCCACGGACATGAACTAAAGAGATTGCTAGAAGGACAGGGGTACTGGGAAGAGGAGGTAAAGGGAAAAAATTGGGGGGGACAGTTGTAACAGCATAATCAATAAAATATATTGAAAAGAACTCCCTCCCAAAACAAAACAGATCAAAAAAAGTGTTATATAGTTGATATGATACAGTAGATAGTGGCCTTGGTTTTTAGAACTTGAAGAAGACCATTGTAATTATAGATACCCTATGAGGCAGGTATTATTATTCCCATTTTGTAGTGAAGACTCTGAGGCTCAGAGAGTATAAGATTGTTGCAGGAGGTCACACAGCAGGTGAGGGTACTCCCAGGTTTTAGATGCCCTTCTTGCAATGAAGCCTCTGTTGTACAGGAGGTGACATGACTCTGATAGTGGTGACTCATTGTTGACCTGTTTTTGCTAGGCTTTTCTCTGTCCTTTTTTTTCCCTTCAAGGATTCTATCTTCCTTTAGGAGAAAACATATTTCAAATACACAGTTTTTCCACATCTGTTTCAGCCAGAGAGCTGATTTTTTATTTGCTCTATAGCTCCCGTTGAAATACCACTGTCTCCTTTTCTGCCAAATCAGCCCTGAAAGACACACTCCTGCCTCGTTGATCTCCTTACGTCTCCCTTGGGCCAGTCACTCTCTGCTTGTCCCCAGATCATCTCTGTCAGTGATGGATTCTCCTCTCAGCCACAGCATGCAGCCTTTCTCAAAAAAGTAACATTCTTTGCTCTATCATTGCTTACATTTCTGTCCGAATACCCAGCTCTAACTGCAACCTCTTTTAGATGTGTCATTCATGATATATTATTTAGCCAGGCTGTTTCATAAATGAATTCTCTAATGGGAAGGAAGGTCCTATAAAAACCCAAGTTCTATTCTGTACCACGTGTAGCCGACAGAGGGGCAAAGATGTGTGGTGGTCTGAACTGGAGTTCTAGGAGGAGAGGATCCATGTTATAAGCCAGCCTGGATGCAAAAGAGCAGTGGGTATGGACTTGGGAGCTGGGCTCCTTTTCAGACTCCATGTCCCACTAGGTGAGGAGTGGTCAGGGCTTGCCTTCAGCAAAAAGAGGGTGGAGGTTTGCTGTGGCAAGCACTAGGTGTGTGGACCAGTGACCAGAGTCCAGGAGGAACCCCTTCTATGATCAGTTTTGCAGAAGACTCTGGGATGTTTTCACAACTCCCAAAACAAACACCTCAGCTAAGATTGAATTTTGTCACCATTTTGAAGAGGGTATCAGGATTTGATTTAAATTGATCAAAAATCCAAGCAGAAATATTATATTTTTGCATATCTGAGGTTGTAGACTAAGCACACCCTCCCCCGCCCTAGGACCTGGACCAGTCTCATCCATTAACATTCCCTCTTCCAACTGTACTTGCCAAAACAGGCAAACAGCCTGCCGTTCTAAGCAGAACTGCTTTTGCACCTCAGTGCCTTTGCTTGGGCACTTAGAAGAAGCTTCTGAACAAAGACACTTATGTGTAGGTTTATATAGTGTGCTTTATCTATGTGACCCCACCACTCTGCATGCAGATAACGTAACCAGGAACAGGTGCCTGGCACACAGACACCACTGACAAACGGCCTCAAGATGACATAGCACAGAACTCTGCTCAGTACAGCTGCTTAGTACTATATATTGATAGATGGGGGCGGGCCAGTGGGGAACCCCTCTCGAAAAGTTTGAATGCAATGAACTGAAAATCAGCAGACACTATCATAGGAAGAAGTCAAGGAGACAATGGTAGACAGAAGCTCAGTGGCAGGAGAGAGAGACAGAGAGAGAGAGAGAGAGAGAGAGAGAGAGAGAGAGAGAGAGAGAGAGAGAGAGAGAACAGAAAGGCTTAATCACCAGAATAAAAGGCAGTGGACTCACTTCTGAGAGAACCAGGATAACTGAGCACTAATAATTGTGTTGATTCTTGAATGTTCCAAATGATGTCTGACCATTTTGTTGTACAGATAGTTTCATGTCTCTTATTTCTCTGTGTATGCTTTATGTTAAACTCCCACTAACTGAAGCAACCTTTTAGTCTTTCGATCTGGAAAAATTTAACACAGTTCTGAGTTCCACTCTGCCTAGATTGCTCTTTGCCATCTTCTCCTCTGGCTAACTTCTATTCTTACTTTAAAATTCTGTTCAGATGCCCCTCCTCCATTTGTCTTCTTCTTCTCTCCCCTCAGGCCCCATCCTCTGTGCTTGTATGACTGTGAATGTCTCCATCCCTGGGGTTGCCTCACTGCGTGATAATAATCTATTTATTGTCCCTATTAGATGTCAATCTCTTAATGGCAGAGATTATATCTTCCTCATTTTTAATCCAGTTAGAAAATGTCAGAAGTTGAACTCACATCTTTACTACTGACCTCTACTACTGCTTTATCACATTTCCCAGTAGAAATTTTTCAGCAAGAGATTTTTCCTAACACGTTTGACTTAAAGAGGTATAGGCATATTTATTTGCTGAAACCTGTCTATCCCACAGAGTAAAACACAGTTATTCATTACTCTCAGATTTTCCTGCTAATTTCTTAGTTGAAAAATAAAATCCACAGTGACTTCTTTCTTACTGAAGAGTAGTATTGTTGGTCATTTTATAGTTAAATACTCCTTTGAGATTTATTCTCAGGTCCCATTTATGCCAAAATATACCAAACACTATTCTGGAAAAAAGGGTTCAGAGATTTATAGTGGGCTATGAATAAATTGAAGGAGCAGATTCCAGAAGCCTGGCTACAGAAAAGTAAACATAATCAGGAGGAGATCAAGGAACCACCAATAGGAAAGGGAACCTACAGACTAGGCAAGCACAGTGCTTAGGATATGAAATTAAAGGAAGCATCACCCTTGAAGTCATGCATGAGAACCTGAGAGTGACACCTCCTTCAATTTTGTACCCTAGGTGCCTTATTTTTCTCACCCTAGTCTTGGCTTTGCCTATGAATTTGTTATTTTAGAACCTTCTTATATTTTTTTGTTTTGTTTCTAGGAGGTTTTGAGAGATAGGATGCCTGCCTTGTTTCCTGCCGTATCCCCAACACCCAGCACGGTGCCTGGCACACGTCAGCACCTAATGAGTGTTAGTTGAATGAATTACTTAGCAGAATCTGGGAAACCAAAGCAAGTTGAGCAATAAGTAGTGTCTACCATGTCTTTTAGAGCAGACAAGCAGAAAGAAACCTGCATCTTAGAACTGATAACTTAGATAAGAGACAGATCATTATATCTCCAAAGCAGAGATAATTTCCAATTCTTCTCTTCTCTAATGAATTTTTAAAGTATATTTTACTGATTATATTGTTACAATAGTTCCAGTTTTTCCCCCTTTGCTCCCCTCTTCCCAGAAACCCCCTCCCCCAGCAATCGCACCCCTCCCAGTATATGCCAATGGGTCATGCATACAAGTTCTCTGGCTTGACCTTTTCCTATATTATTCTTTTTAAAAAAAGCAATCAATTAATTAATTTTTTACAACAATAAAAAATAACAATCACAAGAGATCCAAGATGGCGGAGGAGTAAGTGGAAGCTACACTAACCTCCTCCCAGGACCAGTCTGGATTTACAACTTAATTTTGGAGAAATCATCTGGAATAACCAACGGAACACTAGCTGGAAAGAAGTCTTATAACCACAGAGAGACAGAAAAGGCCGCTACATCACAACGTGACCGGTAGGGAGTGCGGAGACGCGGAAGGGCTGGCTGGGCTCACACGGGTGGCTGCTGAAGGGACTGAGAAACAGCTCAGCAGCCGGGGATTCCCCCTGAGAAGGGCAGGGTCTAAACCCCCAGCTGGGCTTCCCAGCCTACAGCGACAGAGTGGAAAGTAAAATAGTATCAGCTGTGAAAAGCGAAAAGCCACAGGCTTTCTTGCTAGCCGGAGAGAAACAGCAGGAGAAAAAGAGCTCTTAAGTGGATCACATACGAAAATATTTTGGCCACCACTTACCCTGGGCACAAGCAGAGGGAAGGCAGAGAGGACTGGAGACACTTGGGGAGAATTTGGCACGGTGGCTTTGAGGGGAGAACTGGAGGAGCAGCTGACTGGGTCCCAGTGCTGACTCATCCCCAGTACTGCGGGTAGACCATTCCCCTCCAAGTGGCGTCAGCCTGAGGGGAAGCAAAAGCCCTGCCTACAGGAATTAAGCTGCCACACCCACAGTCCTTAAGCCTGACAGCTAATCACAGATTGAATAGATTAACAATCAAAGAAGACAGACAACAGCAGTAGATCCCTGGAAGTCTCCAACAGGCTGCCTAGGGCCAGACTGGTACATGATCTGACGCCACCAGAGGCAGATCCAGGAAGTGCAGATCATTCCAAGAAGCACCAACAAACAATAGGAGTCAAAAAAATGGGGAGACAGAGAAACAACCTCCCATCAAAAGGAAAGGTAGAATCCCCAGAAAGAGTGCTAAATGAAATAGAGGGGAGCGAACTATCAGATATGGAATTCAAAACATGGATTATGGAGAAGCTGAATGAGCTCAGCGGAAACTTCAAAGAACTCCAGAAAAACTACAAGGAACTCACAGAAAATTACGTGAGCATGAAAAAAGGACATAGAAGCTATCAATAAGAGCCAGGAGGAAATGAAAAATACGATCTCTGAATTGAAGAACACAGTAGAAGGAATTAAAAGCAGGCTAGAGGAAGCAGAAGATCGGATCAGCGAGCTGGAGGACAACCTACACAAAAACTCCCAGACAATGCAACAAAATGAAAAAAGACTGAACAAGACTGAAGAGGTTCTAAGACAGCTGCAGGACAACATGAAACGTAATAATATCCGTATCATAGGAATTCCAGAAGGAGAAGAAGAAGAGCAAGGGATAGAAAACCTCTTTGAAAAACTAATGACAGAAAACTTTCCTAACATGACGAGAGAAAGAGTCACGCAAGTCCAGGAAGCACAGAGGGTTCCAATGAAGATGAACCCCAACAGGCCCACCTCAAGACACATCATAATTAAAATGGCAACATTCAAAGACAAAGAGAGGATCCTAAAAGCAGCAAGAGAAAAACAACTAATAACATACAAGGGTACTCCAATAAGGCTATCATCAGATTTCTCAGCAGAAACACTACAAGCCAGAAGGGAATGGCAAAAAGTATTCCAAGCAATGAAAAACAAAGGCCTACAACCTAGAATACTATACCCAGCAAAGCTCTCATTCAAAATGGAGGGTGAAATAAGGAGCTTCCAAGACAAAAGAAGGCTAAAAGAATACATCTCCACCAAACCAGCAATGCAAGAGATGCTAAAGGGTCTGCTCTAAGAAGATAAAGAAACAGAGAGAGACAGAGAAGAACACGAGTACAAAGGGGAAAAATGACAATGAATAAGTACTTATCGGTAATAACCTTAAATGTAAATGGATTAAACGCTCCAATTAAAAGACATAGGGTAGCTGAATGGATTAGAAAGAATGACCCACATATATGCTGTCTACAAGAGACCCACCTTAGAACAAAAGATCTACACAGACTGAAAGTAAAGGGATGGAAAAATGTATTCCAAGCAAATGGACATGAAAAAAAAGCTGGGGTAGCAATACTTATATCAGACAAAACAGATTTCACAGCAAAGTCCATAAAAAGAGACAAAGAAGGGCATTTCATAATACTTAAGGGAAAAATCCATCAAGAAGATATAACCCTTATAAATATATATGCACCAAACTTAGGAGCACCCAAATATGTAAGGAAACTTTTGAAAGACTCCAAGAAAGATATAGACAACAACACACTCATAGTAGGGGACTTTAACACCCCATTGTCAACAATGGACAGATCTTCGAAGCAAAGAAACACCAAAGATATGGAGGCACTGAACAACACTCTAGATCAAATGGACTTAGTCGATATATATAGAAGTTTTCACCCCAAAGAAGCAAAATATACATACTTCTCAAGTGCACATGGAACATTTTCAAAGATAGACCACATGGTAGGACACAAAACAAGCCTTAACAAATTCAAGAAAATTGAAATTATATCAAGCATCTTCTCAGATCACAATGGCTTAAAATTGGAAATCAACCTCAAGGAAAAAACTCAAAAACATTCAAACTCATAGAGAATGAATAACATGCTATTAAATAATGAATGGGTTAACAATGACATCAAGGAAGAAATCAAAAAGTTTCTGGAAACTAATGATAATGAACACACAACAACCCAAAACCTATGGGATACAGCGAAAGCAGTCCTAAGAGGAAAGTTCATAGCAATACAGGCCTACCTAAAAAAGCTAGAGGAATATCTAATAAAAAATTTAACCCTACAGCTACAAGATCTAGAGGAAGAACAACAAGCAAAGCCCAGATCAAGTAGAAGGAAGGAAATCATCAAGATCAGAGCAGAATTAAATGACATAGAGTCTAAACTAACAATTCAAAAGATCAACAAAAGTAGGAGCTGGTTCTTTGAAAAAATAAACAAAATTGACAAGCCTTTAAGCAGGCTCATCAAGAAAAAAAGAGAGAGGACTCAAATAAATAAAATCAGAAATGAAAGAGGAGAAATCACAACTGATACCACAGAAATACAAAGGATTATAAGAAATTATTATGAACAACTGTATGGCAAGAAATTTGACAACCTAGAGGAAATGGACAGATTCCTGGAAACCTATAGTCTTCCCAAACTGAATCAAGAAGAAGCAGAAAGTCTGAATAGACCAATAACAGCTAGTGAAATTGAAGCAGTAATCAAAAAACTCCCAGCACACAAAAGCCCTGGACCGGATGGCTTCACAAGTGAATTCTACAAAACATTTAGGAAAGAACTAACTCCTATCCTTCTCAGACTATTCCAAAAGATACAAGAAGAGGGAAGACTGCCAAACTCATTCTATGAAGCCAGTATAACCCTAATTCCAAAACCAGGTCAAGACACAACAAAGAAAGAAAACTACAGGCCAATATCGCTGATGAACATAGATGCTAAAATCCTCAACAAAATATTGGCAAACCGGATCCAGCAACACATTAGAAAGATCATACACCACGATCAAGTAGGATTCATCCCAGGGATGCAAGGATGGTTTAACATTCGTAAATCAATAAACGTAATACACCACATAAACAAAATGAAAGACAAAAACCACATGATAATATCAATAGATGCAGAAAAAGCATTTGATAAAGTACAACACCCATTTATGATAAAAACTCTCAGCAAAATGGGAATAGAGGGAGCATACCTCAACATAATAAAGGCCATATATGAGAAACCTGAAGCCAACATCATACTCAATGGGCAAAAACTGAGAGCATTCCCCCTGAGATCAGGAACAAGACAAGGATGTCCGCTCTCCCCACTCCTATTCAACATAGTCTTGGAAGTTCTAGCCACCGCAATCAGACAAGAAAGAGAAATAAAAGGCATCCAAATTGGAAAAGAGGAAGTAAAACTGTCATTATTTGCAGATGACATGATAGTGTACATAGAAAACCCTATAGACTCCACAAAAAAACTACTCGACCTAATAAGTGAATTCGGCAAAATAGCAGGATACAAAGTCAATATTAAGAAATCAAAGGCATTTTTATACACCAACAATAAAAACTCAGAGATAGAAACTGAAAGAAAAATTCAATTTACCATAGCAACAAGAAAAATAAAATACCTAGGAATAAACTTAACCAAGGAGGTAAAAGACCTGTACTCAGAAAACTACATAACATTGAAGAAAGAAATTAAAGAAGATACAAATAAATGGAAGCATATACCATGCTCATGGATGGGAAGAATCAACATCATTAAAATGTCCATACTACCCAAAGCAATTTATAGATTCAATGCAATCCCTATTAAAATACCAGCAACATATTTCACAGACCTAGAACAAATACTTCAAAAATTTATATGGAACCAAAAAAGAGCCCGAATAGCCACAGCAATTTTGAGGAAGAAGAACACAGTAGGAGGAATCACAATACCTGATATCAAACTATACTACAAGGCCACGGTAATCAAAACAGTCTGGTACTGGCATAAAAACAGACATATAGATCAATGGAACAGAATAGAGAGCCCAGAAATAAACCCAGGTTCATATGGTCAACTAATATTTGACAAAGGGGGAAAGAACATCAAATGGAGTGAAAAGAGCCTCTTTAACAAATGGTGTTGGGAGAACTGGACAGGGACATGCAAAAAAATGAAACTAGACCACCAACTTACACCATACACCAGAATAAACTCAAAATGGATCAAAGACTTAAATGTAAGCCGTGATACCATAAAAGTCCTAGAGGAAAAAATAGGCAGGAAAATTTCAGATATCCCACGTAGCAACATTTTCACTGATATATCTCCTAAGGCAAGGGAAATAAAGGAAAGAATAAACAAATGGGACTACATCAAACTAAAAAGTTTCTGCTCAGCTAAAGAAAACATCAGCAAGATGAAAAGGAAACCAACCATATGGGAAAATATATTCGCCAATGACATCTCAGACAAGGGATTGATCTCCAAAATATATAAAGAACTCATACGACTCAACACCAAGAAGACAGACAACCCAATTAAAAAATGGGCAAAGGACCTGAACAAACACTTCTCCAAAGAAGACATACGGAGGGCCCATAGACATATGAAAATATGCTCAACATCACTAGCCATCAGAGAGATGCAAATAAAAACCACAATGAGATACCACCTCACACCAGTCAGAATGGCCATAATCAACAAATCAACAAACAACTTGTGCTGGAGAGGATGCGGAGAAACGGGAACCCTGGTGCATTGCTGGTGGGAATGCAGACTGGTGCAGCCACTATGGAAAACAGTTTGGAATTTCCTCAAAAAACTAAAAATGGAACTGCCTTTTGAACCAGCAATTCCATTACTGGGATTATATCCGAAAAATCCTGAAACACCAATTCAAAAGAACCTATGCACTCCAATGTTCATAGCAGCACTATTTACAATAGCCAAGTGCTGGAAACAACCTAAATGCCCATCTGTAGATGAGTGGATCAAAAAACTGTGGTACATTTACACAATGGAGTTCTATGTAGCAGAAAGAAAGAAGGAACTTCTACCATTTGCAACAACATGGATGGAACTAGAGAGAATTATGCTTAGCAAAATAAGCCAGGCAACGAAAGAAAAATATGTTATGCTGTCACCTATTACAGGAAACTAATGAACAACACAAACAAATGAGCAAAATTGAACCAGAGGTATGTAAACAAGGAGTAGACTAACAGTAACAAGGGGGGAGGGGGGAGGGAGAAAAGGGGGTAAGAAGGGGAAGTGTAAAATCAAAGAACATGTATAAATGACCCACAGACATGGGCAACTGAGTGGGGACTGAATGTGGGGGAAGGGAGGGGCAGGATACAGGGAAGCAAGAGGGGAAAAAAAAAAAGTGAGACAACTGTAATGGAAAAACAAACAAAAAAAAATTTTTTTTAGTGGGGGAAAATGAAAATATGAAGAACGGAAATGCCAGTTCAGTGAATATTAGGACAAAGATTTTCCTTCACGTTGTATATTTTTCTCCCTATTTGATCTCTCCAGAGTTTGGCATTCTAAACAAGTAAGTAATGACTTAAGTTTCTTTGCATAGACCTAATAAGACCATTTGTTAATAGAGGTTCCTTTTTCTGAACAAGCCTTTGACTGGAATGTCAAGCCTAAAGGAGACATGCTTGGGCTCATGTTGTTACCAAAAAGCCCTAAGGAACTGGGAATGACTTTCAAAGGTAATAAAAGCCCGCGAAATAAAAGGCCTGCTGCCATGGTTGGTTGTGCGGTCCAGAGCAATCTCTCCAGGGAAGGAACGAAGGTTGTTTTCCTGAAAGATGGCTAGAAGGGACCTTAAGGCACAATGGAAAACCAGAAAGACTTGGAAAGGACAGGTGTGTACAGGCAAGGATGAATGCCAGGTATGTGGCCCAGCTTCTGTGCACTGAAGAGCAGACTGAGGGCCACCCTAAATGTTCCTTGGGTAAGTTCCAGCAAAACAGAACTAAAGATCATAAGTGATCATTTGCTGCTCTTGTTATGCTTATGCAAATGAACAGGATAAATTAAAAATGGACTTAATGTAGTCCCTTTAAAGATAAGGAGAGTAATCTTAGGGAGAAAAATCAGTATTCAAGGAAAATCACAATGATCAGTGGCAGACTGTAAAGTAGGGCAGCTAACCGTCTTAAAAGTTTCTTCTCATTTAAAAAATGGTTTCACTTGAAAATTAAACCATATCTGTGATATCACCAAAGAGATTCAAGTTGCAGGCAAGTAGAATGTCAAGTGCCTTGCAACTGTATGTCTTCCCAATAAGACAGTCTTACAGATTTAGAGACTTTTTTGTTGGTTATGTTACATAAATTAACATGTGTTTTCTGTTTTCAAAGGGCATAAGCCTATGACCGCATTACCTGAGTGATTGTCTGTACGCATAAGCCTCACTTAATCCTCTCTGCAGCGCTGCCTCCGGAGACTCAACAGTTTGGCTGAACTAAATGGCTGAGTTGGTGAAGAATGGGGTGGTCTGTGGGCTTCACTTTAAAACTGAATTCTCTTTTCTATCCTAATGGCTTGGACAGAAAGGGCCCAGAGGTCTGAGAAGGGGGAAACATAAACTATTTCCCTCAGCCCAAACTAAATAAAATGGGCAAAAGGGTTTTGGACAGGAGAGATGTGCCTAGCACACCTTCCTCCAAAGAAGCCCTTTTTTTTTTTTTTTTCTCCTAATGTGGAATATTGAAAAATTAATCCCTGCCTTTTGCCACCTAGTAGTTATGGATTGAATGATGCTTTTTAACCCTTTTTGCCAAATCTGTTGCCCCCAGAACACAACAAGGATGCCAGCCTGCTAAACCAAGCACGCCGTTGTCCGGAGACAGCCAACTGACCTGGAGTCTGCACAATCCTTCCCCATGTGGGAAGGCCACCCTCCCCTCCACACCCCCACTGTTATTAGGGATTTCTGGACCCAAGGGTAGGTAGGACGACGACCATGTCCAGCTTGAAGCAGCTACAGGAGCTTGAGACCTTCGCCCATTGTCCTTTACAAGATTACAAAGGGTCTTAATATCTGAGAGGGAGGGATAGTTATTTTTTACGAACCATGGGTATGGACTTGGGGGGGGATGCTGGGGGAGGGAGATACTGGGTGGAGGGGAGTAAAGGGGAAAAAACTGGAACTACTGTAACAACATAATCAATAAAATATACTTTAAAAAAAGAAAATAACAATCGCCTCCACACACACTTAAGACCCTTTATAATCTTACAAAGGACAATGGGCAGAAGTCTCATTCTCCTTTAGCTGCTTCAAGCTGGACTTGGTCGTTGTCCTACCTACCCTTGGGTCCAGAAATCCCTAATAATAGTGGGGGTGTGGAGGGGAGGGTGGCCTTCCCACATGGGGAAGGATCGTGCAGACTCCAGGTCAGTTGGCTGTCCCTGGACAACGGCATGCTTGGTTTAACAGGCTGGCATCCTTGTTGTATTCTGTAGGCCACAGATATGGCAACAGGATTAAAAGGCATCATTTAATCCATAACCACTAGATGACAAAAGACAGGGGTTAATTTTTCAATGTCCCACATTAGGGAAAAAAAGAGATTCTTTGGAGGAAGATGTGCCAGGCACACCTGTCCAAAACCATTTTGCCCATTATACTTAGTTTGGGCTGGGGGCAATATTTTAGGTTTCCCCCCTTTCAGACCTCTGGGCCCTTTCTGTCCAAGTCATTAGGATAGAAAAGAGAAACCAGTTTTAAAGTGAAGCCCACAGACCACCTCATTCTTCACCAACCCAGCCACTTAGATCAGCCAAACCATTGAGTCTCAGGAGGCAGCGATGCAGACAAGATTAAGTGAGGCTTATATGTACAGACAATCACTCAGGTAATGAGATCATAGGCTTATGCCCTTTGAAAAGAGAACACTCATGTTAATTTATGCAACATAACCCACAAACCAGTCTCTTAAATCTGTAAGACAGTCTTATTGGAAAGATATCCAGTTGCAAGGCATTTGACATTCTTCTTGCCTATAAATTCAGTATCTTCGATGATGTCACAGACCTAGTTTAACTTTCAAATGAAAACAAATTTTAAATAAAAAGAAAGTTTAAAGACGGTTAGCTGCACTACTTTATAGTCTACCACTGAGCATTGTGATTTTCCTTGAATCACAATTTTTCTCCTTAAGATTGCCCTCCTTGTCATTAAAGGGACTGCATTAAGTCCATTTTTAAAAATATGTTTCTTTATGCTATTAAAGTTCTCGCAATTTCTTTTTCCTTTGTTCCCCTCCACTCAGTGACGCCCCTCACTTCAGTTGTCCCCCGCTAGTCCATGCCCATTGGTTGTGCATATAGTTCTTCTCAACATCTTCCTGTCTACTCCACTCCCTCCTACTATGCTTCTTAATTCCTGTACCATCTCCCTCCCTTTAGCCCCTTCCCCTCCTACACTGACCTCCCCCCAAATTTTCCCCATGCCTATAATTCTTTTCACACTCTCGTTGCCTACTTAGTCTACCTTTGTTTCAATTCCCTAGCTTCTGTTGCTGGTTGTTCGGATACAGTTTTTATTTTAATGTTCATAGTTTTGATCCTCCCTCTCCTAAACAAGTCCCTTTAACATTTCATATAACAGTGGAGTTGATGAACTCCTTCATTTTTACTTTGTCCTGGAAGCACTTTCTCTGCCCTTCTATTCTGAATGACAGCTTCTCAGGATAGAGTAATCGTGGTTGTAGGTTTTTGCTTTTCATTACTTTGAATATTTCTTGCCAGTCCCTTCTTGCCTGCAGAGTTTCTTTTGAGAAATCAGCTGATAGTCTTATTGGGACCGCTTTGTATGTAATTCTCTTCTCTCTTGCTGCTTTTAAGATTCTCTATCCTTAATTTTTGACATTTTGATTATAATGTGTATTGGTGTGGTTCTCCCTGGGTCCTGTTTTTTTGGAACTCTCTGTTCTTCCTGGATCTGTAAGTCTATTTTCTTCCCCAAGTTCAAGAAGTTCTGTGTCATTATTTTTTCACATAATTTTTCAATTTCTAGTTCTTCTTCTTCACCTTCTGACAGCCCTGTGATTTGGATGTTGGCCCACTTATAGCTGTCCGATAAGTTTCCGAGCCTCTCCTCATTTTTCTCACTTTTTGTTTCCTCTTTCTGCACTGGTTGACTGTTTGTTCCTTCCCTATGTTCTTATTTGTTGATTTGATCCCTGGTTTTCTTGCCTTCACCATTAGTTTCGTATGTGTTTTTGTTCATTTTAGCAGGATTAGCCTTCATTCCTTCCCCGTCTTGTTTAATATCTGCTGTTAGGTCTGTAAGCATTTTTATAACCAAAGCTCTGAACTGAGCCTCAGAAAGATTTCCTATCTGTTGCTTCATTAGGTTAGATATTTGCTGTCTGGTCAGCTGCATCACTGGGTTCTCTATCATCATCTGTGCCATCCTGACAGTTTTGTGTTTACCTTCGCTTCCTGGGCAGGGCTGTCACACCTCCTACGCTATAGGGGGTGGAGCCCCGCGCACTCACCACAATCAGGAGACACTTTTCACCACGCTGTGGCGTTTTCTGTAGGGGTGGGGGTCCAAGATGGATTCCTGCTGTTCAATCTCTGCTGAGAGACTGGGAGCCTCCTCTGTCCCCACCCCCTCCAGGCCTCACAGTCTAAGGCAATGGAGGTCTGCCTTCCTCGGCTTTGGAATTGCAAGGATACGGGTCTGGTCTGCAGCCGGGGGTGCTCCCCAGGCGCCTCTCACCTCCCCTTAAATATGGGTGTCTGTGCTTACTGCAGTCCTGCCTCCATCGCTGATGCTGCCATGGACATCACAGCTTGAACTCCCCTCCCTGGCTTCGCTCCTCCTATCTGTCCGGATGAGCACCACTTCTTTATAACTTCATATGTTGGACTTCCATTTATTTTCTGGAATTTCTGGTTATTTCTGGTTTTGCGGTAGTTTATTCCTTCTTAGTTGTGGAAGGATACGGAGTGTGTTAGTCTGGGCCTCCATCTTGGCTGGAAGTCTCCTATGTTTGTTTGCTTTCGTGTCCCAGGGAAAGCTGTTGCTAATTCTACATTGTAAGGGGTGGAGCCTTAGGGATTTGTTAGTAATGGGCGACCTGTTTCACCACGTGGCGCTGTATGTGGGGGAAGGGTCTGAGAAGGAACAATGTTGCTTTCCCAGCACTCGCCCCTTTTCCAGGCACTTCTCCCACTTCTGCACTGGACTGGCACCCCTCTAGTTGCTGCCCTGGCCATAGTTTCCAGAGTGGGTGGGTCTGCGATGTTCTAGGTCTGTGGGTGCCCTTTCAACAAGCGGACTCTGCTTAAAGACTGGCAGTTTCTGCCTGCATCCCAACCCCTAATGGTTTGCACAGTCAAAAGAAATGAGGCTTGATTTTTCTTGGTGCTGGGACAGTGAGCTGCGCGGTCTGGTGAGAAGCTGGAAAAGCTCCCCAGGTGTCTCTCCTGACTTTTTAAAACTGTAACTGCACTTTCCACCGGCTGCTGCTGTTGCTGCTGCCGCCACCACCACACTGTGTCCTCTCCGCCCCAGCTCTGCCCCTCCTACCCGTCTAGATGAGTATTTCTTCTTTATATCTTCGTTTACTGGACTTCCATGCAGTTTGATTTTCTGGAACTTCTAGTTGTTTCTAGTTTTTAGGTTGTTGTATTCCTTCTTAGTTGTGGAGGGAGACACAGCATGTCTGTCTATGCCTCCATCTTGCCCAGAAGTCTTGCATTAAGTCCATTTTTAATTTATCCTGTTTGTTTGCATAAACACAACAAGAGCAGCAACTGATCACACGATCTTTAAGTGTGCTTTGCTGGAACTTACACAAGGAACATTTAGGGTGACCTTCAGTCTGCCCTTTAGGGCACAAGAGCTGAGCCACATACCTGCCATTCAGCCTTGCCTGTAAACACCTGTCTTTTCCAAGTCCTTCTGGTTTTTCATTGTGCCTTAAGGTTCCTTCTAGACATCTTTCAGGAAAACAACCTTCATTCTTTCCCTGGAATGATTGCCGTGGACCGCACAACCAACCAAGGTATCAGGCCTTTTATCTCGTGGGCTTTTATTACCTTTGAAAGTCAATTTCAGTTCCTCAGGGCTTTTTGGTAACAACCAGAGCCCAAGCATTTCTTCTTTAGGCATGACATTCCAGTCAAAGTCTTGGTCAAAAAAACCTCTATTAATGACTGGTCTTATTAGTTTTATGCAAAGAAACTTATGTCATTACTTACTTCTTTAGAATGCCAAACTCTGGAGGGATCAGATAGGGAGAAAAATATACAGTGTGAAGGAAAATCCTTGTCCTTCTAATATTCACTGAACTTGCATTTCCATTCTTTATATTTACTTTTTTTCTCCCGCTAAAAATTATTGTTTGTTTTTCTATTACAGTTGTCCCAACTTTTCCCTATTGCTTCCCTGCACCCTGCCCACCCCTTCTCCCACAGTCAGTCCCCACCTGGTTGTTCATGTCCATGGGTCATTTATACATGTTCTTTGACTAGGCCCTTCTCCTTTTTACACCCTTCTCTACCTCCCTCCTTGTCACTGTTAGTCTACTTGTTTACATACCTCTGGTTCAATTTTGCTCATTTGTTTGTGTTGTTCATTAGTCTCCTGTAATAGGTGATAGCATAAGGTATTTTTCTTTCATTGCCTGGCTTATTTCGCTAAGCATAATTCTCTCTAGTTCCATCTACGTTGTCGCAAATGGCAGGAGTTCCTTCTTTCTTTCTGCTACGTAGTATTCCATTGTGTAAATGTACCACAGTTTTTTGATCCACTCATCTACATATGGATACTTAGGTTGTTTCTGCACTTGGCTATTGTAAATAGTGCTGCTATGAACACAGGGGTGCATAAGTTCCTTGGAATTGGTGTTTAGGATTCTGCAGATATAATCCTAGCAATGGAATTGCTGGTTGAAAAGGCAGTTCCATTTTTAGTTTTTTGAGGTAATTCCATACTGTTTTCCATAGTGGCTGCACTGGTCTGCATACCCAACAACAGTGCACCAAGGTTCCCTTTTCTCCACATCCTCGCCAACACAAGTTGTTTGTTAATTTGTTGATGATGACCATTCTGACAGGTACGAGGTGGTATCTCATTGTGGTTTTTATTTGCTTCTCTCTGATGCCTAGTGATGTTGAGCATTCTTTCATATGTCTATGGAGCCTCTGTATGTCCTCTTTAGAGAAGTGTTTATTCAGGTTCTTTGCTCATTTTTTAATTGGGTTGTCTGTCTTCTTGGTGTTGAGTCATATAAGTTCTTTATATATTTTGGAGATCAATCCCTTGTCTGAGGTATCATTGGCAAATATATTTTCTCATACGGTTGGTTCCCTTTTCATCCTATTGATGTTTTCTTTTGCTGAGCAGAAACTCTTTAGTTTGATGTAGTCCCACTTGTTTATTCTTTTCATTTCCCTTGCCTTAGGATATATCAGTGAAAATATTGCTATGTGGGATATCTGAAATTTCTCTGCCTATTTTTTCCTCTAGGACTTTTATGGTGTCACAGCTTACATTTAAGTCTTTGATCCATCTTGAGTTTATTCTGATGTATGGTGTAAGTTGGTGGTCTAGTTTCATTTTTTTCTATGTCTCTGTTCAGTTCTCCCAACACCATTTGTTGAAGAGGCTCCTTTCACTCCATTTTATGTTCCTTCTCCCTTTGTCAAATATTGATTGACCATATAGACCTGGATTTATTTGTGGACTCTCTGTTCTGTTCCATTGATCTATATGTCTGTTCTTATGCCAGTACCAGACTGTTTTGATTACCTTGGACTTGTAGTATAGTTTGATATCAGGTGTTGTGATTCCTCCGACTGTGTTTCTCTTTTTCAAGATTGCTGTGGCTATTCAAGCTCTTTTTTGGTTCCACAGAAATTTTTGAAGTATTTGTTCTCGGTCTGTGAAATATGTCATTGGTATTTTAATAGGGATTGCATTGAATCTATCAATTGATTTGGGTAGGATGGACATTTTAATGATGTTGATTCTTCCCATCATTGAACATGGTATATGCTTCCATTTATTTGTATGTTCCTTAATGTCTTTCTTCAGTGTTCTGTAGTTTTCCGAGTAAGGTCTTTTATTTCCTTGGTTAAGTTTATTCCTAGGTACTTTATTTTTCTTCTTTTTTTAAATATACTTTTATTTATTTATTTTTTTGTTTATTTATTTATTTTATTTCTAGAGAGATGGGAAAGGAGAAAGAGAGGGAGAGAAACATCACTGTGTGGTTGCCTCTCAGTTGCGCCTATAACTGGGGACTGATGTGCAACCTATTCATGTGCCCTGACTGGGAATCAAACCAGCAACACTTGGCTGGCAGGCCTATGCTCAATCTACTGAGCCACAACAGCTAAGGCCGGTACTTTATTTTTCTTGTTGCTATAGTAAATTTTTTTTCTAGTTTTGATCTCTGATATTTTATTGTTGGTACACAGAAATGACTTCGATTTCTGAATATTGACTTTGTACCCTAATCTTTTGCCCGATTCATTTATTACATTGAGTAGTTTTTTAGTGGAGTCTATAGGGTTTTCTATGTACACTATCATGTTGTCTGCAAATAATGACAGCTTTACTTACTCTTTTCCAATTTGGATGCCTTTTATTTCTCTTTTTTGTCTGATTGCTGTGGCTAGAACTTCCAACACTCTGTTGAATAGGAGTGGAGAGAGTGGACATTCTTTTCTTGTTCCTGATCTCAGGGGGAATGCTTTCAGTTTTTGGCTATTGAGTATGATGTTGGCTTCAGGTTTCTTGTATATGGCCTTAATTATGTTGAGATATGCTCCCTGTTTCCATTTTGCTGAGAGTTTTCATCATAAATCGGTGTTGTACTTTCTGAAATGCCTTTTCAGAATCTATTGATATGATCATGTGGTTTTTGTCTTTCATTTTGTTTATGTGGTGTATTACGTTTATTGATTTGTGAATATTAAACCATCATTGCATCCCTGGGGTTAATCTCACTTGATTGTGGTGTATGATCTTTGTAATGTGTTGCTGGATCCGGTTTGCCAATATTTTGTTGAGGATTTTAGCATCTATGTTCATCAGCGATATTGGCCTGTAGTTTTTTTTCTTTGTTGTGTCATGACCTGGTTTTGGAATTATGGTAATACTGGCTTTATAGGAAAAGTCATGGAGTCTTTCCTCTTCTTGAATTTTTTTGAATAGTCTGAGGAGGATAGGAGTTAGTTCTTCCCTAAATGTTTTGTAAAATTCACCTGGGAAGCCATTCGGTCCTGGACTGTTGTGTGCCAGGAGTTTTTTTATTACTGCTTCAATTTCACTAGTTGTTTTTGGTCTGTTCAGGCTTTCTGCTTCTTCTTGATTCAGTTTTTGGAAGATTGTATGTTTTTAGAAACTTTTCCATTTCATCTAGATTGTCAAATTTCTTGTGATACACTTGTTCATAATAATTTCTTAAAATCCTTTGTATTTCTGTGGTATCAGTTGTGATTTCTCCTCTTTCGTTTCTGATTTTATTTATTTGGGTTCTCTCTCTTTTTTTCTTGATGAGCCTTGTTAAATGCTTGTCAATTTTGTTTATCTTTTCAAAGAACCAGCTCCTAATTATGTTGATCTTTTGAATTGTTAGTTTAGTCTCTATGTCATTTAATTGTGCTCTAATCTTGATGATATCCTTCCTTATACTCACTCTGGGCTTTGCTTGTTGTTGTTCCTCTAGCTCATGTAGCTGCACGGTTAGGTTTTTTTTAGAGCTTCTTCTATCCTTTTCCGGTAGGCCTGTATTGCTATGAACTTTCTTCTCAGGTCTGCTTTCGCTGTATCCCATAGGTTTTGGGTTGTTGTATGTTCATTATCATTTGTTTCCAGAAACTTTTTGATTTCGTCCTTGATGTCATTATTAACCCATTCATTATTTAATAGTATGTTATTTATTTTTCATTAATTTGAATCTATTTGAATTTTTTCCTTGAGCTTGATTTCCAGTTTCAAGCCATTATGATCTGAGAAGATGCTTGATATAATTTCATTTTTCTTTAATTAGTTAAGGCTTGTTTTGTGTCTTACCACATGGGCTATCTTTGAAAATATTCCATGTGCACTTGAAAAGAATGTTTATTTTGCTTTTTGGGTGTAAAAAGTTCTATATATATCAACTAAGTCCATTTGATCTAGAGTGTTGTTCAATGCCGCAATATCCTTGATGTTTCTGGCTTTGAAGATCTGTCCCTTGTTGGCAATGGGGTGCTAAAGTCTTCTACTATGAGTGTGTTTCTGTCTATATTTTTCCTGAAGTCTTTCAAAATTTTCCTTACATATTTGGGTGCTCCTAAATTGGGTGCATATAGGTTTACAAGGGTTATATCTTCTTGATGGATTTTTCAGTTAAGTATTATGAAATGCCCTTCTTTGTCTCTTTTTATGGTCTTTGCTGTGAAATCTGTTTTGTATGATATAAGTATTGCTACCCCAACTTCTTTTTCAGGTCCATTTGCTTTAAATATATATTTTTTCCATTCCTTCACTTTCAGTCTGTGTAGATCTTTTGTTCTAAGATGGGTCTCTTGTAGACAGCATATATGTGGGTCATGCTTTCTAATCCATTCAGCTACTGTATATCTTTTGATTGGTGTATTTAATCCATTTACATTCAAGGTTTTTATTGATAGGTACTTATTCACTGTCTCCCCCCCCCCTTTGTACTTGTGTTCCTCTCTACCTCTCTCTGTTTCTTCATCTTCTTAAAGCAGACCCTTTAGCATCTCTTGCAATGCTGGTTTGGTGGAGTTGTATTCTTTTAGCCTTCTTTTGTCTGGGAAACTCCTTATTTCACCTTCCATTTTGAATGAGAGCCTTGCTGGGTAGAGTATTCTTGGTTGTAGGCCTTTTTTTTTTTCATTGCTTGAAATATTTTTGACCATTCCCTTCTTGCTTGTAGTATTTCTGTTGAGAAATAGGTCGATAGCCTTATCGGAGCTCCCTTGTATGTTATTTGCTGTTTTTCTCTTGCTGCTTTTAGGATTCTCTCTTTGTCTTTGAATGTTGCCATTTTAATTATGATGTGCCTTGGAGTGGGTTTTTTGGGGTTCATCTTCATTGGGACCCTCTGTGCTTCCTGGACTTGTGTGACTTTCTCTCCTCAAGTTAGGAAAGTTTTCTCTCATTAATTTTTCAAACAGGTTTTCTGGCCCTTGCTCCTCTTCTTCTCCTTCTGATATTCCTATGATACAGATATTACATTTCATTATGTCTTGCTGCTATCTTAAAACCTCTTCACTCTTTTTCAGTCTTTTTTCATTTTGTTACACTGTCTGGGAATTTTTTTCTACACTGTCCTCCATCTCGCTGATCTGATCTTCTGCTTCCTCTAGCCTGCTTTTAATTCCTCCTACTGTGTTCTTCAGTTCAAAAATTGTATTCTTCATTTCCTTCTGTCTCTTATTGATAGCTTCTATGTCCTTTTTCATGCTGGTGTAATTCTCAGTAAGTTCATTGTAGTTTCCCTGGAGTTCCTTGTAGTTTTCTTTGAGCTCACTGATCTCATTGAGCGTCCCTATAATCCATGTTTTGAATTCCATGTCTGATTGTTTGCTTCTTTTTCATTTAGCACTCTTTCTGGGGATTTTACCTTTCCTTTCGATGGGGGGTTGTTTACCTTTCTCCCCATTTTTGTGACTGTTCTTGTTTGTTACTGCTTCTTAGATTGATATGCACTTCCTAGATCTGCCCCTGGTGGCATCAGCTTGTATATCAGTCTGGGCCTAGGTAGTCTGTTGGAAACTTCCAGAGATCTACCGCCTTTGTCTGTCTCCTTTAGGTGTTAATCTATTCAATCTGTGATCAGCTATGGGTCTTAAGCACCAAGGGCGGGGCAGATTAATTCCTGCAGGCAGGACTTTTGCTTCCCCTCAGGCTGATGCCACTTGGAAGGGAATGGTCTTCCTGCAGTATAGGGAATCAGCCAGCGCTGGGACCCAGTTGGCTGCTCCCTCAGTTCTCTCCTCAAAACCACTGCCCCAAATTCTCCCCAAGCCTCTCTAGTCCTCTCTGCCCTACCTCTGCTTGAGCCCAGAGTAAGTGTGTGCCAAAATATTTTTGTACTTAACCCCTTAAGAGCTCTTTTTCTCCAGCTGTTTCTTTCAGGCCTGCAAAAATCCCTGTGGCTTTTTGCTTTTTACAGATAGATACTATTTTACTTTCAGGTATGTTCCTGTAGTCTGGGAAGCCCAGCTGGTGGTTTAGATGATACCCTTCTCAGAGGGAACCCCCAGCTGCTGAGCTGTTTCTCAGTCCTTTCAGCTGCCACCTATGGGAGCCCAGCCAGCCCTTTCATGTCTCCTCACTTCCTACCAGTCACGTTGTGATGAAGCGACCTTTTCTGTCTCTCCATGGTTACAAGAATTCTCTCCAGCTAGTGTTCAGTTGGTGATTCCAGATGATTTCTCCACCATTAAATTGTAAGTCCAGATAGGTCCTGGGAGGGTGTTACTGTAGCTCCACTTACTCTTCCACCATTTTGGATTCTCCTGTTGGTTTATTAATGATGGCCATTCTGACTGATGTCAGGTAATACCTCATTGAAGTTTTAATTAGCATCTCTCTGATGGCTAGTGATTTTGAAATCTTTTTATATGTCTTTGGGCCCTCTGTATGTCCTCCTTTGAGAAGTGTCTGATCAGATCCTTTGCCCATTTTTACATTGGATTGTTTGTATTCCTGGTGTTGAATCATATTAGTTTTTTATATACTTTGGAGATTAAACACTTGTCTGATGTATCATTGGCAAAGATGCTCTCCCATACAGTCAGTTCCCTTTTCATTTTGATGCTGCTTTCTTTAGCTGAGCAGAAGCTTTTTAATTAAAACCATTTTTTAAAAAGTATATTTCATTGATCATGTTGTTACAGTAGTTCCAACTTTTTTCTCCTTTGTTTCCCTCTGCCTTGTAGACACCTGCCCTCCAGCAACCCAATCCCCCTTAGTTCATGTCATGGGTCGTGCATATAAGTTCTTTGGCTTCACCCTTTCCTATATTATTCTTAACTTCCCCCTGTTTATTTTGTACCAATCGATTATGCTTCTTAATCCCTGCACCATATCCCCATTTCTTCCCCTCCCCGCTCCCAGCTGATAATCCTGCAAATGATCCCTATACCTATAATTCTGTTCCTATTCTAGTTTGCTTTAATGGATTTTGTTTTTGTTTTTTAGATTCAGTTGTTGATAGTTGTGAGTTTGTTGTCATTTTGGTGTTCATTGTTTTGATCTTTTTCTTAAGTAAGTCCCTTTGACATTTCATATAATAATGGCTTGGTGATGATGAACTCCTTTAGCTTTACCTTGTCTGGAAAGCACTTCATCTGCCCTTCCATTCCACATGATAGCTTTGCTGGATAGAGTAGTCCTGGTTGCAGGTTGCCTTTCATCACATTGAATACTGCTTGCCAGTCCCTTCCTACCTGCAAAGTGTCCTCTGAGAAATTAGCTGATAGTCCTATAGGCAGCCCCCTGCAGGCAACTCTCCACCTCTCTCTTGCTGCCCCCAGGACTCTCTTTATCTTTCACATTTGGCATCTCAATCATGTTGCGTCCTTGTGTGGTCCCCTCTGGGTCCAGCTCACCCAGGACCCTCTGTGCTTCTCAGACCTGTATTTCCATCTCCTTCACAAAATTTGGAAAGTTTTCCTCATTTTCTTTAAATCTTACTTCAGGTTTACTGTTTGTTTTTGTTTTTTTTTTCTTTCATATGTTCCAAATCATTGATTTGAACCCTGGTTTTCTTTCCTTTACCATTGGTTTTGTGTGGATTTTCCTTTATTTCACTTAGCATAGCCTTCACTTCTTCTCTTATGCATTTTCCATACTCAAGCATATCTGTCAAGCCTGTGAGCACCTTTGTCACCAGTGTTTTCAGTTCTGCATCTGTTATGTTGTCTTTCTTCTCATCTGTTATTTTGGCTATCTCCTCGTTGCTTAGTTCTCTCAGTGGAACCTTGATCTGTTTTCCCTTTTGGGCCATACTTCTCTGTCTCCTCATTCTGACAGGCTCCTGTATTTGTTTGCCTCTGCCTCCCAGGTAGAGCTGTCTGTTACGTTGTAAGGGGCAGAGCCTTAGGGATTCATCAGTACACGGCGGCCTCTTTCACCATATAGTGGCGCTGTATGTAGGGGAGGGGTTGGAGAGTGAACAGTGCAGCCTGTCCAGCACTCGCCCCTTTTCCAGATACCTCCCATTTCTGCAGCAGCCTGATGCCCCTCTAGCTGCTGCCCTCGCCATTGTTCCCAGAGTACGTGGGTCTGCAGATGTTCTAGGACCATTGGGGCCCTTTAAACCAGCTGACTCTGCTGAGAGACCAGCAGTTTATTCCTCTGCCGCAACCGCACTGGTCTGCACAGTCAGAAGCAATGAGGCTTGGTTTTCCCCGCTGTTGGACCATGAGTTGCTAGGTATGGTGAGGAGCTGCGAATGCTCTCTAGGTGTGCCTCCTGGCTTTAAAACGTGTGACTGCACTTTCTGCCTGCATGCTGCTGCCACTGCTTTTACTGCCACCACACCGCATCCTCTCCGCCCTGGCTTCACCCCTCCTATCTGTCTGGATGAGTATTTCTTCTTTAAATCTTTGTTTGCTGGACTTTTATGCAGTTTGATTTTCTGGAACTTCTGGTTGTTTCTAGTTTTGAGTTAGTTGTATTCCTTCTTAGTCATGGAGGGAGATGCAGCATGTCTGTCTATGCCTCCATCTTGGCTGGAAATCCCAAAGTTTTTAAATTTGATGTAGTCCTATTTGTTTATTTTTTCCTTTATTTCCCTTGCCCAGGCGATATATTGGCAAAAATATTGTGACCTGAGATATATGAAATTTTACTGCCTATGTTTTCCTCTAGGACTTTTATGGTATTATGACTTATTTTTGTCTTTTATCCATTTTGAGTTTTTTTTGGTGTTTAGCGTTAGTTGATGATCTAGTTTCTTTTGTTGTTGTTGTTGTTGTTGTTTCATGTATCAGTCCAGTTCTCCTAACACCATTTATTGAAGATGATGTTTTTACTCCATTGTTTGCTTGTGCCCCCATTGTCAAATATTAATTGATCATAGAGGCCTGGGTTTATTTCTGGGTTGTCTATTCTGTTCCATTGATCTATGTGTCTGTTTCTATGCCAGTTCCAGACTGTTTAGAGTACAGTGGCCTTGTAGTATAGTTTGATATTAGGTATTGTGAACCCTCCTACTTTTTTCTTCTTTCCTTGTTCTTCTTTCTCAAGATTGCTGTGGCTATTTGGGGTCTTTTTTGATTCCATATGAATTTTTGAAATATTTGTTTTAGATCCATGAAATATGCCATTGGTATTTTAATGGGAATTGCATTGAATCTTTAGATTTCTTTGGATAGTATGGACATTATAATGATGTTGATTCTTCCAATCCATGAACATGTTATATGCGTTCATTTATTTGTACCTTCCTCAATTTCTTTCTTCAGTGTTATGTAGTTTTCCAAGTAGAGGTCTTTTACCTCCTTGGTTAAAATTATTCCTAGGTACTTTGTTTTTATTGTTGCTATAATAAATGAATGGAACAAGAATTTAACACTTGGAGATGATCTGTGTGTAGAACATTTCTATATTTTCATAATCCCCCTCCAACCTTTAAATAATTTCTCATTTATGCCCAATTCACCAGCAATTTTTAATGACTCAGCTTTATAAAATCTTTCTAAAACATTTAACTTCATTTTAAGAAACTAATTTCTTTCTTTTAATATTCACATTTAATCAGTTTTTATTATAAAAGTTTATAAGTATGTATATACAGGCTTATATAAAAGTATATAAATAATGTTTAGTTAAAGTACATAATTATAATAGGTAAATAGTTGCTTATGTTTTATGCAAACCATAGTCATATAGTCAGCTGGAAAGGTCTGTGTTAATGAGATTGTCCTACTAGCTTCAGTCACCAATGTTCAGTGTGCTGTGGCCAACATCCTATATGTTATATAGAACAACTGGAGCACACTGGTTCTGTTAACTCAGCTAGTAGAAGTAGGTTAAGAGTATAATTCCTAAATTCATATTTTTATTGTTTTTTTTTTTTCCTTCAGAATTTGACCTTCCACTTTGGAAAGCCAGGAAATCACTCTTGGTAAGGACAAAAGGACTCAGACTTAAGATACTGGCTCAGACTAATGAATTCACTGAAGTCTAAGATCTATGGCAGTTTATTAACAATTCAATGAAAACAAAGGATAACTGTCAAAGGACCCAGGCTATCAGGAGTCTACATTATGAGCATATTCTCACTCTGTTATCTCAGCCCCTCTTGTTTTTCATTCTTTCATAACATAACCAGTCAAAAGCTGTAATTATTTTAATGCCTGCTTATCTGATAATTAAAATTGAGGGTTCAATGATGGTATTAAAAATAGTTTCAATAAGCTTTATTTTTAAAATCAATTTTAGTTTCACAATAGAATTGAGGGGAAGGTACAGAGATTTCCCATATACCCCCCCTGCCATCCAATATTCATACCCTCCTCTGTTATCAACATTCTTTACCAGAGTGGTATATTTGTTACAGTTGATGAATCTATATCCTATGAGCTTGGACAAATGCATAATGACATGTATCCAGTATATTAGTATCATAGAGAGTGATTTAATTATTCTAAAACTCTATGCTCTGCCTGTCAAAACCACTGATATTTTTACTCTTCTTAATAGTTTTGCCTTTTTCATAATGTCGTATACTTGGAATCATACAGTGTGTACCCTTTTAAGATTAGCTTCTTTCTCTTAGTAATATGCATTTAAAGTTCCTTAATGTCTTTTCATGAGTTGATAGCTCATTTCATTTTACCACTGAATAATATTTATTGTCTGGATGTACTACAGTGTATTAATCCATTAACTTATTGAAGGACATTTTGGCTCCTTCCAAGTTTTGGCAATTATGAGTAAAGCAGCCATTAATATCCATATGCAGGTTTTTGTGTGGACATAAGTTTTCATGTATTTGGGTAAATAACAAAGTGAATGGGGATTTTTGTTGGTTTGTCTGTATTGTTATTATTTTTTTAATGAAGAAAGAGACTTGATGAGATTATAGGCCACTGGGAAAAACCCATTGGAAAATGAGAAGCTGAAGTTTCAAGAATGTTACAGATAATAGAGATACTGAACTCCTGAATAAGGGGCTAGGGCTTAGCTCAGTAATTATTTTCAGAAGTCAGAGGGTTTTCTTATTGATTATAACTGGATGGAAGGAGGACAGTAAAGGTGTGGATATAGGAAGGAAGGTTAGTAAGTTGGCAGGGAATTGAGAGAGTTCTCATTAGTCCTGTGGGTTTCAGAAGAGTGGTGGTGGCAGGGTGGGGACCTTGGAAGAGCAGTTCCAGAGAAGAGCCTTCTTGCCAGGGAAATATTCAAGCTGGCTGGCTTTTTGGGCTCAACTGGGGCTGGAAGCCATGACTGGTTCTGGCCTTGGTCTCTGATGGCCCTCAGAGCTCAGAGGTGTAGGCATATGATAGAAGTTGGATTGTTCTAGTGTAGTTTTGCCAGGTGGGTGCATGGAGCATATAATACTGACAAGAATGTGGTTGAAGGCATGGATTTTCTGAGGCCTTCTTTGCCCACTTTCTTGATTTTTGACTGTTCCTCTGCAATGGGCCACTGGTTGGGTGAGTGAAGAGAGACTAGTGATGAGCTAACACATGCCTGAAAGTGTCCTAGGGAGAGTTTGTTGATCTTTCCTTATATTGAAGGACTCTAGAAATGCTAGTAATGCAGTTTAGAATTTGTCACTTCAACAGTTTAAGTAAGTAAACACTAACTGAGTTTTATGTGGGCTGGTACCAGTGCTTGGAAATATAAAAATGAATATTAAAATGCTCCTATATTCCAGCAGTTTAGTCTAGTGGGAGACAGAGATAAGTCATTACATGAAAAAATTATAATGAGTTAAGTCCAAAGATAAAGACCTTTACCAGGGAGCGTAGCTGCTCAAGGGAGATTTATGCTAACTGAGTCATTTCCATGCTGCTGGAATTGCAGTGGGCAGAAGACCTCAGCTTGGCCTCTCTGGGCAGAAGGGACACCTAGAGGGCAGCAGGTCTGGGTGGGCTGCAGCACTGGCTTCCTGTGTGAAACTGCACTGGGCTTCAGGACAGATTCCTTTTGGGACCGTGGTTCCGATAGAGGTGAAGCTTCCTTGGCTGACTTTCCCTAGCACCTCTGCCATCCCCTTCATCACCACAGTGTAGATTTTCCATGACAGGGAGCCTAGCAGGAGCAATGTTACACATTGGAAGATTGTAAAGGGCAGCAGAGCACAGGGATTTACTATAAAACTTCACTGAGCAAGGATCTGATGGGATAATGTTGGTCAGGAAGGGGCTTCTGGACACTGGTCTTAACTGTAAAGCTTTGGACTGATCCTCATCTCTCCATAGAGCCTTCAGAGGCACATGCCTGCTATGGAATGAACACTCAGGTTAGGCTTTGAGGCAGTGCATACTGAGTCTATCTGTGGGGTTCACTCTTGCAATCTCACTAGGGAATGGGTATTTTTCTCCTATGTGTGTTTTTTAAAAATAATACTTAATTTTTTTAGAGTAGCCTTAGGATCACAGCAAAATTAAGTGAAAGGTACAGAGATTTTCCATATACCCCTCAACCCACACATATATGTACGGCCTCTTCCCTATTATTAGCTTCATTCAACAGAGCAATGTATTTGTTAAAATTGATGAACCTACATTAACATGTCATAATTACCTAAAGTCCATGGTTTACATTACAATTCACTCTTAGTGTTGTACAATTTTGTTTTGGACAAATGTCTAGTGACATGTATCCATCATTATGGTATCATACCAAGTATTTTCCCTGCCCTAAAAGTCCCCTATGCTCTGCCCACTCATCTCTTTCCTGCCATCCCCAATCCCTGACAAGCATTGATCTTTTTACTGTCTCGATAGTTTTGTCTTTTCCAGAAATTCATGTAATTGGAATAGTACCATATGTAGTATTTTCAGGTTGGCTTCTTTCACTTAGCAACATACACTGAAAGTTTCTCTTTGTCTTTCATAGATTGATAATTATCTTTTTAGTGCTCAATAATATTCCATTATCTGGGTTTATCACAGTTTATTTATCTATTTGCTTACTATAAGAAATCTTGGTTGCTCCCAAATTTTGACAATTATGAATAAAGATGCTAATAAACATTTGTATGCAGGTTTTTGTGTGGAAGTATGTTTCAACTCCTTTTGGTAAACACCAAAGTGTATAATTGTTGGATCATATGAAAAGAGTATGTTTAATTTTGTAAGAAACTGACAAACTGCCTTCCAAATTTGTTGTATCATTTTGCATTTCCACCAGCAGTGAATGAGAATTCCTGTTGCTCCATATTCTCATCAGCATTTGATGTTATCCATGTTGTGGATTTGGGCCATTCTAAGAGCTATGTAATGGTATCTCATTGTTGACTTAATTTGCATCTCCCTGGTAACATGATATGAAGCATCTTTTCATATATGTAATTGCCATCTGTATACTTTTGGTGAGGCATGTGTTAAGGTCTTAGGCCTATTTTTAAGTATGTAGAGAGGGAGAATATTATCTATCTATTTATTTTATTTAATTTATTGGGGTGACACTAGTTAATAAGATTATGTAGATTTCAAGTATTATATACAATTCTATAACACATCATCTGTATACTGTATTGTGTATTCACCATCCCAAGTATAGTCTCCTTTCATCACCATTTATCCCCTCTACCCTCTTCTACCTCCCCCCACACCCCTGAGAAGGAAAAGTTTTGTACCAGTGCATCTCTACTTCCCATCTAATCCACAGAGATCACATGGCTTGTAATATAGCTGAATAAATCCCAAAGCTGTAATTTGTAATCTAATTCTTAATGAACCAAAGTGGCCTTGCAGGCAAAGATATCAGGTCAGTTATCTGGTCATCACAGCAGATGCTGGTGTTTCTTCTGTCATAATTCATCTTTTGCAAGGTATTAATGATTTTTTCTATTAGTCAAAGGACAAAAGAAAAGTAAGTCAGTCTCTAATTTCCCTAAGGTGAGCTATTTTATGAATTTTCAGAAAGTCATGTAGGAAAAGATCACAGCCCAGATCAATAACTGCTTTCTGGACTGAGAGCAGAAGATGGTTTATTTATGTGCCTGGGATGTTGTTGAATATGTGCTCAGTAGCCAGGTCTTTGGTCACATGGGCATAGAAAACACCATGCAGTGAATTATTAAAACCAAGAGAGATTTGCCTGATTCACATCTTTTCCTGTATTGATGCTGCCCAAAGCAACTTCTACTTTCTTGACATTCTTGAAAAAATTTCCAGTACTGTTATTTGGAATTACTTTTGCCCAGGATCTTAAGTTCAATATAGGTCAAACACACCAAATACTGTAATTGTATTCTTAGGAGGGTGTGTGTAAGTGCTGTTTGGGAAAATCATATCATGTTTTAATTGTACTGGAGAAGCAGGAAAGTTAAAAGAACCTTGAATCCTAATCCTTTGTAAAGAGAAGGTTCAGTTTGTGGTGCTATTTGTAGCACTAATAAACTCTAACCTACATATCTGTTTAGTGAGTTGGCATTTTTCAAAGTTGGGCCAGTGTGCTCCCATAGTGAATGGGTAAAAGGACATTGGGGCATTTGTTTCCCTGTATCTCAGTGCACAGTGCCCAACAAGCAGACAAAAGACTGAGAGTATATCAGGAGCTACTTTAGTGACTTCCAACATGATTAAGGAGACTCAGAAGAACATGCTGGAAATTAATATTTGTGTGGAGAATGGAGGGATTCACATAGGTAAATTCTCATCAGTATGCATAACGACATTGTGATCCTATGGTCAGATAACACAGAATGGCTTGAACAGACAAACTTTGTGTTCTTGGGCTTGTGATAATTTCTTTTCATTGTAAATGAAGAAAAGTTGTCCTAGTTTGGCATATCAGTCTCTTTTCAGTTTGATGCCCACTCTGTCTGTTCCTACTGTCCCTTTTCAAGTTTTAGTACTCCTAATTTACTAATCCACAAGGCCTATCCAGTACAGGACCCTGGGAGGTTTTTATTTATACCCCTTTGCCAGATGGAACTTGAACCCTTCTCTCAGACTTTTTGACCATGATTCCTAAGCACTTCCAAAATGTAGGAATTTCCAGAGGAAGATAGATCTGTTTCTATCATAGCTGGTTCCTTTTTCTTGAGTTTTTCTAATATCTCAAGACCCTGAGCCTTTGTCTAAGCTAATGGAGAACCATATTCCTTCTTCCTGTTCTTCCAGCAGCCAAGCCTTTTGGACCTCAGTGCTTTTGTTCATGTTAATTCTTTGTCCAGAATTCTTCCTCATCAACTCTTAGTATTATTGATAAAATTCTTTTGGTTTTAATGATCAGAAACCAAGTAAAGCTGGTTTAAATAAAAAATAGAAAATTTACTAAAAAGGCAAATGGGAAACTCAAGAACAACGGGTAGCAACATAACTGAGCTTCAGGAAACAGGAACTAGGAGGCAGTAGAAATTCAGGTAGTATTTCCCATCTTGCATTTCTCCTTGGTTCTAGTCTCTGCTTTTCTTTGCAACTTTATTCTTTGTTCTTTGTCAACTGGCCTCTTTGCTCTCTGTTCACATGGTGGAAGATATGGCCTCCACCCCCAGCTCCCAAGTTTTATAAACTATAGACTGATCCACTCTGGCTAATGCTCTCTTTCTGGGTCCCAAAACAAATTCAAAGGAAGGTATTCTGATTGATCCAATTTGTGTCAATGGCCCATTCCTGGACCAATTATTTACTTCTAGGGTCCAGGATCAAGTAGTAGAAATGTAATACACTGTTAATGCAACGTCTATGGGCCAGATGGGCAGATTCCAGAGAATAGAGGCAGGCAAGTCAAAGGATGTCTGCTATACTCCTTCTCCATGCCTGTGAAATAGAGTTCTTTCCTTCCTTCCTTCCTTCCTTCCTTTGTTCACACATTTAGTACATGTCTCATGCAAAATGCTAGCTGTTAGAAATATAGCCCTGAACAAAACCCAATCCCTATCTCACAGCTTTTAAGGATGAGCAGAGAATACAAAAATAAGAAAACTCCTGCTTACTCTTTATTACTTACTCACATTAGTGGAAAAGTCTCTCTCCTTGTTTCCAATGGTCACAACTTGGTTGGTATTATCCTCTCTCTCTTTATTCCCTGTGGCTCTATGTACTCACCTCTATTTTGGTAATCACATTTCATTTCCATGTTCTGTCTCAGTGCTCTGTAAATTCCTGGGGAAAGAGATGGCCTTTGGATTCAGAGTAGTTGGCCCAAGGTATGTGCTCAGTGAATGTTTGCTGATTGAAAGAACTGCCCTCCTTTGGAAAGAATGAGACTCACAGGATTCTATTTCTTTAGAGGTGTGAGTTTGATGAGAAGACACTGCACAGCTATATGTGCCAGAGTAGATGTCTTGGCAACTCTTGGGGGGACAGGGCTACCATGGACACACAAACTATTAATTTTGAACAGGAGTTGGAGGAATTAGTCTGCTGCCCATGAAAGCAGTAGTTGATAGCACTCAATAGTCTCAGTGGGAAATTCTTCAGAGCTATTCTATTACACAAGAGACAGATCAGACCATTAGTTTGATGGCTTTGTTTAATCTGGGTTTTTCTTCCTAAAAGGGAAGCTCAAGAAAGAAGTATCTCCCTTCTGATTATGCCATTACTCATTATTTCCCTTCCTTATCAAGCCCTATCCATGTGGCAAGCTCCAATTGATGGAATCAAGATTCTTAGTTTATTGAGAGGGAAAATAAGTACAATAAAATTTGATCAAAGTACAGTTTGAGTGAGTCACAGAACAATAAACAGTACACAGGTTTGATTTAAATGATAATTTTTTCAAATTAGAAAATTTAAAAAAGTATTTAGCCAGGGCTTGTTATGCTTGTAGAACTGACTCACAGTACTTTTGCATTTTTGAGTGAATGCCATTGTTAGTTTTTAGTTTTCAACAATACATAATTGGCACCAAGAGCTCCACATTTTTCCTTTTTTCCATGAGTCAGTTGTGAGTGGCAGGAAAACTTCTCTTGGGTCTGTGTTTCCATTCTCCTGAAGAGTTTGATGATACATGGGTGGCGTGTTCTTTGCCATCCTCACTGGGTTGTACACATTTGGTAAGGAAAGTTTCTATTGTATTTGCTCAGGCATTATTCTCCTTTATGTTTTCCCCATTTTCACATTTTGAGGAGAAAATCAGTCGAAATAATTCCTCTCTAAATACTTCTCTTCTCCTTCTTCCCCATAACCCTCATCATTTTTGGGGGGCGGGGGGTGGAGAAGATGCCTCAAAGAGTGACCATGTTAGTTAGCAGTTTTCTCTAATCAAGATCCCTTTAGTTTCCTCCTCTGTAAGTGAGATTAATAGTAAAACATACTTCATAAGCATTGTGAAGAATAAATAAGAAAATATATGTAAAGAACTTAGAATACTCTGTGATTTAGTAAGTGGTCAGTGAATGTTAGCTATTATTGCTTTTCCTAAGACTCTCCAGATACTCACCATTATCTCTATGCAGAGAAAGGCAAATGAGTGAACGAGTCAGGATTCATCTTTCTGCACCTACTGGCTCTCTCACATCACTGTCCTCTGTGGCACTCAAGACCCTGTGAGAAGTCACCAGCAATGGCTGGGCACCTCCGCTGTCTGGTCTCCCATCCTCCTGACTAAGAGTGCTCTTATTCCAAACTTGATATGTAAAAATAAATGGAAACCCTTTGTACATACATGATTTTAGTCTTCTGCCAGTGGGTTTTTGCTTCCTTTTTTCTCACACAAAGTGATCTTTCAAATTAAACAGAGAGCAATTTTGAAGAAAAAAGTTGAGAAATCTGGATTTTAATTAACTTTATCTCTAATTGTAGAGTAGCTCTGAGTCACTGTTTTTGGTAAACAAGGGTAAAAACTACAAATATTAATAAAGGTTATCAAGGCAGGGGAAGAACAAAGCTGAAAATTTCCATAATGATATCTTTCAAATCCAATAAATATTTTGCTTCATTTGATTGCATAAAGGCTGGCAGGTGTAGAAGAGTTATTTATGTTTTGATATGTAAGAAAACAGGCACGGCAGAACAGAGTCTCACATGACTTAGTCTGATAGTCCTTCCCAGTGCTCAACACTTTTTTGCCCCATAATGTAATTTTTGTGTGTGTGTGTGTCCTTATCCCACCAGAACAAAATCTTCTTGAGGATAGAACTCCATCTTGAAATAAATTCGTGAGTAAGACATTCGAGGAGAGAGAGGAGGATGAAGAAGTGCTATTTTTTCCCTTTAGATTTAATCACATTGAATAAACCTAGAAGTAACAAATCATGTTTGGAGCACCATTTTCTTGAAGTTCCTGCAATGACACATTATTTTGATCTCTAAGAAGAGAGGATCATTAAACAGGAAGATTATTTGCTTATTTGGAATGATAAATCTATCCTAATTATGGCTGCAGATACTTGGGAGCCTGATCATAAGTACATTTTCTTAATCCTTGCAAAGATTAATGAATGATAATTACTTTATTAAATGGCAAAAACTTTGGTTTTGAGCACATGTCATATTAACAGTTTTTGCTATTCATATCTAAAATGAATCTACATAACACATTATTTATAATCCCTGTGTATTTCCCCTTCCATTAAATTTACTAGTAGACTCTCTTCATTTTATGGTATAAAGTAATTTGACTGTTTTATGACCGTTATTTACTGCTTTAAAAAAATTACACTTTTGCTTTCAGTTCTCCAGTGAGCTACAGCTATTATTCAGTATTTGTTGACATTGTGCCTGCAGGAGTCTTTGTTTCCTTCCAGTCAAATGTACTCCATTTCAATATTGAGGTTTCAGGAACACCAGTGAGCTGTTCTGAAATTACACAGTTGGTGTTCTTAATTGCAATGTAGAACCTGGAGACCATTGCTGAGTTGCAAATTAATAAAATCTTTCTGAAGTGGAAGGTTCGTATTCAAAGAGATTATAGAATTTAAGCTATAAAAACCTGGGAAGGCATCCACTTGCACAGGAAAAATTTACCCTGACACAGCCCTGATAATTAGTGAGGAATAAAAACAAGAGTGTTCCACACACCGAAGGCAAGGTTAGCCCTGGGATAGTCAGGCCATGGAGGTGTCTAGGAGAAATGTGGGCGAGGGACCACACCCCATATTTTTCCCATTTCTTTCCTCCGTGCCTCAGGGTGACAGGACAGGAGAGCTTCTTTTCATGATAGCTTTGAATTTCTCTAACCTCAGTTCTCTGCAGAAAAGCCATAGAGATCATGGAGATATAACTGGGTTTCCTCTTCAACCTCTCAATCCCTCTCAGTTCTGTTTTATAACAGTTACAAATTCACATTCCTTCTTGGAAGGAAAACCCATTTCCACAGATTTTACAGATGATGTTATTCAAGATACTCATGTAGAATAGGTTCTTACAATTCTTTCCCACAGGTAAGTAAGCCCTGGTTTCTCACCCTGAATTCCAGCTCACATCCCCTCTCAGGGACTTAGTCTTCAAGTTTCCATTCTTCTTTAACCCCTTGGCTTCTCCATTTTCCACAGTGATTTCCTTCAGCATTTCTGCTTCATAGACTCATTGTGGCAAGATCATTAATTGTCTTTCTTTTTATTTTTATTGTAACAAGGACCCCAAAATACTTCTTTGCTAACAGCCCTTTGCTTATATTTTCTGTGTCTATGATCTTAGCCTTCTGACTCTGGAATCTTTCATTTTGGGAGCTGGTACATAGCCTCTGACAAGTCTGGCCTTTTCAGCAAGTGACTGAAGTCCTCTTCCTTATCTCCCTTAGGAACAAAGATAGTTCTCTGGTTTCTCAATATTTTTGTATCTCAAAAGGGGGAGGAGCCTGGGCTTTTAGCTTAATATCTTTACACCTCGGAGTTCCCATTTTTATTCTAAAAACAGACAAGCTCACTCTTTCTTCCTCTCCTCAGTTGTACGCACTGTACCCAGCACTTTTTCAGCTTTGAGGTCAGATTCAGTTCCTTGATTGGTTTCCAGAAGAAACTCAAGTGGGTTTACTGAATATCTGTGGAGTCAAAGGGAGAGAACCCATCACAAAGCCCACAGACAGCATTTCCTCTTTTGCCTTCTCTCCTTCCTAGATGTTAGTCAGGGATTCTGCTTTTCTGTTGACACTTACTCCATATAAAGTTCTGCAGTTTTTACTTCATCCCCCCCACCCTGTTTTTTTTGCATCCACTAGTTCCCGTTTTTATATGTAAAATAGCTCTTTGCTCTCCTCAAGGAAATCTAGTGCCCAACATAGTACCCTTGCCTGGGAGGTTGATTCTTCTAGACATGGGTGAATGTCAACAGCTTTCCAACAAAGCTACCTTTCTCCTTATGGAAGGATTCTCTGACCAGCTGCTGTTACCAAAAAGATAAACATTTCTGCATATCTTTATTCATAAAATGGGGCTATTAATAATTCCTAGGGTTGCTGAGAGGATGAAAGGAAATTGTGAACATAGTAGAGGATTGAGCACCTAGCTATTTGTTGTCATTGTCATTGAATGGAATCAGATTATGCAGCTCCTCTTTCAGGGTCTGTGTGGCTTCCTCCACCCAAGGCTTAAGGCTGAGTTGCCTGAGGTTGCTGCTAGCTTTGAGCTCCCCAGGGCAAGCAGCTCACCTGATCCATCTTTGTATCTCCAGTACCTGATGCTGTAGCCGTCTCAGAGTGATGCACACTAAGTGTTTGTTGAACAACTGAATCTCTATGCCCTGGGGAGCTGCTGGTGTATTCTAAAAAAGCACTATAGATAGAGAAAAAGACAGATCTGAGGAGAAGTGATAACTATGAAGGGGCCATTGCTGAAATCAAGCACTGGAAGTACTTCACAGGGAGGGGCTGTGATCGTTCCTTTGTGGATCTCCAGAGCCCAGCACCACGGTGCACACGGAGGAGATGCCAGAGCTCCCCACTGATGAGAGACTTATTCATTCTCTTTTTTAGCAGCTTTATGTTTAATATTTTAAACTTGGTAAATTATGTTTTTATAAGTAATCTTTAATGTCAATGAATGAGGTTGTTAACTATATGAACTATTTATTATGTCACTCAAAGCAAAACAGAAAAGGTTAACTCTAAAGAATGCCAAGCTTTCACCAAGTTCTCACTCTGCTTTGCAGGCTAGTTCTCTTTCCACTGTTTGAGCAGTTCCATGGCTAGGAGAGTGGAAGGAGGAAGAAACCCTCTGCCTGTGATTCCTTCCCTGTACACTCTGCTTCTCCCAGACCCGAGGAGCATGTGTGCATGTACGGTAGGGCGAGGTAAGGGCTGGGCTAAAATATGGGAGTATCCCAGGAATACGCTAATAACTTGATGTCCCATTAATCTGATGTTCTTAAACTTTTGTTCATCAGAGGCTGAGGACCTATTTCATGGGGAAAAGATGCAAATTGCAAATGGAGGGAAAATGCAGATTATAGCTCTAAGCCCCAAACTTGTGTACCCAAATTAGAAAAGAGAAATCTTTACATTAACCCAATCAAGGCAGCTCAGGAAGGCGCCATCTCATGTTACCTGAACATATTTCTGGGGTGGGTGAGGGGCTCATTCAACCTCAAGTTATTAAAAAAATTTATTCCAATTACAGAGACAAACACCCCAAAAAGATCTCTTACAAACTACATTGTTTCATCTCATGAAATTTCCATGTCTTAGCATCCATTATTGATCAACAGCCCAGTTTTTGTCACCTTCATATTGATCCACATTTAGCTTCACCATGTCACAATCTAATAAATACAAAATGCACTGCTTCTTCTTCTGTATTCTCCTGGTATTTCCATAGGGTGTTTGTGAAATGAGCTGGACTTATATCAAATCCTCTAGTTTGGGAAGTGGTTGAATTCTGGCCCAAGAAAAGTATCTTACAAATGTATTGTTCTACTTATTACAGAGGAGGATATAATCTGAATCTTGATAGCATTTATTAATTTTGATCTCCACAGGCTTTTGGTATATGGTATTGGTTTTATTATTCCAGCAGTTTATGACTGTTAACTATGGTGTTTTGAATTGCTCTTCAACCAAAGTAGCCTCGGTAATACATGGCCAGAACACTATGTGGGTGGTGAAAGATGTTTTTATTTTGGACTGTCATACCTTGAACTTCTGCTCAGATTTACACAACTATAACATGGGAATAATGATTGCTAACATGTTTCTTTATAATGGGTGAACTCAGTTGATAACCAATCTCATTCTTATACATAGAACACAAAATTTTGATTTTGAAAAAGATGATAGATATCTAGGCCAAGCACTTCCTTTTACAGAAGAAGCATCTGAGGCCAAAAGTCAAAAGACCTGCCTAGGTTATCTGTCATGCAGTAAGATGCTCGTTCTATGTAGCCTGTGAAGGCTCCTGCTACTATTCACCATTATCAACACTTTGTCAGGTTTCCTCCAAATCACCACATCTGAGAATTCTACCCATCTGGTAGAATTTAAGCTACCCAAAGCCCTATGCCAGTCTTTGAGTGGTATAGCTAACCATTGAGGGCTAGGAAAGTTAATAAAATCTAACCTCTCACAGAACATTAGCAAACTGATGAATTCATTGGCCATAGAGGTATCCTGAGATCCATATGGACACCTGACAGAATTACTTCAATTTTTTATGTAGGCAATTAGTTTCTTCCACTTAGGGCCACTCAATTATAAGGTAACAATTAAATCCCAGCCTACAACAATAAAATGTGATTAGTCCTTCCCTAAGAGTATGTAAAAAAAGTCAAGGTGATGATGAAGGAGGAGTGAGAAAGTCTGAAGTATAAGAAGATTAATTTTCAGAATTTTTCCCTCTCCAATGGATGAGATGGCAGCATTTCTTTGGTGAGACCCAGAGGCCATTTCTTTTGTTGATGAGCATGGGGAGTTCTGTACCTCCTATCTATCTTTGACTTCTGTCAAGGAATTTTCTAAAATATAATGGCTATCCTGGTTTAGATAACAGTCAAAAAAGACTTTTCAAGCAATGCTTGAAAATGCTGAAACAACTCGGACTATTCAGCCTGAAGAAGAGACAGCTGGAGTTCATGAGTTTTCTACTACATGCAGTCTTTCTGGATATGTCAGTAATAAGCTGCTCTTTCATTCTACTAGTGCCAAACTGAAACTAGATTAAATTTTAGTGGATTCTGGGTTAAAAATAAATCACCACTAATTGAGGGCAATGTTATTCAGAATTCTCGGTTAAAAGGAGAGAAACCCAACTCAGATTTACTCAAACAAAAAAATAAATTTTTGTAACTGACAATATCATGGGTCGTCGAGGCCAGAAAAGTGTTGATTCAATGTCTACGTCATGTTATTAGGGCCCAAGTCTTCCCTCTCCATTTCCTACCTGCCTTTCTTTCCTTCTTTTATTTTCTCTCTCCCTCCTTCCCTTCCAAAATAATTTATTCAGTTGAAATTAACATAACATAAAATTTTTTTTAAGTGAACAATTTTAATACATTCATAATGTTGTGCAACCACCACCTCTATCTGGTTCCCAACCACTTCCATCACTACAAAGTAAAAGCCCATACCCATTAAACAGTTTCTAGTCTGGGTATTTCACATAAATAAAATCACATAATATGTGATCTTTTATGTCTGGCTTCTTCCACTTAGCACCATGTTTTGGGGGTTCATTCATATTATAGTATATATCAGTACTTCATTTTTTATGGCTGAATAACATTTGATTTTATGTATAGACCACAATTTGTTTAACTATTTATCTACTTAGTTTGTTTCCCCTTTCTGGCTATTGTGAATAGTGCTGCTATGAGCATGTATGTACATATACATGTTTGAATACCTGTTTTTAATTATTTTGGGTACATACCTTGGAACAGAATTGCAGGATCATATGGCAGTTCTATTTTAGCTTTGAGAAACCACCAAACTGATTTCCACAGTGGTCCAATTTCCTCCACATTCTCACCAACACTTGTTATCTCCCCCACCCTTTGGAATATTATTGTCATCCTAGTGGGTGTGAAGTGGTGGCACCACATTGTGGTTTTGATTTGCATTTCCCTGATGACTAATGATGTTGAGTACCTTTTCATGTATTTGTTAGCCATTTGTATATCTTCTTTGGAGAAATGCCTCCTTTTTTTCTGTAGGGGCTACATTCTCCTTCAGGCTTTCACCACAGTAGCATGGCTAATCAATTCAGTTTGCCTGGGCCTTAGGGGTATCCTGGGATGCAGGACTTTTAGACTTAAAACCAAGAAAGTTGAGTTTGTTGCCCAAATTGTGGGAAAGATGGCCCCTGCAGTCTTGGGATTATATAATTTTCCAGTTTTGGCATCAGAGCAAGAAAGGCATAATTTTCCCATAACCCTAGAATAGTCTTGGTGACCATTCAGCCATACTGATTGGCCTGACTTGAAACGCATGTCCATCCCTGGATTCTCTGTGGCCAGAGAGATGAATTACTTTGACATGTGTTAACATATGTTCACCTTGAGTTGAATGATTAACTTCTTTAAAAAAGAAAAAATAAGGTTGGACCAGGATTACTATAGAATTGGGGAGGTTAATTCTTCAAATAAAGAGATGCTTTATTTTTATCACAAGCATCTGTATATACTAGCTACTGTGCTTGCACATAGATTATTTCATTTTGTCCTCAAAATAACCTTATTGCATAGGTATTGATATATCAGTGTTAGACATGACAAAATTGAGCCTTAGAAAAGTTACTATGCTCAAAATCACATAATAAGTAAGTGCTAGAGATAGAATAGATAATTTTTAATTGAGATTTAATTGACATATAACATTGTATAATATTAGTTTTAGATGTTAAACAATGATTAGGTATATATTATATATAAAATATAAATATATCAAGTATATATAAATTATTTAGGTTAATTTTTAATAGGATATAGTATAAAATAGAATTTTTAGGCAGCAAGGAGAATTGAACTTCAGAAAGAGGTTAAAGAAGCTTCCCTTAGGACGTAATATCAGTCAGGACCCATTCAGGAAAATGAGCCATGCTAGTTGAGTAGAGAATTTAATAAAAGGAATTTGTTAAACAGGTATTTAAAAAGTTAAAGGCAAAAGGGAACACTGAGGTAATATAAGTATAGCAGCTTCAGATAGAAGCTACTACCTCTATAGCTGGAGGAACAGAGGCAAGAGGTTGGGGTTATTAAAATTTAGCATTGAGGAGAAGAGGCCTGACAGCTGGCTGGTGCTGGTATCTTGGAGAGGTGCAATGATGCTGGTTCTGGGAGTTTGGATAACATTTGAAACTGGAACCTACTGTAGTACTGCTATAGGTACAGAAAGCATAAAAGGACACAGAATCTGCCCTGCAGCCTTCCAACCTCCCTCTGGCACCCTCTGCCAGAGCCTAATAGGGCACTAGCTGGCAAAGCAAAAATACTGTTTGTGGGGTTCAAGCTTCAGCATCACAAAGGAGATTATGGCAGGGTGGGTTGGGAGCTGAGAAGCAATAGCTTAATCGCTAACACTACTGCTTTTATTTATTAATTTATTTTGAATGGAAATAATAGTTGCTTTATCTTAAAAAAATTTTATTGAATTTATTGGGGTGACATTGGTTAATAAAACTTTATAGGTTTCAAGTGTACATTTGTATAATGCATCATCTGTACAGTGTTCCCCATCCAATGTCAAGTTTTTTTCTGTCACCAAATATGCCCCCTTTACCCTTTTCTATCTCTCTCACCCTCCTTTTCCTCTGGGAACGACCATACTGTGTCTGTGTCAGAGTTTTTTTTTCTTTTTGCTCCATCCCTTTACTTTTTAGATCCAGCCCCCCATAGCCCTCCCCTCTGACAGCTGTCAGTCTGTTTTCTGTATCTAACAGTCTGTTTCTATTTGTTTGTTTGTTTGTTTTGTTCATTAGGTTCTACATATAAGTAAAATAATATGATAATTGTCTTTCTCTGACTGGCTTATTTCACTTAGCATACAATAGTGTATTTTACAGAACTAGAACAAATCGTCGGCAGCCGTCCGTCTCGAGAGACGATGGTGTAGCTTCTTAAGAGTCTATCTGCACCGCCGAGAATGGCTGTGCAGTCCGACTCGGGAGTGACACGGTATCTGTCTCCTCCCGTGTTGAATCGACATCTTGTGATGTGAAGCTGAAGCTACAGAGCCTGGGCAGGGTGATATGGAGGGTCTGCTGTTGCCCATGCAGCAGACTCCCCCTCTCTTCACAGCTGAAGGGCCCAAGGGAAAGACGGAGTCAATACAGCTTGGCTTCAGGTGCGCCGCAGGAGTTGCCGGTGTTGACTACAATGTCAAACCACCTTAGGGACTCCGGCTCCGGATTTTCTGTCGGGGTTTACTCCCTTAGCCTTTCCCCTGAAGAGGTATGCCGCAAGGCAGCGGAGGTTTTTTGGAATCAGAGTTTTCCTTCTCTGATGTGCCCTGACTGGAAGATCGAACCAGCGACACTTAGCTCGCAGGCCGACGCTCAATCCACTGAGCCAAACCAGCCAGGGCTACTAGAACAAATATTCCAAAAATATATATAGAACCACAAAAGACCCAGAATAGCAACAGCAATCCTGAGAAAAAAGAACAAAGATGGAGGACTCATGCTACCCAATATCAAACTATACTAAAAGGCCATAGTAATCAAGACAGCATTGTACTACCATAAGACAGACACATAGATGATAAATGGAACAGAAGAGAGCCCAGAAATAAACCACACATTTATGGTCAATTAATATTTGACAAAAGAGGCAAGAACATGTAAAGATAGTTTATTCAATAAATGGTATTAGGAAAATAGGGCAGATACATGCAAAAAAAAAAAAAAAGAAAGAAAGAAAGAAAGAAAGAAAGAAAAAGAAAAAGGAAAATAAAAAAAGAAACTAATCACCTTCTTACACCACACAGAAGAATAAACTCAAAATGGATTGAAGACTTGAATGTAAGGCTTGAAACACTACTGCCTTTAAAAGTGGCAAGCTCTTATATTTCAGAGTTCACAGTAAGACTGTTCATACATAGATAGAAAAAGGGTTAGATGCTTTTTTTATTGTGATGCTTTTTTTAAATTTAGTTTTAATTGTTTTTCTATTACAGTTATCTCATTGTTCCTCCTTTGCTCTCCCCTGCTCCACCCACCTCCTCCCTCTCCCACATCCATCCTCATTTAGTTGTCCATGTCCATGGGTCATTCACACTAGTTCCTTGACTAGACCCTTCCCCGTTTTTCTCCCCTTCTCCCCATCCCTGCTCCCTTCTGGTCATTGTCTGTTTGTTCCTTGTTGACATGTCTCTAGTTCTATTTTGCTCACTTGTTTGTGTTGTTCATTAGTTTCCTGTATTAGGTGAGATCATATGATATTTACCTTTCACTGCCTGATTATTTCACTCAGCATAATACTCTCAAGTTCCATTTATGTTGTAGCAAAAGGTAGGAGGTCCTTCCTTCTTTCTGCTGGTATTCCATTGTGTAAATGTACCACAGTTTTTTAATCCACTCATCCACTGATGGACACTTAGGCTGTTTCCAGCAGCTGGCTATTGAAAATAAGGCTGCTATGAACATAGGAGTGCATAGGTTCTTTTGAATTGGTATTTCAGGATTCTTTGGGTATAATCTTAGCAATGGAATTGCTGTGTCAAAAAGCAGTTCCATTTTTAGTTTTTTTGAGGAAATTCCATACTGTTTTCCACCGTGACTGCACCAGTCTGCATTCCCACCAACAGTGCACCAGGGTTCCCTTTTCTCCACATCCTTGCCAGCACTTGTTGTTTGTTGATTTGTTAATGATAGTCATTCTGATCGGTGTGAGATGGTGTCTCATTTTGGTTTTAATTTGCATTTCTCTGATGGCTAGTGATGATGAGTATACTTTCATGTGCCTATTGACCCTCTGTATATCCTCCTTGGAGAAGTATCTATTTAGGTCCTTTGCCCATTTTTAATTGGATTACTTGTCTTCCTGGTGTTGAGTTGTATAAGTTCTGTATATATTTTGGAGGTCAAACCCTTGTCTGAGGTATAATTGGCAAATATGTTCTCTCATACAGTTGGCTCCCTTTTCATCTTGCTGATGTTTTCTTTCGCTGAGCAGAAACTCTTTAGTTTGTTGTAGCACCATTTGTTTATTCTTTCCTTTATTTTCCCTGCCTTAGGAGCTATATTGGCAAAAATATTGCTGTGTGAAATATCTGAAATTTTCCCACATATGTTTTCCTCTAGGAGTTTTATGGTATCACAGATTCCATTTATGTATTTTATTCATCTTGAGTTTATTTGGGTGTATGGTGTAAGTTGGTGGTCTGGTTTCCTATTTTTTCATGTCCCTGTCCAGTTCTCCCAACACCATTTGTTGAAGAGGCTATTTTCACTCCATTTTATGTTCCTTCTGCCTTTTTCAAGTATTAATTGACCATAGAGACCTGGGTTTATTTCTGGGCTCTCTATTCTGTTCCATTGATCTATATTTCTGTTGTTTTGCTAGTATCAAACTGTTTTTATTACATTGGCCTTGTAGTATAGTTTGATATTAGGTATTGTAATTCCTCCTACTGGGTTCTTCTTTCTCAAGACTGCTGAGGCTATTCGGGTCTTTTTTGGTTACATATAAACTTTTGAAGTATTTGTTCTAGGTCTGTGAAATATGTCATTGGTATTTTAATAGGGATTGCATTGAATCCACCTATTGCTTTGAGTAGTATGTCCATTTTAATGATGTTAATTTTTTCCATCCATAAACATGGTATATGCTTCCATTTATTGTATTTTCTTTAATTTATTTATTTAGTGTTATGTAGTTTTCCAAGTACAGGTCTTTTACCTTCTTGGTTGAGTTTATTCGTAAGTATGTTATTTTTCTTGTTGCTATAGTAAATGGAATTTCTTTTTCTGGTTTCTATCTCTGATATTTTATTATTGGTGTTCAGAAATGCCTTCAGTTTCTGAATATTGACTTTGTGTCTTGCTATTTTGCCAAATTCAATTATTAGGTTGAGTAGTTTTTTGGTGGGGTGTACAGGGTTTTCTAGGTACACTATCATGTCATCAGCAAATAATGACAGTTTTACTTCCTCTTTTCCAATTTGGATGCCTTTTATTTCTTTTTCATGTCTGATTGCTGTGGCTAGAACTTCCAAAACTATGTTGAATAGAGTGGAGGGAGTTGACATTCTTGTCTTGTTCCTGATCATAGGGGAAAAGCTTTCAGATTTTTCCCATTGAGTATGATGTTGGCTTCAGGTTTCTCATATATGGCATTTATTATATTGAGGTATGCTCCCTCCATTCCCAGTTTGCTGAGCGGTTTTATCATATATGGGCGCTATATTTAATATATGCCTTTTCAGCCTCTATTAATATGATCATGTCATTTTTGCCTTTCATTTTGTTTATGTGGTGTATTACATTTATTGATGTGCAAATATCATCCTTGCATCCCTGGGATGAATCCCACTTGATCGTGGTGTATGATCTTTTTAAGGTGTTGCTGGATCCAGTTTGCCAATATTTTGTTGAGGATATTAGTGTCTATGTTCATCAGTGATATTAGCCTGTATTTTTCTTTCTTTGTTGTGTCTTGATCTGGTTTTGGAATTAGGGTAATACTGGCCTCATAGAAAGAGTTTGGGAGTCTTCCCTCTTCTTGGATTTTTTTTGAATAGTTTGAGAAGGAGAGGAGTTAGTTCTTTCCTAAACGTTTGGTAAAATTCACCTGTGAGGCCATCTGGACCAGGGCTGTTGTGTGCTTGGAGGTTTTTATAACTGATTCAATTTCACTAGTAGTTATCAGTCTATTCAGACTTTCTGCTTCTTCTTTATTCAGTTTTGGAAGATTATATGTTTTCAAATATTTCCCCATTTCCCCAAGGTTGTCAAATTTATTTTCATACATGTGTTCATAGTAATTTCTTACAATCTTTTGTATTTCTGTGGTATCAGTTGTGATTTCTCCTCTTTTGTTTTTTATTTATTTGGGTCCTCTCTCTTGCTTTCTTGACGAGTCTGGTTAAGGCTTTTCAACTTTGTTTATCTTTTCAAAGAACCAGCTTCTGTTTTTATTGATCGTTTGAATTGTTCTTTCAGTCTCTATGTCATTTAATTCTGCTCTGATCTTGATGATATCCTTCCTTCTACTTGCTCTGGGCTTTGTTTGTTGTTGATCCCCTAGTTCCTGTAGCTGTGGGGTTAGGTTGTTTATTTGAGATTTTCTGTCCTTTTTAGGAGGCCTGTATTGCTATGAACTTCCCTCTGAGGACTGCCTTTGCTGTATTCCATAAGTTTTGGGCTTTTGTGTGTTCATTATCATTTGTTTCCAGAAACTTTTTGATTCCTCTTTGATGTCATTGTTAACCTATTCGTTATTTAATAGCATGTTATCCATTCTCCATGAATTTTGACGTTTTTGAGTTTTTTCTTTGAGGTTGGTTTCTAGTTTCAAGGCATTGTGATCTGAGTAGATGCTTGATATAATTTCAATCTCTTAAATTTGTTAAGGCTTCTTTTGTGTCCTACCATGTGGTCTGTCTTTGAAAATGTCCCATGTGCATTTGAAAAGAATGTATATTTTTCTTCTTTGGGGTGAGGTTTTTTTGTATATATCAATTAAGTCCATTTGACTTAGAGTGTTGTTCAATGGCTCAATATCCTTGGTGTTTCTTTGCTTTGAAAATCTGTGCATTGTTGACAATGGGATGTTAAAGTCCCCTACTATGAGTGTGTTACTGTCTATATCCTTCCTGAAGTCCTCCAAGATTTTCCTTATATATTTGGATATTCCTATGTTGGGTGCATATATGTTTGTAAGAGTTATATCTTCTTGATGGATTGTTCCCTACGTATTACAAAGTATCGTTCTTTGTCTTTTTTTTATGCACTTCGTTTTGAAATCTATTTTGTCTGATATAAATATTGCTACTTCCACTTTTTAAAAATTTCCATTTGCTTGAAATACTTTTTTCCATCTCTTCACTTTCAGTCTGTGTAGATCTTTTGTTCTAAGGTGGGTCTCTTGTTGATAGCATATATGTGGGTCATGTTTTCTTATCAATTCAGGTACCCTACGCCTTTTTATTGGAGCATTTAATCCATTTACATGTAAGGTTATTATTGATAGTTACTTATTCACTGTGATTTTTCCCCTTTGTACCTGTGTCCTTCTCTCCCTCTCTCTTTGTCTTCATCTTCTTAAAGTAATCCCTTTAGCATGTCTTACAATGCTGGTTTGGTGGACATATATTCTCTTAGCCTTCTTTTGTCTGGGAAACTCCTTATTCACCTTCCATTTTGAAAGAGAGCCTTGTTGGGTAGAGTAGTTTTGGTTGTAGGCCTTTGTTTTTCATTGCTTGGAATATTTTTTGCCATTCCCTTCTGGCTTGTAGTGTTTTTATTGAGAAATCTGCTCATAGCCTTATCAAAGCTCCCTTGTATATTTTTAGTTGTTTCTCTCTTGCTGCCTTTAGGATTTTCTCTTCATCTTTGAATGTTGCTATTTTCATTAAGATGTGCCTTGGAGTGGGCCTTTCTGGGTTTATCTTCATTGGGACCCTCTGCGCTTCTTGCATTTGTGTGACTTTTTCTCTCTGCAGGTCAGAGAAGTTTTCTGTTATTAGTTTTTCAAACAGGTTTTCTATTCCTTGCCCCCCTTCTTCTCCCTCTGGTATCCCTATGATGCAGATATTGTTACATTTCATGTTGTCCAGCAACTCTCTTAAACCATCTTCATTCTTTTTCAGTCTTTTTTCATTTTGTTGCACTGTCTGGGAATTTTTTTTTATGTTGTCCTCCAGCTCGCTTATCTGAACCTCTGCTCCCTATAGCTTGCTTTTTATTCCTTCTGCTGTCTTCTTCAGTTCATAAATTGTATTCTTCATTTCCTCCTGGCTCTTATTGGTAGTTTTTATGTCCTTTTTAATGCTGGTGTAGTTCTCAGTAAGTTTCTTGTAGTTTCCCTGGAGTTCTTTGTAATTCCCATAGAGTTTGTTGTAGTTTTCTCTGAGTTTTGTTAAGTTCATTGAGCTTCCTTATAACTATTCTGTCAGATGCCTTTTTAAAAAACAATACAAGAAGCTTTTCATTTTCTGAACCTAGACTTACTGTTCTAGATTTTCAGAATTAGCATAATTAATGTCTGCCTTCCTTTGTAGATATGATTGCCAGGCCTCTCCCCAATCCTACCCTAGATATTATCATTTCTAAAACTTTCAGATCATCTCAAATTCATTTCCATTCTCTAATTTATCCATTGGAGTATTGTTTCAAGCCGCTGTGGGGAGACAAGGGATTTGGAATCAGAAAGGTATAGAATTAATCTTGCCACTTCAACTTTGCCTCTGATTTAACCTTGGGTGAGTTAATTAGTTTTAATTTCCTCATTTTTTAAAGGGGCATGGATAATGTATATCAATATCATAGAATTTTATAAGGTTTACATGAAGTAATGTATAAAAAAAATTACTTGCATGCTGTCTGGCAGAGGAATGAAGCTTAATAAAACAAATTCCATTCCTGTTGCCTTTACTCAACACTTCTACTTACACTGAACCTATGAGCTGCAGACAGATTACCTCCCTGGATGCAGAATCTTACTTTTGCAGCAGCAAACAAAAATTAAACAAGCAGTAGTGTCTCTCCAAAATTTCCACTAGTTCTCTCTTAAAGAACCTCCAAATAATCCAATGACATAAGCAACATAGTATAATCACTAGTGAAATCACAGCCCAAGACAAGTTTTCTCCAACTAGATAGCCAACCTTGGGTTCCCCTTATGTAGAAAGTTTGGACCCCTAAACTGGTGTCTCCCTGTTTCACTGAAGTGCCCCAAGATTTCTTTATTGAAAACTGGTCAAAGAGAATTGTTGTGCATTCCAAACATGCATTTCCAAGGTGTGGGAAATGGTATTTCTGAATTAACATAAGCATTTTTTTTCCTTTGGGAACTATGGATTAGGGGTAATGCTGCTGGCCAAAGTGCCAGGCATTCCTTGGGCCATTTTATAATGAAATTATAGGTAGGTAAATAGTTACAGATGTATAGAAGTCTTGGGTCCCTGCCTCAAAATATGCTCTAAAGAACAACAGAGAAAGACATTGATAGTTGCTTCATTTTAAAGAAATGAGTAATTGGATCATAATTTGCCTTTACCTTATCAGAGAGTATGAGCTTACTGAACATCTCCTATGCCCTCCTTGCCTTTTACTGAACCAGTGAAGATTTGGTATGTGTCCCCAAGAAGTTTCTGGAATGCAGTCCTTGCTGGGGGGCATTGCTCCTCAGAGGACCCCCTGGAGCAGGGTTAACACATGTGATACCACAGCTTTTCCAGTCAGGAAACACATCATGGAGCTATGTGCCCTGGGCTTCAGTGTCCTCACAGGCCTCCCTGAATGTGGAGTTAATAACCTGTGAAAACAACTTTCTATTTTTTAAACAACCTGTTTCCTTTTTCTCTTTTCTATTTGTTTTATCTTAACTTTTAATCCTTTCTTGAATCAAAGTGCTTCCTGGACTGCAAACTTACTATGCTGTTTTTCAGCCTGAATTGGATTTTTTACAGTAAGTCATAAACCCTGGGAAATAGGATTTATAATGGAAATGTTGATACAGGCCTAGCTAGTGTGGCCAGAGGGATGTTCTAATAATACTGGAGAGTAATATTCTCTAAATATAATACTCTGTAGATTTTTTTCCCCTTGCTATGATTCATACCAACTCAACTCTTTCTCTAACTTCTTCATGCCAGAGCCTGTGGTCTTCCATGACCAGCAAAGTCAATGCCCTTTGGGCATGTCTGGGTTACATTGGTATCTGGTTGAACATGACACAGTTAATTCCTATAGGCACAGACTTGGGGTGGGAGCAGTTCTGGAAGGTGATCAGATCCCTGGTGTGAGACAGGCTTGGGATAGAGGATGGGCATAGCTGGCTGTGACTAGTCCAGTGGACAGAACCTCAAATGAGGGAGAGTTTCCAGGTAAGCAGACAGGCTGTTCTGACAGATGTGTTGAATTCAGTGATGGAGTCAGAAAGCAATCACAGAAATCCAGGCATGTGACTCCCTTAAGGGAAGTCAGACTATGGCAGGTAGCATCGTTTCAGTTCTTGGCTCTGGTTCCTGGGGGGGTTGTAGTATAATTGAAAAAAATTTTTTTTGGTTCCAGTTCCTGGCACACAGCTTCAGAGTTGTTGGTCTTAAAATTCCAGCCCTCAGAGACTGTCAATGCTTTCTCTGATCCCAATGGGGAAGGAAATTTGTGGCCCAGATCCAGAGGGATTTCCAAGTGTAAGCCAGTCAACTGTGGCCAAAATAACAGGATACGTTCATGCCACTTGGATCAGGTGTCCAACCCTGTAGGAGTCAATGGTGGTCAAAGAAATGAAGTCATGAACATATGGTCACTTGGGCAGAAACAACCAAGATTAAGTTGGGGGCTGCCTTTTCCAGAAGCAGCAGATGCTGATCATATAAACAGTAAGTATCCACCAAACAAGTAAATTAGCTGTGTATTACACATATTACAATTATTGGGTTAATAGCACAATATTTTATTAGGGCCAGAATAGAAACTCATCTATCCCTGGCTGAGTGCCCTTTATATAGTCTTCTTTAAGAATCATTGCAACTCCTTCTCCCAGATGAAGATGAAGCATTTACACTCCTCAGTTTCCAAGTCTCTTCCTGGAATCTTCAGGCAAGTGATGATAGTAGTTCATGCCACACACACTAAGGTTACCCTGGTTGGGAGGTGGGGTAACTGAGAAAAAAGAACAAGCTTTCCTGGCAGATTTAGTTCACCTTCCAATCCCTGTGCACTACTTTTATGACTGTTGGCACATGTTGAACCTCTCTGAGCCACGGTTTACTCACTTGCAAAATGTGGATAATATATACCTTGCAAGGTTAGATATAATGTACATATGGAGCATTATTCCTGATACATGGTTACTATTGAATTATTAACATTAATGGCTCCCTCATGACTTCCAAAAGCTAAAGTACACTTGGACCTGAGACTGTCTTCAGGACATGTTCCATTTCATACTAACCCATTTCCTTGTGAAAAGCTCCCTTTTCTACCATCTATACCCAGAAGATATGATTAATATAGATTCCAACCAGGCTGTACTATAAAGAAAGAGAATGGGGTGGGGAAGGGCAGTTTTTGTTTTGGCTTTCTCCATAGGTTTTCTTATTTTATTTGAAATGATGCCACAAAATACCCCAAATCCAAAGATGACTTTAAAATATGAGCTAAGAAACACATATAGCAGCACTAATACCCTGAAATATGTATGTATGTGTGTATATATAATTTTATATATAGAAGTAGGTAATATACATTACATATATCATTATATTTTTGCTTATATTTAAAATATTATATTATATTTTATAACTGGATTCTTATTTCATTTTTAAAAATTTACACAGCTATTTTTTTAATGAAATATTCAGGAAAACTATAGCTGGCACCAGTTTTTCAGAGTATTAATCCCCTTATTTTACAAATGAGGAAACTGAAGTTCAGAGAGTTGAAGTGACTTGTCTCAGGTCCCCCAGTCCAAATATCAGGGACAATGTGAATTCTTATTCCCAGTCCAGTGCCTCTCCCACCCACTCTCTGACATATATATATATATATATATATATCTAAAGGGAAGAAGGCTCAGAAGGTTCCAGACCAGAACTGAAAGAGAACTACACAGAGACAGGAGCAAAGGAAATGCCACAGGCAGATCCCATCTCTCAAATATATTCTCTGGTAAAGGGGAGGAAAGCAGGCCTTAAACCCCACACTCACTTCTGGCCAGATTTAAGTGCTTTGAGAATTATCCATTATTATGAATGTTCTGAAGTTCTATTAATATAGATAATCAAAAAATAGCTTTTATTAATGTCTCTCGAATAACAATAGTAATAGAAGAAATAATTCAGCCTGCGTACAATATAAAACGATTCCTATATTCCTGTCTCAATCCCCCATTTCTATTCACTTCTAGAAAAATCCAAATGCTTGTACACCCCACTTCTTGCTTGCATGCTTTTGCTCCTGCTCACCCTGCTGGCCAGAATTTCCTTCTGCTCTTTCCTTCGCTCACTCATCTTTGAGATATATAGCTCAGGCCACACCTCCTCCAGGAGCTTTTCCTCATTCATCTTTTTGTTCTGGCCCACCGTAGGCTTCAGTGAGGGTGTATTGAGTGCTTGATGTGGAATAGAAGCGGTGTTTTGCTTCACTCAATACCAGAGATCCCCTTTCTCCAGTCATAACCTATTGCAGCCATCGCAACATCTCCTCTAACAACACTTAAGGGCATATAAATCAGGCCATCTCTGTCATAGGCCACTGAAGCTGTGAAAATGCCTGTTAGAAAATGTAGGCTTCCTTTCCTAATACAGAATAGAGGAAATAGAAAGTAGGAAAACTTAGTGGCAAGGGAGACAGGATAATGTGGGCAGAGAAATGACACTGCAGTACTTGAGGCAGGAAGCAGCCTGGATAACATGAACACATATCTTGTCCAAAACCATTGCTTCTTCTCTTGTCATTTTTAGCAACCTCCCTCTTTGCCTAGGATTCCTAGGTTTGCAATCATTCCCAGAAAAAGCAAAAACAAAAACAGAGGGCTTATGGAGTAAACTTGGCCCACGAGAGCTTCTACATCCAAGATCGTTACCCCTTTAAATGACCTCTACCCCAAGTTATACCTGGGACTCAGAGTTCCTTACAGTAGGAGTAGAGGACCAAGTGGAGGTCCTAGAAAGCATGGACTCTGCCCTAAGAACTCAGAAGGGCATTATATGATTCAGAGATGAAATAGCAGGAAAAACAAGTCTTACCTGTCCAGGCTGGGTGTCCCAGGGCACAGCTCTGTCCTCAGTGACTGAAAAAGCCTGCATGTCATGCCCAGCTCCAATCCTGGTACAGATAACAAGCTCCAGGACAAAACAGAGGCCAAATGTCAAACCTGAATTTCTCTTATTCTGATTCTCATCTGTACAGCTAACAAATCAAGTTTATTCACTTACAAACTTTGGCTGGCATCCAAGTCACCAGTCTGAGACCCTGGAGAACATGACATCTATGGTGTGTGGCCTTCTATAGCCAAAATTAGCTCCAGAATGCAATACAAGTTCCCATTTCCATTGTGATCATGGTTACCATGGGGATCACCTTATGCTTCTTTGTAGAAACCAACTATAATGCTTTTGCTAATGGCCCATAGCCTTGACTATTGGGAAACTAGAAACATTAGGCAATCAGAGCACTTGTATGCAAAATTCCTATCCTTCCCTAGGACCTTACGTATTGGTGAGAAGGGCAAAGAGCACAGGAGAAGAGTGTGCACCCATTCCATTAGAGAAGATGTTTCTGCTGCACCTTTCCTTTGCCAGTAGAGTATAGATGTTTATATAAATTTTTAAAAATTTAAAAAGCTCCTGGGTTCTATACTTGACTATGCCATCAACCTTCTCTGTGAGCTCAGACAAATCACTAAAACTCTTTGAACCAGATTCCTTATCTATAAATTGAAGACCTTAAATTTTTTTTCAAAGTTCTATCAGCTGATATTTTGAAAACTTATTCTGCTCTCAATTTACAAAAGAACCTTTCCCCTACATTGACAATGGTAAGAGTGGTCAAGTGAAAAATAGGGAAAAAATAGCAAGACTGAAAATAAAGCATGGTTCAGGTCACAAGGCTGGAGGTTAGAGTAGCCAAGAAGTAAAAAATCAAGATCAAGTTTGGGGTCTGAAGTCCCGCAAGTAGTCAGTCATCAGAGAGCCCAGGGGCCCAAAGAGCAGGTTCAGATACTCAGTGAGAGGCTACCATGGCCAAAGTACAAAGGCATTAAGTAAATCTAAAGTAAGGACTCATATTTTAGTAACATAATGGACTAGAATATGTCTATTGCAAGTCAGAAAATTATGAGTCAAAAGTCAATGAGAGGTTATAAAGTTGAGAGACATTAAGAGAAAATCAAATCCCAACAATTTTTCCTCTAAATCACCTAATGTCTTGTGTGTCAGGCCATGCATGTCACAGGTCACTACAAAAGCTCTGGAGAAGTTCTGGTGGAAAGTGTTGGTTCTTTTTGCCAATGTGGGTTCCCAGGATCTAAATGGATAATGCAAGAAAAAAAAAATCTTAGAACAGTCAGTTCAAAACCAATGGGAGCAAATGAATGGAGGTCTGTGTCTGAGATGCAGATGTTCTGAGGCTCATTCTGGAGTACATGTTCTGCTGCCTTTTCCAAGGCCCTGGGATGTACCTCTGCAGGTGTGCCCTCTCATCTCTCTGCATTCCCTACTTAATACAGAGTTCTATTTTCTCAGACTTTGGGGTTTGGAAAGGAGAGCTATCCATTATTTCAACAAATATTTACTAAGTACCTACTATAAGCCAAATCATGCTAGGAACGTAATATAAAGGCACATTGATTGCTACTTTAAAATACAGATATTTTGTGGTTAATTCTCTGATCCCATTTGAGTTCCTTGCTACTACACAACCAAATGAGCTTTATATATATTCCTACATAACATATTCCCAGGTATTGGTTCCTCTAAATACAGTGGGAAAAGAAGTGGGTTCTTATCCAAGCTCTGCCACTAACCTGCTTTGGGCTAAGCTTAAGTCACAAAAACATTCATGCTCTCAGCTTCTGCTCCTGCCATGTGAACATAATTTACCTCTCTACTTTTTTCACAAGATGCTGAAGGAGTTAATAAACTAATACCTGTGAACTAATCACTTTGAAATATGTTCTCATTGGTGACAAGCCAGCACTCCGTAAAGATGGGGGTTTCATGGGAATCAGAGCTTCTGACTCAGCCTGGCTTCTTTAGCCATTCCTGTGTCAATCAGCTGTCACTACTCCTTCTCCACAAACCATGGAGATTTTAAAAGTCTGCACAAGCTCATCAGAATTCACATACCCATGTTTCAAGTAGACAGGATAATCCGAAACTGGAAATCAGGAAGATGGCAGGTGGTGCTGCTCTCTGTGAGAAATGGGCATGGTAGAAATAGCCTCACTTCTCCCAAAGATGCCTGGTATTTGTGAGTGATTTCTAGTGCTTTCACTAGAAAGCCCTCATGCCCATGAACACATTTTGAAGACAAGAATCAATCTTACAATATAACAGAAGAGAAAATCTGTTAGGAAAAATGAAGAGAAGAAAAACCACCTAATTCTAGAATCCTTTCCACTAAATTAATGGATTCCAGAGAAGTAAGGCTGCATCCATAATTTTCCTTCAGTCTTCCCATTTACTAAGCAGCTGCATGAGGTGAGATTGAAGAGACTTTCTAGTTATCCCTACTAGCTTTCCCATCCCAATAATTTAGGCCAAATGCCATCAGAGAGAGACAACTTCCTCTGTCATTTCACCCCAGGGACCTCTCACTTCATCCTTGGCATTTTGTATCAAGCCAGTGTTTACCTATATGCATAAGACAAATAATCAAGAGCCTCACAGAATCTGTCATGCTATACACTACAATATATTGGGCATTACTACACAAGGATAGGCTGCCACAGTTTCCTTGGGGCATTTGTGACTTTTAAAACAAGGCAGCAACACACAGAGGTTTGATTTAACCCCAAGAGCAAGATGACTCCTACTTCTCAGGTCCTCCGACACTCAGGAATAAGGTCATTATAGACATACTGAAGCCTACAGTTGAAAATCATCATAGAACACATTGCACTGAGAATCCAACCAGTTTCAGATACAGGTAAATTTTAAAATAAGACATAAATGAGGAAGGGGCACTAGATAAAGCTAGCAAAGTGAAAGGAAGGAAACAAAAGGTATTGGGGGGATAGAAAAATATTTCCACGAAGTGCAAATTTGATGTTCCACCATGGCATGCTTACACACTAAAAAGTCCCTTTAACTCTTCTTTTGCTCATATGTCCATAGCCTCTTACTGTGTTTCATAGTCTAGAGAGTTTTAGAAGAATTGCGCAGGTCAGAGAGCTGTTGACTGGGGAATGACAGAGATGTATGAGCGTGAGCAAGGAGGAAAACACACTGGGCACCTGTAGAACTCAGTCCTCAAGATGGAAGCTTGTCATGTGCTCCATGTACCAAGAAGGAAAGGTGCTAAAGATTTTGGGATTTTTTTTGAAGTGCTGTCATGAAAGGAAGAGGCAGATGAAACTGGATGTGAAGAAGAAGCATGTTGAAGAAATGTATGATGACTTCAGGACAACCAGAAATATTGTAGAGCCATGAGAGAACATCCTGGCACATCAAACTCAAAATTCATGAAGAGGCCCAGAGCCTGACTTAAATAACTTGAATATAGGACAACAAATACTCTGTCAAACTCCATCCTGGTCCCTTTAAATCCTACATTCCAGTCAATTCTCCAGCTTCTAAGAGCCAAAGACAAGTAGAGATAACCCAGCGTAACTGTCTTCACTATGGTGACCTGCATGCGTCCTGTGGGTGCTCAGTACATATTAAAGGAATTGAGCGCATGGCTACAGAAGTCTAAATCAGAAATGGAGAGAGAACTTTTTAAATGTAAATGAAGACAAATCACAATTTTAATCATAACCACCTTTTCCAAGTGCCTCTGCTAGTAATATAAATACAAATTGCAGGTGTCAGTAAAATGTGTTACCTACAAGCCTACAAGTCAAGAGGTCTTTTCAGTAATGCACTATGAAAAGCTACTTGAAAAAATTTGAGATCCATCTCTGATGTTAGTGAGCTTTGCATTTTAAAGCTATTGTTCCCAAAGGCAGAAAACATTTTTTAACCAACCCAAAAGTGAAGAATAAATCTAGGTAGAATCAAGATGGCTGAGTGAGAAAAAAACATACACCCAAGTGCTAGTTACGGCAGACATTGAATCATGATTGTGGTAAAAGTTGTCCCATGAGAGAGATTAGACAGGAGAAATGCAGAGGCAGACTGATCCAGGTTGGAATTTCTGCATAGCATTAATAGCAAAAGACAGTAACTCCTAGCCCTGGTCCAAAGCCTGTCGATTCTTAGGCTAAAGTGCTGCAGTTTGAGATAAATTTGTCTGGAAAAAGGAATGTGGTTTTGGACCTTGTTCCAAACCCCAGCTCTATCTGGCTAAGCTACTTCATTCACTGAGTCTGTTCTCTTCTTTTGCTGTCAGTGTTAGTTGCCCTATCCGAAGAGCTAGCATGACAGGTCAATGAGGTCAATATGTACAAGTCCCTTAGCACAATGTTTACCACATGTTAGTTTTCTCACATCTGAAACCAATGTTTAGGACTATATATAGGGAAGGCAGATAAAGCTGTTGATATTTAGTACTAGGCTAAGGATTAGTTACCTGGTTCTCATGTCATCTAGCTCTGTGACTTTGGACAAGTCACCTTAATTCCTGATGCATCAGTTTTGTCAAATGCAAAATGGACTAGAGAACCTTTGAGATATCCTCTGGCAATACAGGAATTATGATTCAAAGATGGGAATTAATGTAAGTGCTAGAAAAAAAGCGTAGTATCTAGAATTATAGGGAGACATTAGTCTTGGGGTCCCCCAGAATTACTAAATGGGGTCATAATTGCTATTCAGGATCTAAAGCTTTTGGATCAAACAGGACTACATTGTATTATACTCAAAGGTAGTTGAGGTGACATGGGGAGGTGAAAGGGAGAGGAAGGGAAAAAAGAAAAACAATCCTCCTCTTCTGTAATCACGGCTGCAAGTATCAGATGAAAGAGCCTCCTACCCTACCAAGACAGACTTGGAACTACTGAGCCATATTGACCCTAGCTGGTTAACCCAGGTCAGATTCTATAATGGAGCTCCTAGGTGTTCCCCACATGCAACAGATAGGCAGGGTAGAAGCATTAGAGAAGGAAAATAAAAGGAGTCAGCTAGCTTTGGAGGTATTCTGACCTCCCACCCACCTTAAACACACACACACACACACATGCACATGCACACACACACACACACACACACACACACACACACATACATACTTCTATTCCCTTTGTGTCTGGGCAGGGGTTCCTGGCTCTGTTTCTAGTATTATGCATGCCTCTTCTCCATCAGCCAGCCTACACCCTGTCTAAAGCAGCAGCAATTCATGTGGGGATGAGAGTCTGGCTGGGCTGAAGGAGTACAGCATGTTCTTCAAACTACTTGGGCTAAAAGAATAAACAACTTTCAAAAACATAAATTTAACAGCATGCCATAAAACTTCAGAAAGAAGTAAGTTTCCCTTGTACCTGGCACTGCTCACACATAAATGCACACAACAACTATCCATTAACCAATAGAAATATCACACTGGGACTATTTCAGAATAGCATCTCCAAGTAATAAAGTATCTTCTAAAATACTCCATAAACATACAGTTCTCACTAGTCATCCTTGATGACCCTCTGCTTCTCTGAAATACCTCCAGGCCCATAGTCTCTCAGAAGCTTCTAGGTAAACATTACCAAGTTCAGCTCAATGTCTCCCAAGACCCAGGCCATTCTCTACTGTACAGATATGACTGTCTTCACTTTCACCACCATTTGTACCCACTCTATCCTTACTATGCTTCTGCCTGGTCAATTCTGACTCATTCTTAGATCTCAATATAAATGTTCTCTTCTCCAAGAAGCCCTTAGTAAACCTCCAAAGGTGACTTAGGTGCCCTTTCTATGTGCATCTTCATGTATCTTAACATTAGCTGCCCCTATTGCAATTGTATGTCAACTTGTCTAACTTCTCCACTAAACTCTGGGTTCCTTGAGGACAGAGACTCTATCTCTAGTACTTAACACAGTATTGGCATATGGAAGTGCTCAATAAATGTTTGTTGAATGAATGAATGAATGAATGAATGAATCTGAACCATATAATAGTTGTAATAAAAATATTAATCAGGTCTACTGAGGACAAACCAATATACCTGGTAAAAGGAAAGTGAAAATTCCTAGGCATGAAAATTGGGTACTCTCCCTAGAGTTCACAGTGAATTGGCTATTTGACTGAGCCAGGAATTGATGCTGCTAAACAGGCAATGCCAGAGAGCAGAGGAAAGATTAACAAGGCTAAACCAGCTTCTCCTTCAAAAGAGGGCAAGAAATAGCCACTTACAGAGCACCTGCATACATCGCTTTTAAGCTAAATAAAAGCTTGCAAGGTAAGTATTATCTATCACTATCTTCCTACATATAAGAAAACCAATACTCAGAGAAGCAAATAATGAGTCCAGTAAATAGTAACATTGGTACTGAAAGTTGGGATCTGCTGACTCCGGAGTCCACACTTTTTCACTCTCATTGCTTCTCAAATTTGATAGGTTTGGATGTTTATTTTCACATTCAGGTTAGCAAAATGATGGCTAGGAAGTGGGGCATCACTGAGTTGGTAGCACTGAATCAATAAGCAGATGAACAGGCACTTAGACCTATTATCTATGACCAGCAAAGGGCTCATGTTGCCAAAGATCTTGTCTTTGAAAATAGTTTCAAATCACAGAAGAGAAAGAAATTCAGAGTGAAGTGTCATGAAAGGCTCCTCTAGATTGATGAATAATAAAACAAAATTATATAAAAACATCACAGTGCACACCCAACCACTCAGAGAAAATGTATCTCAAAAAACTGTCATTATCAATAGGGACATTAGTCATAGCCACAGGGCTTCACCCAACTATCAGCATGTAGTCTCCTGCCTCCAAAAACAAAGATAATGTACTGAGAGTCAAGAGAAAACCTTAGAGAAAATAAAATTCATTTAATTCCCAGTCAAATGAAAATGCTGTAGGCCCAACGCTAAACAATATTCATGGCCTGATGGTGTTCACCACCCTAAATGTAGTCAACTGGTGAGCTTTTTTAAGGAGCACCTTATTCAAACTTCTGCATGCCAGAGATGTACCTCCTAATATATAGCCTGTTTCCTCCTGAAGCTGGAACACAGTGTCCTTGCTTTGTCATCCGTGGAAGAAGCAATGCCAGCAAAAGCTTTGCAGTTCTCACCCAACTCTACTTGTCCAAGCAGTGCCTGGGTGAGGCTTTTTAAAGGCAATGCCAAATAACCAGCCCACTTCTCCCACCCTCCCCAGAAATCACCTTTTAAAATTAGAAAACTCGGGGATAATTTGCATGCCCATTAACATAACCAAGGTCTGTGCAGCTTCTAACATTGCTTACCTCATTTGATCCTTATGACGAAACTGTATGGACAGAGAGGCAGCATGGAAGGCTGAAAAGCTTGAAGCCTTGGAATCAGAACTGGATTGAAAGCCTCACTCTTTCATCCAGGAAAGCTTCAGTTGCCTGATATGAAAGGTAGGGATTATGGTATCTATTTTTGCTCAATAAGTAAAAACTACATTGTTTTAGGTGTTATTAATTTTAGAAATTTTTAGAGCTAGAAGAACTAAATGGTTAAGTGTATGACTCTGGAGCCAGACAAAAATATCAAGGACTGTGTGGAAGAGAGTTGGGAGAATTGGTGAATAAAGGCAGTATCCAGACACAAGTGAAACTAATGTCAGGTCTGTGGGAATCAGAGTCAAGAACTCTTACCAGCCAACAAAGGAAATGAAGACATGATGAGGGGATGCAGGACCATCCAACTGACCTATAACCCATCATATCTTAGTTTGCCTTGTAGTCCCTCCTAATCACTGATTTCACTTTGGCAGTTGATAGTTATTCAACACAGCTCTCTGCCGTATGATGAGCAAAAGAATAGGTTTGGTATACTTGGGTTGTAGTAAGTTCCTCCCAGACTTTGGAAGAGGACATGAAAGTATCCTAAGACCAGAAGTAACAAAACACAACACATGAGGGGTGTGACAGTTGTGTACAGAAGTGGCCCACCGTGGGAAGCAGTTGGTAAGTATGTTCTCTTGGAAAGAAGGGAGCAAACAGGTGGAGGAAGAGAAATCTCACACATACATACACACAAATGCACATACACCCCCCCACACAAATTTACAAATCATAAGGGCACACTGAGTGTCCAGCAAAATGAAAAGAAATGTGACCCATACTTAGGCACATTTTCATGGCATTTCAGAGAACTGGAATTGAAGAGAAATATCCATAATACTTCCAAAGAGAAAATGGAGCAGTGCTTTCAAAATTCTGAGGAAAAATTATTTCCAACCAAAAATCCTATACCTATCCAAACTTAGATCAAAATGTAAGATAAAATAAAGATATTTTTGGGAAAGGATGGCATGCAATTAGGATGTGAGGAGTAGGAGCCAGTTTAAACATTTAATTTTATTCTCATAGATGGGAAGCCATTAGAGAATTCTGACCAGAGGATTGGCATGATCTGATTTATGTTTGATCTTGCAATCTATTTTATCTGATATTAGCTCTTACAGTCTATTAATCTGATGTCTTATCAGCCTGTACTCTTATGACTGTTGTTTATGGCATATCTTTTTTCCATTCTTTTACTTCATCCTGTTTCTATCTTTGAATATAAATTGTCTCCTGTAGACAACACTTATCGGGAGCAGGTTTGTTTCTGTTAATCCAGTCTGACAATCCCCCTCTTTTGATTAGATTGTTTAATACAGTAACATTTAATATATTGATATGGTTGGAAAGTCAATTACATTCTGCTTTTTGTTTTCTTTATGTCTCATTGATGTGTTGTTTATATATTCCTCCTTCACTACCTCCTGCTGCAACCCTGGCTGGTTTGGCTCAGTGGATTGAGCGTCGGCCTGCGAGTGTCGCTGGTTCGATCTTCCAGTCAGGGCACATCAGAGAAGGAAAACTCTGACTCCAAAAAACCTCCGCTGCCTTGCGGCATACCTCTTCAGGGGAAAGGCTAAGGGAGTAAACCCCGACAGAAAATCCGGAGCCGGAGTCCCTAAGGCGGTTTGACGTTGTAGTCAACACCGGCAACTCCTGCGGCGCACCTGAAGCCAAGCTGTATTGACTCTGTCTTTCCCTTGGACCCTTCAGCTGCGAAGAGAGGGGGGGTCTGCTGCATGGGCAACAGCAGACCCTCCATATCACCCTGCCCAGGCTCTGTAGCTTCAGCTTCACTGGAGAGGACACTCCAGCGTCATTGCAAGATGTCGATTCAACACGGGAGGAGACAGATACCGTGTCACTCCCGAGTCGGACTGCACAGCCATTCTCGGCGGTGCAGGTAGACTCTTAAGAAGCTACACCATCGTCTCTCGAGATGGACGGCTGCCGACGGACCTCCTGCTGCTACTTAAGTGGATATTTCCTAGTATGTCAATTAAATTCCTTTAATGATTTTTTAATTATTTTTTAATTCATTTCTTATTGATTGCTCTGGAGCATACAATGTACATCTTAACCTATTAGAATCTACCTCAGATTTATACACTTTTAGTTCCTGTAAGACTTTAAAACTTATCCATATATTGCTCCATTTTCTCTCCCTTTTATGTGCTATTAAATGCCTATATATGTTACAAACCCAACAATACATTGTGGCAATTACTGATTTTTATAATATAGTCTTTTATGTAAGCTAAGAGAAGAAATGAGAGAATACATTTACAGTATTTTTAAAATATATTTTCTTATTTTTACCAGTTGTGGTTATCTTTATCTCTTCCTTTGGATTTAGGTATCATCTGGTATCATTTCCTCAGGTCAATATAGTTTCATTCCCACTACCTCCTTTATGATGTTATTATCAAGTATGTTATATTTCTAGATGTTATACATCCAATAATACAACTTAATCGCTATTGTTTAAGTTAGAAAAAATATGTAATGATAACATTTTTACCATTACCTCGACTTATTCTTACTACTCCTTGTTTTTTAATATAATTTATTTATTTCTTTTGTTTGTTTGTTTGTTTATTTATTTATTTATTTTCAGAGAGAGCGGAAAGGAGAAAGAGAGGGAGAGAAACATCACTGTGTGGTTGCCTTTCACTCACGCCCCCAACTGGGGACCTGACATGCAACCTAGTAATGTTCCCTGACTGGGAATCGAACTACTCCTTGTTTTTTATGTAGATTTAAATCACTGTTTGTTGTCACTTCTTTCCAACATGAAAAGCTTCCTTTAGTATTCTTTATAACCTGCCAAAAATAAATTCTCTCATTTTTTATTTATCTGCGACTGTCTTTACTTTACTTTTATTTCAATTTCATTTTTGAAAATAAATTTACCGGATATAGGATCCTTGGTTGATTGTTTTTTTTCATTTGGAATTTTGAATATGTTGTCACATTGCCTTCTTGTCTCCATTGCTTTTGATATGAGGTAAGCTGTTAATCTTATTGTGATGAGTCATTCTTCTCTTGCAACACTCAAGATATTTCTCTTTATCTTTGGCTTTCAACATTTTGAGAATGATGTTTCTAAGTGCGGATCTCTTTTGTCTATTGTTCAGCTGGTTAGATATGTATGTTACTGTTTTTCACTAAATTTGGAAAGTTTTCAGTCATGGTTTTTTGAATATTTTTTCTACACCTTTGTCTTTTCTTCTGGTTCTACCATTGTGTACATATTGGTGTGTGAAATGGTGTTTCACATTTACCTGAAACTCTGTTCATTTTTCTTTGTTCTTCTTACTTTCTGTTCCTCAGATTGTGTAATCTTTTTGACCTGTTTTTAAGTTCTCTGATTTTTTTTCTTTTTTTGCCCAATCAAATGTACTGTTGAGTCCCTTTAGTGAATATTTCCTTTCAGTTATATTTTTCAACTCCAGAATTTACACTCAATTTAAAAAATTTTTTGTCTCTTTTTTATAATCTCTATTTGATGAATCATTGTTATACCTTCCTCTAAATCTTTGGTTTCCTTTAGTTCTTTGAACATATTTATAATAGCTGCCTTGAAGTTTCTGTTAGCTAAGTCCATCATCTGAGTCCTTTCCAAGTTATTTTCCATTGTGTGCTCTTTTGTCCTGTGTATGTATAACACTTTCCTGTTTCTTTACGTGTTTCATGATTTTTGGTTGAAAACTGTACATTTTAGGTAATATATTGTAGCAACTCAATATTGATCTCTCCCTCTTTGGGAAGTGTTTGGGAACCTATTTTATCATGTGTTTATCTTTTTTTAGTGACTTGACTGGACTAATTCTTGACGCCCATTTCCCCCACAGTGCAGTTAGTTACATTTTATTTTCCCTTTCTTGCTATTTTCTTTCTTCTTGGCTTCTAGGGGTCACTTCTGGATCTGTGTGAACCACTTTTTGGTCAACATTTGTGCATAAGCCCCCTTCACAATTTAGATATACACTCTTACCATTAGATATGTGTGCTTTGAGACTGCTTCCATAGTTCAGATAGTTTACAGTTTTGTCCCATATTTAGCCTAGGGCTGGTAGTCCAGTTTTCCATGTCATTCACCATATACAGCCTTGGGTATACATAACAGTCTTATAGACTACCAGGGAAGAGTGTAATTTTATTTTGAAGCTTGGCTTCCTAGGAATCACCCCTGGGTCAGAGTATCTTGTTGTTCAGTCAGTATTTAGACAAAGGCTGTGCTTACTTCCCTTGAGCCAGTAAGGCTTCCATATTTTGCTGATGGATGTGTATGTGGCTTAGGTCATGCTTTCAAGTCTGCCCCACATTCTTTGTTTCATTGTTTTTGAGTGATTGCAAGCACATGTACACAGCTTTACAGATCTCCAGGAATGAGAGTGACTTAGGAGGGCTCTCCTTGGGTCTATTTCTTTCCTACTAGTATCATAAAACTGCCATGTATGTATTGCTTTCAACAAAACACTAATCACAAACTTCTCCATATTCTGTTCCAAATAAATTCAGCCCCTTCAGGTAAAGTTGTGGGGCTACCTTTTTAAAAAAATTTTTATTTGCTTATGCTTTTATAGTTGCCCCGATTTTTACCGTTTTGCCCCCTCCCCCCAGCCTACCCCTTCCCACAGTCAATCCCTGCACCATTGTTCATGTCCATGGGTGATGCATATATGTTCTTTGACTAGTCCCTTCCCCTTCTTTCAACCAGTCCCACTCTCCTCCTCCCCTCTTACAGCTGTCTGAATGTTCTTTGTTTCTGTGCCTCTGGTCCTATTTTTCTCATTAGTTTATTTAGTTCATTATATTCTTATAAGTGAGATCATATGGTATTTGTCTTTCGCTGCCCAGCTCATTTCACTTAGCATAACAGTTTCCAGCTCCATCTACGCTGTCACAAAAGGTAGGAGAGTTCCTTCTTTCCTTCTGCTGCATAGTACTCCATTGTGTAAACGTACCGCAGTTTTTTCATCCACTAATTTTCTGATGGGCATTTAGGCTGTTTCCAAATCTTGGCTACTGTAAATAATGCTGCTATGAACATAGGGGTGCGTATATTTTTTGAGTTGGTGTTTCAGGATTCTTTGCACATATTGTGGGGCTATCTTTAAAGCCTAAGTCTTTGCCTGGGAAAAAGCTCTCTACCCCCTTCACAGGAACTGGGGGCAGTGACATCCCTTGCCATACAAGCAGAAGAGAAGAAAGCACCAGTCCTCTCTGCTGTACCTGTCTGAAAGCGTGCTTTTGTGACAGACTGAGAGGGCTGGGAATATGTGAGAAACACTGGCCTGCCTCTACTAGATAAAACAGTAGGCCTAGATGAAGGCAGTAGAGAAAACCCCCTTCTTCTTGGCTATGTTGCTCAAAGTAGAGTGCTCACATTGGAGCTCTGTCACATGGAGCTTGGAGAGGGGGGTAACCTCTGGTTCAAATGCCACAGACTCATTGTCCTTACTGATATTTGGTAGATTTTCTTGTATGTTTCTCTGCTAGTTTCATGCTCTAAGGACAATTTCCATAGGCTTTAAATAGTTTTATATATGTAATTTTTATCAGTTAAATGATTTTTTTTTTTTTTTGCTGGGGAAAGTGAAAAGGTCCACTAAACTTCTCACACCAACATCCTGGAAGTTCCAACTCTGACTCATTTTAAAATGATCCTTTTCCCTTCTATGTGGAGAATAGGAACAAAGTAGAAGCAGCAAACTCTATATTAAAAATATCCATCATCACTATTTATATATGCAACATCTTTAATACAGCCTGACACACAGCAGTGCTCATAAATGTTAGCTTCCTTTCTCAGGAACTGAGTCTTTGCAAGGAAGACTGTCCTCCAGTCAGACCTCATGTGCTCTGAGATGCCCCCTCAAAACCATTCTTGTTTGTTAACTTCTCTTTCTCAACCAAGATTTTCCAACCCTATGATTCCTCAAAGTAAACTTCTCCTCTTGTTAAGAGGCCCCTGAACTTCCTGACAACATCTAAAACCACAGTCTCACCTTCCCCAACCCCACAACTTTCTGTCTTTGCTTCAGGTTTCTCAGGCTCAATACTTAATATGTTTGCATAAGCACATGCCAGTTCTGATGTAGGTTTTCCTGCCTTTCTGTGTGCACCTTCTTCTGGTGTTTATTGCCTGTTCCTGTAAGTGCCATCCCACTTTCCCAGACCACCTGGTCCACACTCTGAGATACAATCCAGCTACCTCTGGCTTCTCATTGCCTCTACTCATCTCCTTCAGTTGATACTAATCTCTGTCTGTTTTTCCAGGACACCTGACCTTGTTCTATACCCTGTTGTTTACTTACACTTGCTGCTGACAACACATGCCTGAGTTTCATTCGTTATTTATGCCTCTTCTGCTTCCCTACTCAATTCTGGCTCAGGGACTCCTTCATGGGCCTTCAGTATCAAGCCTCTCCCCACACCAATTCTAGATATCTCACTTAGTTGTAGCTACCAGTTTCTGGCACTCACCTCAAATCCCTATTGTAATGCTATCTTATGTCTTTTTGTACTGCTTATTCTACATCCAGTCTCTGACCTAGTTGCTTGACCTGCTGCCAACATTCCAAAGACAAAAATGTACCTCTATATCTATTTGTACTAGTATTGACTGACCTTGTACTTTATGCATTGTTCTAGCATTAAGTATATCACAGAATAACACAAAAGAGATCCTTAATAGATCAAAGTGACTTTAAAATAAAACAGAGTATCCGAAAAAATATGAGTGAGTCTACAATAAAGGGAACTCTTATTTAAAGAGTACAAGATCCATAAGGGCAAGGATTTTATTTTATTTAGTGCCATATCCCCAGCACCTAGAATACTCCTTGACTTATAATAAGCTCTCAATAAATATTTGTAGAATGAATGATTGAAGGAAAAGTAAGTTTATTAGAGTTCAACTGACTGCAACATTAGAAACAAAGCATTTTTGCATTTTCACCCCAACTAGTCAAGGCTCTTCAATATACTAATTACATTCCTATGTTATCATAGATTATTTCTAAGACATCATCTCTGTGATCTTAATACCTTTTGAGATGCATTCACTTATTCTTTCTCCAGTGTCTATACCTGACTTAAAGTTTTGGGCTTTATTTTCCTTCAAACTTTACCCAAATCTTTGATATCTTAAAATTTTGTTCAGCATGCTATATAAAGCTATTCTAACCCTGGACATAAGTTTCCCATTTAAAATACCATGTCTTTGTCTTCCTATTGAACTTAAAGGCAAGATGGGAGGGGTGTTACGGAGGCTATGCTCCTTTGTAAATGGTGCTGTAGGTAAGAGGAACACCTACGTCAAGTTCTATCTGTTCTTCCTGTTGTAGGCAGGAATATACTTGGCATTTCTCTGAATTTATAATGTTTTGACCATTTCCCCCCCAAGTGTAGAGCTTAGGTAAAGAAGTAGGAAGCTTAAGAAAATGACAGAAATGATCACTCCCTGTATAAATAGCATTAAAGAGAATAATAGCTAGTTTCACTTATTTTTAGTTTCTGACCACAAGTGTAAGTAATTTTGATTCTCTTCTTGAAAGAGTAACAAAAATTGATTGATATTAGCCTGGTCTGGTGGGAAACAAAAGTGCATCTCTTTAATAGGTCATATTATCATAATTTAAATTAATACTCTACCATGCATTGTAATATGACAATTTTTATCCCATATGATCTTTGCAGAAACTTTCAAAAGGCTGATATTTAAAATTTAGAAATCCATGAGGAAAAGAGATGCTAAGTTTCATTAATTCTGTGTCATGATTTTGGGTGTATGACATTCTTTTATTTTATTTTAACCAAGAAAGGCACCAAGATTTCAGATGCTACCACTGCTCATCAGGCATGCTTGGTCCTCAGATCCCCACAGGGCTTTTGAGAAACTTAAAAAAAATAAAAGTATCTAAATGAATAGAACAACAAAAATAATAAGCAATATCCATCAATAATACTTTTGGCCTCTGTACCATATCCCAATCACTAAGACATCACAGTAATATGTCACTCCATGCATAAGCACATGGGAGGTCGGTTAATGTAGAAACACCTCTTTCATCCACCACCACCTCCCCATATTCTCTTTTAATCTGTCTCCATTTTTAAACTGGCATCCATATTTGTAGCTAAGACTAGATGTAATTCTGTGTTTGCCTACCTTAACATTCTGGCTATGAACTGAAAGGTACTGATATCAATGTTGGCCCTCCTATGTGGCTTAAAATGAAGAGCTGTATAGATCAAAAGAGTTTCAAAAGAAATGAATAGATCAAAAGACCTAGGTGGTCACCTAATATCATTTTCTTCCTGAGATTTGAACCTACTATATAATTGCCCACGTCAAGGGGACTTGTATACAAAACACCTCCAATCAAACACATCTATTTCATTAGATGAATAAATTAGTTTAACAACCAGTTAAAAATAACAAATCAGAGTGGCTTTCCAAAGGCCACAATTAAAAAACCTATTGCTAGAGAGCACATCCCTCAGAACTTAAGAAGTAGTTCTCCCTTATCCTCAGGGGAGATCTTCCAAGACCACCAGGGGATGCCTGAAACCCTGAGTCATACCAAACTCTACATGTATTATTATTTTTTCTATACATGCATATCTATTATAAAGTTTAGTTTATAAGTACGGCACCCTAAGTGATCAACAACAAAATCTACTAATAAATTAGAGCAATTATAAAAATATACTCTAATAAAAGTTATGTGAATGTGATCTCTTTCTCTCCCTTTGGTAACTGATCTAATAACTGAGATGACTACTTAGTGATTTATGGAAAGGCAGCATGCACAGTGTGGATACTCTGGACAAAAAGATGATTCACATCTGAGGCAGGACCATGTAGGATAACATGAGATATCATCATGCTACTCAGAACAACATACAATTTAAAACGTAAAATATTTATTTCATGAATGTTCCATTTAATATTTTTGGGTCATGGGTAATTGAAACCACAGAAAATGAAACTATAGATAAGGGTGGACTACTGTACCAGGATGACCCAAGCTAGGAACATTTGAGTCCTCACTGAAGCCTGATAGCATTAACCACTATGATTAGGGAAATGAGTCTGGTTTAGGCCCAACCCCTAGACAGGAAATAGAAATGAAGAAGAAATCCCCAGAAGTGCAGGAGGTTTACATCTGTGTGGGAAAGACGCTAAAACCATTGTATAAATAAATGTTTAGGCAGATTGCTCCTGACTGGCAGGAAACAAGATGATGTCTAAGCAAAGAGCACAGCAGGACAGGAAGGGAAGAAATCAAGCCAGATGGTAGAGATCTATGTCAACCAGTCTATAGCTCAAGAATAAATACCTGAGATGAGAGGGATTTCATGCTGAATCAAATTCCCAACTAATTTTATTGAGATGCTTAAGGAAACTTCCCTTTGAACTCTCTTCTCAGTTTGTATTTCTTTTCTTTTTTTCACTTTATTTTTCTTTTATATTTCCCAGTTACTCAGACCCATCAGTCTCCTGAATATCCTCAATATTCTATGCTAGCTTTCCACTAGAATAAATTGTAACTCCCTAAATCTAATATCTGAGATGAGGAGCAGGCAGGATTAGATGGAATGTTTTATAATACCCACCCAACTCTATTTCATGTAATTCAGAAGACAGATAAGGAAACTTTGTATAGTCTTTGATTTCATAAGCATTAACTACCAATGATACAAGCTGAATCAGCTAACTCCAGATGTCAATCAAATGCTCCTTCAGTATCTTCATAGAAATGCAACTTTAAGAATCAGAAAAAATGGGCAAGAAAGGATTCTTGACAGAAAAATTTTCCTTTGAATATTAGTATCAAGTAACCCAGTAGTTTCTAACATGTTCCAACCACTTGCACAAGAGAAGTCTTCTGCACAGCCTTCATTTATAAAAGAGATAAAGGTGTAGATGTTCTGGTTGAAGTGGCCTCAGGAATCCACCATTGCGCAGTTACTCTCCCCCTCATCACCTCTTCTGTTTCTTCCTTTGCAGCTGCTTCTGAGACCCCAGAGCTACATAAAAAATTATTCAAAAAATACTGGATAGTGGTTAAACATAAAACCTTCAGAATCAAGAAATCCTAGTTCCAAATTCCAATTCTCCCATTTATCAACCATGTCAACTTAAGCAAATGAACCAAAGCTTCTGTATATGAATGCCTCATCTATAAAATGTGGATAATAGCAACCTCAAAGGCTGATTTGGGGGTTACATAAGAGAGTATGCATGTAAAATAGCATCGCATATCTATAATAAGAATTCAATAAATGTCAGATATTACTATTATTAAAATGACATATAAGAATACAATAGAATCTTTTAATAATGGAGGCAAGAATTTTTAACTTTTGCCCTTAACTTTTTCTAGAATATTGTTTCTCAAATTGTATTCAGCAGAACATTACCCCCATGAAATATTTCATGAATAAAAATTTTATGGTCAAATCTATTAGGAAATGTTGTATCTCATAAAGCCTTCTAGAGACTCACAATGCATAACTAAGGCCAGGTTTCTGGGACAGAAGTCACATGATGAAATTTCACCTGAGAAAGATTACTCTTGATGGACTCTGGAAAATGGAAGAGGCAATAATCACGGCAGGTACTCTCTAGTTAGGAAGCCAATGCAATAATCCAAGGAGATTATGGCAGACTGAACTAGGGTAGAATAAAGAAAAGTGATCAGATCCAAGAGAAAAAGGAGGGGTGAGGAAGGAAGATAAAAGAGTCAATGATGAAATCATTAGATAATGAGATCAAAGGTGGTATCATTAATGGAAATGGAATACAGAGCAGGACTAGGCTGGGGAAAGATGAGTTTCATTTTGCATTAGTGAGTTTAGGATGCATATTTTCTAGACATTTTTCCATTGCAAGTGACAGAAACCCATTTAAACTAACTAGAGTAAAAAGGGAATGTATTAACTAATATAATGGGAAAGAGAGGAGCGTCTTGGTTTTGGACATTTGAGCAATGTCCCTTGTCTACTCTGTGGCTGATGTCATTGTCTTTCAGTTTGGGAAGAGAGCCCTGTACCAACCTGGGTAAACAGGAATCTTTCTGATTCTAGGGAATTCTCTGAGATATGACTGTTCCTCCCACTGCCTTGACCTGAGAAACTCACTTTGCAATGCTTGCTCGAAGCCACTTCACCCTTTAATAGATCTACTCCTGTGGAGAACCTCTCTAGCTGGATTCTCAGCTAAGTCTAGGACTATCTATGCCACATGGGATTTATGCAATGCTTAGAAAAACTAAAAATTCAAAGTATCTCATCCTAACCATAGAGCAATACCAAATTCTCTTCTGCTTTGGTGGCATCCTCAGCTGATGTAGGCCAAGCTAAGAGATGACCACCACAAAGAGTTGCAAATAGGAGCATGGGTGAGAGAACCCTGTGTCCTTGGTGCCATTCTTACTTCTCTAAACTCCTCCCATTTCTGGGCTGAAGCTTTAAGAAGAGAAAAATAGAAACATACATCTCTCATGCCTCTTTCTTCCATTCCCTCAAATGCCCTGGATTGGAAAGGGTGAAATCTTCTCTCCATCAGTGCTTCTCAAATCTTAAGTGTGCATCAGCTATTCCTAGAGGGATTGTTAAGAAAATTAATTGCTGAGCACTATGTATAGTACAGTAAATCTAAGCTGGGACCTGGGAATTTGCATTTCTAACAAGTTTCCAAATGATGCTGGTACTGCTGATCTGGGGACCACACTTTGAGAACCAGTACTATAAATCATTCTTCCCCTCCAACCTTATAAGAGAAGACCTTTATGATATGACTCCTATAGGCTTAGCCCTTGATTTGTTAGATAACATGTAGATTAATTTAGTAAATTCTCTCTCACTCTAAAATGATTGGTTTTCAAGCCTATTGTCTTACTGAATTCTATTTTGCATGCCAGAAGCTGAACATTATTCTGTATCTTCTCTTTTCATTTCTTCTGTAACATTTCTAACATACCTACAGGCAGGTGGATATCCTTAGCTGAGGAGAAAATCATGAACTCAGAGACAATATATACATACACACACACACACACACAAATATATATATATATATATGTACACACACACATACATATTTTCAAATATATACCCCCATTAAATGTATTATTTTGCAACTGGAATTTTAGAGAAAAACTTCTCTCCAAACAAATGCAATTTCTCCATTCAATTTTAGCTACATAGTCATGGTGCCTCCTCTTTTGACCTGACATAGAAAACTCAATACTTAACTTCAGGTTTCTTTTTAGTTGTTTCTTTTAGCTAATATTTTCTAAGTATTATAACTTTTCTCCTTAATCTAACTTAATAGTTTTCTTCATTCCTGGATTTTTAAATTTTACCCATTTAGAAAAATTGTAGGAAAAAAATTTAGGGTCCCTGTGTCCTTTGTTACAGGCTCATCAGCATAAAACACCGCTAAAGTTCTTTTTGAAAAAGCCATCCTTTCCCCACTGTCCTGAAGGGCAAAAAGAGAAGGGGTCTGTGTCCAAGCTCAGCTTTCAAGAGCAGGTCCCTAACCCAGAGTTAGGTGATATCAAGGATAATTAAAGGAGAGGCCCTGCCCTCATGTAAGAGAATGCAAAAACAAAAAGGATGTTTGGGGACTAATTGGGCAACTAGTTCTCCTGTGGGGGAGGGTAAGGAGAGAGCTGAGAGGGCAATCATAATTGGGATAGTCTGAGGGCTTTCTCCAAAGGCCCCTCTGCTTCCAAAATGATCCTACTGTCAACACCATGGAAAATTCTTCCTTCAGCTTGTTATTTTATCTCCACATATATCTTTATTAATCTCCTGGTAGGCATGCCACTTTCAAAATGAGAACGTTTTATAAGACAAAGGGGGAGAGGAGACCACAGGTCATGGTTGCTACCCAGATGGGAGAATCCTGCTTGGATTTCTTTGGAAGCCAGAAGACAGCATGAGCCTACATGAGAGGGGAGCAAAGCTGGAGCTAAAGCTCCAAATGAAGCAGAGACAGGTGGGTTAGCTTAGTTTTTAGAGAACACCAGAGACTTCCACAACTGCAGCATCTCAGTTACAATCAAGACCAGAGTCCCAACACTGAGGTTCCAATCACATCTTAGGATGGCGACCTTGAAATTGTGCAGTACACAGCCTGGGAGGCCATGTGCAGCAGCCTAAGTCCTATGGAGGCCAAAATCAATCACCACAAGGATAAGACAGAGTGCTCCCAGACATTCTCTCTCACTCTACACTGAGTGAAGCCCACCTGGGAAAATTCTGACTCTAAAAACTTGTCAAGTTTGACAAAAACAGGTGTGTTCTTCTTCAAAGGCCTTAACTGATGAGGTTAACTGCCAAAACTGCACATGGCCTTCATGCTAAACAGGGAGAAAATATCAAGCCTTCAACTGTAGCTGCTTTTAAAGTGAATCAAAAAAAGAACCAAAGACTAGTAGGAAAAATAAAAATCTTTTCCCACTGAATCCTAAAAAGGTCCATAGAAGAAAAGGACCCTTATCAGAGGTAACTGTGCCCCCTCCCAGTTTATACCTGAGAGAGCCTCCTGCCAGTCCACAACTTCTCCCTCTTCTCCAGGAGGCCACTGTGCTCCCGATCTAGTACCTAGGCACCCCATTGCACTTGCCATTTGGCTATTCCTGGTCCACAGAAGACCAGCTGTGATCTATTATGTTCAAAGACAATGTCAGCAAAATTCATTAAATGCCTATTTAAACAACTGTATCAGCCGGTGAATTTTCCCTTCTGTGTTACAAACTAGCATTAATTAGCCTGGTAAACTTGGGTAAGTCACTTCCCTCTGGGCCTCAGGTTCTTCAGACAAAGATTGGAGGATTAGACTTGGTACTACCTAATATTCCTTCTAGCTTAACACTTACATTCTGCATCTGATTCTCTATAGTTCTTCAGCGCCTTTCCCAGGATAAGCTCTACAAAGCCTATCATTGTTTTTATTTGACAAAGGCAAAGCCCTATTGTGTTTCTTAAGAAATTCTGAGGGGGGTGGAGAGGACATGGGGAAAATAAACACAATGAATAAGCATCTATCAATAATAACCTTAAATGTAAATGGATTAACCCCCTGGCTGGTTTGGCTCAGTGGATTGAGCATCGGCCTGCGAGCTAAGTGTCGCTGGTTCGATCTTCCAGTCAGGGCACATCAGAGAAGGAAAACTCTGACTCCAAAAAACCTCCGCTGCCTTGCGGCATACCTCTTCAGGGGAAAGGCTAAGGGAGTAAACCCCGACAGAAAATCTGGAGCCGGAGTCCCTAAGGTGGTTCGACGTTGTAGTCAACACCGGCAACTCCTGCGGCGCACCTGAAGCCAAGCTGTATTGACTCCGTCTTTCCCTTGGACCCTTCAGCTGCGAAGAGAGGGGGGGTCTGCTGCATGGGCAACAGCAGACCCTCCATATCACCCTGCCCAGGCTCTGTAGCTTCAGCTTCACTGGAGAGGACACTCCAGCGTCATTGCAAGATGTCGATTCAACACGGGAGGAGACACTGTCACTCCCGAGTCGGACTGCACAGCCATTCTCGGTGGTGCAGATAGACTCTTAAGAAGCTACACCATCGTCTCTCGAGACAGACGGCTGCCGACGAAATGGATTAAATGCTCCAATCAAAAGACATAGGGTAGCTGAATGGATTTACAAAACATGGCCCACATATATGCTATCTACAAGAGACACACCTCAGAACAAAACATCTACACAGACTAAAAGTGAAGGGATGGAAAAATTATTTCAAGCAATGGACATGAAAAAAGAAACTGGGGTAGTAATACTTATATCAGACAAAATAGATTTCAAAACAAAGTCCATAAAAGAACAAAGAAGGACACTTCATAATATTTAAGGGAGTAATCAATCAAGAAGAAATAACCCATGTAAACATATATATACCCAACATAGGAGAACCTAGATATATAAGGAAAATTTTGGAGATCTTTAAGAAAAGTATCGACAGTAACACACTCATTGTAGGGGGTTTTAACACCCCACTATCAACAATGTATAGATCTTCCAAACAAAGAATCAACAAGGATATTATGGCATTGAATAACACTCTAGGTCAAATGGACTTAATTGGTCTATACAGAAAATTTCACCCCAAAGAAGAAAAATATACACTCTTTTCAAATGCACATGGAACATCTTTTAAAGAAGGATCATGTGTAGGACACAAAACAAGCCTCAGCAAAATCAAGAAAATTGAAATCATATTGAGCATCTTCTCAAATAAGAATGGGTTAAAGCTAGAAACCAACCTCAAGAAAAAAACTCAAAAACATGAAAATACATGGAGAATGAATAACATGTCATTAAATAATGAATGGGTTAACAATGACATCAAGAAAGAAATAAAAAAATTTCTGGAAACAAATGAAAATGAACACACAACAGCCCAAAACCTCTGGGACACAGCCAAGGCAGTCCTGAGAGGGAAGTTCATAGGAATACAGGATTACCTATAAAAGACAGAAAAATCGCAAATAAACAACCTAACCCTACACCTGCAAGAACTAGAAAACAACAATAAGCAAAGCCTAGAGCAAGTAGAATAAAAGAAATAATCAAGATCAGAACAGAATTAAATGACATAGAGACTAAAAGAACAATAAAAAGGATTAAGAAACCCAGGAGCTGATTCTTTGAAAAGATAAACTTTACAAGCCTTTAAATAGACTCATCAAGAAAAAAAGAGAGCAGGCCCAAATAAATAAAATCAGAAATGAAAGAGAAGTTACAACCAATACCACAGAAATACAAAGGATTGTAAAAAGTTACTACAAACAAATATATGCCAAGAAATTTGACAACCTGGATGAAATGGACAAATTTATTGAAAAATACAAGCTTCCAAAACTGAATCAAGAAGCAGCAGAAAGGCTGAATAGACTGATAACCAGTGAAATTGAAGCAGTAATCAAAAAACTCCCAGCACGCAAAAGCCCTGTACCAAAAAGCTTCGCAAGCATATTTTACCAAACATTTAAAGAACTAACTCTTATCATTCTCAAACTATTGTATTCCAAAATATTCAAGAGGAAAGACTTTCCAAACCCTTTTTATGGGCCAGTATCATTCTAATTCCAAAATCAGATAAAGACACAACAAACAAAGAATATTACAGGCCAATATCTCTGATGAATATAGGTGATAAAATCCTCAATAAATATTGGCAATCCAGATGAAGCAATACATTAAACAGATCATACACCATGATCAAGGGGAATTCACCCCAGGGAAACAAGGGTGGTAGAATATTCACAAATCAATAAATGTCATACAGCACATAAATAAAATAAAGAACAAAAATCACATGATCATATCAATAGTTGCTGAAAAAGCATTTGGTAAAGTATAGAACCCTTTATGATAAAAACACTCAGAAGAGTGGGACTAGAAGGAGCATAACTCAGCATAATAAAGGCCACATATGAGAAACCTGCAACCAACATCATACTCAACAAGCAAAAACTAAAAGCTTTCCCCTAAAGATCAGGAACAAGACAGGGGTATCCGCTTTCAACACTTCTATTCAACATAGTACTGGAAGTTCTAGTCACAGTGATCAGACAATAAAAAGGAATAAAAGGCATCCAAACTGAAAAGGAGGAGGTAAAACTGTCCTTATTTGCAGATGACATTATAGTGTACAGAGAAAATGCTATCGCCTCCACCAAAACACTATTGGACTTAATAAGTAAATTTGGCTAAATAGTGGTGTACAAAGTCAATATTCAAAGGTATTTTTTATACTCTAACAATAAAATAACAGAAACAGAATCTAGAAAAAAATCACATTTGCTATAGTAACAAAAAAATATAATGTACCTGGAAATAAACTTAACACTAAGGAGGTAAAAGATCTCAGAGAACTACAGAACACTGAAGAAAGAAATTAAGGAAGAAAGAAATAAATGGAAGCATATACCATGCTCATGGATTGAAAGAATTAACATCATTAAAGTGTCCATACTACCAAAAGCATTCTATAGATTCAATGCAATACCTATTAAAATACAAATGCATATTTCACAGATCTAGAACAAATATTCCAAAAATTTATATGGAACCAAAAACAACCCTGAATGGCCTCAGCAGTCTTGAGAAAGAAGAACATAGTACTAGGAAATCACAATACTTGATATCATACTATACTAAAAGGCCAGAGTAATCAAAACAGTCTGGTACTGACGCAAGAACAGACACATAGGTCAGTGTAGCAGAACAGAGAGCCCAGAAATAAACCCACGTCTCTATGGTCAATTAATATCTAACAAAGTGGGCACAAACATACAATAGGGTAAAAGTATCCTTTTCAACAAATGATGCTGGGGGAACTGGACAAGGACATGCAAAAAAATGAAACTAGACCACCAACTGACATTATACACCAGAATAAACTCAAGATGGATAAAAGACTTAAATATAAGTCATGACACCATAAAAATCCTAGAAGAAAACATAGGCAGTAAAATTTCAGATATCCCACACAGCAATATTTTTGTCAATATATCTCCTAGGGCAAGAGAAATAAAGGAAAAAGTAAACAAAGGGGATATATGAAATTAAAAAGCTTCTGCATGGCTAAAGAAAACGTCATCAGGATGAAAAGGGATCCAATGGGAAAACATTTTTGTCAATGATACCTCAGACAAGGGTTTGACTCCAAAATATATAAAGAACTCATATGACTCAACATTGCGAAGACAAACAATCCAATTAAAAAATGAACAAGGACTTCCAGCCAAGATGGAGGCCTAGACAGACATGCTGTGTCTCCCTCCACAACTTAGAAGGAATATAACTACCTCTACCTCAAAACTAGAGACAACCAGAAGTTCAAAAAAATCAAGCTGCATGACAGTCCAAGAAACAAAGAAATAAAGAAGAAATATTCATTCAGACAGGTAGGAGGGTGGAGCTGGGGCAGAGAGGACATGGTGTGGTGGTGGCAGCAGCTGTGGCAGCGGCAGGCTGGTAGAAAGCAGTTACGTGTTTTAAAAAGTCAGAAGGTATATTATCTTAGACTTCCAGCCAAGATGGAGGCCTAGACTGACATGCTTGGTCTCCCTCTACAACTAATAAGGAATACAACTACTGTAAAGCCAGAAATAACCAGAAGTTCCAGAAAATAAAGCTACATGGAAGTCCAATGTATAAGTTATAAAGAACTGGTGCTCATCTGGATGGGTAGTAGGGGCACAGCTGGGGCAGCGAGGTCAAGCTGCGCTGGTGGCAGCAGCTACAATGACAGCAGCGGGACAGCGGTAAACACAGACACCCATATTTAAGGGGAGGTGAGAAGCGCCTGGGAAGCACCCTGGCTGCAGACCAAACCCGTCAGCTCTCGATTCCAATGCCAGGGAAGGCAGAACCCCCCCATTGCCTTGGACTGTGAGGCCCAGAGGGGCTAGAGATGGAGGAGGAGGCTCCTGGTCTCTCACCGGAGAGTAAATGGCAGGAATCCATCTTGGACCCCCACCCCCACACAAAACGCCACAGTGTGGTGAGAAGAGTTGCCCAGTTGTGATGACTGCACAGGGCTCCGCCCCCTATAGTGTAGGAGGTGTGACAGTCCCGCTCAGGAAACAAAGGTAAACACAAAACTATCAAGATAGCACAGATTATGATAGAGATCCCAATCACACAGCTGACCAGACAGCAAATATTGATCTAACAGATCAGCAGATAGGAAATCTTTCTGAGGCACAGTTCAGAGCTTTGGTTATACGAATGCTTACAGACCTAAGAGCAGATCTTAAACAAGACGGGGAAGGAATGAAGGGTAGTCCTGCTGAAATGAATGAAAACACATACAAAACTAGTGGTGAGGGAACATAGGGAAGGAACAGTCAACCAGTGCAGAAAGAGGAAACGAAAAGTGAGGAAAATTAAAGTTGGTCCTTGTGGGACAGAATCCTTAACCTGTGGGGTCTGTGACAAAGGGAGGGGGATATTGGCAGGACCCAAGTTTCAAAAAAGAAAAGGAAGGCCCAGAGTCAAATACTAGTTCTGCTATTTACTAGATGTGGGACAGCAAACAAGCGCTTTAACCACTTAGTTTCTGTTTTCCCATCTCTAAAATGGGCATAATAACATTGATAATTTGTTACATTCTCTCTTTTTGTATGATTGGTGTGTAGTAATCAAATATATTTATGCAATGAATGAATGAAGGGCTGTGTAATCAGCAGATAATCTACACTGGGATTTGGATTTGCATTTGGAAATGCTCTGCATTTGGAGCACATAGTCAAGGTTGGAGCCACAGGGAAGCCTTTCTTGGTGCTACATATGTACAAAGTCACTCATTTCCCTTTACCACCTTTTCTCTGAAATGAGGATTTGGTCTGGATTCTTTGAAGCCTGCAGGAGAAAGTTAGGAGACCCCAGTTATGGGGATAAGAAGACCGTAGAAGCTGGGATGTGAGAAGGGTCTGGCTCACACAATGTGGTAGAGGAGTAGCTAGTTCAGGCTCTGTCCTCAAACTGCATGGGTTCTAATCCCATGTATTTTTTTCAGTTCTTGTTTTCTCTCTCTCTTTTTTTTTTAAATTTTAAATTTTAATTTTAATTTTTTGGTTTTTCAATTACAGTAGTCCCATTTTCCCCCATTTCTCTCCCCCACTGAGCCCACTGCTTCTCCCACAATCATATCCCTCCCCGTTGTCCATGTCCATGACTCATTTATACACGTTCTTTGACTAAACATTTCCCTTACTTATCTTCTTTCTCTCCATCCCCCCTCCCGCCTATTGGCTGCTATTCTTCTCTTTGTTCTACTTAGTTCTTTTGTTTGTGTTGTTCTTTAGTTTCCTGTATTAGATGATATCATATGGTATTTTTCTTTCTTTGCCTGGTCTATCACTAAGTGTAATTCTCTCTAGTTCCATCCATGTGTTGCAAATGGCAGGAGTTCCTTCTTTCTTTCTGCTACATAGTATTCCATTGTGTAGATGTACCACAGTTTTTTGATCCACTCATCTACAGATGGGCACTTAGGCTGTTTCCAGCACTTAGCTATAGTAAACAGTGCTGCTATTAACATAGGGGTGCATAAGTTCTTTTGAATTAGTGTTTTAGGATTTTTCGGGTATAATCCTAGCAATGGAATCGCTGGTTGAAAAGGAAGTTCCATTTTTAGTTTTTTGAGGTAATTCCATACTGTTTTCCACAGTGGCTGCACTAGTCTGCATTCCCACCAATAGTGCAGTAAGGTTCCCGTTTCTCCACATCCTCGCCAGCACTTGTTGTTTGTTGATTTGTTGATGATGGCCATTCTGACAGGTGTAAGGTGGTATCTCATTGTGGTTTTTATTTGCATCTCCCTGATGGCTAATGATGTTGAGCATTTTTTCACGTGTCTATAGACCTTCTGTATGTCCTCTTCGGAAAAGTGTTTGTTCAGGTCCTCTGCCCATTTTTTAATTGGGTTGTTTGTTTTCTTGATGTTGAGTCGTATAAGCTCTTTATGTATTTTGGAGATCAGTCCCAGTCTGTGATGTCATTGGCAAATATGTTTTCCCATATGGTTGGTTCCCTTTTCATCTTACTGAAGTCTTCTTTTGCTGAGCAGAAACCCTTTAGTTTGATGTAGTCCCATTTGTTTATTTATTTTTTTATTTCTCTTGCCTTAGGAGATTTATCTGTGAAGATATTGTTATGTGGGATATCTGAAATTTTCCTGCCTATCTTTTCCTCTAGGACTTTTATGGTGTCATGGCTTACATTTAAGTCTTTGATTCATCTTGAGTTTATTCTGGCGTGTGGTGTAAGTTGGTGGTCTAGTTTCATTTTTTTGCAAGTTCCTATCTAGTTCTCCCAGCACCATTTGTTAAAGAGGCTCTTCTCACTCCATTTTATGTTCCTTCCTCTTTTATCAAATATTAGTTGACCACAGAGGCCTGGGTTTATTTCTGGACTCTATTCTGTTCCACTGATCTATATGTCTGTTCTTATGCCAGTACCAGACTGTTTTGATTACAGTGGCTTTGTAGTATTGTTTGATACTTGATGTTGTGATTTCTCCTGCTGTGTTCTTCTGTCTCAAGATTGCTTTTGCTATTCGGGGTCTTTTTTTGGTTCCATACGAATTTTTGGAGTATTTGTTCTAGGTCTGTGAAATATGTCATTGGTATTTTAATAGGGATTGCATTGAACCTGTAAATTGCTTTGGGTAGTATGGCCATTTTGATGATGTTGATTCTTCCCATCCAAGACATGGTATTTACTTCCATTTATTTGTATCTTTCTTAATTTCTTTCTTCAATGTTGCATAATTTTCAGAGTACAGGTCTTTTATCTCTTTGGTTAAATTTACTCCTATGTACTTTATTTTTGTTGTTGCTATAGTAAATGGTATTTTTTTTTCTCTGTCTCTGATATTTTATTGTTGGTGTACAAGAATGCCTTAAATTTCTGTATATTTATTTTGTACCCTGCTATTTTGTGAAATTGGCTTATTATATCAAGTAGTCTTTTAGTGGAGTTTATAGGGTTTTCTAGGTATACTATCATATCATTTGCATATAATGATAGTTTTACTTCTTCTTTCCCAATTTGGATGCCTTTTATTTCTTTTTCATGTCTGATTGCTGTGTCTAGGACTTCCAACACTATGTTGAAAAGGAGTGGAGAGAGTGGACAGCCTTGTCTAGTTCCTGATTTCAGGGGGAATGCTTTCAGTTTTTGTCCATTGAGTATGATGTTAGCTTCAGGCTTCTCATATATGGCCTTTATTATGTTAAGGTATGCTCTCTCTATTCCCATTTTGCTCAGTGTTTTCATCATAAATGGGTGTTGTACTTTATCAAATGCTTTTTCTGCATCTATTGATATGATCATGTGATTTTTGTCTTTCATTTTGTTTAGGTGATATATTTATTGATTTGCAAATATTAAACCATCCTTGCATCCCTGGGATGAATCCCACTTGATCGTGGTGTATGATCTTTTTGATGTATTGCTGGATCCTGTTTGCCAATATTTTATTGAGAATTTTAGCATCTATGTTCATCAGTGATATTGGCCTGTAGTTTTCTTTCTTTGTTGTGTCTTGACCTGGTTTTGGGATTAGGGTACTACTGGCTTCATAGAAAGAGTTTGGGATTTTTTCCTCTTCTTGGATTTTTTGGAATAGTTTGAGGAGGGTAGGAGTTAGTTCTTCCCTAAATGTTTTGTAAAATTGGCCTGTAAAGCCATCTGGTCCAGGACTTTTGTGTGCAGGGAGATTTTTGATTACTGTTTTAATTTCCTTCTTTGTTATTGGTCTGTCAAGACTTTCTACTTCTTATTGATACTGTTTTGGAAGGTTATATTTTTATAGAAATCTGTCCATTTCTTCTAGGTTGTCAAATTTCTTGCCATACAGTTGTCTGTAGTAATTTCTTACTATCGTTTTTATTTCTGTGGTATCAGTGGTGATTTCTCCTCTTTCATTTCTGATTTTGTTTATTTGGCTCTTCTCTTTTTTTCTTGATGAGCCTGGCTAGAGTCTTGTCGATTTTGCTTATTTTTTCAAAAAACCAGCTCCTAGTTTTGTTGATCATTTGTATTGTTTGTTTAGTCTCTATGTCATTTAATTCTGCTCTGATCTTGGTGATTTTCCTTTTCTTCTTGCCCTAGGCTTTGTTTGTTGTTGTTGTTCTAGTTCTTGTAGCTTTAGGGTTAGATTTTTTATTTGAGATTCTTCTATCCTTTTCAGATATGCTTGTATTGCTATGAACTTCCCTCTTAAGACTGCTTTTGCTGTGTCCCATAGGTTTTGGGCTGTTATGTGTTCATTATCATTAGTTTCTAGAAATTTCTTGATTTCTTCTTTGATGTCATTGTTAACCCACTCATTATTTAATAGCATGTTATTCGTTCTCCATGAGTTTGGTTGTCTTTGATTTTTTTTTCTGAGGTTGATTTCTAGTTTCAAGGCATTGTGGTCTGAAAAGGTGCTTGATATGATTTCAATTTTCTTGAATTTGTTGAGGCTTGTTTTGTGTCCTATCATGTGGTCTATCTTTGAAAATGTCCCATGTGCATTTGAAAAGAATGTATATTTTGCTTCTTTGGGGTGGAAAGTTCTATATATATCTGTTAAGTCCATGTGGTTTAGTGTGTTGTTCAATGCCTGTATATCCTTGGTGTTTCTTTGCTTTGATGATCTGTCTGTTGTTGATAATGGAGTGTTGAAGTCCCCGACTATGAGTGTGTTGTTGTTGATATCCTTCTTGTGGTCTTCTAGTATTTTCTTTATGTATTTGGGTGCTCCTATGTTGGGTCCATATATGTTTATCAGTGTTATATCTTCTTGATGGATTGTTCATTTAAGTATTATGAAATGTCCTTCTTTGTCTCTTTTTATTGCCCTTGCTTTGAAATCCGTTTTGTCTGATATGAGGACTGCTACCCAGGCTTTTATTTCCAGTTTGTTTGCTTGGAATATTTTTTATATCCCTTTACTTTTAGTCTGTGTAAATCTTTTGTTTTGAGGTGTGTTTCTTGTAGACAGCAAATATGTGGGTCCTGTTTTCTTATCCATTCCATTACTCTATGTCTTTTAATGGGAGCATTTATTTTATTTATTTATTTTTTCAGATTTAATGTGTTTTATTGATTAAAATATTACATTTGTGCCAATTTCCCTTCCCTCTGCTCCCCTCCACCCGGTGGCCCCCCTCCCTCCAGTTGTCCCCCCCTTTTAGATTATGTCCATTAGTTGTGCATACAGTTCCTCCCAACCTCTCTCCGTTTATTCCATTCCCTCCTACCATGATCCCCAATTCCTATATCATCTCCCTCCCTCTCCCCACTCCCCCTCCCTGTTGACCTCCCCCCAATATGCTTCCCGTACCCACAGTTCCTTTTCCACTCTCGTTGCCTGTTTAGTTTGCCTTTGTTTCATCTCCCTAGCTTCTGTTTTTTTAAACCAGTCCCTTTAACATCTCATATAACAGTGGTTTGGATCTAATGAACTCTTTCAGTTTTATTTTGTCCTGGAAACACTTTCTCTGTCCTTCTATTCTGAATGACAATTTCGCTGGATAGAGTATTCGTGGTTGTAGGTTTTGGATTTTCATTACTTTGAATATTTCTTGCCAGTCCCTTCTTGCCTGTAGGGTCTCCCTTGAGAAGTCAGCTGATAGTCTAATTGGGACCCCTTTGTACATAATTCTTTTCTTCTCTCTTGCTGCTTTTAAGATTCTCTCTTTATCTTTAATTTTTGACATTTTGATTATAATGTGTCTTGGAGTGGTTCTCCCTGGGTCCAGTCTCTTGGGAACTCTCCTTGCTTCCTGGACCTGCAAGTCTATTCCCTTCCCCAAGTCTGGGAAGTTCTCCTTTATTATATTTTCACTCAATTTTTCAAGTTCTAGTTCATCTTCCTCCCTCTCTGGCAAACCAATGATTCTTATGTTGGGCCTTTTATAGCTGTCCCAGAGGTTTCTGATCCTCTCATTGTTGCTTCCCATTTCCTCTCTCTGCATTGGTTGACTGCTTGTTCCTTCTCCATATTCCAGTTTGTTGAAATGAACTCTGGATTTTTTTTCCTCACCATCTGTCTCGTATGTGGTTTTGTTCCTTTCGTTATGAATGTTTTTCGCTTCTTTCTTATCTTTTTCCTGCTCTTTTGTGAATTCTGTAAGCCACCTGATAACAATGGCCCAGAACTGAGCCTCTGACAGGTTTCTTATCTGTTCATCTGTCAGGTTCTCTATCTGTTGCCTGGTGAGCTGTGCCACCGGGATTTCTATAGTTGTCTGCCTCATTTTGACAGATGCGTTTTGTTTTCTTGGGCCGGCTGTAGGGGGCAGTGCCTGTGTACGCGTCACAATTCAGCGACCGGCGCCTGTCCGCGACCTATTTCGCAGCCCTGTGGTGCTTTCTTTGGGGGTGGGGGTCCAAGATGGATTCACACAGTTATTCAGCTAGGAGACCGGGATCCGTCCTCCCGCCCCCCTGGGCCTCACTGTCCAAGGCGATGCGGTGGCCGCTCTCCCCAGCGCTGGGGTCGCGCACTGCCAGGGGCTTGACTGCAGCCAGGATTTTTCGCCGCCCTGCCGCTGTCCCAGGTGCGACCGCAAACAGCGCTGCCCTCTTTAACTCTTACCTGCCCAAATGGCACCGCTGGTTTATAACTTCATATGTTGGGCTTCCGTGTAGTTTTATTTTCTGGAATTTCTAGTTATCCTTTGTTTTGAAGTAGTTGTATTCCTCTCTAGTTGTAGAGGGAGACCTAGCGTGTCCGTCTAAGCCTCCATCTTGGCCGGAAGTCCTTAATGGGAGCATTTAATCCATTTATATTTAAGGTTATTATTGATGTGTATTTATTCATTTCCCTTTGTACCTCTGTTCCTCTCCTCATTTCTTTTTTTCCTTCTTTTTTCTTAGAATATTCCCTTTAGCATCACTTGCAATGCTGGTTTGGTGGAGATGTATTCTTTTGTTCTTCCTTTGTCTGAGAAACTCCTTATTTCACCTTCCTTTTTGAATGAGAGCTTTGCTGGGTAGAGTATTCTCGGTTGTAGGCCTTTGTTTTTCATTGCTTGAAATATTTTTGCCCTTCCCCTCTGGCTTGTAGTGTTTCTGTTGAGAAATCGGTCGATAGCCTTATCGGAGCTCCCTTGTATGTTATTTTCTGTTTTTCTCTTGCTGCTTTTAGGATTCTCTCTTTGTCTTTGAATGTTGCCATTTTAATTATGATGTTCTTTGGAGTGGGTTTTTTTGGGTTCCTCTTCATTGGAACTCTCTGTGCTTCCTGAACTTGTGTAACTGTTTCTCTCATCAGGTTCAGAAAATTTTCTGTCACTATTTCTCCTGTCTGGTTTTCAATTCCATGCTCCTTTTCTTCTCCCTCTCTTATTCTGATGATCCTGATATTATTTCTTCTCATGCTATCCTGTGACTCCCTTACATCTTGTTCATATTTTTTCAATCTTTTTTCATTTTGCTGTATTGTCTGGGAGTTTTTCTCTACATTATCTTCTAACTCACTAATCCGATCCTCTGTTTAATTTAGTCTGCTTTTGACTGATTCTACTGTGTTTTTATTTCAGAGATTGAATTCTTCATTTCTTCCTGGTTCTTGTTAATAGTTTCTATGTCCTTTTTTATGCTGGTGTAGTTCTCTGCAAGTTTCCTGTAATTTTCTTGGAGCTGCTGGTAACTTCCTTGGGGGTTGTCATAGTTGTTTTTAAGGTTGTTGAGTATATTGAGCTTCTTCACCATCATTGTTTTGAATTCCGTGTCTGACATTTGGGCTATGTCTATTCCATCTACCTCTCTTTCTGGGGATTCCTCTTTTCTTTTCATTGAAAGGTTGTTTCTGCATCTTACCATGTTGGAAACTTCCTGTTTGTTTTTATTTTTTTTTTATTTTTTTTGTTTGTCTGCTTTGACTTCCCACCATTCTGGTATGAGATTCTTTATAGGAGATCTGGGGGTTTCAGTGGTGCAGTCTCCTAAGCCTGATGTTCTTGGGTTACCCTTTATATTATTTGCTTATGCTGTCTGGTTATATTTCAGAAGTTCTTTGGTAGGATCTTCCTTCTGGCTAGTTGATTGAGAGTCACTCTGTCTACTTTGTCTTGAGTTCTTTTGTGGAGATGCTGTTAAAAACATAAACACACAGCCCAGGCAGGAGACCCACACCCTCAAAATTATCCCCCACCCCCTATCCCGCTATCGTCAGCAAATGAGCCAGTATTAATATAAATGTAGGAGATTAGAACTTTTATACTATAGGAAGAATAGATAAGAGTTGTTTTTAGGGAGGAAAAATATGACTTTTGAGAGAGGGGATGATAGATTAATAATAGTTGAGACTATGCAAGACAGTAGGTAATATTTACACTGTATGTTAATAAAAAATAGAAGAAGGATGGAAAAATGCAGAATATAGTAAGAAAGTGGGATTGTATAGTATTGGCTTTATATAGTAATTATATTCTATTTATTTAGAGTGAAAGGGAGGCTAAACTAGACACACAAATAAACAACGATTAAAGAGGAAGGATGAGAAGGAGAGATTATATGAAATGAATTAGAGATATAGTTTTTCTTTTCTTTTTTTTCCCTTTCTCTCTTCTCTTCTTTTTTCCCTTTTTTAAAGAAGGGGAAAAAGAAAAAAGAAAAAAAGAAGGAATGTTTTTACTTAGTTCAGCCTTCGTGTGTCGTCTTCTTTTTCTGTGTCCCCAGCTGGTCTAATGTGGCGAGTCAGAGGTTCTTGTTCCTTGCAGCAGTGGTGTGCGCCCTTGCTGGCCGGCATGGCAGGCTCCCTTGGTGCCCGCTGGAGCCAGCTGAGGTGCTTTTGCATGTGTGCCCCTGCGCGCACAGGGAGGCCTGAGAGCTTGCCTCAGGCCTGTCGAGCTGCGCTCCCGGAGCTGGTCTCTCGCCTCCCAGGGCGGGGTCCTAGACACTTGGGCACAGTGGGAGTGAGCTATTGGCGCCGATTGAAGCCAGGCTGAGGTGCTTCCGCGCTCACGCGCCCGTGCGCATGCAAGGCAGCCGGAGAGCTAGCCTCAGTCTCACCGAGTCAAGCTCTGGGAGTTGGTCTCTTGCCTCTTAGGGTGGGGCCCCAGTCACTTGTGCACAGTGGAAGTGAGCGTCTGTGAGTCGCTGCCACCTGCTGTTCCCATGCTGCAGCCACCCGCCGTTCTTGCACCCGTCTGGGTGGGCACAAGCAGAGCCTGAGCAAGTGGTCTGCATTCCAGCCTGGGGCCTGGCACCCACTGGAGCTGGCTAGGGGTGTCTGCGCATGCGTGTTCAGTGGGCCCTCCCTGTGCCCATTGGTGCACTAATCTTATGTTTGTTGGGACATGTCTGAGGGGCACCTGGACTCACAGTTGCACACCTGAGCCAGTGAATGAGGGCACTTCCCTATGAGCGCCCATGCGACCCAAGGGAAGGGTTGGGAGTGGACAAGCGCACCTCTGCGCCTGCACTCCTCAAGAATGTCCTACCACCCCCAAACTTTCCACCCCTCTCCGCAGTCCACAAGAGAAAAATATAAAGAAAATTACGTTCTCACTTGCACAGCAGTACGCTGTCTCCTGTTCTTCAGTGCCAATGCCACTTGGTCAAGTCCCATCTCTGCCAGCGGGCAGAGATATGCTCTCCTCCTGACTCCTCTCTGGGGAAGCCTGTGGTCGCCAAAAAGCCTTTGTGTCCTTCCAGCCACAGCTCCAGCAGCCACCCCAGTCAGGAATCCCGTTTTGTCCCTTTTTCCTCCGCTATCCTCACTAAACAAGTTGTTCCCAGATGGTTTTTCTCTAATCCAGCAGTGCCAAGGCTCGACTCCTGCAGTGTTCAGCTGCTCACTGAGATGTTCTGTCTGCAATTAGTCCAAACTACAGATGGGTCTCAGGAACCTGAAAGCCCAGCCTCCCCTCATTCCTCCACCATCTTCTCCTCATTTCCTGCTTCCTCATTCTGCACTGTTGACTGCTTTTTTCTTCCTTATGTTCCAAATCATTGATTTGAACCCAGGTTTCCTTCCCTTCACCATTGGTTTTGTGTGGATTTCCCTTCGTTTCACTTAGCATAGCCTTCACTTCTTCTTATGTGTTTGCCATACTCAAGCATAACTGTCAAGCCTGTGAGCATCTTTATACCAGTGTTTTGAATTCTGCATCTGTTAGGTTGACTATCTCTTCGTCACTTAGTTCTCCCACTGGAACATTGATCCATTCCCCCTTTTGGGCCATACTTCTCTGTCTCCTCATTCTGACAGGCTCCTGTGGTTGTTTGCCTCTGCATCCCAAGTAAAGCTGTCATTCCTGTTCCATTGTAATGGGCAGAGCTTTAGGGATTCGTCAGTACAGGGTGACCTGTGTCACCACGTTGTGGCCCTGTATGTGGGGGAAGGGTCTGAGAGGGAAAATGTCACCTGCCCAGCACTCACCCCCTTTCCAGGCACCTCTCCCACTTCTGCACCGGACTGGCCCCCCCTCTAGCTGCTGCCGTGGCTGTCGTTCCCAGAGTGGGTGGGTCCACAGATGTTCTAGGACCATGGGGGCCCTTTAAACAAGCAGACTCTGCTGAGAGACTGGCAGTTCCTGCCTCCATGCCAGCCCCCACTGGTCTGCACAATCAGAAGCAATGAGGCTTGATTTTCCCCAGTCCTGGGACCATGAGCTGCAAGGTCTGGTGAGGAGCTGGGAATGCTCCCCAGGGGTCCCTACTGACTTTTTAAAACATGTGACTGCGCTTTCTGCTGGCATGTTGCTGCTGTCGCTGCTGCCGCCACCACACCGTGTCCTCTCTGCCCCGGCTCTGCCCCTCCTACCTGTCTTCTCTACATCTCTGCTTGTTGGACTTCCATGCAGTTTGATTTTCTGGAACTTCTGGTTGTTTCTAGTTTTGAGGTAGTTGTATTCCTTTTTAGTTGTGGAGGGAGGCACAGCATGTCTGTCTACACTTCCATCTTGGCTGGAAGTCGGTAATGTTAAAATTATTTTGTAAAGAAATTGGATTCAGTTATAGTCCTGCTCACTAGTGTATAAGGGTTTCCTATTGTCCCAAATCCGCACCAAAAATTGGTATTGTCAAAGTTTATTTTTTGTATTTCTGATTATATAAAATTACCTTTTATGTAGTTAAAACTTGTATTTCCCTGATTATAGACAAGGTTGGCAAAGTTTCATATGTCTATGATCAGTTTTTTCTTCTGTAACAGGACAGAGTTTTGGCATTTTTCAATTGGGGTTTAAGTTCCTTTAGACATTTCTTCTTTTAAAAATATTTTATTGTCTATGCTAATTTAGTTGTCCCACTTTTTTCCCCTTTGCCTCCCTGCACCCAACCTGCCCCTCACTTCCATAATCATTCCTTCATCATTATCCATGTCCATGGTTCCTTCATATATGTTTTTGGACTAATCCCTTCACCCTCTTCCAAGCAATCCCCACCTTCTCTCTCCCTTCCTACAGCTCTCAGTCTGTTCCATGATTCTATGCCTCTGGATCTATTTTGCTAATTAGTTTATTTTGTTCATTATATTCACCTTATAAGTGAGATTATATGGTATTTGTCTTTCACCAACTGTTTTATTTAACTTAGCATAATACTCTCCAGCTCCATCCATGCCGTTACAAAAGGCAGGAATTCCTTTTTTCTTTCTGCTTCTTAGTATTTTGTTGTTTAAATGTACCAGAGTTTTTTGATCCACTTATTTATTGATGAGCACTTAGGCTATTTCCAGCACTTGGCTATTATAAATACAGTATTTCCTCACTTATCGTGGGTATTACGTTCTAGACCCCACCCCACGATAGGTGAAAATCCAAGAAGTAGGAAGCTTACATTTATTTTAGCATTTATATATATTTTAAGACTTTATAAACCCTTCCCACACATTTATAAACCATTCCCAGACCCTTATTAACCTTTTCTACATTTTTATAAACACTACTTATGTTCTTAAACATATTCTACACTCTTAAACCTATACAACTTTAAGAATATACATATATAGTACTGCAAAATCCCGCGATATAGCAAAAAATCCGTGATAAGTAAATATTTTTAAAACCCTGTGATATGGTGAGGCCACAATAAGTGAACCACAATATAGGGAGGGACTACTGTAATAATGTTATGAACATAGGGGTGCATATGTTCTTTTGAATTGGTGTTTTAGGATTCCTCGGGTATGATGCCAGCAGTAGAATTGCTAGATCAAAAGGCAGTTCTGTTTTTAGCTTTTTAAGGAAATTCCATTCTGTTTTCTACTGTGGCTACGCCAGTCTCCATTCTCACCAACAGTGCACTAGGGTTTCCTCTTCTCCACATCCTCACCAGCACTTGTTGTTTGTTGTGTATCTGCCTCAATTTCTTTCTTCGATGTCCTATAATTTTCTGAGTACAGGTCTTTTATCTTTTGGCAAAATTTAGTCTATAGATACTTTATTATTATTTTTTGTTATGGTAGTAAATGGGATTGTTTTATTCATTTCTTTTTCTGATAGTTTTTTATTGGTGTATAAAAATGCCATTGACTTCTGAATATTGAACTTTGTATTCCACTACTTTGTCAAATTCATTTATTATGTCGAGTAGTTTTTTAGTGGAGCTCATAGAGTTTTCCAAGTATAACATCACATTGTCTGTGAATAATGGCAGCTTTACTTCCTCTTTTCTAGTTTGGATACCTTTAATTTCTTCTTCTTGTCTTGTCTGATCAGTGTGGCCAGGACTTCCATCACTGTGTTGCATAAGAGAGGTGACAGCAGACACTCCTGTCTTGTTCCTGATCTTAAGTGAAACGTCTTTAATTTTTGCCCCTTGACTATGAAATTGGGAATAGGTTTTTCATATATAGCATTTATTATGTTGTGGTATGCTCCCTCTATTCCCACTTTGCTGTGTGATTTTATAACTGAGTGCTGGATTTTATGGGTTATTACTTTCTTATTGAAATGTATGAGTTTATTATAGATTCTGGATACTAATCCTTTGTTAGCTACATTTGTTGCAGCTCTATTTCTTAGCCTGTTGCTTATTATTATTATTATTATTTTAGTTTTTAATTTAAATAGTGTCTTTAAAAAAATACTCACCTGAGGACATGCTTTCATTCATTTTAGAGAGAAGAAGGGTTGAGAGAGAGAGAGAGAGGGAGAGAGAGAGAGGGAGAGAGAGAGAGAGAGAGAGAGAGAGAGAGAGAAATGTATGTGGCCCAACCAGGGATCGAGCCTGCAGCCTGCAACCTTTTGGTGTATGGGATGACACCCCAACCAAATGAGCAACTGAGCTACCAGGCCAGGGCTAAGTAATGTCTTTTGCTTAACAAAAAAATACTACATGTTTTATAATATAGGAATCATTTGCTTTGTGAATTTTGTCTTGCCTAATTCATGGAGATATTATTCTGTTCACTGTTAAAAGTTTTGCATTTCATATTTAGGTTTATAATCTACCCCAAACTGATTTTTGTGTATGGGGAGAAGGAATAAAATTCATATATATTTGTGTGTGTGTGTGTGTGTATGGATAACCAATTGTAATAATAGTTCTTAACTATTATTATAATTAGTAATAGTCTCTAACTAACTGGCAGGGCCACCTCTTTTACTTAGTAAGTTGCCATATATGAATGTCTCTCTTTCTGAGCTTTCTCCTTAGTCCTTCAATCTGTCTCTTCTTGCATCAATGTCACTCTGACTTCATTAATATAACTTTATTATGTTATTTCTCTTTTTTAATAAGATTCTATTTATTTATTTTTAGAGAGAAGAAGGGAGGGAGAAAGAGGGAGAACGTGTGATTGCCTCTCATGGCCCCCAGTTGGGGACCTGGCCTGAAACCCAGGCATGTGCCCTAACTAAGAATCGAACTGACAGCCCTTTGGTTCATAGGCCAGTGGTCAATCACTGAGCCACACCAGCCAGGAAACTTGGTATTTCTTTTAGTGAGTTTTTCTCCTCTTGCTTTTTCAAAATTATTTTGAACTTAGGTTTTAAATATAGTTTTAGATTTAGATCATTAGCATCCACAAAACAAAACAAACATTAGCATACTGATTAGAATTACATTGAAACTATGAGCAGTTTTGGAAACTGATATCTTACAATATTGATTTTTTTCTTATCTGTGAACAGATATCTCTCCACTTATTTGACTATTTTCAATGCCTTTAAATAAAGTTTTGTAATTTTTGCCATAAAGTGCTTACACTTTTTTATTACTTTTGTTCCTAGATGACTTTGTTTTTTGTTGTTATAGTAAATATTAATTTTTAAATTATTTTTCTCTTTGTTACAGGGATATAGAAATGCAATTAATTTTGCATATCACCTTACTAAACTCTTTTATCAATTATAATAATTTATCTATATTTGCCTTTGGGTTTTCTTTGTAGGAAGCATTAACTTAGGAATAATTCATTCATTCTTTCATTCAATAGACATTTATTGAGAATTATAGTGCACTAGGTTTTGGTCCAGGTAACATTCTAGGAATTTAACAAAACAGACAAAATTTCCTAACTTCATGTAGCTAACAAAGGTAATTCTTTTCCCCTCAATTCTTGTATCATTTATGACTGGGAAGGAATTAGTCTAACTAGGAGATTAACATATTTACTAGTGTTCTCAAAGAAATATTTGTTAAATTTGTTGGTACCCTATACTGTATCTTTGTTTTCTCTATTATTTGTTTCTACTCCTACAACTACTATTTCTTTCTTTTTAGTTTCTTTGGGCCTTTTTCATTTTCTTTTTTCTTGAAAGACATGGCTATTTTTCAGAAATAGTTTTCTTGAAATGTTTTTAAGGTATAATTTGTTTATTACTAATTTATTTATGATGTGTTTTGTACTAAAATAATATGAATATTTAAATTAATTTTTTAATTTTATTTTTCAATTACAGTTGACATTCAATATTATATTATATTAGTGTCAGGTTTACAGCATATAGTAGTTAGGCAATCATAATTTACAGAGTGATTCCCTGATATTTTAAGTACCCACCTGGCACCATACTTAGTTATTACAGTATTATTGACTATATTCCATATGTAGTAGTGAAATATAGTTTCTTGAAGAACTTGCTTCCATAACACTCCAGAAATCACCAGGACAGATGCTTATTAGATAGTAGAAAATCTCACCTAGAAAAATTGTACTGTTAACACTTTTTTCTAAGATAGACATTCAACTTAAACATTTTAACCTCTTTTCTCTGATAAGCACACAGAGTACACATTTCCTCAACTTATTATTTTAGCATTTTACAGGTTTTAATATGTGTTAGTATTACTATTTAACTCTTAATTTCCATTTCCTCTTCTTTGACATATATTATTTAAAATATTTTAATTTTCAATCATGGGGTCTTACATTATTTTGTTACTGACTTCTAATTTAATTGTGTTCTGTGTGATACGGAAAATTTGAAATTTGTTGAGGCTTATCTTATGGCCTAACATTGGTATAATTTTTGTAAATGTTCAATGTATCTTGAGGATATGTATTTCTTATTGTTGGATGCATGGCTCTATAAATGTCTGTCAGATCAAGCTTTAAGTTTTTTGTTTATTTGACTATAAGAACTGCAAGTTTTAATGTTGAAAACTCCTGGGATGACAGTAAATTTGTACATTTCTTGACATTCTATTAACTTTCATTTTAAATCTTTTGACATTATTTTATTGAGAGAACATGATGATCCTTATTTATTACAATTTTTATCATTAAGCAATGGCCCTCTTTTAATATACTTTTTCTCTCAAAATTTAATTATCTGATATTATTTTTTTCTTTTAATTAGTTTTTACCCAGTATATTTTCTTTCATTTTTACATTTTAAAAATGTCTATGATTCTTTGTTTCATATTTGTTCCTTGGAAATAAGATATAGCTTATTAAAAAATTATCTGACAATCTTTTAACTATGAATTACATTTGCATTTATTATTGCTGATATAGTTGAACTCATTTTTACCATCTTATGTTGTACTTTTTATTTGTTCTTGGTGTTCTATTCTTTATGTCTCGTTTCTAACCTTATTTTTAATTTTTTTTCTCAGTCAACTTCTCTTTCTTGTACTTGTTAAGAATATTTATACCAATTATCTTGTACTGGTTCCCCTTTATGATGAAAATATAAAATTAATTTGTATGAATTTCTTGAATAATATAAGGCTCTGATAATTCCCTATCTCTGATACCCCTTCTTGGCTTATGTGCTGTTGTTATTCAGAATTTTATTTCTATCTTTAAAAAAGAATTTCACAATTTCATCATTATTGCTATGTTATACACTCAGAATTTTCAGATTTGTCTAATCTTTACTATTTTTTTTGCTCACCATTCTGTATTTTATCTCAAATCTTACTTTGTGAATAACTTTTTTACTTTTGGGGTTTATCATTTAGAAGTTCATTTTTTGAGAATCTGCTAGTGGTATGCTGTCACAGTTTATGATAATCTAAACACATTTTATTTTACCCTTGTTCTTGAAAGATAGTCTTGATGAGAATATTCTTTCATTTTTTAATTGTATTTCTTTCCATTGCCATTTAGTCTTCTTAACCCACCTACCTGCTCCCACAGTCACCACACTGTTGTCCATGCTCATGAGTCCTTATTCCTTTTTGTTCAATCCCTCCACCCCTTAACTATCCTGCCCCACTTAGCTGTCACCTGCTCTCTCTCTATTAATCTGTCTTTATTTTGCTTGTTAGTTCAGTTTGTTCATTAGGTTTCACATATGAGTGAAATCAAATAATATTTGTCTTTCTCTGACTGGCTTATTCACTTAGCATAATTATCTCCAGGTCCATCCACATGATCACAAAAGGTAAAGTTTTCTTCTTTTTTATGGCCAAGTAGTATTCTATTGTGTAAATGTTCCATAGTGGTTTTATCCACCCATCTACTGATGGACACTTGGGCTGCTTCCATATCATAGTGATTGTAAATGCTGCAATGAACATAGCGGTGCTAATCATTTTTTGAATTAGTGTTTTGGGTTCCTTCAGATATATTCCCAGAAGTGGGATTGCTGAGTCAAAAAGAATATACATTTTTAATATTTGGAGGAATTCCATACTTCTTTCCACAGCGGCCGCACCAATCTGCATTCCCACAAACAGTGCAAAAGTAGTCCCTTTTCTTCACATCCTCACCAACACTTGTTGTTTGTTGATTTATTGATGATAGTTATTCTTACAGGTGTGAAGGGGCATGTCATTGTGGTTTTAATTTGCATGTCTCTGATGATTGGTGACATCGAGCTATTGGCCACTGTATGTCCTCTTTGGAGAAGTGTCTATTCAGGTCTTTTACCCATTTTTAAATTGGGTTGTTTGTTTTTTTTTTTTGGTGTTGAGTTTTATAAGTTCTTTATAAATTTTGGATATTAACCTATCAGATGTATCAATGAATATGTTCTCCCTTTCTTTGGGTTGTCTTTTTATTTTGCTGATGGTTTCATTTGTTGTACAAAAACGTTTTAGTTTGATATAGTCCCATTTATTTGTTTTTTATTTTGTTTTCTTGCCTGGGAGATATATCATATAAAATATTGCTACAAGCAATGCCTGAGATTTATTTGCTGCCTGTGTTTTCTTCTATGATTTTTATGGTTTTGGTTCTGACATTTAAGTCTTCAATCCATTTTGAACTTATTCTAGTGTGTGGTATAAGAATGTGGTCTAGTTTCATTTTTTGCATATGTCTATCCAATTTTCCCAACAACATTTATTGAATAAACTATTGTTAGCCCATTGTATGTGCTTGTAACCCCTGTCAAATACTAATTAATTATAAAGGTGTGGGTTTATTTCTGGGTTCTCTACTCACTTCCATTGATCTCTGTGTCTATTTTTATGCCAGTACCATGCTATTTTTATTACTATGATCTTAAAGTTTGATATTAGGTAGTGTGATTTCTCCAAATACGTTATTTTTTCTCAGGATTGCTGTTGCTATGCAGGGCCTTTTGCTGTTCCATATAATTCTTTAAAAAATACATTTTATTGATTAAGCTATTACAGTTATCCCAATATTTCCCCCTTAAACCCCCTCTACCTGGTACCCCTATTCACTCCAGCAATCTCCCCACCCCCTTAGTTCATGTCCATTTAAAAAAATTCTTTTTTCTTCTTGCTTTTCTGATCGAATTTTTTTTTTTCTTCCTTATGTTCCAAATCATTGATTTGGTTGTCAGCTTTATCCATTCCACTGTTGGTTCCCTATAAACTTTTCTTTATTTCACTTAGTGTAAACTTTTTTTCTGCCTGTGTCTTTTTTGTGCTGTTGAAGTACCCATCGAGTTCCTTGAGCATCCTAATAACCAGTGTTTTGAACTCTGCCCCTCTGTTAGATGGTTTTCTCCATTTTGTTTAGTTATTTTTATGGAGTTCAGTTCTGTTTCATTTGGGCCATATTTCTTTGTCTCCTCATTTTGGCAGCATCGCTGTGTTTGTTTCTATGTATTAGATATAACTACTTTGACTCCCTGTCTTAGTAACATGGCCTATTGTAGAAAGCACACCAGTAACTTGGATGGGGTGGAGACTTAGGTAATTGCCTGGGAGGGGCAACCTGTGTGAACTGGGTTCATGGAGTAGCAGCTGTGCTACTGCTCATCGGAGCAATAGAATCCTATTTGCTACTTTGTACTTATAAAGGTTCTCCTGCAGTGTAGACTTACAATATATGCAAATATGCAAGGATGTAAATTATTTTGTGGATATGTACTTGTTTCATTTATGGTTTTAAAAGTTTTCTGTGTGTTTAAATATTCAGGTAAGTTGAAATTATATTAAAATTCCTATTGTTGAAATTATATTAAGATAAAATTAATTCCTGATGTTACATCAGTGCCTGGATTTTTGTAGTTTATGAATAATTTTTGAATTTATTTAAATATTTTCACACTTGTCATTTTAATTTCAAGTAAAATTCTGTGATTTTTTTGCTTAAATTTCTGATTGTTACTCCTATTATATGTATACTATCATTAATTATAATTATACTGCTACATATGTTCAACTATTAGTTCAAAACTTTGTGATTATTATTATGCCATTATTAAGTATATTATACACATATTCAAATTTTATTGGAAATAAAACATTAATAATACATAATATTTTTTATTTAAAAATATAGTTAACATATATTTTTATTTTCCCATCTCTCTCTTTTTTTTAAGGGGCCCAATATTTTCTTCTGTGCCCTGGGCCTCAAACGACCTTAATCCACCTCTGGGTATGCCACTGGTGCCCTTCCAGCTGCTGCCCAGTGCTGGAGCCCAGAGGGAGTGAGTCTGTGTAAGTTCTAAATTTGGTGCAGGCCCTTTAAGAAAAGATGCCTGAGAATCCCGCAGTTTCTTCTGCTGCTCCAACCCTTGCCAGTTATTATAGCCAGAATTTATGGGGACTTATCTTCCTGGCACTGGAACCCTGGGCTGGGTGGTCTGGTGTGGGGCAGGGATACCTCACTCCCAAAGTTTCCCTCCTGGTTTTTATCTACCACATGTGGGTATGAGAGTGCCCATTGGGCGTCTCCATGTCTCTGCCCCTCTTCGCAGGTCTCCATATCTCTGCCCCTTCTACATGTCTGGATGGATGTGACTTCTTCAATTCCTTGTTGTTGGGCTTCCACACAGCTTGATTTTCTGATGATTCTGGGTGATAGTTGTTTTGTAGTGTAGTTGTAAATTTTGTTGTGATTGTGCAAGAAGGCAAGCTGTGCTTACCTTCGCCTCCATCTTGACCAGAAGTCTACATTTTGAAATATTTGTTCTAGTTCTGTGAAATATGTATTGGAATCTTGATAGAAATTGTACTGAATCTACAGATTGCTTTGGGTAATATAGACATTTCCATGAACATGGTATGTGCTTTCACTTATTTGTATCTTCTCTTTCTTTCTTCGGTGTCTTATAATTCTGTGAGTACAGGTATTTACATTCTTAGTTAGGTTTATACCTAGTTATTTTATTCTTTTTGAAGCAATTGTGGGTAGGATTGTTTTCTTAATTTTCCTTTCTGTTAGTTTGTTATTGGCAAATAAAAATGCAACTGATTTCTGTTTATTAATTTTGTATCCAGCTACTTTGCTGAATTCATTTATCAGTTCTAGCAGTTTCTTGGAATCTTTGGGATTCTCTATGTACAGTATCATGTCATCTGTAAATAAGTCAGTTTTACTTCTATTGCGTATAGATTTAGAGTTACTGTTATTTTCACTCAAGAATTTGATCATTACATTATATTCTGACTTTCACTCTGGAGAAGTTTGATATCAGCCTAATTTTTATTCACATTAAAATTATCTGGTTTTTTTTTTTGTGGTTGTTTTTAAGATCTCCTTTTCTTTCTTGTTCAGTATTTTCATCTTGATATTTCTCTCTTTGTTATTCTACTTTGCAATTCATTGGGATTCCTAAACCTGAAAATTGGTATATTTCACAAATTCTGAATATTTCTCAGCCATTTTCTCTTCAAATATTAAATCTCCTCCACTCCCTGCATCAGTCTATTTCAGAAATATCAATAAGACCTATATTAAGCTCTCTCAGTTTATCCTCTGTTTTAATTTATTTTTTAGATTTCCCCATCAGTTGTTCTTAATGAAGGATAAATTCTTTAATTTTACTTTCTAATATGTTATCTTTTCATCTGTGTATTCAAATTCAAACTCTAATTTTAGACTTTAAGTCTAATATGTACTTATATCCCAGTTGTGAAATTTAAAATTAAATACTTATATATTTTATTTCTAATATTTTTGGGGTTCTATTTATAACTTGGTCATTTTGGTAGTCTCTTCTTTTTCGTTTACTTTTGGACTTCATTTTAAAACTTTTTGTTAAACATATATAGAGTATTTTACATTCTGAATCATGTAATTCTAAATATCTATAGTCTTTGGTCGGGAGTGGGCTAAACTTCTTTAAATTTTACTTTATTATCTTCTGACTCTTGCTTATGTTGTTTTCTTTCTTCATTTGCTTCACTTTTTTTTCTGAGCTCATTATTTTAAAAACATGCTCTGTGAGAAATCTTAGGGGCCTAGTTTTAATTGTCTTTACCAGAAAGGACATTTGTTTCTTCCATACACCTGAAAGCACTACCAACCAAGACACACTTGGATTTACTTTTTGGATTAGTGGTTTCTCTGTACTCATGAGTGAGCCAATCTATGATTGTGGATTGTAAATTCTTAAGAGATAGTATCACCAATGTTAATATTATCTTAATTTTTGCTACTGCAGCCAAAGCTAAGGAAGACTGGTTTCCTTATAGGCTCACTTTCCTGGAAGACTATATATTTCTAGCTCACTCTTTCACTAATGCAGAAGTCTGAATTCCTTTGGGAATGCAATGAAGCCTGTGAATCCTTCTTGGAGTATTTTTAGTTGCCTAATCCATAGCATTACAAATGACTACAATTATATTGAAGTACAGTTGCTGTAGGCTGAATGTTTTTGTCTACCGCCCCCCTCCCATCCCCGCTCAACTCATTTGTAGAAAACAAATCCCCAATATGATGATATTTGGAGGCGAAGGCTTTGGTGATTAGGTCATGGTAGGTCATGAGAGCATCAGCCTCATGAAGAGCATTCGTCGGCAGCCGTCCGTCTCGAGAGACGATGGTGTAGCTTCTTAAGAGTCTATCTGCACCGCCGAGAATGGCTGTGCAGTCCGACTCGGGAGTGACATCGTATCTGTCTCCTCCCGTGTTGAATTGACATCTTGCGATGACGCTGAAGCTACAGAGCCTGGGCAGGGTGATATGGAGGGTCTGCTGTTGCCCATGCAGCAGACCCCCCCTCTCTTCGCAGCTGAAGGGTCCAAGGGAAAGACAGAGTCAATACAGCTTGGCTTCAGGTGCGCCGCAGGAGTTGCCGGTGTTGACTACAACGTCAAACCGCCTTAGGGACTCCGGCTCCGGATTTTCTGTCAGGGTTTACTCCCTTAGCCTTTCCCCTGAAGAGGTATGCCGCAAGGCAGTAGAGGTTTTTTGCAGTCAGAGTTTTCCTTCTCTGATGTACCCTGACTGGAAGATCGAACCAGCGACACTTAGCTCGCAGGCCGACGCTCAATCCACTGAGCTAAACCAGCCAGGGCCTTGAAGAGCATTAGTGCCCTTAGTAAATTAGAGACTCCAGAGAGCTCCTTTCCCTTTTTCTGCTGTGTGAAGACACAGTGAGAAGATGCCCCTCTATGAACCAGTAAGCAGGTTCTCACCAAACACAAAGACACTAGATCTGTTGGCATCTTGATCTTGAACTTCCCAGCCTCCATAACTGTGAGACATAAATTTCTGTTGAATATAAGCCATCCAGTCTATGGTGTATTTGTTATAGCACCCAGTGCAGGCTGAGATATAAAATATCTATGATTTGTACTGGAGGCAAAGACATAGTTATTGGTCACACTACTGTGATTTGCTGCTTAAATTTTGTAATTAAAGGACATTTTAATCAGAGATAAATGACAATAATGATGTAATTTTTTCCTATCGAAGTCCATGGATTCTTTGAATTCTCTCACAAATAACTAGAGAGCCTACAGACCTCAGGTTTAGAACCCTTGGGAAAGATGAACCTCCCATTTCTTTTTCACTAATCTCAAAACTCAAAGCTGCCGGTCTTGGCACTTTCCTCCCAGTTACCCTGGCTTCTGCTTTATAGGCCATGCTCTGATTTAAACCCCATGTTAATTTCTTGTTTTCCCCTCCATAGGGTTCTCTTACTTTTTTAGAGATTAACAATATGTTTCAAAGTTTGCTTTTGATACTTCTGCAAGAACTACTTGTATTGTACAAGGATGATTCTTTTTCTTATATAAATGTGGTATAGTTAACCACAGTGCCAAAAGTAGAATTGTTGTAGGTCTTTCCCTTTACTATAAGATCTTAGAGGATAGAGACTTTTTCTTTTTCTTTTCTTTTATCTTATTTTTTGGTTTTTCAATTACAGTTGTCCCATTTTTTCCCCATTGCTCTCCCCCACCCAGTCCACCCCTTCTCCCACAATCATATCCCTCCCTGTTGCCCATGTCCATGAGTCATTTCTCTCCCTCCCTCCTCCCCCCTATTGACTGCTATTCTGCTCTTTGTCCTATTTAGTTCGTTTGTTTATGTTGTTCTTCAGTTTCCTGTATTAGATGATATCATATGGTATTTTTCTTTCTTTGTCTGGCTTATTTCACTAAGCATAATTCTCTCTAGTTCCAACCATGTTGTTGCAAATGGCAGGAGTTCCTTCTTTCTTTCTGCTACATAGTATTCCATTGTGTAAATGTACCACAGTTTTTTGATCCACTCATCTAAACATGGTCATTTAGGCCGTTTCCAGCACTTAGCTATTGTAAACAGTGCTGCTATGAACATAGGGGTGCATAGGTTATTTTGAATTAGGGTTTTAGGATTTTTGGGGTATAATCCTAGCATTGGAATGATTGGTTCAAAAGGCAGTTCCATTTTTAGTTTTTTGAGGTAATTCCATACTGTTTTCCATAGTTGATGCACCAGTCTGCATTCCCACCAACAGTGCAGTAGGGTTCCCATTTCTCCACATCCTCACCAGCATTTGTTGTTTGTTGATTTGTTGATGATGGCCATTCTGACAGGTGTGAGGTGGTATCTCATTGTGGTTTTTATTTGCATCTCCCTGATGGCTAATGATTTTGAGCATTTTTTCATGTGTCTATGGACCTTCTGTATGTCCTCTTCAGAGAAGTGTTTTTTCAGGTCCTTTGCCCATTTTTTAATTGGGTTGTTTGTTTTCTTGATGTTGAGTTGTATAAGCTCTTTATATATTTTGGAGATTAGTCCAAAGAGCATCTGAAACAAAGAGACTTTTTCTTTTTGTTGTTAAACGCACAACAAAAGACAAAAGTGTTTACATGCAATAGATACTCAGTAAATATTTGTTGAGTGGGTATGTATATATGTATACAGATATCTCTGACTTCTCACTTCCCAGGGGCAACTCTATTTAAGGACTTTTATAGTTTCAAGGTTTTAAGATGTAATCCTCTTGTGAATTCAATGTGACCTATGTTCACAGTGAATATTCTACCTACAGAACTATATATAGAGATAATGAGTGGAGCAGAAACCAGGAACAGCTATATATAGATTTATCTAGCTCCAGAAAGCAAAGGAGATTAACATAGATCTCTTATACAACTTTTGAAATATGGTATCATTTTCTACATTTTAATTATTCTAATAAAATTATTTTTTATTAAAATATTTTTATTTTATTGATTTTAGAGAGAAGAGAAGGGAGGGAGAAAGAGAGGGAGAGACAAGTTGATATGAGAGAGAAACGTTGATTTCTTGCCTCTTGTACATGTCCCAACTGGGGACTGAATCCATAACCTAGGCATATGCCCCGACTAAGAATTGAACCAGTGACTTTTTGGTTTGCAGGATGATGCCCAATTAATTGAACCACACTGGCCAGGGCTCTAATAAAGTCATTTTTAAGAAGAAACATTTTATAAGTTTGTCTCTGAAACCTTCAACTTTAAGTACCACACTTCTGTCTAAAGGTAGATCAGTTTTCATTTTTGTTTACTCTCTTAACTTCAAGGGCACAATCTGCCAGGCTTCTCACTACTGCTGCTTTCTTCTAAGCTGCTGCCAAATGGAAGATAACTCACTATAGGTCAAATTTTGGGACAACTTTAGTATAAATGTAACAATTTCTCCACCTGTTATTATTTCAAGATACTATTAAGAAAAAGCAAAAACACCCAGATGTGTTACTGACATTTTCTGTTATGAAAATTAAAACTGGGTTTTTGCTATGTTTGTTTCCACTGTAATTAGTGTTTCCTTTCTGAAAACATCATTATCCCGTTACTCTTCTGCCATTTGTTAAGAGCAGGTTATATATTACTTTTAGCATTCATTCACCTTTTATCTACCAAAATATGGTGCCGAATAAGAAAAGGACATTTTGTTCAAAATATGCAGTGTTCTAGAATGCCAAGTCTCTACAGAAAGAAGAAAAATGAGAGTGCAAATAGAGAAGCCACAATAGAGCCATTTCAGATATATTATGTTCAAGCACAACACACTTGGATACATTCCACATCCACATCCATTTTAGGGTGAGGAACAGTGAACAGTTCACACATCCCTTCAGCTAGAGGGTCAGAAAAGAATCTTTTCCTCTTCCCCCATGATTTTGGGAGGCATGCAGACAATATTCAAGATAAAAATATAAGAGGTATCTGGTGACATGTGCTTGGATTGAGTTTGGGGAGATGAATAACTGATCTTTGGTAAACAGTTAATTATTGAAAAGTGAGCTAAGTTAATAAGTATTTGCTGTGGGTTGAATTGTGTCCCCCTAAAAAAATATGTCAAAGTATTAACTCCCAGTACCTGTGGACATGACCTTACTTATAAATAGAGACTTTGAAGATATAATCAAATAAGATGAAGTTATACTGGGTTAGGCTACACCTTAATTCAGTGACTGGTGTTCTTACAAGAAGAGAGAATTTTGATGCAGAGACATAGACACACAGGAGAGAAAGCCATGTGAAGATGGAGGCAGAGGTAGAAGTGATGCATCTATATATAAGCTAAGGACCATCAAGGATTGGCAGCAACTGCCAAATGCTGGGAGACAGGTTTTTCTTAAGAACCTCCAAATAAGGAACCAACCTGCTGACTCCTGATTTCTGAAATCAGTCTCCAGAACCATGGGAGAATAAATGTCTGTTATTTTAAGTCACCCAGTTTGTGGTACTTTGTTATAGCGGCCATAAAAATAACTAAAACACTATTATTCACCAAAAAAAGTACTTTCTGCATTTTAATGAATTTTCAAAATATTATGGTTATTTATTAGTATAATATGGTAGTATACATGTTAATAGTGAAATAAAAGAGATCTTGGCCCATTCTAAATTCTGGACAGTTTCTACTTTTTTTTTTAGAAGATATAATTGACATATGACATTATAATAGTTTTAGGTGTACAATATAATGATTTGATGAACTTATATATTACAAAATAGTCACCACACTAAATTTAGTTTATATCCATCACCATACATAGTTACAAAATCTTTTTCTTTGAGATGAAAACTTTTAAGGTCTACTCTCTTAACAATTTTCAAGTATATAATTCAGTATTATTAACAATAGTCACTATGCTGTACATTACATCCCATGTTTTATTTACTTTATAGCTGGAAGTTTGTACCTTTTAATCACCTTTACTAATTCACCGACTCCCCCACTGCCCACCTCTAGCAACCACCAGTCTGTTCTCTGAATCAGTTCTTTTTTAAAAAATAAGATTCCACATATAAATGAGATTGCATTGTAGGTATTTATCTCTCTGTTTCTGATTTATTTTGTTTAGCATTTTGTTCTCAAGGTTCATTCATATTGTCACAAATGGCAGAATTATGATGATTTTTAAAATATGCTTTATTGATTATGCTGTTAAAGTTGTCCCAATTTCTTTTCCCTTTGTTTCTCTCCACCCAGTGACCCCCTTCCCTCCAGTTCTCCCCCTCCCCTTAGTCATGCCCATTGGTTGTGCACATAGTTCTTCTCAACATCTTCCTATCTACTCCACTTCCTCCTACTATGCTTCTTAATTCCTGTACCATGTCCCTCCCTTTCCCCCTTCCCCCTCCTTGCTGACCCCCCTCCAAAATGTTCCCCATACTTATAATTCTTTTCACACTCTTGTTGCCTACTTAGTTTGCCTTTGTTTCAGTTCCCTAGCTTCTGTTGTTGGTTATTGTGATACAGTTTTCATTTTAATGTTCATGGTTTTGATCCTCTTTCTCCTAAACAAGCCCCTTTAACATTTCAATATAACAGTGGTTTGGATCTGATAAACTCCTTCAGTTTTACTTTGTCCTGGAAGCACTTTCTCTGCCCTTCTATTCTGAATGACAGCTTTGCTATATAGAGTAATTGTGGTTGTAGGGTTTTGCTTTTCATTACTTTGAATATTTCTTGCCAGACTCTTCTTGCCTGCAAAGTTTCTTTTGAGAAATCAACTGATGGTCTTATTGGGACCCCTTTGTAAGTAATTCTATTCTCTCTTGCTGCTTTTAAGATTCTCTCTTTGTCCTTAATTTTTGACATTTTAATTACAATGTGTCTTGGTGTGGTTCTCCCTGGGTCCAGTATTTTTGGAACTGTCTGTGCTTCCTGGACCTGTAAATCATTATTTTCATTATTTTTTCACATAATTTTTCAATTTCTAGTTCTTCTTCTTCACCTTCTGGCAACGCTATGATTCGGATGTTGGCCCACTTATAGCTGTCCCATAGCTTTCCGAGCCTTTCCTCATTTTCCTCACTTTTCATTTCCTCTTTCTGCACTGGTTGACTGTTTGTTCCTTCCTCACGATCTGATTTGTTGATTTGATCCCTGGTTTTCTTTCCCTCACCACTAGTTTTGTATGTGTTTTTCATTCATTTCAGCAGGACTAACCTTCATTCCTTCCCGGTCTTGTTTAAGATCTGCTCTTAGGTCTGCAAGCATTCATATAATCTAAGCTTTGAACTGTGCCTCAGAAAGAATTCCTATCTGCTGAGCTGTTAGATTAGATATTTGCTGTCTGGTCAGCAGCATGATTGGGATCTCTATCATGATCTGTGCCATTCTGAGAGTTTTGTGTTTACCTTTGCTTCCTGGGAGGGGCTGTCACTCTTCCTACACTATAGGGGGCGGAGACCTGTGCAGTCATTACAACTGGGCGACCCTTCTCACCACACTGTGGCATTTTGCATGGGGGCGGGGTCCAAGATGGATTCCTGCCATTCACTCTCCATTGAGACACTGGGAGCCTCCTCCTCTGTCCCCATGCCCTCTGGGCCTCACAGTCTAAGGCAATGGGGGTCTGCCTTCCCTGGCATTGGAATTGTGAGCTGATGGGTCTGGTCTGCAGGTAGGGGTGCTCCCCAGGTGCTTCTCACCTCCCTTTAAATACAGGTGTCTATGCTTACCGCCATCCTGCCACTGTCGCCTGCACAGCTTGACCTCTCCACCCTGGCTTCGCTCCTCCTACCTGTTCAGATGAGTGCCACTTCTTTATAACTTCATATGTTGGACTTCCTGTGTAGCTTTAATTTCTGGAATTTCTGGTAATTTCTGTTTTTTCAATGGCTGTATTCCTTCTTTTTTTAAAAATATGCTTTATTGATTATACTGTTACAGTTGTCCCAATTTCCCTTCCCTCTGCTCCCCTCTACCCAGTAGTCCCCCTCCCTCCAATTGTCCCCCTCTTTTAGTCCATGTCCATTGGTTGTACATATAGTTCTTCTCAACCTTTTCCTGTCTACTCCATTCCCTCCTACTATGCTTCTTAATTCCTGTATGATCTCCCTCCCTTATCCCCTTCCCCCTCCCTGCTGACCTCCCCCCAATATGGTCCCCATACCTATAGTTCTTTTTCCACTCTCATTGCCTATTTAGTTTGCCTTTGTTTCAATTTCCTAGCTTCTGGTTGGTTCTTGTGATGCAGTTTTCATTTTAGATTTCATAGTTTTGATCCTCCTTTTTCTAAACCAGTCCCTTTAACATCTCATATAACAGTGGTTTGGATCTAATGAACTCTTTCAGTTTTATTTTGTCCTGGAAGCACTTTCTCTGCCCTTCTATTCTGAATGACAGTTTCACTGGCTAGAGTATTCATGGTTGTAGGTTTTGGATTTTTATTACTTTGAATATTTCTTGCCAGTCCCTTCTTGCCTGCAGGGTCTCCCTTGAGAAGTCAGCTAGCTGATAGTCTAATTGGGACCCCTTTGTACATAATTCTTTTCTTCTTTCTTGCTGCTTTTAAGATTCTCTCTTTATCTTTAACTTTTGACAATTTGACTATAATGTGTCTTGGAGTGGTTCTCTCTGGGTCCAGTTTTTCTGGAACTCTCTGTGCTTCCTGGACCTGTAAGTCTATTCCTTCCCCAAATTGGGAAATTCTGCTTTATTATATTTTCACTTAATTTTTCAATTTCTAGTTCTTTTTCTTTGCCCTCTGGCAATCCTATAATTCTTGTGTTCGATCTCTTATAGCTGTCCCAGAGGTTGCTGATCCTCTTCTCACTTTCCTTGCTTCCTGTTTCCTCTCTCCGTACTGGTTGACTATTTGTTCCTTCTCTATGTTCTGGTTTGTTGATTTGAACTCTGGATTTTATTTCCTCACCATTTGTCTCGTATGTGGTTTTTTGTTTTTTTATTTTTTTCAGTATGAGTGGTTTTCAATCCTTTCTCATCTTTTTCCAAATCTTTTGTTAATTCTGTAAGCCACCTAATAACAATGGCTCTGAACTGAGCCTCTGACAGGTTTCTTATTTGTTCATCTGTCAGATTCTTCTTCTGTTGCCTGGTGAGCTACGCCACCGGGATTTCTATAGTTGTCTGCCTCATTTTGACAGATTTGCGTTTTGCTTTCTTGTGCCAGCCATAGAGGGCGGAGCCTGTGTACTCGTCACAGCCCAGCGACCGGCAGGCAATCTGCAACCTATTTTGCCGTGCTGTGGTGCTTTGTCATCACTTCCCAGTGACCAGGGGTGATCCACAACCTATTTCACAGCGCTGTGGCACTTTGTGTGGGGGCAGAGGTCCAAGATGGATTACTGCCATTATTCTCTGCTGGGAGACCAGGATCCGTCCTCCCGCCCTCTGGGCCTCATCGTCCGAGCCAATGTGGTGGCTGCTTTTCCCAGCATCAGTGTCAGGAGCTGCTGGCACTCAACTGCAGGCAGGACTGCTCTCCCTGCAGCTGTCCCTGGTGCTCCCACAAACAGCACCGCCCACTTTCGCTCTTCTTACCTGCCTGACAAGCACCGCTGGTTTATAACCTTGTACATTGGGCTTTCGTGTAGTTTTATTTTCTGGAATTTCTAGTTATCTTTAGTTTTGGGGTAGTTGTATTCCTTTCTAGTTGTAGAGGGAGACTGAGTGTGTCAGTCTAGGCCTCCATCTTGGCCAGAAGTTGTCTTCTCATCTTGACAGGTTCCTGTATTTGTTTGCCTCTGCATCTTAGGTAGAGCTCTTGATGATTTTTGATAACTCCTTGTTTTATTAATTTGTTTGTTCGGTCTAAAACCCAGAAAGCCAACCTAAAGCACCATAGGGCTTGGGTTATAGCCAAATTTACTCTCTTTCTCTTTTTATTATCATTATTATGAAAATAAATTCTTTTGATAAAGAATACTATAGTCTTATCTTGTAAATCAAAAGCCATGCCTTCTCAGATCTCCTTGCATCTAGTGTCCCTCCCCTCATTATCAGTAGATTTTCAAACTCCCCATATTTGTCTTACACAAAATTCCACATATTGGAAAAGATAATGTGAACAAATAAGAAATAGAAAACTAAAGTTGCACTGTTTCAAATATTGCCAAATCCATAGAAATAATGGATACAAGCTGAATTTCTGTGGTGAGGTCTTTTGGGTAACTTTGAGCTAAGGCACCATTTCTTCCTATGGGGCTGTTCTCAGGCCAGGCCCTGTCAAGGTCTCTCCTCCCCACCCCAGGACACTCTGGGCTTGCTTCCTTCAAAGCACCATACTTTATTGCAAAGGTCTTTCTTTTAGCTCATTTTCATCTCTGATTCTGGCCTGTCTCCTCCACTAGATTCTAAGGGCCTGGGGTCAGGCTGCCTTTTGCATTCCACCTTTGTATTTCTGGGTCTCAGCATCCTGCCCAGCCAAGATCAGAGTCTGAGCCTTGGAATGACGGCAGTCTCTGCCCTCAAGGGCATTGTAGTGCAATCTGGCACCTTTGTTTTGAAGCAAAATTGACAAAGAGCAATGACTTTCTATTTGAGCCCACATTTGTTAATGCTGCTGTTAACAAAAGGTGCCAGCATGCCATACTGGCACATATACCACCATAAAAACAAAACGAAGTCACTTATCCAGAATAAGGGCTATCCTCAGATAAGTCCCTGTGTCCAGGGAGGGAGATGTGAGAGAAAGAAGTTACAATATTTTCAGGTATGTCGAGGATACATGAATAGCCTCAAATTTCTGGTTATTTATGTTCTTCTATCCATGTCTTTTTCTAACAGTGACTTTAGTTTGTTGTGGATGCCCTAGCTTTAAATTGATGATGCTTCTGCTATTGACTTTTTGGGAGGAAATCTAAGCTATTCTATATTTTAGCTGATCTATCAGGAGTTGCCAACAGTTGCAAATTAATCCGGCTCCCTTTACCTTACCATACTTATTGGCTGGGATTTACTGGCTTTGGCCGTTCTGTGCTAACACACTTCTTGGAGTGGGACTGTCCTGAAAGTGATCATTTATTTTCTGGAGGTGGCTTCTCAGAAGCAGCAGCCTATCCATCCCAGTGTCAGGGCAGCCTGTCCAGCAGTTGCTGCGGCTGCTGTGGGCATCCTGCCAGCAGAGCACTGCAGGCCCAGAGTGGCTCTCTCTGCTTTTTCTAATTCCTCCCCTTCCCTGCCATGTGTATTTCCATGACAAATTACCCAAGAAAGATTTTTAGTGTGTTTTGACAGGATGAAATTGTGTGATTTGGCTTGATCCTGTTAAGAGCCCCATGGCCAAATCCCTCCAAAGCACAAAGACAAGGAGAGCCTGCAAACTGTGGATGGCTTGTCTTTCTAGCTGGGAGAGAGAGAGAGACACTGAAAGAACTTAACTGACATTGCTGACTTTATGCCCTTGACCTAAAGGAGAGAGGAATATTTAGTACATGTTTTCATTTGCAAAGTCCCCCTGTAAGTGAAGTGAAGCGTAAGTCAGTGAAGGCATTCCTGTTAAGAAGAAAGCACCTAGGCTTCTGAAGAATGTTCTAGCCCTCTTTAATCCATCCTCCTTCCCTCCCTTCTTCCTTTCCTCTCTCCCTTCCTTCCTTGCCACAAATAGTGTGAGTGCTATATATAAAAACCACTGTGTGAAATAATAAGTAAAACAAAAATCCATGCCCTGAAGTGGCTCACAGTGTGGTGGCGAAAAGAGAAATGCAGATAGACAATTATATACCAATATTTGGAATGCAGTGGTATAGAAAAATACCAGGTATTGCAAGAAAGGTCACCAAACTCCATCTGCAGGAGACAGCAATAAGGATGAGCTTCCTGGTGAAAGTGATGCTGGGACTTGTTTCATAGCATGAGTGGGAGTGAGTAAGGTGGATTTGGGATGGGGAGATAGGCTGTCTTAGGCAGAGGGCAGCTATGAGCAAGGTCTCCTTGTCAATCCCTGTTTCCTTACTCTCAAGATTCGCTCATGGACTGTGATTTTCATATTTGTTCCCTTTGTGATTTCTATTCACAGGTGTCTGTTAACTGGTTATCTGAACCTGTGTGCCCTAACTTTATGTGAGCTTCATTTCATGGACCAGGGTTTGCAGCCTGTTTAAATCACCCTGACCATCTTCAGTCTACCCCTTGATTTAGGTTCACCACTCCCCTCTTGACACTGAGTCTTACAGAATATACAACCAGTTAAAAGATCAAACACATATCCTGAGAAACAAGATGGCCCTACCCTCTGTCCAGATTTGCAGGAAATTTCAGTTGGGTTTGTGTATTCTCCATCATTTTAGTTCCAACTGCCTTATGCATAGCAGGGCTAAGTATATATTTGGTGAGAGAATGAAAAATTAGGTGGTCCAACTAACAAGCACCCTATATGTTTAGTGTCTTTTGTTATTCTGGCTCTTCAAAGAACAGAAAAATGCTACCAATGCCATTTTTATGAAAATCCACCTTATTTGCACAGTCAGAAGCAGGCTGTAGGAAGGATTTGAGAGAACTTGCAATCATATGACCACTGTTGTGCATGACCTGTAAGCTGTGCACAGAAATAAAAGGACCCAACTTAAATAAATGCAGGAAGCTTCAGCACAGAGGCTGCAGCCTGGAAAATCAGGGTGGAAATGATGATGGAGATGGATTTATCTTTATCTTGTCTTCAGTGGCTCCCATTTAGGACTCTGCCATGGCTAGGCAGGAAGACACTTACATTCTGCATGTAAGAGAGGTGAAGATGCTTTTTCCAGGCAATTAGCTTAAAAAGAGTGCAGTTTCTTGGCTTTATGGAAATACCGGAAAATATTATGAAATCTCTAAAGATCAGAAAAAAAGCCCGGGTGGTAAATGACATTTTATTCATTAGTATGGATATGCAAGTATTTTGTGCCTCTAAGAATGCTCTGTGCTTTGTACACTGGGATGGGGTCTATGGAACCCCATTAGTCATAATAACAGCAATAAAACCACCTTACATTTGCATGACACTTTTATATATGTAATTCAAATTATAGAAGGAACTTCTTGTCGGGGGAGGGTAGGAGGAGAGGTATCCAAAGGAAGATTGATTGTTTCCATTCTTTAGGAAATTTAACAATCAGCTAAGTCTTTGTCTCTGGAGTGTGATTCAGGCTCAGCTTAAACAGTTCAGAGGGTACGGCTTCATAGTAAGGGGGCGGGTGAGGTTTCTTGACTCTCCCCACCACTCTGTGCTCCAGCTGTGTCATGAAGATAGTCCTGACCCCCAAACCCTTCCCAGGAAAGCCTGAGACTCTCCAGTCAACCCCACTCTGAGTGGCATGTGGTTTCTTACAGTCTTACCTCTTGCTCCTAGTGACTCAGTTTCTAGAAACTGTGTGTGAAGGAACAGCTTCATAACATCATTGGTTCCTTGTGATGTAGGTGTTCAGTGAATCTGGGGACCTGAGGGTCATTGACCCATGGTGGGTTCTTGTCTTTGTGCAGGAAAGAATTTAAGTGCAAGCCAGCATAGACCTTAAAGAATGAGTAAGTTGATTAGTCAAGCAATGAGACACAGAGAGAGCAGCATCCCCTTTAGTGAAATTTGATTCCTTTATTGAGGTTCATTTAATAGGGGTGGGGATAGGGTATTCAAAAATGGTGAGGAATTTTCAGGATCCTCCCAGGAAAGGGGTGAGATTTTTTAGAGGCACTCTGTTGACCACTTTGTGTCCTTATATGGACATCCTGTTTCCAATCATGGTGGCACAGGGTGTGTTGTTTAGGATGCTAATGTATTACAATGAGTGTATAATGAGAAAAGGGTTTACTGTTAGGTGAAATTCGTTGCTATGTTGGATTGAGCTGGTCTCTGCCAGTTTTAAGCCATAAATCCAGTGGGGAGTGGTCTTCCTTCTTGACAGTTTCAGTAGCTTTTATCCATTGTAGCTATTTCACCACCTATCCTATCTCACGTGGGGGCCTTCTGCTTGCTTCCTTGAGTCACAATTCCAGATGCCTCTACCATTGAGACCAAGCTCTATCACTGGCTTCTCTATTGGACTGTGTTCTGCCTCGTTTTGTAGCCTTTGTCTCTGTGGTCATCACTAATTTTGATGTCAGGAAATCTACTTTAGTCTTCCTGTGGTGCTAATGTCCCCATAATCACAGTAGCTACCATGTTTTATGTCTTTTTTACCACCTGTAGTATTGTAATCAACTAAACACAATGATTCCTGCGAACAACTTGTATTCTTTTGGTGTCATCCCATTTTTAGGTCCTTGGGACTAAGAAAGCAGGATCTCATGACATAATTACCGCAGTTGCTACTGCACTTGGCTCTTGGCTTTCACAGCTAACTCTTCTGGCAGAAGTGACAGACAGGCTCCACCTTTTCCTCAGCTTGATGGAGAAAATGTAGTTGACCCAAGAAGATTTAAGGAAAATTTTGGTTATATACTCTTTCAATATAAGAATAATATGGTTAGAATCTTACTTCCTGGTCCTATGAGCAGGAGGGAATAATAATAGCTGCTCCAAAGGGCTAGTCAAATAATATGCATTTATTCTAATTCTCACCACCAGCCCACACAGATATTGTTACTATTTTATAGCTGAAGGGACTGAGGCTCAGAGAGGTGTAGTAATTTGCCTGAAGTCCTACTGCTGGTAAGGGCCAGAGCTGGATTTTATGCTCAGATCTGTCTGGCCTCTAAAACCTTGTTTTTTCCACTCCTGAGGTTGCCCATTCCACTTTCCTTTTATAGCCAGCTGAGACAGAGCCTTGGAAGTGGCTTCCAAAACATGAGCAGGTTATTCAAAGTCATGTCATTTTTTTTTCTTAGTAATTTTTAGTTAATTTTAATAAATATTCCTTATATTATTTAGTCTCCCCAAACCTCCAGCTAGTTGGTAAGGCAATAATTATTAAAACAGTAATTGTAAATTGAGGAAACTGGAGCTTAGAGAGATTTAATGATTCCCCCAAAGTTACAAAGCTAAGAGGTGATGGGAAATAGGCTTACTTCCAGGTTCTCTGGATCAAATCCCTGTGCATTTTAAAGTAGTCCTCATTTTACATCTGATTACAAAAATAACACATTTCTTATAAAAAAAATTAAAAAACCCACAGGGATTGAAATAAGAATCATGCATATATATGACTTCCAATGATCCCATGCTCTTTCATCTGTCTACTTCAGCAGGACAGACACTTTTTGCTATTTACATGTGACCCCTCTTTACTCTAGGACATGATTGTCATTCAGCTATGACATGACTGGGTTGGGTGAAGTGCTGAGGAGCATGAATGTGAATTACCTACCTTTCTTCTGTGTGAACCTTGCTAGCCTCTTCACAGACTTGACACTGCATCCTGACCTCTTCTTCAGCCTCTCACTTACCTCTGAAAACCTAGGACTGCACAGGATTAGTGACTGCTATGACACTTTCCAGTTTGGTGGTTAGCCAAGACTTCCATGGTTTATGTTCACTTGCCAATATCAGGAGTTTCCTTAGATAGATGTGATCAAAGAAACAAGCTGTTCACCTCCTTCAAATTGTTCGCCTCCCTTAAAACTTAAAATGAATGATCAAGAATGTCTTCAAAGAGTTGTTTCACTAAGGAAAGAAACATCTTTATATTTTATCTTGATTGTAAGGGGCCAAATGGAGAGTATGCTCTTGATTCTGATTCATTGATTGTTCTTCTGGAGGGTGGTGATGTCTGTATCCTCAGCTCATATGTGAAGGAATCAAGGCTGGGACCCACTCAGGGTCGCCAAGGCAATGGGGGAGGTGCCAGAGCAGCCTGAGGAGGCAAAATGAGGGTGGCTTGAGCAGGTTCCCTAGGATGGAAATCTGATTCCTGGTTTGTTCTGCTTATTGATTTCTCAGTCATCATGTTTTCACTTGCTCCTGTTTGGCTTCCAAGAATGTGGTAGAATATTTTGATCGCTGCCTAAAAATTCTAACTTATCAAATTCACACAAAGGCTTAGGAACACATTGATCAAAAATGGACATTTCTGATATACAATATCTGTTTAAAAGCAAGTTTTATATTCTCACAGCCTTTCTGAGAAGCAGTCTGACTTTATGTATGGCTCTTCTATCTCTGTTTCTTTTGCTGCCTTTCCCTTTGTTCTTCCTCCTTCACCTATATTTCTCAGCCTTAGCTTCAGAAGCAGAGCAGTGATTTTCAACTTTACTGTGAAAGCGTGTCACCAAGGGATTGTGTTAAGATGCAGATTCTGAGTCACTAAGTCTGGGTGCTGCCTGAGAATCCCAGGTGGTGCTGCAGCTGCTCCTGAGAGAACCAAGCTTTGAAGTCCCAGGCTCTGAGCTTGTGTGGGGATCACAGAGCCCTGGGAAAGCTACAAACTTAGCTGCAGACTAATCCAAGTGTCTGGCTCTGAGGACTAGGAGACCTGTTATCAAGCTGCTTTTGACTCAGGGTGACCCAAAATTGTCAGCATTGAGAAACTCAATTGCCCAACTCTCCTGCCCTAATGGAAGCTCTAAGATGGCTAGTTTCAGGCTTCCTGAGCTTCCTTTGTCCCTGAGAGCATCACTATGCCAACGACACTGCTGCAGTTATTGCTTCTGAGGTCTTAACTTATGGAGCATTCCCACAACTGTAGGGAGGGACAGGTGTTGGAAATGCTTTACTTCCCTGTTTTCTCTCCCTAGCCTGGTTTCCTGTAATGAGAGAATGACTTTCTCCTCATTCTGGGGACACAACGGCAAAGTCTACATGACAGTTCCAAAATTTGCCATGAGTGAAGGGGGAAAGGGTGGAATCAGTGATGTTGTAATCATTAAACTGCTCTTTTATTCAGGTTTGATATTGACTGATCTCACTGTTTTTCAACAGTTAGAGAAAAGCTTTTTGTTTGTTTTGATTTTACTTATTGGGGTGACATTGTTTAATAAAATTATATAGGTTTCAGGCATACAATTCTATAATACTTCAGAGAGAAGTTCTTTTGGTTAAACCCCCCCCCCCCCCCACACACACATACCTGTAACCCATTCTTTCAGGTTTATTATGTGACTGTGACTGGACAATTTTGGTATAACCTAACTTGGGCAGGCAGCCTTCTGTGAGAGATGAATTGATGTATAAATGTAGTTTTGACCTTATTATTCTTATGCAACCTGGGTGTCTTTTTGGTTCCCTATCTTACTGGATCTCCTGGGATCCAGGATACTGGTTTTCTAGTTTAGAAGGACCAGATTTTAATACTTGCCCTTGAAAATTTTTGCTGCCATGTAGTTTGGGCCCAAAATAATTTTTGACCAAAATGTGTTGGCTAATATGTAAATTTGAATGAAGACAGATCTTGTGCCAGAAATTCGAATTATTTTTGGGTTCTCTGACAGTTCTAAATAGGATTGGGTAGGATATGGTCTACGCAGGAGGCAGAGGGAAGATGACTGTGCTGATTGTCATGGCCTTTGGTGAAGAAGGAGACCCAGCCTGACTCTGTGGTAGTAGTACAGAGGTGGTAGAAGGACAGACTCCTGATGTATCAGTAGTGTTAGGAAAAAGCTTCACCTGAGGAGTGAACCAATGACCAAAGGCCCTGGTGGGAGGTGCCAAGGAGGGGCTGACACTTGATGTGGTGCAGGGGGAACTGGCTAGGAATGGAGTCACTAGCAAGGTGGTGTAGGGCCTCCCACAGAAGTTAGGTTACTTGGAAATCTGAGCAGGTCTCTGATGGATTCCCTTCACAGATCTTGCCTTAGAGCCCAGTCCCAGGTATCACAAACCTCAGCCCTTTCTTTGCTCACTTTTCTTTTGGCCACAGTTCATTGGCTCAGGGTGGACATCTGAGCCAACAGTGGTAATCCATAATCTGACAAGCAGCTTTTAACATATTCTGGGGTGGAGCTCTATGCAGAAGTGAATGGGTCAGTCAAAGAAGAGCTAGGTCAACAAGGTTCTTCTGGTGAGTCTCTTTCTTGTGGGAAGTTCAAGGTAGTGGTGTGGAGCTGGGACTGGTAATCACGTTTATCCATATACAAAAAATGTAGCTCCTAGGAGAGAACATTCTTCCTATCTCCATGTGGACAGATCACAGGCAGTATCACTGCTGAGATATTTCTACCTCCCACCCACTCCCTTGATAAGAGGGAAAGTGACTTATTGACTGGAATGTGGTCTTTCTTTTGCCACAAAGTCACAGATGAACTTATGGTCTTGCTTTTGCAAGCAACTCTGCTATGAATGGTGGCTAAATTTTTAATTCAAGGGTAAAATATTAGGAAACACACTTGGACTTAAGCCATATTTTGCCAACAGATTTATTAGTAATTAAGATAATATTTGAATCTCTATTTGCTTGATCCCTGTGTGTATCCCTGAATCAGTTCTGAATTTTATTGAAAAATAGATGACAATTTATTGATCTCCAAACCTCAACAATGATCCAGAGACTTTGTGAAGGAGATAGGGTATAGAATTTGGGGATCAAAATAATTGGTACATCCTGAGCTGGATGCTTTAGTCATTAAATGTTAATAGATGGAGCCATGTGGGTATTTCACTTGGCATTTGGCAATAACCTGCATTTTGCCATGTGACCCTGGGTTTAATAAGTGAGTCATGTGGGAAAATTATATTAGTAGTTCACTTCAGATTATAGCACCTCTGTCTACAGGCAAGAGGAGGTTTTTCCAAAGGGGGGACCCTCAAATACCAGAATTTATTTATACAAAATTGTGTATTTGTTCTTACATGTTTAAACTTCAATCACCTTCAAAGTGCTCTCCATTTGATGCAATACACCTATCAAGATGTTTTTCCATTGCTCAAAACAGTTTTTGAGCTAATTGATCTTGATGCCTTTTAAGCCTCTGCTGTTTTTTGTTTCACCTCTTCCACATCAGCAAAACATTTCCCTCTGAGGACTATTTTCATCTGGGGAAACCAAAAACAGTCCCTTGGGGCAAGATCTGGTCACTAGGGAGGGTAGAGCATGGAAGCTGGAGGTAAGGGGGTTCTTGGTCAAAAACTGCTAAACACTCAGTGTGGTGTGAGCAGGTGCACTCATAAATCAGCCATCATGAAATGGGCAAATGTGTTGAAAGAATTTTCCAAAAAAATTTCACTGAAGCTGAAAACAGCTTCTCACAAAAACACAGCTGGTACACTGATACAGATGGATCTCCAGAACACTCATCTAACGCAGGGGTGGGGCTGGGGTGCTGTACTATAAGGAACCCACCCTCCAGAAGATAATTCCAGCTTTTTGGGGTTCTTTCTTATGTACAGGGAAGTGGGTCTTTCTATCCAGGTAGGTAGGACCGGAGCAAGTGAGAAAGGAGAGAAAGTAATACAGGATGTGTTATGGAGCTGGTTTCCATTATGGGCAGTGGTGCCCTCTGGGAATTAGCTAGCATATACTAAGATTGTCTCTCTGTAGCGTGGGAAACTGGACTATTGATCCACCATCTCCTCTTCTCCATGGTCTGAGAGCAGTCTCCTCACCATTCTAGAATAGACCTGCACAAAGATTGAGCATCTTTCTGAGATTTTGGAGAGTCCTGAAGCACAGAAACATTGGCAAGTGCTCGAGAGAGCACACAGGAAACATGCCAGAACAGTCCACTTCAACTGTGCTGAAATGAAACGGAATTAGTGGCATAGAGAATATGGTATGGGGCTCCCAGAGCTTCTGCTTGAAATCAAATTAACTCAGGAAATCAAGGAGCAATAAAACTAGTTGGAGAAAAATATTTCAGTTTTACTTTCAGAACAAGAACAAGGAAAAATAAGATAAAATAATGGAAGAAAGTATGGTTAAGCTGTGATAAAGAGATTTCTTCAGGAGATGTGTTGCAATGTAGAGGACAAACTAGAAGATATAAAATAAAAATTAAGATATTTGAAAACTAGAAGAGGTATATATGAAAGGGAAAATGAGATATGAGATATGCTTAGGTATAATTGCTATGAAACAGGACTTAAACAAGAGGGAAATATTTTGTATTTTAGTAAATCAGATAGTTGTATCCAATAAAGGCAAGAGAAGCAATGTTATAGGGAAAAAGTGAAATGACTCCTCAGAAGCTGTTAGAATACAGAACTTGACAGAAAAAAACACACTGACAGCTACAAATAGACACCATAGTGAGAACAGTGGACACCCACCCTTTCACATTGGGTTATGGAAAAGCTGACAGAAGGTTATTAGAAAGAGGAATGATTTGGAAATCTCCAATATGACACAGATATCACTTGTGTCTTGAGGGAATGTGCTCAAGAAATGTATGGAATTAGTAAACTAAGAAAAAGCACAGAAAAAAAAAAAGAGAGAGAATATTAAATGGGAGAAGGCAGATAATGATAGATGAAGTTTAGGACTGGGCTGACCTAGTAGGAGGATATGTTCTTGGTGAGCAGGTCTGTGCAACTTAATGAGGTTTTGATGGTGGGAAGTTTTGAACAGTGAGGGTTGTGGTAGACCCAGATTACTTTGATTTCATATTTTTTTTGTATGTCTTATTGATTATACTGTTACAGTTGTCCCAATTTCTTTTCCTTTTGCTCCCCTCCACCCAGCAACACCCTCCCTCCAGCAGTCCAACCCCCCTTAGTCCATGTCCATGGGTCATGCATATAAGCTCTTCTCTACATCCCCCTGTCCATTCTGCACCCTCCTACTATGCTTCTTAATTCCTGAACCATTTCCCTCCCTCTCTCCCTTTCCCCTTCCCAGATGACAACCCTCCATATACTCCCCATATCTATGATTCTATTCCCACTCTGATTATCTGCTTAATTTTTGTTTTTATGTTTTAGATTCTGTTGTTGATAGTTGCGATTTTGTCATTTTAATGTTCATAGTTTTGATATTCTTTTTTTTAAAATAAGTTCCTTTAACATTTCATATAATAATGACTTGGTGATGTTGAACTCAGCTTTACCTTGTCTGGGAAGCACTTTCTCTGCTCTTCCATTCTAAATGATAGCTTTGCTGGATAGAGTAATCTTGGTTGTAGGTTTTTTCCTCTCATTACTGTGAATAGTTCCTGCCAGTACTTTCTTGCCTGCAAAGTTTCTTTTGAGAAATAAGCTGACAGTCTTATAGATACCCCTTTGTAGATAATTTGCCTCTTCTCTCTTGCTGCTTTTAAGGTTCTCTCTTTATCTTTAACATTTGGCATTTTGATTATGATGTATCTTGGTGTGGGTCTCCCTGGGTCTAGTTTGCTTGGGACTCTATCTGCTTCCTGAACCTGTATGTTCATTTCCTTTCCCAAATTAGGGAAGTTTTCCTTCATTATTTTTTTACATAGGTTTTCAATTTTTTTCTCTTCTTCTTCTCCCTCTGGCACCCCTATGATTTGGATGTTAGCATGTTTAAAGCTATCTCAGAGGTTTCTAAGCCTCTCATTTTATTTTTTTATTTCTTGTTTCCTCCTTCTGTACTGGTTGACAGTTTATTTCTTCCTTATGTCCCAATTCATTGATTTGAGCCCTGGCTTCCTTCACTACTAGTTTTGTGTGGATTTTCCTTCATTTCACTTAGTATAGCCTTCATTTCTTCCCTATCATGTTTAATATTTTCTTCAGGTCTTTGAGTATCTTTATCACCAGTACTTTGAACTGTGCATCTGTTAATTTGGCTATCTCTTTGTCTGTTAGGTTCATTATCTCCTCATCTGTTAGGTTTGCTATTTTCTTATAGCTTAGTTCTCTCACTGGAACCTTGATCTGAACCCTCTTTTGGGCCATACTTCTCTGTCTTCTCACCTTGACAGCTTTCCGTGTTTGCCTCTGTGTCTTGGTAGAGCTGTTACACCTGTTATGTTATAAGGGGCAGAGCCTTAGGTATTCGTTAGTGCTGGTGGCCTGTTTCATCACCTTGTGGCACTGTATGTAGGGGAAGGGTCTCAGAGGGAACAATACCACTTGCTCAGCACTTGCCCCTTTTCCAGGCACTTCTCCCACTTCCTGTACTAAGCAAGCTGCCTCCTTTGAGAGACCGGTAGTTTCTCCCTCTGCCCCAATCCCCAGCTAGCTTTCACAGTCAGAAGCAATGCAGTTCTCTTTTTCCTGGCACTGGAACCGCAAGCTATGTGTTCTGGTCTGGGGTTGGGATCACTTCCAGGGTTTAAAATGTATGTCTGTGCTTTTCACTGGTGGATACAGTCATAGTACTGCTAGATGTGCCACCACTCTCCGCTTATCCAGCTGTCAGGCGCCTCCAACTGCTGCTGCCTCCAGCTGCCAGCCACTGCTGCCTCTAGCCCTGTGCCAGCTGTGGCCATCAAGCACCTCCCCTATAGCCACTACTCTGCACCTTTCTCTCTGTCCTGGCTCCAGCCCTCCTATTTTTCGGTCTGAATATTTCTTCTTTATTTCTTTGCTGAACTTCCCTGTAGTTTCAGTTCTCTGGCTTTTCTGTCTTTTTTTTTTTTTTTAGCTTTGAAGTGGTTGTAAATTTCTTCTTAGTTGTGAGGGAGATGCAGCATTTCTTTTTATACCTCCACCTTGGCCAGAAGTCTCATACTTTTTTGTTACAGGAGAATGTGCAAGATTAAATCTGAATGAGTATTTTCCAAAATCATACATCTGGTCCAGGTGGGAAAGTAAAAGAACAGAAGCTAGGCAGATTCTAGGAACAGTTTAGCACTACCTGTGTTAGAACAGAAAAAAATGTCCTTAAGAAGCAGAGTGAACAGTTAGAAACTCGAATGTGCCTTCCTTAAAGAAATAGGGAATAACAGATGAAAACAGAACATAAAAGTATGCTAGGTCCCCTCCACTTACTCCTCCAGATCTATTGTCCATCCTTCCAGGACCTGCTCTTTGCCTCTGGAGGCAGATCTTTTGTAGATTGATTTACCCACTAAGTCTGGTTGAGTATGGCCAATGGAAGATCCAGCAGAGACCAGAGAACAGGACTGGAGAGAGGCTGAGGTATTTACTTATTGGCTCCTTGCCTGATAAGCTACAACTTGGCAGTGGCTACATTTCCTTTTCCCGTAGCTCCTTCACTCCCCCAACCCCCCTTCATCCTGGGCTAGTAATAGCATCTTTGAATGCCTCCCTTGTAGGTTACCTTTGCCTGCCCACAACTCCTCAAACATAGTGCTCAAAGGAAAACTAAAATTTTAGAGGTTCTGAGGTATGCAGATAAGCAAAGAAAGACACCACAAATAAGATCCTTAAAATATCTCAAGTGCCATTCTTCAAGAGATACACAGTGCACGGTTGGATTTTGCCTCAGAAATAGCAAAATACATGATATCAAAATTAACCTCCTACTAGGAGCCTAACTCTCTCTTCACCAAGTTGCAGGGCACAGATTAGGACCTCCTAACAATGACAGAGGCTGACTGGTGTCCTTGCAGGGCTGAACCCAGAGATCTAAGCCACCTGCTGTTTTCCCTTCATGGCACTGAGTCTGTTCTATGCTCTATGGTAACACTAAATACTCAGATCTGGGGATATAGAAATGCAGGCATTCATTGCTTTATGACTTGTATTTTGTCAGTATGTGACCAGTGCTATGAAAATTTTATGTGTTTTATTAACTCTTCTGATTCTTTAAAAGTGAGACATATGCAAACCTTGACATTATAATTGAACTTGTGAGGGTCTGAGAAACTTAAACTCATACTGTGGATGAAAACCCAGACAACAGCTACTGAAAAATCCAATCCACCCAGCTGATAATCTTCTAACCCAAGATTAAGCAAAATTAAAAAGTCAGAGGGGTTATAATATAATAATTGTATAAATTTAAAATTCCTTGAACTTTGAATTTAAAAAGAGAAGACAATTTGATTTTGGACTTTAATTTTCAAAAAGATTAGTTTTGAACATTAATTTCTCCCTGGAAAAATTAATAACTAGAGGTGACTTATACTCCAACTTGGGGACACTTACTGCTGGTATTAGTGGAGCATAGTGTTTGCATGTTGCTATTTAATAGCATTGCAGAACCTCTGATGAGATGTATTAGATTTCATGGCTGGGAAAGTTTGGGATAGAAACTGGAATAGGAAGTAAATTTTTCAGCTTTCAAGTTAATTGGGTTAATGAACTGCAGCAATCTATTTCAGAGATCTTGGAGAGCAAAATGTTAAAATACTTCCCAGAGGTCCCAGAATAAACCAAAAAGGAGCACTGGTTGTTACTGGGAGGATGACCTCAGGGAGATGGGACAGACTTCTAACCTCCTCCCCTCTCATCTGTTTGGACATGGGATGAATGAAGAGGTTCTCAACTAAGGCTGCTCATTAGAATATCCTGGGAAGCTTTAAAAAAAAATCCCAATACCCAGACCACTTTGCAGATTTACTAAATCAGAATATGTGGAGGATGAGACCCAGGCATCAGCATTTTTCATGTTCTCCCAGTATTTGGCCTGGTGGCTAAAGTTGAGACCACTTGCTTAAAGGTCAAGAAAAGAAAGGAAGGCAGGAAGAAAGAAGGCAGAAAGAAGGAAGAAACCCCAATAAGTGTTAGGTTGAAAAAGAGTATTTCCCACTTTTTCTGTTTCCAGGTGGGATAATTTTGAAGATTAATAATCCTGGCTACTGTCTGATCTCACTCATTGCCCCCCAAGGTAATAGAACCAAATTATGACTGAGGACTTTGGGTATACATTTGCCTCTGCTTTCTCTCTTTGGATCCTCCATTGAAAGAAGTATCTGCTCTCCTTTGGCTAAGAGGTAAACTTAGTGTCAAATGCCTTTTGGCTTTTGGCAAGACCTATGTTGGTGCGTTTCTGCTGGTGTCTGGATGCATAGGGTTAATTCAAGGCTTATATAAGAGAAAGACCATTTGGTCAAGAATTTAGTTATGTTCTTGAAACAGCTTTATCAGTTAAAAAAATGGTTGACATTTTTATGCATCTGACTTCTTCAATTTTCTCTCAATTTTTTCTGACCTTAAGAGCAGAACAGAATAAACTAGGACCTAGTGTGGACTGATACATATGGAGGCTACAGACAAGCTAATAATTCGGCCACTCTCTAAATCAATATTTTAAAAATATTTATTTAACACATATTAAGGAGGGAGACAAATTTATATTTTGCTAATAAAATTTTTATGCCTCTACTTTTATGTCCAAAATTACATGCATTATATCAAATGAACCTAATATTTTAACTTATTTAGTTTATCATTCATTTCTAGGTTTTTATAGCACTCATGTTTGGATAGCATTAGTTACTCAGACTCACTGAGGATAGAGGTAACTTAAGTAGAAATACTTGCTAAGAAGTATTGAAAATATCTTGAAAGTTATTTTTTTCTTATACATAGGCAACTTGTTGGTTTTCCTTCTTTATCTTCATGTTTTGGTTTGGAATTTTCTGAACGAAATTCTTCAGTGTCAAACTACAAGGTTTATATCATAGATGGTAGTAAATCACTCATTTGTAGCAAAGGGCATTACACGATGTTGACTGTGACTGCCAGCTTCAGGTAACTGTAGTTACATCATGAAATGTGCACTTGTACCATATAAAAATATTCAACATGGTGAGATCAGCACCTGCAAGGAGCACGTTTTGAAATTTTCACAGGAGAGTACTGCCTTCCTGTCTGTGAGCTGGACCAGATTGCACTTGTGATGTAGTTATGTATGGAAACTGACACCACAATTCCTGTATATTCCCTGATGCTTTAATGCCCCTTGTAGACTGATCATGCTGGGCACCTGCCTTTCTGGTTTCCCTCTTAATCAGGGACTGATCAGGATATAAAAGGAAAGACTGCCAGCCAAAATGCCACAGAGAAGCCAGGCCTCAAGTTAAAAGTGTTTGGATTATTCAGTAGAGTTGCAACTTTTGATGATGGTGGCTGGATTAGAAATGGTGGGCTAGGGCTTATGTACACACATTTTCATTAAAGGTCCAGAGGGCCTATTGGGTGGATAAATGTGGAGTGAATTCTGATGATGAAATGTTTATATAATGTGATTATTTTTTACTTCATTAGTGGAAAAATTAAAATATTATGTACTGTATCTAGGTTTTCTAGAGCAAATTAGTGCAGAGTTGAAGCAAAATATTTTCCAACTTGAGATACAATGGACTACAATAGGCTTTAATGAAGTAATTAAAAATTATTCATGTGTATGGCCTATTGATATTGTTTTATCAATTATATTATATAAACTTTAATTGAAATTTTATATTAATATATAACTGGATTATTATTTTTTAAATTTAATTTTATTGTTTTCCTATTACAGTTTCCTATTACAATTTTCCCACCAATTTCCCCCCCACCCACCCAGTCCACACTTTCTCCCACAGTCATTCCCCACCCCGATGTCCATGTCCATGGGTTATTTATACTAGTTCCTTTACTAGACCCTTCCCTATTTACCCCTTCTCTCTCCCCCTCCAATAACTGTTTTTCTATTCTTTGTTCAATTTTGTTCATTTGTTTGTTTTGTTCATTAGTCTCCCATATTAGGTGATACCATATGGTATTTTTCTTTCATTGTCTTGCTTATTTCGCTGAGCACAATTCTCTGTAGTTCCATCCATGTTGTCCCAAAAGGTAGGAGAGCCTTCTTTCTTTCTGCTACATAGTATTCCATTGTGTAAATGTACCACAGTTTTTTAATCCACTCATCTGCAGATGGGCAGTTAGGCTGTTTCCAGCACTTGCCTATTGTAAACAGCACTACTATGAACATAGGGATGCATAGGTTCTTTTGAATTGGGGTTTCAGGATTCTTTGGGTATAGTCCTAACAGTGGAATCACTGGTTCAAAAGGCAATTTCATTTTTAGTTTTTTGAGGTAATTCCATACTGTTTTCCATAGTGGCTGCACCAGTCTGCATTCCCACCAACAGTGCAGTAGGGTTCCCGTTTCTCCACATCCTCGCCAGCACTTGTTGTTTGTTGATTTGTTGATGATGGCCATTCTGACTGGTGTAAAGTGGTATCTCATTGTGGTTTTTATTTGCATCTCTCTGATGGCTAGTGATGTTGAGCATTCTTTCATATGTCTATGGACCCTCTGTGTATCCTCATTGGAGAAGTGTTTGTTCAGTTCTTTTGCCCATTTTTAAATTGGGCTGTTTGTCTTCTTGGTGTTGAGATCTGTAAGTTCTTTATATATTCTGGAGATCAATCCCTTGTCTGAGGTATCATTGGTAAATATATTTTCCCATATGGTTGGTTCCTTTTTCATCTTACTGATGTTTTCTTTTGCTGAGCAGAAACTCTTTAGTTGGATGTAGTTCCATTTGTTTATTCTTTCCTTTATTTCTCTTGCCATAGGAGATGTATTGGTGAAAATATTGTTATGTGGGATATCTGAAATTTTCTTGCCTATGTTTTCTTCTAGGACTTTTATGGTGTCATGGCTATGTTTAAGTCTTTGATCCATCTTGAGTTTATTCTTGTGTGTGGTGTAAGTTGGTGGTCTAGTTTCATTTTTTTGCACGTCCCTGTCCAGTTCTCCCAGCACCATTTGTTAAAGAGGCTCTTCTCACTCCATTTTATGTTCCTTCCCCCTTTGTGGAATATTATTCGACCATACAGACCTGGATTTTTTTCTGGTCTCTCTATTCTGTTCCATTGATCTATATGTCTGTTCTTATGCCAGTAGAAGACTGTTTTGATTATAGTAGCTTTGTAGTATAGTTTGATGTCAGGCATTGTGATTTCTCCTCTGTGTTCTTCTGTCTCAAGATTGCTGTGGCTATTTGAGGTCATTTTTGGTTCCATATAAATTTTTGAAATATTTGTTCTAGCTCTGTGAAATATTTCATTGGTATTTTAATAGGGATTGCATTGAATCTGTAAATTGCTTTGGGTAGTATGGCCATTATGATGATGTTGATTCTTCCCATCCAAGAACATGGTATTTACTTCCATTTATTTGTATCTTCCTTAATTTCTTTCTTCAGAGATATGTAGTTTTCTGAGTACAGGTCTTTTATTTCTTTGGTTAAGTTTATTCCTAGGTACTTTATTTTTCTTGTTTCTATAGTAAATGGGATTTTTTTTTTTTTTAGTTTTCATCTTTGATATTTGATTGTTGGTGTACAGAAATGCCTTTGATTTCAGAATATTGACTTTGTATCCTGCTATTTTGCCAATTCACTTATTATGTTGAGTAGTTTATTAGTGGAGTCTATAGGGTTTTTTATGTACACTATCATGTCATCAGCAAATAATGACAGTTTTATTTCCTCTTTTCCAATTTGGATTCTTTTTATTTCTTTTTCTTTTCTGATTGCTGTGTCTAGACCCTCCAACATTGTTGAATAGGATTAGAGAGAGTGGACATCCTTGTCTTGTTCCTGATCTCAGGGGGAATGCTCTCAGTTTTTGTCCATTAAGTATGATGTTGACTCCAGGTTTCTCATATATGGTCTTTATTATGTTGAAGTATGCTCACTCTAATCCCAGTTTGTTGAATGTTTTCATCACAAATGGGTGTTGTATTGTATCAAATGCCTTTTCAGCATCTATTAATATGATCATGTGGTTTTTGTCTTTCATTTTGTTTATGTGGTGTATTACATTTATTGACTTGCAAATATTAAACCATCCTTGCATCCCTTGGATGAATCCCACTTGATCATGGTGTATGATCTTTTTAATGTTGCTCGGTCCTGTTTGCCAATATTTTGTTGAGGATTTTAGCATCTATGTTCATCAGTGATATTGGCCTGTAGTTTTCTTTCTTTGTTGTGTCTTGACCTGGTTTTGGGATTAGGATAATACTGGCTTCATAGAAAGAGTTTGGGAGTTTTCTCTCTTCTTGAGGTTTTTTTTTTTTTTTTTTGTAGTTTGAGAAGGGTAGGCATTAGTTCTTCCCTAAATGTTTTTTAAAATTCACCTGTGAAGCCATCCGGTCCAGGGATTTTGTGTGCCAGTAGTTTTTTTATTACTGTTACAAGTTCACTCTTTGTTATTAGTCTGTTCAGGTCTCCTGCTTCTTCATGATTCAGTTTTGGAAGATTATATGTTTCTAGAAATTTGTCCATTTCATTTAGGTTGTCATGTTTCTTGGCATATAGTTGTTCATAGTAATTTCTTACAATCCTTTGTATTTCTTTGATATCGGTCATGATTTCTCCTCTTTCATTTCTGATTTTGTTTATTTGGATCTTCTATCTTTCTTTTTTTATGAGCCTGGCTAAAGGCTTGTTGATTTTGTGTATCTTTTCAAAGAACCAGTTCTTACTTTTGTTGATCCTTTGAATTGTTTGTTTAGTCTCTACGTCATTTAATTTTGCTCTGATCTTGATGATTTTCTTCCTTCTACTCGTCCTGGGTTTTGTTTGTTGCTATTGTTCTAATTCTTGTAGCTGTAGGGTTAGATATTTTATTTGGAATTCTTCTATCCTTTTCAGGTAGGCCTGTATTGTTATGAACTTTTCTCTCAGGACTGCTTTTGCTGGGTCCCATAGGTTTTGGGTTGTTGTGTGTTCATTATCATTCGTTTCCAGAAACTTATTGATTTCTTCCTTGATGTCATTGATAACCCATTCATTATTTAATATTATGTTATTCATTCTACATGAGTTTGAATGTCTTTTTTTTTTTTTCCTTGAGGTTGATTTCTAGTTTCAAGGCATTGTGGTCTGAGAAGATGCTTGATATAATTTCAATTTTCTTGAATTTGTTGAGGCTTCTTTTGTGTCCTACCATGTGGTCTATGTTTGAAAACATCCCGTGTGCATTTGAAAAGAATGTATATTTTGCTTCTTTGGGATGAAAAGTTCTATATATATCAATTAAGTCCATTTGATTTAGAGTGTTGTTCAATGCCTCAATATCTTTGGTGTTTCTTTGCTTTGAAGATCTGTCTATCATTGATTATGGGGTATTAAAGTCCCCTACTATGAGTGTGTTGTTGCTGATTTTCTTCTTGTAGTCTTCTAGCATATTCTTTATATATTTGGGTGTTCCTATGTTGGGGGCATATATATTTACCAGGTTTATATCTTCTTGATGGATTGTTCTCTTAAGTATTATGAAATGCCATTCTTTGTCTCCTTTTATGGCCTTTTCTGTGAAATCTTTTTTGTCTGATATAAGTATTGCTACCCCAGATTTTTTTTCATGTCCATTTGCCTGGAATATTTTTTTGCATCCCTTCACTTTCAGTCTGTGTAAATCTTTTGTTTTCGAGGTGTGTCTTGTAAACAGCATATATGTGGGTCATGTTTTTGTATCTATTCTGCTTCCCTATGTCTTTTGATTGGAGCACTTAATCCATTTACATTTAAGGTTATTATTGAGAGGTATTTATTCATTTTCCTTTGTACCTGCATTCCTCTCCCTCTCTCTTTTTCTTAAAGCATTCCCTTTAGCATGTCTTGCAATGCTGGTTTGGTGGAGATGTATTCTTTTAGTCTTCCTTTGTTTGGGAAACTTCTTATTTCACCTTTCATTTAAAGGAGAGTCTTGCTGAGTAAAGTAGTCTTGATTGTAGGCCTTTGTTTTTCATTGTTTGAATTATTTTTTGCCATTTCCTTCTGGCTTGTAGTGTTTCTGTTGAGAAATCAGTTGATAGTTTTATCGGAGTTCCCTTGTATGTTATTTGCTGTTTTTCTCTTGCTGCTTTTGTGATTTTCTCTTTGTCTTTGAATGTTGCCATTTTAATTATGATGTTCCTTGGAGTGGGCCTTTTTGGGTTCATCTTCATTGGGACCCTCTGTGATTCCTGAACTTGCATGACTTTTTCTCTCCTCAAGTTAGAAAAATTTTCTGTTATTTTTTTTTTCAGTTAGGTTTTCTAACCCTTGCTCCTCTTCTTCTTCTTGTATCCCTATGATTCTAATGTTGTTTCATTCATGTTGTCCAGCAGTTCTCTTAAATCCTCTTCATTCTTTTTAAGTCTTTTTTCATTCTGTTGTATTGTCTGGGACTTTTTTTCTACAGTGTCCTCTAACTCACTGATCTGAGCCTCTCCTTCATTTAGCCTGTTTTCATTGATTCTACTGTGTTCTTCAGTTCAGAAATTGTATCCTTCATTTCTTCCTGGTTCTTATTGATAGTTTCTATGTCCTTTTTTTATGCTGGTGTAGTTCTCCATAAGTTCCTTGTAGCTTCCCTGGAGTTTTTTGTAGTTCCCCTGGAGTTTGTTGTAGTTTCCTCTGAGTTTGAAAAGTTCATGAATTTCCTTATAACCATTCTTTTGAATTCCATGTCTGATAGTTGGCTCACGTATGTTCCATCTATCTCTCTTTCTGAGGATTCCTCTTTTCCTTTCATTGGGTTGTTGTTTCTGTGACTTCCCATGTTGTATGCTTCTTGTTTGTTTTTGTTTCTTGGATTTGTCTTCTTTGATTTCCTGCTTTTGTGGTATGAGATTCCATATAGGAGACCTGGGGGATTCATTGGTGCAGTCTCTTTGATCTCCTGAGCTTTATGCTCTTGGGATGCCCATTTCGTCATTTGTTTAAGCTGTCTGGTTATATTTCAGTTACTCTTTGGTGGAAACTTCCCTCTGGCTACTTGATTGAGAGTCACTCTGCCAACCTTGTCTTGAGTTATTTTGTGGAGATGCTGTTAAAACATAAACACACAACCCAGGCAAGAAACCCACACCCTCAAATATATCCCCCACTCACAATCAAACCATCATTAGCAAATGACCCAGTATTAATATAGATATAAAGAGGTTAAGACTATTACATTATATGAAAAACTGATGAGCTGTTTTAACTGATAGAGAGATGATTTTTGAGGGAGAAGGTAGTAGAATAATAGTAGTTGCAAGTAGGGTCAAGGCTATGTGAGACAGTAAGTGTTATTTACATTGTATGTTGAAAAAGGGAGGGAAGAATGAAGAATTAAGTGAGAAAGTGGAAGTGTATTGTATTAGGTTTATATAACAGTTATATGCTATATATTTACTGTGAGAAGGAGAATAAACAAAACAGAAACAAAAAACAAAAAACAAAATTAAAGAAGAATAGGAGGAAGAGAAGGTGGAAGACAGTTTAAAAAAATATTTTTTTCTCCAGTACAACCTTTGAGTGCTGTCCTTTTTCTGGATCTGCCCCTGGTCAAAATTCCATGGGTTTCAAATCCTCTTTTCTGGCTGGCTGGCTGTGATGAGATTTGGCTCATTTCTGAGGCTACTTTCCTCTCACTCGTAGGCCTGCTGCAACTTTCTGCGGTGAGCTGCACTGAGTTGGGTCTCTCCCCACTTGTCCTGTGGCACCCTCCAGCAATCCTCAGGCTTGTTTAGCAATGTGGTTCTGCTGGCAAGGCAGTGTGCAAGCCCCTAGTCTCTGCCCAGCCTTGGGTCCTGTCTCCACTCCTTCCCCCCAAAAGTCTCTGTGTTACCTCCAAGCTGCAGCATCTGCCTGCATTCCTGGCTAGCAGTGCCTTATTGTGCTCCTGTGCATACCACTTGACTGTCTGTGGTCCCTATGGAGTCTGTGTTTCCACCACAGCTTTCCTGTATGGTCCCCTCTCTATGGCTCAGTTCCGTTCTTTTGTTTGGTGGAGCTATGATGTGAGCACCTGCCTGGCGTGCAGGGTTGCCAGCCCAGGGAGTCCCCACCTAGATTCAGTTCATAAAGTTTCTCACAGTCTGAGCTATTCACTGCCTTCCCATGCCTCCGGCTGTTTCAATGGAACCTTCTCGATGACTCCCTCCAGGTCTTTGCTGGTCCTAGCACCTATGGCAGGGGGAGTTTCTAAGCAAATCCTGGCTAATGGGTCGGTCTGCAGCTGCCCCTTTGGGTGTGGCGTGGCAGAGGTACAGGGCTGGGGGGCCCAGAGGCTCCATTTTGAGAGCGCGGGCTGAGCTTTCTGCTGTCTTTCATGCTGCTCCCACACTCCCTTCCCTGTGTGCGCTATCTGAAATCCACACTCACTCACTCACTGCTCTCTGTCTTTGTACTCCAAGTTCTTCCATGATTGGAGCAAACAAACAACACTGCTACCTACTCCACTGCCATCTTCCCAGCCTCTTATAACTGAATTATTGATAATAAGACTTCATTTATGTCAAATTTCTCTAGAGAAAATAAAAAATTAACATCTGCAAAGATAAGTGATAAAACACTGGATTATTTAAGTCACTTAGAAACCAATTGAGCTGACCACTTTATAATCTCTTAGTTCTTGTATTACAACCGATTAGTGCTCTTTTATACCATCTCTGTTCAGGTGCAAAAATAATCTAAAAGCACTTTAAAACTTGGGTATGCTTGTGTCATAGGTCAAACCCTGTTTTGCGTATAATTAACTACAAGATTCATTCTCAATCTGGAATTTTCTTCCTAATTAAATTTTTATTACTCTTTTAATTGGTGGTACTTTATGAAACTTACCTTCTTCCTTAACATTGGAAGATGAAAAGGAACCAAACATTGTTAATTCATTTCTAGTGGTTGTATAAATTAGGGACTTTACTCATTATAATAATGCAAGGTCATGTCTATTTCATCTCTTCAGCCCCAGCATAATTTCTAGCATAAATTGTATATTCAATGAACGCTGCTGAATAAAGGAACATATTTCTTCTGAAACTTTACCAACATGTTTCATTGAAACACATTAAGAAGTTCAGCTTGTTGAAAATGCATCAGCTCCCATCTCATTTTAAAATGAAGAATGACCCCATAAATCAAATCAATAGTACCTTGATAATATTTAGAGAGGTTTCAAATTTGATGAAAATCTGACATCATTTTTGAGTGTGGTATAGATTGATCATGTAAAATTAAGAGTGATCGAATTGGCTGAGGTTTTACTTTGTTCAGCAAATCAGCTTTCTAGTCATTATGAGTTGGCAATAATGTGATGGAGCATTTGGATATAGAAAAAGACACTTGGGAGATCCTGTCTGGTTTACACATTGAAAATTGACAAGTTGATCAAAGACTAATTAATGATAAAATCTTAGGAAAAGACAGGAAGCATGAATACTCACATTTGTTATAATTTGTTTTCTTCCCTACTGTGTTCTTTTATTTTTTCCCTCCCAATATAGGATTTATAATTTATTTTTTTGTTTGTTTATTTATTTTTAGAGAGAGAAGAAAGGAGAAAGAGAGGGAGAGAAACATCACTGTGTGGTTGCCTCTCACTTGTGCTCCCAACTGGGGACCTGACGTGCAACCTAGTCATGTGCCCTGACTGGGAATCAAACCAGTGGCACTTGGTTCGCAGGCTGATGCTCAATCCACTGAGCCACAGCAGCTAGAGCCCCACTGTGTTCTTTATGTTGGGTTAATTTTTAGGGATCTGCTATATTCAAATACATGAGCCATTCTCTTGTCATTTTCAACCTGTTATTTAGCCCATTGAGTGAACATTTTACTTTAGATATTGTAATTTAGAATATAGACTTTCATTTTATTCTTTTTTATAGTTTCTATTTTTCTGCTAAGATTTCTATTTTCTGATTAATATCACATTTCAATTAGTCCTTGAAGGTATCTATTATAATAATTATTTCAAAGCCATTGTCTGAAAATTCCAACATCTATATCATCCCAGGGTCTATTTAACCCATTCATATTTTCCCCCTTGTCTGGTCCATATTTTCATACATTTTTGTATGTCTAAAATTATTTATTGTATACTATATTTTGATACATTGTAAAAAGTCTGGATTATGTTGCCTTCCTTTAAAGAAGGTTGAGATAGATAATATTTTCGTGTCTGTCTTAGATCTCTTTGGCTTGGTTTTCAGCTTTGTTAGAGAAGGGTCTTTCCATGATGATGAAAATGTTCTACATCTGTGCTGTCCAGCCACTAGTTACATTTAGCTATTGAGTATTTCAAAGGTGGCTAATAAGATTGAAAAAAACAAATTTTAAATTTTATCTAATTTTAATTAGTTAAATTTAAATTTAAATTGCTGTATGTGGTTAGTTACTCTATTGGCTAGTGTAGGTCTAAATTAAATCTTACTCTAGGGTATGGTCCTTTCTCATAGACCTTTCTGGAATTTCAGTGAATGTTTGGTGCTGAGGAGTCTATTCTGACTGAGCCAGAGCACCTGTGATCTCCCAGAACTGTTTAACTCTAGTATCATTAACCACCATTCTCTATCAGGCTGTGTGCTGGCTTGTCCTGCATGTGCACAGCACAGCTCTTGGCCAAGCACCTGTAGGGAAGCTTCACACAGACTTATACCACTGACTTGTTATAATTAGGACTTGGAATTTTTAGCATATTTTCATTTTGCATATTTCATTGGTTGCTTACTGTGCCTAAACTTGGCAATAAAATTGTAATCTTTAGGTCTTAAAAAGTAAGGCAGGCTATAATGATGATTTTTTGTCTACTTCCTCCCTGTTCCCAAAGCACTTTCATGCCCTTGTTATATGTCTCATTACATTCTTCTGGTGTCATGTACATGTCTGCCTTCCCAGCTGATCTGAGTTACCTAACAGCAGGAACCATGTCTTTCCCAATTCTTTTAGGTACTTTTCTTCAGTACCTACAATCCGATGGACATATAGTGATATTGTATTTATTGAATTATAGAGGGATTGACAGAAGGCTGGAGAAACTGAACTTAAGACAGACAGACCAACACTGCAAAAGCAAGTCAGTCCTCAAGTGAGCCAAAAGAGGCAGTCAGACAGATACTGGGTTCAGCAGGATTTTTCTAGAGATTACTGCACACTCACAATCTCTTTTAAAAGTTCAGATATTAAAAAAGACTGATTCCCAACATTATTCCATTGTTCCAATGGGGTCCTAAGAGAACAGGTCTTGATGGCAGCAAAGGAAAGTGGAACAGGCACACCTGTGAATATATCATAATGCCCATAGTAGTGATAACAGCTAACAAACTTTGAGTAATTATTGTAACTGTAACTTAGGTATTATTATTACCTCTGTTAAGGAGAGAAGGAGAACTTGACCACCTTATAAAACTAAAAATTCTTAGAGAAGGGAACTAACCAGGCAGTGTGACTCTAGAACTCATGCCCTTAACCTCTAAATGATCTTGTCTTTCATATTCCTTTTCTAGTTTATTGTATTGCTATAAGGAAGAATGATGAATATAGTATTATCAGCAATTTTCAGCACCAGTTTTTCAGCCAATATACCTACTCTGCAGGGTTCTTTGAAAAAAGACATAGTATATAGAGCCCTGTTTAAGAAACTTGAAATCTTATTGGACAAATGAGACATAGAGCTAAAAATTGAATAATGATATAAAACATATGCTAAAGATAGTTATAAATTATACAACTATTGTCAAATTTTATTATTATATAAGATACTCGGGTAAAATAATCATATAAATTAACCATATTACAGGTTTGGAAACTGAAGTACCTAGGTGAACTGACTTTCTCAAGCTCTTTTGAAAATTATTTTTTATTTCTTATTTTTGAGTTATATGGTTCTTTATATATTTTGTCTTTTTATTTTTATTTATTTATTTAAATATGCTTTATTGATTATGCTGTTAAAGTTGTCCCAATTTCTTTTCCCTTTGTTCCCCTCCACCCAGTGACCCTCCACCCTCCAGTTGTCCCACTCCTTAGTCCATGTCCATTGGTTGTACATATAGTTCTTCTCAACATCTTTCTATCTACTCCACTCCCTCCTACTATGCTTCTTAATTCCTGTACCATCTCCCTCCCTTTACCCACTTCCCCCTCCCTGCTGAACTCCCCCCAAAATGTTCCCCATACCTATAATTTTTTTCCCACTCTCATTGCCTAATTAGTTTGCCTTTGTTTTGATTCCTTAGTTTCTGTTGGCAATTGTTGTGATACAGTTTTCATTTTAATGTTCATAGTTTTGATCCTCTTTCTCCTAAACAAGTCCCTTTAACATTTCATATAACAGTGGTTTGGATCTGATGAACTCCTTCAGTTTTACTCTGTCCTGGAAACACTTTCTCTGCCCTTCTATTCTGAATGACAGCTTTGCTATATAGAGTAATCATGGTTGTAGGGTTTTGCTTTTCATTACTTTGAATATTTCTTGCCAGTCCCTTCTTGCCTGCAGAGTTTCTTTTGAGAAATCAGCTGATAGTCTTTTTTTAAAGTATATTTTATTAGTTATGTTGTTACAGTAGTCCCAATTTTTCCCCTTTGCTCCCCTCTGCCCAGTACCCCCATTCCCTCCAAAATCCCACCCCCCTTAGTTCGTATTCATGCACATGCATATAAATTCTTTGGCTTCACCCTTTCCTATATTATTCTTAACATCCCCCTGTCTATTTTGTACCAACTGATTATGCTTAGTCTCCACACCATTTCCCCATTTCTCCCCCACCCCTCTCCCAGCTGATAATCCTCCAAATGAACTCCTTAACTATGATTCTGTTCCTATTCTGGTTTGTTTAGTTGGATTTTGTTTTTACTTTTTAGATTCAGTTGTTGATAGTTGTGAGTTTGTTGTCATTTTAGTGATCATAGTTTTGATCTTCTTTTTCTTAAGTAAGTCCCTTTGACATTTCATATAATAATGGCTTGGTGATGATGAGCTCCTTTAGCTTCACCTTGTCTGGGAAGCACTTCATCTGCCCTTCCATTCCAAATGATAGCTTTGCTGGATAGAGTAATCCTGGTTGCAGGTTGCCTTTCTTCACATTGAATACTGCTTGCCAGTCTCTTCCTACCTGCAAAGTGGCCTCTGAGAAATCAGCTGATAGTCCTATAGTCACCCCCCTGTAGGCAACTCTCCACCTCTCTCTTGCTGCCTCGAGGACTCTCTCTTTATCTTTCACCTTTAGCATCTCAGTCATGATGCATCCTGTGTGGTCTCCTCTGGGTCCAGCTCACCCAGGACCCTCTGTCCTTCCTGGACCTGTATGTCCATCTCCTTCACAAAATTTGGGAAGTTTTCCTCATTTTTTTCAATTCTTGCTTCCTCATTCTGCACTGTTGACTGTATTTTTCTTCCTTATGTTCCAAATCATTGATTTGAACCCTGGTTTCCTTCCCTTTACCATTGATTTTGTGTGGATTTTTTTTTTCATTCAGCATAGCCTTCACTTCTTCTCTTATGCGTTTGCCATACTCAAGCATGTCTGTGAAGCCTGTGAGCATCTTTATCACCAGTGTTTTGAATTCTGCATCTGTTAGGTTGTTTATCTTTTCATCTGGTAGGTTGGCTATCTCTTTGTTGCTTAGTTCTCCCACTGGAACCTTGATCCATTTCCCCTTTTGGGCCATACTTCTCTGTCTCCTCATTCTGACAGGCTCCTGTGTTTGTTTGCCTCCATGTCCCAGGGTGAGCTGTTGCTCCTGTTATGTTGTAAGGGGTGGGGCCTTAGGGATTCGTCAGTACAGGGCGACCTGTTTGACCACGCTGTGGTGCTGTATGTTGGGGAGGGGTCCTAGAGGTAACAATGCTGCCATCTCAGCACTCGCCCCCCTTCCAGGCACCTCTCTCACTTCCACAATGGACTGGCGTCCCTCCAGCTGCCGCTTCAGCCATCTTTCCCAGAGTGGGTGGGTCTGCGGATGCTCCGGGACAATGGGAGCCCTCAAAACAAGCAGACTCTGCTGAGAGACTAGAAGTTTCTGCCTCCACCTCAGTCCCTACTGGTCCGCACAGTCAGAAGCAATGAGGCTTGATTTTCCTTGGTGCTGGGACTTCGAGATGTGAGGTCCAGGGAGGAGCTGGGAATGTTCCCCAGGTGTCCCTCCTGACCCTTTAAAACATTTGACTGCACTTTCTGCCAGCCCACATCTGCTGCCACCACTGCAGCCACCATACCGTGTCCTCTCCGCCCTGGCTCCACCCCTTCCACCTGTCTGAAGGAGCATTTCCTCTTTATATCTTTGTTTGCTGGACTTCCATGTAGCCTGATCTTCTGGAACTTCTGGCTGTTTCTAGTTTTGAGGTAGTTATTTTCCTTCTTAGTTGTGGAGGGAGATGCAGTGTGTCTATCTGCACCTCCATCTTGGCTGGAAGTCTCTCAGATGATAGTCTTATTGGAACCCCTCTGTATGTAATTATCTTCTTCCCTATTTCTGCTTTTCAGTTTCTCTCTTTGTCCTTAATTTTTGACATTTTGATTATAATGTGTCTTGGTGTGGTTCTCCCTGGGTCCAGTATTCTTGGAACTGTCTGTGCGTGCTGGACCTGTAAGCCTATTTTCTTCCCCAAGTTAGGGAAGTCTTGCTTCATTATTATTTCACATAATTTTTGAATTTCTAGTTCTTCTTCTTCACCTTCTGGCAACCATATGATTCAGATGTTGGCCCAGTTATAGCTGTTCCATAAGTTTCTGAGCCTCTCCGACCTCACTTTTCATTTCCTCTTTCTGCACTGGTTGACTGTTCTTCCCTGTGTTCTGATTTGTTGATTTGATCCCTGGTTTTCTTTCCCTCACCACTAGTTTTGTATGTGTTTTTATTCATTTCAGCAGAACTAGCCTTCATTCCTACCCCGTCTTGTTTAAGATCTGCTCTTAGGTCTGTAAGCATTTGTATAACCAAAGCTCTGAACTGTGCCTCAGAAAGATTTTCTATCTGCTGAGCCATTAGATCAGATATTTGCTAGCTGGTCAGCTGTGTCACTGGGATTTCTATCATGGTCTGTGCCATCCTGACAGTTTTGTGTTTACCTTTGCTTCCTGGGCACAGCTGTCACACCTCCTACACAATAAGGGGCAGAGCCCCATGCACTTGTCACTACCGGGCGACCCTTCTCACCACGCTGTGGTGCTTTGTGTGGTGGTTGGAGTCCAAGATAGATTCCTGCCATTCACTTTCCTCTGAGAGACCAGGAGTCTCCTCCTCCGTCACCACGCGCTCTGGCCTTATAGTCCAAGGCAATGAGGGTCTGCCTTTCCTGGCGTTGGAATTGTGAGCTTATGGTTTTGGTCTGCAACTGGGGGTGCTCCCCAGGTGCTTCTTGCCTCCCCTTAAATATGAGTGTCTATGCTTACCCCTGTCTGGCTGCCATCGCCAGCACAATTTGACCTCTCTGCCCTGGCTTCGTCCCTCCTACACATCCACATGAGCATATAACTTCATATGTTGCACTTCCATGTAGCTTTAGTTTCTGGAACTTTGGTTATTTCTGTTTTTTCAGTGGTTATATTCCTTCTTAGTTGTGGAGGGAGATGAAGCGTGTCAGTTCAGGCCTCCATCTTGGCCAAAAGTCTCTTTCAAGCCCTTAACCACTCACTTACTTGTCTGTCCATCCATCCATTCATCCATCAATCCATCCATCCATCCATCCATCCATCCATCCATCCACCCATCCATTCAATATTTATCAAGTATCTGCTTTGTTATAGAAACTGTGTTTAGGTCCTAGGGAATCTGTGTAAATAAGAAACTATTCTTGTTTACATGGAGCTCTTGACTCAGTGGTAGGGACAAGCCTATAAAACTTATAATTATCAAATTCACTATGTAATGTGGTTTTTTTGTTTTATTGTTTGCTTTTCTGTATTATGGTGGAGACAGATATCTATATATCTATATGTCTATATATCTATATCTATATATATTTTTGTTTGATTCACTCCTGGGTCTCTGTCTCAGGTAGATCTAAGTTTTGTGGTACCTAAAGTTTATACAATTTGGGGGCCTTCCATTTAAAAAACATATTACAAAAGTATTAACATAAAATTAGTTATAAATGCATATTTGTTTGTAATAAGAAATCACAAAAATTTAGTTATAAAAGCTGACAACATAAACATCACAAATTCCAGAAAAAACAACACGATATTCTCATTAAATGCCTGTCACTGCTGCCATACTTACTCTTCATATAATTTTTGACTACATACTCTTTGATATCTCTTTTCTTACAATAATTTTATAATTTATTTAAAAATAGAATTGTACTTTCTTATTTCCTAGCTGGTCAAAAAAATTTTTTTTATTGTGAGTTTAGAAAAGTTTTTTTCAGCTTCATAGTTTGTTATTTGATACCATCTAAGCATCTGTAGACATACTCACTATTTGTTGTATACTTACAAATTTATGCCCTGTAAGCACAGCCTTCTGATAATTTCTATTTCACATAATTGCTTTTTAAAAAAGAAAATAAATATATAGTGCATTTCTAATTGCAAGCATTGCATTATTTGGTATATTTTAGATAGGAGGAGATTTTTGTTTTGACTTGCTGTTGATGAGGACCAAATTATCTGTTTACAATGTTCCACTTGCTTTGAAACAGACTAGTTTCTGGTTAGTATCTTTAAACCATGTGTCTTTTCCACATACATTCTTCTGGGGCTGGGCACTGAAGGATATGTGCATGTTGTTAGACCACGTCTGGCACCGCACCACTCTGTCACAGTGACTGGTAAATTGGAATAGTACGATAAGAGTATTCCTGGAAGCCATTCCTACTTCAGAAAGGCTAATAGTCACTTAAATGTGTACAAAGGTGACTCTGAACCACATAAAGCTACGCCACTAATCCCAAACTAAACATATCCCATTTTGACTTCCCCTTACTTAGCCAGGTCTCCTGGATGCCTACTATGATTCCAATATCCCCTGAGAGGAGGTAAGAGTGGAGAGAGAGAGACAGAGTGATTTTAACTGAATAAAATTAAAGTATCTTATGTGTACAAATCTGGCAGCAACATATGATTGTATTTGTTACAAACCCTCACAGAATTCTAGGAGGGATACATGTGAGGGGCTGGGAAGTGTAATCTTCAATAGCTTTATGACAAATCTAGGTACCTGGTGCTTAGAATAGTGCCTGGAACTGTATAAATTGTGTGATGAATGAATGAATGATGATACAAAGAGCTCAGAGTCAACAAAATTTTGAAAACATCCTGTAGGCACAGTGGTATCAGGGAAGCTTTTTCAACTGCATTTGGTAGAGAAGAGGCAGCAGTGACATTTGAAGCAAAGAAACAGCACAAAATGTGACCTGAGTGCAGGGCAGGCTTGACGAGTTGTGAGTTTGTGGCAGACACTGGATTTCACAGAAATCTGTCATCTTTCTCCAGTGCTGCTCCCACCACATTACAGCTACTTATTTGTTTCTAAATTGGTATTTCTTCAGCTCTTTAACCCTGTGAGAAGAAACTGTTGTGGCAGATTATATTTCCAAGATGACCACAATAGGCTCTCCCAACCTGCATGTTTTTCTAATAATATGATGTTGACATTCTGCCCACTGAGAAGTGGGTGGCAGAGTGAGGGGTGGTTAGTTCTTCAAGTATTTTTATGTGATGACACTAAACATAGCAAAAATTTCTTTCACAGACAGGCTCATATTAATCAATATACAGTTTTGTGGTTTCTGTTTTTAGGCACTTTCTCTCCCTTTGTCTATATGACATCTTTACTTTCTCACAAATGTAGTCACAGATGCTGGTACTGCCAGCTTTGCTTTAACTTATTCAACAAGTATTTATTGAGCATCCACTATGTGTCAGGCACTGTTCTAGGCACAGGTGACACAGCCATGAATAAAACCAACAGTCTCTGCTTGCATACAGCTTCTAAAACAGTAGAAGGAGATAAATACACACACATACATAAAATAATGTTATGTCATATGAATGTTACAAAGAAAAAACAAAGCAAAGGGGTAGAATGTGATGCGATTATTTTAAATAGGATGATCTCATATGGCTCCTGTTAGGAGGACACAATTGAGTAATAAGAAAACCATGAAAATATCCCAGGCAAAAATAATGTGTGTAAAGGCCCTAGAGCAGTGGTTCTCAACCTGTGGGTCGCAACCCCTTTGGGGGTCAAACGACCCTTTCACAGGGGTTGCCTAAGACCATCAGAAAACACATGTATAATTACATATTGTTTTTGTGATTAATCACTATGCTTTAATTATGTTCAATTTGTAACAATGAAAATACATCCTACATATCAGATATTTACATTACGATTCATAACAGTAACAAAATTACAGTTATGAAGTAGCAACGAAAATAATTTTATGGTTGGGGGTCACCACAACATGAGCAACTGTATTAAAGGGTTGCAGCATGAGGAAGGTTGAGAACCACTGCGCTAGAGTATTGTATGCATTGTCATTCTCCCCAAGCAATGGTTGCATTAAATGCTTTAGTGAGGGGATCTGCGTGTAGCTACTTTGTTGTGATCATTTGCCAACTGAGACCTCTTCAGCTTCCCAAAGGAAAATACAGAGCTGCCTACCCTGGAACAGAGACCAACAATGGGTCCTGGGAGTTTTCATCATTCAACTAACAAACACATCAGGACCATTGCAGCAAGGGGCTATTCCTCTTAAGTGAAGTTCTTTGTAACACAGTGGCCAGTTTTTGTCTCTAAATAGGTTGCTTAGTTTCCTGCTCCGCTGAAGCTCAGCACCAGTTGTTGCTAGAGTCTTACTTTTTAGCAATATTATGGTTTGCTTACAAGCATAGGGTTTTATTTGTATGAATTACTGACCTGAGGAAAGATAGTCTCTGTTGTGTTTAATTGCCTGTTTATGCATCTGCTTGCCAAGATGTATAGTGGCATAGAGTTTGGGAATTCTAGAAAAAGCATGGGCTCTCTGAGCTCAAACTCATCTACCATTAATAGCAATATGGCCTCAGGTGAAGAATGCTTCTCTGGGTCTCAGCTTATTCCTCTATCAAATGGCTGTGGGTCCTCTGTGATGCTAAGTCTCTCATAGTTCCCCTCACCAAATCCCCATCAGCTCCTGGATGTGATAACGTTAAACTATGGTACCTTAACTGGCCTTAAAGATAGCGTAAGAGACACTTATGTGCACAGTGAGCTTGCTCCCTAGATGATGGCACTCTGCTGGCAGATACACTGATTTTCAAGATCACTCACTCAGTTTTCCTCTTGGCAGTCAGGTAGTAGTTACTTGCTCATGAAAGAGTCATCAATCCTGTTACTGGGTACAGAGGCTGGGAGAAAAAACAGATTGACCAGGCTTTAACAAGTGGCTCTCAAACATTGCTCATTAAGCAATATTATATGGGTGGATCCAAAGGCTCTTGGAGGCTTAGATACCTGGCTTAGAGGGTGTGTCTGATTTTCTAAAGTTCGAGGTCTAGTGTTCATGTGGTGACACTCTCAATGAATAATTGTGGACAGCTCCTAAAAAGTATTGTGTTTCCAGGAGATAGCAAGTAATACACAAGGGACCGCAGACTTGTGGGATTGATATTTAAATTTTTTTCACATCTAATATTTCACTTTTTCTGAAACCTTTGTGAGCCAACAAGCCTTAAACAATAAATAGCCAGCAAATCCTATCTTTACTGAACACTGAGATGTCTCTAATGAGAAAAGCCATCCTTTAGAATGGATGGTCTGGAACGTTATTACTGCCTCACAAGGAGGCACCTGTGCTGTTATCCAAATAAAATGTTTGTGGTGAGTCTGCTAAAGTACCATCCTTATTGAAATTATATGAGAACACAAGTGAAAGAGATAAGTGATCTGACCCCCAGTCTAGGGACTCAATAAATGAGTAGTTTGGATCATGGGGCTCTTGGTAGAAAAAAATTGTCACTTATTTTAGAAATTATTATCTTAACCTGTGTTTTTTCGTGCATGTTCTTATATTGTTACTATGGTATCTGCTTCCAGTGTAGCCAGATAGCTGCCAAATAAGCCACCTCCATGTTAGTAAAACCCTTTGCTGACTGCTCAGGGTAAACTGCAGAAAAGGAGAGCACGTAAAACTGGTCACTGGTGACTCCTCACTCTCTCCCCTGTCCTGGCAATGTACTTTCTACCCACTGTTCCTACAGTGGGAGCCATTTTCAGGAATGCAATCTTGAGAGACTAATGTGTTGTAAAAATGACATGGACTAAATACATGACCAAACCCAGTTAACGCCTTTTAATATTCTGGTGCAGAGATCTACTTGTCTTGAAGCCACCCAAGGCAAGCCTCGTATGAAAGATGATTATTAAACCTGCCACCTACAAAAAAAAAAAAAAAAAAAAAAAAAAAAAAACCTTTTGGGAAAAGCAGAACAGATATTCTCTTCCCTTCTATTCTTTCATTAATCAGTTGTCATTTTAAAAACACCTTCTGTGTCTCAAGCAGGAATAGGTCTTTTCTTTCATATGCATTATCTCATTCAATTCTCAAGATAACTTGAAAGGAATTCTTAGTTCCCATTTTCTGTTTGAGACAGCCTCACCCCAGGAAGGATCAAAGCAGGGGCTAATATTCAGCAGGTGTACACCAAAGTCAGTGTACTTGTTAAAACATTAAAATATTTCCAACTTTGATAAACAGTGTCTGGAGCTCCTGTAGCACCCCTTTCCCTGGTCTGTTTTCCCCAAATCCTTCCCATCATTTAACAACTAACTGGTCAGTACTTGGCAGAGCAGGGAGCTGCCAAGACCCTGCTCCAGCATGACAGCCAGTGTTAATTCTAACTGGCCAGTGCTTCTGCCATACTGGCCAGTAAGTATTTGAATATCACTGCTGAACAGAAGGCAAATTACAGTTCAGAAAGATTAAGTAGATTGTCCAGAGCCCCAGGAGTAATCCTCATGTTTTTCAGCAGCTCTACCCTATATCTCAGTCAATGGAATATGGGAACCTCATATTAGGTCTACAGATTTTACATTTTTCTCTCAGAACAAAATTATCAACTCTATATGGCTTATTTCTCAACAGGTAATGTAATATATACTCCCAGCTTGACTGGTTAAAATTTTAATGCTTTTACCAGACAGAAGCAAATATGGGAAAGCATTACCAGCAAACAGTTTTGTTGTGATATTCTTGGAATTTCTGGGGCATCTACTATGGTGGAAAAGGGCACACTCTTTATAAGGAGTATGTATCTGTTCTCAAGCATATCTCATTTTATCTTCTCACCACTCTGTGGGTACAATGTCCCCCTGGCAGGAGTATCCCTAAAATTTCTGAGCATTTGTAGTGTCATTGCTGCTGCAAACAGGACCTATTCTAAATGTAGAGTTCAGGACTGGAAGAAGAAGTTTCGAGTCTGGGCAAAGGAGGTGCCTACCTACAGGGCTTCATAGTTACTGAGTATCAGAGCTGAAAAGGCTTTAGAAATGTCCTAAATCATCAGTCAAAATGTTTTAAGTGGCAACTGTGAACTAGGCTATGGGAGGCTCTGAGGATAAAGAACTAAAAATCAGTTTCTACTCATACTGAATTCAAAGGCTCACGGAGAAACAGACGAGTAGAAAGATATAATTATACACTCTAACATAGCTTTTATGGGAACTGGAAGAGGGAGCTGACTATGGAAGTAAAACATTGCCAAGCAGCCTAAGCACCTTCCATGGCTGGAATAATCCTTTTGTTTTCAGCAGAGAAGATCAACATGGGTTGAACCAGGATAAAAGTGGGAGGACAAAGGGTGGCTATCCCATGTATTAGCCAAAAAGTGGTTTAAATGATGGATCATAACTTCTACACTGCTTATGGAAGGATGTGAGGTTTGGGAAAAAGTGGAAGGTCCATTGTCTCAATGTCTTAATGAGGTAAAAGTTTAAGCACAGAAATGATAAATGTTGTTGTTCAGGAGTGAAACAGAGAAAAAGGGCCAGGGAATGACCATGTTAGGTAGCTGAGGTGTGGTTGACTGAAGAAGCAGCAGCATTTGTGGTCAAGCCAGGCTTCAGTCACAGCATGATGGAGAAGGGAGTGTTCTGTGAAGAGGTTGAGAATATTGCGTGATTTAGAGGAGAGAATTTAGAAGAGGGAGCTTGTAGGAGGATCGAGTATTGGGTTGAAATTGGAGGAAAGAAAGCACAGAGAATGAATGTGTGAAAGGATAAATGATGGCTGGCTGGCTCTTGGGACAGGAGTCAAGGATGGGAAGGAGGTAGCACCAGGATGCTTCCCAAATGACATACTCATTGAGGTTGTTTCAGTGCTGCAGGGGCATATCCTGGGAATTGGTATTTTGAGCTGTTTCATGGTTCAGTTCTGAAGTAAGTCTGTAATTAATATATTCGTTAAGAGTGTAGTAAAGGGAGGTCCCATTAAGGGAGTAAGGGACTCAGAACACATGCCAGAAAATGTGCTTTTGTCCCAGCTTAAAGTGGACATGGGAGGGAGTGCCAATGTGCCTTCTTATACCTTCTTGACCACCTGAGCAAAAGATAGATTTGCTCTGTTCCCAGAATCCTCACCTTGATTTGGAGGAGCCAGCTGAGGTCTGGGTGGATTCTGCTCTAGAGGGAATCCAGCCTGAGTGTGTAGACAGTGGCATTTGGCAGTTCCTAGGATCTTGCCCTCCTGCAGTAAGCATCATCAGCCATCAGCTATCTAAATGTGTTATGTGTTAAATTTGAAATTACCCCTATTGAAAAGATATGGTTTCTTGGAAAGTCTACATCAGATACATTTTATTCTAATTTCCTTTAAAAGTCTAAAAGCTGGAAAAATGGCATTTCTGTTGTTAATAACCCATACCTTTAGAGGAGGACATTCTATTGACTTTAACTAGTTTTAGAGGCTTCACAGTTATTTCAGACAGACCAGAGTAAGTCTCTCACTAAATGGTAAGCTCTTGAAGGATGGTTCAGAAGGGGTATTCAGTAAATATTTATAGAGCTAATAGCAAGTATTATACCATTTCTTGGTAGGATGGGACAGTTGTTTCTTTTGTAATAGTGCCTCCTTCAACGGACCCTTCTTTTCTGATCTTGTTGTCTACAACCCCATAATAGCACAGGCTCTAACATCTGGAGAGCAGAGTGTGTTATTCAATGTCTTCCATGATAATGACCAACGTCTTCCCAACTCAATTTTTTATCTCTCCTTTATGGGAACCTACCTTTGTAGCCAAATTTATCTATTGACTATATTGTGTTCACACCTTGGGCTTTATCATCCTTATTTAGTATTCTTTGTTTCCTTTGCTTGGAATAGCAACCCCTGCCTTCTGCTTATTTTTTGCCTTCTAAAACTAGTACATGTTAATGATGTCTTGTGGTATTGACTATAAATAAATGCAGCGAGAGCCACTTGAAGTGAATCCAGTCATTCAGTTACTCAGCCAACATTTATTGATCTTATACTATGTGTTAGTCACTGTTTTAGTTACTCTTAGACAACAACAATGATAATAGCTAAAACATGTGGTATGCACTATTCTGTTTTACATATTTAATCCACGTAATGAGTTTAACTCACATAATATTACTTTAATGTAAATGTGAACCAGATACAGTCTGCTCTCATGAGACTCACAGTCTTGTTGGGGGAAACAGAAAGTAAAAGGCAACATGCTATGGTATGGTAACAGGGTTAATCACATGCTGCTATGGGATTACATGTGGTATGGTATTAGTTTTATGTTACTGTGTAACAAATTACCACAATTTATTGGCTTAAAACAGTACAAAGTTATCTCATAACTTTTTGTAGGTCAGAAGTATGGGCATGGTATCGCTGTACTTTTTTTGTTTTCTCACTGTCTTACTGGACTGAAATCAAGGTGTCACCTTGCATCTCATTTGGGGCTCAAGGTCTCTTTCAAGATCACTATTGTTGGCAGAATTTATTTCCTTGAGGTTGTAGGACTGAAGTCCCTATTTTCTTGCTGGTTGTCAGCTTTAATGCTCTTTCATCTTCTAGGGGACTTCCTAAGATCCTTTCTATCTTCAAAGCAGCAATGGCACATCAAAACTCCTTCATGCTTCAAATGTCTGACTTTCTCTTCTGCAACCAGCAAGAGAAAACTCTGCCTTTAAAGGGCTCATGTGATTATCTCAGGCCCCCATGGATATCTCTCTTCTGGTTAACTCACAGTCAACTGATTAGTGACTTTAATGACACTGGCAATATCCCTTTTGTCATGCAGTGTAACACAGTTATAGCAGTGATGGCCTATCATATTCACAAGGAGGGAATTATATGTGGCAGAAAGTCACTGGGGGGCATTGTGAATTCTGCTGTGGACACATGGGATGAACTCTTCACCTAATTTGGGGATTGGAATGGGAGTAGGTAGGATAGGAGAAAGCTTTTCAAAGGAAGTGATATTTAAGCAAGGAACTAAAGGGTTTATAGAAATTAGCCAGGTGAAGAAGGGAAGAAGGGAAAATGGGAAGAGAGTGTTCCTAACTAATGTAGTAGGGATAATAATTAATATTAACCAATATTCTTTTTGCTTCAGACTTTCTTTTCTGCACTGAAATCTTTCATTTATTTTGTGTTTTTGTTCCTCATATTTCCCTCTTGCACTATAACCCTTCTATTTATTTTAAGTGCCATCTAGGGAAGGCTAAGCTTATTAGTTTTAGGAATGGGATGAGTCAATATTCAGATTTTGTGTTCTGTAGCAGACTTAAAACTCATGGTAGAACCAGTAGATAAAATACAAAAGTTTTTTCTGTCTTAAAAGTCAAAGCTCTGAATGACTCAGACGTGGAATTTTGAATTGGAAGACTGAGACTCTGTCAGAGCCAATTTTTCCAAATGAGAAGGGATAAATTCTTCCTTGGAGAAGAGAACAATCCAGGAGAAGAGCAAGAGTGAGAAGTTGCTCTAGGTGTCTGATAAGGGAAAATGTACCCTATTCTTGGTCTAATCTCTGTCTGGGCGAGTACAATATACTCCCGTACAGATTGGAGGGTCTGAGAGGAGAGGGAATCTGAGTCCTGCTTCCCTGTTGAGAGTCTTGGGTGTTCATCCAACTTATCAGAGTTCCCTCTTCTTCAGGACAAGAGGGCATCATCAAGAAATGGCTGTGAGGGGACTTCCGGCCAAGATGGAGGCTTAGACGGACGCGCTAGGTCTCCCTCTACAACTAGAGAGGAATACAACTACTTCAAAACAAAGGATAACTAGAAATTCCAGAAAATAAAACTACACGGAAGCCCAACATATGAAGTTATAAACCAGCGGCGCCCTTTGGGCAGGTAAGAGCAAAAGAGGGCGGCGCTGTTTGCGGTCGCACCTGGGACAGCGGCGGGGAGAACAACCCCGGCTGCAGTCGAACCCCCGGCAGCTCGCGACCCCAACTCTGGGGAAAGCAGCCACCACATCGCCTTGAACAGTGAGGCCCAGGGGGGCGGGAGGACGGATCCCAGTCCCCTAGCTGAATAACTGTGTGAATCCATCTTGGACCCCCGCCCCCAAAGAAAGCGCCACAGGGCTGCGAAATAGGTCACGGACAGGCACCGCTCGCTGGATTGTGACGACAAAGCACCACGGCACAGCAAGAAAGGCTGCCGAATGGCGCCGGCTGCTGGGTCATTACGAGTACACAGGCACTGCCCCCTACAGCCGGCCCAAGAAAACAAAACGCATCTGTCAAAATGAGGCAGACAACTATAGAAATCCCGGTGGCACAGCTCACCCGGCAACAGATGAAGAATCTGACAGATGAACAGATAAGAAACCTGTCAGAGGCTCAGTTCTGGGCCATTGTTATCAGGTGGCTTACAGAATTCACAAAAGATCTGGAAAAAGATGAGAAAGAAGCGAAAAACACTCATAATGAAAGGAACAAAACCACATACGAGACAGATGGTGAGGAAAAAAAATCCAGAGTTCATTTCAACAAACTGGAATATGGAGAAGGAACAAGCAGTCAACCAATGCATAGAGAGGAAATGGGAAGCAACGATGAGAGGATCAGAAACCTCTGGGACAGCTATAAAAGGCCCAACATAAGAATCATTGGTTTGCCAGAGAGCGAGGAAGATGAACTAGAACTTGAAAAATTGAGTGAAAATATAATAAAGGAGAACTTCCCAGACTTGGGGAAGGAAATAGACTTACAGGTCCAGGAAGCACAGAGAGTTCCAAAAAAACTGGACCCAGGGAGAACCACTCCAAGACACATTATAATCAAAATGTCAAAAATTAAAGATAAAGAGAGAATCTTAAAAGCAGCAAGAGAGAAGAAAAGAATTATGTACAAAGGGGTCCCAATTAGACTATCAGCTGACTTCTCAAGGGAGACCCTGCAGGCAAGAAGGGACTGGCAAGAAATATTCAAAGTAATGAAAATCCAAAACCTACAACCATGAATACTCTATCCAGAGAAATTGTCATTCAGAATAGAAGGACAAAGAAAGTGTTTCCAGGACAAAATAAAACTGAAAGAGTTCATTAGATCCAAACCACTGTTATATGAGATGTTAAAGGGACTGGTTTAGAAAAAGGAGGATCAAGACAATGAAACCTAAAATGAAAACTGCATCACAAGAAACAACAGAAGCTAGGGAATTGAAACAAAGGCAAACTAAACAGGCAACGAGAGTGGAAAAAGAACTATAGGTACGGGGAACATATTGGGGGGATGTCAACAGGGAGGGGGAATGGGGAGAGGGAGGGAGATAATATAGGAATTAAGGATCATGGTAGGAGGGAATGGAATAGACAGAGAGAGGTTGAGAAGAACTGTATGCACAACTAATGGACATGATCTAAAAGGGGGGGACAACTGGAGGGAGGGGGGCCACCAGGTGGAGGGGAGCAGAGGGAAGGGAAATTGGCACAAATGTAATATTATAATCAATAAAACACATTAAAAAAAAAAAAAAAAGAAATGGCTGTGAGGGATGTCTAGACAAAGAAGCCTGAGACAGCCTCCCTTGATTTTCTACCATCTCAGATATGTTGTGAGTATAAACCAGCAGGTCTGACCAGGCTTTGTGGAAAGAAAAACAAGATGCATTAACAGATGCTGGCTTAGTCTGTGAAACCAGAGACCACATGGGAACTCACACCTCACTCAGGTTTAAGTAGGGAAAGACTGATGATGGGTCAATGAGGGGAACATATAGCAGCAGGTGCTGGAACAAAGAGTGGACAGTGCCAAGGTGGTCAGATTGTCCCCACCCATCTCCCAACCTAAGCATTATGTAAGCCTCCCTGGAATTTAGATATAATCCTAAGAAAAAGAGAAAGCTGAATATCCAGAAATGACCGAGAAAATTTTGATATGAGCAAGAAAAACCAAATTTGACTATGGTTAAATTACTACCTCTAGTTGAAATGAGGGCTTGAGCTAAAAATAACATTTAATTACAGAAAAATAAAAAGGATAACATTCCTAGGTGTCTGAGATTGTGGCTTGGGAAACTTGTACCCACTGCAAATTTCTGAAAATGGTGAAATCATTGAGACTAAGGAGGCTGCAGATTGAGGAAATTGAGCTGGATTTTTGAAAGGATTTGCAGGACAGGACAGTGGGCAGAAGGGAAGCAGAAATGAATACAGAGCGTAAGCAAAGGAAGAAAGGTATAAATGGAGGCAAAGAGGAGTGGAGGCCTCACTAGGGCACAGAATCTTTTCAGGGGAGACATGTGGTTGGACATGGAGGATGGAATCAGGTTATGAAGGGCCTTGGTGGGTCAGGAAAAGATGGGGCTGATTAGGGTTGTAAGATGTTAACCTCAGTGGGGAGGGGAAACAGGAGCCACATTTATTGAGTGCTTTCTGAGGGCTAGGCACTTTATAAATTATGTACCACTTATTTGTAATAACCTTCAAGGCATGCATTATTTTCATTTTACAGATGAGTACATTGAGGTTCAGGGATGTTAAATTCCTTTTATAAATTCAAATGGCTATGGTTGGTGGAGCAGGGATTTAAGCCTTTGTCCTTGATTTCAAAGCCCTGGCACTTCCCAGTACACCCGAGTCTCTCTGTGGTAGATTTCTAAATGGGGGAGAGGCTTGAAAATTTGGAAATTTTTGAAAGATTGGTTTGGCATAATTGTGAGTGATAGATTGGAGAGAGAAGAAGCTAGAGAGCAGAAACTGGAGCCTTTGTTTTGGGAGAGGTGGGTATGGGTCCAGATTTGGGAGATGCCGATAAGGAAGAATATATCCAAGAAACTATTTGAAGGCTGAGGTTGTATAAGATAGCTCTGATAGATGAGTCAACTTAAAAAAAAAAAAAAGAACTTATATGATTCCCGTCTCTGATTTCCAGTGGTTTCCAGGTTTCTATAAACCCAAAACTACTTTTAAAAAATCATAAAACATTAAAAAAAGTAATAGTCCAAGGCTTCCTACTTTTTGCAGGTTTATTCAAGGACATCTAGTTCTCATAATTAGTTTCCAGAAGGTATGAACTCTACCTGCAGTGTTTCAAAGAAACATTTTAACTTTTTTCTAGGCTTTTTGATAGGAAAATTCTCTTATCCACTGTTGTAGTTTGCTGCATATCCAGAACTACACAAAATGTTCTTTCGTGACATATGGACAAAGAACAATGAAAGCACAGTCCTCTGAGAGGTCTGAAGTTTATGTAATTGTATGCCCACGTTTTCATGGAATTTCTGGTAACAGGACATCTGTAAGCTTGCTATCAGCAGTCTGCCACCAGCAACTGGTTCCTATTTCTGAAGCAGGACTACATATCAAGGACTCCAAATATTTTGCAAAGAGTTAATTTTCCTTTCCTGAGGCCTTGCCATCACTTCTAGTTACATTGGTAATGATACAGAAGTCCAGATTCTGGGTAATACATCAGGTTTGTTGGTTGCAAGCAGTAAAAACAGATGCTGGCTTGCCTAAGGGGGCGTGGGGAGAGAAACCGACCAACAAAGTTTGAGACTTAGATCTCTCCCATACAAATTTAAAACTCCCAGGAGAGAATTTGATTGGCCCACTTAGATGTGGGGCTCCCCTTGTATATCATTTCCAGAAGGAATATCATGTATGCATTTCTAGAAATGAGACTCAGTCCAGGTCAGGCAGGCATCCCAGGATTTGTCTACAACAATGGTCTTGCAGTTAGAGCTGAGTTAAACCTCAGGTGTTCTTCATTCCTTCAAAAATATTTATTGTGGAAGAGGGAAGAGGAGTGGGTATAATGGGGATAAATTGTAATGGAAAATAATACAATAAAAATAAATAAAAAATAAACATCAAAAATATTTATTGAGACTATTGTGTCTAATATGTCTATACTCAATGAATGTGGGTTTCCACTTTCTGGAGAAGAAATATAAAGAAAGTTGCTGGTGTGTGTGGGTTCTAGTCATCAAGTTTATTAATCAAGTAAAAAAAGGCTTATAGACAGCAATTCCCCTTTATTAAGAAATAAGGCAAACTACATAGGACTCTTGATGCAAATACCCAGAGGTATTTAGGCATCAAGGTAAGCCTTCAAGATTGAGTCCGTAAATGTAAATTTTTAGGAAAATAAATAATAATACATGCCAAGTGCCTTAGAAATATTTATTTGTGACACAGAAATTTAACTTCTAGGCATTTATCCAATGGAAATAATATGGCAAGGGCAGAGATATTATACTATAAAATAGTCAACATGGCAGGTTTAAAGTTTGGAAATGATCTGAATATTAGATAAAATAGGGTTGGTTAAATTGATTATTATAATATTTATGTAACAGACCACCTAACTGTATTATTCCCATTTTTTTTTGTTTAACTAAAACAGGGAAAATCATACATATATGAAAATGTTTAGAGATAATAGTACTTATCTCTGAATAATGATTTTATAGGGGCTTATAGTTTTTACTTATTTTTTGTTTATATTTTCAAATTTTTTATAGTAAAATTATTATTTTTATTGTTTGTAAAAAAAAAATAAGTATTTTAAAAAAATCCCAATGATGTCAATCTGTTTTTATGAAAAAATGCTAGGCTTCCTATTTTAATCAACCAATCAGATCCTATTTCCTTTGTTATTGTTAGAATCAGTGAGGAAAGTTGACCTTTTTTTTGTTTTTTTCTGCCTTGTCATAATAAAACCAGCTTTCGCATAGTTTGCCCTGCCACTATCAGAAAATCTGCATTAGGGAAGCAACTCACGGACATTGGAGGGACAGTGCTAAGAGGAGGCTGGAGGAATCTGCAGATAAAAGTAAACAAATGATGGGAGGCAAAGCTGGGACGTGTTGCAGCCACAGGAGTCTTCTTCCTCCCTGTCCTGCAGTTAGGCAGCCAGTAGAAACCTGTGATTTTTGTCTCTCCTATCTGTGTCCTTTACATTAAGTGGATCATGGAGTAGATCATATCTCTCCCTGAACCACTAAAGCAGGACAACTTTAGTTGGCTTTGTTCCCTGGACTGTTTTAACTTTATCTTGAAGAGTTTAAAAGGACAGAAAAAAATAAACTCCCTCAGAAAATGTCAAATGCTTCCCCCCTTTCTTTTCTTAAAAAACAAAACACATTTCTTTGCTTTTTACTTTGAAATAATAACAACAATAATAAAAAGTTATTAGACTCCTTCTAGATGTTATGATGGAAGAAATGATGTGACTCTTAGATCTTCAAGCCCATGCTTAGGTAGCTCAATGCTGATGCAGTGTCTGCTCAGTGCGTGGCAGGGTGTTCCTGAGTCAGAGGGTTTACAAAGGGAGAGCCAGATATATGTTTGTGTGCCACTTTTCTGACCACTCAGCATCTCTGTATCTTGGTTTACTTATCTGTAAAATGGAGGTAATAATACCTATTTCAGTATTTTGAAGTTGAGATATCATGCATGCAAAACACTGAGGATGTTCTCTGGTGTATTAGCAAGTAACTAAAATATGATTACAATGCCATCAGGATTATATGTTGCAGCCATGGAAAATTCAGCTCAAAATGGCTTATGTCATAAAGGAAAGTTGTTGGCTGACACTATTGAAAAGATCAGGGGTAGATGTAGCTTCAGGTGAGATTTGATCTACCTTCTTATTAGTGGCACCAAGAAGGATTTGTTTCTCTCTCTCATCTCACCTGCCTTCACCATCAACCCTCTACTCCCATGATGCTATAGGTTCTCTTTTTTTGACTAGAGTCAAAATCTTAGATTGCCACTTTTTGTCCTACTTGAAGAGAAAAAATTTCCCTACTTGAACCTTCAGCTTCAAGTCACAGTGTCAAGTTTATCTGGCTATGATTGGGTTTCTTGTTCATACCAAACATGGTGGGGGGAATGGGGTATGTTCTTGGCTGTGCTCAGTCAAGTTCTATCCCTAGAGTTAAGGTCGAGTTCAGTCCCATCAAAACTACATAGCTGAGAATGGAGAAGAGGTGGTTTTATAAAAGAAATTTGATTATAAGGAATACTTGTTACTCCCAGAAGGAAAAGGAATAGATGCTAAATGCAAACAACATGTTTATTACTGTGCTTACAATTTGCATTTCCCTGATAAATAATAATGGTAAGTAGTTTTAGTATGCTTATTGGCTTTTCTTCTTTCATGAAATGACTGTTCAGTTCTTTTGCTCATTTTAAAAATTTGCATTGCCTTTTTCTTATTGATTTGTATGAGTTCTTATTGTATTTTAGATATGAATATTTTGCCAGTGATATCTGTTGCAAATATTTTCTTCCATCTGTGGCTTGCCTTTTTATTCTCTTAAAGGAATCCTCTGCTGAACAGAATTTCATTAACTTGAAAAAAGCCCAAATTTATCAGCGTAATTCCTTATGATAGGTACTTCTAATGTCCAGGTTAAAAACACTTTTCTAAACCCAACTATCCTCTGATGTTATCTTTATTGTTTATTTTACTCTCCACATTAGGTCTAAAATCTATCTGAAATTAAGTTTAGTATACTAAATTAGTTGAACCTGAAGTTTTCTGTTTTGAGACAGTTTTAATCACAAATTCAAATGTGTAATGGATAGCCTCATGTTTTATTTATTTTTGTGTCTGTTTAGGTAAGCTGTGTTTTTCTAGGGTTGTGTTTATTTCAACTAAATTGTTGAATTTATTGGCATAAAGTTTTAAGTAATATTTTGTTGTTATTATTCTTTTAGTGTTTATAGTTGTGCTTGCCAACTTTTTCTATAATGAGCCAGATAGTAGGCCTTTTAGGCTTTAGAAGCCATGTAGTAGAACTCAGCTCTGCTGTTGTACATGCAAGCAGCCATAAGTAATATATCAACAAATGAGAATGGCTCAATAAAACTATTTGTGAGCACTAAAATTTAAATTTCATATAATTTTTATGTATCATGAAATATTCTTTTTATTTTTTCTCAACCATTTAAAATATAAAAACCATTCATAACTTGTAAATTATACAAAAACAGGTAGAGCCTTATTTGGCTCAGAGGCCGTAGTTTGCTGGCTTAGATCATTAGCATCTTCAGCTCTAGCTTCTCTTTCATTCCCAAATTGATAATTTGTACCTTTTCTCTCTCTCTTTTTTCTCTTGATTAGTCTTGCTGGAGGTTTTCAATTTTTTAAAAAAAATTTAAAAAGGAACTTTTTGGCTTTGTTGTTTTTTCCTATAGTTTTTCATTTATGTATTTCATTGATTTCTATTCTTTATTATCCCATCTACTTACCTTATGTTTGAATTTAGGTCATTGATTTTAAAGCTCTCTCTTTTACTACTACAAGAATTTCAATCTACATATATATTCCCCCCACTAAACATTATTTTACGTGCATCCCACAAAGTTTGTTATATTGTATTTTTATATTCATTCAGTTCACAATATTTAAAAATGTTCCTTGTGGTATCTTCTTTGACTTAAGGGTTATGTAGAAATAGGTTGCTTAATTTCTAACTATTTGATATTTTTGATCTTTTTTGTTATTGATTTCTATTTTATTTCTGTTGTGAATGTATACTCTAAGGGAGTATATTTTATAAGATTTCAATTTTTTGAAATTTACTATGGCACTTTACGGTATATAATATAGTTTTGGTGACCATTCTGTGTGTACATGAAAATAATGTTTATTTTACATTTGCTGGTTAGATATCACTGTTTTCTATTGTCATAAATTTTACTTCTTTATATGTTATAATTTATGTGCAAAACAATGTTATAATCTTTTTTCTTTATAAATCAGTTTTTTTTAAACATTAAAAGAAGGAAATATAAGACTTCTGGCCAAGATTAAAGCCTAGACAGACATGCTGCATCTCCCTCCACAACTAAGAAGGAATACAACTATCTCAAAACTAGAGACAACCACAGAAGTCCAACAAACAAAGATATAAAGAAGAAATACTCATCCAGATGGGTAGGAGAGGTGGAGCTGGGGTGGAAAGGACATGGTGTAGTGGCGGCAGCAGTGATGGCAGTGGCAGGCTGGCAGAAAGCGTGGTCACGCATTTTAAAAAGTCAGGAGGGACACCTGGGAAGCACTCCCAGCAACAGACCAGACTGCGCAACTCATGGTCCCAGCACCGGGGAAAATCAAGCTTCATTCCTTCTGACTGTGAAAACCAGTGGGGGTTGGGGCAGAGGAAGAAACTGCTGATCTCTCAACAGAGTCCACTTGTTTAAAGGGCCCTCACAGTCCTAGAATTTCTGCAGACCCACGCACTCTGGGAACAACAGCCAGGGCAACAGCTAGAGAGGTGCCAGTCCCATACGGAAGTGGGAGAAGTGCCTGGAAAAGGGGCAAGTGCTGAGCAAGTGGCATTGTTTCCTCTCACACCCTTCCTCCCCCTACACAGTGCCACAACATGGTGAAACAAATCGCCCTGCACGGATGAATACCCATGGCTCCACCCCTTACAACCTAACAGATGCAACAGTTCTACCTAAGACACAGAGACCAACAAACACAGGAGTTTTTCAAGATGAGTAGACAGAAAAGTATGGCCCAAAAGAAGAAATAAATCAAGGTTCCAGTGGGAGAAGTAAGTGATGAGGAGATAGCCAACTTCACAGACAAGGAGATTGCCAACTTAACAGACATAGAATTCAAAACATTGGTGATAAAGGTGCTCACAGGCTTGACAGATATGCTTAGGTATGGCAGATACATAAGGGAAGAAGTGAAGGCTATTCTAAATGAAATGAAGGAAAATCCACATAAAACCAATGGTGAAGGGAAGCAAGCTGGGGTTGAAAGCAATGATTTGAAACATAAGGAAGAAAAAAACAGTCAACCAGTACAGAATGAGGAAACAAGAATTGAAAAAAATGAGGAGAGGCTTAGGAACCTCTGGGACAACCTTATCTGTGCCAACATCCAAACCATACGAATGTCAGAAGGAGAAGAGGAAGAGCAAGAATTTGAAAGCTTATGTGAGAAAATAATGAAGGAAAACTCCCCAAATTTGGTGAAGGAAATAGACATACAAATCCAGAAAGCACACAGAGTCCCAAACAAGCTAGATCCAAAAAGGACCATACCAAGATACATCATAATTAAAATGCCAAAGTTTAAAGATAAAAAGAATCTTAAAAGCAGCAAAAGAAAAGCAGAGAGTTACTACAAAGGGGTGCCTATAAGACTGTCAGCTTTGCAGGCAAAAAGGGGCTGGCAACAAGTATTGAATGTGATAAAAAGGAAGGACTTATGACCTTACTCTGTCCAGCAAAGCTATCATTTACAATGGAAGGGCAGAAAAAGTGTTTCCCATACAAGGTAAAGCTAAAGGAGCTCATCATCATCAAGCCATTATTATATGAAATGTCAAAGGGACTTACTTAAGAAAAAGAAGATCAAAATTATGAACATTAAAATCACAACAAACTCACAACTATCAACAACTGAATCTAAAAAATAGAAACAAAATCCAACTAAGCAAACCAGAATAGAAACAGAATCATAGGTATGGGGATCATTTGGAGGGTTATCAGCTGGGAGGGGGAAGGAGAAGTAATGGGGAATGGTGCAGGGATTAAGAAGCATAATTGGTTGGTACAAAATAGACAAGGGTAACTTAAGAATAATATAGGAAGGGATGAAACCAAGGAACTTATATGCGCTACTCACAGACATGAACTAAGGGTAATGGAATTGCTGGAGGGAAGGTGGGTACAGGGCAGAGGGGAGCAAAGGGGAAAAATTGGGACTACTGTAACAACATAATCAATAAAATAGACGAAAGAAAAAGAAGGAACTATAATTTTTAAATCTAGCCATGTAGCTGTCATTTCTGATGCTAGTCTGTAGATCCATTTTAATTATTTTTTTCACTTTGAAAACTTCAGCATTTCTTGTAGTGTAGCTATACTGGCAACAAATTCTTTCAGCTTTTGTTTATGTTATTGTTTTTAGTAACTTTGTTTTTGGAAGGATTCTTTTTTTTCAAATATGAAATTTTTAGTTAACATTTTTTAACACTGTAAAAGAGTCATTTCATTTTCTTCTGTCCCTCACTGTTTCTGATGAAAGCTGTCATTATTATCATTGTTCTCTTTTATTTATGGTTTTCAGTAGCTTGGCTATTATGTACTGTGCTGTGGTTTTTCTTCATATTTATCTTATATAAAGTTTGCCAAAGTTTTTGAATCTGTTGGTTAATTATTTTACTAGAGGATTTCAACCATTATTTTTTCAAATGACTTTTCTACCCCATTACCTTTTTCTTTTTTTCAGAGAATCCAATTACTTTTAAGCTAGATTACTTGATATTTTTCCAAATATAATGACAATCTAATAATGAAAAGCAAATCTTTTCCTCTCTCAATGTGGATAATTTCTATTGGTTTTTCTTCAAGTTCATTTATCCTTTATTCTTCATAGTCTAATCTGATTCAAACTCATTTGTGAATTTTTCATTTCAAATATGATTTTCAATTTTAGAATTTCCATTTTGTTCCTTAAAAAATAGTTTCTACTTTTTTTGGTTAAGATTTGCCATCTGTTAATGCATTTGCCTCTTTTCTTTAAATTCTTGCACATATTTTTAATAGCTGTTTTATACTACTTACCTGTTAATTCTAGTATCTTTGTTATCTTTGGGTCATTTTCTTTTGATGTCTACTTCTCTTGGTTCTGGATCACATTGCATATCTAGAATTTTCAATTATATGCTGTACATTGTAGATAATATATTGAAAGGATTCTAGGTTATCTTATCATTTTTTAAAGAATATTTAATTATTTTGTTAGACAAGTTATTTGAAGAACTTCTTGCTTCCTTTAGGCCTGGTTTTAGGTTTTCTCAGGGTGGGTTTGTCTTTGTTTTGTTCTTAGTCCTAGGGCATAGCCTTATCTAGAGTATGGTCTTACTTCTCAGGAATGGCTTTTCTTGGGTCCCAAATAAATGCTTGAGGCACTCAGGTTCACTGTGTCTCAGCAAATATGTCCAGGCACTTTTAAACCTTTGGTGTCTTCATTCAGGCTTCATCCTTCCATGTGCCTCTCTCTGCTGTGTTATGGAATTTCACTCTGCATACCTGAAGCCTAGTGTTTAGCCAGGGGCTTGCGGGAAGCCTCTGCATTATGTTCTGTGGCCCCTACTTGCACAGCTTTTAAGTTTTAATACCTTCTTCACAAAACCTAGTCTGCTCAGCAGAAAAACTCTGATGTCTGCTTCCTCAATTCAGTGAGACTGCCATTCTATACTTTGTCTCTGATTTTGTTTTTATTAAGTGCCCCCAGGAAGAAATTCAGGGTGAATGTGGGTTTTACCCGAGTTTTCCTTCTCTCAAGGCCTGTAATCCTGTGCTTCTCATTGTCAAATACATGACAAAGTTGCTTTATACAGTATTCCCTCACTTATCACGGATATTACATTCCAGACCCCCCGTGAAGTAGGGACCTTAAATTTATTCTACACTCTTAAACCTACGTAACTTAAACAATATACGTATACAGTACCACAAAATCCCATGATATAGTAAAAAATCTGTGATAAATAATTAAATATAATACTTTAAAAAATCCCGTGATACAGTGAGGCCATGATAAGTGAACTGCGATATAGCAAGGGAATACTGAATATTTTGTCCAGCTTTATAGTTGTTTATGGCAGAAGAATAAGTCTAATACTAATTATTCCATCATGTCCAGAAGCAACTGTTACTACATTTACAAAAGAGTAATAATTTCTCTGGTGTTTTGAACCATTTGTCAAAAAACATCACTTCTTTTCCCCTCTATGCTCACACAAATCTTAGATAAAGGTGAAAGTCATTAGAGTTTTGCTTATATTCCAGTAGTTCTTAAATTTTGGTATGCCAATAAATCGCCTTTTATAAAACATGGATTCATTTGGGTATGAGATGGGGCCTAGAATTATGCATTTTCAACATGCACGTAAGGAGATTTCTGATTCATTTGACCTCTGTCTATACCTTTCAAACACCTCCTACATTGTGTTGGAGAATAGCTTATTTGTCCAAGTGAAGTTTCACCTTAAGGAAATCTGTATCACAGATACAAAAACCTCATGATAATTTGCACATATTATTTTTGAGAATGAAGTAATTACTTTGTGATGATGGTACAGCATGTTCCTTACAAACATTTGTTAGCCCTGAGAACTGAAATGTAATTATGCTCTTAGTTAATAAATGGGCATATTATTCTCCCCCACTAGACTTAGGAGCACTACATGTAATTTAAAACTGATTTTAAAATATAGGAACACTGGAAGTATTTAAAGGTGACATTGTAAGTCAGATTCCATTTTATTTCTTGTGATAAAGGCTAAATTATTAGGGATTTAGAAGTATGCAACATTTAAAATTTGCATATTGCTCTCCACAAGTTATAGCTTGTTCTAGGCTCTTGTGTGATCCTGTGTGACTTGGTTTGACAGACAGAATTCATAAAATTGTTTGCTTTTTGTGTAACTTCTGCACCAAATTTTTCTTCCGAAGTAGACAAATTTTATTGAATATTTGAAGTGAAGTTAATCTTCACCATTACTTACTTAATTTTTGATCTGTCCTGTTTGGAATGTATAAAAACTTAGTTTGTCTATATATACCCAGCATAGAGATTATACAGAAACTTGAACAGATATAGCACATCATTGCTCTTCCTCAAGACTTTTTCTTGTTTCCTTGAATAATGAAAGTTAGGGTGGCTCAGGGAAAATAAATAAAATAAATAGAGCTCATAAAATAATGCTATCTTTAGGGAGTCATTACTTGAATTATATATAGTGTTTATTTAGTTAGCACTTATTTATTAAGCAAACAATTCTCTCAATGGATAATAAATCCCTGAGAAATGGTAATAGAAAAAGGGACGGGATAGCAGCTTTTCATTGATAATAATGCATTATTTTCTGAGTGTGGTTACTAAGGATGTGAGCCATACACTGGAGTGATATCATTTTTGCCAAAATATGGGTAAAGTAGTCATCTCACTGTACTTATCTTCACTGATAGTTCTTTCAACATTTATGCATATTGTGTACCGAGTGCTTATTATGTCTCAGGCATTGTGTCATAAAGGTGCAAACAGAGATTGGACCTTTTTTCTCATTGTATCTCCACTGGATATCAAATCCTCCAGAAGTATCTTTTGAATAAAAGAATGAAAGTTCCAGCCTTTGGGGAATCTAAGTGAAGGTAAATAAACTGTTTTGATACAATTTCAGATGTGGTCTGATAGAAATAGTTTCAAAGTGCTATGTGATAAAGCTGGAAGGAACAGCTAGATTTGAAAAGGGTACGTAGTTTCCCTAATGCAATCATTCTTTGAGGACCATAAATGTATGAAAATTAAGTTCACCCACTAACTTGAATAAATTATGAAAAAATTGTGGCCACAGTTGTTGGAGAAGTGGTTGAGCCTGAAACATATTGTGGTGCCAGAATGTAAATGCTGAAAAAAAAGTCACAACTGAAAGTATTTGGGCAGCAAAATAAATAACAATAGTATTGAACTATAGCTTAAAGAACAAAATAACTATTCATAAGTGTAATTGATACAAATAATTGAGTGAAAAATAAAGGGACATTTTTTTCTTACAAAAGAATCCCAGTTAATAGAGGTAGAAAGAATGAGGGACATAAAAAAAAAAAAAAATCACCATTAAGCCCAGAGTGAGTAGAAGGAAGGAAATAATCAAGATCAGAGCAGAATAAAATGACATAGAGACTAAAAGAAAAATTCAAATGATCAATAAAACCAGGAGCTAGTTCTTTAAAAAGATTTAAAAAAATGGATAAGCCTTTAACCAGACTCATCAAAGAAAAAAAGAAAGGACCCAAATAAATAAAATCAGAAATAAAAGGGGAGAACTCACAACCAAAACCACAGAAATACAAAGAATTATAAGAAATTACTATGAACAACTATATGCCAAGAAATTTGACAACCTTTGAGAAATGGACAAATTTATGGAAACATATGATCTTCTAAAACTGAATCAAGAAGAAGCAGAAAGCCTGAATAAACTGATAACAACTAGTGAAATTGAAAGTTATCAAAAAACTTCCAGCACACAAAAGCCCTGGAGCAGATGGCTTCACAGGTGAATTTTACCAAACATTTAGGAAAGAACTAATTCCTATTTTTCTCAAACTACTCCAAAAAATCCAAGAAGAGGAAAGACTCCCAAACTATTTCTATGAGGCCAGTATTATCCTAATTCCAAAGCCAGGTCAAGATACAATGAAGACAGAAAACTACAGATCAGTATCTCTGATAAACATAGATGCTAAAATCCTCAACAAATATTGGCAAACCAGATCCAGAAATATATTTTAAAAAGTATACAGCACGATAAAGTGGGATTCATCCCAGGGATGCAAGGATGGTATAATATTCACAAATCAGTAAACATAATACACCACAGAAACAAAATAAAACACAAAACCACATGATCATATCAAATAATGCTGAAAAAGCATTTGATAAAGTACAGCACCCATTTATGATAAAAACACTCAGCAAAGTGGAAATAGGGGAGCATACCTCAACATAAGAACGGCCACAGGCAAGAAACTTGCAGCCAACATCATACTCAATGGGCAAAAACTAAAAAAGAAGCCTTTCTTCTAAGATCAGGAACAGGACAAGATGTCCACTCTCACCACATCTATTCAACATAATTTCAGAAGTTCTAGCCACAGCAATCAGAAAATGAAAAGAAATAAAAGACATCCAAATTGGAAGGGAAAAAGTAAAACAGTGACTATTTGCAGATGACATGATAGTGTATATAGAAAACCTATAGGCTCACCAAAAAGCTACTCGACCTAATAGGTGCATTTAGCAAAATAGCAGGATAGAAAATACAAAGTCAACATTCAGAAATCAAAGGCATTTCTGTACACCAACAATAAAATATCAGAGATAGAAAGTAGAAAAAAATCCCATTTACTATGGCAACAAGAAAAATAAAATACATAGGAATAAACTCAACCAAAGAGGTAAAAGATCTGTACCTGAAAAACTACAGCACACTGAAGAAAGAAATTAAGGAAGATAATAATAAAGGGAAATATATACCATACTCATGGATGGGAAGAATCAACACCATTAAAATGTCCATACTACCCAAAGCAATTTATAGATTCAAAGCAATCTCCATTAAAATACCAATGACATGTTTCACAGACCTAGAACAAATATTTCAAAAATTTATATGAAACTAAAAATGACCCTGAATAACCTCAGCAGTCTTGAGAAAGGAGAACACAGTAGGAGGAATCACAATACCTAATATCAAACTGTATTACAAGGCCATGGATATCAAAACAGTCTGGTACTGGCATAAGAATAGACCTATAGATCAATGGAACAGAATAGAGAGCCCAGAAATAAACCCAGGTCTCTATGGTCAATTAATATTTGACAAAGGGGGCAGGATCATAAAATGGAGTGCAAATAACCTCTTCAACAAATGGTGTTGAGAGAATTGGACAGGAACATGCAAAAAAAAAAAAAAAGAAAAGAAAAGAAAAGAAAAGAAAGTAGACCACCAACTTACACCATACACCAGAATAAACTCAAGATGGATAAAAGACCTAAACCTAAACTGTCACACCAGGAAAGTCCTAGAGGAAAACATAGACAGTAAAATTTCAGATATTCTATGCAACAATATTATCACCAACATATCTCCTAGGACAAGGGAAATAAAGGAAAGAATAAACAAATGGGACTACATCAGACTAAAAAGTTTCTGCTCAGCTAAAGAAAACATCACCAAACTGAATAGGGAACCAACCATATGGGAAAACATATTGCCAATGATACCTCAGACAAAGGCTTGATCTCCAAAATATATAAAGAACTCATACCACTCAACACCAAGAAGACAGACAATCCAATTGAAAAATAGGCAGAGGACCTCAACAGACACTTCTCCAAAGAAGACATAGAGAGGGCCCATAGACATATGAAAGAATGCTCAACATTACTAGCCTTCAGAGAGACATAAATTAAAACCACAATGAGATACCACCTCACACTGTCACCATCATTAACAGATCAACAAAAAAATAAGTGCTAGTGAAGATGTGGAGAAAAGGGAACTCTGGTGCACTGTTGGTGGGAATGCAGACTGCTGCAGCCACTGTGGAAAACAGTATGGAATTTCCTCAAAAAACTAAAAATAAAACTGCCTTTTCCTCCAACAATTCCACTTCTCAGGTTTTACCCAAAGAATCCTTAAACACCAATTCAGAAGAACTTATGCACTCCTGCATTCATAGCAGCACTATTTACAATAGCCAAGTGCTGGGAACAGCCTAAGTGCCCATCAGTGGTTGAGCAGATCAAAATTCCGTGGTAATTTTATACAATGGAATACTACACAGTGGAAAGAAAGAAGGAATTCTTACCTTTTTCAATAACATGGATGAAACTGGAGAGTATTATGTTTAGTGAAATAAGTCAGGTGGCAAAAGACAAAGACTATATGATCTCACCTAATACAGGAACCTAATGAACAAAATAAAAGAACAAAATAGAACCAGGGGCATGAGAACATGGGAATAAGGAACAGACTGACAGTGACCAAAGGGAAGGGGGAAGTGGGGGGAAGAAGGGAAAGACGAGGAAGGCTCTAGTCAAAGAACTAGTATAAATGACCCATGGACATGGACAGCATGGAGGGGATGACTGTGGCAGGGCAGAGGAGAGTAATGGGGTAAAAATGGGACAACTGTAATAAAACAACAGTAAAAAAAATGAAAAAAACATTTACATTATGTTAATAATTGCTAGGACAATCCACTTATGCATATCAAAATAAGTAAAGAGATTTTTTCATAATATTTACTCAGTACAAGTGGAAAATATTTACCACTAATTATAAATACATTTTCTACAAGAGTAGGAAATCTGGGCAAGCTCCATTTTAACAAATGATCAAAGTTAAATATCACCTATAACAACACCCATATGGACATGATGTACTCTATTTTAGGATCAAAAAAGACACATCCCCTCTGTGGTGTTCTTCTCAAATATGGATAAACACAGTCTAATCATGAAAAGCCATCAGCTAGACACAATTTCAGAAGCATTCTATAAAATACTTGACCAGTTCCAGCACTCTTTGAGTGTCAAGGTCATGAAAGACTAAAGACAAGTCACAGATTGTGGAAGACTAAGGAGACACAACTAAATGTAACATGGGATCCTGAATTGGGGGAATAGTGAAAATTGTTAAAATCTAAATAAAATCTATGGTTCAGTTAATAAATATTGTACCCATGTTAATTGCCTGTTTTCATAATTGTACTATGCTTATGTGAGATTTCCACATTAGGGGAAGTAGGATGAAGGGTATATTGAAATTCTCAACTAGTTTTGCACCTTGTATGTAAATCTAAAGCTATTTCAAAGTAAAGTGTTAAAAAAATGAGCAGCTCTGCAATTAAATTTGTTCCTTTGGGGACAACTCTACACTATTTTTACAAAATTGCTCTTTGATGATTGAAGTGGGACAAGGTAGACATAGATACCAGCAGGTGGATGACTGGGAGGAAACACAAAGGCCTCAGTTGTGTATGAAATTCAGACACTAGTAATACGTCAGTTTTTCATATTTGTTGTCTCATTCAAGGCAGAGGGTAGGCTCCTCCACCTATTGGGTAATAATTTAGGAAAAGAGCAGTTCAATATCTTTAGCAATATAAATACTTTTTAAATTCTTTATGGAAGATATGATAAATGCTTGAACACAGACAAGATTTGTTTTGAGTTAATAATTTTTTTTTTTTTTTCTATTACAGTTGTCCCAATTTTCACCGGTTGGTTCCCCCTGCCCTGCCCATGCTTCTCTCCCACACTCAATCCTCCCCCCCATGTTGTCCATGAGTCATTTATATATGTTTCTTGATTAGACCCTTCTCCTTATTTCTACCCTTATCCCTTACACTCCTTCACTCTGGTCACTGTCAGTCTGTTCCTTGTTCCCATGTTCCCATGTCTCTGGTTCTATTTTGCTCATTTGTTTGTTTTGTTCATTAGGTTCCTCTTAAAGGTAAGATCATACGGTATTTGCCTTTCACTGCCTGGCTTATTTTACTTAGCATAGTATCTCCAGTTCCATCCATGCTGTCATAAAAGGTAGAAGTTCCTTCTTTCTTTCTGCCGCATAGTATTCTATAGTGTAAATGTACCTCAGTTTTTTGATGACTCATCTACTGTAGGCTGTTTCCAGCACTTGGTTATTGCAAATAACACTGCTATGAACCTAGGGGTGCATAGGTTCTTTTGGATTTGTGTTTCAGGATTCATCAGGTATAATCCAAGCAGTGGAATCACTGGATCAAAATGCAGCTTCTTTTTAGTTTTCTGAGGAAATTCCATACTATTTTTCACAGTGGCTGCAGCAGTCTGCATTCCCACCAGCAGTGCACCAGGGTTCCTTTTTCTCCACATCCTCAACAGCACTTGTTCTTTGTTGATTTGTTAATGATGGCCATTCTGATCAGTGTGAGGTGGTATCTCATTGTGGTTTTAATTTGCATCTCTCTGATGGCTAGTGATTTTGAGCATCCTTTCATATGTCTATGGGCCCTCTGTATGTCCTCCTTGGAAAAGTGTTTGTTCAGGTCCTTTGCCCATTTTTTAATTAGATTGTCTGTCTTCCTGGTGTTGAGTGGTATGAGTTCTTTATATATTTTGGAGATCAAACCCTTGTCTGAGGCATCATTGGCAAATATATTTTCCTATACAATTAGTTCCCTTTTCATTCTGATGATGTTTTCATTAGCTGAACAGAATCTTTTTAGTCGGATGTAGTCCTGTTTGTTTATTCTTTCCTTTATTTCTTTTGCCCTAGAGGATATATCTGCGAAGATATTGCTGCATGAGATATCTGAAATTTTACTGCCTATATTTTCCTCTAGGAAATTTATAGTGCTATGGTTTATGTTTAACTCCTTTATCCATTTTGAGTTTATTCTGTTGTAGTGTGTAGGGTGGTGATGTATTTTAATTTTTTTTTTTTTTTTTGCACATACTGTTTCAGTTCTCCCAACACCATTTGTTGAAGAGGCTATTTTTGCTCCATTATATGCTCCTGACCCCTTTGTCAAATACTAATTGACCACAGAGACATAGGTTTATTTCTGGGCTCTCTATTCTGTTCAGTTGATCTATGTGGCTCTTCTTATGCCAGTACCAGACTGTTTTGATTAGAGTGGCCTTGTAATATCGTTTGATATCAGGTATTTTGACCTCTCCTACTTTGCCCTTTTTCCTCAAGATTACTGAGACTATTTGGGGTTATGTTTGGTTCCATATATATTTTTGAAATATTTATTCTAAATTTGTGAAATATATCATTGGTATTTAAATAAGGATTACATTGAATCTATATAGATTGCTTAGGTTAGTATGGACATTTTAATGATGTTAATTCTTCCAATCCATGAGCATGGTATATGCTTCCATTTATTTGTACCTTCTTTAACTTCTTCAGTGTTTTGTAGTTTTCTGAGTGCAGGTCTTCTACTGCTTTGGTTAAGTTTATTCCTAGGTACTTTATTTTTTATGTTGCTACAGGAAATGGGATATTTTCACTAGTTTCTCTTTCTGATATTTAATTGTTGGCATGTAAAAATGTTTTTGACTTCTGAATATTGACTTTGTATCCTGCTATTTTGCCAAATGCACTTGTTAGGTCAAGTAGCTTTTTGGTAGAGCCTATAAGGTTTTCTGTGTACACTGTCATGTCATCTGCAAATAATGATAATTTTACTTTTTCCCTTCCAATTTGGATGCCTTTTATTTCTTTTTCTCATCTGATCACTGTGACTAAAACTTCAATTACTATGTTTAATAAAAGTAGTAAAAGAGGACACCTTATCTTGTTCCTGATCTTAGGGGAGTAGCTTTTAGTTTCTGCCCATTGAGTATGACATTGGCTGCAGGTTTCTTGCCTATGACTGTTCTTATGTTGAGGTATGCTCCCTCTATTCCCACTTTGTTGAGCGTTTTTATCATAAATGGGTACTGTACTTTATCAAATGCTTTTTCAGCATGCGTTAATATGATCACATGATTTTTGTACTTCATTTTGCTTCTGTGGTGTATTACATTTATTGATTTGCAAATATTATACCATCCTTGCATTCGTGGGATGAGTTCCACTTGATCATGGTGTATAATCTGTTTAATGTATTTCTGGATCCTGATTACCAATATTTGTTGAGGATTTTAGTACCTATGCTCATAAGCGATATTGGCCTGTAGTTTTCTGTCTTTGTTGTCTTGACCTTGTTTTGGAATTAGGACAATACTGGCCTCATTGAAAGAGTTTGGGAGTCTTCCCTCTTGAATTTTTGGTATAGTTTGAAAAAAATAGGAAGTTAGTTCTTCCTTAAATGTTTGGTAAAATTTGCCTCTGAGGTTATCCAGTCTGGGGCTTTTATGTGCTGGGAGTTTTTGATTACTGCTTCCATTTCATTAGTGTTATCAATCTTGTCAGGCTTTCTGCTTCTTCTTGATTTAGATTTGGAAGATTATATTTTCCAGAGATTTTTCTATTTCATGAAAGCTGTCAAATTTCTTGTCATATAGTTGTTCATAGTAATATCTTACACTTTTTTGTATTTCTGTGGTATTGGTTTTAACTTCTACTCTTTCACTTCTGATTTTATTTATTTGGGTCCTTTCTCTTTTTATCTTGATGAGTCTGGTTAGAGGCTTGTCAATTTGTTTATCATTTCAAAGAATCAGCTCCTGGATTTATCTTTTGAATGGTTCTTTTAGTCTCTATGTCATTTAATTCTGCTCTGTTCTTGGTTATTTCTTTTCTTCTACTTCCTCTGGGCTTTGTTTGTTGCTGTTTTTGTAGTTCTTGTAGATGTAGGTTTAGGTTATTCATTTGAAAAATTTCTATCTTTTTTAGGTAGACTTGTATTGCTATGAACTTCTCTCTCAGGACTGCCTTCACTGTGTCCCAGTGGTTTTGGGCTGTTGTGTGTTTATTATCATTTGTTTCTAGAAAATTTTGATTTCTTCCTTGATGTCATTGTTAACCCATTCATTATTTAATAGCATGTTATTCAGTCTCCATGAATTTGAATGCTTTTGAATTATTTTTCCTTGACGTTGTTTTCTAGTTTCAAGCCATTATGATTTGAGAAGATGATTGATATGATTTAAATTTTCTTGAATTTTGAGGCTTGTTTTGTGTCTTATCATGTGATTTATCTTTGAAAATATTCCTTGTGCATTTGAAAAATATTTATGTTTTGCTTTTTTGGGTTGAAGGTTCTGTATATATTAATTAAGTCCATTTGATCTAGAGTGTTGTTCAATGCCACAATATTCTTGTTGATTCTTTGCTTGGAAGATCTATCCATTGTTGACAATGGGGTTTTAAAATATCCTACTATGAGTGTCTTGCTGTCAATATCTTTCTTGGAGTCCTCCAAGATTTTTCTTATATGTTTAGGTGCTTCTATTTTGGGTGCCTATATATTTACAAGGATTGTATCTTCTTGATGGATTATTTTCTTAAGTGTTATGTAGTATCTTTCTTTGTCTCATTTTATGGCCTTTGTTTCAAAATCTATTTTGTCTGATATAAGTATTGGTACCCCAGCTTATTTTTTTTATGTTTGTTTTCTTGGAGTATTTTTTTTTCATCCTTTCACGTTTAGTCTGTGTAGATCTTCTGTTCTGAGGTATGTCTCTGGTAGACAGCATATATGTGGGTCATGTTTTCTCATCTATTCAATTACCCTATGTCTTTTGATTGGAGCATTTAACCATTTACATTTAAGGTCATTATTGGTAGGTACTTATTCATTGTGATGTTTCCCTTTTGTACCTGTGTTTCTTTCTCTCTCTTTATGTTCTTAAAGCAGTCTTTTGAGCATCTCTTCAAATGCTGGTTTGGTGGAGATGTATTCTTTTAGCCTTTTGTTTTGTCTTGGAAACTACCTATTTCACTTTTCATTTTGAATGAGAGCCTTACTGGGTAGAGTAGTGTTGGTTGCAGGACTTTGATTTTTATTGTTTACAATATTTTTTGCCATTTTCTTCTGGCTGATGGTGTTTCTGTTGAGTAATTAGTTGATAACCTTATTAGAGCTCCCTTGTATGTTATTGGCTGTTTTTCCTTTGCTAACTTTAATATTCTCTCTTTTTCTTTAAATTTTGCCATTGTGTCTTGGAGTGGGTCTCTTTGAGTTCATCTTGATTGGGCTGTCTGCTCTTCCTGGGCTTACATAACTTTTTTTCTCATCAAGTTAGGGAATTTTTTGTTATTATTGTTTCAAACAGGTTTTCTGTGTCTTGCTCCTGTTTTTCGCCTTCAGTATCACTATGATATGGACATTATTATGTCTCATGTAGCCTTGCAGCTCCCTTAAACACTCTTCCTTCTTTTTGAGTATTTTTTTATTTTGTTGCTCTGTTTTGGAATCTTTTACTACCTTGTCCTCCAGCTTGCTGATTTGAATCTCTGCTTCATCTAGCCTGCTGTTAATTCCTCTACTGTGTTCTTCATTTCGATATTATATTCTTCATTTTCTTCTGGCTCTTATTAATAGTTTCTATGTCATTTTTCATGCTGGTGTAGTTCATAGTAAGTTCTTTATAGCTTCCCTGGAGTTCTGTGTAGTTCTCAGTGAGCTTTTTGAGCATCCTTATAACCATTATTTTGACCTCAATGTCTGATAATTTGTTTGCCTCTATTTCATGTAATACTTACTCTGGGGATTACTCCTTTCCTTTTGATTGGGATTTTTTCTTTGTCTCCCCATTTTAAGTGACTCTTCTTGTTTTTTGTTTGTTTGTTTGTTTGTTTTTTATTGCTTCTTATATTGACCTTTTTTGACTCTCTGTCTTCATGGTGTGCACTTTTGTGGTAGGAGACCTGTGGATTTCAGTGGTGCAGTCTCCTTGATCTTCTGAACTTGATGCTATTAGGATGGATGACTTTTACACCAATTTTGTGGGCTCTCTGGTTGTAATTAGGTTTTTGTTTTTGTTGGGACATTCTTTGGTGGGTTCTTCCCTCTAGCTGGCTGACTGAGAGTCACTGCACCCTTCACATCTTGTATGCTGTTGTACAGGTGCTGCCTGAACAAAACCAAACAGCCCAGAAAACAAACCCACACTTGTAAAAACATGCCCCACCCACTATCACACTATTAACAGCAAATGAGCCAATATTAATAAAGGCTTAAAAAGGTTAAGACTATTATAAGAAAGGAAAACAATTACAAGGTGACTAACTGAATGAGTAATGATTTTGAGAGGGTAGAGGGGGGTGCAATAATAAGAGTAGGAAGTAGAGACAATTTGAAAAGAAAGTAAAATTTACATTGTAAATAAAAAAAGGAGGGAAGACGGCAGAATGGAGTAAGAGAAGAGAGCGTATAAATTAGGTTTAAATAGAAATTATATATATATGTATATATATATATATATATATATATATATATATAGAGAGAGAGAGAGAGAGAGAGAGAGAGAGAGAGAGAGAGAGAGAGGAGAGAGAATGCAGGAATCAAATTGTAGAAGAACTTCCACCACAGCACTACCATCAACAAATGAGCTAAGAGTAACATAGGCAGAATGGGAATAAGAGGGAAAGTATGAAAGGAAAGCTTAAGAGATGTCTGGAGGAAGGAAATGATTTTGAGAGGATAGAGGGAGAAGTAAAACTAAGAGTGTGCAATGAAAATTGGGCTAAGATAGGGAAAAATTAAAATTTAAAATGAAAAAAGGAAAGGTCAGGAGGAAGGTAAAATGAAGTAGAAGAGGAGATGGTAAAAACTGAGATTTGCAATACAAAAATAGTGAAGGTCTTGAAATAAAATAGAAGAAATGCAACAAAAACCAACATGTCCACAACCAATGAGCAAAGATTGATAAAGGTGGAGAGAGAATAAGGGTATTTTAAGAATGGGAAAAAGAATATAAGATGATTGATGACAAGAAAAATAGTTTTGAGAGGCTGGAGTAGGGAGAAATAGTAAGGGTGTGGAATGGAAACAAGTTGTAGCAAGAGAGAAAATAAAATTTAAAATGAAAATAAGAAGAGGGAAGAAGAAGGTAAAATGGAGTACGAGAAGGGAGGAGCAAAATATGAGATTTGAATTAAAATACAATATAAAAACTAGTGACCTAATAGGCACAAACTTGAAGGAAAAGAAATGAATGTTAAAAAGCTATGCAGGACAGAAAATAATGCAGATTATGAAGAAGAATGCAGTGTAATTTGCCTCAGTGGAATTTAGTGTTTAACACATTCATCTCTTTCTAGATCTGCCCCTGGTGATGGCATATAGTGTCCTAGTCTGGCCTTAGGCAGCCTGTTTGAGACTACCAGTGATCCACAGTCTGTGGCTTTCTCCTTCAGTTGTTAATCTAGTTAATCTGTAATCAGCAGTCAGGTTTAAGCACCACAGGGTGGAGCAGGGTAATTCCTGTGGGCAGAACTATTGCTTCCCCTCAGGCTGATGCCATTTGGAGGAGACTGCTCTGCCTGAGCAAGATGGTTCCTGCAGTATGGGAAATGACTCAGCAAAGGGATCCTGGCAGATGATCCCTCAGTTCTCTCCACAAACTGTTTCTAGTTCACTCTTCCACTCCTTTGCCAGAGCCCAGGGTAAGTGGATGCAAATAAAATTTTATGCATTGGTTCTTCAGGAGGCTCTCTGTGTCTCCAGACATCTCTTCCTTGCAAACAGAAACTCTGCAGCTTTTCACAGCTGGATGTTATCTGAGTTCCTTTTCTGCTCTGGTACTGTAGGCTGGGGAGCACAGCTTTGGTTTTAGACACCACATTTCTCAAGGGAAACCCCTTGTTTTCTTAAATTTCCCTCCAGCACTTTAGCTACAGCCTGTGGGAGTCCAGCCAAACCTCTTGTGTCCCCTCTGCACTCTGTAACAGTCAAGCTGTGGTGAAGTAGTTTCTTCTGTATGTCTGTGGTTATAAGGCTTCTCTCCAGCTATTGTTCAATTGGTTATTCTGGATGATTTCTCTAAAATTTAGTTATAATTCCAGATTAGTCTAGGAGGAGGTTAGTGTAGCTTCTACTTACTTCTCTGCCATCTTGGATCCTCCATGTGTTAATGACTTTATTTCCATATTGTATTCTATTGGGGGAATCACAGAGATAGGCAGATAAGGGATTTCCAGGGAATATTTTGATTATTAAATCTGTGAGGAGCTTAGGATCTGAGAAACAGAAAAATCATCAAGACAGAAAGTTTCACAGATTCTCCCAGGAGAAACACAGTTTTCTAATCAAGAAATCTATAGATCACTCATTTTTTTTCAAATTAGTATGTTTTTTTAGCAGATACTATATGCTATTCATTTTTCATGTGCTATCCCATTTAATTATAAGCCAAACAACTTTGATATTCTTAATCCCATTAACAGATGAAGAAACTAAGATGTATAGGTAGGTTGCCCAAAGACACAAACTTGGCAGTCTTGCTTGCAGGTAGAGGAGCATCCCAAGAACATCAATTTATCCACTAAATTTGATAAAAAGAATACTTGGTACTGTATCATGGTGTGTAATACATGCTGGCTGACATGCACAGATTCAGAAAGTCTAACTTTAAAGTGGAGTAGGAGTGCTGGGATAATAACTCAGGATTGTCTGAATATAAAACTATTGTTCTTTGTATTACATCAGATGGACTTTGCAGGGGATCAGATGAATGAGATGAAACTTAGATTAGAACTTGGCGAGTGAGTAGGATTTGAATGGGCAAAGAAGAGGTAGGGATGCATCATGTAGGAAGTAGACTAGGTTTTTAATGATCCCTTGATGATTTGAACAATTCTCACTCATCTTCTACTATATTATTTCCTTGACTGTGGGTATTTCTTCAAGGAAATTCATCTCCCAATCATCTTAAATCCAACTGATAAATTAATATCTACTTTTTGCTGGATTTATTCCCAGCTTCTTAAGAATTTCTCTTTTTCTTCCTGCTGCCATTTGTGACAAAATGAATAGAAATGGAGAGCATTATGCTTAGTGAAATAAGCCAGTCAGCAAAAGACAAATGCCATTTGATATCACCTTATACAGGAAACTAATGAACAACACAAACAAATGAGCAAATAGAACCAGAGGCAAGTAAAAAAGGAACAGACTGACAGTGACCAGGGGGGAGGGGGGAGAAGGGAAAGGAGGAAGAAGGGGAAGAGTCTAGTCAAGGAACTAGGATAAATGACCCATGGACATGGACAATGAGGTTGGGATTGACTGTGGAAAAAGGGATGGGCAGGGTGGGGGGAGTAATGGGGGAAAAAGTCAGACTACTATAATAGAAAAACAATAAATAAATTTTTTAAAATTATAAAAAAGAAAAAGAAAAAAAAATTTCTCTCCTCCAGAAAGAAATGACTTGAGATAATACTGGCATGTTTAAACAATGCAGATTGTCCAACTCTCCTATCCCCCTCTACCTGACAGCTCTGGCATAAGTCTTCCTTTTCTTCTAAAATATTTTGGGTTCTGGTTGGTGCTATTGTCTGAGCGCTGTCCAGAGGCCACTAATGGACCTTGTAATATACCCAAGCCAGGTATGTTTGACTTGATTATTAAGACTGAACAGGATGCATGGAATGCTGTTGGCAATCTGCCCAAGGAAATTGGCCCACCAGAAAGAATGCAATTGATGCTCAGATGTAGCAAGAAATCGTGCTTGCACCTCAAGCTGCAAGCAAGAATGACTCAACCATAGCTGTTTTAACAGGAGATGATGACTATTACTAGAGTGAAAATAATCTAACTTCATTGATATTCCCGAGGAGAAAGCTAAACAAAGTGCTATTATGCTGAAGAATTTTTAAGGCAGTTTTATAGATTTCCCTAAGCCTCTGATTGCAGTGGTAAATGGTTCAGCTGTGAGGCTCTCTGTCCCCATCCTTGGTGTATTAGATGCTGTGTATGCCTCCACGGGGCAGTATTTCATACTCCTTTTAGTCAGCCAGTCCTAAATCCAGAAGAATGCACCATTTAGACTTTTCTGAAGATAATGGGTCTGGCCAAGGCAACAGAGATGCTTATTTTTGGAAATAAGTTTACAGGAGAAGTATGTGCTCAAGAAATTGTTACGGAAGTTTTTTCTGATAGTAGTTTTCAGAAGTTTGGATAAGGCTGAAAGCATATTCAAAGCTCCCCCAAATGCCACGAGAATTTCAAAGCAGGTCATCAGAAATGTGGAGAAAGAAAAGCTGCATGCTGTTAATGTTCTCCAGGGAATATGGCTGTTAGGCAAATGCATAAATGCAGCCATGAACTTCTTATCCAAAAGAGCAAAACTGTGATGACTACTAGAGCAAAGTTGAGCATTTCAAAGGAAGGGATGTGCTATGGTTTCTGATTTCCAATACTTGAACTAAATGACCTTCATGGTGCCTTTTTTCAGTGATGACATATCATTATGATGATTATATTTTACTAGAGCCCTGATGAAAAACAAATTATGAAAAACAAGCTTTAAGAATTTACATAGGTTTGATGTTAACTCCTGACTCCAGTGGAAACGTGAGGCTGCAGTCCTATCAATCCTCATTTACCACCACTGCTCTCTCCATGTGCTAGTGGTTGGTGTCCCACACTGCTGTTCACACTCTGTCCAGTAGATGACACCTTTCCAGTGGTTCTCTACTAGGGTAGTTTGAAAGTGCTGAGGCATATTTTTGGTTGTCATGGAGACTGGTTGTGTATTTAGTGCCCAGTGCCCCCCAAAATACTATTCTGCATGCCAGAAACAGTTGCACCCAATGAAGAATTTCATCCACCTCTAAAATATTTTGAATTCTGGAAGAAGGTGGGACTCTTAATGGGATTCTTTATTAAGAGCTCCTCCTTTGGCTGTTAGCTTTGCCATAAAGATGATGAAGGAGCAGATCAAAGACAGATTCCTGTGAGCCTTTTTGCTTTTCATGTCTCCAACTCCCCTCTCCTATTAGAGAGAACTGTTTGTTTCAGAACTGAGATGGACCAAGAATAGACTAAGTGAACACTTACCATTGAACCATTAATTTTACCCTGATAAACTCTAAAACTTAAAAAATCACTTTACTCCCATAAACTGAGCAATTCATGTGCTGAAAAGAGTACTATAAATTTAAACTTGAAAGTAAAAATTGAGTAGATTTATAGAGTACTTGAATTTTTTAATGCAATAGACATTAAATAGAGATTAAAAGTTTTATTTAATTCTTTCCAATGTAACCCCACAGTCCACATCTCTACAAAAGTTTCTAGAAAAGAAATGTACTTAATCATTAAGCACTTATTAAGCACTTGTTAATGAAGTAAATCACTTTTTTCAAGTATTGTGTTAGGTTCTAGAGCTTAAAAGATAAATAAGATATTGTGTCTATCCTCAGGAAGCTCATAACCTAGTGAGAGAAGCTAAGTATGAGTAGTTACAATATAATTTAATTCTGCTAGGATGAAGGTGTACATAAGAGATTTGGGGAGCAAAAAGAGGGGAGTGATGATTTTTGGGAACGGTTGACATAAAGTCAAGTGGATTCATGGTAATTGATAAATCAGAGATTGAACTATATATGGCTTGTTGTCAACTGTTTGGCTACTATGAGAAAGTACCATAGACTAGGTGGTTTATAAACAACATGAAATTATTTCTCAAGTTCTGGAGGCTGGGGAGTCCATGATCAAGGCACCAGTGGATTTGGTGTCCAGAGAGGGTCCACATCCCAGTTCACAGATGGTCATCTTCTGTCGTCCCACATAGTGCAAGAGGATCTCTCTGGGTTTTCTTTTATAAAGACAGTAATCCCATTTATGAAGGTTCCATTGTTATGACCTACTCACATCCCAAAGACCCCACCTCCCAATACCATCACATTGGGGATTAGGATCTCAACAGTTTTTGGAGGACACAAACTTTCAGACCATAGAAAAGTTCTAATAGAACCATTTTCTAGCATCAATATAGACTATTAAATCAATTTTCTGAATGAGAACAGCTTTTAAAAAAATTGTTTCAAAGGCTAAATAATCCTATGAAGGCAAGAAGGAATCATAAATTTGGAAAATTTACAGGGCAAGTAGGATGTGGACTGCTTTTGTTTAGATAGAAATAATTTTGATACATTGATAAGACATAGGTAATTAATTTTAAAAAAGGTCAATACTGGCTTGATTGCCTCTATTTTCTATTTTCTTTTGATACAGTCTAGGTGACACATGTTAAAATGTGAAATCTTAGAGAATAGATACATGTCCTACCCAACATTGCTTCAATACTTTATATTTTAATGATAAGAACAAGAAACAGCATGAAAAGTAATCTACTTCTAAGTATAGCTGGTGGCAAATTATTGTTCATAAACTAGTTGCTTTTCTTGAGTGTTGGCTCACTGTCATATCTGTTCTTCACTCTTCATGGTGCACATGTAGGTTGTATTACATTAAATTAAATTCACCAGAGAAGATGGCGGAGGAGTGAGGGGAGGCTGCGCTTTTTGACACCTGAGACCCATCTGTAGTTTGGACTAACTGCAGACAGAACATCTCAATGAGCAGTTAGACACTGGCAGGAGTCAAGCCTTGGGAATGCTGGATTAGAGAAAACCATCTGGGAGCGACCTGTTTGGTGAGGATAGCAGAGGAAAAAGGGACAAGACGGGGTTTCTGACTGGGGTGGCTGCCCGAGCTGCGGCTGGAAGTACACAAAGGCTTTTTAGTGACCACAGGCTTCCCCAGAGAGGAATAGGGAGGAGTGCAGATCTCTGCCTCCTGGCAGAGCCAGAAGTGGGTCAGGTGGCATCTGGTGCTGAAAGACAAGAAACAGCGTACTGCTGTGCATGTGAGAATGTGATTTTTGTTTATATTTTTCTCCTGTGTACTGCAGAGAGGGGAAGAAAGTTTGAGGATGATAGTACATTCTTGAGTGCAGAAACAGAAGTGCACTCACCCACTCCCAACCCTCTCCTTGGGTAGCGTGGCCACACACAGGGAAGTGCCCTCATACACTGGCCCAGGCGTGCAGCCAGGACACTGGCCACGCATCCAGGTGCCCCTCGGACACACCCCAACAGATCAGTGCCCCAAGTAGCGCAGGGAGGGCCCGCAGGTCACACAAAAGACCGTACACTGAAACCCCTGGCCAGCCCCAGTGGGCACCAGGACGGAGCACAGCCCACCTTTGCTAGCTCTGCTTGTGTCAGCCCAGGTGGGTGCGGGAATGGCGGGCGGCTGCAGCGCGGGAACAGCGGGCAGTGACTCACAGATGCTCACTTCCACCGTGCACAAGTGTCTGGGGCCCTGTGCCAAGGGGTGAGAGACCCACTCCCAGGGCGCGGCTCAGCAGGCCTGAAGCTAGTGCGCAGGCAACCATGTGCGCACATGTGCGCACATGCACAAGTTCTCCGACTGGCTCCACACAAGCGCCAAACGAGTGCACCAGCCACCTCGGGTGTGCAGGAGTAATCTGGGCTCCCGACCAAGGCCATGTGCAGGCACACACTGCTGCTGCAAGGATCAGGAACCTCTGGCCCGCCTCATTAGACCAGCTGTGGATCCAGAAAAAGAAGACACACAAAGGCTGAACTGAGTAAAAACTTTCTTTTGTATATATATTTTTAAAATTTTTATTTCTATTTTAGTTTTTTATTTGTATTTTATTTTATTAGTTTTTTAATTTCTTATTTTAATTTTAATTTTTACTTTTATTAAAAAATTTTTTAAAACTATCTCTTAAATTTGTTTCATACCATCTCTCCTCATTCTTCCTCTTTAATTTTTGTTTATTTGTTTATTTTGTTTAGCCTCCCTTTCAAACTAAATAAGTAGAATATAACTACTATATAAATTTAATGCTATACAATTCCACTTCCTTACTATATTCTGCATTCTTCCCTCTTTTTCTTTTATTATTATTAACATACAATGTAAATATTACCTACTGTCTTGCATAGTCTTGACACTACTTGCTACTATTACTAATCTATCACCCCTCTCTCAAAAATCATATTTTTCTTCTTTAAAAACAACTCTTATCTATTCTTCCTATATTATAAAAGCCCTAACCTCCCTACATTTATATTAATACTGGCTCATTTGCTGATGATAGCGGGGTAGAGGGTGGGGGATATTTCTGAGGGTGTGGGTTTCCTGCCTGGGTTGTGTGTTTATGTTTTTAACAGCATCTCCACAAAAAAACTCAAGACAAAGTGGATAGAGTGACTCTCAATCAACTAGCCAGAGGGAAGATCCTACCAAAGAGCATCTGAAATATAACCAGACAGCATAAATGAAAGACATAAAGGGTAACCAAAGAACATCAGGCTCAGGAGATCAAAGAGAGTGCACCACTGAAACCCCCAGATCTCCTATAAAGAATCTCATACCACAAAGGTGGGAAGTCAAAGCAGACAAATCACAAAAAACAAAAACCTACAAGAAGAATCCAAGATGGTAAGACGCAGAAACAACCTCTCAATGAAAAGAAAAGAGGAATCCCCAGAAAGAGAGGTAGATGGAATAGACATAGCCCAAATGGCAGACACAAAATTCAAAACAATGGTGGTGCAGAAGCTCAATATAGTCGACAACCTTAAAAACAACTATGACAACCTTCAAGAAAGTTACCAACAGCTCCAAGAAAATTACAGGGAACTTGCAGAGAACTACACCAGCAAAAAAAAAAAAAAGACATAGAAACTATCAACAAAAACCAGGAAGAAATGAAGAATGCAATCTCTGAAATAAAAACACAGTAGAATCAGTCAAAAGCAGACTAAATGAAGCAGAGGATCATATTAGTGAGTTAGAGGATAATGTAGGAAATAATTTTGAAACGATACAGCAAAATGAAAAAAGATTGAAAAAATATGAACAAGATGTAAGGGAATTACAGGATAGCATGAGAAGCAATAATATCAGGATCATAAGAATAAGAGAGGGAGAAGAAAAAGAGCATGGAATTGAAAAACTGATAGCAGGAATAGTGACAGAAAATGTTCCCAACCTGATGAGAGAAAAAGTTATGCAAGTCCAGGAAGCACAGAGACTTCCAATAAAGAGGAACCCCCAAAAACCCACTCCAAAGCACATCATAATTAAAATGGCAACATTCAAAGACAAAGAGAGAATCCTAAAAGCAGCAAGAGAAAAACAGCAAATAACTTACAAGGGAGCTCCGATAAGGCTATCGACCGATTTCTCAACAGAAACACTACAAGCCAGAAGGGAATGGTCAAAAATATTTCAAGCAATGAAAAACAGGCCTACAACCAAGAATACTCTACCTAGCAAGGCTCTCATTCAAAATAGAAGGTGAAATAAGGAATTTCTCAGACAAAGGAAGACTAAAAAAATACATCTCCACCAAACCAGCATTGCAAGAGATGCTAAAGGGAATGTTTAAGAAAAAGAAGAAAAAAAGAGGTGAGGAACACAGGTACAAAGGGAAATGAATAAATACATGTCAATAATAACCTTAAATGTAAATGGATTAAATGCTCCAATTAAAAGACATAGGGTAAAAGAATGGATAAGAAAACCGGACCCACATATTTGCTGTCTACAAGAAACACACCTCAAAACAAAAGATTTACACAGACTGAAAGTAAAGGGATACAAAAAAGTATGCCAAGCAAACAGACATGAAAAAAAAGCTGGGGTGGCAGTACTCATATCAGACAAAACGGATTTCAAAGCAAGGGCAATAAAAAGAGACAAAGAAGGACATTTCATAATACTTAAGGGAACAATCCATCAAGAAGATATAACACTGGTAAACATATATGCACCCAACATAGGAGCACCCAAATACATAAAGCAAATACTAGAAGACCACAAGAAGGATATTAAGAGCAACACACTCATAGTAGCGGACTTTAAAACTCCATTATCAACAATAGACAGATCTCTGAAGCAAAGAAACACCAAGGATACACAGGCATTGAACAACACACTAAACCACATGGACTTAACTGATACATATATAGAACTTTTCACCCCAAAGAAACAAAATATACATTCTTTTCAAAGGAACATGGGACATTTTCAATGATAGACCACATGATAGGACACAAAACAAGCCTCAACAAATTCAAGAAAACTGAAATCATATCAAGCATCTTTTCAGACCACAATGCCTTGAAACTAAAAATCAACCTCAGAGAAAAAAATCAAAGACACCCAAACTCATGAAGAATGAATAACACGCTATTAAATAACGAATGGGTTAACAATGACATCAAAGAAGAAATCAAGAAATTTCTAGAAACTAATGACAATGAACACACAACAGCCCAAAACCTATGGGACACAGCAAAAGCAGTCCTAAGAGGAAAGTTTATAGCAATACAGGCATATCAGAAAATGATATAAGAATCTCAAATAAAAAATCTAATCCTAAAGCTACAAGAACTAGAACAAGAACAAACAAAGTCTAGGGCAAGAAGAAGAAAGGAAATCATCAAGATCAGAGCAGAATTAAATGACATATAGACTAAACAAACAATCCAAAAAATCAACAAAACTAGGACCTAGTTCTTCGAAAAAATAAAATTGACAAGCCTTTAGCCAGGCTCATCAAGAAAAAAAAAGAGAAGACTCAAATAAGCAGAATCAGAAATGAAAGAGGAGAAATCATGACTGATACCACAGAAATACAAACAATTGTAGAAATTACTACAAACAACTGTATGGCAAGAAATTTGACAATCTAGAAAAAATGGACAAATTTCTAGAAACATATAACCTTCCAAAACTGAATCAATAAGAAGTAGAAAGTTTCAACAGATCAATAACAAAGAAGGAAATTGAAACAGTAATCAAAAATCTCCCTGCACACAAAAGACCTAGACCGGATGGCTTCACAGGTGAATTTTACAAAACATTTAGGGAAGAACTAATTTCTACCCTCCTCAAACTATTCTGAAAATCTCAAGAAGAGAGAAAAATTCCAAACTCTTTCTATGAAGCCAGTATTACCCTAATCCCAAAACCAGGTCAAGACACAACAAAGAAAGAAAACTACAGGCCAATATCACTGATGAACATAGATGCTATAATCCTCAATAAAATATTGGCAAATAGGATCCAGCAATACATCAAAAAGATCATACACCATGATCAAGTGGGATTCATCCCAGGGATGCAAGGATGGTTTAATATTTGCAAATCAATAAATATAATACATCACCTAAACAAAATGAAAGACAAAAATCACATGATCATATCAATAGATGCAGAAAAAGCATTTGATAAAGTACAACACCCATTTATGATGAAAACTCTCAGCAAAATGGGAATAGAGGGAGCATACCTTAACATAATTAAGGCTATATATGAGAAACCTGAAGCCAACATCATACTCAATGGAGAAAAACTGAAAGCATTCCCCCTGAAATCAGGAACTAGACAAGGCTGTCCACTCTCTCCACTTCTATTCAACATAGTGTTGTAAGTCCTAGCCACAGCAATCAGACAAGACAAAGAAATAAAAGGCATCCAAATTGGGGAAGAAGAAATAAAACTCTCATTATATGCAAATAGCATGATAGTATATATGGGAAACCCTATAAACTCCACTAAAAGACAACTCGATATAATAAGTGAATTTGGCAAAATAGCAGGGTACAAAATAAGTATACAGAAATCTAAGGCATTTCTGTACACCAACAATAAAATATCAGAGACAGAGACAACAAGAAAAATAAAGTACCTAGGATTAAACTTAACCAAAGAGATAAAAGACCTGTACTCTGAAAATTACATAACATTGAAGAAAGAAATTAAGGAAGAAACGAATAAATGGAAGCAAATACTATGTTCTTGGATGGGAAGAATCAACATCATCAAAATGGCCATACTACCCAAAGCAATTTACAGATTCAATGCAATCCCTATTAAAATACCAATGACATATTTCACAGACCTAGAACAAATACTCCATAAATTCATATGGAACCAAAAAAGACCCCGAATAGCAAAAGCAATCTTGAGACAGAAGAACACAGCAGGAGGAATCACAACACCAGATATCAAACAATACTACAAAACCACTGTAATCAAAACAGTCTAGTACTGGCATAAGAACAGACATATAGATCAGTGGAACAGAATAGAGAGCCCAGAAATAAACCCAGGCCTCTATGGTCAACTAATCTTTGATAAAGGAGGAAGGAACATAAAATGGAGTGAGAAGAGCCTCTTTAACAAATGGTGCTTGGAGAACTGGACAGGGACGTGCAAAAAAATGAAACTAGACCACCAACTTACACCACACACGAGAATAAACTCAAGATGGATCAAAGACTTAAACATAGCCGTGACACCATAAAAGTCCTAGAGGAAAACACAGGCAGGAAAATTTCAGATATCCCACGTAACAATATCTTCACGGATACATCTCCTAAGGCAAGAGAAATAAAGGAAAAAATAAACAACTGAGATTATATCAAACTAAAGAGTTTCTGCTCAGCAAAAGAAAACATCAGCAAGATGAAAAGGAAACCAACCATATGGGAAAACATATTTGCCAATGACATCACAGACAGGGGACTGATCTCCAAAATATATAAAGAGCTTATATGACTCAACGTCAAGAAAACAGACAATCCAATCAAAAAATGGGCAAAGGAACTGAACAAACACTTCTTCAAGGACATACAGAAGGTCCATAGACACATGAGAAAATGCTCAACATCACTAGCCATCAGAGAGATGCAAATAAAAACCACAATGAGATACCATTTTACACCAGTCAGAATGGCCATCATCAACAAATCAACAAACAATAAGTACTGACAAGGATGTGGAGAAACAGGAACTTGACTGCTTTGTTGGTGGGAATGCAGACTGGTGCAGCCACTATGGAAAACAATATGGAATTCCCTCAAAAAACTAAAAATGGAACTGTCTTTTGAACCAGCGATTCCACTGCTAGGATTATACTCGAAAAATCCTAAAACCCTAATTCAAAAGAACTTATGCACCCCTATGTTCATAGCAGCACTGTTTACAATAGCTAAGTGCTGGAAATAGCCTACATGCCCATCTGTAGATGAGTGAATCAAAAAACTGGTACATTTACACAATGGAATACTATGCAACAGAGAGAAAGAAGAAACTCCTGCCATTTCCAACAACATGGATAGAACTAGAGAGAATTATGCTTAATAAAATAAGCCAGGCAAAGAAAGAAAAATACCATATGATATCACCTAATACAGGAAACTAAAGAACAACACAAACAAACGAACTAAATAGGACAAGGAGCAGAGTAACAGTCAATAAGAGGGTGGGGAGAGGGAGAGAAGGCGGATAAGTAAGGGAAGGGTTTAGTCAAGGAATGTGTATAAATGACTCATGGACATGCACAATGGGGAGGGATATGATTATGGGAGAAGTGGTGGGCTGGGTGGGGGGAGAGCAATGGGGGAAAAATGGGACAACTATAATTGAAAAACCAAAAAAGAAAATTAAATTCATCAAACATTTATTGAGAGGCTATTGTGCACCACAGTCTATGGGATACAAAATAGAACTGGAAAACTGACTTCAAAAAGAGTGCTTGCTGGTTTACCTGCAATGGTAGCATGATTAAACCACATGTGGTGCCTGTGGAATCAGCAGATTTAGACATTGGAGATCTAATTCCTGTGCATGTTACCATTTGAACATTTGTAAACAGAAGGAGAAGAATGCTTCATGGAACCAACATACCTCACAATTCATTCATGAACTTTTCGTCAAAGACCTTGAAAACTAATAGCTGTCTTCCATTTTTCATATTTGAATACAGTGCAGGAAACAGTGTTTTCTTTCTCTTTCTAAGCTCTAAGCAATCATGCAAACATAGTCACTATGGCACCAACGTGGTCTGGAGTATGTTGCAGGCAACAGAATATTCTGTAAGTCACAAACAGGAAAGTGGCAATCAAAGAATGAAGTGCTAGACTGGATCCTTTTGATTTAAATGAAATTCTGTATATGCCAGTTTATGTTTTGCAGTGTTGTCCCTGGTGACATAGAGCATAGATAGAGAATGCTTTTTATCATCCATAACCATTGACAGCGTGTGCTAGAGAGGTACTGATGGCTTCTGAAGAGATAGCCATCATCAGCTTATCATAAAAATGCTGTTGGAGAGTACCTAGAATGGAGAGAAGAATGAACTAGAACATACAAGATCTTGGTTTTGTTCTGGGTTTCCACGTGCTGTAAGTTTTTTAAAGAAACCTGTCAGTAAAAACATTTGTCTAAGATGTTAACATTGTTAGGCCATGGGTCAGTTCCTTATAAGTTCTTATTTTCGTTTTTCAGAGAACAAATATTTCTTTAAAAAAAAAGATTCTTGTTTAGCCCTGGCCAGTATGTCTTGGTTGGTTGGAGTGTCGACAGTCTTATAACCAAAAGATTGTGGGTTCGATTCCTGGTCAGGGCACATGTCTGGGTTTTAGGTTTTGTCCCTGGTCCATGCATGTATGGGAGGAAACTAATTGATGTTTCTTGCTGTCCCCCTTCTCCTCTTTCTAAAAGCAATGAAAAAATGTCTCCAGGTGAGGATAAAAAGTAATAATAATAAAAATAAAAAATTCTAGGTTATAGTAATTTTTTCCAAGCTTTAGCTACCTGTACTGGTATTCTGTCCCCTCACCCCCCATTAAGTAGCTAATGTATTATTGATCAGAGTGTGAAATAAAACTATTCTAAGTTCTTAGATATACTAGCAATACTTAGTATCAAGATTCTCAGATTCTCTTTAATTAAATAAACGTACTTTTGTTTCTTGCTCAAGAAGGTGTTGGTTTTATTTAAATTTTCTGTTGTTAGAAAGTCAAGGATTCTGATAATTCATACATCCAGAATAACAGAGAAAAATTGAGATTTCTGATGATTACATTTAACTAGTTGGAACAAATTATTATCTTAACTGTTGGTACCAGAATCTCTTTTAAGGATAAGACTGTCTGGTTAGGGAAATACTTTGATAAGGTGCTTAAACAAAAAAGAAGACTTTGTTGTGATGGTTTAGTAGGAAGAAACAAAAGGTTTTAAAAGCTTATTGTTATATATAAAGAGTACATTATTGAAATGAGAAAGTCAAGAAGGTAGGAGCAATGTGAAAGAATGCCCAGGGTGGTTCAGAACAGGGATGTGTAATACTCAATTTTCAGTTTCTGTGCTGTGGTGAAGTAAACACCCTTTATATTCTTCTCACAAATCTTCAGTAAGCTCCTCTACACACAAAGGCTTTCTGTGTGTTTGTAGTTGCATGTGTATGTAGGTGGGAAGGGAGTAGGAGAGAGAGTGGGAGCTATAGTGAGAATGAGAGCAAAAGAGAGAATTATGGAAAAAGACTGTAGTTTATGTCTATGCTGAAACTCAGGTGGAAAAGGGACAGGACCATTAAGTGAATCAATGTCTAAACTGAATGAATTCTGCAACACTGTGGTAGATGTGATCAAGAGAATTTGGGATACCCCCACCTTGAACATTGAACTTACAGATGTCTTTAGGAAGCCATTGGACATTTGAGTGCCTGGCACAGTGCCTAATACATTGGTAGGCATTCAATGAGTATTTGTTGAATGAAGAGATCTTTGAACTACCTGGATTACATACAGCTCACACTGATGTTCTTTGAAAGTTTTCTCTGCTTGTGGACAGTATCATACAATTTTGCCTATATTTAGACTATATTTCTCTTCAAATCTGTTAGTATCATTTCTTATACTTATAGTTTTAAGTCATGTTGGAGTAAAAAATGAGGCATTGATACTTTTATCTTTATTATTAGAAAATGCCCTTTCTACCCCTCTCTATTCCTTAACCCCTCAGTATTTCTGTATCAGCATTAGCATGTACATTTCTGTTTCATCCAAGATAGTGAAGGAGTTGGAAATGGTTAATTTATTTAAGTAGGTGAGGGTCTCAGCTGAAGAGAATTATGTGTCAGTTGGTGGGGTGTATGTACAGCGTATACCATGTCAGAAGAGTGCTGTCTATACTCCCTTTGTCTCTCCCTCGTGTTGCATGTTTATTGAAAAGATTCTTGGTAGCTGGAGACAGCCAGGGACCTTCCACAAGGATCGAATCCACATAGAGATGGAATAGCCAGCCATTTTGCCATTTTGACCTGACAGTGAAGGCTCATATTTGAGAATTCCCATGGCCATTTTCCTTCTAGTGTTCAACATTCTCCTGTCAAAGATTCATATTTTTATATGAAGTTTGATCCCCCAGTTTTTTACTTTGGGATACTATTCATGGAACCTACACTCTTACTGTCTCTCTTCAGCATTACGTGCTGTTTCAAATCTCCCTTGGGGTTAGGGTTGTCAGATAAAATACAGCACATTGAGTTAAATTTGAATTTCACATAAACAATGAATAATTTTATAATATCAGTATGTCTCCATGCAACATTTGGGACATACTTGCACTAAATGATTTATAAGTTGTCTAAAATTCAAACTTAATTGGACATCCTGTGTTTTTATTTGCTAAATCTGGCAACCCTACTTACAGAGAAAGCCCTGGCTGGTTTGGCTCAGTGGATTGAGCGTCGGCCTGCGAGCTAAGTGTCGCTGGTTCGATCTTCCAGTCAGGGCACATCAGAGAAGGAAAACTCTGACTCCAAAAAACCTCCGCTGCCTTGCGGCATACCTCTTCAGGGGAAAGGCTAAGGGAGTAAACCCCGACAGAAAATCCGGAGCCAGAGTCCCTAAGGCGGTTTGACGTTGTAGTCAACACCGGCAACTCCTGCGGCGCACCTGAAGCCAAGCTGTATTGACTCCGTCTTTCCCTTGGACCCTTCAGCTGCGAAGAGAGGGGGGGTCTGCTGCATGGGCAACAGCAGACCCTCCATATCACCCTGCCCAGGCTCTGTAGCTTCAGCTTCACTGGAGAGGACACTCCAGCGTCATCGCAAGATGTCGATTCAACACGGGAGGAGACAGATACCATGTCACTCCCGAGTCGGACTGCACAGCCATTCTTGGCGGTGCAGATAGACTCTTAAGAAGCTACACCATCGTCTGTCGAGACGGACAGCTGCCGACGACTTAGAGAGAAAAGTCCCTTGGGACTGAGGCTGAAATCCATGGTTCAGGACATCTGTAGGAGACAAGCAATATAAACCTGTCTCACGCTGGAAAGAAAACTTGACACCACTGCACCTTGGCAAAAATTGAACTTCTTTTTTAGCATTTTTTCTTTTCAAAACACCCAACAAAGTAATTTCCTAGATTGGGATAATGAATTCCAGATCTTTTAATATCATGTACTATAATTAGCTGGATAATAACCTATAATTATTCAAGGAAAGTGAGCCCATGTATAAATTGTTAGAGTTGTAAACTATGCTCTTTCAGTGGGAAACTTTTGGCCTTTTATAATGAGTGGTGGCATTCAGAATCCTGTGATAAGTACCTGGCGTTCTCTGCTGGACCATCAGCCTGCTGTCTCCGCCATCCTCTCTCACTTTATTCAGTGAGGCCTGGTAGATGATGCTGGATCCGCTGTGTCAGTAGATGGCACAGAGCCCAGACCAGACATACAGAAAGCTAAGTGAGTTCTGTGAAGCCAAAGGCCAGGTAGGCATTTCTATAGTAGTTGGAGGTGCAGGTGCCCATGGCTATGTAACCTGGACATCAGTCAATTGGAAAGTGGAGAATATTGTGTATAAAAAGTCCTTTGGCAACACATCACCTCCCACAGATAGGCTATCACCCATGGGATAGGCTTTCTACACACAGCACCTCCATCCAGGTACAGCAATTGTCAGAACTGTGAAGTTAATAAAAGTTTATCATTAGAGTTTCTCCCTATTACCTTCTCACTTCTGTAATGCCCCTGTCTGGTTAATCCCTAACATCTTGCTTCTTATTCTCTAAAGAAGTTGGAGTTTTTAAAGGACAAAATTTGGCAAGAACTTTTTTTGAAAAGCAAGAAACAAGTCTCTTCATAGTGAAATTTCAAACATTATGAAGACAGTTGGGGAGATATAACAAACAGGAACTTTCTGGTGGTCCTTGGTTCATGTCACATGAAAAACTGATACAAGGCAAGTCATGTCTTATTCTTGGTGGATGTTCGATATCTCAAAAGAAATATGAGGAGGGCCAAATGTAGTAACAAATTGTCCCAGTACTCATGTCCCAGGCTGCCATCATGGTGGATTATTGGTGCTCTGACTGAAGGGCCCTCTAACATCCAGGAGTCTGAGAATATTTCAGATCTTCTCTGAGTCTTAAAAGATTTTTTTATGTTCACTATAAAGGATCCTGATAGTCTATTTTATGTATTAAGTGTGAAAGGATAAATGAGCAAAGAAAATAATCTCAATAAAGCTTATGTTTGTTGAATGCCAAGTATATGCTAGGGAATTTATTATGTTTTTAATCCCCACAACATCCCTATAAAAAAATTATTGGACTCATTCAACATTTTAGCAGAGTGAGGTTCACTGAGGTTAATTATTTGTCCAAAATTAGTGAGTGATAGAGCCAAAATTTGAACTCAGGTCCATCTACTTCCACTTGGTTTGGGGACTGTCATTATTACATTCTTTTGTTAAGGGTGGTCCTAGGGTGACATCTGACAAAGAACTTGCCTGTATTTAAACTTTAGAGTTTGGAGGGACCTTAGTGGTTATCTAGGAGATGTTCTTTCATTTTGAGAGTTAACAAGCTGAGGCCAGGTTTCTAAGTGACTTGCATAACGTCCCTAAATTGTATATGGATAGTTGCATTGAGAACCTTCATTTACTATCAGCACTATTTCCATTTACTCCATGACTCTATGTCCCATGTTTGAATCACAAGATAGATTTTGGTAGAGGTTTGGTTATTTGTACATCCTTGTCAGGAGTGCTCCTGTCAGTATGCCTGTTTTGGTGACCTCTGAAGGGGACAGAAATCAGGTCCGCCTTTTTTTCCCATCTCCCAGGCCCATACCAAAAACAATGAGGAACGTTGTGTTACTGTTATTGACAGATGATGATTTCCTTTAGGAGCCTTTGATTGAAGACCCATAAATTCTCCAGGAAATACATAAACAGTAAGAAATCACACTTTGCTCTATAAATCAGTGCCTAATACCTGAAAGGTCAGATCGTTGGGTAGAAATGCAAACCACATATCTGACATTTGTTAATATATACATATATTTTCCTGGAACCTGATTTCTTTTAGGCCTTGGATATTTGTTGATATATATTGAGTAGAGATATTTTCACAAATATCATTTCAACTAGACCATACAACTGTTAGGATGAACAGAAAGACAGTCTGACCCATTTAGCATTTAAAAACTTTAACAGAAATACTGAAATAGGAAGTATTCTCATTGAGTAATATCAGCACATAGTGACTGACTTCCTGCTACAGCTTGTGCATTGATTAGTAGGCAAGAAAATATAAAATTTAGTCATTTTCTGCAATGTGTTTATAATATAATTGGCAAATGTGTCTGAAAATCTATACAACAAAATAAGACCAAATAAGTGAAAAATAAGATCAGAGGAGGAAGGTTACTTTGAGCTTATGTGGAAAGTTAAGGCTTCATGAACTAGGCAGAATATAAGCTGCATCTGAAGTTCATTTAGAATACTAAGGTGAAACTCAGAATGGTTAATGTGTTTGCCACACTCTGAAGAACAAGTGTGGAATTCAAAATGGCCTCAGTGAGTTAGAGAAAAGGTCAGAATTCGACATAGCAGAGTTCAACAAGGCAGTGCCCATTTCTTTACATGGGATAGACAGAAAGGGAGGTGTGGTTCCTTTATTCTTTTCATAGATTTTTGTTAAGCATCTACTAGGTGCAGGGGATACAGTATTAAACAGAACACAAGTACTATATCCTGACAGAGTTATTAGAAGCAGCCCATGCATTTTTGGGTTCTGTACATATCTAAGTTTATTACTTAAGTTCTAAATAATGAAGGGTTGAAAGACTAGCCTTCCTAGAAACAGAAAAATGTGGGAAGGGAGTGGCTGGTGCTTTTGGACAGAGAAAAGGCTCTAAGGGATCAGAGTGAGTGGAGTGGCTGACAAGAAGTTGGTAATATGGCACTGTCTCATTGTCATCGTTTTAAAGCAAGCCCAACACTAGCCTTGCATTAAAAAAATCTCACTTAGTAAGCAAGTGGTAAATAATTTTTCTTGTCTTCAGCATCCCAAAAGTTTGCTTTTCCAGGGATTCAGACCACTTAAAGGAAAAGAAAACAAAAGGATCTGCTCCTCCTATCTTAGTCCTATTCCACTTGCATTCTACTTCTTCCTCATTCCTTTTCCATGCCTTTTCTAAGATACATATTAAAATACAGAGACCTGTAAAATGCCCTCTATCAAAAAGCCTGTACCCATTCAGATTCTCCACACTTTATTCTACTTTTACTTCAAGCTGTCACTTATCTTTCCTGAATTTGACCAGTATAATGCCCTCAATATCAGTGCCTTCCTGACTTCTAGCCTGAAAGCTGCTCTTTTGTAACAGTAACTCCTGTATTTATGCATAAAAGTTGAATCTGGAACCCATTGTTTATGCAGACAGGGGGATTTGCAGAACAATTACCATGGGAAGTGATTGTTAACAATTTGGTGGAAAATAGCCTTGCTAACTCGTGTGCACTGCAAGATAACTTAGCTCTGAAATACAGGGAATAATAACCAAGTCCTTTTTGGGTGACCCCTAATGTAAAAGCCACATCCAGGGCAGCTGAGTCCAGAAATGCCACTAGGGCAGTTTTTAACCTTTGAGAAACTGTTACAAAAGCCTTGTCAATGTGATATTTCCCATCGTTTTTCTTTTTGCTGTACAGATACATGGAGTCCATCCAACCCTTCTCCTGTGTGGCTTAGGGTTTTGGGGGATCCTCTCAGAGAGCTCACTCCCCTCCTATTTTTATGGCTAATGCATTTTAGGTGTAGGGACATGTCATTGAGCTAATTCATAATAAAGGATGAAAGTTAGTCACTAGCAGGCAGAAAAAAGAATCTCTCTATTAACAAGATATTTTTTACCCTTGTGACATCATTTGTCACAAATTCTACTTTTTTTAAATAATAAAATATTTTGACCTTTGAAAAATCTCTGTCACCTTTTATCATAGATCTGATGCTTTTTAGGGAATTAATGGCCATTAGTTCAAATGCCACCTTTCTCACTAATGATCTCAGTAACCTTGGGCAAATCTTCTTAGTGATGAGTGGGGGTCAGCTTCCTCATCTTATGTAGCTACTGGAGTGTCTCTTGGCTGAACCTAAACTAAGCATAGATTGGCTGGGGGTCTCAGTAGCCCAAGCCCACCTTCCACTGGTCCTATTCTCGTGAAATGACATTCATGAGAACCTCTTGAACCTTCTCAATCAGGAGAGAAAGGAAGGGCATTTCTGTGAGGATACAAGGGTGGCACAAGAAAATATTAAAACACTGAATGGAGCAGATAATTTGCATTCATTTTGAACCTCTATAACAAGAAAAGTTAGAATCAGAAGCTGAACAAACTATTTTTGAGAAAGTCTTGGTGAGCCTCTAAGCATGGTAATAGCCTGTTCAGAGCTTAGATGGCACAATTCAACCCCAGGTGGAAAGGTCTATTCTCTTCCATCCATCACATGCACAGTGTGGGAGAATACAACCCAAGTCTTTCTAGGTTTGATGAAGTTGACTGCTCTTTAAGAGAGTTACCAGGAAAAGTGGTGCCAGGTAGGAATTTCTAGTTCTGTTTGGGCACCAAGTATCCAAAAAGACATCCTTTCTAGGTAAAAAGGTTAGACTATCACAGCCAGGGTGACACTCCTTGGTTATAAGGTGTCATTCCTACAGTCCCAAGCTTTGGTGAGTCATCAGAGAAATACATTTTTATTTTGGGGAATATGGTGAGGAAGTTTCATCAACTTCCTGCAAAAAGAATGAGGTCAGAAAACAAAAGATTTTCTTAGAGAGTTCTTTTTCAGCCTTAACAAAAACCTTTGAACTGCAGCTGAAAAATGCCTCCTGAGAGGTATGCTCTGGGAGGAAATAGAAAAGAATGTTGACAGTTTACATGGCTTTTTACTGGAGTGTCTTTATCTGTTCTGGCAAACAGGGCTGGGACTGCTGTGATGGAGAACTTGAGTATATTTAACAATTACTCAGAAATATAGAAAAATGTAGGATAGTGCAGGTTACATTTCTTAAGCCTGGCCAACTGGTAAAGAATGAACTCTCTACTTACATTGTCATTGTTCTTGTAGAAAGCCATGGTCCATTAGTTTTCAAATTGTGTTCCACAGAACATTAAACTTTCCTCAGTGCCCACTCAGAGGACACCCCAGTGGAACTAGAGAGTGGGAAAGGGTGATGAGGAGGAGGAAGGATAAGGTGATGGGATTCCTAGTCTCCTACCTACATGTGAACCAGAGCAGCTCTGCTTTGAGTACTGGGCCACTGCTTATGGTTTTGTTTGAACACGGTGCTCCCTGGCTGAACCATGGCCACTGTGACAGAGGTTGTGGCTAAAAGGAAGTAGTTAGTTCACAAATGCTTAAAAAACTCATTGCTAGGAAAATATTAATGCAGGGCTTCAGTGCAGGCTCAGGCTGAATGACCACATGAATATCCTTCTAGTTCCCTGGATTTCTCATGGGCTTCAAAAGAAGAGGAAGAACCCCATATCTGTTGGAATAGTCAGTAAGACCCTTGCCAGGGTTGAGGAGACAGTATACTCAATGACTTCATAGATCATTATCCTGATAAAGTGCAAACATCACCAAGACTGTAGGGAACATCATCTAACTCTGAAGTGTTACTCTTTCCAAAACAAGGGCCAGGAACTTCTGAAGCAGAAAATTCACCATTATGTTATTGTTGGACAGAGGATGGCCATTCCTAGAAGAATCTGTAATTAATTATTCAGAAGCAAATGTACTTGAGAACATGGGAACTATATATCCTGACCTTCCTTTCTGCCACCTGATCCCCTAGTTTCCCAAGTAACAGAGCATATTTTTCAATTGTTTCACATGTTTAAAAATTAGTGGAGCCTTTGAAGAAGAGAGATTGAGGTCAGCTCCATTTTCACAGTTCTTCTGGCTATAAACCTTGAAATCTTCCTTGAAATCTTCCTTGACTTACACATCTAAAATCCAGTCCATCAGTTGGTTTTATTGGGCATATCCTCAATATGGATTCAGAATTCCATCATTTCTCACTCTTCCCTATTACCACTCTGGCCTCATCTCCTTTTCCTCTGAATTCTTGCAATAGTTTCCCTACTTACATCTCACTTCCACCATCTATTCTTAGTAGAGAAGCCAGAGTGATTCTATTAAAATGGGAGGAATGTGGGTCATTGTACTCCTCTGCTTAAAATCCCATTTCACCCATAGTAAAAGCCAATATCTTCATAATGGCCTATAGGGCCTCTCTAATTGATCTAATCTTTCATTATTTCTATGAACTCATCTTCTATTCTATCCAGTTACACTGACCTCATTGCTGTTCCCTGAACATTCTGAACTCATACCTGTCTTAGGGTTTTTGCACTATCGTTCATCCTGCTTGAAATGCTCTTCTCACAGATTTCTACAGGGTTAATTTGTTAATCTCCTTTAAGCTTTTATTCAAATGATATTTTCTCAATGAAATCTTCCCTGGCTGCTCTCTCCAAAATTGTTTCTATGCCCTACCATACACACTTGCTACTCTCCTTTACTTAGTTCTACATTTTCCTTTTTTAAAACATGTCTGAGTGTCTTATATAGTTCACTTAGTTATTATGTTCATTGTATACCTTTCTCTAATGGAACGTAAGCTTATGAGGACATGGATCCTTGTCAGTGTCACTCACTACTGTATACAAAGTGCCTAAACTCATGCCTGGCTCACTTGGTGCTTAATAGAATGAATGAGTAAGGGGGTTGGTCAAGATTCTTCTAGTCTCTCTTCTATTTTAACATTGTGTGATTCTGTGATAACAATAAGAAGCATTTTTCATCAACCTTTGTTTTCTGGCCAAAAATGTGCTATATTTAGAGAGTTAGGTAACCAATTGCATCCCTTTTGATTAAAAAAAATGCTCTTGCAACAAGTATTTGGCACTATTGTGTGCTTGCAGGTAGGTTTTAATGTTTCTACAGTTGTATTTTAATGATAATCCTATAGGAAAAGAGAAGGAAAAAGAAGAGGTAGGCAATGAGAACTAAGTCCCTCATCCTAAGGAGAAGAGTTCTTGTCAGTACATGGGCATATGATAAGGTAACTGCTAAGTAGTTACAGCTAACATGAATGTTCTGGTCTGTGTTGGCTAATTATAAATTGACAAAATGGCATTTGGGCATACAACTTAGTCTCATATGTATTTTAGTTAATGAGAACTTTTCAGGCCTGAGTGGGACCAAGTATAATACGTGGTGATTCAATTATGGTTAGGACTTTTTAAGCTTCTGTCCACTCCTGCTGATGCTACCTAACGTTGTACATTTTCCATCTCTCAATCTCCTGGTTTGATCAGAAACATACCTGTTTGGGAGAGTGAAACGATTTGCATCTCTATTAACTGGAATTACTGATAAGAAAGTCTTAATGAATAAAAATATGAATTGTTGAAAAACCATATGGTTGTGCAGGTTGTACCTGAACCCAAATTTTATAGTTCTCACCAACTTATCTTATTGTATTGCCAAAACTTGTTCTATTATCCTTTACCTACTCATAGAAAACATCTTCAGAAAACTGCAATGAAAGTAAGCAAGAAAGGCATAACACATGGGCTGTTTTTTTCTAACTTTATTGAGGTATAATTAATAATTAAAAAATCTATATAAGGTGTAAAACTTGATGACTTGATATACATATTCATTGTGAAATAATCACCACAATCAAGCTAATTAACACATCCATTTCCTTACATAGTTACCATATTTCTTTTTGTGTTGAAAACACTTAAGATCTATCTTCTTAGTAAATTTCAAGTACACACACACACACGCACATGCGCACACACACACATACACATACATAAAATAACATTTTCTTCATTCATCCATAGATGGACAAAGGTTGTTTTTGTATCTTGGCTATTATGAATAATTGTGAAATGAATATGGAAGTAAAGATATCTCTTTGAAATCCTGATTTTATTTCCTTTGAATAAATACCCAGAAGTAGGATTGCTGGATCATAAGATAGTTCTATTTTTAAATTTTTGAGGAACTTCCATACTGTTTTCCCTGATGTCTGCATCAGATTATAACCCAGAACATTGTATAAGGGTTCCCTTTTCTTTATATCTTCACCAATGCTTTCTATCTTGTCTTGCTCATAGAAACATGTATGAGGTGATATCTCATTGTGGTTTTGCTTTACATTTCCATGATGATTAGTAAAATAGGGTACCTTTTCTTATACCTGTTGGCCATAAGTATGTCTTCTTTTGACAAATGTCTGTTCAGGTCCTTTGCCCATTTCCTTTCTTTTTGCTGTTAAGTTATATTAGTTCTTTATTGTATGTATTTTGGATATTAACATCTTATTACATATATAGTTTGCAAATATTGTCTCCCATTCCATATGCTGCCTTTTCACTCTCTTGGTTGTTTCCATTGCACAAGTGTTTTAGTTTGATGCAATCCCACTTGTTTATTTTTGCCATCATTGCCTGTGCTTTTGGTGTCACATCTAAAATACCATTGAAGTGGGCTATTCTTAATTTTTTTGGAAAGCAGCAGAAACTGCTATGTTTATGTTATGAAACTGAGTTCTCCTTTGAAATTATACACCACTCAATAAAGGTAACCAGTTTGCGGGCAATTAGTGGAGCAGAGGCAGTGCTCACATTCCCAAAATCAAATCAGAAAGCTGGGGACTACAGCATTACTGGGCACAGTACATAATGAGGGCCTATGATATTGATTACTATACTTCCCACCTTTTAGATTGGAGGTAGAAGGCAAAACCTCCTAAACGTATATTAGCTCATCCTGCAAGCACTGGACAGATCGTTTTCTGTTCAATATATATCCTGCTCGTGGACAGGGTCCTGGGAAATTGATCCATTTCTTCCCCAGCTTCTTCACAATAATCGTCTTTTTATCTGAGCATTGGGTGAGTGATTGCAATGACCCATTTTGTTGTAATATCATGTGAATGAGTATGCTGTATATTTTTACACTGTATTAGAGTATGGTGATGGCTCTATTTGAGCACATGGGACACTTTCTGGATCTCTGATGTGTGATTTGAGAATATTAGTATGCTACATATGGACTTGCCTCAAGTACTGCAGTTAAACACATGCAGACACACAACTTCCACTAAAATGTTGTAACTCCAAAGTGAAATGATGCAGTTCTGAATCTTACTTTCTTTTACTTCCAAATTGTACCTCTAACAATTGCTCAGAGGAACTTGAAATAGAAATTGTGGGATTAACAAAATTTTATTGAATGCAGTCTCATTTGGTGGATATGGGTCAACCCAATCCTCTTCATCTTATTTGGTCAGATTGAAAGGGCCCTCTTGATTATTATTGTATATTTTAGACATTTGATGGCTATATAGATGAAACACACAGACTCAGATTATTCTGAAAGAATTTCAGGACCTCCTAGCATGTTGGCAAGGGCAGTAATGATATGAAATCCCTTGTCTGCTGGATAATTAGTGAGACTCATTCTATGCTCCTTCTTCTATTGTATCCTTTCTCTTTCGGGCCAGCTATAGATGAGTGATTTGATAGTTGGCTTATTAGTTGCAGGATTTATGTTGTAGGTTTAAATGGTTTATTGGTGATCTTTGGGTTTGAGTAACCAGTATCTTTACATCTTTTGACAGAGAATTGTGCCCTGCATATGCGCTCAGTCAATGGTGGTCGTGATCTTCATTTCTTACTCCCTTTCCCCCATATCTCCCCTGCAGGCTGGGCCAGTCTATATGGCATAGGCAAAAACATAAATAAGGAACTTTAGAAGGAATGAAAACCAAGATAGTTTTCAGTGCATTAAACAAATAGCACACAGAGGAATGCAATAATTTCAAACGAGCTTTTGGGTTTGAGTTCTGAAGGCAAGAAATAATTATGACTTGTCCTGGAATACACGTCTCACCACTTTTGGATCAGTCCAGTGGCTCATTCTGCCCTGGGAGCATAAGGAGTGCCCCTAGGTTTCTGGCTAAGAGACTTCTATTTCTTATTCCTCCATCCATCTATCTCCATGTTTCTGAAGTTGAAGGTTTTATGGACAGTATGGTCTTTTTGGTCCTGCTGGGTGAAGTTTGGGAACTTGTGATGTCTGATGAGTTCTTCCCAGAGAGAAGTGGGATTTGTTGATCAGACCTGCTGTCTTAGGTGTACAGCCTATGTCCAGACACATCTCAGTGAGGGGGCTGGAAGAGGTTACATAAGGGTTAGCAAGACTTTGGGGCTGATATATTGATACTTTTGGAGGAAAGGTGAAATGTATATGGTTATAGTGAAATTAGTAAGTGGAAGTTAGTATGCTGGCCTACTGTTCCTGCTACAGAAAAGCCCTATGCTTTTGGGCTGTTCTGTACCAGAGCAGAATTCCAAACCTGCATCCAAGGCTCTGCTAGTCCTTTCATTCATTCTTATATCATCCCATCCATTCCATTTAAGGAGCCATTTATTCAAGAAACATTCATCCAACCTAAGTGTAAGAGCTTGAGCTGGGCACTTTTGATAGAGAGAGAAAAGCCACAGTTCCCTCCCTCACATTCTAATAGGAGAGAGAGAGAGGACAGAGACAAGTGATCACAGCATCCTTGGTATCAGGATGAAGGTAAGCACAGTGTTATAAGGGGGCACAGAAGAGGTACATCCCATACAGGCTTGGAAATTAGGCCTCAGTTCAGTCTCCGTGGATGAGGAAGCTTTAGCCTGGTCAAGAAGGAGGCAGAGGGCCTTCTGGGCAGGGGGATAGTATCTCATTATCTGGCTGAAGATGCTTTTTCAGAACATCCTTTCTCTGTCTTCAGAGTAAGTACAAGAGGCTTGGTATTGTCTAGGGTCAAGTTTCTGACATATTCACTGAATTCACCTGACAATTTTGAGTCTTTTTTGCTCTGGTGATTGTTTAAATCTCAGGAAAGTCCATAGAAATCGCTGCTCAGTTAATTTCAGGGAAGATTGAAATATGTGTGCTATCTGGATAGACACCTTTCTGGAGATCCTGCTTTTCTTTTTAAGGAACTCACAACAAGCAGTATAATAAAAGCATTCTGGTTAAAATAATCACTGTTAACTGATAAAAGCTTGAATAATCTTTGGGATTTCCTACTAAAATTTGTATTCAATGGACAGACCTGAGGTTAGAAGATGAGTGTTTACAAAGGTGGTTGAAAGGGAATTGTTAAAAAAATGTTCTAACAAAATGGAGTCAAATTCACTGGCCTGACATCATTTTTTGAAGCAAAGGCCCATCCTTGATCCTTCAGACTAAACTGACAGCGTTTCACAACATACAGTGTTTCATCGTTTATCTTACTCCATAAGTGTAGCATTTTTCCTTTTGCTCTGCTGCAACCTTGTATTTTCAAAATGACTGACAGGCCTGGAGGTATTGCTTGTACCACAAACAGTGGGTGCTCTTTCTGACTGCCAGAGAAATTGCCAAAGGTAAAGGGGCCTTTTTCAATATCACATGAAAATATCTGGGTATTTTTTCCCTCTCTTTTCTGACATAAAAAACAGAGGCCTGAGGTTTAAGCCCTTCTACTCCCATCCAGACTAGGGTGTCAGTGATGAGAGAGCTCTGCTCTTCTTACGCCTGAAACTTGTGTCCGTGAGCTTTGTTTGTAAACACAGAGTGACAACAAGAGGGGGCAGTTGGGTGACTTTGCCCTAATTGATACCTACTCTGAAAATTCAGAGATCCTGATTTTGAAGCAAAGATATATAACATATGTTGAAAAAGCTTTTTAATGGGTTAGGGGTAGCAGATGATATGCACTGTGGTGGTTTGGAAAAGGGAATTGAATCAACAGGTGAGGGAACTTTGAGCAAAGAGATTGACTTTAATCCCATTCCTATCAAACTCAAGCCACTGAATTTCTCAAGGGATTAAAGGTGGGAATAGTAGAGTAGTGACATTAGCCTGAAGTACGGCTCATCAGTATCAAAACAGCTCTGGATTTCAGATCTGGGTCTTCCACTCATGAGCTGTGCCACTTTAGACTTTAGTTAACCTGTTTGCTTTCTCTTATATAAAATGGAGACAATTATTTTCAGGATAAATATTAAAGACTAATTAATTAATATTGAGATAAAAAAGGGGATATACAAAAATGGGTACTCTAGTGCCTGATAATAAAATATACCTAAAATAATAGAAATATTACTCAGTAAGTGAGATATATAGGTAAGATAGGACTGAAGCAAGTGACTCCTAGGACAATGGGAAACCTTTGTTAAGGCAATTAACTACACAACTAATCTTATCCACTTCAGAGTCAATAATAATAGCAATGAAAACAACTATAACAATAACAATTTAAGTTACAGTAGGATTTTGCTTTTATTAATGATATGACTGAATCAGCAATGCCCAAATGCTGTCCGACATCCATTTCTCCCCGTTGGGGCCTGAATTTAAATCATAATTAGCACTGACTTTCTTCCAAGTTTTGGGATCTGAAATTGTCTTATTAGCAACATGGAGGAAGTGGGAGAGCTAGCTAGTTGATCTAGGAACAGGCCTTAGATGTAATTCACCTTCTAGCTGTATGCCTGCGGGCAGTACAAAAGCACCAGAGAGAGGTGACAGTGCATTCACCCAGCAAGGTGTATGCCAGGGAAGAGTGTCACAGACAAAGTGGGATTCCTACCCATTAGGAAGATAGGGCCCTTCTGTTCCTTCATCCCTGGAGGAAAAAGGTCAGGGAGGGGACTGAAAGCTTTTTTGCCCCACAGTGAGAATGGTAGCTAACATCTACTGAGTGCTCCCAGGCAGGTCTGTCTGGTTCCAAATCTCATGTCCTTAACCTCCCTTCTGGAAGTACCCAAGGAAGAAGTTGCAACTCAGATGTTAAGGACAAGAGCATGAGCCCTTCTTTGTGAAAATTATCCTAGAGGTTGCATATACTAATGTTTTCTTCTTTTAAGCTTGCAGAATATTTTAAATCATATCATACTTAACAAGTGTTTGCTCTCTGCTCTCACCTTTTAAATTTTTACCAGCTTGGCAGATAAATTACTTTATTTTTATCTATCTCAGAAATCCTTACTGAAAAATTTGCATCAGTTATCCTCCTCCCCCCGCAACCCCCTCCCCCATTTTTTAAACCATTGAGTTATATTGCCCCATAAGCATTCATGTTCTTGGTGTGCAGAATCGATTTCATTTACATGTTAATAGAGTTAGGTCTGTGTGACCTGTGGTAAGATCTTATTTAGGCAGGCACAGGCCTGTGAGGCTCTGTTTTGAATGCACTAGGGTGCAGAGCTAAAAGGAAATAGATCCATCTATGTGATTAGGTGCTTCTAATTACATAATCATGATTCTAGAAAACTTCTCTAGTTGAGTCCTCTCTGAGGAGACAGGACAAAAAACCTAGCTCAGTCACAGTGAATATATCCCTCTTGGACTATCTATGTCTCTGATTCTTTTCTGTGTCCTTTCAAAAGACACCTGATGACTTGAGGGAAGGGTTTTATAAGTAGGAAAGCCCCACTCTAATATTACCTGCTTTTACTATTCTTACATCAGCAGTAATTTTATTCTTTCAGAAAATGTTTAAGTGATTCCATTGTGCCTGGCATATTCTAGATGTTTTAAAGAGGTTTAAAAAAGTTTTATTAATAAAAAAGATTTTAAGAAAAATTAATTCTTCCCCTCAAGGAGGAATAATTTACTGTGATATCTGGCTTTTATGAATGAAATAAATTAGAAAACTTAAGGGTTTTAATTAAAAGTAGAAAAATTTTGAAGAAGTGTTTTGGAGAGTAAACATATTGGTAGTGTAGTTCTCAAGCACATTATTATTACACATGTGTGGCACAATCAGCTGTGAGATTTATTACAGGTAACTTATTAGTAATAATAATTGAAGACCTAAAATTATTTTTTACATAAATTAGAGTGGATTCAGTGTAATCCCTAAAAACAGGACTTGTTTGCATGTTGAAATGCTTTCTTGAAGAAGAGGAAATCAGAGAGGTTGAAACTAACAAGCTATAATTATAGGACTACTTCCTTTTTAGGGGGTTGGACCCTGGAGTCAGGTGATCCCTGCTCAAATCCCAGTTCCCTCACTTTGACCTCAAATCACTGAGACTCCTCACTTTGCTATGAGGATTCAAGGAGATAATCCCTGTGCAGCCAGGCTTACCTTGCCATTAGGCAACTACTAGAATAAATGTTAGCCAGTGTCATCATTAATTGCATACAGTGCTGGGTACACAGCTATTGTTCTCAGAGACCAGGATAGGGAGCTGGCCTCAGTGAAGAAGAAAGGTCTAAAGGTCTAAGTACAGTACCAGTGCAGAGAAAGTTGCAAGTTTGGAAGAGAGGTTTATTCTACTTTTGGCTGCATGTGCCCCAGCTGCTCCTTATGCTTGCCCCATCTGGGCCTCACTTCCTAGTCAATATTTCCCTGTTACTGATAAGCCTATCTTAGACTTTCTAGGTGTCCTTGAAGTCTGCCTTGATCTCCATGTGATCGGATTGTTTGTCTTTGAGAAGGTGTGTAATGCTCTGATTTTCCTCTTTTTCTTTTTTTCCCTTTCTTTCCTTCTTCCTTCCTTCCTTATTTCTTTCTCTCTCTTTCTCTTTCTTTCTCTCTTCCTTCCTTCCTTCTTTGTTTGTTTCTTTCCTTCCTTCCTTTATTATTTGTTGATTTTTTATATATATAAAGAGAGAGAGCATCAACTTGTTGTTCCATTTACTTATGCATTCATTGATTGATTCTTGTATGTGCCCTGACTGGGGACCAAATTTGCAACCTTGGCATTTCAGGACAATGCTCTAACCAACTGAACTACCCAGGCAGGGCCTGGTTTCCCTCTTTCTTTTTCATGGGGAAATCTCACTCCTGACTCCACCTATCTTTTCTATTCTCTTACTAATGAAGACTGACTTCACCCAAGTCAGGACCTTTACCCTGAGGTAGAACTTTTTGTAATTCTTCAAACCTTTTATTTGTTCTTGGTCAACTCCACTCCTATTTTCCTCAGTAACTCTTCCAAATCATCACTGACCTTATTTTTTAAAAAACAGTTGTTTTTAAAAATTTAAATATTTTATTATTTAGGCTTTTACAGTTGTCCCAAATTTTGCCTTTCAGCTCCCTCCACCCAGTCTTCACCATGACTACCACAGTCTATCCCTCACCATTGTCCATGTCTATGGGTCATTCATATATGTTCTTTGACTAATCCCTTAACCTTATTTCAATCAGTCCTCATATCACCCCTCCCTTTTTCACAGCTGTCAGTCCATTCCATGTTTCTATGCCTCTGGTTATGTTTTGCTCATTAGTTTATTTTGTTCATTACATTCCACTTATAAGTGAGGTTGTATGATATTTGTCTTTCATTGACTGGCTTATTTCACCTAGCATAATAATCTCCAGTTCCATTCATGCTGTCATGAAAGATAAAAATTCCTTTTTTACTGCTGCATAGTCCATTGAGTAAATGTACCAGCTTTTTGATCCACTCATATAGTGATAGGCACTTAGGCTATTTCCAGCACTTGGCAATTGTAAATGGCACTACTATGAACATAGGGCTGAATATGTTGTTTTTGAATTGGTGTTTCAGGATTCATAGAATATATTCCCAGCATTGGAATTGCTGGGTCAATAGGCAGTTCCATGTTTAGTTTTTTGAGGCAATTCCATGCTATTTTCCACTGTAGCTGCACCAGTCTGCATTTCTACCATCAGTGCACTAAAGTTCCCTTTTACCACATCCTTGCCAGCACTTGTAGTTTGTGATTTATTAATGATAGCCAGTTTGGCAGGTGTGAGATGGTATCTCATCATGGTTTTAATTTGCATTTCTGATGGCTAGTGTTGTTGAGCATCCTTTCATTTGTCTATGATCCCTCTGTATGTCCTCCATGGAGAAGTGTCTGTTCAGTTCTTTTGCCCACTTTTTGATTGGATTGCTTGTTTTCCTGGTATTGGGTCATATAAATTCTTAATATACTTTGGAGATTAAACCCTTTTTAAAAAAGTATATTTTATTGATTATGTTGTTACAGTAGTTTTCATTTCTCCCCCTTTGGTCCCCTCCACCCAGTACCCCCGTTCCCTCCAGCAATCCAACCCTCCTTAGTTCATGTCTGTGAGTCATGCATATACGTTCTTTGATTCACCCTCTCCTATCTTATTCTTAACTTTCCCCTATTTTGTATTTACCAATTATGCTTCTTAATCCCTGCATCATTTCCCCATTTCTCCCCCTTCCCCCTCCCAGCTGATAACCCTCCATATTATCCCCATACCTATGATTCTGTTCCTATTCTGGTTTGCTTAGTTGGATTTTGTTCTTATTTTTTATATTCAGTTATTGATACTTGTGAGTTTGTTGTCATTTTAATGTTCATAATTTTGATGTTCTTTTTCTTAAATAAGTCCCTTTAACATTTCATATAATAGGGCTTGGTGATGATGAACTCCTTTAGCTTTACCTTGTCTGGGAAGCACTTTATCTGCCCTTCCATTCTAAACAATAACTTTGCTGGATAGAGTAATCTTGGTTATGCCCTTGCTTTTCAACACATTGAATACTTCTTGACAGTCCCTTCTTGCCTGCAGTTTCTTTTGAGAAATCAGCTGATAGTCTTATAGGCACCCCTTTGTAGGTAACTCTGCTTTTCTCTTGCTGCTTTTAAGATTCTCCCTTTATCTTTAACCTTTGGCATTTTAATTATGATGTGTCTCTTGGTGTGGTCATTTTTGGGTCTAGCTTGTTTGGAACTCTCTGTGCTTCCTGGACTTCTCTGTCTATTTCCTTCACCAAATGTGGGGAGTTTTTCTTCATTATTTTTTTACATGAGTTTTTAATTTCCTGCTCTTCCTTTTCTCCTTCTGGCCCCCCTATGATTTGGATGTTGGCATGTTTAAAGTTGTCTCAGAGGTTCCTAAGCCTCTCCTCTTTTTTTTTAAAATTCTTGTTTTCTCATTCTGTACTGGTTGACTGTAATTTTCCTCATGTTCCAAATCATTGATTTGAACCCCAGTTTCCTTCTCATCACCATTGGTTTTGTATGGGTTTTTCTTGGTTTCATATAGCATAGCCTTCACTTCTTCCCTTATGCTTTTGCCATAATTGAGCATATCTGTCAAGCCTGTGAGCATCTTTATCACCAGTGTTTTGAACTGTGCATCTGTTAGGTTGGCTATCTCCTCAGTTGTTAGGTTGGCTATCTCCTCGTCACTTAGTTCTCCCACTGGAGCCTTGAGTTGTTCCCCCTTTTGGTCCATACTTATCTGTCTCCTCATCTTGACAGGCTCCTGTGTTTGTTTGCCTCTTTGTCTTAGGTAGAGCTGTTGCTCCTGTTATGTTGTAAGGAGCAAGGCCTTAGATTTTCTCATCTGTAGAGGGTGACATATCAGAGAAGGAAAACTCTGATTCCAAAAAACCTCCGCTGCCTTGCGGCATACCTCTTCAGGGGAAAGGCTAAGGGAGTAAACCCCGACAGAAAATCCGGAGCCAGAGTCCCTAAGGCGGTTTGACGTTGTAGTCAACACCGGCAACTCCTGCGGCGCACCTGAAGCCAAGCTGTATTGACTCCGTCTTTCCCTTGGACCCTTCAGCTGTGAAGAGAGGGGGGGGTCTGCTGCATGGGCAACAGCAGACCCTCCATATCACCCTGCCCAGGCTCTGTAGCTTCAGCTTCACTGGAGAGGACACTCCAGATGTCGATTCAACACGGGAGGAGACAGATACCGTGTCACTCCCGAGTCGGACTGCACAGCCATTCTCGGCGGTGCAGATAGACTCTTAAGAAGCTACACCATCGTCTCTCGAGATGGACGGCTGCCGACGACGACGACGACGACGAGAGGGTGACATATTTCACCACGTTGTGGTGTTGTATGTAGGGGAGGGGTCTGAGAGGAAACAATGTTGCTTGCTCAGCACCTGCCCCTTTTCCAGGCACTTCTCCCATTTCGTATGGGACTGGCGCCTCTCTAGCTGTTGCCCTGGCCATCATTCCCAGAGTGGGTGGGTCTGTGGATGTTCTAGGATCAAGAGGACCCTTTAAAGAAGCAGAACCTGCTGAGAGACTGGCTGTTTCTTCCTCCACCTCAACTCCCACTGGTTTGCACAGTCAAAAACAATGAGGCTTTATTTCCCCTGGTGCTGAAACTGTGAACTGTGTGTTCTGGTCTGGTGCTGGAAATGCTCCCCAGGTGTCCCCCCTGACTTTTTAAAACACGTGATTGCACTTTTCGCCAGCCTGCTGCTGTTGCTGCTGCCACTGCCACTGCCACACCGCATCCTCTCTGCCCCAGCTTTGCCCCTCCTACTTGTCTGGGTCAGTATTTCTTCTTTATATCTTTGTTGGACTTCCATGCAGCTCGATTTTCTGGAACTTCTGCTTGTCTCTAGTTTTGACATAGTTGTATTCCTTCTTACTTGTGGAGAGAGATGCAGCGTGTGTCAGATTAAACCCTTAACCAGTATATTGTTAACATATATGTTCTCCCAAACACTGGGTTTCCTTTTCATTTTGGTGATAGTTTCTTTAGCTGTGCAGAAGTTTTTTAATTTGATGTAGTTCCTTTTGTTTATTTTATCTTTTGTTTCCCTTGCCCTAGGAGATATATCAGCAACCATATCACTGTGCAAGATATCTGAAACTTTACTGCCTATGTTTTCCTCTAGGACTTTTATGGTATCATGACTTATCTTGAGTCTTTTATTCATTTTGAGTTTATTCTGGTATATGGTGGAAGCCGGTGGTCTAGTTTCATTTTTTTGCATGTGCTAATCCAGTTCTCCCAACACCATTTATTGAAGAGGTTGTCTTTACTCCATTGTATTCTCTTGTCTCTGTTGTCAAATATAAATTGACCATAAAGATGTGGGTTTATTTCTGGGCTCTCTATTCTATTCCATTGATCTATGTGTCTTTTCTTATGCCAGTACAAGACTGTTTTGATTACAGTGGCCTTATATTATAATTTGATATCAGGTATTGTGATACCTCCAACTTTGTCCTTCTTTCTCAAGATTGCTGAGGGTATTCGGGGTCTTTTTTGGTTCCATATAAATATTTGGAATACTTGTTCTAGATTTGTGAAATATGCCATTGGTACTTTAATAGGAACTGTGTTGAATTTATAGATTGCTTTGGGTAGTATGAACATTTTAATGATGACAATTCTTCCAATGCATGAACATGGTATATGCTTCCACTTGTATCTTCCTCAATTTCTTTCTTCAGTGTCCTATAATTTTATGAGTACAGGTCTTTTACCTCATTTGCTAAATTTATTCCTATGCAGAGGCTAATTAAGGTTAGTTGAGGCCCTGGGCACAGAAGAAAATATTGGGCTGCTTTAAAAAAAAGAGAGACAGGGAAAATAAAAACAAATGTTACCATATTTTTAAATAAATAAAAAATGTTATCTACTATTAATTTATTAATTATTCATAAACTATGAAAATTCAGGCACTGATGTAACAACAGGAATTAATTTTATCTTAATATGATTTCAACAATAGGAATTAATTTTATTTTAATACAATTTCAACTTACCTGAATATTTGTTTATATGCACAGAAAACTACTTTTAAAACAATACATGAAACAAATACATATCCACAAACTAATTACATCTCTGCGTATTTGTGTATATCATTAAGTCTGTACTGAAGGAGATCCTTTGTAAGTACTAAGTAGCAAATACGATTCTATTACTCTGATGAGTGGTAGCACAGCTGCACAGGGACTGTGCAGTGTAGTACGTGTATAGGATGTAGTGTAGTAATGAAATAATGAAAATAAGCAAATATAAATATACAATCAGGTTTTCTTGCCGATTGTAAACTTGTACATAATTAAAATTGCACATATGAAACCAAACTTTGTGTCATCAGAAAAAAGTGTAAAGCTGGGGTTTTGTGGGGCCCTTCATAAGTCGGGGCCCTAGGCGTGTGCCCAGTGCACTTGCTGTTAAATCCACCTCTGTTCCTAGGTACTTTTGCTGTTGTTGTTGGAATAGTAATGAGATTGTTTTCTTCATTTCTCTTTATGGTAGTTCATAATTGGTGTAAAAATACCATTAATTTCTGAATATTTGCTTTGTATCCCACTATTTTGCTGAATTCAATTATTAGATCAAGTAATTTTTTGGTGGATTCTATAGGGTTTTCTATGTACAATATTATATTGTATGCAAATAATGACAGTTTTACTTCCTCCTTTCCATTTTGGATGTCCTTTATTTCTTCATCTTCTTGTCAGATTGCTATGGCTAAGGCTCCCAGTACAATGTTGAATAAAAGTGGTGAAAATGAACCCCCTTGCTTTGTTCCTGATCTTAAGGGAAAAGGTTATTGTTTTTCCCTTGAGTATGATGTTGGCAGTAGGTTTCTTGTATCTGGCCTTTATTATGTTGAGGTATGCTCCTTTATTTTTACTTTACTAAGCATTTTTTATCATAAATGGGCACTGGATTTTATCAAATGCTTTTCTGTATCTATTGATATGATCATGTATTTTTTGTCTTTCATTTGGTTTATGTGATGTATCACACTTATTGATTTTTGAACATTGTGCCAGTCTTGCATTCCTGGGATAAATCTCACTTGATTCATGATGTATGATCTATTGACTATATTGCTGGATCTGGTTTGCTAATATTTTGTTGAGGATTTTAGTATCTATATTCATGAGGGATACTGGCCTGTAATTTTCTTTCTTTGTTGTGCACCTGGTTTTGGTAATTAAAATAATTACAATTTAAATATTTTAAAATTATATAAAAGTAAAGAGTAATAATGATACTCCACAAATTTACATTCCTATTCAATAAATTTAAATATTTTTCCACATTTACTTTATCTCTATTCTCTTTGGCTTTTTCTTTCTTGAATTATTTTAAAGAAAATTTTAAATTTGTTATTTTATGACTATGTGCTTAAGAATGCATTTCTGGAAATTATAAACATTTTCTTAAACAATCACAATTCTACTAACACATCTAACAAAATAAAAAAACAATTCTTTGGTGTTAGTAACTACTTTGATTATTGAAATTCTTTTTAAAGGTCATGTTTGAATTCGGACCCAGACAAGCTCTCCAAATTGTTGAGTAGTGTCATAAATTTCCTTTGATTTATATCAGTCTCCTTTCACTCTGTCCCTTTCCTGCCCCACTTTCTTTCTCCCTTCTTTCCTTTCCTCCTTCCTCTCTCTCTTTCAATGCATATTATTAACTTACTGAAGAGAAAAAAGGCAATCATTCTTAAGAATATTCTATATTTTGTATTTATCTGTTTGCTTTTTTTGTGAAAGCTTGACCACTCTGTTGACTTTAAGTCCTCACAAAAGAGCAGAGAATGTTAGGTGGAGAAGTAAGTGAAATCTACTCTAACCTACTCCCAGGACCAATCTGGAACTACAATTAAATTATAGAGAAATCATCCTGGATAACCAATCAGAGAGAAGTCTTATAACCATGGACAGACGAAGAAACTCCTTCACCACAATGCGACTGGTAGGGAATGCAGAGGAGGTGTGAGAGGGCTGGCTGAGGTCCCATGAGAAGCAGCTGAAGTTGTGGAGGAATATTTCAGTGGCCAGGGGTTCCCTCTGAGAAGGGTGGGTTTTAAACCCCAAGCTGGACTATCCAGCCTACACCACCAGAGCCAGGAAGGGACCTAGATAGTGTCCATCTGTGAAAATCAGCAGTTTCTGTCAGCCAGAGAGAGATGGATGGAGACTCAGAGAGCCTCTTGGAGAGCCAAAACACAAAATTTCATTTGAACCTCTTACCCTGGGCTCCAGCAGAGAGAGGGCAGAGTAAACTAAAACATGTGAGGAGAATCTGGGGTTGGTGGCTCTGGGGAGAGAACTGATGGAACAGCCACCAGGATTTCTGTATTGAAACATTCCTCATACTTCTGAAACCATTTTTCTTGGGCAGAGCACTCCTTTCCAAGTGGCATCAGCTTGAGAGGTAACAATAGCCCCTCCCACAGGAATTACTCTGTCCCTCCCTGTGGTACTTAAGCTGATTATAGTTTAAGGCTATAGCATTGATTAGTTTAACAGATAAAGCAGAAAATACAAAATGAGAAGCCAAAGAATTAGACCCCAAATGAAAGAATAAGAAAATTGTCCAGGAGAAGAACTAGATGAAATAAAGACAAGCAATTTATCAGATAGCCAGTTTAGAGTAATGATTATAAGGATACTCAACAGAATGAAAAATGACATACAAACCATAAAAAAGGACTGGTTAGAATAAAAAGTGCAATATCTGAAATAAATAATACACTGGAAGGAATAAACAGTAGACTAGATGAAGCAGAGGATAGAATCAGTGATTTGGAAGATAAGGTAAAAAAAAAAAAAAAAACCCAAGCAGAGCAGCAAAAAGAAAAAAAATTAAAATATAAAATTAAATTAAAATTAAAATTAAAAAAATTAAGAGAGCTTAAGAAACATTTTGGACAACATGAAGCATAACAACATCTGCCTCATGGGAGTACCAGAGGGATAAGAGGAAAAGCAAGTTATTGAGAATCTATTTGAAGAAATAATGGTCAAAAACTTCCCTAATCCAGTGAATGAAAAAGACATATAAGTCTAGGAAGCTCAGAGAGTCCCAAACAAGTTGGGCCCAAAGAGACCTATAATGACACACATCATAATTAAAATGACAAGGCTTAAAGAAAGGGAGAGAATCCTAAAATCTGCAAGAGAAAAGCAAGTAGTTACATACAAGGGAGCACCAATTAGACTGTCATATTATTTCTCAACAGAAACATTTCAGGCCAGAAGGGAGTGGTGTGAAATATTCAAGGTGATGGAAAGCAAGGATCTACAACCAAGGCTATTTTACCCAGCAAGGCTGTTATTTAAAATCAAAGGAGAAATAAGCTTCTTAGACAAAAAACAAAAAACAAACAAACAAACAAAAAACTAAAGGAGTTTGTTAACAACAAACCAGTACTGCAACAAATTTTAAAGGGCTTTTTGAAGAAGGAGAAGGAGAATGAAAAGAAGAAAGAAACACAGAGGAAAGTAGTCTAACAATAAAATGGCACTAAATACGTATCTATCAATAATCATCTTAACTGTAAAAGGCTTAAATGAAGCAACCAAAAGACATGGGGTTGCTGAATGGATAAGAAAACCAGACCCATATATATGCTTGCCCAAAGAGACACATATCAGATAGAAAGATACATACAGACTAGAAGTAAATGGATGGAAAAAGATATTTCACACAAGTGGAAAGGAAAAAAAAGACTGGGGTAGCAGTACTTATATCTGAAAAAATACACTTTAAAACCAAGGCTATACTAAGAAACAAAGAAGGACACTACATAATGATAAAGGGAACAATCCAACAAGAGGATATAACCCTAGGAAACATTTATGTACCCAACATAGGAGCACCTAAATATGTGAAGAAAATCTTGATGGACATGAAAGGATAGATTGACAGATATACAGTCATAGTCTGTGATTTTTAACACCCTATTGACTTCAATGGATAAATCTTCCAGATAGAAAACCAATAGATGGTGGTCTTAAATGACATACTGTATCAGGTGGATTTAATTAAAATTTTCAGAGTATTTCACCCCAAAGCAGCAGAATATACATACTTTTCAAGTGCACATGGAACATTTCCTAGGAGAGATTAAATGTTATGGCACAAAACAAGTCTCAATGAATTTAAGAAGATCGAAATTATATCAAGCATCTTCTCTGACTGCAATGCTATGAAACTAGAAGTCAATTACAAGGACACTGAAAAACACATGAAGACATGGAAGCTAAATAACATGTTATTTAACAATGAATGAGTCAACAATGAGATCAAGGAAGAAATAAAAAGATACCTTCAAACAAGTAAAAATGAGGACACAATAATCCAAAATCTGTGGGACACTGGTAAAGCAATCCTAAGAGAAAATTCATAGCCATACATGCCTATCTCAGAAAAGACATGGTCCATCTCTTCACACAGTCACATCAAAATTGCAACTTAAATATAGGACAACCATCACTCAGAACCATCAGAAATGAAGTTTAATGGAACTCTGACAACTACAGAATTAAAGAAGCCGCATTCATCCAGACTGAGCCAGCAAGCTTGTACTGTATCTGAGACTCCATTAACCTGGCTAACACTGACCCACCTTGGAGATCCCCAGAGACTCCACCCCTTCCAACTTACAGGCCCACCTAAGTTGCTTTTCCATTTGAATACTTGGTCTTGACTCATGCTTCATGACTTCCTAAATCCTCTCAAACAAGCAACAGCTAGCCTCAGTGAGCCCCTGGCCTGGCACTAGTAGCAGCCATCTTTGACTCACAGCTTGGCTTTGCCTAAGAATCTCCAAGCTCAGTACAAGTAGCAGCCATCTCAGATCGCTTTATAGCTTAGGCAGTGTGCCATGGGCAAAACGCAGGTGGTAGTTGACCTTGGCCTGCACCACCTGGGAAACCCAGGGCCAGTGTACCTAGTGGACAGCCACAGACCACCACCCTGCCCCTGCACAGCTTATCTGCCATGGAGGGTGGAGGTTGGTGGTAAGTAGTCACAACCAATCCTTGCAGCAGGTGGCCTGTGTAAATCCTCCCATTGGTTTGCCAATAGCAACCAGGGCTCAACTACAAGAGGAGGGTGTACTCAGCCCACATGGAAGGCACAACTCTACCCAGCTTGGGTGATAGGAGGAGCTGTGCCACCAGACTCTACAGGACACTGATTACATTAAGATACACTACCAATACAGGGAGTCATAGCAGCTCTACCTAATACATAGAAATAAACAGAATGAAGCTGCCAAAACAAGGAGATAAAGAAACATAGTGCTAATGAAAGAACATATCAAAATCCTTAACAAGAGATAAATCAAATGGAGATAAGCAATCTATCAGATGAAGAGTTCAAAACACTGGTTATAAGGATTCTCAATGAACTTAGTGAGGACCTCAACAGCATAAAAAACATCCAGTCAGAAATGAAAAATACACTAATTGAAATAAAGAACAATTTATAAGAAAACAACAGTAGAGTGGATGAAAACTGAGAATCAAATCAATAATTTTGAACATAAGGAAACAAAAAACAACCAATGAAAACAATAAGAAGAATCCAAAAAAGGAGGATAGTATAAGCAGCCTCTGGGACAACTTCAAGAGGTCCAACATTTGCATCATAGGGCTGCCAGAAGGAAAAGAGAAAGAGTAAGAAATTGGAAATCTATTTGAAAAAATAATAAAAGAAAACTTCCCTAATTTGTTGAAAGAAATAGATATACCAGTCCAGGAAGCACAGAGAATCCCAAACAAGAGAGATACAAAGAGGTCCACTCCAAGACACAGAATAATTAAAATACTAAAGGGTAAAGATAATGGGAGAATCTTAAAAGCAGCAAGAGAAAAGCAATTAGTTACCTACAGAGGAGTTCTCATAAGACTTTCAGCTGATTTATCAAAAGAAACTTGCAGGCTAGAAGGGATTGGCAAGAAATAAGTCATGAAAAGCAGGAACCTACAGCCAAGCTATTAATTAGAATTTAAAGGCAGATAAAGAGCTCCCAAGACAAGAAAAAACTAAAGGTGTTCAACATCACCAACCATTATTATATGAAATGATAAAGAGACTTATTTAAGAAAAGGAAGAAGATCAAAACTATGAAGGTTGCCAGATGGGAGGGAATTTTGCAGGAATAGGTGAAGATGTGAGAGGATTAAGAAATACAAATAGGTAGTTACAGAATCATCATGGGGATGTAAAATACAGTATAGAAAATGGAGTAGTCAAAGAATGACCCATTGACATGAAAATGGTGGGGGGATTGCCTGAGGGAATGGGGAGTGCTGCGCGGAGGGAGATAAAGTGGGAAAATCAGGACAACTGTAATAGTATAATCAATAAAACAATTAAAAAAAAAAACAAGAAAAGACAAATAAACAACCTAACTTTACACTTAAAAGAACTTGAAAAAGAACAACAATGAAGCCCAAAGTGAGTAGAAGGAAGGAAAAAATAAAGATCACCACATAAATAAATGAAATAGAGTAAAAAATGATACAAAGATCAAGAGATGGTTCTTTAAAAAAATAAACAAGATTGACAAACCTTTAACCAGACTCATCAAGAAAAAAGATAAAGGATCCAAATAAATAAAATCAAAAATGAAGGAGGAGAAATAACAACTGACACCAAAGAAATACAAAGGATTGTAAGAAAATATTATTAACAACTATATGCCCACAAACTGGACAGCCTGGACAAAACGGATAAATTCCTAGAAACATACAAACTTCCAAAGCTAGATCAGGAGGAATCAAAGAATGTGCATAGACAGATTACACCTAGTGAAATTGAAGCAATAATCCAAAAAATATCAACAAACAAAAACCCTAGATTAGATGACTTCACAGGTGAATTTTACCAAACATTCTGAGAACTAACATTTCTCCTCAAACTATTTCACAAAATTCAAGAGCAGGGAAGGCTCCCAAACTCATTTTATGAGGTCAACATTATCCTAATTCCAAAAGCAAATAAAGACACCAGAAAGAAAGAAAATTTAGAGGCCTAAATCCCTAATGGATAGAGACACTAAAATCTTCAACAAAATATTAGCAAATCAAATACAGCAATTCATCAAAAAGATTATACATCATGATCAAGTGGGATTTATTCCAGGAATGCAAGGTTGGTATAACATTCACAAATAAATAAATGTGATTCACCACATAAACAAAATGAAGGATAAAAACCACATGATCCTATCAATAGATGCAGAAAAAACATTTGATAAAATCCAGCACCCATTTATGATAAAAACTCCCAGCAAAGTGGGATTAGAGAGAACATACCTAAACATAATAAAGGCCATATATGACAAAACCACTGCCAACGTCATACTCAATAGGTAAAAACTACAAGTGTTCCCCTTGGGATCAGGAACAAGACAGGGATGTCCACTTTCATGATTCATATTTGACACAGAACTGCAAGTTCTAGTCACAGCAATTAGACAAGAAGAGGAGGCATCCAAAATGGGAAGGAAGAAGTAGAACTGTCTTTGTTTGCAGATGACATGATACTGTACACAGAGAACCCTAAAGATTCCACCAAGAAACTACTAGAAGTGATGAATGAATTCAGCAAAGTAGGATACAGAATTAATATCCAGAAGTCAGTTGCATTTTTATATGTCAATAATAAGCTAACAGGGAAATTAAGAAAACAACCACATTCACAATTTCTACAAAAAGAAAAAAATCCTAATAATAAACCTAACCAAGGATGTAAAAGGCCTGAGCTTGGAAAATTATAAGATGCTGAAGGAAGAAACAGAAGAAGATATAAATAAGTGGAAGCACATATTGTGTTCATGGATAGAAAGAATTAACATAATTAAAATGTCCATATTGCCCAAAGTGATCTATAGATTCATCACGATTCCTATCAAGGTTCCAATGATGTATTGCACAGAACTAGAACAAATACTTCAAAATTTATATGGAACCACAAAAAGCCCTTTAGGCAACAGTAATCCTGAGAAAGATGAACAAAATAGGAGGAATCATGCAACATAATATGCAACTAGACTATAAGGCCATAGTAACCAAAACAACATGATACTAGCATAAAAACACACACAAAAATCAATGGAATACCTCTATAGTCAATTAATATTCAACAGAGGAAGCAAGATCATACAATGAGCTAATGATAGTTTATTTAATAAATGGTATTGGGAAAATTGGACAGATATGTGCAGGAAAATGAAACTAGAACACCTTCTTACATCACACACAAGAATAAATTTAAAATAAAACAAAGACTTAAATGTTAGACCCCAAACCATAAAAGTCATAGAAGAAAACATAGGCAGCAAAATCTCAAACATTGCTTGCAGCAATACTTTATCTGATATATCTCCCCAGGGAAGGGAAATAAAAGAAAAAATAAACAAATGTGACTACATCAAACTAAAAAGTTTTTTCCCAGCAAAGGGAACCATCAACAAAATAAAGACAACACACAGAATGGGAGAACACATTAGTTGATACATCTGATAAGGGGTTAATATCCAAAATTTATAAAGAACTTATAAAACTAAACACCAAAATACAAGCAACTCAATTAAAAAATGGGCAAAGGACCAGAATAGACACTTCTCCAAAGAGTACATACAAATGGCCAATAAACATGAAAAGATGCTCAACATCACTAATCATCAGAGAAATGCAAATTAAAACTACAATGTGATGCCATCTCACACCTGTCAGAATGGATATCATCAATAAATCAACAAACAAGTGTTGAAGGGGATGTGAAGAAGGTGGAACATTTTTGTGTTGTTGGTTGGAATGCAGATATGTGCAGTAACAGTGGAAAGAAGTATGGAGATACCTCAAAAACTTAAAAATGGATCTATCTTTTGACCCAGTGCTCCCACTTCTGGAAATAAATCCAAAGGAACACAAAACACTAATTTGAAAGAATTTAAGCATCCTTATGTTCATTTTAGAGTTATTTACAGTCACTAAAATATGGAATCAGCCCAAGTGTCCATCAGTAAATGAGTTCATAAACAACTATGGGAAATTTACATGATGGAATACTACTCGACCATAAAAAAATATTTTACCTTTTGGGACAGTATGGATGGACTCAGAGAACATTATGTTAAGTGAAATAAGCCAGTCAGAGAAAGACAAATACCATGTGATTTCACTCATATGTCAAATCTAATGAATAAATTGAACTAACAAGGAAAATGGGGGCAGACTCAGATAGAAAGCAGGATGATAGTTAGTGGGGGGAAGTGAGGGCGTGGAGAAATTGAGAAATGGAAAAATGACTCATGGGCATGGACAACAGCATGGTGATTGTTGGAGGGAGGAGAGTCTATGGGGACTAAATGCTAATGGAAAAAAATACAATAAAGATTAAATAAAAATTAATTTAATTAAAAAAAAAATCAGAGAATGTTCATTTATTTAAGTGAACTTTTCTCAATTTTCAGTGGTGTTTAAAATTTTTCCTTATGTAGACTTTGCATATTTTTCACTAACAATATATCTAGGTAGTTTATTTTTTTAAGCTGGAACCTTCTATCCTTTTATATAGCATAACATGTTAGTGTTTGTATATTATATGGAAACAATTGATTTCTATATATTAATTTTATATTGTGTTAATTTACCTCATGCTATAATTTTTGTAGCAGTTTTTTCATTGATTCTCTTGAGCTTTCTTAATATAAACACTAATTATCTAAATATAGATATAGTTTTACTTTCCAGTTGCTTTATCTTTCTAATTTCATTGACTAACTCTTCCAGTATCATGTTAAGTAGTAATGGATATGATGGGCAACTTTGCATTGTTTCTTACATTAATGGGAATGCCTTAAGTGTTTCCCCATGAAGATTTGTCTTTAATTGATTCATATTTTAGTGAATGAGTGTGTATGTATGTGTGAATGTGTGTGTTTGATCAAAAATATATGTTGAATTTCTTTAAAATGCTTTTTTGGCATTGTTAAAAATGGTGATATAATTTCTCCCTTCACCTATTGCTATGATTAATTATATTAATGGATTTCCTCTTATGGAATCATCTTGAATGATCAGAATAAACTCTTTTGGTCATGATGTATTTTTATTTCAATATGACATAATATTCTATTCCTGACATTTTATGTATAACTTTTACATTAATTTTTATGTGAGAATAATATATAACTTTATTTTTTGTATCATTTTTATATGGCTTTTATGTCAATGGATATATTATATTTGACAGGAAAAAATGAATGATATTTATTTTTTTCTATGATATAGAACAATTCAGCAACTAGACTATTTGGTTTTTAATTGTTTGGTATTATTTCATTGTAAAATCATCTTGTCCTTGTGCTTGTTTGAAGAGTAGCATTTTGAGAACTGTCTCAATTATTCCTAAATGATAATTGGCCTGTTTGGACTTTGTACCTCAATTTTTTATTTTGATTGAAGTTATCCATTTCATCTAGTTTTTGAAATACAGGGGTGGGCAAAGTAGGTTTACAGTTGTACAAATAAACAATACAACAATTAATAAAAAATAAATCCTGTGTATCATGTACTTACAACTATAAACCTATTTTTGCCAACCCCTTTATTTGTAAATAATTGTGCCAATATAATTACATAGATTTTTTTTAATCACTTATTTGAGTGGTTATTTTTTCTTTTTTATGTTTATTTTGTATATTTGCACTTCCTACTCATTACCAAAAAAAAATTAACTATAGGTTTGTTCATTTTATTTATGTTTTTCAACGTATAACATTATTTCTTTATTAATGCTATATATTTTTTCTATTTTCTCTCTCATTTATTTTTGCTTTTAGCTTTAGTAATTCTTTTGTTCTGCTTTCTTTGGATATTCTTTGCTGTTCTTCACTTTTGGAGTTGAGTGTTTAACCCACTTTTTTCATTTTTATTGATAAGTTGATAAAGTTATGAATTTTTATTTGAGCATTTACTTTACCTGTGTTTCCTAGATACAATATATTGCATTTTATTTTACTCTTGCCTTCTGGAAATTCTGCAATTATTTTTTATATTTTTCTTCCTGACACAATATTTGAATGAGGTTATTGTGTATTTGTTTACATTTCCAATTGGAAGGGCTTTATTTATTTATTTACTAATTTTTGACAGTATTATAGATGTTCTCCATTCCCTCCTCCCTTTGACTTCCTCCTTACAATCCCTGCTCTCCCCCTTGGCCTTCACCACATTGTTGTCTGTGTCCATGGGCTATGCATATATGCATATATGTTCTTTGGCTAATCTCTTCCAGCCCTTCTCACCCTCCTCCCCTCGGATATCTGTAAGTCTGTTCCATGTATCATGCCTCTGTATTTTTATTTTGTTCATCAGTATGTTTTGTTCATTAGATTCCACATATGAGTGAGATCATATGGTACTTGTCTTTCTCTTACTGGCTTCTGTCACTTAGCATAATAATCGCCAGGTCTATCTACGCTGTCACAAGTGGAAAGACTTTTAAGAGCTTATTCATTTTTAGTTTTATTGCTCTTTACTCAGAATATACTGTGTGTATTCTTTAAAAACTTATTATAACTTTATTTGTGGCTTAGTATATTGTTAGTTTTTGTAAATATTCCATGTGCTCTCATAAAAAAGGTGTCTTCTCTATTATTGGAAAATGGGCTTCAATACATATCAGTAAGATCTTCCTTACTGGTTGTTTATATCTTCTATATTTATTTCATCTATCTGGATGTAAAAGAAACCAATATGATAATAATTTCTTTTAATTAGGTGAGTTAAGCCTATTTGTATTTATTGACAGGATAGGTATATTTAGTGTTCTTTCTTTAAATTCATGTAATATTTTTGTCTTCTATTGGTGTTCCTTTTGTTATCTGAAATTTTAATTTTTGTTAAAACAGATACATTTCTATCTTTGTTGAATATTTTTAGTCACCTCTTTTTTGGATATAAGTCATTGGTTTTCTACTAAGACCAGTACTGAGGTTAACTGAAAATCATTTCTTATTTTCTCCACTGTCTCTACTCTGGTTCAATTTTAGACATTAGTATTATATTAATCTTATTTATTTTTTATTTTTAATTATTAAGTATATTTTAATGATTATGTTGTTACAGTAATTCCAATTTTTTCCCCTTTGCTCTCCTCTGTCCAGTACCCACCTTCCCTTCAACAGTCCCACCCCCCTTAGTTCATGTCCATGGGTTATTCATATAAGTTCTTTGGCTTCACCCTTTCCTATATTATTCTTAACTTCCCCCTGTCTATTTGTACTAACTGATTATGCTTCTTAATCCCTGCATCATATCCCCATTTCTTCCATTCCCCCTCCCAGTTAGTAATTCTCCAAATGATTCCCATACCTCTAATTCTGTTCCTATTCTGGTTTTTTATTTTTTTAGTTAGATTTTATTTTTATTTTTTAGATTCAGTTTTTGATACTTATGGGTTTGTTGTCATTTTAGTGTTCATAGTTTTGATCTTCTTTTTCTTAAGTCCCTTTGACATTTCATATAATAATGGCTTGGTGATGAACTCCTTTAGCTTCACCTTGTCTGGGAAGCACTTCATCTGCCCTTCCATTCCAAATGATACCTTTGCTGGATAGAGTAATCCTGGTTGCAGGTTGCCTTTCATCATATTGAATACTGCTTGCAAGTCCCTTCCTGCCTGCAAAGTGTCCTCTGAGAAATCAGCTGATAGTCCTATAGTCACCCCCCTGTAGGAAACTCTCCGCCTCTCTCTTGCTGCCCCCAGGACTCTGTCTTTATCTTTCACCTTTGGCATCTCAGTCATGATGCATTCTGGTGTGGTCCCCTCTGGGTCCAGCTTGCCTGGGACCCTCCATGCTTCCTGGACCTGTATGTCCATCTCCTTCACAAAATTTGGGAAGTTTTCCTCATTTTTTTTCAATTCTTGCTTCCTCATTCTGCACTGGTTGACTGTTTTTTTTCTTCCTTATGTTCCAAATCATTGATTTGAACCCCGATTTTCTTCCCTTCACTATTGGTTTTGTGTGGATTTTTCTTCATTTCACTTAGCATAACTTTCACTTTTTCTCTTATGCATTTGCCATACTCAAGCATATCTGTCAAGCCTGTGAGCATCTTTATCACCAGTGTTTTGAATTCTTCATCTGTTAGGTTGTCTATCTCCTCCTCTGGGAGGTTATCTATCTCCTCATTGCTTAGTTCTCCCACTGGAACCTTGATTCATTCCCGCTTTTGGGCCATACTTCTCCGTCTTCTCATTCTGACAGGCTCCTGTGTTTGTTTGCCTCTGTGTCCCAGTTAGAGCTGTCATTCCTGTTACATTGTAAGGGGTGGAGCTTTAAGGGTTCATCAGTACAGGGTGTTGTGTGTACCATGTTGTGGTACTGTGTGTGGGGGAGGGATGTGAGAGGGAACAATGCCACCTGTCCAGCACTCGTCCCTTTTCCAGGCACCTCTCCCACTTCTGCACAGGGCTGGCGCCCCTCTAGCTGCTGCCCTGGCTGTCGTTCCCAGAGTGGGTGGGTCTGTGGATTTTCTAGGACCATGGGGTCCTTTCAACAAGCAGACTCTCCTGAGAATGGCAGTTTCTGTCTCCACCTCAAACCTCACTGGTCTGCACAGTCAGAAGCAATGAGGCTTGATATTCCCTGGTGCTGGGACTGTGAGCTGCGAGGTCCGGTGAAGAGCTGGGTTTGCTCCCCAGTTGTCCCTCCTGACTTTTTAAAATGTGTGACTGTGCTTTCTGCCAGCCTGCCATTGCCACCGTTGCTGCCATCACCACACTGCATCCTCTCCGCCCCAGCTCCGCCCCTTCTATCTGTCTGGGTGAGTATTTTTTCTTTATATTTTTGTTTGCTGGACTTCCATGCAGTTTGATTTTCTGAAACTTCTGGTTGTTTCTAGTTTTGAGGTAATTGTATTTCTTCTTAGTTGTGGAGGGAGATGTAGTGTGTCTGTCTATGCCTCCATCTTAGCCGGAAGTATATTAATATTTTTATAGTTTTAAATATACTTAGATTTTACTACTTGATTTGCCAGCTTCAAAACAGGCTTACACATATTTCTGTTAATTCCTATACAATAATTAGCGACCTTACTTTGCTTTTCATTTACTCTTCCTTTCTCATCTATTTGGTTTATAGCAGATATTATTGGGACTCTTAGAAACTACAGTGTTACCATACATGTTCTCCTTGCCCCTTATTAGATAAATTTGCTTTCTATTTCAATAAGAAAGTTTAATAAATCATTAAGTATTTTTTCTGTAGACTCCCTCCCTACTTGCCTCACATTTGTGTCTGTATCCAGATCTATCATTGTCATCTTTTTTTCAAACTCAAAAAAAATGTTCTAAGTATGATCTAAGGTCAGCCTTGACATCTCTACCTGTAGCTTGGTTCTCTCTCCTCTTACCTCTTCTGGAAACTAATTCTATCAGCTGTTCTCCCCACTCTCTCCTTTATTTTTAGTTTCTGTCATTCCTGACTCTTTCTCATTACCCCATAAACATGATTATCTTTAAAAAAATTCTCTTTTGACTTTGTATTTCCTTTAAGATACCATCCAATTCTCCTTCTTTTACCCCAAAATTGATGATTCATAGCCTTTATCCACTCACCCTCTAATTACTATAACTCATTACGGACTGCCTCCCATTTCCACCACTTTTTTTGAAATAGATCTTGTTATAGTCACCAATAAGTTACTACTTGTAAAGCCAATGGAAACCTTTTTATTTATCTTATTTGACCTCACTGTTATATTGAAACTGGATCATTCCTTCCTGTATTCTCCTGTGTGTCCCTGTAAATTCTCTCTGACCATTCCTCCTCCATTTCCACACTGGTTCCTCTTCCTTTACCTATAACTGAATATTGCTGCTTTCTAGGGCTCCATTCCAAACTCAATTGTTTTCTCATTCTAGATCTTCTTCATTCATCTACCTTCATAACTTTAACTACTACTTATAGGCTGGTAACTTCTAAAGCAGTATCTTCTGCTCAGTTCTCTCTTCTCAACTTCTAGTTTGTTAATCTATTTATGGACTAGGCATCCACAAGCAGATGTCTCAAAGATATCTCAAACTCAGTGTACCCCAAAATGAACTTGTTTTGTATTTCTAGAATCCTCTATCTTTTATTGTTTATTTGTTTGTTTTATTTTTTTAAGTATATTTTATTTATTATATTGTTAAAATAGTTCCAATTTTTTCCCCTTTGCTCCCCTCTTCCCAGCACCTCCCCTCCCCCAGCAATTCTGCCCCCCCTTAGTTCATGTCCATGGGTTCTGCATGTAAGTTTCCCAGCTTCCCCCTTTCCTATATTAATCTTTTAAAAAATTAGTTAATTAATTAATTATAACATTAAAAAATAACAATTCCCCCCGCTCAGACTTAAGACCCTTTATAATCTTATAAAGGACAATGGGTGAAGGTCTTGTGCTCCTCTAGCTGCTTCAAGCTGGACATGGTCATCGTCCTACCTACCATTGCATCCAGAAATCCCTAATAAGAGTTGGGGTGTGGAGGGGAGCGTGGCCTTCCCACCTGGGGAAGGATTGTGCAGACTCCAGGTCAGTTGGCTGTCCCTGGACAACGGCGTGCTTGATTTAATAGGCTGGCATCCTTGTTGTATTCTGGGGGCAAGAGATTTGGCAACAGGGTTGCCAAACCATAACCACTAGATGACAAAAGGCAGGTATTAATTTTTCAATGTTCCACATTAGGGAAAAAAAGGGCTTCTTTGGAAGAAGGTGTGCCAGGCACGTCACACTTGTCCAAAACCCTTTTGGCCATTATACTTAGTTTGGGCTGAGGGGAATATTTTAGGTTTCTCCCCTCTCAGACCTCTGGGCCCTTTCTGTCTAAGCCATTAGGATAGAAAAGAGAAACCAGTTTTAAAGTGAAGCCCACAGACCACCCCATTCTTCCTCAACCCAGCCATTTAGTTCAGCCAAACCGTTGAGTCTCAGGAGGCAGTGATGCAGACAGGATTAACTGAGGCCTGTATGTGCTGACAATCACTCAGGTAATGAGATCATAGGCTTATGCCCTATGAAAACAGAACACACATGTTATTTATGCAACATAACCCACAAACCAATCTCTAAGGCTGCAAGACTGTCTTATTGGAAAGACATCCAGTTGCAAGGCATTTGACATTCTTTTTGTCTATAAATTAAGCATTTTTGATGATGTCACAGACCTAGTTTAACTTTCAAATAAAAACAAACTTTAAATGAGGATAATGTTTAAAGACAGTTGCACTACTTTATAGTCTACTACTGTGCATTGTGATTTTTCTTGAATCGCGATTTTTCTTCTTAAGATTACCCTCCTTGTCATTAAAGGGACTGCATTAAGTCCAGTTTTAATGTATCCTGTTTGTTTGCATAAACACAACAAGAACAGCAAATGATCACATATGATCTTTACATCTGCTTTGCTGGAACTTACACAAGGAACATTTAGGGTGACTTTCAGTCTGCTCTTCAGGGCACAGAAGCTGAGCCACATACCTGCTATTCAGCCTTGCCTGTAAATACCTGTCTTTTCCATATAGGATCCTTTATCTTTGTGGTGGCAATTACACAAATTAGAAGCCTAGGAATCATCCTTGATTACCTTTCTCTTTCAATCATCTTCAGTTATTCACATACCAAATCTCATAAAATTTACCTCCAAAGTACTCTTTCAATAGGCCCCTCTTTAAAAAAAAATTCCTTCTGTTATTATATCAGTCTCGACTTCCTCAATTATCCACATGATCTGTCGAATCATATCACTGTTCTATGTTGAATTTTCTCAGGTTCCCTGTAGCCTTTGTGATAGAATCAAGTTCTATGATCTGAAATGCAAAGACCCTAATGGTCTGGTCTATGGCTTTCTCAATACTTTCTTGTTTTATCACTCCTTGACTCTAACAACATTTCTCACTAACACTGACATGCTTTAGCTTTCTGAGCATATCATGTTGTCTTTCTTTTCAATGCTGTTTCCTTCATCCCCTTTTCTTCATTTGGTTAACTTCTATTTATTCTTTAAGACCAAATTCAGATATTAACACTTTATTGAAGGCTCCCTGACATCTGGTCATCCCTTTCCCTAAAACTAAGCTGGATTAATTACCCCTCCCGAGTGTCCCTCAGCACTTACAGCTCACTGATGTCATTTCACTTAACATACAATATTGCAATAAACTATTTTTTACCTCCTCTTTCATCTTCCTTTAGATTCCCATATTCTGTACAGAAGTCATGTAATATATGTGCTATTCAACAAAACTACCCATTGGGATTCAGCACTATGGATGCAAGGAAGGATATGGTTGTTACATGGTTGTTACACCCCCCCATTTTTATATCATTTATCATATTAACCAAAATGCCTTGCAGAGTTTGTGCTTAATAATTATTCTGTGCTAGATAATGTTGACAGATGTCCCCACTCTTAAGGTGCACAATCTTTGGTGAACTAGTGATACCAGAGGGAAAAGCTTCCAGGCTTAAAATGTGAAGAAATATGCCTTAGAGAAAAAGGTGCATGAATAGGTTATCTGGAAATCTGGTTGCTCTCACCAACTAGCTGTGACCTTGTAGCACAACCTCCCTGAATCTGTGAAATAAAGTGATGGCCTGGGTAAGTGCTATGATCCCTCATAACTCTAATATTTAATTCAAAATAATAGTTCAGCTTGTTATTTTAAAGAAAGTATTTCAAATAACATGGGATAGTTTGAAGTTAGCTAGGTGCAATGAACTGACAACTTAAAGAAAACCCAAGACAAAATCATTAGCACCAAATATCTTCCCTCTAAACACAGCTTCATGAATTCCCACCAGATGCTATGACCTTCATTTCATACCAGCTCTCCTTCATTTTTGAGCCCCCACTAATTCTGTTCTTCCCACTCACAATGTTCTTCCTTTCCCCTCTGCTTACCCAGCCCACTTTTTTTCCTTCTAAGGCTCAGATCACATCCTACTTCTGTATTTGTATTTCTCCTTTCTCTGTGCTACTGTTCACTAGAATTATGATCATTACACACTTTCATAATTAATTGCTTGCCATACATTTAATGTGACTTAAATTTACTTTTATGATGAAGTTTTCTAAGCTTATAGAAGACTGAGGTATGTGCCTTTGAAATCATCAAGTCCTCATCAGGAACTAGTACGATGCTGGGCTCATAGTGGGTTCTTATAAAATTCTTGCAGGCGAATTCCTGCAAGAATCTGGCGCATATGGTGCCAATGTTAGAAAAGGTGAATATTGAATAAGCACTGTTGGTGTTGTGGGGAAATTTCCAGCAGCGTTTCCTTTTAGAGAACATTTGGGTTTCAGAACAAGCTTAAGACCTTTACTGTGAGTCTGAAATCTGCCACAGACACTCTGTACAGATTTTCCATTTTCACATTGTTAGCACTGATTGATGATAATCATTTGCCCAGGGGATTTGGAAAAGATCAGTTTGGGACCTGTGATCCTTCTCTCTTGAAACCACTCAAAGCTCATCTTTGCTTACTGGGTATATTGTCTCTGGGACAAAGTCCACCACTGTCATTAAAGCTGCCTCAGCCTCAATTGGACAAATTCCCTTGCTCAAAACAAGCTGCCCCAACCCTAATAGCTTCCTGCTGAGCTGGTCTGACTGCTGCTGCTGTTTCTCAGCAGTGCACAGCTTTGCCACTCAACTTGAAGTTTCACTCCAGGTCATCCTTTAAACATTTGCCTGCTCTCCCTTGCAGAGTCATGGGAAAGCCTGTCTGTGTGATATACTCCACACCTACTGGCAGATGGAGTCACCAAAAGCAACCCTTTTGGAGGCCTTCCAGGGAGCTAGAATGGGAAGTACATTGGCTATTACTCACCTGGGCAGGTGCTGAGGATGACAGATGTGCTGAGTCAAGGAGCTCCCTGTTGAAGGAGCTGGCAGGCACTATCCTGTGGATTTTGGCTAAGGGCTCATTCCACTGTCAGGAAACCCTTGACGCTTCCCAGATGAGGCTCTGAGTGTGTCTCTTCCCCAAATTTATTTAAGCAGTTACTACTAGATGAACTGCCATGTTTTCCCACAGACTCTTTGGCAGAAGGTTCATATTTGTACCTTCCATGAACACTTACAAAATGTAGCTCTTACTCCTTTAAGATCTGGTATTCAATTCAATTCATTTTAATTCAGTAAATATTTAAGAGATGGGGTTGTTGGGATAACAACTGTGAAGAAGATATACTTGGCATATGTTCTCAGATTATATTGAAATTTTCTCTCTTGTGTTCTTCTGGCGCTCTTAAAATTACATTTTTACATTGAAATCATTAATTCATCAGGAATTAATTTTGATTAATAAGAAATGAAATAAGATAAGATGTTAATCATTTTCTAGATTGAGGCTCAATTTTTTCCAGTTTTTGAATAAGTCATCCCTCTTCCTCTGTGACTTCCTTTATTATGACAGGGTTCTGCCCTTGTGTTATGATGGTAATCTGTTCTAAACAGATCTTCTACTATTATTTCTATGACAAAATTTTGTGTCTCAAAAGAAATACAGTTTATCTGAAAACAAGTTCATAGCACATTGAAATCTATGAGATAACTTCAATAATTAACATTTGGCTATTATAATGACATCATAAAGGCAATTTTCATGAATTAGTTCTTTATAATATGGCTATATACCTGTATTCATTCATCTCTTTCATAGCCATTAGATACTGTTGTAATCTTAAAATAATCCTCATAAAGCATTCATATGATTTTCAATATTTAAGTAACTGAATTTTTAGTTACTTAATGAAGTCAATATAAATGAAGAGCTTATCACTACTCTGTACTAGAGTATTTTAGAGAAAAACCCAATAGAACATACCGACTCTACAACTCCAAAGAGTTTTCCTGTTGGCTCCAGTTTCACAGCACTCTGTTGCTCAGAGGTAATCTTAATTGATCTTTTAAAATACAAAGAAAATTGTAAAAATCAAAGCAGGAGTACTAAATGAAATTCTTTATAAATTGAACTGCCATTTGAATGGCTATACCACAAAATATGGCCATACTAAATTTAGTGTATATTTGTTTCTGCTTCTGGACTCACTATCCTATTTATTATATGTTTGCTTATTAATGCATTAATATCATATTCTTCTAATTACTATACCTTGATAATATGCTTTCCTATTAGGTAGAGCTATTCCTCAATCAACACTTCCTTTTCTCCTACATGTTTATTTTTTTCAGATGAATTATAGAAACACCTTTATTTAGTCATTTAAAAACAACTACTTATTTTTTTAAATTATGAGATCTATAATTGCTTTCTAGTAAATTAATTTTATTTTAATATTGAGTCTTTCAGGATAAGAACAAGTTATGATCTTTAATTCATTCACATCTATTTGGTACCTTACAGAGTATAAGAGTTTCATATAATATAATCTTGCACATTTCTTGGTAAGTTTATTAGGTCTTTAATTCTTTTTTTTAATGTATTTCATTAATTATATTGTTACAATAGTTCCAATTTTCTCCCCTTTACTCATCTCCACCCAGCATCTCCCTCCCCCAGCATTCCCCCCCAAGTCCATACCCATGGTTCGTACATACAAGCTTTCCTGCTTCACCCTTTCATACATTCTTCTTCTTCTTCTCTTTTTCTTAGTAAGTATGTGATTAATTAATTATTTTAACAATAAAAAAACAACAATCCCTCCCTCTCAGATATTAAGACCCTTTGTAATCTTATAAAAGACAATGGGTGAAGGTCTCAAGCTCCTCTAGCTGCTTCAAGCTGGACATGGTCATCGTCCTACCTACCCTTGGGTCCAGAAATCCCTAGTAAGAGTGGGGGTGGGGGGGAGGGTGGCCTTCCCACATGGGGAAGGATCGTGCAGACTCCAGGTCAGTTGGCTGTTCCCAGACAATGGCGTGCTTGGTTTAACAGGTTGGCATCCTTGTGTTCTGGGGGCAACAGATTTGGCAAAAAGGGTTAAAAGACATCATTCAATCCATAACCACTAGATGACAAAAGGCAGGTATTAATTTTTCAATGTTCCACATTAGGGAAAAAGAAAAGAAAAAGAAAAAAAGGGCTTCTTTGGAGGAAGGTGTGCTAGGCACATCTCACCTGTCCAAAACCATTTTGTCCACTATACTTAGCTTGGGCTGAGGGAAATAGTTTAGGTTTCCCCCCTCTCAGACTTCTGGGTCCTTTCTGTCCAAGCCATTTGGATAGAAAAGAGAAACCAGTTTTAAAGTGAAGCCCACAGACCACCCCATTCTTCCTCAACCCAGCCATTTAGTTCAGCCAAACCATTGAGTCTCAGGAGGCAGCGCTGCAGAGAGGATTAAGTGAGGCTTATACGTACAGACAATCACTCAGGTAATGTGGTCATAGGCTTATGCCCTTTGAAAACAGAAAACACATGTTAATTTATGTAACATAACCCACAAACTAGTCTCTAAATCTGTAAGACTGTCTTATTGGAAAGACATCTAGTTGCAAGGCACTTGACATTCTTCTTGCCTGCAACTTAAATATCTTTGATGATACCACAGACATGGTTTAACTTTCAAGTGAAAACATATTTTAAATGAAAAGAAACTTTTAAGATGGTTAGCTGCACTACTTTATAGTCTACCACTGATCATTGTGATTTTCCTTGAATAATAATTTTTCTCCCTAAAATTACCCTCCTTGTAATTAAAGAGACTACATTAAGTCCATTTTTAATTTATCCTGTTCATTTGCATAAACACAACAAGAGCAGCAAATGATCACTAATGATCTTTAGTTCTGCTTTGCTGGAACTTACCCAAGGAACATTTAGGGTGACCTTCAGTCTGCTCTTCAGGGCACAGAAGCTGGGCCACATACCTGGCATTCAGCCTTGCCTGTACACACCTGTCTTTTCCAAGTCTTTCTGGTTTTTCATTGTGCCTTAAGGTCCCTTCTAGCCATCTTTCAGAAAAACAACCTTCGTTCTTTCCCTGGAAAGATTACTGTGGACCGCACAACTAACCATGGTACCAGACCTATTATCTCGTGGGCTTTTATTACCTTTGAAAGTCATTCCCAGTTCCTCAGGGCTTTTTAGTAACAACCTGAGCCCAAGCATGTCTCCTTTAGGCTTGACATTTCAGTCAAAGACTTGGTCAAAAAAAAAAAAAAACCTCTATTAACAACTGGTCTTATTAGTTTTATGCAAAGGAACTTATGTCATTACTTACTTCTTTAGAATGCCAAACTCTGGAGGGATCAGATAGGGAGAAAAATATACAACGTGAAGGAAAATCCTTGTCCTAATATTCACTGAACTGGCATTTCCATTCTTCATATTTTCATTTTTGCCCCACTAAAAAAAATTTTTGTTTGTTTTTCCATTACAGTTGTCCCACTTTTTTCCCCCTCTTGCTTCCCTGCACCCTGCCCCTCCCTTCCCCCACATTCAGTCCCCACTCAGTTGCCCATGTCCGTGGGTCATTTATACATGTTCCTTGACTAGACTCTTCCCCCTCTCAGCCCCCTCTCTCCCTCTCCCCTTCTCCCTTGTTGTTGTTAGTCTTCTTGTTTACATAGCTCTGGTTCAATTTTGCTCATTTGTTTGTGTTGTTCATTAGTGTCCTGTAATAGGTGACAGCATAAGGTATTTTTCTTTCATTGCCTGGCTTATTTCGCTAAGCATAATTCTCTCTAGTTCCATCCATGTTGTTGCAAATGGTAGAAGTTCCTTCTTTCTTTCTGCTACATAGTACTCCATTGTGTAAATGTACCACAGTTTTTTGATCCACTCCTCTACAGATGGGCACTTAGGTTGTTTCCAGCACTTGGCTATTTTAAATAGTGCTGCTATGAACATTGGAGTGCATAGGTTCTTTTGAATTGGTGTTTCCGGATTTTTCGGATATAATCCTAGCAATGGAATTGCTGGTTCAAAAGACAGTTCCATTTTTAGTTTTTTGAGGAAATTCCAAACTGTTTTCCATAGTGGCTGCACCAGTCTGCATTCCCACCAGCAATGCACCAGGATTCCCATTTCTCTGCATCCTCACCAGCACAAGTTGTTTGTTGATTTGTTGATGATGGCCATTCTGACTGGTGTGAGGTGGTATCTCATCGTGGTTTTTATTTGTATCTCTCTGATGGCTAGTGATGTTGAGCATTCTTTCATATGTCTATGGGCCATCTGTATGTCCTCTTTGGAGAAGTGTTTGTTCAGGTCCTTTGCCCGTTTTTTAATTGGGTTGTCTGTCTTCTTGATGTTGAGTCATATGAGTTCTTTATATATTTTGGAGATCAATCCCTTCTCTGAGATGTCATTGGCGAATATATTTTCCCATATGGTTGGTTTCCTTTTTTTTCCTTTTCATCTTGCTGAGGTTTTCTTTAGCTGAGCAGAAACTTTTTAGTTTGATGTAGTCCCATTTTTTTATTCTTTCCTTTATTTCCCTTGCTTTAGGAGATATATCAGTGAAAATGTTGCTACGTGGGATATCTGAAATTTTCCTGCCTATTTTTTCCTCTAGGACTTTTATGGTATCATGGCTTACATTTAAGTCTTTGATCCATTTTGAGTTTATTCTGGTGTATGGTGTAAGTTGGTAATCTAGTTTCATTTTTTTACATGTCCCTGTCCAGTTCTCCCAACACCATTTGTTGAAGAGGCTCTTTTCATTCCATTTGATGTTCCTTCCCCCTTTGTCAAATATTAGTTGACCATATGAACCTGGGTTTATTTCTGGGTTCTCTATTCTGTTCCATTGATCCATATGTCTGTTTTTATGCCAGTACCATATTTTTTTGATTACCGTGGCCTTGTAGTATAGTTTCATATCAGGTATTGTGATTCCTCCTACTGTGTTCTTCTTCCTCAAAATTGCTGTGGATATTCGGGGTCTTTTTTGGTTCTATATAAATTTTTGAAGTATTTGTTCTATGTCTGTGAAATATGTTGCTGGTATTTTAATAGGGATTGCATTGAATCTATAAATTGTTTTGAGTAGTATGGATATTTTAATGATGTTGAGTCTTCCCATCCATGAGCATGGTATATGCTTCCATTTATTTGTATCTTCTTTAATTTCTTTCTTTAGTGTAATGTAGTTTTCTGAGTACAGGTCTTTTACCTCCTTGGTTAAGTTTATTCCTTGGTACTTTATTTTTCTTCTTGCTATGGTAAATGGGATTTTTCTTTCAGTTTCTATCTCTGAGTTTTTATTGTTGGTGTACAAAAATGCCTTCAATTTCTTAATATTGACTTTGTATCCTGCTATTTTGCCGAATTCACTTATTAGGTTGAGTAGTTTTATTGTGGAGTTTATAGGGTTTTCTATGTACACTATCGTTGTCGTCGTCGTCGTCGGCAGCCGTCCGTCTCGAGAGACGATGGCGTGGCTTCCTGAGAGTCTATCTGCACCGCCGAGAATGGCTGTGCAGTCCGACTCGGGAGTGACAATCCCTGCCGCACTTGTCACAGGTGAAGGCAGATGACTGTTGTTGCTGCTGTTGACGCTGCTTCCGCCTCGATCTTTTCTGGGCCGCCTCCTCGTTGCGCGCAGCCTCCGCGCGTGACGTACCTTGCCTGACCGCGAGCCTCCAGGCTAGCCGGTCGTCTGCTTGAACTTCCCATGTGTTGAGATTGATGGAGCATTGTGTCATGTCCTTTTTGCAGATGTCTTTGAACCGCAGTTTTGGGCGCCCTGTCATCCTCTTGCCTTCTGCTAGCTCGCCGTAGAGGAGGTCTTTGGGGATACGGCCTGCATCCATTCTTTTGACATGGCCGAGCCACCTGAGGCATCTCTCATTAAGAACTGCATGCAAACTGCTCATATTGGCTTGCTTCAGCACCTCGGTGTTGGGAACCTTATCCTGCCAGGCGACATGCAGGACGCGTCGCAGGCACCTCATGTGGAAGCTGTTGAGTTTCCTTTCGTGCCTTGCGTAGGTGGTCCACGTCTCGCTGCCATAGAGGAGAGTGCTGAGTACGCAGGCTTGGTAGATGCGCAGTCTGGTTTTCTCAGTGAGGCTGGAATTGTTCCACGCTCGCCGGTTCAGTCTGGCCATAACTGTGGCTGCCCTGGCGATTCTCCGGTTGACCTCCAAGTCGACTGACAGAGAGCTCGAGATGGTGGACCCGAGGTAAGTGAAGTCGTTGACAACCTCCAGGGTGTATCCGTCGATGGTGATGCATGGGGGAGTCCCCGTGCCTTGAGCCATAACATTCGTCTTCGTCAGGCTGATGGCTAGTCCGAACTCCTTGCATGCGTGGGAAAGGCAAGTGACTAGCTGCTGGAGTCCCTCTTCGGAGTGTGATGTCAAAGCTGCGTCGTCGGCGAAGAGCATCTCACGGATGAGCACCTCTTTGACTTTGGTCTTGGCTCGTAGACGGGCCAGGTTGTAGAGCTTGCCATCGGATCTGGTGTGAATGAAGACACCCTCGCTGCAGTCCTTAAAGGTGTATTGGAGGAGCATGGAGGAGAAGATTCCGAACAGCGTAGGCGCGAGGATGCAGCCCTGCTTTACTCCGCTGCTGACTGGGAAGGCCTCAGAGGTTGCGCCGTTGTAGGACACCGTGCTGTGCATGTTGTCGTGAAAGGACATGACCACAGCAAGCAGATGTGGTGGACAGCCAATCTTCTGTAGCAAGCTGAAGAGTTCGCTTCGACTGACCAGATCAAACGCCTTCGTGAGGTCGATAAAGGCGAGGTAGAGTGGTTTATGCTGCTCGTGACACTTCTCCTGCAGCTGGCGTAGGGAGAAGATCATGTCCACTGTTGATCGGCCAGCTCTGAAGCCACACTGGGACTCTGGGTAGACGCGGGAAGCAAGGGTCTGCAGGCGGGCAAGGGCGACCCGGGCGAATACTTTGCCGACGACGCTGAGGAGAGAGATGCCCCGGTAGTTGTTGCAGTCGCTGCGGTCTCCTTTGTTCTTGTACATGGTGATAATGTTGGCATCTCTCATATCCTGGGGGATGTAACCCTCCTTCCAGCAGCGACAGAGTAGATGGTGGAGCGGCTGTAGCAGGACTGGTTTCCCGCTCTTTAGGATTTCTGGAGGGATTCCGTCGCTTCCTGGTGCTTTCCCGCAAGCGAGGCGGTCGATGGCTTTGCTGAGCTCTGCCGCAGTAGGTGGGGTGTCTAGCTCCTCCATGACTGGTAGGTCTGGGATGGCGTTAAGAGCAGTGTCTGTTACGGTGTTCTTCGTTGCGTACAGCTCGAGGTAGTGCTCGGTCCACCGCCGCATTTGCTGTTCCTGGTCAGTGATGACCTCACCTGTCTTGGACTTAAGGGGGGCGATCTTGGAGGGGATTGGGCCTGTTGCCTTCTTGATACCCTCATACATTCCTCGTGCGTTGCCTATATCAGCGGCTTCCTGAATGCTGCTGCACAGGTTTAGCCAATAGGTGTTGGCACAGTGGCGGGCGGTCTTCTGGACTTTGTTCCTGGCAGCCCGTAGAGCTTGAAGTGTACTGGGAGTGGGCGTGGCCTTGTAAGCCAGTAGGGCCTTCCTCTTAGCCTCGATCACGGGTTCCATTTCTTCCCAGTGAGCCTCGTACCAGTCAGCGTTCTTCCGCTCTTTCTTCCCGTAAGCAATAATGGCGGAGTTGTATATGGCGTCGCGGAGACGTGACCAATTGGATTCGATAATGTCGTCTGCCGCCATTCCCTCGCCGAGTGCATCTTCCATCTTGTTGATGAATTGCTGGGTCTTAACTGGGTTGCTGGCACAACTGGTGTTGATGCGTGGGCGACCCTTCATCTTGGAGTGGTGCAACCTCGTCGGCATTATGCGCACCTTGCTTACCACGAGGGCATGGTCCGTGTCGCACTATCATGTCATTTGCAAATAATGACAGTTTTACTTCGTTTTTCCAAGTTGGATGCCTTTTATTTCTCTCTTTCTTGTCTGATTGCTGTGGCTAGAGCTTCCAAGACTATGTTGAATAGGAGTGGAGAGAGCAGACATCCTTGTCTTGTTCCTGATCTCAGGGGGAATGCTCTCAGTTTTTTCCCATTGAGTATGATGTTGGCTTCAAGTTTCTCGTATATGGCCTTTATTATGTTGAGGTATGCTCCCTCTATTCCCATTTTGCTGAGAGTTTTCATCATAAATGGGTGTTGTACTTTATCGAATGCTCTTTCTGCATCTATTGATATGATCATGTGGTTTTTGTCTTTCATTTTGTTTAGGTGATGTATTATATTTATTGATTTGTGAATATTAAACCATCCTTGCATCCCTGGGATGAATCCCACTTGATCGTGGTGTATGATCTTTTTGATGTAGTGCTGGATCCGGTTTGCCAATATTTTGTTGAGGATTTTAGCATCTATGTTCATCAGCGATATTGGCCTGTAGTTTTCTTTCTTTGTTGTGTCTTGACCTGGTTTTGGAATTAGGGTAATACTGGCTTCATAGCACGAGTTTGGGAGTCTTCCCTCTTCTTGGATCTTTTGGAATAGTGTGAGGAGGATACAAGTTAATTCTGTCCTAAATGTTTTGTAGAATTCACTTGTGAAGCCATGTGGTCCAGGGCTTTTGTGTGCTGGGAGTTTTTTGATTACTGCTTCAATTTCACTAGCTGTTATTGGTCTATTCAGACTTTCTACTTCTTCTTTATTCCGTTTGTGAAAACTATAGGTTTCCAGGAATTTGTCCATTTCCTCTAGGTTGTCAAATTTCTTGCCATACAGTTGTTCGTAATAATTTCTTACAATCCTTTGTATTTCTGTGGTATCGGTTGTGATTTCTCCTCTTTCATTTCTGATTTTATTTATTTAGGTCCCCTCTCTTTTTTTCTTGATGAGCCTAGTTAAAGGCTTGTCAATTTTGTTTATCTTTTCAAAGAACCAGCTCTCCTACTTTTGTTGATCTTTTGAATTGTTAGTTTGGTCTCTATGTCATTTAATTCTTCTCTGATCTTGATGATTTCCTTCCTTCTACTTTATCTGGGCTTTCCTTGTTGTTCTTCCTCTAGTTCTTATAGCCGCAGGGTTAAATTTTTTGCTAGAGATTCTTCTAGCTTTTTTAGGTAGGCCTGTATTGCTATGAACTTTCCTCCCAGGACTGCTTTCGCTGTATCCCATAGGTTTTGGGTTGTTGTGTGTTCATTATCGTTAGTTTCCCGAACCTTTTTGATTTATTCCTTGATGTCATTGTTAACCCATTTATTATTTAATAGCATGTTATTCATTCTCCATGAGTTTGAATTTTTTTGAGTTTTTTCCTTGAGGTTGATTTCTAATTTTAAGCCATTGTGATCTGAGAAGATGCTTGATATAATTTCAATTTTTTGAATTTTTTTGAGGCTTGTTTTGTGTCCTACCATGTGGTCTATCTTTGAAAATGTTCAATGTGCACTTGAGAAGAATGTATATTTTGCTTCTTTGGGGTGAAAACTTCTATATATATCGACTAAGTCCATTTGATCTAGAGTGTTGTTCAGTGCCTCAATATCTTTGTTGTTTCTTTGCTTCGAAGATCTGTCCATTGTTGACAATGGGACGTTAAAGTCTCCTACTGTGAGTGTGTTGCTGTCTATATCTTTGTTGGAGTCTTTCAAAATTTTCCTTATATATTTGGATGCTCCTAAGTTGGGTGCATATATATTTATAAGGGTTATATCTTCTTGATGTACTTTTCCCTTAAGTATTATGAAATGCCCTTCTTTTTCTCTTTTTATGGCCCTTGCTGTGAAATCTGTTTTGTCTGATATAAGTATTGCTACCCCAGCTTCTTTTTCATGTCCATTTGCTTGACATACTTTTTTCCATCCCTTCACTTTCAGCCTGTGTAGATCTTTTGTTCTAAGGTGGGTCTCTTGTAGACAGCAAATATGTGGGTCATTCTTTCTAACCATTCAGTTACACTATGTCTTTTAATTGGAACTTTTAATCCATTTACATTTAAGGTTATTACCGATAAGTACTTATTCATTGTCATTTTCCCCCTTCGTACTCCTATTCTTCTCTGTCTCTCTCTGTTTCTTTATCTTCTTAAAGCAGACCCTTTAGCATCTCTTGCAATGCTGGTTTGGTGGACACGTATTCTTTTAGCCTTCTTTTGTCTTGGAAGCTCCTTATTTCACCCTCCATTTTGAATGAGAGCTTTGCTGGATAGAGTATTCTAGGTTGAAGGCCTTTGTTTTTCATTGCTTTGAATATTTTTGCCATTCCCTCCTGGCTTGTAGTGTTTCTGCTGACAAATCTGATGATAGCCTTATTGGAGCTCCCTTGTATGTTATTAGTTGTTTCTCTCTTGCTGCTTTTCGAATTCTTTCTTTGTCTTTGAATGTTGCCATTTTAATTATGATGTGTCTTGAAGTGGGCCTGTTGGGGTTCATCTTCATGGGACCCTCTGTGCTTCCTGGACTTGCGTGACTCTTTCTCTCGTCATGTTAGGGAAGTTTTCTGTCATTGGTTTTTCAAAGAGGTTTTCTATCCCTTGCTCTTCTTCTTCTCCTTCTGGAATTCCTATGATACGGATATTATTACATTTCATGTTGTCCTGCAGGTGTCTTAGAACCTCTTCAGTCTTTTTTCATTTTGTTGTACTGTCTGGGAGTTTTTGTCTACGTTGTCCTCCAGCTCACTGATCTGATCTTCTGCTTCCTCTAGTCTGCTTTTAATTCCTTCTACTGTGTTCTTCAATTCAGAGATTGTATTTTTCATTTCCTCCTGGCTCTTATTGATAGCTTCTATATCCTTTTTCATGCTGGTGTAATTCTCAGTAAGGTCCTTATAATTTTTCTGGAGTTCCTTGTAGTTTCCCTGGAGTTCTTTGTAGTTTCCGCTGAGCTCATTCAGCTTCTCCGTAATCCATGTTTTGAATTCGATATCTGATAGTATGCTCCCCTCTATTTCATTTAGCACTCTTTCTGAAGATTCTACCTTTCCTTTCGATGTGGGGTTGTTTCTCTGTCTCCCCATTTTTGTGACTCCTATTTTTTTTTTTGGTGCTTCCTAGAGTGATCTGCACTTCCTGAATCTGCCTCTGGTAGCATCAGATCATGTACCAGTCCGGCCGTAGGTAGCCTGTTGGAGACTTCCAGGGATCTACTGCCTTTGTCTGTCTTCTTTAGTTGTTAATCTACTGAATCTATGAGTAGCCATCAGGCTTAAGGACTGTGGGTGTGGCAGCTTAATTCCTGTAGGCAGGGCTTTTATTTCCCCTCAGGCTGATGCCACTTGGAGGGGAATGGTCTGCCTGCTGCTCTGGAGCTGAGTCAGCACTGGCTGGTCCTGGGAGGAGGTTAGTGTAGCTTCCACTTACTCCTCTGCCATCTTGGATCTCCATCTGTGTTGTCCTTGATGTTATTTATTTAATCTGTCTGGTTGTATTTCAGCTACTCTTTGGTGGGTCTTTTCCTCTGGTAAGTTGATTGAGAGTCACTCTGCCCACCTTGTCTTGAGATCTCTTGTGGAGGTGCTGCTAAAACATAATCACACAACCCAGGGAAGAAACCCACACCCTCCAATATCTCCCCCAAATACAATCTCACTTTAGGTTGCAAATGAGCCCATATTAATATACTTTTGGAGATACTGGGACTCTTATTTCATAGGAGAAATAGATAGGAGTTGTTTTAAACGAAGGAAGGGTAATTTTTGAAAGGGAAGTTGATAGAGTAATAATATTAGCAATTGGGATCAAGGGTACATAAGACTGCAATTAAAATTTACACTCTATGTTTGAAAAGAAGGAGAGGGTTACAGTGTGTAGTGAGAAAGTGGAAGTGTATAGTATTAGGATTATATAATAGATATATGCTATGTGATTAGTGTGGAAGGGAGGATAGACACAACAGACATCCAGGCAGACAGACAGCCAAAAATTGAAACAGAGGGCTGTGGGGGTTAGAAGGTAGGAAACAGATTGAGAAAGAATTTTTCAAGAATAAAACTACAGAGTAGAAAATAGCAAGACAAGAAGGGAGAGAGGAAAGAGAGAGAGAAAGTAGAGAATGGTAGGAAAGAGAACAAAAGAAGAAGAGGAAGGTGAAGAGGGGGGACTGGATTAAAATTTTTTAAAAAACATATATTATAAAAAATTTAAAAGATTAAAACATGATATAAAATAGCAAAATAGAGAGAGAGAGAATATATAGCAAGAGGAATAAGAGATGGGAAAGGGAAGCAAGAATAATTGAATGGAGAGGGAGTGGGGGGCAAAATAAAGAAAAATATTAATAAAATTAAAAGAAGTTAGAAAGAAAGAAGGGAAGAAAGAAGAGGATGAGGGAGTGAAAGAACATGGGGGAAGGAAGAAAATTGAGAGGAAGCGGAGATATTAGGGAGGGAAAAATTGAAATTGAAGAGTTTACAAAAGATAGGATGAAAGAAAGAAATACAATAGGGAGAGAAAGGAGAGAGGGGATGGGGAGGAAAGAGAGAAGGGGTAAAAGAGGAGGGTGAAAGGGGAGGGGAATAGATTAGAATTAAAATTTAAATATTAAAAGATTAGAATATAAAGTGGAATAGGGAGAAAGAAAGAAAAAGAGAGAGAATATTTATATGGAGAGAAGAAAAATAAGGGAAAGAGAAGAATAAAATTGAAAGTGCTTAGAGCGGAGGAAGGAAAGAGAGAGAAAGGAAACAGAGGGAGGACGAGGATAAGGGGGAGGGAAGGGGATTAGAAGAAGGGAATAGGAAGAAAAGGGAGAGAACTTAAAATTAAAAAATTAACAAAGGATAGGATGAAGGGGAGACATGCTAAAAGGAGAGAAGGGAGGGAAGAGGAGGGGAGAAAAGGAGCGAGAATAAGAAAGGATGGGAGGGACAGTTAGAAAGAGAGTGAGAAATAGAAGAATGAGGGGATTTTAACTCAATTTAACTTTTAGGCACAGTCTCTGGGTATTTTTGGTTTGTTTGTTTTTTGTTTTTCCTTCCTTCCTTCTTGGGTCTGCCCCTATTCAAAACTCCATGGGTTTCAAATCTTTTCTGGTTGGTTGGCTGGCTGTGAGAAGGTCCTGCTTGATTCCAGGGTTGCTAGTCTTTTATTTGTGGGCCTACTGCTGCTCTGCTGTGAGCTGCGTTTAGTTGTCCCCTCCTGTGGCACCCTCAGCCCCCCTTAGGCTTGTCTAGCTACTCCTTCCCACCGTTGGTCCAGCCTGTGCCTGCCAGCAGTCCCCGCCCTGCCTCCAGTCATGTCTATTCCTGGGCTATAGCTTCTGTTCTCTTCCCTGTCTATATGCCTGTGCACCCTACCTCTCTCCCTGTCTCAAGACCATCCCTTTGTTCTGCAGGACTCTAGTGTGGTCGGTCAGCCCGGGGCTCTCCTACCCAAGAGCTGTCCACCAGTCTGGAGCTCTGCAGTGGCCTTCCCCTGCGGGCCCTTCTCCCCTCCCTAAAACCGTCTCTACTTCTGAGCCACAGCCTCTGCTTGCTTCCCTGCTTATGTGACCTGCGCACCCTATCTCTCTCCTAGCCCCAAACCCGCCCTTTGTTCTGTGGGATTCTAGCGCGATTGCTCAAAGCGCAGGGGGCAAAAAAAAAAAAAAAAAAAAAAAAAGAAAGAAAAAAAAGCGCAGGGGGCATGCACTGCTCTCTTGGAGTTCTGCAGCGGCTTTTCCACGCGGCCAGTCTCCTTGTCCCAAAACTGTCCCTTTGTTCTGTAGGGCCCTAGCGCAAGTGCTGTGTGCACCCAGAGTGCTGGGCTTTTGGTCAGAGGTTGCAGCTGAGGAGGTTTCCCTCTAGACTCAGATCACACAGTTTCTCCCAGTCCTGGTTGTTCACTGTTCTCTCACTCCTCTGGATTTTTCAGCCGAATCCTCTCCCTAACTCCCTACAAGAATTCACTTATCGGTGCGCCCCTAGCAGGGGCAGCCTCCAAGCAGCTCTCAGTTATTGAGCCCTCGGGCATGCTACTGAAGATGCACCATCCTGGAATGACTCAGCCTGCAGTGCATGGTAAACCCCTCCACCCCTCTCCACGCTGCTCCCACGCTCTCCTCCCTGTTCACACTATCAGAGATCCACACTCACTCAGTCACTCCTCTCTGCATTCATTTCTGGAGTCTCTCCTTAACAGGAGTGAGCAGAGAACACTGCCCCTACTCCCCCACCATCTTCCCAACCCCCAGGTCTTTAATTCTTTTAGCTGCTGTTTAAATAGGATCTTTTCTGTTTTTTGTTTTGTTTTGTTTTTTTTTTTGTATACAGAATGACCATTAACTTTTATATATTAATTTTGTATTAAGTTAGCTGAACTACGATATTGTTAGTTATAAGTTTTCAATAGATTTTTCTAAATTTTTGTTATATAACCATATAATATTTATTATTTATCACATGTAGGGATTAGCAGAGCGGTAAATATTTAGTTCTGAATAATGGATTTGGGATTGTATGAAATACCTCTTTTTGTCTATACAGATAATAATGTAATTTTTCTTTTTGACTTATAATTATGGTGATTTATATCAAGAAATTTCTAATATTTAACACTCTTACATTCTTTGAGTTAATGCCACTTAGATATGTTGATTTATTATATCAATGTTTTGTGTAGTCACTTATTGATATTTTATTTAGGACTATTGCATTGATTATTTCATATGTAACATCAGCCTATAGGTTTTAGTATGTGCTGCCTTTTGGTTTCAATAATATATTATACTAGCTTCTTAAGGAGGATATTATATAATAATTTAAAGAGTACTATAATTATATATATAAAAGATTGACACAATCACTCCTGAAACATCTAGATACTTAATGGTTCCAAAATGTAATATTCATTATCAATTTTTAAAGTATATTTTATTGATTATGTTGTTACAGTAGTCCCAAATTTTTTCCTCTTTGCTCCCCTGTGCCTAGTGCCCCTTTCACCCTAGCAATCCCACTCCACTTAGTTCATGTCCATGGCTCGCTCATATAAGTTCTTTGGCTTCACCCTTTCCTATATTATTCTTAACTTCCCCCTGTCTCTTTTGTACCAACCGATTATGCTTCTTAGTCCCTGCACCATTTCCCCATTTCTCCCTCTCTCCGCTCCCAGCTGATAAGCCTCTAAATGATCCCCATACCTATGATTCTGTTCCTATTCTGGTTTACTTAGTTGGATTTTGTTTTTTATTTTTTTAGGTTCAGTTGTTGATAGTTGTGAGTTTGTTGTCATTTTAGTGTTCATATTTTTTATTTTCTTTTTCTTAAGTAAGTCCCTTTGGCATTTCATATAATAATGGCTTGGTGATGATGAGCTCCTTTAGCTTTACCTTGTCTAGGAAGCACTTCATCTGCCCTTCCATTCTAAATGATAGCTTTGCTGGATAGAGTAATCCTGGATGCAGGTTGCCTTTCATCATATTGAATACTGCTTGCAAGTCCCTTCCTGCCTGCAGAGTGTCCCCTGAGGAATCAGCTGATAGATCTATAGGCACCCCCTTGTAGGCAACTCTCTGCCTCTCTCTTGCTGCCCCCAGGACTCTGTCTTTATCTTTCACCTTTGGCATCTCAGTCATGATGCATCCTGGTGTGGTCCCCTCTGGGTCCAGCTTGCCTGGGACCCTCCATGCTTCCTGGACCTGTATGTCCATATCCTTCACAAAATTTGGGAAGTTTTCCTCATTTTTTTTCAATTCTTCCTTCCTCATTCTGCATTGGTTGACTGTTTTTTTCTTCCTTATGTTCCAAATCATTGATTTGAACCCCGGTTTTCTTCCCTTCACCATTGGTTTTGTGTGGATTTTCTTTCATTTCACTTAGCATAGCTTTCACTTCTTCTCTTATGCGTTTGCCGTACTTGTACTCAAGCATATCTGTCAAGCCTGTGAGCATCTTTATCACCAGTGTTTTGAATTCTGCATCTGTTAGGTTGTCTGTCTCCTCATCTGTGAGGTTGACTATCTATCGCTTAATTCTCCCACTGGAACCTTGATGCATTTCCCCTTTTGTGCCATACTTCTCTGTCTCCTCATTCTGACAGGCTCCTGTGTTTGTTTGCCTCCATGTCCAGGTAGAGCTATCATTCCTCTTACATGGTAAGGGGCAGTGACTTAGTGATTCATTAGTACAGGGTGACTTGTTTCACCATGTTGTGGCGCTGTTTGTGGAGGACGAGTCTGAGAGGGAACAGTGCTGCCAGCCCAGCACTCGCCTCCCTTCCAGGCACCTCTCCCACTTTCACACCAGACTGGCACTCCTCCAGCTGCCGCCCTGGCTGTCGTTCCCAGAATGGGTAGGTCTGCGAATGCTCCAGGACCATGGGGGCTGTTTGAACAAGCTTACCCTGCTGAGACCTGCAGTTTCTGCCTCCACCCCAACCTTCACTGGTCTGCACAGTCAGAAGCAATGAGGTTGACCTTCCCAGTGCTGGGACTGTGAGCTGCGAGGTCTGGTGAGGATCCAGGAATGCTCCCCAGGTGTCCCCCCTCACCTTTTAAAACATATGACTGTGCTTTCTGCCGGCCCACCACTGCTGCCGCTGCTGCTGCCACCACACTGCGTCCTCTCGGCCCCAGCTTCGCTCCTCCTACCTGTCTGGATGAGTATTTCTTCTTTATATCTTTGTTTGATGGACTTCCATGTAGTTTGATTTTCTGGAACTTCTGGTTGTTTCTAGTTTTGAGGTAGTCATATTTTTCTTAGTGGAGGGAGATGCAGCATGTCTGTCTATGCCTCCATCTTTCTCAATTTATTTTTGTATTTATTTCCTGTTGGCTTACATCCAGGTTCTAGTAGGTTTTCATTTCAAGAATAAGTAGCTTTTCTTTTTTTACTTTTGCACACTTGGATATCTTTTTATAGTCACATTATATGCATATGACAATTATCTGGTATGGCAGACTGCTGGCTGTTCATCCAATCTATTATTTCTACTTGTGTACACACTGTACTACATATCCTATCCTGCCTTGAAGTTAGATGTGATGATGAGACTGGATGAGTTCTAGACAAGGGAATCTGAATGAAACTTATATATATCAATATTGGGGCTAGCTTTTGAAACCTCTGCACACACTATGAACCAGGCACTATTCTGGGAATTTGGGATAAGGCAGTCTAGAAAGACCAGCTCCCTGCTCTCTTGAAGCTTATATTGAGGTTGAGGAGACATAATATGAAGGTAAGGAAAATATGGGGGAAAAATATAGCATGTTTGAAATTCAGGACTGTAAATTGTATGTAACATTTGGGAGAGAGCCATGTAGGTTGGTGTGATCAGAATGTATTGGGTTGGCCCAAAAGTCTGTTTAGTTTTTTCCATAAAATAAAAGACTCACTTTTTGTTTTCACCAATAACTTGATTGATTTGTGTATTTTGAGTATGTTGACTATCTCCAGCTATTGGTTTCTAGTGGGCATAGGCCAGGGGTGCTGCTAAACATCTAATGCATATGACAGCCCACAACAAAGATTTATTTGTGCAAAATGTCAGTAATACCAAGAAACTTCACAAACCACTTTTGATGTGTTGGATCAGTCACAGCACCTTCTCCATATACTGCACAAATCTTTGTTTGCATTTCAGTTGTGTTTTCACCTTTATTATAAAGTATAATAGTCCAAAAATGTTGCATATTTTCTTCCATCTTCAATATTAAAATGGCTGTACAAAAATTCACCAATTTTTATAATTTTTTTAAATGCACACTAATATGACAGCTGTCACAATACAATTTAAGAAATTTGTTTTGAATGAAGTTAAAGACAACTTAGCACTACTAGAGCCATTGTGTGTATATATATATATACATATATATATATCAGTGGATGGAGCGTCGGCCTGCGAGCTAAGTGTCGCTGGTTCGATCTTCCAGTCAGGGTACATCAGAGAAGGAAAACTCTGACACCAAAAAACCTCCGCTGCCTTGCGGCATACCTCTTCAGGGGAAAGGCTAAGGGAGTAAACCCCGACAGAAAATCCGGAGCCGGAGTCCCTAAGGCGGTTTGATGTTGTAGTCAACACCGGCAACTCCTGCGGCGCACCTGAACCCAAGCTGTATTGACTCCGTCTTTCCCTTGGACCCTTCAGCTGCGAAGAGAGGGGGGGTCTGCTGCATGGGCAACAGCAGACCCTCCGTATTACCCTGCCCAGGCTCTGTAGCTTCAGCTTCACTGGAGAGGACACTCCAGCGTCATCGCAAGATGTCGATTCAACACGGGAGGAGACAGATACCGTGTCACTCCCGAGTCGGACTGCACAGCCATTCTCGGAGGTGCAGATAGACTCTTAAGAAGCTACACCATCGTCTCTCGAGACGAACGGCTGCCGACGAGGATATATATATATATATATATATATATATATATATATATATAAAACCATGACTTTATGACTTTTTTGGCCAACCCAAGAAACTATGTGAGTGGTGATGGGGTTATATCTTGAGAAATGAAGCTGGTGAGGTGGGCAAGGACCAGATGGTGCAAGGCCAGGCTTGTGGGTTGAATGTAACAGTAAAGTCATATTTTCAGGTGTGTGTTGTCAATCAAGTCACTCAGAAGGAGATCCAGAGATGGACTAGACAAGACTGGTACTAGGCAGGAGGTTGGGGTTGAGAGGAGAGACCATTAATGAGGTAGATCATTAAACATTTATTGTTGGTCAGATATGAAGCATAAAGGAAAGAAGAGGTGAGGGTGTATGTCAGATTCTTAGTGTGGGTGGACAGCAGTGCTATCCACTTGGACAGGTGTATGGAGACAGCAGGTTTTATCCACATTCTAATCTATGAGATTGAAAACATTTAAATTTGGTCAGTATTCATCAATTAGATGGTTGCATCTAAAGTTTAGGGAAAAATGCCTGATGACATCTTCAGTTAGTATTGGGCTTTTCCACCATAAATTGTCAGTTTGTATGAGTTTTTTAAAATGTATTTTCTCTTACTTTTTAGACAAAATTGAAATTAAAATGTATAGATTCAGTTTATTTATTTAAAAACATTTTTTCAAGTTATTATAATACCTTACTTTAGTGAGCTTCATGCTTCTGTTCAAAAATGTTTTGTTATTTACCTGTAAACAGTATTGAATAAGCATGATTTCTAATGGATAGCTTATTCACAGCTTTGTTTAGAATTTAAAACAAGTGTCAGAGTTTCCAATATAAAATGTTTTCTCTTTTATATTAATGCCTTTTCACACTTTATACTACAGGCTGCTATCATTCTTATGGGAAACGAATAGTTATGAGTCAGCTCTGGCTGGGTAGCTCAGTTGCTTAGAGCATTATCCCGATATGCCAAGGCTGAGAGTTTGATACCCAGTCATGGCACATACAAGAATCAACCAATGAATGCACAGATAAGTGGAACAACAAGTAGATATTTATCTCCCCCCTCTATCCTTCCTCGCCCTCTCTCTAAAATCAATAAATAAAAATTTAAAGTAGTTATGAATCATAAGTCTAACAGCTCAGCATATTAGTAATTGACATTTCAGAAAGGTACCTGTCAAAGGTAAATTAGGACACATGCCAAATGATAATTTAGTATTTATAAATTTTATCAAAGCAAGTTTTTAAGGTACAGGAAAACTTGTCTGTGAAGACTCCCTGGATTTGACTAACCAATTAAACAATTTGAGCTTTTTTACCTATTTACTTATCATTAGGTTCAAAAACATACATGCAAAGATAAGGGGAGAATACATTGCTTCTCACACACTTTCTATTTCTGACCTTATTATCTTTAAAGATTCACATTTACTTAGAATTAACCCAAAATGTAGCAACTGAAATACTAAACACAACTTATAGTGCTAAAATTATGCCACTGTAAAAATTCTCAGGTTCATGACACTTAGATGGCAATAAGGCTCTTCTTGTTTTTAATACATGTCATGTTAAAAATATGTAGAATGTTGTTTTTCATTAGTGTTTGTTTTAAAACATAATTGTATGTGCTTTACCTCTTTTGGAACGACATGAATTTTTAAAAATACTTCTAATTTCATTTAGAATTTTACACAGTTTAGAAATTCTTCACAGGACTTGAGTTTAAAGATTTACTAAATTATGTGCTAGGCCAGCATTTCTTAATTTATTATAATTTTTTTACCAAATGCAGCTTTTTTTTTTGAGGATTCCTCACACTAAATGTTTACTTTTCATAGCACAGTTCCATAATTCCTAGGTAATTCTTCATGTGTGCTAGGCAAAATAAACCTTGAATTTCACTAAAACAATTCTGATTTTGTTTGGTGACATTTTTTTTCTTGCCAGGTTTCTCATATTTAGGCCTATGAATTTTTTTTTTTCACAACACCATCTGTCTACTGTTTTATTTTCTTTGAAACTGCCAGCATTCTTAGGCTAATGTGCAGGAAAGTGAGGCATATTCTAAAAAAAGAATGTGTGCTCAAGATATTTACACCAAACTACATGGCTAAGGATATCTAAAGGTGATTTTATACTCGACAGTAGCATTAAAGCAAACTTCCTTTTGTTTTTTATTTCCAATGTCAGTTCTCTAATTAACTATTTATGGGTACATTACTTTAAAAAACTTTTAAAAAACATTTTTAGATAATTACAGATTTACATCCAGTTGTCAGAAATAATACAGGAAGATTCCAACTACATTTTATTAATCCATTTTTTCCGATGATAATATCCCCCAATGATAAATTATAACTACACTATCACAACCAGTATATTGACATTGATATAATCCACAAATCTTTTTCATATTTTTGTGGTTTCACATGTACTCACTTGTAGCATATGTGAATACTTTTTAATTCCACAATTTTATCACATGTGTAGATTCCAGCCCTGGCACTATAGTTGAGATTAAACAATTTAATCTCTGAGATTAAACAGAGATTCTTTGTGTGTCCTCTTATAGTGACACCTCTCCCCATTCTGTCCCACACCTTCAATCACTAATAACCAGTAACCACTAATCTGCTATCATTTTGAAAATTTTTTGATTTCCAAAATTGTGTATGAGTGGAATCATACAGCATGTAGTTGACTTTTTTCACTCATCGCAATTCCCCAGAAACTTAGTGAGATTGCTTTGTATATCCATAGTTCATTCCTTTTTATTGTTGAGTAGTATTTTATGGTAGGACATACTACAGATTGTTCATCCATTCATTTATTGAAAAATACAAAAGTTGTGAAGCCCTGGCTGCTATGGCTCAATGGATTGAGCATTGGCCTGTGAGCCAAGGGTCGCTGGTTCGATTCCCAGTCAGGGCACATGACTAGGTTGCACATCAGGTCCCCAGTTGGGGGCGTGAGTGAGAGGCAACCACACAGTGATGTTTCTCTCCCTCTCTTTCTCCTTTCCCCTCTCTCTAAAAATAAATAAACAAGTAACTAACTAAATAAATAAATTTAAAAAAATACAAAATTTGTTTCCAGTTTGGTGCTATTACAAAAAAAACTACTACGAACATTTGTGTACAGGTTTTTATGTCAACATAGTTTTCTTTGTGATAAATTATCCAAGAACATAATTGCTGGGTTGCATGGTAATTGAATGTTTAGTTTTATGAGAAATTACCAAGGTATTATATTTGCCAGATTGGCTGCACCATTTTTCATTTTCACCAGTGATGTGTGAGTGATTCTGTTTTTCTGTATTTTTTCAGTATTTGATGTTGCTACTATTTTTTTATTTTAGCCATTCAGATAGGTGTGATTGGTGATTGGTGTCTGCTTGTGTTTTGTATAATTGATTTTTTATACATTTTTCCTGTATTTCATTTCATTGATATCTGTTCTTACATTTATTTTTTCATTTGTTCTGCTTGGTTTTGGTTTACTTTGCTCTTCCTAGTTTCTTGGAATAGAAACTTTTATTGATTTGAGACCTTTCTTCTTTTCTTTTTTTTTTTGTATATTTTATTGATTATGTTGTTACAATAGTTCCAATTTTTTCCTCCTTTGCTCCCCTCTGCCCAGTATCCACCTCCCTCAGCAATCCCACCACCACCCCTTAGTTTATGTCCATGGGTTGTACATACAAGTTCTTTGCCTTCACCCTTTATATATATATATTTTTTTAATTAATTAATTAATTTTTATAACAATAAAAAATAACAATTCCCTCCTCTCAGACTTAAGACCCTTTATAATCTTATAAAGGACAATGGTAGAAGGTCTTGTGCTCCTCTAGCTGCTTCAAGCTGGACATGGTTGTCATTCTACCTACCCTTTGGTCCAGAAAACTCTAATAAGAGTGGGGGTGTGCAGGGGAGGGTGGCCTTCCCACATGGGGAAGGATCTTGAAGACTTCAGGTCAGTTGGCTATCCACAGACCACAGCATGCTTGGTTTAACAGGCTGGCATTCTTGTACTCGGTCACATTGTGATGAAGAGCCCCCCTCTGTCTCTCTGGCTACAAGACTTCTCTCTAGCTATTTCTCAGTTGGTTATTCCAGATGATTTCTCCACAATTAAGTTGTAAGTCCAGACTGGTCCTGGGAGGAGGTTAGTGTAGCTTCCATTTACTCCTCCTCCATCTTGGATCCTCTCTCTTTTTTTCTAATATAAGTATTTAGTGTTATAAATTTCCTTTTCAGCACTGTTTTTCCTGCATCTATTTTGATATCATATATTTTTTATTCAGTTTTATTTGTACTTAAACATTCTTGTATCTGAGATTTCTTATTCCACCCAAGGATTAGTTAGAAATGGGTTATTTAATTTCCAAGCATTTAGAAATTTTCTTGATGTCCCTCTACTATTAATTTCTAGTTTAATTCTATTATGATCAGAGAACCTTATATGAATTCAATATTTTTAAATTTGTTGAGGTTTGTTTTATAGATAAGGACATGCCCTATCTTGGTGAATGTTCCATAACTGCTTGGGAAAAATATGTATTGTTGGGTAAAGTGTTCTCCATATGTCATTAGAACCTATTGATTAATTTTGTTCAGTTCTATATAATTGATGATTTTCTATCTAGTAGTTCTGTCATTTGCTGAAAATTCCTGATTTCCATATGACATAACATACATTTTGCTTCTTTATTTATTCATCTGTTCTTCTGCCCCTCTAGAACATCACCTTTCTGAGAGCGGGCATTTGTGTCTATTTCATTCACTTCTGTATCATTCAGCAGGTGGTATGCTAGATCCAGTATGCTTGACTACAGTGAAAGAGAACAAAAACTTACTGCATCTTTGCTTGAGGGAATATCTCTCAATTATCCTGTGCTTAGGGCTCAGAACAAACACTAGTTTTGGGTAGGTGTTTAGTAATATCTGGAGAATGAAAAGATGCATTTCTTGGATGATTTGTTCCCAGATGCTGTGAGGCCTATGAGACATGTTACTTCTTGAACTGGCCCAGTTTTGATTTGGCCTGTGCAAGGTTGGCATCTTTGCTTAGAAACTTCTATGGAAGGGACCATGGCAGGCAGCTTCTTCAAAAGGCAGCAGATTTGCATTCCAGTTCTAGTTCTTCCTTTGCTTTGTAAAGTTTCTGGCACAGCTGAGGATGTTCACAGGATTTTACCTAATGTTGTCTAATTACATTTTAGAATTTTGTTCAATGTTGTGTAATTACATTTTAGAGTTTTGTCATGTCACTATCCAGCAGTTTGGGTAGCTGAGGGTGAATGGTTATGGTGATGATTCTGGTCACTTTTGTGTCTGTATAACTCTTTAGTGTGCCAGATAAAGCTTCAAGGGAGTTGAAGGAGCAATGGATTTTTCCCTTGTACTAAAAAGAGATTTTACTATTATAAGATGGTAAGAATGTCAGGATGGCAGGAAAGATCAGCATTCAGATATATATCAGACATTTAAATCAGACAGATTGGGTTCAAATTCCAGCCCTGCTACTCAGTAGTTAAACAACAATTAGGCAGGTAATCTCTGTCAGCTCAATTCCTGCCTCTATGAAAGTGGGGGTAATTATTTGAAATGTTACATTACATAAAGATTGAATGAGATTAAACTGTCTAAAATATACCCTGTCATAAATTAATGACTCAATAAATATAAATTTATTTTATTTCTCCCCTATTTTTGATGTGTGAAAAGGAAGAACTCTCTCCATCTCCAAAAACATTTACCTCCTGTATCCATGTTATAGTTTGGCATTGTTCACAGGCTAACATATCATGGGACAGAGAGAATCTGGCATAGACAACAATGAATGGATATTAAAACACTTCTGATGAGAATGAGCAAACCAGGGGAATGAAAAGGACAAACTAAAAGTGAGCACATAACCCTGTAAAGAAAAATAGATGGAATTCAAAAGTAATAACAATACACAATCCTTATTTCCATTTTCTATTTTTCTATTACAGGTAGGATATGATCTCATAACTATGACTGCTGATTTATATGCTGTCCATTCAGTTTTCATTATCAGATTTCAAGTACCCTTTGAAGAAGGTCTGTATTATATCTATAGTTTCACATTTCCTAGACCATACAAAGTTACCACTGGATATTTTATAAGTAGCATTTCCACTTGTGTTCTTTTTTTTAGAACATAAAGACCAAAATATTTTTCAGGAACTTGGAAATGAAGGAAAGAAAAACTTCCCTGGTAGGTAAACTAAAACATTGATCCATAATGATTCAGGACAAATATATGTAATTCTTTATTAAAGTCAAGATTGTGGACTTCCAGCCAAGATGGAGGCCTGGACAGACATGCTGGGTCCCCCTCCACAACTAAGAAGGAATACAACTACCTCATAACTAGAGACAACCAGAAGTTGAAAAAAAACCAAACTGCATGTAAGTCCAACGAAAATAATAAAGAAGAAATACTCATCCAGACAGGTAGGATGGGCAGAGCCCAAGTGAAGAGGACATGGTGTGGTGGCAGCAGCAGCCTAGCAGCATCAGGCTGGTGGAAGGTGCAGTCACATGTTTTAAAAAGTGGGAGGGCCACCTGGGGAGCACTCCCAGCAACAGACCAGATTTTCCCAGTGCCAGGGAAAATCAAGCCTCATTGCTTCTGACTGTGCAAACCAGTGGGGATTAGGGTGGAGGAAGAAACTGCAAGTCTCTCAGTAGAGTCTGCTTGTTTAAAGGGCCCCATGGTCCTAGAATGTCTGCAGACCAATCCACTCTGGGAATGACAGCCAGGGCAACAGCTAGAGAGGTGCCAGTCCCATATGAAAGTAGAAGTGCCTGGAAAAGGGGCAAGTGCTGAGCAAGTGGCATTCTTCCCTCTCTGACTCATCCCCCACATACAGTGCCACAATGTGATGAAATGGGCTGCCCTGTACTGACGAATACCTAAGGCTCTGCCCCTTACAATGTAACAGGAGCGACAGCTCTACCTAAGACACAGAGGCAAACAAACGCAGGAGCCTGTCAAGATGAGGAGACAGAGAAGTATGGCCCAAAAGAGGGAACGGATCAAGGTTCCAGTGGGAGAACTAAGTGACAAGGAGAGAGACAACCTCACAGATGAGGAGTTCAAAAGACTGGTGATAAAGATGCTCACAGACTTGACAGATATGCTTGAATACAGCAAATGCATAAGGGAAGAAATGAAGGCTATGCTAAGTGAAATTAAGGAAAATACACACAAAACAATGGTGAAGGGAAGGAAACCAGGGTTCAAATCAATGATTTGGAAGAAAAAAAGTCAACCAGTACAGAAAGAGGAAATGAAAATTGAAAAAAAATAAGAAGAGGCTTAGGAACATCTTGGACAACTTTAAACGTGCCAACATCTGAGTCATAAGGGTGCCAGAAGGAAAAGAGGAAGAGCAAGAAATTGAAAGCCTATGTGAAAAAATAATGAAGGAAAACTCCCCATATTTGGTGAAGGAAATAGACATACATGTCCAGGAAGCACAGAGAGTCCCAAACAAGCTAGACCCAAAGAGGACCACACCAAGACACATCATAATTAAAATGCCAAAGTTGAAAGATAAAGAGAAGATCTTAAAAGCAGCAAGAGAAAAGCAGAGAGTTACATACAAAGGGTTGCTTATAAGAGTATCAGGTGATTTCTCAGAAGAAACTTTGCATGCAAGAAGGGACTGGCAAGACGTATTCAATGTGATGAATAGCAAGGACCTACAACCAAGATTACTCTATCCAGCAAAGCTATCATTTAGAATGGGAGGGTCGAAGATGTACTTCCCAGACAAGGTAAAGCTAAAAAAAAAAAGTTCATTATTACAAAGCCATTATTATATGAAATGTTAAAGAGACTTACTTAAGAAAAAGAAGATCAAAACTATGAACATTAAAATGACAACAAACTCACAACTATCAACAACTGAATCTAAAAAATAGAAACAAAATCCAACTAAGCAAACCAGAATAGGAACAGAATTATAGTTATAGGGATCATTTGAAGGGTTATCACCTGGGTGGGGAGAGGGAAAAATGGGGAAATGGTGCAGGGATTAAGAAGCATAATTGGGGGAAGTTAAGAATAAGATAGGAAAGGGTGAAGCCAAAAAACTTATGTGCACAATCCATGGACATGAATTAAGGGGCGTGGGATTGCTGGGGGAGGGCGGATACTGGGCAGAGGGAAGAAAAGGGGAAACAAAATTGAGACAACTGTAACAACATAATCAGTGAAATATACTTTTAAAAAAGTCAAGATTGCTCCTAGGAATTATACCCTGATTGAAGGCCACACTGCCCAAAGATGTCATTAAAATTTTGAGTTATGTAGCACCCTTTATTTTGACTACATGATTATGAATCAACACTTTGATTATAGTTTACTTCTTTCTGTGGCATGCTATGAAAACAATATACCACCTGGAATATCCAATGGGTCTGATATCCTTGTGCTATACTCTTGATGTATAGGCAAAATTAGATTTTTGGTTCTTTAAGGCTAGGGACTAAGTTATTGACCAATGCAATTCTTTTGGGAACTCCACTCTGGGAGGCCTCTAGTGAGGTGACATGCTAATTCGATGTGACACACAAAGCTTATCACAGGCTCTTCTCTTCCTATTTGAAACATGTTCACAAGGTGACTTATCTGGAAAGTCATACACATTTGAAGAGACATTGTGAGTTTTAAAAAGTAACCCATTAAAAAAAATACAAATTTTGGATCTGGTAGTGACCTCATCTTCTCTTTTATATATACCAATGAAAATACTATAAAGCCTTAAGTTTGGAAGAATCTTAAGATGCAGTCTAGTATTACCTCCCTGCTTAATTCAGGAAGCCTGTTTATCTCTAGCAGGTTATCATTAAGCCTCTGATGGAAGCTTATTAGCTCATGCAGCAGCCTCTTTATTTAAAAATACTTATGTTAAATTATTACATACTGAAATACACAGATATGAAGTTACAATTTTATGAGTTTTGATAGTGTGTGTGCCTATGTGATCACTGCTCCAAACAAAATATAGAGCATTATCTCATTTTTTAAACAGATGTGATTATTAGGAAATTATCTCTTATATACAGTCTGACTGGAACATCTTCATGCTAGTCCCATTTCTCTCCTCTGGAACATGCACAGTCAACCTGATTTCTCTTTTCCTTGACAGTACTTCAAATATTTGAGAATTGACAATGAGAAAACCAATCTTCAGAATCTATTAAGTGTCACATGTTCCAACATGATTCCAGAACATAAGTCAATGTACTGTTTTATTTAGGAAGTCTGGTGAAGTAGAGCCTACTACTTTCCATGTATTAATTGTGTAACCTTGGGAGAGTTTATGTACCTACATAAGCTACAGAGTCTTCACCTGTAAAGTGAGAACAATTCCTACCCTATGGGATTGTTGGGGAAAAAAAAAAAAGATATAATGGAACTGAAATGCTTAACATATTTCCTGGCCTTTAGAAAGGTATACAGTATAAAGTAGTAGATAATCATTATTACTTTTTTAATTTAAAAAATATGCTTATTGATTTTAGAGACGAAGGGAGAGAGAGGAGTGGAAGGAGCAGGGAGAGAGAGAGAGAGAAACATCAATGTGAGAGAAGAGTGTCAATCAGTAACCTCTCATAAGTGCCCCAACCAAGGACTGAACCCACAACCTAGGTATGTGGCCTGACTAGGAATCAAATGCTCAGCCTTTTGGTGCATGGGATGGTACTCCAAACAACTGAGCCACACTGGCCAGGGCACAGATAATTGTTTTAAGCAAAGTAACTTTGAACATTCTTGAAAAATCCTTGGATAAAAATTGTTTCTAATTCTGTTTCCTTTTTTAACAGGTATTAAGGAGTATAATGTAGTGAAAAGAAAACTGAATTTAGAACCAGATTACCTGTGTTTCAATCCTGGTTCATCCATTTATTAGCCTGTGAGCCTTAATGAAACATTTAACCTCCCTGGCCCATTCCTACATATCTGCAGAAGGGACAATAATACTGGCTAACCTGTATCATAGTTTTGTTAAGAAGTTCAAAATTAAAATTCAGGGTACATTAAAGTTTTCTTTAAACTGCAATTTGCTATAATAGGGCAAGCGAGGGGGTGGGGTGATGGTGCTCACAGGGAGGTGAGGTAGGAAAAATCAACCTGATATTCCTGATGTCTTTCTGCTATTGCTACCAGTTGTGTGGAGGTAGCAGATGTCATGTCCAAAGGTGAATACCATAGAGAGAAGGGAAAAGTTTTCAATTTTCCTTTATTTAGAATTCCCAGTAGAAGCCCAACTGTTTTTCTTTTCTGTCCATCTAGCACCAAAAGCATTGATAAATCTCATTGGCATTTGTTTGGATAAGTCACTGTCATTCTGTGTACATGTATATGCATAAATTTTCATCTCATTTTTAACTTAAAATTATGAGATATGAGAAAAATGTATTCTATATATACTTGTAACCACCAGCAAGGTCAAGAAATAGAGCATTACCATATTACTGAAGGCCCCCCTCCACCCCTCTGTGTGCCCCTCCTTTATCAAGGTATTTGTATATGTGTATGTGTGTATATGCATTGATACAAATTTAAATTTACCATTCCTATATCAGTTTTGTCAGTTGATCTGATAATGTCCTTTACAGAAATTTCCCTTTCCAGCAAAGGTCAGAGATTACATTTGGTCATATCTCCTTAGAGGCTTCTTTTATTTATTTATTTTCTTGTGTTCACATACCTTTAGTGCTGCTCAAATCCACAACACTTATTTTTAAAATTTAATTTTTATTGTATTTTTTCCATTATCATTAGGTCCCCTTATAAACCTCTCTCCCCAGCAATCACCACACTGTTGTTTAATCTGAAATATGTCCATAGCTTTTCCTTGTCTTTATGACATTGATATATATAATCCTTCCCTCATCTTTAAAAAGAACATTCTTTACATTGTGTTTGTCTGGTGTTTCCTGAATCATGGTTAGATTGAGATTATGTTGTCTTGGCTAGAATACTGCACAGGTGTTGTGTCCGCAGGGTATCACATCTGGAGGCTCATGATGTCCATCTGTTCCTCATTGGTCATGTTAATTTTGGCCACCCAGACAAGTGGTGACTGATTTCTTCACTGTACATTACTGTTCATTTCCCCCTTTGCAACTAATAAGCACTTTATACAGAGACATGCAAATATAGTGTTTCTTATGAAGTTTCACTTGAATTAATAGCCATTGGTGAGTCTTGCTTATCCACTCTTAACCACAATGACTGTAAAATGATGATTTCCATCTCTAGCACCAGCATTCCTCACCAATATACTGCAAGTAGTTATTATCTAATATCTAAATAATTCCTGTTATTTACTTATCTACTTATTATCTGTATAAGACTCAAATTCTTATTATTTTTAATTGTTTATAGTTTATCACTGAACTTAATTTTTTTAGGCTGAAATTATTCCAGGTTTGTGCAGTGGAAGTCCCTTCAAGCTGGCTGCTTTATCTTTGTATATCTTTGTGATAACTGCATATCCCTGCTCCCTTTTTTGAGCACTTCCTTACATTTTGGTGTAACAAATACAACTTATTTAACATCTAGTTCAAATGTCATCTTTTCCAGGGCAACCTCCATGACTAACTCTGCCCCAGAGATGGTTTTATTTTTCAGCACATTGTACACATTATACTGAATTCTCTTATTCTTGCTTATTCTTAGAAGTGATTTCTAGTTTGTCAAATATTTGATTTATCTCTTCAATTGATTGTGTTTTAAGACCAGGATCTATGTTTTATATCTTAAAAATAAGATTCCCCCTTGGAACCTTAAACTATTTAGTTATACAATAGATGCCAAATAATGCTATTCTTATGAGTGAATAAATGAAGGAAGAAAGGAAAGAAATAGTGTCTCTAGAAAAGTGTTTCTATTTTACACTTTTCAGTTTATATGTTGATTGGAAATTAATGTTGGAGGGTAATTGGACTAGAGGAGAAAGTATTGAAATAGTGTGTACCTATACTGGTGATTCAGAAAATTTAAAGACAGAAGGTCAGTGACCTCATCAGTGAACATTTAGTGATCTCAGTTACCCAACTGACTAGTTGATTTATTGGTTTTATATAGAATTTGAAGCAGTTTTATTATTATATTTTAGCAGGTGTTGGTGTTTATTTCTTGAGATGATATAGTTGATATTTTTATTATTTGTTTGGTGAAGATTATCTTTGTTTTTATTAAAATTAATTTCTTGGATAGGTTAAATGATTTTAAAAGTTATTGACTGTCTATAAGGTTGTGTGGTGGTAAACACATTTATTTTTAGGAGGTGAATAATAGAATCCTTCACCCTTGATGTTGTTGCTTGAATTGATTTGTCACGTCCATTTCTTTTTTGTTGTCCCCTGAACTTGCAGAGGTGAGATTGCGTATGTTTGTGAGCATGACACCTTTGTCTCATGCCCCACTTCTATAGGGTGCCTAAATCTATTCCAGTTATAAAATTCAGCAAAACTTCCCAACCTGATCTAGTAAATATCAGAGAATATGTATATAATGAACATTTTGTTTTATAAAAGTAGTATAATAATAACTCCTCAGAACACATTCATTGTGTTAAAGGCTCCTGAAGACTTGATTTGCTAAAATAATTGACCTGCTGTTTGTATATAACTGGGTATATTTTTCATAGACTCAGCAAAAGATTGAGCTGGATGCAACCATGTAGGTCATTCAGTCAGATCCACTTATCTTACAGGAAAAAAAAAAAAAAAGAGAACCAGAGAAGTCAATGAGAAGTCAATGAGAGCAAGTTAGTAGCAGAGTTGTTGAAAGAACCTGCTCTTCTGACTCTTGTTGAGTCTGTCTACCTCAGAATGCACTTAGTGAAGCTTTTAATTAGAGAAAGCATGGAAACTTCAGCCCACTGTGAGCCTTACCCTGAATTTCAAATGTCTGAAGTCTAAATATTTGTGTTTTTACTGTAGGTTTCACTAAGCCATTAGAAGTTTCAAGCACTCTTTTGCTGGGTGGAAAATGGGTTAACCAAATGCAGAACTAACTATAGAAATTTCCACATTCTGTAAAGGCTTTCAGATTAATCTGTAATCTATTTAGTTACATTGCTACATCACAATAAACTTGGTATGAGCAATAGCATTTTCTCCATGCTGAAGATCAGGTCATGTTATGCTAATTAGCTCTTTAGTGCTCACCTATCCCCCAACAATTTCAATAAATATTTGAAATTTATTATGTGCCATACCCAGTGCTTATAACTGGGGAGATAAGGCAACTCGTAGGAATTAATCACACCCCTCACTGAGGTTGATAAACAATTGAAAACTAAAGCCAGTAATGTGAAAAATATTAATAGAGAAAGAATATGGAGCCATGAGAACATGTGACAGGAGGACCTGACAATTCTGAGAAGTGGAACTTAAGTTGAGACCTGAAAGTTCATCCTAGGCAAAGGTAACAACATGTGGGAAACTGGAGGCAAGAGTAAACAGCAGAGATCCAAGATGGCAGTGGAGTAGGTGGAAGCTATACTAACCTCCTCCCTGGACCAAACTGGAATTACAACTAAATTATAGAAAAATTTTCCTGAACTGAAAGCTAGCTGAAGACAAGCCCAATAACCAAGAACATATGGAAGAAATCACATCAATACAACAAAACTGATAGGAAGTGTGGAGGCCAAGAGAGCTGGCTGGGCCCCCACAGGTGGCAGCTGGAGTTCTGACGATATATGTCAGTGGCCAGGGTGTTCCTCCTGAGAAGTGTAGGGTCTAAACTCCAAGCTGGGCTCCCCAGATTAGAGTACCAGAACTGGGAAAGGAATCAAAATATCCAAATAAAATCCAGTTGTGAAAAGCAGCAGGGTTTCTGTCTGCCAGGGAGAGATGGCTAGAGATGCAGAGAGCCTCTTAAAGGGCCAACACACAAAGTTTGATTTGCAGCCACTTACCCTGGGCTTTGGCAGAGGGAGGACAGAGTGGACTAGAGCTGCAAAAGGAGAGTCTAGGGTGGTGACTCTGGGGAAAGAACTGCCAGGATTCCTGTGCTGAGTCATTCCCCATAGGGCTGAAGCCATCTTTCTCAGGCAGAGCACTCCTTTCAAAGTGGCTTCAGCCTGAGGGGAAGCAATAACCCCAGCTGTAGGAACCCTCTTGCTTTATCCTGTGGAGCTTAAGCTGGGCTGCAGAGGAGTACAGCCCATTCTGTTTATGCACTGTGCTGGCTAATCACTGTTTAAGGTGTCCATATTCAGGCACATTGGCCTGGGGACAGCCCTAAATCATTTGTTATTTATATAGATATATTGGGGTCTAGCACAAAGTCACCATATTGTTGGTGACTTTGTAAATTCCTTTATTCTATTTTTAATAAGTGTAAAAAGCCACAATTTTTAAAATAGTTGCTTTGACAGTGATGGGGGTTATTGTGATTGCTTTTGAAAACTATTTTTTAAATCATTAAATGAAGTATTTTAATGATTTCTGACTCCTCTTTTCAGGGAAAGTAGTAGCAGACCTCCATTCAGTACTTACTGCCATGGAAACCAAATATAGGGTAACTCTGCTGCTTCAGAAACGTTCATTGGTCTGTGGGTTTCTTGGTGAGGATCTTTGCTGATATTGCAATCCCTATGATCTCTTTCTATTAACATTTGCATGTGTGTGTCTGTGTGTGTGTGTACATGCAAAGAGGAAGGCATATGTATGTCATACTATTTATCTCCAATTATAATTCATGTGACTCAAGTTAACAAAGAAACATGTTCTTTGGTGTAGTGAACACTACATTTCTTTTTACCTCTTGATCTAGTGGAACAAACACATGATGGATTGGGCTCTGCCATCTTTTGCTTACATCTCATGAAATACTACAGTGCACTGGCATTACTAAATTAGATGTTCCTTTGAATGAGTAGGAGCCTGTAATTCAGGCTGAAACTGGGTCTCTGTGAAGATACAAAATCAAAGAAAAGTAATGCTACACTGCCTATAAGTTTGTAGAAGCAATATCTAATATGATGTGGTATAAAAAATACCCAGCATGCTCCAGATCAAACCCATAGTGCCTGTGTGCACTGACTGGGAGGCTTCATGTTGATCCACTGTTGAATGACGATAGGATGGTGGACATTCCTGCTGCCAAGATGATGGACACCAGATGTCATATAAGACTGTGTCATTATGACAGATACCTCACAAATATTGTAAAGAGGGAAGAGTATGAACACAAGAATCCTGTGTTGAGCTTGCTCTTCTTTCTTGCTGTTAGATTGTGCCTCTCTAGAGATTTTCCTTTAATCTCCTTTGCTGCTGCCTTTAACATTTTGGTTTCTTTCTAGAGGGCTTTGTCCAAGTCCTAGGTCAGGAAGTTATCTGTTTTTTTCTCTGTGATTTCTCATTCATTAATAGGATCCACTCTCAAAGTTTCAACTCCCATCCCTCTTCAGCCTTCAGCCTTCACTTCTCTCCTCTCCAGTTTCCTGATGACCATGGTCTCCTGGATATCCTGTGTGTATCTTTCTTCACAAATTAAATCAGTCTTCTGACATCTTTAGTGTTGCTAAAGGAACTACCTCCATTTTCTCAATCATACCTTGCTTTTATTATATTTGTGACTACTTTCTCTTCTTTCCCCCCCAAGCTACTATTCATACATTACTGATTTTAATTATATAGTAATTCTTATATTCCATTCCCAGTTATATGACCATCATTATGCAGATCCTTATTATCTCTCATTCAACATTTTCCCTAGTTTAACAACAAAACTTCCCAACCACCAGCCTCTTCTTTTCCCAGCCTATTCTCAAGTTGCTGCCAAATTATTTGTCTTAAAGCATATCTCTGACTAGCCCACCTCTTTATTCAAAAATGTATAATTGCTCTCCATTGCTTGTTAGCCAAATATTCACAACAGATCATTTTTTATTCATTACATCTTCCAGACTTATTGCCTGATACTACCCCAAATTATTCAAGGTGTTTGTGTATCTGGAAAATTGGGTTGTACCCAAATATATTTTTGTATCAAACAAGCAATTTTTAATTTGAGTGTTGGCTTGCCTGTTTTACTCCCTGGACCATAAGTTCCAGGGGCAGGTACTGTGTCTGTTTTGAATCATCACTGTATCCTCTTATCTAATGTAGAACTTGGCACACAGCACAATAGGTAAATTTTAAGTGAATATATTATGTGATTTGCTTTCACAGAACTTTGTGAAAGTTCTCATGCCTGGACTGTCTTATTTGTAGAGCTCTGCCTATTGTAATACTTTCTATGCTTCAATACCTATTCAAATATTATGACTCCTATGTTTCCTAATCTCTTACTTCTCATCCCACTTGTGTTCCCTTTCTTTACTTCCCCAATTTAGTATGTTCTATTCCTCCTTCTTCCAGTTGCTTTGACACTCCCTTATGTCACTTAACATATAATGGCATCATATTTTGGATATTTGCACACTGTCAACCTTAGCTGTAACTAGCAATGGATGTTTTACGCTGATTCTCTCTGGCCCTACTTTATTTGAAAAAATGAGGAAGTGTGTAGAAAGCATATTTATTACATTTGTGGAAGCTTGGAGAGGAGCCAGTGCCTTGGTATTCAAGAAAGCATTGGAGGCAGGAAAAATGCACCAAATCTGACAGGATAAAATCAAAGAAAAGTGTGCTTTAAAGACAAAGGGCTTAAAACCAGCTGTAAAAGTATAGGATGGGAAGCATGTAGATTAGTAAAAACTTAGAGTCTTAGTTGACAATTGGTTAGTATGGAAAAATAATGTGGCTATTAAAGTTATAAAGCACCCTTGATCTTAGATTATGAATATATTGATAGTAACAGACTCTAGGATGAAGGAGGTGGTAATTGTCCTTTCTTCAGGCTTAATTATTATACTCTCAGAGATATAAAAACACTTGGGCATGTTAAATGGAGAAGGACCAGAATTTTGAAGAATCTGAAAACCAATCATTAATGGCCTATATAAGTAACTAGAAATGTTTCACAAGGAGTGAAGTCATGATAGCTGTCTCTAAGATGATAGATTACATTTATTAAAGGTACAGAAAGCCTTTGGGGAATCAGAAAAGGAGAAACATACAGTGATAACATATAGTTTTGACTGCAGGAGGAAATGGATATAAACTAATAATTATAATACAATGTGATGAGAGCTATATTAGTACTTATGTGATACCATGAGAATATGGAGGAAGGGCATATACCTTTCCCTGAGTGGTCTAGGGGAGGCTCCATAATGGAGTGACATTTGAACAGGACCTTGAATGAATTGTTACATGCTAGAAGCATGGAAGGTCCATAATTTCTGGACTCTTAAGTGAATTATTTTCAGTAGACTCAGATGAATTTATAAGGAGGTGAGGAAATCAATTCTCTTTACTAGCTCAGAGATTTTTAAAAACTTACCTATTCCTCTTATAAAAGAAATACTTGTTCATTTCAGGAAATTTAGTAAATAAAAAGTGTATAGAGTAGAAAAAAAAGAATCCATAATTCTGTCCCTGAAATAGAACTCCTATGAATCTTTTGGGAGCAGCATTAGAAAGTAAGGAGGTTTGGAGAGGGGTGAAGTTGAAGTTTAAGTAGGATGTTTGGGAAGACTTTTAAGAGGCAATGACAAATAAGCAGAAACCTGCAGAGTAAGTGTTATGGGAGAAACTCCCAGGAACTCAGTTCTTCTTAACAATGCAGTAAAGAATTACAGATCAGCGAGTCTATTAGCATGCAAACAGGGTCTATTGGTGATCCATTATCATGGAAGAGAACTGGCCTACCTAAGGTGGGCGAGAAGGGCAAGAGCAATGGTGGAAAGGGCAGGGATGGCAAGAGCAAGAATGGTCTCAGGCTGGGTAGCCAGAGAGAAAGAGTCCTTTGTTCTGAGGACTTATGTAGTCAAATACAAAAAGTGACAATAGCCAATGCAATAATAGCCATTTGGTGGGAATGAATCAAAATTATACCTTTTTTTGGTCAGATTGGCAAAAGATATATCTTTGATGAGCTGCAGAATTTAGTAATTAGTTTATGTGTTCCATGATATTAAAAAGGTTGAAAATCCTGACCTAGATATATATATATACCTGTTACTAAGGGGAGATTTATATGGAGCTAATGAAGCTTGCACAGGTCCCTTTTCAGGCCCTGACAAAGCCCATTTAATTTTGTATTCATCATTTTGTATTCTTTCCCCTTATTTTATCAACTTTATGCTATACAAAACCAGAATCCAGCACTATTTCCAGATTATTTATTTACAAGATTATTTATTTTCTTTTTATGAAAAATAGGATCATACTCTTAGATTTCATTTTCTAAAATACTATCTATATCTTTCCATGCTGTTGAATAGTCTTAATTATATTTTTATGGGGTATTGTCTTTGACCATATGATTGTACTATAGTTATATGACCATTTTTGAGTTATTCAGGCTGAACAAGTCTTTTTGATACTAACACTTGGTACTCATTAAATTCATGCTGTTGATCTCTTACTAGATGGGACATATTACCTAGCATTCTCTGGTCATGAGTTGTGGAATATTGCTTTTCACATGACTATTTCCAGGAGCAGAAGTGAAATACCAGTTGAGTCATTTGTTTCCTTAATGTTTCTCTTCCTGATGCAGTAGTACTATGGAAATGGATGAAGTTTGATGTGACTCTTGTTTCAGTTAGAATTAATTCAATTTTCTATAATATGTGAAATAAATTAAAAATTCTACTTGCTAATATTTATTTAAAACTTAAAAAATTAATAGTATGCTTATTAGAATTATTAAACCAGTTTAAAATATAATCTCTGGCTAATTCAAAAAGATAAAAATGGTTGTAACATGCACGCATATTAGGCATTCACTTATAATAGCATGAAGTCTTAATGAGGAAGCCGATAGTCTAATTTTAAAAACTAAATGAAAATAACTTTGGAAATCCAGAAAATTCCTCCAAAGAAATGTAATTTCATCCCCAAGAATACAGAGTTACACCCCAAATTTTAAAATAACAATGGAAATATGTTATAAAGGTGAATAAATTTGAGTTTCAGGTAATTATATAAACATGATCAGATATCTTGTACGAAATGACTTAATACTGATAAATGTTCAAAGACAACCATTTGAATGTAGGTGTTAAAAACTGTTGCTCATCAAAGGTTTTGGGTATTTCCTGATTGATGAGCTGTGTGTATTGTGCCTGCTACTCTATCTTTAGCACTGGTGTTTACGATTTTTACCTCTGGTTCAGTCTATCAACATGGTAGAGTGAACTGATGTGGCAAATGTGGAGAGCACATTCCTAACTCATGGAGTTGTTACAATGTAATCAAGTCAGAAATTCTAGCTCAAAAGCAAAGAAGAGAAATTCCAAGGAACTCTATATAAACTAAGTGGAAACAAAGCTAGAGCATGAGAGCAGTTTAAATCTGAAAAACCACAGAGCTATTAAAATTAGATAGAAGCCTAGGGGGGCTAGAAGTTTACAAATGAGGGATAGGGTAGGTGGATGACAAGGCCAAGGATCCTGTGTGCCTGGAAGTCGCACACAGCTGGGACAGATTTAATCAGGGCCTCGAACAATTCTGTCCATTGGCTCCGGGACACAGCAAACACAATGGGTACCTTGGGTAATGAGTAGAAAAAGTTATCTGTGGGGAAATGGAATCTCACGCTTCTCTGGAGATGGTGGAAGTTGAATCAACAAAAAATCTTTTCAACAAATACTAATTTGTTGAGTATTTATGTTTTAAGAACAGCCATGCACGTACTAAGTTCTTCAAAAGCATTAACTTATTTAATTGTGATAGTGATTTTCTGAGAAAAATGTGTTTCGTGAAAAAAAAAATGCAAAACTGCCCCATGGGGTCTCCTCCACAGCTTAGATTGCAAGGAATTCCCACAGGAAAGAACTTGCTGAAGATGATTGAAGCTGAAAATGACAAAGCACATATGGAAACAACTATGACAGAAAATCAGCAGACACAATAAATGGGAGAATTCATTTTCATTACAGTTAATCGAGTACTATGTGCAAATGATCTTATTTTTTAGGTCACAGAAGTTGAAGTTTCAGTAGTTTCAGTGACTTATACAGGCACTAAATGGAGAGCTAACCTGAAAATCTAACCTACAGAGAACAGACTCTTGATCAGAAGCCTTATTTTTTTCTACAAAATTAAATTCCTTCCAAATACAAGATAAGCTTACCAAACTCTGAATCTATTTATAACTCTAAATATAGATAATCACAGAGACACATTTCTGTCAATAATATATATAGTTAAAAGTACTAGATATAAGTTATATACACCTAAGCCCAGGCAAGTTCCTTTTCTCAATGGAAGAGACATTTGTCAAGTTTTCCCTTCTAGTTTCAAACTTAGCCTGACTCTCTCCTAAAGGCAGAAACCTCAGGAGTTGCCTACTGTCCTTCCAGATACAGCAAACCCTTAATGCTCTCCTGGGCTCATGAGAGGAGAGGCATGGTTTTTTCCATTTGTCTCTGGTAAGTAACCCCAAAACTTATTCCCAATAGTGGATATTCATGTTTTCCTTGTCACTATCTGTTAAGGAGAAAATTCCAGCTGTTAGTCCTCTCCCAAACTGAACTAAATTCCACTCAGGAAAACATGGTACTATGGTCTGACTTCCTCAAGGTTTCTCCAGTCAGTATTGGTTTCCTTGGTTACTCCAGGCAGGCACACTCACCCCATTCATGTTCCTCCTTTGATAATGCCTATCTACTTCCAGTGAACTTTTTCTTTCCAGACTTTGGTTAGTGAAGGCCTTGAACTTTCTCCTCATGTTGATGAGAATAATTGTTAGGACACAGTACTTTGCACATCTACATCGATTTACCTTATATTTCACTTTAACTACACCCTTCACCTTCTCACTATCTTGCATTGATGCTAATTCTTTGGCTTAACTCAATATGATATTTAAGATACTCTTCAAATTAGGGCCACCTGTTAACCTGTGCTTCTTATTGCTCTCATGCCATGGGGCCCAGCCCTCTGCTACAGGCAGGCAGACATATTTGCTCTCTCTTGCGTCTTCTCTCTCACCCTTAAGTCACTGCTAATGTTTCTCTGTTCCTAACCTGGAGTTTTCTCCCTTGCCTTTATTGCTAAACCATTTCCTCCTCTTGAAAACCTTCATTTATGATTCGTTGTCAACATCCCATTTAGCTCAGAAATGCTATGCTTACTCCTCAGAGTCTTCCAGATCAGCCCCTATTGATTCCAGGGCTTGGATACCCCTAACACTGAACTGGCAGTCCCCTCCCACCTTGCTCTCTCACCTGTGTACATAAGCAGAGGCCTATGTCAGCCACCACCAACTGCAAAAGAGCAGGTGCTCCTCCGAAGGCCAATAGAATGGGCAGGTGTTTCTCTGAAGCTTTCTACAATCTTGAGGAGAAGTTGGAGGACATTTGAAAATGGGGTAAAATGCAGAACAACTGAGTAATTTATCAAAGCAGAACTACATTGACTCATCAAGATAAAGCTTTCCTCCCCTGCAATTTCTGCCATCATTGGAACTGGGGGACTTAAGAAGAAGCTGAGAGTGTTTAAATAACACGAGTGGTGTTTATTTTTTTCTGCGTATGTGACGAGTTATGTATAATTTTTATCCATCTTCCACTGGTTATTGGGAATTTTAATCAAGCAATATGTAAAATGCCCTGTTCATCATGTGGTACAGAAAGTTCAACAAAAGTAAATTTATCCTCATTTATAAACTGATAGAAAATCCTGACATTTTAAAGAGGCTTTTTATGCTGATGAAAACTCAGAGCATCTTGTCTGACAGACAGGAAAAATATTTTATTGGAACAACCAGGGCCTCAAAGTAGGATAAAAAATCGAAATGAGAATACTGGGGACAGATAATAGGCAACTTCCGTTTTCTCGCTTCTTGCAGTAGCCTGAATAAACAGAATACATTAATAGATGTAGATGGATTGTGAATGATCAGTAAAAGTCACTCCTGGTCACCACTATTTCTCAGGTTTCATGGCTAGTCACACAGCTGCCACTCATCACCATCATGGTCTGAGTGTAGGCTTTGATGGTGCACGCTTTTTATAGCTGGTTAGGAAAGGGACTTGCCCCAATGGGTCATCCTGTCTCTATAAAATTCTCTGAAAAAAATCCTTTGATGCTTGTAGCAATGGAGCTGTTCACATTGGTGACAGTGGAGGCACATAGCTTTTTATAGGCTTTGCTCTAAAAAATACTGTTCAATATGTGAGGTAAAAAAGATAATTCATCATCAGCAGACCTTACTGCTCCTGATGTTCTCTGGGTCACATAAAAAGCATTTGAAGTTGTTGGTGTCTTATTCTTTTTTTTTTTTTAATACGCTTTATTGATTATGCTGTTACAGTTGTCCCAATTTCTTTTTCCTTTGTTCCCCTCCACCCAGTGACATCCATCCCTCCAGTTGCCCCCCCCCCTTAGTCCATGCCCATTGGTTGTACACATAGTTCTTCTCAACATCTTCCTGTCTATTTCACTCCCTCCTACTATGCTTCTTAGTTCCTGTACTATCTCCCTCCCTCTTCCCCCTTCCCCCTCCCTGCTGACCTCCCCTCATAATGTTCCCCATACCTATAATTCTTTTCACACTCTTGTTGCCTACTTAGTTTGCTTTTTGTTTCGGTTCCCTAGCTTCTGTTGTTGGTTGTTGTGATACAGTTTTCATTTGAATGTTCATAGTTTTGATCCTCTTTCTCCTAAACAAGTCCCTTTACCATTTCATATAACAGTGGTTTGGATCTGATGAACTCCTTCAGTTTTACTTTGTCCTGGAAGCACTTTCTCTGCCCTTCTCTTCTGAATGACAGCTTCGCTGGATAGAGTAATCGTGGTTATAGGTTTTTGCTTTTCATTACTTTGAATATTTCTTACCAGTCCCTTCTTGCCTGCAGAGTTTCTTTTGAGAAATCAGCTGACAGTCTTATTGGGACCTCTTTGTATGTAATTCTCTTCTTCTCTCTTGCTGCTTTTAAGACTCTCTCTTCATCCTTAATTTTTGACATTTTGATTATAATGTGTCTTGGTGTGGTTCTCGCTGGGTCCAGTTTTTTTGGGACACTCTGTGCTTCCTAGACTTATAAGTCTATTTCCTTCCCCAGGTTGGGGAAGTTCTGCTTCATTATTTTTTCACATAATTTTTCCATTTCTAGTTCTTCTTCTTCACCTTCTGGCAACCCTATGATTCAGATGTTGGCCTGCTTGCAGCTGTCCGATAAGTCTCTGAGCCTCTCCTCATTTTCCTCACTTCTCATTTCCTCTTTCTGCACTGGTTAACTGTCTGTTCCTTCCCTATGTTCCGATTTGTTGATTTGATCCCTGGTTTCCTTGCCCTCATCACTAGTTTTGTATGTATTTTTGTTCATTTCAGCAGGACTAGCCTTCATTCCTATGCCGTCTTGTTTAAGATCTGCTGTTAGGTCTGTAAGCATTTTTATAACCAAAGCTCTGAACTGTGCCTCAGAAAGATTTCCTATCTGCTGCTTCATTAGATCAGATATTTGCTGTCTGGTCAGCTGTGTCACCAGGATCTCTATCATGATCTGTGCCATCCTGACAGTTTTGTGTTTACCTTTGCTTCCTGGGCAGGGCTGTCACACCTCCTATGCTATAGGGGGTGTAGCCCTGTGCCCTCCTCACAACCAGGCGTTTTCTGTGGGGGTTGGGGTCCAAGATGGATTCCTGCTACTCACTCTCTGCTGAGAGACCAGGAGCCTTCTCCTCTGTCTCCAACCCCACCGGGCCTCACAGTCCAAGGTAATGGAGGTCTGCCTTCCCGGACTTTGGAATCACAAGCTGACGGGTATGGTCTGCAGCCAGGGGTGCTCCCCAGGTTCTTCTCACCTCTCCTTAAATACAGGTGTCTGTGCTTATCACTGTTCAGCTGCCATCACTTCTGCTTCCGCGGACAGCACAGCTTGACCTCTCCTCCCTGGCTTCGCCCCTCCTGCCTGTCTGGATGAGCACCACTTTTTTTTATAACTTCATATGTTGGACTTACATTTATTTTCTGGAATTTCTGGTTATTGCTAGTTTTGCGGTAGTTGTATTTCTTCTTAGTCGTGGAGGGAGATGGGGCATGTCAGTCTAGGCCTCCATCTTGGCCAGAAGTCTCCTGTGTTTGTTTGCTTCCGTGTCCCAGGCAGAGCTGTCACTCCTACTATGTTGTAAGGGGCAGAGCCTTAATGATTCAACAGTACAGGGTGACCTATTTCACCAAGTTGTGGTGCTGTATGTGGGGGAGGGATCTGAGAGGGAACAATGCCTCTTACCCAGTACTTGCCCCTTTTTTCAGGCACTTCTCCCACTTCTGCACCGGATTGGTGCCCCTCTAGCTGCTGCCCTGGCCATAGTTCCCAGAGTGCATGGATCTGTGGATGTTCTAGGTCTGTGGGGCCCCTTTAAACAAGCGAACTCTGCTCAGAGACTGGCAGTTTCTGCCTCCATCTCAAACCCCACTGGTTTGCACAGTCAAAAGCAAGGAGGCTTGATATTCCCTGTAGCTGGAACAGTGAGCTGTTCTGGTGAGGAGCTGGGAACAGTACCCAGGTGTCCCTCCTGACTTTTTAAAACATGTAACTGCTTTCCACCGGCCTGCTGCTGTTGCCACTGCTGCCACCACCACACCGTGTCCTCTCCACCTGGGCTCCGCCCCTCCTACCTGTCTGGAAGAGTATTTCTTCTTTATATCCTTGTTTGCTGGACTTCCATGCAGTTTGATTTTCTGGAACTTCTGGTTGTTTCTAGTTTTGAGGTAGTTGTATTCCTTCTTAGTTGTGAAGGGAGATGCAGCATGTCTGTCTACATCTCCATCTTGGCTGGAAGTCCTGGTGTCTGATTTTTAGTGTAGATAAAGTCACAAAATAAGAGTTGAACAAAACTAATTATGTCTGAGGTCAGGCAGAGCCAATGGAGAGGGAGAGCATTCCTTGTTATATGTGCCTGTGTTTCCTTCCAAGCTCTGTAGAGACTGGAGCTCTGGGGATGATGCTTGTCCAGAACATTTTTTTTTTTTTAATTTATAAGACTGATAATTATGTGGCAACTCATAAGGGAATGTATCTGAAATAGGCCTCAGAAGTGAAGTTACATTATTTTTAGATGAGGATTCTTTTCCCCCTTAATGGTTATTCTGTTTTTGATTTTGTAATTTTAGGACTTTATCAATCTAGTGACTGTATAATTCCAAATCCAAAATTAGAACATTATGTAGGATATACTTTTTGGGTCAGGTAATGGTCTTGGAGATGTCATTTAGATGTTATACAATGTTAGAGCTTTCTTCTGTATTTAAAATAAATATTTTTTGGGGAATAAAAGATGTGATATTTACAACCATGACTTTTGCAGAATTTTAGGCATTGTTGTCTTTCATGACTATGAACATTAATTTTCAAATTGGCATAGCTAATTTCTTCTTAAATATAAATTTGAAGAATAAATGCAATAATATTTGTAAAAGAGTTTTCAAATAAATAACATACTGTATAAGCTCAAAGAGTTCTACTACAGAAAACTGTTACTTGGTACAGTTAAAGAACTAGAGAGCTTAATAGAAATGGGTGACAAAGAGTGTATGGGGAGGAAAGGGAACCAATCTTTTTGGTGTCTGAAGCATGGCAGTAATTTCCCATAATCTTATTTCATCTTTCAACGATCCTTGCTGTCAGTCCTCACTGTATACACATGCAAACAGTCTCGCTTAGTAGCAGAAACCTTTGACTCAAAAGCTAAATATTTCACATGGATCTACATTAATATCATGTTCATTTTTTTCTGAAAAATTTTCTTGTATTATTCTATGATGACTTTCTCTTTTTGAAGAACATGTTAATCAGATGTGAGACCTCTGAACTTCTCAAATTTTGTATCTTGCTTCTACTTTCAATCTCCTTTGTGCTAAAATGTTATCTTCCAATATCTCTATTTAGTTTTCTATTTACACTATTCTATTTTTAATAGCCAATGTATTTTTGTCTTTAAATGTTTTCCCTTATACAGGATTCTGTTCTTGTTACATGGAGGGTGAATTTTCTCATTACTATAAGGACTTAATGATAGCATACTTATTTTATAGAATTTCTTTTTACAACACAGTCCCTGTTTTCTTCAAATTTTATTTATTTTTGTATGTTTGCATTAGCCTCTGTCTGAAATATTACAGGCTCTTTTGAGGTGCTTAGTAGTGAGAAACTAAAAAGCTCTCTTAAAACTGTGTGTGTATGAGAGAGAGAGAGAGAGAAGCAGTGTTGTTAATAGTGAATATCATTGTAGGGTGTGAGGTTGAAGATACTTTATTAATCCATTTAGAGAAAATTGACATAATTGACATATATTTCAGTATTGTTTCAGAATTTCTCCTGTAGAGATATTTCACATTCTTTAAAAAATATACTTGTTTGTACCAGATATTTTTATTGTATTATAAATAGATATTTAAGCATTTATTTAAATTTTTGTTAGATTATAGAAATAGAATTGATTTTTACATGTTAATTTTGCATTAAGCAAACTTGCTAGGCTCTCTTAGTAATTTTAATAATGTATATATAATTTATTTAGATTTCCTAGATACATGATTGTATCATCTGAAAATCCGATCTTGTATCCTTTCTGATTATTATATATTTTATTTATTTTTCTTGCATAATCATGCTGCTGAGAATTCCCAGTTACAATATTGAATGAACGTGGTGATAATGGTCCCAAAGGCAAGTTATCAAGATTTTATGTCTACCTATTAATTAATTTGTTGCACACTTGTTGCTCATAAATATTTTTAGATTGGAGAAATTTTTTTTTATTTGATAAAAACTTCTATAAGAAATGAATGTCATGCCTAAAGGAAACATGCTTGGTCTCTGTTACCAAAAATCCCTGAGGAAAGGTAATAAAAGCCCTTAATAAAAAAGACCTGGTACATTGGTTGGTTGTGCAGTCCATGGCAATCTCCCCAGGGAAGGAATGAAGGTTGCTTTCCTGAAAGATGGCTAGAAGAGACCTTAAGGCACAATGGAAAACCCTAAGGACTTGGAAAAGACAGGTGTTTACAGGCAAGGCTGAATGGCAAGTATGTGGCTCAGCTTCTGTGCCCTGAAGAGCAGACTGAAAGTCACCCTAAATGTTCCTTGTGTAAGTTCCAGCAAAGCAGATGTAAAGATCGTAAATGTTCATTTGCTGCTCTTGTTGTGTTTATGCAAACAGGATACATTAAAACTGGACTTAACGCAGGCCCTTTAATGACAAGGAAGGTAATCTTAAGAAGAAAAATCGTGATTCAAGGAAAATCACAATGCTCAGTGGTAGACTATAAAGTAGTGCAGCTATCTTTAAAGTTTATCCTCATTTAAAGTTTGTTTTCATTTGAAAGTTAAACTAGGTCTGTGGCATCATCAAAGATGCTTAATTTACAGGCAAGAAGAACATCAAATGCCTTGCAACTGGATGTCTTTCCAATAAGACAGTCTTATAGATTTAGAGACTTGTTTATGGGTTATGTTGCATAAATTAATATGTGTTTCCTGTTTTCAAAGGGTATAAGCCTATGATCTCATTACCTGAGTGATTGTCTGTACATATAAGCCTCACTTAATCCTGTCTGCATCGCTGTCTCCTGAGACTCAATGGTTTGGCTGAACTAAGTGGCTGGGTTGGTGAAGTATGGGGTGGTCTGTGGGCTTCACTTTAAAACTGGTTTCTCTTTTCTATCCTAATGTCTTGGACAGAAAAGGCCCAGAGGTCTGAGAGGGGGAAACCTAAAATATTCCCCTCAGCTCAAACTAAGTGTAGTGGGCAAAACAGTTTTGGACAAGTGTGATGTGCCTCGCACACCTTCCTCCAAAGAAGCCCTTTTTTTCCCTAATGTGGGACATTGAAAAATTAATACCTGCCTTTTGTCATCTAGTGGCTATGGATTGAATGATGCCTTTTAACCCTGTTGCCAAATCTGTTTCCCCAGAATACAACAAGGATGCCAGCTTGTTAAACCAAGCACGCCATTGTCCAGGGACAGCCAACTGACCTGGAGCCCGCAAGATCCTTCCCCATGTGGGAAGGCCACCCTTGCCTCCGCACCCGCACTCATTTTAGGGATTTCTGGATGCAACAGTAGGTAGGATGACTACAATAACCAGCTTGAAGCAGCTAGAGGAGTACAAGATCTTCACCCATTGTCCTTTATAAGATTATAAAGGGTCTTAAGTCTGAGAGGGTGATTTTTTTCATTGTTATAATTAATTAATTAATTAATTAATTAATTATTTTAAAAAGACAATAATATAGGAAAGGATGAAGCAAGAGAACTTGTATGCATGACCCATTGGCATGGACTGAGGGTGGTGGGATTGCTGGGGGAAGGGGGTTACTGGGAAGAGGAGAGCAAAGGGGGAAAATTGGAACTATTGTAACAATATATTTAATAAAATGTACTTTTAAAAAAAGTCTTAGCTGCATAGGAAAAAAGAAAGAAATGGGTGGATGTTAAACTTTTAGAAAATTTTTTTGCATTTATTGATAGCATCATATTACTTACTTCTCTTTATAGGTTAATGGGGTGATTTGTGTTAATTTTCTAATGTGAAGCTAACATTAAATTAAAATCCCTATTTTAAATCTAAATCAATTCATGATATATCATTCACATATTTTTTGGTCTTTGGTTTGTTGTACTTTATTTAGAATTTTTGTCAAGTGCTGTGCAATTTCTCAGACATGTTTTTTTCCCTTGATTTTCTTTCTTTCATTGTCTTTCTTTCCCTTCTTGCCTTCCATTCTCTTTCCTTTTCCTCTCCTCCACTCCCTCCTTCATTCCTTCTTCCCTTTCTCCTCTCCTCTCTCTCTCTTTCTGTCTTTATTTTTTTCTTAGCTCTGATTGGCTCCAATACATCCTTCCATATAGTTCTCTGGGATGGGATTTGGAGGAGGTGGTATGAATTTAATTCTGGTTCATAATTACCCAGAAATTATAGCCATCTGGGACCCAATTTTAAATGGAAGTCTCTTATAAGATTCTTCACCTCTATTTGGGCCTGTCCTCGACTTCTGTCACCTTTGTCTGGTTAAGTCCCATATGAAGCCCAGTTTCTTGATACCAGCACGTGTCCTCAGAATGAGCAATTTGGTGTGTCATAGGTATTCACTTTTCATCTCAGGGTTCCTCCTTTCTCCCAACAGGGTCTGGCAATCTTCACTTCAACAATCTGAAGGTGATTTAGGACTATATACATATTCAATATAGCATTGTTTTCAGCAGAAGCGTTGATGTCAATAACCTATTAGCAGAAACAAAATATGTTTACAATATGTTTTTAATGATTCATTTAATATTTTTGTTGTTTTACAGCAGAAGGTTTTTAGGAAAATTGAATGTGAAGAAGATCTTCATAAGTATTTGCTGTAAATACTATTATTCAAAAGTATAGTGACATCCTTGGGACACTGTGAAGAGCTGGGTCTGGTTATCAGGTCACTCCTTTAGTGCTCTTTTTGGCGAAATGTATGGGGATCTTAAAACTTCCTTCTGTATTTTGGGCCCTTATGTCAGCACTAGGCTGCACAGCTCTCTGGTTAATGTTAATATGATTGAGGTCATTTTTGTACTACATACAATTTATCTCCAAAGTGTAACTCATAAAGGGGATTAGGATGAAAATAAGCACAGTCATCTGATATGGTTTCAGGTGGATATTGAAAGGAATGAAGCCAGGCAGCTTTCTCAGCCCTGAGCTGAGCTGTCTTTTCATGGCCTTTTATTTGCACTTGGGCTGTTCATCCATGAGCTTATAAGGAGTTTGTTCTTGACTTATCTCTCTGGCACTTGGAATACTTTGCGGCTTAATTTAGGGCTTCAATAGCCTCTTTCTGCTCAGCTTTCATTTTATTTATTTATACGTTCATATATCTATTATGTCACTGTGCACATTTGCTTTGTTTTGGAGGATAATGCTCTTATAAGTGGAGGCAGCCAGAGAATGCTATTCTGGATAAAGCAGTAACTTCATCTCCAGTAGTGATTCATACAAAGAAACAGAGGATTATACATACAAAGAGACTTCTTAGATTTGATTCTGAAGTCTCTCTTGATAGAACCTCTTGTTTTGACTCTGTTGCTTGACTGAAAGTGCTAACAAAATTTTCAACTTGATCCTAAATTTTATTTTTGTTCCTATTAACTTAAAATTTTAAGGACAAGAGCATGCTTTCATGTGTGGATCCTCTTAAGTTTGAAAATGGTTCAGACAGTGAGTTCCTGGAAGCTCCACACTGGCCCATAGCTCTGGGTCTTTGCCCATGCTTCTTTCTCTCTCAAATTCCTTTTCTCCTCATTTGCCTAATTCCTTCTTATCTTTCACAACTGCTCTGGGAAACTTTCTCTGATTGTCTAATCTGTGTATACTTATATAGGTACCTCCTTCTCAGCCTGTAGTTCTATATTGTAGCTAACAGGTAAGAAGCTCAGGCTATAGATCCACATTACCCAGATTCAAACCTAGGCTCCATTAGGAACAGGCTGTGTAACTATGGACAAATTGTTTAACCTCTCTGTGTCTCAGTGTCCTCTTCTGTAAAGCAGGTTAGTAATTTCCTAAAGATTCAGTAAGATAGTATATACAGAGAACTTAATACAGTTTGACACATAATAGTAACTCAGTAAATGTATAAATGTATCATATTATTTTCAAAGCTCTTAGCTTTGTGATCATTGGCTAACTTCTATGACATCCTCACATCTCTTATCCCCAGACTGAGATCTTTTTGAGGTCAGACATCATTTTTCATCTCTGTCTTCTCAGCACCTGGCCCATGGAAGGTTCTAAGGAAGAATAGGGAAAAAAACAAATGAATCCTTGGTCCCAGAGCTCTTAGGAGAGTTGCCAGATGCTTATGAGTGTTGAAGCTTTAGTATTTTATGAGCCTAAATTCTTGTCACATGTCTTCAGAGGGTTCTTCCAGGGTAGATTTTGGTATAGGACTTTATTGTTGTTTGTGCCCAAAGAAATTGTGAATATCAATGATGGAGGTGTGTGGGTATGTATCTGTTGTGTGTGTGTGAGAGAGAGAGAGACAGAGAGGGAGGAAGAAAGAGGGAGAGAAAGGGAGACAGAAAGAGATAGAGACACACAGAGGGAGAGAGAGAGAGAATGTAAGTTCTCTCTGATAGTCAAATCTTCCTGTAGCAATTAGTAATGGCCAATAATGGCCAAGATTTCCTAGAGAAATGTTTACCCACCTTTTCCAGTGCAAATCCATGAAGACATGGGTGCAAGTCAGTAGCAGACACAGTACATTTGCCCCATCCCCTTCCACAGGTTATTTTTGTAGTCAACCCAGGACAGTCCTTCAGCCCTTCTGTGAAGACATAGACCTGCAGGGTTCAGAGTGTGAGGCAGAGAAGATCATCCCAAGGATGGCTTTATGAGGAAAGTCTGCCAGTACAGCACATACTCTGGACTCCCCTCTCCTCTTGCTGCAAAGAGCCATCCAAACACTCACAACTTGAGAGTGTGTAAGCTTTAAAGTAATGTGCAGAGAGTGCTGAAGTTCACCAATATTCATTCCAAGTCTCTATTACTGTCTTCATTGATAAGGGTGACAACCTCCTGTTGAGCATCAGGAGACAAAGCAGAGTCTCTGAGGGAGACTGGATGGAGAAACAGTTATCCTTGTTTATGCTGTCAACGTGCCTGAAGCAAACCTTGCCAGGGTCTCAACAAACTCCCTTCCCCTAGAGATTATCACTACCCTTTCTTTTCCTTTCATCATGTTATGTTTGTCTCATAGGCTTCTGAGTATTTAGGAATCTTGGGTCTGATAATGCCACTTTACTGAGGTCATACTGTGACTGTTAAAGGTTTGTGCTCATAATGTTTGTTTCGCTGTGTGTGCTTGGCACTGCTTCACTCCAGCAGCACCTTCAAGGAGCAGCAGCACATCAAGGTTGAGAAAAGGCTGGGCTTGGAGTCAGAGACCTTTTCCATCCTTTTCCTTCTTCTTTCTCACCCAGGTGTGGCCTTGGGCAAACCATTTAACCCTTTGGTTTCACATGGACAGGGGGGTTAGTGCTCTAATACTGTCTGCTGCTTTCCTCCTAGGAGTGCTGGAGGATAAGGCTTGGTAATTAAAGTACTTTTATTACTATTATAAGGCCCCCTTCTCCCTGGCTCTATTGACATGAATTAGCTTTAATGTATTCTCTCTTTCCTAGGGAAAAATTGCTACTAAGGATAGTGACAAAAGTAGTACTTCTCAGTGAGTAGATCCAATTATGTTTTTTCCCCCCAGAATATCCAAACACATTCCAAAAATTTACTGCATTTGAATATCTTTTCATCTTCAAAGTCTTTCTTGATTAACCAAGGGGAATATTTTTTTTTAAAGTGCTACTTTTTGTTTTCATGTCTGTGCCCTTACACATTCTGTTCAGAAAAAGAAGGTGGTTTTAGACTGATTCATGTGTTTTATTCAGATACATTTCCTGGGGTCATTAGTAGAAAAGGATATCAGAAACCCCAAAAGGAAGTATTTTGCAGACTAGAAGAATCTTGTACATTCCTGATATAATTAATTTTTACAAATCTGAGTTCTCATGGACTACTGGCCTCTCTAAGGAGATTAGGTTCTATTAATCTTTAAATTACTTCATAATAAGGTATTAATACTGGCTTATTAAATTAATAAATGAATTTACAGTAACATGGCTAGAAGAGTATATTTGTTTTAAACTCTGTTGCTTAAAGTTCTAAAATATTCAGAAAATATTTTCTGAGCTTCTAAAATGGGTTTAAGTTTAAGGGAAGAGAAAATTCTTTTCTGAGAAAGCCTAATTATTGAGGAGAATGTGGCATGAATAAGCAGGGTATGCACTGCATTGTGGGGTTGCAGGAAGAGGAACACCTAACTCTTCCTGAGAAGGTGTGCAAAGGATCAGGGAGTGTTCAAATGTGCCAGCAGGCAGTCCAAAGAAAGGGAACAAGTTGGCCAGAAGACCAAACTCCTGAGGCATCCCCAGTCTCTTGCTGGAGCAGACTTTTGCAGTGGCTCCTTTAGGGTGGCTCAACCTGGCATTCTACATACTGTCCCAGGAAGAAATTTCTGACTAAGGTACCTGTGTAGTGGTATATCATTGCATTAATAAAACACAATATCTCCCTTTAAAAATTATGAAATACTATGGAAGAAATGCTGGTTTACTATACAAACATGAAAAAAAATCTTATAGTGTACATTAAAAGAATAAAATAATCACCCATGATACTTTCATTTAGAGTCAATCATTGTTAACATTTTATAATTTCCTTCTTCTATGAGTATTATTTTATCCAGCCATGATTAGATTATACATATAATTTTAATATTTTTTCTTAAAATTTTTTAATGTCACTAAACTTTCTTTTAAAAATCCTTTCTGAAGGCTGCATAATATTCCAAAATATTTATGTATCTATATTGTTGAGAGCCAGATCTGTTTTTCTGGTGTTTTGTTGCTATGAATGTAATGATGGCTAATATCTGTGGCATTATTCTTTTTATTTTACTTTTTACTTTACTATAAATTCCATTACTGTGAAATTTACTGGATTAAAAATAGTAGGTAAAAAATGGTGCTTAATTAAAAGTTTCATATTTGTCATTTTAATAATGCATTTAAATGTTTTTCAGAGATTTATTAACATTTTTTCTTTTGACCTGTATGTTTATATTCTTTATGCTTTTTTTGTTAGGAGTTGGGCAAATAGGTTAAGGTTAATATTTTCTTATTGAATTATATGGATTTTAGATATATTACTTCACTATACTTAAGGCATATATTTATATATACTTTTTTGATTATGTTATAAATGTTTCTATCTAAAATACAGGCATTTCATATCTTTATTCTGTCAAATATGTCAATATTTTAAGATTTGGGAAGATTTATAAGTCTAGAATATTCCTTTCTGCTTAGAGAACAGCCAAATATTCAACTACATTTCTTTCTGTTTATTTATTTACTTATTTAATTTTTTTATTGGCTTCAGGTTGACATCTGGAATTTTTTTGTATAACATGGAATGAGAATTAAAAAGATTATTTCCCAAATAGCTAGAAGATGGTCCCAGCACTATTTATTGGGTGCCTTCTTTTCTTATTGATTTGTGATTTTCTGTTAATTTCCTATATGTACTAGCTCCTGTTTCCTGAATTATATATTACATTATAACGAAGTGATAGCTTTATACATTTTCCGATCTATTTTTATACCAGTACCACACTGATTTACTTCATAATGTTTTAACATCTAGTGAGGCTATTACTTTCTTCCTTTTCTTTTCTTATCAAGTCCAGATAAACTATGGAATCATTCTGTCAAAATATTTAAAAACAAGGTTGGGGTTTTGATTGAGAACACATTAAATCTTGAAATTAACTTGAAATTACTAGTTGTTTCCTCATTCAGGAGCCTGGTTGCTTTTTTATGCAAGCCTCTTTTATATATCTCAGCAGTTTGATAGATACTTTTTTCCCCTTGCAGTTATAATCCTGACTTTACCTCATATCTCCCTTTTCCTTAAAAATCTAAATAAGTCATCACTCAGATTCCACTTTTTTTTTTTTTGGTTCCATATGAATTTATGGAGTATTTGTTCTAGGTCTGTGAAATATGTCATTGGTATTTTAATAGGGATTGCATTGAATCTGTAAATTGCTTTGGGTAGTATGGACATTTTGATGATGTTGATTCTTCCCATCCAAGAACATGGTATTTGCTTCCATTTATTTGTATCTTCCTTAATTTCTTTCTTCAATGTTATGTAATTTTCAGACTACAGGTCTTTTGTCTCTTTGGTTAAGTTTACTCCTAGGTACTTCATTTTTCTTGTTGCTATAGTAAATGGTATTTTCTTTTTTGTCTCTGTCTCTGATATTTTATTGTTGATGTACAGAAATGCCTTAGATTTCTGTACATTTATTTTGTACCCAGCTATTTTGCCGAATTCACTTATTATATCGAGTAGTCTTTTAGTGGCGTTTATAGAATTTTCTTTTTCTTTTTTTTTTTTCAGATTTAATGTGTTTTATTGATTAAAATATTACATTTGTGCCAATTTCCCTTCCCTCTGCTCCCCTCCACCCGGTGGCCCCCCTCCCTCCAGTTGTCCCCCCCTTTTAGATTATGTCCATTAGTTGTGCATACAGTTCCTCCCAATCTCTCTCCATCTATTCCATTCCCTCCTACCATGATCCCCAATTCCTATATCATCTCCCTCCCTCTCCCCACTCCCCTTCCCTGTTGACCTCCCCCCACTATGCTTCCCTTACCCACAGTTCCTTTTCCACTCTCGTTGCCTGTTTCGTTTGCCTTTGTTTCATCTCCCTAGCTTCTGTTTTTTAAACCAGTCCCTTTAACATCTCATATAACAGTGGTTTGGATCTAATGAACTCTTTCAGTTTTATTTTGTCCTGGAAACACTTTCTCTGTCCTTCTATTCTGAATGACAATTTCGTTGGATAGAGTATTCGTGGTTGTAGGTTTTGGATTTTCATTACTTTGAATATTTCTTGCCAGTCCCTTCTTGCCTGCAGGGTCTCCCTTGAGAAGTCAGCTGATAGTCTAATTGGGACCCCTTTGTACATAATTCTTTTCTTCTCTCTTGCTGCTTTTAAGATTCTCTCTTTATCTTTAATTTTTGACATTTTGATTATAATGTGTCTTGGAGTGGTTCTCCCTGGGTCCAGTTTTTTTGGAACTCTCTGTGCTTCCTGGACCTGTAAGTCTATTTCCTTCCCCAAGTCTGGGAAGTTCTCCTTTATTATATTTTCACTCAATTTTTCAAGTTCTAGTTCATCTTCCTCGCTCTCTGGCAAACCAATGATTCTTATGTTGGGCCTTTTATAGCTGTCCCAGAGGTTTCTGATCCTCTCATTGTTGCTTCCTATTTCCTCTCGCTGCATTGGTTGACTGCTTGTTCCTTCTCCATATTCCAGTTTGTTGAAATGAACTCTGGATTCCTCACCATCTGTCTCGTATGTGGTTTTGTTCCTTTCGTTATGAAAGTTTTTCGCTTCTTTCATATCTTTTTCCTGCTCTTTTGTGAATTCTGTAAGCCACCTGATAACAATGGCCCAGAACTGAGCCTCTGACAGGTTTCTTATCTGTTCATCTGTCAGGTTCTCTATCTGCTGTCTGGTGAGTTGTGCCACCGGGATCTCTATATTTGTCTGCCACATTTTGACAGATGCGTTTTGTTTTCCTGGGCTGGCTGTCGGGGGCAGTGCCTGTGTACGCGTCACAAATTAGCGACCGGTGTCTGTCTGCGACCTATTTCGCAGCCCTGTGGCGCTTTCTGTGGGGGCAGGGGTCCAAGATGGATTCACACAGTTATTCAGCTAGGAGACCGGGATCCGTCCTCCCGCCCCCCTGGGCCTCACTGTTCAAGGCGAAGCTGCTGCCGCTCTCCCCAGCGCCCGGAGTCGTGCACGCCAGGGGCTTGATTGGAGTCGCGCACGCCAGGGGCTTGATTGCCTCTGGGATTTTTCGACGCCCCGCCCGCCGCTCCGCAAACAGCTTTGCCTTCTTTAACTCTTACCTGCCCAAATGGCACCGCTGGTTTATAACTTCATATGTTGGGCTTCCGTGTAGTTTTATTTTCTGGAATTTCTAGTTATCCTTTGTTTTGAAGTAGTTGTATTCCTCTCTAGTTGTTGAGGGAGACCTAGCGTGTCCGTCTAAGCCTCCATCTTGGCCGGAAGTCTAGAATTTTCTAGGTATACTATCATGTCATCTGCATATAATGATAGTTTTACTTCCTCTTTCCCAATTTGGATGCCTTTTATTTCTTTTTCTTGTCTGATTGCTGTGGCTAGGACTTCCAACACTATGTTGAATAGGAGTGGAGAGAGTGGACAACCTTGTCTTGTTCCTGAATTCAGGGGGAATGCTTTTAGTTTTTGTCCATTGAATATGATGTTGGCCTCAGGCTTCTCATATATAGCCTTAATTATGTTAAGGTATACTCCCTCTATTCCCATTTTGCTGAGTGTTTTCATTATAAATGGGTGTTGTACTTTATCAAATACTTTTTCTGCATCTATTGATATGATCATGTGATTTTTGTCTTTCATTGTGTTTAGGTGATGTATTATATTTATTGATTTGCGAATATTAAACCATCCTTGCATCCCTGGAATGAAGCCCACTTGATCATGATGTATGATCCTTTTGATGTATTGCTGGATCCTGTTTGCCAATATTTTATTAAGGATTTTAGTATCTATGTTCATCAGTGATATTGGCCTGTAGTTTTCTTTCTTTGTTGTGTCTTGACCTGGTTTTGGGATTAGGATAATACTGGCTTCATAGAAAGAGTTTGGGATTTTTCCCTCTTCTTGGATTTTCTGGAACAGTTTGAGGAGGATAGGAGTTACTTCTTCCCTGAATGTTTTGTAGAATTCGCTTGTGAAGCCATCCGGTCCAGGGCTTTTGTGTGCAGGGAGATTTTTGATTACTGTTCCAATTTCCTTCTTTGTTATTGGTCTGTTGAGACTTTCTACTTCTTCTTGATTCAGTTTTGGAAGGTTGTATGTTTCTAGAAATTTGTCCATTTCTTCTAGATGGTCAAATTTCTTGCCATACAGTTGTCTGTAGTAATTTCTAACTATCATTTGTATTTCTGTGGTATCAGTCGTGATTTCTCCTCTTTCATTTCTGATTTTGTTTATTTGGGTCTTCTCTCTTTTTTTCTTGATTAGACTGGCTAGAGGCTTGTCAATTTTGTTTATTTTTTTGAAGAACCAGCTCCTAGTTTTGTTGATCTTTTGGATTGTTTGTTTAGTCTCTATGTCATTTAGTTCTGCTCTGATCTTGATGATTTCCTTCCTTCTTCTTGCCGTAGGCTTTGTTTGTTGTCGTTGTTCTAGTTCTTGTAGCTTTACGGTTAGGTTTTTTTATCTGAGATTCTTCTATCCTTTTCAGATAGGCCTGTATTGCTATGAACTTCCCTCTTAGGACTGCTTTTCTGTGTCCCACAGGTTTTGGGCTGTTGTGTGCTCATTATCATTAGTTTCTAGAAATTTCTTGATTTCTTTTGATGTCATCGTTAATCCATTTATTATTTAATAGTATGTTATTCAATGTCCATGAGTTTGGGTGTCTTTGATTTTTTTTCTCTGAGGTTGATTTCTAGTTTCAAGGCATTGTGATCTGAAAAGATGCTTGATATGATTTCAATTTTCTTGAATTTGTTGAGGCTTGCTTTGTTTCCTATCATGTGGTCTATCTTTGAAAATGTCCCATGTGCATTTGGAAACAATGTATATTTTGCTTCTTTAGGGTGAAAAGTTCTATATATATCAGTTAAGTCCATGTGGTTTAGTGTGTTGTTCAATGCCTGTATATCCTTGGTGTTTCTTTGCTTTGATGATCTGTCTATTGTTGATAATGGAGTGTTGAAGTCCCCTACTATGAGTGTGTTGTTCTTGATATCCTTCTTGTGGTCTTCTAGTATTTGCTTTATGTATTTGGGTGCTCCTATGTTGGGTGCATATATGTTTATCAATGTCATATCTTCTTGATGGATTGTTCCTTTAAGTATTATGAAATGTCCTTCCTTGTCTCTTTTTATTGCCCTTGCTTTGAAATCCGTTTTGTCTGATATGAGGACTGCTACCCCGGCTTTTGTTTTCCGGTCCGTTTGCTTGGAATATTTTTTTATATCCTTTTACTTTCAGTCTGTGTAAATCTTTTGTTTTGAGGTATGATTCTTGTAGACAGCATATATGTGGGTCCTGTTTTCTTATCCATTTCGTTACCCTATGTCTTTTAATTGGAGCATTTAATCCATTTACATTTAAGGTTATTATTGACGTGTATTTATTCATTTCCCTTTGTACCTCTGTTCCTCTCCTCTCTCTTTTTTTTTTTTTCCTTCTTTTTTCTTAGAACACTCCCTTTAGCATCTCTTGCAATGCTGGTTTTGTGGAGATGTATTCTTTTAGTCTTCCTTTGTCTGAGAAACTCCTTATTTCACCTTCTATTTTGAATGAAGGCCTTGCTGGGTAGAGTATTCTTGGTTGCAGGCCTTTGTTTTTCATTGCTTGAAATATTTTTGACCATTCCCTTCTGGCTTGTAATGTTTCTGTTGAGAAATCAGTTGATAGCCTTATCGGAGCTCCCTTGTATGTTATTTGCTGTTTTTCTCTTGCCGCTTGTAGGATTCTCTCTTTGTCTTGAAATATTGCCATTTTAATTATGATGTGCCTTGGAGTGGGCTTTTGGGGGTTGCTCTTCATTGGAACTCTCTGTGCTTCCTGAACTTGTATAACTTTTTCTCTCATCAGGTTCGGAAAATTTTCTGTCACTATTTCTCCTATCAGTTTTTCAATTCCATGCTCCTTTCTTCTCCCTCTCTAATTCCGATGATCCTGATATTATTTCTTCTCATACTATCCTGTAATTCCCTTACATCTTGTTCATATTTTTTCAATCTTTTTTCATTTTGCTGTATTGTCTGGGAGTTTTTCTCTACATTATATTCTAACTCACTAATCCGATCCTCTGCTTCATTTAGTCTGCTTTTGACTGATTCTACTGTGTTTTTCAGTTCAGAGATTGAATTCTTCAATTCTTCCTCGTTCTTGTTAACAGTTTCTCTGTCTTTTTTTATGCTGGTGTAGTTCTCTGCAAGTTTCCTGTAATTTTCTTGGAGCTGCTGGTAACTTCCTTGGAGGTTGTCATGGTTGTTTTTAAGGATGTCGAGTATATTGAGCTTCTTTACCACCATTGTTTTGAATTCCATGTCTGATATTTGGGCTATGTCTGTTTCATCTATCTCTCTTTCTGAGGATTCCTCTTTTCTTTTCATTGAGGCGTTATTTTTGTGTCTTACCATGTTGGATTCTTCTTGTTTTTATTTATTTACTTGTTTGTTTGTTTTTTTTTGGGGGGGGATAGTCTGCTTTGACTTCCCTCCTTTGTGGTGTGAGATTCTTTATGGGAGATCTGGGGGTTTCAGTGATGCAGTCTCTTTGATATCCTGAGCCTGATGTTCTTGGGTTACCCTTTATGTCGTTTGCTTATGCTGTCTGGTTATATTTCAGAAGTTCTTTGGTAGGATCTTCCTTCTGGCTAGTTGACTGAGAGTCACTCTATCCACTTTGTCTTGAGTTCTTTTGTGGAGATGCTGTTAAAAACATAAACACACAGCCCAGGCAGGAGACCCACACCCTCAAAAAAATATCCCCCACCCTCTATCCCGCTATTGTCAGCCAACGAGCCCATATTAATATAAATGTAAAGAGATTAGAGCTTTTATACTATAAGAAGAATAGATAAGAGTTGTTTTTAGGGAGGAAAAATATAATTTTTGATAGAGGGGGTGATAGATTAATAATAGTTGAGACTATGCAAGCCAGTAGGTAATATTTACATTGTATGTTAATAAAAATAGAAGAAAAGGATGGAAAAATGCATAATATAGTAAGAAAGTGGGATTGTATTGTATTGGGTTTATATAGTAGTTAAATTCTATTATTTAGAGTGATAGGGGGGCTAACCTAGACACACAAACAAATAAACCATGATTAAAGAGAAAGAATGAGAAGGAGAGGTTATATGCAACACATTAGAGATATAGTTTGTTTTTCTTTTCCTTTTTTCTTCCCCTCCTCTCCTTTCCTCCTCTCTCCTTTTTTTTTTTTTTTTTTTTTTTTGGAAGGGAAAAAAAGAAAAACCAAAAACAACAAGAAAAAAGAAGAAAGAAAAGAAGAAAGAAAGAAAGAGAGAAAAAAAAGAAGAAAGAAGTAAAAAAGAAAGAAGAAAGAAAAAAGAAAAAAAAGAAAAAAACAAAAATAAGAAAAAAGAAGAAAGAAAATAAAGAAGAAAGAAGAAAAAAAGAAAGAAGAAAGATAGGGAAAAAAGGACTGTTTTTACTCAGTTCAGCCTTGGTGTGTCATCTTCTTTTTCTGCATCCGCAGCTGGTCTAGTGGTGTGGTTCAGAGGTTCTTGTTTCTTTCAGCAGATTCCACTTTTAAAATTTATGGAAGTTCAATGTCCTCCTTAAAATATTTTGTGACGTCATTGTTTATATGCTTACAATTGGCCCTGAACTCATGCCTAAGCTGACTGAAGAAATTCAGTCTATGGGTCATTTGCTATCTTATTCTGATTGCTTATATTTTGTACACATTGACCTGAGTATGCAATTTGGTCTTATTTCATAATATGCACACACTCTCATACACAATTACTCTCAAATGCATTTGTATAGATTTGCAAGGCTTGCCTAAAAGAATGAAGGGTCATAGAATGAACCTTCAATACCCAGGTTGTAAAACACGCTTAGACAATCTTGCTTTACTAATCAGCCATTTCCCCTCCCCAAATGCCTCTTTATTTATCATGCAGAACAGTTCAGGTATCTGTTTTTTTCCCCTCCAACTTCCCTTTCTGTTAGTGACTCAACAAGGTATTTTCTTAAATGAAGACACTTCTGTTCCTAATCCTGGGACAGATGTGAAAATAATATCCCCAGCAGTATAGGGTTTTCACATTTCTTGCTGGGTTTATTCCCATGTACTTTTTTTTTTTCCAGTTGCTATTAAGAGGGAACATACTTATTTTATTATAACTAATTGTTAGTGGTATTTATGAAACCTTAAAAATTACAGATTAATTTTCTATTCTGACATATTTCTTTAAAATTTTTTTTTGATTTTTTAAATTTTTTTCTATTACAGTTGTCCCACTTTTATTCTGACATATTTCTAAGAGTATATATTTTAAAGTTTATAATACCAATTTGTAATTAATATACTCTCCTGTTTTCCAACAGTTGGATACCTCATTTTTGTTTTGTCATATTATAAAATATGGATTTGTGTATGTGTGTGCATGTGTGTGTGTGTGTATTCTTCTCTTGTAGCAAAGATTCTCTAATATTTATAGAGTAACTTCAAGGAAGAGATGATATAAAAGCTACAGAAAGTGGCCACAAAATTATGTTTTCTAATTTTTCTTCCATTATGTCAGGATATCACTTAAATATTTGTTTTTAAAGCTACTTTCTGATGAAAACAGCAAAAAGCTTTTCTCTTTCTTGCTGGTTTCATCAGCTGTATACTGCCAATTAGTATTCCAAAGAAAGAACCTTAGGTGTGTATCCCCTTTTGTTCAGAGCACTGTTTCTTCAAGGTTGGCACCTCATTTCTCATTATACATTCCTGGCATGAGATTTCTAACTCGGCACTTTCACATATACCCCTGACAGTAATAATCCCCTAGTTTTACAATTAATTTTGGGAGATAGTAATCATAAGTGTTAAACTGAATTTTCTCTTTTATTTAATGTAGTCTAACATTAGTAGTTAACATATAGAACTTCAAAACTCGTTTAAACAGCCCCATACTTGTAGTCATTTTTTTTAAATGAAATTTCCCACTGAGGAGAACAAAAAAAGCTGAAAAATAAAAAGTCTATTTAAATAAGTGAGTGAACTAAAAAGGCAGTAAAGAATTCCTGGGAGAATATCTGGAACAAGTCAAATCCATGTGAGACTCTTTTTACCCCTAGACATGCCTGCTAATTTCTGAGAAGCCTGAAAGTTGTCTGAGAAGCTGACTGGGATTTTTGTAAGCCTTGGAGGCTGGTGGGACAGCCATTGGAGAACACAGATTGCCAAGGCCCAAGGGCCTAGTGAATCCCTCCTTTTTGGTTTATATGTGGAAAGGCTAAGATCTACAGGTAAGGGTGAACTAGGAGAACTAAAATTAAACAGGTTTTCACAAGAACTTCTGCTCAGCTTCCAATCATCTCATCTATGAAACTCTCAGAGACAAATGGAAATCCTCTTTGGAAAAGGAAAACATTATTCTAGTCCTTAGTTATTTCTACTTTTTAAAAGCTAAAATGTGCAGCACATAATAAAAAATACCTAGAAATGTGAGGTAAGACAATGTGACCAATCCAGCAGAAAAAAATAGACAATAAAGCTATACTCACAGGAGCTCCAGATATTCACATACAGACATATATTAAAATAAACATGCTTACTGTATTCAGATAAATAGAAGATAAGATTAAAAGTATTGTCAAAGAACTGGAAAGTATAAAAGAGGAATGGCAGATTTGGGAAAAAAAAAAAAGAAAAAGCAATAGGAATTCCAGAGTAAAAAAATACAGTAACTGAAAGTTGAAAACCCAGTGGATGGATTTAATAGCAGATTGGATGTAACTGATAAAAATAATTAATAAATTGTAAGCTAAGTCAGTATAAATGTCCAGAGCGAATCATTGAGAAATAAAATAATGGAAAACGGAAGAGAAGGTAAAAAACAAAGAATACACCAGGAAATCTAATGCTTACAAATAGAATTGCAGAAAGTCAAGAGAGAGAGAGAGAGAGAGAGAGAGAATGGAGCAGAAACAATATTCTAAAAGATAATGGCCTAGAAGCTTCTAAAACCGAGGTACTCCATCAAGTTATAGATTTATGAAGCCCTATGAAGTCAAAGGAAGAAAAATTTAAAGAAATCCTTACCTAAGACAATTTGGTAATATTAGCAAATACAGAAACAAAGAGAAATACTTAACATTTAGAGAAAAATGGAGCATTTCCTTCAAAGGACCAACAATTAGATTGAGAGCTGGCTTTTCAACAGAAAAATGGAAACAAGAACTCAATGAAATCATATCTTAAACATTATGAAAGAAAACTACTGTCTTTCAAAATACCTATAGTCAGCAAAAATATCCTTCAAGAAAAAGGTGAAAAAATTTCCAAATAAAAATTCAGAGAATTCGTCAATCTTAGTCTCTCACTAAAGGAAATATCAGAAGGAATTTTTTTGGATTTTAGATTTAAAAGATGCAAAAGGGATTGATGAGAACAAAAGGGTAAGTATGAAGTAAATAAAGATAGCAATTGTTTAACACAACGATAGTGTCCTGTGAGTTAAACAGAGTTAAAATGCTCAGCACGTATAGTATGTAATTTAGGAGGCATGGGAAAATTTTCTAAGGTCCTTCATTGTCAAGGAAAAGAATAAAGTGCTAGTTAATATTAATCATTGTGCTTTCATTAAACTATGATAAGGTGGCATGTTTTAATACTTAGAGTAATTACTAAAAATTAATAAAATCATTGTAACTACAAAGAAAATACAGATGAGATTAATAATTATTTTAATTATTTAATAGCCTTAATACTAAAAAACCCCATGTTAAGATAAAGTAAGAATACAAACTAAAACCAAAGAAAGCAGAAGTAAGAAAATAATAACAATAATTTTAATAAAAAATCAGTAGATTTTTGGGAATAAAAAGCTTATTCTAAAATTTATACAAAATTGCAAAGGACAAAGAAAAATCATGGCATTATTAAAGAATTAATTTAGAGAATTTTTTAAGATATCAAGACTTATGAAAATTAAAAGAATGTAATATTGGCACAAGAATAAGACAGGTGAACAAATGAAATAAGATAGTCTAAAAACATAACTGTGCATATATTATTGCCTGATTTATAGCAAAGGTGGCATTGTGAAAACAATGAAGCTAGACTAATCTTTTAAATAATTACTGCTAGATCAATTGGGTATCATCTGGATAGAGAAAAAAGCGAAATTTGAACTTTATCTCACATTATAGATAAAATTTAATTCCAGATGATTTGTAAATCTAAATCTGAAAGGCAAAAAATATGCTTTTAAAAGATAATATTAGAGAGTATTTTCATGACCTTCAGGTAGGGAAATATGTCTTATGTAGAAAACAAAAGTTCTAAACATAAACAAGTTTTTTTTCTTTAACATACGCTTATCTTTATACATCTGCAAAAGTATAGAGACTGATATATTAACCCTCCACATGTAAATGTTGTCTCAAACAATTATTATCACATAACCAGTTTTGTTTTATCTACACTCAACTCTACCACCACCCACCCACAGGGTTCTTTCTAAACAAATCACAGATATTATATCATTTTAAACATTTTAATAAGTATTTCTAAGAGACAGGAATCTTTTAAAAACATAGCCCTAATACGTCACACCTAAAAGTTACTCTAATTCCTTAGAATACTCAAATACCCAAGCAGTGCTCAAATTTTCCTACTTGTCTCTTATTCTTTCATAAGTGGTTAGTTAGAATCAGTTCCTACCATTTGTTGTTACACAGTTAAGTCTCTTGCTTTATCATTTCCTTTTTTTTTTTTTTCAACTTCTGAAAACCAAATGTTGGAAGATTTCCTCTTCAGCAGGTGATCAGTGCACAAGTTAGCCAGTGCTGTCTCTCTTTACTCTTGGAGATGGGATGCCTTGATGATTCTTCAGGTCCGTTTCCTTAGGTGATTGTAGGGGTGGGGAAAAGAGCAACCAGGCAAAGGATCCAGGTAGCTTATTTGAGTGTGGGGGCTCTCTTGTCCTCCCTGGGGTTTTAATATGGACATCTCCCTCCCCCTTTTCTTTGCAAGTTATGTGTAAAATTAACTGGGTTCTTTGTCTTGTAGAGCTCTCCACATTATGAATTTTTCATTCCTGTAGTGTAATTTAGGATATTTCTTTGCACCTGCACTTCCTATAAGTTTGTTCTATAGAGGCTTGATCAGATTCAGTTTCAATATTTTGTAAAGAATGTTGATGTGTTTTTACTGCAACATAGCAAAAGGAATATAATGTATGTTTATCTTTAGTCTCTGTGATATTTAGCACTCATCAGTGAGTTCATTTGTCGACCTGACACATTCTCTCTCTCTTTCTCTTTTGGCTAGTTCGGGGGGAAGGTGGAGGGGGGGGAGAGGGAGAGAAAGAGAGAGAGAGAGAGGAGAGGGAGAGAGAGAGGAGAGGGTGAGAGAGAGAATCAGTGTGAGAAAGAAACATCAATTCACTGCCTCATTTATGTGCCCTGATGGGGGAACTAGGCATGCGCTGTGTCCTGGAATCAAACCTGCAGCCTTTAGGTGTACAGGATGATGTCCCATACAACTGAGCCACACAAGCCAGGACAATACATTAATTTAAAAATTCCCCATCATCTTCTAACATAATGGATTTAGCAGCAAAGATCAATTTGATAATTTGCCTACATCCATTATTTCATTAAAGATTGCAAAATGGGGGTTTTGTTTTTTTATTTCACTTATTTTTATTGAAATTATGGGGATGACATTGGTTACTAAAATTATATAGGCTTCAGGTTTACAGTTTTATAGTACATCATCTGTATATTTGTGTGTTTACCACCCCAAGTCAAGTCTCCTTCTATCATCATTTATCCCCTCTTTGTCCTCTTCTTCTTCCCCTCACACCCCTTCCCTCAGGCAATCACCATACTGTAGTCTATGTCCATGAATCTTTCTTTTTTTCCCTTTGTTTTAAATTTCCTTCTTCATTTGTAATTCTTGAAGCCTTCTGTAAAACCTTTCTTTTATCAACTGCTTAATCTGAATACAATTCATATAGTAAAGACTTAATTCTTGGTTAATTCTTGATCCTATCCTTTTATTTTCCAGTTTTCAGAATAATAAGTTGATCCTCCAGCAGTTTCTAATATTGGATAATGAAATTTATTTTAAGTATTACTAACTTGTGGATTTTCAAAATACTTAATGTGTTCCAATATATTACATTTATTATTATTTTGGTGTTTAAATCGTCCCACTTTTGTCCAAAGGGACACCTTCAAGTTGATGCTTGAAACATTTGACATGTATCAGTAGTCTTTGATAGGTAAAATGGTTTCTTCTGGGACTGATACAGAGAGATCTTATTAGGATCACTAGGGAGAAGTAGGAGAGGGCATAGGAGGAGTTTGCTGAGGCAATGGAAAGTGGTCTAGGACAGGATTGGCTGAGAAGCTGAATGCCTCCAGACACACTGGAAATTAAGAGGGCTGGGTCTTTGGTTCAGAAGCTTTTCTGGCTTCTGAGCTCATTCTCTCTCAGGCTCAGGCTCAGGCTCTCAAGCTTGCTCTCAGGCTCTTCTGGAGGATACCTGGATGATTGTGCTGCAGGTGCCTGCATTTCCCAATGGACGGTATTTTGAATGGGAAGGAATTCTGGGCACAGCCTGAGATCGAGCAGGCCTGGTAGAGGGTGGCAGGTTTATTCTTTGGGTGTTTTAGAGGGAACAGGCTCTGAGGCAGAAGCCTACCATTCTTTCAAAATTGTGTAGCTTTTGTGTATTATGTTTATGCTGTTTTAGTTTGTAAACTAACCCTAATAGGAATGCTAGGAGAACTCAGGTGTTAAGAGTTTAGCCTTGATTAATAGACTTAAGTGGTTAAAACGGTGACTTGATAGGCTTAAGTGACTGCTTTTGAATAAAGACTTCTTTCCTTTATCACCAAACCTTTGCCTCTGTAATTTTGCCTGGAGGGTGGTGGCCAGCAGCAGGACCCCAACTTGCTGTTTAGTAACAGGACTAGAGATATTGTTAGGTTCTTATTGTTAATTCCATTCCTCATAATACAGTCAGCCATTTTTTCCTATGCTAGATATGGTAATTTTGACAATTTTGATCATTGTCTTTATATCTTTTCAGTGGATAGAAGCTGTATTTTTTTTAAAGGAAATAAAGTTTCAATTAATATCTAGGAGTACAAGGTTTTTACTTCTTTGACTTTACATTTATATATATATATATATACAACGTAATGTCTAGCTTTCTTCCCTGAACCCTCCACTTTGTTTTGTTCCTCTAAAAAACATTTTTGTTAATTTGTATTATGTCATTTGTTGAAAACTAATTGCACACACACACATATACATAATTTGTATTACTCCTTTCCTTTCTTATGAAGGGTAACATGCTATATATGGACTTTACTTTTTTTTTTTTTTTTAATCCTCACCTGAGGATAGTTTTTCATTGCTTTTAGAGAGAGAGGAAGGGAAAGAGAGACAACAGAGGGAGAGAAAAGGAGAGAGAGAGAGACAGAAACATGGACTGCTTGCCTTCTCATACACACCCTGACCAGGGATAAAACCCACAACCTGGGTATGCGCCCTGACTGGGTATCAAACCCATAACCATTCGGTCTACAGGATGATACTCCAACTAACTGAGCCATACCAGTCAGTGCTATGTACTTTCCTTTTTAAACTTAGTAATATAGTTGCATATAGAAATGTTCAACATCTCTTTTTAACAGCTGAATGTTACTTTATTGGGTGGCTGCACTATACTTTCTTTAACCAGTCCCTAATGATGAGGTTATACATTGCATCACTATTTGTGTACTTTTTTTTTAAAAGGGGAGTCAGTTTTATTTATTTATTTATTATTTATTTTTAGAGAGAGGGGAAAGGAGAAAGAGGGAGAGAAACATCACTGTGTGGTTGCCTCTCATGTGCCACTGACTGGGGACCTGACATGCAACCTCGTCATGTGCCCTGATTGGGAATGGAACCAGCGACACTTGGTTCACAGGCCGATGCTCAATGCACTGAGCCACAGCAGCCAGGGCTTTTGTGTACATTTTTTAATGTTTGCAAATATAGTGGTTTTGTTGGGGAAAAGGGTAAATGCATATGTCACTTGCTAAATATTGCTAAATTATCAAATAATTTGATTACATTAAAATTAAGAGCTCTAACAAAAGATACAGAATCAAGAATGAAAAGAAAATAACAGAGCAAGAGAATTTATTTTTAATACTTACATCTGACAGAGGGCTCTTTCTAGAATATGTGTGTATGAGTAAGAGGCCTATCTGGAACAAGTCCAACTATTGTTAATATAATGAGAACAGTTTACAGGTGACATCAATATAGCCTGGCAGCCAAGGAAATGAGACTGGAATGCACATGTGTAAACAATGATGATTTCACTGTATTAATCAGTGGGGATGTTAGATGCCACTGAGGGAGCATGTGTACCGTGTGGCTGTGGCATTTAAAGTGACTGAGCAAGTAGAGCAACAAATCTGCATAACTAAGCAGACAGCTAGAACAGGAACAGAATAATAGATATGGAGATCATTTGGAGGGTAATCAGTGGGGAGGGTGAGGAGGGAGAATGGGAGAAAGGCACAGGGATTAAGAAGCATAATTGGTAGGTACAAAATAGACAGGGAGATGTTAAGAGTATAGTAAATGGAGAAGCCAAAGAACTTATATGCATGACCCATAGACATGAACTAAGAGGGGGTGCAAATTGCTGGAGGGAAGGGGGGTACTGGTTGGAGGCGGGGAAAGGTAGAAAAATTGGGACAATTATGATAGCATAATCAATAAAATTTACTTAAAAATTTTTTGTGTTAAGCTTGAACGTTCCTCTGTGGAAACTGTACAGATGATTCAGAAGGCCACAGCTATGGGCAACTGGTGATTGGCAGTTTCAGCACGACAATGCACTCATTGATGCATTATGTCTGTTGCGAAATGTCAAATCACCCAGGTGACTCAGCCCACCTACAGCCCAGATTTGGTGCCCAGTGATTCCTGTCTTTTCCCAAAACTAAAATCACCATAGAAAGGGAAGAGATTTCAGACCATCGATGAGATTCAGAAAAATACAATGGGGCAGCTGATAATGAATGGGAGAGCTGTGTGAGTTCCCAAAGTGCCTACTTTGAAGGGGACTGAGGTGTCATTGTCCTGTGTATAATGTTTCTTGTATCTTGTATCTTCTTCAATAAATGTCTCTGTTTTTCATATTACATGGCTAGATATCCTCTAGACAAACCTTGTATATAAATCTTAAAAACCTATATGATAAAGAAACACAACGGGTTCAATCTCATTAAAATTATGAATATAAATTGAAATAAAGACATAATGCTGAAATGGAAAAGAATGCTTAAACAAAGTTTTGGTAAAAATATTAAGCAATTGGAAAACTGGTGAAAATGTGGATAGGTACAATCTAGAAAACACTTTGACATTACCTATTAATGCTCCTTTCCCCCAGGATGTGAATCATCCCTTTGTCCAGCTCTACTCTCTGTCCATGAGTCACACTGTAGACATCTTGGATATTAGATGGACTGTTGAAATATCACAGTGCTTATGTTACTTAATAATGTCCCTAAAGCACAAGGATAGTGATGCTGACAATTCAGCTATGTAAAAGAAAAGAAGTAAAGTGTTTCCGTTAGGCAAAAAGGTGAAAATTCTCAATTTAGTAAGAAAAAAAGTTGTATGCTGAGGTTGCTAAGATCTATGGTAAGAACAAATCTATCTCTGAAATTGGGAAAAGGAAATTTGTGCTAGTTTTGCTGTCATACCTCAAACTGCAGAAATTATGACCACAGTGTGTGATAAGCACTTAGTTAAAATGTAAAAGACATTCAATTTGTGGGTGGAAGACAAACAGAAGAACAAAAAACGTGTTCTGATAGAAGGCAGTGCATTGCACCAGAAAGCACTGAGCCTATAGGAAGTCTTCAGCAAGTGATTCCCTGGAACAAGTTAACACCAAGGCATTTACTGCAAGTGAGGGGTGGTCACACAGATTCAGGACTAGGTTTGGCATTTTATCATCTCACATCACAAGAAGAAGAGTGAGTATAGTACCATAAGATATTTTGAGAAAGAGAACACATTCACATACCTTTTATTATACATTATTGTTGTAATTGTTCTCTTTTGTTATTTATTGTTAATCTCTTACTGTGCCTAATTTATCAATTACTCTTTATCATAGGTATGTATATATAGGAAAAACATACTAAATATAGGCTTTGGCACTATCTGTACCTTTAGGCATTCACTGGGGATCTTGGAACATAACTCCTGGGGATAAGGGAGAACTCATATAGTTAGAGCTTGGTATTTATTGGCTATTAGTATCCTATATCTCTTTCCTTTCCTCTTCTCTTTCTTAATTTTTTTGTTGTGATTATTCTCTCACATCACTCACCATCTTTTAAAGTAAGAATCTCTCTCTCTCCTCTCTCAAGGCTCCAAACCCACACTAGGAAGCTTTCCTGGGAGACTTAACTTTTTCCTCTGAGAACCATTATCAGCGCTTGAGCCTGGGAGCAAAAGCTGCTCTGCCAGCTGTTCTGTATATGCAGATGATGGGAGGGACTAACAGACCCAGCTGTTCTAAATGTATTTCTTCATCTGATGGCCTTGATGGTTGCTTCCATTGGCCTCTCTGACTCATTGGTATGTTGGATAGATGTTTTTGCTGCTGTGGCTTCTGACATTGGGGATTTACAGATACTATAAATTTGCCCACATTTTAAATCTGTTGATTGAATTCTTTTTTATTTTAGTAATATTATGGTTTTATCTTTTAAAAAGTATTTTCTTTTCATCATTTCAGTAGAACCATTGAAGATAGGGGGTAGATATATGTGCTCACATTGCTACTTTGAGCAGAAGTACTCTTCCATCTTGTTATTTACTTAGAATTTGATTGTATTTGACTGTTATTTAGGTGTGTTGTCTGATTACCAGTTTTCTTTCTATAAGAAGATGCTGTATCTTCTGTCCTTGAGTTTAGCTTAATTTCTCTTAGCTTTTTTCACCCCCCTCCCTGACAAGTTCTGTCCTTCACTTCCTGGGCAATATATGCTTTAAATTCTTTGTAGGGGCTAATATCTAGAATAGTGTCCCAATTTGGCACTGATGTTTGAGTGATTTGAATTAAATATAATGTCTCCCTCTATTTTCTTCATGTATTTTCATCTAAGCAATACCTCTATTTTCTTTATGTATTTTCATCAAAGCAATTTCTGCAAAACGTATCAGATCATTTCTCCCATGGATTGTTAGTTGATACAAGTACCCAGTCACTGGGAAAATACTGGCCTCTTGCTCAGCCTTAACCTCCCAACAACCCTTGATGGCTGTCTCTTCCAATTTCCAATTATGACTGAAAGAGCATTTTATGGCTTGCAGATTCCTCCTGTAGTAATTCAGTGGAGGCAATGAAGTGGTACAAAAAATATAGGTTGAGAGGAGGAGTAATTTATACAGCCATAGACCTTTCATTCAAGTTGTGAATTCTCAGAGGGCATGGTAAGTCCAGGCTCAATTCAAGCTTGATTTGGTATCTAATATATCTGACATGACATTTGATGTGGGCATGGCAGTAAAAGCTTCTATGTAGGGATGATAGTCATCATCAAGGGGATGATACATTTTCACTCCGATTTGTCTCTGGTATGGAAGACAGGTTGCAGAGAAAGGATCTGACAAGTGCTAAACAGCAATCTAAAGATCAGTCCAAATAATCTGGGGTCTGAGGGTCAAATATCGCTTCTATAGGGCATGGAAGTGCAAAACAGGAAACCATTGTAACTATTTTTTCCTAAGATTGAGCAAACCCAGCAAAAGGCTATCTATCTATCTATCTATCTATCTATCTATCTATCTATCTATTTATCTATCTATCATCTATCTATCTACCTATATACCTATCTACCTATCTATCTATTAATCATCTATCTATGGCCTATGACAGTTAGTAGCTGGCCAGGGCTGGAGGAATGGGGCTGTGAATGTACCTCCCACCTGGGGTGATTGACTCCAGCCCGGCTGTAGTTCATCCTGCAGAGTAAAACTGGGGGGAGGTAGGAATTAGCATGTCATCTTTGTTTCTTCAAATTGCTCCTCTGGTTTTCAATGTAGCTTCCATCTCTAAGGTCTATTGCTCTTTGCAGCTGGGCTTCTGTTTTTGCCACTCAGAAGTGGGCCTCATTCATAAAGTGGGTGATAGGTGAAATAAGCACATCTGGGCTCCTCCTTCCCAGCCTCTGATCCCATAAGAAGAGCCAGAGTGAAGCAGAATCTTGAATCAAGCAGGCCCCAGGGATTGCAACCAGAGGCACCAGCTCTTCCTCTGTCCTAGGGCTTTTTTTTTTTTTTTAACAATTTTGACAGATAGTGATACTACTGGGTGCTGACAGACCTTGCAAGTTCATCTTGCCAACTGCTTCTGCCAAAGCTAGAAGGTGAAGGAGCAGCAACAGATGCTGGCATTGCAGCTGCAGCCATCTGCTACAAGATAAAATGCATTGCCAAGAACAGTGCTAGAGGGAGGAGAGGGAAAGAAGGGGGCACATTTGAAACGAGACAGCCACTCCAGCTTAGCCTCCAGAACACAATGAGCTAGTGGGTGGTTTCTTGTTTTGCTTTCCTAAGGTAACGATCCACACCTCCCCATCTGCCACTTGGCCATCTCCAACTCTGTTATTGCCTGGTGAGCAATGTCCCTCCCTTAATGGGGAGTGCTTTACAGAGTCTGCACGTCATTAGGGAGGGCTTGTCTTCCAAGCAGAGATTAGGTCACTATTTGACCCTCTAGTTTCCTGACCTCTAGTCTTAGCAATTAAAATCAGTTCTCCTCTTTCTTGGATCCTTTTCAATGCAGTGCAGAAGCTAATACATACCGCACATGTTTAGTTCTCCACAACATAAAAATTACCATGAGTTTGCTATTAATATGCAGCACAATCAAGGCTATAAAAAAATTCTAGGATGTTGGCTAAGTCAACTTCTCTAGACCTCAGTGAGGGGGTAGAATTAATAAATTCTAACATTTATTGAGAACTTAGTATATGTCAGGCACTAATTTAAACACTTTATTAATTTATTTAATCTTCACAACACTGAAACTGAGGCATAGAGAATTTAAGTAACTTTTTCATGTAGATAGAAGTGGTAGAACTGAGATTCAATTCTAGACAGCTTGTCTTCAGACCTCATACTTCTACCCACTGTATTATACTGCCTCTCTAGAGTCCCTTGCAGTTTTAAGATTCTCCACTTTTCCTCAAGGCTCTAGCTTTTCTCTCTCTCTCTCTCTTATTATGGAGGACACAATTGTTAGAGTTCAGTACTCTAAATAATTTTGAATTTTGCACCCTAGTAGAAATGTAGCAAGCCGTATTTGGATTTAGAAATCTGCTGACCTCCAACCTTTTCCTGACTCTCCAGTGCCCAGAACTGCCCATCAACTACCACATGTCACTCCTCCTCTACCTCCAGGAGCACCCGTAGACTTTTCAGATCAAGCATCTACAACATTTTGCTACCTTCAAAGCTTTCCACCTGTATAAACTTGTGTTCCCTGTGTGATATCATTTCTAGTGCATCGTTCGTTACAGTAAAACCTGCATGTTTGTTTTCCTATCTTCCCACTTTATTTTTCCCTAAGGAAATTACTGTTTTACATGTGCTTTCTTCTCAGTTTACAATGTGCTTTCACATACAATATTCTGTTGGCTCCCCACAACAAACCCATGAGACATCTGCCTGGATTATTACAACCTCAGACTGGTCTTCCTACCTCCAGACTTTCCTACCCCTGTTTCTTCCTCCTCATGGCTGATAAAGGAACCTTTCAGAAAGAATAAATCTGTCCATATCACTCCCTGTTAAAACCTTCCTCAATAGATTCTCATTCTTATAGGATTTTGCTGTTTTCCACTTTCTAGTCATTTTCTCCTCACTCTCCTCTCCTCTTCACATGACTCAGTAATATTAAACTAGGCATAATTCCCAGAACCTATCACAACATCTCACACCTCTGCGCTTTTCCTCTCAACCTTCCTGGGGTGTCACCTGCGCTCCCCTTTTTTTGCCTAATTGCTATTGTCCTCTACATTCAGGGGTCAGCTTTCCAAACGGTTTCTCTGCCCTCCTTTCTCTAAGATCATGCTCCCTTAGTTGCCCATTCACATCCTAACATTGATCAGTTTGTATTGAAATGGTGTATTTGTTATGTAACTTTTCTCCCAAACTACATTTATTCCTGGAGTGCATAGACTATATCAAATATACTTTGAATCCCCAGGTCTTAGCACTGCTGAATTTTGCTAAATAAAGTATGTTGACCTGAATCAAACTGAATCTCCATTTTATTGATCAGTAAACTGAGTCTGAGAGAGGTTAAATAAACCTCTGCTGGTCTGATAGCTAGAAAAATGACAGAGCTATGACTAGACTTCAGGATTATCAATGCCTTTGTACTCTTGCCCAACTTGTTCTAAATATGTGGAATAATCTTCCTCCTGGTTTATATGACAAATTTCTCCCTCTTTTTCAAATAGCATCTCAAAATATACATCCTCCATCTGTGTTCTCCCTCAATTCAAGCTTATAATGAACCTATTTAGTAATTTACCTACTTTATATTACTTTTTCCCAGTCGTCTCTAGTCTTGAGACCAGGAACTACTTCTTTTCCCTCTGCCTCATTGCCTAAGTGCACCCCATGGGCCCCAAGCAATGCTTGCCTTCTGACTGAAGTACATCAAAACAAACCTCAATGCACACAAACCACACATTTGCCCAATTTGTGGAAGTAGTGATTAAGCCCTGCTCTGTGTCTTGGACTGACAGGACATAGACAGCCATGAGTTTATCATGCTAGGATCAGTCCTCTGGAGGCTTTCTACTGAAACTAATGCTCTTGACGTCTTTAACCCCTGGCCTGCCTAGATCCCTGTAGGTGCTCATTTCATAAAGGGAAGGCCTAGGAAAGAGGAGGAAGAGAAAGGCTATGTTTAGTACTAGTCAATCAAGTTTTTCATGTTTTCGAGAAACCCAGGTACATTCTGCTCTTCAACTTTTTACTAAGTGGTCTCCTGAGATATAGACGAAAAGAAACCAAATTGGCCTGCAGATACCAGACTCAAAATAGCCTGAGTGACTTAGTTTGAGAGTGGGGGCTTTTCCTAAGTCAGAAGATGATGAGTATGTGTGAGGCGGCTGGCATTGATTGAGACACCTCAGTCATCTGAACTTTATTGCTGGAGTATGATTCAATGTCGACAGGAAAAAGCTGGGATCCTTGATTCTGAAACAAGACAGTCATAAATATAAATCTCGGTTTTACCACTTACTGTGTCACCTTAGGCAGATAACAAACTTTTTGAGTCTAGGTTTCTTATCTGTAAAATAAGAATAGTGATACTTGTCTTTTAGAGTTTATGTGAGGATAGGCAGCATTTTATGTAACTGTCTGGCTCATAGTACAGATCAACAAATGGCAGCTACTATTACAGATCATGGAAAGGTTGAGCTAGAGGTGGCTGACAGCTGGTAGGCTCAGTGAATATGAACTGTGTCAGTAGTTTTCAGTTAGTTTTACTAGTTTCAAATAATTTCACAACTAGTTGTGATGATCTAGTGTCATGCTAATTTCAACATGAATCATAAGTAATTTTTTCTATTAACAGTTAAAGAATTAACATTTGGGAGCATTATTTTGAATATCACTCTCATATACTTGTCTTCTGATATGCTTTCTGTTTTTTAAATTTTAATTTAATTTTTTTTATCACCATTGATTCCCCATGCCCTCTTTTACCTCCACCCCCCCCCCATATGTTTTCTTGCGTGGGAGAAAAAGGTATGGATTAATAGCCTGAAAAGTATGTGTATGAGAGTATATGTGTATGTGAATATTCTTTATTGTGTATATTAAGGTGTGAAAAATGGTTGAAAGTCACTGTGGTAACAAGGGCTAGAAGAAGCAGCTTGTCAGCTTGGTACCGATAACACCCTTCTAGGCTTTCTGCTTCTTTCAGCATGTGTACTCTTTGCCTTCAGAGAGTTATGTGAGTGTGCACAGCTGACCGTATGACCCATGCTTTTTCTTCACAATTTGGTTTTCATTGGTGTGAAGCCATTGCCTAGACCTTTCTCTGGGTACAAGCTAGTTGCAACTTTCATTCTTTGGGGTTGCTCACACTAAAAATGCCCTGCAGCCCTCTAACAGCCAAGTGCTTGAGACTCCTGGCTTCACTCAACAGGACTTTCACATTGTCCTCTGATATGTGAGCTTGAGAATTATCATCACGAGAGTGAGGTCAGTTTTAGGAATGGCACTTATTTGATCCAAAGAAGATACCCTTCCTTGCCCAAGATACATTCAAATCAAATATACTTTGAGCTTATGTTGTAAATTTGGAGAAGCCAAGTGGCCATCATGAATGACACACCTCCCCTACGCTGAGCTGAGCATAGCTTCTACAAGAATCTAAACGAATGCAATGTGTTGTCTGCCTCTTTATTTCTTCCTCTCTTCTGATTTTTCTTTATAGTTCAGGCATAGGTACATAGCTGGCACCAAGCAAATGTTTCTCCACTATTTAAACATATGACCAAAGAAGCGTATGTTTGTTTAGTCTACTTCTGGTGATTAAGCATAGGATGTCTTCTTTAAGGAAAACTGGAGGAAACTGGTCAGAAGGGTTTAGGATTGCACCAACCAAAAAAGCAAAGCAATAAACAAATGAGTTCTGATTACCCCAGAAATAATTTGGGTCAGTGATACTTCTGAGTGGTTAGATAACAGAGGAAAGAGGACAGAGTGGTTACAGAGCAAGTAGTACAGGCCTGGCACGAGCCCAGGCATCTTCACATACTTTTTCTCTATACTTTCTAGAGGCACAGAGATTGTAGTTCACACAGGTAATAAATAGGAGATCTAAGGTTTGAAACCTCATCTATCCACTCACATACTCCATTTTTAATTCTGAGGGATGAGAGGATGTGGCATCAGAGCCCCTTTAGCTGTTAAGGAAATAATTAGGCTGTCTTGTCCCAACCTAATTAAAAAAGAAAAACTACATCCTTATTTTGAAAGGAACGTAGGTTGGCAAAAAATATACTATTAAGCAATGGATATATTTGATTACATCAACACTAAGAATTTATGCTTAAGGAAGGATACTATAGACAGAGTTAATTAAGAGATGATAGACTGGGGAGAGGTGTTATAGAATCAAAAAGCATATCTAAAATATACTGGGAATTTGTCTGTTCAATAGGATAAGACAAGAATCACAATAGTGAATGGGTGAAGAAAGCCTACTGTTTTTTTAAAAAGATGAGATGGCTCCAACTCACTAATAATTAGAGATGTGTAAATTATAACAACCACTTTCTTCATTTTTACTAAATCTGTGTGTAAATTGGATAACATTGAGTGTTATCAAATATGTGGAGAAGCAGGAACCTTATTCATGACTAGCAGAACTATGAACCAATACAGGCATTGTGTTAAGCCATCTGGCAGTCCTTAGTGAAACCAAGTCTGCCTCTGCCCCATGACCCAGCAAACCCATTCCTGGGGATATAAGCCAGAAAAATCTTCATGTAAGTTCGCATGAGGACATGGCTGACCTGTGGAAGTGAGGAGATGGGGTACAACTGGGGAAGATGTTGTCTATGGACTATGCTGAAGAAGTTAGGAGCAATAAGCACACAGAGCAACATAGATTTTGCAAATGAGATCTAGAGTGAAAGAGATAAGGAGACTGAGGTCTGTTATGTAATACTATTCCAGTAAATTAAAGATAAAACTGTAAGTTTTATAAGAAAAAATTTTCAGCTTTATTGCAGTATTATTGACAAGTTGTAAAATATTTAGTGTACAATGTGATGATCTGATGTATGTATATATTGTGAAATGATTCTCTGTATATAGTTAATTAACCCACCTCACATCTTTTAAAAAATGAGATCATTTACATTCTGCTCTCTTAGCTAGTTTATATTATACAATACAGTGTTATCACAATAGTCATCATATATATTAGATCCTCAAAATTTATTCATCTTATAGTTGAAAATATATACCTTTTTACCAATCTCTCCCTATTTCCTTTAACCCCAGTCTACTTTTCTATTCTCTGTTTCTATGACTGACATTTTTTTAGATCCCAATTCTAAGTGGTACTGTGCAGTATTTGTATTTGTCTGGCTTATTTCACTTAGTGACCCCATCCATGTTGTCATGAGTGGCAAGATTTTCTTCCTTTTAAGGGCTGAATAATGTGTGCATGTGTATGTGTGTGTGTATTCATCCACTGATGTACATCTGGAGTATTTTCATGTCTTGGCTATTGTGAATAATGCTGCAACAAACATGGGCATGTGAATGCTTCTTTGAGATAATTGTTTCATTTCCTTTGAACAAATAATCTGAAGTGGAATTGCTGGATTACATGGTAGTTTTATTTTTAATTTTTTGAGGAATGTCCATACTATTTTCCACAGTGGCCAAACCAGTTTAAATCCCCACTAATAGTGTACAAAGTGTTCCCTCTCCTCCACTTCCTTGTCAGAATTTATCTCTTGCCTTCTTATTAATAGCTATTCTAACAGGTATGAGGTGATATCTCATTGTGGTTTTGATTTGCAGTTCTCTGATGGTTAGTAATGTTGACATTTGCCTATCTTCCATTAAAATGTCTATTTAGATATTTGCCCATTTTAATTGGGTTATTTGTTATATTGCTATTGAGGCACATGAGTTTCTTGTATGTCAACCCCTTATTAGATAGATGGTTTGAAAATATTTACTCCCATTTAATAGGTTTTTTTTTTTTTTTTAATTTTGTTGATGGTTTCTTTTGCTGAGCAGTTTTTTAGTTCGATGTAGTCCTGGTTGCTTATTTTTGCTTTTGTTGCCATTGTTTTTGGCATCAAATCTTAAAAAATCATTGCTAAGGTCCATGTGAAGAACCTTACCCCCATGTTTTCTTCCAGAAGTTTTCCAGTTTTGGGTGTTACATTCAAGTATTTAATACATTCTGAGTTGATTTTTTCCTTTTAATTGAAGTTATTGGGGTGACACTGGTAAACAAAATTATACCGGTTTCAGGTGCACAGTTCCATAGCACATTATTTTTACACTTGGAATGGTGTGTTTACCATTCCAAGTCAGGTCTCCTTCCCTCACCATTTATAGATCACCATCTTACACTAGAGGCAAGAAGAAATTCAAAACGGACTAAAGACTTAAATGTAAGACTGAAAACCACAAAAATCCTAGAAGAAAACATAGGCAGTAAAATATTGAACAGTTCTTGTAACAATACTTCTCCTGATATGTCTCCTTGGGCAAGGAAAACAAAAGAAAAAATAAACAGATGGGACTACATTAAACTAAAATTTATGCAAAGCAAAAGAAACCATCAACAAAATTAAAAGACAACCTACTGAATGGGAGAACATATTTGTCAATGATACATCTGATAAGGGGTTAGTATCCAAAATTTATAAAGAACTTATACAACTCAACACCAAAATAAATACATACATACATACATACAATTAAGAAATATGCAGTGCCTAAAAAGACACTTCTCCAAAGAGGACATACATATGGCCAATAGACATATGGAAAAATGATCATCATCACTAGTCATCAGAGAAATGCAAATTAAAACCATAATGAGATATCTATCACCTCATACCTCTCAGAATGGCTACCATAAATAAGTCAATAACAGTGCTGGTGAGGGTGTGGAGAAAAAGCAACTCTAGTGCCCTGTTGGTGGGAATGCAGACTGGTGCAGCCACTGTGGAAATCAGTATGGAGTTAATTCAAAAAATTAAAAATTGAACTTCCTTATAACTCATATTAAACTGATTTTTGTGTATGGTATTGATCTTCTTTAGGTTAGGTAAAATCTACCAGTGAAAGTATCTGGTCCCGGACTTTTCTTTATTGGGTGATTACATCTCCTTACTAGTAGTTGGTCTGCTCATATTTTCTATTTCTTCATGATTCAGTCTTGGCAGGTTACATGTTTCCAGGAATTTATTTATTACTTCTAAATTTTCTAGTTTATTGGGAGTGTAATTGTTCACAGGAGTTTGTGTGGTATCAGTTTTAATGTCTCTACTTTCATTTATATTTTTTTCTATTGGAATTATTTCTCTTTTCCTTTTGGTAAGTTTAGATAATAGTTTGTCCCTTTTGTTTGCCTTTTAAAAAAGCAGCTCATAGTTTTATCAATCTTTTCTACTGCACTTTTAGTATTTGCTTCATTATTTACACTCTAATATTTGTTATTTCTCTTATGTTAACTTTGGTTTTAATTTGTTCTTTAAGTTTCATGAAGTATAAAGTAAGATTGTTTAAAATCTGTCTTTTTTTTAAAATGTAGGCATTTATCACTATAAAACTTTCCTATTAAACCTTTTTTTGCTATTTCCCATAAGTTTTAGTATGTCGTGTTCTTTTTTCTTTTCTCTCAAGATATTTTTTAAATTTCTTTTTTGATAGCTTCTCTCATACAATGCTTGTTTATAGAATCATGTTTTTTAATCTCTACATATTTTTAGATGTTTTCAATGTTTTTTTTTTCTGTAATTGATTTCTGGTTTTATACCAAAGTTGATATAACTTTAACATTCTTTAATTAATGAAGACATTTTGTGACCTATCGCATGATCTATCCAGGAAAATATTCCATGAGTGCTTGAGAAGAATATAATCTGCTTCTGCTTGATGAAATGTTCTACAAAGGTCAAACTCTATCTGGTCTAATGTGTAGTAAGTCTAATGTTTTCTTCCTGATTTTCTGCCTGGAAAATCTATCCATTGTTGAAAACAGGGTATTGGAGTTCCTAATATTACTGTAATATTGTCTATTTCTTCCTTCAGAGCTGTCAATATTTTATTTATACATTTATATGCTATTATGTTGGGTGCTTGAATATTTACTAACTTTATATCCTTAAGCTGAGTTGATGACTTTATCATTGTGTAATGATCTTCTTTGTCTTTGATATAATCTGTTTTGTCTGATATAAACATAACTAGCCTAGTTTCTTTTGGTTTCTATTTGCATGGAATATCTTTTCTCTTTAATTCTATGTATGTTCCTAATGCTGAAGTGAGTCTCTTGTATGGAACATATAGTTGGGTCTTGTTTAGTTTTTATCCATTCAGCCACTCTATGATTTCTTATTGCAGAATTTACTCATTTACATTTAATGTAATTATTGATAGGTATAGAATTACTCTTATTTTTTTGTAAATTTTTTGTTTCTTTTTCTCATGCTCTCTTCCTTTGTAATTAGATGATTTCCTGTGGTAGTATTCTTTGATTCCTTTATCTTCATCTTTTTTTGTTCCTACTATAGGTTTTTGTTCTCTGGTTACCATGAGGCTTACATAAAACTTATACATCTACTTTAAGCTGATAACAACAACTTTGAACATATGCAGCAAGTTCTATACTTTTATATTTTTGTTGTACATTTAATTTTTTGATGTAAAAATTTACATTCTTTACATTATTTCTTCATTGAAAAATTATTGTAGCGGTAGTTATGTTTACTACCTTTTGTCTTTTAATCTCTAGAGTTATAGGTGATTTATTCACCACAGTATGATATTAGAGTATTTTAAATTTACTTATTTACTTTCACCAATGAGTTTTATTCTTCTATATGTTTTTCTGTTACCAATTAAAATTTTTTTGTTTCATCTTGAAAAATTCCCTTTAACATTTCTTGAAAAGCTGATCTGATGGTGATAAACTTTTTCTGCTTTTGTTTCTCTGGAAAACAAACTCTCCTCAATTGTGAAGGACAATTTTTCTAGTTAGAGTATTTTTGGTTTGTAGTTACTTTCTTTCATCACCTTGGGTATATTGTACCACTCCCTTCTGACCTGCAAAGTTTCTACTAAAAATCTGCTAGTGTTCTTATTGGGGTACTATTGGTAACAAGTTGTTTTCTCTTGTGGTTTTAAGATTCTTTCCTTGTCATTAACTTTTGATAATTTAATTATAATGTGCCATGTCATAGGTCTCTTTAGATTTATCTCTTTTGGAATTCCCTGGAATTCCTGCACCTGGATGTCATTTCTTTTTTTCAGGTTACAGAAGTTTTCAGCCATTATTTTATTGAGTAATCTTTCTGTCTCTTTCTCTCTTCTTAAGACCTCTATTATGCATATATTGGTCCTCTTACAGTGTTACATAAGTCCATTAAGTTAACTCTTTTCTTTTTTTTAATTTATGTTTTTCTATTGGGTGAATATCACTGTCCTGTATTTAGTTCACTGATCTTTTCTTCCACATGATCTAGTCTGTTGGTTGAACCCTCTATTGAATTTTTCACTTTGGTTATTGTATTTTTCAGCTCAGCGATTTCAATATGGTACCTATAAATATTTTCTGTCTCTTTATTAAAAGTCTCATTTTTTTTCATGCATTTTATTTTTACCTTGGCAAATATCTTATGACTGTTTATTTTTAACTCTCTATCAAGTAAATCACTTCATTTCATTTAGATCCATTTCTGGATATTTATCTTCTTTTGCTAGGATGATTTTTCTCTGTTTCTTCATTTTCCTTGACTCACTGTGTTGGTTTTTGTGCAATAAATAAAATAGCCCAACTCTTCCAGTCTTGACAGAATGATTTCTTTAGGAGATGAACTACATCAATAAGCCTGGCCTAAGTTCCTTGTCATCTCTCAAACATTGGATTGTCCAAGAGGACTTTTTTGTTCCCTGTGGCTCCCACTAGTTGAGTGTGTGCCAGGGCCTATCAGTGTCCCACAGGGAAGGATTAGTTTTGATATCTAGAAGCAGCCTAATTAAAAATTGGACCCTCAGGCAGCAGCTGTAAACTTATGTAGTTAAGTTTATTCCAGAAAGAAACTGGGAAGTGGGCTTTTTGCTTACTCCTTATGTGATGGACCTGGGTGTGTAGCTGTGGGGTGGTATTTCTGTACTCCTTAGTAATTACTTCTTTGCTGCAGTCCTTTGGGACTTTCAAATGCAAGTCTCCAAGCCAGGGGGTGTGGGAATCTGTGTCTCAGGTAGCAGCTGCTAAAGCTGTGGCACCAGACATATATGTATAAGTTCCTTCCAGGGAGATAATGGTGACATGATGTCAGCTTAAGGGAGAAGGCAGGGTAGTGTCCACCAGCTTCCTTGTTTTCATGAAGAAATATAACCAGCTCCTAGTTGCATGCTAAACTAGAAGCATGATCCACTGGCAGAAACATTTAGACTATGCACATGGATCTCTTTCAGGAAAGGATTGAACTGTGGGCATTTTTGCTTGCTCTCTCTGAGCCAATCCTTGGTTAAACCCATTAAGAGCCACTTCTTGGTTTGCTAAAGTCCCATGGGCCTTGTGAATGGAAGCCCTGTAAGCTATCAGAGCCAGCCAACCTGGGGATCCCCTCAGCAGGAGCACAAAAGCTGGTACACATACATGTATACAAGCTCCTTCCAGGAAGATACTGGTGACAGATTGGACTAGAGGGAGAAGGAAGGGGTAGTGTCTGCCAGTTTTTCTGGTGTCTCTGGAGGACTGCAGCCTGCCCCGTGTACTAGTAAATTAGAAGCCTGACCCCCAGGAAGCAGCTTTCAAATTATGCATTTTTCTTCTTCCTTTTGTCTTAGGTTGATAACTCTGATGAGTCCTCACATGCTCATTAACAACTGTGTTTTGTTTTGTTTGCTACAGTTTTATGGTCTCGTGGATGGAAGCCTCATTGGATTTTTAGAGTTAGATGGTTGGAGGTCCATCTCTATTGCGTGGGAGTCTTTAAAGTTGGAGCACTGAATATGGGGTCTGAACCCTTCAGTCCTCAGGAAGAATCTAGGAGTCAGGCATTCCCTGTCAATTGTCTGGGATTGTCCCAGGAATGGGGCTTATGGTGCTAGTGTGTCTCAACCTTTCCTAGCTGTTTCATTGTGGGTATTTTCTCATTTTTGTGATGTGTAGGGGTCTGTCAGCCAGTTTCTGGATTGATTTATTTTAATTAGGACACAAAGTTTTCTTGAAATATTTTTTGGGGGAGAGAAGACACCACACTTCTCCTCAATTAAGTTAAACAATTTTAAGAGTACTGAGGTCTTTTATTTCTTTACATTTCTCATGCCAAGAATTCATAGGGAGTGGGTTCCACCAGCTCAGGCACCTTTCCATTGGCTCTCACAAAGTTTGCTTCCATGGGCAGAGCAGGCTGATGCTTCATTTGAACCCAGGTACCTTTCTTTTTGGCTTTCTTTTTTTTCTGATTATTTTCCTTCATGCTTTCAGGAGACTATTTTGGCACTTAGAATGTTTAATATGCTCAATACATACATTAATTCTCTTGTAAGAATCTTTCCTTAACTTGTTTGCTCACAACAATGCCCACTGCATGCTGGGTGACACTGTAGACTCCTCCAGTTTTGCCATGAGAACAATTGTGGGGCATTCTTTTTTGAATAGTGCCCATGTCTACAATATCACCTTTCTTATAGATTCACATGTATGTGGCAAAAGGAAAAACTACATGTTTTCTAAAAGACCTAGAGAACATATAGCAGGTGCTTTACCTCTTTCCTTTGTGTTAGTCATTTTGGTGAATTACTACTGGACGATGGTGGTACTGCCTACAAAGGAAGCCTGGATTTCTTACACAAGTAATTGCTATATATTTAATGTGTTTGTGGGAGGAGAATTCAGGACCCTCCTATATCGCCATCTTGGTCAACCTCTCTGAAAATTTTTTTAAAGAAAGAAAATAGATGTGATTCTTAACTCCTAACGTATACAATTTTTGATTTTATACTCCTAAACATGCATATGGAAATATCATATACATTTTCCTTAATAGATGCATAGATCACTTTATTATATTTCTAATGTGTAAAAGCTTTTATGTATCCACAAATCTTCTAAATGCATTAAAGATTAAGTTGAATATACAAATGAAGTCTATAATGTTTTTGTTAGAGCAACAATTGTTTTTTAAACAGAACAATTATTATACTTATTTCTTACTTGGTTTTCTCGCACCTGTGATTTATTAGTGCAAAACAAATCAGCTTTCCCCCCCTGAAAAACAGAGGGAATGCCCATTCATTTGATGAGGCCCTTCATGTTCTCTCAAAGAGTTTATCACATAGCTTATTTTTTAAGGAGGATTACTGAGGAATGGTGAAGTTACAGGGTAAAAATAAGGGTGCCCTGAAATCAGTTTATTCTATATGAATGCTGAGATTTGCAAAGCACTTTCTTCTTCATGTAGATTTTCTAAAGAGGGTTAGGAAAATTAAATGGATGTATATCTGTGCAAATGGAAACCCACCCTTATCCTAAGTGAAATAAACAGGCATATCCAGTGGAGGATGCAGGCAGGAGCCTGGATGCAAGTGTGTTGCCAGAAAATTGGCAGAGATGAAGGCAGGGCTGACATGGGGCATGAATATCTCAAATGGATGCCAGAGAGGCAGAACATTTTCATGGGGGTCAGTGCAAGTGACAGATACATATGGCTAGAAATGCTCAACACTGACTTCAAGGCAATTAATGAAGTGGCTGGCTCTGTTTAAACTAAGAGGTCAGAATCATCCACCAAGAACCTGAAATGGTGGCAGTTCCATTTTTGAGTCAAGAAGACATAAATATCAGGGTCCCCATTTTCTATTATATAGTGACATCTACCTATCATTTCACAGTGATATAGCATCTGTACATCATTCAAGAGTACATCTAATCAGATGTAGCACCCCAGCTGTGCAATGTGGAGTGCCTTGCATGTTCACAGCTAAAGACTTCTCTTTGCATTCAGCTCAGTTTCAAGGTGGCAGTGGGGGCTGGTGACTGGCAGGGACTATGGAATCTATTGGATTATATGTCATTCATTATGTAATGGATATTTGTTACTTTGACAGCTCAACATCTTATCCTGTTTGAAAATGTCATATGAACCTCTCTCTCTCTGATGTAAGTTGTCCTCCCAGCCTCCTTTGCAGTTAGGGCACAGACATTTAACTCAGGCTTTGCCAATCAGGTGCAGCTGCTCTGAATCTGGAATCAGCAACTAGAAGTACCAAGTAGCTAGGAAGGCGGAACATGAGTTTCCAGGGGCAACAGGAATAGCAGCACAATGACTACATGCACTGACTAACTAGTGCCTATGATGGCGGTGGTTGTAGTGGGATGTCTGGAGTTCAGACGTGACACTGTCCTTAGTGGTCTAGTTTTGTTGTATGGGGATTTTGGCTGTGGTATAGTTAATGCATTAGCTTCCCTTGTTCTCAACTGTTTTCCACACCTGGCCTTCCTGGAAACTATGAACTACCCAGAAGAATTTCAATGAATTTGTTTTCTGTTTATGTAAGCCAGAATTGGTTGCTGTTATGACCAATAAAGCAAACTTAGACAGGAATCATACCCAGGTTTCTGATGCTGATTGCTTTCTGAAATCAAGTTTGTGGCCTGTGCTTATTTACATCTGATTTGTCTCTAAAAGGGTCTAAAGTTATTTTATACATAGCTTATAATCATAATCTCTTAAACTGTGTGATTTCAAAATCACATATTTGTTATTCACAAAATCAACATTTAGTAAACACTGATTATGTAGCAAATATTATGTTAGAAATGGGGTTGATCAACAGCTCCTGGTCTCATGGTGATCACAGTCTAAGAAGGAGGATGTACAAAAAATGGGGAGTTACAATATTGTTACTGTGAAAGACAGTGGCTATAGGAACACATAAAAAGGTCATTTAACCCAGCCCTATGGGGATGGAATAACTACATATAGTACATATATCTTCACCTGAATGTTCTACTTTTGTCTTAAACTCATCTTCATTTTCTACTTCTGCCCCATTACTTCATTTCTTTATAATTATATTTCCATTATGACACCATTATTTTCCAAGTTACTTAGACCTACACCTGGAGGATAATTTTTCATTTTAATTCTCTGTTCATTTAGTTCCAAAATTACCAACTAAAGATACATACTTTTAAACCTCACCTGAAACAATAGTTTCATGAATACTTTATGTAATAGTCTCCATTATTTTATCCTATTCTATTATAGTTTATGTTTAAAAAAATGCTATGTGCTATCCACTAAATTGATATGACCACTATGTTCTATTGCTCATTATTGAAAAGCTGGTTTCTTCTCTATATTCAAATATTCACTTCCAGCTAGATCATTTCTTTTCACTTAAGCATGACCCTTCTATGCTTAAGTAGCATCAACAGCAAACAAACTTTTCTTCAACCCACTTTCCCCTGATCTCTAGTCTCACCATAACCCAGAGGAGCTCCACTTTCTTTCCTCTTCATTCACTTAGATTTAGCTTTCATCACTAGTATACCAGAGAAACTTCTTTTACTAAGATCACTAGCTACCTCCATATTTCTAAATCCAAAGGCTATATGGGGTGGACAAGGGTAGGTTTACAGTTGTGAATACATGAAACACACTTCATTCTTGTATTATTTATTTATTATATTAGTTTCCATATGAATGATGTAAACCTACTTTTGCGCACCCTATATTTTAGTCTTTTTCTTGCTATCTCCCTCCTTCTGAAACATTTCTGAACATGGTTGCTGTGACCCCCACCTACTGGTTTTTCTTTTATTTTTGTGGTCTCTCCTTATTTTAGGTCCTCTTTTCAGGCCCATCCTCTTCCATCTGGTCATTCAAAATTTCTCCAAACTGTTGTGTTTTTTTCTCACTCTGCAGTCTCAAGCCCACAGTTCTCAGAGGAGAAGGCTGGGGGGGAACTGTAGTTTCTGCCACTGAGATGCCATTTATCCAGCCAAGCCTGTCAATCAGTAGTGGATGTCAGAAATGAGAATGAATGTCCTGATTCCTCTGATAATGAAGGAAATGAAGATATCCTGGAGAATATCCAGAAGCAGAAAAGGCTTTGGGTTTCAATATTCTTCCACAGAAATGAATTCTGCGAATTTTTTTCTAGGATCCTGCTTGGTATGCACTCTCAAACATTCTCTAAGGATATCAAAGAATTTTTGCAAATGACATCCCATTACTGTGTATCTTTGGCAGAGGAAACATTCATTGTGGACTTTTCCCTGGTTTTGGATGTAAGTAAACAAGGTTCATATTCAGACAAATAAAATGTATCTAACACTTGCCATATGCCAGATACTGCACTGTTTTTATAGTTGCAGATTTCATGTGATTTTCCCAGTGACATTGTGAAATAGATATTAACATTCCCATTTTACAGGTAAGTGAATTGAAGCTCAGAAAACTAATGCAATTTGTCAAAAACATCTTGTAAGAGTCAGGTTCCTGGATGAAAATGCATATTATTTGATTTCAAATCTCATATTTGTTTTACACTGCCCTAAACAAACTCTTGTAAATGTGCCAAATCTCATGAAACTCAAGTTCTCTTCCAGCTTAAAATCAGCAACTGCTTGAGACGAAGTGAGTATGCTATTCTACAACTCTTTTTCTCATATGTGAACTAAATGAGGTGTGAGCCATATAATTTCAGGTCACACACACTGGGATTTGACTGAAATGTTTTCAGAGTGTATGAACCCACACACTTGTACATAACTGCACATGATAAAATAGTCCTAGCAGGTGATAAACCTGATCTCTCACATGTGAGAACTTCATGACACATGAGGGCTTTACTTGTGCTTTAATTGATCAGTATGGTGTACTTCTGTTTTAAATATTGATAGCTTTGAGATTACTATTAAGCAGAGTGGATAGTCCCATTAATTTGTTTCTGTTCTCATCACTCCCTGATCATTACAGTCAATTCACACCAATCTGTGACCTGCCTGACCCCTGAGGTCTTTGAGTTTTAATTCTTGATTAAAGTCTTCATAATCCATTATAATTTCACTTTAGGATGTAGTGGTTTTATGGCCTGAAAATTTTAGACTTCACCATAGAGAACAGAAGAATTATACAACTGATTCATTTCACTATAGGCCCAATTTTGCTAGGCTACTTATAGATAAGACATAGTTCTTAGTTTCCAGGAGCTGACAGACTAACGAGGGTATAGATATATGAAAATATATACTATGCAATGCAAGAGGTATACATAGGTAAAGAGACACTCTACACCACAGGTAGAGAGTGAAGTCTTCAACAGAGCATGTGACTTCTGAATTGTGTCTTGAAATTAAAAGTTGAAGTTGGCAAAAGTAAGCAAGAAAGGCCATATTTGACACATGAGAAAGCATAAATATATTAAAGAACATGGCCTGATGGGGTAAGAATAAACTGTCTGGTTGTGATTGTGACATCATATGCATGAAACACTGGGAAGAGTTGAAATAAGAAAGAGGAATGTTGTACAGAATGCAAACGATCTTATATGAGGTACTAACAAGTTTAGGGTTTATTCTATTGGTAATGGGGAATTATTAAATGATTTTAATTGATGAATGACATGAATGGATTTGTGTTTTTGGAAGTAACTCTTTTGAAGTTAAAATTAGAAGGAAAAGACAAGATAGAGATCATGGTGGGAGCTTATTAAATTGCACAGATAAGAAATATGAGGGCTTGAACTGAGAAAATGGAAATGGGTAAAAAGAAGCATAGTTTCAAGGAATTATTAAGAGAGAGGTTGACCAAACTGAGTAAAGGATAGAGGAGTAGGCCTAGGTACAGTGATCTAGGCTGAAAATGGACTGCTGCTGTACTCTGGTCTCACTCAGGGGTGACCAAAAGAGACAATGGTATGGGAAACATTTTCCTAGAGGATGGAGCTTTGAGCAGAATACTTTATCATCCACTTTGTGTGGAGAGAGAACTGGCCCAGGATAAAGATATACTTAACCTTGTTGGCTATGATGAATGGCTTAGCTGATTTATCAGGGTGGTCATGGAAGGACCAAGATAGGAATATTAGAGAAAAGAAGGCTTGGGGGAAAAATGTGGAGTGATCTATTCAAATGAACATGCAATATGAAGATCTGTGTATTATGTTAATGTCCACCAAGAAATGTCTCCTGCAGAAGACCACCAGACAACCAAATGAACATGATGATATAGATCAGCCATGGGCCTGTTGGGAACTGGGCCAGGAGCAAGGCTCACCTGAGCTCCGTCTCCATCCCTGCTGGACCCCTCCACCCTGTCTTCCACAAAACCAGTCCCTGGTGCCAGAAAAGTTGGGGACCATTGATATAGATAGTAGATGCTAGCCAGCCTCTGTTTTTCCTTGTGTTTGCACTGTAGGCCCATGAATGAAGTAGATAAGGTGGTAGAGAGAAAGGTCTTGCATGGGTCTCCTCTCACTAAGGCTGATCTAACTCTGGCTGCTGCTGAATATCTGACATTCCAGTAACAGAGACTGTAGGGGACCACCCTACATGGTTTTGTGAATTTTAGCCCAGTCACAAGCTAGGCCCCCCTGGGAGGCCTAAATATCTTGACTGGAAGACCGGGAAGGCTGGAGATGGGCATGACCTGAAAAACCCATTCAGGGGATTCCCGTGGGAATTGGATTTAAAGAATTCATATACTGCTTTGAAGCTTGCTCTGTTTTTCTCATCTCTTAAGTTAGCTATGGACCCTGTGTAACATCAAATACCAAGAAGGTGTATAAAGCTTTGCACCTGATGTCCACATAGTGCCAAATGCCTTATAGACCATGACCCAGAAAGCTCACTGTGTTCCTTACATTGTTATCGGTAATCAGTGATTGTTAACAATAATTCAAACATTTGAAATTGATTGATGATTTGTGTATCCTGACTCTGTATTCTCTGGGTACCCTCCTCAATAAAAGGAGCTTGGAAGGCATGATTGGGGCTCTTCTCCACTAGAGAGATCAGACACCTTTCCTCCTTCCAGACAAAATACAGTGTTTGGGTTACTTATTGTCTCTCACCCGTGATCCTGAGACCACTGCTGGACAGTGAGTCTCCACGGAGCCGAGGGTGTTGGGGGAAATCACCTCAAGAGACCAATGCTGAGTCTCTTGATACAGTACTATACTTTGAATATCATCTAGTTACTTGGAGGCAACTTTTATTAATCTCTCCCATTCCATCTTAGAAAGGAAGATGTTTCATGCTGAGTTAGACTGACACACATACTGGATATGAGTTTGCTTTCTTGCCTACAGGGCTTCAGCCCTATATCACTATCTGAGGCCTCGTAGAATATCTGATTTACCAATATGAGATGCCACGTAATATTGCCTCTGGTCAAGGGAGAATTTTACAGCAAAGGAATGATGGCTTTGGGAATGTAACTAGGGACACTAGCAATCCTTCCACTTGGCACAGTATCTGGAAAGACTTTCTAAAGGCACAGCTGAGACATCATCTTTAGGTGACACCCTGTGAGGATAAGCTGTTATTTATCAGGATTTGGTATAAACTTTAAATCTTAGATCATTGTATAGTGATGTATCCCCAGTTAATAAATCCAATAATCAAGGAGTAGAAATAGAAATGGTTCCACTTGCCATCACCCCCAGTAAGCCATTTGAGAAATTTTGTGTTTCTTTTTCCTCTGACTTTATGTTCGTGTGATAGAAAAGCTGGTCCTACAGTCAGAGTCCCACAAACCTTAAATCCACAACTACCTCTTGGTCACTTTGTGATCCTCGTGTTAGAAGACCACTAAACAAGAGTAATTGGATATGATTATCATGAAGAGACAGGACTGCTGCTACATAGTGGGTGCATAGGGGAATATGGCTAGAAGTTAAATGTTCTACAGTGGGAGGTGGCAGGGGGGATCTTTTAACTTTTAATGACAAAGTCCAGCAACTATGGTCTGATAAGTATCAGGTCTCCAGGGATCAGAACTCTTAGGAAAGAGGATCTGGATGTCTTACCAGGAAAGTCACCTAGACCAGCAGAAGTCCCAGCCAAGGTGGAGAGGAATCTAATATGGATAGTGGAGGGGGGACCAACTATAGCAAGAGTAGCAGTAATTCCTGCCACCAATTCTTCTCTTAGAAGTTTTCTAGAATTGTGAGCAACTAGAGATCTGGAGAAGCTATGCCTAGTTAGTGTGAACCAAAATGAGAAGAAGTGAACTTAAAGCAGTACAGCTATTGAATTAGTTATCTTGCCCTGCCCAGACCTTCTTCACCAATGCACCCATTCCCTAGTTTTTCTGGCTGATAAAGATTCATGACTGCCTCTTCTACAGATAATTGTCCTGTGCTGAACAGGAGCTATTTTTGCAAGAGATGTAGCTCCAATTTCATCTCCAGGAGAAACCAGCACCCAATAACTGACCCATATGGGGGTACAAGAGCCTGGAGACCTTGAGTTAAAGTGCTACCACCAGTTAGCAGTATAATATGTGTCCTTGCTTAGCATGTTTTTTTTCCTATTATGCTTTCTTTACTTCCTTTCTCTTGTGAGCAGGTTGTTAATAAATCACTTGATCAAGAATTATAGTCTCATGCTCTGTCTCTTAGGAAGCTGACTTGAGTCAGCTTGGAGAAACATAAAATGAGAAGACTATAAGTAATTGTTGATTGTGTAAATGCATGAGAATTCTCAGGAGAGCAAATAAAATGGAAAGAGAAATAAAGACAAACTTTGAGGAGTAGTAGGTTTGGATGGGAGTTTAGAAAAAATAATTTAGAGAAGATAGTAAAAAGAGAGGGAGAAGAGAACAATGAGAAAGTATTCAATAGTATAATAGAAAAGGGGGAGGGTATATTTCAAGTCTCATCAACTTCTCTGGATTATATAATAGCAACAACTGTGTAACCCCTGTCTTGGACGTAGAATACAAAGAATAGTTTAACAAAAGGATTGTCAATTGTAATGATGAGAGACAAGCAGAGGCTGTCAGATGTGGTAACTGGAAATTCACTGGTTTCCTCAGAAGGAGTAGTTTCATATTTACTATAAAAAGTCTGTGTATTTATAGATCAGTTGATATTTATTATACCATTTGTGGGATTCTATGTTCTGCTTAAGTCTGCTTTTCAACACTGTTCAACACATGCCATTTTTGCTGAACTCAGTTTGAGGATATAGGGGCCAAGCAGAAGTAGCTGAAAGATCTCTCTGTTCTAGTGTGCTGCTAAGCATAAAGATTGGTGCATGAAAAACAATGTATTATTTCATAAGTGATGTTACAACAAATGGCTGACCATCTGTAAAAAAAAAAGTGGGCTTTAAATTCACTTCTGACATTTAAATAAATTCCACGTGGACCAATGATTTGAACATAAAAAAATGAACTATAAACATTTCAGGGTAAAAAAGAATAGACAAACTTTTTATAGTTTGAGCGTGGGGAGTATCTAAGTAAAATAAAAGAAACCACAGATGAAACTACTGTATGAAAATTTTAAATTTCTACAGGACAGAAATAATAGTGTTTAGTAATAGCTAAGGTTTGAATAATGTATGTTTGTTTTACAAGTACTATCTCATTTATTTTTCAAACTAAATGCCTGAGAGAAATATTGTTATCCTCATTCTAGGTTAAGGCATCAGAAAGATAAGGCAAATTTTCTAATATTACAAATTAGTAAGGAATAGAGTTAGAATTCAACCCAAGTGTTATGCCTCCAAAGTGCTTTATTTTGGACTTTTTATTTTGAAAAAGGTTTAGACCCCCAGAAATTATCCAAAGCTATACACTGAAATCCTATATATCCTTTATCCATCTTCCTCCAATATTGACATCTTACAAAACCATAGAATTTACAAAAAGTAGAAATTAATATTGGTATAATACTATTTTCTGAACTACAGACTTTATTAGAATTTCCTCATGTTTTTCACTAATATTCTTTTTTCTGTTTCAAGACAAATCTAATAACTGACATTGCATTGAGCTATGATGTCTTCATAATCTCCCAAAATATAACATTTTATTCAGTCTTTCCTTGTCTTTCATGACACTGACACTTTTGAACATTACTGGTCAGCTATTTTACAAAGCATTTTTCAATTTGGGTTTATCTGATATTTTCTGGTGATTAAAGTGCAATTGTACATTTTTGACAAAAGTATTAAAGAGGTGATGTGACCTTATGAGTGCATAATATGATGTCAGTACGTCTTAAAAGCTTACTTTATTATTTGGTTAAGGTGGTGTTTGACAGGTTTCTCCACTGTGAAGCTAATATTTTTTCCATTTTTAATTAATAAGTATTTTGGAGGAGACCCTCAACTATATGGAAATATCTTATTTCTCTTTAAATTTTTATGCACTAATTTTATTCTTTTGTGGGTCTTGACTGAAGCAATTATTAATTGTGATTCTCTAAAAGTGATATTTTTATTTTTTCTACATTTATTAATTCAAACTGTTTTATAAGGAAACATTGCTCTTTCTAATTCATTTACTCATTTATTTATTTATTTTATATGGTTTATTGATTATGCTGTTACAGTTGTCCCAATTTCTTTTCCCTTTGTTCCCCTCCACCCAGTGACATCCCTCACTCCAGTTACCCCCCCTTAGTCCATGCCCATTGGTTGTGCACATAGTTCTTCTCAACATCTTCCTATGTACTCCACTCCCTACTACTATGCTTAATTCCTGTACCATGACCCTCCCTTTCCCCACTTCCTCCTCCATGCTGACCTACCCCCCCTAATATTCCCCATACCTATAATTCTTTTCACACTCTTTGCCTACTTAGTTTGCCTTTGTTTCAGTTCCCTAGCTTCTGTTGTTGGTTGTTGTGATAGAGTTTTCATTTTAATGTTCATAGTTTTGATCCCTTTCTTCTAAACAAGTCCCTTTAACATTTCATATAACAGTGGTTTGGATCTGATGAACTCCTTGAGTTTTACTTTTTCCTGGAAGCACTTTCTCTGCCCTTCTATTCTGAATGATAGCTTTGCTGGATAGAGTAATCGTGGTTGTAGGGTTTTGCTTTTCATTACTTTGAATATGTCTTGACAGTCCCTTCTTGCCTGCAGGGTCTCCTTTGAGAAATCAGCTGATAGTCTTATTGGGACCCCTTTGTATGTAATTCTCTTCTTCTCTCTTGCTGCTTTTAAGTCTCTCTTCATTCTTAATTTTTGACATTTTGATTATAATATGTCTTGGTGTGGTTCTCGCTGGGTCCAGTTTTTTTGGGACACTCTGTGCTTCCTAGATCTATAAGTATTTCCTTCCCCAAGTTAGGGAAGTTCTGCTTCATTACTTTTTCACATAATTTTTCCATTTCTAGTTCTCCTTCTTCACCTTCTGGCAACCCTGTGATTCGGATGTTGGCCTGCTTATAGCTGTTCGATAAGTCTCTGAGCCTCTTCCCATTTTCCTCACTTCTTTTTTTTTTTTAAGTATATTTTATTGATTATATTGTTATAATAGTTCCAATTTTTTCCCCTTTGCTCCCCTCCGCCCAGCACCCCCCTTCCCTGACAATCCCCTCCCCAAGTCCATGCCCATGGCTCACCCTTTCATATATTCTTCTTTTTAAAAAAAAAAAAATTAATTAATTAGTTAAATATTTTAACAATTAAAAAAACAATCCCTCCCTCTCAGACTTGAGACCCTTTACAATCTTATAAAGGACAATGGACGAAGGTCTCGAGCTCCTCTAGCTGCTTCAAGCTGAACATGGTCGTCGTCCTACCTACCCTTGGGTCAAGAAATCCCTAATAAGAGTGGGGGTGTGGAGGGGAGGGTGGCCTTCCCGCAAGGGGAAGGATCGTGCAGACTCCAGGTTGGTTGGCTGTCTCTGGACAACGGCATGCTTGGTTTAACAGGCTGGCATCCTTGTTGTATTCTTGGGGCAACAGGGTTAAAGGACATCATTCAATCCGTAACCACTAGATGACAAAAGACAGGTATTAATATTTCAATGTCCCACATTAGGGAAAAGAAGGGTTTCTTTGGAGGAAGGTATGCCAGGTACATCTCACATGTCCAAAACCCTTTTGCCCATTATACTTAGTTTGGACTGAGGGAAATATTTTAGGTATCCCCCCTCTCAGGCCTCTGGGCTCTTTCTGTCCAAGCCATTAGAATAGAAAAGAGAAACCAGTTTTAAAGTGAAGCCCACAGACCACCCCGTTCTTCACCAACCCAGCCACTTAGTTCAGCCAAACCATTGAGTCTCAGGAGGCAGCAATGCAGACAGGATTAAGTGAGGCCTATACGTACAGACAATCACTCAGGTAATGAGATCGTAGGCTTATGCCCTTTGAAAACAGAAAACACATGTTAATTTATGTAACATAACCCCCACACAAGTTTATAGATCTGTAGGATTGTCTTATCGGAAAGACATCCAGTTGCAAGGCATTTGACATTATTCTTGCCTGTAAATTAAACATCTTTGATAATGCCACAGACATAGTTTAACTTTCAAATGAAAACAAATTTTAAATGAAAAGAAACTTTAAAGACGGTTAGCTGCACTACTTTATAGTCTACCACTGGGCATTGTGATCTTCCTTGAATCTTGATTTTTCTCCCTAAGATTACCCTCCTTGTCATTAAAGGGACTGCATTAAGTTCATTTTTAATTTATCCTGTTCATTTGCATAAACAGAACAAGGGCAGCATATGAACACTTATGATCTTTAGTTCTGCTTTGCTGGAACTTACGCAAGGAACATTTAGGGTGACCTTCAGTCTACCCTTCAGGGCACAGAAGCTGAGCCACATACCTGGCGTTCAGCCTTGCCTGTAAACACCTGTCTTTTCCAGGTCCTTCTGGTTTTCCATTGTGCCTTAAGGTCCCTTCTAGCCATCTTTCAGGAAAACAACCTTCGTTCCTTCCCTGGAAAGATTGCTATGGACCACTCATCCATCCAAGGTACCAGGCCTTTTATCTCATGGACTTTTATTACCTTTGAAGGTCAGTCCCGGTTGCTCAGGGCTTTTTGGTAACAACCAAAGCCCAAGCATGTCTCCTTTAGGCATGACATTCCAGTCAAAGTCTTAGTCAAAAAAATCGTTATTAACAACTGGTCTTATTAGTTTTATGCAAAGAAACTTAGGTCATTACTTACTTCTTTAGAATGCCAAATTCTGGAGGGATCAGATAGGGAGAAAATATATACAGTGTGAAGGAAAATCCTTGTCCTTCTAATATTCACTGAACTTGCATTTCTATTCTTTTTATTTTTATTTTTTCCCCCCACTAAAAATTTTTCTGTTTGTTTGTTTTTCCATTACAGTTGTCTCACTTTTTTTCCCCCTCTTGCTTCCCTGCACCCTGTCCCTCCCTTCTCCCACATTCAGTCCTCACCCAGTTGTCCATGTCGATGGGTCATTTATACATGTTCTTTGACTAGACCCTTCCCCTTCTTACCACTTCTCTCCCTCCCATCTCCCCCTTTGTTACTGTTAGTTTATTCCTCGTTTACATACCTCTGGTTCTATTTTGCTCATTTATTTGTGTTGTTCATTAGTTTCCTTTAACAGGTGATATCATAAGGTAATTTTCTTTTGTTGCCTGGCTTATTTCGCTAAGCGTAATTCTCTCTAGTTCCAATCATGTTGTTGCAAATGGTAGAAGTTCCTTCTTTCTTTCAGTACTTATTCATTGTCATTTTCCCCCTTTGTACTCGTGTTCCTCTCTGTCTCTCTCTGTTTCTTCATCTTCTTAAAGCAGACCCTTTAGCATCTCTTGCAATACTGGTTTGGTGGAGATGTATTCTTTTAACCTTCTTTTGTCTTGGAAACTCCTTATTTCACCTTGCATTTTGAATGAGAGTCTTGCTGGGTAGAGTATTCTTGGTTGTAGGCCTTTGTTTTTCATTACTTGGAATATATTTTGCCATTCCCTTCTGGTTTGTAGTGTTTCTGCTGAGAAATCTGATGATAGCCTTATTGGAGCTCCCTTGTATATTGTTAGTTGTTTCTCTCTTGCTGCTTTTAGGATTCTCTCTTTGTCTTTGAATGTTGGCATTTTAATTATGATGTGTCTTGAAGTGGGCCTGTTGGGGTTCATCTTCATTGGGACCCTCTGTGCTTCCTGGACTTGCATGATTCTTTCTCTCTTCATGTTAGGGAAGTTTTCTGTCATTAGTTTTTCAAAGAGGTTTTCTATCCCTTGCTCTTCTTCTTCTCCTTCTGGAATTCCTATGATACGGATATTATTATGTTTCATGTTGTCCTGCAGCTGTCTTAGAGCCTCTTCAGTCTTGTTCAGCCTTTTTTCATTTTGTTGCACTGTCTGTGAGTTTTTGTCTACATTGTCCTCCAGCTCGCCGATCCGATCTTCTGCTTCCTCTAGCCTGCTTTTAATTCCTTCTACTGTGTTCTTCAATTCAGAGAACGTATTCTTCATTTCCTCCTGGCTCTTATTGATAGCTTCCATGTCCTTTTTGATGCTGGTATAATTCTCACTAAGTTCCTTATAGTTCTTCTGGAGTTCACTGTAGTTTTTCTGGAGTTCTTTGTAGTTTCCGCTGAGCTCATTGAGCTTCTCCATAATACATGCTTTCAATTCCATATCTGATAGTTGGCTCCCCTCTATTTCATTTAGCATTCTTTCTGGGGACTCTACCTTTCCTTTCGATGGGGGGTTGTTTCTCTGTCTCCCCATTTTTGTGACTCCTATTGTTTGTTGGTGCTTCTTAGAATGATCTGCACTTCCTGGATCTGCCCCTGGTGGCGTCAGATCCTGTACCAATCTGGGCCTAGGCAGCCTGTTGGAGACTTTCAGGGATCTATTGCCTTTGTCTGGCTTCTTGTTAATCTATTCAATCTGTGATTAGCTGTCAGGCTTAAGGACCATGGGTGTGGCAGCTTAATTCCTGTAGGCAGGGCATTTGCTTCCCCTCAGGCTGACGCCACTTGGCTGGGAATGGTCTACCTGCAGTGTGGGGATGAGTCAGCACTGGGACCCGGCCGGCCGCTTCCCCAGCTCTCCCCTCAAAGCCACCACACCAAACTCTCCCCAAGCATCTCCAGTCCTCTCTGCCTTCCCTCTGCTTGTGCCCAGGGTAAGTGGGGGCCAAAATATTTTTGTATGTGATCCGCTTAAGAGCTCTTTTTCTCCAGCTGTTTCTCTTCGGCTAGCAAGAAACCCTGTGGCTTTTCATTTTTCTCAGCTGGATACTATTTTACTTTCCACTTTGTTGCTGTAGGCTGGGGAGCCCAGCTGGGGGTTTAGACCTTGCCCTTCTCAGGGGGAATCCCCAGCTGCTGAGCTGTTTCTCAGTCCCTTCAGCTGCCACCCGTGTGAGCCCAGCCAGCCCTTCCGCGTCTCCGCACTCCCTACCGGTCACGTTGTGATGTAGCGACCTTTTCTGTCTCTCCGTGGTTATAAGACTTCTCTCCAGCTGGTGTTCGGTTGGTTATTCCAGATGATTTCTCCAAAATTACGTTGTAAATCCAGACTAGTTCTGGGAGGAAGTTAGTGTAGCTTCCACTTACTCCTCCGCCATCTTGTTTCTCTCTCCTCACTTCTTGTTTCCTCTTTCTGCACTGGTTGACTGTTTGTTCCTTCCCTATGTTCCGATTTGTTGATTTGATCCCTGATTTCCTTGCCCTCACCACTAGTTTTGTATGTATTTTTGTTCATTTCAGCAGGACTAGCCTTCATTCCTTCCCCGTCTTGTTTAAGATCTGCTCTTAGGTCTGTAAGCATTCGTATAACCAAAGCTCTGAACTGTGCCTCAGAAAGATTTCCTATCTGCTGCTTCATTAGATTAGATATTTGCTGTCTGGTCAGCTGTGTCACCGGGATCTCTATCATGATCTGTGCCATCCTGAATGTTTTATGTTTACCTTTGCTTTTTGGGAGGAGCCTTTACACCTCCTACATTCTAGAGGGCAGAGCTCCGTGCACTTGTCACACCTGGGCAACCCGTTTCACCACGCTGTGGCATTTTCTGCAGGGGTGGGGGTCCAAGGTGGATTCCTGCCATTCACTCTCCGCTGAGAGACCAAGAGCCTCCTCCTTCATCCCACCCCCTCTGGACCTCACAGTCCAAAGCAATGGAGGTCTGCCTTCCCCAGCTTTGGAATTGCAAGCTGACAGGTCTGGTCTGCAGCCGGGGGTGCTCCCCAGGCGCTTCTCGCCTTCCCTTAAATGCAGGTGTCTGTGCTTACCTCTGTCCTTCTGCTATTGCTGCTGCTACCAAGGACAGCACAGCTTGACCTCTCCTCCCTGGCTTCACCCCTCCTACCTGTCCGGATGAGCACCACTTCTTTATAACTTCATACATTGGACTTCCATTTATTTTCTGTAACTTCTGGTTATTTCTGGTTTTTCAGCAGTTGTATTTCTTCTTAGTTGTGGAAGGAGATGGAGCGTGTCAGTCTAGGCCTCCATCTTGGCTTGAAGTCTCCTGTGTTTGTTTTCTTATTCATTTATTCAATAATTTATTATATTGGTATGTACAGGTAGATATTTTCTTCTTTGAGTTAGAATTTAATGCTATAATTATTTATTTTTGTCTGGCTTTGGCCACTGAGAGCAATTTTGGGCTGACTTCTGTGCCCTTTCAAAATGCCCAGACCTTTTTTCTTCCTTACTCCCTCTTTCCCTTGCTCCCTTCCTCCTTCCTTCCTTTCTCCTTTCATCCATTTTCCTCTCTATCCCTTGCTTTCTTCCTTCCTCATTTCCTTGCTTTCTTTATTCCCTTTTAGCACTGGCACCTGAAGATGCTAGAGCATAATAATCATGTGTTCTCCTGCCCCATTAGTAGAATCAACCAGTTTTCAAAGAAGCTCTAGTTATTTTAGTGAAGGGTACTTAGAAACCAAGATGTTGGTGGCCCTTCCCTTCATTTTTAAAGTATATTTTTTACTAGATATAGAATTCTAGGTTGATTTTTTTTCTTTCACAATGTTATACACATTGTTCCATTATCTTCTGACTTGTATTATTTCTTATGAGAAAATAGTGGTGGCTTTCTTGTGTCATTCTTCTCTTATATCATTTCCTTTTTTCTAATATTGCTTTTAAGATTGTCTACTTATCTTTGATTTTCAACAATTTGTTTATAAATATGTTGTGCTGTGAGTTTTTTATATTTATTATTCCAGGGGTTATTGAAGTTTTAGATGTGTGGTTTTGTTATTTTCATCACTTTCAGATAATATCTGGCCATTTTTTGTCAAGGTTTTTACTCTTCACCTTCTGGTACTTTAATGAATATATATTATACCACTATATTGTCCCACAGGCCACTGTGCTCTGTTAACATTTTTTAGCTTGTTTCACTCTGTGCTTCCATTTGAATATTTTTTAATGTGATATCTTCAAGTTTATCAATATTTTATTCTGTGGGATCTAAACTGCTGCTAATCCCATCCAGTAATTTTTTTACTTCAGATATTAGATATTTTTAATCTCTGAATGTTTCATTTAGTTCTTCTTTTTGTTTCTCTAACTTCCTTTATCTATTTTTTCCTTTTAAATCCTTGAGTAAAATTATGAGTGCTTTTAAAACCCTGTCTAATTACATAATTTTTGTTATTTATTGATTTTCTTTTCTTTCTTCCTTTCTTTCTTTCTTTCTATTTATTTATTTATTTTTGGTTATGAGTCCTAATTCCCTGCTTTCATTGTATGCCTAGTGCATTGATCAGATAATTAACATTGTCAATATTATGTTATTGAGTGTCTCTAGTTTGTTGAGCTTTCTTTAAAGAGTTTTGAAGGATGATTTGGTAGCTAATTTTTTTTAGATCATCTTAATCCATTACAGGACTTCAAATTTTATTTTAATTTATTTTATTGTGGGAATAAATTGTATAATTTAACCTATTTTAAATGCACAGTTCAATAGCATTAAGTATATTCACATTGCTTTGCAACCATCACTACTATTCATCTATAGAAATTTATATTATCCCATACCAAACTCTGTATCCATTAAACAATAACCCTCCCAACCCCTGGTAACCACTATTTTTCTTTATGTCTCTATGAATTTGAATATTCTAGGAGCTTCATGTAAGTACAGTCAAATAATATTTGTCTTATGTCTACCTAATTTCACATAGCATGTCTTTAAAGCTTATTTATAATTGTAGCATGGGTCAGACTTTTATGTTTTCAAGGATGAATAATATTTCATTGTGTGTTTGTATAAGTCCACATGTGCACACACACACACACACACACACACACACATCCATTAACATAGCTATTATAAAAAACAAACAAACAGAAAACAATGTGTTAGCAAGAATGTGGAAACCAATGTACATTGCTGGTAGGAATATAAAATGCTGCAGCCACAGTGGAAAACAGTTTGATTTACCCACTCATCTGTTCTTGGAAATTTGGGTTGTTAAAACCTTTTGGATGGTGTGAATAATGCTATTATAAGTGTTGGTGTACAATCTCTGTTCAAGTCTCTAATTTCAATTATTTTGGGTATATAAATAGAAGTGTAATTGCTGGGTCACAATATAATTCTATATTTAACTTTTTGAGGATTAACAATTTTCCACAATAGCTGTATCATTTTATATTTCCACTAACAATGTACATGGGTTTCCACATTCTTGCTAATACATTAAAAAAAAAAAAAAAAACAATAACTATGTTAATGGGTGTAAAGTGATCTCATTGTGATTTTAATTTGCATTTTCTTGGTGAGTAGTCATATAAAGCACCTTTTTATATGCTTATTGACAATTTGTATATATTCTTTGGAGAAATGTCCATTCAAGTCCTTTGCCAATTTTTAAGTTGTGTTGTTTGTTTTGTTGTGTGTTGCATTGTAGGAATTCTCTATGTATTTTGGATATTAATCACATATTAGATATGTGATTTGCAAATATTTTCTCTCATTGTGTGGGATTCTTTCATCTTTCTTTTTAGTGCCATTTGATGTACAAAAGTTTTAATTTGAAGTGTAGGTTGTCTATTTTTCCTTTTGTAGGCTATGCTTTTTAGTGCCATAGCTAAGAAGTCATTGCCAAATCCAATGTTATGAAGTTTGCTTTACTTTTTTCTAAAGGTTTTGTAGTTTTAGCTCTTATATTTATTTCTTTTCAATTTTGAGTTAATTTTTATATATGAGGTAAGATGAGTTCAACTTCATTCTTTTGCATGTGGATACCCAGTTTTCACAGCATCATTTGTTGAAGAGACTGTTCTTTTCCCTTATTGATGGTCTTGGCAGTTTTGTCAAAAATCATTTGACTATATATGTGAGAGTTTATTTTTGGCTCTGTTTTTATTTTATTACCTTGGTAAGTATACTTGCCTTTGTATCTGTACCAAACTCTTTTGATTACTGTATCTTTGTAGTAAGTTTTGAAATCAGGAAGTGTGAGATCTCCAGTTCTGTTTTTCATTTTCAAAATTGTCTTGACTGCTTGGGGCCCCTTAAGATTCCATATAAATTTTAGGATGAATGTTTTTCTTATTCTTTAAATAACATCATTGGGATTTGGTAGGAATTATATTGCATCAATAAGTTGCATAATGCCTCCAAGCAGAAAATTAGGGCTCACCTTGATTGTTCTTTCTTTATTTCATTGTTTACATTTCTTAATGATTAGCTATTGTCCAATACCATAAAATATATATTTCATATATAATTTCCTGTTTTCTAATTATATACAATAGAAAGGTAAATCCGGCACTACTTACTTGGTCATGGTTGAAGGTAGATGAAATCTTCTAATGGCTTTTACTTTGAGCTCATATTCAACTTAATTCATAATCAATGTAATTAAATTAAAATGTACATTTTTATTTTCATAATTATGAAATTGGGAACTTTATGTTTGAGGAAGCAATGTAACCAGTTTGAAAATCATCTGTATCTACAATGCCCAGAAGAGAGACTTACATAGGAAGTGTTCAATATATGTTGTCAAAAATTCTCTAAGTAATCAGTTTATGTTTGTACAGAACGTAAATCCAGGTGAAGTAGATTTTGAGCTCATATCCCAACGTTGACCCACTTCATCTTGGCAGTTAGTTTGCCTCTATTTCTAACTCCATTGAAGGAGCTTCTAGATTGTGATTTGTTTTCTGCTTGGTCATCATTTAAGACCTTTTACTCCTGAATTGCCTGGGGCAGTCTAGGAAAATTACAGCTTTCACTGCTGTAGCTAATATATCATGAAAAGAGACATAATTATTTTCTACAGAGACTGAACTGTAAGTATTAAACCTAAGAAAGACTGGAATGCCTCTGGTGTTTGCCATCACCATTGTATTTGGGTAATGTAATGCTCGTTAAATTCCCAGGGTGTGTAAGTCATCCTTTTTATCATTGCTTGAGATGTCACAAAGCCCTGAGATGATTTAGGCATTGTTTTTTTTTTTTTTTGAGAAATATGGTTGTCATATTTTTTAATCATTTGCATCTAGTAAAGGATGTTTATATAGTATAGTTCTGGCATTATATTCCCATAGGTCTTCTTTTTTTCTGCCACTAATGTACACAGAAAGATCTTATCACATTTCTCATAGTAGCTCTGATTTCAACACTTGAAGATTATTCTGTCTTTTGATTTGTTGCTTACTTTTTGGAGATGGTGGGTGCAGAAAATAGTTGTAATTAAGTGCATGAAATCTGAAGTTAGAGAAGATTTCAAAACTTAGTTCTATCATATTCTAATTCTGTGACCTTGAGAAATTATTAAATTCTTTCTGAGACTGTTTCTTCATTTGTAAAATGAGGTTAATAATGTCTTCTTCATAGAACTGCAATGAAGATTAAATGGAATAATTAATGTAAAACTTAGCACAAAGTTTGGTATGTTACTATGAACTAAATACATTGAAATTATTATTTTTAGTATTAGTAGTGAAGATATATCACCAAACTCTAAATAATAGTACATCAAATACTTCAGTTATAATTACTGCTTTGTTTGGGTTCTGTCCTTCACATCACAACCTGTGTGATATTTTTAGTTTCAGAGTCACTTTTTCAAAGCAACAGATATACAGCTATTCTCTGTTCAGAGGACCCCCTATCATTTGACACTGAAAACCCCCCACAGTGACAGCAGGAGTCAGAGATGTCTTTGAAGTTAAGCCAGCCTATGACCTGATACCATTTACTCTCTTTCTCTTCTCTACCATTTTCTACTCCCATAACACAGGTACACTGACAAAACCTGACAAGTCATCCTAAGGCTGAGTGTAAGATTTCAGGGGTGGAACTGCCAAAAAACAGTTCTGTCTAGTTTGTCACTGTCCATCCACATGGGGAGCCATTCCATTAATAAACCCATCTGGGTCTCTGCTGTGCAGACAGATGGCAATTGATTGTTCTTACTAAAAATTACAGTCAGAATTATTCTCTAAAGATACTGCTGTTGAGCATATGGCCACAGTTAAGTACTTAAGATTATAGGCTATCCACAGACTCCAAGGATATCAGCAAAGGGTTACTAGAAGCAGGCTGACTCTACCTTCCAAGTGTGCATTGATGACAATGATGAGCCCTGCAGAGGATACACAGTTCTCTCATTTGGATTCATTCATTATGTGCTTTAGAGGAATCTTGAGGTAATTATAAGTTGGTTGGAGATTGAAATGTTTGCCCTTCAGCTTCTCTGGTAGGTTGTAGAAATTATAGGTGCTTTTTCATTCCAAGGAATTATTTTCCTTCATTATAAAAGTAATACATGATTCCTACAGAAAATTTATAAATGTAGTACTTGAAATAAAAAGAAAAATCAGCCTATTTACTACTACTACTACTTCTACTACAACCCCTTCTCCCCATCACAATCCTGTTATCCAAAGACAATCACAATTTGGATTTGGATTTGGATTTGAATTTACATTTTCTTTTAGAATTTAATTTTTTTATAACCTGGTATTTTGGGTAGACACATTTGGTTCCCCCCAATAACTACTAGCCTTCTTTTTTTTGCAAATAGAACCCTATGGTCTTAGGTGGTCAGTCATAATCATGATAGATTTAAACCAGTTTTGACAATTCTGTTCCACTTTGCCAATGATTGAACTAAGGGAGAGCATGTGTCCCAGGAGAGTGAAATGCATGAGGACATCTACTATATGGGGGCTGAGGGAAATTTTTTTTTATCTCTGATTAAAAATAGAGTAGATGATTTCAGAGGGGAGGGGGATTGGGGAACTGGATTAAAAAGGTAAAGTGATTGAGAAGTACAGATTGGTAGTTACAAAATAGTCATGGGGTGTAAAGTACAGCAATATAGTCAATAATATTGTAATAACTATGTAAGGCATCAATTGAGTATTGGAAATATAGGGGGGGGACACTTTGTAAAGGATATGATTGTCTCACTACTATCTGTACACCTGAAACTAATACAATATAACATTGAATGTAAACTGTAACTGAAAAAATTTAAAAATTAGAATCAAACAAAGGGAGTTTTGAATGTTGACATTTAAGGATATTTTGTCTGAAGGATTAGCAGCCACTTGCAACCAGGAAGCAACATGCCTTGGGATGCAAGTCAATACCCCGCGATGATGGAGTGGGAGGTTGAAAGAAGCCTGAGTCTTTAATGATTCTGTGAAGCTGGTTAACCAGTTGAGCTTCTTGTTAATAAATGATAAATGTCAAAATAGTGCAAAACAGTGTTAGTTTTTGTTGTTGTTGTTACTTGCTGTTGAACGCATACTCTCTGATGCACAATTTTTATTGGAAAAACTGTGCTGAACAAAGCATCAGCTGTGAGGCTGAAGAGGACCCTTGTTATTAGAAGTAGAAGAACAGTTAGAATCTTCCAGATTAGGGAGGTGTCACAATTTATGCTTTGTGCACTTTAGACATTGTATTTTGATTAAATGTTACTCTAGTGAAGAAAAATGCAGTTGAACTGAGGATGTTCTTTCTTTATGTGCATATGTATTTTGGAGCACAGATTCTTCATAAATTATTTGTTTTACTGGCCTGCTTAGAATTTATTTTGCAAAGTGTTTGAAGGTTGGTGAGTGCAGTGATATAAATTATGCTGGCCATATTCCACTGTGGAGTCAATGAATTGCCATTTGTCTTCTAGAAATGGTAGCGCACAGTTCATCTGCTTTTGAACATGGATCATAACATCCTGTAGAAAATGTTATTCTGGCTACTGATCAAACTTGTCTGATTCTATAGGGCGTGGGTAAAGTAAGATAGAAGATAAAAATAATTAACTTTTTATCATAGAAAAATGAAATATGTTTTACTGAAATAAGAATGTGATAACCTACAATATTCTAAACATCTATGTGTTGACCACTGGTCCAAAATAATGTGATTAACTCCCGCTTATTGAGCTCTGAGAATATTCCTATCATTCTATATTTCTTTCTTTCAATCTAATCCTTACAGGTAAAGGTCTCCAATTGGTTTACCAGAGACTGTTGTGCTTTTCACTTAACATGAAAAGTGGCCTTAAGTGGAATCTACCCTAGTTAATCTTTTTTTTCCCCAACATTCTCTCCTGTATTTCCTTAGGCATTTATAATAGTCACCTGGATTTCTCCTGGTGACTATGTGACCAATTCAATTCTATTTATCTGATATATTGAAGCTGAGAAGAGTTATAAATTGTGGAAAATAATGTGTAAAAACAAAACCTGACTCACACTATAAATTCCAAGTAGATTATATATCTGAATGTGAAGAAAAGATGAAAGAATACCTTCATGGATTTGGGTATGGAAAGATCTTTAAAGAGAAAACAAAATTCACTAAATATAAAAGAAATGATTATTAAATTGGAATACACTAATATTTAAAAAAACTTGTTTCTCAAAAAAGAAAAAAAAGCATTAGAAAGTATGGTAGACATGCTTATTTTTCACTAAGATTTCTTTCCAAAGAAGAACTTATGCCTCACTTGCTGGGAGTGGTATTGGTAGCCAACCAGAAACTGTCAAATCATTCAGAAATTGTCTCAGGTAAACAGATCTTCCCTTCCCAAGACCACCCTCTTTCTGGCACATAAGTCAATGCGTAATTGATACAGGAATATAAAGGTCTGGCTATCTTCACCCAATTGGGACAACTCTAAAAGTCATCCTCACTCCAAAAATCCCTGCAGTCTCAGCTGAGGCTATTGTTGGTCATACATCACAGATATACTTCTCTGGTACAACCCTATTTATGGCTTTTCCCTTCCAGTTATTAGCCATAGGAGACTCCTTAATAAATATTCTGCATGCTAAACTTTGCCTTAGTTTGCCTCCTGTGTCACCCAACCTGTGACAGAGAATGAAAAAAGAAAAGCCACAGAAAATATTTGTAATTCATATAACTTAAAAGAGATCATAAATATACAATTTATTAAAAGAACTTCTAAAAGTCATTGAGTAAGGTAAAGAGCCTAGTATAAAAATGGGTAAGAGATTTGAATAGTTAGTTTACAAAACGGGATATCCAAAATGATCAATAAATTTGAGAAAGCATGTTTAACCTTATTAGCTAGCATAGAAATACAAATTAAAAAAACAATAATGAGATATCACTACACGTTCTCCAGAATGGTTGACATCAAAACGATGGTAAATAGAAAGTACTGGGGAGGCTATGGAGCAATAGGAACTCTTAAACATTGCTATTTATAGAGTTGGGATAACCACTTTGGAAACTGAAACAACAGATTGGGATTATTTACTAAGGCCTATATGTATATACTAGGTTCAACAATTCCACTTGTAGATATGCGCCCAGAAGAAATGTTTGCATATGTTTAGAAGTCAAGATAATGGTTATATTTGGGGTATAGTGATGGGGAAGAAGCACAATGAGGGAGTTGGGGTGCTGAAAATGTCATGTGATAATTCTGTGCTTAGTTTTCTTCACTTTGATGTGTGTTAAATTCCACAATAAAAAGGGTAAAAAGAAAGACTCATGGACATGGACAACGGGGAGGGATATGATTGCGGGAGGGGGGGTGGGTTGGGTGGGGGAGAGAAATTAGGGGAAAAGGGGACAACTGTAATTGAAAAACCAAAATAAAAAAAAAACTCTAAAAAGATTTTAGCATATCATAATTAAAATGCCAAAGTTTAAAGACAAAGAGAATATTAAAAGCAGCAAGAGAAAAACACAAAGTTACCTGAAAAGGAGCTCCCATAAGACAATCAGCTGGTTTCTCAACAGAAACTTTGCAGACCAGAAGGGATTGGCATGAAATATTCAAAGTGAAGAAAACCAAGGACCTACAACCAAGATCACTCTACCCGACAAGTCTGTCGTTTACAATGGAAGGAAAGATAAAGAGTATCCAAGACAAGAAAAAGCTAAAGAAGTTTATCACCAGCAAAGCAGTATTACAAGCAATATTAAAGGGACATCTTTAAGAAGAAGAAAAAAGTATATATATGAACATATATATATATATGAATAAGAAAATATTGCAAAGAAAAATAATTCTCACTGACAAAGGCAAACAAAATGAAAGCAGTTGATCAACCAACACTAAACATAATACAAAGGTTAAAAGGCAAAACTAGGATGATTATGTGTAATTACAACAGTAAATTAAGGGATACATGTAACATACATGCACAAAAGAAAACTAAAAAATAATGACAAAAGCATGAATGTGGAGGGGGTGACTATAGAGGTGTTTTAACTTAAGCAGCCATCAACTTGAAATAGACTGCTATAAATGTAGGTTGGTATATATGAAACACATGATCAACACAAACTATATATGTGAAAGGAATTAAACACAATACTACAGAAAGTTAACAACATACATGAGAGCAAGAGAATAAGAAATGAACAAGAAAGAACTACAAAAACAACCAGAAAACAATAAAATGGTAATAACTACACTCTTATCAATAATTACTTTAAATGCAAGTGCGTTAAATGCTCAAAAGATGAATGGATAAAGAGGTGGTAAATATGTACAATGAAATATTACTCAGCCATAAGAATGAAGTCTTAACCATTTTCAACAACATGGATGGAACTAGAAGGTATTGCGTTAAGTGAAATACGTTGGACAGAGAAAGATATATATCATATGCTTTTACTTATATGTGGAATCTAAAAATACAAAATAATCAAGCAAGACAAAAGCAAACTCATAAATGCGGAAAACAAACTAACGGCTGCCAGATTGGAGGGGGTTGAAAAAAGTGAAGAGATTAATAAATACAAATAGGCAGTTCCAAAATTGTTATGGGGATATAAATTACAGCTTTGGGAATATAGTCAATAATTTTGTAATAACTATGCAAGATGTCAGGTGGGTGAAAGACTTGTTGTGTGGGAGAATCACATTATAAGTTATATAAATGTCTAATCACCAGGCTTTATACCTAAAACTAATACAACATTGAATGTCAACTATAACTTTAAAAATAATTTAGACTTCCGGCCAAGATGGAGGTGTAGACAGACATGCTGCATCTCCCTCCACAACTAAGAAGGAATACAACTACCTCAAAACCAGAAACAGCCAGAAGTTCCAGAACATCAAACTGCATGGAAGTCCAGCAAACAAAGATATAAAGAAGAAATACTCATCCAGACAGGTAGGAGGCATGGAGCCACGGCAGAGATGATGCAATGTGGTGGCAGCAGCAGCAGGCCAGCAAAAAGCACAGTCACATGTTTTGGGGGGTCAGGAGGGACACATGGGGAGCGTTCCCAGCTCTTTACCGCACCTCACAGCTCATGGTCCCAGCATCAGGGAAAATCAGACCTCATTGCTTCTGACTGTGCAGACCAGTGGGGGTTGGGATAGAGGCAGAAACTGCTGGTCTCAGCAGAGTCCGCTTGTTTAAAGGGCACCCATGGTCATGGAACATCTGCAGACCCACACACTCTTGGAATGACAGCCAGGGCAGCAGCTGGAGGGGTGCCAGTCCAGTGCAGAGGTGAGAAAGGTGTCTGGAATGAGGGCGCGTGCTGGGCAGGTGTCATTGTACCCTCTCAAACCCCTCCCCATCATGCAGCGCCACAACGTGGTGAAGCAGGTTGCCCTGTACTGATGAATCCCTAAGGCCCAGCCCCTTACAATGTAACAGGTGCGACAGCTCTACCTAAGACACAGAGGCAAACAAACACAGGAGTCTGTCAAGATGATGAGATAGAGAAGTATGGCCCCAAAGGGGGAACAGATCAAGGTTACAGTGGGAGAACTAAGAGATGAGGAGATAGGTAACCTAAGAGATGCAGAATTCAAAACACCAGTGATAAAGATGCTCATAGACTTGACAGATAGGCTTGAGTATAGCAAATGCGTAAGAGAAAAAGTGAAGGCTATGCTAAGTGAAACGAAGGAAAATCCACACAAAACCAATGATGAAGGGAAGGAAACTGGGGTTCAAATAAGTGATTTGGAACATAAGGAAGAAAAAAACAGTCAACCAGTGCAGAATGAGGAAGCAAGAATTGAAAGAATATGAGGAAAACTTCCCAAATTTTGCAAAGGAAATGTACATACAGGTCCTGGAAGCATGGAGGATCCCAAGCGAGCTGGACCCAGAGGGGACCATACCAGGATGCATCACGACTGAGATGCCAAAGGTGAAAGGTAAAGACAGAGTCTGGGGGCAGCAAGAGAGAGGCAGAGAGTTTCCTACAGGGGGGTGCCTATAGAACTATCAGCTGATTTCTCAGAGGACACTTTGCAGGCAAGAAGGGACTGGCAAACAGTACTCAATGTGATGAAAAGCAACCTACAATCAAGACTACTCTATCCAGCAAAGCTATCCTTTGGAATGGAAGGGCAGATGAAGTGCTTCCCAGACAAGGTGAAGCTAAAGGAGTTCATCATCACCAAGCCACTATTATATGAAATGTCAAAGGGACTTACTTAAGAAAAAGAAAATCAAAACCATGAACACTAAAATGACAACAAACTCATGACTGTCAACAACTGAATCTAAAAAAATAAAAACAAAATCCAACTAAGCAAACCAGAATAGGAACTGAATCATAGATATGGGGATCATTTGGAGGGTTACCAGCAGGGAAGGGGAGGGAGATAAATGGGGAAATGGTGCAGGGACTAAGAAGCATAATCAGTTAGTCCAAAATAGACAGGGGATGTTAAGAATAATATAGTAAAGGGTGAAGACAAAGAACTCATATGCACGATCCATGGACATGAACTAAGGAAGGTTGGATTGCTGGAGGGAAGGGGGGTACTGAGCAGAGGGGACCAAAGGAGGAAATATTTGAACTACTGTAACAACATAATCAATAAAATATACTTAAAAATAATTTTAAAAGATTTTAGTATTAGAGTCATGAGAAATTTTCCTTCCCCAGCAGAGCAAGAGTAAATCAGAAACAATAAGGCACAGACAGAATGTCTACTTGTCAATGTTGGAGGGGAAGAACAGCTTAGAAAAGGTGATTATGATATCAAAACAAGATCTTTATTTTCCAGAGTTACATCAAAGTCATGCCACATCATTAAATTATTACAACAAATTTTAGCATTTCAGATTATGTAATAGTGAAAAGAGGACTGATTCTGTCACTCTTGTTTCCATGAATGAATTATTTAACTTCTGAATTTTTGTGCCTTTGTTGCTGAACTGTTCACAAGCCATCATTCGTGGTGTTATCGTAAGTAAATAAAGGTAAATAAAGTGTCTGTGCATCATACATATTTGAAGATAATTGTTTTCTTTTCATAACACCCCTTTCATTATCTTGTTGCATTGTTGGCATATTGCAGTGGGCACTGGGATTGATAGTCAAATTTTTAATCCACTACCTGTCTGCCATTCAGCAACTATGTGCTTTTTACAGGTATATTCTAGTTTCAGTAGTGTTGTAAGGTTGGTCTAAGCTATTCACGGAAATCCCAAACTCTTGGCCAGTGATTGGTTCTAGAACTGAGGTTAAACTTTCCTGGGAGACTTCTTTTTTATAACTGTGAAATTCAGCCTGAGGATAAAGATGACCCATAGCAGAGGGCATTCCTGAAAGCATTGTAGGGAAATAAAAGCTTAAATTTTAATCAAAGCACTTTTTAACTTCTGGTTATATTATTAATAAATAAAATTTTATATTTCTTAAAACCTATTTGGGTGGTGTTTCTGTTATAGTCAAAACACCCTAACTGATATGCTCATATTGACTATGACAAAAATTGTTAAATATTATTTATATGAATTAAACTATAGTTGATTTGGGAACTTCAAGTATAATACAGTATAATTATCATGGAAGTTATATGCCTATTATATATCATTTAATTTTAGTCAGACTATTTTGATTTATTGGGAGTTTTTTGTTTAGAACTCGTATTAGTAATACATCTTCACAAAGTCCCAAGTTACAGAAGAAAAAATCCTTGCCTGTTATGGCATTGCCCTTCCCAACACAAAATAATTAGGATCCTGTTCCCTTCTTCTTTGTAGCAACTCTCTCTCCTTCTCTCTCCATATATATATAATCTCCCCCACTCCCTCTAGCCCCTCTTACATCTCTCTGTCTCTGCATCTCTGTCACTTCTTCCTTTTTTATCTCTTTGTCTCACTTTGTTTCTAGATCTCTCTGTCTCTTGGCCTCTATTTGTTTCTCTCTGTGTATTGTCTTTCTTGGTTTCCTTTTCCCTGTTTTTGGCCTCTTGGTGGCACAGGGAAACTGCTTTTCTTGCCCAGAAGAACTGATAACTGGAATAGTGAATGACTAATGTCTTTTCCTCGCTATTCTCTTTTTAATCTAAAGGCTGTAGTAGAGATTATGTAGAATAACATATAAAGTGTCAGGTATATGGCAGGTACTGAATTAATGGGAGTCACCATTACTCTTTTCTCCTGAGTTCTCTTTTTCTTCTACATAGCCAAAAAAGGGAAGGGCTTGTTTTCTCTACATTTTGATTAACTTGCCATTCTAAAATTCTAAAGTGAGATACGTGACTGATTATACTTGGTGTTTATTTCTCAGTTATTGTGAACTCACCAGAGAGCTTTGCTGTACTCTTCTAAGGTACTTTTCACTTCTGTTGATGAACATGTTTTTTCTTTCCTTGTGATGCTAAGACCAGAAGAAAGAAGTGAAGTGGTAGGTAGAATGTGTCTTTGGAGCAAACTACTCATTTCTTTCCTCTGTCCAAGTGGTTTGTGGAATGTAATCACAAACATATTATTTCTTTTTTACTGTTATTTATCTAGTCCTCAAAATTCTCTCTCCACCATATCCTTCCATATTCAGTTTCTAGATTTTGTTAAAAAATTTGTCATCTTTAGTTATAATCCTCTTTTAAAAATCATCTTTAAAATGTTTCTTTTAGATACTGTGTACCCTCTCCTAATTAATTCTAGTCATGAGTTTCATCCAGTCAAATCTTTAGAATACTTATAATATTTTAGTCTTATTTTAAACTATCAAATATATTTGCTATATACAGTTTATTATTCTATACAGTGAGATGAGGACAATTCATTTGTTTAATATGTGTGTGTGTGTGTGTGTGTATCCTGCCACATGCTAATATTAGATGCTAGGGTCTCAATGGTGAGTAAGGTAACTCTAGCCTCCTCATCTTAATGTAGTTTACTGTACTGGGTTAAAAATTATCCTCTAATATCCATGTCTATCTGAAAACTGTAATGTGGTTGTATTTGGAAATGGGGTATTTGCAGATATAAATAAGTTAAGATAAAGTCATACTAGATTAGGGAGAACCCTAAATTCAATAGGTGGGTGTCTTTATTAGAAGAAGGAAACTTGGATATATATACACACAAGGGAGTGAAGTGAATGCTGAATTAAGATGGACAGAGGACAAGGCCATATGAAGTTAGAGGCAGAAATTGGAGTTACAGGTATACAAGCCAAAGGATACCAAAGATTGTCAGCAACCACAAGAATCTAGGAGAGGTGCATGGAACAGATTTTCCCTCAGAACCTGTTTTAAGAACCAACCATGACTACACCTTGATTTCAGACTTCTAGCCTCCAAAACGTGAGGGAAAACATGACTATTATTTTAAATCTACTTAGTTTGTGGTTATTTGTTATGACAGCCCTAGGAAATTAATTATATACAGTGTCCTTTCTGATTAGCTAATATTTTTGAGTGGGGGGGCAGAGGTCTCTTGTCCACTAGTTTTCTTTGTTTGCCTTTTTATTGAATTTATTCAAGTAACACTGGTTAACAAAATTATACAGCTTCCAGGTGCACAATTCCACAACATAACATATAACATGTATTGTGTGTTCACCACCCCAAGTCAAATCTCTATCCATCACCATTTATCCCCTCTTTACCGTCCTCCACTCTATTCTATTAGCTTTCTTTCTGTGGTTCCATTGTAGCCATATATGAGTATTATCTAGGCAGTTGCCTTGATTTCTCCAGGCAATTTTTTTCTTCTTCCTTTTTTAAATGGATTTTCTTTATTGTTTTTAGCTTCTATTGATTTTTAAAAATTTATATATTTATTTATTTTTGGGGGGGTAACCCCACTCTGTAACAATTACTCTCTCTCAGACTTAAGACCCTTTATAATCTTATAGAGGAAAATGGGCGAAGGTCTCGAGCTCCTCTAGCTGCTTCAAGCTGGATACAGTAATCGTTCTACCTACCCTTGGGTCCAGAAATTCCTAATAAGAGTGGGAGCATGGAGGGGAGGTTGGCCTTCCCACATAAAGAAGGATCTTGCAGATTCCAGGTCAGTTGGCTGTCCCCAGAAAATGTCATGCTCGGTTTAACAGGATGACATCTTTGTTGTATTAGACAATCACTCAGGTAATGAGATCATAGGCTTATGCCCAGTCACGTTGTGATGAAGCAGCCTTTTCTGTCTGTCCGTGGAAATAAGGATTCTCTCCAGTTAGTTTTCAGTTGGTTATTCCAGATGATATTGTTACAGAACCCCTGGGCTGCTCCAATTGAAAACAAACCAATGGGCTCTTTATTTAGGGGTCCGATTGCCTGCCGCCAGAATTACAAATCTTAATACTTTAGTTGAGTGAAAAGAAAATTGTTTATTTAACAGTTACACATATCTTTGCCTCCCCCCTACCAAGCCTAGCCAGTTTTAGGAAGGTCAGAAGCACCGTTTCCCTACTTCCCAAACACAGTTCAGCTTTACCAGCGGCTGCCAATCATTCAACCTGATTGGGGAGGTCCTTTCTGTGCTGTGGTGCCCTTCAGCTCTCAATACAAAACCGCCGGGATTCTCAGCCTAGTTGCAAACTGTCTTCTTTCTGTAAACCACGTGGACCTCCTCTCCTTCTCCAGAGCACCCCTGCGAACACCCACCAGTGAGGGAGACAGCCCCAGAATGCACTGTCCCCCTAAAGTGTCCACAGCTGCCTATACATCCCTGACTGAGTCCTCTGACACAGTGGGTGTTGCCAACAGTTCTGACCATTCACAGAACCCCACGTAGGCTCTGTGTGCTTTCCGTACCATCCCCTGGTTCAAGACTCCTCCCATCCACCCGAGGCCTTGGAAGCATCCAAGCAATTTTGCATAATGAAAGACACCAGCTACCAGCCTCAGGCGTGTGGAGGCATTCTGAAAGCTGCTTCCTTCTCCCCATCCCCCAGCCGCAAACCCTGGGGATTTTCGGACTCCTCTGTTTCTATAACAATATCTCCACAATTAAGTTGTAATTCCAGATTGTTCCTGGGAGGAGGTTAGTGTAGCTTCCACTTACTCCTCTGCTATCTTGTATCCTCTCTCGTTTCTTTCTTTTTTTTTTTTTTAATTTTATTTTTTGGTTTTTCAATTACAGTTGTCTCATTTTTCCCCCACTGCTCCCCCCTACCCAGCACACCCCTTCTCCCACAATCATATCCCTCCCCGTTGTCCATGTCCATGAGTCATTTATACACGTTCCTTGACTAAATCCTTCCCTTACTTATCCCCCTTCTCTCCATCCCCCTTCCCCCTTATTGACTGTTTTTCTGCTCCTTGTCCTATTTAGTTCATTTGTTTATGTTGTTCTTTACTTTCCTGTATTAGGTGATATCATATGGTATTTTTCTTTCTTTGCCTGGCTTATTTCACTAAGCATAATTCTCTCTAGTTCCAACCATGTTGTTGCAAATGGCAAGAGTTCCTTCTTTCTTTCTGCTGCATAGTATTCCATTGTGTAAATGTACCACAGTTTTTTGATCCACTCATCTACAGATGGGCACTTAGGCTGTTTTCAGCACTTAGCTATTGTAAACAGTGCTGCTATGAACATGGGGGTGCATAAGTTCTTTTGAATTAGTGTTTTAAGATTCTTAGGGTATAATTCTAGCAGTGAAATCGCCAGTTCAAAAGGCAGTTCCATTTTTAGTTTTTTGAGGTAATTCCATATTGTTTTCCATAGTGGCTGCACCAGTCTGCATTCCCACCAACAGTGCAGTGGTGTTCCCATTTCTCCACATCTTCACCAGCACTGGTTTGTTGATTTGTTGATGATGGCCATTCTGACTGGTGTAAAGTGGTATCTCATTGTGGTTTTTATTTGCACCTCTCTGATGGCTAGTGATGTTGAGCATTTTCTCATGTGTCTATTGACCTTCTGTATGTCCTCTTCAGAGAAGTGTTTGTTCAGTTCCTTTGTCCATTTTTTAATTGGGTTGCTTATTTTCTTGATGTTGAGTCATATAAGCCCTTTATATATTTTGGAGATCAGTCCCCTGTCTGAGATATCATTGGCAAATGTGTTTTCCAATATGGTTGGTTTCCTTTTCATTTTGCTGATGTTTTCTTTTGCTGAGCAGAAACTCTTTAGTTTGAGGTAGTCCCATTTGTTTATTTTTTTCTGTTATTTCCATTGCCTTAGGAGATGTATCTGTGAAAATATTGTTATGTTGGATATCTGAAATTTTCCTGCCTATGTTTTTCTCAAGGACTTTTATGGTGTCATGGCTTATATTTAAGTCTTTGATCCATCTTGAGTTTATTCTTGTGTGGGGTGTAAGTTGGTGGTCTAGTTTCATTTTTTTGCACGTCCCTGTCCAGTTCTCCCAGCTCCATTTGTCAAAGAGGTTCTTCTCACTCCATTTTATGGTCCTTCCTCCTTTATCAAACATTATTTAACTGTATAGTTCTGAATTTATTTTTGGACTCTCTATTCTGTTCCATTGATCTCTATGTCTGTTCTTCTGCCAGTACCAGACTGTTTTGATCACAGTGGCTTTGTAGTATTGTTTTATGTCTGGTATTGTGATCCCTCCTGCTGTATTCTTCTGTCTCAAGATTGCTTTTGCTATTCAGGGTCTTTTTTGGTTCCATATAAATTTTTGGAGTATTTGTTCTAGGTCAGTGAAATATGTCATTGGTATTTTAATAGGGATTGCATTGAATCTGTAAATTGCTTTGGGTAGTATGGCCATTTTGATGATGTTGATTCTTCCCATCCAAGAACATGGTATTTGCTTCCATTTATTTGTATATTCCTTAATTTCTTTTTTCAATGTTATATAACTTTCAGAGTACAGGTCTTTTATCTCTTTGGTTAAGTTTATTCCTAGGTATTTATTTTTCTTGTTGCTATAGTAAATGGTATTTTCTTTTTTTGTTTCTGTCTCTGATATTTTATTTTTGGTGTACAGAAATTTCTTAGATTTCTGTATATTTATTTTGTACCCTGCTATTTTGCCAAACTCACTTATTATATCGAGTAGTCTTTTAGTGGAGATTATAGGGTTTTCTATGTATACCATCATGTCATCTGCACATAATGCTAGTTTTACTTCTTCTTTCCCAATTTGGATGCCTGATATATCTTTTTCTTGTCTGATTGCTGTGGCTAGGACTTACAACACTATGTTGAATAGAAGTGGAGAGAGTGCACATCCTTGTCTAGTTCCTGATTTCAGGGGGAAGGCTTTCAGTTATTGTCCATTGAGTATGTTGTTGGCTTCAAGTTTCTCATATATAGCCTTAATTATGTTAAGGTATGCTCCTTCTATTCCCATTTTGCTCAGTGTTTTCATCATAAATGGGTATTGGACTTTATCAAATGCTTTTTTTGCATCTATTGATATGATCATGTGATTTTTGTCTTTCATTATGTTTAGCTGATGTATCATATTTATTGATTTGCGAATATTAAACCATCCTTGCATCCCTGAGATGAATCCCACTTGATCGTGGTGTATGATCTTTTTGATGTATTGCTGGATCCTTTTTGTCAATATTTTGCTGAGGATTTTAGCATCTATGTTCATCAGTGATATTGGCTTGTAGTTTTCTTTCTTTGCTGTGTCTTGACCTGGTTTTGGAGTTAGGGTAATACTGGCTTCATAGAAAGAGTTTGGGATTTTTCCCTCTTCTTGGATTTTTTGGAATAATTTGAGAAGGGTAGGAGTTAGTTCTTCCCTAAATGTTATGTAAAATTCGCCTGTGAAGCCATCCAGTCCAGGGCTTTTGTGTGCAGGGAGGTTTTTGATTACTGTTTATATTTTCTTCTTTGTTATTGGTCTGTTGAGACTTTCTACTTCTTGATTCAATTTTGGAAGGTTATATGTTTCTAGAAATTTGTCCATTTCTTCTAGGTTGTCAAATTTCTTGCCATACAGTTGTTTGTAGTAATTTCTTACAATTCTTTGTATTTCTGTGGTATCAGTCATGATTTCTCCTTTTTCATTTCTGATTTTGTTTATTTGGGTCTTCTCTCTTTTTTTCTTGATGAGCCTGGCTAAAGGCTTGTTGATTTTGTTTATTTTTTCAAAGAATCAGCTCCTAGTTTTGTTGATCTTTTGAATTGTTTGTTTGGTCTCTATGTCATTTAGTTTTGCTCTGATCTTGATGATTTCCTTCCTTCTTCTTGCCCTAGGCTTTGTTTGATGTTGTTGTTCTAGTTCTTGTAGCTTTAGGGTTAGATTTTTTTATTTGAGATTCTTCTATCCTTTTCAGATATGCCTGTATTGCTATGAACTCCCCTCTTAGGACTGCTTTTGCTGTGTCCCATAGGTTTTGGGCTGTTGTGTGTTCATTATCATTAGTTTCCAGAAATTTCTTGATTTCTTCTCTGATGTCATTGTTAACCCATTTATTATTTAATAGCATGTTATTCATTCTTCCTGATTTTGGGTGTCTTTAATTTCTTTTTTCCTGAGATTGTTTTTTAATTTCAAGGCATTGTGGCCTGAAAAGATGCTCGATATGATTTCAGTTTTTTTGAATTTTTTGAGGCTTGTTTTGTGTCCTATCATGTGGTCTGCCTTTGAAAATGTCCCATGTGCATTTGAAAAGAATGTGTATTTTGCTTCTTTGGGGTAAAAAGTTCTATATATATCAGTTAAGTCCATGTGGTTTAGTGTGTTGTTCAATGCCTATATATCCTTGGTGTTTCTTTGCTTTGAAGATCTGTCTATTGTTGATAATGGAGTGTTGAAGTCCCCTACTATGAGTGTGTTGTTGTTGATATCCTTCTTGTGGTCTTCTAGTATTTGCTTTATGCATTTGGGTGCTCCTATCTTGGGTGTATATATGTTTATCAGTGTTATATCTTCTTCATGGATTGTTCCCTTAAGTATTATGAAATGTCCCTTTTTATCTCTTTTTTTTGTGCCCTTGTTTTGAAATCCGTTTTGTCTGATATGAGGACTGCTACCCCAACTTTTTTTTTCATGTTCGTTTGCTTGGAATAATTTTTTGTATCCCTTTACTTTCAGTCTGTGTAAATCTTTTATTTAGAGATGTGTTTCTTGTAGACAGCAAATGTGTGGGTCCTGTTTTCTTATCTATTCCATTAATTAGAGCATTTAATCCATTTACATTTAAGGTTATTATTGACGTGTATTTAGTCTTTTCCCTTTGAACGTGTGTTCCTCTCCTCTTTTTTTCTTCTTTTTCTTTAAACATTCCCTTTAGCATCTCTTGTAATACTGGTTTGATGGAGATGTATTCCTTTAGTCTTCCTTTGTCTGGGAAACTCCTTATTTTACCTACAATTTTGAATGAGAGCCTTGCTGGGTAGAGTATTCTCGGTTGTAGGCCTTTGTTTTTCATTGCTTGAAATATTTTTGATCATTCCCTTCTAGCTAGTAGTGTTTCTGTTGAGGAATCAATCGATAGCCCTATCAGAGCTCCCTTGTATGTTATTTGCTGTTTTTCTCTTGCTGCTTTCAGGATTCTCTCTTTGTCTTTGAATGTCGCCATTTTAATTATGATGTGCCTTGGAGTGGGTTTTTGGGGGTTCCTCTTCATTGGGACTCTCTGTGCTTCTTGAACTTGCATAACTTTTTCTCTCATCAGGTTGGGAAAATTTTCTGACATTATTTCTCTTATTAACTTTTCTATTCCTCGATATTCTTCTTCTCCCTCTTTTATTCCAGTGATCCTGATATTATTTTTTCTCATGCTATCCTGTAATTCCCTTACATCTTCTTCATATTTTTTCAATCTTTTTTCATTTTGTTGTATTGTCTGGAAATTTTTTCTACATTGTCCTCTAACTCACTGATCCAATCCTCTGCTTCGTTTAGTCTGCTTTTGATTGATTCTACTGTGTTTTTCAGTTCAGAGATTGTATTCTTCATTTCTTCCTGGTTCTTGTTAATAGTTTCTATGTCATGTGCCCAGGGTTACTCCCATGTGCCCATGGTGGCTGGTGCATTCCTTTGGCACCTGTTGGAGCTGGCTGGGGTGCTTGTGCGCGTGTGCACATGCATGCGCAAGGTGACCTGCATGCTAGTCTCAAGCCTGCCGAACCGTGCCCCAGGAGTTGGTCTCTCGCCCCTTGGGGCCCCGGACACTTGTGCATAGTGGAAGTGAGCATCTGTGAGTCACCACCACCTGCTGTTCCCATGCCGCAGCCCCCCACCATTCCAGCACTGCCTGGGCAGGCACGAGCAGAGCTTGTGCAATTGGGCTGTGCCCCAGCCTGGTGCCCACTGGGGCTGGCCAGGGGTCTCTGCACATAGTCTTCTGCATGCCCAGTGTGCCCTCCCTGCACCCATTGGGGCACTGATTTTATGTGTGTTGGGGTGTGTCTGAGGGGCACCTGGATGCGCAGCCAGCGACGTGGCTGCACACCTGGGCCAGTGGATGAGGGCACCACCTGTGCGGGCCCATGCTATTCAAGGGGAGGGTTGGGGAGTGGGCGAACGCACTTCTGCACCTGCACTCCTCAAGAATGTTCTATCAACCCCAACGTTTCTTCCCCTCTCCGCAGTACACAAGAGAAAAATATAAAGGAAAATTACATTCTCCTATGCACAGCAGTATGCTGTTTCCTGTCTTTCAGTGCCAGATGCCACCCAGGCCACTCCTGGCTCTGCCAGCAGGCAGAGATCCATTCCCCTTCCTACTCTTCTCCAGGGAAGCCTGTGGTCATTAAAAAGCCTTTGTGTACTTCCAGCCGCAGCTCAGGGAGCCGACCCAGCCAGAAATCCCGTCTTGTCCCTTTTTCCTCCACTATCCTCACCAAACAGGTCGTTCCCAGATGGTTTTCTCCAATCCAGCTGTGCCAAGGCTCGAGTCCTGCCAGTGTCCAGTTGCTTACCGAGACATTCTGTCTGTAATTAGTCCAAACTACAGACAGGTCTTGGGAGCCAGAAAGCGCAGCCTCCTCTCACTCCTCCGCCATCTTCCTCCTCTCTAGTTTCTATTGACTTTTACTCGATCTTTATTATGTCCTAACTTCTAGTTACTTTGAGCTTAATTTGCCTATTTAAAAAAAATATTTTATTTATTTATTTTTAGAGAGAGAGGAAGGGATAAAGAAAGGGAGGAAGACATCAATCAATTGCCTCTCAGAGGCGCCCTCTAAGCAATTTGTTTTAAGTGTTCAGGATCATGATGGAATTTCAGTTCTTCTTCTTTTCCATGGGACATGTCCTTTGCCTGTCTTCAATTATAGAATCATAAGTCACAGTCTGGGAACTTGTTCTTTGCAACAACTGTTTTTATACCTTTCATCTCCAACCTAAAGAATGACCTTAAATAGGAAGATAAAACACATTCTATGCTTCTAGTCCTTTGGTAATGTACTCACTGCATGTAGTTTTTTGGCAAATATTATCCCATTTAGTATTTAATTCAGTTTGACTTATGCCCTGTCTATCACTTTTGTCTTTCTGAAAAAAATGCATGCACACAGTGTGGAAAATATTGTTTTTTAATTCTCTCTTTTCTTTTTTTCCCCTCTCATAATATTTATCACTAAAATGAGCATAATGACAGCATTTAATGCTGCCCATGTGGCTAATTTGTTTGACACTTGCCTTTTCCCAGGGAAATTTTTGGGAGTAGATGGATGTGCATTAGTCAAAAGGCTCTGGTTGAGTCCTAATGATGTTCAAAATTTATGAGGATATGTCAATTCCAAGATTTTGCCACTAAGAAATTTTTGATAATTCTCTCAGAAGGATTCAAGCTATAACTATTTTTTTCCACTGAGTAGATTCAGGTTACTGGAGAAAACCCATGTTGGACTCAGGGATCTCTGAGATTCTCAGAAGATCAATATTGGTGCAAGCGATCCTCATGTGGGAAGACCTGTGAAGGTCTGGTTCTTGTGGTCACTTCCTGAGATAGATTCTGTTTGAATTGAATGTCCATGTGCATGTGCAAAACCTGTCATCACAGTTCTTCATTGGGAATAAAAAATTACCTATTTCTAACTAGCTCTACCCATTCCTCATATCAAAAGATTTTATATTACTTGATCAGATTATTAGAGTTTAAAAAATTAAGTATCTTTGTGTTAAGCTCTGAGAAAATTTATAAATTGTTCTGAAAATATAGTCTCCTTTCTTAGAGAAAATTCCCAGTGGAAATATAGTCTTTGAGGCATAGGCTGCCTAGTATAAATGTTCAACTTCTGAAAAATTGTGTTCAAATTTTAGTGAACATAATATAATTTTAGTCTTACCAAAATCTTTAAGTATTAAAAAAGTCAAATACAACATGATGGAATAAGCACAAAGGTATTATCAAGCACTTGCTTTTTTTAACACACATTTTGCCTGAGAGCTGTTTCTAGGTAGCAAAAGAAACTAGTCAGAATACATACTAGCAAATTAAAAAGGATTATTGGTCTCAGGGACCCAATATAGTTGTATGGTGTAATTTTTTAGTTATAACTTAGACTATATTGTAAGAGTGCACAGTGACACAGAGGCAATATTAGTCAAGCTAACCATATACTAAATTTCCACTTCTACAAAACAGTTTATACCATGGTTGTGTTTATGCAGTTAATAGTTATTAAGTGTTTTAGTCTGTTTAGGTTATCACAACAAAATACCACAGTTGGGTAGCTTATGAACAACAGAAATATATTTCTCACAGTCCTGGAAACTAGGAAGTCTAAGATCAAGCCACCAGCATGGTCACATTCTGGTGAAATACCTCTTTCTGGTTCATAGCCAGCACCTTCCTTTTATGTCCTGACAGTGGTGGAAGAGGTTAGGGAGATCTGTGGTGTCTCTTTTATAAGACCACTAATTCCATTCATGAGGGCTCCACTGTTATGGCCTAAACATCTTCCAAAGGCCAACCTTCCTGATATTATCACTTTGGGCATTAAAATTTTAACACAGTGAATTTTGGACAGACAAAAACTTTCATATCATATCAGAGTACCTTAGAAGTTTAAGCATTGTTACAGTTAATTCTGATGATACAAAGATATAATTTGGGACCTCCTCTCATGGATCTTACAACTAATCTAGTAAGGATGATAAAGTAGCACAAATGTGATGAATATTTGTCATTCTTTTGGCCTTCCTTCTTCAGTTCCTCTTCAGGGAATTTTTCACCTTATAAATCTTGGTGGAAGCTAGGGCCCATCTCCCACTATAGAATCTGAGTATTTCAGATATGCTCTTTCATGTACTCAGGCTGCAGATTTTCCTATCTGTCTTACACACACTGATCAAAAGATTTCAATTCAGCTGTTGTTTAAGAGCATTTCATTTGTGTCCAAGCCAAAGACTAAGTACTCAGAGTTCTTTTCTGCATAAGTCTAAGCAAAAATGAGTTATTACAAAGAATTATGTTAAACTACCTGGCAAAGCTATTGGCTTTACTTACAGTCAATGATTCCCAAGTGCATATGTTGAACAATATTTATGAAACTCTGTCACCTTCTCTCCCACTCTTTTCTAAAATGCCCTTAACCTACAATGTATATTATGCAATGCTGAAAACTCAACATCTGCTTAGTCAAGCATTGTTCTAGCTCAATATTTGTGATGTATTCATTTGATTTAATATTTTATGTCATAGGTTGAAGGACCACTGAGGGTAGATACTGTATTTGTTTTATCTGCTTTGGAGCATGTCTATGCTCTTGACAGTATTACTTAAAGATGATCTATATTCTAAGCTGTACACTTTTCACATGCATCCACAAATAAGGCAGCTAACCTTTTTGATAAATAATTTTTTAAAAGACACCATTACACCATATATATTCTTATGCGCGTGGTTCTATTTTATTTTCTTAATATTGTATAAAACTGAATGGAATTTATAAAGGATGATTTGAGAGTATAAGCTGTAGGTATAAGAGGTTAGAGCTAAGTTTAGTAAGTTAGATTAGGACCAATTTAGAGAGGTCTTGATCCTTACATAAAGGAATTTAGATATTTTTGCATAGGTGTAGGGAAAATGTTCAAGGTCTTTGAAGAAAGGTGTGGCATAACTAGATTCATGTTTTGAAAAGATCAATCATGCATCCAAGTGCAGGTTGGGCTGCAGAAAGGCTAAGTGTGGAGGTTGACACTGTTTTGAATTGCTGAACTGAGCAAACATGACTGGCATTAATACTCTTGCTGGCCTTGCCAGCTAAGTGTCCTTCTTATACTGTGACTGAGAAATGTTATCTATTTGCCTGAAAACTGAAACAAACAAACAAAAACCGTGTTCATAGTTTTCATTTACCCATGGAAAATTAGGTAGCTAAAGCCAATGAATTGAAAATCAAGTGCTGGTGAGCCAGAGAACATTACAAGGGATTGTACTGAACAGTGGTATACATCTTGCATGTCTATTTCTATCTCTACCTCCACATCCACAGGGCTTAAATACATGTTTAATATTGAGGGATTTACATAACCAAAAATTCACAGGAGGGAGAATTCACAAAGGAGGAAACACCAGAAGATGAACATTTACCGATGTAAACAATTGAAGAAAAGAGCCTCTAAACTTTTGAGGGGGAAGTTTTCAGTTCTCAAGTTTGTGAGATTGTCCACAGATAAAGGGATAGGCTGAATAAACAAGCCTGGATAAGTCAACTACGACAATGTTGACCTTTACCTGAGTCCCCTGCTCCTAAGAAACAGTGATGGTTAAGATATCCCTTCTCCTTTCCTGCCCACCCCCATCCTTTTGTGCATAGGGAAACGCTTTTTTTGGTAAAAAATTTCTGTTTTTCAGATGACTTAGGTAAGACCCACAGATGTTCCTTTTGTTCACCTGTGACAATGTCAGACACAGACAAGTTCCCATTCTTTGTCTCCTAAGTGGGTAGGAGAGCTCTTTGTAGCCACTGGTCAACCTGAACAAAATACCTGTTACTTGACCTGAGACAAACTTTACTTGCACTTCTCTTTTTCCACGAGGCTCTTAAACTTTGATCCACCATGAGACTTAACCAGCATAGAAGACCCTCTTCAATGTCCTGAACATTAACTGATTATAGGAAAAACATTCCCTGGTCAACTATCCTATTAGTCCATCCCTTTCTGCTTATCCACATCCATTTCTTCTAGCCTTATTCATTCCTCTTTATAAAATAAGAGCCATTTTCTACCTGGCTTTTGAGACACTTGCAGATATTATTCAGTGTTCACCCTATTGCAATAGTATGACTATTATAGTAGTCCTTTCTCTCCCTCTTGCAATAATCTTTCCATATAAAATCTCTTTTTACTTAAGTCCAGACTTATTCTTTATCCTTACTTGAGGACATTTTTCTCATTGCTTTTAGGGAGAGACAAAGGGAGGGAGAAAGAGAGAGACAGACAGACAGGCAGACAGACAGACATTGGTTGGCTGCCTTCTTGTACACACCCTGACTGGTGATCGAACCTGCAACCTGGGTATGTGCATGGACAGGAATTGAACCCATGACCTTTTGGGCTATGGGATGACACTCCAACCAACTGAGCCACACTGGCCAAGGCCATGCTTATTTTTTATTTGATAAGTAGGATATGGAGGAAAAAGTTCTTGAGAAGAGCCTGGAAGGGGGCTACTGCCAATCTTGTTTCCCTCTTTTCTGGAAATTCCAATAAAGAAAAAGAAGATAGCATTGTAATAAATGGGTTGGACAATCTATTGCTATCATAGAATCTAACTAGAATGAAGCTTAGGGATGTCCAATGAATCAATCTTCTATTGCCATACAACAAATCACTTAAAATTTAGTAGCATAGAACAGCAATCATTTATTTAGCTCAGGATTCTGCTGGTTGGCAACCTAGTCTAGACCCAGATTTTTATCTCTGTTAGACTGAGCTGGGATCTCTTATATGTCTCTGGTCAGCTACCAGGTCAGATGACGACTGGCTGGTTTAGGAGGGCCTCAGTGAGATAGCTCATGTCTACTCCACAAGGTCTATCACCTCTCAGCAAGCTAACCTGGGATTGCTCACATGGTTGCTGTGCAGGGCTCTGAGAGATTGAGTGGAAGTGTGTGGGGTCTATTGAACCCTAGATTCAGAACTGGCATCACATTGCTTCCAATGCATTCCCTTGACCAAAAAAAGTCACAAGGCTGGCTCATATTTAAGAGGTGGAAAAATAGATGCAATGGATAGATGGGAGGCATTGCAAAGAATTATGACCTTCTCTGCAATCTACAATATCCCCTGTGGTAAAATAGTTTGCCCAAATTCAGTCCAAGTGGCAAAGCTGGAACTGAAAGAAATGGTATGTATTTTAGTTCAGTACATTCTGCTGTTTGGTCACAGCTTTGTGGTCTCCAGATGACACTATTCTGATTAGGGTCTCCTGAAGTAGAAGGAAGAAGACAATTGTTTTAAAAGGATTCACCATAGAAAGCACATGGGAGGAAAGAGAAACAGAATTCTATATGATTTTCAAGCTGTACCCTGCATAAGGGAGATGGGCTGTGAAGGGGAGCACAAGCTGAAATGCAGTTTGTGTTCTGCCCACAAGCCATGTGCTCTTCTTGCACAGGGTTGTACTGCTTGGGGAAAAGACTTTCTTTAGTAATTTCTCTGAAGGCACTCTTCCTCAGCAGGGGTCCCCTGAGTAGATAGGCCTACTTTTTATCCTCTCAAAACTCCCTATGAGCTGAAGTTGGCTTTGGACACACAGCTATCAGTAGTGCTAAGAAGCTCAGTATGAAGGCAACTGTCTCAAGTTCTTTTCCCAAATTGGCCATTCTGAGAAACAGCCCAGAGATATTTGCATTTGGAAAACTGTTAATGAAAACTAGTGTAGATACTGAGAAATAACTGATGATAAAAAGAGGTAAATCCAATTTTGAAAGTCTATGAAGGAATTTCAGGAACAGGAAAGGTCTTCCTGAGTGTTTTTGGTTCATCCTACACTTGGCTTCCTATTTCTCTTACCACTTTCCTCCAGCCCCTGTACCTCTCTAGAAATAGCATTCTGTAGGTGTTGTCAACCACATTGGTTATGTGCTTTGTCTCTGTCACCTCCTTAGCAACTCATTCCTTATGTTCACTGATTTCTGTGGGCTGTTCTACTTGAATTTCCTCTCTGCACATGGTTTCTAACCCTATGAAATCTGATTTTTTTTACTTTGAAGTCTCTGAAGGAAATTGATAATATAATAAAGTATATAATGTTACCTCAAACTGGGAGATCTTCTTAAAAAATTTCCATAAGTGTTTTCATACAATTGCTTCTATGCTACAAACTATTTTCTATGCAATACTCATCCCATGGCAACAGCATCTTGCATTTCATTGATTTTGGGAGACATTCCACATTTGTATCCCTCTCCTAGAGAGTCACATGTATATTAGAATGTTAGAGGAAGGTCTCCAGAAATAAAATGTAGTTAACATTTTTTTAAATGCCCTTAAACTTATCTGCTTATGAAGACATTTATTCTCTTAAGCTTACTAATATCTGGAAGATCTTGTTTTCTGTGTTGTACATTTTGGGAAATACTGTTTTACCTGATATGACAACACACAGAAGCATGAGGTTTAATTAGAGATTAGATACAATTAAGGACCAAGTGGCTGAGTTCTGACCCCATCTCACTCCTAGCCATCTTTGTGACTTGGAAGAGATGAATTTTTCAACCCCTCATAACTTCAACTCAGTTTCACTTTCTTCATGAAACCTTCCCTGATCCTCCAAGGCTTTTGTGGCCTTTCATATTCCTGAAATTCTCTTCAATCCACTGTGCTACTAATCTTGTCCTTTTTGTTCCCATAGAGGTTTGTTGCATCCCGGATTTAATCCTGGCCTCTATCTCTATGTGGCATTTTGCATAATTCTCCTAATTTGGACCTCTACCTCTGATGTGGAACTTTGATCCCCATATTACTTCCAGTCCTACCATATTCTGGCACTGAAGGAATTATTCTAAAAATCAAACCCAAGTATTTAACTCTTGCTTTAAAAATCTTTGATGAATCCTTGTTGCCTATAAGCTAAAATTTAGTCTTTTTATTCTTGTCTACAAAGCATACACCAGTCTGGCCCATTTTAACTTACCTGCTTTATTTATTACTTCTCCTGACCAAACACCTAATATTCTAGCTACCCTAGATTCCCTGTTGTTTTTTACAATGATAAGCACTTTGCATATGCACTTGTACTCTCTCGGCCTTTTCTACTTGGAAACATCTTATTGTTCTTCATGCTCAGTCCTGAATATCACTCCCCTAAACAGCATGATCTCTTTTTTACATTCACTTAGGTTTTTGTATATATCTATATAATAACACTTAGTCACATTGTATTCTAGATGGACATGGGTCTATATATTATAATATATTGTAAGCTCTTTGCAAAGCATATCAAGGCTTCACAGTGTCTCATTGCATAGCAATGCCAACCATATAGAAGGCATTCAGTAAAAGTGTCATTAGATTGAAAATGAAACCCTTCCAGCTAAAGCTGGAAACCATCTTTATGATGATCTAGTCAAGGGGATGGTATATATATGGCTCCCTCCCTCCAACACTCTCCCCTTTCACACTAAGGGTAACCATTGCTAATAAAAAATGGCACTTTTCCCACTAAGTCCAAGTGTATTTTTAGAATCTGTATCACATCACTCTAGGAAGTCACTATTGATTGGTTAGAGCCAGCACCCAACTTGAAATCTGATTTCCATTCTTGATATATTTGAACTCTGTCATAGCAGAAAAAAGTGACTTAATGAGTTGTCCAAGAGGATACACAGCAAATAAATATCAAACCCATGACTTGAATCAAGGTTTCTTGATTTTTGCTCTAGTGCTCTTCCCACTACTCTGAGATGCCCACCTTTGTTAATTTTTATCTTATTCCTGTATTTCCTGAGTTCTTCAATAAGTTCTAATTCTCAGAGGGAGAGAACTAGGGACTATGCACTTTAGTGCTTCTTGTTGTCTTGCATATGGTAGGAACTCGATGTCTAGTTGCATGAATGCTGAATGGAGAGATGAGGTTTTACTGTGTTCCTTGGTTCTGCCATTCCATTTTGCAGCATTGATTTTGGCATCACAATGATTCTTTTTTGTTGTCATTATTGTTGCCCAAAATTTTTAAAAAAATTATATTTTTAAAGTATATTTTATTGATTATGTTGTTACAGTAGTTCTAATTGTTTCCCCTTGGCTCCCCTCTGCCCAGTGCCCCCTTTCCCTCCAGCAACCCCACCCTCCTTAGTTCATGTCTATGGATCATGCATATGAGTTCTTTGTCTTCACCCTTTCCTATATTATTCTTAACATCCCCCTGTCTATTTTGTACCAACCAATTATGCTTTGTCCCTGCATCATTTCCCCATTTCTCTCCCTCCCTCTTCCCAGCTGACAACCCTCCAAATGATCCCCATACCTATGATTCTGTTCCTATTCTGGTTTGTTTAGTTGGATTTTGTTTTTATTTTTTTAGATTCAGTTGTTGATAGTCGTGAGTTTGTTGTCATTTTAGTGTTCATAGTTTTGATTTTCTTTTTCTTAAGTAAGTCCCTTTGACATTTCATATAATAATGGCTTGGTGATGATGAACTCCTTTAGCTTCACCTTGTCTGGGAAGCACTTCATCTGCCCTTCCATTCCAAAGGATAGCTTTGCTGGATAGAGTAGTCTTGGTTGTAGGTTGCTTTTCATCGCATTCAGTACTGTTTGCCAGTCCCTTCCTGCCTGCAAAGTGTCCTCTGAGAAATCAGCTGATAGTTCTATAGGCACCCCCCTGCAGGCAACTCTCCACCTCTCTCTTGCTGCTCCCAGGACTCTGTCTTTATCTTTCACCTTTGCCATCTCAATCATGATGTGTCCTGGTGTTGTACCCTCTGGGTCCAGCTCACCCGGGACCCTCCGTGCTTCCTGAACCTATATGTCCATTTCCTTCACAAAATTTGGGAAGTTTTCCTCATTCTTTTCAATTCTTGCTTCCTCATTCTGCACTGGTTGACTGTTTTTTTCTTCCTTAAGTTCCAAATCATAGATTTGAACCCTGGTTTTCTTCCCTTCACCATTGGTTTTGTGTGGATTTTTCTTCGTTTCACTTAGCATAACCTTCACTTCTTCTCTTACGCGTTTGCCATATTCAAGCGTATCTGTCAAGTCTGTGAGCATCTTTATCACCAGTGTTTTGAATTCTGCATCTGTTAGGTTGTCTATCTCATCTGTGAGGTTGGCTATCTCCTCATCGCTTAGTTCTCCCACTGGAACCTTGATCCATTCCCCCTTTTGGGCCATACTTCTCTGTCTTCTCATTCTGACAGGCTCCTATGTTTGTTTGCCTCCTCATCCCAGGTAAAGCTGTCACTCCTGTTATGTTTTAAGGAGCAGAGCCTTATGAATCTGTCAGTGTTTATTACCTTCAAAAGTCAAGCCCAGTTTCTCAGGGCTTTTTGGTAACAACCAGAGCCCAGGCATGCCTCCTTTAGGCATGACATTCCAGTCAAATCTCGGTTAACAAAACGTCTATTAACAACTGGTCTTATTAGTTTTATGCAAAGAACCTTATGTCATTATTTCTTCAGAATGCCTAATTCTGGAGGGATCAGGTAAGGAGAAAAATATACAATGTGAAGGAAAATTATTGTCCTTCTAATATTCACTAAAATTGCATTTCCATACTTTACATTTTCTTTTGTTTACTTTCCTACATATGAAGTTTTTCTTTGGGTGGGGGAAGTGGAGGAGTTTGCTGTCTCTTTTATTTATTTATTTTGCTTTCAACTTTTTTCCACTAAATTTTTTTTTCTTGTTTGTTTTTCTATTACAGTTGTTCCACTTTTCCCCCAATTGCTCCTCCCCACCCTGCCCACCCCTTCTCCTACAGTCAATCCCCATAACATTATCCATGTCAATGGGTCATTTACACATGTTCTTTGACTAGACCCTTCCCCTTCTTATCCCGCTTCTCCTGCTCCCTCCTCCCCCCCTTGTCACTGTTAGTCTGCTCCTTGTTTACATGTTTCTGTCTCAGTTTTGCTCATTTGCTTGTGTTGTTCATTGGATTCCTGTATTAGGTGATATCATATGGTATTTGTCTTTCATTGCCTGGCTTATTTTTCTAAGCATAATTCTCTCTAGTTCCATCCATGTTGTCACAAATGGTAGGAGTTTCTTCTTTCTGCTACATAGTACTCCATTGCATAGATGTACTGCAGCTTTCTGATCCAGTCATCTACAGATGGGCACTTAGGTTGTTTCCAGCACTTGGTTATTATAAATAGTGCTGCTATGAACATAGGGGTGCATAAGTTCTTTTTTTATTATTATAGGTACTTATTCATTGTCATTTTTCCAGTTTGTACTTGTGTTCCTCTCTGTCTCTCTCTGTTTCTTCATCTTCTTAAAGCAGACCCTTTAGCATCTCTTGCAATGCTGGTTTGGTGGAGATGTGTATATTTTAACCTTCTTTTGTCTGAAAAACTAATTTCACCTTCCATTTTGAATGAAAGCCTTGCTGGGTAGAGTAGTCTTGGTTGTAGGCCTTTGCTTTTCATTGCTTGGAATACTTTATGCCATTCACTTCTGGCCTGTAGTGTTTCTGTTGAGAAATCTGATGATAGCCTTATTGGAGCAACCTTATATGCTATTAGCTGTTTCTCTCTTGCTGTTTTTAGGATTCTCTCTTTGTCTTTGAATGTTGCCATTTTAATTATGATGTGTCTTGGAGTGAACCTGTTGGGGTCCAACTTCATTGGGACCCTCTGTGCTTCTTGGATTTGCATGACTTTTTCTCTCATCAAGTTAGGAAAGTTTTCTGTCATTAGTTTTTCAAACAGGTTTTCTATCCCTTGCTCCTCTTCTTTTTCTTCTGTATTCTTATGATATGGATACTATTACGTTTTATGTTTTCCTGCAGCTCTCTTAAAACCTCTTTATTCTTTTTCAGTCTTTTTTCATTTTGTTGCACTGTCTGAGAACTTTTTTCTATGTTGTCTTCCAGCTCGCTGATCCGATTTTCTGTTTCCTCTAGCCTACTTTTAATTCCTTCTATTGTGTTCTTCAAATCAGAAATTGTATTTTTCATTTCCTCCTGGCTCTTATTGATAGCTTCTATGTCTTTTTTCATGCTGGTGTAATTCTCATTTTCAAAGACATCTGCAAAAAGGACATGACACAATGCTCCATCAATCTCAACACATGGGAAGTTCAAGCAGACGACCGCCTAGCCTGGAGGCTCACGGTCAGGCAAGGTACGTCACATGCAGAGGCTGCGCGCAACGAGGAGGCGGTCCAGAAAAGATCGAGGCAGAAGCAGCGTCAACAGCAGCAACAACAGCCATCTGCCTTCACCTGCAACAAGTGCGGCAGAGATTGTCACTCCTGAGTCGGACTGCACAGCCATTCTCGGCGGTGCAGATAGACTCTCAAGAAGCTACGCCATCGTCTCTCGAGACGGACGGCTGCCGACGATGTAATTCTCATTAAGTTCCTTGTAGTTTCCCTGGAGCTCTTTGTAGTTTTCTTTGAGCTTGCTGAGTTCACTGAGTTTCCCTATAATCCATGTTTTAAATTTCATGTCTGATAGTTTGCTTTTCTCTATTACATGCAGCACTCTTTGGGGGGATTTCTCCTTTCTTTTCTATAGGGGGTTGTTTCTCTGTCTCCCTATTTTTGTGACTCTTATTGTTTGTTGCTGCTTCTTAGATTTATCTGCACTTCCTGGATCTGCCGCTGATGGTGTCAGATTGTGTAGCATTCTGGGCCTAGGCAGCCTGTTGGAGACTACCAGAGGTCTACTGCCTTTTGTCTCCTTTAGTTGTTAATCTATTCAATCTGTGATCAGCCATCAGCTTTAAGCATCGAGGGTAGGGCAGACTAATTCCTGCGGGCATGGCTTTTGCTTCCCCTCAGGCTGAGGCCACTTGGAGGGGAATGGTCTGTCTGCCATATGGGGAATTAGTCAGCACTGGAACCTGATCAGCTGCTCCGTCAGTTCTCTCCTCAGAGCCTGCACCCAAAATTCTCCCCAAGCATCTCTAGTCGTCTCTGTGCTTGCTCTCTTGAGCCCAGGGTAAGTGGGTGCTGGAATATTTTTTTATGTGATCTGTTTAAGGTCTCTTTGTCTCCAGCTGTTTCTTTCGGGCCAGCAAAAAACCCTCTGGCTTTTTGGTTTCCACAGCTGTATCCTATTTTACTTTCTGCTCTGTTGCTGTAGGCTGGGAATCCCAGCTGGGGGTTTAGAGCCTGCCCTTCTCAGGGGGAAATCCCGACTGCTGAGCTGTTTCTCAGTCCTTTCTGCTGTAACCCATGGGAGCCCAGCCAGACCTTTCGTGTCTCTGAACTTCCTACCAGTCACGTTGTGATGAAGCAGCCTTTTCTGTCTCTTTGTGGTTATAAGACTTCTCTCCAGCTAGTGTTCAGTTTGTTATTCCATATGATTTCTCCACAATTAAGTTGTAATTCCAGATTGGTCCTGGGAGAACATTAGTGTAGCTTCCACTTACTCCTTTGCCATCTCGGATCTCTATCTGCAATGACTCTTTATTGAAGAAATTGCCAGACTTTTGTGATTACTGCATTTTCCATCATAATTTTATTAAGTACTTCACCCCAAACTAGGCAAGCTGTAATAATACCTTAGTTAGTTGTCATAGCAGGGAAAAAATAAAACACATTTGTAAATCATGCAGTACATCAAACACACCCAACCTCTCTTCCCATATGGGAATTGTGAACATACATTTAAACAGACAAAAAAAAAATCTTCCTTTTTCCTTTTTTTGTGTTTAGAATCAATAATGGATTTTCTTTTTCTTATAGTAGCTGCTCACACATAGATGCAAATCCGGAGAATACTGGGAAATGGGTTATCTGAAGGGTGCTAATATGACTCTCAGTTTCAAATGATCCATCTTCTCTTCACCTGCCCTGCCTTCGACATACCAACATGCTACAAATTCCCACTATTGGGGTCATCCTTTTAAGCCAATGCATTATATTTCCAGAAGGTTACTGCTAAAATCCCCAAATGCTTATGAACATTTTAGTGTGAAATATTTGAACCAGCTAATTACCTATAAAAAAATAAGAGTATAGAACCTCAGATAGAAAAGTTATTTCAGTTATTCGAGAATTGTTAAAGAATTAGAAAGCAGGGAAGGCTGAAGCCTGTGTGTTTCCTGGGAGTGGAGATTCTAAGTATTCAAGAGGTAGCATGTGGACACTGAATGCCTATAATGGGATGTTGAATGGAGGACTCCTAACACAGATGAAAATATGGAAAAAAGTATAAAAGTAATCTTTATGTCCAATTTGGCTCATGGATTGAATAACTATATGGCCAAAAATTTGGAGAGTCATGCCATTCTTTGGGTGATATGATACTTTAAAAAAATCGTTTTTGTTTGGATTTATCCAACATCTTCTACCTCTAACTTAGTTTGGCCCCCTTGTCTCCCACCTGAAATATTACAGGTGCCATGAACTGGTTTGCTTCCTTCTGGAAACCCCAGCTCAGTTCATTCTCCACATCCTCCCCAGGTTTAGCTTTCTAAATTACAGACCTGTCAACTTTGACTTTGTTGTCTTGGTCATTCTGTTCCCTCAGACTGCTGGGGTTCCCTCTCTTCTTTGCTTTGTTCATTGCTAGTCAATAAATATTCCAGGCCCAATGCAAATGTTACATTTTCATTGAAGAGACCCATATCCACCAGAGAGTCACATACTTTCTTATCTATGCTCTATTGTATTTTCTGGTAGTGATTTTGTGGCATCACCATTTGGCATTCTTTTCAGTGGTCTATCATTTCATTTTCCCTGTCCAAGTCCCAGACTTCTTTTTCCTATTTCTTTACCTTTGGATGCCTGGCACTTAGTGTGACCTCATGAAGTGTTTTTTGGAATTGAATTAAACCCACAGCTTTTGACAATCCATTAAATAGAGCATATTTCCTATTAAAAAGTAAAGAACTCTACATTTTATGCATTCTCAAAGACTAGAAACATTATCTTTCAATGTGTAATACATTCATCTATCTTGTTTGGGCATTTAAAAATATTTCCTGTTGGGTAGAAGAAAATTAAATTAAAAAGAAACCTCTATTTTTACTGAATTCTTTTTGCTTTTCCCTTTCTCTTTAGATGACTTTGACACACTTTTATAGAGATTGTTACTCCTCTTTCTAAAGAGTTAGGTTTGGTTGATTTATTTTCCCTCACTTTCCTCCTTCACCTTCTTTCTTTCCCCTTCCCTTCCATCAATGTTATTCCTATCATCAGTCATCATCATCATCATCATTATCCCCTTCTGCCCTTATTCCATTTGCCAGATGCTTTGCAAAGATTATCTCACACTTGGTCCTCACAATACTTAGATTTTTTTAAAAAAAATTTAATTTAATTTATTTTTAGAGAGAGGGGAAGGGATGAAGAAATAGAAGAAGAGAAATATCAATGTATGGTTGCCCTCATGCACCCCAACTGGGGACCTGGCCCACAACCCAGGGGTGTGCCCTGACTGGGAATCAAACCAGTGACCCTTTGGTTTGCAGGCTGGAGCTTATTCCACTGAAGCACACCAGCCAGAGCCTGCTTTGCTTTTTCTAAAGATGAAGAAACTAGGATTCAGGGAAGTTGAGGGACTTGCTCAATGTCATAGATCTGGGATTTAATACTAGAATTGTTTCTCTCTTTTTCTTTCTTCTCCTTCCTTCCTCCCTCCCTTCCTTACCGCACCCCCGCCACTGTCATTCTCACCCTCCCTCTCTTCCTTTCTCCCTAATTATTTTAAAAACCAGTATTTTAAATCCTGCCCCTTTATTTCTAGAAAGTGAATTTCTTTTGTTGTTTAATACATGTGCATGGCTTGGGCAGTTTTTCACCCAGTTCAACAACTCTTTTCCAACTCAAACTCAAGTAAAGAGGCTGGATGGACCTCATTGTTGTAGAGAAAGCCCTGTGCTCTTACACAAACATAAATTGCTAGTTATTATCCCTAAATCCACATCCAAGGCCTATTTACTGTTCACTGTGTGGGTGGCTCTTTCTGAGACAGATTTTCCTCATCCTTCACTGGTTTGTTCTTCCTGGTCCCTTATTTTAGATCCAAATGTTTTCTTCTGGAAAATATATTTCACTGTAGTTTAGTTTCTCCAGTGCAATAATGAATGGAGCTTTTTAAAAAATAAACAATTAGGTCTTTAAATTTTTATTTTATATCCCTAAGAAAGCTAATTCTCAAACCTGAGTATATCATCAGAGATCCTTATCCAGAATTGGTCACATATAATATAGGTGGATTATGATGATTCTCTGATAAGACAAAAAGCAACCCAAATCAAGCTAGACTAATTTTCTTCTAACTTGTCAATGGGTCAGTGATACTTCAGAATTTGGCTGAGAGCTAACTTGGGCTAGGATATGGCCACTCTGTAGCCTATTCTAACTTTATAGATTCTCTTAACAATGAGTGCTAGCACTGAGAAACAGGACTCTCTGTCCTCTCAGTGTGCACCCAGTGTCAATGGTGTGATGAGTGAGCGTCTTCTCTACTATGTGTTGTCCCCCAAACTTCAATGTTACTCCAAAGGACACTGCTGTCAGTCACTGTTTTATTGCATTTGTTCCAGGGGTGGACACTGCTTGTCTCAGGAGGCACCCCTGGTGCTAGCATTCTTTTCTTCATAACTGCCATCTGCTCTTAGGAATAGTTCTATCAACCACATTTTCTATGATTTGCTTCACTATGTCTCAACATCCTTTACACAGTGCATGATTTTTGTGGAGTTGGTGTTTCTTGTAGGGGAGAGTGGAAAGGAAGGAGGGGGGTATATAAAAATAATGAGATTGAGCTTTGCTTAAAGAAATTCTGAATCACTCACTTATAAATTGGCTGTTTAGAGAGGCAACTTTCAAAATTGGCTGAGGAGCTAGGAGGAAAAGAATTAAAAATAATTCACGCTCAGCACATATATATTTAAATAACAAATTCAAAGAGAAGCAGATGAATAAAACTGGATAAATAGCTAAGAACCAGCAAATGAAAATAAGAGATTGCAATTGGGCCACACAGCTGACACATGAATAGTAAATGCTAACAGAGAAACCTCACAGATGAGACAGCCCAGAGGTTATCTGGAAAGCTGGGGCCTAACAGCCCCAAAGTCCCAATGTCACTGCTTAAGAAAGGCTCTGGGGCCAGGGCAACAGGAAACTTCCTCTTTGCCTCAGCATCAAAGGAAAATAACTATATCTGCTCTGTGATGCCAACATCATTATTCTCAGCTTGACTCCGACTCCCCTCTGGCCCCTGGCTGAACTTCAGGCCCTTCTCCTATGGCTTGTTTATGAAAGAGCTGTACTGTTGTTCATTCATTTAATCAACGCACACTCAATGGCCAGGAACTATGCTAGTTGTATGCAAATGCTGATTTACATTTGCGTAATGATTTATAGATTACCAGGTATGTTCTCATACAAGTATTTCAACAACTTGGTAAATAGGTTATAATGTTTTCATTTCATAGCTAGGTTAGACATAGGGAAACTTAGGAGGCTAAGTGACTTTGTCAAGATTTCACAGCTTTTGAGTGGAAAATCTGGTATCAAACACCTATTGTGCATTATACCAAGGCACAGAATTAGTTGCTGAGACCCCAAAGATAAATAAGATGTGATCTCTGCCCTTGAGAAGATTAGAAACCAGGAAGGGAGGGCAAAGAACAAAGACTTCAGTATGGGTAATGCAAGGAAGAAACTAAGTACGATAAGACAGTTACTGGTAAGACAATTATAATTGAGTGGGGTTGATAAGAGTTTAAGAAATATTTTCTTTCAAGGACATTTGAATTGTAGTTGAGAATGGTTGAAGCCAAAAAGCAGACTCTAAGTCCAAAAGATTGTATCACAGAATGTGGGCATTTCAGGTAGAGGTGACTGTCAGTTGGGAAAAGATACTCTGGGGGAGGAAATACTGCTGGTAACTCCTAAATTGTACAATGTGGAGAGTTTTCTGTTGTTAAATCTGACCGGTTGGCCTATTATTTAGAGGCAAGTGGCTAAGGAATCACTTCAGTGAGTGAATTAAAACACCGTCATTAGAGACTTCAGACAGTGGAAGTGTTTTTTCCTCTAGACCTTACTCTGAATTGCTTCAGTACTGACCATGTATGTGACAAAACTCAACCAGTTGGTTCCAAAGCCATCCCCGTCAATACCTTCTATAATTCTCTTCCTCTAATCCCTGTCCTCTTTGTTTCTGCTTCAGCAGGGTCTCATTTTTCATCTCAACTAACTTATTACAGTGGCCTCCTACATCTTCTCTTCAGTCTAGACCCTACATTGCTGCAAGGTGACTAAAATAACTCATAGCCATCATCCACACCACTGCTGGGTTAAAAACACATTGGATGATTCACCTTGAATAAGGAAAAAATATCCATGGTATTGTTATTATAGACAGCTAGATATTAATAAAGGGAGGAAACAAAGGGAATTGGACATTGCTGAACATAATCAACTGGGGAGTGTAAGCCTGTTTGCTTCACTAGGAAACTGTAGCATTTACAGACTCATTCACACACTCCAGGGAACTGCCACTGAGGAGACTTAATCCTCAGAGCAGAAAGGAAGTGTTCCCAGGAGCACTGCCCACCTTCTGGTACTGGATTGTTGGGGGAACCAGGGGGAGGAAAGCTCATCATGTGCAACAGAAGTCAAAATGGTGTAGAGGGAGGTGCTTGACCGTAGATACCTATCAGTCTAACCTAGTAAAGGGATCAATTGCCTAGGGAGTAGTGTCATGAGAAGCCTACAAAAGCCTGGGAAGTTGATTGGTTATTTTGAAAAAAGTGCCTCATCCATCCCAAGCCTAAGGTAATATAACCCAGGTTAATAAACAAGTTCTCTAGCTCTCTTTTTTGGGAACATGTGCTTGCCCTGTTGATTTGGATGTTCTCTCTGTAGTGACCATGTGAATCTAGCCACTGTGCTGGCTACAGACACAGACTCCAGGAAGGAGCCTGGGTACAGCAGTGCAGCCAGGAACAGTGCTAAACTACCAGGATACGGGACTGAGAGCACTTTTCAGCCACCTGTGAGCTCTAAAGGACTAAGCTTTAACATGAAGCAGAAACTCTCGACACTGGCCTTTGTTTTGGCTTTGCTGAAGACATGGTTGAGCTTTTTCCGTGGTGGGACAGAAATGGGACACTAGGACACCATTCTATTTCTACATAAATTAATCTTGCCACACCACAATCTCCCTTGCCTTGGTCTATGAAATGCTTTTCTCGGTTCTGTGAAAGAACCCCACTTCCACAGGCAACAGTATGATACTGAAGGCTAGGGTAGCCAGGTATCTCAGTTTTCCCAAGAGTCCTGATTTACACCTGTGGTCTCTTCAGCACAGACCTTCCTTTCACTCTTGAATGTATCTTAGTTTGGATGCTGCCTTACTCTAGGTCCTCAACCACCTGGTCTCTGCCTACCATTCCAGACCCATAATCCATCCACCTCTTTCTGCTCTAGCACTGCTGCTGTAAGTATAGCCCTCTTAGTCATCCCCAGCCAGAACCTGCATTTCTGAAACTTGACACTTTTACACCAAAATTGTTTTTGTTTGTTTGTTTGTTTTTTGCCTATTTCACTCTTTCTCATTTTTCAAACCCAGTTCAGATGCTACCTTCTCCTTCAAGTTAACTCAGTTCACTCCAGAAGTAATTGCTTTCTCCTTCTGGACTCAGAATACTTCCTTGATCTCTATCACAGCTTTTGGGTCTTTCCACTGTTTATCAAAATTGTTGTCTACAGATTAGACTCTCTCATCTGAGTGTGAGTTCCTTAGGGAAAAGGACTGTGTTAATTGTCTTCCCATCAGTGGCTTCCTGGTCCATATTTTGTTCATAAGAGGGATTCAGGAATGTTGATGTGACTTAGTTCTGTAAATTGGGAGTTAATTTATGGTCGCTTAGTTTTTATAGGATTGTTCTCTCTTTCAACAATTAGATATCCTGGGGCCCCTGTGACCCTCTGCACTTCGCCAGAGGGGTCTCATATGACTTCTTATATAACATGGTCATAGGCTTCAACCGGAGACACATTATCTTTCACCAGATATTCTTTGCATAATTAATAACCACTATCCCTTTCCATCTACTTTGTTTATTGAATACTTGTGTCCCACTTTGAGTAAACCAATATGTCAACCAAGGTTTATGAAATACAATAAGGAGTAGCTGTTTGCTTTATGTGAGGATTCTTCATAGGATTGCTTTTGATAGTTTCTGCTATGTTCTTTACTATTTTATTTTAAAAATAGTTTAAAGAATGTATTTATTAAATAAAGGCATACCCTATATTTGAAGACTGATGGATTTTTGTCTTGATATTCATTATCCTTTCTAAGTTTCTTGATTGCTTTGAGGTAAGTCAACTCACCTTTGACCATTTTAGGTTTCTGACCCTGTTATTTCTTTGCTTTTATGCAGACTAATTAAGACTTCATCCATAATTTTTCCTGTAAGATCACCTCACCAGGTAAACATATGTCATTCTCTTAGGCCATCTACTACCTTTGAACACTCTTCTATGTTTGATAAATTTACTACTTTATAAATCATGTACTTCCAGTATAGAAGGCAAAATCACTTTTTGCCTTTAGTCAGGATATAGGCATGTGTATTAGGTGCTTGTAGGCTGGGGTGGAGGTTGGGGGCACCTTAATTAAACTGCAGATTGGAAGTTAGTGCTACAAATCATAGGCATCTAGACAAAAAACATGGTGACAAGGATGGTGGCAGTTACATCTGATTTTCTGAAGCAACAAAGCCTGCCCCCAGCCATGGCCACATGGGAAGTATAGCTGTGAGTCCTCCATCCAGCAGTGGAGGCAGATATTTCCAATTGAAGGAGCATTTTGTGGTGATGTTACCATGATATCTGGCTGTAGAAACCTTCGTAATGTTTCTCTGGCCCTTCAGGAAATCCTGTGAATGACCTAGTATTCTTTAATAAATTATTTTCTATGAAAACCAGCTTGGGTTAGTTTGTATTATTCGTGACTAAGAAAATCCTACTGGAAATAGAATTTACATTATGGCTGGTGCTAGTTCACAGTGTTGATTCCATCTCTGGAAGTGGTCTGTTGTGGTAGAAGGGATGGTGAGACCGGAATCCTGCTGTGGTATATGTCTCTGCAGTGTAGCTAGTTCCTATGTTGTTCAATCCCAGAGAACTTTAACTTTAACTCCACTATCTGTTGACCTTTCTCCATTTCCACTGCTGTCACTCAAGGCCAGGCTATCTCTCCTGGGCTGCTGCACCATCTCCATCCCTCCCTCTCTGGGTGCTGTCTGGGCCTTCTGGGCTCCATCCTCCATGCTGAAACCAGAGGGAGCTTCCTAAAGCATGCCTTTGATTCTGGCATTTCACTTCATGGACCCCTGTGATGGTTCTCTAATATTCTCCAAATAAAATATGAAGTCCCCAGTAATGGTTTTTAAGACTTTGATATTAAGTTCTGTTTACTTTTCAAACCTGATATCTTACTTCTCTGTTCCTCCTACTTTACATTCCAAATATAGGCAAGGTATTGCTGGCTGCCATAAAAGTTAAATTCAAAATTCTCAGAGATGAAACACAATGAGAGTGTATTTTTCATTTGCTTCAGGTTTTGATGTTGGCAATTCTAGTTGGTAGACCTTCATGGCCATCCAGGAATCCAGGCTCCTATCCCCACAACTTCATTGTCTGTTAGGCCCCTGGAAATGCCCTCATTCAGTGCAGCATGGGAAAAGAGAGAGGATGAAGGATCTCTGAACCAGGCCTGAAAGTGCTGTGCTTCATGGTCACTTGTAATTATAAGGGGGATAGAAAATGTAGTCTATTAGTGAACCCTATAGGAAGCAGAAATGGAAATCCCTGTCACAAAACTCATTCATTTTCAAGGTTTGCACTTTGACTGTCTTTTAGAGGACCTATCTGATTCTCTTTTCCCAGGTCTAATCAGGTTCCCCTTTTGGTGCTTTCAAACTAGTATGTTTTCTAAGAGAGGTATTAGAGCATAAGAGCTAAAAATGCAGGTTCTAAAACCAGACTCACATGGGTTTGCACCTCAACTTTACTATTTGCTAGCTATTGGATTTGAGAAAGTTACTTAATTATGCTTTGGGACAAATTACTTTTTCTATAAAACTTGGGTGTCAGTAGCGCTTACGTCAAAGTGATGAGAATTAAATGAGATGATATAGTTAATTAGCTATGTATATAGTAAATGTTTGTTGATTATTAATTTTGCCAAACAACAAGTGGGGTCCTGCTGCCTACTGCCACCCTCTAGGCAAAATTTTGGAGGCAGAGTTTGGTGAAAAAGGAAAGGAGTCTTTATTCAAAAGCCTCATAATTTTGAAATAATAGCTTTTCACATGCATTAGTCACTTAAACCTATCAACTAAGGCCACAATCTTTAACTCTTGAGTTCCCCTATAATTCCCCTTTCTAGTTTTTAATTACCTTATTTCTATAAAATTAGCTTACAAGCTAAAAGAACCATAAGATGCAAAAGCTACACAATTTTGGAAAAATGGCAGGCTTCTGCCTCACAACTCATCCCACTAGTATATCCAAAGAACAATAAAACCTTCCACCCTCTTCCAGGCCAGACCAATCCTAGGAGGCACCTGGAATTCTTTCTCCCATTTAAAATCCATCCTTTGGGAAATGCAGGAAGCTATAGCATGATCATCCAGATATCCTCAAGGAAAAGAGAGAGAACCAGTCTCTGCCTTTCTTCTGTTTATATCTTCTGGCCCACAATTTCATGTGCACTGGAGGCATTCAGCTCCTCAGCCAGTCCAATCCTAGACTGTTTACCATTGCATCAGGCAACCTCCTCCTACAGCCTCTCTTTATTCCTCCCCAGTGATCTGATCAGATCTCTCTGCATCATTAGTACTTATAATTCTTCTTTGTCCATCATGACATATAAGTCTATAAAGCACATGCTTGTTTGCTGGCCTTTTCAATGGTGTTTTAAAGCTTATTTATGCCAATTCACAAGAGCCAATTGTATATATCTCTTTCAATTCCATTTTCAGTGACCTCACATTGGTAGATTGACATAAGCCATTGTGTGAGTATTTATACCATAGAAATAGGCAAACACTACAAAATTTTGTGTATTTTTAAAAATTATTTTAAAATTTATTTTTTAGTTATAATTGACATATTAGTTTTAGATTTACAACATAGTGATTAGACATCTATATGCCTTATGAAATGATCACTCCAATAAGTCTAGTATCCATCTGGCACCATACATAGTTATTACAATATAATTGACTATATTCTTTTGTACTGTATTTTACATCCCTGTGGCTATTTTTATATCTGGCAATTTGTACTTCTTTATCTCTTTTACCTTTATCATCTATCCCCAAACCCCTTCCACCTGGGAACCATCACCTTGTTTATTGTATCTCTGAGTTTGTTTCTGTTCTGTTTGTTTGTTTTTTAGATTCCACATATAAGCAAAGTCATATGATATTTGTCTTTCTCTGTCTGACTTATTTCACTTAACATAATAGCCTTAGGTCCATTCATGCTGTCACAAATGGCAAGATTTTATTCTTTCTTATGGCCGAGTAATACTCTATTGTATATATGCACCACTTCTTCATTTATTCATATATTGATAGACACTTAGGTGGCTTTCATATCTTGTCTATTTTAAATAATGTTGCAATAAATATAAGAATAGTTATTTCTTTTTGAATTAGTGTTTTAAATTTTTTTGGATAAATACCAAGAAATGGAATTGCAAGGTTATATGGTAGGTCTATTTTTAAATTTTTGAGGAAACTCCGTGCTGTTCTTCATACTGGATGCACTGTTTATTTGTTTGTTTGTTTGTTTTTAACCTGCACACAACTACTTCTGCTTCTGCTTGATCCTTTACCTGGTTCTATGAGGGAAGCTCTGAGAAGGAAAAGCTCAGTACAGTACCATATGTATAGCAAGTACTCAATAACTATATTTTGAGGGGCCAGTTGAAAGTGCTTGAAGAACATAAACTGGATAACCATAGAAAAGTTAGAGCAAAGTACTTTATGTCCCAAAGGCCCTGAGTAATTAAAGAGTTACTTGGTTTCCAAAGACTTACTCACCAGAATGAGAGCATTTATTGACTGAGCTGATTAGAAAGCTAAGCTTAGAAACAGTGAGGTCAGAACAGATTAATAATACATGTTTGTGATTTTTGGGTGTCACTAAGAAGTTCAGGGTGATATAAAGGTGAAGTTTCTAAAAAACAAAAAGAGTTTGTAATTCTCTGGAAAAGATTATATGCTCAATGCAATGGAGAAATGAGCACCATAACTGATCTCATGTCAAATTTTACCTACTGTAATTTTAGGGCAAGCTTAATTGACTAGTTTTATCTTCCAGTAATTATTTTTCATAGTTACATTTGGTGCCAGAATCAGCTTAGGTCTCTCCCTTTCCTTTACATATACTTATTTATCAATTTTGAGGAGAGGATTGTTCAATCTTGTATTATTTCAAAACTTTCTGGAGAGTATCACAGTATTTAGGGATAGGAGCTTAAGCAGTTACCTGGTTCAGTTTTCTGCTCCCTGTCAGGCTCACCTTTGTTTTCTCCCCAGCATCTGAGCCATATTTAGTAACTAGTTATCAAAAGAACAACATAGACTAATTGCACAGTACCGTCTCATACAAGAAGACAACCTATTCTATTTAAAATATATATAAGAAGAAGCTTTTCTATACTCACTCATTATTTGAGGGGTTTTCGTTCTTTTTTCCACCTTCTCTTCCTTCTTTCCTTTCTTTTATTTTCAAATTTCAACATAACTCTGTGTCTGTTAGTTCACAGATGTAACTTAGTATAGATGGTAAGTGGTGGTTGAATTTTATCGTTTATCATCTGAAGTGCAATACTTTATGTATATAAAGACTATTTAGTTCAACTTCAGCACCATCTTCTCTGAGCTTCATAAATCAACTCCCTATTCTTTTTTTTTTTTTTTTTTTTTTTTTACTGTGTGGTTGCCTCTCACTTAAACCCCCAACTGGGGACCTGCCGTGCAACCTAGTAATGTGCCCTGACTGGGAATCGAACCAGCGACACTTGGCTCACAGGCCGATGCTCAATCCACTGAGCCACAGCAGCCAGGGCCCTATTCTTTTTTTGAAGTGATAAGTTCTGCAGTGCTCTGAATTTTTGTTATATGAAAGGAGTCTCCTTATAGCTGTCATTTATTTGTGTTGAAAAATTTTCTTGCTTATCTCATAGTCTAGGTTATGACTTATTTGAGAGCTGTGACTTTCTTTCCTTCCTCTTGTTTTTTTTCCAGCACAAAACACAATATATGGCTCAAAAGAGGAGTTCTAGAAATATGTATCAAGTACCTGTATATTTCATTAGGGACAGAAAAGTTTGAGCCTTTTAGTACTTCTATATCTATATATGCAGAGGATGTAGCATTCTTAGACACTAATGATAATTTAGAAAGCTTTTACATTTCCAAATTCTCTTTCACAGACTAAAAACCCAAAGGCTTGAAGAACTGAACTCAAAACTGAAATTCAAAGTGAGTTTCTTGAAGTCACACAGCAAGTAATTGGCAGAGCTAAGACTTGAACCCAAGTCTCCTAACTCCAGACCGAACTCTTTCTTATAACACTACAGCTGTCCTTCTTCTGGTGGGCATATCCTAATGGATTGTCCCAGGCAGACAATGGTGATGAATAGGAACTAAATATGTCTTTTGGTTGTGGTGGTGAGGGGGGCAAGTACATTTTGTAAAGGTCCACTTAGCAGAAGAATGGCTATAAATTGCTACTTAGAGATTACAATCAACAAATAGAGACTGATTTACACTAGTCACTACTCCCTCTGATGCGTTACTTCTACATTTGAGTTTATCCTTGAAAGCACACACACAGAAAAAAAAAAAAAACAAGATGAGTTATTATCTAGAAATTTTAATCCAATATGAAGTTGTGAAAATGCCACTCTTTTTTCTATTGAGGGAGAAAATTACCATTTACTAAGAAATTAAAATAGTGGTTATTTGCATCTTTTCCAAATAGACTTTAAAAATTCATAATGGAATAATATACAACCACATGAGAGAAATGTCTGTCCAATCACAGGTAATTAATAAACATAAGCCAAGAAATAAAAAACTATGAGAGTTAAATTACCTAACCCTAAGCCTATCCCCCATGCTGACTGATGCATTTGAAATCTCTGATGAACTAAGCCAATTGAAATGGAGGGAAAACATACAATGTTTTTGCTGATGCTTTTAATTCCCTCCAAATTCAGAGTCCAGAGCTATTGGACATTGTGGCAATATGCACTTGTCTAGATCAGTCAAGGAAACAATTCAAAGTAGTTGTCAAGGTAGATCCTGTTCTTCGGTATCTCTTCATCTTTTGGCATTATCTAGGCACCCCCTGAGGATGCCAAAATCATTTCAGACCCACCATGTACCTGCATAACAGGCCATGGGATATTTCTTTTGTATTCTTCCACTAAGTATAGCACAAAACTTAGTACTTAATAGATACTCAGTAAATATTTGTTAAATAAATAAATGAAACATTCTATTATTTTGTCTTTAAAGTGTTTCCATTGACATTAGCCTACTTGATTTATATTCCAACCTTGAGGTGTGTGATTTATTAATGACATTTTTCAAATATGAAAGTTGAACCTTAGAGAGAGTAAATGACTTATCAAAAATAACATGAAGAAACAATTCACAAAAGAAACTTAAAATAATTAATAAACATACGTAAATACTTTAAATTTTATTAGTAATAACAATGTACCAAATAGAACATACCACTTTCACTTATCATGATAAAAAAAATTAGAGTAATATTGTGTTGACAAAAGTGTGCGAAAATGGGAACACCTGCATACAAATTAATAAAACCTTTTTGGAGGTCAGTTTCCCAATATGTAGAAATTCCTTGAGAATTTGTAAATCTTTTGATTTAGTAGTTCTGCTTAAAGACATTTTTTATTATAATTTCTTTTTTTTCTTTACTGTTTTTCTATTACAGTTGTCCCATTTCCCCCAATTGCTCTCCCTGCCCCACCCACCCCCCCCCTTTCCCAGAGTCAATCCCCACCCTGTTGTCCATGTCCATGGGTCATTTATACTAGTTCCTTGACTAAACCCTTCCCCTTCTTCCCCCCCTTTCCCCCTCTCTTCTTCCCTCTGGTCACTATCACACAGCAAGTAATTGGTTACATGCCTTGTTTACATGCCTCTGGTTCTATTTTCCTCATTTGTTTCTTTTGTTCATTAGTTTCCTGTATTAGATGAGATCATATGGTATTTGTCTTTTACTTCCTGGCTTAATTCACTAAGCATAATAAGAAATTTGTTAAAAAAAAACACTTGCATAAGCTATAAGGTGTTTATTAAAGTATTATTTACACTAAATATAAAAAGAAGTAAACTAGAAATCCACCAGTAAAAGATATGTTAATCAATGTATGTATTGGTTAATGTGTGTATATATCTATGTATTGAAATATCACTCAGAAATTAAAATTTTAATATTTTTATCAGAAATTAAAATTTTTCCATGACTGATGTGGCTCAGTTGATTGAGCAACATCTACAAGCCAAAATGTTGTTGGTTCAATTCCCAGTCAGGGCACATGCATGTGTTGCAGGTTCATTCCAGTCAGAGGTCAGAGGAGAGGCAACTAACTGATCAATGTTTCGCTTGCACATCCATGATTGTATCCCTATCTTTTTCCTTCCCTTCCCCTCTGTCTAAAAATAAATAAATAAAATCTTTGAAAAAAGAAATTAAAATTTTAATATTTATGGGTATAGAAAAGCTTCCATGATGTATTTTTAAGTCAAGAAAGCAGTTTACAAAATAGTTTGTATTATGTGATTGCTTTTGCTTAAAAAACCATTATGGGAGGATCTGGTCAGAATGGTGGGATAGGTAAATGCAGTACTTGAATCCTCTCACAACCACATGAATACAACTAAACTAGAGAAAAGCCATCATTCAAAACTGCCTGAACAGTAGCTGAGCAGAAGTCTTATAACTAAGGATATAAAGAAGAAGACAACAGCTGGAAAGGCACCAGGGACGTACAGAGAGAAACTGGATCATCTGGCATCAGGAAGAGAGCTGGAAGGGAAGCTTTCTTTCAGACAGAACTGCTGGCAGAGGCCATTGCTTATTTTCTTAGCCCTCTCTCAAAGAGCTGGCAGGCAGGTACCATATCTGAGTCTCCATCAACATGGCTAACATCATTTGCCCCACTCTAGTGATTCCCTGAGACCCAGCCCCACCCAACTAGCAAACATACTCAAGCCATTTCCAAACTACCTGTCTTGAGTCATGTTTCAGACTTTCCTAAAATCTCTTAAATAAGCAGCATCTGGCCTCATTATGCCCTGTGCTCTTGCTATGTGGCCCCAGGCCTGGCAATAAAGCAGCCAGCCTTGGTTCACAGCTTGGTGTTTCCCAGGCACCTCTAAGCCTAGCACAAGGAATAGCCATCTGCAGATCACTTTGTAGCTCATGGTGGTGCTCCTGAGCAGGGTGCAGGTGGCAGCCGACCTTAGCCTATATCTCCTGGGAGGCCTTAGAACCAGGACACTTGGTGGACAGCTTCAGATCACATCAAAGCTCCACCCAACCACCTCCACATGACACACTCAAGAGGCAAATTCAGAGCCCCTCTGAAGTAAGTTCTGCTCTGTGGGGTTAGCCCCTGCACAGCTGATCCTCCAGAGCGATTGCAGCCAGAATCTTTTCAATAAATTTACCACATGATCCTGAGCAGATTTTATTACTTCTCAGATCTTTCACTTCATTATTGGCACAATGGGAATAGTATCTCTTCCATTTATTGCCAATCTTGTCATTAGGTTGTCTATAAACAAAAGACTAAAAGTTCTTATGAAATGTTAAGAAAGAAAGAAAAGCTGTCTCATTAAAGGATATCTTGTGAAGGATAAAACTCACCTTTTATCTTCCCCTTATCCTCATCATCAAGATTTCCAATCTCCATATGGTCCCTCCTACCCCTTGTCTTCATAATATCCTTTGAATATCAGTTTTCTTTCTATCAATTATTCAAGCATTTATTAAAATCCTGTCTGTGAATACAGAGTTCATAGATCCTGAGGGAAACAACTGAATGGACACTCTGACAATGCAATGAGATGAGAGTTAGGTAGAAGTGAGCACATGGGACTGGGGGATCCAAGGGAAGAAAACTCATTTCATTCTCTTCTTATAAAATCATATTTACCCTACATACTGGCCCTTTGGAGCCCTACTCCCAGTTAGGTGAGTAGATGATTCAGAAAAAATGTGACCTATTTTGAAAACCTTTTTAACTTACTAATTTGAGAGAGAGAGGGAGAGATCAATTTGTTGTTGCACTTATTTATGCATGCATTGGTTGATTCTTGTATGTGTCCCAACCAGGGATCAAACTCACAATTTTGGCGTATAGTATATTAGGGTGATACTCTAACCAACTGAGCCACCTGGCAAGGGCCCAAAATGACTTATTTTGACAGAGGCTGCTGTTTAGTTTTTCTTCAGGAAATAAATTTTCTAGAGACAGTGCCCCAGTTTGAAAGAATAACACTGATGGTGAGGATTCAGGCAGTTTAGATCAGCAGAGAGATTGTTTGGAGCAGGCAGGCTTCTGGTGCATCCCTGGATCACACCATGTCAGTTAGCTGTGTGGACAGATGCCCTGAAGGGAGCCTGCATGGACAGCTCCAGCTGAGTTTCTCTTTAGAACTAGATGATCGGCACTGACAAGATCTGTATTTTTCAGGACGGGTGGTCTATGTACAGTGTAGGAAAGCTTTCTTCCATGCAATGCTGTTCATATTTGGGACATGTACCCTTGGAACAGTATCACATGCCAGTATCAAGTGCAAAGCAAGTTTGGTTGTGACCTTTTTAAATGACTTGAACGGCCTCTATCTTTTAGTTTTGAGTTTATCAAAGCTACAGGCTACAGTACATTTATCCTACTGAGGAATCTGCTCAAGGAGAATGAACCAGGGTTTGGTGGAGAGAGTGGGGGTGGTTGTAAGGAGGCGACTAATCCTAGAATAGGTTAAAAAAGCAAAACACTCAAAGTAGAAATATTAAAAATAGAGAAGCCTCCTGGACCAGATGGTCAGAATTGTGAACAAGCCTGGGGACAAAATTAAATAAACCCTTAAGGAAATATTTTATCATGTTTTTTGGAAGCCTTGATGGGCACTCAGAACTGCTTAAAAGCTTCCTGTGCCCCCTCTTCCATTAAAGAACCAAAGTAGGGAGAGTTAGCCAAAATCTGACCTACTTTCCAGGAAACATTTTTTCTTTCGGTCAGAAAGAAAAGAGAAAAATTCATGAAATGATGTGGAGACAAGGGGGTGCAGAGATAAAAGGGCTGGATTTGCAGTTGAGAAATATGAACAACAGTTTTAACTCTGTCAATAAGAATAAGATGACTACTAACAATGACAGTGTTAAGGCACTACATATGCTATCTCTTCTAATGCTTACAGAATCCAGGTATATGGAGCAACTGTTCTCATTTTACTGAAGCAGATATGCTGGAAGTGGTGTGAGAAAGGAAAACTCCCTTTTGCTTTCTTAGGTAGCTGGTCAAGAATTAAACCTTCATAAAATAGATTAACAGGAGAAAAACATACAAATTTACATAATATTTCAGGTGTTAATGGGAATCTTAGAAGGAAAATGAAGACATGAAAAAGCTAACTTACTTTTTTGTAGAAAGAATGATCAATTGTGGGGATGTCACAAGACAAAGGGGCTTGGGTTAGTGGCAGTAAACAGGAACTATATTGGGGAAATTAATGGAAAATAGGTTGTTTTTGTAGATTTGCTGATTCCTAGTCTCTGGTGATAATAATGTCCTCTTTCTGGTACAAGCAGGGCACCGTTCTCATGGGATATTTGAGGGTGGCATGTTCCGAATCCCTTAAAGGGTTAAGAATCTTGCATCATATTCTGTGGCTAATAAGGAGCAGAGCAAGAACTTGAACCTGGGTCACATTTTACTCCAAAGAATATGCTTACTAATTATATGCTGTATTAACTCATTCACCTGATTCCCCTTGGGAAAGTCACTTTCTCAGCCTCATTTTTCTTTTTTTCTTTTCACTTTTACTTTCACATAATCCAACTAGATTTTTCCTATCTATTTATAAGTAAGTGCATAATGACTGGTTTAATGTTCATCTCTCTCAGATTACAACTTCCACAAGGGCAGCAGCTTGGTTGGAACTGTGATATTTCCAGCAGCATACATGAGATTTGACATATGGTAGCAACCCAGTAGATATTCACAGAATGAATAAATGAATCATAGCAAATCTCTTTCTTTTACCTGTCAATCACCAGATCCCAAAGCAGCAGAGTCAGATGAGCCTTTTGCACCACACTTCCCTGCTTCTTGAGGGACTTGCTTAGAGGGACAAAGCACTTGCTTGTTTGGTTTCTCTGGGATTCTGTTCTTGGAGCCAACATAATTTCTCTGGGACAATTTCTGTTCCAGACACAGCAGCCAACATTGTTATGTGATTAAAGTCTTTTAAATACAACTTAGGAAGCAATGGAACAGTTAATAATAACTTTCAAAAACACACTTTCTCTGCCCAGTCTTGTGCTTGGCATTGATGGGTTAGAAGTGATACCAGCCTTTACCCAGCAGGGGCCTTAAAGTTGGTGAGGAGAGCAAGCACACGCAGACCAGGCAATTAATTGTTTAAAATAGTAGGGGGAACAAGTGCCAGCTTATATGATCCAGGAGCTAGCACTGTGGTGGTCCTGAGAAGGGAGGGAAACAGTTGCAGTCTTGAGGCTTGGTGGAGAAGGAATAATGGAGGAGGTGGAAAGCAGAAAAATAGGGTTTGAATTAAGTAAAGAAACAGAGGAATGACAGGCCCTAAAAAGCTTTTCTCTTCCTTCTGGGGAACAGAAGCTTACACATCCATTCCTGCTTGTTTGAAGGTATGGTAATAATGGCATCAATTTAACATTTATTGAGCATTGACCATATGCTATGCACTATAAATTCTTTTACCTGAATTATATAACACCCAATACAATCCAAAGAGGTAGTACTAATTGTTATCATTGCTTTCATTTTTCAGATAAGAAAGCTGAGGCCCAGACTGGTTAACAGCATGCCCAAATGAAAACAGTAAGTCTTGGAACCAATATTCAAACCTGAAAACTTGCATCATGAGATATGTTCATGAGAGGAGAACTTGTAACTGCAGAAGCTTCACTTCTTTAATATGAACTCTTCTCCTTTCTTTCCTTTTGATTCAAAGTGGCCTCATTCAGCACCCTGACCTACCTGTGTCCTTCTCCCTTGCATGTCCATTCCCTTAACCAAAGCCCTCTGGACAATGAGGCCTTAGTTGGCATCAAATAATCTGAGTAACAAAGCTTTGGGTCTATTGACAACAGAGACACAGTTTCAATCAAAGTAAAGGTAATTCTAGGCCTCAGTTGTACTTCAGCTTTAGACTCAGGAAAATGGAAAAACCAGATGAATGATGTAATGGCAGACATCAGGACCAGATTCAATGATCAACTACTTCCTACCCTAGTGCCGACCAGTTAGTAGAGACCACACTCCTGACCATGACTCTAACTCCTCCATCATCAGTGTAATAGTACAAACTGAGGCTCAGACACTTGGTGTCTTGAATCTACATGTCTCAACAATTTGTGTTGAAGGAAACACATTTTTATTAACAAGGTTCCAAACCTGGGGGCACTGAAAGCACTCCTGCTCAGAGCCCTCCTCTCCCATGAGACCTAGAACGTCTCTTGCTCACCAAAAGGCTATGTTCAAAATTTCCCCATTTCCTTATCTATCAGCCAGTCATGCAAACAGATCTCCATCCTCTCTGGAATATGCACTTGTGGGTTTCAGACTCGCCATCCTCTCGCAGCAGCTCTCTCCTTCAGAATCTGGGGTGCGCTGTTCTCAGTCTCCATGTAGTAGTTCAGGAAACCATGGGCTGTGCTACACTGTCCCAGAGGCAAGAGAGGGACTTCTCTGTATGTCCTTCAGGAAAGCAGAAGTCTGCAGCTCAGCATTCCCTGTCACAGTTCAGCTCCAAGCACTTCTCACAAATCTAGGCGGCCAGGCAGGTCTCCACAGCTCTGTCGCCATCTTCTTCAGGCAGACCTCCTGGCAGACTGACCTTCAGACCTCCCACTCCAATTTTAAATGCTTGCCTCAGAACTTCCTGTATGATGTAACACCTGGCTCTTCCTATGGTGTATTAGCGTCTGCCATTTTTGTCAGCTCCTGGGTGTCTTTGACCATCTTTTGGCTGCCATCTTTAGTCAGGGCAAGAGTTCCCAGTGATGCATGGGCATCTGGGAAGGACATCCACCCTCCCACCCCCGCAACTGCAGCTCATGCAGGCACTATATAAGCTTCCTCCTGGATATGTCATGGGTCACTGCATGTTCTCACAGTCATGTACACAGTTCTTCAGCTTCTGAGATCTTCCTTTCAGTAAGACACAGCCTTTGTTGTGTAAGGTACCTTAAAGCTGTACTCTTCACTCTGTGGGCATTCCCTACCCTGCCCCCTCCTGCCTCTGTGCAGAATTTGAGGGGATGGTGGGGCTACCCATGCTCTGCACTGCATTACAATCATGATTAATGATTTTCCCCTGTATAACCCATCCCTTACAAGCCATTAGGGAGCTGGGTCTTGGAGCATTAGTACACCTGTGTCTCTAGCCATATGCCACTTCCTAAAAATAAACCCTTATTTTCTTTGCTGCAAACTCCTATTCTTGTCTTACTGGGTTTTGATGTGTGCAGGCAAATGGACCCCTTTAGTCCAGGAACAACCTCAACATGAATTTGTGGTGAGTCATTTCTCAGCTTTCATAAGGGCCCTGCATCAGAAGAGACTGTTGAGTGCTCCCCTCACAGCCAGGCTTCTAAGCCTTTTCATGCTCCTCTGAACGCAGGGCCCATATGTGTGGAGTCTCTGGAAATACAAGAAAAGTGAAAGTAATAAACCAGATGGGGTTCTAGTATCCAGATCAGTTGTGGCAGCCCCATACCTCAGCTAGAATGGCTAAATTGGAGTGTGGTTTAGATATGCCTAAACTCGCCAGGGCAAACTTAGAAACTATGAAAATTAGAAGAGGGATTGACAAACACATAAATTCTCTGTAGCTCAGAAGGAACCAGCCACTAATGCTACAAGGAATGAGACTGATATTTCTCCCACCCATCTCACTCCCATAGCATAAAAGGTGTGTTTCTTGTAGGATTCAGAAAGCTGGAAATGGTGTTATGAAGAGTCCTGTGCTCCTGATAAAAAGTTAGCATCATTTAGGACAGGTTAGCACCTCTTCCCAGGGAAAGGGGCTGAATAGATGATTTATAGGGGTTTCCAGAGTGTAGAGAAAAGTAATCTGGATTCTTATTAAGCTGAAGAAAGAGATGAAAAATGGTTTACTCTACATTCTGGTTTTGAATTGCTCCTTGTAACTATCTGGAGAATGGCTATGCCTGGGCTTGTCTCAGCAATGTCCTTGCTAATAGCTTTCCCACAACTATATTGTGAAGCCATTGAAGCTGATGACTTCTCTCTGTGTTTCAAATGAACTCTGAATTAGTATGCATTAAGATAAAGAAAAACTTTTCACATGTGCATGTTGTATCTGGTGTCCTTAATTTTGTAAGTTCCTGTAAGATAGATATTGTGTTTTAAATGCCTTTTATATTCTCTATGGAACTAAGGAGTTCCAGAGTCTCTTCCAGTGCTAACACCCATTCTGAAATCACTTGATTCTGTCAAGATTTTTAGAGGGTTACTGGGGTTCATCAGAGAAGGAAAACTCTGACTCCAAAAAACCTCCGCTGCCTTGCGGCATACCTCTTCAGGGGAAAGGCTAAGGGAGTAAACCCCGACAGAAGATCCGGAGCCGGAGTCCCTAAGGCGGTTTGACGTTGTAGTCAACACCGGCAACTCCTGCGGCGCACCTGAAGCCAAGCTGTATTGACTCCGTCTTTCCCTTGGACCCTTCAGCTGCGAAGAGAGGGGGGGTCTGCTGCATGGGCAACAGCAGACCCTCCATATCACCCTGCCCAGGCTCTGTAGCTTCAGCTTCACTGGAGAGGACACTCCAGCGTTGATTCAACACGGGAGGAGACAGATACCGTGTCACTCCCGAGTCGGACTGCACAGCCATTCTCGGCGGTGCAGATAGACTCTTAAGAAGCTACACCATCGTCTCTCGAGACGGACGGCTGCCAACAACTGGGGTTCATGTGGGAGTAGGAAAAGCTGGGAAATGTGTTATAACCTGGCAACTATTAATTTAATAAAGCCTTTTCCGTTGGTTATTATACTATAGATAAATGATGAAAAACTGATTATAATAGGGTACAGAGCATGGTACCCTGGTGATAGAGGAACACCCCCACAATCCTGCCTTCAGAAGGTGCACTATTTAAGCACACATTACATAACAAAAGACAAGTTAATATCCCTGCATCCCTGAAGGGAAGCAGCTTGCCACCCAGGGTGAATTGTGTGAGTGACTGTAAGAATGTTCAGGGACTGTGACATAACCAAGAGTGATGGGTGCCCACCCAGGATACCTCTGTGTCACTGGGAACTCTTGCCTTGACTAAGGATGGCAGCCAAAGGAGGGTGAAAGACACCAGGGAATGACAAGAGTGATGGACACTAATGCACCATAGGAATAACCACGAGGTCTGCATTGAGAGAGAGGTCTGCCAGGAGGTCTGAAAGTCAGGAGTGAGAGACACGAGGTCAGAGAGGTCTGCAGAAGAGGCTGGTTGTGAGGTCTGAAGGTCAGCGTGTCTGCCCTGAGGTCGAGAGTTCTGCCTGGAAGTCTGCCTGGAGAAGACAGTGGCAGAGCTGGTGGTGTTACAAGGGACCTGCCTAGCCACCCAGATTTGTAAAGGATGCTTGGAGTTGAACTGTGATGGGGAAAGCTGAGTTGTAGACTTCTGCTTTTCTTCTTTTTTTTTTTTTTAGGTATATTTTATTGATTATTTTGTCACAGTAGTTCCAATTCTTTCCCCCTTGCTCCCCTCTGCCCAGCACCCTCCTCCCCCAGCAATCCCACCCTCCCCCAGTCCATGTCCATGGGTCACACATACAAGGTCTCCGGTTTCTTTTTTTCCTATATTATTATTATTATTTTAATTAATTAATTTAATTTTTATAACAATAAAAAAATAACAATCCCCCCCTCTCAGACTTGAGACCCTTTATAATCTTATAGAGGACAATGGGCGACAGTCTCATGCTTCTCTAGCTGCTTCAAGCTGGGCGTGGTCATCTAGACTTCTTCTTCTCTGAAAGACAGTACCTCTGAGTGGCATATTCTGAAATTGGCCTGGTTTGGCAAAGGGAGGCGGAACTATGTGTTTTGGGGTGTTTTTAAAGGGAGTGGGACTTAATGGCAGAAATCTGCCATAATTCTAAATCTGTATAACTTTTAAATAAAAAAAACACCTTTCCTTTTTCACCAAACTCTTGCATTGGGAGTCACGCTTCTTGGTGGCAGGAAATCGAACTCCACAGCTGTTCCAGACACTACTGGCTGGTTCTGTAACATGATGATTGTTGTTTTATTTCCTATCTTGAGGATTCAAACTTGTATCTCTTTTTCAAATTTTATGTTGAGTTTGGTGATTAGCAAATCTCAGGACACTTGAGGTAGAGATTTCAAGGATATTTTATAGAATTGATTTATTTTTCTTTTTGAATTTTTTTTTCAATGTAGAAAGTTCAATCTGAAACATTAGGTAACAAAATATTTTCAACTGTCAGCTTATAAATTTCAAACCTTGTTGTTTAAATGTTCTCCGGAGGAGATCAAGATCTAAGTCACTTTCTTCATAAGGAAAGAAAACACCTTTCTACTATCCTATCAAGAAAGGGGTTTGCTCCCTGAAGGTGGGGCTAGGCTCAAAGAGTTGCAGAAAGTGGGGGAGAAGGGCAGAACTCATGACAACAGTGACAAGATCAATGTATGAATGTCAGGTACTCAGGTCTGATGCTCTTGTCCTTACTTTGAACTTCCAAAATGTAATAAAGAAGATGTGTTGATTCCTCAGACTTCATAGTATTTGAGTTTTTGGCAATATAGAACATTGTTTTGTATTTGTTGTTTCTAGGAGACTTAGCCCATAGCCATCTTGATCCATCTAATGAAAGATTATTTTGTCAGATGGTGATCTCCTGTACTAATATTTGTAGAAACTAGGGCCTTTTGGGGAAAACGTTTTCTTGCTGTATGTGTATTATGGTTTCTTTAAATCATTCACCCATGAAGGACATCTGTGTTGTTTTCAATTTGAGGTTATGAATAAAGCTACTATGAACATTTGTGGACAGGTTTGTGGATGAACATAATTTTTTTATTTCTCTGAAATACATGTCTCAGAGTAAAATTGCTGGGTTGTATAATAATTGCATATTTAGTATTATAATGGATTGCCAAACTGTTTTCCAGAGCAGTTGTACTATTTTATATTCCCACCAGCAATGTATGGATTTCTCCATGTGGTTGCCAGCATTTGGAGGTGTTAGTATATTTTTACTTTAGCCATTTTGTAGATGCATAATCGTATCACATTTTAGTTTTAATTTGAATGTCTCTAATGCTGTTGAACACCTTGTCATATGCTTATTTGCCATCTGTATATTCTCTTTGGTTAAATATCTATTTCATTTGTTAACCTTTTGAATTCCTTCTTTTGTAAAATATTTGTTCAGCTTTTTGCCTATTTTTTTCTGTTGGGTTTTCAGTATTTTATTTTTGATTTATAACAGCTCATTATGTATTCTGAACTTAAGCCCCCTTTTTTAAATTAATGAATTATAAATATCTTCTCCCATTTGTGAATTAACTTTTCACTCTTTCACTCTTGTTATGAAAGGAAAATTTTAATTTTAATATAGCCTAAATTATCAAAATTTTCTTTTATTATTAGTACTTTTTTAGATACTATTTCAGCAACATCTAACTACCTCAAGATCATGAAATGTTTTCTTATAGTTTTTCCTCAAATTTTTATTATCACTTTTTCTATCCTCTTGAGGATTATGTTTAGAATTGGTGCTATTGCTTCTTGAAATAGTTGGAAGAATTAATCAAAGAAGCCATCTAGGTTTGAGATTTTCTTTGTGGATAGATTTTAAATAAAGGGTCAAATTTCTTATACAGATATAAAACTATTAAGATTTTTCTACTACTTTTAGGTTGTCTTTGGTAACTTCTGTGTTTTGAGGAATTTCTATTTTTTTAAAATGTTGCCTAATTTTTGGTGTAAAGCTATTCATAATGTTCTCATAAGTTGCTTGATGTATAAGAGATCCTAAGTTAATTCATTTTTCATATCTGTTAATAGTAATTTGTGTTTTTCTCTCTTTTCCTTGATCAGAATTTATAGTTTATCAATTTATTTATCTTACAAGAAATATTTGGGTCTGCTGTTTTCTTCTATCTTTGTTTTCTAATTTACTAATTTCTCATCTTTATTTTCTCCTACTTTGCATAGACTTGACTTCCTGTTCTTTTGAAGATCAGTGTGATAAAATTTAAATGATTGATAATCTGCCTTTATTTTATAATATAGACATTAAAAGCTAATAATTTCTCTCAAGTCACTGCTTTACCTATGTTTCACAAGTATTTATATTTTTTATGTCATATCTTCACCATCATTCAGTTCAAAATATGTTCTTTTCATAAAATTTTGTTCTTAAATCATGCTTTATTCCATGTAATTAGTTTTCGGAGGTTTCCTTTTGTTATTGAATCTAGTTTAATTTTATGTAGCCAGGAAATACATTCTGAATGATACCAATCTTTTGAAACATGTTGAGTCTTCCTTAATGACAAAATAATACTTTTTTTTGTTGTTCCTTCTCTTCTTTTTTTTTTCTTTTATTATTTGGTTTTTCAATTACAGTTGTCCCATTTTCCCTCCATTGCTCCCCCCCACCCAGCCCAGCCCTTCTGCCGAAATCATATCCCTCCCCATTGTCCATGTCCATGAGTCATTTATACACGTTCCTTGACTAGACCCTTCCCTTACTTATCCCCCTTCTCTCCCTCCCCACTTCCCCCTATTGACTACTATTCTACTCTTTGTATTTTTATATGATTAAAACAGGTACAATTTAAAAATATATGTTTTATGAATATGTAGTGAAGCAATGAAACTGTATAATAGGGGACCTAAAAGAATGATAAACATGGACTTCAGGATGATGGTTACCTTTTGTGATGTGAAAGAGGAGTATTTAAGGAATGGACCATATAGTTGTGGTTATATTCTAACCTTCTAGTTAGAAGCAAATTATTGTAACATTCCCAACTTCCATTTTGAATTGTGGATTCATGGTGTTTATTATAGCTTAATATAACTTATCATCATGTTTATTAAAGCCTCTTTTTACTAATAAGAGCTCTTTCAAACATACAGAAAGGGCTAAAAATAATATTGCCTAACTCCCTTCCACTGCACAGAATTAAATTATGTAAACAATTTGGCTGTGGTTGTTTCAGATTAGATATTGTTCTATATGCCTTTTAAAGAAATAATATATTACAGGTACCTTGAAAGACTTTTATCATATTCTTTCCTCTTTCTACTCACTAGATGAAACCACTACCCCAAAATGGTGTGTCTCATTCCCATGCAATTTTGTACACTTTTATTATATTTGAATATGTTGATAAATTATAACTTGTATAATTTTGTGTGATTAGATTAAAAAATAGTTTTATATTTTAAAACTAATTGAAGTAGATATATTTTATTTTAATTGCTGTATAGTAATCCATTATATTAAAATTGTGGCTTATTTATTCCTCAAATTTTATTATGAAATATTAGTAAATATTTTATATGTCTTTTTGGCTATATTATGTATAATTCTGGAGTATGCACTTAGTAGTAGAATTTTACTAGATATTAAGATTACTCTTCAAAATGATTTTAACGTTACATGGGTACCAGCAATGCACAATTAGTAAGATTTTTTAATTCTTGTCATCACCTGGTGCTCTTTTAAAAATTTTACATTTTACTAAAATCTAGATAAATTGAACATCTTTAAAAATTTTTATTTACCAAGTTTATATTTGCAATTGCATGGCTATATTTTTTGCTTTATTTTTGTGTTTATTTGTCTTTTAATTATTTATTTATGGTGTTATATAAATATACATACTGTATAATCTGTATAGTAACCTTTTGTTAAGTTTTATGTGTTATAAATATATTCTTCCAGGCTATGTCTTATCTTTATATTTTGTTTATAATGTCTTTTGTCATTTAAAAGTTCTATTATTATATTTACATTTTATTCTTTTAATATCTTATTTAATATATGTACTGCAATATATGTACTGCAGAGGCTCAAGGCCTGGCAAGTTCAACTTGGACTCGGGCAGCCAGAAGAAAAGACATGGAATCTAGGGGATATCTGACATGCCTTTATTCTGAGTACTAGGACATTCAGCATTTGTACTTGCTCATTCCCACCAGTGGGGGTCCCAACCCTCTTATATACTATGCATAGACAAAGCTGGTTGCTTGCCAAAATATGACATCAACAGTTATATAACTGTGAGTGCTCTGTGCATGCGAGTCTAATTATTATCTCTAAGCTGCTCATGCTTGGACATCCAGATGAGGGAGCCTGACTGACTCCATTTTCCCACACTATATCATTTCATACCTGTATGTCATAAACATATTTTGTCTATTCTAAAAATTTCAAGTTTTGTTTTTCACACATAGCTTTTAAATATTGGTATTTATTTTCACATGTCATGAGGAAAGACCATATTTTTTTTCCTTCTCCAATTGATAAACAGTTGTCTCATCACCATTTATATAAATAGTCTATCACTTCCTTATTGTTTTATAATGTTAGCTCTGTAATATACCCAATTTTCATATGCATATATGTCTGTTTATTGATTCCAGTGTTCTAGTTACCTTTACCTGCAAACAATACAAAACAATACAAAGAAAATCAAGAAACATAGGCCAGAGATTATTATTCTAAGAACCATGAAAGATTCATCTCACATTCTTGCTTTCCTTTTGAGTTCTTAAATTTACAAAGCACAATAGACTAGGTTATTGTGTAGTGAAAAATAACCCCCAAATATCAGTGGCTTGTCACAACAAAGTCTATTACTTCCTCATTCCACATTTTCATCTACATTTCCATGGTCACTCAGGGACTAGGGCTAATGAGCAGCAGCCATTTCTAACACTGCCAGCTGTGGTGCTGGAGAGAAAACAACCCCAGACAGAATGAGTCTTACCCTGGCTAAATGACACATTTCTTCCTCTCAAAACTTATTTGCCAAACCTTGTCATATAGCCTTACCCAATAACAAGGGAATCAGGAGACAGTGAAAAACTAGAAATATTTGGGGGAACAGCATTAATGCCTACTTCAGTAAACAAAATCCTCTTTATATTTCTTATGGAGGGGCCCACAGTTCTCAACTGCTCCAACCTGTCTCCAAATTTCTGTGTAAAGCATGTCAACCTCCTCCTCTTCACAAGCTTGTTGAGAATACCTGGGTAAAACTATACATGCCTTCATGTTTTATGAGAATAATTTTTACCTTTAAAAATATTAGAGTGAGAGATACTTATCAGGGTCCCTGATTCATACAGAAAGAATACGCTTTATGAATTTGCATTCTAATCTTTAACTCTGTAACCTAGAATTTAATAATAATAGTAGTAATACTAGTAGTAGTAGCAATTATAATGATGAAACCTGACAGTTGGGGATTACTACATTCTAACCATTCTAACAATGTTCAAAGAAGTCTATATGTAATTCATGTAATTCTCACAAACCTCCTAAGTAGATCATAGTTTTATTTTACAGATAAGGGAAATAAAGCACCAGAGAGTTAGGAAGCTTGCCCAAAGTTCCACAGTTAGTAAGCCAAGGAATTGGGGTTCTAGTTCAAGCAATCTAACTCAACTACAAAGGTAGTCTAGCTTTCTGTCCACTGGTTTCTTAACCATGCTACTTGATATGTGATTTTTTATATATTAATTATGTTTTATTAATCATATCATGTTATGTCACGTTATTTTGATATTGTGACAACTTTCTTTGCCAATTACTAATGGTATATACCAAAATGCAAACTATGACCATATTGAGTCAGTGACAAGCTTTACTAATTTTTCCCTTCTTATTCTCAAATGTATTGTCTTTTACTTTATTTTAGGAGTTTTTGAGCCATTTGATAGCCTTAGATGCACTGAGTAATGACACTGATAAAATTTCATAGTCTATGTAATTGACTCTCCACTAATATCCTAAAATAGCTCCATTTTTTATTATATCAGTCATAGTCCAGTCATAAAAAATACCCCTTTAGGCATTTCATGCAGAGGAAGTTTAGTAAAAAAAATATTGGTCTGGTGTAGAAAGGGGAAGAATCAAATAGGAAATGATGCAGTAACCAGAGATTAGCAAAAACAACAGAAAAACCACTACCCCCAAAGATGGAAAGACAATGTTTCTGGAATTCAGAAGGCATAGCCACTTAGTAAGAGTGGCTGCTCAAGGACTTGGGAGTGCAGAAGGAGGGGCTGACTGTATATGGGGAAAGAACAACTTTCCACTAAAGATGGTACCCAAGGTAGATAAGAGAAGGAAATCCTGGATTCTCTCCTCTCCCTTCTCTGGTTTTCTTCTAGTCCCTCCCTTTGGCCAAAAATTTCCAGATGCCAGTTGGCAAGGATGCCTAAGATATAGTTCTATGTGATCCAGAGGAGACCAGAAAAAGAGCAAACAATGGATTCGAGAACAAATAAGCAAATGAGTGGCATGCTCACCTTCTTGCTAATTCTCTCTGAAAGAAAGGGATAAATTTTGTATAGCTCACTAGCACCATTAAAAATTAATTTCTCTGTTATGTGATACATTCAACTTGAATGAATTTTTCACTCTTAAAGTGAATGGCTTGATATTGTATAGACATAGTCACACTCAATAAGTTTTACTAATTATTTAGGGGCTATAATTCCATATAGCATATTTATGGCCTATTGTATATAATTACATGCTCTTTTCTCATTCTAGTTGCCTGAAATTGAAATATTTTTTATCTCAGGATCACTCACTGTGTTCTCCAGTTCAGAGTTTTCAGTTGATGTGTGTAGGATTATGATCCTTAAGGGCAAAGTAGAGATCTATGTCTACATCTGTGTGACCCAAATTTAGTTGTAAAAATGGAGAACAAAATCTACTAAACTGGTTATGGTGAGTCATATAGAGCAACATTTCCCACACTGTGTTTAGCACACAAATGATGCAAGATGTTCTGTGGAAAAAACAAACTTTAATAAACTTAAGGAAAGCACATAATTTTTCCCTTCTAGAAAAGTCACAGTGTTTAATAAGAGATTAGTCACAAAAAATAATTATTTAATCCAGCTACCATAACTAATATTTTAAAAGAAGAGTCAGGCTCCCATTGTCATCTCAGTGAGAGATAGTAGATGCCTAAACTAGGGCTGTAATCACAGGTGTGATATGATGGATGGAAGTGATGATGTTGGACATCGAATTGATGGAGGTTGCCTCAAGTTGTACTGAAAATGGTGTTAAGTTAAAGAGAGAAATCAAGAGAAGCCAATATTTTCAATGATCAAAAGAATAGCTGTGTCAATAACACACATGGGAATATATAAAGATATTTATGGAAGCATTATTTATATTTAATAATATATATTCAATATATATTTAACTATATATTGAATATAATATTGCCTATAGTGATATACAGTATATATTTAACACAGTTGAGTCTTGAACAACATGGGGATTAGGGGCTCCAATCTGCCATGCAGTCAAAAATCTGTGTATTACTTAAGTTGACCCTCACACACATACATACATACATGTAGGATTATTACACTCTTATTAAGAAAAAAAAGTAACATCTATATTAATAGGTTGGAAAGAATTTATATTATGTTCAGTGACAAAAGCAAGTATGTAGAGATGATCAAAATTTAGTTTAAAAAAAGATAAAATATGAGAATATAAAGAAGTGTATTTAACATGATAGGCTACATAGCTTTAACAAACAACCCCAAAATATCAGTGGCTTAGCATACTGAAGTTTATTTCTTGCTGTCATCATAGTCTAACATGGGTCAGCAGGAGTCTTTTGTTTCTCTTTGTTCCCCTGGCAGATGGTGAAAGAGGACAAAGATTGACTGTGAAAGTATGGTTTGTCTCTTTGCATGAGTCAGGTCTGGTAGTGGTGTTCACTACTTTCAGTCACATTCCTTTGGTCACACCCAGCTGCATGGGAGCATGGGAAGCTGAAGAAGGAAATCAGATGCATGCCTAGGAGGGAGAGGAGAACAGAGAGGTTGGTAAGCATTAGCAGTCTGTTTTTCAGAGAGTTATCATTAATAACATGGCCATGGTGGGGGTTGAAAGACAGAGGTAATAAAAGGATTATAATAGACATTGAAGTCAGGCTGAGATGCTAAGGAAGGAGAGAGGGGTTATAATGGGCTTAAGTTTGGGAATAGTCTGGGATTCTGGTGAGATACCTCATTGGAGGGACTCAGGAGGCAATGGGGAATGCAAGTTGATCATGGAGGAGAAATAAGAGTTGGAGTAAAGCATTGAGTCATTTGCCTGGGATAAAGCACATATAAACTAAAAAGGCTGTTATGGGCTTTGGAAAAAATATTCATTTATCTCTATAAAAGGAAGTGGGATAAGAAAGCCAAGGAAGCAAAGCAAACTAGTCAGAGAAGTAGGCAGAGGTCAGGATGTTGCTGTGCCATGGATGCTGAGCTTGATGAACTCCAGCAGGTTCTGAGCAATAGTAGCCACAACAGGTGATGTGTTTTTATAAAGAATTTGGGAACAAGAAAAGCTCATCTCAGCTGTTAAAAGGAAAACTTAAAAATTAACTATTTTTCAAGATAGAATGTGCATCTAGCAGCTTATTTTCTTTTGACACAGCACTTCTCTCTTCAAGTTTCTCCTTATGTCCTCTAACTTATTGCTCCCCTAAATGACTCTATGTGTAACTCACATTCATACCTTCCAAGGGATGAGCTGATTGATTTGGGTAGTTGTTACATAATATAGAGGGCTCTTGTGGCAAAGGTTTAGGACTTGGCTTCCTCAAGGGCTTTTGGCAGAACTTCTGGTACAAACATAGTAGATTAGCTCAGAATATACTCCTTTCTTCTCCAGGGAACAAAACACAACAAGGAGAGTTAAATAGCACACACACAAACTTCATTTTCAGTGAAACAAGATAGCATAAAAAATGGGAACTCCAGATATTGTGTAGTGGTGGCCAGAAGTGTCTGTGAGGCAGAGCTGACGGGGAGGTGGTGTTGGGACTGGTAGGAAGTTGAGTTAGAAGTGCCCAGGTATTCAGAGAGCTGAGTGGGAGCAAACTCCAGGAAGAATTTGCACAACACAGTCTCTAAGAAGAAAAACCAAATCTGAAAGTACAATCTTGGAACTTAAGCTGGTGTTGCTCAATCAGGGCTAGGGTCAAGCAGCAGTCACCTGCATAGGGATGAGTGAGGAACAAAGGGACAGAAAAGCATCACAGAGGAGACTGTTAGACTTCAACTGATAGAGACTCCAGGTAAATCATTTTGGAAGAACTCAGGAAATAATTGTTTCATGAGTCCATCTTAAGGAATGCACCAAAGGGGGTGGGAGGAGGTGACAGGAAAAATATTGGCTAAAGATGGGTGGTGAGCACTGAATATATACATTATATTAAGGGAAGAAAGGGGGGAAGCAGTTTTGAAAGGGGTATGAGGCACAAAAAGCTTCATTGCTTCATCCTTAATCAGCTGCACCTGTTATAATTATTGCTCCAGGAAAACAGAAGGACTTAATTGTGGATAACAAGCTTGAAAACTATGAAACAAGGTGATCGCAAGGTTCTCTAGCAGACTAAGATGTTCTAGGGATCAGTGGGGACTATTTTGTAGGCAAAGTGACCTCATCACCTTAATTGGACTTGGGTAGCTTCTCTTGGTCCTTTCAGAGATGACTGAGGGTACACGGGAGCAAGCATGTAAACTGCAGTCCTAAAAATCTGCCCCAAAGCCTGCCTTCATGGACCTGGACTCAGCTTGGGACCCAAATGTTGGGTCTTCACAACCCTGCTCTTGTTTGCTCTCTTATTTGTTCCCTTGTGAACTTTGGTTGAGGCTGATAAAGATCTGTTTGCTCCTTTTCTTTCTTTCTGAGCCCTGCATCTCTTCAATTGTCCCCTTAGATCCCCTGCATCTCAGAGCCCTTGCTGAGTGCAGCCTTACGAAGATTTGAGGGTGGTGACAGCAGGGGTTGCTTTAAAGGCCAGTCCCTTTATCCCCTGAGGAAACTTTATATTGTTGTATTATTTGCTGCTGAGTTGTTTGGAGCTTATTTTAATTAAGCCACATAGTGAGTGCTGAATAGGCTTTGGAGAAATACATATGGTAAACAAAAGGGAAAAGAAAAATGGTGAGTTAGTTTTTTTCACAAAAGAACTAGTCAGCATAGTCAAATCAGTTTAATTTTATTTCCATAAAATAAATTCATCTATTTCTTTTCTTGGTTTAGTTGACCATCTAGTAACTGTCCCATGCATGGGAATGGAAGAAGTAATTGGCCCGTTTTCACTGCCTTGGAGTGATAAGGAAGAAGGATGATCCTTAGCTCATTGGCCCGGTTGGCTGGAGTTTATGATCAGTCATTAGTGATGGGAACTGTCTTATCAGCATGATTTACAGATTGTAGAAAGTTTATCTTGCTCTCAATGGCTTCCCATGGTTCATAAAATTCCAACATTGCTTGTTCCTATGTTTAGACACTGAAGATTGATAGGCAAATAGAAATGATATACAAATATAAAATATAAAACTCCATGGAAGAAATAATATATAATATAACTATGATGCAGTCATACCACAGCTCCAATTGTCATACTAAAGTGGCCTTTTGGGAGCCTACCAGGGCCTATGAAGTGGGGCAAAAGAGGAAGATTTTAGCAGGTAAAAGGGAGACAGGAAAGTACAGAGAGCATGGGGGCTACCTGAATAAGATGCTCTGCGGTGAGCAGTGGAGTCTTGGGTCTGGGGCTACAACAGGGCCCTTAAAAAAGAAGCTTGAAAACTGTGATTAAGTTGATTTATTTTATAATTCTGCAGAAGGCCAGTTGTGCTGCTGCCAGAAATGGAAATTTCACAAATACTGCACTGGCCTCCTTTCCTAACTTTATCCTGAAAGGCTGCTTCTATTTGGGCCAAGAGGTGAAAATAAGGAGGACAAAAGAGCAAAGAAGGACCTGTTATTTAGGTTAGTTAGAGAAAGAATACATGAAACATTGGGGTTAGAACTGAACAAAAAGAAGCAGCAGTTAAAAGTCAGTCTGTAGGAAATTAGACCAGAGGGTGGACTTCAAAGTTCCAGCTTTACCTCCATGAGTGTCACCTTTCTCATCCTCCCCCAGCAGAAAGGAGAACAGGGAGTTTTCTCCCAGTGACGACCTGGAGCCAGGAATGAATGCTGTGGTGCGTGTGTTGTTTCATGCTCAGGACAAAACCCTGTGCATGGCCAAGTCAAGGTAGGGGTAGAGAAGAACTACATATGGGTTAATAGAATTGCATATCTAATTATTATTCCTTTGGAAAATTCATTGGGCGTGTATCTTTTGCTTGGAAAGATCCTCATGTAGTGAGTACACTACCTTGTGTAGGGGACTTATCTGCTGAGCCAACATTTTGAAACATCAGATTGAAGGTGATGATGAGAGACAGGTCTAAGAGTAGAAGTGGAGTCCAGAGGTACAGCTCTGGAAATGAAAGTACCATTACACAATGACTGTGGTACTTGGGAACAGGAACTGGGCCTTGTTAGTTGTTACAGGCTGGATCCCCTGGGGAGCAGACTCGGAGATGGAGATCAGCGTGCTGGCATGATATTCTGATTGACACAAGTTGGAGGGAATGAGTGGGCCTTTATGTCCCCCTAATGACTGGATTCAGGCTGCCCCTGTAAAGAGGTGTGAACTTGGTTGGGTAAGGAAGGTTTCTCCAGCCAAGGCAGCCACTAAAGAGGAACAACAGCTCAGAAATGTCTCCCAGAAACACTCCCAGCAGCTGGGTAAGTAAATCCATAAAATCTGACATCCTCCACACCTAACACAATGCATGGTATGCAGTCAGTGCTAACATTTATTTTCTAACCAGATGCTGATACGATTTCCTAAGAAGTAAGAAAAAAAAAATCCCCTGTCCGTGAAGCCCATCTTCATTGTTCCTATGACATTCCTCTGCACTTAACTGTGGCAGGAAGGGGTGGGTTAAGGAGGATTTATAGAAAACTACTGCCTGGATATCATTCAATTAGTAGAACCATCTCTGGGTGCTTAGAATCTGTTAGACTCTTCCAAGGTGATAGTCAAGTGGCTCTCAGTTGGGGGCAATTTTTCCCTGTAAAAGACCTTTAGCAGTGTCTAGAGACATAGTTGATTATCATGATGGAATAGGGAGATGCTACTGGCATCCAGTGGGTAGGAGTCAAGCATTCTGCTGAACACCCTACAATACACAGAACAGCACCCATAACAAAAAACTATTTAGCCAACATGTCAAGAATGCTGAGCTTGAGAAACACTGACCTGGCCCATGGAGTAGCACTGAAAGTGCCTGGAACACCCTTTCCTCATGTCGTGCACGCTGTCCACCCCACCACATGTGGCTAGCTCTCTTACTGCACCTAACTTCTGTCTTGATTCAAAAGTTGTTGAATACTTATCTCATTCCCTTAGTACACTATGAATGCCTAGAAAGCCAGAATGGTTCTTTTTATTTTCTCTTTTTATTTTTCAAACACAGTTTATATTCAATATCATTCTGCACCAGTTTCATATGTACAGCAAAGTGGCCAGAAAATCATACACTCAACAGAGTGGTCCCACCAAGCACCCACCTGGACTGCTGCTACCCAGGTATCTCAATATCATTGACTATACTCCCCATACTGCAGTTCACATCTGTGTGGCTATTATGTAACTACCAATTTGTACTGCTTAATCCCTTCACATTTTCACCCAGCCTCTCTCCCTCTACTTACTGATTTTTCTCACAAAACCTAGCACATGGTAGGAGCTAGCTGAATCATAGTGAAATACTTTGGGAGAACACTGATACCTCTGTATTAGACCACACTTGTGTTTCCCCCAGAGTATCAAGTACTTGCTAGGAAATGTCAAGAGCTTGGGTCCTGGGTGAGGTTGTTGGACAAGCTGGACAGAAGATGGTGGTGCCATTGCAGTGTGCATGGCAGACTGTGGCTAATCATGGGCCTTGGAGGCTATTTAGATGTCAGAATAATTCAGAACACAAGTATCCCAGCCTGAAGATGGTGTGTAGTTGTTCCTTATTTCCTCAAGGTCTCAGAGGTGGAGGCTGGCTAAGAAGGCCTCTGAAGGATAGGAGGAAGAATCCTAGGAAGACAGAATGGTCTCATATTGATCCTTTGTCGCTTCCATTCTCTCAATGCTCTGGGCCCACTCATCTTCCTCTGACTCTTCCCCTGCACAGAATCCAGCAGGCAGATGTTCCTGTTCCTTATTTCTCTGGGTCTCTTGGACTCAAGAGAGCCAATAAGCCTGTGTAAGGGGCCATTTTCAGGGCTGCAGTCCTCTACTAGGGAAAGAAGGGATATAAAAGACTCTTCCTCTTTTCACTACATTCCTTGTCTGGGAGGAAAAGGCAAATGTAGTAATCAATTTTTAAAGCTTACCTTAAAGAGAGTCTAGATCCTTGTCCCCACTGACAGTAAATCTGTGCCCATAGACCCAACAACAAACAGCTGGTCATTTTAATTTGCAAGTTTGTTAGACCACCCAGAACAATCAACTCAGCATATTAGAAGTTCCCATGATAAAAACTGAACCAGTGTAGAATATTTATTACTGTTCATGGAACAATTTATTTTTCTGAAAGAAAACTGCAGGTATTTCTTGCTAGTGGTAGAAAAATAGGGCCTAGAATCCTACTCTGGGGTCTCATGGGATCTATCTTAAGTAGGGTTGTAAAGTTACTCCCTTTCTAGTCCCTGAAGACATGCTTTTTGGTGTTCAGCACTGAAGGAGGCATTGGAGGTGATGTTTTGCCATATCAGTAAAGCCCATACCCCCCTGTCCTATGGAAGAGTCTGTACATTTACATAATACATCCAGCCAATTGGCCCTGTTGCGATCTACTATTCAATTAGGTATTTGGTCATGTCCTATTCTAGTCATAATAAAATCATTATAAAAATTTATAGAGAAATGCATTCTTCTTGGGCAGATGTTAGTTTTTTCAATTAGAACATTTCCTATTGCTATTAATTGTTTTACAGTGAAAATAGCACAAGTGATTAGACCAAATTATGAATCAGTCATCTGCCAAATTAAATTTTTAAAATCACCAGCGTTAGAGGTTATGGGAATGTGAAAGAGAAGCAAGCAAACCTAGGAAACATTAGAGAAAGAGGCTGATGTTTTCTCAAGTGCCTCATTGCCCAAACCACCTGCCTCTTTACCATTCTTCCAATGAGTGCTCATGCATGTACACACACATACCGTACATATATATATATATATACACACACATATATATATATATACATATATATACACATGTATATATACTTACACACACAAGCATACCCCAATAGCAATCCGACAACAAATCAAAGTAATTAAAGCCCTAAATTCATAAATCTAGTCACATTTCCAATAACAACTTGAGAGCCTCATCATTAGTGATCAGTGATTTCAGCTGGTTCACAGTGCCCTGGTTGTCTGATCCCAAATTTGAGGTCTAGTCTTATACTTGTGGAGATACAGAGAATTTTAAAGTAATTTCCTAGGCAAGATGTGTGGTGGAAGTACATGTTTTATTAATAAGAAAACTTCAGTAGATATAAGTGCAATTTATTATTTATCTATATCTTTATCAACTCAGAAAATTCAATGTGTTTAATACAAAATTTAAGCATATTTGTATAGGTGCAATCTCTAGAAAAACTATTTTTTCCAGCTTTATTGAGATATAATTAAAATATAATATTGTGTAAGTTTAAGGTGTATGACATGATGATTTGATACATGCATACATTGTGAGATTCCCACAATAGGGTCAGTTAATATGTCTATCACCTCATATAATTATAATTTTTTGTGTAGTGAGAACTTTTTAGGTCTATTCTTAGCAACTTTCAATGTGTAATACAGTATTATAAACTACAGTTACCATGCTGCATACTATATCCTGGAATTTATTCATCTCAACACTGATAGTCTGTACCTTTGACCACTGTTTCTATTAGTTTAATTTTTTTTAGAGCCTGCATATAAGTGAGATCATACAGTACTTGCTTTCTCTTCCTGAGTAAGATGTTAAATAATATATTTATTAATTTAATTTATTAAACATATTATTTAGAAGCAAAAGCCAACTTGAGTCTATAGTTTATCAGGTAGTTATGTAGAAAATTAAAAAAGAAAAATGATTCTTGTGAAGACACCAACTCGAATGATAGAAAAATATATAGATGTAGGGAATCAGAGATTCCATGAAAACGTAGCAAAAAGAGGATAAAGTTTGGAATAAAAAAAATCCAGATTAGGAATTTAAAGTCTTTGAGCCTCAGTTACAAAATGAAATATACTTCTAGGTTAAGGTGGAAATCAAAGAAATGTTATAATGTGAAAGCATTTTACAAATTTCAGTGGCATATCAATTATTACTTATCTTCATCATCAGATTTTTCAGTACTGAAAATTAAACATATTTTTATTAGGTCAGGTGCTTGGTCTTCTCTAGAGCAGTGATTTTCCATTGGTGTGCTGCAAGCATTTTTAAAACATGCAAAACCTGGCTGTTTAGTCAGGGGCACTAGCTTCTTTATCCTTAGATTGTCAAATTAAAAAATGACAACAGCCAACACAACAATAGCTGCCTGGTGCGAATGAATGAAAATTATACCTACTTTTTGTCAGACTGGCAAAAAATATAAGTGTGCCTCAGAATTTTTGGAATTAATTTATGTGTGTCGTGAGATGAAAAGGGTTGAAAATAGCTGCTCTAGAGAAGAGCAAGCACGTTTTTTTGAAAGGTGGAAATAATTCTTCAATCTATCTGACTCATTAGAAATATCTGTTACAACAGATAATCTCAGATATTTTTTCTGAGGTATTTCCCACAGTTGAAATAATAAGGTCTCTCGTGGAATGATTTGGAGCAGGATTGTTTCTCTAACTTTCCAATTACCACACGTTTTCCTGAAGAAGGGCCCTATCTCTTAGGGAATGGGGTATAGGTACAGTCCATTTGATAAGGGAAATAAGGCAGTGGCCACAGAAGCTGCCAGGTCACAGGACAGGTAGTGGAGGGTACCTGGGCTGGCACAGAGCTAGGGAGAGAGGAATCTGATGGAAATGAGCATCTGTGACTGGTCACCATTCCAGAAGTGTGACCTAAAGTTAAGTCAGGGCTGGCATAAGAGGTAGCAGCAGGGGATGTTAGGTGTCATCCTCATTTGGTAACAGCCTAGGCAGTGGTCTGATAAGCAGCCTCTGACTCAGCTAGGATGGTCTCCTTTGGGTCCTGGCGCTCCATCTCTCTCATAGTTCTGCATTGCCTTGGGCAACTATTCTCTCTTGGTTCTTCTCTGCTTTTCTGATTAGCTGCCTGGCCTCTGATGCATGGCTTTTTCCTGCTCCTTGTTTGTGAGTGTGCATAGATTTCTGACATCAGTATATGAATTATTCAGCTAGTCCTTTCCTGCCTTCACATCCACTTTCTACACCCTTCCGGAGCTGCTTGTAATCCCAGAACAGGGCCCTAATATGGAAAGGCATATTCTAGAACATGAAGACATGCAACAGGTAAACTGATTTCATTTCTGCAAGATGTCACTGAATTCAGTTAAGCAAATATTCAATTTGGCTGGGGGTGAGGGGGAGCATGAGTTGGAAATAAATTAATTAAACCAGTTGGATTAAATTGACTGGTCATTTCAGCCCAAATGCTTGATCACTTTGCACTGGATAGACACAGCCTTAGAAAGCTTCTGAAACACAGTTCCCATAGCAACTATACAAAGAATAAATGGCAATAAGAAACAGTGCATGTGAAATTTATTTTATCTTCTTTTGCTTGACTTCCTTTAGGCCCATCTCATATTCCCTTCGGCGCTGGACATCTGGGCTTGTTCTCTTTTTCCTTTAGCAATTTCCCCTAGGAAAGAACTCCGTTTAAAATGCCCTTTCTTACCTGCCTCTGACTGACAGATTGAGATTGTTATTTGCAATTGCAAACTTCAGTCCTTTGAGTTTCTAATGAAATTCTGCCTCAAACTGACCCTGTCCTCCCTTAGACTGTACCACTTTCCCTTGCTATAGGATTAGGGAGTTTATTGCAAAAGGGATTAAGATTTTAGCTCTAGGACCTGTTCTAAATGATTTCTTTCAGTTAGGGAGCACATCATTTTTCACACAGCAGTTCCTGTCGCTCTGAAAACCTCAAAGGAAAATCCAGCCTCAAGGTATCTCATTCTAGGATTCCTCCCTGCCCCACTTTTTATTACTAATAAGTAGGTGATTCAGAGTCCAGTGTTGGAGCAATTTATAGGCCAATGTTTAATTCACTCTCCTGTATTGATCTATATCTTGACTCAAATGTCCATCTTCTGAACCTTGTAAATGTCTTCATTGGGACTACACTGAGCTTTCTTTTTTAAAAAGATTTTATTTATTTATTTTTACAGAGAGGGGAAGGGAGGGAGAAAAAGAGGGAGAGAACATGGGTGTGTGAGAGAAACATCAATTGGCTGCACTGACGTGCGACCCAGTTGGGACTGGCCTGCAATCCTGCTCCAACTGGGAATTGAACTGGTTACCTTTCACTGTGCAGGATGAGGCCCAACCAACTGGGCCACACTGATCAGGGCTGAGCCTTTTTAAAATAAACACATAACTGGAGTGTGGAGCAGGTTGTCTCATCCAAACCCATTTCATTATGTGTAAAAGGATTTATTTCCTCTCCATTTGTACACCACTCTCCTAAGAACTGCCTCCAACCCCTGTTTCTAATACATGCGCACAGAGCTTTTGCTTGAAGTTGCCTGTTCAGTGCTGTATCACAAAAGCAGCTTCACCCTTTGTTAATCATCTCAAATTTCCTTGAGTTGTCATTCAAAACTTTTCACAAATTCACCACAAACTTACCTTTGCAGTTCATGGCCAAAAAAAAAAAAAAAAAAAGAAAAAGAAAAGAAAAGCAAAAACCTTCTGTTTCAACCAAAATGGTTTGTTTACTGGACCCCAAAAGCACCTCCCCATGTCCAACTACATATTCTTCACTTCAATATCTATCCCCCTTTAAAGCCAATTTTGATCAAACAAGTATATATATGTATTATGTATGTGTGTGTGTGTATATATATATATATACATATACATAAATATATTATTAGCTGTTTGTGATAGTATGCAATTGCTGTGTAATAAACTATTGCAAAAATCAATAGCTTAAAACAGTAAGCATTTGTCTTCATGCCCAGGGCTCTGCAGATCAATCAGTCAATAGTGGTTCAACTGATTTAGGTGGGGCTCAGCTGGACAGCTCTGATTCATGCTGAGGGTCAACTGGAATTGGCTCCAGATGACAAGATGGGCTCAAGTTGGCTCCATGCATGTTAATTCTGGTGGCCAGGTTGAAAGGGCTGTGGTTCCCTGTGGCATGTTCTCCTGGCAGAACACTATCATGCAAAAGGGGCAAGCCAAACACACAGCACTTTTAAGGCTTCTGTAAATCACATTTACCAATATTCTATGAACAAATCATGTTATGCACCCAAGCCCATGATCAGTTGGGTAGGGAAGTCTATTTTATACACACTGGGAGGGAGAGGAGAGTAAATATTTGTTGAGCAAGAATTCAAACTATCAGAACATTTAAAATATATATATGCCACAAAAGCCCTTTCCCATATAAACATGCTGCATCTTCCCAAATGGGTGGTAAGCTTCTGCTTAAAGGGCAAAACTAAATTTTGTTAATCATGTGACCATTACAGCACCTATCCTGATGAATAAAGGATAACTGGATTCAATTTGTAATTTATATGTGGTTCTCACTACCTATATTTAATTGGCTATTTTTGAAGCAATTTAGATTCACAGCAGAATTGAGCAGAAGGTATAGAGATTTCACATATATTACCTATCCTATGCCTAATAGCCTCCCTCATTATCAATATCTCCCACCAGAGTACATTTGTTCCTATTGAACATACACTGACATATCAAAATTATCCAAGTTCATAGTTTATATTAGGGCTCATTCTTGGTAGTGTACATTCTGTGGGTTTGGAAAAATTTATAATAAAAAAATAGTAAGTTTATAATGACCATTATATTATCATACATGATATTTTTACTGCCCTAAAAATCTGTGTTCTGCCTATTCATTCCTTCGTTTTCTCTAGCCTTTAGAAACCACTGATATTTTTACTGTCTCCATAGTTTTACCTTTTTCAGAATGTTGTATAGTTGGATCATATAGTATTCAGCCTTTTCAGAATGATGTCATTCATTTAGTAATACACTTTTAAGATTTCTTCATGTCTTTTTATTACTTGATAGCTCATTTCTTCTTAGCACAGAATAATATTCCATTGTCTGGATGCTCCACAATTTATTTATTTATTCACTTGTTGAAGTATATCTCAGTTACTTCCAAGTTTTGGCAATAATGAATAAAGCTGCTATAAACACCCATGTGAGTATTTTTGTGTGGACATAAGTTCTCAGCTCCTTTGGGTAAATACCAAAGAAGGCAATTGCTGGATCACACAGTAAGAGTATGTTTAATTTCCTAAGAAACTGCCAAACCATCTTCCAAAGTGGCTGCACCACTTTTCATTCCCACCAGCAATGAATGAGACTTTCTCTTCCTCTACATCCTTGTCACCATTTGGTGTCGTCGGTGTTCTGGTCTTTGGCCATTCTAAGAGGCGTGTAGTAGTATCACCTTATTACTTTAATTGGCACTTCCCTGATGGTATATGATGTACTATGTCTTTTGATATGCTTATTTGCCACTCAAATAGGTCTGAAAGCTCTGAGAGTAGTTCCAAAGGGTGCTGTTGATCTAAAGTAGGCAGTCAGTGACTGCTTCCAAATTCCTAGGTATTTTAAGCACCTGTGTGGCTGTACTGTGGTTAAACAAGATGGACAGGTGGTAAGATCTTCATTTATTTTATATTTTTATTTTTTTTTATTTTTGGTTTTTCAATTACAGTTGTCCCATTTTCCCCCCATTTAGATCTTCATTTAAATGGCAAATTACTGGGCCCATTTGGAAAACAGAAGCCCTAAAAGACTCAACCCTAATAAAGTAATTTTTTTTCCTGGTAATCACTTGAGTTTATTCAAGTGTAAGACATTGGTTCTTTATTTTCATATTTATAGAAATAATTGCAGGATGTTTGGTTATAGTCTTCATATACTTTTGAAACAATTGCTCTCTTTTTTATCTTTCTTTCTGGCTACTTTGCCACTTAGACTCCAGGTATCTCCCTGAGAGAATTCTTGAGTGGTTTAATGCAAGCTTGCAGTGTCTCTGATGGTCCCTGGGACACTCAGTGCTTTCTCTTGCAGCTGCATTGCTGATCCTGACATAAACTCCTTTCCAAGATGACTTTTGTTCACATGGAGAAAGTTGTGGGGGCTAAAGAGAAATTCACAGCTGAAAGATATTATAAAAAGACCATGGGTTTGAACCTTGGCTGGGTAGCTCAGTTGATTAGAGCACTGTCCTGATATGCCAAGGTTGCAGGTATGATCACTGGTCAGGCACATACAAGAAGCAACAAGTGAATGTATAAATAAATGGAACAAAAAATCTTTCTCCTCTCTCTCTCTCTCATCTCTAAATTAAAAAATAAGTAAATAAAGAGTAGGGATTTGAAAGTAAGGCAGACTTCAGTTTGAATCACAGCTGTAGGATTTTCTGTCTCTGTAACCTTGGAAAAATTAGCCACTCTGAGTCTTATTTGAAAAATTGGGATATTAGCTTTAGTAATTGATATTAGTATAACTGATAATATTCATTGATTGTTTATAATGTACTTGGAAAGGTAGTTAGAAGGATCAAGTGAAATGATGCATGTTTTCATGTAGAACACCAGGCTTGGTGAATATGAGGTGTTTATATTTCATATCAGTTCTCTTATTCCTGACTTCTTAGGAGCTCCTATTTCCTACACTGCACTACTGTTTCTCTCATGATCAGCTCATTTACACCTTTAGAACTTTAATTAAAATTTAAACAAATGATTAATCTACCAATTAAAAAATCAGTTCACAGGTGTTTATGTATTATGAAGGCATTTACTACTCTGGGGCCTGTAAATAAGTACTTACTTTTGCAATAGGTTAGGAAAATGCACATCTTTGGAGTTTCTTATTCTAAAAAGATCAAGCTAGACCTCTCTTCAACTCAGTGGTCTTCAGCTGGGGACAATTTTGCTCTCCCCAGCAGAAAACTTGGGAATGTTTAGAGACATTACTTATTGCCATGACTGGGGTACTACTGGTTTCCTGGATAGAAGTCTGGGATTCAGCTGCTTAGTCTACATGCCTTTCCCTCCCTGGCAACAAAGCATATCTGGCTCTAAATGTCACTAGCACCACTATTAAGAAATCCTATAGTCAAACTGGGGAGAAACATATTCTTTAATTGAAGGATGGATTTTTCAAAATCTCACTCTTACCTTAAGAATCATTCTGAATTTGAACTTAGGCAGGGAGTTGTCTAATGGTGCTGAACTATTAATAACATTAAGGCCATCTCAGTAAAAATCCATGTAACTCTGTTTGAGTAAATAAATTTAAGGAGTAGATCTTTTCTCCTCTCATTGCTGACAGATTAAAATAAATGACTCAGAATATCTTGGTAGAAATTACTGACAATAATCCTACTTTGAACTGCCCTGGAGCCTAAAATTACAAAGCACGCAAACATGAGTTGACAACCAAAACACAGGCCCTGAGTTTTCCTTCCTCACATAAGCTTTCATGTGTTTGAGTCCCCTGATGCTCAGGGAATGATCCATCCATTTCTCTGTAGCTGTGCTCTGATGGTTGAGGTGTTTGCACAATTCTCTTATGTTGCATGTAGCAGTTGACAGAGATGAGTCCAGGAATTGAAGCTTATCATCCAAAATCAGGCTTAATCTATCCAAGACTGTTTAAACTAACAGGGCTTTGCTGAATTAAATCAAGATGGGGGTCAGAAAGTAAATTTCAAGGGGCAGCTAATCTGAAAACCAGAGTGAGTGAAGTAGCTGGTTAGCTGTCCCGCAAATCCACTTCCTTTGTTCCATGAGCTCACAGCTAGATTGCATCTCCTGGCCTCTCTTGCAGCAAGGCATGTCCATGGGTCTGGACACTGCAACATGGAAATAAACAATGTTTGCTATTTCAGGCTAGACCCATAAAAACTTACCACATATCTGCTAACTAACTTTGGATGCTTAGGGTAACCTTGAAAGCCATATGTTAAAGATAGCAGAGCCTGCTCCATCCTTCGGTAACATAATAGCGAAAGTATAAGAAGCAAAAACATATCCAGAGTCCTGTCAGAGAAAGACAAATGACATAAGATTTCACTCATTTGTGGAATCTAATGAAGAAACTGAACTAACAAGGAAAATGAGGACAGACTCATAGAGAGCAGGATGACAGTTGGTGCAGGGAGTGGTTAGGGGGAGGAGGGATCGAGCAAAAAGGAAAAAGGACTCATGGACACGGACAATAGTGTGGTGATTACTGAGGGGAGGAGAGTATAAAAGGATTAAATAGTAATGGAAAAAATACAATAAAGATTAAATTTAAGAAAAGAACATATCCAGAGTCTTGGATTAAAGCTTATTAGGAAGCAGAAAAGTCAGCTAACAACCAGCTGGGAGAAGCAGATGTGAGACGGCAGTGGTGGCTATGAAGGAAGGGGTGTATCTGAATTTTACTGAACACGTATCACTTGTGGAATACTTTCAGTTGTCTGCATCTTGCAAGTACTAGACAATTATTTTGGACAAAGAGGCATTTCGTAAACTCACCAGACTAAAGAATTATATGTAAGTTGCTGTGATAAAAGGCACAGTCCTCACTTTGATAGGTTTGTCTGAAGAGGCAGGAGTCAGAGGTGGAAAATTTCACTCTAGAAAACACCATTAATGTATTCTTCATATTTGTACCTTCCACTTATTCTGGCCAAATACTTTTTCTTCATTATGTTTCTTAGGGTAAAAATAAATTCTTTTTAATAAAGAAAAAGGTATACTGAAGAAAAAACCAAACAGTCATTTATTTCATAAGCTATCTGTTACAAGCATTTTCAAAGCATTATTTATAATAGCCAAGATCTGGAAACAGACCAAGTGCCCATCAGCAGTGGAGTGGATAAAAAAGCTGTGGTACATTTACACAATGGAGTACTTACACGATGATAAAAAAAAAAAAAGAAATTTTACCTTTTGTGACAGCATGGACAGACCTGGGGATTATCATGCTGAGTGAAATAAGTCAGTCATATAAAGACAAATATTATATGATCTCACTTATACGTGGACTCTGATGAACAAAATAAACTAATGAACAAAATAGAAACAGAGGCACGAACACCTGGAGTGGACTGACAGTTGTCAGAGGGTAGGAAAGAGGGGGAAACTGGATGAAAGATGGTAAAGGGATTAGCCAAAGAACATATATGCCATAGACATATATGGTTGATAATGGCCAGAGGGAAGAGGGAAGAGGGGGTGAAGGCTGAGTGGAGGTGGGCAAAGGGGAAAAATGGGGACATGTGTAATAGTGTCAACAATAAAAATGAAAAGAAAGAGGAAAAAATCGTTTTTTGTCCCCCCACTTTAAACCTGGCATTCCTGAGCAACACAAATACCCATAGCAATCACTTGGAAATGGCCTAGGAGCTTGTTTAATTTCATTGCCTAATCACTTCGCTAAATATCACAGCTTCAGGACATGTATTTTTATCTTAAGTTTCTCCTCTGCTCATCTCCCCTCACAGGTAGGAGCCCCTTGATGCATCTACAAGGAAGAGTAAAACCTTCTCCAGGTTGGTTTCCTCTTTTGTTTTCTCTAGGATTCTGCAGGAGATTCTAGTCAGGGGATACGCACAAATGACCATTAGTGTTCCTGTTGGAATAAAAAATGTCATCTGTGACTACTCAGATTCCTTTCAATTCTGAGAATTAAGGTTTTATATGTTGTTATGTGACTTTTGAACTCCTGCAATGTTTGGAAGGCCCTCAACCCCTTTGACTGTCTACCCCAGACCTTATTAGCTACCCAAGGGGATTAACAGCATGACTCAGTTTCCTCTAAGTGTTTCAATGGCATACTTTCTTTGTTCTTTCCTCTAACTTCAACTGTTACCCCGGACTTATACCACGCTCATGTTATCCAACTTGCTGATAAGTAAAGAGCAGTGGTACACTTTAAAAATATTTTAAGGAAATTACAAAAAGAAAAGCATAACATAACTCATTCTTTGGGTCCTTAGCATGAAGGGATAATGCAGATGAGGGGATAAATGGCAAGGGGTGTAGAATAAATAAATGTCTTGGGAGGCTTAATCTGCCCATTTTACTTCAGAATCCCAGACTTTCACCAGATTAAATACCTTTACCCACTTTCTTCATCTCCCTCCCATTTTGAAACTATGGCTTAATATAGTTAAATGTCTTCTCTTCCTCGTGTTTCTTTTGATAAAAATGATTATTTTTTATCTAATAACGTTGAGTGATAATAGCAACACACAGAAGGGAAATGAAGGTTGCTTCATACAGAAAAAAAAGATAAGTGAAACTACATAAAATTTTATAAGCTTCTGCACAGCATGGGTAACAATCAACAGAATGAAAGGACAACCAATGGAATGGGACAAAATATTTGCAAATCATATATTCTTGATAAGAGGTAAATATCCAAAATATATAAGGAGCTTCCACACCTCAATAGCAAAAATATATCGGCGGCGGCAGCCGTCCGTCTCGAGAGACGATGGTGTAGCTTCTTAAGAGTCTATCTGCACCACCGAGAATGGCTGTGCAGTCCGACTCGGGAGTGACACGGTATCTGTCTCCTCCCGTGTTGAATCGACATCTTGCGATGACGCTGGAGTGTCCTCTCCAGTGAAGCTGAAGCTACAGAGCCCGGGCAGGGTGATATGGAGGGTCTGCTGTTGCCCATGCAGCAGACCCCCCCTCTCTTCGCAGCTGAAGGGTCCAAGGGAAAGACGGAGTCAATACAGCTTGGCTTCAGGTGCGCCGCAGGAGTTGCCGGTGTTGACTACAACGTCAAACCACCTTAGGGACTCCGGCTCCGGATTTTCTGTCGGGGTTTACTCCCTTAGCCTTTCCCCTGAAGAGGTATGCCGCAAGGCAGCGGAGGTTTTTTGGAATCAGAGTTTTCCTTCTCTGATGTGCCCTGACTGGAAGATCGAACCAGCGACACTTAGCTCGCAGGCCGACGCTCAATCCACCCAATTAAAAATAAGCAAAGAACTGAAATAAACATTTTTCCAAAAAAGACATACAAATGGCCAACAGGTATATGAAAAGATGTTTAACATTATTAATCATCAGGACAATGCAAATCAAAACTGCAATGACATTATCACCTCATACCTGTTAGTATGGCTATTATATAAAAATTTTAAAAAAAGGTAAGTGCTAGTGAGGATATAAAGAAAAGCAAACCCTTTTACACTGTTGGTGAGAATGTAAATTGGTTCAGCCATTATAGAAAACAGTATTATTGCTCAAGAAATTAAAAATAGAACTACCTGTGATCCAGCAATTCCATTCTGGATATATATTCAAAAGAATTGAAGTTACCGTCTTGACGAGACATCAGTATCACCATGTTTACTGCAGCAGTATTTACAACAGTGAAGACAGAAGCAACCTATCAATATATACACAATGATATATTATTCAGCCATAAAATGAAGAAAACATTATGATTTGTGAAATCGTAGAATGCTAGAGAGCATATAACACAAAATTCTCATTTTGCAAAATAGAAAGCAGAACCCAAGGACATTATACAAGCTTGTCTTGTATTACATATTCTTTTAAACAATGATGGAGTCACTAAATTATTGAACAAATATTTCAGTGACTTAAATGTCCAAAAACATAGAGATGTTGAATATACAGATAAATGACACAATCCTCAACATCAAAAACTTCACAGTTCTCTCAGGACAGACACATAACAGGAGAGTGTATACTTCGGTTTAAGTCTTCGGAGAACATATATAACCTTTGACAGTATATACATTTTTAAAAAATGACTTTTTTAGTCCTTCAATTTCATTCCCAAGAATTAATCCAGTAGAAATAAACTTGAATTTAAGCAAAGATTTAGCCATAACATGTTCCTTCCTTTAAAATAATGGTGTTATTTATGAGAATGTTGCTAGATTTCAGAATAAACTATGGTTTATTACATATGGAATTTTTTACAGTCATTAAAACATATGTTGAAGAAGAATTTAACACAGAAAGATTATCATGACATATTGTTAAGAAGGCAAAAGAGTATATACCATTGCAGATTATGTATTACCAACCTATTTTTTAAAAGTATATGTTTATGCCTAGAAAACACTTCTCTAAGTATTAACAGCAGTCATCTCCAAATGGTAAATTACAGATACTGTCCTTTTTAAAATTTTACTCAGCTATATTTTCTAATTTTTGCAATTAATACAAAAGTTATTCCTAAAAAAATAAACTATATGTGGACATCAAGGAAGCATTTAATTCCTGAATAGCTGAATCTACCCACAAGGAGCCAGAAGGTTGGAAGATCTGATCTGTACTGACCCATTAATCAGTGACCCCTTGATTACATGCAGTTTTCACTGAATTGTCTAAATTGAGCATTCTATGTAAATACTTTTTAAAAATTTCAATGGAAGAGAGCCTAGGGCAAACATGTTCTCTAAATCTTTACAAGGAAGAAATAAGTAAACACATCTGAATAAAAAATGCTTTAAATTTTTTTCCAGAGCATAAGAACACAGCTTTGCTCATTCTTTTTTTTGCCAACCAGAGCTATCGATGCTTCTCCTGGGAAGCCCTATATCTCTGCTAGCCTCCAAGGAGCCTCCCAAATCACCAAATATATCCTGTATTCAGTACTGGTCATGTGTTTTGATAGGTTCTATATTTTGAAAGTTGGTAATCCAGGCAGATGTTCTAATTCATTGTTAGACAGAACAGCAAGTAACTCAAAACATCCCCCTCTCCAGTCGCATGGGGTAGACATGCATTTATAGGTTGTTATCTCACTAATGTCTCTTTTCAACAAAGTACTTTCAATCTATTAGTGAGGTATAACATCAAAGGACGAACTGAGACAAATTCAGTGGAAATGCTGCACCAAGGTCGGAGTGAAAATATTTACCTCTCAATGCCCTCCAGGCACTCAGACAGATTAAATTAGAACTGAAATGACTACCTGCTATTTATCACATAACCATTATTGGAAATGTATTTTATTTTTAAATTGTCACACCCTGTTGGAGAATTTTGCTTAAGGGACATGGTATAGTATAAGGGGGCACACAGAATGAGGTGAACATTTACAAAACATCTCTGGGAATCTCATATAATCTTTCCCCTGAATTTTCATTAATCCCAATTCTCAGCCCTTCCAAGAAGTTACTATCATTCCCATTTTAAAGATAAACAAATTGAAGTTAAGTTTCAGAGTTTAAGAAATCAAACAATGGTTACACAGTTGGTTAAGTGGCTTTAACATATTTTAATCCCAGGTTTGTCAGAGCCCAAAGCCTATGCCTTTTTTAAAGCACCCTACTTTTCCAGAAGGTCAGATAGGATGAATGCCATAGTGCTGTGTTAAATCAAAATGAAAGTAGAGATATCACGTGACAGGGAAAGCTGGCATTTAGACATTGAAAATGTCTACAAAACTATCACACATTTTCTTAAATTGAATCAGCAGCACCTGGGGAATGCTGTAGTCAGGAGAATCTAATGTCTTTAGGTTAGGTGCACCTTTGTAGGCAGACTATTCAGTAGGACAGAATAGCTGCCTACAAAGTCAGGAGTAAGTGGCCATTATCTCTGCTGTTGAGTGTGCTTGCTCCTTGAAGGTGGGACAGAGCTTGAAAGCCTGTGAACCCAGTGCCCGGAGAGTCAGTTTAGACCAGCATGCTCTATACTTTTACCATGGCGACTGCTCACTCCTAACTTCCCCTTGATTTTGCGTCTGCCTTGGCCCTGGCTTTGGTGATTCATAATCTGGGATTCTACCATTAGGGATTTGTTTTATTAGTGGAGAGTAGAGGTGGGTTGGCCTTGTTTCTTACTTTCTGATTAAGAGAATCAGGTGTGAGCTCATGGTACTGTTTCTCCGTTGACCTCTAACATTCAGTTCCACCTCTCATAAGCTGTTCCCTTTGAAGCCTATTTGGATCTGACCCTCTCCAAACCTTTTTCCTGGTAATCACAATAATCACCCATTGTGAAATGGGCAAATGCATTGAAAGTCTTCAAAAAAAAAAAAAAAATTCACTGAAGCCTAATGCAGCCTCTCACAACACCAGTTGCTATACTGATACAGATGTGTTCCTAGAACACTCATCTGTGAGGGGAAGCCTGTACTACAAGAGGCCTGCCTTCAGAAGATAATTCCACCTTTTTTTGGTCCCCCACTGTATGCTGAATAAAAATCAGCCTCCTGTCTACTTCTCATTGGTCCTAGTCTACTCTCTGGACTTATGCAGTCCACAGGAAGGTAATGTTAAAAATGTTTGAAATGACTAATGCCCTTAGTGAGATTGTTAGTAGAGGCTTCATGTGGGACAAAGTGTAGTATGAGAGCAAGCATTAGGCAGGCCATTTCCAGCAGTCTCCTGATTCCCCATGGATCCCATTTCTTCTGCTAGGTAGTGTTTGGGGTTCCTGTTCTTCACATGTAACAAACCAGGAATAGATAGGCCTCCAGTTCCAAGTTCATACCCTCTGAGGACATTTTCTGCTGCCAAATCTGGGAAAGGATGGGCTGTGTAAGAAGAAAATCTCAGGCTTCATTGTGGTCCCACTTGACATCTCAAATAGAGCCAAAGCCCTGCTGGAAGCAAGAGGTGGAAACAAATTCTCTGTGAGTTTTATTGTTGACAATTGGCTTGTGAACAACAGATGTAAATTATATAAGGTCTGGTAGAGCATCTAATACATTTTATCAGTACAGAAACATATAATAGAAACTTTGTGTATTACTGAAAACTGACTATAGCTCCCTTATTGGGTGCTGGATCATTGAAAACACAGTAGCCATAACCTCAGCAAAGAGTGACCCTTTGGGTCCTGGTGACTGAATGCCCAGGCCACAACACTTCTGCCCTTTCTAACACCTGAAACTCCTGGCTGTTGGGGCTCAAGGGACCAAGGCTAGTGTGGCCAATGCTGGGGCCAGGGGTCTGGCCAATGGAAGATGTATCCACAAGTGCAAGGAAGGCACTTTGGATTATTGGAATGATCAGGCTTTACAGACATGCAGATGGGTTTGAATCCTAGCTTCAACATTTAGTAGTTGTGTCCCCTTGGACAAATTATTTAACCCCTGATTTCTTTCATCTATAAAATGGAGATAATTATCTGTTACCTATTGTTATAGTATCTATTATCTATTGGTATAATTATTATCTATTCCCATAGGGGTTTGCCAAAAACTAAGTGGGATCATGTTTGCAAATGATGGGTATTATAGCAGTTGTGAATAGTTGTTCCCTCCCCATTTTCTTGCTTGCCTTCTGCTCTTTGTCCAATCTGTGGTCTTGGAAAAGGACATGTTATGGAGGGCTGTCAGGTATACTTCTATGGCTCTGCCCTCTGGGAGCTCTGTTTCTGCCTACTGCTACTGTTTGACCACTTTGATCCTCATTATCACTTCCACAGAAAGATGAACCAGGGACACAGAAGAAGCAAAACACAAATCTGGTCAGTTCTTAGTTTCCACATCATTTGGAAGAAAGCTAAAAGGTATTAATGAAAGTAAGTGTGTATGCAGCTCTTATTTATGATGCATCTACTCTAGCACAAAGGAGAATTACATGTGATGCCTGCATTCCAGGACATTGCTATCTAATGTGAGAGTTGTACATGTAGGTAAATCATTCCAGGAATGTAATAAAGGTTATAGTAGATGTATGTCCATGACCAGTAGCACAGACTGCTGCTATCTCCCTCTATCTCACATTGTAGTTAAAGAGGTTTCTTTGTCTGTCACTATTAAAGTGGCAACTTACTATACATCTGGGAAGGACATTAGGCCTCTTAACTTCTAGAGTTTTGCTTCTAGTGAATTTATTCCAAGGTGGTAGTGGAACTTAATGGCAAACTGCTATTGTTAGCAAGGAATGACAGATGTGAGATAATTTTGAAATGTGTTAATGTTCTGAGAAGCAAATTATCTCCTGTTGACTTAATACCTGTTTTCTATAATGGATTACAGTGTATTATGTTCCCATGTCCTTGTTGGAAAGCTCAAATCTAAGAGCAAAAGGTGTTCTTGTGAGACCTGATAGCATCATTATCTCAAGAGTTTCTTTTTCCCTCTCACTAAAAAGAAGAAAAGTCAGTCTTTTAAAAATAATTATCTGATCAAATCCCTAAGAATAAAAGTATTATACTTAAAACGATTTTATAAATTAATATAACCTTGCCAAAATATATTTTGTGATACAAAAATAATATAACTTCAACTATTAGTTGAACTAGCTGCTTCTTTTTAAATTTTTGGTTTCTTGATTTAATAATGATCATAAATGTATTTGAAAGAAAATATACCTGTGTTTCCAGGAATATGGATCAACTGGCATTAGAGGAGAGACAAAAATTACCCATGCTTCCAGTTCTTAGTAACCCATTAGCTCTGAGATGCAGTGGCCACCTCACCTCCTTCACAGACAGGTAAAAGTTGATTTTCTGTCACTAGTCTTGATATTGTGCCTTCATAATTCCACATAATCCATGATATCTGTGTATAACCCTGATGTACTCTGGATGTCCCCCTAATTTACTTCTTCTCTCTATGCTATAAAAGCATTAGGACTAGAGAGGGGGGTTTAAAGAAAGGAAGAAGGGACAAGATTAAAATCCCACTATGCATTAGAGATTATAAGAGTTTCTATTTGCAGAGTACCTTCTGTGTACTAATTTTCTTGTATGTTTTAAAATCTTCACTTTATATTGTAAAGTAGAAGTTTGTTATTTTCACATGCAGGGGTAGAAAGTGAGGCTGGCAGAAATTAAATGACTCATAATAGTTTTCAGAATTAGTGGCAGCTGAGCTAGGGTCCATACCTGAGTTAGTTTAGTTTTGGATATGCTACACTGAAGTTGCTCCAAGTCAGCAAGCTAGGGGCTCATGGACCTGATCCAGCTCAAGGTCACAGTGTTCTGTTTTGCTTGATCAGCACTGGAATATGCTTTCTCCCATTAGCCATTTTCACTCTCTAATACCTTGTCATATATGTTACACATTAATTCTTTCTTCCTGGTTCCCAGTAGCATTTAGAGTTTGTGATCTCATTCTCTGGTGTAATGGAATAATTGTGAGTTTGTATCCAGAGCCGTCAAGTACTTTAGTCCAGACCCAGTCAATTACTAACAATTTATGCTTTGGGCAATACTTTGAGCTCAATTCCTTCAGAAAAATAGGGCTAGCTAAACCTAGGTCATAGAACTGCTGTAATGATTTAAAGGAAATATGTATAAAATGCTTGGTATTTTATAGATATTAGAACCCTCTATGATCCTTTCCCATTCTCATCACAATCATTTGTGAAATCACTTTGAAAAATTTCCACGTGCTCTCCCAGCTCCAAACATTATCCCTACAGAAGTGTTGGTTGAGGCTACAGTCTCAATTGTTACTGTACAAGATATTAGACTAGAATTCTCCCCGCCTCCTTTTCTACTGAAGTATAGAATTGAAAGATACCAAATACCAAAGAAACTGTGAGATCAATCTTCATATTTATGTGTAAAGACTTATAATAGAAATATTCAATAACCACGTTCATGATCCTTGGTCTTCTAAACATATCAAACATATTTTTTAAAAAGTCATAGTGGGGAGAGGTGGGTATATTGGTGAAAAGATTTCCTAGGAGCTGGCTGTTGCTGTGTTAAAAGTCTGCTCCTTTGCTTTAGCTTATGGGGATGGACTGCTACATAGCCCTTTGAAGAGCTAAAGGTATACAGTATCCCCTCACTTATCGTGGATATTATGTTCTAGACCCCCCACAATAGGTGTAAATCTGCAAAATAGGAACCTTACATTTATTTTAGTGTTTATATATATTTAAGGCTTTATAAACCCTTCCCACACACTTATAAACCATTCCCAGTCCCTTATTAGCCTTTCCCACACTTTTATAAACACCACTTATGTTCATAATCATATTCTACACTCTTAAACCTATGTAACTTCAACAACATTCATATACAGTACCGCAAAATCCCGCGATATACCAAAAAATCTGTGGTAAATTATTAAATATCATATTTTTTAAAATCCCATGATGCAGTGAGGCTGCGATAAGTGAAACGCATTATAGAGAGGGACTACTGTATGTTGCTACAGTTGGTGGAGAGGGGAGCTCTGTTTACTTGGGACTGATTCTCAGGCAGGAAATCTAGAGGACAAAAGTCTGATGACTGCTTTGGTGGCAGAACCAGGAAGGGGTTGCTCAAATCACATGGATCCCCAATTCTCGATCTCATTTTGGGCAAAAGGGCATGAATGTTGCCCACGGAGCGAATGTGGGCTGCATGCGGGAGCGTGTAAGCTGATGTCAGTGCTTTGCTCAAATTCCTTAAACCCCTTACCCTTTCAGCATTCTCCTATTGACTTCTAGTTACTAAGAACTTTGTTCTTAAGAATTTTTCTAGAACTGGAGGGGCCCATGGTGCTGCTTGGTGGTGAAGTAGGCCAGAAGTGTCAGGGAATTATCCCCTACTTGGAAGAGTCTTACAACAAGATTGGCTTGAAATGTGAAATAGAGATGTATTATGCACCTACAAATAGTACGACTCCCTGGTATTAAGCTGGGATAATTCTGTAATTCAGTATTTCTCAGTGTGTCCCTGTTAAACTCTAGTGGTAGGTAGTTGGCTTTGTGTCTTCTCTTTACTGGCTGTCTTCTTTTTCCTGAATCACTTCTTCATTTCCTACTGTGTTCTCTGCAACTCCCAAATCAATTACTTGCATTCAAATCTTTTCCTAAAGTCTACTTCTGGAGGAACCTAAACTGAGACAGTTGATACTACAAGAGTATAAGAACAGAGTCACTTAGAAGGCCGTGAAGATGCAGCAAGCAGGAAAAAAAGAAGTTTATTGGGGGAATCAGCAAGCAGGGAGGAAGCCATGCCATGGGTGGCTCTGACTCTGAACTCCTAGGGAAGGAGGGGGTTGCTTTATAGAGGGAAGAAAAAGAGAATTATTGAATTTAGTTGCCGTTTATGTTTATCTTGCAGCTGCAAATATGATAGGCCGATCAAGGCGAAACTTGGCTCAGCTTGACGACGCATCCTGATATCTTCCAGGCCTCTCTTGGCCCAAAATATTATCTTCCAAGCAGCTGCAGGCAGGCAAGGGGAAGGCATGGGAACTGAGGCTGTCATTCCAGCTTTTTTTTTTTTAATAAAAGGAGGTGAGGGGTGGGGTGTGTGTATTTTTGGGTGGCAGAGTGGTTTTGTGTGGCAGAGACCAGTTGGGAGAGAGGTTGTTGAATCTCTCTTCTATAACAACTTCCTGCGGAGTTAGGGTGATGGGAGGGGGTTGACTGCTGCTTGGGGGTCGTCTCTTGCCATGGGTTGATATCTGAAAAATTTTAATAAGAGTATGTTATAGACAGTAGAGGCTGTCATGGATTGAACCATTTTTTAAATAAAGTTAATTAGCACCTTGAGGAGCAAGAGCTAAGGGCGAGGAATAATAAGAGGTTATGAGAGGCACTAGGATTGCTTTGAAGGGAGAAGAGAAATATGAGAGAAAGGTTCCGAACCAGGATTTTCTGTATGCCCATTCCCTAGCTTGGGCAATAATGTCAGTGTGTTTTTTAAGTACTTGTAATTATTTTTTATTATGCCTGTATTGTTAATGTAAAAATAGCAAATTTTGTTTAGTATGGCACAGGTTCCCCTGCTTCGGCTGTGAGGATGTCTAGGGCCCTCCAGTTTTGGGGAACTACGTCTGCTAGGTTGTTTAGGGATTTTTGCTGCTTTTTTTAAGAGCTTGGATGGTGGCATTCCAAGTTTCTTGAAGGGATAAAGAGAGATTTAGTACTGATTTTTTTAATTGGGGAATTTTTACAAACAAAAGACGCTTTTATATATAGAGTGCCCTATTTCTGGTTGTTCATGGATCCGGTTGCTGTATGCATGTCCACCAAGCTCATACCACTGCCAGTCTCGTTTGTGTCAGGGGTGGGGCAAGAGGAAGGTCCCGAGGAAGGAACCAAGGTGGGGGATTGCTTCAGAAGCGGCTATTTGCTGGGGGCTTAGTATAGAGGCATTTAGTATTAGAGCAACTACCACACAGGTGCTAATCTAGTGAGGAGTAATTATTAGGCATGCTTGTGTGCCACATAGGAAGTGATATCCCATCCCTTGAAGGGAAATAGCAGTGTTATATTTTGCTTTGGTGATGGCAATGTAACTGGGTGAGTTTTATTTTTTATTGACTGGCACTAAACATTATGGAGGATTTTGTGAAGAAATGTTTCACTGTATTGGTTAAATCGAAAATCTATGATTTTGTAGGAGTAGCAGGAAAATCTGAAGTGCTGGTATGATTGTGAATTTGGCTAGTATGTAAGGATGAGTAGGAGCTCTTGGTTGGCCTTCACAGGGTATGAAGGCTAGGTCTAGGCTGTGGTTGCAGAGAAGGGAAGGGTTGAATGCGCCCAAGGAGCGAGGCTGAGTGCGGGTGCCATTGACATGTCTGAAGCGGATGCAGAGAGTGGCAGGACCTATAATATGAGTGACAGTGGCTACTGGCTGGGCCACTCTAGGGAGACCTGCCAAACCCATGTAGTAGGGAGATGGGAGAAAGTGGGCAGTAAGTTTATATAAGGTGATGGGATTGGGTGGGAAGGCGGTGACCTCAATGTCTGGGTGGTGCGAGGAGTGGGACAGATCTAGCAGTTGGTTTTGCTGGTTAAGTGCGCTATTCACTGTATTGTGGGGGCTAGAGGATGTTGATATGAGGTGGCAAAGGTTAGAAGGGCGATAACCATAATTTTGAGGGGAGTCAGCATGATTACAGTGATTCGAGTAAGTTAGTGAGGGATAGAACTAGGATGAAAGTGTAAAAGTAAATTTTGTCAGGGGTGTAGTCGCTGAGAGTGCCCTGTAGCCGGGCATTTGAGATGCATTCTAAAAACTGAGAGGCAGTCTGGGGGTGCTTTTCATATAATAAAAGTTTTTGCGAAATGAAATGAGTAGAGTAGGGTCCATGGAAGGCTTATTTAGAGGAGGGTTGGGTTTGGGTGATTTTTACTGTCACATTTTTAGTGGGGGTGCTTGTGTCCCTTCCAGGTGGGGACAAGCTGGGTGATGGTGGGTTCGAGATAATACAGTGTGCAGTGGTCTTGCATTTATGTGAAATGGGTTATGGAGTTACGTGAGGAATGTTGAGTGTGATTATTGGGGAGAATTATTTTGTTATGTAATGAAACTACCTATTTTGTTGGGTTGCTTCAAGCTTAACTAAGGCGTGTCTTCCTTCCTCTGTATAAGGGGGTGCCTCATTAGGCATTATAAGGAGGATGGAAGAGGCATGGGCTGTTTTTTTTTTTTCCTCAGGGTCTGCTTTGTGATTTTTTTTTTTTTTTTTTTTTTTTTTTTGAGCTATGAGATCTGTCCTGGCTTGATGTCCCTTGCAGTGGATAATCACTGCTTTTGTTGGGAGCTGAGCCACTTGAAAAAGTTTTGTGGATGAGATGTTTCTGGGAGAGTGTTTAGAGGTGAAATATCCCTTTTTTTGTAAACTGATATATGTGAATGTATGATGTGATAGGCATATTTAGAGTTAGTGTATATATTGACCTGATGATTTTTGTAAGGCCAATGCCCACACTAGGGCAATCAATTATGCCTGTTGGGAAGAGGTATGGGAGGGCAAGTGTTCTGACACAATTATGGAGGTGAGGGTAGTGATGACACATTTTTCTCCCTCTGGGCTGGTCTCATAGGAGTTTTTATCTATAAACAGGATTTTTCCTGGGGTAGAGGGGTGTCTTGTATGTTGGGGAAGGGGTGTAAAAAGGAGGAGAGATGTTGAGTGCAGTTATGGGTATGGGTGTGGGAGTGGGGGAGGGAAAGTAATGAGGCAGGGTTGAGGGGGAGAGATGATTTATGTAGGGATATTTGAGGATTTAGAAGCAGTTGGGTGTGTAAGAAGTGATTTAGGGATGGGGAGGTTGTAGGGATGGCCCGGTGAGTTAGTAGGCTGGAAATAGTATGAGAGGAGTGGGCTGTTACCTGGGAAAAAGGAATTAACTTAAGGGTTTATTTACTGAGAATTGCTGCCACTGCAAAGGTGTGGAGGCAGGCTGGCCACCCTAGGAAGGGGGAATTGAGTGCTTTGGAAAAATAGGCTATAACCCGTTGGTGTGGTCCATATTGATGTGTTAACACCTTGAGAGCAAAGCCATCTTTGGTATCATTGTATAGGAGAAAAGGTTTGTTTGGGTTTGGAAGGGATTTAAAATTAGATATTTAAGTTTTGAAAAAAATGGTGAGGCTTAAAAATGATATTACGGGGCAGGGGGAAGGTAGTTATTAGGTCCTGTCTTTCTGGAGTTAGGGGTTTATGAGTGGGGGTGATGGAGAATCTGAGATATGTGACCTGAGTTTGAGAGAACTGGCCTTTGTCTCGCAACACACGGTATCCCCAGTTGGCAAGAAAGTTTAGGTGCTGGGCAGCATGAAGATGAGAAAGGTTTTTAGATGGACTGCAGAGGAGGAGATCATCTATGTACTGTAGGACGATGCTTGGGGAGAGGTCAAGCTGCTGTAAGTCGGCTGCTAGGGCTTGACTGAAGAGATGGGGACTATCTTGAAACCCTTGAGGCAGGACCGTCCATGTCAGTTGTTGGGTTGTAGGGTTATTTTTGTGGTTGGGTCAGTCCAGGTTAAGGCAAAGAGGTCTTGGGAGGCTGGGGAGAGTAGGATAGTGAAGAAGACATTTCTGAGGTCCAGGATGATAAAGTGGGTGGTTTGAGGTGGGATGTGCAACAAGAGAGAATAAAATTTAGGGACGATGGTGTTGATAGAAATGGTGGTCACATTGATCATATAGAGATTTTGGACAAGATGGTGAGACCTGTTTTTTGTTTTGTTTTTTTTTTTACTGCTAGGATGAGGGAATTGGCGGGAGAGATGGCAGGTCGAAGTAGACCTGCTCCCAGCAGGTGGTCCATAATAGTCTTCTGACCATTTAAGGCTGAGGGGGCTAATGGGTATTGAGGTTTGCTGGGGTTACAACTTTTAGTGTTACAGAGACCGGAGAGTGGTGGGAGGCGATGGAAGGATTGTTTGTGCCCCAGACATTGGAATTGACCGCTGTTAGCCAGGATGGCAAGTGAGTGTCTGGGATAGTGTTAAGGGACTGCCCTAAAATTAGAAGAAGAATGAGAGGGGTAGGATTATCTGGTGAAGGCATGGAGTCAAAAGAGCCAAGAGATATAGATGTGTGCAGTTTGGTTAGAATATCACATCTGGGAAGTGGGGTTGGGCAGTGGGCAGGACTAGAAAGGAGTGGGTGAATGCCTGATGCCCAATGAGACGAGTTAGGGAGGGGTACTTATGGGTTGGGTCGCCTTGCCATCTATTCCTACAACCGATATGGCAGAGGGAGTTAGGAGCCCTGAAAATTTGGGCAAGACAGAATATGTAGCTCCTGTATCAAGGAAAGAGGAGACAAACTTACTTGCCACCAATATGTTTACCCTGGGTTCTGCAGCCATGGTGGTGAGAATGGGGGCTTCTGAAACCAGGCCCCATCAGGTGGTGGAAAGTTCAAGGAGGTCTGGGACTGAGAGGCCTGTGTCCGGATCTGCTGCCAGGGTAGACAGTCTAGTTCCCCGGTTAGAGTCTGTCGGAAAGTCAACCTTCCAGTGATCTGTCTTTTGATAGAGAGGGCAGGGACCCGGAGGAGGTAAGCGGGGATTTGGACAGAGCTTTACCCAATTTCCCTCCTGACCGCACCAGAAACGGGGGGCCCAGAGGCTGCCTGATGGTGGAGGCTTTGCCCTTAGGCTTATTTTGCTCCTTGGAGGAGTTCCCCCACAGCATTAGCCAGCAAAAGATAGTGCTTGTCTTTCTGTTCCTGTTGCTCCTTTTTCCTCTCCCTTTCTTTTTTTTTTTTTTTTTTTTTTTCCGTTTTCTTGCTGGTTGTTGTATACTTGGAAGGCAACCTGAATAAGTTCATTTTGGGGGTCTTGGGGCTCACCTCTAATTTTTGGAGCTTTTTTTTTTATTGTCTAGGACTGATTGACTAAAGAAGTGGGTGTGTAGAAAGAGACGTCCCTCAGGCGAAGTGGGGTCTAAATTGGTGTATTTCTGGATGGACTTTGTGAGCCTTGTTAAGGTGGCTGGGTTTTTACTAGGACCCTGGGTAATTCTGAGTTTTGTTATAGTTGACAGCTTTAAAACCCAATTTGCACATCCCAGCAAGGAGACACATAAGAAAATGGGACATGTATTCTCATGACACCGTCTCTACCAGCGACCTCATGGAGGAGATAGAAACTAGAAGGGCAAGGCTGATTGGAGGGGGAGGAAGCCAGGGAAGGGGAGATAGGGATGGGCCTCCTGGATTGGGTATGGGGAAGAGAAGGTCTGGGGTCTTGGAGGGCTGGGGACTGTGAGGAGTCAGGTGTCTGGGGTTCTGAAGAGGGCGAGGGGGCATCCGGCACAGGGTCTTAGGGACATGGGTGGTCAGCAGGATCAAAGGTGTCCAAGTGTAAAGGGCAAAGAAACTGGTGGCTCCCAAACTAGTATAAAATAATTAGCAGTAAAGGGCAAATGTAATTAGAGGGTTTTTTGAGTCAGAGTTAACAATATTAGCATCAGAAAGGGGGCATTCCTCAGCTCAGCACAAATGCTTCTGAGAACAAAGGATATCTGAAATCTGAGGGGGAGACATTCATTACCAAACCCTGGTAAATGGGAAAATGCAGGCAGACAGCCCAGCAAACAAGACAGGGAAACTCCAAAGAAGAGCTGGAGATAGACCTATAACCAGATTACCCTTAATTAATTTAGTTCATTGCATTATATTATAACTCCGGAGTATTCAGCATGGAGAAATGGAGAAGGAGGAGGAGGGAGAGGGAGGAAAGGGGGGGCAGTTTTACTTGCATTAGGTTAAAAACAGCCAGGTTCATCTTTTGGCATGCATCTTTGGATTGGTTTTTGCTGCACTCAAAGCTATAGATCTGTGAATAAACAACTGCTTTGGTTACTGCTAAAATCCTGTGTCCCAGTGTTTTAATTTGAGTATTTTTTATACAAGGAAGAAGGAAAAGGGGCTTCGGGGGTGCAGAAGGTCGAGAGGGAGATAGCTTTTCCTGGATGAGGAGAATTTGGTGGGTAGAGAGCTGTTTTCAAGAGAGTATTTGCTCTGAAGAGTTCAGAAAGCCCGAGCATAGGGAAGTTCTGACCACTTTGCTGACTGCCAGAGAGTGTTATTGAGGTCTGTGAGAACTCCGAAGTCAAGTGTGCCATTTTCCAGCTACTGACTCTGGTTATTTAGAGGATATCGAGGCCATGCAACAGTGGACAGAAAGACAAGTCAATGGGCCTTGACTTCTTCATTTAATTGGAGAGATTTGAGATTATAGACTAAACACCCAAGAGGGATATCTTTGGGTGGGAGGGAGTGACCAGTTCCCATGGCAATGCTCAGGGTTAATGTGAGTCTGAGAAGGAAGAAGAGGGCAAATCCAAGCCAATGTTCTGGGCTCCACAGTCTGTCGAGATGAGAGTCCCCATTTTGACCAGAGAGTGGAGGGCCTACGGCCGAGAGGAGAGGCACTGATTTGTCGTAGGCATCCCCAGGAGTTGTCAGGTCCTGGAGAATGGGTCCCGATTGACACGAGGAGTCAGGTGACTCCAAGAGTGGTTCTGACTGAGCACTCAGATTTAGGGCCAGACTGCCTGGAATGATCTCGAATAGACCAGGAAACAGAACCACCAGAGGAGATGAAGGCAAGGACTCACCCATGAATCTGAGGGCCAGTGTTGATTGGGAGTTAATGGCAGTCAGGGAAGGGGTCAGAGGAAAAAGGAGGCAGTTGGGGTCAGCAAGCCAGAGAGGAAGCTCAAGCTGCCAACTCATGGAGATCTGAGCGACTCCGGGTCCAAGGATTGGGGCTGGCTCAGGGCCCAAGTCTGACTCAGGAATCCCAGTTGAGCTGGTGTCCCAATTCCGAGTTTTGGCACCATACCGTAAGAATGGAGTCACTCAGAAGGCCATTAAGATGCAGCGAGCAGGAAAAAAGGAGTTTATTGGGAGAATCAGCAAGCAGGGAGGGAGCTGTGCCCATGGGTGGCTTCAACTCCGGACTCCTAGGGAAGGAAGGTGTTGTTATATAGGGGGAAGAAATAAAGAACTGTTGAATTTAGTCACTATTTTTTGTTATCTTGCGGCTGCAAATATGACAGGCTGATCAAGGCCAAACGTGGCTCCGCTTGATGTATCCTGCTATCATCCAGGCCACTACAGGCAGGGAGCTCCTGGCCCAAAATATTGTTACCTCCCAAGCAGCTGCAGGCGGGCAGGGGGAGGGCATGGGAACTGAGGCTGTCAAAGAGGTGCAAGGAAGAACACACTTATGATAAGATTCTGGAATCTGCTAACCAGTTTGCAAAAACAAAACAAACAAACAAAAAAACCATTTCTGGAGGTGATAGGGACAGTGGCAATAACCCCTGGCACACTGAGTATCACAGTTATGAGTACTCTCTTCTGTGGTGAATTGGAAGGGGATATAGGCTTATATAATATAATAGTTTTGGCATTTTTAAAATGGTAATTATGAGGACTGTGAATTGATTGTTTTTAATTGTCATAATGAAACTGAAGGAAAAAGTAATAATATCAATTCAACTAACTAATCATCAAATTATTCTCCGTGTGAAGTCCCAGAAGACCTGCACTTCAGCATTCAAAAAGATTATATTATCTGTAGCCAGAGGGCAGATCCAGCTGGAATCAGACTTAATTCTCTTTCCTGGCAAGTTCTTCAAGCTAAAATTGGGGCCTTAATAGGCAAGGAATATGGCCCTAACACCTGATATGGGGATATCTGGGGCAAACATGCTTGAGGACTTCAAATTTATGGATTCTCCTGAACCCCTGAGACTCCAGAAATGGTTCAATCCCCATTGATATAGGATAGCAGATTCTCATTGCTTAGAACACACAAAGAGGCCCCACCTAAAGCAGACACCTCATAAGATGATACTTGCCTTCTTTGAGGTTTACCTCTATCTCCCTCACAGATTCTAGAACATTAACTGGGGTCAAAACTCAGGTTAAGCTCCTGGGAAAATGCTTTACCTGCTCCAGGAAAAAAAGATACTTCACAAAAGGGTTGCGAGACTTGGATAATATGTCTGGCAGAATCAGGAGGAATATACCTGAGAATGAGCTTAGGGACACTAACCCATCGATGAGGACTGAGTGAATTTTTGAAATGGGAACCTTCCACGATGTCAGCCTAGTGTACGGGAAAGAACTTCTGTAGCCAATTCTGTTAGGCTCTTGGTGTAGTTCCCTGAAGCTTGCAGAATAATGACCTGCAGCAAATGACAGGGAATTGGTCTGTAAATACCCAGCTCCTTACTCCTTAGGTGGGAATATTCTTAGGTGGGTATTGAACGCTCTTTCCCAGAGTTTTGCTTTAGGATTAAGCAGCAAGAAGCTGAAAGAAATAAAAGATTCCCAGGGAGTGAAGAAATAGTCACCAGTAACACCTGAGCAAAGAAATGTATGTAAACAGGTCAAGGAGATTCTCCATCCTGAGTCAACCTGAACATATCTATTAGGTCCCAACAGTGTGACGCCATCTTGGGACGGAACCAGTCTAAGTGAAACTCTCCTATCTTTTACCATTTTCACTTCTCCTTTGCTCGACTCTATAGAGATAAGAACCTACTCATCTAGGGGTGTGTGGCAGGGAAAAGGAGGAAAAATACAAGTCAGAGAAGAAAAGAAGAAGGCAAATATTACTCCTTTTCATTGCTTGGGTCTTTCGGTCTAAAGTAAAACCAAGTTGTGAGGAAAGAGAAAATAAATGATTAATCAATTTTTGAATTTTTAGTTTTAAGTGAGATTTCTAATTACTAAACTGAGATTGTGTTCTGATTTAAAAGAATGTAGGACCATCTTTTAACTGAAAGTGATCTAAAAAGTCATGATACCTATCAATTTTTTATCCAGTGACATAAAAATATTTCTGGACCGTATAAAGGTACAGTGAAACAAACAAAAAAACAAAGTTTCATTTGGTTACATCAATGTGCCTGTTTAACACCCAGCTTTATTTCAATGTTGCTTTGCCTACCTCAGAAATGCTCTGGCTTTATTCCCTATATGTTCTGTTACAACAATAAAAAGCATAGTTGATAGCAACTGAAGTGGAGAAAAGGTAACACACAGTACATCAAGAAATCTAAGCTGTCTCAGAGATTCCTTTCAGTCATACTCTGTATTTGATAACTCCCAGACTGTTTTAAAGCCATATTCACATCGTTTCATGTGTTTTCTTTTTCAAACATTAAATGTTATATATACAATGAAAAAAAGACTATAAGAGAGAAAAGTTTGAAAACTATGGGGCAATTGGACTACCTTGATTCTCTAAATAAATATAGTAATGTTTGCTTCATAAAGAAGAGAAGAAGGAATTGAAATAACTACCCATAATGTGGAATAAGTCACTTACTACCACTTTGTTCTATGACAATCTTCCAAAGCATTGAGCATTGTGGACCCATTAACAGATCTGTGACCCAAACCAAGGGTTTCTCTCTTGCTGTGAACTTTTGTGTTATGGAAGACAAAACCCAAAGCTATACTCAAATCAAGCAAGATCATTCCCCCCGCCCCCTTTTTTTTCCTCATGAACCTTCATTTACCATGTAAGGTAACCAATTTTTTGTTGACACTATTTATTGTCTTCCAAACTCTCTTAATTAATCCCTGGGACCTAATGTTTTTTAAATTTGTTATAGATTGATTTATTTAAAAATTCATGATGCTCTCATTCCACATTAGAAGCCTCGGTTTGTCAAATTAAACAACTCAGAGTATATAGTAATTGAAGTTGTCATAAAACATGGGTAGGGCTCAAGATACCCATGTCTTCCTTTGAACCATTGTTTCTTAATTATACAAAGACATGGAAATATAAAGTTATATGTCTAGGCCACTGGTTCTCAATCAAGAATGATTTTGCACCCCACCCTTACCGTGACATTTGTCAATGTCTAGAGATACTCTTGATTTCCACAACTGGGGAGGGGTGCTACTGGCATCTAGTAGGTAGAACTCTGGGATTCTGCTAAACATAGATATATATATATATATATATATATATATATATATATAGTTTTCTATTGTTGTATAGCATAGCAGCTTTAAAAAGCACTGATTTATTGTCTTAGAGTTTGTGTCAGAAACCTGGTGGGATTAGGAGTGGTGCTTGACCAGGTTCTCTACTTAGAGTATCACAGAGCTGAAATCAAAGTGTCAGTGAGTTTGGGTCCTTATATGGAAATTCTGGGGAAGAATCCACTTCTTAGCTCATTGTGGTTGTTAACAAAATTCAGTTGCTTGCAGTTGTAAGTCCAAAGTCCCCATTTCCTTGCTAGTTGTCAGATATTCTCAGCTCCTAAATGGCACCCACATTCGTTTGCTTGTGTACCTCTCCATCTTCCAAGTGAACAGGATCACAGTGAGTTCCCCTTGTTCTTTGTATCTCTGACTTCTTCCAGCCTGTGAAAACTCTCTTATTTTAAAGTACTCACTTGATTGGATCAGGCCTGAGTAATCTCCACATCTTAAGGTCAACTATTCAGGACTTTAATTACATCTACAAAAAAAATCTCTTTGCAGCAGTACCTGAATTAGTTTTGACTGGATAATAAGGAGACTTGATCTTGGGGGACCATCTTCAGAGTTCTACTTACCACAACAGTCTATAATGCACAAAACAGCCTCTCACAACAAAGAATTATTTGTCCCCAAATGCCAATCCTGCTCAGATTGAGAAACCCTAAAGTAGGCATATATTTTTGTTCACGGTGAAACTTCTTTTAGTTTATCTTTCTGATAAAAGGCAGATTCACAGCCTGCAACACTTTACAGAAGCATATGCCACTAGGTTTCTGATCATGTTCCAGAACTTTCATTTTCCAAGACCTGTTGTCAACAAAGAGCTTATGAATTCTTTGACATTGGTCCATCTATCCTTACACATCTGCCTCTCTATCTTCACACCCATTAGTCTACTTAGTTTACATTCTTTTGTTCTTTGACACAAATAATATTTAAAAAAGTCAAGAGAAGGGAGAAATGTCAGCATTCTCTGCTTTTGGCCACATAATCAGAATGTCATCCCATGTGTGACTGGAACACAAGTTCCCAATTACAGAGACTTTTCCTTGGTCATTGATATACTAATCACAAAGTACAATTTGCAGCTCATGGTAGGAATACAATGAATAGATGCTGAGTGAATGAGTTTTCTACTCAAGAACAATGTAGCAGGAAGAATCTTGACCTTTTGCACAAATATCCAGATTTAAATGGGTCTGAGGCTTGATTGCAGAATGCATTTATTATGAGATGTAAGGTATGAAGTGTATGTTTACGCACCTACAACTTAGATTTGCCCTGATGGGTATATAAAAATGTGTAGGCTCTCACACTTCCTTCAAATAAGAGAATCCACTTGGTTTAAACTCCTATCCTAGTACGAAATCTCTTCAATGACACCTACGGTGGGTTTAGTTTGTGTTTGAGTCTTTCCAGGTGGGGTCACAGGAGTTGGGTACTTGGAAATAGAAATCTCAAGGGTTCTTTTGCTTGAGCACTCCCTAAAAGAGTTTTGGGAAATCATAGACCCCTTTGCACATTTTTCTGTTATTCTATTACAGTTGTACCAATTTTTCTCTGTTGTTCTTCCCTTCACCCTCTACCTGCTCTCACAGTTGATCCTGCCCTGTTATCTATGTCCATGAGTCATTTACATCTGTTCCTTGACCGAAGGCCCCCCCCTTTTACCTCTTCCCCCTCTGCTCTGGTCACAGTCAGTCTGTTTCTTGTTTCCATGACTCTGGTTCCTTCTTGCTTGTTTGTTTGTTTTGTTCATTAGGTTCCTATTATAGGTGAGATCATATGGTATTTGTTTTTTGCCACGTGGCTTATCTCACTTAGCATAACACTCTCCAGTTCAATCCATGCTGTCCTGAAAAGTAGGATGTCCTTCTTTCTTTCTGCTTGTAGTATTCCATTGGGTAATGTACCACGGTTTTTTGATCCACTCATTTACTGAGGGCCACTTGAGCTGTTCCAGCACCTGCCTATTGTAAATAACACTGCTATGAACATAGGGCTGCATAGGTTCTTTTGAATTGACTTTTCAGGAATCTTGGGTATAATCCTAGCAATAGAATTACTGGGTCAAAGGCAGTTCCATTTTATAGTATTTTGAGGAAATTCCATACTGTTTTCCACAGAAGCTACACCAGTCTGTATTCCCACCAACAGTGCAGTAGGATCTCCTTTCTTCCATATCCTCACCAGCACTTGTTGTTTGTTGATTTGTTAATGATAGACATTTTGGCAGCTGGGAAGTGATATCTGATTGTGGTTTTTATTTGCATCTCTCTGATGGCTGGTGATGTTGAGCATTCTTTTATATGTCTATGGACCCTCTGTATGTCCTCTTTGAAGACGTGTTTGTTCAGGTCCTTTGCCCATTTTTGAATTGGGTTGTCTGTCTTCCTGGTGTTGAGGTCATATAAATTCTTTATATATTTTGGAGCTCAAACCCTTGTCTGAAGTATCATTGGCAAATATGTTTTCCCATATGATTGGTTCCCTTTTCATTTTGATGATGTTTTCTTTAGCCGAGCAGAAGCTTTTTAATTTGATGTAGTCCAATTTAGTTGTTCTTTTCTTTATATCCCTTTCTCTAGAGGATGTATCAGCCAATATATTGCTGGGTTGGGATTTCTGAAATTCTACTGCCTATCTTTTCTTCTAGGACTTTTATGGTGCCATGGCTTATGTTTAAGTCTTTTTTCTATTTTGAGTTTATTATGGTGTATTGTGTAAGTTGATAGTCTAGTTTCATTTTTTTCCATGTACCTGTTCAGATCTCCCAACACTATTTATTGAAAGGCTATTTTTCCTGAATTTTATGCTCCTGCCCTCTTTGTCAAATATTAATTAACTATAGAGACAAGGGCTTATTTCTGGGCTCTCTATTCTGGTCCATTGATCTATGTGTCTGTCCTTGTTCCAGTACCAGAATGTTTTGATTACTGTGACGTTATAATATAGTTTGATATCAGGTAGTATTCCTCCTACTTTGTTCTTTATTCTCAAGATTGCTGAGACTATTAAGAGTTGTCTTTGGTTCCACATAAATTTTTGAAATATTTGTTCTAAATCTGTGAAATATGTCATTGGCATTTTAATAGGCATTGCATTGAATCTATAGATTGCTTTGGGTAGTATGGACATTTTAATGATATTAATTCTTCCAATCCATGAACATACTATATGCTTCCATTTATTTGTATCTTCCTTAATTTCTTTCTTCAGGGTTCTGTAGTTCTCCAAGTATAGGTCTTTTATCTCATTGGTTAAGTTTATTCCTAGGTACTTTATTTTTCTTGTTGTCAGAGTAAATGGGATTTTTTCCTAATTTCTGTTTCTGATATTTTACTGTTGGTGGACAAAAGTGCCTTCAATTTCTGAATATTGACTTTGTACCATGCTATTTTGCCATATTCATGTATTAAGTCAAGTAGTTTTTTGGTGGAGCCTAGACAGTTTTCCATGTACACTGTCATGTCATATGCAAATAATAACAGTTTTACTTTCTACTTTCCAATTTGGATACCTTTATTTCTTTTTCTTGTTTGATCACTGTGGCTAGAACCTCCAATACTATATTGAGTAAAAGTGGTAAAAGTGGATACCCTTGTCTTGTTCCTGATTTTAGTGGGAAAGCTTTTAGTTTTTGCCCATTGAGTATGATGTTGGCTGTAGATTTCTTGTATATGGGCTTAATGTTGAGGTTACTCCCTCTATTCCCACTTTGCTGAGCATTTTTTATTATAAGTGCTGTACTTTATCAAATTCTTTTTCATCATCTGTTGATATGATCATGTGATTTTTGTCTTTCATTTTGTTCGTGTGGTGTATTACATTTATTTGCTTATAAATATTATACCATCCTTGTGATGAATCCCATTTTGATTGTAGTATACAATCACTTTAAGGTGTTCCTGGATCCAGTTTGCCAATATTTTGTAGAGGATTTTAACATCTATCTTCATCAGAGATATTGGCATATAGTTTTTCATTGTTGTTGTTGTGTCTTTACTGGTTTAGGAACTGGATAATACTGGCCTTATAAAAAGTTTGGGCATCTTCCCTCTTCATGAGTTTTTTGGAATAGTTTGAGAAGGATAGGAGTTAGCTCTTCCTAAAAGTTTGGTAAAATTTGCCTGTGAAGCTATCTGGTCCCAGGCTTTTGTGTACTGGAAGATTTTTATTACTGCTTCAATTTCACTAGTTGTTATCAGTCTATTCAAGCTTTCTGCTTCTCAATTCATGTTTGGGAGATTATATGTTTCTAGAAGTTTGTCCTTTTTGCCTAGGTGTAAAATTTCTTAATATATAGTTATTTGTAGTAGTTTTTTACAATCCTTTATGTTTCTGTGGTATCAGTAGTGATTTCTCCTCTTTCATTACTGATTTCATTTATCTGGGTCCTCTCTCTCTCTCTCTCTCTCTCTCTCTCTCTCTCTCTCTCTCTCTCTTTGATGAGTCTGGGTAAAGTCTTGTCAACTTTGTTTTTATTTTCAAAGAGCCAGCTCCTGGATTCATTGATCCTTTGACTAGTTCTTTTAGTCATTTAATGCTGCTCTGATCTTGATTATCTCCCTCTTTCTACTCCCTCTGGACTTTGTTTGTTATTGTTCCTCTAGTTCTTGTAGATTAGTTTGTTTATTTAAGATTTTAAAACCTTTTTTTAGGTAGGCCTATATGGCGGTGAACTTCTCCCTTAGGACTGCCTTTGCTGTGTCCCATAGGTTTGGGGCTGTTGTGTGTTCCTTTTCATTTGCTTCCGGAAACTTTTTTATTTCTTCCTTGATGTCATTATTAATCCATTTGTTATTTAATAGCATGTTATTCAGTCTCCATAAATTTGAATGTTTTTGAGTAATTTTCTTGAGGTTAGTTTCTAGTTTCAAGCCATTGTGATCCAAGAAGATGCTTGCTATGATTTCAATTTTCTTGAAAGTTTTGAGACCTGTTTTGTGTCTTACTATGTGGTCTGTCTTTGAAAATGTTCCATGTGCATTTGAAAAGAATACATATTTTGCTTCTTTGGGGTGAAAGGTTCTGTATATATTAATTAAATCCATTTGATCTAGAGTGCCACAATATCCTTGTTGATTTTTTGCTTGGAAGAAACTTCCATTGTTGACAATGGGGTGTTAAAATTCCCTGTTATGAATGTGTTGCTGTTGATATCTTAGTTGAAGTCCTCTGAGATTTTCCTTATATATTTAGGTGTTCCTATGTTGAGTGCATATATGTTTACAAGGGTTATATGTTCTTGATGGATTATTCCCTTAAGTATTATGTAGAGTCCTTCTTGGCCTCTTTTTATGGCCACTGTTTTGAAATCTATTTTGTCTTATATAAGTATTGCTACCCAGCTTTTTTTCATGTGCATTTTCTTGAAATATTTTTTTCCATCCCTTCACTTTCAGTATGAATATGTCTTTTGTTATGATGTGGGGCTAGATAGCATATATGTGGATCATGTTTTCTTATCCATTCAACTACCCTATGTCTTTTGCTTGGGACATTTAACCCATTTAAATTTAATGTTATTATTTATTCATTGCCATTTTTTTCCTTTGTACCTGTGTCTCCCCTCTGCCTCCTTCATCTGCTTAAAGCAGTCCCTTGAGCATCTCTTGCAATCCTGGTTTCATGTCGATGTATTCTTTACCTCTTTTTTGTTTGTTTGTTTGCTTGGAAACTCTTTATTTTGCCTTCCATTTTCAATGAGAGCCTTGCTGGGTAAAGTTGTCTTAGTTGCATTCTTGCTTTTCATTACTTGGAATATTTCTTGCCATTCCCTCTGGGTTGTATTGTTCTGTTGGGAAATCAGTTGATAACCTTATGTTACTAGCTGTTTCTCCCTTGCTGCCTTTAAGATAATCTCTTTGTCTTAAATTTAGCCATTTTAATTATAATGTGTCTTGGAGTAGGCCTCTTTGGGTTCATCTTGATGGGGGCCTTCTGTGCTTTCTGGACCTACATGAATTTTATCTCATCAAGTTAGGGACGTTTTCTGTCATTACTTTTTCAAACAGGTTTTCTATACCTTACTCCTCTTCTTCTCCTTCTGGTGTCTTTATGATATGAATATTATTGTGTTTCATGTTGTCCTACATTTCCCTTAAACCCTCTTCATCCTTTTAATGTCTTTTTCATTTTTTTATTCTGTCTGGGAATTTTATTGTACCTTATTCTCTAGGTTACTGATTCAATCCTCTGCTTCATCTACCCTGCTTTTAGTTCCTTCTGCTGTGCACTTCATTTCAGACATTGTATTCTTAATTTCCTCCTGGTTCTTATTGATAGTTTCTATGTCCTTTTTCATCCCCATGTAGTTCCCACTAAGTTCCTTATAGCTCCCATAAAGTTCCTTATACTTCTCACTGAGTTTCTTGAACATCCTTGTAACCATTATTTTGAGCTCAGTGTCTGGTAGTTTACTTGCCTCTATTTTACTTAGCAGTCTTTCTGGAGATTCCTCCTTTCCTTTTGATTCTGGGTTGTCTTTTTGTCTCCTCATTTAAAGTGACTCTTCTTGTTTATGCTTCTTAAATTGATCTTCTTTGACTCCCTGTCTTTGTAGTGTGACCTTCCGTGGTAGGAGACCTTTGGAATTCAGTGGTGCAGTCTCCTTGATCACCTTAACTTGCTCTTGAGATGCCCTTTATGCTGTATATGTGGGTTCTCTGGTTGTTTTTGGGTTTTGGTTGTCATTCAGTCATTCTTTGGTGGGTCCTTATTTCTGACTGGCTGATAGCTCCACCGATCACATCTAATATGCTGTTTTAGTGGTGCTATCAGAACAAAACCAAGTAGCCCAGGAAACAAACTCATGCCCCCAATAACATCCTCTACCCATAATCACACTATTAAGAGCAAATGAGCCAAAATCAATATAGGTGTAAAGAGATTAAGACTATTATAGGAAAGGAAAAATGAATATGAGATGAGAAACTGAAAGAAAAGTGATTTTGAGAGGGTAAAGGGAGGGTAAAGAGTTGGCAATAGAGAGAAGGTGAAGAGAGAAAGAAAGTAAAATTTACATTGTAAATAGAAAAAGGAGGAGACTTCTGGCCAAGATGGAGACCTAGACAGACACACTGAGTCTCCCTCTACAACTAAGAAGAAATACAACTACCTCAAAACTAGAGACAACCAGAAGTTCCAAAAAACTGAGCTGCATGGAAATCCAGCAAACAAAGATATAAGGAAGAAATACTCATACACATAGGTAGAAGGGGTAGAGCCAGGGCAGAGAGGATGCGGTGTGGTGGTGGCAGCAGTGGCAGCAGTGGGAGGCTGGTGGAAAGCACAGTCACACATTTTAAAAAGTTGAGAGGGACACCTGGGGAGCGCTCCCAGCATGAGACAAGACCATGCAGCTCATGGTCCCAGAACCAGGGAAAATAAAGCCTCATTGCTTTTGACTATGCAAACCAGTGGGGGTTGGGGCAGAGGAACAAGCTGCCAGTCTCTCAGCAAAGACTGCTTGTTTAAAGGGCCCCACCCACTCTGGGAATGATGGCCAGGGCAACAACTAGAGAGGCATCAGTCCCATACAGAAGTGGGAGAAGTATCTGGGAAAGGGGTGAGTGCTGAGTAAGTGGCATTGTTTCTTCTCAGACCCCTCTCCCATATACAGTGCCACAATGTGGTAAAACATTTTGCCCTGTACTGACGAATACCTAAGGCTCCAGCCCTTACAACATAACAAGAGTGACAGCTCTTCCTAAGACACAGAGGTAAACAAACACAGGAGCCTGTCAAGATGAGGAGACAGAGAAGTATGGCCCAAAAGAGGGAACAGATGAAGGTTCCAATGGGAGAACTAAGCGATGAGGAGATAGCCAACCTAACAAATGCAGGGTTCAAAACATTGGTGATAAAGATGCTCACTGGCTTCACAGATATGCTTAAGTATGGCAAATGCATAAGGGAAGAAGTGAAGGCAATGCTAAATGAAACCAAGGAAAACCCACACAAAACCAATGGTGAAGGGAAGGAAACCGGGGTTCAAATCAATGATTTGGAACATAAGGAAGAAAAATGCAGTCAACGAACACAGAATGAGGAAACAAAAATTGAAAAAAATAAGGGGGGGCTTAGGAACCTCTGGGACAACTTTAAATGTGTCAACATCTGAACCATAGGAGTGCCAGAAGGAGAAGAGGAAGAGCAAGAAATTGAAAAGTTATGTGAAAAAATAATGAAGGGAAAATTCCCAAATTTTGTGAAGGAAATAGACATACAAGTCCAGAAATCACAGAAAGTCCCAAACAAGCTAGACCCAAGGAGGATCAAACCAAGACACATCATCATTATAATGACAAGGGTTAAAGATAAAGAGATAATCTTAAAAGCAGCAAGAGAAAAGCAGAGAGTTTCCTACAAAGGGGTGCCTATAAGACTGTCAGCTGATTTTTCAAAAGAAACTTTGCAGGCAAGAAGGGACTAGCAAGCAGTATTCAATGTGATGAAAAGCAAGGACCTACAACCAAGATTACTTTATCCAGTAAAGCTATCATTTAGAATGAGAGGGTCAAAGATGAGCTTCCCAGACAAAAGTAAAGCTAAAGGAGTTCATTATCACCAAGCTATTATTATATGAAATGTCAAAGGGACTTATTTAAGAAAAGGAAGATCAAAACTATGAACACTAAAATGACAACGAACTCACAACTATCAACAACTTAATCTAAAAAACAAAAACAAAATCCAACTAAGAAAACCAGAATAGGAACAGAATCATAGGTATGGCGATAATTTGGAGGGTTTTCAGCTGGGAGAGTGAAGGGAGAGAAGTGGGAGTTAGTGCAGTGATTAAGAAGCATGATTGATTGGTACAAAATAGACAGGGGGTGAAGTTAAGAATAATGTAGGAAAAGATGAAGCCAAAGAACTTGTATGCATGCTCCATGAACATGAACTAAGGGGGGTGGCATTGCTGGAGGGAAGAGTGGTACTGGGCAGAGGGGAGCAAAGGGAAGAAAAAATTGGGACTACTGTAACAACATAATCAATAAAATATACTTAAAAAATGAAAAGAGAGGGAAGAAGGTATAATTGAGTAAGAGAAGGGAAGCATATAGTATTAGGTTTAAATAGAAATTTAAATATATATATATTTATATTATATATATATTATATATATAGTGAGAGAGGGAGAATAAAAAAGGAAACACATTGGAAAAAAAGATCCACCATGTCACTATTGACAACAAATGAGCAAATACTAATATAGGTGGGATGGGAATAAGAGGAAAAAAAGAAAGAAAGAAAAGCTTAAGAAATGTAGAGGGAGAAGGAATACTAAGATTGAGGAATGAAAACCAGTCTAATACAGAGAAAAAATAAAATTCAAAACAAAAAAAAGGGCAGAAGGAAAGCAAAATGGTGTAGGAGAGGTGAATAGTAAAATTTGAGATTTTTAAATAAAAAAGAATAGTGAAGATCTAGAAATAAAATTAAAGAAAGGCAACAAAAACAAACATATCCAAAATCAATGAGCAAAGATGATAAAGGTAGAGAGAGAATAAGGGTATTTTAAGAATGGGGAAAAGACTGTGAGATGACTAATGACCAAAATAATAATAATAATAATAATAATAAAGGTTTTGAGAGGCTGAAGGTGGGAGAAATAGTAAGACTGCAGAATGGAAACAAGTCGTAGCAAGAGAGGAAATAAAATTTAAAATGAAAATAAGAGGAAAGAATACAGTAAAATTGAGTACAGAATGGAGAAACAAAAATATGATATTGGAAATAAACTGTAATATAAAAACTAGTGACCCAATAGGCACAAACTTGAAGGAAAATAAATGAATGCTTAAAAGCTGTGCAGAAGAGAAAATGACACAAATCATGAAGAAGACAGTAGTGGAATTTGTCTCAGTTGAATCAAGTGTTTACCACTGTTTTATCTTTCTGGCTCCAGTCTGACCCTAGGCAGCCTGTTCAAGACTACTAGTGATTCACAGTCTGTGGCTGTCTCCTTCAGTTGTTAATCTAGTCAATTCATAATCAGCAGTCAGGTTTAAGAACCACAGGGTGGGGCAGAGTAATTCCCGTGGGTGGGGCTATTGCTCCCCCTCAGGCTGATGCCACCTGGAAGGGACTGCTCTGCTTGAGCAAGATGGCTCCTGCAGTATGGGGGATGAGTCAGCATGGGGATACTGGTGGCTGCTCCCTCAGTTCTCTCCTCAAAGCCACCATCCCCAAACTCTCCTCAAGAATCTCTAATCCACTTTGATCCTTTTTGTTGGAGCCCTGGGTAAGTGGTCGTAAATTAAATTTTATGTGTTGACCCTTTAAGAGTCTCTCTGTGTCTCCAGTCATCTCTACCTAGCAGACAGAAATCCCTCTACTTTTCACAGCTGGATGTTATTTGAGTTCATTTCTGGTTCTGATGCTGTAGACTGGGGAGCTCACCCTGGTGTTTAGATCCCACACTTCTCAGGGGGACCCCCCTGACATTTACTTCCAGTACTTCAGCTGCCACCTTAGGAGGCCAGCTAGTCCTCCTGCATCTTCTCTGCACTCCATACAGGTCATGCTGTGGTGAAATAGCTTTTTCTGTCTGTCCATGGTTTTAAGGCTTTTCTCCAGATATTGTTCAGATATGGTTATTCCAAATAAGTTCTCTATAATTTAGTTGTAATTCCATATTGCTCCTGGGAGAAGGTTAGTGTAGCTTCCATTTACTTCTCCGTCATCTTGGATATCCTTGAGCTGAATATTCTGTTTGCACATTTTAATTTGACACTTAAAACTTTTTAATCATCACTTATAGTTGCACAGAATGTAATTTCTGGCATATTTTATATCATATATGTACATTAAATATATATGTTAAAATATCAGGTTGATAGATTAAGTTCATTAAGTTTGTACAATATGTCTTCCATACTATCTATCAGGCAAATGTAGTTTAAATTGTCAATCCAAATAGACAAATCAGGCTTACTTTCTGTGAAAAAAAGCATGGATTCCTGCTTTCAATGTAAATAAAGTAGAATACTTGTATCCTTGTGGTGACCATCTCACTTCTAAATTCTAATTCTAAGATAAATTGATATATATAGATACAGATATAGATAAACTCATATATATATATATATGCTGATACAGATAGATATAGATATACATATACATATACAGATAGACATAGAGCCTAAAATGAGTATATCACCTGGATGAAATAAGGCGCTGCCTTATCAATGTTTGTTTCAATCTTTTTGCTTTGCTGTCATCTCCTCAGGAGTTGAATATCCTCAAGGTATTCCTTTGTTTGGTTCTCCAATGATTTTTAGAAGCTGAGAAATGATAATAAGACTGAGCATTGGTGAACATAGGTTTTTCATTCGTAAAGTAGGAGCATGCAAGGAGAGGTGACATAGGATAAGTTTTAACCTCAGATAGATGCATTTTGAAAAAAGAGTACATATATAGATTGAAGATTTTGGAAATTATTCATTAAAACTATACATATCAATATATATCTTGGGAAAAAATCTTAATGTATTCCTAGGGATGTGAGTCTCCCAGTATGAAGATGGCTGGTTTAGCTGATAACCTGCTACATGATTAGAAAAGTTTTTCCAATAGTGAACTGAAATATATTTACTACACTATATATCTTCCACTCTATTTCAGTTCTCCTTTGGTACCTAGAGTAGGATAAATTCACCTTCTACCGATGATGGCCCAAATATTTGAAGATACTATGATGTATCCCCAACATCTTTCCATCTCTAGAAGGTGGCAAAGCAAGAAGTGAACATCCCCATGGAGTCACCAGAAGAATGGCAGCCCTGCTGACACCTTTACTGTAGCCAGGTAAAAATTCCTGGGAGAGAGCACTGAATTGGCTGAACTTAAGGCACCTGGCCCCTCCTGGCTAATTTAGGGCAAGGAGAGGAAGATCTGGAGTGAGAGACAACCACTTCCTTCAGGACCACACAACTTGGAGGTTTCCAGAAAAGGAAGATGAGTAAACTGAGTCTCTGAGAAGAATAAAATATCCAGGGAATCACCAAGAACCAATGGTGGTGAAGAACTTATCTCTGGCAGAGAGGCAGGCTGTGGTTGGATGAGTCAAAGAATAGCATGTCCATGCCCAAGAGCTCCTGTTAACCACTCATGTTTTATTTCTGCAAAGAACTTGCATTCAAGAGATTTTGTTTTCCTCAAAGGACTGAGTTGAAAGAGAGGAAGAATAGGAAAAGAGAAGTAACTATCAAGAGCCATATGCTGTCGAGAGCCTCAAATTGATTCGCTTTCTGTCCCATTTGGGCAAGTCTCAAACTTGGTTTGCTCATCTGCAAATTGGGGAAATTTTTATGCACATGGTGAAATAAATGATATATAAAGCAAAAATATATAGGTATTATTACATTGGCTCATATTCTAGATAAGAAAATGAAGATTCAAGAGACCTAGTGTATGCCCAAATGCACAAGAAGTAAAGAGCAAAACCTCAGATGCAGACTCAAGTCCGTGTCATTTCCATGCAATTGTTTTTTCCACTAAGCTCCTGTTTTCATCTTCTCTATGGTATACTCTATGTCACACCCTTTGTTCTCTCAATAGAACCACCACAGAACATTACCATTACAGAGGCAAAAGATCCAAGTTCAAAAGAGAACACAGAGAAGCTAAGAGACACTCTGTTCCATTATAATTTATAGGAACTACCAAAGACATTAACTCTGAAATAGTGTTTGGAGAAATAAGTTTTATTCATTATGGCTTTTAAAAACAAACAAAATAATCATTTTTTACTAATAGGTAACAACCATTGTAATGATAACAAATAAAAAGCACTACTTCCCAGACAAATAAGTGATCCATGTTACGTCAGCCCTACAGAGATGATAAATCACTTTTGCAAGTGTGCACTGCTATAAAACCCTCCCCTTCTGGCAGTACCAGAATCATCACCACTTGGGAACCACAGTAACACTCTCTGCATGTTGCATCCAGCAAATCTGCAAACCTGCAGATTCTATTCTCTACCACCAGATATAATTAATCTAAAAAAAAAAAAAGAAGAAGCTGTTCATCTCTAGAGTTAATATTATCAGTTCCTTGAATCACTCATTATTTCTCATTGTTCTCAGTCCCTTTAGCCTGATAATTATATTCCTATAAAGGATACTCAAAATTATAAAAATTTTCCTGAATTTTGATGTCCAACACAGTATAATTTTTCTATTGCCTGGTATAAAATATTAATCTTAGTAATTTTTTACATTGTACAGAGCAACCACTTACTGGATGGTTACTATATGCTCAGTGCTTAAAATAACACTGCAAAGAAGATGCTGTTATTATTATTCTTTATAGATGGGAAGGCTGACTTGAAAAAAAAAAAACTGGATAACTTGAACAAGGTCAAGTGCTTCATTTGGTACCTTGTTTGTTCATTATTTGCTGGCTGAGCCAGTAGTTGATTTAACAGCAACATGACAACTTACAGAGCATACCTCTGTTGGTATGCAGAAAGGAGTCCAGTGTAGCAGAGATATATGATTAGGCAAAATGTTAGGATCACTTGAATATCTGCTGGAAAAGGCCCTGTAAATGTCAGCCCGTGGCATGTATCATGCTTCACTGTGGTCAAGAGTGGTCTGCGTTGGTGATCTGATGCAGTGAAGAAGTTTCCAAACTGGACTCTGCTCATTCCTAAGGAATATATGGCAATCTGGTAAACCGCTACTGGGGATGAGAGGACCCCTTCAGATGGGACTTTTTATTTTCTCTCCTCTGCTTGAATCAGACAGCTCTGTTTTTTCTTTAGTTTTATTTGTTTACTCTTCCTCAATCAGAAGTAGATAGATATAGAGATAAAATCAAAATAGAGATAGAAATAAGTCTGTGTCTGTGTGTGGGGGTGTGGGGGTGTGTGTGTAAGAGAGAGAGAATGAGTAATATACCTATTCGTAACCTGGACAGAGGCTTTAACTAGGGCTTTAACTATTCTGAGCTTTTGTTTTCTCACCTGATATATAGTAGATACTTAAAGATTTTTGTTGAGAAAATAAGTGAATAGATTAATAAATAAATTATTTTGTATTTTAGCAGAATATAACCTTGCAGGGTTATGTTGAGGATTAAAACCAAAATAAAGAAAGTTTAGTACAGCCTGGCACCTAGTAGGTATTTTGTAAATCATAATCATAATCATAATCACAACATTTATTATTGATTCAATGAGTTTGTGGATTGTTGTACCAGGTATCCATGTCACACTTCTCTCTAAGCTAGCTAGAGATCCTCCATCAACCTTGAGAGCAAGCATTAAATGTTATTGAATATTTGGCATGTGCCTGAGTCTAGAGGGGCTTTCCCAGAGTGAGGGAAGAGATTGGGTATCTTAGGGGCTTCTTGGTTCTCCACTCTTAGAAATGTGGCTTTAGAAGTCTGATGGCAAAAACAGTGACAACCTGTTGGCCATTGTGCCAGATGTGCTGAAATCATAACGCAACTCAGTTGGATCAATTCTTGCTGTCACTGCTATTTCCGGGGCTTGAATTGCACTACCTAGTGACATCCAAGACTATGCTTTTGGCACATTCATTCTCTGAGTAAGAACAAATTATGAACCTACAACCTATTCTACTTGAAAAAGAAAAGAAGGAAAGTGTGCTGGGATTAAGACCTGGAAATTGGTGTCTTTAATCTACCCAAGTCATTTTCAGTTAAATACCATTTTTCTGTGGATCACATTCATCTGCTGTAGATTACAAGTTATCTAGGACCACGAAGTTGTATAAAACTGTGCAGACACTTTTAGCATTCCTGGTATAACAGACAGTTATTATTTATAACAAAAGAATAAGAATAATGGCAGGCTCATCACATGTCCTAGAAACTTAGTCTGCAAAAGGAATCCCATTACATACATATTGTCACCCCATTACAATATATTGTAAAGGCATGTATGTTTCTCCTTGGGAAAACTCAGTAATTCATTTCTCCAAGTCTAGAAGACAGACTAGTGAGAGTTAAATCTAATTATGTAAAGATTCTTTGCCTTACAAGACAGTTTTTTTCCTAAAGCATTTCTTTAAATAGCCAGCTGCTTTTTTGAAGTATTCAGAATTGGATTTGCTTTACAAAATGTTTAGACTCAACTTTTTAGGAGCAAAGTGAACATACAGAAATGGGACATTGTATGCCAGGCATCGATGGTGAAGTCTCACTTAATGATCACAGTAAAACAAGGGTCTCACCATTCCATCTCTGAGTCCCTCCAAGCCAGAACATCGAAATGTGGCAGGTGGCTTTTACAGGGCATTAGGTGCCCTCTCTCCAGGCAGGAAAGCTAAGCCAGCATTGGGGTCATTGTCCATCATTAACTGTGTGACTCTGGCAGCCAAGGACATCAATTTGTGCTCTGAGCAATCATGCATTATTCAGCATATACTGAACTATTCACTTAAATAGGGATACTTTTTTTCTTAAGATTGAAGCAATTATGAAGAAAAGCTGATGACTTTCATTCAAATAAATGGGAACAGATTTTTTTTTTTGAGAAATAGTGTATTTATTACTCCATATATAACTCTTGGGCAAGGAGAGGAAAAGGAAAAGTTGGAGAAAGACTAGATATGAACACAGGGTCAGAGGGAGGGCCCCCACCCAGATCACAAACAACCTTTCCTCCCCATGTCAAACTCTTTCTTGCAAAACCCTCTGCTTGCAAATACAAGTAGATAGGTGGACATCAATCATTCCTGTTATCTCTCAATTCTGATGCATAGTAGGAATAAAACATATTAGCAAGTTAACTATTGTGCAGTCACTGTGTTAGACTCAATGCGTGGAAGAACACAAGACCAGGAGGGAAGAATGAGATGCACACTTAATAAGACACCTAAGTGCATTCTAAGACCCTACAATATTTTTATGTGCTATTCCATGCTGGCTTCTCTAGCAGAAAAATGAGAATAGTACTTCATTTTGAAGGTGGCTACTGTAATAAAATACACTGTTTTCCCAAGGGTTCTAAACCAAAATTTGATTAATTTTTTGTCCATATTCATGCAGGATGATAAGACCCGGGAATTTCTAAGGCAATGGTTAGTAGGACAGTAAAGGCAAAGAGCACTTTAATAGCATTAGAGCCAATGAAGGGGTACTTCTGTAAGAGGCACAATACTCGGAATTGTCATAGGGCAGTTAATTTCTGCACTCCTTTGAGTGATTTTTTAATCTCCTTGCAGTGTAAGTCACCTGTGTGCTGTGTGTCCTTGGGAATGGCTTGATTGTCCAAATAGAAGGAGTGTTTCATACACTCAGTGGGTCTTGGACTGGGAGATAAGTGTGGGAGGGAAGAGAGGAGGGACATGGGTCAGGTGGAGTGAAAGGTGAGTTGGAGACAGCAGTGGAAAGGAAAACAATTAATTTGGATTACTTGATGTTAAATAATGTTCACGTTTGTATTTCAGGTTCTGCCCCTCACAACTCTCATGTACGCAGTTTCTGTTTAGAACCAGGCCAGCAACAGCGAGGCTGGGGAGAGGGGTGCACCTCAACAGCTGGGGGAGAAAAATCCTATGTGTGGCCTGAGAGGAGATGGATGTCTAAAATGTGAAAATGTGCTTCTGAGACCACGTGAGAAAGGGTTGAAGGTGAGGAATCGTGTAGCCAGAGAGCTGAAGCTTCAGCCCTTCCTAGACACAAGAGTTTGGAAGGTGGGCCGATCAAAGGGTTGGAGTGGGGGTGCTCCTCATAGTCCCTGGGCAGAGAATTGGGAACGTGTGTGGCAGAGGCTCGCTCTGCTAGGACAAGATGTTGGGGTGTGAGGGTGGGGTGGGGGCCTGGGGGGGGGGTGGCTTGGAGCCCTGGCGGTGGCTGCCTGACGTCATCGGCCTCTCTGGCAATAGGCTGCCAGCTCAGCTCCCCGAAGCGGCAGCGGTAGCGGTAGCGGCGGCAGCGCGGCTTGGTCTCTGGCCCCCTCACTCCGTGCCTTCCGCAGCTGCCACTGCAGCCGCGCCACGGGGCTCCCTCCCTGCAGACAGCGGCAGCCCCAGGTAAGGGACACGGTGCGGTTAAAGGCTTGGGGCGGCTGGGCGATCAGGCGCGAGTGGATAGACAGACCCGGCGGCCTTCGCAGGCACCCCTGGCCGAAGCTTCGGCCCCCGGCCGCGGCTCGCGGTCCGCCCCGCTGCTCCGCAGTGCAACAGTTTGCAGCCGCTTCCTGAGAGCGGCAAGGAAAGCTCTGGTGCTCGCTGCGGGTCTGCCTGGCGCTGGTCCCAGCAAGAGCCTCGGGACCCTCGGGCTGGGTCTGGGAAGGCCAGAGAGAAGGTCGGTTCCCCAAACTTTGCAGACGGGAACCTTCCCCCTTTTATTTCCACCCCCCCCCCCAGAAAGATGCAGGATACTGTCAGGTCACAGGGAGAGGGGGAGAATGGGGCGTTTGCGGGGATGTGCTTTAGCTGAGAGATGCTTCAGCTGCTTTTTTGGTAATGGGGAGGTACCAGGGAAGAAGGCTGGAAAAAGGATAGAGCGCGATCCTGCGCGTCAGCCGTGGCGGTGGATAGAGGCGGAGTGGGATGTGGTGCCAGCGACCCTCCTTGGGAACCGGACCGAAGGTATCTGACGCCGTCTGGAGAGGGAGAGTAGGAAGGTGGAGGGAAAGGAAGGGAGAACTGCGTACCCGGAGCCACTGGGCAACCGGGGGTGGGTGCTGCAAGGGTAGAATCCTGGCAAAGACAACCACTGAGAGGGCACAGGAAAGAGCAGAGGCGGTGCTCTGGAAAGCAGGGACCCCGTTCCGAGGTGGCTGCGCGTCTGTTGTGATTAGAAAGTTGTGGAGGGCGCAGAGTCTGCCTTATCTGCTGAGTAATCCTCTTCTCTGGGCTGCCGGCGCAGACCCCTTCTCAGATAGTGGCGCCAGCCCAAAGCTGGCGGCTCTGGGGATCCGCCAGGGGCGGGAGGGTTGGGGTCCTCTGGCTTCGGAGAGGACGGGCAGTGTCCGCTGAGGCAGTGTGCCCAGAGCTGCTTTGCAGTTGCGCTGATCCTTCATGTCCTCCGCACTCCCCTGGGCAGTGACAGGGATCCTAACTAAGCCTGTTCTCTTTGCAGCCTGGTGCCTTGGCAAAGGAAAAGGGCGCTCGGACACGCATTGGAGGCGGGTCCGGAGAGGATATCCTGGGTACAGGTCGCTTTCCCTGACGGCTTGCTTGACCGCAGTTGCTCCCTCAGTCCTTAGCTCGTGCGCATACATTTCCACACCAGGGAACAGTTTTGGGTGGCGTGGGCTCCGTCCTCTTCTTGGCCGGTGGGAGCGGTGTGCCCAAGAGAGGAAGTCTGGTGGGCCCAGCCCCTCTCAGCCCAGCACCGATGAGTGCCAGGGCGCCCAAGGAGCTGAGGCTGGCGCTGCCGCCGTGTCTCCTCAACCGGACCTTTGCTTCCCCCAACGCCAGTGGCAGTGCGAGTGCCCAAGGCCCAGGCGCAGGCAGCAGCACCTGCATTACGCAGGTGGGACAGCAGCTCTTCCAGTCCTTCTCCTCCACGCTGGTGCTGATTGTCCTGGTCACCCTCATCTTCTGCCTCATCGTGCTGTCCCTCTCCACCTTCCACATCCACAAGCGTAGGATGAAGAAGAGGAAGATGCAGAGGGCTCAGGAGGAATACGAGCGGGATCATTGCAGCGGCAACCACGGTGGCCGGGGCCTGCCCCCGGCGGGGGGCCAGGCCCCAACCCACATAAAAGAAACCCGGCTGGAGAGGCAGCCCCAGGACTCCGCCTTCTGCGACCCCTCCAAAGTCTCCTCCTCCTCTTTGTCCCCTGGCCTCCCGTGCCAGGACCCCTATGCTCCTCCGCCACCACCACCACCGGCCCCCAGTCCGCAAGGAGCACACGCAGCCTCTAGTTGTTTGGACACACCTGGCGAGGGCCTTTTGCAAACGGTGGTACTGTCCTGATTGTCCAGCCCCTCACCTATCCATCCCCTTTCTTGTTTCCAGCATCTTTGCCGTCCTTGCTTTTTCTCCGTTTTCCCTCTTTCACTTCCCTGTGGACTCTCTTTCCCTTTCCATCCTTCCATCCTTCCTTCCTTCCTTCCTTCCTTCCTTCCTTCCTTCCTTCCTTCCTTCCTTCCCTCCCTCCCTCCCTCCCTCCTTCCTTCCTTCCTTCCTTCCTTCCTTCCTTCCTTCCTTTCTTCCTTCCTTCTCTCCCCTCCCCCTACTGTTTCTCCTCCGCCGAGGCACTGTGCGGTATTTGTAAATATTGGGCAAGGAAAGTCTCGGAAGAAGAAATAACACTGATAATAATACTTTATTATTAATATTTATAGTAATTATAATACTAATAACAGAATCCAAGCGCATGACAAATCACATAATTTCTCATTGTCAATGAAGGATGCGTCCTTCCTCTCCATTCTGCGCCCCCACAATAAGGACGAGAAACCGCACAAGCTACCAAATACTATATAACAGGCATTGACCCCGGAGCAAAGAGAGTGGAGGGGGCCCGGTGTCTTGTACATAGCTGTCAGGTTAAGGTTCAGTTACCTTCCGTCCCTGCCACCCCCCAAGCTTTCACTTTTTCTTCAGCTTCCCTCCTTTCTCCATTCCCACTCTCAGCCAGGCTCAGGCAATAGTATATTATAAAGAAAACGTCTACATTAAGCATCAGGACTACCAGAGGTCACAGAGACAGTACCAGAGAAACGGTTACGACAGGTACCGCTCTCCACTCATTCCTCTTGTCACCCCTTAGTTAACCATTCCCTTTTCCAAGACTAGGCATTTTACTTTACTTTTAGATATGTCCCTCGCTAGCTGACCATACATACATTAAAAATCTTTGAATTAGTTTAAAAATATCTACTTAGCGCCCTGCCCCGCCCTCACCTGTATATCTTTGACATGATTGTTCAGCCAGTTCTGACGTTGAAATGGCCTCACCGAACTGGTTACTTTCTTTGGTTGTGCAGGCAAAAGAGGGGCGTTTTGGAAAGTGACTATTCTAGTTTTTTGTTGGTTTCTTTCTTTTTCTACAATCGGGTTTGTGTGTACTTCCGGTTTTCTTAATATTAAATATTGCATAAGTTACTTTTTTGTAAAAAAAAAAAAAAGGTATTAGGTGATGTCCAGTACTGAAAATGCAGTATATTACCAAATCAGAATGTTTAATTTTTAGAACAAGTTATATATTTATTATATTGGTACCAAATACAGAAGCAAACTATAGTTCTATTGTAAGTCCTCCTAACTGTATATTCTTGTTCTTAATTTCCAGGTGTCTGGTATAATTGTTATCACTGGATGAGAAATTTAGTGGTGCAGGCCTGGCTTCTGCTGTTTTCAGAAGTGTTCTTTTATATCTTACTCTGTAGTAGACTGTTATAAAAAGATAACACGTATGTTTTCTTTTTTCTTTTGTGAATAACAGAAACAACCACAAGAGAAAACAAACAAATAATGGATGTGCAGAAATGCCATCTATTAAACATGGTTAATATTTAAACAGTGCCTGTAGTCCTCCCTGCATGCAATTACCACCTGGAGGCAAGTAGTGTGTTTGTTTGCTTGCACTGTATGTGTTTGGAGGTGAAACTTGTGGGGATGTTGGGCAATTTGGGTGACAGGACATGCAAATTTCAAGAAAAGTTAAACCCAGTAACTACTTGTAGGATAAAAATATTTGCAACTTGTTTACTTAAAAATCCGTGCTTACATCTGAGATGTGGCAAAGAAAGGGTTCCCTTTCTCTTTTTAAGTCTGGCTTACCCAACTTCAATGAGTACACGAAGAAAGGTTAAATTTTAAAAAATTGAGAGAAGATCAATTTTTTTTTGTTCCCTCTTCTAATGCCAAACAAGGTTATTTATGTTAGAAATGGAGTCCACCTATGGTTATTTACCACTTTGTTTTCCCTGAATTGATGATAATGGGAGCCAGAAGCATATTATAATCCTAATTATATGCAGTGGCATCCTTTCTTGGAAACAAATTCTTCACAGCTATTCAAACATTTGGAAAATGTGTGAATGAGAATGTTCAACAAAAAGCTCAACTAAAAGAGTCCTTACTAACCTGCAGGGAGTAAGGCAACAGTGCCACTGAGTGCATCCCTTTTCCAATTAACTAGTAGTTCTAGATTCTTTGTCTTGGCTCCAGACATATGTGTTTTTTTCCCAGAGAAAATATTACCTCTGAGGTTTTAGGTCTTCTGTTAAATTGCCCAAGCTCAGTCTTCATCTTTTATAAAAATAATTTAATAAGCTTAATTTTAATCACCCATTAGATATTCACTTAAGTCCTTTCCAGAAGCACAGAGGATCATCGTTTAAGTATGCCATCTTGTAATATTAGGAAGACCGAGTATAATATTTGGGTACAATATATTAAACAATGAACCAGATTCTCTCCAGTGCCTTAGTCACTTCCTAGTAATAGGTAAAAGAGTACATTAACTCCCTCAGGCCACTAGGGAATCTTTTAGTATATCAGAGTTATACATTGTACATCAAAATGACTAAGGCACTGTGAAAAAGAAAGTCCATTAATTTTTGTAGCTCACACTCATCTGGCTGTAGCTCTTTAATACCTTATTATAGAATGACTTTTGGACTTGAAATTTGAATAAAATCAGGGACTCAGAAGGAATCTTCTTTATTTCCAAAGAAATACATTAACTGCATAAATATTACTTTCTCCCCTTATTTGGTGCACTCCTTACAGTGAATAATTCCCCATTTTATTAAAGCAATAAGATGTTCTGTTGTGAGCAATGCTGGATGATGATTCCATTTCCTTGGTGCTGAAGCTACTCATACATTCTTGCCTTATGAATCATAGTACATTCAAGGCATGCAATAATAATCCCCCTCCAAGGAGCAACCTCTACACTCTAGGGGTAATTATGAAATTATCTTATGTAATTTTTCCCCAAAGGAATAGAGGAAACAGAAGAAATAAAAAGCATTATACATATTGTTTTAAAAAATATCTGATACCTCTGAACATGGGCACACATCCATAACATGTTTTATTGTGCACTTTTAAATATGTGTGACTTTCTCCATTAATTGACTATGGCTTAATATTTCTAATACTGCTTTGTGTAAAGATAATGTGATTTGTGAGTCAAATTTCATGCTGAGTTTAATATACTCAGACCCCTAAGATTCTGGCGTTATCACTTGAGACTCTTCATGAGGTAGAAAATTACATGAAATTCTAGAATGCCATCCCACCAAATTATTGCAAGAAGCACATATCCAAACAATTTTCACAGGCCCTGCTTAAAGTATTGCTTCATATAGAGTTCAATTGATAGTCTAAGGAGTTTGGGATACTATCAACAGGGCATTTTGGATTTCATGTATATGAAACAAATGGCAATCTGGAAAAAACTAAATTTATTTTCAAGATTTTATTCACTGATGTCCCGTCAAACTAATTGCTACAAATCCCTATAACTATAGCTCAACTTCTGCACTTGCTATTCAGTATTAATAAGGTGGCATGCTTGATTCTTATTATTTTTAAAAATGAAAAAATTGGAGAGAGAATACCATTATGTCAACTGTATGGGACTCTGAATCTTAAAGATGTAGATGAATATAATCTTCTTTAGAATTTATATACACCCATAGATATGTATTTATATATACATACATTTTGTACAAATTTACAATAGACCTTTTGTATTCTCTTTTCTGCCATTACAAGAATGAGATGAAAACCAAATAGTTGTTCCATCCTCTTATCCAGAGAGGATACTGAGAAGTCAGGAATATGCATGTACTTATTTCTCTGGGGTCAAGTCTAAATGACTTTCTCTATATTTAATGAAAGGGGAGAGTCCTGTTCGGCTTGGGAAATTGGTAATTAGATAAGCTTCCTTTCATAGGTAGTGACTCTAATGTAGCAATGATAATGAATTTATGACCATACATCTATGTGGTCTAAATATCTAGATGGGAAGCAAAATACCTAGAGGAGGTTTTAGGACCACCTAGAACACAAACCTGTATTGTTGTTCAATTTTTTTGTTTTCAATTTATATGTTGTGTGGAAATAAAACATATCTGCATAGGTAAAGGTAAAGTAAAAATGTGACCATTATATTTTCAGTTTGATACGTAGTTTCTGGAAAATATAGATAAATTAGTTTAAAAAACTTTGGCACCTGACTTTTCCACTGTTTCTATCTATATCAATTGAATTAATTAGATGATGTTTAAAATTTCATTTTTTCCATTGTGCAGACTTATGCTTTAAATTCATTTCTGTGGGTGACAGTTGAACAATTGCTAGCTGATATTATTGAAAGTTGTAGGATAAATTAGAACCAGAAAATTTAGTCTAATCTGGTCAGGCTCCTCAGGTCCGCTCCCATATGAATCTGAACTTTGAATTTGAATCTGAAAAGCCACTTGTCTGGTCTATCCTTCATTGGAATTAATGATTGTGGCTTGTAGATGGTTCACATGAGAAAGAACTGACCTATCTATAGAGGGATATTTAATCACTGGATTGAATGATTTACTCTGATTCTGATTTGGTTTTTGACTTATTTGATAATATTTGATAAACGACTTTGATGGCTTGACATTAATACTTACTAATGTCACCAACCTAATGCTTAGCTAAGAATAAGAATTAATTTAACTTTAATTGGGGACAATGTCTTATAAAAGTGGTCCTATTTGAGGCCCAGACTTGTGATTTCATTGAGTTGTTTTTATAGAGAGATTAACAATATTGGTGACATAAAGAACAACAACAGAAAAACCGATTTTTGAACTTGAGTATATCTAAGAAGCATAATAAAACAGATATCAGAATTCATGAAAAATTTGTTTTGCTTTTCTATCAATAAAAATTTTTCTTGTTAAATGGCTTTTTGGACACTATTTCCTTATTAATTTAATGTGCAATATAGCAGGATTACAAACGTACTCATTGTAATGCCCTCAGATGCTCAAAGAAATTATTTTTTAAAAATTCTATTACTCATCTGACCTTCCTCACAAACAAATTGCATTTGAGAAATGGGAAGTGTATAAATTTTAGTATAACCAAATACACTGAGTCCAGAAGAGTTATTTAGCAATCCTTTTAGGCATATGCTCAGTCTCTTAGGTCATATGCTTAGTTTCTCAGATTTCCTCATTCCCTGCCTGTACTTCTCTAATATAACCAAGTGTATAGGAGAAGCATACAGTTGACATGCTTTTGTAACAGTTAGGGAAAGGAGGGAATGAAAGATTCATGTAAATTTCTGCTGAAAAGCATCTGATTGGGACTGCTGTATAGTCTGTGGTACCATTGGTCTATCCAGCTTTCATGCTGACATTCACCACTGCAGTCTGGACATTTGGCCTCGTATCAAAATAATCGTTTGCAGGAATCTATAAATCCCTGCCATTTCTATCTAGGTGTACTATTGCTTTCACACTTTGTCCCCTTTTTATAGGAACTTCTGCGTGCCCTGCATACCATGGATCCACCCCTGCAAGGTGTGGGGTCTAGCTTAGGATCATTCATCTATTTACTCCTCTCTGCCACTTCTGTTCTTCTAGTCTTGCTCCATGCCAGATAGTGCCACAAAGAACTTCTGAGGCCTTGTAGCCCCATTCTAATACTTTCTCAAGGAAGGGTTGCCATTTAAATCTAATCCTTGGGCTCATTCAAAGCTATTTAGATGTTTATGAAGCACTACCCCCTTCTTCTTGACTCCTAAGTCTGTGTAGAGAAGAGAAGCATGAAAGCTTTAACAGCTAACTACCTCATTTTTCTTTCATCTCATTTTTTTAATTAAAATTGCCCCAGACTGCAACAATCAGATTTTCCTCTTATTGCCCCCCCTTGTTTTCCTACCTGAGAATCCTCCTACTGTATAGTTACTATTCTACTTCTGCAGTGCACTTTGTCCCCTCCTTTCTAACTTGAGCCTATCCAATTAATGGCAGTTGGACAGGCTGTACGAGATAGACTGGAGGTAAGTTTATTCATAAGGAGTCCTAAGTTTGGGAGATATTTGAAATATGTAATGCCACCATAGTATTTCTGTAAAGGATGTGTTCTCATGATTAAGGTCCTCCCTTCCCTTTTTCCAAGAAGCTGAGAGCTTGATCATTATTCTACCTTTGTTTTTCTCTTAACTTATACCTGATACCTCAAGTTTAGCTAGAAAGTCTGGGTACTAATGGAATCTTTCATGCTATATCACTATTTAGTTTCCAAAAAGGTGCAGTGTCTTCTCAATACTGACCTTTTGCTTAACCCTGCCTCCCACCCTCTAGGAACTGCAGATCGTGTGTTGAAAATATTTCCTTGAGCTGGGATAAACTTCTAGTGAATGTCGAATACTTCAGTGGAGATAAATAGCTATCTATCTCTATCTAAAGGCAGCAGGAAGCAAGGCTTGGTACCACAACCCAATCTTTAACCGTGGTCTTCTTTACTCCCAAGAGGTAAATAATCTCCAGTCTCACCTGTTTGACTCAAGAGAGAGAAGGGTTTCACTTTGATAGCTCTCACAAGACTGATAGTGGATCTACTCGCTGACACCTTGGGTCTCCCTGGATGGATTTAATTGATGAAATACTAGCTGGCTGTTCTCTTTCTGATTAGTTGTTGAAATCTAATTTCTTTCACAAATATGACCTCCAAATATGTCTCAATTGTGAATTGATGCTGATAGTTTTAGGCCTCCCTCTGAAAAGTTGGCTCTACTTTTCAAAACTTTATAAACCAAGAATGGGTTCTGGTGATGTTTTCTTAACTCCTCTTTTCTACCTTTTGCTCGCCATCCTTTATCTCCATCTGCAAATCCCTTATGAGTCATGGCCCTGAGTCAAGATTTTTAGTTTTATCCTAGAGGTTTATATTCACTTCATGGTGGAAATATTTGCTACACACAGATTCTCAAAATGCACTAAGATAACAAAAATAGTCACCTCTCACATACAAATATTCAAGTCAAACATGGCTTCTCTATTTTCCTATAATTCATCTTTTCTCACATGGTAGCCCTTTTAAGGAAATTCAAACTCAAGTTTTCTCTTTCCTCTGTTCCTTTCCAAGGTGGTGTCTGGGTATGACTTGTATTCTCTCATGGTGGCAGAAAACAAAGGTTCCTCAGCATTGAAGAGATTCTTGCTAATTTGGGCTGCATAGTGGCCAGTATGGTCTGCCTCCTGGGAAGCACATTTCTGCTAGTACCCACCACTGGAGCCTGTAATCTTGAACACTTAAAAAAAAGTAGCCTCAAATTCTGAATCTACATTGGTTTTCTTGTTTCAAGTACAGGATTGTGCTATTTTACTGTGCTCTAAGCCTCTCCAGACACCCTCGACTGGAACAAATGGGGACCTGTGAGTCCCTTAGTACATTCTGTTTGGACAATGGGAGATAAGAAGCCTTCTGGTTGCCTATTGCCACCACCACTGTCCCAGTGCCAGTGCCTTCTTGCAGGAGGGAGAGTACCGTAGCTCTCTGCTGTAAAGGCTCCCCTCATATAGCCAGGGAGATTTTCCAAAGCCCCTGCTACCCTCCAAATCCTCAGGCTCTTTGATCTTATCAGAACGCTTATCACAAAACCTTTTTTATTGCTGTTTGTCCTTGAATCAAGGGCTTGGGGGAGCAAGAACTTTGGAATTTACTATCCTTCATCAATATTTGATTAGTTTCTTCCCCCCAAATTACCCAGGACTAGAAAAGAGCTCACTTTGTAAAACCAGATGTAAAGGGGTAGATTTTGGACTTTTTACTTTCTAAAAACCATATTTTATACCCTCACTGTAACTTCACACCTAAGTCTTAAAATGGGAGATAGAGTGTGAAAAAATGATTGACCTACTGATAAACATTGGGAGGTGCTTCAGAAATATTTTGTTAGTTACACTTGTTTACACATAAGTGGTTATTTCATGTTGATGCAGAAATTTAGTGACATCAGAAAGACCATCTCCCCCCTCTACTTGTCAGTGTGTAAAGTCCCAACTAAGCTCTTAACAAAGTTAAGAGCTTGCTTCAGTAGTTTATGTTGTAGGACCTTGTCAAGTACACTTGAGAGAGATCATAGGTGTCACCAGTATTTTGTGCCTCAACAGGGATCAGTCTTCTACAAATCCTGCGATAGAAAGGCTAAGAGGAAGTGTAGGTGTCTAAGTTCCAAATGGCAGACATCATAGACATCATCAGAAGAACAAAGAAAGGAGAGGCTTTCTTTGCCATGTGGGTTAGATCCCCTCCCCCTTTCACAGTGTGTCCTGTGGGATCATGCACAAAGTATGGTGAGAATGTGACCATGATGTGGCAGAATTATTTGCAGGGTCCACTGAGTTAGTTCTGTTTATAGATTCACAGATAACTTCATTTGCTCTAGTTACATGGCTCTGTTTCTCAGAGCTGCCTGCAGTTACTACTGTTTGGCCACATTCTCATAGCTAATCCTGGACTGATCATTGACTAATTTTTTTTTTTTTTTGGTTGATGAGATGATCCCTTTGAATCTTTTGCTTCTAACATTTGAGAGTTCTTTCAGTCAACAGATATTCATTTGATAGTCAACTATATGCCAGTCATCATTTTAGGTGACAGAAATACAACAGTGAACATAAATATAGGCAATATGTTCTACCTTCATGAGGATTTAGTTCTAGTGGAGGAAAGATAAAAACAAAACACGTAAGTTAATTAAGGCGTATGTTATAGAGAGAAAAGTGCTATAAAGATCATAAAGTGGAGAAAAAGAACAAGGAGTGTGCCAGGAGAAAATGCTGGGTTTTTTAAAAGGTGTTCAGAAAACTACTAATTGAGAAAATAATATTTGAGGGAGGACTTGAAAAAACCATAAAATATATGAGTTAATTGATTAAAAATTCTTTGACTAGATGGATTTGTTAAACTGATTTAACCCAAGCCCCTAGTTTTGTAAATTAGCAAATAGAGGTTTTGGAAGAAAGAAGGCAATATACTGATGTATACTGAACAATGAACATGTGAAGCACTGATTCCCCAAGAAGGGAAGAGGGGTAAAAATCTACCCCATAACCTTGAGGAGCTTATAGTCTAATTCTGTTCTGTGTGGTAATAATTATATTTGAAAAGTATGTTGGGATCACAAAATAAGTAATAACTAAATGTGTAAAGGAAGGTTAGGAATGGTTTTCCAGAGGAGTTAGTGCTTTAGTTGGGTTTTGAAGGATGAGTAGGAGTTTACCAAGAGAAGGAAAAGCACTTACACAGAAAGAAAAGCATGTCCGAAAGCACAGAGGTAAGAGTATTGTGCATATTTGGGAAATGTTATGATGTTCAGACTTAAAAGAAATCTGAAAGTAGAAATAAGCTATATCATTAGGGGCCCTTCAGGAGTAGCTTCGGAGAATATGCCTTTTGTGTCGGTGGGGAGTCAATGAGGAATTTTAAATATAGAGCAGAGTTATAGATTTGGATTTAAAGGATTATTCTGACAGCATCAGTGCATAGAATAGATGATATGGTGGTTGTAGAACTGAATGTAGAGACACCAGATAGAAAGAAACTGCAATAATCTTGCAATAAATTATGAGGGTTTAAACCAGTGGGAATGGGGATGAAGAATAAGCATATATTCAACAGCATATTAAGTTATGGAATTCATGCAGTTGATGATTACAAAAAGAGGAGGAAGAGGCAGCAGAGTAGATTTATGCTTTCTATTTTGTGGATTAGGACAATGCAGGCCTGAGTGCTGCTTAGTTGTCATGACTTGGGAAGAAAGTGAATCATCAATAAGAAGGCATTCCAATGGAAGTCTGGGCTTTGCTGGCACAGCCTGAATAGGCTGGGGCCAAGCCATGCTTAGACTGTGGTAAAGCCTAGCTCTATGCAACAGCCTGCAATTTAGCATCTGAGCCTTAAGAAATAGTACTGTCACTCTCATGTAATTTCTGGATGGCTACTCATTGTCTGTCAAGTGGAGGAGTTCTCCATATGTCTGGAAGTGTGTGTGTTCTGACATTAGCTACTAGGCCATTTTTTTTTTTTCAATTCTAAGACATGCCTGCAGAGAATTATGAAGTTGTACAGGATCTACTATAAACCTTGCTTGACTCTCTTGAAATAGAGAAATAATCAAATAGACACTATTGACAATGATAAAAATTGATATACTGCTGAGAAGACATCTCAGGGTTTTGGTGAATTTGTTGAAAAACCAATAAAACTAGTAAAAGACCTGAGTTCAAATCTTGGCTCTGCCATTTGGTAGCCATAATATCTTGGAAAAAATTCCTTCATTTTCCATGCTTCAGTTTTATGAAGTTTGTGTGTGTGTGTGTTTGTATGCATGTGTTGTGTGTGTTAAATGAAAAAAATATATACAAAGGTCTACCAATAGTGGGAAGTGAGTATATGGTAGTCCCTATTTTTACTTCCTTTATGTGGACTGGTTGGCAGAGGAACAGGGTAGTTTTCTGGTAGATGATTAGTAGCAAAATCATATTCTTTGTATTCTAAAGTCACATTTCAGTCTCTAGCAAAGTTCCTGGCAGATAGAAGTTATTCAATAAAAATATGAATAAATTAATTTAAATTCTATGGACACATGCCAGATGAAGTACTGTGATACTACTATAGGAGTCTAGCTAGAATCATACTAGCAGCAGAAAGTCAAAAATCAACAGGATATTTGTGATAGTCACCAATTTTATTTGACTTCCAGGTTGCAAAAACAATAACATCATTGGACTCTTTGGCATTTTCTGATAACTTATATCTTCAAAGAATATGTTGCAGATGCAAAGCTCCCCCACCACACATCTTTATTCCATTCTTGTCTGCCTAGCCCAGCAAAGATCTGAGCCTAAATACCTCTCGTATTTGGTACAGGAACAGTGAGTCAATCACAGGAACTGTGGCCTAATAAACATTTGTTGAAGGAAAAGAAACAGGTAAGTAATCACTCACCAGAAGAAGGTAAGAAAACCCAGTCCTTTCAAAGAGATTATGACTCAGGGAAACAAGATTTCCATAATGAAATAATACAAACAAAATAAAGTTGAAGTGGCAATTACACATAAATAATAAGCCAAGTTGAATGAATGCAAACTGATCATTATATAACCTTTTATGTCCAGAAAAGGACCCATAGGATTCCACTTTTATGTAGACAGAGAAATCTGGGTCTGACAGCATGTTTTGGAGTTGAGGCTCTGCCCCTTTGGACTAGAAAGCACATTACTATTCCTTTACAGCTATTATGAATACTACAGGCCCTTGGCAGAATTACCACAACCCATTGTTACTCTTTTTGATCCTCCACTACTTCAGGATGCTCTTATGCTCTCCAAACTGCTCCAAGTCCCACTTGAAGACTGGTCTTACTCTTATTAGGTTGCTGGGCCCAATTCTGATGTATGGAGGGTGTGTTTTCCACACTACCAACAGAATGGTCCATACCGAGGCACAACAGTTGGATACTAGCCAATTCAAGTCAATCCTGACACTGTCTACTGGCACTATCATCAGATTCCACAGGTAAAGGGCTCAGCCACATAAGACTGTTCTGATCCCCACTTCAGAAGTCAGTCAGAAGTCCAGGTTGTTTCCTGTGCTCCTGACACACTGGTTATAAATCAGAGGGTCCCATGACACCCTCCTTGGGTTTGATTGATTTTCTGGAGTGGCTTACAGAACTCAGAAACACATTTTACTTATTAGAGCACTGATTTATTATTAAAAAAACAAACAGACCCTCAAAAACAGTCAGATGGAAGCGAGGCATAGGGCAAGCTCTGAGGAAAGGGCATGGGGCCTCCATGCCCTTTCAATGCGCTCCCTTTCCCCCAAATCTCCACGTGTTCACCAACCCAAAAGCAATCTGAACCCTGTTCTCTTGGGTTTTTGTAGAGGCTTTACTACACAGGCATGATGATTAAATCATTAACCATTGTTTATTGAACTCCATATCCAGCCTCCTTCCCTTCTTAGGTAGCACCTCATTCACATAACAAAGGCACCTATATCACTCTCAACCCTTAGGAAATTCCAAGGGTTTTCAGAGCTGTGAGCCAGGAAACTTGGACTACTTAGACCACTGTATGCCTGAAAATTTACAATAAATGTATGTTCTTCTCATAATATTGCCTGTGACCTATACCTTTGCAATATTGAGCATGTGTACTTGGTATTAATCACCAAAAATTATTATTAATGATTTAAGATAATATTCTCATTTTACAGAAGCCTACGATGCCTTAGGTAGGAGGGGATATTTGGGGGAAGACCTTTGAGTGCAAGAAGGTTGATCTCAGTAACCTTCACATCCTATCAAGGGAGTACCCACCTACCCAAATCTGCCCTAAAAGCAGGCTAGATCCAGGACAGATAAACACTATAGAGGCAGCAGGCCTTGAAAAAAGTGTGGCTTTTCAATCTATCCCCATATTGTGAGTTAATATAAAAATAATACAAAACTGTAAAATAAATAAAGAAATTCATGAATAAAGTTCTGTCCCCCACCCACACAAGGCAACTCTTTTTGATATTTTGTTAAAATAACTGCTTTTATTCTTCATGTTCAATCTCCCTGATAGAAAATTTAGCCAGCATCAAACAGACCCTAATGGAGTAACTTGGCAGTTTGTGTGACCCTCTGCAAAAGCTAACATCTTGGATCATGACTGAGAGGCTGTCTGTGGAAAGTTAACCAAACCCTTGAAACCTTCTGAGGTCAGTCTGCAAGGAAGGGGCACTTTTGGATTCATACTGACATGGTACCTCTTATGCAGGGAGGAAACACTGGGGACACAGGGTTTTGTCATGTCTGATTGATACTGATTTTTACACTCTCTCTAAGGTTTTAGAGTCACCTTGGCTAGGTGAAACAAAAGCATGCTCACTCCTGCAGCCTCTAATCAGTAGGCTCTTTGGCTCTTTGGGTGCCAGAACTTCCTCAGGAGCTGGTCTAAGGCCATCAGTCATCACTGACTTTGGTTCCCCTCTGACTCACTCCTCCTGTGGACTTATAGCGGAGTCTGCCCAGCCTTCATTCCCCTTCCTGGAATGCAGAAGGAAAACAAAAAGGGCAAAATCTCCAGAAAGACCCTGTTTCAAACCAACAGAACATCACAGACCTTTGTTTTTTTTTTTCTTGTTGAACTGCATCAATATCATTTAAACAAAGAGACAGTTTAGCACTGCTTTTAAATGATTCTATGTAGATTCAAAGTGCTTCCTTTGTTTACACCTGCTTTGTAGTTAAACAAGTTATCATAGTTTGCCTTCAAGGTAAACTTTCAGGGGCTATTATTCCCATTTTATAGATGAAAAACACAGGCCCTGAGTGATTAATTTCCCCATTATCACTCAGGTAGTAATTTATCAAGTCTTGATTTGAATTAAAGTTTGCCTAGCTACAAAGCCTCTTATCTTTCTTTTTCCATGCCACTAGAACAAAATACTATTCCTGTGACTTTTTCATATCAATTTCAAATAATTAAATTATTTCTGTGAGACTAAGCACTCTCTTAAGCTCACCTCAATAACAAAGGGGCTTAGCAAAATGAATATATATATATATATATCCTGTTAGAGCACTCCTCAAAATGTAGCACAAGGACCCATTTACATCAAAATTTGAGGGGTGTGTGTGGAGAGGGAAGAGTATTGTCAAGCCTATTAAATCTATAGGTGACCTGAGCCCTCCCAGTAGTTACAGGACCTGAATTTCTGGAGATAAGTGTTAGGAATTTGCATCTTTAGCAAAATCCCCAAGTGATGTTAATGCACACTAAAACCACTATTCTAGAGGGATGCCTGATGAAGAAGAATGAGGATCTTGAGGGGAATCTAATTTCTGTTAAGTTTATCAGAATTTGAATGGGCAACAGCTAATTGTTCAGGATTCTGTGGAGGACATATGCTTGTCATTTATGACACTGGTGGAATGGAAACACTATTATTTCCCTGAGTACTAACACATAGCATTGCAACCAAGAGAATGACCCAGGTTTTTGAGCCCTGTACCTTTTATTGACATGAAAAAGACAAAAGAACCTCATGGTTCTCAAACCCTGCTGTAAGAATAAGTAAATCTGATAAGTCTGTCTTTCCAAAAACAAGTAAATAGAATTATGCAGGTTGAGTTGGCAAGCCATTGATCTGAAACACACCCAAAAGCCATGGCCACCCACCAAATTGTATAAAACAGATCTGTGGCTCAGAGGCAGTACACAACAGCTCCAAATGCAGTGAAATAAAATACTAGCAATGTATTTAGGGGTATATTGGCATCACAGGTGAAAATAACCAGTTATTCCTTTAAGACTGAAGAAAGTCATATGTTATAAAAGAAAGTACTAACATTATTCTTTTCCAAGGCATCAGATAAAGAGGGAAAAATACTTAAATTATGTCTAAGTGGAGGAAAAAATGAAGAAAGGGGCTTCTATATGAAAAGTGGGACTATAGCTATCAAATGTTTAGAATGAAGATTTAGCTTATTCATTTTAAAAAGCTATAAAAGGAATGATTGGGAAGATTTCACTACCATTTATTCATTAATAATGAACTGCTTAAATGATTCTAAAAATTTTGACTTTTTTGTAAAGATTTTATTTTTTTATTTTTAGAGAGAAGGGGTGGGAGGTAGAAAGAGAGAGAGAAACATCAATCTGTGGTTGCCCTTCAGGTGCCCCTCAATTGGGGACCCAGCGCACAATCCAGGCTTGTGCCCTGACTGGGAATCGAACCAGCAGCCCTTTGGTTCTCAGGCTGGTGCTCAACCGGCTGAACCACACCAGCCAGGGCTAAGAATTTTGACTTTTATTATAGTATTCATTCTTCATAAAGCTCTGTAAAATGGGAAACATCCTCACCCATGATTTAGTGCTGAGGAAACCAGGATTTAGAGGTGAGTGACTTGCCTGAGGCCATGTGGTGACTTGCAGAGCTTCTAGGACCTTGGAGCTCTGTGCCGCCCCCCATATTTTAGATGATTCACCCCATTCCTGTGTTGTTTATGCATTCCCAACTAGGTTCTTTGCTGACAGCAGGCTATGACTAGTCCAAAACAAAAATTTTTCATCTTTGGGTGCCTGGTCCATGAATGTTGACTCTAACCAACATATTTTGCCACTGTTTTGAAAATGGCATATAGCAAGGGGTTCAGAATACCTCCCAGCTTACTTATCCAACCTGTCTCTACTTTCTGATGAAGAATGAGCTGGCCAGGTACAGATGACCCATTTCTGAATTTTGATAGGGTCTAGTTAGGAGAATAGTGTCTAAGGTCAGACTACCTTGGTTTTAATGCTGTCCCCATGATTTACAAGCAGTGTGAAAGTGATTTTGTGCAGGTTATTTAATCTCTCTGCTCCTCAATGTTCTATTTTGCAAAACTGCTATGAGGATGAAAGAGTGAAAAGTTGCAGTGAGGAATAAATGAATCAATGTGTTAAATAAATTAATGTATCCTGAGAACTGTGACCAGCACAAAGTAAATGCTCAAGAGATGTTGTTGTTATATTTGTTATTGTTAAAGATTAGTAGTTAGAGGCTTCCATCAAGATGGCAGTGTAGGTAAATGTGGCACTCGGACCCTCCTACAACTACATCAAAATTACAAATAAAATACAAAACAACCATCATTCAGAACCACCTGAAGTCTAATTGAACAGAAGTCCTATAACATGGAGACTGGTAGGAGGGGCAGAGGTGAGGAAGGGGCTGGTCCCACATTCATGCGTGACCATTAAAAATTGGGAGGGATATATTGGTTGCCAGGGTCCCCACTGAGGTATGAGGGGTCATAGTCTCACACTAGGCTCTCCAGCCCAGGGTTTCAGTGTCAGGAGGCGAAGTCCCCATAACTTTTTGTTGTGAAAATCAGTGGAGACTTTGGCTGATTGAGATGGAGGGCTTCTGGAGTCCCAGGTGTTCTTCTTAAAGGGCTCATGCATGGACATACTTAGAGTCACTGGCTCTGAGCTCCAGAGCTATGGTAGCAGCTTGAAAGACACCAGGGACATACAGGAAACAACTGAATTACCTGGCATCAAGGTGAGAGCTAGAAGGGCAACTTTCTCCCAGACAGAAGTGCTCATAGAGGCCATTGTTTTTGTTCTGAGCCTCCCTGCACAGAGCTGGCAGGAGCCATATCTGAGTCTCCATCAACCTGGTTAAAATTGTCCACCCCACCCTAGTGATTCTCTGAGACACCCTGCCCCACCCAAATTGTGGGCTCATCCAAGCTAATCTAGCGGCTTTTACATGGAAATGAATTATCTCGGCTCATGCTGAGGAATTTCCTAAATTCTCTCAAACAAGTGGATATGGCCCCAATGTGCCCTAGGTCCACCACTAGTGACAGACAGCCTTGATTTACAGCTTTGCCTCCCCAGAAACTCCAAGCCCAATATAGGTAACAACCATATGCAGATTGCTTTGTAGCTCATGCTGGGTGGCCCCTGACAGGGAACAGGCAGAGGCTGACCATGGGCCGAACATCTCAGAAAGTACTAGAGCCAACACATTTGGTGGACAGCTTTAGAGTATGCCAGAGCACCAACCAAACACCTGCATGAGCAACACATCCAAGGGACAAACTCAACTAGCACCAGAGCCCCACTAAAGTGAGTCCTCCTCTCTGGGGTTGGCCCCAACTTCCATGGTGGTTGAATTAACATGTCAATAGCAATCAAAGCTCAACTACAACAGGAGGGTGCACATAGACCACAGAGGAATGAGTAAGAGGATACATGGTCACACTTGGAGTGTCCATTTCTGGTGACAAGGAGGCTGTGCCACTTGGCCCTACAGAACACCTATTACATAAGGCCACTCTACCAAGACTAAAAGACATACCAGTTCTACCTAATACATAGAAAAATATAGGGAGGCAGCCAAAATGAAGAAACAAAGAATTATGTTCCAAATGAAAGAACAGAACAGAACTCCAGAAAAAGAACTAAACAAAATAGAGACAAGCAATATACCAGATGCAGAGTTCAAAACACTGGCTCTAAAGATGCTCAATAAACTTAGGGGAAGAATAGTTGAACTTAGTGAGAACTTCAACAAAGAAATAGAAAACATAAAAATGGAGATAGAAGATAGAAAGCAAGAAAGAAGAAAAAGAACCAGTTACAAGGTAAAAATACAATAACTAAAACGAAAAACATTACAGGGACTCAATAGTAGACTAGATAAAGCAGAGGATCAAATCAGCAATTTGAAAGATAAGGAAACAGGGAAAAAATAATCAGAATAGCAAAACGAAAAACAAATTAAAAAATGAGAATAGTGTAAGGAGCACTTGGGACAATTTTAAACATACTAACATTTGCATCATGCAGGTGTCAGAAAAAGAAGAGAGAGAACATGAAATTGAAAACTTCTTTGAAAAATAATGATGGGGAACTTCCCTAGTGTGGTTAAGGAAATAGACATACAAGTCCAGGGAACACAGAGAGTCCCAAGCAAGATGAACCAAACGAGGCCCACACCAAGACACATCATAATTAAAGTGCCAAAGTTAAAAACAAAGAGAGAATCTTAAAAAACAGCAAGAGAAAAGCAGTAAGTTGCCCACAAGAGAGCTCCCATAAGACTGTCAGTTGATTTATCAACAGGAAATTTGCAGGCCAGATTCCATTGCTGGGATTATACCTGAAGAATCCTGAAACACCAATTCAAAAGAACCTATGCACCCTTATGTTCATGGCAGCATTATTTACAATAGCCAAGTGCTGGAAACAGCCTAAGTGCCCATCAGTGGATGAGTGGATCAAAAACCTGTGGTACATTTACACAATGGAATACTGTGCAGCAGAAAGAAAGAAGAAACTCCTACCTTTTGTGACAGTATGGATGGAACTGGAGAATATTATGCTAAGTGAAATAAACCAATCAGTGGTTTATGATCTCACCTATAAGAGGACTCTAATGAACAAAATAAACTAACTAACAAAATAGAAGCATAGATGTGGAAATAAGGAACAGACTGATAGTGACCAGAGGAGAGGGGATAGGGGGACAATGATGGAAAGCAGGGAAAGTGACTAGTCAAAGAGCATGTATGAATGACCCATGGACATGGACCACAGTGTGGGAATTGACTGTGGGAGTGGCGCAGGGGGGATGGGCAGAGGAGGGAAGAGGGAGGATAATTGGGACAATTATAACAATAAAATAGTAAAAAATAAATAATTTTAATGTTCTAGCCAAAGATTTTATATTGCGCATCTAATACAGTATTTGGAACATAGATTGGGGTCTCCCATAAACAACAGCAGTCATTTATTTGTTTGTTTAACTTGTAAGTACACAGGCACTGTGTTAGGCACTTAGTATGCATTATTTCACTTTATCTCCACCAGGTTCTATGAGGTAAGTTGTAGTAATGCTTTTTTCTATAGATGAAGAAATTTAGGATTGACAATAACTTGCCCCAAATCACATGGTTAGGACTGCAGAAGCAAAATTTGATCCTGGTTTTATCTGAGTTTAAACTTGTACACTTTCCTACTTCTTTAATATTGCTTTACCGTCTCCATCCTTTCTAATTCCAATTCCTTCACGCTTCCAAAGGCACCTATATGGCATTGAAGACTACCAACACTTAGAGTAAATATATGAACTACAAAAATGAACAGCCCAGGATACTTGCTTATCCTCAGGACTTTATAAAGGTCAAGGCAGTTGCAGGTGAGATGAGCACAGCCAGGCAGCAGACCTGACCAACCCTGATGGATGCAGTTTACCTTCAGAAGGGCCATGCATCTGGGCTGAACTTCAACTCTTCTTATCTTGCAGTTCTGAAATAGCTTGCTCCAGGAAAGGCAGGAAAAGGTTTGCCGTTTCACAACTGGTGTGAAGATATCACACTGACTTAATCTAGGGTCTCTGATTAAAACTCTGGCACATTAATCATCAATCGTGTTTTCACTCATTTTTTTCCCCCTTGAATGAGACAGGCACACCAGGTGCATTACTTGGGGCCAGACTTCTGGAGGGTCCCGCAAAACCCCCAACTTTACACTTTTTTCTAATGACACCAAGTTTGGTTTCATTACTATGCTGCATAAAATATGGTTAACATGTATTTTTATTTTCCCTGTCTCTCTCTTTGTTTTAAGGGGTCCAGTGTTTTCTTCTGTGCCCAAGGCCTCAACCAACATTAATCTGCCTCTGGCTCACTGGCTATAGTAGCAGCACCTCCTGAACATCTATTACTCCTTCTCATACTAGTAAACCCAATGAATCCTAATGGGCTTCCACATTTGGAACTAATGCAACTGGCCATTCAATGAAGTATTGGTTTTACAATTCTACCTGAGTGGCTCATTTGAGCAGGGAATCCTCCTAAATAATGGACTTTACCTAGCCCAGCTTAGGAGTGAGATAAGAAAATTCAATAACAGCAACAAACTACCCCCATAGCAGAGGCATATTCCCTGAAAGTTAATATCCCCAGGACAGGCCACCACTAGAAACAGATGGCAGTTGGTGGATAAATTACCCAGATTCCTTGACTGTAAGATAGACTGATGCAGAAATGTGTTCTACAGAATTTCCTAGAGACTTTCAATTAATTTTTTCACTGCCCAATTGGTGCTTTCTGGAATCACTTCCTAAATAAACAAACCCTTCTTAAATCTTTGTCTCAGGGTCTGCTTCTCAGAGTACCCAACCTACGATACTACCCAAGATTTAGACACAAGCTTCCTCCAGTATCTATCTGCCATTCAGACCTAGACTAAGAGATCCCAGCCTTTAAGTCCTATCATAGTCCCCTGAGAAATGCCCCAGTCAAATCTGAGCCTCACCTAGGTAGGAGGGACATTACAATGAATTAAATTGATGCAGAATTTCATAATTATGCAAGTAGATAGACCAAATAGATAGTTTTGGAAAAACTTTACCGAACTACTTTATTATTTTAGTAATCATCTTGTATGAACTTGGCTTGTTATGGTGAGGCAGTACAATGTGGTAGTTAAGAGTTTGAGCTATGGATTCACATAGAACTGGATTCAAACCCTAGTTCTGACTCATGCCATTTTTATGATCTTGGAATATAGTACCTTAACCCTCTGGGTCACAATACTTTTTTTTGTAAAGTTAGATTGCTAATAATAGAACCTACTTCAGAGACTTGTTGTATAAGTTAAATGCCATAATACTAAAGCTCTATTTTAGAGCCTAACACATTATACAGATTCAAATAAATATTGACTATCATTAATGAGCCATAATATGTCCCAAGGCATAAAATAAGGAATTATGCCTTATTATAGGAGAAAAGTATATATGGATAAACATGGACATCTGTAGATTACATTTTTCTGCTAAATAATAGGTGCAAGTTTGTGGGAAAATATGACCCCTTTGGATTAACATGTTTCTCTTGGTTTTAGGACTTGTTTCCTAGAAACAGAGCCTGACAAGAGACTTATTGCTGCAGTGTGTGTGAGGGGGGAGGGCAGTGGGGGTTATCAGGTAAAACCTGTGTGGAAGTGAGTAAAACAGGATGGGGCAGAGGAAGTAGTTAAGCAAAGATGGACATAGAGCTAAATCTAGACTCAGCCTCATCTCTAATCCCAGCAAGCTTTGCAGTGCGAATGGGTCTGAAGAGTTATTCTATTTTTAGGAAAAGGAGCAGCCCTTACATACCTCAATGTCTGTCAGTCCCTGGGCGGTATGTCTCCAGGGAAAAGGCACAACATCTTAGGTTTTTCCAGAAGAGGTGGCTTTCATTTTCTGGGGACAATTCTCAGCAGAAGGATGCAGCTATGACCTGTTAGCAACAACACTTCCAGCAGCTGTGGGATGGTTGTTTTGCAGGGTAAAGAGGACTTAAGTGGGATCTCAACAGCCACTGTTACACTCTTCTGTCTCCATAAAATGTATATTATGTTGTTAATAGTAGAATTCTACTGTCATTTCTGCTATGGTAATTAGAAAAAATGCACCACTGCTTACCTGTCTCTTGACCAATTGGTAACACAAACTACAAGGAGGGACCACCAAAAAAACCTGAAATTATCTCTTGGAGGAGAGACCCCTTGTAGTACAGGCTTCCCCCACTATGTCAGTGTTATAGGAACCCATCTGTATCAGCATAGCAGCTAGAGTTGTTGTGAGAGGAAGCATTGGCTTCAGTGAATTTTTTTGAAGACTCTTTTAACATGTTTGCCCGTTTCATGATGGTCGATGTATGAGCACAATTTCCCATGCTGTGCTGAGTGTTCAGCAGTTTTTGATTAAAAAGGCATGACCTCCATGTCCCACCTTCTCTATTCACCCTATCTCAACCTAAGAGACATTTTTTATTTCCCCAGATGACAAAAAGTCCTCAAAGGGAAACTTTTTGCTGAAGTGGAAATGATGAAACAAAAAATGGCAGAAGCACTAAAAGGCCTCAAGATTGATGAGTTCAAAAACTGTTTTGAGCAGTGGAAAAAAGTCTCAATACGTGTATTGCATCAATTGGAGAGTACTTTGAAGGTGACTGAAGTTTAGACATGAAAGAATATTGCTGACATATCTCTTAGGGCAAGGGAAATAAAGGAAAGAATAAACAAATTGGACTAGATAAAACCAAAAACTTCTGCTTAGCTAAAGAAAACATCATCAAAATGAAAAGGGAATCAATTGTATGGAAAAACATGTTTGCCAATGATACCTCAGACAATGGTTTGATCTCCAAAATATACAAAGAATTAATACAATCAACACCAGGAAAACAAACAATACAATTTAAAAATGGGCAAAAGAACAGACATTTCACCAAGGAGGACATATTGGAGGGTCCATAGACATATGAAAGGGTGCTCAATATCACTAGCCATTAGAGAGATGAAAATTAAAACCACAATGAGATATCACCACACACCTGTCAAAATGTCCAGCATTAACAAATCAAGAAACAACAAGTGCTGGTGAAGGGTGAGGATGTGGAGAAAAGGGGGCCCTAGTGCACTGTTGGGAATGCAGACTAGTGCAGCCACTGTTTAAAACAATATGGAATATCCTCAAAAAACTAAAAATGGAACTGCCTTTTGATCCAGCAATTCTACTGCTGGAATTATACCCTAAGAATCCTGAAACACCAATTCAAAAGAACCTAGGACCTCTATGTTCATAGCAGCACTATTTACAATAGCAAAGTGCTGGAAACAGCCTAAGTGCCCATCAGTGGATTTGTGGATCAAAAAACTATGGTACATTTACACAATGGAATACTATACAGCAGAAATAAGGAAGGAACTCATACCTTTTGTGACAGCATGGATTGAACTGGAGAGTGTTATGCTAAGTGAAATAAGCCAGGTAGTAAAAGACAAATATCATATGATCTCACTTATAAGAGGAATCTAATGAACAAAACAAACAATGAACAAAATAGAACCAGAGGCATGCAAACAAGGAACAGACTGACAGTGTCCAGAGGGGAAGGGGGAAGGGCATAAGAGGGGAAAGAAGGGAAAGGTCTAGTCAAGGAACATGCATAAATGACCCATGGAATTGGACAAACAGGTTGGTGACTGACTGTGGGAGTAGGGGTTGGGCGGGTAGTGGAGAGCAATAGGGGAAAAATTGGGGCATCTGTAATAGAACAACAATAAAAAAAGAATAAACACACAATTTTTTATAAACAAATTCCATGTTTTTTTTGGAGGGGGGGTCACTTTTTCTTGGACCTACTGGTCATAGCTTATTACCAAAGAAGGTTTTTATAAGTATCTCTCTCTCTGGTACTTCCTAAAATGTCCTGCTTATCTTGGGAATTATGGATTTGCTCTCAGATCTTATTTGCGTAGCATCTCTGCATCAAGAAAATTCTTAGGGTGGGGAGGCAATTCCACTGTCTGGTTGATTTATGAGAAACCCACAAGCCTGCTTTTGGATAGGCTGTCCACATTGCATAGCAACATGCTTTGAGTCCAGAGACTAAAGTCTTTCTGAAATGCCATTTTCTGTAAACTTCACCTTTACATCCATAGCTTCTCTGTTTACTGATGGCTAACAGATTTGACAAGCAAAATAGGATAATGGGAGAACTAGGTTTAAGGATTAGGAGGCCTGAGTATGAATCCTAATTTTACCATCTACCAGTTATATGAGCAAGCCACTTTTCTGTTGGGCACTTTTTCCCTTTCTTCATAAGACTGGCCCAAGAGACCTGTTGTCAGTCATATGGAATCATTGTGTGACCAAATGAGAAAACATATACTAAAGGTATATTAACCTTTCACTGTCTCTAGCTTCATGACTTCAGCTGATATGTGGTGTAGCCCAAAATAATTATCTATGAGAATCCCCTTGAAAGCCACAGCAATGACTCCCCTGTCTTTTGAGCATTATCCATTAGCTCCTTGATGATCCTTGTTCCTCTGTTTCTGACATTCAAGTAATTCCCTTGAAGTTACAGAGAAAGAGTATTTTTTAGAGATTTATTAAGGATAAGCCAATGGAAAGATTCAATTAGATGACTTCCTACAGAGTTCAGTCACCTAAAATCCTCCTTTCCTGGTTAAAAGTTATCCAATTTTTATCCAAGATTAGTTTTCCAAGGAAAGAGAATTATGCTGCTACACTAGGAAAAATTATTTCAAAGTCTATTAAAATGAACATTTTAACATCAAAGTGTTAATTTGGTTCATTGCTTTTAATACAAATGTTAACTTTCTTTCAGAATTGTACTGAGAACACATCAATACTATCATATCTGGTCTAGGTAACAATTACATACTTCATCAAATCTGGTATATGCACAGGGCTCTTTGTGGTCACTGACCGGAGCTATGGGTGTTGGTGTGTTAAAGGTACTGAATAGTACTGAGTGTGTGTCATGAGCATATGTTTGTTATGTAGTCTTTCCCATAAGTCAGCTGGGCAACTGCTTGGCTAGTTGCCTGCTAAGCAGCCTGGCACCAAGGAATAGACAAGAGTCACTCACAGTTATTATGCTATTCACTCAGTTTTTATTGAATGCACGTTCACTGAAAGTAAAATATCAGCATATATTAATATCCTACTCACACTCTAACAATCTAATAGAAATATAACACACATACAGCAATCAATGGGGGATAATGAACCTGAATCCCAGAGTCTCAGTCTGCAAGTTCTAGAGACAGCAACAGTGGGCAAGGGAGTTGTCAGAATCTTGCAAGGAAAGATCTCCAGAGCTGAGTGGCTAGCAAGGCCGACAAAGTCCTCAGTCCAGCAGGGCAGAGCTACCAGCAGCTGATGCCAAGGGAGGTCAGCATGTCATTGAGCAGTACCCTGGTGCGTGGAGCTCAGCTGTCCCAACAGTGGTCTGGAGCCTGCCTCACTTATACCTTGAAAGTGGTATATTCCACCCTTCTGGGTCTTTTGATAAAATTCTTGGCACACCTGATGGCAAGTAGGAATTTTCCCATTAGCCCATGGGTGGTACATAGCTGCTCTGCTTGGCACCCATGATAAGAAGTGTGGAATTTCCCCAGGATCCTACTTATGGGTGGTCCCACTTTGCATACATGGCTATTCTGATCACATGTGCAGATATCTTAGGTGTGTCACCTTGCCAGATGTGTCTGCTCTGACTTAGGTAGTTTCCCTCTTGAATCAATGTGTCATGGCTGACTGGCAGCCGTCTTGGCTGACATGAGTAACTCCACTTTGTTTTATATACTTAATGCCATCTTGATGGGGCCAATATCATATTATTGGTCCTACTCTCCATATTATTAATTCCCACAATGATAAGGAAGAAAAGGGATAGCATTAACATAAGTTTCATAACATTTTGTAAATTGCAGCCCATAGAGAAACATTATTTTCTGTTTTCACATTTAGCAGTACAGAGTCATTTTAGAAAACAGTAAATACATATAATTGCTACTATAAATACTAAAATATTTAATATAACTTCCTTTGTACTACTTCATAAATTGGTTAAGAGGTGGGAGTGTGAGTGTACAATTATTGCAAAGGGATTAAAATCAGACCATGAGCCTGAGCACACCTCTAAGTGCAATGCTCTCTTAATGTGTCTCCATGGTAAGCATTTTTAATTAAGTGCCATGGCAGTTCCTTCTGAAGATAGTCCCTTATTGGCTATATGTTGTCTTTTCTAAAGTCTGTACACAATTTTTTAGAGACTCCATATGTCTGTAAATGTCATTACTTTTTCTTTCTAGTATGTGCACATTCTGAGAATAGTTGTGATCTGAATATTGCTCTCTCTCCTTCCTGTCTTCCCGACCAGATAAAATTTGCTACTAGACCTATTGCAAGTCCTAGCTGTAATAGCTTCCTTCCTGGTTGACTCAAATTTGGCTTCCATTTAGCAAAGAAATTTGATATTTCAATCACTGTGTTGCTTTAGAATATAGTATTAAATTAGTAACCCTAAATTGTTCCTTAGTGTAGTTTATTTCTAGTTTAGTTACTTTACACCTATATAGTATTATCTAGGTACATCACCATCAACATCATAACATAACTTAATTTTATTCCGATCAAATATATCTGATATGTTACACGAGCGTCCATTGACCAAGGGCGACATTTGTATTGCCTCATGATCTTCTTGATAATGACTACAGACTATCCATATATATTTTGTCCTAGTCTGTCTAGCTTGATCCTTAGCACTCTAAAGTGATTTGTTAGTGAATGGAGCTCTAATCCAATTCTCATATATAAATCTAGTTGGGGTTCTTTGTCATCTGTTGGTGCATTTAGTCAAATTATGGTGTAATGTGTAGATTGTTGTATCGATATTTGTATTAAATAGCGGTGCCCAAGTTATTCTATTGTCCCATACCCATTATCTACTATTCTGTGCTTGACAATTCTCTACATGCAAACACTGTACAGATACATTCCACTATGGTATTAGAGTCTATGATAGTATACCCAGGTACATTTTCAGTGTCATTTATAAAGAATGGGGCAATATTAGTTATATTAATGTACTCTCCCCAGTTATCTTTTTTAGCTCCCCACCCAGAATTAGTGGACAAGTTACATAGAGTATACACTGGCCAAGGTCTCTATTTTACCAGAGGCATTTAGATTACTACTTTGAAATAATCTGTTCATTTCATTTTTGGCATAGGGATAATTATCCTTGATTGGTGAGTGTGTGTCTTGTAGTTTTCCTTTATAACCAGGCTGTACAAAGTATGATGTATAATTTATTTTAAAGCATGCTAATATCATTTTAATCTCTAAAGTATTCTGAATTTACTTATACGATCCACCTGTAAAATTACCAACTACTCCTACTATGCATGTGTACCTTTCTTGGTTGTAGATGGTATCTATCTATGTGTGTTTGTATACTATATAGGTGATTTTCTAAGTTTTCTGGGGGTTTTCAGTAGTAATTGACTTACATTTTATCTGAATCTCTCCCTGTAAACACTTAAGTTTTAGCTTTTTCATTCTGGTAAACTTGTTTCTGTTGTTCTGCTTTCCTTCTTCCAAATAAATGTTGGTGTTTTTCTCAAAAATACTTATTATAAGACTATATCAGGTACTATTTTAGATGTTAACAATATAGCATAAAAAAAGCTTTTACCCTTCTAAAGCTTAAATTGTAGTGGATGGAAACAGATAATAAAGCCACAAACATATAATATGGTTTGAGGTATATTAAGTACTATGAAGAGAAATAAGCAGGGTAATCAAACTAGAGAATGGGGAACTGGGCTATTTTATACAGAGTAGTCAGAAAGGTCATTCTGATAAGGTATTCTCTCTATCTGCTATCTTTTTCTGTTTGCTTTAACATTTTGAATTTTTGAGAAAAGGGCAAATATAAGTATATATATCTTTCATCCACAGAGATTGAATGAAATTTAAACTGCATTTTCTAACACAAGCATTAATCTCTTTGTTCTTCTTTAGGTTTGTTAGGCTCAACAGGGTTATAAAAAGGGTTTCTCTAATCCTTAGAGATCTCTAGTATAAGCACTCATATTCTCTTAAGAGATATTAAGCGCACAATACCTTTTCCTAAACACAATTTGACATTTTAAAATCAGTTTCCCAATACTACCCAGCTCTTCAAATTTTATTAATTTTCCTAATAATTCTATGCAGAAAATTAGTATCCACTTTGTCTGGCATTGTTATCTGGTCTATCTAAACAGAAAAGTCACAATTCTATTATGGAATTGTCTTTTTAAATTTTTTTTCCCCTCAAGTACTTAGTATTTAAAATTGTTTTCACTATAGGCCTCCTACAGAAATGGATTCTCTTGTATATTTGACAAACATTTATTATTTTTAGCTTTTTCCTAAGGGACATTAACTTACCATGAAGAGGACACATTAAAATGATGTAGAAATCAATGGCATAGTTATTAATGTACTAATGGAGTATCAGGCTTTAGTAGGCTACTGACTACCTAATATGCAAGTTAACAGCAGGGGACCCATGAAACCTTATGTCTACTTCTTATGAATTAAAAAAACAAAACAAAACATGTTAAAGCCACAGCTTCAAAAAGTTAAAATGTCATCATTTTCCCTTTGAGGTAAAATATTTCTCTTGAAAAATTATCTTTAAAGTAGTAGGACACTATATCATAAATCGTGGTTACTGAAGGCAAAATATATACTTTTTTTAGTGCAGTTAGTGCCTTGCTTAATGCTAGGTGGTCATCTGTTTGCTTGTTTATTCAAACAAATATTTATTTAGTGCTTTCCTTTCATTAGGCACAGTTTGAGCACTGAGGAAACACAACAAAAATTGAAAAACACTTTTTCTCTCATTTTGCAGCTAATAGTCAAGTGGGGTAGGAAAATTAATTGATGATTACAATTATAAGTAGAGGTAGTCAGCCCCAGAGGAACCTGACCTTTGTATTAGGAGTCAAGCAAGGATTCCAGGGAATAAAGCTTGTTCTGAATCTCTAAAAAGGTGGCAGCATAACGTATTGATGGAAGGTATTCTAGGAGCACTAAAGTTCCACTGTGGCAGATCTATGTTTTTAATCTTTCTATTCTGTCACTTAGCACAACACCAGGAATCTGAAGACCATTAATAGGTGTTTGTTGAAGAAAAGAAGGACATGGAAAAAATAGATGTTAAATACAGTGTCAAATGAATTTGTGTGTGTGTGTGTGTGTGTGTGTGTGTGTGTATCTTCATACCCTCAGTGTTAGAGTTGTTTTCTCAATGGCAGTAACTGATTGATGCTCCATACTCAATTGCTTGCCTAAACAATGAATTTAAGAATGTTTGATACCCATTCATTTGGATTATAAAATCAGTGATCATTTTTATTTTTCAGATGACTAAATAAGGCTTCCATCCTGGCTCTTCCTGTTGTATATTCTTGTAGGGAAGCCCAACCTGGAGATCCCCTGGTGTCATGGATGAAGTGAAAACTTCCCAGGCAGCTTGTGCTAGGGGAGAGAAGGCTGGCAAATGTTTGAGAGACAAATGCCTCAACTGCCTTCTTCCAAGGTCTTTTATTGAGTGCAGTGCAATAAGTGTAAGACCATATAGCACACATGTAAAGCTCATCAACCAATGTTAAACATTGTTGATTACAGAAAAAAGATACCATTCAGGGATAACAATTGAAAGAACATTGAGATCTCCCTCAGGTCAAGTTGTGTTGGACACAAAGACTTCAGATGGCAGTAAAATAGGGAGGGTAAGTTCACTTTGAGTTAAAGTTAAAACCTCTGTTGCTAATACAATAAAGCGATCAAGCAAGGTAAAAGAACAGAGCAAGCTTCAGAGTACATAAAACATTTTCTCATGGCCTGATTCCCACCAGGGCCCACTGGCTATAACATCAAGGCACATATGCACCCAGCTTTCCCAGTTTTCTGGTCAGTCTTACAGGCTCTGTTTCCTTTGCCTGGCCTGCGCGGGACTCCAAGTCTCAATACTTTCCCAGGGGACCCCGACATATTCTTAGTACAACAAAGTAAGATTTTCAAGAATAATATAAGATTTACATAAAATGTAGAAATTAATTAAGTTACTTATTCACCAAATAGCTATTGAGGGTCTATTATGTGCCAGGCCCTATATAACAGTCTCAAAGATAGAAAGATGAAATGACACAGTTACTATCTTCAAGGTATTGACAGTCTTTGAGGGAAGCAGATGCTGAAATAGATCATTACAATGTGGTGTAGGCATTATTATTATTAAGGTATATGTAATATATTATGGAACCACAAAGGAGGGAAAACTGTTAGAGTGTGTGGGATGAGGTAGAATTGGTTATCAGAGAAGATTTCAAAGAGACAGTGATGCCTTGACTGAATATTATAAGATAAGGATTATATCTATGTCTAGATGGTAATGGAGAAGAAAGATGTTTATTACAAATGTTAAAAGACAAGAGATTATGATGTGTATTAGTAATGAAAATTTAGTGAAATGTAGCATGCAAGGTAGGAATAAGAGAGGATATTAAAGAGAGATGGTGAAAAAAGTTCACTGCAGCCCTACTCACAATAGCTAAGATATGGAAACACGCAATGTGTCCCATCAACAGATGAATGGATAAAGAAAATGTGGTGTATACATATAATGGAATATTATTCATCCTTAAAAATGAAGAATAATGAAGATCAAATGCCATTTGATCTGCTGTACAATATAGTGCCTATAGTTAACCATATGGTATTGTGTACTTCAAACTTTTAAAAAATATTGAATCTCATGTTAAATATTCTTACCCTAAACAAAAAACAAACAACCTTACACTCCCAAAGAAATGGATACAAGAAAAACTCTGAGAAGTATTAGATATGTCTATTCCCTTTTTTGTGGTGATGGTATTATGGGTGTTTTCATATGTCCAAACTCATCAAATTATACACATTAAATACTTATAGTTTTTGTATATTTTTAATACTTTAGCAAAGCTATTAAAAATAGAGATGTTGGGAAATGGGACTAGGAATATAAATTGAGTCAAATCATTAAAATTCTTGTATGTTATGTAAAAGAGTTAAAATTTTATTCTATAGAGAACTTTAAGATTTTGAGTAGAGGAGTAATGTGGTCACATTTTAATTTGGAGGTTTGGCACAGGCTGTATAGGAATCCGTGCCTTGGAAGGTTGCAGCGAGTGGTGAGAGCCTTAAAGAGGTGTATGGACTAAGTAAAGATATAGTTTTTGAAGTACACATCAAGAAGAGTGGAAAAAGTTGTAGAAACAGAGAGGAGATAACTGCTGGACTGAGTTTCCAAGGTGTCAGAATAGAATTGAATCTAGAGCTCAGACAGGAATTAGACCATCCTTCAGAAATGGAGGGTTTTCTTTTCCACAGAGTGGAAACTGTTAGCTTTCTATGAATGCAGATGAGATATGAAGCTCACTATCATACAGTTTTTAATGTAAAGAAATCAGACACCATCTCTTTCAGTGTCATTCTGATCAAACTATAGTATTCCTGTGGGCAGGTCTATGTCTTTTTCATACACTCAGCATAGTAGATAATCACTAAATGTTCTTTCTTTCTTGTAACTCAGTAGGGGGGCAGTTTCTCATATGGATCCAATGTGTGAGTAAATGTGTGTTTATAACCCTATGAATAATTTGGGGTTTAATAGCCTTTAGAATTAGCCACAGTCGTAGCTGTTTTTGAAACACTATTTATATAAGTACTACAAATAAAGGCAATATCTTTTTATAATATTTTATGTAGGTTTATTACAGTACAGACAAGGAAGAAAGGGTAAGTAGGAGAGAATCTTTGTTGTTGTGCAGTTGATCTCAAGAAACTCAGAAATCTATATAGAATGAGTTAGGAGAATTTTATTTTTAAGAATGTGTCTTCTATGTCTCTAGCACTTGCTGGAATGGCTAGGGTATGGAAAATCTGATGGCATAGGAATACAACAGAGGCGCTCAAATTTATAAAATGTTCTCTTTGTAAAATCAAATTAAGGGACTCCTGACAGCATTTTTTGGCCTCCAAGAACACTAACAGAGTAGAGCAGTATTTTAAAGTTTTTTATGGCATTAAACTCAACTGAAAAATATATATTGAGCACCTACTATGTGCTATGGACTGCACTCAAGCTACTGTGTGCTCGTAGAATTTTAAAAAATAATAGAGGTACCTCCTCCAGAAGAATAAATTATGAGAGAAAGGCATTGTCTGGCAGAAGAAGCTAACTTATACTTTCTTTTTCAAGCCCTGGACCAGGGCACAAAGTTTGACTAGTAGAGCTAGCAATAATTTTCACCACTGACTTTCCATGTTGATCAGACACACGTGGGTAACCACAAGCTACTTAGCCTTATGTAGCAGTCCTGACTGTTTGGGGAATACAGAATACAATGTTGAAGGAGACCAGTCCTGACCTTAAGTAATCTCACCCAAGTTGGGGGGTACATACAAAGGCAAACATTTAAGTAACTCTAATGCAAGACAGAGAAACATTAAGTGTTCTCATTCAGGCATGCCCACAGTTCTATAGAAATCTCTAAAACAACAGGAAATCAAACAAGCATACCTATCACCACAGGACATTGTGAGGAGGCTCCTATAGGATGTATATAGCCCACCAACAAATATAGACCTCTGACCAAGGAGGAAAACCAACAACTATATGTCTATATCTATACTTATATCTATAGTCGTAGTCGGCAGCCGTCCGTCTCGAGAGACGATGGTGTAGCTTCTTAAGAGTCTATCTGCACCACCGAGAATGGCTGTGCAGTCCGACTCGGGAGTGACACGGTATCTGTCTCCTCCCGTGTTGAATCGACATCTTGCGATGACGCTGAAGCTACAGAGCCTGGGCAGGGTAATATGGAGGGTCTGCTGTTGCCCATGCAGCAGACCCCCCCTCTCTTCGCAGCTGAAGGGTCCAAGGGAAAGACGGAGTCGATACAGCTTGGGTTCAGGTGCGCCGCAGGAGTTGCCAGTGTTGACTACAACGTCAAACCGCCTTAGGGACTCCGGCTCCGGATTTTCTGTCGGGGTTTACTCCCTTAGCCTTTCCCCTGAAGAGGTATGCTGCAAGGCAGTGGAGGTTTTTTGGAGTCAGAGTTTTCCTTCTCTGATGTACCCTGACTGGAAGATCGAACCAGCGACACTTAGCTCGCAGGCCGACGCTCAATCCACTGAGCTAAACCAGCCAGGGCAGACTTATATCTATATCTATCAATATTTACATCATCATCATCTATCTACACCTATACCTATCTATTTGTATATAAATGAGGTATGTCCAGAAAGTATACAGCCATGTGTTATAAAAATTAAAGATAGTTACAGAAGAAGATACAAGGTACATGAAACATTGTACACAAGAAAATGACATGTCAGTGTTCTTCAAAGTAGGCACCTTGGGACCTCAGTCAATTCTCCCAGCATCTCTTCCACTGTTTTAAACACTGCAAAATCATTTGTTGGAATCACCATCAGCTGCCGCATTGTATTTTTCTGAATCTCACTGATGTTCTGAAATCTCTTCCCTTTCAGAATTGATTTTAGTTTTGGGGAAAGCCAGAAGTCATAGGGCCCCAAATCTGGGCTGTAGAGGGGCTGAGTCACCAGGGTGATTTGATGTTTCACCAAAAAGCTCTGCATGGAATGTGATGCATGAGCAGGTGCATTTCCGTGATGAAGCTGCCAGTCACCAGTTGCCCATAGCTGAGGCCTTCCGAATCATTGGAATAGTTTCCATGAAGGAATGTTCAAGCTTAATGCAAAATTTGATGCAGATTTTTTACTCTACTCACTCAGTAGAGTAACAGCCACACAGTAGACAGATCACTCAACAGCATCTACCGCCCCACTGACTAGTATAGTGAAGTCATTATTGTTCATGCATGCACATTCCAGTCCACTCTCCTTGGCTGCCAGGTTAACATCGATGTTGCACAAACATTCTTGTTATATTAACAATGGCTGAATTTTTCTGGACAGACCTCTCTTGTGTGTGTGTTTTTTTTTGTATGTGTGTGTGTGTGTGTATGATATGTGTGTGTGCATAATATATGTGTGTGTATGTGTGTGTGTGTATATATATACACACACACTCATATAATATTTTAATTAGTTAGAGTTGCATAGCTGTAGAAGTACAGAGCTAAAAATATATCTCTAGGGAGAGTATAAAGACATGATTTCATGCCCTAGTAAGCATTGCCTAGAGTTGTGAACAACTAATTCAAGCAAGGTCACAACTAATTATGGGGATTAGGAATTATTTTCCAAAAAGAAGTGGTGCTTCACTCTTTGCATCATTAACATACAGTATACATTAATCCCCAGAGACAGTGAAGTTTATAGATATAAATATGTCAAGAAAAAGATGTGTAAAATAGTATCTAAAAATATATTTAAAGGGAGATGAAAATTTTATAGTATTGATGCAGGGGGTAATGTCAAACATAGTCTCCATTCCTTCCTATAATATGATACCTGACACTTCACTGTGAGATAAAATATTTGTACATGAATGGGTTATTGCTATCTTCAGGGAGGCATATCTTTGGTTCCAAGATTGACCTTTGGTTCTAAGATGGATCTGGCCCATAGAAAACACAAGAGACCATTGCTCTTATCCTAACAACTACGTTAATCTAGATGAGCTACAAAATCATATTTTCTTTCTAACTTATCAAAGGACCGAGAATATGATACAAAGAAACTTAAATTAACTAGCCTCTAGAAAATGATGTCTTTTATAGAAGGGAGATTCATGGCTGCTTTCATCTCAGATAAAGCAGTGGGAGGTAAAATCTGCCACAGACAGGAAAGAAAAAGGCACTAACCAAAATGTTAACTAACTTGAGAGCATTTAGACAATTATGACAGACTAGAATTCCAAGGCATCCCAGCTACAGAGTGAATCTGAACCACCCTCCAACTCTTTCAGGAATTCACCAAAAGGTCAAGGAGTAAACTAAAGGCTGGAGTTGGGTAGGAAATCTGGGAGAGAAAACCCCTGAAGCACAGGGTATTTTCACCAAGTGCAAGTCAGTCAGTCTCTATAAAAGAAGGCAAGGGCTTGAGAGCTGAGAGAAATTCATTGGAAGCCCTTAAGGAATTTGTCTACTAAAAGCTGGTGGGAAAGGCAGGAGAATTGAGGGGCATTAAAGCCCTTCATAAAATGCAAGCTATCTACTCCAAAGACTGGGGCCAGAGAAGCAGGGATTAGAAAGATTTTTGGGGTGGTCCCCAAAAATATTAAGACTTCCCCAGTTACTTAATTAGCTGACAGCCAACTATAATGCAGAAAGGGATACCTTCTTTTAAGAAATCTGGTGGCTCAACTTTGAATCATAATGAGAACTATGGAATCTTACCAGTGCTCAGATATTAGTCATGAAGAAAGAAAAACCCTGATTCTACCATTAAAACATTTAAGGTCAATGGATAACTGAGTAAAAATAAGTAGCCAGTCTAGAAGCCTGACACAACAAGCAATTTTCGCGTTTTGGGGGGTTACATATTATTTACTTCAGTATTTACTTTTTCAATATAAATACCTGACATACATAATAATAATAATGCATATAAAGCCCAAGGAAACTATAAGCTATGGACAAAAGAAACAGTTAGTTTAAACAAACCTAGAGCTAATACAGAAGTTGGTATTATCCATACAATTTAAAATAACAGTCATAATAAAAATTTTTAATTGCTAAATGATCTTGTGGAAAGGGTAGACAAAATAATGAACCAATGAGAAGTTTCAGTAGAGATACAGAAACTGAAAAAGAACTAAATGGAAATGCTAGAACTGAAAAATAAAATAGCAGGAAATAAGAGTTCATTAGATGGGCAGTGTAGACGCAACACAGGAAAGAACCAGTGAAAATAAAACTGGTTAAAAAAAAAAAAGAAATATAAGTAGGACAAAAGTAAAAAAGACACAAAGTGATCAAGTTTTGTGGAATATTTAAAAATCACACATGCATTTAATTTAAGTCCCTGAAAGGGAAAGCAGAAAATTATTTGAAGAAATAATGACCAAAAAACTTTCTAATGTAGATATCAAACCAAAGATCCAAGACCAGTGATCCTAAAAATGATAAATAGAAAGAAAATCATATGTAAGCATACCACAAACTGCTATTTAGGAAAAAAAAAGATAAGAGCACAAATCTTTAAAAAGTAAGAAAAAAGTATACTGCATATAAAAGGACAATACAGATTATGGGTTACTTTTCACTAGAAACAATGGAAATCAGAAGACAATTGAATGTCATCTTCAAGGAGCTGAGAATAAAAAATATTGTCAAGCTAAAATTCTATTTCTAGGAAAAAACTTTTAAAAACTAAAATGATTCAAATTACTGGTTGTAAAGATACACTTTTAAATAAGTGAATATGAGACAATTGGGTGACATCTGGCAAAAAGTTAAAATTAGATCCACATATCATATCACACACAAGACTATGTTACAAGTACTATGAGGAAGTAGAGATTAATTCTTATTTTACCTTTGTGTAGGGAACTGCTTTCTAAACATGACTTAAAATCATGAGCCAAGAAAAAATTAGTTTGATTACAATATAAATTGAGAGACAAAATATTAAAACATTAATAGAAAAATGAAAATGATAATTTGCACACAAAAATATATAAAATAGCTCTCAAACTCACCCATAATTAGAAAGTGCAAATAAAACAACACTGAAAAACCATTAATGGCTTATTAGACTAACAATTAAAATTCTCCTGGCAATGCTATGGAAAACAGGCACTCATACAGTGCTGGTGGAAAAAAAATTGCTTCATTCTTTCTTAAAAGAAAATTTGGCAATGACTATGAAAACTACATATGCACTTACCTCTGACCCATAGTCCCCCTTCTAGGAATACAATCTGATGATACATCTTAAATAACACAAATACACATATGCACATACTTATTCATTGCAACATCTCTTTTTTCTTTTCTGGAGGGATCAGGTAGGGAGAAAAATATAGTGTGAAGGAAAATCCCTGTCCTTCAAATGGTCACTAAAATTGTATTTTCATACTTTACATTTTCTTTTGTTCACTTTCCTATATGTGAAGTGTTTTCTGGTGGGGAGGTTTGCTGGTTCGTTTATGTATGTATGTATGTATGTATGTATGTATGTATTTATTTGATACTTTTATTTATTTTTCTTCCCTGAAAAAATATTTGTTTGTTTGTTTTTCTATTACAGTTTGTCTCACTTTTTCCCCCATTGCTTCCTTCCACCCTGCCCACCCCTTCTCCCCCAGTCATTCCTCATCCTGTTGTCCATGTCCATGGGTCATTCATACATGTTCTTTGACTAGACCCTTCCCCTTCTTACCCCTCTTTTCTCTCTCCCCCCTTTCTCCTTGTCACTGTTACTCTGCTCCTTGTTTACATGGTTCTGGTTCTATCTTGCTCACTTGTTTGTGTAGTTCATTAGTTTTCTGTATTAGGTAATATAATATGGTATTTGTCTTTCATTGCCTGACTTATTTTGCTAAGCATAATTCTCTCTAGTTCCATCCATGTTATCGATAATGGTAGGAATTTCTTCTTCCTTTCTGCTACATAGTACTCCATTGTGTAAATGTACCACAGTTTTTTTGATCCACTCATCTACAGATGGGCACTTAGGCTGTTTCCAGCACTTGGCTATTGTAAATAGTGCTACTATGAACATAGGGGTACATAGGTTCTTTTGAATTGGTGTTTCAGGATTCTTTAGGTATAATCCTAACAATGGAATTGCTGATTCAAAAGGAAGATCCATTTTTAGTTTTTTTAGGAAATTCCATACTGTTTTCCATAGGAGCTGCACCAGTCTGCATTCCCACCAGTAGTGCACTAGGGTTCCCTTTTCTCCACATCCTCGCTAGCACATGTTGTTTGTTGATTTCTTGATGATGGCCATTCTGTCCATCAGAGGTGGTATCTCATTGTGGTTTTTATTTGCATCTCTCTGATGACTAGTGATGTTGAGCATTCTTTCATATTCCTACGGACCTTCTGTATGTCCTCTTCACTTTCAATCTGTGTAGATCTTTTGTTCTGAGGTGGGTTTCTTGTAGACAGCATATACGTGGGTCATACTTTTTAATCCATTCAGCTACCCTATGTTTTTAGGTTGGTGCATTTAATCCATTTACATTTAAGGTTATTAATGATAGGTACTTATTCATTGTCACTTTTCCCCTTTGGACTTGTGTTCCTCTCTGTCTCTCTCTGTTTCTTCATCTTCTTAAAGCAGACCCTTTAGCATCTCTTGCAATGCTGGTTTGGTGGAGATGTATTCTTTTAGCCTTCTTTTGTCTGGGAAACTCCTTATTTCACCTTCCATTTTGAATGAGAACCTTGCTGGCTAGAGTAGTTTTGGTTGTGGGCCTTTGTTTTTCATTGCTTGGAATATCTTTTGTCATTCCTTTCTGGCTTGTAGTGCTTCTGTTGAGAAATCTGATGTTACCCTAATCAGAGCTCCCTTGTATGTTATTAGCTTTCTCTCTTGCTGCTTTTAGGATTCTCTCTTTGTCTTTGAATGTTGCCATTTTAAATATGATGTGTCTTGAAGTGGGCCTGTTGGGGTTCATCTTCATTGGGACCCTCTGTGCTTCCTGGACTTGTGTGACTCTCTCTCATCAAGTTAGGAAAGTTTTCTGTCATTAGTTTTTCAAACAGGTTTTCTATCCCTTGCTCCTCTTCTTTTCCTTCTGGAATTCTTATAATTAGGATATTATTATGTTTCATGTTGTCCTGCAGCTCTCTTAAAACCTCTTCATTCTTTTTCAGTTTTTTTTCATTTTGTTGAACTGTCTGGGAATTTTTTTCTACGTTTTCCTCCAGCTCACTGATCCGATCTTCTGCTTTCTCTAGCCTGCTTTTAATTCCTTCTACTGTATTCTTCAACTCAGAAATTGTATTCTTTATTTCCTCCTGGCTCTTATTGATAGCTTCTATGTCCTTTTTCATTCTGGTGCATTCTCAGTAAGTTCCTTGTAGTTTCCATGGAGTTCCTTGTACTTTTCTTTGAGCTCGCTGAGCTCATTGAGCTTCCCAATAATCCATGTTTTGAATTCCATGTCTGATAGTTTGCTTTCGTTAATTTCACTTAGCACTCTTTCTGGGGATTTCTCCTTTCCTTTAGATGGGCAGTTGTTTCTCTGTCTCCCCATATTCGTGACTCTTCTCATTTGTTGCTGCTTCTTGGATTGAGCTTCATTTTCTGAATCTGCCCCTGGTGGTGAAAGATCGTGTACTGCAGCATTGTTTCTAAGAGCAAAATATTGGAAATAATGTAAATATTCACGCATAGGAGACTGGTAGTTGAATAAATGGTACAGCCACACAGGGAAGTATCAAGCAGTAATTAAAAAGAATAAAGTAAATTATATGAATGCTTAACCACTATGCTCTTCACCTGAAGCTAATATAATATTGTCAACTGTAATTGAAAAATTAAAATTAAAAAAAATCTTTATAACTAGATTCGATATGATTTCTAGGATATATGATTGAGTGAAATAGACATGCTCTTAGTCATTTGTGCAAAATAAATTTAAAAAAGGCCATGCCAGATACTAAAGAGATTGTATGCATATGCAAGGGTGAGGTGGAGAGGAGTAGGAGAATGGAAATAGATTAGTAGGGATGAGGATGGACTCATACTTTTTAAAATTAATAAGTTAATTTTTTTAGAGATTTTGTTTATTTTTAAAAAGAGAGAAGGGAAGGAGTAAGAGAGGGAGAGAAACATTGATGTGTGAGAGAAACATTGATTGGCTGCCTCTCACACATGCTGCAACTGGGACTGACTCACATCCTAGGCATGTTCCCTGACTAGAAATTGAACCAGAGACCTTTGTTTTGCAGGATGACACTAAACCAATTGAGCCACACCAGTCAGGACTAGAGTTATACTTCTTGAATCATATATTTTAAATAATTTTAATTTTTAGAACCATAGTAATATTTCATATGCATTAGAAAATAGACAAGCAAAATTAACTTGCTGTGGGATAAACTCAAGTAGTACCTAGTTAAACCAACTGTATTACAAATGCCGTGTATGAATGAAAACATAACCAAATTGAAATGGTTAGAGAAGAAAAGAACTAATTTAAGTCATTTTGGAAACAGTATTTTGATTGGATACTCTTAAAGCTAAAAGAAAAAAAGGTTACACTGAAATATTGTAGTCAGGTTAGTAATTCTATTATACAGAGGGGATATGTATTACCAGCTGTCTAATTACTAATATACTGAGATTAAACAAATAAGTAAGTATATTATGGATAAGAAGAACGAGATTTGTCACTGTTGGATAAAGAATGCAGCAGAAATGAAGCAGAAAAAACTGGAATAAAATTTTGCACTGGATTTTAATCAAAGGTATCAGTATGTACTACTCATGGTACATATATATTGCATATATTACATATATACATATACACAGATAGGTAGATATAGAAATTGATAAAAACCAACTGGAACTTTATGAATAAAAATCAGTTTGGAGGGTTTATGGGAAGAGCAAGGGCTTATAGAAGTTCTCATAAGTAATTGTGAGAGCACACAAGAATTCTACAGGGAGAAATCTATATTTATAATAACGTTCTATGGTTCTAACTTCCCTTTTACTTAACTGCCTCTTCTCTTCTAAAAATACCCCTCCATATACCCCACCAGCAAGAGTATGCATGTGACTTGCCATGTCTGCACACATTGGGTTGCAACTCTCTTTTTTCCAAATATATTCTTTTTGGTGATGAAAAACCTATTCAATATTATTCTTTTTTTAAGCATATTTTATTGATTAAGTTGTTAAAAGTCCCAATTTCTTTTCCCTTTGCTCTCCTCCTCCCAGTATGCCTTTTCCCTTTGTTCATGGTCATGGTCCCTTAGCAATCCCATCCTCCTTAGTTCATGGTCATGGGTCATACATATACATTCTTTGGCTTCACCCTTTCCTATATTATTCTTAACTTCCCTCTGACTATTTTGCACCAACCAATTATGCTTCTTAGTTCCTGCACCATTTCCCCATTTCTCTCCCCTCCCCCTCCCAGCTGATAACCCTACAAATGATCCCCACACTTATGATTCTGTTCCTCTTCTGGTGGTTTGCTTAGTTGGATTTTGTGTTTATTTTTTAAATTCAGTTGTTAGTTGTGAGTTTGTTGTCATTTTAATGTTCATAGGGTTGATTTTCTTTTTCTTAAATAAGTCCCTTTAACATTTCATACAATAATGGCTTGATGATGATGAACTCCTTTAGCTTTACCTTGTCTGGGAAGCACTTTATCTGCCCCTTGATTCTAGATGATAGATTTACTGGATAGAATCATCTTGGTTGTAGGTCCTTGCTTTTCATCACATTGAATACTTCTTGCCAATCCCTTATTGCCTGCAAAGTTTATTTTGATAAATCAGCTGATAGTCTTATAGGCACCCCTTTATAGATAACTCTCTTTTTTTCTCTTGCTGCTTTTAAGATTCTCTTTATCTTTAACCATTGGCATTTTAATTATGATGTGTCTCGGTTGACTCTCCTTGGGGCTAGTTTGTTTGGGACTTTCTGTGCTTCCTGGACTTGTATATCTATATCTTTTGCCAAATTTGGGAAGTTTTTCTTCATTATTTTTTCACATACGCTTTCAATTTCTTGCTCTTCCTCTTCTTCTGGCACCCCCATGATTCAGATGTTGGCACATTTAAAGTTTTCTGAGAGGTTCCTAAGCCTCTCCTTATTTTTTCAATTCTTTTTTCTTCATTTTTGTACTGGTTGACTGTTTTTTTCTTCCTTATATTCCAAATAATTGATTTGAGCCTTGTTTTTTTTCTCTTCATCATTGGTTTTGTGTGGATTTTCCTTCATTTTATTTAGCATAGCCTTCACTTCTTCCCTTATGCATTTGCCATACTTAAGGATATATGTCAAGCCTGTGAGCATCTTTATTACCAGTGTTTTGAACTCTAATCTGTTAGGTTGGCTATCTCCTCATCACTTAGTTCTCCCACTGGTACCTTGATCTGTTCCCTCTTTGGGGCCACACTTCTCTATCTCTTCATCTTGTCAGGTACCTGTGTTTGTTTGCCTCTGTGTCTTAGGTAGAGCTGTCGCACCTGTTATGTTGTAAGGGGTGGAGCCTTAGGTATTCGTCAGTACGAAGTGACCCATTTCACCACGTTGTGGTGCTCTGTGTGGTGAGGGATCTGAGAGAGAACAATGCCGCTTGCTCGGCACTTGCACCTTTTCTGGGCACTTCTCCCACTTCCGTATGGGCCTGGCGCCTCTCTAGCTATTGCCCTGGCCATCGTTCCCAGAGTGGGTGGGTCTGCAGACATTCTAGGACTGTGGGGGTCCTTTAAAGAAGAGGGTTCTGCTGAAAGACCAGCAGTTTCTGCCTCCACTCCAACACCCACTGGTTTGCACGGTAAGAAGCAATGAGGCTTTATTGTCCCTGGCACATGAACCGTGAGTTGTGGGGTCTGGTCTGGTTCTGGGAGTGCTCTCCAGATGTCCCTCTTGACTTTTTAAAATGTTTGACTCTGATTTTTGCTGGCCTGCCACTGCCACCACTGCTGCAGCCACCACACTGTATCCTCTATGCCCTGGATCTGCCCCTCCTACCTGTCTGGATGAGTATTTCTTCTTTATATTTTTGTTTGTTAGACTTCCATGCAGCTTGATTTTCTGGAACTTCTGGTTGTCTCTAGTTTTGAGGTAATTGTATTCCTTCTTAGTTGTGCAGAAAGATGCAGCATGTCTGTCTAGGCCTCCATCTTGGCCGGAAGTCTCTCATGTAGTCTTGATGCTAGGAGTTCTGAGGTCATTTTGGATAGTCCCAAATCTTGTGCCAAAATATTCAACCCCTGCTGATCAAACCCCTTATGAACTGCGTCATCTTCAATTTCAAAATCTTCATTGTTGCTGTCACTTAATTCTTCACCATATTCCTGTTTTTTGAAAGAAGGTAGTTCAATGAAAACTGGCACTGGGATTTCAGCTGAACAAGGCACTGGGTGTATAAGCTGATGGTAGATTAGGATACTCTATTTTACATTTATTTTTCTTGTTACAGTCTGATGTTTTCACTATACAAATGTAACAGACACTTGAATGATCTCTGGGCTCTCGCCAAGCCATATGTATACCAAATGGCAATTTATCATGTGTTCCCTTTGTCCACGTCTGTAAACTCTCAACAAATTGCTTGCACACCTTGTGAGGGGCCCAAGACTTATCTTGATCACCAAGTTTTACTTTAAAATATGCAAAATAGGCTTGCCTGACAAATGTGCTGATGTTTTTCCTTTGACTGGGAATGGTGAAACTGCCACAGATATAACAAAACAAATCAGGGTTGTTTAGGCACTTATGATGAGAAATTACAGAGGTAGATATGATCTGAAAGAAAGGAAATAAATATGTATATAAATAAAAAAATAAATTCTGCTAACTCCTTGTATACAGAAGAGAACTTGAACTACACTTTGGAATATGATTCATTATATAGAGTGGCACACAATCTCTCACCACACTGTCTCATGTGTAACTAAATAGCCTAGACAAGTATGAACCTGTTGCTGGTCTCCAAGGTCATCCCCCCAGCCCTCCCCATGTGAGGGAGGTTTGCTCTCAGCCAATAGAGAGCACTAGTGCTTCCCTCAATCCAGGCTCGATCCAGCCTAGAGTGGTCACATTAAGATAAACTGTACAGAAAAACTTGATGTGGTAGAAAAAACCAACTGCAGTTTTGAAATCAGCATGCCTATTTACATCTAAAACAGCTGAAAAATCAAACTAGCAGGAATTATGTTAAAAATTGTTCCCCAGTGTAATTGAGTGGTATGTTGAAGCTGGTTTGTACTATCTCATATGCATTATTTATTAAATTTTCAAAAGTTCTGTTAGCTTGTTAAAGTCACTGTTAAAAATTATATTATATAAACTTATAGTTAAGTAAATTGCATTAAGTAAAAGGATACTCAGAAATAATTTCCTAATTATTTTTTTAACATTTACTATTCTCTATGTTCTTGAATGTTATTTATATCTATCAAATCTCTGTTGTGGAAGTAAAGGCGCATTTCTGTACATTGTTTCCCAAATTTGCCTTGAGTAGCCTCATTTTCATAGTTTGAAATCAGCCATGGTGGGAATACTTACAACATGAAAAGTGGGTGTGATTTATTGTTTGTTTATTCTTGAAGAAAGTTTTAGCAAAAATGTTAATAATATAGATTAAACTTGAAAGTATGTCATATCTGTAATTGTATGATGTCATATTGTAAACAGCACAAAAGATTTGAGGGAGAGAAGGGGGATAAGTAAGGGAAGGAATGTGAATAAATGATTCATGGACATGGACAATGGGGAGAGATATGATTGTGAGAGAAGGGGAGGGCTGGATGGGGGAGAGCAATGGGGAAAATGGGACAATTGTAATTGAAAAACCAAAAAAGAAAATATTTTCTAGTGTTTAAAATTATTGTTCATATCAGCAAAGAAATGACTCATGTCATTGAAAATTAGTAAAGTTTCAACATACTACCTTGTCACTTTCATCTCATTCATTATATTCAATAAAATAAGCAACATTTACATCAGAAATATACTTACTCATCAATTGCAAGCATTGTTTAGTTATGGATATAAGAGTCTGTGGCAAAATCAAAGTATTTTCTGAGAATTGTTTGGTTATATGAAGTTTACAACAAAATTATATACTTTATTAGTTTTTGTAAGTTTTTATACATTATGCATTAGTAAAATTCATAATAAATGTGTATATATAAAAATTGTGCACATATAAACATGTGTACATCTATCTAATATGTTTATAGGTAGACAAATATAGATATACAGGTTCCCCTAGAGAGCCAATTGTTCATTATTTATCAGCATATTATAGTGTAAAACCCAATCTCTGCCATCAAACAGATAAATCTAATATACAGATTATTTTATAATTAGAGCATAATAGTATTAGAGCCATATTTAAAATGATTTGGGGTTCAAATGAGAGAGTGGGAAGAGGAAGAGAAGAAGGAGAAGAAGAAGGAAGAGAAAAAGAAGAAGAAGAAAAAGGAGTAGGAGGAGAAGAAGAGGAAGAGGAGAGTGAACCAGGACAGCAAGTTAATTTTAACTTCAATAAATTGCAAGGGACTCTCTTCCCCATACAGATTCTTAGTTTATGAAGTTCACAAAGTATGGGAAGTATTTTCAAATACAGATGATTAAAAATAAAAAGGTGTGTCCACTCAGCATTGTTTTTAATTTGATTGAACAAATATTTATTAAATACTGTATTTCCCAGGAACTGTGATAATTATCTGAATTAATGAGGCAGCTCATGAATCCAAGGTGCTCACTTTTTGAAGTATAAACACACATATACATAAATAACCAGATCAACTTTACAGATGAATATGTGTGGTAGGTTGGGCTTTGGAGCCTATCATGGAAACAAATAAGCAAAAGAAGGCGAATGAAGGGAGACTTAAAGGATGAGTAGATTTTTAATTTGCAAATGAGAATAGGATATTCCAGTCTCATTCGAGCTGAAGGTAATACAGTTTGGAGAGGATATAGGTTAGTGAGAGATTAGACTAGAATATGAGAATATGGCATGAAATAATAAAAAGAGGCATGATGTAGCCATGGAAAGTGTGTAACATGAACTTGAGCAAGGTAATTTAGCATTTGTGTGGAGGGAAGCAATAATAGGAATAAGGCCATTATCATTTTCCAAATCAGTACTCCAAAGAAAAGGAAATGAGGGCCTGAGCTCAATCATGGCAGAGAAGTGAAGAAAATAAGGATTCAAGAAGCACTATAAACTTGAAGGGATTGTCTTCTTATTGACCTATTAATGGAGACAAATTTAACCTCGCTGCTTTTGTACTAGGAGGACAAGTGTCTTCCCTAATGCCTAAATCTGCTCTAGGTATTCCTGTGTCTCCACGTCTGCCCATGAGTTTTTCCAAAAATACAACTGATGTTTCATTTTTAACAGAGATCAAGTGTTTGTTCTTTGTGCAAACACAATGGCTCCATAAACTGCAGAATGACATTAATCAAGTATGTCACATCCTTTTTATGAAGTAGAGTGCTTGTTTGCTTAGCTCCTAGGCTCACAAGAGAAGTCTCTCTTTGTTTTCTCCAAAGTTTCATTGATCCAGTTACAGCCTTACCTGTACTATATACCCAGGCATACTCTGTGAGAATCAATCATTTCTTCCATCCAGCAGGAGCTTACAAGGGCCATCAAAGTTTGAGACAAACAACTTTTATACTGTATTTTATATTGGCTTATGTCTCCTAAAATGTAAATGGCATATCCTTTAATAAACAGACTGAAATATAACCTAATTTAATAAAAATTCCATGAGCAATAACTGACAAGCAGTTCTGGGGGTTTTATCTGTTTGTTTTATAAGTAACATATAATAATTACTCAAGTAATTAAATTAGAGCTGTTTTGAATAAAAATATAACTAAGCATTGACTATTTCTTTACAGGTGAAAACCAGTTGATTTTCTTGATTTCTCCTCTACAGGTAGTGAGTCTATGGAATTAAACACAGATGAAACTCATGTCTCACTAGTCTCCAAATCAAACTAGGCATATCTTTCCCTTATTGTTCATTTCTTATAGCTTCTTTTTATTCTTTATATATATTGATAGGTATAGTTTTCTTTAACTGCATGATATTCTGATTGGAAGCCACAAATGTCTTGTAAATCAGTTTGAATAATTTTCCTAGAGCCAACATACCCTAACCTGTGATCACAAGAGAGCTGTCTCACAGAGACTTGGCCAATATCCTTTAAATTTTTTTACTAGTGTTTATTTCTCTATTGAGGTTCTTCTTCTTCTTTTTATTGTTCTTCTGTTACAGTTGTTCTAATGTTCCCCTGTTGCTCTCCTCTGCCTTGCCCAACCTCCACTCCCACAGTCCATCCACACCCTGTTGTCCATGTGCACAGGTCACTTATACATGTTCCTTGACTAGACCTTTCTCATTATCCACCCCCATCTCTCTCTCCTCACCCTCTAGTTGTTGTCAGTCTGTTCCTTGTACCCATGCCTCTGGTTCTATTATGCTCATTTTTTTGTTTGTTTTGTTCATTAGGTTCCTGTATTAGGTGAGATCATATGCTATTTGTCTTTTGCCACCTGGCTTATTTCACTTAGCATAATACTCTCAAGTTCCATCCATGCTGTTACAAAAGGTAGAAGTGCCTTATTTCTTTCTCCTGTGTAGTATTCTGTTGTGTAAATGTATCACTATTTGGGGATCCCCTCATCCACTGATGGGCATGTAGGCTGTCTCCACACTTGGCTATTATAAATAATGCTGCTATGAAAATAAGGGTGCATAGGTTCTTTTGAATTGGTGTTTTAAGATTCTTAGGGTATAATCCCAGCAGTGGAATCACTGGATCAAAAGGCAGTTCCGTTTTTAGTTTTCTGAGGAAATTCCATACTGTTTTCCACAGTGAACGCAACAGTCTGCATTTGCACCAATAGTGTATTAGGGTTCCTTTTTCTCCACATCATTGCTGGCATTTGTTGTTTGTTGATTCGTTAATTATGGCCATTCTGACCTGTGTGATGTGGTGTCTCAGTGTGGTTTTAATTTGCATCTCTCTGATGGCTAGTGATGTTGAGCACCTTTTCATATGCCTATGGGCTCTCTGTATGTCCTCCTAAGAGAAGTATTTGTTCAGGTCCTTTGCCCATTTTTAAATTGGATTATTTATCTTCCTGGTGTTAAGTGATACAAGTTCTTTATATATTTTGGAGATCAAACCCTTGTTCAAAGTATCATTGGTAAATATTGAGATTCTTGGTTAAGTTTTTATCACACATTTCCTTTAATTTTTGAAAATACTTTAATTCTTTGAACATATAATGACTTTTCTGAATTATTTGTCTGACAAATTCAACAACTGGGCTTACTCATTTTCTACTAACTGCTTTTTATCCTCTAAACTTCAGTCAAAAATCTCGTTTATACCTTTGCATATCTCATGATTTTTTTTTCTGAAAATGGTACATTTCCAGTAATACATTATACCAAATCTAAATTCTGATTTATTTTTCTGATACTTATAAAAGTACCTAGCCTGGACTTAAACTGCAAAATCTGTCTTTACTGCAGTATGTGGCTGTTGATATTACTGCTAGAATTTAATTACTTATTATAAAGGTTCTCCTGTATTTGCATAGCTTGTGATGAGTCTGTTATGTAGGCAGAAATTGTGCTCAAACTCTCCAAGACCATAAGGCTTCTATACTCCATGCCCATTATATTTATATGGGTTTGAGAGTGAATCAAATTTCAGACACTTTTCACATTTTCCTTGCCTTTTCTTGTTATGTAGTCTTTTTATTATCTTTTCCACCTGCATATTCTTTCTCAGTCATTGAGGGATGTGTAGACTGCTTGTCCAGGCTTTCTGTGGCTCTCAGCTTCTCCTTGTTAAATTTCTAGTTTGTCTGAATTTTTTTTTTTTACAACCAGAGCCACAAACTTAGCTTAACAAAGATAAAAATTTGTCTACATATTTTGATCAAGTTCACTTTTAATCAATAAATCTGACATTTATCCATTTTACCCTGCTTCTCAAATCAAGTCTACCCACTTTTTCAGCAAAGCTTCTGGATGTCCTAGATACAATAAAATTCTTGCTCTCATTACTGTACTGGGCTGTGGAAGTGGCCATGATATGAATGTCCAGCCAAGAAGGTTGCAGATTTTCACTGACATTATTTGAAGCTATAGCAGTTTTTCCAAAATAAATTTTATTTTATTCTCTGCCTTCTGTTGATTTCCAGAGCCCTACATTTGTTTTCAAGAATTTTATAGGGCTTTATAGGGCTTATTTTGCAGAGACAGTTCACCTCACCACAGCCAGAAGTTTCTCAATTAACTCATTCTAGAAACTCCCTACACAACAATTTTTATCAGACTCTGTCTTTTTGGATTCATTTCATGTCTCCTTGGTCTTTGCCTGCTTCTTATATGTTGACATTTTCTAGATGTCTATTCTTGACATTATTCTATTCTCATAAAACTCACACTCATTGATTGATTGTAGAAAGGAGGCATCTATGTCAGTGAAATATGTCATTGGTATTTTAATAGGGGTTGCATTGAATCTGTAAATTGCTTTGGGTAGTATGGTTATTTTGATGATGTTGATTCTTCCCATCCAAGAATATGGTATTTGCTTCCATTTATTTGTATCTTCCTTAATTTCTTTCTTCATTGTTGCGTAATTTTCATTGTACAGGTCTTTTATCTCTTTGGTTAAATTTATTCCTAAAACCCTAATTCAAAAGAAGTTATGCATCCCTATGTTCATAGCAGCACTGTTTACAATAGCTAAGTGCTGGAAACAGCCTAAGTGCCCATCTGTAGATGAGTGGATCAAAAAACTGTGGTACATTTACACAATGGAATACTATGTAGCAGAAAGAAAGAAGGAACTCCTGCCATTTGCGACAACATGGATGGAACTAGAGAGAATTATGCTTAGTGAAATAAGCCAGGCAAAGAAATCAAAATACCATATGATATCACCCAATACAGGAAATTAAAGAGCAACACAAACAAACGAACTAAATAGGACAAAGAGTAGAATAGTAGCCAGTAGGGGGGAGGGGGGAGGGAGAGAAGGGGGATAAGTAAGGGAAGGGTCTAGTCAAGGAACGTGTATAAATGACTCATGGACATGGACAACGGGGAGGGATATGATTGTGGGAGAAGGGGTGGGCTGGGTGGGGGGAGCAATGGGGGAAAAATGGGACAACTGTAATTGAAAAACCAAAAAAAAAAGAAATTATAAAAAAAAAAAAAAGAAAGAAAGGAGGCATCTTAGTCTGTTCAGGTCACCATACAAAACAGAAATTTATTTTCTCACAGTTCTTGTGGCTAGAAGATCAAGGTGTCAAGTGATCTGGTTTGGTTTGCAAATAGGTGCCTTTTTGAGGGAAGGAAGGAGGGAAAGAGAGAGAGACAGAGAGAGACAGAGAGAGAGACCTGGTGTTTCTTCCTGTGAGGGCACTGATCCCATCATTGAGGATCTTATCTTCATAACCTAATTACCCCTATTCCCAAATACCATCAGATTGGAGGGGAGAGCCTCAGTGTTTGGAGGGACACAAATATTTAGTCTATAACAGGGGAGATGGATTGGAGTCTCTCAACCAGAGAAGGCCAGAGCAGGTGCAAAATATGTAGAGGGCAAGAGGATGGTTGGGTCAGAGAAAAGGTAATAGCTCACAATGCATTTGCATAGGAAGGGGGTGCAGGCTGATATAATATCAAGTGTTTCAAAGCTATAGCATCAGTGACATTAGCAGGTGTAAAATGAAATAGTTTAGCATAATGAACTTCAATGATTCTAGTGACAGTATAAGTGCACTTGACAAAGAAATGGAAACTGTGGGGTTTTGTGCATAAAAATCTATACAACCAGGTTCAACTGATCTGAAAGAATATATTTCCCATCTCTGGTTCATTGTCATTAAACCCATAATTCAATCTTTTGCCTTTCTAGAAGTGTATATACAATTAGAAGGCAATATGAGAAACACATAATTACAATTCTGACTAATCAGGGCTTGGGAGAAGACCTACTTATGTATAAATTAAATAGGGCATAGTGTCAATAAATATTTCAAGAGGATAAGTCTTAAAGATAATAAAGGAAATATAAAAGGAGACACAATGGAGTAAGTAGGAGTCAGGAGGTGCCAGGTGGAAAGGAGTAAAGAGACTAGAGCAGATCATAACTGAGATGAGAAAAAAAAAAGAAAAAAACAACATCTAAATGCAGAAGTCCCAAATAAAATCAGGTTATTCTTCTGAGAATATTTTGTGAGTCTAAGAGACTCTAAAATATACACACAGGAAAGAAAAATGGGGTATATCTTTATGACCTTAGTATCTTCTCAATATGTTACACTTTATCTAGTATTTTTATCTGTGAAATACTAGTGTTGATATAAAAGTTCTAACTATACACAATTACTCATCTCTCAAAGAAGTCAAGTCTCTGAATGATACACAACATTATTGCCCAGAATATTTCCAGTGTTGTTTCCCTACTGTCAATATTTATAGCTCTGCAAAGAATAGGAACCAGGAGAGAAATACCTAACTCAAGCTAATCTACTTATTCATGTCTACATAAAAATTGAGAACACGCTCAGCTGTGTTAAGTATTTTACAAGAATTTGATTATTTAATTCTTGAATTAATATTAAGTTCACTTATGTGGTAGAGTAGATTGATTTATTGTTTCCAATTATTTTCTGTTCTCCCCAAAACACAACACACATTGGTAACAGGCTTGGACATACGACTTTCTCCATTGCTCATTCCCCAATGTTATAAATATAACATTTTTCAGGTATAAGCTGCTTCTTTAGCCTGTGTCTCAGAAAGAGTAATTCATGCCATGTATAACTACATGTGAACCACAGTTAACATTTAACATGAGCAAAATATAAACCTGTGTTATTTGAAGTCATTAGAATTTGGAGGTTATTGTTATGTAGTCTAATCTAGTGGGACCTGACTAATATGCTTTATTACTCCTATATTTCACATCACTGAAAGACTCCTGAGAATATTTTATTGATATTGGGCTACATTTTATAAAGTTCCAAATCTGTTTAATGATGAACATATTCTGGGTCAATATCATTTGGATTTATAATCCTAGATGTAATGAGAAAAAAGGTTGGGAATGAGAAAAACTAGATTCCAGTCCTGGTGACATCACTTGTCAAGGTTCAGACTAGGATAACCCACAAAGCATCCTATAGCTTCAATCACATTATTTGTTAAATAAGAACAGTAATTACTACAGTAACACTGAAGATAATTGTTAAAGAGATTAAATTAGATATGTAATACTACTTTATCTGTTATAAATACATACATACAAATATAAATGTTTATTTTTCTTATTAGAATCTTAACATGAGAAAGGTTTTTAAAAGCCATATACAGATCTTTAACTTTAAAGAGAAATGCCAGGTAAGGGAAGGAATGAGAAGAAAAGAAATTATTTTCACTTTTATAAAACTTTACTAAAGCTCCTATTACATCTAAGATTATAAGCCCAAATAATATTGACCCAGAATATGTTCATCATTAAAGATGTGGAACTTTATAAAATATAGCCCAATATTAATAAAATGTTCTCAGGAGCCTTTCAGTGATGTCTTTTATATTTTCAATGAAGAAAGTAATCATATAGGTAAAACTCTATTAACAAATTACTTATTTTCATTTTATTATTTTTTTAATGTGTTTTATTGATTATAATATTACATTTGTGCCAATTTCCCTTCCCTCTGCTCCCCTCCACCTGGTGGCCCCCCTCCCTCCAGTTGTCCCCCCCTTTTAGACCATGTCCATTAGTTGTGCATACAGTTCTTCTCAACCTCTCTCTGTCTATTCCATTCCCTCCTACCATGATCCTTAATTCCTATATCATCTCCCTCCCTCTCCCCATTCCCCCTCCCTGTTGACCTCCCCCCAATATGTTCCCCGTACCTATAGTTCTTTTTCCACTCTTGTTGCCTGTTTAGTTTGCCTTTGTTTCAATTCCCTAGCTTCTGTTGTTTCTTGTGATGCAGTTTTCATTTTAGATTTCATTGTCTTGATCCTCCTTTTTCTAAACCAGTCCCTTTAACATCTCATATAACAGTGGTTTGGATCTAATGAACTCTTTCAGTTTTATTTTGTCCTGGAAACACTTTCTCTGTCCTTCTATTCTGAATGACAATTTCGCTGGATAGAGTATTCGTGGTTGTAGGTTTTGGATTTTCATTACTTTGAATATTTCTTGCCAGTCCCTTCTTGCCTGCAGGGTCTCCTTTGAGAAGTCAGCTGATAGTCTAATTGGGACCCCTTTGTACATAATTCTTTTCTTCTCTCTTGCTGCTTTTAAGATTCTCTCTTTATCTTTAATTTTTGACATTTTGATTATAATGTGTCTTGGAGTGGTTCTCCCTGGGTCCAGTTTTTTTGGAACTCTCTGTGCTTCCTGGACCTGTAAGTCTATTTCCTTCCCCAAGTCTGGGAAGTTCTCCTTTATTATATTTTCACTCAATTTTTCAAGTTCTAGTTCATCTTCCTCGCTCTCTGGCAAACCAATGATTCTTATGTTGGGCCTTTTATAGCTGTCCCAGAGGTTTCTGATCCTCTCATCGTTGCTTCCCATTTCCTCTCTCTGCATTGGTTGACTGCTTGTTCCTTCTCCATATTCCAGTTTGTTGAAATGAACTCTGGATTTTTTTTCCTCACCATCTGTCTCGTATGTGGTTTTGTTCCTTTCGTTATGAGTGTTTTTCGCTTCTTTCTCATCTTTTTCCTGCTCTTTTGTGAATTCTGTAAGCCACCTGATAACAATGGCCCAGAACTGAGCATCTGACAGGTTTCTTATCTGTTCATCTGTCAGGTTCTCCATCTGTTGCCTGGTGAGCTGTGCCACTGGGATTTCTATGGTTGTCTGCCTCATTTTGACAGATGCGTTTTGTTTTCTTGGGCCGGCTGTAGGGGGCAGTGCCTGTGTACTCGTAATGACCCAGCGGCCGGCGCCTGTCCGCGACCTATTTCGCAGCCCTGTGGCGCTTTCTTTGGGGGCGGGGGTCCAAGATGGATTCACACAGTTATTCCGCTAGGAGACCGGGATCCGTCCTCCCGCCCCCCTGGGCCTCACTGTTCAAGGCGATGTGGTGGCTGCTTTCCCCAGAGTTGGGGTCGCGAGCTGCCGGGGGTTCGACTGCAGCCGGGGTTGTTCTCCCCGCCGCTGTCCCAGGTGCGACCGCAAACAGCACCGCCCCCTTTCGCTCTTACCTGCCCAGAGGGCGCCGCTGGTTTATAACTTCATATGTTGGGCTTCTGTGTAGTTTTATTTTCTGGAATTTCTAGTTATCCTTTGTTTTGAAGTAGTTGTATTCCTCTCTAGTTGTAGAGGGAGACCTAGTTCGTCCGTCTAAGCCTCCATCTTGGCCGGAAGTCCCCACTTATTTTCATTTTAGCTTTCTGAACTGTTGAATCTAGTTTTGATATTCCAATGAGTCCTCATAAATTGATTATGTTTTACTGCATAACCATTAAATGGGCTGGATATGAATAATTAGAATCAGAGATGCACAAAATGTATTAAATTAAAATAATAAAAGCCAGAGAGCTTAGGTATTATTTGAAAACTATATTCAGAGGAGTGATATGACCTTGTTTACATTTTTAAAATGTCACCTGTTTCCTGTGTAGAACATGAACAGCAGTGGGCCAGGAAAGGAGTCAGGGAGACAAGTGAAGAGGCTAGTGCAGTAATTAGGTAGAAGATGTTTGTAGCTTAGACTAGGGTTTAGTGAAGGTGGGGCAAAGTGGTCAAGTTGATGATAAATTTTGACAATGGATCTCGGAGCATCCTGATGGTTTGGGTCTGCAGTGTGAAGCAGAGAAAAAGCAACAAGGATTCCAGGATGGATTAGGATTTTGACATTTTACTAGAATAAGATGACTTGTGACAGAGCCAGTTTGATGAACAGTGATGAATAGATTTCTTTTTGTTAGCATCCTAGATGACTATTTGACATCCAAATGGACATATCTAGTAAGCAGTTAAATATCTAAGTCTGAAGATCAGAGGAAATATCTAGATTAGGAATTTGGGTTAGAGATTAATTAATGTATGTATTTAATTTAAACCCACAAATTTATGAGCATAGATAAAGAAAGAAAAAGACCAAAGAAAATACCCTAGACCAAAATGATATTTAAACCCAGAAGATAATTACCACCCATAAAGAAATAGCATGTTAGCTATGCAATAAACATTTAGTAAATGAATAAATCTGTAACTGTGGAGACTGACTAATTTGTTAGAAAAAAAATTCATATGTCGTGCTTGGGCCAACACTTGATTTATGTACTAAAATATGCTAAAGTTATCATTCTTATCTTACACTAACAACTATTGGGGATCAGTAAAGTTCAAGTCTTTATTTTATTGCACTTATGTCAATGGATTTTATGCACTCCCAGGTAGCCTCTGTATAATACTGGTGGATTTCACCATTCTTCTAGCCAGGGGCAAAGGAAGATCTTGAGGTGATATAGTTTAGTTCCCATTCAAGTACAGATATGAAGTGGAGGCTTTCTTCTATTTTCTCCATCTGTTCTGCACATCCAGGTGATCAAGTCATTGTTGTGAGGAACTTATGGATATTCTGAGTCACTATAATTAGGAAAAGGCTGAGCAAAATGTTAGCTCAGACACTCTCAATTACCAATTTGTCAAAGGGAATCAGATACTGCTGGGGTGGTTGTAGTGGGTTATAGGACTCCATCCTGCAGGAAATTCATATGTTTGCTTGAATGGCAACAGAAGACCTGTTGTACATTGACTTGGCTCTCATTTTGATTAACGATGGACATGTGGACAGATTTTGAGTTGTCTCTCGTTGGTGATTCCTCTCTGCTTCATAAAATATGCACATGTCTAGCAACTTCCTTCATGGTTATGCCCCTCCTAATTTTTCCCTCAATACCAGCTATGCAAATTCACATTTATCCTCATGTTCAGAGTTGTATGGCTGTTGAACTGTTTTCTTTCTAATGTGCAACTTATACATAAATATTGTGTCCTCTTGCTTCAGGATTTTTTCTTGCTGTGATTCATAGCTAACCTGCTTTGTGTGGGCCTATCATATTAGGGAGAAAAAAAAACACCTTCAGGCTGAAAGATGCAGGCATTTGTAGTAGGAAGTGGTCAGTATCCTTAAGAACTTCTAATGTCAAGGAAATATGGTGGGCATGCCAACAACCTCTAAATCTCCATGGCTTAAAAACAAAACACTATTTTCTATCTAACACTGCATGTACATCACAAGTTGGCATTATAGTCTATTCAGTAATATCCTTACTGTAAGATAAAGCTGACTGAGAGCTGATGATCTTTGCTGCCAGAAGGAAACACCTCTGTAAGATGATACAAATAATTAAATTTGTATCATCTCCTGCCTACAAGCAACACATATCACTTTTTCTGATAACTCATTGGCTAGAAATAGTCTCAGAAATCAGGAAGCCAGAAAATTCAGTTCTGTATGTGCCTTAAAAAAATAAAAGGCTGGATATCACAATTTACCAGTTCTCTCTTTTGGTCACCAAATATTTGGTTAACTCTCCTTCTCACATGCTAAATATACTCACCATTTCCCTAAGAAAAAAATCACCCACAAGTCCACTCTAGTCACAGAATTAGGCAATCCAGCTCTTCTTTTTTATCAACCCAAAAGACAATTATGGAACAGGAATAAGATAACTGCAACAAATACTTGCATTTAGAAATGGAAACAATGGAAATACAAAGCAGACTTTAACCCTTGGCAATCTGCTATCCCACTGGGAGATATTTTAAGGGATTTCTCTGGGGGGGGGGTGGATTATTCCTTGATTAAACTCTCTTTCTGCTTCAAAAAAAGAGCTCTCTGTCTGTTTCCTACATTAACTATGTCTCTAGATTCTGGGATTTATTTTCCATGATCCTTTTTGGTCAGATTTAGAGTAGCAGTTGGGAAGATGGTAGGCTATGTAAATGCAGTATTTGAATGCTCCCACAACAATATCAAAATTACAACTAACTACAGAATAGCCATCATTCAGAACTGCCTTAAATCTAGCTGAACAAAAGTCCTACAATCAAGGATATAAAGAGGAAGTCACATCGAGACTTGTAGAGAGCCAGGGATGTGGAATGGTTTGGTCCATACCCACATGTGGCCAAGGCCATTAAAAATTGGGAGGCATCTCAGCTGAGGAGGTCTCTGCTGAGGAGTAAGGGGTCTCAGCTCCACTCAAGAACCCCCAGCTCAGAATTTCAGTGCCAGGAAAAGAAGCCCCATAATTTTTGGTTGTCAAAACCAGCAAGGATTGTGGCTGAGGGAGATAGAGAGCTTCTGGACTCCTGAGCAGTTCCTGTTAAAGGGTCTATGCTGTGACTTACTTGGGCTAACTCCCCAGAGCTCCAGTGCTGGAACAGCAGCTCAAAAGGAACCAGGAACATATGGTAAAAAACTGAATTGTCTGGCATCAGGGCAAGAGGTGGAGGGGCAGCTTCCTCCCAGGCAGAATTGCTGGCAAAAGTCATTGTTTCTTTGCTGAGACATTTCCCCACAGAACTGGCAGGCAACATGTCTGAGTCTCCATTAACCTGACTAATACTACTTGGTTGCCTTGGTGTTTCCCTGAAACTCTGCCCTACTCAGCTTGTAGGCTCACCCAAGCCATTTCTGTTGGCTTTCCCATACAAATGGCCTGTCTTGGATCATGCTTCAGACTTTCATAAAATCTCCTATACTAGCCTCAGTATGTCTCATATCTCTTGCTAAGAGGCCCCAGGCCTGGCACATTTGTAGCTGGCCTTGATTTGCAGCTTTGCCTCTCCCAGGCACTTTCAAGACCAATATAAGTAGCAGCCATCTGAAGATTGCTTTGTAGCACATGCTGGTGGCCCAGGGAAAGATGCATGCAGTGGCTGGCCTTGTCCTACACCTCCTAGGAGGCCTCACAGTCAGCACACTGAGTGAACAGTTTCAGACCACATTGAAGTACCATCCAACCACCTACACAAGAAATTTACTCAAGGAGCAAACTCAACATATACCTGAGTCCAAATTAAGTGAGAAAGATTATGGGGAGTCAGCCCCTGCACAGCAGATTCTCCACCGTGGTCGTAGGAGGTCATAGCCAGTTATTGAAGTTTATCAGCCTGAGGGGAAATTCCTCCTATTGGTGTTCCAACACTAATCAAGTCTCAACTACACCAAGAAGGTGTACACAACCCACACAAGTACACAACCCACACAGGAAGCACACCTGGAATGCCCAGTCAGATGATCAAGGAGGCAGTACCACTTACCCCACAGGACACTTACTACATAGGGACACTCTACAAAGCCTGGTAGACATAGCAGCTCTACCTAATACATGGAAACAAACACAAGGAAGCAGCCAAAATGAGGAAACAAAGAAACATATCCCAAGTGAAAGAACAGAACAAAACTCTAGAAAAAGAACTAAACAAAATGGAGACAAGCAATCTACTAGATGCAAAGTTTAAAACACTGGTTATAAGGATGCTCAATGAACTTAATAAAAACTTCAACAAGAAGACAGAAAACAAAAATCAAAGATAGAAAACATAAAAAAGAACCTGTTGGAATGAAGAATATATTAACTTAAATAAAAAATATTTTACAGGAAACCAACAGTGGAATAGATGAAGCAGGTAATCAGATCATCAGTTTGGAATATAAAGAAGTGGAAAACACCCAATCAAAACAGCAAAAAGAAAAAAGAATCCAAAACATTTAGAACAGTATAGGAAGCTTCTAGGACAACCTAAAGCATTCCAATATTCATATCATGGGGGTTCCAGGAGGAGAAGAGAGAAAGCAAAGAATTGGAAACCTATGTGAAAAAATAATGATGGAAAACTTCTCTAATTTGGTGAAGAAAATAAACATACAAGACTGGGAAGTTCAGAGAGTCCCAAACAAGATGAACCCAAAGAGGCCCACACCAAGACACATCATAAATAAAAAGCTAAAGGTTAAAGACAGAGAGAGAATCTTAAAAACAACAAGAGAAAAGCAGTTAGTTATCTATAAGGGAGCCCCCATAAGACTGTCAGCTGATTTCTCAACTGAAACTTTGCATGCCAGAAGAGATTGGCAAGAAATACTGAATGATGTAAAGTAAAGACATACAACCAAAATTACTTTACCCAGTAAAACTATCATTTAAAATTGAAGGACAAATAGAGAGATTCTCAGACCAGGAAAAAATAAAGGAGTTCATCACCACCACCAAACCAGTATTACAAGAAATGTTAAAGGATTTTCTTTAAGAAAAAGACCTGAAGAAAAAAGATAAAAATATGAATAATAAAATGGCAAGAATTACATATCTATCAATATTTACTTTAAATGCAAATGGATTAAATGCTCCAATCACTGAATGATAATAAAACAAGTCCCTTGCATATGCTGTCTACAAGAGACTCACTTCAGATTGAAAGACAAACACAGACTGAAGGTAAGAAGATGGGAAAAGATACTTCATGACAATGGAAACAAACAAAAGATTGGATAGCAATATCTAAATCAGACAAAGTAGTTTAAAACAAGGTTATGTGACAAAAGGTAAAGAAGGACCCAGCTCTTCCACTTCTGGGTATTTATCTAAAGAAACCCAAAACACTAAATCAAAAAGATGTATACATGCATATATTCACTGCAGAGTTATTTACAATAGCTAAGGTATGGAAGCAATCTACATGTCCATCAAGAGATGAATGAATAAGGAAGAGTGGTGCATATTAATAATGCAGTATGACTCAGTCATAAAAAAGAATGGGATCTTACTATCTGCAACAACATGGATGGACCCAGAGGGTATTGTGCTGAGTGAAATAAGTCATAACAGAAAAAGGTCAGTTACAGAGAACATCTGACAATTGCCAGATGGGAGGGGGTTTGGTGGATGTATGAAAAAGGTGAAGGGATTTTGAAGTACAAATTTGTAGTTACTGAATTGTCATGGGATGTAAAGTACAACATAAGGAATGTAATCAATACTATTCTAATAACTATGTATGGCATCAGATGAGGACTAAATATATCTGGGTGATCACTTAGTAAGTTTTGTGAAATATTATCACTGGGTTGTATTCCTGAAACTAATATAATACTATATGTCAACTGTAATTGAAAAGTAAAAAAATTATTAAAAGTTAAAAATATAAAGCACAGAGCTTCCAGCCAAGATGGAGGCATAGGTGAACAGCTTCACAACCCCTCACAACCATTAAGGATACAACTACCTCCAAACAAAGAAAACTGGCAGAACTACCAGAAAATTGAAATGTATGGGAGTCTGACAACTAAAGATTTAAAGAAGTAATACTCCTCCAGATAGGTAAGAGGGGCAGAGCCCAGGTGGAGAGGACACATGTGGCAGTGGCTGTGGCAAGGCAGAGGCTGCAGCTGTAGCCAGCTGAACTCCCTCGTTATAAAGGTTGGAAGAAACACCTGGGGAATGATCCCAGCCTCAGGCCAGATGGTGCAGCTCACAGTTCCAGTACCAGGAAAATAAAGCCTCATTGCTTCTGGCTGTGAAATCTTGTAAGAAACTGCTTGTCTCTCAGGAGAGTCCACTTAGAGGGCTTCCGCAGTCCTAGAATGTCGGCAAACCCACCCACTTTGGGAACCATCACCAGAATAACAGCTAGAGGGGTGCCAGTTGCATAAGGAGGTGGGTGAAGTGACTGAAAAAGGGGTGAGTGCTGAAAAAGCAACATTGTTCCATCTCTGGTGGCTCCCCCACATACAGCCCCACAAAGCAATGAACCAGGTCACCCCATACTGATGAATACCTAAGGCTCCACCCCTTAGAATGTAACAGGTGCAGCAGTTCTACCTAACACACAGAGGCAAACACTGGGAAGCTGTCAAGTTGAGACAGGGAAATATGGCCCAAATGAAAGACCAGATTGAAACTCCATCAAAATAACTAAATGAAAAAAAGATAACCGACCTGTCAGATGCAGAGTTCAAAACTTAGTAATATGGGTGCTCAGAGAAATTATTGAGTTTGGCCACAAAATGAAGGAAGAAATGAAGGTTATACAAAGTGAAATAAAGAAAAATATACAGGGGGTTAACAATGATGGGAAGGGAGCTGGGATTCAAGTCAATGATTTGGAATGAAGGAAGGAATATACCTTCAACCAAAACAAAATGAAGAAACAAGAATAGAGAAAAACAAGGAGAGTTTAAGAAGACTATGGGACATCTTGAAAAATGCCAATATTCTAATCATAGGGGTGCCAGAAGGGGAAGAGGAAGAGCAAGAAATTGAAAATTTATGTGAAAAAACAGTGAAAAAAACTTCCCTAATTTGGCAAAGGAAATAGACATACAAGTCCAGAAAGCACAGAGAATCCCAAACAACTTGGACCCAAAAGAGGACCACATCATAATTAAAATGCCGAAGGCTAATAAAGATAAAGAGATCTTAAAAGCAGCAAGAGGGGAAACAAGATGGCGGAGGAGTAAGTGGAAGCTACACTAACTTCCTCCTAGAACTAGTCTGGATTTACAATGTAATTTTGGAGAAATCATCTGGAATAACGAACCGAACACCAGCTGGAGAGAAGTCTTATAACCACGGAGAGACAGAAAAGGCCGCTACATCACAACGTGACCGGTAGGGAGTGCGGAGACGTGGAAGGGCTGGCTGGGCTCCCACGGGTGGCAGCTGAAGGGGCTGAGAAACAGCTCAGCAGCCGGGGATTCCCCCTGAGAAGGGCAGGGTCTAAACCCCCAGCTGGGCTTCCCAGCCTACAGCGACAGAGTGGAAAGTAAAATAGTATCAGCTGTGAAAAGCGAAAAGCCACAGGCTTTCTTGCTAGCCGGAGAGAAACAGCAGGAGAAAAAGAGCTCTTAAGTGGATCACATACGAAAATATTTTGGCCACCACTTACCCTGGGCTCAAGCAGAGGGAAGGCAGAGAGGACTGGAGACACTTGGGGAGAATTTGGCACGGTGGCTTTGAGGGGAGAACTGGAGGAGCAGCTGACTGGGTCCCAGTGCTGACTCATCCCCAGTACTGCGGGTAGACCATTCCCCTCCAAGTGGCGTCAGCCTGAGGGGAAGCAAAAGCCCTGCCTACAGGAATTAAGCTGCCACACCCACAGTCCTTAAGCCTGACAGCTAATCACAGATTGAATAGATTAACAATCAAAGAAGACAGACAACAGCAGTAGATCCCTGGAAGTCTCCAACAGGCTGCCTAGGGCCAGACTGGTACATGATCTGACGCCACCAGAGGCAGATCCAGGAAGTGCAGATCATTCCAAGAAGCACCAACAAACAATAGGAGTCAAAAAAATGGGGAGACAGAGAAACAACCTCCCATCAAAAGGAAAGGTAGAATCCCCAGAAAGAGTGCTAAATGAAATAGAGGGGAGCGAACTATCAGATATGGAATTCAAAACATGGATTATGGAGAAGCTGAATGAGCTCAGCGGAAACTTCAAAGAACTCCAGAAAAACTACAAGGAACTCACAGAAAATTACGTGAGCATGAAAAAGGACATAGAAGCTATCAATAAGAGCCAGGAGGAAATGAAAAATACGATCTCTGAATTGAAGAACACAGTAGAAGGAATTAAAAGCAGGCTAGAGGAAGCAGAAGATCGGATCAGCGAGCTGGAGGACAACCTACACAAAAACTCCCAGACAATGCAACAAAATGAAAAAAGACTGAACAAGACTGAAGAGGTTCTAAGACAGCTGCAGGACAACATGAAACGTAATAATATCCGTATCATAGGAATTCCAGAAGGAGAAGAAGAAGAGCAAGGGATAGAAAACCTCTTTGAAAAACTAATGACAGAAAACTTTCCTAACATGACGAGAGAAAGAGTCACGCAAGTCCAGGAAGCACAGAGGGTCCCAATGAAGATGAACCCCAACAGGCCCACTTCAAGACACATCATAATTAAAATGCCAACATTCAAAGACAAAGAGAGAATCCTAAAAGCAGCAAGAGAGAAACAACTAATAACATACAAGGGAGCTCCAATAAGGCTATCATCAGATTTCTCAGCAGAAACACTACAAGCCAGAAGGGAATGGCAAAAAATATTCCAAGCAATGAAAAACAAAGGCCTACAACCAAGAATACTCTACCCAGCAAGGCTTTCATTCAAAATGGAAGGTGAAATAAGGAGTTTCCAAGACAAAAGAAGGCTAAAAGAATACATCTCCACCAAACCAGCATTGCAAGAGATGCTAAAGGGTCTGCTTTAAGAAGATGAAGAAACAGAGAGACAGAGAGGAACACGAGTACAAAGGGGGAAAATGACAATGAATAAGTACTGAAAGAAAGAAGGAACTTCTACCATTTGCAACAACATGATTGGAACTAGAGAGAATTATGCTTAGCGAAATAAGCCAGGCAACAAAAGAAAATTACCTTATGCTGTCACCTGTTACAGGAAACTAATGAACAACACAAACAAATGAGCAAAATTGAACCAGAGGTATGTAAACAAGGAATAAACTAACAGTAACAAAGGGGGAGATGGGAAGGAGAGAAGGGGTAAGAAGGGGAAGGGTCTAGTCAAAGAACATGTATGAATGACCCATGGACATGGACAACTGGGTGGGGACTGACTGGGGGGGGGGGGCAGGGTGCAGGGAAGCAAGAGGGGGAAAAAAAGTGAGACAACTGTAGTGGAAAAACAAACAAACAGAAAATTTTTTAGTGGGGGGGGAATAAAAATATAAAGAATAGAAATGCAAGTTCAGTGAATATTAGAAGGACAAGGATTTTCCTTCCGATAAGACAGTCCTACAGATTTAGAGACTTGTATGTGGGTTATGTTACATAAATTAACATGTGTTTTCTGTTTTCAAAGGGCATAAGCCTACAATCTCATTACCTGAGTGATTATCTGTATGCATAGGCCTCACTTAATCCTGTCTGCATTGCTGCCTCCTGAGACTCAATGGTTTGGCTGAACTAAGTGGCTGGGTTGGTGAAGAACGGGGTGGTCTGTGGGCTTCACTTTAAAACTGGTTTCTCTTTTCTATCCTAATGGCTTAGACAGAAAAAGCCCAGAGGCCTGAGATGGGGGAAACCTAAAATATTTCCCTCAGTCCAAAATAAGTATAATGGGCAAAAGGGTTTTGGACAGGTGAGATGTACCTGGCACACCTTCCTCCAAAGAAGCCCTTCTTTTCCCTAATGTGGGACATTGAAAAATTAATACCTGTCTTTTGTCATCTAGTGGTTACGGATTAAATGATGTCCTTTAACCCTGTTGCCCCCAGAATACAACAAGGATGCCAGCCTGTCAAACCAAGCATGCCGTTGTCCAGAGACAGCCAACCAACCTGGAGTCTGCACGATCCTTCCCCTTGTGGGAAGGCCACCCTCCCCTCCACATCCCCACTCTTATTAGGGATTTCTTGACCCACGGGTAGGTAGGACGACGACCATGTCCAGCTTGAAGCAGCTAGAAGAGCTCGAGACCTTCATCCATTGTCCTTTATAAGATTGTAAAGGGTCTTAAGTCTGAGAGGGAGGAATTGTTATTTTTTATTGTTAAAATATTTAACTAATTAATTAATTAATTTTAAAAAAAGAAGAAGAAGAATATATGAAAGGGTGAGGCGGGAGAGCTTGTATGTACGACCCATGGGCATGGACTTGGAGAGGGGATTGTTGGGGAAGGGGGGTGCTGGGCGGAGGGGAGCAAAGGGGAAAAAAAAATTGGAACTATTGTAACAATATAATCAATAAAATATACTTAAAAAAAAAATAATAGATTGAAAAAAAAAAAAAAAAAAAGCAGCAAGAAAAAAGAGGAGAGTTACCTACAGAGAAGTTCCCATAAGGCTATCAACTGATTTCTCAAAAGAAACTTTGCAGGCAAGAAGGGACCAACAAAATGACAGTTTTATTAAATCCAGAAATGTCATGTTAAAATAATTAACAATAAAATGGCAGTTGGAGCTACATCTTCCTTGGGACTGAATAATTTCTTATCTTGCTTTTTTCCAATAGAAGGTTGAGAGCCCTCAGGTTATTTGAACTCTTGAGCAAGCACAATCTCCTTTAGTCTAAATCAATAAAACTTTTGGCAAAAACTGTCTCAAAAAGTAAGGTTCCTTATGAATATTTTATTTGCTCTATTTTATTTGTGAATAATCACACTCAAAATTCTTTTCAAGACCCATTCTAATATGATACATATTTTTTTCCGCTTACCTCATGCCTTTAGTTCTTTATTTAGTTGAAGGTGTTTTGAGCCTATGAGTACTTTTAGTCTCCCCCCCCCCCCCACACTTCTAACTGATTTTATTAAATTCAAAGGATTTTTTGGGCTACCTTAGTCCATCCAGAGGCTTTTCAACAGTCAGGGTAAAATCCACACCCTTTATTTGATTCTTGCTGCAAATTTGAGTTTTAAACTTTTCTTACTCAAAAACAGAGTGGTACTGGTATAAGAGCAGACATATAGATCAATGTAACAAAATAGAGAGCCCAGTAATGAACCTGAGTGTATATGGTCAATTAATATTTGACAAAGGGGAAAAGGGCATAAAATGGAGTAAAAATAGCCTCTTCAACAAAGGGGGTTGAGAGAATTGGATAGGGACATGCAAAAAAAAAAAAAAAAAAAAAAAGAAAGAAAGAAAGAAACTAGACAACCAACTTACACAATACACCAGAATAAAATCAAGATGAATAAAAGACTTATATGTAAGCTATGACACCATAAAAGTCATGGAGGAAACATAGGCAATAAAATTTCAGATATCCCATGTAGCAATATTTTCACTGACATATCTCATAGGGCAAGGAAAATAAAGGAAAGTATAAACAAATGGGACTACATCAAACTAAAAAGTTTCTGCTCAGCTAAAGAAAACATCAACAAAATGAAAAGAGAACCAACCATATGGGAAAACATATTTGCCAATGATACCTCAGACAAGGGTTAGATCTCCAAAGTATATAAAGAACTTATATGACTCAACACAGGAAGGCAGACAATCCAATTAAAAAATGGATAAAGGACCTGAACAGACACTTCTCCAAGGAGGACATACAGGGGGCCCATGGGCATATGAGAGAATGCTCAACATCACTAACCATCAGAGAGATGCAAATAAAAACCACAATGAGATACCACCTCACACCTGTAAGAAAGGCCATCATTAACAAATCAACAAACAACAAGTGTTGGCAAGGATGTGGAGAAAAGGGAACCCTAGAGCACTGTTGATAGGAGTGCAGACTAGTGTAACCACTGTGGAAATAGTATGGAATTTTCTCAGAAAACTAAAAGTGGAACTGCCTTTTGATTCAGTGATCCTTTTACTGCCTATGCTGGGAATTTACCCAAAGAATCCTGAAACACCAATTCAAAAGAACCTATGCACCCCTATGTTCGTAGCAGCGCTATCTACACTAGCCAAGTGCTGGAAACAGCCTAAGTGTCCATCAGTGGATGAGTGGACCAAAAAATAGTGGTACATCTATACAGCGAATTACTATGCAACAGAAAGAAAGAAGAAACTTCTATCTTTTGTGACAACATGGATGGAACTGGAGAGTATTATGCTTAGTGAAATAAGCCAGGTGGCAAAAGACAAATACCATATGATCTCCCCTAATACAGGAACCTAATGAACAAAGCAAACAAATTAGCAAAATAGTACTAGAGGCATGCAAACAAGGAACAGACTGACAGTGACCAGAGGGGAGAAGGTAAGAGGAGAAGGGGGGAAAGAAGGAGAAAGGTCTAGTCAAGGAACTAGTAGAAATGACCCATGGTTATGGACAACAGGGAAGGGATTGACTATGGGAGACCAACGGGGGTGGGCAGAGCAGGGAAGAGTAATTGGGGAAAATTGGGGGATAACTGTAATAGTGGTAATAGAAGAATCCTTTTAAAAGAAATTTAAAAAGTAAACTTTTCTTACTCAAAGCATTTTTCAATTTTATATTTTATTATTTGAGGTTGAGAAGCAATTATTTCCACCATACTTACAAGCTTCTTTTCTTTTCAGGTTTGTATTTTTAATTGTTAAATTTATTTGGGTGACATTGGTTAATAAAAGTATACAGGTTTCAATTGTACAATTCTATAATACAGTGTGGGACAAAAGTAGGTTTACAGTTGTTTGTATGGAAAATAATGAAATAATTAATAAATAATAATATAAGAATAAAATCTACGTTTCACATACTCACAACTGTAAACCTACTTTGCCCCACCCTGTACATCATCCGTGCATTGTATTGTGGATGATTCTTTTATTTTTTCATTCCTCCTTGAAATCTAGTTCTTTGCTCTATTCTTTTTTTCTGATACCTTGCTGAACACAGCTATTATACTAGCAAGAATTACATACTAATAACATTCTGTTTTACAACTTCTTCCTTGTTGCTTAAAGTTCACTAAGTGCATGATTGTCTTTCCAAGTTATTACAAACATCATTTCTACCAAATGTTTTGACAGAGTATAATTTTGAAAGCTACCCTTCTAAATCTTCAGAATGGTTTCCCTCCCACCCACCACCTGATTTGTAAGCTAATGAGACAAGCTTTACATTATTTTATGGTGGCCTTACTCTGTTGCTAGATACACACTTCTGCATAAGTCAAATAGCCTATATTATGCTATGTTTAAGAGAAACCCCAAAATTTTCAGTGGTTTAAAATAACAAAAGTTTATGTCTTCCTTTTCCTTATATACCCACTTGGTTTTCCTGGGAACTTTTCTTGGTATCATCTTGTTCTACATGCTGATAGAGAAGCCATCATATCAAAATGTCATTGTAGAGTAATAATGTGCTCTAGGAATTGTGTCACAAACAATTAAATATTCCAATCCCAAATGGAAAGGCACCACTTCTGCTCACAATGCATTAGCCAGAAATAGTCATATGGTGCCATCCAGTCACAAAAGGGTCATGAAATTCAGACTTCCATATGCCTAGGAGGAAAGAAGCAAATGTTTATTCTGCAAAATAATGACCAGAGTCAATCACTATGGGTAGAGCTTGAGCAGAGAAGACTCACACTGCTCTCTCTGACTTCCTCATGGACATAAGATAGGGAAACAAGTATCTCTACCATCTGAGTACATTCAGCAGGCTTTATCTACTAATGCAGCTACACATAGTTCTAGTCTTTTGCCAGCTCCTGTTTGGCATTGTAGGACCTGGAGACTATTAAGGCTGCAGAGACAAAAAAAAATCTTAGTGCTATTACATAGTCCTAGTTAAGAAAACTTTATTAATGTTAGCCATTAGTGATTTATATCACTAGTAATTGCTACTTATTGAATATTTGCTATGTGCTGGAAACTGTACTAAGCAGTTCACACTGGTTTTCTCATTTAATCCTCCAAGAGAAACTATGAAGAGATTTCATTATTACTGTTAGCCACATTTTGTATATTAAAAGTATTGAGGCTGAGGGCAATCCAATAACTTGCCTAAGTAAGCATGAACAGCAAGTGCCAGGTCTTGAACACAAATGCAAATTCACCTGGATCCAATATCCTTGTCAAATATTGCAAGATACCTTCTCCTGTGTCCAGTATTTTACTCATAATTATTGGATTTTCATCTCATTACCTTTTATTTTAATACAATAAAATATTGTAAAAATCCACTTTTCCCTCTTGATGTCATAAAGAAACCTGAGTTATGTGATAAACATAAGAAATACCTTTGCTAAACTGATGCCAGTAAAGACTGAATTCCCAGATCCTGAGATATTTAATAATTATGTCCAGATGCTGGAATGACAAGCTATATTTACATGTCCTTCTTTTGTTTCCATGCTTGGTTTGGTTCCTCTTTGCTACACAACTGTCCTTAGGGGGCATTTCTGCTTAATGGAACAACAAGATCAATAAGCAAGGCTGTTTTATTAGCCTTAACAAATGGCAGAATAACTGGCCTGATGTCCTCATTTTTGTAAATCTGTTATCAAGACTTTTGTGTTCTGCATTTTTTAATAGACATTTCTCAGAGAAGGCAGGTTGAGAGATTTAAAAAGAATCTCAATGAAACCATGAAAACCCCTGGATCCAACCATGTTTGAAGTCAAATAATGAAATATTCTTCCTGATAAAGTATATTTTTTCCTCTTAAGGTAGTTTGAGAATAGTTGCACTAAGTTTTAATAACGTTGTTTATTTAATTCATCTGGTCAAGGTATATTATTAATACTTCTTATTCCCTTGTAATAAATTTTTTCTTCTACCTCAAATTTGTGTAAAAAAGAGGTACTTTAAAATGACACAGATTAATTCTCATCTCTAAGTTATAAGGCCTATATTTACATTAATTTAGCAATTTGACAATATTACCTGTCCTTCTGCAAAAATTATCTTCATTTCAAAATTACTTAGAAACAATGTTATACTTTGGTATCAATTTTTATTATAGGTCATTATAATAAAGAGCCTGTATTAGTCTCCCAGGGCTGATGTAACAAATTATTTAAAATGTTGTGGCTTAAACCCACATAAATTTATCCTCTTATGGTTCTAGAGTCAGAATTCAGAAATTAGTTTCATAGGGCCAAAGTCAAGGTGTCAGGTGTCTGCGGGGCAGGGCTGTGCTCCCTTAGGTGGCTCTAGGGAAGAATCATTTTACAGTTTCTAGAGTTATATTCATTGCATTTTTTAGTTTATGGCCTCTTCCTCCACCTTCAAAGCCAGCATCATTGAATCTTTGAATCTCTCACTCTGCTTCTCTTTTGCAGCAATATCGCCCTCTGACTACCTCTTATAAGGATGTTTATGATTACATTCAGGGCTCACCCAGATAATTCAGCATAATATCCCCATATCAAGATATTTAATTTAATGTCTTTTTAAATATTAGGTAATATTCACTCTTTGCTTTACAAAACAATAATCACAGATTCCACAGATTAGGAAGTAAACATTTTTAGGGCCTGTTACTTAGTTCACCAAAGTGCCCTATAGACACAGTTTCTGTATCTGTTTTAATCCCTAATTTGAGAACATTATGCCCTAATATATATTTCTATATATGAGACATGCAATTTTGAATTTCATATTAAAAAATATTTCTCTTAACTAATAAGTTACCTTTTGGATATATTTTATACAAATTGTTATAGCTTCATTTTTTGTCTAGACTTCCAGGGAGCTTATAGTCTAATTTGCTGCTGAGTGGAGGAAGTATACTAATTTTATGAGGAACATATTTATGTCCTTTTACTTTATGGTTTTAATCTTCAAATTGTAATCTTTTGTTAACTATAAGTTATATATCTGTATTAGTGTAAACAATTTCAGTCTTTTTAAAAAAAGAAGCATGTTACCAAGTAATGTGATTGACGTGTAAATTACTTATAGACCAACAAAGGGGGTAGCTGTGCAAGCAGGATAAAAGAAAATATATATTGAATAGTGGTACAAACAATGTTTTCTTAGGGTGAAATAAGAATTTTTGGAAGATGTTATATTTGAGTTGGGTTTTTCAGTTAAAAATTTTGAATAGAAAAAGGAAGACAGAGACATTAATGAATTCCAAATTGAGGAAAGTGTTCATTCATTATTTAATAAAGATTCTTCGAGTATTGTTCTGGACACTGTAGATACCAGAATAAACAAGACAGATAAAGCCTTATTGTCATGGTATTTGTATTTGGGAAAGAGGAGGTGGACAAAAAGCTTAAATTAATAAATGTGTAGTCAAGTTAACATAATAAAAATTATAAGAAATTGTCACATCTCATGAACATAGACATGGCCTATATGGCTAGAGTAGTGGTTCTCAAACAGGAGTAACTTTGTCCCCTAAAAGACTTAGCAATGCATGAAAATATTCTGGGTTCTCAAAACTGGAAGGGTGTTACTGGCAACCAATAGGTAAAAGCTAGGAATACTGCCAAGCATCATGTAATGCACATGATTAACTCTCAGTACAGAGAAATATCTGGTCCAATATGTCAGTAGCACTGAGGTGGAGAAACCCTGGGATACAGAATGAGAGTGAAATTGGTAGGAACTGAAATCACTGAGGTTGGTAGAGCCTAGCTCTTAAGAGCCTGTTGGCCTTGTTAACCATTAAATTTTATTCTATGTATAATGGAAATCCATTGGAAAGCTTCAATCAGAGAATTCAAATGATCTGATTTGTATTTTAAATAATCATCTTAGCTATTGGGTTAAACTGAACTGTAACTGATGCCACAGGGATCAGAGAGAACAATAGGAAGGTCATTAAAATAATCCATGTGCTTTAAAAATATGTCTTCAAGTTCTTTGATATGGCAAAGAACAGGACCAGCTTAAGTGTTTGCTGAGTGCAAAAGGAATATGGAATAAGTAGTAGAAGAAGGCAGTTATAAATACCAGTTACAACAATATGACAAAATACAGAAAAAAAGACTGTGATAGTTGGGAATGCTTCTTCCTTAATTTGGTATGTTTATGTTAGCCAAATATTGTTGTTTTCTTCCTTTTCCATTTTGGTGCCACCAAATATAGGATGTGTTAATATTAGTTAATTTTATACACAAGGTTTAGGTAACAGAAATGTTAATAGCTAGAATGGTGAACAGCACCCAAACACAAAAAGAGGAAACTTTTCATTCTTATTGGGGGGGTGGGGGAGGTTAGCATGTTTTCATTTGTATATGAGAGAGCTGTCTCAATAGGTGGAAGTGTGTTTTTGTTATAGTCTTTATTTGGAAATTTATATAGCTCTGTTTTAAAGAGGTGTTTATGGATGTTAAGTTGGCTAAGTGTGTGCTGTATTGGCTTTGCAATGTGTCAACTTGCCTAGGCTGAACTAAATTTCTGAGATTTCTCTTTCCTATAAGTTTCTGGTTAATGTGAGCCACAAAATATGTTTTTTATATAATATTTGGAAGGCAACATTTTGTTTTTAGCACTCAAAGTGTGAGGTAGCACTTTTGCAGCTCAGACATGTTGTTGCTTACTTGCTAGATCACCTGGTTGATCTGGGGTATCAACCAGGCCTGCAACTATTTGATCTTCCCCCGAGTTTTCCTCAACTTCTCTGACCTGTGGGCCAGGAGTGTGTATTCAGCTCTGTGATAAAAGGCACCAGCTTCCTCTGCAGGGTGCTCACATTATTAAATTTGGAGAGAATAGGGACAGATATGGGTTCCATTTCACCATTGTCAATTTCCTCATGTTCACCAATTTTATGTTTTCTTTGTGCCTACTATTTAATCTGTAGACTTCAAACTCTTGCATCTGATGAAAAGACAATAGCTTTAGAACAACTAATAAGCTACCTCAATTGAGTAAGATTAAGTTCATATATACACACACACTCACACCTTAGTGGATTGTCCCTGATTGAATCTTTACAGTGGTGTTAGTGCAGAGGTGGTGAGAAGTGGTTGAATTCGTGATATAGTTTGAAGGTAGGTCCAATGGTACTTTCTGGGGTTTTTGACCTGGGGATTAAAAGAAGGAGATTAATCAAAGGTGACCTTTAGGTTCTTGATCAAAACCACTAGGTAAAATTAGGGAGACTGGGAGAAGGGGTGAACAGGTGAATCAAAAGTCATGCTTTAGATGGTTTAAATTTGCAATGCTGATTAGATATTCAAGTGAAAGTATCAAGCAAGTACATGAATATAAAAAATGTATCTCAGGAAAGAAGTCCAAATTGGAGATAAAGAATCAAGAATCAGAGAGAGGAAGATGGCAGTGGAGTAAGTAGCAGTGTTGTCTGCTTGCTCCCATTGTGGAAGGACTTGGAGTACAAACATGGAGTGATGTGAGTGAGTGCAAACAGGGATGGGAGTATGGGAGGAGCATTAAAGAGGGAAGAAAGCTTGGCCTGTGCTCTCCAAGCAGAGTCACAGGGCTTCCCAGCCCAGCACCTCTGCTGTACTGCACCCAAAAGGGACAGATGCTGACTGGCTCATTAGCTGGGATCTGCTTGGAAACTTCCCCCTGCCATGGGTGCCCTGACCAGCAAAGTCCCCAAGGGAGTCAATGAGAAGTTTTTGTTGAAACAGCCAGAGGCATGAGAAGACAGTGAACAGCCCGAACTGTGAGAAACTGTATGAACTGAGTCTAGGTGGAGACTCCCTGGGCTGGCAACCCTGCAGCCCGGGTGCTCAGATTAAGGATTCAACAAACAAAAAAGCAGAACAGAGCCATGGAGAGGGGCTCATATGGGAAAGCTGCAGCAGAACCCCAGACTCGGTAGGGACCCCAGTTAGGCAAGCAGTACACACAGGCACACAAAAAGACCCTACAAGACAGGGATGCAGGCCAGTGCTACAGCTTGGAGGCAACACAGAGGCTTTTGTGGAGGAAGAACAAAGATAGGACCTGAGGCTGGGCAGGAACTATGGGCATGCAAACTGGCTTGTCAGCAGAACAGCATTGCTAGACAAGCCTGAGGAGGACTGGCGGGTGCTGCAGGACCGGGGAATGGGGGATGGAGGGGGTTGGGGGGTGGACTCAACTAAGTGTGGCTCACAGCAGAGAGCTTTGGCAGGCCCACGAGTGAGAGAAAAACAGCCTCAGAAACCAGCTAGATCTCCTCACCGCCAGTCAGCCAGAAAAGAAGACTTGAAACCCATGGAATTTTGACCAAGGGTAGATTCAGAAAAAGAAAAAAGTGCCCAAAGGTTGTACTGGGGAAAAAAACTATTTCTTTAATCTGTTTCCTACCTTCTCTCCCTCCTATTCTTCTTTAATTTTTTTTTGTTTGTCTGTTTAGTTTATCCTCTCTCTCGTCCTAAATATATAACATACAACTGCTATATAAACCTAATACTATACACTTCCACTTTCTAATTTCATTTTGTACTCTTCCCTCCCTTTTTTAACATACAATGTAAATATTACTTACTGTCTCACATAGCCTTGACCCTACTTGCTACTGTTATTATTCTATCATCTTCCTTCTCAAAACTCATCTTTCTTTCAGTTAAAACAACTCATCTCTTTTTCATATAGTATAATAGCCTTAACCTTTTTATATTTATATTAACATTGTCTCATTTGCTACTGATAGAGTGATTGTGGGTGGGGAATATTTTAGAGGGTGTGGGTTTCTTGCCTGGGTTGTGTGTTTATGTTTTAACAGACCTCCACAAAAGAACTCAAAACAAGGTGGGAAGAGTGACTGTCAATCAACTAGCCAGAGGGAAGATTCCATCAAAGAGCAACTGAAATACAGCTTAAACAAATGGTATAAAGGGCATCCCAAGAGCATCAAACTCAGGACATCAAAGAGACTGCACCACTGAATCCCCCAGGACTCCTATACAGAATCTCATACCATGAAGGCGGGAAATCAAAGCAGACAAATCTAAGAAACAAAAACAAACAAGAAGCATCCAAAATGGGGAAACACAGAAACAACCTTCCAATGAAAGGAAAGGAGGAATCTTTAGAAAGAGAGCTAGATGAAACAGAGGTAAGCAAACTATCAGACATGGAATTCAAAAGAACGGTTATAAGGAAGCTCAATGAACTAGACAAACTCAAAGAAAACTACAATGAACTCCAGGGAAGCTACAAGGAACTTATGGAGAACTACACTAGTATAAAAAAAAAAAAAAAAAAGACATAGAAATTATCAATAAGAACCAGGAAGAAATAAAGAATACAATTTCTGAACTGAACTGAAAACACAAAAGAATCAATCAAAAGCAGATTAAACGAAGCAGAGGATTGGATCAGTGGTTAGAGGACAACATAGAAAAAAATTCTCAGACAATACAACAAAATGAGAAATGACTTAAAAAGAATGAAGAGTGTTTAAGAGAACTGCAGGACAACATGAAAGGAAAATATTCATATCATAGACATACAAGAAGGAGAAGAAGAGGAGAATGGGATAGAAAACCTGACTGAAAAAGTAATGACAGGAAATTTTCCGAACATGATGAGAGAAAAAGTCATACAAGTCCAGGAAGCACAGAAGGTCCCAATAAAAATGAACCAAAAAGGCCCACTCCAAGGCACGTCATAATTAAAATGGCAACATTCAAAGACAAAGAGAGAATCCTAAAGGCAGCAAGAGAAAAACAGCAAATAACATACAAGGGGGCTCTGATAAGGGTATCAACTGATTTCTCAACAGAAACACTAAAGCCAAAAGGGAATGGCAAAAAATATTTCCAGCAATGAAAAACAAAGGCCTACAAACGAGACTACTCTACCCATTAACACTCTCTTTCAAAATGGAAGGTGAAATAAGCAGTTTCCCAGACAAAGGAAGACTAAAAGAATAACATCTCCAACAAACCAGTGTTGCAAAACATGCTAAAGGGAATACTTTAAGAAAAAGAAGAAAAAGAGAGAGGGAGAGGAACACAGGTACAAAGGAAAATAAATAAATACCTGTCAATAATAACCTTAAATATAAATGGATTAAATGCTCCAATCAAAGTACATAGGGTAGTGGAATGGATAAGAAAACATGACCCACATATATACTGTCTACAAGAGACCCACCTCAAAATAAAAGACTGAGAGTGAAGGGATGGAAAAAAGTATTCCAAGCAAGTGGTAATAAAAAGAAGCTTGGGTAGAAAAACGTATATCAGAAAAAACAGATTTCACAGTAAAGGCCATAGAAAGAGAGAAAGAAGGGGCTTTCCTAATACTTAAGGGAACAATCCACCAAGAAGCTATAATGCCGGTAAACATATATGCATCCAAAAAAGGAGCACCCAAATATATAAGAAAAATATTAGAAGACCACAAGAAGGATATAAACAGCAACAAACTCATAATAGGGGACTTTAACACCCCATTATTAACAATAGACATATCATCAAAGGAAAGAAACACCAATGATATCGACACATTGAACAACACACTAAATCAAGTGGACTTAACTGATATATATAGAACTTTTCACCTCAAAGAAGCAAAATATACATTCTTTTCAAATGCACATGGGATATTTTCAAAGCTAAACCACATGGTAGGACATAAAACAAGCCTCAACAAATTCAAGAAAATTGAAATTATATCAAGCTTCTTCTCAGACCACAATGCCTTGAATATAGAAATCAACCTCAAGAGAAAAAAAAAAACAAAGACATTCAAACTCATGGAGAATAAATAACATACTATTAAATAATGAATGGGGTTAACAATGACATCAAGGAAGAAATCAAGAAGTCTCTGCAAACTAATGATAATGAACACACAACAGCCCAAAACCTATGGGACACAGCAAAAGCAGTCCTGAGAGGAAATTTCATAGCAATACAGGCCTACCTGAAAAAAATTGAAGAATCTCAAATAAAAAATCTAACCCTAGAGCTACAAGAACTAGAACAATAACAACAAAACAAAAAATCCCAGGGCAAATAGAAGGAAGGAAATCACCAAGATCAAAGCAGAATTAAATGACATAGAGACTAAATAAAAAATTCAAAGGATCAACAAAAGTAGGAGCTGGTTCTTTGATAAGATAAACAAAATCAACAAGCCTTAAGCCAGGTTTATCAAGAAAAAAAGAGAGGACCCAAATAAACAAAATCAGAAATGGAAGAGGAGAAATTATGACAGATATCACAGAAATGCAAAAGATTGTAAGAAATTACTATAATCAACTGTATGGCAAGAAACTTGGCAACCTAAATGAAATGGACAAATTTCTAGAGACATATAATCTTCCAAAACTGAATCAAGAAGAAGTAGAAAGCCTGAACAGACGATAACAAACAGTGAAATTGAATCAGTAATCAAAAACCTCCTGGCACACAAAAGCCCTAGCTTCACAGGCAAATTTTACAAAACATTTAGCAAAGAACTAATGCCTACCCTTCTCAAACTATTCCAAAAATCCAAAAAGAGGGAAATCTCCCAAACTCTTTTTTTGAAGCCAGTATTATCCCAATTCCAAAACCGGGTCAAGACAGAACAAAGAAAGAAAACTATAGGCCAATATCACTGATAAACATAGATGTTAAAATCCTCATCAAAATATTGGCAAACAGGATCTAGCAACACATTAAGAAGATCATACACCACGATCAAGTGCGATTCATCCCAGGGATGCAAGAATGATTTAATATCCACAAATCAATAAATGTAATACACCACATAAACAAAATGAAAGACAAAAATCACATGATCATATCAATAGATGCAGAAAAAGCATTTGATAAAGTACAACACCCATTTATGATAAAAACACTCAGCAAAATGGGAATATAATATAATAAAGGTTATATAAAAGAAACCTGAAGCCAACATCATACTCAATGGACAAAAACTGAAAGCCTTCCCTCTGAGATCATGAACAAAGCAAGGATGTCTATCTACTCTCTCCACTCCTATTTAACATGATGTCGGAAGTTCTAGCCACAGCAATCAGAAAGAAAAAAAGAAAGAAATAAAAGGCATACATATTGGAAAAGAGGAAGTAAAACTGTTATTATATGCAGATGAAATGATAGTGTACATAGAAAACCCTATAGACTCCACTAAAAGACTACTCAACATAATAAGTGAATTTGGCAAAATAGCAGGATACAAAGTCAATATACAGAAATCGAAGGCATTTCTGTACACCAACAATAAAATATGAGAGATAGAAATTTTAAAAAAACCCATTTAATATATCAACTAAAAAATTAAGTACTTAAGAATAAACTTAACCAAAGAGATAAAAGACCTGTACTCAGAAAACTACGAAGCACTGAAGAAATTAAGGAAGGTACAAGTAAATGGAAGCATATACCTTGTTCATGGATGGGAATAATCAACATCATTAAAATGTCCATACTACCCAAAGCAATTTACAGATTAAACGCAATCCCTATTAAAATATCAGTGACATATTTCACAGGCCTAGAACAAATACTTCAAAAATTTACATGAAACCTAAAAAGGTCCCGAATAGCCACATCAATCTTGAGACAGAAGAACTCAGTAGAAGGAATCACAATACCTAACATAAACTATACTATTACAAAGCTACTGTGATCAAAACCGTCTGGTATTGGCATAAGAACAGACATATAGATCAATGGAACAGAACAGGGAGCCCAGAAATAAACCCAGGTCTATATGGTCAACTAATATTCGACAAAGGGGGAAGTAACATAAAATGGAGTGAGAAGAGCCTCTTTAACAAATGGTGCTGGGAGAACTGGACACAGATGTGCAAAAAAATGAATCTAGACCACCTACTTACACCACACACAAGAATAAACTCAAGATGGATCAAAGACTTAAATGTAAGCTGTGACACCATAAAAGTCCTAGAGAAAAACATAGGCAGGAAAATTTCAGATATCCCATGTAACAATATTGTCACGGATATATCTCCTAAGGCAAGGGAAATAAAGGAAAGATTAAACAAATGGGACTACATCAAACTAAAAAGTTTCTGCTCAGCAAAAGGAAACATCAGCAAGATGAAAAAGGAACCAACTTAATGGGAAAACATATTTGTCAATGATACCTCAGACAAAGCATTGACCTTCAAAATATATAAAGAACTTACACATCTCAACACCAAGGAGACAAGGAGCCCAATTAAAAAAATGGGCAAAGAACCTGAACAAACACTTCTCCAAGGAGGAGACACAGAGGGTCCATAGACACACGAAAGAGTGCTCAACATCACTAGCCATCAGAAACAAGTAAATAAAAACCACAATGAGATACCACTTAACACCAGTCAGAATGGCCATCATCAACAAATCAACAAACAACAAATGCTGGAGAGGATGTGGAGAGATGGGAACCCTAGTGCACTGCTGGTGGGAATGCAGACTGGTGCAGCCACTATGGAAAACAGTATGGAATTACCTGAAAAACTAAAAATGGAACTGTCTTTTGAACCAATGATTCCACTGCTAGGTATATACCTGAAGAATCCTGAAACACCAATTCAAAAGAACCTATGGACCTCTATGTTCATAGCAGCGCTGTTTATAATAGCCAAGTGCTGGAAACAGCCTAAGTGCCCATCTATAGATGAGTGGATTAAAAAATTATGGTACATTTACACAGTGGAATACTATGCAGCAGAAAGAAAGAAGAAACTCCTGGCATTTGCAACAACATGGATGGAACTAGAGAGAATTACTCTTAGTGATAGGCCAGGCAAAGAAAGGAGAATACTATGTGATATCATCTAATACAGGAGACTAGTGAACAACACAAACAAATGAACAAAATTGAACAAGGAACAGAATAACTGTTATCAGGGGGGAGTGGGGAGGGAAAGAAGAGGAGTAAATAGGGGAAGTGTCTAGTAAAGGAACTAGTATAAATAACCCATGGACAAGGACAACGGGGTGGGGAATGACTGAGGGACAAGGGGGTGGGCTGGGTTGGGGGTAGCAATGGGGGAATGGGACAACTGCAATTTAAAAACAATAAAAAAAATCAAGAATCATAAGCTATACATTGTATTTAAAACAATGGAGGAGGATTTGTTTTTCCTGGGGAGTGAGTGTAGTTGAAGAACAGAAGAGAGATGAGGTAACAGCTTTCCATTGAGAGGTAAATCAGTAGTAGTGCCAACAAGGGAGATGGGGAAGGGTACAGTCAGACAGGTAGAAAAAAAATGTGGTGTGTCATAAAAGCCAATAGCAGACAGTGTTTCAACAAGAACTAGAAAATGAACCCTAGAGCTGCCAGTGTTCCTGGAATAAAGGGAAGCTCCAAATTTTACACATTCTGTAAAAGATCACAGCTACTTCACCTCCGTATTTTAGTTGGCTGAAGACGAGAGTGGACCTAAAACCCTGCATATTCCTCACTTTCCCTTCCTTCCAACAATATTCATGACTGTCCTATAATGTCATTATGCTATTTATCCCTTTGACTGACTTAAACACTAACTTTTAGAAAACCCCAGATTATTCTTTCTTCCACCCCCTGAAACCTCATCTGCTCATGGCTCAAGATCCCATGCCCATCAACCTCAAATATCAATGTTTTCACTTACCAACTAAAACATTCCCACCTTGCCTTCCAGGATTTGTTGCAAGTCTTCAGAAACATTAACTATTTATTCAACATTCTCTCTAAATGTCCTTTTATAAAGTATATTTTATTTATTATGCTGTTACAGTTGTCCCAATTTTCCCCTTTTGCCCCACTTCACCCAGTATGCACCTTTCCTCAGCCATCTCCCCCTTACTTCATGACTGTGGGTGGTGTGTGTAAGTTTTTTTGCTTCACCATTTTCTATACTAGTCTTAACATCCCATGTCTATTTTGTTCCTTCCAATTATGCTTCTTGATCTGGGCACCATTTCCCCCTTTCTCCCCTTTCCGATTACCCAGCTGATAACCCTTCAAATAATCTCCATACCTATGATTCTGTTCCTGTTCTGGTTATTTGCTTACTTTGTTTTTGTTTTTAGATTCAGTTGTTGATGGTTGTGAGTTTGTTGTAGTTTAATATTCACAGTTTTTATCTTCTTTTATTTATTTTTTTTTGAGGAGTGGTATTTTACATTTTATTTCTTCTTTTTTTTTTCTTTTATTTTTTGGTTTTTCAATTACAATTGTCCCATTTTCCCCCATTGCTACCCCCCACCAGCCCACCCCTTATCCCGCAATCATATTCCTCCCCGTTGTCCATGTCCATGAGTCATTTATACACGTTCCTTGACTAGACCCTTCCCTTACTTATCCCCCTTTTCTCCCTCCCCCTCTCCCTATTGACTACTATTCTACTCTTTGTCCTATTTAGTTCATTTGTTTGTGTTGTTCTTTAATTTCCTGTATTAGGTGATATCATATGGTATTTTGCTTTCTTTGCCTGGCTTATTTCACTAAGCATAATTCTCTCTAGTTCCATCTATGTTGTCACAAATGGCAGGAGTTCCTTCTTTCATTCTGCTACATAGTATTCCATTATGTAAATGTACCACAGTTTTTTGATCCACTCATCTATAGATGGGCACTTTGGCTGTTTCCAGTACTTAGCTATTGTAAACAGTGGTGCTATGAACATAGGGGTGCATAAGTTTTTTTGAATTAGGGTTTTAGGATTTTTCGGGTATAATTCTAGCAGTGGAATTGCTGGTTCAAAAGGCAATTCCATTTTTAGTTTTTTGAGGTAATTCCATACTGTTTTCCATAGTGGCTGCATGGTCAACTAATATTTGATAAAGGAGGAAGCAACATAAAGTGGAGTGAGAAGAGTCTCTTTAACAAATGGTGCTGGGAGAACTGGACAGGGACGTGCAAAAAAAGATGAAACTAGACCACCAACTTACACCACACATGAGAATAAACTCAAGATGGATCAAAGACTTAAAAGTCCTAGAGGAAAACATAGGCAGGAAAATTTCAGATATCCCATGTAACAATATCTTCATGGATACATCTCTTAAGGCAAGAGAAATAAAGAAAAAAATAAACAAGTGGGACTACATCAAACTAAAAAGTTTCTGCTCAGCAAAAGAAAACATCAGCAAGATGAAAAGGAAACCAACCATATGGGAAAACATATTTGCCAATGATATCACAGACAGGGGACTGATCTCCAAAATATATAAAGAGCTTATACAACTCAACATCAAGAAAACAAACAACCCAATTAAAAAATGGGCAAAGGATCTGAACAAACACTTCTCCCAAGAGGATATATAGAAGGTCCATAGTCACATGAAAAAATGCTCAACATCATTGGCCATCAGAGAGATGCAAATAAAAACCACAATGAGATACTTACACCAGTCAGAATGGCCATCATCAACAAATCAACAAACAACAAATGCTGGCGAGGATGTGGAGAAACGGGAACCCTACTGCACTGTTGGTGGGAATGCAGACTGGTGCAGCCACTATGGAAAACAGTATGGAATTACCTCAAAAAACTAAAAATGGAACTGCCTTTTGAACCAGCGATTCCACTGCTAGGATTATACCCAAAAAATCCTAAAACCCTAATTGATCTTTTTTTTAAATAAGTCCCTTTAACATTTCATGGAATAATGGCTTGGAGATGATGAATCCCATTAGCTTTACCTTGTCTAGGAAGCACATTATATGCTCTCCCATTCTAAATGATAGGTTTGCTGGATAGAGTAATCTTGGTTGTAAGTCCTTGCTTTTCATCATTTTGAATACTTCTTGCCAGTCCCTTCTTGCCTGCAAAGCTTTTTTTGAGAAATCAGCTGATATTTTGTGGGAACACCTTTGTAGGTAATTCTCTTGTTTTCTCTTGCTGCTTTTAAGATTCTCTTTACATTTAGCCTTTGACATTTTAATTATGATGTGTCTTGGTGTGGTCCTCTTTGGGTTCAAGTTGTTTGGAACTCTCTGTGCTTCCCGGACATGTATGTCTGTTTCCTTCACTAAATTAGGGAAGTTTCCTTTCATTATTTTTTCAAATAAGTTTTTAATTTCTTGCTTTTCTTTTCCTTCTTGCACCCCTGTGATTCAGATGTTGGTATGTTTAAAGTTGCCCAGAGGTTCCTAAGCCTCTCCTTTTTTTTTTTTTTTTTTGAGTTCTTGTTTTTTCTTTCTGTCTGATTGAACATTAACTTTTTTCCCTTTTGTTCCAAATCATTGATTTGAATCCTGTCTTTCCTCCTTTCACTGTTAGTTCCTTGTATATTTTTCTTTATTTCATTTTGTGTAACCGTCATTTCTTCCTTTATTTTTTTGCTGTACGCTATGAGTTCTCTGAGCATCCTTATCACCAGTGTTTTAAACTCTGCATATGATAGGTTGACTATCTCCATTTTATTTAGTTCTTTTTCTGTTTTTTTTTTTTTTTTTTTTCTGTTCTTTCATTTGGGCCATATTTATTTGCCTCCTCAATTTGGCAGCCTCCCTGTGTTTCTTTCTGTGTATTAGGTAGAGCTGCTTTTACTCCATGTCTTAGTAGCATGGCCTATGTAACAAGGGTACCTGTAAATTGTGTGGCATGGAGCTTTAGATAATTGTTAGGAGGAAGGTACCTGCTTAACCTTTTGTGGTTCTGTTTGTGGTGGGGGGCTCAGAGAAGGGACAACTCCACTCCCTGACTTTGTAGAGAAACACTCCTTGTGGTTTAGGGAATTGTAGCGCTGGCCTGAGTATGACCTGCTGCCGGCACTCCGGCTGTGCTTGTCTTTAAGTGTCAACATACGGCTGTGCAAGGAACATAACTGAAAGCCACTCAGAGGGTTTCCATGGGAATTGGATTTAAAGAGTGCTTATTATGCTTTAGAACTTGCTCTGTTTATCTTTTAATATAACATAAACAATCTCTAGCAAGAAATGTATGAAACCTTGCACCTAATGTCAGTGTGGTGTCAAGATGCTTGATAGACCCTGACACAGAATGGTCACTGTGCCCTCTGTACTGGTACATGTAATCTGTTATTGTCAACTGTAATCCAAATGCCTAAAAGCTATTGATGATTCATAAATTTTGACCTTGTATCTCTGATGTGTATCATCCTCAATAAACGGCATGAAGGAAGAAGGTCTAATTGCTGTTCTCCACTAGAGAGGCAGACACCTTCCTTCCCCCAGACATAATAAAGTGTCCTGGGTAAAGTTTGTTCTGCCGTGGTCACAAAGACTCTGCTGGACAGAGTAGCTTCCAACCCAGTCTAGAGTGTGTGAGGCACCTCCGCCTCATGGCTTCTGGAGATTTTCCTGGCTCTTGCCCCTCTTCCAGTCATTTCACCCTTTTCCTCTATGTGATTGGCATCCTTCCAGTTGCTGCCCTGGGGTTCGCATATGTTCTAAGATTATGCAGGCCCTTTCAGTGGTGAAAATCTGGCAGTTTCTTCTGCCACCTCAACCCTGACTGGTTTTTACAGTCAGAGGTAATGAGGGTTTATTTTCCCAGTGCTGGAACTCTGGGCTGTGTGGTCTGGCCTGGGGCTAGGATCATTTATTCCCAGGGTGTCAGTTCTGATTTTTATCCACCACATGTGACTGTGGTAGCATCTGTTCCACCACCACTTGTCCGAGGCACACTGCCTCTCTGCCCCATCTCCCTGATTCCACCTCTCCTACTCATCTGAAAGAATATGGCTTCTTTAAATTTCTGGTTTTCAGACTTCTATATAGCTTGCTTTTTTTTTTTTTTTTTTTTTTTGGTGGCTCTGGTTGTTATTTGTTTTTAAGATCTGGTTGTAATACTTTTTTTGGTTGAATGAGGAGGGGAAGCATGTATACCTATGCCTCAATCTTGGCTTGAAGTCCCCAAATGTTCTTTTCTTGCTCCACTGAAACTTGGCTGGCTCTCACTGGGGTCACTGCTTTCCAAGTAGCCCTCTCCAGTGGTAGCATTTTACTGCTCACATGCAACATATCACAGAGTATGAAGGTGAGTTGCATGTCCTCTTACTTTACCCCTTCCAAACTGGAATCCTCATCTGTGAATGGCAGACTATCCGACTATCCCAGTCATTACCTCCCCCAGAACACCCAACTAACTCTTTACATTTGAACTCTTTGAATATTTAATCTTCCCAACACTACTATCATAGTTCCTGGGAATGTCAATTTCCATAAAGACAATCTTTCCAAGATCCTGGAATGTTAATTACTGAATCACCTTACCTCTGATAATCTTGTACCCTCTATATTCTGGTTACTCACTCCCATAGTTATATTTTATCATTTTCAATAACTTCAATCTCTCTATTGACTCAATTTAAAGCACTTTTAGTTCACCCCCTAAAGTAGTCCACATCCAACTGTCTTTTAGTTTTAGGGACCTGCCTTCTATTGCTCTCGTATTTTTCCTGTTCCTTCATGACCTCATTATTCCCCTTATTCAATTAAAATTTCATGGCTCATCATTATAAACTATCTCTTACATAAATGTTCAAGTTTCTGGAACCTCTCTGTATTTATCATACTTGCCTATCAAAATTCCAGCTTTGGTTAAATTTAACCTTTCACCTATTTTGTATATGTTCCTCAATAACTGAGCATGGCTGGGAAACTCATAAACACAATTGCTATAGACTGAATAGTTCTGTCTCCACAAATTCATATGTTGAAACCTAATTTTATAACTACTAACCTTAAATAAGCCCTTAGTGTGGATCTGTAACTCTGATATATTTTCCTAGTTCTTTCATTCTTCTCTTTTTGATGAAAATCATGTACTATAGTCTCATGCTCTGATAACTTCCAAAATTGTTTTTCCTGGAATTCAGACCTTATGCCTAAGCTCCCAATCATTTGTCCAGCTGCTTATTTGTCCATTTAGGTGTCTGTTAGCCAGTCCAAAATTTCATGTCTAAGACTTACTTCATGATCTTACTCCACCATACTCCAGCCCACACAATGGTACTTTTCCTACAGTCCTCTCCATTCACTAAATGATAATTCCATTTATTCAATTGTTCAGGCATAGAACCTAGGGTCATCCTTTGGGTTCACTCCTCAGGATATGGCAACTACTATTCCTTCTTTTTGTTACATTCACTTTCCAGATAAGAACCTTTAGGGCTTCAGACCTTTACTCAAAAGTTACTTTCTGAGGGAGGAACTTCTGTGTCCATTCTACTAGAAATTACAGCCTCCTCCTACTTTCCTTGCTACCTTCTTGCACCTTATGTACCTTTCCTGCTGTATTTTCTTCATGGCATTTCTGATCTTCTGATATTTTATATTTTTAAAGTATTTATTTGTAGACTGTCTCCCCTCATCAGCATGTAATCTGGTACCTGGACACTGTTTGATATATGATACATGGTCAATACTTGCTGAATGAATGAATATACCTCAATAGACTCTATTCTGTATGTATGCTTGGATATCAATGAATGATTATTGAATTCATCTTTGTTAAATATGGAAAAGTACCATTGAGTACAAATCTATATTTTTCAAATAAGAAAACTAAAGTCTAAAAAACAAGTAACTTGCTATATCACACAAATAGTGGAGGACCATCAGTAAAAATCAGATTTCTTGTAAGTACACATGACATTTAATTTTGACCAAATAAAAGCAGATGTTAATAAACTTAAAATAGTTTGGAGCAGTGAGGTTCATGACTGATATATTTATTTTTGTATTCATTCTATAAATATTCATTTAATACCCATAAGTGCCCTGCCCTATTCTTGGGTCTGTGTACATAATGTTAAGCAAGATAGAAAAGATTCCTGCCCCTAAAGGGCTGTCAAAGGAGATAATTCAGCAAGCAATTTTAACAAAATGTGGAGACAGCACGCTAGGGAACAGAGCGGTATTCTACAACCATATAGCAGAGATACCTAACCTAAAAAAATACTTCCCAGGTAAATATACTTTTAAAGTAAGGCCTAAGGCTCAGTAGGAGATACTGATTTTAGCTTTTTCCTAAGCAAAGCTGTGAAGTTTGTGACTAGAATCTTACCACTTTGAAAATCTTAGAATTCAGAGTGTTAGATAATCAAATTAAATTTCCATTAGCTCATGTATGTTACTCCACCAATGTTTATTACCATTGTTATTTCCACCATTGGCATTATCATCTTGATCAGTCATTGTTTTAATTTCTATTGTAGTAAGAACTTTCACCTTATTTGGAATAAAGTGGATTTTTTTTTAACCTAAGTACAGTGTCATGAGAGTTCCAGGTAGGTTTGGTTTCCATGAATGAACCCTGAGGTTGAATATTTTCTAAATAGCCCTGTAAGTGCATTATATAAAAATTATGTAAAAATCTCTACTTGCTTGGTAACTTGCTCATCTCAAAGTACCCAATATACTGAGACCTTTTTTCTTCTTCTGCCTCAGCAGTACTTTAAATTGCTTATTAGAGCAGCTAGGCATTCAGAACATTAATGAGAACTATCACACTCATATATTAAATTACAGTGACATGTTAAAATTCAGAAATTCAGTATTATCTTTATTTGGAACTTGGGTCACTTAACAAAGGAAACACAGTATCAGGGTAATTTTCAGATCATGTTAGTAGGATTACGAATGTAAAAGGATAAGAATTCCAAGAACTGTTTTCCATTTCAAAATTGGTGAAAACACTTGCTGACAATAAAAATAGAAAATTTATAAGGGTATGCAAGGCAGATTATGGTGCAACCTAGTTATTGAATTTTTCATCCCTACCATAAACAAAGAAGAATGAGCAACATTTACTGTGTATTTCAAAGAACTATACATGAAAAGAGTCTGTGGAGTAGGAAGCCAACACAACTAAATTTCAGTCTTTAAAATGTTACTGGATTTCAGACATCTCTGTATATGGTTTCTTGCTCTTGATTTTTTATTAAACTTTATAAACTATCTCATTTGGAAAACAAGTCACTGAAGAGCATAAGCCAATGGATTATAGCTCCCAATTACATTATAGGTTCTAGACTAAATGTCACTTCAGGATTTCAGTGTAGCAGTGATTAACATGAGGAAATTTTATCTTTATAACCTGTTTCTGCTGCAATACAAAACCCTGATAACAATCCTTAAGCCTAGGTAAAATGAACCATCATCACAGATGTTGGCAGAAATTTCAAGTTGGAATATGAGATTGTCTGAAATTTTAGTGACCACATATTATTAGTGTAATAGGGGGTGTCGGAGATTTTGTAATGAGCTCACAAGATGGGGAGGAAGGTTAAAACAAATGTTTCTGACAAGGACATAGAGGGATCTATAGAGGAAAAAATGTTTAACTCCTCTGATGTCAAACTCTCTGACACCAACCATGTCCAACAATGCCCTTGTTTAACATCAGGTCAGCAGTTAGTAATTTCTTCTGATTCAGGCAATACTAATTATAATGTTTTGCTTTATGCCTTCCCTAAATACTCATACCATTTTCTAGGTATTGTTCTTTGTTTCTTTATTTGAGTGCATCTGTATGTATGTATATATATGTATGTGTGAGGAGTGTATATGTGTGGTGTGTGTACATACAAATGCATACATGCATATCATAAATACACATATATTACACATATAAATTTTGTCTCTTTCAACTATTTTACAAGGTATTTTATTATTCAAGATGAGGATATATTATTAATGTCTATAAATCACTTTGGTTGAACAGATGGAATTATTTTTTTATTCAGTGTTAAAATTAACTTTTTTATATCTACAATGACTTCTTAGTATATGGCAACAGATGTTTGTGCACATTCAAGGATGTTAAAGAAACCACCTGTAATAAATATTAATCATTTGGGATTTAAAAATGTAGTCAGGCTCTTTTGACACTCTTGCTTGATTTTTATAGGTATAAATTAGAGACCTGTAGCCATAAACAAGGTAACAACACATTGGTATAAGTCAGAGGTTCTGAGCAGGTGGCCCAAAGTGATGTTTTATTTGCCAATGTGGTACTTTAACATTATTTGCCTTTCCAACATTTAAAAATCAAGAGTGTTCACAAAGACATCTGAATTTCTGCATCTCTTGAAATATTGGGGAATCTGGGAACACTTGGCCCTATGTTCAGTGGTGTGATGGTAAATGCTTAATATCCAGCTCCCGAACAAAAAGTGTCCTGATTTTTAGCATTTTCCCATTTCTGTGGTGTCAGTACTACCATTATGACTGATTTCAAACTACCAACGTGATGCTATTGAAGTTGGGAAGATGCATAGAATATGTTCTTGCAAAGCAGTCTGAGCTATCTCACTTCTGTCTATATTAATTCTTAACAAAATTGACTGAACTTACTAGTTGCCCCTTTAGATGAAGCAAAATCTCCCTAGTTCTTCACATTCCCTGCTGTATCTGTCGCTTGTTTGGGTGACCTGCTAATTCACATGCAGATTTTTTTGTGTGTTTGTAACCTTTAGCATAAGGAATAATTTTGTTGTGAATTCAGGTCTGGGACCATGGAAAATGACATAAATTCAATGGTATTTAAGTAGGCACTGTGTAGTGAAGACCTTGGGTTGAAAAGAGCTGACCTAATCAGAACATGAGAAACTGGAGGAAGAAAGAGCATTGTGCTAATATCTATGCATATACAGGATATAGCTCAGCCATTTTCTAGAGGATTTGGACTTTGAAATGATTGGTAGACAGGGTTTAGAGCAGGGATAGTGGAGCTCCTAGATTACAGTGTTGAGTCATAAGAAACAGCTGGTTTGGGAGGCATCCCGCTAGACTGTCTGCATATGGATGGTGGCCTAAGCAAGTATCTAGTGATTTGAATTTGGCTTATACCTCCCCAGATGCCTCTAGAGACATGTGACCAGATTATTTCTTAACCCATGAAGGTTGATTTGTCATACCTAATTTGACCTCTGTTTACTCCACTGCTCTGCTTTCATGAACCAAGGCTGAACCTGTACAGAAATGCCACATGTTACTGTAACTGTTGTATACTCCACAACTCTAGGGGGCACCTTCCATAAACTATGATTTTGATGGTTCCTCCTTAGCTGTTCAGTACCTAGCCTATACAACACTACCTGTGTGGAAATTAATGAAGACCAACAAGATGAGAACAAGCAAAGAGTACTTATTCGAAGCTTGCTGTAGCAAGGGAGTCATCCACACTTGTGTTTTGCCAGAGATTCGAAAACAAGCAGAATTCTAGGAAGGCTTTATAATGGAACAAAGGAAAGTCTTCAGGTGTGCCCTGATTGGAGGTTGTTGGCACAGGGAAGCTATAGGTGAGCTAACTAGAAGCCTAGAGGGGGAGTATCTTACATGACTGGTTAGAAGGCACATTTGGCTTTCTCTGGTTGATTTTCAGGTGAAAGCAGGAACAAGAATTAGAGAAGCTGTGAGTTATTAATCAAGTCCTGGATATTTGGGGTTCATTGTTACAAAGTTGTTGTTTGCCTTCTTGGATTGTTACTGGAGATAGCAGTCTGGACTCCTTCAAGTCTGACTTATAGCAGGCCAGCTTTCTGGACTGATTATTGTAGCTAGGGGTTTGTTTCCTAAAAAGATCATTGCAGATTGTAGGGCAGTTCTATTGTAATATATGGTTTAGTCATTGTATATCCAGCCTCTCACCTGGTGGTCCTTTTCATTAACTACTTTTTCTCTTTCATACATTCTTATTTATAAGGGTATTTGCAAATTGAATCTGTTAATATCAGGCCCTCTAACAGTTGAAATAAATTTACAAAGACAGGTTTTAGGACATGTGATACTGTGATTTATATTAATATATATGTAGTCTTCCTTCATTCTTTCTGGCACATTGCTCTTAAACCCTTGGAATATCCTAAGTGATGTTAAGGAGGTGACTTTTGGAAAGCATTTAAGAATGGGGGCTTGTTGCCAGGGGAACCAACCATGTGATTACATGGTAGAAAGTTTCAGTCCTACAGTCAACCTCTGGGGAGGGAAGAGGGGCAGAAGATTGAGTTAAATCATCAATGGCTGATGATTTAATCAAATGTACCTATATAATAAAATCTCCAGGAAAACCTAAAAGGACGAAGTTCAGAGAGTGTCTGGGTTGGTGAACACATGGAGGTTCTGGGAGAGCAGTGTACTTACAGTGAGCTTGGCAGCTCCAAGCCCCCTTTCTCCATACCTTGCCCTGTGTATCTCCTCCACTTGATTGTTCCTGAGTTATATCCTTTTATAGTAAATCAGTAATCTAGTAAGTAAAATACTTTCCTGAGTTCTGTGAGCTCTCTAGCAAATTAATTGAAGAGGGGGTTGTTGGAATTGTCACTCTACAGCCTGTTGATAAGAAGCACTGGTAACAACCTGGACTTGAGATTAGCACTCAGTTTTGTAGCACTGAAGGATCTGTGGGATCTGATGCTCTCTCCAGGTAGATAGTATCAGAATTGAGTTACATTCTAGGACTCTCAGCTGGTGTCGGAGAATTTTTGGTGGTGTGAAAAAATTCCTCACACATTGTGATTAGGTAGCAGAATTATAGTGGTGGCAATGGGGTAAACCTGTCCATGTCACACAGCTGCAAAGGGGAAGTAGGAATAATCAGAGGAAAAGAGCTGACCCCACTGACAGATCATGTCCAAAAGACCCAACACTTATTTAGTGTTGGTTCTATTATTTTGCTCAAGTTTTAACTTAGGCCTTTTTTGGAGGAGTTTCCATCTAAAATGATGACTGATCTTAGCTGCCTATGCTAAGATATCCAAACCAGTGAAGGGGTCAAATATATCTTATGTGCTGCACTTGTAAGGGTGCAAAAGTGAAAGCCAAAGAGGCTATTGTAAAAGCGCAAATAACTCATAAGAAAATCAATAGAATATAATAGATATTGTTTTGATTACTCCTCCTGCAGATGACATGTCCTCATGCATCTATCTTTTTTCTATTTTCCAACTTGAATATCTTTGCTCTGAAAGCAGGGGCTGTGCTCTATGAGTTTTGTTATCTGCCACAGAGTAGATTGGGCACCTTCATCATGCTGCTGGTTGGCCAACTAAGTTGTGCAACTTTTAAAAAGGAAGGAATTGTACAAGATAAGCATCAGCAACAAGTGTGTTATGCACATATCCAACAATGATAGCTTTTTAGAGAATGTTGTTGACCTCTAATCAGGCCTGGGTCAGAGTCTAGCCTCTGTGTCCTCTGGTCAACAGATTCAGTGCCTGTCCTCATCCAAAGCGGTTAACTGTACCACTTAATTTTTTTATAAGCTTGATAAATGGTGTGCAAGTAACTGAACTTCCAAATTTGTCTGTTTTCATGTTAAAAGTTGAGTTCATGAAAGTTTGAATTTCCTGGATTCTGCTGTCATTCTATCTCCACTTTGCTACTCTCTCCTTCAATACTCTGCTCTCTCCAACCCTCAGACATTGACACTTACCATGATTCCCCCTTCATTTTAATAAACTTCCACCTCTTTAAGATATTTCCTTTGCCAATTAGAGGCAGTAATTTCTCTCTAGTTTTGACTTAGCACATAATATGAAGATTTCTCTCCCTTTATCCTTTCTCTTCTTTCACTCCATTTCCTCTGCTCCTTCCCTTTAGCTAGTCCCTGTGCCCTTTGGCTTAGCTGTGCCTGCGGCTGGGGTTAGCATTGATAGGAGTTCAGAGAGCAGGAACATATTATTGAGTCTGCTTTGCACCACATCGGATACCACATTATATCCAGCTGTGTTTCCTGGTTTGACAATGTTGCCACCAGAAAATAATTGTTGTTGTTTTTCCCCAGATGACATATTGAACTTTTCAATTTCAAATAATCCATTCAATATCACTAGGAGAAAAAGGTCACATCATTCTGCATTATTTGTGGTGGTGTCAGTTCAAATACATTAATAGGTGTAGAAAAGCAAAGGAAATTGATTGGAAACTGCAAGGTATCTAAGCTTATAATGATACTGGGAAGATACTGACATATTTTTCTTCCTAAAGTGTAATATAAGATAAGCAGCTGATAAATGAGTAATGCATTAGGTTAAGATTTATATGGTTAGGTGTCTTTATGCTAATTGTCTGTCTTTAGGCAAAAAAAAAAAAAAAAAGAGTCCCTTTTTATACCCTTTTGGATGTATACTTATGTTAGGGCAATGGCTCAAAAGTGAGCATAAGGTACTTTTAGGACAAGAAAAAGTTACTCACTCCCCCTGGCAAACATTCCTCCTGCCAGAATGGCCTTTGACTTGGAATATGCTGAGAGGGCTGAACTTCATCTTTCACTTGGATGCCTTTAGTAAATGGTTAGTTATTTCTGTCTGCCAGACAGTGAACAGGTCACCACCTGCTTTCAATGGTGGCTGCTGTATTCCACAGGACTCTACCAGGGAAATAGAACTAGTAGGACATAGATAGACAGGTGATAAATAGATGGATAGATGATAATGATGAGAGATAGACAGACGATAAATAGATAGGTGATAGATAGGTAGATACATAGAGAAATATGTGATAAAGATATAGATGATAGGTTTATTGCAAGAACTGGCTTACACAATTGTGAGGGCTGGCTTGGGAAGTCTGAAATTCATAGGACAAGCAGTCAGGAAAAGCAGGGTGGAATTTTGGGGCTGAAACTGCTCTCTGCAGGCAGAATTTATTCTTCAGGGAAGCTTCAATTCTGCTCGTAAAATAAAGCCTTTTAACTGCTTTAATCAGGCCCTCCCAGATTATCTAAATAATTTTCCTTACTGAGAGGAAACTAATAATAGACTTTAATCATATCTATAACCTTCACAATAACAATCAGTGTTTGATGAGATAACTAGGGACCATAGCATAGCCAAGTTGAGACATAAAACTATCACAACTGATAAAGAGTCACAACTGCCACTTCTCCAAGGAATTGGTCTCAGGTGATGGGAATCACCTGGCCTGGGAAGTATGCCCCAATCTCAGGAGCAACCCATAGTCAATGAATGTGTGAAGGATGGGGGGTTACAAAAGGCCTGCCTGCCCTCTCACCTCAAGATGGAGATGATCTGTGGTGCACCACAGATCTATGCTCTAGAGTTCCCAACATGAATCAAACTTCAGCTAGACTTTACCTGAGGCCACATTCTTGGATCCTTCCCCAGTCATATAATGCTTCCCTTACTTATTCACAGGTTTTCCCTGAGGAGTATACCCTCAGTAAGTCATGTGTGCCAGAATGACTGTCTCAGGCTTTGCTTTCAGGGATCCTGACCCATGACAGTGCATTTGTCTAGTGAACACTTTGCCCAACTATACTTACAGCTCTGTGAGTGGGCATTCCTCCTTTTCTTTTATACAGCCTTCTGCCACTACCCCCAACCTTGTACTAGAAACACTTCTTTCATCAGGCTTAGTCTATCGATGCAGTACTTTTGAGCTGGCAAAACTGCAGAGTGTACATATAGTTAGGTACAGGGTGGAATAAAAGTAGGTTTACAGTTTTGACTATGTGTAACACAGTTATTCTTGCATTGTTATTTATTATTGTATTATTTTTCATATGAACAACTCTAAACCTACCTTTGCCTCACCCGGTAGTTCCACTGGGCCTCAGAAAAGGCCATGGGTCCTGGACACTGGAGGTAGTTTCTAACAATTTTTTACTCCTACTTTTATTTTATTTTCTGTTATTGTTCTACCTTTTCCTCTGTTTCTCTTTTTGTTCCATTTCTTTTTTCCTCCCTTCCATTCTCTTCTCTGTTTCAGCTTCTAATGCCTCAGGCCTGCCAGTGGCAGCCTGTAGACACCACTCAGCCCAGCCAGGAGCCCAGAAGGGTAAGGAGGCTGCTAACTAACCTTTGCTGTACGGTGTAACATCAACTGTCTGCAGGGCTTGTCATCACGCGAGACAGCCCACTATAGTGAAAAAAGCTGAGGACTTGTATTCCTCCATGGTATTTGGCTTTTGATTTCTGCTTATTTTAGGTCATCTGTTCTAAATTCTCCCCAGGTCTCTTCTGCCACTTACTGCCTAGCTCTCTGCATTACTACAGCAGTCCACTGACAGTGGCTGCCACACTCTATCCTTGAAGCTCGCAGGTGACAATTCCTGCTACTGCTTGTCATACTAGGTCTCTGGACAGGAGGTAACAGGTTCTCCCTATTTCAGAAAGAGAAATCTTAAGGGTGAGCTCTGACCAGATGGAAATCATATTGGCACCAAGGGCCTCAGGTTGCTTAGGCACAAAACCCTTGAATAGTTAAGTGCGTTAATGGCACTTACATCCTATATCTTTATCCACGTTGGGCATTGCCAAATGACTGGGTTTATCACCTGGTGTTCAAAAGTAGCTTGGTTCCTTTTGGTCCACTTTCCCACTGTGGCTATCCTTCCCACCGATGTTTGCTGGTATGCTTTCTCAGTGTTCTCTAATTTGATCAAACTTTTGGCCATTTCCATCTTCTGACACTGCCTCTCCAGGGATGCCATTTGCATTTTGACCCTCTAAAATTGAGAAGGTCTGTGTTCATCTATATCTCTTATCTTGCAATCAGAAGTAGAAATATTAAGAATTATTTTAGTTCCTTATACCCTTTTCCAGTATTTTGTTTTCTTTTTTTTGAGAGAAACATTTAGACTTACTGTCAACATTTTCCTCCCATGGCTCCTCCTTGGGCCTCATCACCACCTTGAGCATCTCTTCTTTGATATCACAAACTCTTGTTCCTTTAATTGGGAACTACATTTCCATAATCTTTCAACTCAGTCACTCACTAGAGCTGTTTTCTTTCCTTTCTGTGCCATGAGTGCCTTGACCTACTGTCTTTTAGGGAGCAGTATATCTGCACCTATTTTCTCTTTCTCTACCTCTGCCTGGAGTGCTTAGCCAATTGTTTCAGTTATTCTCTAACACTCTCAAAACACCTTTTCTCTTCTCTGTTGAGTGGAGATGGAGAAAAGCCACATACCGGAGAGTATTGCTGCCGTATTCATTCTGACATTGGCACCCTTAATATCTTCTATAGTTAAATGTTAAATATCCTTGGACAGCCCAATCAATACCTCTTTCAAAATCACAGACATTTGCTATTGTTAATTTTAAATAGGTTATGATTCAAAATTGGTTGTTCTATGAAATTATGGCAAATATTTTCCTGATAGACACAGAGAAAATGGAAGCTATAAGACATGAACTCTCTCAACTTCCTGTTGCCTCCCATTTATTTATATATATTAAATTATATATTAGCTATATTATACATGTATATTACATACAAAATATAATATAATAGTTATATAGTATATAAATTTATATGCTATACGATAATTTCATAAATATACATACATTCTAAATGACCATTGACTTATGTGCCAGACAGAAACCATGCTTTGTGTCTAACAAACCTCTTTTCCTCTTCCTGGGCACATAGGAAGACAACATTGCTTTAGATCTGTGACTAGATCTGGCCAAGGGTCTATAAGCAGTGTGATGTGTGTCATTCCAAGGCCAAGGCATAGAAGAGCAGAATAGTGTGAGTTCTCTGCATTCTTTCTTTCCTCCTGTGGCTCCCTGGATGGTGCAGATGGTTGAAATATTGTAAGATGCTCTAGGTCATGTAGCTGCAAGATGATAACAAGGACAGACACCCCTGTGTCACTGCCTTAGAAGAGGCTGCCCTAGAGAGCCAGTGACCTTCAGAGGATTTTCATCAGCATGAACAGAAACTTCCTATATCATGCCCATGAAGTGTTAGGCTTTATGTATTTGTTACTAACCTAAAAAAGACATCATTTTTCTCTCTCTTAGGGAAAGAGATATTGTACCTACCTAAGTTTTTTTTCTTTAGTGTATTTTGTTGATTATGCTGTTACAATTGTGCCAATTTCTTTTCCCTTTGCTCCCCTCTTCCCAGTACCCCACTTCCCTCCAGTAATCCCACCCCCTTTAGTTCATGTCTATGGGTCGTGCATATAAGTTCTTTGGCTTCACCCTTTCTTATATCATTCTTAACTCCCCCTTGGCTATTTTATACCTACTAATTATGCTTCTTAATCCCTGCACCATTTCCCCATTTCTCCCCATTCTCCCTCCCAGTGATAACCCTCCAGATGATTCCCTTACCTATGGTTCTGTTCCTGTTCTGGTTGTTTGCTTAGTCTGTGTTTATTTTTTAGATTCAATTGTTAATAGTGGTGAGTTTGTTGTCATTTTAATGAAATAGTTTTGATACTCTTTTTCTTAAATTTGTCCCTTTAACATTTCATATAATAATGGCTTGGTGATAATGAACTCCTTCAGGTTTACCTTGTCTGGGAAGCACTTTATCTGCCTTTTTATTCTAAATGATAGCTTTGCTGGGTAAAGTAATCTTGGTTGTAGGTCCTTGCTTTTCATCACTTTGAATACTTCTTGCTAGTCCCTTCTTGCCTGCAGTTTCTTTTGAGAAATCAGCTGACATTCTCATAAGCACCCCTTTGTAGGTAACTCTTTGATTTTCTCTTGCTGATTTTAAGATTCTCTCTTTATCTTTAACCTTTGGCATTATATATATATATGCTTTATTGACTATGCTGTTATAGTTGTCCCAATTTTTTCTCCCTTTGTTCCCTTGTACCCAGTGACATCCTGCCCTCCAGTTGTCCCCGCCCCCTTAGTCCATGCCCATTGGTTGTGCATATAGTTCTTCTCAACATCTTCCTATCTGCTCCACTCCCTCCTACTATGCTTCTTAATTCCTGTACCATCTCCCTTCCTTTCCCCGCTTCCTCCTCCCTGCTGACCTCCCCCCATAATGTTCCCCATACCTATAATTCTTTTCACACTCTGCCTACTTAGTTTGTCTTTGTTTCTGTTCCCTATCTTCTGTTGTTGGTTGTTGTGATACAGTTTTCATTTGAATGTTCATAGTTTTGATCCTCTTTTTCCTAAACAAGTCCGTTTAACATTTCATATAACAGTGGTTTGGATCTGACAAACTCCTTCAGTTTTACTTGTCCTGGAAGCACTTTCTCTGCCCTTCTATTCTGAATGACAGCTTTGCTGGATAGAGTAATCATGGTTGTAGGTTTTTGCTTTTCATTCCTTTGAATATTTCTTGCCAGTCCCTTCTTACCTGCAGAGTTTCTTTTGAGAAAGCAGCGGACAGTCTTATTGGGACCCCTTTGTATGTAATTCTCTACTTCTCTCTTGCTGCTTTTACCATTCTCCCTTTATCCTTAATTTTTGACATTTTGATTATAATGTGTCTTCGTGTGGTTCTCCCTGGGTCCAGTTTTTTTGGCATTCTGTGTGCTTCCTGGACCTGTAAGTCTATTTCCTTCCCCAAGTTAGGGAAATTCTGCTTCATTACTTTTTCACATATTTTTTCAATTTCTAATTCCTCCTCTTTACCTTCTGGCAACCCTATGATGTGAATGTTGGCCCACTTATAGTTGTCTGATAAGTTTCTGAGCCTCTCCTCATTTTCCTCACCTTTCATTTCCTCTTTCTGCACTGGTTGACTGTTTGTTCCTTCCCTATGTTCTGATTTGTTGATTTGATCCTTGATTTTCTTTCCCTTGCCACTAGTTTTGTAAGTATTTTTGTTCGTTTCAGCAGAACTAGCCTTCGTTTCTTCCCTGTCTTGTTTAAGATTTGCTGTTAGTTCTGTAAGCATTCTTGTAACCAAAGCTCTGAACTGAGCCTCAGAGAGATTTCCTATCTGCTGTTTCGTTAGATTACATATTTGCTGTCTGGTCAGCTGTGTCACCGGGAACTCTATCATGATCTGTGTCATCCTGACAGTTTTGTGTTTACCTTTACTTCTTGGACGGAGCCTTCACACCTCCTACGCTCTAGATGGTGGAGCCCCATGCACTCGTCACAACTGGGCAACCCGTCTCACCACGCTGTGGCATTTTCTGCGGGGGTGGAGGTCCAATATGGACTCCTGCCGTTCACTCTCCACTGAGAGACTGGGAGCCTCCTCCTCCGTCTCACTCTCTCTGGGCCTCACAGTTCAAGGCAATGGAGGTCTGCCTTCCCCAGCTTTGAAACTGCAAGCTGATGGGTCTGGTCTGCAGCCGGGTGTGCTCCCCAGGCGCTTCTCGCCTCCCTTTAAATACAGGTATCTATGCTTACTGCTGTCCTGTCCCTGTTGCTGCTGCTGCCATGGACAGCACAGTTTGACCTCTCCTCCCTGGCTCTGCCCCTCCTACCTGTCCAGACAAGCACCACTTCTTTATAACTTCATACACTGGGCTTCCATTTATTTTCTGGAACTTCTGGTTATTTCTGGTTTTGCAGTAGTTGTATTCCTTCTTAGTTGTGGAGGGAGAAAGAGCGTGTCAGTCTAGGCCTCCATCTTGGCCGGAAGTCTCCTGTGTCTTTTTGCTTCCATGTCCCAGGGAGAGCTGTCACTTCTACTACATTGTAAGGGGAAAAAACCTTAGGTATTCGTCAGTAATGGGCAATATGTTGTGGTGCTGGATGCAGGGGAGGGGTCTGAGAAGGAACAATGCCACTTGCTCAGCACTCGCCCCTTTTCCAGGCACTTCTCCGACTTCTGCACTGAACTGGCACCCTTCTAGCTGCTGCCCTGGCTGTCGTTTCCAGAATGAATGGGTCTGCAGATGTTCTAGGTCTGTGGGGGCCCTTTAAATAAGTGGACTCTGCTGAGAGACTGGCAGTTTCTGCCTCCATCCCAATGCCCACTGGTTTGCACAGTCAAAAGCAATGAGGCTTGATTTTCTGTGAGGAACTGGAAACGCTCCCCGGGTGTCCCTCCTTGCTTTTGAAAATGTGTAACTGCGCTTTCCACTGGTCTGCTGCTGTTGCTGCTACTGTCACCACCACACCATGTCCTCTCCACCCTGGATCCGCCCCTGCTACTTGTCTGGATGGGTATTTCTTCTTTATATCTTTATTTGCTGGACTTCCATGCACTTTGTTTTTCTGGAACTTCTGGTTTTTTCTAATTCTGAGGTAGATGTATTCCTTTTTAGTTGTGGAGGAAACTGCAGCATGTCTGTCTATGCCTCCATCTTGGCTGGAAGTCTAACCTTTGGCATTTTAATCATGATGTGTCTTTGTGTGGTCTAGGTTATTGGTACTCTGTGCTTCCTTGACTTGTATGTCTATTTCCTTCATCAAATTTGGGAATTTTACCTTCATTATTTTTTCACATAAGTTTTCAATTTCTTGCTCTTCCTCTTCTCCTTCTGGCACCTCTGTGATTCAGATGTCGGCATGTTTAAAATTGTCCCAGAGTTGCTAAGCCTCTCCTCATTTTTTTCAATTCTTGTTTCTTCATTTTGTTCTGGTTGAATGTTTATTTCTTCCTTATGTCCCAAATCATTGATTTAAACCCCAGTTTCCTTCCCTTCACCATTGGTTTTCTGTGGATTTTCCTTCATTTCATTTAGCATAACCTTCACATCTTCCCTTATGTGTTTGCCATACTCAAAAACATCTGTCAAGCCTTGAGCATTGTTATCACCAGTATTTGAACTCTGTGTCTGCTAGGTTGGTTATCTCCTCATCACTTAGTTCTCCCACTGGAATTTTGATCTATTCTCTCTTTTGGGCCATACTTCTCTGTCTCCTTATCTTGACAGGCTCCTGTGTTTGTCTCTGTGTCTTAGATAGAGCTGTTGCACCTGTTATGTTGTAAGGCGTGGAGCCTTAGGTATTAATCAGTACTGGGAAACTCGTTTCACCACCTTATGGCACTGTATGTGGAAGAAGTGTCTGAGAGGAAAAAATGTCACTTGCTCAGCACCTGCCCGTTTTCCAGGCACTTGTTCTACTTCCTGTATGGGACTGGGGCCCCTCTAGCTGTTGCTCTGTTTGTGGTTCCCAGAGTGGGTAGGTCAGCAAACATTCTAGGACCTTGGGGGCTCTCTAAACAAACAGACTGCTGAGAGACTGGCAGTGTCTTCCTCCACCCCAGCTCCTACTGGTTTTCATAGTCAGAAACAATGAGGCTTTATTTTCCCCAGCATCGGAACCATGAGCTGTGTAGTGTGGTCTGGGGTTGGGAGCACTCCCCAGGTGTCCCTCCCTACTTTTAAAAAATGTGTGACTGCACTCTCTGACACCCAGCCACAGCCACTGTCACCACCACCACCTCCACACTGTGTCCTCTCCGCCCTGGCTCTGCCCCTCCTACCTGTCTGGATGAGTATTTCTCCTTTATATCTTTGTTTGTTGGATTTCCATGCAGCTCAGTTTTCTGGAACTTCTTGTTATTTTTAGTTCTGAGGTAGTTGTATTCCTTCTTAGGTGTGGAGGGAGATGAAGTGTGTCCACCTACACCTCCATCTTGGCTGGAAGTTCTGGTTGTTTTTTTAAGACACTTTTTGCCAACCATCTACCATGTGGCAGACACTAAGCTGTTTTCTGAGCCCACTATAATTTTGTACCTCCTTGTTCATTCTTGTGTTGTGCTCTCTATCTAGAAACCCTTCAGGCAAGTAGTTCAAGTCTGGATTCTATTAGTATTTTTAAGGTTGAATTTAACTACATTACTTGGATTCCTCATCAATAAAAGTGTGATAATAATACCTAGTCAAAGTGTTGTTTTGTTAAGATTAAATAAATAATCTACTCAGAGGCCCTTAGTGTAATCCCTGATTCAGAAGTTAAAATGCCTAGCAGTAACTTGTAAATGGTTTTGCTGTCTTTTTCTTTCTTTTCCCCTTATTAAAATCCTAGACATCCTTCAAGGCGTACCTCAAATATGACCTCTTTTGGTTAATATTTTCCTTTGCAATCCCTCAGTTCAATGTGTTTCTTTGCTTAGCCTTATTTCATTCTGCCTAGTATTAGAATTATTTGTCCACACATCTTATTGCTTTCTAGTATATTTTAAACCTTCAAGGTCAGAGAGACCTGTCTCTTTTATATTTGTATTTTTTCCTTCCCCTTCAGCTCCTAGTATGTGCCAGACGAGTAGGAGGTACTCAATGATATTAAAACAGAATAAAATGAAACCTAAAGGTTTTGAAAATAAAATGGCTTTGCCTTTTCCCAGAACTTCAAAAGACATTTTGGAGAGATGGGCAAATGAGATAGGCAAGTGCACCCAGTGCATATTTTCTAAGTCATTAGCAAGGTTAAAGTGTTCTATCTTGAAGCTGTGACAAGGAATATTTGCAGATAACCAAGTTTTATGAGGAAGTCAATCTACATGGATTCTGCACAGTTCTGTGATAACAAAGGCATGCCACAAAGATAACTGACATTTTTCTTATACAGAACTCATTCCAGATACAGCTCTGGACCCAGATCTTCATGTAGCTTGTATAATGCCTGTCAGAGGAGGGAGGAGGTCTGCAATTTCAAAGTCTTAGAAGGCAGTAAAAAAGAGAATGAGATATGCAAAGACATTTTGCCTTTCACTGTCTTTTCACAGCTTTGACCACAAGAATGAAAATAATTACAATGACAAAGATTTAGATATTTAGGAGAAAACAAGTTTTATGTATTTGTGTTTGCTGATGGTCTTTTCATATAAATCAAATGTATTATTGGAATAGTTTATGGAATTGTGGTTAGAAAAAAAAATTAAATTCAGTTATAGTACGAGAATAATAAAATACATGATGGCCCATACATATAAAAGAACATTAAGAGATATTTTAAAATAATATTTTTTTACAGAATATTTATTCACTGAGAAGAGGATAAGAAAGAACAGGTTATCAAACAGGAGAAACCCAATTAAATGTTTATATCTAAAAGTCACAAATGTGCATAGAAAATGCCTGGAAATAAATATAGCAAAATATTAATAATATGATTTTTTAAGTTTTTGATTGATAGTATTATGGATAACTTTCTTTTTTTACATGTACTTTTTTGTATCTCATATTAAATTCCTATAAGATTTTCTCTGAACTTTCCCCTTATTTTTGTTGTAATAAAAGAAGAAATCAGAAAACAAAAGATAATTTAATTTGACTTTAATGTAAGGCAAATATTTATGTACAGTACTTATTAGGGGTTAGATACACCTCTATCCATTTTTAAAGTATATTTTATTGGTTATGTTGTTACAGTAGTCCCATTTTTTCCCCTTTGCTCCCATCTGCCCAGTATTCTCCTTCCCTCCAGCAATCCCACCCCCCCCTTAGTTCATGTCCATGGGTCACGCATATAAGTTCTTTGACTTCACCCTTTCCTATATTTTTCTTAATTTCCCCCTGTCTATTTTGTACCAACCAGTTATGCTGAATCCCTGCACAATTTCCCCATTTCTCCCTCTTCCCCCTCCCAGCTGATAAACCTCCAAATGATCCCTATATCTATGATTCTGTTCCTATTCTGGTTTGCTTAGTTGAATTTTGTTTTTATATTTTAGATTCAGTTGTTGATAGTTGTGAGTTTGTTGTCATTTTAGTGTTCATAGTTTTGATCTTCTTTTTCTTAAGTAAGTCCTTTGACATTTTATATAATAATAGCTTGGTGATAATAACTTTACCTTGTCGGGGAAGCACTTCATCTGCCCTTCCATTCTAAATGATAGCTTTGCTAGATAGAATAATCTTGGTTGTATGTCCTTGCTTTTCATCACATTGAATACTTCCTGCCAGTCCCTTCTTGCCTGCAAAGTTTCTTTTGAGAAATCAGCCAATAGCCTTATAGGCACCCCTTTGTAGGTAACTCTACTTTTCTCTTGTTGCTTTTAAGATTCTCTCTTTATTTTTAACCCTTGGCATTTTAATTATGATGTGTCTTGGTGTGGTCCTCTTTGGGTCTAGCTTATCTAGAACTCTCTGTGCTTCCTGGACTTGTATGTCTATTTTCTTTGCCAAATTTGGGAAGTTTTCCTTCATTATTGTTTCACATAAGATTTCAATTTCTTGCTTTTCCTCTTCTTCTGGCACTCCTATGATTCAGATGTTGGCATGTTTAAAGTTGTCCCAGAGGTTCTTAAGCCACTCGTCATGTTTTTCAATTCTTGTTTTCTCATTCTGTATTGATTGACTGTTTTTTTTTTTCTTCCTTATAGTTCAAGTCATTGATTTTAACCCTGGTTTTCTTCCCTTCACCATTGGTTTTCTGTGGATTTTCCTTCATTTCACTTAGCATAGCCTTCACTTCTTCCCTTATGCATTTGCTATACTCAAACATATCTGTCAAGCCTGTGAGCATCTTTATTACCAGTGTTTTGAATTCTGCATCTGTTAGGTTGGCTACTTCCTCATTTGTTAGGTTGGCTATCTCCTCATCGCTTAGTTCTTCCACTGGAACCTTGATCTGTTCCCTCTTTGGGGCCATACTTCTCTGTCCTTTCATCTTGACAGGCTCCTGTGTTTGTTTGCGTCTGTGTCTTAGGTAGAGGTGTCACTCCTGTTACATTGTAAGGGGCAGAGCCTTAGGTATTCATCAGTATAGGGCAATCTGTTTCACCACATTGTGGCACTGTATGTGTTTGGGAGGGATCTGAGAGGGAACAATACCACTTGCTCAGCACCTCTCCCTTTTACAGATACTTCTTCCACTTTTATATGGGACTGGCATCTCTCTAGCTGTTGCCCTGGCCTTCGTTCCCAGAGTGGGTGGATTTGCACATTTTCTAGGACCATGGGGGCCCTTTAACAAGCAGACTCTGCTGAGAGACTGGCAGTTTCTTCCTCTTCCCCAACCCCCACTTTTTTGCACAGTCAAAAGCAATGAGGCTTCATTTTCCCAAGAACTGGGACCATGAGCTGGACAGTCTGATCAGGAGCTGGGAGCGCTCCCCAGGTGTTTCTCCCCACTTTTTAAAACGTGTGACCACACTTTCTGCTGGCCTGTTGCTGCTGCCACTGCCACTGCTGCCACCGTGACCACAGCGAGTCCTCTCCACCCAGCCCCTGCCCCTCCTACCTGTCTGGATAAGTATTTCTTCTTTATATCTTTGTTTGTTGGACTTTCATGCAGCTTGATTTTCTGGAACTTCTGGTTGTCTCTAATTTTGAGGTGGTTATATTCCTTCTTAGTTGTGGAGGGAGACCCAGCATGTCTGTCTAGGCCTCCATCTTGGCTGGAAGTCCTCTCTATCCATTTTTATAAGTCATCTTATTTCCTCTTCATAACAGTCCTGCTATTATTTGTACTAATTTACTAGATGAGGAGATCAAGGTATGGAAAAGTTAAGGAAAACGCTTATGGCACCACAGGTAGTAAGTGACAGAGCTCAGATTTAACATCGACTATTTTACCCCAGAGCTAAGCTCATAACATTAGCCTTGGGGTCATTCATAGGTTACAAAGAGGGGAGGAGAGGTCTATGGTTACATGTGCTTGTATTATTGTGGGGAAAACCATATTCCCTGCTCAGCCTGTTGAAAGCAGTGATGAAGACTAGGGACTGATCTTGGAATGGATGAAAAAGGTCTTTGAACTAAGAGGGCAGTAGGATTGCCTGGAAATAGCAACCCAAACTTCAAACTCTATTTTCCTCTAGAATTAGCTCCCAATTTTTGAGAGCCTGAATGATGGCTACAGAATCTAAAATTCTTCAAAGGTTTTTGACAGGAGAGTGGAAGTCAACTCTATTCTATTAAACAAGCATTATTTGAGAATGTATTATGGAGACAAGACTCCATGCAAGTGGATTTGAAGGGGGGACTGGAGTGACAGAGGCTTAAGGCTCTCATGACTTACTGAGATAAGATCCTGGAACAGAGGAGAGGTGTTAAGTCAGGCTTAGCACACAGATAAAAATGGTAACTGGTATCTGTATACTACTGTCCAGTTTTCAATAGGATTTCTAAAACTGTTTTTTTTTTTCTTTAAATTTTATCTACCTAAGAACTTCATAAAAGGGAAAGACAACAAGCATTACTAAGTACTCATAATACAGAAACTATGCTAAAACTTTTGCTCATACTGGCTCATCTAAACTCCCTAAAAACTCCTTTCAGGAAGTCTTAGTTACATTTTAGGCAACTGAAGCTCAGAAGAGTGAATCAGCTTCTACATGGTCATATGTTGGAACCCCAAGTTTATGTACAGAGACAGCTTTGTCCATTGCATGGTGCTGCATGGGCTCTGGGTCACCAAAGGCCAAGATACTGGCCCACATGCATTTCTGTAAGAGAGATATTCTCAACAAACTTGGTACCTATTTTAGTTTCTTTCCCACCTATAAAAGGAGTTCCAGTCCTAGCTTCCTGGCAGATTATGAGAAAAACTTTCCAGTTCTACCCACTATCCACCATCTAGGTTGGTAACTATTTGATACATTTATGGATCCTGCCTACAGGTCATAGGCCTTGGATTTAATTTTTCCTCCTCACTGTCCTCCATTAGAATCAGGCTTAGCAAAGTTCAGCACATGACTGCTGCATACTTTTATAATAAAGTTTGATTGGAACACAATCATGCTCATTTGTTTATGTATATCTACGAATGTTTTTACACTACAATGACAGAGTTGAATAGTTGCCACAGAGTTTAGGCTTAAAGGCCTAAGATTTACTATCTGGCCATTTACTAAAAATGCTAATCTTAATGTGCTTTGTCATATTGTCTCTCTGATCCCCATGTTGTTGCTGTTCCTGAATGTTATTTTAGTTCAGTTTCTTTTTTGTTCTTTGCCCAGCCCTGCCCACTCCCTGCCCCATGCCATACTTTGCCTTGGACATGAGTTTGAAGAACAGATGGAAAGCTAGCTCTGGCCTTGGAGAAATACACAATTATAGAAAAGAGAAAACACCAGAACTGTCAAGAAACAGGGTTGCAGAGCCTAATAGAAACTAACAGACAGATTTTGAAAAGAAGTACAGACATTTAATGGTGTCTAGAGTTGCAAAAAGGAAAAAAGAAGCTGAGAAACATAAAAATTGAGTAAAAGATACTGAATTTGACTAGGAGGTCACTAGTAAATTTTGAAACTGCAGTATCAGTTGAGTGATAGAGGTAGAAACCAAATTTTTGGCAGTGAAGAAGATAATGATTTGGATTTTCAGAACAGACTTTGTATTACTGGCTGTCAAGGTTAGCACTTCCTACCCAACTAATTTCTCACAGGTAATTCTGTGATTCTGTTTCCTTATTTAACTTCTTTACACATTAAGAATGGCTAGTTATGTTCATCATTTGTAATCAAGCAGCAGTTGCATTTGGAATATCTCTCAATAGCTACAATCCACATGCCTACACACTGCCGTGTATTTTCATTTTACTTTTTTGAAAGTGTGGAGATGTAACTTTTGCCCTGGTCTCTGCTTCTTAAATCCCTAAGAGCAGAAGCTGTTAAATGTTAATGAGGTCATGTCTTTGTTGGTGGACAGAGAGAGCAATAGCCTTCAGGTGGTAATGAGGTGTCCTCAAAATGTATGCCCATTGTTAGAGAACTGATGAGTCCATGCTGAACTGTTAGACCTTTTATAAATGGACAACTAAAGACTTTTTTCACCCTTGAATAAATTTTAATCATTTGACTTGACTATTCACTAAATGCAAAAGAAATTCAAGTTACCTTAATTATGAACTTCTCAACCAACCTTCAAACATTCAAACCTCAAAGAAAATTGTTCCTCTTCCTTCCCACCTGTAATTTTAATCCTAATTTTTGTTACCTACTCCAGGCATTTATCCATCATTTATCTCTCATCTCACCAATATTTGTAACACCTTCTTTTTGTCATACTGATATATTTAACCCTGTCTCCTCCTAAGAAATATTTCTCAGTTGATCTTGCTTTTATCTCAAATTATTGCACTCTACACCACCACTCCCCATTGACTGTAGCACTTTTTGAAGGAAAACACTGCACTTTGAGTATTGTTTCCTCAGTCATTTTTCTCTACTTCATTCAGCTGGCTTAGGCCCCACCTTGCTGTTTAAAATACTCCGAAAAGTTCATTAATGGTCTCCCAACTGCCAAAACTACTACTTTCTCCTACTTGGTTCTGGTCCTTTTTCTGGTTCTCTCTTATAGTATATCCTGGGGATTGAATATTTCCTTCTCTAATCACTTTCTTCTGAGGCATTTTGGTGAAGTTGTCTTTCTCTATTTCTTAATGCTGAAGTTTCTCAGATTTCGGTTCTAAGCCTTCTTTTCTTTCTTATTTCACATATTCTTTCTGGGACTCTTCATCCTAATAAATTCACCTATCTTTCAAATGCTGAAATAACTCTCATATTTGTATCTATAGTCTTTCCCTCACGCCTGAGCTCCAGACCAGTGGCATCTCATAGTACTTCTTGCAATGATGAAAATGTTTTTCTGCACTATATGGTATTGAGTACTTGAAAAATGATTTGTATGATAAATTGAATTTTTTGTTTTATTTAAAGTTCAGTTATTTCAATTTCAATAGCCACATGTGGCTAGTGACTATTATATTTGACAGCACAGCTAAAGACACTTTGATTTAATTTCACTTAGATATCTCCTTTTAACTTTTCCTTTTAATATATCCCAAATCAAACTCATCTGCTAATCCCCCAAATATCTCCTCCTTCTATACTTCCCATTTTATTAAATAACATTATTATCTAATCATTTACCCAAATGGCAAATCTCATAGTTGTGCTTTATTTTAATCTTTTCCTTACATTGACAATCAATTGTTTCTGTTCCCAAAATGTCTTTTAAATCTGATTTCTCCTTTTACTGAAATGAGTTTGCTCTCCTCCCAGCATTTTTTATGAATGACTAGTAATGTATTATCTAGTCATTTCACAGGCTGTGACACATCTTTGTTTTAAGGGAATTCTCTGTACCCAGGGAGATAATTCTGGTTACAAACTTTAAAAGAATAAGATCTCTTCAAAACTAGTTTTAAATGTTGACTTCCTTAATTTTTTCCTTCCTCAGGGCAATGTTTTTAACCTTGACACCATGTTATTTCAAATGAAACTTGTAACACAAACCAATGTTGCAATGACAGCTGCTAATCCTTCACTTTTCCTGTTCCTTAAAGATGCACCAATTGTTTACTTCTATTCCCTCGTACCTTCTAGTGACTTGAGGAGTAACTATAATGTTTAATTAGATTAACTAATGAATATATGGCCAGAAGTCATTTTGAAGGATAGCTTTCCAGTTCTACTGGAACCATAAAAATTACCCTAAGAAATAATCATCTCATGGATAATGGTGTGGGGATTGATAATGGAAGTGGGCATGGACTGGGTGGAGGGGGGTGATGGGGAAAAAATTGCAACAACTGTAACAGCACAGAGAATAATAAACAAATAAACATGCTCACATTAAAAAATAAAAATAATTATCTTAAGAGTTGCTAGCCAAGAGCTCCTCGTGTCATTGCACTGATAGTGCACCAGCTCCTGATCTTCTTTCCAATCCCAAAATTTATTGTATAATTCAAAAATCCATGCAGCACAGGAGAAAATAGGAATGCTCAGAGAAACCGTGAGCATCCACCAAGGCAAGGCTCATATCTCATCTTCAGTTGATGTTGCTATTTTAACCAATTGTACTTTTGGTTTAAAGTCAGAAATATTTTCCTGTTTAAATGATGGGTTTCAGGATGGTTAACTGTTGCTTTCAGCCCAGTCATAAAGAGAGAGTCAAACTCAGGGTGTGGAGGACAAAGGCCAATGTGTAGCTGGTGGTTATGTGAAAGAGAGCTTCCTCTTAAATTAAAGCTGCTCTGTGGACCACAACATGATACTCTCTTGCCTGAATAATTTTAATAATCTAATTAGTCTTCTCACCTTTGGCCTTCCTTTCTACAATCCATCCACATACTGTCCTGATTATTCTGGTAAAACACAATCCTTTAGTTTTCACTGCTTAAAACATAAAGTACTAAATTTTTTAAAAGCATACAAGATCCTTTATAATCTGGTCCTCACTGAAGTGATGGCCCTAATTTATACCATCCCTTTCACACACCCAATGCCACTAAGTTTCAGGTATTTTCCAAAAATCTAAGTTAATTCTCTTCTCTGGTCCAAGCCTAAATGAACCATGAAGAGGAGGTTTAAGGAGCCCAGAGATACTTAGAAATTAGTCATTGTCTCAAATAATGTTACAGAATAAATATTCAGATGTCAGCTATCAGCTCTTTGCTTGTAAGAATTATCCTTTTTATTTTTAATTTGTCAAATATTTTATTCATTTCATAAGAAATTTTGCCCCAAACCAGATGTGTGCCTCAGTGAGGGGAAGTATAGTGACTTTATTTAGCATATCCTAGGGAAAACGTGATTGACTATAATCTTTTTGGAAAGTGAGAAGCAATCATAGGAACAATGCAAGGTTTCAACATCAATTTGTTAGAAGTGCATGTGATTTTTATTTTTTATTTTTTACAAATGGATATATAAATCTTGGTATAATCTATTTATTAGTAAGAGATAGTAACTTTCGTTCTTTTTACATGAGAGGAAAAAAATCATTAAACTGTGATGAGTCTCAAGAGATCAATCTTTTTAGGAAATTTGACCAAAGTTCTTCTATCATGTCTGAACACATCAAATCATTCCTTATCCTCTAAATATAATACTCATCAATGCCTGTGTACCTTTGTGTTTGCTGTTTGCCTATCTTAATGCTCTTTTCTTCTATTTCCCCTTGGCAAATACCATCCATCCTCAAGAATGCTATTTACTCATTTCCTTATTAATTCCTTCTAAATTTCCATAGACCCTTTTATTGGCCTCTGCTAGTGCACTTGCTATATTGTACTTATTGTGTTCCATATTTCTGATTTCTGTTAGACAGTGAGCCTCTGATACTAAAATCAAACAAAGACAATACAAAAAAACAGAAAACTACAGACCAATATCTCTCATGAATAGAGATTTAAAATCCCTAACAAAAAATTAACAGGGATAATTCAGTAATATAGAAAAAGAATCTTGCACCATGATCAAGTAGAATTATTTCAGAGATGAAAAGTTGGTATTTAAAAAATCAATCAATATAATCTACCCTATAAAGAGATTAAAGAAGAAAAAAACATATAAGATCACATTAACTGACACAGAAAAATCACCTGACAAAATTAAATACCAATTTATGATTTAAAAATATCAAAAACTATGAGTAGAAAACTTCAACTTAATAAACTTGCCAAAATAGAACTGCCATAACATATAGCTAACACTATACTTAATTATGAAAGATTAAATGCTTTTGCCTTAAGATCAGGGACGAGACAAGGATGCCTCTTCTCTCATTTTCATTCGACATAATGCTGGAAGTTCTAATCGGTGAAATAAGTCAGGAATTAAAAGGAAATGCAGGCATACAAATCAGATAGGAAAAAAACAAAACAAAAAACACTGACATAATTGTCTGTGTGAAAAACCCCCCAAAATCTGTAAAACAATCCTATAATGATTAAATGAATTCAGCACTGGCTGGTGTGGCTCAGTGGATGAGTAATAGCCTATGAACCAAAGGGTCACTGGTTTAATTCCCAGTCAGGGCACATGCCTGGGTTGCAGGTCAAGTCCCCAGTTGGGGGCATATGAGAGAAACATTTGTGATTCTTTCCCTCTCTCCCTCTCTTTCCCACTTTTTAATATATATATATATATATAAAATCTTTAAAAAATAAAAGTATTCAGTAAGATTATAAAATGCAATTAAAAATACAAGAATCAATTGTATTTCTATATACTAGCAAAGAACATATGAACAGCAAAATTAAAAATGTAATGACACTTCAAATCACACACACACACAAGAAAATGAAGAAAAAATAGGTGTAAATCTAACAAAATGTGTATAGGACTTGTATGTTGAAAAACTCTGATGGAGGAAATTAAATAAAATCTAAACAAATAAAAAAACATACTGTATTGATACATTTAAAAACTTGACATAGTGTATGTCAATTATGACAAAATTCATATACAAATTTGATACAATATTTATTAAAATCCCAGCAAGAGTATAAAGAGTATTCTAAAATTCACATAGAGACACATAAAGGAGGATAGCTAAAACAATTTTTAAAAAGAAAAAGATGTTAAAAAGTGATGTCTCAAGAAGATGGTGTTGGAGTAGGGGCGGTGTTGTCTGCTTGCTCCTATCACAGAGGGACTTCAGGAGCAAACGCGGAGAGGATGCAGAGAGGAGTGATTACGCGAGTGCAGATTTCGGATAGTGTGAACAGGGAGGGGAGCATGGGAGCAGCATGGAGGGGGGCAGAGGGGTCTACCGCGCACTCCAGGCTGAGTTGCTCCGGACCCGGCACGTCTGCCATACCGTGTCCGAGAGCACATTAGCCAGGAGCTGCTTGGAGGCTCCCCCTGCCAGGGGTGCACTGACCAGTGAAGTCTCACAGGGAGTTAGTGAGAGAATTTGGCTGGAAAAGCTGGAGGTGTGAGAGAACAGTGAACAACCAGGACTTGGAGAAACTGTGTGAACTGAGTCTAGGTGGAAACCTCCTTGGCTGCAACCCCTAACTGAAAGCTCGGCATCCAGGACATGTGCAGTACTCATGCCAGGGCTCTAGAGCATCAAGGGATGGTTTGGGGCAAGGAGAGAAGCCCACGCGGGAGAGTCGCTGCAGAAATCCAGACTGGGGAAGAACTCCTAGGCAGGCGAGCAGCGCTTGCCCCAGCGCTTTGAGTAATTGAGCCAGAGCCCTACAGAACAAAGAGATGGTTTTGGGGCAAGGGGAGGGGCCCACACCAGAGAGCTGCACCAGATCTTCAGCCTTGGTGGGGACCATAGGCTGGCAGGTAGTGCACACAGGCATATAGACAGGGAAGCGAGTGGATGCTGTAGCTCAGGAATAGAGACACAACTGGAGGCAGAGCAGAGATTACTGGCAAGCGCACGCTGGCCCAACAATAGAAAAAACGTTGCTAGATAAGCCTGAGGAGGGCTGAGGGTGCTGCAGGAGGGGACAACTAAATGCAGCTCACAGCAGATCAGTGGTAGGCCCACGAATAAAAGACTAGCAACCCCAGAAACAAACAGAATTCTTCCACAGCTAGCCAACCAACCAGAAAAGATTCAAAACCCATAGAATTTTGACTAGGGGCGGACCCAGGAAGGAAGAAAATAGAGACTGTGCCTAAAAGTTGAATCGAGTAAAAATCCTTTCATTCTTTTATTTCTCACTCTCTCTCTTACTGCCCCTCCCTTTCTTATTCATTCTTTTTCTTTTCTCCCCTCCCCTTCCCTTTGTTCTTTCTCTTGCATGTCTCTCCTTCATCCTATTTTTAGTTAATTTTTTAATTTTAATTTTTTCCCTCTCTACTCCTTCCTTTTTCTTTTTTATTTCCTTCCCTTCCCCTTGTTTTCTCCCTCCCTCCCTCCCTTTCCTTTCTCTTTCTTTCCTTTTTCTACATACTTTTAATTCTTTTTAAATTTTTCTCTTTATCTCCCCCACCTCTCCCTTTCCATTTGTTTCTTTTTTCTTCCCTTTCCCTTCTTTTCTTCCTATCTCTCTCTCTATTCTCTCTCTCTTTATTTCTCTCTATTTTATTTTATTTTTAATCTTTTAAATTTTAATTTTAATTATTCCCCTCTCTCTTCTCCATCCCCTTCTCTTTTTTCTTTCCTCCCTTCCTCTTCTCTATTCTCTCTCTCTCTCCTTTCTCTTTCTTTCTTTCTATTTTCTATTCCGTATTTTTATTCTTGAAAAACTCTTTCTCTAATCTGTTTCCTACCTTCTATCCCTCATATCCCTCTGCTTTAATTTTTGGTCATCTGTCTGCTTGGATGTCTGTTGTGTCTGTCCTCCCTTTCACACTAAACATATAGCATATAACTACTATATAAACCTAATACTATACATTTCCACTTTCTCACTTCATTCTGCAATCCTCTCCTCCTATTCAAACATACAGTATAATGTTACTTGCTATCTTGCATGGCCTTGACCCCACTTCCTAATATTATTACTCTATCACCTTCCCTCACAAAACCCACCCTTCTTTCATTCAAAACAACTTCTATCTGTTTCTCATATGAAATAAAAGTCTTATCTCTCTACAATTATATTAATATTGACTCATTTGCAGCCAATAGTGGGATTGTGGTTGGGGGAGATTTTGGAGGGTGTGGGTTTCTTGCCTGGGTTGTGTGATTACATTTTAACATCACCTCCACAAAAGAACTCAAGACAAGGTGGGCAGAGTGACTCTCAATAAACTAACCAGAGGAAAAGATCCACCAAAGAGTAGCTGAATACAACCAGACAGCTTAAACAAACAACATAAAGGGCAACACAAGAGCATCAGGCACAGAAGAACAAAGAAACTGCACTACTGAATCCCCCAGGTCTCATATAAAGAATCTCGTATCATGAAAGTGGGAAATCAAAGCAGACAAATTTAATAAACAAAAACAAACAAGAAGAATTCAACAAGGGGAGAAGCAGAAACAACCTCCTAATGAAAAAAAAAAAAAAAGAGGAATCCCCAGAAAGAGTGATAGAACAGACATAAGCCAACTATCAGACACGGAATTCAAAAAATGGTTATTATGAAACTTAATGACCTTGACAACCTCAAAGAAAACTATCACAAACTTCAGGAAAATTACCAACAACTCCAAGGAAACTACAAAGAATTGCAGGGAAGCTACAAGGAACTTAGGGAGAACTACACCAGAATAAAAAAGGACATAGAAACTATTAATAATAAGCAGGAAAAAATGAAGAATACAATCTCTGAACTGAAGAACACAGTAGAATCAATCAAAAGCAGGCTAAATGAAGCAGAAGATTGGATCAGTGAATTAGAGGACAATGTAGAAAAAAATTCCCAGACAATACAACAAAACAAAAAAAGATTTAAAAAGAATAGAGTTTAAGAGAACTGCAGGACAACATGAGACAAAACAACATTAAAATCATAGGGATACAAGAGGGAGAAGAGGAGAAAAAAGGGATAGAAAACCTGATTGAAAAAGTAATGACAGAAAATTTTCCTAACTTGAAGAAAGGAAAAGTCATGCAAATCCAGGAAGCACAAAGGGTCCCAAGGAAGATGAACCCAAATGGGCCCTCCCAGAGACACATCATAATTAAAATGGCAACATTCAAAGAAAAAGCCAGAATCCTAAAAGCAGGAAGAGAAAAACAGCAAATAACATACAAGGGAGCTCCGATAAGGTTATCAATGGACTTCTCAACAGAAACACTACAAGCCAAAAGGGAATGGCAAAAAATATTTCAAGTAATGAAAAACAAAGGCCTACAATCAAGAATACTTTACCCAACAAGGCTCTCATTCAAAATGGAAGGTGAAATAAGGAGTTTCCCAGACAAAGGAAGACTAAAAGAATACATCTCCACCAAACCAGAATTACAGGAGATGCTAAAGGGAATGATCTAAGAAGGAGAAGGGAAAAAAAGGGGGGAGGGAAGGAGAGGAACATAAGTACAAATGAATAAATGAAATAAATGAAATGAACAAATACCTATCAACGATAACCTTAAATGTAAATGGATTAAATGCTCCAATTAAAAGACACAGGGTAGCTAAATGCTCCAATTAAAAGACATATGGTAGCGGAATGGATATGAAAACAGGACCCACATATCTACTGTCTACAGAAGACACACCTCAAAATGAAAGATTTACACTAACTGAAAGTGGAAGGATGGAAAAAAGTATATCAAGCAAATGGACATGAAAAAAAAGCTGGGATAGCAATACTTATATCAGACAAAACAGATTTCAAAGCAAGGACCATAAAAAGAGACAAAGAAGGGCATTACATAATACTTAAAGGAAAAATTCATCAAAAAGATATAACCCTTATAAACATATATGCACCCAACATAGGAGCACCCAAATATGTCAGGACAATTTTGAAAGACTTCAGGAAGGATATAGACAACAACACATTCATAGTAAGGAACTTTAACACCCCATTGTCAACAAGGGACAGATCTTTGAAGCAAAGAAACACCAAAGATATTGAAGCATTGAACAATGCTATAGACCAAATGGACTTAGTTAATATATATAGAACGTTTCACCCCAAGCAAGCAAAATATACATTTTTTTCAAGTGCACATGGAACATTTTCAAAGATAGACCACATGGTAGGAAACAAAACAAGCCTCAACAAATTCAAGAAAATTGAAATCATATCAAGCATCTTCTCAGATCACAATGGCCTAAAATTGGAAATCAACTTTAAGGAAAAAACTCAAAAACAATCAAACTCATGGAGAATGAATAACATGCTATTAAATAATGAATGGGTAAACAATGACACAAGGAAGAAATCAAAAATTTCTGGAAACAAATGATAATGAACACACAATAACCCAAAACCTCTGGGATACAGCGAAAGCAGACCTGAGAGGAAAGTTCAGAGCAATACAGGCCTACCTACAAAAGATAGAAGAATCTCTGATAAAAAATCGAATCCTACAGCTAAAAAAACTAGAGGAAAACAACAAGCCAAACCCAGAGCAAATAGAAGGAAGGATATCATCAAGATTAGAGCATAATTAAATGACATAGAGACTAAACTAACAATTTAAAAGATCAACAAAAGTAGGAGCTGGTTCTTTGAAAAGATAAACAAAATTGACAAGCCTTTAACCAGGCTCATCAAGAAAAGAAGAGAGAGGACCCAAATAAATAAAATCAGACATTAAAGAGGAGAAATCACATCCGATACCACAGAAATACAAACGATTGTAAGAAACTATTACGAACGACTGTACCACAAGAAATGTGACAACCTAGATGAAATGAACAAATTTCTGGAAACATAATCTGCCAAAACTGAGTCAAGAAGAAGCAGAAAGCCTGAATAGACCAATAACAACCAGCGAAATTGAAGCAATAATCCAAAAGCTCCCGGCACACAAAAGCCCTGGACCGGATAGCTTCACAGGTGAATTTTACAAAACATTTAGGAAAGAAATAACTCCTATCCTTATCAGACTATTCAAAAAAATCCATAAAGAGGGAAAACTCCCAAACTCATTCTATGAAGCCAGTATTACCCTAATTCCAAAACCAGGTCAAGACACAACAGAGAAATATCGCTGATGAACATAGATGCTGAAATCCTCAACAAAATATTGGTAAACTGGATCCAACAACACATTAGAAGGATTATACATTACGATCAAGTGAGATTCATCTCAGGGATGCAAGGATGGTTTAATATTTGCAAATCAATAAACGTAATACAACACATAAACAAAATGAAAGAAAAAAACCACATAGTAATATCAATAGATGCAGAAAAAGCATTTGATAAAGTACAACACACATTTATGATACAAAACAGTCAGCAAAATGGGAATAGAGGGAGCATACTTCAACATAATAAAGGCCATATATGAGCTGAAGCCAACATCATACTAAATGGGCAAAAACTGAGAGCATTCCCCCTGAGGTCAGGAACAGGACAAGGATGTCCACTCTCTCTACTCCTATTCAACATAGTCTTAGAAGTTCTAGCCACAGCAGTTAGACAAGAAAGAGAAATAAAAGGCATCCAAATTGGAAAGGAAGATGTAAAACTGACATTATTTGCAGACAACATGATAGCATACATAGAAAACCCTATAGACTCCACACAAAAAATACTCAACCTAATAAGTGAATTCATCAAAATAACAGGGTATAAAGTCAATATTCAGAAATCAAATGCATTTCTGTACACCAACAATAAAACATCAGGGATAGAAACTAAAAGAAAAATCCCATATACCATAGAAACAAGAAAAATAAAGTACCTAGCAATAAACTTAACCAAGGAGGTAAAAGAACTGTACTCAGAAAATTATGTAACACTGAAGAAAGAAATTAAGGAATATACAAATAAATGGAAGCAAATACCATGTTCATGGATGGGAAAAATCAACATCATTAAAATGTCCGTACTACCCAAATCAATTTATAGATTCAATGCAATCCCTATTAAAATACCAATGACATATTTCTCAGATCTAGAACAAATATTTCAAAAATTTATATGGAACCAAAAAAGAGCTCAAATAGCCACAGCAATCTTGAGGAAGAAGAACACAGTAGGAGGAATCAAAATACCTCATATTAAACTATACTACAAGGCTACAGTAATCAAAACAATCTGGTACTGGCATAAGAACAGACATATAGACCAATGGAACAGGATAGAGAGCCCAGAAATAAACTCAGGTCTATATGGTCAACTAATGTTTGACAAAGAAAGAAGGAACATAAAATGGAGTGAGAAGAGCCTCTTCAACAAATGGTGTTGGGAAAACTGGACAGAGACATGCAAAAAAATGAAACTAGACCATCAACTCACACCACACATGAGAATAAACTCAAGATGGATCAAAGACTTAAAAGTTCTTGAGGAAAACATAGGCAGGAAAATTTCAGATATCCCACGTAACAATATCTTCATGGATACATCTCTTAAGGCAAGCGAAATAAAGGAAAACATTATCAAATGGGACTACATCAAACTAAAGAGTTTCTGCTCAGCAAAAGAAAACATCAGCAAGATGAAAAGGAAACCAACCATATGGGAAAACATATTTGCCAATGATATCACAGACAGGGGACTGATCTCCAAAATATATAAAGAGCTTATACAACTCAACATCAAGAAAACAAAGAACCCAATTTAAAAATGGGCAAAGGACCTGAACAAACACTTCTCCAAAGAGGACATACATAGAGCCCATAGACACATGAAAAAATTCTCAACATCATTCGCCATCAGGGAGATGCAAATAAAAACCACAATGAGATACCATTTTACACCAGTCAGAATGGCCATCACCAGCAAATCAACAAACAACAAGTGCTGGCGATGATGTGGAGAAACAGGAACCTTACTACACTGTTGGTGGGAATGCAGACTGGTGCAGCCCCTATGGAAAACAGTTTGGAATTTCCTCAAAAAACTAAAAATGGAACTGCCTTTTGAACCAACTATTCCCTTGCTAGGACTATATTAAAAAACCCCTGAAACACCAGTGCTAAAGAATCTATGCACCCCTATGTTCATAGCAGTACAATGTACAATAGCCAAGTGCTGGAAACAACCTAAGTGCTCGTCTGTAGATGCGTGGATCAAAAAACAGTGGTACATTTACACAATGGAGTACTACGTAGCAGAAAGAAAGAAGGAACTCCTACCATTTGCAACAACATGGATGGAACTGGAGAGAATTATGCTTAGCAAAATAAGCCAGACAATGAAAGAAAAATACCTTATGCTATCACCTATTTCAGGACACTAATGAAAAACACAAACAAATGAGCAAAATAGAAACAGAGATATGCGAACAAGGTGTAGACTAACGATGGCAAGTGGGGAGAGGGGAGGGAGAGAAGGGGAAGAGAAGCAGATAGATCTAGTCAAAGAACTTGTACAAATGACCCATAGACATGAACAACTGGGTGGGAACTGACTGTGGGAGAAAAGGTGGGCAGGGTGCAGGGAAACAATAGGAAAAAAAAAGTGGGACAAATGTAATAGAAAAACAATTTTTTTCCCTCTTTTTAGTGGGGAGGTGAGAGAAAATATAAAGAATGGAAACACAATTCTAGTGAATATTAGAAGGACAAAGATTTTTCTTGATGCTGTATATTTTTCTCCCTACCTCATTCCTCCAGAAATTGGCACCCAGAAGAAGTAAGTAATGACATAAGGTTCTTTTCATAAAAATAATAAGACCAGTTGTTAATAGAGGTCTTGTCAACCAAGACTTCGACTGGAATATCATCCATAAAGGAGACATGCTTGGGCTTTGGTTGTTACCAAAAGCCCTGAGGAACCAAGGGTGACCTTAGAAGGTAATAAAAGCCCACGAGAAAAAGGCCTGATACCTAGGTTGGATGTGCGGTCCATGGCAATCTTTCCAGGAAAGGAATGAAAGTTGCTTTCCTGAAAGATGGCTAAAAGTGACCTTAAAGCACAATGGAAAACCTGAAGGACTTGGAAAAGACAGGTGTTTACATGCAAAGCTGAATGGCAGATACGTGGCTCAGCTTCTGTGCCCTGAAGGGCAGACTGAAGGTCACCCTAAATGTTCCGTGTGTAAGTTCCAGCAAAGCAAACTTAAAGATCATAAGTGATCATTTGCTGCTCTTATTGAGTTTATGCAAATAGACAGGATAAATTAAAAATGGACCTAATGCAGTCCCTTTAATGACAAGGGGGGTAATCTTAGGGAGAAAAATTGTGACCCAAGGAAAATCACAATGCCCATTGGTAGACTATAAAGTAATACAGCTAACCGTCATTAAAGTTTCTTTTTATTTAAAGTTACTTTTCATTTGCAAGTTAAATTAGACCCGTGACATCATTAAAGATGCTTAATTTACAGGCAAGAAAAATGTCAAATGCCTTGCAACTGAATGTCTTCCCATTAAGACAGGCTTACAGATTTAGAGAATGGTTTGCGGGTTATGTTACATAAATTAACATGTGTTTTATGTTTTCAAAGGGAATAAGCCTAGGATTTCACTACCTGAGTGATTGTACATATAGGTACCACTTAATCCTGTCTGCACTGCTGCCTCCTGAGACTCAACGGTTCAGCTGAACCAAGTGGCTGGGTTGGTGAACAATAGGATGGTCTGTGGGCTTCACCTTAAAACAGGTTTCTCTTTTCTGTGGACAAAAGAATTCTGGACAGGTATGTTGTGCCTGGCACACCTTCCTCCAAAGAATCACTTCTCTTTTCCATAATTGGGGACATTGAAAAATTAATATCTGCCTTTTATCATCTAGTGGTTATGAATTGAATGATGCCTTCTAACCCTGTTGCCAAATCTGTTGCCCCCAGAATACAACAAGGATGCCAGCCTGTTAAACCAAGCATGCCATTGTCCAGGGACAGCCAACTGACCTGGAGTCTGCAAGAACCTTCCCCATATGGGAAGGCTACCCTCCCCCCCAACATCCCCACTCTTATTAGGGAATTCTGGACCCAAGGGTAGGTAGGATAAGGACCACGTCCAGCTTGAAGCAGCTAGGAGAGCATGAGACAGTTGCCCACTGTCCTCTATGAGATTATAAAAGGTCTAAAATCTGAGGAGGAAAACTCTGACTCCAAAAAAACCTCCGCTGCCTTGCGGCATACCTCTTCAGGGGAAAGGCTAAGGGAGTAAACCCCGACAGAAAATCCGGAGCCGGAGTCCCTAAGGCGGTTTGATGTTGTAGTCAACACTGGCAACTCCTGCGGCGCACCTGAAGCCAAGCTGTATTGACTCCGTCTTTCCCTTGAACCCTTCAGCTGCAAAGAGAGGGGGGGTCTGCTGCATGGGCAACAGCAGACCCTCCATATCACCCTGCCCAGGCTCTGTAGCTTCAGCTTCACTGGAGAGGACACTCCAGTGTCATCGCAAGATGTCGATTCAACACGGGAGGAGACAGATACCGTGTCACTCCCGAGTTGGACTGCACAGCCATTCTCGGCGGTGCAGATAGACTCTTAAGAAGCTACACCATCGTCTCTCGAGACGGACGGCTGCCGACGACGCCGACGACGAAAATCTGAGGGGGGGGAATGTTACCTTTTTTTATTGTTATAAAAAGAAATTAATTAATTCTAAAATAATAATAATATAGGAAATGGAGAAACCGGAGAGATTGCATGCATGACCCATGGGCATGGACTAGGGAAGGGAGGGATTGTTGGGGGAGGGGGTTCTGGGTGGGGGGGATAAAAGGAGAAAAAATGGAACTATTATGACAATATAATAAATAAATATACCTTTAAAAAAAGAGAAAAAGAAACTATGAGAAATTTTAAGACATTATATAATTATATTTTATATTGTTGCAATAATCAATACTGTGTAGTGTTGACAGTGATAGACACAATGGACCAATAGAGCAGAATAAGGAATCCATAAATAAACCTATATAAATATGCCCCACTGATTTTTGACAAAGGCACAAAAGCACTACAACAGAGGAAAGATAGTCTTTTCAAGAAATTGTGCTGAAGCAATTGAACATCAAAGACAGAAGTGAATCTTATTTTTTTTTAAATGTTTTATTGATTATACTGTTACAGTTGTCCCAAGTTCCCTTCCCTCTGCTCCCCTCCACCAGGTAGCCCCCCTTCCTTCAGTCGTACCCCCCTTTTAGTCCATGTCCATTGGTTGTGCATATAGTTCTTCTCAGCCTCTTCCTGTCTACTCCATTCCATCCTACTATGCTTAATTCCTGCATCATCTCCCTCCCTTTCTCCCTTCTCCCTCTCCGCTGACCTCCCCCCAATATGTTCTCCATAGTTATAGTTGTTTTCCACTCTCATTGCCTATTTAGTTTGCCTTTGCTTCAATTCCCTAGCTTCTGTTGTTGGTTCTTGTGTTGCAGTTTTCATTTTAGTGTTCATAGTTTTGATCCTCCTTTTTCTAAACCAGTCCCTTTAACATCTTATATAATAGTGGTTTGGATCTAATGAACTCTTTCACTTTTAGTTTGTCCTGGAAGCACTTTCTCTGCCCTTCTATTCTGAATGACAATTTTGCTGGATAGAGTATTCATGGTTGTAGGTTTTGGATTTTCATTACTTTGAATATTTCTTGGCAGTCCCTTCTTGCCTGCAGGGTCTCCCTTGAAAAGTCAGCTGATAGTCTAATTGGGACCCCTTTGTACATGATTCTTTTCTTCTCTCTTGCTGCTTTTAACATTCTCTCTTTATCTTTAACTTTTGACATTTTGATTATAATGTGTCTTGGAGTGGTTCTCCCTGGGTCCAGTTTTTCTGGAACTCTCTGTGCTTCCTGGACCTGTAAATCTATTTCCTTCCCCAAGTTTGGAAAGTTCTGCTTTATTATATTTTCACTTAATTTTTCAATTTTTAGTTCTTCTTCTTCGCCCTCTGACAATCCTATTATTCTTATGTTCGGTCTCTTATAGCTGTCCCAGAGGTTTCTGATCCTCTCCTCATTTTCCTTGCTTCCTGTTTCCTCTTTCCACAATGGTTGAGTGTTTGTTCCTTCTCTGTTCCGGTTTGTTTATCTGAACTCTGGATTTTATTTTCTCACCATCTGTCTCGTATGTGGTTTTGTTCTTTTCAGTATGAGTGTTTTTCAATCCTTTCTCATCTTTTTCTAAATTTTTTGTTAATTCTGTAAGCCACCTGATAACAATGGCCCTGAACTGAGCCTCTGACAGGTTTCTTATTTGTTCATCTGTCAGATTCTTCATCTGTTGCCTGGTGAGCTGGGCCACCGGGATTTCTATAGTTGTCTGCCTCATTTTGACAGATGCGTTTTGCTTTCTTGGGCTGGCTATAGAGGGCAGTGCCTGTGTACTCGTTACAACCCAGCAACAGGCAGCAATCTGCAACCTTTTTCATCGCACTGTGGCCCTTTGTCATCACTACCCAGTGACCTGTGGCGATCCGCAACCTATTTCGCGGCGCTGTGGCGCTTTGTGGTCAATACCCAGCAACTGGCGGCAGTCCAGCAACCTTTTTCGCCATGCTGTGGCGCTTTGTCGTCACTGCTCAGTGACCGGTGGCGATCCGCAACCTATTTCGAGGCACTGTGGTGCTTTATGTGGGGACGGGAGTCCAAGATGGATTCCTGCTGTTATTCTCCGCTGGGAGACTCAGGTCCATCCTCCCGCCCTCTGGTCCTCATCGTCCGAGGCAATGTGGTGGCCTCTTTTCCCAGCATTGGGGTCGGGAGCCGCTGGGGCTCTACTGCAGCCAGGACTGCTCTCCCTGCTGCTGTCTCTGGTGCCACTGCAAACAGCACCGCCCACCTTCGTTCCTCTTACCTGCCCAATGAACGCCACTAGTTTATAACTTTGTACGTTGGGCTTCTGTGTAGTTTTATTTTCTGGAATTTCTAGTTATCTTTTTCTTTTTTTTTTTTTTTTTGAGGTAGTTGTATTCCTCTCTAGTTGTAGAGGGAGACTGAGTGTGTCCGTCTAAGCCTCCATCTTGGCCAGAAGTCAGAAGAGATTCTTAAACTAAGTCTCATACCTTATACAAACATTAACTCAAAATGGATCATAGACATACATGTAAAACATAAATAAAACTTTCAGGAAAATGACTCACAGGATGAGGAGGAGAGAATCAAATAAAGATCTAAAGATTGCATTTTAGTTTAATTTGTAAAACAGTTCCTTAAACAGATTCACCATATAATGTAGCAATTTTACTCCTTAGAATATGTATACTCCCCAAAATCAGAACATGTGTTTATGTAAAAACTTGTATGTGAATGTTAATAGGAAACTTTGGTTCCTATCAAAAGGTGGAAACATCCCAAATGTTCATCAGCTGATGGTGGATGAACAAAATTTTGGTATATACATAAAATGAAATGCTATTCAGCTATAAAAAGGAACAAAGTACAGATACATGCATGGATAAAGCTTGAAAACATAATGCTAAAGCTAAACACAAAGTTCACATATTGTATGAAATATCCAGAACAGGAAAATCCATAGAGACAGAAAGTAGAATAGTGGTTGTCAAAGGTGGTGGGAGGGAAAAAACGGAGAGCAACTGCTAACGGGTATGGCGTTTCTTTTAGAGGGGATAAATATGTTCTAGAATTTAGTGGTAAATGCTATAGTGGCGATGGTTACACTATGACTGCACTAAAAAAAACCTGAAGTGTCTACTTTAAAATAATAAATTTTATGGCATATAAATTATGTCTAAAGCAAAAACAAAGACCTACATATGCAACCACCATATAACCCAGCAATTACAGTCTTTGTCATTTATCACAGCAAAATAAAAATATTTGCTCACGCACATGTTCATGCGTGCGCGCGCGCGCGCGCGCACACACACACACACACACACACACACACAAACTGTACACAAATGCTCATTACAGCTTTATTCTAATAGCCCAAACTAGAAACAACCTAGATATTCTTCAGTGGATGAATGGTTAACCCATTCATTTTGCTACATTCATATTATGTAATACTACTGGCAATGGAATAAACAATTGATATAATCAGTCACCTGAATGAAATGCCTGAGAATTATCCCAAATTTTTTAAAAAGCCAACCCCAAAAGCTTATATACTATATATAAGGTAGCCTTGCTCTGAGAAATTACCCAGAGACTACTCTATGTTTAAACAATAGGTTTATTGAGGAAAAAGGGGGAGTGGGTGGAGGAAAGAAGAAACTCTTGGACCAACCAGAGGACCCATAGAAGCAAGGGAAGCAGGGGAAAGGTAACTCCCAGTCCACCTCATGGGCCCATCAGAACAAGGGGAAAGGTGAAAGGAAGGGGGAGTGGAGACTCCCGGCCACCCACGCGGGCCCACAGGAATTGCTACCATACCTTGCCAAACATACATCTTGGTTAGGGTGAGTTTACCTATCAACACATTCTGCAGGTTAATTTGCATAAGGTTCATTTGCATACATCAAAAGTCCAGGCAGGCAGTCCAGCTGCCGCCATGTTCTGACACTATATACTTCCATTTATATAACATTATTGCAATGACAGTTATAGAAATTGGGAATAGATTATTGATTGGCAAGGGTTAAGACTGGGAAAGGAAGTGAGGGAAGGAAATGGGTATTACTATAAAAAAACATCAGATAGGATTATTGTGGTGATGAAAACATTTTGTATCTTGATTGTATCTATGTCAATATACTGAGTGTGATCTGTAGTATAGTTTTGTAGAATGTTACTATTAGGGAAAACATCATGTCTCATTTATTTTGTCTAAATCAATAATTCAGGTTTTTTGAAAACAAAGAATGAATCTTACAGAATATCCCCATTTTCCAGTAACTTTATTTCTAATGTGCCTGTCTCACTTAAGAATGCAAATGTATAGTCCTTGTCTCTGAGATTTGCTTTGGTCAAACTTGCCTCAGAAGTATTTCTTCTTCTGCACAAACAGTTTAATCATTTTCTCTTTTAAGACACAATTCAACACATATCTTCCTTACAGGCCTCCTTGATCACCCTCATCTGGTCCTCTCCTATTCTTCTGTCTAACTCCCTGGGCATTTATCCTATGCTCCCTTTTATTGTCATTTACCATTTTATGCTCCTGCCTATCTCTCCAATTTCACTATTAATGTCCTAGCACAGCATCTGAACTAACAAACAGTTATTTGACGATGATGATGATGGTGATGATGATAGTGGTAATGATGGTAATACATACTATAATCTCTCCAATTAACCTCATTGGTATTCTCTATATGACTGTGACCCTGGCAAGCAAACTTAATCAGTTTGTCAGTGATCATTCACCTATTCACTTTATTCATCTGACCAATATTTTCTGGGAGTCTACTATATATTAGACTCTATCTGTTCACTAGAGTTATGAAGAACAAGAAGGCCTGACCTCAGAGACTTATATTCCAATGAAATAGACAGACTTAAAGACAAACACATACAATAACATATTTTAGGTGCTATAATAGAAATATTAATGGGATGAGAAAATGAGGGAATGATTTCTAAGTTATTTATGAGGGGAAAGTTGAGTTCAAGGAAAACTTCAGAGAATAAATGGGGTTTGAACCAAGTCTTAAAAGGGGAATAAGTGGAACAAACCTACATATGTCATGATGCAGCAGCCCAAAGAAGGGGTAATATACTGTCCTCTCATTTCTAGATAGGGTCAAGGAGGTGAAGAGTGCATGGAGAGACCTATAGTTAGTTACTCAGGGCTGGGTTGCTTCAACCCAGAAAACTAAACAAATTCCCATGATACCACAACACTACATGGCAATGAATTTTAACTGAGCAACATGGAATTTGGTGACTACTGATTTTGCTGCATCTTGGATAACATGAAATTTAAAAACTTGAGGAAAAATGGATTCAAATCAAGCAATATTAACTATAGTGATGGAAAATATACAGGACTGAGAATCAGACTACTTAGATTTGGTCCTAACTCTACCATTTACTAGCTCTGAGACTAGTGGCAGATTCTCTGAGTGCTAGTTTCCTCATTTTTAAACTGCACATTGTGGTAAGTGCTACTACACATGGTTCTTGAGAGGAACAAATGAAATACATATAAATGTTCTTTTAAACTCTAGAATGTCAATACAAACCTTCTTATCCTTCTTACCAGTATCTCTAAGTTTCTGAATGCAATATAAGGTAGTTTGAACATATCAGGGTTATCTGGGAGTTTTTAGCCAATTTCCTTGGTTTTGAGTCTAGGTTTGGGATTGGGTGACCTAGAATCATGAGATCCAGTTATATCTCTTGAGCCACTTCAAAAAATCCCTGGTTCTCAGGAGTTCTAGAGCTCTCAGAGTAAACAATGAATTTTGGGGTTTCTCATGCTAAAACCAAATTCCCAGGTACTACCAGAATTAATGGTAAACACTGGATTATATGTTTTGGAAAATATAATAGTATTTTGGGCTGCTCTGAGTTGGTCATCAACACTACACTGAAAATGGAAAATGTGGGCCATTCTTAATAAAAATATGCTTTACATTTAATTAGTATGTTGAAACTAGAAAAGGGTCACTATACTTGATTATGTATTGCTGGCCCCTTAAAACCTTGGAATTTCCAATGTGTCAGCTAAGCAACAGTTGTTCCTTGTAATTAATATGAAGAAAGTGATCGGTAGAAACATCCTCAACATATTGAAATTTTGCATGGGATGCTAATTCATTTGCTTATTTTGCACAAAAATTTCATTTAAAATATACACTATAGAAGTCAAGGGTAAGTCAGAGAAACATGAGAAGATATAATTAGAATTCTGGCTCACTTTTTCTTTTAAATTAAATCATTCCTTGTCTCTATTGTTTCCTACCACATTGTTGTATTCATGATTGCAATGGATAAAAAGTAAATTGTTCTGATTTAATGGATTAAAGTTACTGAAGAGGGATTTGTAGAGTTCTTTTTAGCTTCTTGTAATTAAAACAGATTTGCACTGAATATACACTGCTAATAATTTAAATAAAATGCCTTTTACCAGCTAAGAGTAATTTCCAAGGACAAAGTTAAGCCTGCACCTTTTTGACTTTGTGAGCAAATAATACTATTAGAATTGACCAGTTACATGTGACTGCCCTTTAGTGCTATTGATCTTACTAATGAAAAACCCCTCTGCTGGGGGCTAGATACTGGTGAGTGTTAGCTGACCAAAGTCAATTGTGTGGTTTGGGATGGAGAGCTGCTCTCTGTGTGTGAAAAACAGAACAGGGAAACAGAAATTAAACTTCATGGGGTAAAGCGAGCCAAATGAGACTGTGGTTGCCCTGGTCAGAAAGTGCTTGGTCACAAGTAACAGAAACCCACTTAACATTACATAAATATAAATGAAGCACTAATTGCTAAGAAACAGGATGCCATTCAGACCAGGGACTCTAACCAGCCTCACAGACAGCTGGAACCAGAGAATGGACAGCAAATGGGAGACCAGGCAGCCCGTTTGTTTGTCAACTTGTCTCCACATCAGTCCTTGAATTCACATGGTCTCTTATTTTGCTTCTCTCTGCATAACTGCTCCATTTCTCCCTCTCTGAAGACCAGCTTTTTCTGCCCATTTCTACATGGGCTCACTACAGGTACTCCAGACCAAAAGTGATGGAGCCAAGTCTTGGAGTCTTTTGTGTTCTGATTAAACTTCTTGGATATTGAGGCCCACTTAATTCTCTTTGGAGTTGATGGTATTGTCTGACTTTCGGGATCTCCAGAACTCTGAGTGAGTCCCAGAAAAGGTCTGAGGGCTGGGTCACAAAGTATTGGCATGGCTTGGTTAGGAAGAACCCTGGGGGGATTGAGAGGCCTGCAGGTGTTCTTGGATTCCTTCCTTATTTCCCTCTGATGTCAACACCCCATTTGGAGCCATCTACTGCCCCCAGACTGCCAAAAACTTCCTCCTCTGGTCCCCATCTTTCTTTGTCAGTAGTGGATCTTTCTCTACAATAATTTCAACTATTTTCACTGTTATTTGTACCTTCCTAGCTATGATCTTTTCTTATTTATTCAGCTGCAATATAAATAACACCATCTAGCAAACATGGAACCCTTCACACTCAACAAAGAGTAATTGTTTTCAAAACACCTTTTAAGCAATAATTGAAATGATGAAAGTGCCAGAGATTGGCTGGAGGCATCTGAGGTCACAGGGGTCTTAATGTAAAGGGTAAATCAGAAAGATTTGGATTTGAATCTCAGCTCCCTGCATTTTTAATTGTCTAATTTCTACTTACCTCACAGAATTGCCATAGAATTAAGTAAACAAGGTATGCAAGTCTGTGAAGTATCAGCAATTGATAATCCCTCACTCCTCCCCTCACCCCATGACCTTCACTTAACTCTCATTATGAGGAGAGTCACCTTAGACCAAGACCAACATCCTTTGGGCACCTTTAAAAACACTAGTGGCTCCTCTCTCTGAAGCAGCTATTTTTCACTCTATGCACAGATTAGAGATAGGATATCATGTTCTTCCCATTGAAGGTATATTTAGTTACTACACCCAGGGCAACAAAAGGACTCAAGGCAAAGAGGCACTTTGGATCTAAAAGGTGGCTGCTAGCATTATGGGTCAAGGAAAACATGGGTACAGGTTCCTAGTGGAACCACTTTTTAATCCTGGAAGACATTTTTTTTAACTTGTACATATGCATGTCCCAAACATGACCACAATTGTAAAGATCTTTTCTGTGACTTTTATTTTTATTTTTTAATTACAGTTTACATTCAATTTATTTTGTATTGGATTCAGGTCTAGATTAGGTAGTCATATACAAAGTGTTCCCCTTGATATTTCCAATATCCATCTGGCACCATACATAGTTATTATAATATTATTAACCATATCTCCTATGCTATATTTTATATCCCTGTGACTATTCTGCAACTACCAATTTATGCTTCTTAATCTCTTTGCCCTTTTCACCCAGCCTCCTAACCCTCTCTCCAAGATAATGATCTTATTAACAACTCTTACATTTCACCGCTGGTTCTGTATTTACCATATCAAGTATTTTACATATATCTCAGAAAACCTTAGGAGTCATTATACTGTTATACGGAGAAGGAAACTAAGACTCAGAGGTTTTCAGTGATCACATACAGTATAATTGTACTGAAATATATAGAAACTCCAGGTCCAAAAATGATGCTTTCAACCACCTGCTATATATTATTCTGTGCCACACTGCTTCCTGCTCTGCTTTCTTTGTCCCTATTCCTTATCACAACACTAACAAAGCTACTTAGAAATTCCAGCTCCCCATATACCCTAGTGCGGCTGGTTTCCATGGAGAATCTAGCCCCACAGCTGAGATCCAAACCTCATCTGCCTCATTGACGCAGAACTCTGTTACTCAAAAGTCAACACTTGGACCAGTAGCATAACCTGGGAGCTTGTTAGAAATGCCACCCTGGCTGGTTTGGCTCAGTGGATTGAGCGTCGGCCTGCGAGCTAAGTGTCGCTGGTTCGATCTTCCAGTCAGGGCACATCAGAGAAGGAAAACTCTGATTCCAAAAAACCTCTGCTGCCTTGCGGCATACCTCTTCAGGGGCAAGGCTAAGGGAGTAAACCCCAACAGAAAATCCGGAGCCAGAGTCCCTAAGGCGGTTTGACGTTGTAGTCAACACCGGCAACTCCTGCGGTGCACCTGAAGCCAAGCTGTATTGACTCCGTCTTTCCCTTGGATCCTTCAGCTGCGAAGAGAGGGGGGGTCTGCTGCATGGGCAACAGCAGACCCTCCATATCACCCTGCCCAGGCTCTGTAGCTTCAGCTTCACTGGAGAGGACACTCCAGCGTCATCGCAAGATGTCGATTCAACACGGGAGGAGACAGATACCGTGTCACTCCCGAGTCGGACTGCACAACCATTCTCAGCGGTGCAGATAGACTCTTAAGAAGCTACACCATCGTCTCTCGAGACGGACGGCTGCCGACGACTATGTTAGAAATGCACAGTCTTAAACAAACCTATGAATATAAATTGGTGAGAAACACTGATTTGGCTTGTGCCCCACGGTGGATGCAGATTATCCCAATTGCTGAGAGTATTTTTCAGTGTTAATCTCCTTTCTGCATTAGCTACAATGTTTAATCTTTGTGAACAATCTCTACCATGGAGCTTTCCCATCCCTTCCTTTCCCTTGCCTTCCTTTTCCTTCTCCTCCCTTTCCTTTCCCAGCTTGATTCAATAGCAGTTTCTTTGCTGACCAGGAAAGAATTTGGCTAGGAATGCTTGCCTTACCCCAAATAGAAGGCACTGCTCAGCGTCTTTGCTGTAGATTTCAGGTCCACTGATTAGTGAAGACTTTGCAACTCAAAGGAAAAGGGATGTTTTCTTTATCTGTTGGACCTGGGCCTTCTCTCTTCTTTTCTCCTTCTCACTTTGGACTTGAATACAGCACCACTATGTGCATGACAACTGTCTCTCTCTGCAGTGACACATGCTAAAGACATCAGCTGCTGGGTACCCAGAAAAGCCCTTTTTGATGTGTTGCTTAAAAGACATTTCTGTCTTATTTTTAAGAGCAAAGAGAGCAAGAAAAAGGGTAATTGATTCCTTTAAGGCAGTAGTAGAAGAGCACTGGACCTTTAACTCTGGCAAAAAAGAGGTTTCAAGTAATTTTTTAATACCATGCTTTTGAATTGTATTGAGGTTGGTGAAAATAGTAGGTCAAGCTGTCCTTGGTGCTGGTCAAACAATTATAATAGATCATTTGTTAAGTCTTTAAAAAGCCTATGATTAGAGATGCAGAGGTATAGGAGAGCTTCCAAGACCCCACTCAATCTCTTCTCCTTCTGTTTCAGCCCCAATTATAATGCCACGGAAAGGACTTTGAACTGGAAGTTCAGGTCCCATGGTAGCCCCAGAGAATAAAGGTTGGTTCCCAGGGCTGCTGAAAATATTGCTCACATGGCTCAGGTGGAGAAAGCTGGAAACCTTGGAAGGGGGAGGAGTTTTATGTAATTTGACCATTGCTTCTTGGAGCCCTAGAACGATTAAAGTGTGGTTCTTGGGGAAGGGCTATCCTCTGGGAGATATAAAATAGATATAGGGTTGGGAGAGGATTTTGTTATCATGTGTGCTAAGAATCATTTTTTTCCCTTTCTTATAAAACTGATACATGCTTATTATAGAGAATTTGGAAAACAGAGAAAGGTTCTCAGAGGGAAATAATTTCACTAGCCAGAATAATTCTTTATATTGGATTGTATTTCCTGAAGATATGCACACTTTTTTACTTAACATTATTAATGATCTTTAGTAACTATTGTTAAAAACATTATTTTAAAGGTTACTCCATATAAATGTGCCCAGTTTTACTTATGTAAGATTAAGTTGACCTTGTGTGCTATTAAAAATAACATGAATATTATATACAAGTCTCTATGATTATCTCAATAGGATAAACTCTTAGAGGTGGATTATTGAGTGAAGAGTGTGATTATTTTTAAAATTTCTGCTCTGTATTGTTGAATTGCCTGCTGGAAAGGTTGCTTCCAATATGCAGTCCCAACAGTTGAATTTGTTAGTACCTATTGCAACCTTATTAGATGAAGTAGCGTGTGTTCAGTAATAAGCAATAATAATAATAACTAATTCAACCTGGCTTAAACAGAAAGAAGACTTATTGGCATACACAACTGGAGGATCATAGCTTCACTGTTTCCTCCATTGTTAGTTTCACCCTTAGTCTGATTGCCTTGCAGCTACAAGATAACTGTTAGTGACGTGATGCAATTCTTCTTTTCTGTTTTGAGGACAAAGAAGACTCAGTGCTACAACCACTGACAAAAGTCATTCTGATTGGCCAATTTAAGCCAGGATCACCAAATATTGAGGATGGGGAATTCTGTTGCCCTGATGGGCACTGCCACACAAAGATCACCCAGGAGTGGAGTTAGGGTCAAGCCCACCCTTGCCATATCATTGCTCACAGCAGCAAGGGTATGTAATGGGCATTGGCAAGGCAACTACTTACTATGTCTTGTACATCCAGTTAAATATTGTCAGTTTTAAAACTTCATCAACATGATGCACAAAAATGGTATTCCATTACTGTTTCACTTTGTATTTTTTTAAATTACAATTGAGGTTTAAAATACTTATTGGCTATTTGTACATCTTCTTTAGTGAACTCCTTCTTCAGGCCCTTTTCCCAATGAAATCCATTCTCTTACAGATGGTAAAACTGTATTTAGGAACTTAAACATGCACAACAGCCATTTTCATCCTGACTGTGCATTAAGCTCTTCTAGAAAGTTTCAAATCAATATGTTGTAATTACCCCACCTCGGCAGAATCTGATTTAAATTATGCAAAGTATGTTTTAAAATATCCTCTGGGGATTCTATATTGCTTCCAGGGTTAAGAAATTCTAACTTTCTGAAACATCTCCCTCAAGCCTACCTATATTTCTTTCACATTGAACCTAAATTTGCTTTTTTCATAAAGTACTCTAGAATCCTAAAAGATATTCTAAACAGCTCTAGTAAAGTGAAGCACTTCTTTGAACACTAGGAAAAAAACAGAATGAGATGAATATTCATGAACACTTAGTAGGTACATATCAAGCAATCAGTAGTAGTGCTTAGACTCACTGAAATCACTATTTTTTGGCCCCTTCCCTTCTAATTAAGAGACAAAGTAAAGATGTCCCTAAGAAACTCAATCCTGGAACAGTATATTTGTAAAGAGGGGGCTAAACAGGAATGTGTTTCTGTTGAAAAGCAGAAAAATATTTACTTCCACCTTGCTTGGTTATAACACTGTAGCTGTACCACAGAAGCAAATGGTATTATGCTTGGTTTATTCCCACTCCTGAGGAGCCCAGGGAAATGTGAGCAGACATTTTACCAAGTGATGGTGCTTCTATTAAGCAGATATTCTGCAGGCATCTGCCTTCTCACTTGGGGAATAACAGGGTACTTGTTATTCCCAGAATGTGTTGAGTCAATGAAATCAAATGAGGAACTTTGTTTCTTCCAACATTGCCCTAAAAATCTAATTGGTTAGATTTTTGTTTTTAAATCAGAAGCACCTCATGGCTTCAAATCATCAATCAGGAGAAATTGCTTCATAAATGTCTTTTTCTTGGCCATAACTAAAATGTGCTTCCTCCTTCAATATTCAGGAAGGCTATTAAGGCCTTTGAATACTAAGAGGAAAGCTTGCTGAATTCATTTATCAGCTCTAGTAGTTTCTTGATGGAATCTTTGGGGTTCTCTATGTACAGGATCATGTAATCTGCAAATAAAGACAGTGTTACTTCTTGTTTTCCAATCTGGGCGCCTTTTGTTTCCTCTTCTTGTCTGGTAGCCATGGCTAGGACTTCCAGTACCATGTTGAATAAGAGAGGTGTTCTTGATCTTAAGGGGAACACCTGTCAGAATGGCTATGATTAATAAATCAACAAACAAGTGCTGGTGAAGATGTGAATAAAAGGGAACCCTACTGCACTGTTGGTGAAAATGCAGACTGGTGCAGCCACTGTGGAAAGCAGTATGGCAGTATCTCAAAAAATTAAAAATGGATCTGCATTTTGACCCTGTGATCCCATTTCTGGGAATATATGTGAAGAAACCCAAAACACTAATTTGAAAGAACATAAGCACCCCTATGTACATTGAAGCATTATTTACAATCACCAAGATATGGAAGCAGCCCAAATATCCATCAGTAGATCAGTGGATAAAACAACTATGGGACATTTACACAATGGAATACTCGTCGTCGTCGGCAGCCGTCTGTCTCGAGAGACGATGGTGTAGCTTCTTAAGAGTCTATCTGCACCGCCGAGAATGGTTGTGCAGTCCGACTCGGGAGTGACACGGTATCTGTCTCCTCCCGTGTTGAATCGACATCTTGCGATGACGCTGGAATGTCCTCTCCAGTGAAGCTGAAGCTACAGAGCCTGGGCAGGGTGATATGGAGGGTCTGCTGTTGCCCATGCAGCAGACCCCCCCTCTCTTCGCAGCTGAAGGATCCAAGGGAAAGACGGAGTCAATACAGCTTGGCTTCAGGTGCACCGCAGGAGTTGCCGGTGTTGACTACAACGTCAAACCGCCTTAGGGACTCCGGCTCCGGATTTTCTGTCGGGGTTTACTCCCTTAGCCTTTCCCCTGAAGAGGTATGCCGCAAGGCAGCGGAGGTTTTTTGGAATCAGAGTTTTCCTTCTCTGATGTGCCCTGACTGGAAGATCGAACCAGCGACACTTAGCTCGCAGGCCGACGCTCAATCCACTGAGCCAAACCAGCCAGGGTAATGGAATACTACTTGGCCATAAAAAAGAAAATTTTACTCTTTGTGATAGCATAGCTAGACCTGGAGAAAATTATACTAAGTGAAATAAGCCAGAGAAAAAAATACCATATGATTTCACTTATATGTGGAATATAATGAAGAAACTGAACTAACAAGCAAAATAGAGACAGACTCATAGATGGAGAGCAGGATGACAGTTATTGGTAGGGGGATGTTAGGGGATCGAGGGGTTGAACTAAAAGGAAAAAGAACTCATAGACATGGGCAATAGTGTGGTGATTTGCAGCAGGGAGAGGGACATAGGGGATTAAATAGTAATGGAAAGAATACAATTAAAAAAGAGGTTACATTCCATTCCAATGGTTCCTGCCATTGTCTCTAATGGTTGATTTGATAAAGCATCATGTATGTTTGAAATCTTACTTTATACATCTTTCACTGATTGATTATCATTTTCTCAGTCTTCTTATAAATGTATCCATAAGCTGTTTGCTAATGTTTTATTGATCAAATCATAAAAAATAATTGGCATTTTAATGAACACATAAACACCACCTATGCAAAATAGTTGTAACTATTACTAGACAGAAGTAACCAGCACTGAGGCCTGGTAGACTTGCTGGAACTGGACAAGTACTTTTGTTTTCCTCAGGAAATGGCAAGGTATTTTAAGGGAATGCAAAACAAGCATAGGGCATTTAGAAACCCTCCCCTATATAAGATAGAACATTGTACTTTACATATTTTAACTCCATCTTGGACACCTGCTTGTCCAAAAGTGTAATAGAAATGCCTAAAGGGCTTTATTATTCTCACAGCCTAGTTTTACCTACCAAGCCCAGAGCAATGTTCAGTTAGTAAAAAAGAAGACCTTTTTTCCTTTTGCCTCCTTGAGAGTTAATAATACAGAAATGCAGATTTTTGAAAAATATAATCAGTCCCCAAGGAAGTTGCTCCCATATTCACAATTTGCAAATCCAGCAAAGTGCAGCAAACTGTGCAATTTAGCAATGAGGGAAAAACCCAATGCTCAAATAGGCAACATAGTTTATTACTGTCTGAAAATGTAAATGTCAAAGCATTGGGAAAGATATTGCTGATATATTTCTTGTCTAGAAGACAAGTAAAAAAGTAGGCAGTAGCCCAGGTGATATTCAACACAGTTCTTTCTTGAAGTAGAGGCAAGAATAAACAAAGTTCTGGAATAAGATAGTGCAACTATGACCTAGAAGACACTGGGTGTGCCTCTGAGTTATTATGACAGATACTTCTGCTTCTACCCTTTCTTCCTAGATAGATGTGACCCCTTCTCCTACCTGCCCCCATCCTCTTTTTGGTAAAAGAATATAGCAGAAAAAGATAAGTGCTAATGAACTTGGTACACATCACAAACACACCCTCTGACCTTGAGCAAGTTATTGGCCTTTTTATACTCAGTTTCCTCAGCAAAATGGGCATAAATAAAAGTAGGGGATCAAACAATACAAAGGGAGGGAGTGAGGAAGGAAGGAAAGAAGGAAGGAAGGAAGGAAGGAAGGAAGGAAGGAAGGAAGGAAGAAGGAAAGAAAGAAAGAGGAAGGGAGGGAGGAAGTGAAGGAGAGAAAAAGAATGAGAATGAGGGAAGGGAAAGAAGAGGGAGAAGAAATGGAGGGAGGAATGAAGGGAAAGAGAAAGAAAGAATGGGAGAGAGGGAGGGAGAAAGACAGTTGTTATCATTAGGATCAAATGAAATAGTTTCTCAGTCAACCTTAGTTCCCTATCTGTTCCCTTTTCCTTCAGCCTTTCTGTCTCTCCTCCTCCACGCTCTTCTCAGGGCATGGACAATACTCATTCAAAGCCCTGGCATAGGAAAGACCCACCAGCTCCAGGACTGCTCATGAGCATGGCCACATAACCCATTTCCAGCACAGCAGAGATGGCTGATGGCATTGGTCTGTTTGAATTAGGGTAACTGCCTTCATTATAGGAAAGGTTGAACATCAAAATACTGTTGGGAAAGCCTGCTAGTAATCCATCTGCTATTATTAGGCTTTTGTTTAATCCCTCTCTCCCCAACTAAGGCTTATTTTTTAATTACCATTATTGTGCTTTACTGAAGAATAAAAGTGAAATATAGAATAAAACAAAAAAAATCAGGGTTATTTTTTTTCTGGGAGGGGTGAGCAGCAGGGGGAAAAAAGCACAACAAATGATAACTACCATTTCTTGAGCACTTCATAAATATAATTCAGTTTGTTAAGCGATTTATATATTTTATCTCATTTAATCATTATAATAACTTCACAGGGCTGGCATGATTTTAGATAATCTCTTTTTTACAGAGGCAATACAGGCACAGAGATTTTAAGAAATGTCCTCAACTAGACCTTGAAATAAAAAATATAGAGCTGGAGTTGAAACCCAGACACTCCTATTCCAGATTCTTGAGCTTAATCTTTATGCTGAGAATGGTGTGGATTTAGAGTGAACAGACATTGATTCAAGCATTGGCCCTGTCGTATAAAGACTGAGTGACATTTAAACTACTTAAACTTTGTGTTCTTTGTTTATTCATTTGTAAAATGGAGATGCTCATAGAACTTTTTGTCACAGGTCTGATTGAATGTTAAATGAGATAGTGAATGGTATAAAAACCCTTATTACAGGACTTGATTTTGAGTAACTTTTCAATAAATGTTAGCTGTGAATAGTTTCATTTTATTATGAAGTTAGCAGAAATGGCAACACTACTTTGTTTTAATTAGCTAATTTCTGTATATGCATCATAACATGAGCATAATTGACACTGATGCAACTGTTTATACTTCTTTTTAAGCATTTATTCTTACTTTGGAAAAAATTAATATATTCTGAAAACTTCTCATGAAATTGTTTCTACTGTTATGATGTACTCCTGAATAGGATTTAAAACTCATCCTGGAGAGAAGTGGGCTGTGTATAACAATAAATTGCTACCCTGTATCCTGCTTTCCTAATGCTATTTAATCCTTGTTTCATCTAGGTTATTAAATTGTATCTGAAGGGATCAAAGGAAAACAATGTTGTGGGAAAATTAGAGCTCAAAATTCAGATATAAGATTCTCTTCCTCACAGAATTGAAGCAAATACATGCTTTGGTTTCCCATGTTGCATACACTTGAATATACACAGACAAGCCTTAAGTTTTCTCTGAAAAGGAATATGCTACAAAATAATAGCTCCAGGAGGAAGCAACCTTAAAATGGTGCCAAATCTATCAAACCTAGTTTTGTAATTGTGTACTAATTATTGGCTTTGAACTAGCAGGTTGACTGAGATGAAGAAAACATCTTAAGCTCTCTTTCTTTTAACGATATATTGAAAAGTGTTCTCAGTTCTCCTAAATATCCCGGATCATCATGCCTGAGTACACTTCAATGCCACAACTTGAATGACTACTCAAGTGTTTGTGACGTTGTTTTCACACCAAACAATTCTTAAAGAGGTCTCAGTAATTTTCATTGTTATCAAAAACCCCTGTAGGTTGGAAGAACTGACTTCCAGAAGTGAAATACAGGGGTAAAAAGAGCAGTGGAAGGGAATGAAAGTAAGGTCAGAAAGGTCTCAGGGAAGAATGGTGGAGTGCTTTCTCTGAATGCAAGCCCCATTCCAGCCTCTATAAAGGGTTTCTGACCCCAAGTAAGAGAGCAAACAACCTCTCTTTTCTCCAAAGAAAAGCTAATGAGATTCTTTCTTTGAAAAATTGTCATGGTTTCAAGAATATTCTGTTTCATCTTATAATATTTAAAACAAACCAAAAAGGAGAAGGAGATTATGATAATACTGGGTCTCTTTCCCACTTATCAACAAAGTTAACAGTCCTAAGTCACATTTCATACTCACCAAACACAGAAGGCAGTGAGAGAAGAGGGTAAAAGTGAATGTGAGACAGAGGTGAGAGGGAGGCAGGGGAAGCAGAGATATTGAGGAAATGAGAGGGGGAGAGTCTGTCCAAAAGAATAATCATGGTTGAAATTCCTCCTTATGCTGCCTGGTGGATTTTCTCAGAAGCTATCCAACCCACACATTTGATAAGCCTTGAGAAGGCCACCAGCTGTGATACTGGCCATGATACAGACCTAGGGCAGTTCAGGAACTAGCTCCATGAACTTTAGTGTACTGCCAAGAATCAAGGTGACAGACTTGAGGCCTGTCATTTCTGGAGTAGAAGCTTATTTTAAGCAAATTTAAGAGTCAACGATTATTTTTTTACTTGCAAACAAGGAGTATGCACATGGACACATATTCAAAAGCAGAATTGGTGGTACTGAGAAGGAAAGTCGTCTCTTGTATTTATCAGAGAGCATTTCTGATGGCCAGACATCCTATGTGTAAAGACATTTGAATCATAGTCTTCTCTGGAGAGAGAGAGGAAAGAAGAGAGAGAGAGAGAGAGAGAGAGAGAGAGAGAGAGAGAGAGAGAGAGAGAGAGGAGTCATTGAAATAGGACTTGAAGCAGTCATATAGGTAAGTCTGTAAATTCCAATCCAACCTAGGGTTGGGGGAAACTACAATCTGAATCAGAAATGACTTGCCCAAGGTAATGTTTATTGTATGGCACAAATAGAAAAAAATAAATAAAACCTGGTTTCTCAATCAGGCCAGTTTTTTTTTTTTTAAGTCACCTTCCATTTCTTCTTAAAAAGACAGAACACTGGGGCCCAAAGTGATCTTCTTCTCTAGTTTTTAATCCCTACTAGTGTTACAAACATATGAATGTTCTGCCCTTCCTTATCACTGAATCTTCTCACAGCATCTCTAGATTGCCTCCTTCACACACACACACACACACACACACACACGCACGCACGCATGCACACACATGCAGTTTGTTCAATTATTTTTTGTATACTATTTTGAGTCTTTGAAATTGCTGACTCCAATTTGATGGGTCAAGGAAAAATATCAGAGTTGAAATCTAAAGGACATGTTTGCATGCATGTGTGCTAAGGAAAGGTGTTTAAGGAGTGTGGAGTTACCATTCAGAACAGGTCAGAATCTGCTGCAGTAACCAATATCCCAAACTTTCATTGGCTTAAAAATATCAAAGATGTCTTTCCCACTCATTCTACTTGTTTATTGTGGATCATATCCAAAGGCTCAGTTAGTGTAAGACTAAGTCTGCTTCCCTATTCCTGAGACAGAAACAAAGAGGTTACAATGGCTTGTATATACACTGACTCTGTAATCATTAGCCCAGAAGTGGTGCAAGTCACTTCTGCTCAAATTTCATTAGCCAAAAAGCTTGACATGGACACCATAGTTATAAGAGGTCAAGGAAATGCAACCCTGCTGTACCTGGGTGGAGAAAGAGCCAGAGTATTTGTAAATAACTCTTATGATTTCTATGAAGGAAAGAGCCATTATGGAAGTGTTTCAGGGAAAGAGCATTGTGTCTGCAAATTCCCAGAGACACGAGATAGCTAAGATTGTGCTAGGCTCTGATAGGAGTTTAGAATTACTGGAGTATGGTTTCCAAGAAGAGAAATTGTGAATATAAAGCTTGAGTGTTAGGCCAGCGGAAGATCTTTCAGAGTTTTATAAGTTACACCAAATAACTTGGAATTTTATCCTAAAATTAACAAGAAACCATCAACAGGCTTAAAGGTTTGCCCCAATATAATTATACCAGTTTTTGAAATCACCCTGGTGAATAGTCTAGAGAGAAAAAAGAATAAATTTATTCATTTATTTACCAAATGCAGTACTATGTGTCAGGCTCTGTGCTAAGCTGACAAAGATGTGCAAACAGATCAGAGCCCTGACTTTGGAGCCTGAAATTCATTTGGTGCAGGGAGAGCAGTTAGGAGGCTGTTGAAGCATGCACGTAGGCAATCAACATGGCCTAGACTAAGGTATTAGATTATTGGAGATGGGGATAGGCAGAAGTGGACCTGTTGGGTGTTAGGTTATTGGGTGTGGGTGACCAAGAGGAAGATAATTCAGTTAAAAGACTCTATCTCTGATTGAGACCACAGGGTAAGAGGTGATGTCTTTTCCTGATTAGGGAACTACTGTTGAAGGACCAGATATGAACAGAGAGGAAAGGGCTCAATGCTTGAGCTTATAACTGGGTTGTTATTCAGTTTGATCTGATTAAGAAATCATTGTGTTTGGAACACATATTTTAGCTAACCTCTTGGATTTGGTGATGGCATTTGAAATGTTTTCTGGCTGGTACCCTGGCATTCTCCACATTCTGCATTGGTAGCCTCATCTTCACCTCTTCCATAAGCTTCTGTCAAGGGGAAGATGTTGAAATTCATAGGGTACTGGTCAAACTCACCCAGGGATGTGGAGAAACTCATTCAAATAACTTCATCTAGTATTCATTCAGTTCAGAGGCTACTATAGACTGAATGTTTATGTACGCTCAAAATTATATTGGTAATTTGGAAGTGGGGCCTTTGGGAAGTAATCAGATGAAGAGGGTGGGTCTCTCTTGAGTGGGATTCGTCGGCAGCCGTCCGCCTCGAGAGACGATGGTGTAGCTTCTTAAGAGTCTATCTGCACCGCCGAGAATGGCTGTGCAGTCCGACTCGGGAGTGACATGGTATCTGTCTCCTCCCGTGTTGAATCGACATCTTGTGATGACGCTGAAGCTACAGAGCCTGGGCAGGGTAATATGGAGGGTCTGCTGTTGCCCATGCAGCAGACCCCCCCTCTCTTCGCAGCTGAAGGGTCCAAGGGAAAGACGGAGTCGATACAGCTTGGGTTCAGGTGCGCCGCAGGAGTTGCCGGTGTTGACTACAACGTCAAACCGCCTTAGGGACTCCGGCTCCGGATTTTCTGTCGGGGTTTACTCCCTTAGCCTTTCCCCTGAAGAGGTATGCCGCAAGGCAGCGGAGGTTTTTTGGAGTCAGAGTTTTCCTTCTCTGATGTACCCTGACTGGAAGATCGAACCAGCGACACTTAGCTCGCAGGCCGACGCTCAATCCACTGAGCTAAACCAGCCAGGGATTAGTACCCTTATAAAAGAGACTCCAGAGAGTTCCTTTACCCCTTCCACTATGTAAGCATGCAGCAAGAAGACAGCCATCTATTAACTAGAAAGCAGCTTTTCACCACTACCAACACCTTGATCTTGGACTTTTCAGCCTCCAGATTATGAGAAATAAATTTTTATGGTTTATAAGCCACCCAGTCTATGATATTTTTTATAGCTGCTCAAGCTAAGACAGAGGCCTATATTTCATCTATCTTATTTGTGAGTGTTTATATTCCATTATATAGTATTAAAAAACAGGAAACACATCAACATTCTAATGGCTTTGTATAGAGGTGAGGATTTAGAGAAGCGGTCCCCAACATTTTTGGCACCAGTGACAGGTTTCATAGAAGACAATTTTTCTATAGAGTTGGGGGTTGGGGGGTGGGTGTTGGAGGATGGATGGCTTTATAGCCTGCCAGCAGATGCAGCTTAATCGTCACTTAACTACTCACTGATAGGGTTTTGATATAAATCTACAAGGGAATTATTTATTATGGTCTCTGTACGGTCAAACCTCTCTGCAGATGATAATTTGTATTTGCAGCTGCTCCCCAGTACTAGCATCACTGTCTCAGCTCTACCTCAGATCATCAAGCATTAAGTTCTCGTAAGGAGCATGCAACCTAGATCTCTCCCATGTGCAGTTCACAGTAGGGTTCATGCTCCTATGAGAATCTAATGCTGCTGCTGACCTGACAGGACGTGGAGCTCAGGTAGTGATGTGAGCAATGGAGAGCAGCTGTATATACAGATGAAGCTTCACTTACTCACCCACAACTCATCTCCTGCTGTGTGCCCAGTTCCTAACAGGACATGGACTGGTATCAGTCTGGCCCGGGGGTTGGGAACACCTGATGTAAAGCGATGGGAAATTATTTTCAGCACATCTGGGAGTTTAAATCACATATAGATACTTTGACATGGTCAATCCACTTCTATGTACACACCCCAGAGAAATTTACACACATATGCCCAGAACCCATGATCAGGAATATATGTATTGCAGAATTATAATAATTAAGATAAGAAGAATCCAAATATCCAGTAAAAGTAGAACCTATGATTAAATTTTATATATTCACAAAACAGTATACCTACAGAAGTGAACAAGACCAAATCACAACTAATGGTTCCATATAAATTTTTGAAATATTTGTTTTATATCTGTGAAATATCCTATTGGTATTTTAATAGGGATTGTTTTGACTATATAGATTGCTTTGGCTAGTATGGACATTTTAATAATGTTAATTCTTCCAATCCATGAATGGGGTATATGCTTCCATTTATTTGTATCTCCCTTAATTTCTTTCTTCAGTGTTCTATAGTGTCCCAAGTACTTTTAACTCTTTGGTTAAGTTTATTCCTAAGTAGCTTATTTTTCTTGTTGCTATAGTCTATTAAATTTTTTTCCTAGTTTCTCTTTCTGATAGTTCATTGTTGGTGTACACAAATGCTATTGCTTTCTGAATACTCGCTCTATATCCAGCTATTCTGCAAAATTCACTAATTAGGTCATGTAGTTTTTCTTACTATAGGAAACTTCCTCCTTTCTAATTGGGATGCCTTGTAATTCTTCTTGTCTGATCACTGTGGCTAGAACTTCTAATACTATGTTGAATAAGAGTGGTGAAAAGTAGACACCCTTGTCTTATTCTTGATCTTAAGGGAAAAGATTTAAGTTTTTACCTTCTGAGTATGATATTGGCAGTAGGCTTCTCATATATGGCTTTTATTATGTTGAGGTATGCTTTCTCTATTCCCACTTTGCAGGGTGTTTTTATAAAAAATGGGTGCTGGATATTAAAAAATATTTAAAAATTTATTTTTAGAGAGAAGGGAAGAGAAGGAGAAAGAGAAGGAGAGAAACATTAATGTATGGTTGCCTCTCACATGCCCCAACTAGAGACCTGACCTGAAACTCAGGCATGTGTCTTAACTAGGAATCAAATTGGTGACCCTTTGGTTTGCAGGCTGACACTAAATCACTGAGCCACACCAGCCAGGGCTGGGTTCTGGATTTTATCAAATACTTTTTCAGCATCTATTGATATGATCATGTGATTTTTGTCCTTCATTTTTTAAATGTAGTATATTATGTTTATTGATTTGTGACTATTGTACCACCCTTGTATTCCCAGGATAAGTCCCACTTGATCATGGTGTATGATCTTTTTAATGTATTGCTAGATCCAGATTGCCAATATTTTGTTGACGATTTTAGTATCTGTGCTCATCAGAGATATTGGCCTGTAATGTTCTTTCTTTGTTGTACCTTACTTGGTAATGGAATTTGGATAATACTGGCCTTGTAAAAAGAGTTTGGCAGTCTTCTATCTTCTTGAACTTTTTGGAATGGTTTGAGAAGCATAGGTATTAGCTCTTTTTTGAATGTTTGGTAAAATTCACCTGTGAAGTCATCCAGTCCAGGACTTTTGTGTGCCAGGAGTATTTTTTTATTATTGTTTCAATTTTGTTATTTATTATTAATCTATTCAGGCTTTCTGCCTCTTCTTGATTCAGTGTGGAAGATAGTATGTTTCTAGAAATTTACCCATTTCACCCAGATTGTCCAATTTATTGGCATATAGTTGTTCACGGTAATTTCTTAAAATCCTTTGTATTCCTGTGGCATTTGGTTCTTATTTCTTCTCTTTCATTTCTGACTTTATTTATTTGAATTCTCTCTCATTTTTTCTTGATGAGCCTGGTTAAAGTCTTGTCAATGTTCTTTATCTCTTCAAAGAACCAGCTGTTGACTCATTGATTCTTTGAATTGTTTTTTTCAGTCTCTATTTTGTTTAATTCTGCTATGACTGATTATTTCCTTCCTTCTAGTAGCTCTGGGCTTTGTTGTTGTTCCTCTAGTACTTGTAAATGTAGGGTTAGATTGTTTATTTGAGATTTTTCTATCTTTTTTAGGTTAGACTGTATTGCTATGAACTTCCCTCTCAGGACTGCCTTTGCTGTGTCTCATAGGTTTTGTGTTGTGTATTCCTTTTCATTTTTTTCCAGATACTTTTTTACTTCTCCTTGATCTCATTGTTAACCCATTTATTATTTAATAACATGTTATTTAGTCTCCATGTATTTTAATATTTTTGAGTGTTTTTCTTGAGGTTGGTTTCTAGTTTCAAGCCATTGTGATCTGAGAAGATGCTTGATATGATGCTTGTTTTGTATCCAACCATGTGACCTAGCTTTGAAAATGTTCCATGTGCATTTGAAAAGAATGTATATTTTGCTTCTTTTGGCTGAAATGCTGTGTAAATATCAGTTAAGTCCCTTTTATATAGAATGTCCTTCAATGCCACAAGATCTTTGTTGATTTTTTATTTAGAGGATCTATCCATTGTTGACAGTGGGGTGTTAAAATCCCCTACAATGACTGTATTACTGTCAATCTTCTTGAAGTCCTCCTAGATTTTTCTTATAATTTTCCTCCTATGTTGGGTGCATATATGTTTACATGAGTTATCTCTTCTTGATGGATTACTTCCTTAAATATTGTGTAGTCATCTTCTTTGTCTCTTGTTATGGCCTTTGTTTTGAATTCTATTTTGTCTGATATAAGAGTCACTAACCCAGCTTTTTCTTTTTTTTCATGTCTATTTGCTTGGAATATTTTTTATATCTCTTTACTTTCAGCCTGTGTAGATCTTTTGTTCTGAGGTGGGTTTCTCATAGACACCATACATGAAGATTGTGTTTTCTTATCCATTCAGCTACCTTATTTTTTTTATTAAAACAATTAATTCATTTACATTTAAGGTTATTATTGATAGGTATTTATTCATTGCCATTTTCTTCTTTTGTACCTGTGCTCCTCTTTCTCTCTCTCTCTCTTTTTCTTCATCATCTTAAAGCAGTGCCTTTGGCACCTCTTGCAATGCTAGTTTGGTGAAGATGTACTCTTTTAGCTCTTTTTTTTTTTTTCTTTTGGTCTGAGAAGTTCCTTATTTTACTTCCCATTATAAATGAGAGCCTTGCTGGATAGAGCAGTCTTGTCTGCAAGTCTTTGCTCTTTACTACTTGGAACATGTCATGCCATTCCCTTCTGGATTGTAGTGTTTTTGTTGAGAAATCATCTGATAGCCTTATTGGAGCTCCCTTGTATGTTACTGTTTCTCTCTTGCTGCCTTTAATATTTTCTCTTTGTCTCTAAATTTTGCCATTTCAATTATGATGTGTCTTGGAGTGGGCCTCTTTCACTTCATCTTCATTGAGACCCTCTGTGCTTCCTGAACTTGCATAACTCTTTTCCTCAACAAATTAGAGAAATTTTCTGTCATTACTTTTTCAAACAGGTTTTCTATCTCTTGCTCCCTTTCTTCTCCACCTGACATTTCTATGATACAAATATTGTTACATTTCATGTTGTGCTCAGGTGCCTTAAACTATCTTCATTCTTTTTCAGTCATTATTTGTTTTATTTCTCTGATTGGGTGTTTTTTTCTACCTTGTCTTCTAACTCGCTGAATTGATCCTCTGCTTCATAGAACCTGCTTTTAATTCCTTCTAGTGTATTCTTCATGTCAGATATTGTATTCTTCATTTTCTCCTTGTTCTTATTCATAATTACTTTATCTTTTTTTTCATGCTAATGTAGTTCCCACAAAATTCCTCATAGTTCTTACTGAGTTCATTGAGCATCCTTATAACCATTACTTTGAACTCTATGTCTGATAAAATGCTTGCCTCAATTTCATTTAGCACTCTTTCTGGGGATTCCTCTTTTTCTTTTGATTGCAGGTTGTTTCTTTGTCTCCCCAATTCAGGTGACTTCTTGTTTGTTTCTGCATATTAAATTAAACTGCTTAGACTTCATGCTGTCATTGAGGATCTTCTGTGGTAGAATACTATGGGACTCAGTGGTGCAGTCTCCTTTACCTCCTGAACTGGATATTCTAGGGATGCCCTTTATGCAGTTTATGTGGGCTCTTTTGTTGTAACTGTGTTTTGATTGTTGTTGGCTCATTCAATGGTGGGTTCTTGCCTCTGGCTGGCTGACTGAGTCACACTACCCACCATGTCTTGTATGCTATTGTTCAGAAACTTTCAGGACAAAACTTAACAACTCAGAACACAAACACACACCCACAAAAATAACTTCCACTCACAACCACACTATCAACAGTAAATGAGGAAATATTAATAAAGGTGTAAAGATAATAAGAATGTTATAAGAAAAGAAAATAATATGAGGGGACTAATGGAAAGAAAAATGATTTTGAGAGGGCAAAGGGAGGAGAAATAATAAGAGTAGAGAATAAGAATAAATAAAGGAATAAAATAAAACTTAAAACATAAATAAAAAGGAGAAAATAGGGCAAAATCTGGTAAGGAAAGGTAAGAATATAATATGAGGTTTGAAATAAAATACATAGTGAAAAATAGGAACCAAATTGAAGAGAAATAACCATAGCAGTAATATCCATTACAAATGAGCAAATATTAATAAAACTGGAAAGAGAATGAGAATATTATAAGAAATAAAAGATAAAAACGAAAAAGAAAAAAGATTATGAGATGTCTAAAGGAAAAGAAAATGATTTTAAGAGGGTAGAGGGAGGAGAAATAATAACCATAGAATTCAAAATCAGTCTAAAAGAGGGACAGATTAAAATTTAAAATGAAAATAAGAAAGGGCAGGGGAAGGTGAAATGGAGTAGGACAAGGGAACATTAAAATATAAGATTTGAAATAAAAAATCATGAACGTATAGGTATGAAATTGAAGAAATGCAACAAGAACCACAATATCAATGGCAAATGAACAAAGATTGATACAGGTGGAACTAGAATAAGGATCTTATCAGAAAGGGAAAAAGAATGTGAGATGACTAATGGAAAGAAAAATGGTTTTGAGAAGATAGAGGGAGAAGAAATAGTAAGAGTGAGGAATAGAAACAAGATGTAGAAAGAAAAAAAGAATTTTAAATGAAATTAAGGAAGGGAAGAAAGAAGGCAAAATGGATTAAGAGCAGAGAAGAGTAAAATATGAGATTTGAAATAAAACTAAAATTAAAAAACAGTGAAATAATAGGAACAAAATTGAAGAAAAATGTTAAAAAGCTATGCAGGAAAAAATAATGCAAATAATTAAGAAGAATGAAGTGGAATTCATTCATCTCGGCAGAGTTTAGAGTTGTCTATTGTTTTCTCCTTCTGTGTACATCTCTGATAATATTAGATGGTGTCCCAATCCAGCCTTAGGCAGCCTGTTCGAAGCTACAAGTGACCCACAGTCTGTAGCTGTCTTTTTCAAACTTGGCTGGTCCTTGCAGTTCTGCCCTGCTGGCATTTTATCACCACAAGGCCCCTTGGGTGGTTCATCTAATGTCTGACAGCACTGCATATACAGCTCCACCTGCCTCTAGAGGGGCTTCTGGTACAATTGGGAGGGTGGGATCCCTGATTCTCACCTGGAAGTTGCTGTTCAGTCTTCAGGAAAGATGGTGGGTGTGTTCCCCTGCTCCTATGCCACACTCTTGGTCTGTTCCAGATTATTTCCAATAATGCAGTCTCTGATATATTACCTGTCCATTTCATGTGAGGTGGCCAATCTGGGTTAAAGGGGTAGCTCTTTCCTTCTTGGCACTGATGGCAGCTCTCTGTAAGAGCTGAGGCTGGGTGGGGCCCTGAATACCTCTTGCTGTGCCAATTTCTAATCTCTCTGATCTGCTGTTTTGAGTGGAATAGTGCCTGAGGAGGAACGAGTGTAACTTGCAGCATCTGATAAAAGTTCAGAAAAGGCTCTTTTAGAGATTCTATTTCTTTCTCCTTCAGATATGCACTGGCAGGGGTTCTTGAGACTGGCCTTACTGTTCTGCAGAATTCGCAATCCTGTAGGTGGGGGTTGGGCATGCTTTCCTCTTCCCAGCACATTGTACACTGTGGTGTGACAGGACCTGCCTGGGTGGGTCCCTGCAATCCTTTGCCATGCAGTTTTTTAAGCTTCCTGCCCAGCTGGATTCTGTGGGTACAAACTGTGCTTTCAATCTGATTTCGTTGCTCACAGGGCAGCTGCACATGCAGACAGGGTCCCTGCCCAACCACATATCTGCTCCCCTTTTTTAGCACTGATTCACTGCCTGGTTCTTCACACCCTCCCCAAAACCTAAAGTCTCTCTTGCCCAGGGTTCGCTACAGTCTGCTGATGTCTCTGGAAGTTTGGGAGGTAGAATTTTTCTCTGGAACTCTACCTGCTGGTGCAGCAGCTATTGAACATGCTGCTCACTGTGTGTGTGCAGCCTGAGATTCCCAGTCTCCATATATCTTCCAAGTCTCTCCCAATTAGCATTGGGGGTTCCCTGTACAAGACCAGGGCTCCTTGCTCCTGGATGGGAGGGAACTATTAAACTGTGTTTTCTGTTTGTCCTCTCCTCTGCTGCAGGCATCTCACACAAGGTATTTCCCCTTCAACTTATAAAATCTGTTACTGGATGGTACAAATCATCCTCTGTACTCCTTGGTTTCAAAAATTTACATCAGCTGAGATTCTGTTGATTGCTCTGGTCACTTGTCAAATTATCAGCTGAAAATCCATGCTGGGGGCACAAGCAGTGGGCTCAGCTTCCACCTATCTGGCCACCATCTTCCTATCTTTTTAAATGATGTATTTCTTTTGGGGTGCATATGTGTTCTGATGCAGAGGAAGAATAGGCCTAGGAAGCTGTATACTAGTATTCTCAATGGGGACTGGGGGTATAGTTTTGGCCACCAGAGGATATTTGAAAATGTCTTGGAGACAGTTTTGGTTGTCACAACTAAGGAGGGGGGCATACTACTGGCATCCAGTGGATAGACATCGAGGCTGCTACAAAGTATCCTATAGTAGAACATAGCTCCCAACCCCCAAAAGAATGATCTTATCTGAAATGTCCATAGAACCATTGTTGGTAAACCCTACTATTCATCAAAATTAGTAACTATTCATATCAGGGAAGGGGATTGAAATGGTAAGATATTTAAGGATAGTTTAGCTCTATATGTAGAGTTTGAGTTTTAAATAAAATAATTTTTGTATTCCATAAAATATTAATAATTATAATAAAGCATAAAATTTGTACTCATTACAAAAAACAGAAAAGACAAAAAAGTTAAAAAGAAAGTAAAACTAGTCAAAAGCCGTCATCCAGAGATAGCTTGAATATTTTTTCTAATAGTTTTTTTAATGTGTATATCTGTGCACTATAGAATATTTATTTATTATTTTTTTAATCCTCAGCTGAGTATATGTTTATTGATTTTAGAATTTTAGAGATAAAGAGAAACACTAATGTGAGGGAAACATCAATCTGTTGCCTCCTGCATGCACCCCAACTGAGGAGCGAACATGCAGTCTAGGCATGTATCTTGACTGGGAATTAAACCCACAATCCTTTGGTGCACAAGACAATGTTCCAACCAACCAACCGAGCCACCTGTTGAGGACCATATAGAACACTTTAACATATTTTCCACTGATATTATGAACACTTCTCATGTCAATAAATATTCTTTAAATACAGAATTTTAAGTGGCTGTGAAACATTAACTCTGTAAAGATGTATCAGAACCACATTTCTAAAACAAACTTAGAAATATTTCTAATAAGGTAGTGTTTATATGCTTAGAATATATTCAAGTGCGAGCTAAGTGTCGCTGGTTCGATCTTCCAGTCAGGGTACATCAGAGAAGGAAAACTCTGACTCCAAAAAACCTCCGCTGCCTTGCGGCATACCTCTTCAGGGGAAAGGCTAAGGGAGTAAACCCCGACAGAAAATCCGGAGCCGGAGTCCCTAAGGCGGTTTGATGTTGTAGTCAACACCGGCAACTCCTGCGGCGCACCTGAAGCCAAGCTGTATTGACTCCGTCTTTCCCTTGGACCCTTCAGCTGCGAAGAGAGGGGGGGTCTGCTGCATGGGCAACAGCAGACCCTCCATATCACCCTGCCCAGGCTCTGTAGCTTCAGCTTCACTGGAGAGGACACTCCAGCGTCATCGCAAGATGTCGATTCAACACGGGAGGAGACAGATACCGTGTCACTCCCGAGTCGGACTGCACAGCCATTCTCGGCGGTGCAGATAGACTCTTAAGAAGCTACACCATCGTCTCTCGAGACGGACGGCTGCCGACGTAATATTCAAGTGGTGATAGATTTCTGACATAAGAAGTTTATGGAAAGAATAAGCCATAGCAAAAATATTGATTTCCGATTTCAGTCAGATGATGACCTCTTTCCAGATTCAATACTGAACAAATTAAAAGAAATTAATATATAGCACACACATTTCAAAATAGAAATTTGAGAGCTGACTGTCAACTTAGAGGAGATATTACTTAATAATGTTGCTATGGCAGGAAGCCTACTAAAATACAAGTAATTGCTACTTGTGGTTTAATTATTCCATTTTCTCAAAAACATAGTTTGGAGCTCAAGTATGCATATTGGGTAGCGATTAACCTTCAATAATAATGTAGAGGACACCAAATAGCTTGTTTAAGCATCTCCCTTCTTGAAATGTCACTAAAATGAATCAAATTGCAGTTTCTATTCGTGGATTAGAACAAATTGCTCATTATGGTCAGGTAGATTGAGACCTTGTGACAAGAGGGAGGACACTGGAGATGGACATGACTGCCTGCAAGGAGGTTTGTGACAGTAAAAAGGTGATGAAGGTGAAAAAGAGAAGGACCTCCCTGGTTTTCTGTCTCCCTGCCTTCCCCACCTCAGCTTTCCATGCTTTGACAAGACTGTTAATTGAGCTCTTGCTGGCTTGAAAATGTTTCTAGATTACCACCCAGATTCTCATTTATCTTACCTCTCTGCCTTGTGCACTTGACCTTACATGTCTTCAGAACAGCAAAAAGATTTAATGGAAAAATTGGAATTAACTTTCTAAAGTGCCCTCTATTCAAGAAATACTTTTCTCTCCTCTGGACAGAGTGATGAGGTAGTGATTCTAAGATGAGGCCAAATTGTGAAGATGGCCATGTTTCTTTGACTAAAGGTTTCGATGTGGTTAAAGGACTCTGGAATCAAAATCCCCACTGGCTAGCTGTGTAAGTTTGAGCAATTTTTCCAACATCTCTATACCTGAGCTTCTTCCATCTGTCCAAAGGAAAGAGCACTGATTCCCATCTTTTACAATTGCTTGAGGATTAGATGAAATAATATACAGTGTGCTGAGTGTAATATACAATCTCAGTCTCAGGCAGGAAGCATAATAGTTCTCTATTCCAACTTCTCCCTCTCCTGTGGCCCAATAACTCTAGTTCTCCACATGAAAAAGGTCTATATAAGTGCAGAGGAGTGTTTGGGGGAGTTTAAAGGCAGACTGAGGGCATCTGAGAAAGGGGTCATGGAGAACACTCTTCTATCATGGCTTATTAGCCTGTCTAATCTGCTCAGACTCATGTGCCTCCTGATAGACCTGGTTCTGAGTGACTTGGCCTCTAGTATGCTGGCTAGGCCCATTTATCTCTTCCTTCTGATTTAGGAAAGGGAAGAATTAGCTTTCTGTCAAAGCACTTCTATGGAAACTGTCATTTACACACTCTTTATTTATTCATTCATTCATTGAATTATTCAAAAATATTTACATTGAATACCTACTTTCTAGGTCACAATGAGATAAGAAAGGGAAGAAAATGCAAACCTTACTCTGATTTACTGGAAGATATTTGAACAAACCTCAATTGAACGATGAAGGCTGTTAGCAAAAAAAAAAAAAAAAAAAAATATCACTGACCCCTTTCTCAATATAGCTTTTCCCTGCTCCCTTTTTTAAAAACGTCAGCCTCTTCTCACAGCTGCTGGTTAAAAAAAAGAACAGCAGCATTTAACACATAAAAGTTATAGCTGATATTCAAATTTTTGAAGATCTAGCAGAAAATCCTTTTGGAATTATTAAAGCAAGTAACTCTTTTATTGCCTCCATTTCTCAGAATGCACTGGGAGTTCACTACTGTTGAGTACTCATCCCCTTCCATGTTGAAAGAAAAATATGTCAACATTAAAGACAAAGTTGTGAAATTTGAGTTGGATCCAATTCTGGGGTTTAAATCCAATGTTGGGAAGTATTGTTTTCCAGACAAAACTCTTTATAAAGAGTTTTTTATAAGATCTTTTATGGTTGGTCTGCATTAAAATGATTCCTTTCTGGCTAACCCAAGGAATTTTTCACTGAAGCTATGACTTGGAGGCTTGGCAGAGATGGCAGTTACCAAAACGGCATCTAGCGAAGAATGCAAAATTTATAAACAACAGTATCATCAACAAGAATTCCACTGAAATTCTTAGACAATGGAGTAGCTCCCCTAATAGTATTATAACTCAGGTGGAATCAGAAATGGAATATACCTTAAAGAATGTTATTTGTCAAGAGCACCAACATACAGGCCTGAGAAGAACAGAAGTTCTTTGCAAACAATTTAGTCCTGGGTTAAATAGAAAAATCTGTGAGTGACTGGTAAATATACTGCACACTACAGTCCTGGGAATCTGTTCTTGCCTTGCCTCCTTGTGTGGCTTCCAAGTAGACTGCCTAATGGATAGTCTATGCTAAGTAACCACTAGATGCAGCCTAGTAATTAAGTCAGTTGGGCCTTCCTAATGACTGACTTGCCTGACAGGTGTAATATCTTCCTTGGTCCTAGTCCTCAAATGTCTCAGAATGTCATATTAGGAGGCCATTAGCCTTTAGCTGCAGGCCAAACTCTTCTCCAAGCTCTAGAATTAATTATTTTCCTGAGTTTAAAAAAATCCAGGATTCCTAGGTTTTATATCCTCCAACTTGCTCTGGCCCCAACCTGATCTTGTGCTGCAGGCTTAATAGATGTGCTCTGACCTCATTCTTGATGCCCTAGCATTTGTCTTATACATTGATTCCAGTAATTAGGTCTCTGTTTTAGTGTCTTGCCCCATTGAAGTTTTGGGGCAACTGGACTTCCTTGCATTGGATAATCTCGCTAAAGACAAGACTCAGAACTCTGAAAGCTAATCCCCAAACCCAAAACTAGACAGACACCTGCATGCAGGCTTTGCTAGTCTCAAGGATACACCTACCTGCAGTCCTTAGCTGGCACTACTAATAAGGCTACTCACTCAGCCTTTCTTAACACTGCCTGTAGATTTTTTCTAGTTCCCTAATACCAGTACCACTTCATGTGATCTGAAAATTTTCATTCAAAAAGTATTCACAGAGTGCCTCTGGTATCGGACCCAATGGCATGCAAGATAAAGGGCATCTTCTCCACAGCATTTCTCATCTAGCAGGGCATTCAGACAGGGAGGTGGGCAATTTCAACAGTGTGAAATGCTGTGGTAGGAGAAATGTTGGATACCATAGAAGTATTTGGGGAAAAAAATTGACATCAACTTTGGGTTTTAAAGGAGATATCTTAGAGGGAGTGACATTCAATTCAACACCAGAAGATTGAGCCAGACAACCTACAAAAGGTGAGAGAAAGAGTAAGAAGAGATTATATCAGGCAGAAAAATTAGATTGGTTAAAAACCAGGGGGTGAGAGAAAGAGAACATGGTATATTGGAGAAGCTGAAAAATAAAGCTTGAGAAGAAGAGGGGTGAGAGAAGAAATTGGTTGGAGCCCAGGTCACACAGATAAGAAGCCTGATCATTACCCTAAGAGCAATCTCAAAGCTTTGAGCATTTTCAGATGAGGAGATGGTATGAAATTTGAAAGTATAGATGTCTAGTCCTTGGCCCCTGATCTGGTACAATCTGTTTGCAACCAAAATCAGGATTTTGACAGCCAGTTACATCAATCACCAATGAAGGTTTTGTCAAAATTTACCATAAAAGCTTTATTAATGTCATATAGATAGTCCCATCTTAATAGTTGATATAGATGGTTCTACTAAAAATAGGTTTTTTTGCTTGATGACCACAGGCAACTCTGGGTGCCAATAACTTTGCTATTCTATCTAATGACTGTGAGGTGTATTTTGAAATAATAATCCACAAAAGGCAACTTATTGTGAGAAATTAAGCAAGATTGTTCTCCAGATGCTATCTTAAGGAAGAAAACATTGAATTCTAATTAAAAATGCAGCTTATGTTATATTTCACTAAGGCTTTATAAGAAGCATTTCCAATAGCTAGGGAAAAATACGACAATCTATGACCCCACCCTTCTAGTCAACCTTATGTTTATTTTTAAATATTGGCAGAGCGAGCAAGTGAACTTTCAAGAATCTAGTCATATCATCTTTAAATGTACGATATCCACTAATTAATTCTTAATAAATATTTTAGAAATCCTGTTAACTTCTAGATAGCTTATAAAGCTGACAGAAGAATTTTCTTCTTCTGGAGAAAAAGTATACAAAATATTAGAACCAATTCTTATTAAGAAAGGTTAGTATAATGTGTCATTAAGATGCTGCAGTCTGCAGTATTATAACAATAATTTTCTGCATTTTTCCATTGTTTATTTGGATAAGACTGGATGGGTGAAACATAAATGGCTCTTTCTTCTTAAATAGAAATGAGGAATGTGTTTTCTACTCTAAGCATTTGCTCTAACTTTAATTCTTACTTCTCTCTCCCTCTCTCCCCCGCTCTCTCTCTCTCTCTCTCTCACACACACACACACACACACACACACAATCAGCCAGATGTTAGGTGACAACTGTTTTTTTGTTTATTTTTAATTACAGAGAAATTTAAACAATTTCACTTATCTTATTAAAAATGTTTATAAATAATTCAAGAAATATGATATACATAATATTCAAGAAACTCTACTATTAAAGAAATACAGACATATTTTTAATTCTATGTAACAGAAAATGAAAGAAAACAAAAAGAATAAATGAGAAAAAATTAAGAAGAGAAGTACAAATCCAGAAATATTCCAATGAACGCTTCACCACATGTAAATCATCTTTTTTCCAGGAAAAATGTAATTTTTCCCAGCTTTTTTAGCTCTGTTGAGATATAACTGATATACAAAAATGTGTGCACATTTAATGTATACATCTTGATGAGTATGGACATACACAAATACCCATGATATCACTACAATCAAGGTACTAAACATAACCTGACCTCTAAAATTCTTCTTGTATTCCTTTGTGTGTGGGGGTATTTGTGTGTGTGCTTGTGCTTGTTCAGAATCCTGTATATTGATATTCCATCTCTAGCTGCAGATGAATATAACACAGATAGGCAAGACATGGTGTAGCCAGTACTGGACTTTAGCACTTGGTCTGTGGTAGGCACCAAAGAAAAATTTTATGATATTAAATAAATTAAAAACTGTACTATTTGGTTGCACTAAAAAAACAAACAAATTAAGCAATACACATAAATTTCCAATATTTGCATTTCAAATCTTATTAGATTTTGATGTTCTCAACCAGAGCTTCCCGCGTTGTCTTATGTTGATTACTTCTTGAGATTGACTTGGATTTTGGGTATTTGTTAGTCTTAACTATTTTTAAAGTCCTAATTTGATTATTCTGGAATGCAATTACACTTTGTTCTCCAAATATTTTTATCTTATTTTTACTTTAAATGAAAGCATTTCAATTTAAATGAAATGCTTGGTCACTCTCCCTTGCAAAAATAATTTAGTTAGATACCCCTGATCTGTGTGTACCTTAGAACTTACTGGAAGACAAAATAAAATCAATTGTATCTCAGGACTCTTGCTATAACCCCAAACATATTACTAGCCATAATTCCATTTTCAAGCTTCAGTGCAATTCTTCCTTGCAAGAGATTTTAAGTCTTTTTTTTTTCTTTGAAAGCTTTTCTAATATAAGCTTTAAGACTGAGGTATAGCCATGGCCTTAATTGGGTTTTTTTTTTCCCCCTTCCTTTTTCTTCCCAACCATGAGCACTCGCATAAGAGATTAAGGAATTAACTGGAAAGAAGCCAATTTGCAGCCTTTCCATTCTTCTTGCTTCCCTGCCTTTCTTTATATTTCCTTGACCTCCATTCAACTTTCAAGGTGAAATGAGACTATGAGAAGAACAAGTGGAGACTTCCTGGATGAAAGTGAGTTAAATGACAACAGAATCCAGATGATGTATCGTTCTATGTTAAATTGCTTTTCAGAAATTTTGTGTCATAAGAATGCATGGGTTTTCAAAAATATATACTTAATTATATAATTTAATCCTCATTCCATTCCACAAAAGCCTGATATAAGACAAACTACTGTCTAGCTCTTTTTGCTTTCCTGCCTCAGCCCATAAAATGAGAACTTCTGACCTCTCAGAATTCTCTCAGAAGTTCATTCTCTCTCTCACACATCTCTTTCCATAGGAGAAGAGTGTTCTGACTAATTTGTGATATGACTAGAGCATGACATTTACTGGCCTGAGTTGTTTTTCCATTGTATTGAGTTTATGTGTTTCCTGTTTTACACAAAAGTAGCCTTCGATCTTTGGGCTTTTAACTTTTGTCTGACTTGCTCTTTGAACTCTGTACTCAATAACTGAGACATGGCTCTCCATGCTGCTGCTCAGTTAGTGTCTGCACAGCGGTCCAACGTCTTACCTCAGATATTCACAAGTTCTAGCATTTTTAGCCACTTAAACTCCAACAAAATATTTTTATTATCTCTGTATTCAAGTGTGGAAAATATCCCCAAGAAGTTACTAATGTGTCCAAAACTATGCAGTTAGTGAGTAGAAAATGAAAGTGTAAACCCAGGTACATCTGGGTCCAAGCACATATGTTTTCATTTTAACTCTCACAACACAAGCCCTGCACTTCCTGGGCCAGTCGTGTGCTTTTGAGAAGCACCAGATGCATTTCTCTGGTTTTACAGGACATCCTGTTTTTATACCTGTAGATGAAGATTGAAGAAAAACCAGCGACCAGAATACCTGAGTTCTTTTTCTGCCTTCCCTTTATGCCTAGCTCTAAAAATCGAGGATATTATTAATGCCTAGAAGGCTTGGCTTATAAATCTTCCAGAAATTTCAAACAGTTCATTGTTAAAAGGACCTTCCTGATATGTACTGATTGTACAATGGTTGTTCTATAGGTACACTATTTAACTCACTACATAATGAGAAAATGCAATTAATAGTTTTACATTAAAACAGTACATTTTACTAAAGAAGTGTGGAGGTAGGCAGTCTAGGGCACTTATAATTATTACATGGTCGTGGGAACCCAAGTTATTTTTATCTTTCTTCTCTGCCACCCTTCCCATATCTCCCAGTCATCCAAATTGACTGCTGGAGATTCAGCCATTGTATCTATATTATGAGCATCAGGAGGAAGTAGGGATGGAGGGCAAAGGTTTTTCCTAGATACTTCACTAACTTCCAGTTATATCCCATTGACACCAAGTCATCAAGGAAATGTAAGTTTTTAGCTGGGCATTCTATAACAAAAACATAAAAACCAGCATTTTATTAGTAAGGAAGGAGGATAAAACGGTTATTGGTAGGCAGTCTGTGGATTCTATTACGCCTGCACACACACACACACACCAACACCCACAATTCTGCTGTGTTGTTTAACTCCAGGTGCTATTTACAGTGTATTTTATGAGCACAGAAATGTAAATATTACCTATATTCACCTGTTCGAGTTACCTTTCCAGAAAGAGTTTATTTAAATTATACCTTTAGCCCTGGCCAAGTGGCTCAGTCAGTTGGAGTGCAGTTGGGTAGAAGTTCCAAGTTCCATCCGTGGTTGGGGGGCAACAATTTGATGTTAATGCTTCTCTCTCTCTCTCTCTCTCTCTCCCCCCCCTTCCTTTCTTCCTTTCTCTCTAAAATCAATGTAAATATGTCCTCAGATGAGGATTTTTTAAAAAGAAGAACTTTTTAAATAAATAAATAAATTATACCTTTATACATTCGACATCATAATTAGTTAAGCATTAGTGATCTTGTGCTATGGAAAAATTTTCCTAAAATGGTTAACTTAAATTTTAAAATATACAGATGAAATATGTATCAATAATCATCAAGCAGGACTTCAATATCACTAAGGAAGTAGAATAGACAGAATGTCTCACAATCAAAATTTTTTCCCAGTCCCTCATCAACAGCAAGTATGGCTAAAGTCTCTCCTCCTTCTGTCTAAATTTTTGTTATTTAATCATTTATATATATATATATATCACATATTCATGTTATATATGCATTAGGAGAAATAGATCACAACTTAAAGTCACAGTTCTTTGATGGCCAATAGCCACCCTGATGCATAGATGCTCTCCAAAAAAGAATTATTCCTTCGGAGAGGCAAGATATTTCTTCTCTTGTTATGAGGTTTGAAAGGTAAAAGTCTGGTGATGCTTGCTGGCATGGGTGGTAAAAACAGCTAGCTTAAGAGATGGGGTTGACAAAAAGATATAAAGGAGAGAAAATGTCCTGAGGGTGTATAAGCTCCATTCCTATCATCCTCTACCATTTCTTCAATGGGCCCCTATTTTCCTTAAGCTAATATAAGTTGGCTTTTTGTTACTTAGAACTAGAGACCTAAATTAGTCTGGACTATTATCATATTATAATATCATGACAACACATCCTCATATTTCTGGGAACAAATCTCTCTCTAAAGGTCATGAGCTGGATTTAGATTTGGTCTGGGGTTTCATGCCCCAAAACTCGCTGCTTTTTTTGTGTGGTTGAGAACACCATGAGAAGTGCCTCATGCCATATGATTCTGAGAAGGAATAACTGTGGAGAATGGGCTTTTTCAGTCTCCAGTGAGATGGAAAATACCAGACTGGAGTCTGATACAAGACTGGAGTCAGATGTGGGAAGAGCCTTCTGTCACGGAAGGGTGATTATGAGATGCAAACCAACTTGTAAGATCACAGGCGAGATCTATAAAGGAGTGCTGGCAAACACTGAGGGTATTTTCATTCTTTTGGGAGAAGACTTCTTCAACTCAATACCTAGCAATGAGAAATATAAGCGAATTTGAAAATACGAGCCCCATTTCTAACGCTAATGAGTTTCTTGAGCCTTAAACAGCAGGAACACATCTCTGGGTTTATAGGAAGTGTACACACACTTTGCCTAGATATTATAGCAAGGAAGTAATAAAAGTAATAGCTTAACTGAATCTTCTAAAAACACAGAAAATTCCAGCATCTTTCCTTACTGATGCTATTTTATTATTTTATGAGTTGTTTTTAATCCGCTTTATATTTTCCTCCTTACCTCACAGACAGTTGCTAATGAGTAATAAGATAGGCAAAGGCAGACGACAAGAAAGAAGCAAAGAAGCAAAATGGCATGGATAACCCTAAACAACATAGACTTTCCCTGAGTAATCAAGAGCTGCTGATTTGCAAAATATTTATGAATCCTGGACAGCCCCTTGTTTTTCAAAGGTGGCAAACACTACAGTAATTATCAAATCAATAAGCATGATCCCCTGCCTTGGGTAGATTTGCAATTTGCAGATGCAGAAATGAAAAGTAGTGTCAGTGAAGAAATTAACTTCATTAAGAAATCCTTTCATGTGTACAGAGTTTTAAAGCTCACAGAGAACTTCCACATTCATTATTTTGTATCTGTTTGCCAGCAATGCTGTAAGATAGTTAGAAGCGATACAGTCATTCACATCCCATGCGTGGGCAAGTTTGACTCATAAAAGAGAGGTTCTGTGGACAGCCCAAGTTCACACTCCTGAAAGTCTTAAAGGTGGGACTTCACACCAGCACCTGCATTCTTATATTAGAAGGTTTGTTTGTTTTTTTTTAAATTAAATTCCCTGGGCTCAGGATCAGAAGCACCTGGCCCTTTGGACCACTCCATTTTTTTCAGTAAGTTTTTTTCCCTGCTTATTGAACTAACATATGACTTTTATGGAAATTTTATAACAAAATTAAGTATATGCAAATCAGTCAAAACCAATAGCCTGGACTTGAGTGTTAAAAATATTCTAGCATGCATTTTTTCTAACATTTTTATTGCATAACTAGTAATGATTAATTAACAGTAAATTTGCTAGATACTTCTCTATTACTTTATACATATTTAGTTATTTAATCCTCACAATAACTCTTTGAAAAAGGTACTGTTATCCTTATTTTATGAGGGAAGAAACTGAGGCACAGCTATGCCGAATGTTTCATAGCTACTGTATGTGACACTTGAGCTTATGCTCTTAATTCCAATAATATATAAACACTTCCCACTACAAATATACATGTACACACTCACACAAACATATATGCATATTCAAATTTAGGATCACGTTCTACAGTTCTTTGGAAACTTTTTTTATCTATGTTTCACTCATGTTTTCTCATTATTAATCTATTAGTATATAGAATTTAATATAATTTTTTGACCTTCCTTTATTAATCAATATTTAATTTGCTTTTGTTTTTTCATTTATAAATAAATGAAGTGAAAAAATTTTAAATATAGCTCATTTAATCCAGTTCTGGTTATTTTCTTAAGATAAATTTTTAGCCCCTGATTAAATAAAATTTGATATATACCTCCCAGTAACATTTTTTGCATACTTACATTGTTAGGGTCAAATTGTACTTAGACTATTTTATCCAGCTTTTTAATTTACTGGCATATTATAATCATTTTCCAATGTCACTTAAAAATCTATAGGCATTCGTATAACAATAGCTAAATGGATACAAAAGACAATAAAGGCGCAATGAGATATTTGCAGATAATGTCTGTGATGATGACTTACTTCCAGTTTTGGTCCCTCAACTTCATTGTCCACACCACTGCTGGAGTTCTCTCTCTAATATGCAAAACAATCCTGCTACCCATGCTTTACAACTGCCTGTGGCTCCCGTTCCTGATAGGTTTTTATGCAAGTTCCTCTGTAGGGAACGCTCTGCCCTGTAGGGCCCAGCTGGACTCACACTTGAAGGCCCCCTAGTCACACTGAAGAAAAATTTTAGGCTCCTCATTGTGCTGTTTCCCAGACTCCAGTTGTTGATAGATCTTGTCCCTGGAATGTCTTCCCTTTTCTCTTCCCCAGATTAAGCTCTATTAATTCCTTAAGACCCTACTTAGACGGCATTCCTTCCAGGAATAATTTCTCCTTTGCCTCTACCACACACTGAGCTGTGTATGTGTGTGAGCCCATCCATGCTGTGACATAACTCCTTGAGACCAAAAAAGAAGCTTGAGAACCCCTCTCCTGTTTGGAATAAATCCTTTCAGGGACAAGGCCTGACAGCCATTACACTTGGATATTCTCCAGCACCCTTTCTGGAGTCTAATTCCACTCTCAGGTGATCTTGCAGAATCCTGTAGGAATCCTGGATCAGAACTCTCCAGATCATGAGAGATCCCTGAGGAAGGGGAGCTTGTGGCTGTCCTTCTTTGCCTCCCAGGCAGTCTTTGTCTTCTAAGACTCCTCAAAAATTTTTCTTCTCCTGATGCTATGATTGTCAATAATTCTCACTAGCTTCTGGTTTAGATTAATGAGAAAAACAAATTTCTTGCAGGCTAATGCTGCTTTTCTTTGTCTTCTATCCCTTAGTATGTATGAAAGGTCTAAAAGAAGAACTCAGAAAAGGATGGAAAAATAACACCCTTGGAGTGGCAGCCACCAACCCCCAAGGAGTGCACCTCGGTAGGACCTGGGCCTGGAAACCCACCAGGATTTTTAATAGGCCACCAGGGCGATCCTTACATTTTGGCCTTCACTGTCAGCCAGAGTAGCTAGACAATACATACTAGGGCATGACTTGGCTAAATTCTGTACATGTCTCATGGCCTTTTCATTCAGAGCTCATGTAGGGATTATCTCTATACCCCAAGCAAATGCAGTTTGAACTATTCATTAATGTATGGAGGATTTGTTATTTGTGGAGGACACAGGAGCTAAGATCATAAGGAAAATGTCTACCTCTCTATGACTTCTTTACAGGTATTTTAAGGTCATTTATTTAAGCAGTATCTGCATCTTTATGAATGGAACAGTCTGTCTGTTGCTTTTTTTACCTCAATGTCTTATTCAAAATCAAAGTAACCTTGTTACAGGTATTACTTCCTGTCCCTCTTGTGCAGATCTTTATTTCAAATCTCTTCTTGAGGCTGTTGACTGAAACCAGCATCCAAAATAGCTTAGCCCTCAGAGCTAATACTGTTTCACTAATGGGGGTTCCTGGGACCAGAGGCAGACTGGGAATCAAGGTTAATGGGGTGAAACTCAGCTTCCTTATATAGACTGTCAGTAACTGAATCAAATCATTTCACCTCTAAGTTTCACTTCTAAGTTCTTCAATAAGTAAAATGGTAGTACCTCCCTCCTTCATCCAGGTGTTGATGGAGAGCAGGTGATAAATTTCCCCAAGGCACTGGAATTGCCCAAGTTGCTCTTTCTACCATCATCTCTTTCTTTGTAAATGTTATAAAAGGCTTAGTATGACTCCAGTAAAAATTGCCTTTACTTTATTATTTTATTTTATTTTTTTGCTTTCCAATTAATTCATAGTTAAAATTAGCAGTGCTTAGCTCAGTGAAAAATACTGTTACAGCCGGCAGCCCTGGAAACGGTGCTTGAGGAGTTTCCCCTTCAGGGAGCTGCCTCTTGTGGAATATGCGTCCCCGCTGATTAAATAAAAAAACTCACTGCTTTTGAAGCCAGAGTTTGAAATTAGTTAAGAATGTAGGCAAATCTTTCCAAAGAACCATTCTCCTCAACTTTTCTGTCTTTCCACTGAGGGAAGAAAAATGTATCTCAAATTAAGTGTCAGATTTTGCTTTCGAATAGAGCATGGAAAGATTAATGTGTTGACCCACCAGCCTACATTTGCAGTGCCCTTTCAGTAGTAATAGTGGATAATGATATTAACATTAATTGATGCCTTTCTTCATACATAATTTTACAGTTTACTAAAGAGTTTCCCCATGAACTGCCACTGAAGTCTTATGATAGATCTAGAAGTAGAGAGATTATGAAGAAGAAGTTTCTAGGAAGATGCAGAAACTGAGGCTCAGCTATTCTTCCCATTTGGCTAGTAACTTGGAATGATAGGATGGCAGTTCATATCTCTCATCTCTGATTCCATTGTTTTTTATTTATTTATTTATTTTTCAATCCATGGCCTGTGTTCTTGTGCCTGGGGTACAAACCCAAATGGCGGGGGGTGAGAAATCTTCAAAGAGGTAGAGCTGACTCTACCATGGCCAGACTTGTATCCACTGAAGTCTGCATTTGGTAAGCTCTCAGCTTTGCCTTGGTTGATCTCATTGACTACCAGGGTCCTACCTACCTCAGACTGTAGAGTCCTCCTAACTATTCCCATGAAGGAGCCTGTATTTGAACATCACAGTATGATCTGTCTGCCTTTCCTCCAAAGCACCCTTCTTCTGGTTTCTTATTCTCCTCCAAATTCCACCATCCTAATTCATTTGCTCTCATCCTTTTCCTTCCAGCCTCTGCTCTCCTGACAAAGATATCTAAGAGGTTTATTCATCTAAATGTGTTTATAGAAACTAATGAATTAATTGATCCCAGTACAAGGCCTTTTGTATTTGAATAGACTCTAATTCCTTTGGTTCTGGTAAATGGCTCCTTCATAAAAGTTGGGCCAATTTGACCAAGGTCAAGAGCCAGACCCCAGTGTCTTCCACTAGGACTGCAATGGGGATTGAAAGATGATGAGTTTAGGGAAAATGAATGTAATAAACTATTCCTGTAGAAAAAGGTTTTCTATTATGCTGTTTGGTAGAGTATCCTTAGAAATTTTAAGTTTATATTGTTCAAAGGAGTTAATATTATTTTGGACCTTACTGTCACTATAATTTATCATGTAAGGTTCTGCCCCCTTTCCATTCTACTGCCCTCCCCCATCCTAAATGCTTCAGTAGCTTCCAAGAAGCTGTGGGGCCAGAGTGGGGTTTCTGGTCACTACAGCCACTGTTGTCACATGCAGCCTGCTTTCCCCTTGCCCTCTGGTGCCTGACCAGTGCCTCGTTGTTGAATCTATGAGCTCACAAGCCACATGCCATGTTATGAGGTGGGGAAAGGGAAGAACTTATCACAGCCTGGTTTCTTCAGCCCAGGAACTATCCAAACCAATCATATTGAGTTTTGTTTCTGCTCTATGTAAGAGACCAACTTTTCATGAAGATTATTTTGATGAGTTTTCAAACTTGGTGTCATTATTAAGTGCTCATGTAGAAATTCTCTGCCTTCCATAGCTGCAAGAGATGGATCAGGCCAACAATAATGCATAACCCTCCCTGTCAAATTCACTGTGTAGAGTGGGTCAGAGAAAAGAACCACATTCAACTTGTATTTGTGTCAGAAATTGTTTATTCTGAGTATATGAGTTTAATGGCTACTTTCTCCATAAAATCTTCTCTGTGTCTTTTTCACCCTTCACCCTGCTCTCCTCTGGGTTTCCATAGTGTTCCATCTGATCTCTAGGAGATTAGAAACTGTATTCCATTTGTCCTTAATCTTAGTTTCCCCCTGAGAGAAATAACTATTTATCTCTATAATTCCAATTTCAACTATTATATGTGCTGAATAAATTTAGACTAAGGGCTTTCATAAAAATACAGATGACAAATAGACCTCATCTTATATATTAATTCTGATCAGCTGAAGTGGCTATCTAGAAGTAGAGCAGTGGCTGATGACTGCTGCCTGACATGGGCATGGATGAGGTCCTGATGCCTCTGGTCTAGTGTTAGATGTATGTCTAATTAAAGAATTAAAGAATACATGGTGCATCAAGAACCTCTGCATGCTGCAACTTTTTCAGATCTGCCCTAATTTAGAAAATGTTATTTTTAAAAGTCTGGTTGGATAAATATATAATATATTCAGAAGGTGACTCAGCTTAGATTTTAATCTTTTTTTTTTTCTATTCCAAATAGAGAGGTCCTTGGGTGTCTATAACCAGAGTTATATTGGCTAGACTAAAAATACATATCCATGCAATACACTTTTAAAAAATTCTTGTCCTTTCAGTTGAAATATTGTGAAATGTGACAAAATATGAACAAGACATTGTGAAATGTTTCAGATTTCAGGTTTAATGGATCCCTATACCCTAAGAAAAAGTCACAAATGTTATGAAGCTTTTATTCCTAATAATGTGATAGTTCCAGTTTCCACATCTGGAAATATATTGGGTTATTGTATTATCTTATATTTGCTATCACAATAATAAACTTAAATATTAACTTATTAACACAGTAAGTATTAGTATGTAATTATATATAATATGTGTATTGCTGTGCACATATGTAAATATATATATATATATAGCTATTATTACTAAATAATTGGGTATATGTATTTGATTATATATCACTATATATATACCAAAAACTATTATCTTATAAATATCTAATACTTCTTTCAACTTTAATGTATATATACTTGACATACATCTAATCTAGAAAAAGAATATTTTCTCATTTACAAAAACAATAAATCATTACTAAAGACCCTAATAAGAACTAAATTGCAATCTTACCATTTGTAAAACTTGATGTTTTAAATATGAAATGACATGAGCTATTAAAGTTCTGAGGTAAAATAGTCTTCTTCTAATATGATCAAATGAATATCTAACTTTACTGTTTTTGATTTTTCAATGCTCTCCTCCTTCAGAAACTCTAAGAAACATTCATGCTGGGTCAAATTTAATATTCATTAATTTTGTTAGCTGTGGCACAGACAGCTAGTAATTTCTCAATATCTACTCTCTCTTTCTTCTAGTAATAGAAACCACAATCTGCTGCCTGTAAGCTAGAGAATGAGGAAAATCAGTGGAACAATTCAGTCTGAGTCCAAAGGCCTGAGAATCTGGGGAGCTACTGGTGTTAACTCTCAGTATGAAGCTGAATTGAGAACCAGGTGTAGGGGCACCAAATATTCCCTGTAAAAAGTTTCAAAGGTCTGCTAAATATGTAAATATGTAGGGGCTTCAGATGTTCTTTGTAAGAAGTAGCAAGGACTTGCTAAAAAGCTTTGAAGAAAGGAATGTAGGAAGGAGTGTTGTACCAACTGGTGATTTACAAGCTAAAAGGAACTCAGCCTTCCATTTGCTTGTGTCTCGTTTATAACATTTGTGAAATTTATACTTTACAGGATATCTAGCCCTTTCAAGATAAATTGCTTTGCAGAGAATTTGTCCCTGGCTGGAGAGCTATGCTGCCGCCAAAGATAACCTTATAGCCTTGTGAATTTCTGTTCCTGTTACTGCCAAGACATTCCTATAGTCCTGCCCAGCCCCCCTCTTCCTAAGGCTGTTTTCCTGCCAAAGAAGAAACAAAGGGGCATTACCAGTATATATAAGCCCCTGCTTAAAAAATCCCAGGACATTGGAGCATGTTAGAGACCAGCTCAGGGTCTGCCCGACTTGCTGGCAATCATTAAAATCCTTTACTTTATACACTATTTCAGAGTGTTTAATCTCACCTATGTAGCCATAACACAGGAGTTCCTATGTCTGCATCTGAGAGCAGGAGAACATAGACATCTCAGCTCAAAAAAAGAGAGAATTCACCCTTCCTTCATTTTTTTTGTTCCATTTAGCCTGCCCACATTGGTAAGGGAAGATCTCTTCACTTCTACTGAATCAAATATTAGTCTATTACAGAAACACCTTCACTGACATACCCAGAAATAATGTTTACCAGCTAAGTAAGCATCTCTTAGTCCAGTCAAGTTGACATATACAATAACCAACACAAGCCCACCCCTTGTCACCTCAACACCTACACACATCTCCAATGGGTATTAAGTATTAAACCATACTTCATCTCCAAATATAGTTTAACTCTGTAGTAGTCAAGTCATCCATCCATTTAGCAACAGTTTATTGAGAACCTCACATGTGTCAAGTGCTGTCCTTACTGTTAGAATACAATGGTGAATGAGAACTTGCCTCTATTCTCAGGGAACTTACTGCATCTAGTACTAAGACAACTAGATAGTCCATTATAATTCAGCTTGATACTTTCTCTGATACAATATGTAACATAGACATGCATGTATAGAAGCACAGAGAAGAAACAGAGAATGCGTGGTCATTGACATTAGTTAAGGTTGAAGTAGTACCAGAAGCTAGGCTATGAAAGACTCCTATAGCCCCATTTAGTGCCCTGAAGTTTATTCAGAGGACAATAAAGATTCACTTAAGTGTCTGGTTTAGGTGAATAATGTGAGATTGCTATTGTGTACACACTGTTCTGGAAACATTGTGGGTAAGGGTTGGATAAGAGAAGACTAGAGGATGGGAGTCCAGCTGGAAGGCTAGAGGCATCTGATTGGTAGATAATTCCTAGTTTATGTCTTCCTCAGTGAGAGTCTGAAGATAACACCCCTTACTGGAAGGACTCATATTATCTGATCCAAAACATGTGGAGTTGAGAGGTGATACAAAACATTTCTTTATTTTTCTTTGTATACATAGTTCATCTCTACCTCTATTGGAGACAGTTCTTTTGCCTCCTAGTCCTCTTCTGCCATGTTTCCATGAGATAATGTGTGGGAATACAAGTGGCTATACCCAGGGCAGTAGGAGTGGATAGCCAGTGAATTTAGAAGAGACAATGCAGATGCCATGTTGTGAGGAGATGCTGAAGGCAGAATCTAGGGTTTCAGGTATAAGGCCAAGAAAGGGTCAGGTGCAAAGGAAAGAAAGGGGTCATTATACAGAAGCTAGTCTCTACTCAGGTAAGCGAGATAGTGATTCCTGCAATGGATGTGGGGTGTAGGATACACTCCTACATAGCAGCTAGGTGGTACCCCAAGCTGAGTACAGCCAATCAGGACGCACAGTCCAGCCAGGAGTAAGGCTTCAGTTATTGGTGAAAAATAAAGACTGTAACAAAGAAAAGGTGTGAATATATAAACCACCTTGAGCTCTGTGGTGAGCTGAGGGAGTATCCCCCCTGCAGGGTCAGAACCTTCCTCATATACTTGTTTTAAATCCACTGTAGTTCACAGAGACTCAGACTGTCCAGGAACTGGACACCTCATGTTCAATACAGTGGTGCTCCCTCCCATCAGACTTCTCTTGCCAGCACAGTTTCTGGTCTCCTTATCACCTTCATAAGCATCTCTGCCCCAATTCTGTCCACACCTGACACACATGCTCACTCAGTTGTTTCTTCCTCTCATTTGTTTGATTTCTACCAGACCTGTGAGGATTCTCCTGATTTCTCTGGCTGTCAGCTCTACTTACATTAGAATGAGTTAAGAGAGCATGAGAAAAAGAAATTTTGGGATAACATGAATATGAAGGGAATTAGGTAACCTAGGTAAGATTATGAATTTTACATACCTTGGACAGAAAGATAGTCATGTATCAATAGCTGCAGGATTTGAAGCTACCAGGGAAATATTTGAAAGCTGTTGTTCCCAGGTGTTTGAGCACTGTGAGTATCTAATAAAAAGATTTCTCTGCACTTTTTGTATTACTGGATAACCACCTGACATTCCACAGGTTTGACAGAATTAAATTTGGCCTACTGAATAGCAAGTAGCACTTGCCCAAATATTTCTTAGAACTTGACAGATACACATCTATGCCTTCCTTCTCCAACAACAGATTTTATTGCTCACCAAATCTTGGATTGAGTCTCATATAAATATGCTTATTTGTGCAAGTCAGTAAGAAACTGAGAGTAAGATTCTTCCTCTCATCAGCATGATCAGTGCAAACCTGAGTGAGCACTTACCACATAAGGATTTTTACTGTTATTGCATGTGTGGCTTTCTTCCCACAACTCCTCCTTTCCAACACACACACACACCTCCACATCCCCTGCCACCATCACATTCTCCCATGGGGCAAGGACAAATTTTATTTTTGGCTGGTGCAAAAGTTAAGCAGTTTATTCAAGTGCCACAACCTGGGAGAATGGTGACTCCCATCTCAGAGACCATTCCCCCTTCCTGCTCAAGCTTACAGTTCTTATAGTGGTAGGGAAGGGAGAGAGAGCTTTATTTCCTACTCAATTACCTTGCCAGCTTTTGGTGTGCTCAGGGCCCTACCCATTTATCTTTCTAGCCAGTAGATGCCACAGCCCTCAGCCTGCGTCATAATGCTGGACACAGCACTGCACATCTGGGGAGGCAAGTTGGAGTCTGTGGGACAAGAACAGATTTTTTTTTTGTACCTCCATTACCTTATAGTACTCAGCAGATACTGTGTTATCATAAGCACTGGCACCAAGCAAATTATCTGCCACATAGAAAATACTCCACAAATAATTATATAATTAATGAATTGGGGAAGGCTTTGCAGCAGTAGCTAAAACCCCAAAAGATAAGTAAGCTCAACAATTGTCTATAATTTTTCTTTATCCAATAACCACCACCACCACTACTCTCAGAGACAATTCTCATTGAGCATTTTTATGATCAACTCTCAAAAGATTCTGAGATCACAAGGTGACATCTTCCTTTTGGACTCAAGTAAGAATGATCAATTTTATTGTTCCAGCTAAATGGTTTCTCTGAACAACACCTCTGGATTTCCTGTGATGAGTTGTAAAAGATATAATAAATAATCTATTAAAGTCTGATGGTTCAGTCAAAGTAGCAATATGCTTCCAGCTGAGTCTATAATAACAAATTCAAAAAGGTAACTGACAGTTTGAAAGAGTTATGGCTGAACTAACTATAGTCCCTGAGACAGCCATGCTGTGATACTACAGGCCTTCCAGAGGCATCAAACTCCAACCCCTTTTAAACTTGAGCAGCTCACAGAATTTTAACTTAAAAATATATATAGGTAACAGCTATTCTGTCTGCAGTGGACAGGTAACAGGCCATTTTCCCAATACATTATAAAATAACCTTTTCTATTATCTACTCATAGACAAAATGTTGCAATAAAATATTTTTCTTACTCAAAGCATAAGGCCAGATATAGCAACATAACAAAGAAAACTAAAATGTGGACTCTTTTTTCAAATATTAGCATTAATTATTTCTCTAGTAATATGAGGTCAAAATTCCCACACAGTCTAGCTAAATATATTCTACAATCATTATTACCAAACTATAGGACATTATTCCCGATCTGCTTCCCTACTCATACCTGGGCAGTTGAAACCTCATTGTGTAAGGTTAAGTTTAGTCAGAGTGAGCTACAGGCCAGAGACCCTTATAAGCAGAAATATTTGTTAGAAAATTGGACTATAATTTTAATTTGGATTATATAACTTGCATAAAATATTGCATACCTTGTATATTTTAACAGGTTAAAAGTAACTCTTTTTACATAGAGATAGAAAGGGTTGCTGGGGCTGAGAGAAGACGTAAAATTAAAGGGAACTGGTACTTGTTATAGGCTGATTTTCATGTATCTGAGAAATATTGTGCAGAAATTGGATAAAGTCTATTTCAATGTTGCTGTCTCTTGTATTTTTTTCTGTGTCAAATCCTGGGAAAATTTATTCAGCTCTGTTTTTTTTTCTTCAAAATATATAATTGCTGTTAACATGAAACAAGAAGAAAAAGTAAAGCTAATGCATCTCATTTTCCTGTAAATTTTTTTCTCAGAGGAATTAAAGACTTTCCTTCATCTTGAATGCAGAGATATTCTTTGCAGGTGTCTAAAAAGTTCCCCTGCCTAATGAGAGCTGAATACTGCACCAAGAGGTGGAAGCATTTCTAAGCTCTCAGGTCTTATTCTGTAACAATATTATTTTGGTTTTGATAATCCCTCCTTAGTAAAATATCACATACTATTGATATTGAAATTACAAAGGTGGCACTTTCATCATGAACTCTTTTATTTAACAAATATTTAATGAGAACAGGCTATAGCACAGCACCACATGGAAGGGTAAAGTAGGAGGAACACAGAAGACTTCCTGAGTTGGGAAAATGAATCTGAAAGTCTAGAAAGATCAAGGTGGTTAGAGTTCACAGGACAGCATACCAAAGATCAGAGAGCTGAATGATGACAACCCAGGAGAACTACAGAGGGTCCCCCCAGATATTTAGTAAAGTACTTTTTTGTGCATACTGGTGAAAAAAAATCTGAATAGGGAAAGAGTCACCGGAAAAGAATAGAAATTACTCTGCTCAGTGCTCACATAGGACTAGGACTACTGCCTATTATCACAGCCAGACTGGAAATTTTTATGATGCAGAGGGAACAGTGTGGAACATACAGAAGGGCCCTGCCTCAGGAATAAAAAATAGTCCTGGTCTGAGCAATACTCTGATTCTACCTTATATATATATAAAGAATCTCAGAAAGGATCAAATTGTTTAAACTAATTTACCTGCATTCCAGAACAAATCTCAAGGATATTTATCAAAATACAAAAATATACAGCAAGCAACAAAGTAATTCACAATATTTGGCATCCAATAAAAATGGACAAATGCACAAAGAATCAGAAAATAAGATTCTCAATGAGAATTATCAGTCAGGTGAAACTGACTCAGCAGTGACACAAATGAAGAATTAACAGACTATGAAAATATGAAAAAACTATTGCATACATTTGAAAAGTAAGATAATAAACTCTAAATTTAGATGAAAATTACAGTGTGACAGATTTTGAAATGCACTGTATAGGATTAACCACAGATTAGATGTTACAGAAGAAAATATTAGTGGACTTGAAAACATAACACAAACTATCCAAAATAAAACACACAGAGAAAAAAACAATTATATAAATACTAAAGCCATATATTGGTGGCTTATAGAACAATTAATTAACCTAATGTGTAATTGGAGGTTTGTTTTTTTTAGGTATATTTTATTGATTATATTGTTACAATAGTTTCATTTTTTTCCCCCTTTGTTCTCCTCTGCCTAGCACCCCCCTCCCCCAGCAATGCCCCCAATCCCCCCAGTCCATGCGCATGGGTCATGCATACAAACTCTCTGGTTTCTCCCTTTACTATATTATTATTATTTTTTAATTAATTAATTTTTATAACAATAAAATAATAACAACCCCCCCTCAGACTTGAGACCCTTTATAATCTTATAGAGGACAATGAGCGATGGTCTCAAGCTCCTCTAGCTGCTTCAAGCTGGACATGATCGTCGTCCTACCTACCCTTGGCTTGGGTCCAGAATTCCCTAATAAGAGTGGGAATGTTGGTGGGAGGGTGGCTTTCCCACATGGGGAAGGATCTTGCAGACTACAGGTCAGTTGGCTGTTCCTGGATAACAGCGTGCTTGGTTTAACAGGCTGGCATCCTTGTTGTATTCTGGGGGCCACAGATTTGGCAACAGGGTTAAAAGACATCATTCAATCCATAACCACTAGATGACAAAAGGCAGGGACTAATTTTTTAATGTCCCCCATTAGGGAAAAAAGAAGGGGTTCTTTGGAGGAAGGTGTGCCAGGCACATGATACCTGTCCAAAACCCTTTTGCCCTCTATACTTAGCTTGGGCTAAGGGAAATATTTTAGGTTTTCCCCCTCTCAGACCTCTGGGTCCTTTCTGTCCAAGCCATTAGTACAGAAAAGAGAAACCCATTTTAAGGTGAAGCCCACAGACTACTCCATTCTTCACCAACCCAACCACTTAGTTCAGATAAACTACTGAGTCTCAGGAGACAGCGATGCAGACAGGATTAAGTGAGGCCTATATGTACAGACAATCACTCAGGTAATGAGACTCTAGGCTTATGCCTTTTGAAAACAGAAAACACATGTTAATCTATGCAACATAACCCACAAACCAGTCTCTAAATCTGTAAGACTGTCTTATTGGAAAGACATCCAGTTGCAAGGCATTTGACATTCTTCTTGTCTGTAAATTAAGCATCTTTGATGATGCCACTGACCTAGTTTAACTTACAGATGAAAGGAAACTTTAAATGAAAAAGAAACTTTAAAGACAGTTAGCGGAACTACTTTATAGTCTACCACCGAGCATTGTGATTTTTTTTTTTTTGAATCACAATTTTTCTCCCTAAGATTACGCTCCTTGTCATTAAAGGGGCTGCATTAGGTTCATTTTGAATTTATCCTGTTCATTTGCATAAACACAACAAGAGCAGTAAATGATCACTTATGATCTTTAGGTCTGCTTTGCTGGAACTTACCCAAGGAACATTTAGGGTGACCTTCACTCTGCCCTTCAGGGCACAGAAGCTGAGCCACATACTTGCCATTCAGCCTTGCTTGTAAACACCTGTCTTTTCCAAGTCCTTCAGGTTTTCCATTGTGCCTTAAGGTCTCTTCTAGCCATCTTTCAGGAAAGCAACCTTCATTCCTTGCCTGGAAAGATTGCCATGGACCGCACATCCAACGTAGGTACCAGATCTTTTTTCTCATGGACTTTTATTAACTTAGAAAGTCAGCCTTATTTCCTCAGGGCTTTTTGGTGACAACCAGAGTTCAAGCATCTGTTCCCTCTTTTGGGCCATACTGCTCTGTCTCCTCAACTTGACAGGCTCCTGTGCTTGCCTCTGTGTCTTAGGCAGAGCTGTAGCACCTGTTTTGTTGTAAGGGGTGGAACATTAGGTATTCATCAGTACAGGGCAAACTGTTTCATCATATTGTGGTGCTGTATGTGGGAGAGGTGTCAGAGAGGGAACACAGCCACTTACTTAGCACTCACCTCCTTTCCAAGCATTTCTCCCACTTCCTGTATGAGACTGGTGCCTCTCTAGCTGTTGCCCTGGTTGTGGTTCCTAGGTTTTGTGGATCTACAGATGTTCTTGGACCATTGGGGCCCTCTAAACAAAGACTCTGGTGAGAGACCAGAAGTTTATTCTTCTGCCCCAACCCCCACTGGTTTTCACAGTCAGAAGCAATGAGGTTTTATTTTCTCCAGCTGGAACCACATGCTGTGTGGTCTGGTCTGGTGCTGGGAACACTCCCCAGGTGTCCCTCCCTATTTTTTAAAATGTGTGACTGTGCCTGCTGCCACCTGACTACAGCTGCTGTCACTGCTGACCCACACCATGTCCTCTCTGCTCCGACTCTGCTGCTCCTACCTGTCTGGATGAATATTTCTTCTTTATATCATTGTTTGTTGGACTTCCATGCAGCTCATATTTCTGTAATTTCTGGTTGTCTCCAGTTTTGAGGTAGTTGTATTCCTTCTTAGTTGTGGAGGAAGATGCAGTTTGTCTACCTATGCCTCCATCTTGGCTGGAAGTCCATTCATTATTTTCTAATGTCTATTATTTACAGTTCAGTTTTTTCTAGTCAGATACTCTGCCACAACTACATGTCTGACCTTTCTTTCTTACACTGTAAAAAATATGGCTTCATTATTTCAGAGAATTGCAAATAAAACTACACTACAAGTCCTGAAATATTGTCTTTTAAGAATTCAGTGTTTCTTCTGATTTTAGACATGACACAGTAACTTGATGTACCTGCCATAAACAATGATCAAGCTGAAAATATCTAAATAAATAGATAAGATAGTTAGACGATAGATATATAGATATGAACATATATGAATACTTTCAATTCTCGAACAATTTGCAATTCAGGAACATGATATTTTAGAGAAGAAAACATGTGAGATGATCCCCCTATTTGCCCTAGATGTCTGCCTACAGGAACATCCTGACAGGAAGTAGGGATGTGGATGTCAATCAGAGGAAGGAACACAGCTCAATGTGTTTTATGATGTCAGTATTTCCCTATTACCACAACTTGAAGTAATGTTATAGGTAAAGATAATTACAGATCAGTGCCATACATTAACATAATTGTAAAAGATGCTAACAAAATATAAAGGTATCAAACCCAGCAATGTATAAAAAGGACAAAATACCATGCTCACCATGCTGTAATGAAAGTTAGTTTAACATTTAAAATCAATGTAATTCAATACATTAATAGAATAAAGGATAAAATCAATGATTATCAATGGATGCAGAAGAAACATTTGACAAAATTCATCACCCTTGCAAGATAAAATGTTCAACAAACCAGGAAGAGAAAAAAATTTCAATATGAGAACAACATCTATGAAGAACCTACAATTAACCTCATACTTAATGGTGAAATTAAAACTTTTCTCCTAAGATCAAAATCAAAACAAAAATGCACACACTTACAACTTCTATTTAATTTTTTAATGAGAGTCCTAACCAGTGTGATATTGCAAGGCAAAAAATGGAATAAAATTGTAAAAATATGAAAGAAAAACTCTTCCTATTTGTGTGCTATATGATTCCTTATATAAACTGTCCTATATAATAAAGCTACTTGAAATAACAAGCAAAGTGACAGGATACAAAATTAATATATCAAAAGCAATTGTATTTATAATTCAAATAGATATTTGGAAAATAAAATTTAAGAAGAAAGCAATTTCCTTACAATGTCATCCAACTTAAATACTTAATAATCAATTTAACAAAAGTGCAGTATCTCTACACTGAAAATGAGAAAACTGCTGAAAAAGTTTAGTCTAAATAAATGGTGAGATATATCACATACATTGATTGGAAGACACAATGTTAACGATGTCAGTTCTCCCTGTTTTGGTCTATAGATTTGATAAAATTACAACAAAAATATCAAAATTTTTTAATAGAAATTTACAAGCTAATTCTGAAATTGATATGGGAAAAAATTAAAAATAGAGAAGTCAAAATAATATTGAAAAGGAACAGAGAATAAGGATTTATAGTAACAAATTTTTAAACTTAATATAAAGATACTATGATTAATACTGGCCTGTCCTTAGGCCATATCAATGGAACAGAATAGAAAGTTAAGAAATAGACCCACAAATATATGATCAATTAATTTTCAACAAATTCAACAGCAATTACAATGGAAAAGTAAAATTTTAAATTAATTTCACATCATAACCAAAAGTTAACACCTAAACATAAAACCTAAAACTATAAAGCTTTTAAAAGAAAGTTTAGGGAGCAAGATTTCTTAGAGAAAACACAAAAATAAATAATCATAATATTAAAAAATGATTAATTTTATGTCATGAAATTTTATCACTTCTGTTTTTAAGGACCATCCTTTAAAAATGTAAAGCAAGTACCAGATTCTAAGAAATACATATATATTTCTATGCAGAACATATACAGGACTTTTAAATACTAATAATAAAGATAATCAATTAAATTAAAATGAATAAAAGTTTTGAAGAGATAGGTCAATAAAGAGAATATATCAATGGCAAATAATCAATGAAAGATATTCAGTGTTATTAGTCATCAAGGAAATTTAAATTAAAACCACAATGAAATGTTACTTATACACATTGTAATGGCTAAAAATAAACAACAACACATTTTGGCAAGTATTTTAATTGATTGGAATTCATATATTTTTTGAAAATGTGTAAAACATCAAAATTACTTTGGAAAATTATTTGGCAGTTTCTTATAATGTTAAAAATTCTCCAAAATTGCCCTGCAGTTTAGCTTCTAGATAGTTATCTAGCAGAAATAAAAACATATGTTCTCAAAATCTCATATAGAAATAAAATTATAGCTCATTTATTCATAATAGACCTCAAGAAAAAATAACTTAAAGCCCATACACAGGGTAATAAACAATTTTAGTATACTCATTTAAGGGAATAGTATTCAGCAATAAAGATATGAACTGCTAGTACACACATTAACATTGCTTAACCTCAAAATATTATTTTATGTGAAAGAATTCAGATACAAAATATTATATTCTCAATAATTCCATTTAGATAAAGTTTAGGGGTATACAAAACTAATTAATAATAGCAGAAGTCAGAACTATAGATGCTTGCGGGTAGGTTGTGGGAGTTGACTACAAGTACAAGGAAGATAATTTCTGGGAAATGAGAGAATTCTCATTATCTTGATTGAGGTGTTCATTACAATAATACATATTTGTATTAAATTTATCAGATTAAATGTTTACAGTCTTAGTAGTTCACCTTAGTTTAAGAAGGAGAATTTATGTTTGGCAATTGGCTGTAAAATCCCTGCTTTTTCTCAATCATTTATATAAAAAATGAAGTTTTTCTCATAAGTTAATGAGTTTTTAAGCCAAAAAGTAAAAACCCTAGATATTAAGAATCTCACCATCATTATTTTGCAATGAGAAAACAGGACCTTAGAAAAGTATCTGCCTCAAAGTCACTAGGGAAGAAAGAGGCAGCAATCAGAAAAAATAAATAAAACAGACTTCCTGATCCTAATCCCACTACATTTAATACTGCCTCAGCATAATTACCCAAAATAATTTAATATATCCAGACTAACTTTATAAAATCATTATAACTGTAAAATAAATGATTAGATGTAAATTTGAAGAATGTTCACAACCTTATTAGATAAGTAAATAGAATCCTAACCTCTTAATATCTAGGCTTCATGGTTCAGTCCCAAATATACTTCTATAAAATTTTTAAAAGTATATTATGAAATGATAATATTACCACCAGTGCTAACTTAGAATTAATACATTTTGGGAGGGAAAATTCCTCTGTTCTACTATTAAGTCAACATGTATTAAGTGCCGCATATAGAATAGTACTGTCCTGACTTATTTTATGATAGAAATTTGAAGACCAAGTCATTACTTAGAGTCACTTTTATTGACTTACCTTTTCCATCCACTTGATTTTGAGTTAGTCAATAATATTATTTGATGATACAGCTTATGTTTAAAAATTATAGAAGCACAATTTTACACTAAACCACGAAGCCTAGATACCAGCCTTGATGTTAGATGTCCACTTTGTTATCTAATAGAGTTGTAATTCTTATTTTAGTTTACTCCAATTAATTTTCTTACCTCTTAATCATTTTATAAATTTAACTTAGATTTCTAGGTAAGTATATTATGATGTAGTATAAAAGTATTGAGTGTGGAGGCTTCAAATGAATCAAATCCCCTGTTCAATTTGTGATTCTGTCTTTGCAATGTGTAATATAAAGAAAATAATAAGTGTTTCCCCAGTAATAAACGGATAGAGGGCCTGATCTCTCTCCCTCACTGGTAACTTATTTTGAGATGACTAAGAGGGATGAGTCCAAGAAATAAAGAATTGTTTAGTTTGCATTTCTAGATACAGTTGTTCATGCAAGTAGTAACTCCCAGAATGTGGCAATCTCAAATGCACTGTGTAGGATCAGCTACTAGATGCTCTAATAACAGTAACTTTGAGGCATCTTGCTTCATCAAACATCCTTTGTGTCAGTTGTTAAGACAGCTCCAAATTACTGCATGAGCCTCAGCACCACCATTAGAGGGTGTTTCATAGCTGGGGGCCTGCAGATCATTGCCACAGAGATTTTCAAACTTTTTTTGAGGAAATCTTCACAATAAGAAAAATACTTTATATTGTGATATGTTAAAAACACTCAATGCGGATATAACATCAAAACAATCATCAAAAAAGAAAACTCTTATTATATGTAATTTTGTATTCTGTTGAATTCTTAAGTGAGAATTACAGACTCTTGAATTGATTATTTAATTAATGGGGTACATATTGCCATATGAAAAACAGGAAGAAGATAAAACAGCCTACTTCTAAAAAAAAATAACAGCTATGGAGGCATACTCTTCAATAAAAGATTTTTTAAACTGTTTTTCTATTACAGTTGTCCCACTTTTTTTCCCAATTGCTTTCCCCTACCCCACCCACCCATCCTCCCACAGTCAATCCCCACCCTGTTGTCTAGGTCCATGGGTCATTTATACATGTTACTTGACTAGAGCCTTCCCCTTCTTACCTCCCTTCTATCCCTGCCCCCCACCCCACTCCCTTGGTAACTCTTAGGCTCCTCCTTGTTTACATACCTCTGGTTCAATGTTGCCCTTTCTTTTATTTTTTATTTTATTTATTTATTTTTTAAATGTGTTTTATTGATTATAGTGTTACATTTGTTCCAATTTCCCTTCCCCCTGCTCCCCTCCACCAGGTGTCCCCCCTCCCTTCCCTTGTCCCCCACTTTTAGTCCAAGTCCATTGGTTGTACATATAGTTCTTCTCAACCTCTCTCTGTCTATTCCATTCCCTCCTACGATGTTTCTTAATTCTTATACCATCTCCCTCCCTCTCCCCCTTCCCCTTCCCTGCTGACCTCCCCCCAAATATGTTTCCCATATCTATAGTTCTTTTTCCACTCTCATTGCCTATTTAGTTTGCCTTTGCTTCAATTCCCTAGCTTCTGTTGTTGGTTCTTGTGATGCAGTTTTCATTTTAGTGTTCATAGTTTTGATCCTCCTTTTTCTAAACCAGTCCCTTTAACATCTCATATAACAGTGGTTTGGATCTAATGAACTCTTTCAGTTTTATTTTGTCCTGGAAACACTTTCTCTGCCCTTCTATTCTGAATGACAGCTTCGCTGGATAAAGTATTCGTGGTTGTAGGTTTTGGATTTTCATTGCTTTGAATATTTCTTGCCAGTCCCTTCTTGCCTGCAGGGTCTCCCTTGAGAAGTCAGCTGATAGTCTAATTGGGACCTCTTTGTACATGATTCTTTTCTTCTCTCTTGCTGCTTTTAAGATTCTCTCTTTATCTTTAACTTTTGACATTTTGATTATAATGTGTCTTGGAGTGGTTCTCCCTGGGTCCAGTTGTTTTGGAACTCTCTGTGCTTCCTGGACCTGTAAGTCTATTTCCTTCCCCAAGTTTGGGAAGTTCTGCTTTATTATATTTTCACTTAATTTTTCAATTTCTAGTTCATCTTCTTCGCCTTCTGGCAAACCAATGATTCTTATGTTAGGCCTTTTATAGCTGTCCCAGAGGTTTCTGATCCTTTCATCCTTTCTTCCCATTTCCTCTCTCTGCACTGGTTGACTGTTCCTTCTCTATGCTCTGGTTTGTTGATTTGAACTCTGGATTTTATTTCCTCACCATCTGTCTCGTATGAGGTTTTGTTCCTTTCAGTATGAGTGTTTTTCAATTCTTTCTCATCTTTTTCCAGATCTTTTGTTAATTCTGTACGCCACCTGATAACAATGGCCCTGAACTGAGCCTCTGACAGGTTTCTTATTTGTTCATCTGTCAGGTTCTTCATCTGTGGCCTGGTGAGCTGCGCCACCAGGATTTCTATAGTTGTCTGCCTCATTTTGACAGATGCGTTTTGCTTTCTTGGGCCGGCTAAAGGGGGCAGTGCCTGTGTACTCGTCACAACCCAGCGACCAGCGCCGATCTGCAACCTTTTTCGCCGCTCTGTGGCCCTTTGTCGTCACTGCCCAGCAACCAGTGGCTACCCGCAACCTATTTCGCAGCGCTGTGGCACTTTGTGTGGGGGCGGGGGTCCAAGATGGATTCCCGCGGTTATTCTGCTAGGAGACTGGGATCTGTCCTCCCGCCCTCTGAGCCTCACTGTTCGGGGCGATGTGGTGGTTGTTTTTCCGAGCGTTGGGGTCGCAAGCTGCCGGGGTTAGACTGCAGCTGAGATTGCTCTCCCTGCTGCTGTCCCTGGTGCTACCGCAAACAGCTCCGTCTCCTTTCACTCTTACCTGCCCAAAGGGCGCTGCTGGTTTATAACTTTGTACGTTGGGCTTCCGTGTAGTTTTATTTTCTGGAATTTCTAGTTATCTTTTGTTTTGAAGTAGTTGTATTCCTCTCTAGTTGTAGAGGGAGACCAAGCGTGTCCATCTAAGCCTCCATCTTGGCCAGAAGTCCTGTTGCTCTTTTTTTTTTTTTTTTTTTTTAATGTGTTGTTCATTAGTTCCCTGTATTAGGTGATATCATATGGTATTTTTCTTGTGTTGCCTGGCTTATTTCACTAAGCATAATTCTCTCTAGTTCTATCCATGTTGTTGCAAATGGTAGGAGATCCTTCTTTCTCTCTTCTACGTAGTACTCCATTGCATAAATGTATCACAGCTTTTTGATACACTCATCTACTGATGGACACTTAGGTTGTTTCCAGCACTTGGCTATTGCAAGTAGCGCCGTTATGAACATAGGGATGCATAAGTTCTTCGGAATTGGTATTTCAGGATTCTTTGGGTATAATCCTAGCAATAGAATTGCTCATTCAAAGGCAGTTCCATTTTTAGTTTTTTGAGGAAATTCAATACTGTTTTCCATAGTGGCTGCACCAGTCTGCATTTCCACCAACACTGCACTAGGGTTCCCTTTTCTCCACATCCTCACCAGTACTTGTTGTTTGTTGATTTGTTGATGATGGCCATTCTGACTGGTGTGAGGTGGTATCTCATTGTGGTTTTCATTTGCATCTCTCTGATGGCTAGTGATGTTGAGCATCCTTTCATATGCCCATGAACCCTCTGTATATTCTCCTTGGAGAAGTGTCTGTTGAGGTCATTTACCCATTTTTAATAGGGTTGTCTGTCTTCTTGTGTTGAGTCATATACGTTCTTTATGTATTTTGAAGATAAATCTCTTTTCTGAGGTATCATTGGCAAATATGTTTTCCCATATTGTTGGTTCCTTTTCATCTTGCTGGTTTCTTTTGTTGAGCAGAAACTCTTCAGTTTGATGTAGTTCCATGTGTTTATTCTTTCCTTTATTTCTCTTGCCTTAGGAGATGCATCAGTGAAAATATTGCTATCTAAAATTTTTCTGCCTATGTTTTCCTCTAGGACTTTTATGATGTCATGGCTTACATTTAAGTATTTATTTAATCGAGTTATTCTGGTGTATGGTGTATGTTGGTGGTCTAGTTTCATTTTTTTGCATGTCCCTGTTCAGTTCTCCCAGCACCATTTGTTGAAAAAACTCTTCTCACTCCATTTTATGTTCCTTCCCCCTTTGTCAAATATTACTTGACCAAATAGACCTGAGTTTATTTCTTGGTTCTCTATTCTGTTCCATTGACCTATATGTCTGTTATTATGCTGCTACCAGATTGTTTATATTACCCTGGTTGTGTAGTATAGTTTGGAAACAGGTATTGCGATTCCTCTTACTGTGTTCTTCTTCCTCAATATTGCTGTGGCTATTCGAAGTCTTTTTTGGTTTCATATAAATTTTTGAAGTATTTTTTCTAGGTCTTTGAAATATGACATTGGTATTTTAATAGAGATTGCATTGAATCTATAAAATGCTTTGGGTAGTATGGCCATTTTAATGATGTTGATTCTTCCCATCCATGAACATGGTATATACTTCCATTTATTTGTATCTTCCTTAATTTTTTTCTTCAATGTTATGTAGTTTTCTAAATACAGGTCTTTTATCTCTTTGGTTAAGTTTATTCCTAGGTACTTTATTTTTCTTGTTGCTATAGTAAATGAGAGATTTTTTCTACTTTCTATCTCTGATATTTCATCATTGGTGTACAGAATGCCTTCGACTTCTGAATATTGACTTTGTATACCTTGCTATTTTGACAAATTCACTTTTTACATTGAGTAGTTTTTTCATGGAGTCATAGGGTTTTCTATGTACACTATCATGTCATATGCAAATAATGACAGTTTTACTTCCTCTTTTCCAATTTGGATGCCTTTCATTTCTTTTTCTTGTCTGATTGCTGTGGCTAGAACTTACAAGAATATGTTGAATAAAAGTGGAGAGAGTGGACATCCTTGTCTTGTTCCTGATATCATGGGGGGTGCTCTTAGTTTTTGCCCATTGAATATGATGTTGGCTTCACGTTTCTCATGTATGGCCTTAATGATGTTGAGGTATGTTCCCTCTATTCCCATTTTGCTGAGTGTTTTCATCATAAATAGGTACTGTATTTTATCAAATGATTTTTCAGCATCTATTGATATGATCATGTGATTTTTGTCTTTCATTTGGTTTTTGTGCTGTATTATGTTTATTGACTTGCAAAATTAAACCATCCTTGCCTCCCAGGGATGAATCCCACTTGATCCTGGTGTATGATCTTTTTAATGTGTTGCTGGACCCTTTTTTCCAATATTTTGTTGAGGATTTTAACATCTATGTTTATCAGCGATATTGGCCTGTAGTTCTCTCTTTTTGTTGTGTCTTGACCTGGTTTTGGAGTTAGGTAATTCTGGCTTCATAGAAAGAGTTTGGGAGTTTTCCCGTCTCTAGGATTATTGGAATAGTTTGAGAAGGGTAGGCATTAGTTCTTCTCTAAATGTTTTGTAAAAATTGCCTGTGAAGCCATCCGGTCCAGGGTTTTTGTGCTGAGAGTTTTTTGATTAATGATTCAATTTCACTAGTTGTTATTGGTCTGTTCAGGCTTTCTGCTTCTTCCTGATTCAGTTTTAGAAGATTATATGTTTCCAGAAATTTGTCCATTTCATCGAGGTTGTCAAATTTCTTGTGATTCGGTTGTTTGTAACAATTTCTTACAATCCTTTGTAATTCTGTGGTATTGATTGTGATGTCTCCTCTTTCATTTCTGATTTTATTTATTTGGGTTCTCTCTCTTTTTTTTCTTGATGAGCCTTGTTAAAGGCTTGTTGATTTTGTTCATCTTTTCAAAGAACCAGCTTCTGCTTTTGTTGATCTTTTGAATTTTTTGTTTAGTCTCTATGTCATTTAATTCTCCTCTGATCCTGATGATTTACTTCCTTCTACTGGTTCTGGGATTTGTTTGTTGTTGTTCCTCTAGTTCTTGTAGCTGTAGTGTTAGAATTTTATTTGAGATTCTTCTGTCCTTTTTAGATAGGCCTGTATTGCTATGAACTTTTCTCTCAGGACTGCTCTTGCTATATCCCATAGGTTTTGTGTTGTTGTGTGTTCATTACCACTTGTTTCCGGAAACTTTTGACTTCTTCCTTGATGTCGTTGTTAATCCATTCATTATGTACGAGCATGTTATTCATTCTCCATGAGTTTAAATGTCTTTGAGTTTTTTCCTTGAGGTTTATTACCAGTTTCAGGTCATTGTGATCTGAGAAGATGCTTGATATAATTTCAGTTTTCTTGAATTTGTTGAGGTTTATTTTGTGTCCTACCATGTGGTCTAGCTTTGAAAATGTTCCATGTGCACTTGAAAAGAATATATATTTTGCTTCTTTGGGGTGAAACATTCTATATATATTAACTAAGTCCATTTGACCTAGAGTGTTGTTCAATGCTTCAATATCCTTGGTGTTTCTTTGCTTCAGAGATCTGTCCATTGTTGACAATGGGGTGTTAAAGTCCCCTACTATGAGTGTGTTGCTGTCAATATTCTTCTTGAAATTCTTCAAGATTTTCCTTATATATTTGGGTGCTCCTATATTTAGTACATATATGTTTACAAGGGTTATGTTGTCTTGATGGATTTTCCCCTTAAGTATTATGAAATGTCCTTCTTTGTCTTTTTTTATGGCCTTTGCAGTAAAACCTGTTTTGTACAAGTACTTCTACCTCAGCTTTTTAAAAAAATTCCATTTTCTTGAAATATTTTTTTCCATTTCTTCACTTCAGTCTGTGTAGATCTTTTGTTCTGAAGTGGGTCTCTTGTTGACAGCATATATGTGGATCATACTTTCTAATCCATTCTGCTACCCTATGTCTTTTGATTGGTGCATTTAATCCATTTACATTTAAGGTTATTATTGATTGGTACTTATTATTTGTCATTATTCCCCTTTTTACCTGTGTCCTCCCTGTCTCTCTTTGTTTCTTCATCTTCTTAAAGCAGACACTTTAGCATTTCTTGCAATACAGGTTTGGTGGAGATGTACTTTTTTAGCCTTCTTTTGTGTAGAAAATGCATTATTTCATCTTTCATTTTGAATGTGAGCCTTGCTGGCTAGAGTAGTCTTGGTTTAGGCCTTTGTTTTCCATTCCTTGGAATATATTTTGCCATTCCCTTCTGGCTTGTGGTGCTGAGAAATCTGATGATAGCCTTATTGGCGCTCCCTTGTATGTTATTAGCTGTTTCTCTCTTGCTGCTTTTAGGATTCTCTTTGTCTTTGAATGTTGCCATTTTAATTATGATGTGTCTTGAAGTGGGCCTGTTGGGGTTCATCTTCAATGGGACACTCTGTGCTTCCTGGAATTGTGTGACTTTTTCTCTCAGCAAGTTTTTGAAGTTTTCTGTCATTACTTTTTCAAAGAGGTTTTCTATCCCTTGCTCCTCTTCTTCTCCTTTTGGTATTTCTATGATATGGATATTATTACATTTCATGTTGTTCTGCAGCTCTCTTAAAACTTCTTCATTCTTTTTCAGTCTTTTTTCATTTTGTTGCACTGTCTGGGAACTTTTTTCTATGTTGTCCTCCAGCTCACTGATTTGATTTTCTGCTTCCTCTAGCCTGCTTTTAATTCCTTCTACTGTGTTCTTCAATTCAGAAATTGTATTCTTCATTTCCTCCTGGCTCTTATTGATAGCTCCTATGTCTTTTTTAATGCTGGTGTAATTCTCAGTATGTTCCTTCTAGTTTCTCTGGAGTTCTTTATAGTTTTCTTTGAGCTCAGTGAGCTCATTAGCTTCCTTAAAATCCATGTTTTGGATTCCATGTCTGATAGTTTGCTTTTTTCTCTTTCATTTAACACTCTTATCTGAGGATCTTTCCTTTCCTTTCAATGCGGGGTTGTTTCACTGTCTCTCTATTTTTGTGACTCTTGTTTGGTTCTGCTTCTTAGATTGATCTTCACTTCCTGGATCTGCCCCTGGTGGTGTCAGATGGTGTACCAGTCTGAGTTTAGGCAACCTGTTGGAGACTACCTGAGATTTACTGCCTTCGTCTGTCTTCATTCGTTGTTAATCTATTCAATCTGTGGTCAGCTCACAGGCTTCAGCACCCAGGGTGGGGCAGATTAATTCTTGTGGGCTGTGGACAGGGCTATTGCTTCCCCTCAGGCTGACACCACTTGGAGGGGAGTAATCTGCTTGCAGTATGGGGAATGAGTCAGCACTGGGACCCAGTCAGCTGCTCCCTCCATTCTCTCCTCAAAGCCACAGCCCCAAACTCTCCTTAAGCACCTCTAGTCCTCTCTGCCCTTCCTCTGCTTGAGCCCACGATAATTGTGTTCCAAAATATATTCATACATGATTCCTTTAGGAGCTCTTTGTCTCTAGCTGTTTCCTTCAGACCAGCAAAACATAATAATAATAATAATAACCCTGTGGCTTTTCACTTTTTAAAGCTGGATGCTATCTTACTTTCTTCTCTGTTGCTCTAGGCAGGGAAGCGCAGCTGGGTGTTTAGACCCCGCCCCTCTCAGGGGAAACCCCTGGCTGCTAAGATGTTTCTCAGTCCCTTCAGTTGCCACACATGGGAGCTCAACCAGCTCTTTCACATCTTCACACTTCCTATCAGTCACATTGTGATAAAGTGGCCTTTTCTGTCTGTCTGTGGTTATAAGGCTTCTCTCCAACTAGTGTTCAGTTTGTTATTCCAGATGATTTCTCCACAATTAAGTTGTAAATCCAGATTGGTCCTGGGAAGAGGTTAGTGTAGCTTCCACTTACTCCTTCACCATCTTGGTTCTCCAATAAAATATTTAAAAAATAATTTAAAAATACTGCAGGTTTAGAAGAGTAAATGATTTTCAGCACTGACTATGAAGAGTATCAGTAATTTCTATGATGATGAAAAATAATGCAATTAAAAGTTATATGCTAATAATTTCTGCACCACCACTGGGCATTTTTGGTAACATGATTTATTTATTTTATTATCCATTTTTATGTAGTCATATGCCCCCAAACTATTTACTTCTTATGTTAATACATAAGAGAGCATGACTGACTATTTTTAAGTTTATTAGAATATATATCCTACTTTTTATGTTTTCTTGTAATAAAAATTTACTTTGGCTTAGTAGTTTTGGATTACACACATCTGGGGTTGGATAGATTTAGGTAAGTGGGCACACACATACACATAGCCCTCAGCTTTGTTTTCTGCTTCCAGTCACTGGCAGCTCAGCTCTGCAATTTGGCACACTGTTTTCACTTCTTTCCCAAGAGTTAGGTCTAGGACCACAGCATGATGCCAGAATTCCATAAGGAGAAAACTGCCAGGAAATTCCCTGAGTATGGCATCTTGCATCTCTTAGCAAGTCCAACAGAGGCAGGGTTTCCGCCAGTATCAGAACAGATCTCAGCTTTTATATGAGCACCCCAGGAAGCCAACTGGCTTATGTTGGGGCTTGAACTGTATGAAAAATATAAAACTTTAAAAACTAACATCACAGCAGCACAGTGAGATGCATATGCTATGAAAGACAGAGTCATATCTCCCATCTCATTCCAAAGCACATGAACCCTGAAAGGACTGATAGAATCATCTATGTTTCTGTTTGGATGGTGTTTGCTGCTACTAATAACACAACACAAGACAAAAATACTCCAATGACCTAAGCAAATAGGAATTGATTTGCTGTAAGCCAGCGATTTTCAAACAGCATGCTGAAAGAATTTTTAAAACATGAAATACCTGACTCTTTAGTCAGGGGCACTGACCTATTTTCCCTTAGATTGTTGAATTAAAAAGTAACAACAATCAACACAACAATAGCTATCCAGTGTGAATGAATCAAAAGTATACCTATTTTGGGTCAGATTAGCAAAACAATTTTTATTGTGCTGCAAAATTTTAATAATTAGTTTATGTGTGCCATGAGATGAAAAAGGCTGATAATCACTGCTCTAAGCAATAAGAAGGGCATACATGAATAGGCTAGAGCTAGTTCTATGACTCAGTCATGTAACCAGAAACCTGGTCTTAACTCTTCACTTGACTGTCCTTAACTCATTGATTGGCCTTTGTCCTCACTATTATTGCTTTGTAGCCTCAGATAAGTATTCAGGCCTCATGGTCACATCTTAAGCAGCAAAACGGGGAAAAGCAAAATATCCAAGATGTAAAAAACCTTCTCCCAGAAAGGTTGCTCAGGATGCCCTCCCTCATTACTGTTATAGACATCTTACTGACCGCAACAATTTGGCCATTCCCTTGTTGCTAGAGAGAGTGTGAAATCAAGTATTTTTAGCAGGGCATATAGGTACCCTAACCCTAAGAGAAATAAAATGAAAATTAGCAGATGACATCCTCTTTCTCTCTCTCTCTCTCTCTCTCTCTCTCTCTCTCTCTCTCTCTCTCTCTCCCTCCCCACCCCTCTCTCTCTCATTACTGAGTGCACAGAGCTGATTTCAGTTACATAAACTACATGTATGACATGAGTTCACTAAAATTCACTTATATGTTTCTGAGAAGTGAATTTGGAAGGCAATTAAAATTTACTGAGTACCTTAATCATGCAAGGCATGTTGTTAAGCCTTTTGCATACACACATACATACATATATATATATAAACATTAAATATATGTATTACATTTTTTTATATATATTATCCTACATATATTTTATCCACTATAGTATATATTATCCCATGAAAATATTATTCTTTATTATACATTATTGTATTATATATAAACAATATATATTATTCTCCAAAAACCTATGAGAAAGTATCATAAAGATATCATAGTGTTCATGCTATGCATTAATAAAATGGTACTCTTGATTAAAGAAATTGCCTACAGCCTCCTCATGGCAAAACTAGAGTATGTTTCAGATATAACTGTGTCCATAATCATGATGCCTCACACCTAGAAGATAAAACAAGCAAGATAGAAGAAGGATCACAACTAACCTCAAAGTAAAAAACACCCAGAAGTGTCAGAAAGTTGAACTGTATCACAGTCCAACAACCAAAGATTTAAAGAAGCCATATTAATTCATATGGGTAGCAGGGGAGGAAATGGGAGCCAGGGAAGAGAGGATGTGAAGTGGTAGCAGCAAGGTGGCAGCAGCAACAGACAATGGAATGGGTAGTTCCACATTCGCATGTGAAGGATAAAAATTGGGAGGGGTACCTTGGGAGTGAGCCATTCATATCCCAGGCCAGATCACACAGCCCAGAGTTCCAGCACCTGGAAAATGAAGCCTCATAACTTCTGGCTTTAAAAACCAGTGGGGATTGTGAGAGCAGAAAAACTGCTCATCTCTCAGGAGTGTTCATTTAAAGGACCTGTACAGTCCTAGAATGTATTCAAACCCACTCACTCCAGGAACCAACATGAGGGCAATAGCTAAAATGGCACTGGTCACATACAGGAAGAGGGATGAAGTAATTGGAAACAGGGTGAGTGCCAAGAAATCCTCCAGCAGCCATGCAGTGACATTGTTCCCTCTCCAACCCCTCCCCCCTCATACAGAGCCATAAAGCAGAGAAGCAGCTTTCCCTAACCTGGCAAATACCTAAGGGTCAAACCCATACAAGTTAATAGGTATGCTAAGACAAGAAGTCAAAGCAGCTCTACCTAATACACAGAAACAAACACAGGGAGGCTGCCAAATTGACGAGACAAAAAAATATGACCCATATGAAAGAACAGGACAAAAATTCAGAAAAAGAACCAAACAAAATGAAAATAGACAACCTATCAGATGGAGAGTTCAAAACCCTGGTGATAAGGATGTTCAGAAAATGCATAGAAAAGAAATGAAAGATATACTAAATGAAATAAAGAAAAATCCACGTGAAATCAATGGTAAAGGGATGGAAGCTGGGATTCAAAGCAATCAATTGAAACATAAGGAAGAAATAAACATTCAACCAGAAAAAAATGAAATAACAAGAATTGAAAAAAATGAGGAGAGGCTTAGGAACATCTGGGACAACTTTATATGTACCAATCACTGAATAATATGGGTGCCAGAAAGAGAAGATGCAGAGCAAGAAATTGAAAAGTTATTTGAAAAAAGAAAGAAAGAAAACTTCCCTAATTTTGTGAAGGAAATAGATTCACAAGTCCAAGAAGCACAGAGAGTCTCAAACAAGTTGGATCCAAAGAAGACCACACCAAGACACATCATAATTAAAATGAATTAAAATGTCAAAGGAAGATTAAGAGAGAATCTTAAAAGCAGGAAGAGAAAAGCAGAGTTACCTACAAAGGAGTTCCCATAAGATTATCAGCTGATTCCTCAAAAGAAATATTGCAAACACAAAGAGTGGACCCTATTGTAAACTAGGAACCTTTAATAAAACAACAATAACAGGAAAAAATAAATAAACATTGCAGGTAAGAAGGGACTAGCAAGAAGTATTCAAAGTAATGAAAAGCAAGGACTTACAACCTATACTACTGTATCGAGCAAAGCTGTTTAGAATAAAAGGGCAGATAAAGTGCTTCCCAGACAAGGTAAAGTTAAAGGAATTCATCTTCACTAAGTCATTATTATATAAAATGTTAAAGGGACTTATTTAAGAAAAAGAAGATTAAAAAGCTATGAACATTAAAATGACAACAAACTAATGAAGATCAAAAACTAAATCTAAAAAACAAAAACTAAACAAACGGAACAGGAACAGAATCATAGGAGATCATTTGGAGGGTTATCAGCTGGGAGGTGGAAGGGGGAGAATGGGGAAAATGGCTCAGGGACTAAGAAGCATAATTGGTAGGTACAAAATAGGCAGAGGAATGTTAAGAATTGTAAAGTAAATGGAGAAGCCAAAGAACCTATATGCATGACTCATGGACATGCACAAAGGGGGGAATTGCCTCGAGAAAGGGGAATACTGGGTAGAGGGGGATAAAGGGGGAAAATTGGGACAACTGTAATAGCATAATCAATAAAGTATACTTTAGAAAATGAAACAAGAAAGAAAAAATGTATGCGTAGTGTTTAGAAGTCTGCACGGAATTTTAAACTGATCATTACTGAGGCACTCAAGTCACTAGGAAAATATAGTCAGCCAGAAGATAGTCTCCTGTATGCAATAGTTCACATGCAGGTTTTCAGTTTCTTCCAATTCCAGCTCCAATATGACAAGTACTTTTGGAGAAGTAAGAATTGAACTATGGAAAATAATTTTCTCTGTGATTTTCAGCAGGACTGGAGAACATTTGCATTCAAGGCACTTTGTATTAATGACTATAAATAGAAGGTAAAGACAACAATCTTAGGTGGCTAGTAGACCCACAAGCCTGCTGTTTAAGGCTCTAAAAATCAGCTGGATAAACAGCAAATTATTAACCAGAAATGATTATGTCAGGATCAGACATACAGGAGAAGTTAGGATTTATTGCCTGGTGTTGTGTGGGTGTGCCATTTTATTCTCTGCTCCCCCAACTGACCAGTAATAGCAGAAGCAAAAATTACCTCTAGAGACCTAATTTTGTGTCTTTCAAAACACTTAACATACTTTTTTTTATTCCCATAGAAGATAGACATTATTACTTCCATTTTACAGAAGAGAAAACTGAATTTATAAGTGCTAAAGAAACTAGTGCACAGTATCAAGATACTAAATATACAAACACAAATCAAAGTCACTCTAGGAGCCATTTTCTCTCCTCTGTTTTGTGTACACAGACAGGGAAATTTAGACTCATTCATTTTTCTCATTATAACCACCAACTTTAAGAGATGGAAGGTGACATTCCTGTGGCAGATATGTGGTATTATTCTATATTTGGAAGCTCAAATTCTGCAAGGGGAATAGATTAGCTGGAGGTCATTTGAAGAAAGATGACCAGGATGGGAAGAAATCTGGACAATATCACATAAGGAAAGTCAAACAAGGGAAGGACATAGAGAAAATTTGATCAAGCAGCTTGATTGGCATCTTCAATATAAAAAGGGCTTATGTAGGACTGCAGAATTGCCCACATTCTGAGGATAGCTCTTAGAAAGAGAAAAATGTTATCCCACCATAGGAAATTATTTATTGTAACTTGATAACGTTTCCAAAAAGTAAACAGGCTATATCATATGATGTTGATACAGAAACTTAACGATCTTGTATCTAAGAGGCTGAAAAGAAGTTTTATACACTGGATAGAGAATAGAATAAGGTAACCTGTGTTATAGCTTCCATTATTATTCTTTGACTCTATGACTATAATTCTGTTGGAGCTAGAAACAGTGCATGATTTTTGCTTTTGGTGTAAAAATATTTTTATCAGTAGTTCTGGAGTAAAAAGAGAATATGCAGAGAAATGAGCAGAAGAAATAAAACCCTGAGTAAAAGCATAATCTAGCCAAGAAAAAGCAAGTCAAAAATAATATTTCTAAAAATGCTGCCTTCTTACATTAGACATTGTTGAAAACTAAGAATCAGCAGTTTAGATATCCATATTTCTAGATCAAAGGGAGAAAAGGAAACAAGGGAGAATTACAAGGTGTATAATTATGTTATAAAATTGAAAGCATTCAGGGTAGATTTTAGGGTTCCTTGAGTTTAGTGATCATGCCTTATTCTTCTGGTTGTCCAATCCAGCATCTAGCACTTATTCTTTATACATAGAAACTGTTATATATTTGTTGGAGCTCTCATAAATGAGACAAACCTTATCAAAAAACAGAATTTGGAGAAATGAGAGGAAATTATGTGCATTATGCAAAAGAAAATATTTTATTCTAGGCACACCCAACTCTTTCGTGGAGGTCAGCAAATGCCTGCTGGAATATGAGCTGATTTTATGCCTAGAAAGAAGACGCAATGGAATCCTTTGACCAACACAAAGAAATGTGAGATGGAAATAATGAAACCAGCAGCATATCTGATATCTGGAAGGAAAAAAAGCATAGGGTATAAACACATACTTTGTTTTTGTTGTTGAACCAGACCCAGCACTCTGGAATGCCATTCACACAGACCTTCTTAACTAGGCTGGAGAATCAGGAAATTCCCTAAGTAAGTACATGTTTCCATACTGAAGTCATTATAGTAATCTAAAACAATTGGGCTAAGGATGGATTTCTAATCCAGAGACTGCTATCTATTTATTGGCCAGAAGTCTATCAGATAGAATAGTATTACAGGTTTACCAACAAGAACAATTCTTTATTGATGATTAGCTTTACAATTTTTGGATTAAGCAAATGAAAATAAAGGACTTTCAGTTAAATTTAAATTTCAGGTAGACACATCAATTTTAGTGTACATCACAAATATTTCTTTGGTCATATTTATATAAAAATGTAGTTTCTCTTTATCAGAAATTCAAATTTAACTGGGTATCCTGTATTTCATCTGGCAACCCTAGTTAGATTGGAATGCCAGACAGAAAATTTCATAATAGAAAAAAATAGAAGTAACAGAAGAGACAGAAATGAGAAAATGGATAGGCTTCATGAATAGAAGGCAATAATCATGTACTGCTGGATCAACTAAAAAATAACTGAGCCACTAGAATTGTTGCTATGTGAAGATGATGCTGTAGTACCCTAACAACATCTTCGTTCCTCATGAATTTGAATGAGGCTCTGTTGAGACAATTGTCCAGGCTTCCTACTTCTTCATAATTTTGTGCAATAAACCCCCATAACTGAGGAAATTGGGTGTGTTTTTACTATTACTGTTATTTACATACTTGATATTGAGTCCCTCTTTTTCTTTAATATTGAAAGCCTGATTTTAGTGGGGACAGTGTGTACCATTATAATCTAAATCAAGCATGACAATCTGGTTCCCCATTTCATAGCCTCTTCCAGAGAAAAAGGACAAATGCTTCTAGTGGGCCTCTCTCACCTCCCATTTCTGCTTCACATAAGGACTGATGTCAAACACAGCAGCCTTCATGTGATCATGATGCAACAAACAAACAAAACTAACATGCTGAATGACAATATCATGAGCAGCTGCAATGGCACTACAAAACACTTCTAATGGTTATATATCTTGTTATACACTAAAAACAAAACAAAACAAAAAAAACCTTGTTTACTGAAGTCACTGTAAATTGGGACTTCTGCTACTTGCAGCCATATCCAAGCTAACTGATTAATCTACCAAAGGGATCATCTTAGGATCCACTGAACATTTTATATTTCATTTTTCATAACAAATTATGACAAATAGGAAGATATGATTGTCCCAAAATATGCCATAAACATTAACTTTGTAATTTTTAAATAATTGCTCCTAGACATAATTCAATCTCTTCCCTTATATGAATTCTATCTTTTATTAAATTTTATCTCCTTTCTAAGAGATTTTATTATCTAATCCCATATTGATCCTCTTCCTATTCTGATGGTATTTACAGCCTGAGTTTATAACTTGTATTTCATGGATGGGAAATGCAACCTTATGTTTTATTCCTTGATTTTTGTGCTGTTACATATGCAATATATCCTTTTATTGGATAATAAAGTTGGTTTTTGAAAGGCAAACATTATGTCCATATTTCTGTTTTAAGTATCTAACAGGCTTTTCTAGGTATAAATATTAAATATGTATTTGTCTTGACAATAATAGCAATAATGATGTTGTTAGAGAATACTTGGAGAGATTTGAAAAGGCCCCTTGCCATGGGTTGTACAGCACAGGCTAGACTAGAAAGATCTTACCAAGGCAGCCAGAACCTGTGGGAGAACAAAGGAAGACAGAAATGTAACAGGTATATGACTTTGTCAAGTTACTTTACATCTCTGAAACTCATTCTCTCTTCTGTAAAATGAAGTGTTAAGACGAAGATTAGAAATTATATTGGTAAACATTTCCCCTGGTACCTGTGACATGATAGCTGAATAGAATTCAGCTTTAAGATTTTTATATATGCTACTAAAATTGTAAGATCTTTTGTCAGAGTTGAGAAAAGATAAAATTACTTCTTTTCCTCAACAAAATGGATGCAAGGAAAAGAATAGTATGTTTAAAATGTGCTGAAGCCCTGGTTTGTGTGGCTTAGTAGGTAGGAACATCGTTCCATGCACTAAAATATCACAGGTTCAATTCCCCATTAGGGCACCTACCTAGGTTGTGGGTTTGGTGCCTGGTTGGGCCAGAGGAGGCAACCTATTGATTAGTCATGTTTCTTTCTTTCTTTCTCTCTCCCTCTCCCTCTCCTTCTCTCCCTCTCCCTCTCCTTCTCTCCCTCTCTCTCTCTTTCCCGCCCTCCCTCTCTCCCTTCTCTCTCTAAAGTAATAAATGTATCCTCATGTGAAGAGTAAATAAATAAAAATTAAAAAATTAAAATTAAAATGTGCTGAACTAATTCATAACAGAAAATACAGTTATAATCTAATTTGGCGATTGTAATCTTGGGTACATCACTTAATCTGTCTGAAACTCAGTTTGCTGTTTGTAAACTAAAGATAATGGGACTTGATTCACCTGATTTGTAAAATCATTACAAAAATTCATGTGAAATAATGTATGAAATTGTACCTGGAAGAAATACAAAGTATTATATTGGTTTCAGAGTAGAGAAGAAATTCTAAAGTTTCAAGAATCAGCAGCACCAGCCTGCATCCCTAACAACAGTGCACTAGGGTTCCCTTTTCTCCACATCCTTTCCAGCACTTGTTGTTTGTTGGTTTGTTAGTGATGGCCATTCTGACTGATGTGAGGTGGTATCTCATTCTGGCTTTTTTATTTTTATTTATTTTTATTTTTAAGTATATTTTATTGATTATGTTGTTACAGTAGTTCCAATTTTTTCCCCGTTGCTCCCCTCTTCCCAACACCCTCCTTCCCTCCAGCAATCCCACCCCCCTTAGTTTATGTCCATGGGTCATGCATATAAGTTCTTTGGCTTCACCCTTTTCTATATTATTTTTAATTTCCCCCGGTCTATTTAGTACCAATCAATTATGCTTCTTAATCCCTGCACCATTTCCCCATTTATCCCCTTTCCCTCTCTCAGCTGATAAGCCTCCAAATGATCCCCATACCTGTGATTCTGTTCCTATTCTGGTTTGCTTAGTTGGATTTTGCTTTTATTTTTTAGATTAAGTTGTTGATAGTTGTGAGTTTGTTGTCATTTTAGTGTTCATAGTTTTGATCTTCTCTTTCTTAAATAAGTCCCTTTGACATTTCATATAATGGCTTGGTGATGATGAACTCTTTTAGCTCTACCTTGCCCAGGTAGCACTTCATCTGCCCTTCCATTCTAAATGATAGCTTTGCTGGATAGAGTAATCTTGGTTGTAGGTCTTTGCATTTCATCACATGGAATACTTCTTGCCAGTCCCTTCTTGCCTGCAAAGTTTCTTTTGAGAAATCAGCTGACAGTCTTATAGACACCCCTTTGTAGGCAACTCTCTGCTTCTCTCTTGCTGCTTTTAGTATTCTCTCTTTATCTTTCACCTTTGGCTTTTTAATCATGATGTGTCTTGGTATGTTCCCCTCTGGGACCAGCTTGCCTGGGACTCTCTGTGCTTCTTGGACTAGTATGTCTATTTTCTTCATAAAATTTGGGGAGTTTTTATCCATTATTTTTTCACATAAGTTTTCAATTTCTTGCTCTTCCTCTTCTCCTAGCACCCCTATTATTCAGATGTTGGCGCATTTAAAGTTGTCCCAGAGTATCCCAAGCCTTTCATCATTTTTTTCAATTCTTATTTTCTCATTCTGCACTGGTTGACTGTGTTTTTCCTCCTTATGTTCCAAATCATTGATTTGAACCCTGGTTTTCTTTCCTTCACCATTGTCTTGTGTGCATTTTCCTTTGTTTCACTTAGCACAGCCTTCACTTCTTCTCTTATGTGTTTGTGGTACTCAAGAATATCTGTCAAGCCTGTGAGCATCTTTATCACCAGTGTTTGGAATTCTGCATCTGTTAGGTTGGCTAACTCCTCATCTGGTAGGTTGACTATCTCCTCCTCACTTAGTTCTCCCACTAGAACCTTGATCCATCCCCTCTTTTGGGCCATACTTCTCTGTCTCCTCATCTTGACAGGCTGCTGTGTTTGTTTGCCTCTGTGTCTTAGGTAGAGCTGTCACTCTTGTTATGTTGTAAGGGGTGGAGTCTTAGGAATTCATCAGTACAGGACGACCTGTTTCACTATGTTGTGGCACTGTGTGTGGGAGAGGGGTCTGAGAGGAAACAATGCCTGGCACTTGCCCCTTTTCAGGCACTTCTCCCACTTCTGTATGGGACTGGTGCCTCTATAGCTGTTGCCCTGGTTGTCGTTCCCAGAGTGGGTGGGTCTGCAGACATTCTAGGACTGTGGTGGCCCTTTAAACAAGTGGGCTCTGCTGAGAAACTGGCAGTTTCTGCCTCTGCCCCAACCCCCACTGGTTTGCACAGTCAGAAGCAATGGGGCTTGATTTTCCTCAGTGTTGGGACTGTGAGCTTTGAGGTCTGGTGAGGAGCTGGGAATGCTCCCCAGGTGTCCCTCCTGACTTTTTGAAATGTGTAACTGTGCTTTCCACCAGGCTGCTGCTGCTGCCGCTGCTGCCACCACCACACCATGTCCTCTCTGCCTCAGCTCCAACCTTCCTACCTGTCTAGATGAGTATTTCTTTTTTATATCTTTGTTTTTTGGACTTCCTTGCAGTTTGATTTTCTGGAACTTCTGGTTGTTTCTAGTTTTGATGTAGTTGCATTCCTTCTTAATTGTGGAGGTAGACACAGCGTGTCTGTCTATGCTTCCATCTTGGCCGGAAATCCTCAATGTGGTTTTAATTTGCATCTCTCTAATGGCTAGTGATGTTGAGCATCCTTTTATATGCTCTCTGTATGTCCTCCTTGGATAAATGTCTGTTCAGGTCCTTGGCCCACTTTTCATTGGATTGTCTTCATGGTTTCATAACAGAATGAATGGAACTAGAGAGTATTATGCTAAGTGAAATAAACCAGGTGGTGAAAGACAAATACCATATGATCTTACCTATAACAGAAACCTAATGAACCAAACAAACAAATGAGTAAAACAGAACCAGAGGCATGGAAACAAGGAACAGACTGACAGAAACCAGAGGGGAGGGGGTGTGAGAAGCTGAAAAAGCAGGAGAAGCTTCTAGTCAAGGAACTAGCATAAATGACCTATTGACATGGACAACAGGGTGAGGCTTGACTGTGGGAGGGGGGTGTAGGGCAAGGCAGTGGAGAGAAATGGGGAAAAAAGTTGGGACAACTATAATAGAATGACAATAAAGAAAGAAAAATTTTAAAAAAAGAATCAGCAGCAGATGCAAATTTATTCATAGCTTCAAAAATCTGTCCAAATTTCAAACTTACATTCAGTGATTTAACAAAAATCCAGTGCTTAAGAAAGTCTTCAAAGACAAAATGAGCTAGACTTTAATTAAATAAAACTGAGATGAAATTAAAACAGAAAACTCATTTCCTTTGAATGAAATACAAATGCATTCAAGTGCACAAAATGATAGTACCATTTTGTTTTTTTAAGGAACACTTAATGGAAAACATTAACCACATGCAAAAGTGTTGTTAAGCCTTCATACTTATAGTGTTAGCCTGGAGGAGACAGGGAGCAATAATTCTACCCGATAAGGATGTGCCATACTATAGTGAGCTCTCAAATTTATGCTCTACTTGAAGGTGTAGATTTAGAATCAAGGAACAAAACTTTTCATCAGTACTGCTTACCACTTTATTTTCAATAACACTTAGAGATATAATCATACATTTTTGTCTATTTGGGGATGGAGTAAGCAAAGGAAGAATGTGAAAAAGAAAAATAATCATACAAAACAAGATTTGTTTCAAAAGGTGCATGGTGTTAACTGTGACAGCCTTTCACACCTTGGCTCAGCAGACCTCTGGGAGGAGTCTTTACAGTGAGTCTATACCAACTCCAGTGTTTTTTTACTTTTCCTGTATGAGATGATCATTACACCTTCCTGATGGAATTCACTCTCATTTCTCCAACTGAAAGGAACTGCTTGCTTTTTTTTTTTTTTTTTAAAGTATATTTTATTGATTATGCTGTTACAGTAGTTCCAATTTTTTCCCCTTTACTCCCCTCCACCCAGTATCTCCCTCCCCCAGCATCCCCCCCCAAGTCCATACCCATGGTTCGTAAAAAATAACTATCCCTCCCTCTCATATATTAAGACCCTTTGTAATCTTGTAAAGGACAATGGGCGATTAAGATACTATAGCAGATCTAATCTGTGCTAACCATCTGGGCACTTTTCACTCCCTTGTAGTTAAGTATCTGTATGCATGTTCTGTGGACCACAGTAGATTGCAAATTCACAAAGAACCTGCAAAATATGTTTCTACAACCCTACTCCCAGGGTTTCTAGGCCAATGTCTCTAGCTAATGAAACAAAAATAAGCACATTGACTGATGGATTAGTTAGTTATTTCACTTGGGCCTCTAGCTTTTCTCAAACTCTAACCAATGGTTGTAAGTCTGAGGCTCATAGGCTCCCATAAACTCTATGGGTGATCTTTCATAGTATCCATGAATATTAGTTCTCACTCATTCTCTCTATCTATCTACCCCACCATCACTATCATCTGTTTATCCATCCACCTATGTTAATTGGTCTGGTGAAATGAATAATCTATGACTTTAACCAGAATATCAAGAACAGTTAAGAATCATTGCGTTCCAATTATTGTATACCCTTATCCAGTAGTTCTTGACTTTGTACATTAAACAACTTTTAAAATATATAAGTACCACTCCAAGAATTATAATGTAATTGATCTGGGGCAAAGCTTAAGCACAGGAAGTATAATATTATGATATGTAATGGTTGATCCTCAATCTCAGAATTCCTTTTGGTCATTGGATGTTGGGGCTCTCATAGGTTGAACTGCTGTCCTGATTTCCCTTCTGTGGAAATCCTGACCAGTATTACAAGTAGTAATTGTATAAAGCATGCTCTTAATTCAGCCCTTAATACAGGACTTTTGAGCTTCAGACTCCAAAACACTCAGTTCATTTACAATTTTTATCATTATACTCAGTGCCCTCTTATCCATTTAATTCTAGCAGGGAATATGACATGCTTTCTTACTATTAGCTCTGTAGCTAGGGATAGAAAACATTAACTGTAGTGCTAGGAGAATATGGCCCTATATGGTCATGTGTAAGCACAAAATAACCTTGGAACAAATAGCTCTAGCAATAATTAGAATGATCTCTTCAGGCAGCTTGTGTCATAACCCAGGCAAGAGCAGCCTTTTGTCTATTATGTTTGATTTCCAGACTCTAAGTTTGATTTCCTTCTCCTATTTCCACCACATTAAGTAAGAATCAACAGCATTTGGAATGGAAATAGATTTCTGGTACATTGTCAGATATCTTCTGGGGAATTTTCATGGCTACAGTGTTTATCTCAGTTTGCCATTTCTTATAATTAGGCAGCATATGCACATCTGATTCTTTGAGAGAGAATTTTTCACTGTTAAGATCATACAGACTCTTTGCTTCTCTGCCTTTCTGAGGCAATGTTTTTGTATATTTTACTCTCTATCAGCAATTCTACCAAAGTGTGACATGTAGAAGAAGCAAAAAGGAAATTCAAATCTAACTGTTCTTTCCTGCATGTTTGTTCATGATCAGATAGGTGAATAGGTCAGATCTCATAGCTCAAGTTTATATTACATCCCATGGATGTACACTCACCCCAGACCTAAATATACAGACATTTTTTTAAAGGTTAGGTCTCTTTATATATGTCTTTTTATAAAAACTACATTTTTTTCTTCCTTTTAGAAAGTTGCAGATGATTTTAACTTCAACATTTACTTCTCTTGAGTGACTCTTCTGATGCTAAAGCTACAACACCAGTGACAGCGTGGGTGTGACCAGGAGGAGCTGACCAACATAAGAGATGACCAAAGAGAAAGATAAGAAAATTGCAAGGCCCAGTGTATAAGGAGGAGGAATTATGCAAGCAGAGGCTGAGAGTAGGTGTTTAATGGAGATAGTGACTGAAATATCTCTATAAATGAAGTCACAAAACCAGTAAAATTCCCATATTTGTAAGGTCAATTTCTAGTTCCAACAGAGCACTCACAGGATGCTGAGTGCTGAGAAATAAACTTAAGTGGTAGGTGAATTGAGAACAAACAGTATGACAGAAACAAGGACTAGTAGTCTGTACACTTAGTGTAAACCAGTCAAAATCACAACAGTACAGATCATGCATCATTATAAAATATATAGACCCTAGAAACAGATATTATTAATATTTAGAAAAATAAAGCTCATTTGTGAAGCATGTTGGTCTTCCCATCAGTCTTTCTTCCGGGATGTTAATTTATATTGCTAAGGCTTTAGGGGAGTTCTATGATATAGAAATTTAAGGTATGAGTTTCAGAGTTAGACAGTCAAGGATTCAAGTCCAATTTCTGCCACTTATTAGCTTTTTTTTTTTTTTTTTAACTTTTGTAATCCTAGCACAAATAAGTTTTAACATCTACCAACTTCTATTATTATTATAACCATCAAAAATAATATTTATTAACCACTTAGTGTTATTTTAGGCAGTGAGTTTGTTAATGGACCTAGCTCTAGAACTCTGCAGTATAACGTAAGGAAAGAAGTAAGTTTTCATGACATGTAGACATTGACTCAAGTCTGAACACTACTAATTGCCCCTTTATGAGTTCGGGCATTATCTTGATATTTTAAACATCAATTTTTCACTTTAAAAATGGAACATATGCTACATGGTTAGTAAATGTCTGCTGTGATATGGGCTCATAAAATAATGATGGTTCATTCTTTCCACCTTCAGCAATCTTCCAGCCAACAAGGTTCATGTGGAGAAGAGCGAGGCACATTCTGACCCAAACATAAGACTGAATGTACATGATGGGGAGGTAAAGGAATCAAAGCAGAACAATGAGTGATGAAACCAGCTGTGAAGTTGACATTTTAGACAAGGCAGGTCAAGAAATATTTGCAATTAGTGGATGAAATTATTTTAAACAAGGTCTTATAAAAAAGCATAGGGGAAGGCTAATTTCTGGAGGTTTCCAAAGAGTTTATGAATAACTAAGGGTTAATCATCTTGTGACTCTATCTGAGATTGATAGGCATATTTACAAGATAAAGCTATTTTATAACATCTAGTACTGAAAACCTATGCAGAGGTCCAATCAATGAAAAAAAAAAAACTATTTTGTTGCCATTATTCTAAAGATAACCATCAGAAAATTAATAAGTTGATTCTATTGGCTTTTTTCATGATAGTGTGTGTCTTGCTTATTTCATTAGTGACTGTTGTCTTCATTATAGTTAGTGCTTCAAAACGGCATTGATTGAGACTGAATTCAATTGACCAAAAAACACTGTATTTGTATTTAATCTTTTTTCTCAAGATTAATTTTTAAACCATCATCTCCTTTGTGATGGGCTGACATCTCTAACAAGAACAGTTAAATAAACAAATCATTAGACTAAGAACAGACATTCTATCACAGGTCCAATAGCCCAATTTAACTGATCACCGATGGATCTTCACCATGACATGACATCTAACTTTCTAAAAGGCAAAATGCCTGCGTTGTTTTGTCAATTATTATAAAAAGTGGCAAGCTTACAAATGTGTTAATCCAAGAAAAAAAAAAAAGAAAAGTTTTAACATGTCACTGGTGCTTGTTTCCTTAGGTCTGTTCTCTTTCCTTTTTCAGTAAAAAATTATTTCTGTTGGATTACATAAACACAGAATGTTGCTCTAATCAGTATCTGCCCTGTATGAACAAGTTTTGGGGAATAGGCAGCAATTGTAATACTCATTATTCAAACCTCTAATTTTTCCTCTATTGAATGACAGCTTTTATTTGTAGTATTTGGTTTGATTTCATTCCAACCTGTTTTCTTAAGATGGAGGAGGATTGGGCACCAGGGATCTCTATATTGCTTTTCCAACTAGGAATTGTTTTCTAATTATGTAGGCAGGAGGAGCTTTGTTCCTAAGGGCAAAGCATGAAGTCCCAACATTTGCCTTCCAGGGGCCTTAACTGAGTTCTAAGTGCTCTTGCTGAGTCAACCGTGGGAAGGGAATCAGGTTCTCTGCATTCAATAGATGTTCCTGCATATGAGATGGAAGACCATATCTTCAAAGGGTATTGTAAATATTATTTTGCAACCTTAGTTAAAAGGTATGATAGAAATGAAGTGAAGGGCCTTGGTTTATTTCTTAGAGAAATTGTCTAAAAGAGATATAAATTTGGAGAGTAGGAGGTAGCTGTTCACTCTTGGCTGCTTTACATGTTTTTAAAAAATGGTGTTGACAAAAGCACATGTCTAGTGACTTTTTCTCCATGGAAGAAATTCTCAAGAATGAGCACAGTGTCCTACATATACTAATGGGAAAGTAAAAAATATTTGAGTCTTTCTTATTAAAGTGCATATTCTAGAAAAACATATTCTTGTCTGAATAAGGGCTATTGCTAAATTTTAGGATATCTCAACAGGTATAAAAATTTGATGACAGAAATGAATGAGTACAGCTTGTATGCTGATTCCAGAAATAATGAGGAAAATGAAAATAGCAATCATTTATTAAATAATTACAATGTATCAGTCTTGGGCTAAGTAATTCACACATGTAACTTAATTACTTCTCCCAGTTATACCATGAGGTAAATGTAGCCCCATTTTTCAGATGGGGAAACAATGATTTAAGTAAATTGCACAAAGTCCACAGTTTAAAAGTGGTAGAGATAAGAACTGAATCCAAGTCTATCAGACACCAAATTTGGGACCAGTGAGAAAGCCAAACAATAACTGGGATCCAAGAAAGTAAGTCCCATCATGTAAGTAGTTTTTAAGCTTTTGTTCATGTCCAATGCTCTAATACTTCTTCAGTCAGAATAAGTCACATGGCCAAATCTAAAGACAGGGGCTTGAAAAGATGCTCAATGCACCAGTCATCAGAGAAATGCAAATTAAAACCACAATGAGAAATCAGCTCACACCTGTAAGAATGGCTATCATCAATAAATCAACAAATACTGGTGAGGGGTGTGGAAAAAGGGAAACACTTTTGCACTGCTGGTGGGAATGTAGACTTGTGCAGCCACTGTGGAAAGAAGTATGGAGATATCTCAAAAAATTTTAAATAGATCTGTATTTTGATCTAGCAATCCCACCTCCAGGAAAATATCCAAAGGAACACAAAGCACTAATTCAAAATGTGTAAGCACCCCTATATTCATTGCCACATTATTTACAATCTCCAAGATATGGAAGCAGCCCAAGTATTCATCAGCAGATAGATGGGTAAAACAATTATGAGACAGTTACCCAATGGAATACTATTTCACCATAAAAAAAGAAAGTTTTACCCTTTGTGACAGTATGGATAGACCTGGAAAAAATTATGTTGACAGTATGGATAGATCTGGAAAAAATTATGCTAAGTGAAATAAGCCAGTCAGAGAAAGACAAAATCATATTATTTCACTCATATGTGGAATCTAAGGAACAAACTGAAGTAACAAGGAAAACGGGGACAGGCTCATAGATGGAGAGCAGGATGACGGCTGTTGGGAGCGGGGCTTTGGGGTAGAGGTATCGAGCAAAAAGGAAAGAGAACTCATGGACATGGACAAAAGTGTAGCGATTGCAGCGGATTGGAGGTATAAATGGACTAAATGGTAATGGAAAAATAATATGATAAAAATTAAATTAAAAAAATAAAGATGGGCAAAAATATATATTCACTTTTATAGTGGAAGTAATTTCAAAGTCACCAGCAAAGGTCTGGCTGCAGGGATGGTGAACAATTGGAGTCATTAATGAAATCCACCATGAATATAAACATGCTTTAAATGATACAGGCAAATTACCCTTTTCTTTCTCTAGAACTGGATATAAAACTGGCATCCCAGAAGTTGAGTCATATTTATTTTATCAATCTCCTTATCTACAATATGTGGCTAATGACAATATTATTCAGCAGAATAAATGCTTAGCCCAGAGCCTGGAACATGGTAACCATTTGACAAATGTTAACTTTTATCAATATCATTACTTCTAGGATTAGGTAGAAATACATACCCTCATAATACCTTCCTCCCCTTTTCAAAACTGGACTGTCATTAGCATACACCCTAGCAAATAGCCATGGCTTTTGAAACAATCTGATTAGCTTTCCAGATTGTGCCATATTTATGCCTCCTAGCACATCATCACATATGTCAATTTGAGAAGCTCCTCAAAACAAGATTATAGAAACTTTTATACTAAAGTAGTGGAGAATGTCACATCATCCCCAGCCCTCTACTCTAAGTTGCTTTTTCAGAAACCTAGAAGTTCAGAAGTCTGGGCAACTGAATGTCCTCTGAGGCTAAACTAGCACGTTTCTCTGTTCCCCCTTAATGAATAAAGGCCCCTTCCAAATAATTCTTCCCTACCCACATTACATTTATTAACTGGAAATAAAAAGTAATTTGGACATATATTTATTATGAATACATCAATATTTCCTTTGCTCCCTGCTGCAATCTTGTTACACAGGATTATAATACATTTACTACATTCAACACCTAGGCCTTCAGTGGTTATATTCTGTGAATTAATGCTTCATAATATAATTCAAATGAATCCCATAATTGATTCTAATTAAGAACAGGTTCAGACAATTATTATAGAATTACTGGAAACAGAGATTGAATAGATTTGTTTATGAATTCTGTGTCTCCTTGCTGAGACTAGATTTTCCTGCAATTTTTCTTTCTAGTGATCTGTTTGTTCTTATTTCAAATAAGAATTAGTCTGTCTGATGTTTATATTCTTTGAGACACCACTTAGAAGTAAAATAGGTTTTACTAGATATTTTAGCATAATATTTATCTTCAGTGTTACTTTCCTCTCATCACTCTTTTTAAGATTTTGAGAGTTCTAAGACAATCTAGCCTTCAATACATTCCCAAGAAAGGAAATGAAACCCTTAGAGAAAAAATGTATGGTGTCTTAAAATAAGAACATCTATTGGCTTATCTAGTGAAAAAAAAGCTCAAATCAAAGTGCTCATACAGGACTTTATTTCTCTTTCTATTGAGTCTGTTTTTCCTTGATCAGTTTCCATTTCTGGCAGCTTGTCCTTAAGGAAAGGCCAAGGTGGACCCTGATAGCTCCAGCCTTTTATAAGAGACCCCTTCTTTCCCAATATCTGTGTCAACCCTCCAAAAGGATACTGATTCATTCTGGGTCATGTGCCTACCCTTGACCAAGCCTATCCCCACTTAGATGGGATATTCTGATTGGCTATCATAGGCACATATCTACCATTGTGGTAGGAATAGTAAGACTCCTTGATCTACAGAACTGTAAGTAGGAAAGTGTTAGTTCCCACAATGAATGGATTTAGGAACATAAGAAGAAAATATATAGAGTGAATTGCAACTTTTGCCATCTTATTTCCTCAGAAGTTAAAACTGTAAGTGTGTCCCACTTACTAAGCTGGCTATCTACAGAGTGCATAGAAAAGGTGTTCTTGTTGAATTCTAAACATATGTTTGGGAGCCAAGTGAATAAACAGACTACCTGTGGAGGGAATAGGTAATTCAAGTATCCATGAAACTGATCTGATAATGATATGAAGGGGCATGTGTTAGGGTAGAGGGAAGAAAGTGGGGTGAAGCAGAAAGGGAACTAAAGGAATTTATATTCCCTTCCAATTCTGAAAACCTACACTCAAGTAATTTTCTTAGCACAGGAGAAATATTTCTTAAAACCAGCTAAAATATAGGTACCTACCAACACTAAATTATAATTGTCAAAAATTCTCCTTCCTCCTGAGAGCTAAATTCTAATCAACAGTTAAATCTGACTTCTGTTGCCAGGTCTAACCATATGAGTAAGGGAAATTGGAGGGTAAATGCAGTTTATGTAACTCCTGGCAGCCCACGATGAACTATTGGGGGAAGATGCTGCCTCTTGTAAGAAAGGAAATAGTGACTCCCAAACCAGTAGAAAATCATTAGCAACAAAGGGAAAATGTAGAGGGTCTCTGAGTCAGAGTTAACAGTATTAGCATATTTACGAATCATAAAAGGGGCATCCTTCAGCTCAGCACAAATGCTTCTAAAAACAAAGGCTACCTGAGATCAAAAGGGGAAGAGATAGTCATCACCAAACTCAGGGAAAATGGAAGAAGGTAGCTAACATATTAGCATATTTATAAATCAGAAAAGGGGCATCCTCAGATCAGTAGGGGGAGAGATAGTCATCACCAGACTCAGGGAAAATGGGAAAATGTAGCCAGACAGCCCCAGCAAACAAGTTAGGGAAATTTCAAAGGAAAGCTGGAGACAGACCTATAACCAGATCACTCTGAGTTAATTTTCACCTTCAGTTAATTTACACAGTCGAGTTAGATTGCAACTCCAGAGTATCCAGCATGGAAAAAATGGGGAAGAAGAAGGAAGGGGTGGGTGGCAGCAGGGGAGTGCTTTATTTGCATTAGAGATAAAAACAGCCAGCTCCATCTTTTCAGCACACACCTTGATTTGGCTTTTAGGCTGCGCCCAGAGCTGCAGATCTGTGAATACACAACTGCCTCAGTTACTGCTCAAGTCCTGTGTCCCGGTTTTTATTGTGAGCATTTCTTACACACTGAAGGGAGGGTTTTTGAATATTTTTTCCACCTGGAATTCAGTTAAAGAAAAGCTGAATCTTTATGCCATGACAACCCTCTGCCTGGATATTCTTTCTTGGCAAGAGAAAGAATTCTTAGGTTCTACCATTGTCTCCCCTTCTTCCCCTCAGAAGAGCCAGTCTGTTTACCACCAACAATAGTTATACTGAAACCCATAGACACAGACAATAGTATGGTGGTACCCAGAGGGAAGAGAGGTTAATAAAGAGCAAAGAGAGCCAGCTATATGGTGACAGAAGATGATTTTACTTTGGGTCTATACAATGTACAGATCATGTATCATAGAAATGTACACTTGAAATCTACACAATCTTATTGGCCAATGTCACCCCATTTAATTTGAAGAAAAAGAAAAAGAAGCTATCTCTTCAGATGTTGGCACCATATTATAGGAAAATATCTAGAAGCAATTGAACTTATTTTTATCTGTGATTTTGGGAAAAGTAGTTTTATCACACATGTTTTTAATATACATGAAGATATCTGATATGAAGCTAATAAAAGCTTCAGTGAATAAAACAACAAGCAGGTCCCTCTGTGAGTTTATCTTGTGAAATATCTTGAAAATGTGAGACAAGTAAGGATACTGAAAAAGGCTAGCTAGCTAGGATATAACTTCTAGGCAATATCAGAATAATGTTGTTTACAAATAATGGCCAAACTGTTACAGAACCCCTGGGCTATTCCAACTGAAACAGAACCCACGGGCTGTTTAGTTAGGGGCCCGATTGCTCACTGCCAGAACTATAACTCTCAATACCAGTTTAGTGAAAATAAAAAGAATTGTTTATTTAACAGTTATATAGATTTAGATTATATGTGGATTTCTGCCGTTAAGTCTTATGTTCCTTAAAACACCTACAAACACATATTTCTGCCTCCCCCTACCAAACCAGACTAGTTTTAGAAAAGTTAGAGAAACCATTTCCCTACTTCCTAGACCCAGTTCAACTTTACTGGTAGCTGCCAATCATTCAATTCTGATTGGGAAGGTCTTTCTGTGTTGTGGTGTCCATCAACTTTTAATCCAGAGCTGCGTGAATTCCCAGCCTTTTCTTTCCAAAACCACAAAGGTATTCCCCCATCTCCAAGCCACAAGGTGTTCTCTTCTATTCAAAGCTGCATGGTCAGTCCCCTCCTTTCTAATCCACATGGAGAACCTTCCTTTTCAAAACCACATGGTCAGCCCCAGTTAAAATGTCTGCCGCTTATTTTTAAATCCCTGACTGCATCTTGTGATGCAGTTGGCATGGTCCCAAGTTCTGACCATTCACAGAACCTCACACAGCTCTGTGTGCTTTCTCCATACCATCCCCCTGGTCCAAGACCCCTCCCATCTTCCCGGGCCTTGGATGCATTATCTATTTGCATAACAAAGACACTAGCCCCTAGCCTCAGGCATGTGAAGGCATCCTGAAAGCTGTGTCCTTCTCCCCATCCCCCAGCCACAAGCTCTGGGAGTTTTTGGATACCCCCCTTCTGTAACAAAACCAGAGATATTGGTTAAAGTCACATTAGACTATTTCAGTGAGATTTCTCTCAGGAGGACTAGTTCTTTGGCTCTTGGGTTAGCATCTACTCATATGGTTATTCAAAATTTAAAGGGGTTAAGTGTTATTTTTAAATAATGCAAGTTACATCTATTTAAATTGACATAATTGTTATTCTTTGCTATATTATAAAACTAACTTCGAACCCTAATTAACTACTTATTAACTGAAAAAAAATAAGTATTTTACTATTAGATAATTTTGATTATATATTGGAATTCACTGTTTAGTTTAGACTTTGTTGCATCACAATGTATATAATAAAATACTTTTGAAAGTATCTTTAAAACCTTGGATAATGATATGATTACCTTCTCAGCCCCCACTCCTACCTTACCCCTTCAATATATACTGCCTTTGAATCACTTATACACATTCTGCATTCACAGTTCTTGGGGGTTCTGACCAATCCAAGAGGTCCAGAACACATGAAGCATGTTTCTCCTCTAGTTAGTCACCTAATCTATCTTAGTACCACCTAAGGGACATTTTTTATTTCTTGTTTAATGAGTCAATAAGTTAGTGAAATTATTCTAATATGATGTATATTCTTCCTCTTCGTTTTCATCTGTATCTGTAAAAAGTTTTCTGAGCTAGCGTTCTAGCTCTATAGTACTCAGACTATTTATCTTCCAAATAAATTACACCGTACTAGATTTTCTAACCTTGAAAATACCTTACACTTCATTTGATTCCTATGGTTAATGATAAGAGCCAATAAATAAGGTAGGTGGGAGAGCCCTGTTTTTGGCACGTGAAGATGTTCCTCTCTGTCTTTCCAATGTGCTTTTATTTGATGATGGTTGGGAGAAGAGGTGAGGAAGATCAGAGGAAAGCATGCTAGACCAATGATAAACAGAGACCCTCCTATCAGAATGGCTCTTGACCCTAATAAAAACAAGAATAAATTGAAGCCTAGTCTCTATTATTTCTTTATCATTTAACACCTATGTGAAAGCTCTCACGGTAATTGCTCTCCATTCCTGAAAGGGGGAAGGTCCTCTAAAATTACCCCCAAGTACTGTCAGTCTCTCTTAAACCCAGGTTATTATATTACCTTTTGCTGGAGTCTTATTTTTCTGGGCTAATACTTATGTTTTTCTAATATTTTTCAACTTAATTTTTTTGTCATAGTTATACACGCACATAGTTTGAACAATCAAAATTTCCATAATAATTTTTATTTAAAATAAAATTAAGCTAAACAAAACAGCTGTTACATCTGCCTGATTTCCTTTGCTCATTTCCTGCTCCCTAGAGGAAATCACTAAATTAGTTTTGTTGAATATTTCAGTGTTTACCTCCATATCTCTAAGTAACATGATTATTGTACATTTGATTTGGGGAGATTTGGTATTAAAAATTATAGTCACAGAAGGTGCAAATTTATCTCTCTTTCGCCACTATCTCTACATAATGTGTCCCAGTTTTCTGACATGATTGTATCACAATTATGATAAACCCAGCATTTAGTTCTTACTTTAGTATGACAATATATGAAGTCTGTCCAGAAGGTATCCAGCCATGAAATATGAAAAATAGAGATATTTATTGAAGAAGACACAAGATACAAGAAAGATTGTACATAGGACAATGACTTTTCAGTCCCCTTTAAAGTAGACACCTTGGGACTTCACACAACAGAGTTCTCCCAGTCACCATGAGCTGCCCTGTTGTATTTTTCTGAATCTCTGCAACAGTCTGAAATCTCCTCCCTTTCAAAGGTGATTTTAATTTTGGGAAAAGCCAGAAGTCATAGGGTGCCAAATCTTGGCTATAGAGGCACTGAGTCACCTGGGTGATGTGATGTTTCACCAAAAACTCTGTACAAGAAATGATGCATGAATGGGCAGGTTGTTGTGATGAAGCTGCCAATCACCTGTTATTCATTGCTGTGGCCTTCTGAATCATCTGAATAGTTTACACAGAGAAATGTTCAAGATTAATGCAAAATTTGATGCAGATTTGTTGCTCAACTCACTCAGTCATTTTGAATGCAGAGGCCACACAGTACACATGCTCACTCAATGGTATCTACCACCCCCACTGATTAGTACAGTGAAGTTGTCATTGTTCACACATAAGCATTCCAGTCCACTCTCCTTGACTGCTAGGTTACACTGATGTTGTGCAAACCCTTTTCATTATATTTACAATGGCCAAAATTTATTTGGACAAACCTCATAAACATTATTCACAGTGCAACCTTGTGTTTACTAAAACTACTTTTACTTTCTTTCATTTGTTTTGTTTTCCTGAAGCTAAAATTTACTTGTATTACTTGCTTAGTTTTCTATGTATGTATCAATGCATCAACAAACTTTCTCCCAGTTACTTAAAATCTCTGTGTGTATGCTGACACATCAGACATCTAATCAATTTATTCTCCTTGGAAACATGTTTCTCATAGTTTTCTACCTTCATCCAATATAAAATATAGTCTCTGTTTTCATAGCTGTCATCTCCAGATTGTTCATCATTAATCAAGGCATTCCTTTGTCTTTCTCTTGAGTATGATCTGATTCTTAGATCCCGTCTTTTCCTTTTTCTTGATATAGTTCTTTGTTATCATGGAGCACATTCTTCAACAGCTTCCTTATAAAGGGTGACTGGAGGGAGAGGGTAGACTTTTGAGATATTGCACATACAAAATCTTATGTCTACTCTCACTCTTAATTATCCAAACATAGATTTTTTTTCATCCAATTTGCTGAATATTCAGTGGCATCCTTTAATCTAAAAATTAATCAACTAATTAATTAATTATTTTTTTACATTTCTACAGTACTTTAATGGTTTGAAAGTCAGGTTCCCACATTTTTGGCCATCAGGACAATGTCATGATTATTATTATCATTCAATTTTCAAGATAAGCAAACTTAAATCCAGGTCCTTTAAACTACAAATTCTGTGCTCTTTCCATTACATCAAATGGCTTCCTGAAAGACAGAAAATGAAAGGAAATTATCCATTTCAATTTTTACATGTTTCATTTTAACAAAATGACTTTGGCTCTATGTTTTTGAAGCAAATGACTTTATGTATGAGGATAGAGCTAGAAAAATGAATTCAGCCTGAGGCAATTCTACACTGTGAAAATTAGAGGCTACTGTTCTTGGTAATGGCTGAAGAGAACTAGTAAGTCCCTAGCTACTCATCCCAACATCGTTCAAAGCAAAATGTCTATACACACACACACACACACACACACACACACACACATATAACTATAGATTTTTAAATATCTGCCCATGTATATATCGTAAGATTAACTGCAAGTTACAGAGAGAAATAATATATTTGCTAGGAGTTTGAAGCAATCTGAAGGATCTGAAATACCAGGTTGGTATTACAATTTTTAAAAAAGTTGTTATTGGTTTTGTTGGTTTATAAACTTAAAAGTGTGGGAACACCTGATCATCACCTTTACTTGTTATTTCCCATTCTTATTCTTGTAGCAGCAAAGTACATCAAAATTAGGCATTGAGAAGTGATCAGTATTACGTATCAGTGTTAGTACTAGTATCAGTACCATTGTCCTGAAAGTGCTGAAATACAACCAGTATCAATCTGCAACAAAACAGGAAGACTCTTGCCAGCCTTGACCAAAAGAGAAGGGAGCAAGAGAAATTGGGGACATAGTATCCAAAGGAAGAAGAGTGGCATAGGAAGAAGGTATAAAAAGGAAATGTGGCTGGCAGAGACAGGACTTGACCAGGTGGCATTGGCGCTGAAGGACAGGAGACAGGGTACTGCTGTGCAAGTGAGAACATAATTTTTCTTTATATTTTTCTCTTGTGGACTGCAGAGAGCGGTGAAAAGTTTGGGGGTGGTAGGACATTCTTGAGGAGCGCAGGCACAGAGGTGCGCTCATCCATTCCCCAACCCTCCCTTTGGGTCACGCGGGTGTGCATAGAGAAGTGCCCTCATTCACTGGCCCAGGTTCGCGGAACCGCGAGTTCAGGTGCCCCTTGGACACGCTCCAACAAACATAAGATCAGTGTTCCAATGGGCACAGGGAGGGCCCACGGAGGGCCCACCCACCCACCCAACATGCAGAAGACCGTGAGCAGTGGGCACCAGGCTGGAATGCAGACCACTTGCTCAGGCTTTGTTCGTGCCCACCCAGGCAGGTTCAGGAACAGCGGGCAGCTACAGCATGAAAACAGTGGGCAGCAGCGACTCACAGATGCTCACTTCCACTGTGCCCAAGTATTTGGGGTCCCACACTAAGAGGCGAGAGACCAACTCCCAGAGCACAGCTTGGTGGGATTGAGGCTAGCTCTCGGGCTGCCTTGTATGTGCATGGGCGCTCAAGCGCTGAAGCACCTCGTCAGGCTCCAATAGGCACCAATCGCTCACTTCCATTGTGCCCAAGTGTCTGGGGCCCCGCCCTGGGAGGTGAGAGACCAGCTCCCAGAGTGTGGCTCAGCAGGCCCGAGGCAAGCTCTTGGGCTGCCCTGCGCGCACAGGGGCGCATGCACAAAGGCACCTTGGCAGGCTCCAGTGGGCACTAAGGGAGTGCACCGTGAAGGCGACCGTGGGCACACACCACTGCTGCAAGGAACAAGAACCTCTGACCCGCCACATTAGACCAGCTGGGGACGCAGAAAAAGAAGATGACAAACAAAGGCTGAACTGAGTAAAAACATTCCCTTTTTTTTCTCCCTTTCTTAAAAAAGGGAAAAAAGAAGAGAGGAAGGGGAAAAGAAAAACTATATCTCTAATTTGTTTCATATAATCTCTCCTTCTCATCCTTCCTCTTTAATCATTATTTATTTGTTTGTGTGTCTAGTTTAGCCTCCCTTTCACTCTAAATAAATAGAATATAATTACTATATAGATCCAATACTATACAATCCCACTTTCTTACTATATTCTGCATTTCCATCTTTTTATTCTATTGTTATTAACATACAATGTAAATATTACCTACTGTCTTGCATAGTCTCAACTATTATTAATCTATCATCCCCTCTCTCAAAAGTCATATTTTTCCTCCCTAAAAACAACTCATATCTATTCTTCCTATAGTATAAAAGCCCTAAGCTCTCTACATTTATATTAATACTGGCTCCTTGGCTGACAATAGCGGGATAGAGGGTGGGGGATATTTTTGAGGGTGCGGGTCTCTTGCCTGGGCTGTGTGTTTATGTTTTTAACAGCATCTCCACAAAAGAACTCAAGACAAAGTGGATAGAGTGACCCTCAATCAACTAGCCAGAAGGAAGATCCTACCAAAGAGCATCTGAAATATAACCAGACAGCATAAACAAATGACATAAAGGGTAACCCAAGAACATCAGGCTCAGGAGATCAAAGAGACTGCACCACTGAAACCCCCAGATCTCCTATAAAGAATCTCATACCACAAAGGTGGGAAGTCAAAGCAGACAAACCCCAAAAATAAAAACAAACAAGAATCGAACATAGTAAGATGCAGAAATAACCTCTCAATGAAAAGAAAAGAGGAATCTCCAGAAAGAGAGGTAGAGGGAATAGACATAGCCCAAATGTCAGACACAGAATTCAAAACAATGGTGGTGAAGAAGCTCAATATACTCGACAACCTTAAAAACAACTATGACAACCTCCAAGGAAGTTACCAGCAGCTCCAAGAAAATTACAGGGAACTTGCAGAGAACTACACCAGCATAAAAAAAGACATAGAAACTATTAACAAGAACCAGGAGGAAATGAAGAATTCAATCTCTGAAATAAAAACACAGTAGAATCAGTCAAATGCAGACTAAATGAAGCAGAGGATCAGATTAGTGAGTTAGAAGATAATGTAGAGAAAAATTCACAGACACTACAGCAAAATGAAAAAATATTGAAAAAGTATAAAGGAGAATTAGGAAAATTACAGGATAGCATAAGGAAAAACAATATTAAAATAATTGGAATTAAAGAGGGATCAGAAGGACAAGGAACAGACAGATAAACTGATAGGAAAATTAATGACAGAAAATTTTCCCAACCTGATGAGAGAAAATTATACAAAGTCAGGAAGCACACACAGTTCCAATGAAGAGGAACCCCCAAAAACTCACTCCAAGGCACATCATAATTGAAATGGCAACATTCAAAGAACAAGAGAGAATACTAAAAGCAGCAAGAGAAAAACAGCAAATAACATACAAGGAAGCTCCGATAAGGCTATTGACCAATTTCTCAACAGAAACACTACAGGCCAGAATGGAATGGTCAAAAATATTTCAAGCAATGCAAACAAAGGCCTACAACCAAGAATACTCTGCCAACAAGGCTCTCATTCAAAATGGAAGGTGAAATAAGGAGTTTCTCAGACAAAGGAAGACTAAAAGAATACATCGCCACCAAAACAGCATTGCAAGAGATGCTAAAGGGAATGTTCTAAGAAAAAAGAAGAAAAAAAGAGGAGAGGAACAGAGGTACAAAGGGAAATGAATAAATACATGTCAATAATAACCTTAAATGTAAATGGATTAAATGCTCCAATTAAAAGACATAAGGTAACGGAATGGATAAGAAAACAAGACCCACATATATGCTGTCTACAAGAAACACACCTCAAAACAAAAGATTTACATAGACTGAAAGCAAAGGGATATAAAAAAAATATTCCAAGTAAATGGACCTGAAAAAAAAGCATGGGTAGCAGTCCTCATACCAGACAAAATGGATTTCAAGCAAGGGCAATAAAAAGAGACAAAGAAGGACATTTCATAATACTTAAAGGAACAATCCATCAAGAAGATATAACACGGATAAACATATATGCACCCAACATAGGAGCACCCAAATACATAAAGCAAATACTAGAAAACCACAAGAAGGATATTAACAGCAACACACTCATAGTAGCAGACTTTAAAACTCCATTATCAACAATAGACAGATCTCTGAAGCAAAGAAACACCAAGGATATACAGGCATTGAACAACACACTAAACCACATGGACTTAACTGATATATATAGAACTTTTCACTCCAGAGAAGCAAAATATACATTCTTTTCAAATGCACATGGGACATTTTCAATGACAGACCACATGATAGGACACAAAACAAGCCTCAACAAATTCAAGAAAACTGAAATCATATCAAGCATCTTTTCAGACCACAATGTCTTGAAACTAGAAATCAACCTCAGAGAAAAAAATCAAAGACACCCAAACTCATGGAGAATCAATAACTGCTATTAAATAATGAATGGGTTAACAATGACATCAAAGAAGAAATTAAGAAATTTCTAGAAACTAATGAGAATGAGCACACAACAGCCCAAAACCTGTGGGACACAGCAAAAGCAGTCCTGAGAGGGAAGTTCATAGCAATACAGGCATATATAAAAAGGATAGAAGAATCTCAAATAAGAAACCTAATCATAAAGCGACAAGAACTATAACAACAACAACAACAAACAAAGCCTAGGGTAAGAAGAAGGAATGAAATCATCAAGATCAGAGCAGAACTAAATGACATAGAGACTAAACAAACAATCCAAAAGATCAACAAAACTAGGAGCTGGTTCTTCAAAAAAAAACTAAACAAAATCGACAAGCCTCTAGCCAGTCTGATCAAGAAAAAAAGAGAGAAGACCCAAATAAACAAAACCAGAAATGAAAAAGGAGAAATCATGACTGATACCACAGAAATACAAATGATAGTTAGAAATTACTACAGACAACTGTATGCCAAGAAATTTGACAATCTAGAAGAAATGGACAAACTTCTAGAAACATACAATCTTCCAAAACTGAATCAAGAAGAAATGGAAAGTCTCAACAGACAAATAACAAAGAAGGAAATTGAAACAGTAATCCAAAATCTCCCTGCACACAAAAGCCCTGAACCGGAGGGCTTCACAGGCAATTTCTACAAAACATTCAGGGAAGAAGTAACTCCTAACCTCCTCAAACTGTTCCGAAAAATCCAAGAAGAGGGGAAAATCCCAAACTCTTTCTATGAAGCCAGTATTATCCTAATCCCAAAACCAGGTCAAGGCACAACAAAGAAAGAAAACTACAGGCCAATATCACCGATGAACATAGATGCTAAAATCCTCAATAAAATTTTGGCAAACAGGATCCAGCAATACATCAAAAAGATCATACATCACGATCAAGTGGGCTTCATTCCAGGGATGCAAGGATGGTTTAATATTCGCAAATCAATAAATATAATACATCACCTAAACAAAATGAAAGACAAAAATTACATGATCATATCAATAGATGCAGAAAAAGCATTTGATAAAGTACAACACCCATTTATGATGAAAACACTCAGCAAAATGGGAATAGAGGGAGCATATCTTAACAAAATTAAGGCTATATATGTGAAGCCTGAGGCCAACATCATACTCAATGGACAAAAACTAAAATCATTCCCCCTGAATTCAGGAACTAGACAAGGTTGTCCACTCTCTCCACTCCTATTCAACATAGTGTTGGAAGTCCTAGCCACAGCAATCAGACAAGAAAAAGAAATAAAAGGCATCCAAATTGGGAAAGAGGAAGTAAAACTTTCATTATATGCAGATGACATGATAGTATACCTAGAAAATCCTATAAACTCCACTAAAAGACTACTCGATATAATAAGTGAATTTGGCAAAATAGCAGGGTACAAAATAAATGTACAGAAATCTAAGGCATTTCTGTACACCAACAATAAAATATCAGAGACAGAGACAAAAAAGAAAATACCATTTACTATAGCAACAAGAAAAATAATGTACCTAGGAATAAACTTAACCAAAGAGATAAAAGACCTCTACTCTGAAAATTACATAACATTGAAGAAAGAAATTAAGGAAGATACAAATAAATGGAAGCAAATACCATGTTCTTGGATGGGAAGAATCAACATCATCAAAATGGCCATACTACCCAAAGCAATTTACAGATTCAATGCAATCCCTATTAAAATACCAATGACATATTTCACAGACCTAGAACAAATACTCCATAAATTCATATGGAACCAAAAAAGACCCCGAATAGCAAAGCAATCTTGAGACGGAAGAACACAGCAGGAGAAATCACAACACCAAATATCAAACAATACTACAAAGGCACTGTGATCAAAAGAGTCTGCTACTGGCATAAGAACAGACATATAGGTCAGTGGAAGAGAATAGAGAGTCCAGAAGTAAACCCAGGCCTCTACGGTCAAATAATATTTCACAAAGGAGGAAGGAACATAAAATGGAGTGAGAAGAACCTCTTTAACAAATGTTGCTGGGAGAACTGGACAGGGACGTGCAAAAAAATGAAACTAGACCACCAACTTACACCACACATGAGAATAAACTCAAGATGGATCAAAGACTTAAATGTAAGCCATAACACCATAAAAGTCCTAGAGGAAAACATAGGCAAGAAAATTTCAGATATCTCATGTAACAATTTCTTCACGGATACATCTCCTAAAGCAAGAGAAATAAAGGAAAAAAATAAACAAATGGGACTACATCAAACTAAAGAGTTTCTGCTCATCAAAAGAAAATATCAGCAAGATGAAAAGGAAACCAACCATATGGGAAAATATATTTGCCAATGACATCACAGACAAGGGACTGATTTCCAAAATATATAAAGAGCTTATAAGACTCAACATCAAAAAAACAAACAACCCAATTAAAAAATGGGCAAAGGACCTGAACAAACACATCTCCAAAGAGGACATACAGAAGGTCCATGAACACATGAAAAAATTCTCAACATCATTAGCCATCAGGGAGATGCAAATAAATACCACAATGAGATACCATTTTACACCTGTCAAAATGGCCATCACCAACAAATCAACAAACAACAAGTGCTGGCGAGGATGTGGAGAAACGGGAACCTTACTGCACTGTTGGTAGGAATGCAGACTGGTGCAGCCACTATGGAAAACAGTATGGAATTACCTCAAAAAACTAAAAATGGAACTGCCTTTTGAACCAGCAATTCCACTACTAGGATTATACCCAAAGAATTTTGAAACACCAATTCAAAAGAACTTATGCACCCCTATGTTCACAGCAGCCCTGTTTACAATAACTAAGTGCTGGAACCAACTTAAGTGCCCATCTGTAGATGAGTGGATCAAAAAACTGTGGTACATTTCCATAATGGAATACTATGTAGCAGAAAGAAAGAAGGAACTCCTGCCATTTGCAACAACATAGATGGAACTAGAGAGACTTATGCTTAGTGAAATAAGCCAGGCAAAGAAAGAAAAATACCATATGATATCACCTAATACAGGAAACTAAAGAACAACACAAACAAAAGAACTAAATAGAACAAAGAGTAGAATAGCAGTCAATAGGGGGGAAGGGGGAGGGAGAGAAGGGGGATAAGTAAGTGAAGGGTTTAGTCAAAGAACGTGTATAAATGACTCATGGATACAGACAACGGGGAGGGATATGATTGTGGGAGAGGGGGTGGGCTGGGTAGGGGAGAGAAATGGGGGAAAAATGGGACAACTGTAATTGAAAAACCAAAAATAAAAAAAATAAATAAATATAAATAAATAACTAAAGGAATAAAGATAAAATTAAAACTAAAAAAAAAAAGAAATAAACAAGATAGAGTCTAAAAAAAATACAAAAGATTAATGAATTCAATAGCTTCTTCTTTGAAAATATAAACAAGATTGACAAACTGAACCAGAATCATCAAGAAAAAAATAAAGAGGACCCAAAGAAATAAATTCAGAAATGAGAGAGGAGAAGCAACAACTGACACCAAAGAAATATAAAGGATTTTAAGAACATATTAGGAACAACTACATGCCAACAAACTGGAACCTGGACAAAATAGGTAAATATCTAGAAACATACAATCTTCCAAAACTAAATCAGGAAGTATCAGAGAGCTTGAATAAACAGATTACACCTGGTGGAACTGACAGTATTAAAAAAAAAAAAAAGCCCAACAAACAAAAGATCTGAACTAGATGGCTTCACAGATAAATTTTACAGAACATTCTCAAACTATTACAAAAAATTAAAGAGGAGGGAAGACTTCCAGACTCATTGCAAGGCCAACATTATCCTAATTCCAAAATCAGACAAAGACACAGCAAAGAAAGAAACTTATGGGCTGATATCCCTGATAAATATAGGCACTAAAATCCTCAACAAAATATTAGCAAACTGAATACAGCAAGCATCAAAAAGCTCCTATAGTATGATCAAGTGGGATTTCTTCTGGAACGCAAGGTTGCAAATCAATAAATGTGATTCACCACATAAACAAAATGAAGGATAAAAACCACATGATTGTGTCAATAGATGCAGAAATTATTTTTTTATAAAATCTTGCATCTATTCAAGATAAAGACTCTCAGCAAGGCGAGATTAGAAGGAACATACCTAAACATAATAAAGGCCATATATGACAAACCTACTGCCAGCATCATACTCAACACTCAAAAACTACAAGGGTTCTCCTTAAGATCAAGAACAAGACAGGGATGCCAACTTTCCCCTCTCTTATTCAATATAGTACTGGAAATACTAGCCATAGTAATCACACAAGAAATAAAAGGCATCCAAATTTGAAAGGAAGAAGTAAAACTGTCTTTAGTTGAAGATGACATGATACTGTACATAGAGAACCCCAAAGATTCCACCAAGAAACTATTAGAACTACACATGAATTCAGCAAAGTAGCAAGATACAAAATTAATATACAGATGTCAGCTGCATTTTTATATGCCAGTAACAAAGTAACAGAAGGGAAGTTAAAAAAATCCCATTCATAATTCCTGCAAAAAAAAAAAAAAAAAAAAACCTAACCAAAGATGTAGAAAACCTATACTCAGAACATTTTAAGACGCTAAAGGAATTGAAGAAGATACAAATAAGTGGAAGCACATACCATGTTCATAGATATGAAGAATATCATTAAAATGTCCATACTACCCAAAGCAATCTGTAGATTTAATGCAATGCTTATCAAGGTTCCAATGACATATATATTTCACAGAACTAGAACAAATACTTCAAAAATTTATATGAAACCACAAAAGACCTCACATTGCAACAGTGACCCTGAGAAAAAATAACAAAGTTGGGGGAATCATGCTACCTAATATCAAACTATATGATAAGGCCATAATAATCAAAACATCATGGTGCTGGCATCAAAACAGACACATAGGTCAATGGAACAGAATAAAGAGCCCAGAAATAAACCCACACCTTTATAGTCGATTAATACTTGACAGAGGAAGCAAGCACATACAATGGGATAAAGATAGTTTATTCAAGGAATATTGTTGGAAAAATTGGAAAAATATGTGCAGAAAAATGAAATTATCCCATGTTTTTACGCCACACACTAGAATAAATTCTGGTGGAAATGCAAACTGGTGTAGCCTCTGTGGAAAGCAGTATGGAAATACCTCAAAAAATTAAAAATTGATCTTCCTTTTGACACAGCAATCCCACTTCTGGAAATATAGCTGAAGGAACCCAAAATATTAATTCAAAATAACATAAGCACTCCTATGTTCATTGCAGTGGCATTTACAATTGCCAAGATATAAAAGCAGCCCAAGTATACATCAACAGATGAGTGGATAAAACAAGTATGGGACATTTACACATTAGAATTGCACTTGGTCATAAAAAAGAAAAAAATTTTACCCTTTGCAATAGTATGGATGGACCAATAGAACATTATGCTAAGTGAACTAAGCCAGTCAGAGAATTAGACAAATACCATATGATTTCACTCATATGTGGAATCTAATAAACAAAATGAACTTACAAGCAAAACGGAGACAGACTCATAGATGGAGAGCAGTTAGGGAATGGAGGAACTGAACAAAAAGGAAGAAGGACCTATGGACGGTGACAACAGTGTGGTGATTGCTGGGGGGAGGGGGCATAAGGAGACTAAATGGTAATGGAAAAAATACAGTAAAGATTAAATTTAGAAAATAAATTCAAAATGGATCAAAGACTTAAATGTTAGACCCCAAACCATAAAAATCCTGGAATAAAACATAGGCAGCAAAATCTCAGATATTGTTTTTAGCAATTTTTTATCAGCTATATCTCCCCAGGCAAAGGAAACAAAAGAAATAAATAAACAAATAGGACTATATCAAACTAAAATCTGCACATCAAAGGAAAACATTAATAAAATAAAAAAACAACCCACAGAATGGGAGAACACATTCACTGTTACATCTGATAAGGTATTAATATCCAAAATTTATAAGGTACTTAAAAAACTCAACACCAAACAAGCAATCAACCCAATTGAAAAATGGGCAAAGGGCCTGAATAGACACTTCTCTAAATAGGACATACTGATGATCAATAGACATATGAAAAGATTCTCAGGGTCACTAATCATTGCAGGAATGTAAATTAAAGCCACAATGAGATACCAACTCACACATGTCAGAATGGCTATCATCGATAAATCAACAAACAAGTGCTAGCAAGGATGTGAAGGATGGGGAACACTTTTACACTGTTGGTGGGAATGTAGATTGGTGTAGGCACTGTGGAAAGCAGTATGGAGACTCCTCAAAAAATTAAAAATAGATCTGCTTTTTGACCCTGTGATCCCACTTCTGGGACTATAACTGAAGTAACCCAAAACACTAATTCAAAAGAACATAAGCATCCCTATGTTCATTGCAGCGTTATTTACAACCACCAAGATATTAAAGCAGCCCAAGTGTCCATCAGTGATGACCGGATAAAACAACCATGGAATATTTACACAATGGAATACTACTCAGTCATAAAAAAGAAAGAAAATTTTACTCTTTGCAACAGTATGGATGGACCTGGAGAAAATTAGGTTAAGTGAATAAGCCAGTCAGAGAAAGACAAATACCATATTATTTCACTCATATGAAATCTAATGAACAAACTGAACTAACAAGGAAAATAGAAACAGACTCATAGATAGAATGCAGGATGACATCTAATTGGGATAAGGGCATGTGTGGAGAGATTGAGCAGAAAAGGAAAAAGGATTCATACACATGGACAACAGTGTGTTGACTGTGGGAATGGGCAGGAGAGAGGTATAAGAGGACTAAATGGTAAAGGGAAAAATACAATTAAAAAACTTAAAACAAAAACATAAACATGATAAGATTTTTTTAAAACAAGAAATAATCCCTGCCCTTCCTTGATGAAAATATAGGATTCTGGAAACCTGGTAGCTGCACCCTTTATCCTAGATTCAGCTAGTGCACAGAAAGGTTTCTGATTGGCTGATATCTACTGCAAAGTAACATAATCCTGCCTCAGGAATCTTGTCCTAAATGTTTCAGGGGCCCCTTCATGTGATGTGGCATACAGAGCAATAACAGAGAGCTGGGACTTTACTGAGCAAAAAAGAACATGCTTAACTAACCATATTGGACTTAGTTATTAATGCATGTTTACTCAATAAATGTCTACTTGTATGGCATAATGTGGTCTGAGACTTGTTTCCATTTGTAATAAGTTTTAACTTCACTCTCATAAAGTTGTGAGGGAGTTGTTAACCCTTACCTACTTCAAACTTCTTTTGAGACTACTATTACTATCAAAAGGAAACTAAGAGTTTGTGCATTATGAAATAATTTAAGGTTAGTTCATAACAACATATAGAAAGTAATTATGGAATAGAAATGGAAATAAATCTGGACACTATTATTCCTAAATCCTCAGGGATTGCCTCAAGGACTCTTACTTGTCTGTCTTCTTAAACCCAAGCAAAATGCCATGTTGTTAGAATCCACATTCTCCCTAATTTTCTGTGCATGTGGCAGAAAGGGTTGTCACTTTATTACCAGAGCAATTTTACTCCTCCTGGGTTTTGACCCCTCTCATCTATATTGGCCTGAGGCCGTTTTCTTAACATATTTTTCTACACAGGGATGGTTGTAATTATAGTAGTTTTCCTTGTCTCTATCTTTATCATACAAAATTATCTCTAGGTTTTAATATCACATTTCTTTTCTTCTTTTGTTCTACTTGTTTATTGCCATGATAAGCCAGCCCAGGCAATGTTTGAGGTTAGCAAATTTTATCTTTAGGGTTGTAGGTGCCTGAAAGCACTCTCGTCATAAGATGCTTGGTGGTGTTTACTGTCTCCCTGTCCACAGTTCTGGAGGAAGGTTCTGATTACCTTGTTCTCACTGAAGTGCTCTTGATTGGTAAGCTTTTGAGGAGGGTACAAAGGTGGGAAAACATAAGCATGGTTTCCAGATCCTCACATCCAACAAGTGTTTATTGAGTAACCCCCACCTCTTACTAGGTACATGGTAGCAGGAAGATAAATAAAGATTCAAACCCCAAACCTGCCCTTAGGAGTGGACATCAGAGCATGGCTAAGTGCCATTTCTTTACAGCCAATTTCTCCCTCTATACTGTTGACTTTGCCACAGAGCCAAAATAACAGAAACTATTTCCCACTCAAGCCGGCTAAGAAAAATTCCTAAAGAAATGTGCATTATATAAATTCTGGCAAACAAACACATTTGGTTCTGTACATAAGAACTTGCCTTCAAAATTATCTTCCTCCTAAGTCACTACTAGTGTAAGTGCAGCATATCTAAGAAAGCTAAGAAAGAGGGGGTTTTAATTCTAATTTTTCCCCTTAAAATTGCATGTGACATCCTACCAGCTGCCCTAACAAACAGGCGGAGAGCACAGTTTCCTGTGTTGATGAAGTCATTTCTTCCTCAGCCAGTCAGCAGAGGCCTAGCTGGAAGGCTCAGCTCTCTAGCTGATTGCAGTAAAGTGCTGAATGCAAAGTCTATTAGGAATTGGAACCTCCTTGAACCTGACCCATATTTTGATTACAGAAACCAAAAACAGGTAAGCAACTCTGGAGCCCCAGGTAGGAGGCACTGTAGACAGAAGGCATGTGCTTTAGCCCTGAGTAGGAGGCAGTCTTAGGAGGTGTGAGTCCTAACTCCAGCCCCAACACAGCATGCGATTCTGTATTTGTGGGGATGTGGGAGTGAGGGAGTGGGGGATAGGGGTGTGAAGTGTGTGTGTGGCAGAGGGTTTAGGAAGGAATACTACATGTCCATCCTCTTCCTTGGTGCTTGAAGATTATCAAGGAGAAGTGTTGTGAATTATTCCTAAATACATACTTTAAATATTTCTAGCTATTCAAATGTAAGATATAGTTTGTAAGAGAATATGCTAGCACTTTTTGAAATAAATAGATTTTAATTTACACAAAGTTCTATAGCTACCTCATTCTCTTGGGAATTTTTCTTTCACTTCATTCTTTCATTTCTCAATTTGTTTAAGGTCTCTCTAGCTTCCTAGTCCTCTCTTGTCCATCACTTCCTGAGATTGGATATTAAAGTATGAATACTGTTCATAGGACTCCATAATTTCCTGGTTGTCCTGTGATCACTTCATTTTTCTTCTCTTTCCCTCTTTTCTTTCTTGTTTTCCTTCTGCTCCTTAAAATAATGGACTAGTGTGGAGAGGGCTAAGATTTTGAAATAGGTTTGAATTCCAGCTATGTCTATCAGAGTTTGGTTGTTTAAACACATTATCTGATCTCTCTGAATTTCACCTGAAAAAAAAAGGATAGTAATATATATCTTGCTGGTTGCTGTGAGAACTGCAGTGTATGAAAAGCCTTGGAGGTAGTGTTTGACCCAGAGTTGGTTAGATGTTACTATCAAAAAGAATCTAAGAGTTGTGCATTGTGAAATGATCTAAGGTCAGTTGATTAGATAGTGTTAAATCTCTTTAGACTACCTCCTACTCAGGGCTAAAGCATTTGCCTTTTGTCTGCAGTGCCTCCTACCTGGAGCTCCACAGTTGCTTACCTATTTTTGGTTTCTGTAATCAAAACATGGGTCAGGTTCAAGGAGATGCCAATTCCCAATAGACTTCCCATTCAGCACTTTATTGCAATCAGCTAGGGAGCTGAGCTTTCCAGGTGGGCCTCTGCTGACTGACTGAGGGAGAAATGGCTTCATCAATGCAGCAGACTGTGTGGCAGTGTCCTGCAAGTGAGATGTCACATGTGATGTAAGTGGGCAAAATTATAATTTGCCCAAAACCTCTTACTCTGTTGCCACTCCTCCCTGCTATCCATTTGCAGCCACCTTTCTGATCTCTGAAACAGACGACTACCATTTTTGAGAGGTCTGAGATTTTCTAAATTGGATCCTTTCACCCCAGATTAAGAATATCTTCAAATCTCTTTCTACAGGTGGTTGTATAATTGGTTTTAGTCAATTGCAATAACAAAAATACATTTGCAAAACTCATGCTAGTCCTTTGATACTAGCTTCATGACCCTGGGAAAATTATCTGACCAATCTATGTCCTAGTTTCAACAACAGGCTTTTGTGATGATTCAGTGAGTAAATACAAGGAAAGTACGCAAACTATTTCTTGGCATATAGTAAGCATTCAATACTTACAAATTATTATTACTACTAGTAGTAGTAGTATTTTTTGAGTGCAAAATAACTTCAAATAAAATAAAGGTTAAATATCTAGCATTCTGTGCTATCTTTAAAAACAAAATAAAATAAAACTTTTCTCTTAGATCCATAGTCTCTATCTACTTTTTTATCATTTTATTTTAGAAAGTAAAGTCCTGAGAGATGGCAAGAAAGAGAAATTAAAATAGAAAGTTGACAAGGCTATAAGTCAAGACTGTTGAGTTTTAATGAGTACTTTACCACTCACTTGCCATGTGACACTGGGCAAATAACCTTGCCTTTTGGGATATTTCACTGGCCTCTTCATGTTCTTATCATCTATCTCCTGAAGATGCCTTCTAGCTCTAACACTTCATAAATCTGTGTTCAACAACAATGACTACAGAGTGAGAGAAGCATTCACAGAGCTAGAGAATCTCTTTCTGTAGAGCCTCACATTTGGCTGACTTCCTCGAACCTGACACTGGAAAAAGAAACTCAGAACATTTTAATTTATGGCCAAAACAAAAAGTACTCTTAATTAAAATTTAGAAGTGAATTCCACAGACAATGTCTGGAAGTGAGCCCAGAAGAAAACAGAGATTACAACATAACCAAGTAAACCTGTAAAAATTTTTTAAATGATTGAAGAGAAATCAGTATATATCTATGCAAATCAAAGTAAGGTCATTGGGGATAAAAGAGGGTATGGTAAATGGCCTTGAGCTTCATCTCTGCTCATCCTTGACCTCTAAGTTAGCAGAGTAACATACATAATCAATAACTCTTTCATTTTTTATTTTGAAGACTTATCTCTGAACAAGAGCATATAACAAAATGTAAAGGAGTGTCTATTCCTACTAATGAAGAATAGGAGAAAACTCTTGCAGCAATAGATAAATTGATTATCAAGATTGTTGTGGTGATTTTATGGGTGTACACATCAAAGCTTATCAAATTGGACACTTTAAATCTTGGAATTTATAGTATGTCAGCTATATCTCAATAAAGTTTTTTTTTAAAAAAAATTATGATACCTAGTATAATTATCTAATTCTTCATGTTCCTATTCATATGTTTCCCTTGGGGTACTTTAGAGAGGATTAGCTCTGGCCTAGAACACAATTTGATCATTGTATTCTTGCCCAAATTCCACAACAATAACATCCCAGCTTCATCTGAAATAACAACATAAACAATGTCTTTACCTTCGTACAGGGTGATTCTTCTTTCCCAAGAGCCTGTTCTATCCTTGCTTTCTCCTGGCTTAGTGCAGCATATTGTAATAGGATGACCCTCTTTTGACCTAGAGCAGCAATTTTCAACCAGTATGCCACAAGAATTTTTAAAACATGCAATACCTGACTATTTAGTTAGGGACATGGACCTTCTTTCCCTTAGATTGTCAAATAAAAAGAAAATGATAACAGCCTACACAATGATAGTCATCTGTCAGGAATGAATCAAAAATATATCTTTTTTTTGGTGAGATTGGCAAAAAATATTTTTTTGTTGTGTTACAGAATTGAATTTTAGTAATTAGTTTATGTGTGTCATGAGATAAAAAAAGGGTTGAAAATAGCTGGCCTAAAAAGCAGTACCCAAAAGGACCAACAATAGAAGCAACCAGAATATAATGGATAGACGTTGAGACCAGTAAACATTATAGAAATAAGGGCATCAAAAGAAGATGAAGATTTCCAAGAATACCATGGTGGACTATCTAAACATACACAGCTTTTGTTGGGTACAACTGACTGTGTGGAGCTTAGGGACTCCACTGACAAGGCTCTTCAGAAAGGAAAAGATAAAAATTAAAACAAGATAATTTTATTTTATATTTATACAAAACAAAATGTAACTCATGGAGGTCTTTGTTTAACGACTGTATGAGAAGACATAAGTATGTATTAAACATTTTTTTATTATAACACTGGGGAACACAATTTTTGTTGAGTTAGATCTGACACTTGTTTTTGACTAACTTTTGGCATCTGAATCCAAAAATGACCCCAGTTTTTCTCTATCATGTCAACTTTTTAAGGTACAGGATGCCCTCCCTTAGTCCCCCAAATCATACAAAATATACATACAAAGGAAAATAAAGAAAAATTAACCTGAATAGACTGTTTATTTAGAGTTATTTTACTCATATAAAGGCTATAGATTGTTACTGTAAGTCAAATTGTGTATAAGTAGTAAAGTTCTGCTACCAAATATACATATTAAGGTATTTTATCTTTTCAAATGATAGGTTAGAAAATGCCAAAATTGGATACTTGAAACAGTCTTCTTCAGTTGTCAAAGCTTTAACAAATTGCTTCATGAGACCCAGATTTATGTGCAGAAGTGGAATATAATGTTCTTTCTGTCAACAAGAGGCTCATGTAGAATGTTTGGATCACCAGGTTTGAGGTCAGATCTTGGAGGCCAGTTTGACTCCACTCAATACTTCCCATGAGCTCTGCTGTCCCACATACACAGAAAACAGGGATACTTGGTGTATCCGTGTTGCTGACCCAAGAAGGAAGCAGATGATTTTAAGGTCAACACAGATGATCCAATTGTGCTTGTGATATTGCAACAGATCAATGACTCTCTTTATGTCTTCATATTCTTCACAAAAACAAACTGAATGGCCAATTGGGACTGCACCAAATAAACTGCCATTGTGAAGGAGGACAAACTTCAAGCTCTGCTTTGAGCTATTGATGAACAGTCACCATTCACTTGCATTCTAGATTGGAATTCCCAATTCCTCCATTAAACCATGTATGTTATGGCAATAAACAAAGCCACCATCACTTCAAAAGTACTGCAGAAATGCACTTTCTCTTGATCAAAAATAGGATACCTATGCTCCTTTTTCAAGCAAGTTTTTCTCATGCAGTCTTGATGCTAGGAGTTCTGAAGCCTTTTTGGATAGTCCCAAATCTCATGCCAAATCATTCAACTCATGCGGGTCAAATCCCTTATGAACTGAGTCATCTTCAATTTCAAAATCTTCATCATTGCTGTCACTTAGTTCTTCACCATACTCCTGTTTTTCAAAAGAGGGTAGTTCAATGAAAACTGGCACTGGGATTTCAGCTGAATGAGGCACTGGGTGTATAGCTGATGGTAAATGAGGACCCTCTATTTTACATTTATTCTTCTTATATCCTGATGTTTTCACTATACAAAAGTAACAGTCACTTGAATGATCTCTGGGCTCTCATAAAATTATAGGTATACCAAATGGCAATTGGTCATGTGTTCCCTTCATCCACATCTGTAAATTCTTGACACACTGCTTGCACATCTTGTGAGGGGCCCAAGACTTATCTTGATCACCAAGTTTTACTTTAAAATATGCAAAATAGGCTTGCCTGACAAATGCACTGATATTTGTCCTTTGACTGGGAATGGTGAAGCTGCCACAGATATAACAAAATGAATCAAGGTTGTTTAGGCACTTACAACAAGAAATAGCAAAGGCAGACATTATCTGAAGGAAATACGTATGTAAATTAAAAATAAATTCTGCTAATTCCTTGTATACAGGCAAGAACTCAGACTATATACTTTGGAATATGATTCACTATATAGAGTGGCACACAACCTCTCACCACATTGTCTCGTGTGTAACTGAATACCCTAGACAAGTATGAACCTGTCGCTGGTCTCCAAGGTCATCCCCCACCCCTCCCCATTCGAGGGAGGTTTGCTCTCAGCCAATAGGAGAGCACTAGTGCTTCCCTTGATCCAGGCTCTATCCAGCCTAGAGTGGTTGCATTAAGATAAGCTGTAGAGAAAAACTTGATGTGATAGAATAAAACTAACTGCAGTTTTGAAATCAGCATGCCTATTTATTTAATTCTAAAACAGCTGAAAAATTGAACTCAACAGAAATTATCTTAAAAAAATTTCCCCTGTGTAATGTGAGGGGAACTAATGAAATAATGTATGTTAATGAGCTTTGTAAAGTATAAATCTTGAATAACACTAAACACTAAGTATCTTTCAGTACAGCTCAAAAAAAAAGTAATTTATACAAAATGCATATTGATGATGTAGAAGACATAAGTAGCAGAATATAGAAATCAAAAGAGGTCTGAGTATTTTTATAGGGTTCATATCTAGGATATTTAAAGAGAATCACATGAAGAGTTTACAAAGGATAAAGCTATTCTTTTTTCAGAAGGGACTATGATTTGCCTTTAGACCACAATGAAAAATTTCTGTATTAATGCAGCTCCAACTCATTTTATGCTGCAATGCATTAAAGATAAATTTAAATTATGCTTTTGAATTGCCATGCTCTCTTTGGGGAACTCCTATTCTGCCATATCTGTTGGATGTAATGAGGACACCATCTCCTTGACTCCAGTGGTTAATTCAGGTATGGACTCATGATCCAGGCTGGGCCAATGAAAATCATACCTGTGAGTTTCTTAACATAATTATTTATACTAAGGTAATCTATTTTCACTGGGATTGCTAAGGTTATTAGTCTGAAGCTACTAATGGCTATCATGACAGGGAGAATTTATAATATACAGAAAAGAAAGTCAACCAAGAGGTAAATAGATAGTATTTTCCATGTAAACTTTTGAGACTCTGTATCCATTCATTCTTGAAGTCAGATGTATCACTGTATTTTACAGGTGCATAAGCAAGTAATTCCTGTGTTTACTAAATAAATTTGAGCTGGGTTCTGTTACTTGCAACAACAACAAAAAATGCTTACAAATATTATAGAAAGAATTTAAAATTAATGTCTCTCATAAGTTGTGGATTTTACCACTGGTGCCACCTCATCAACTTCTCTTCCCACCCAAATATCAAGAAAAAACTAGCTTTCAGAACAGTAATGTTTACTTTCAGAAGTCTTAAATGTCTTGGTAAAAATATCTGAGGATAGAAGAACCATTTTAAAGAGATAAACCTTGTACAAATTCAGTAGCAATGCATCTTGAAACACCTTCTTTTGGACAGAATGTGAAAAATAAGGCAGTGTATATTAGCTTAGATGATTTTCAATTTTGTTTATCCAGTCAAATAAATGAAGTTATTCACTTATGTTGACTATGTCTGTCTTACCATATTGAAGAAAGTTGTTTATATTTTCCTCTATTGTATAAATACTCTAAAAACTTATACACTAACCTGATAATTGTTGCAGCCACCAAAATGAAAATTCTTGGGCTCAGGCTGGGATCAGGAACTCTGGTCTGGACATGTGTGATAGTGTGTACACTGAGAAGCTGGAGGAAAATTAAGCACTTCTTACCTTTTTTTATTGTATTATGTGAGCCTCTGTAATTGTTACACAGGAATCATATCCAGATACAGTAAATTGTTCATTCCTCTGGAATAAATATATGAAATACAGAGTCCAGTACATTTCTCATCTCAAAAAGCCTCCAAATAAGAAGAAACCCCTTTAAATCTGTTTGGTAAGCAGCTTTGTGTTAACAAACAGGGAGACCACATCTCTGTCATGCTTGATCAAGAAGAAACTATCAAGATAATTTATGTTACAGAAATCTCACTGTATAGATTTTACTGGAATAAATTCTTCAGAGATGAAAATAAAATCATTTACTTCTAAATCAATATAAATTCTCAGGCCTGGAACTTTCCTGAGTACAGAAAATGTAAACTAGTCTCTGAATACAAATTAGATTCCTTAGTAGTAGGTATGCACATATATGAATACAAAATACATATGCATACATGCATTCATGCACACACACAAATTTTTAAGACTAATTGACATCTGAAGTATACTTACATTTACTTATCCATGTTTACCTCTGCATCTCTGAGTTTCTCCTATGTTCTCTGTCAGTGAAGAGTAAAAATATAAGTACTTGCTTATAGCCAACACTTTGTATTCCATTTATTATTCATATCTCAATCAATTGCTTTTTGCTGCCACAATTCAATATTCAGATACAAAGCAGTTTTTCTGTATTGTAATATGAGTAATCTAATTTTATTGTTTAAGTGTCCAAAGTAATTTGCCAGCTTTTAAAATAATGAAATACATAATTTCTTAAGTGACCGACCAATATTTGGAATGAAGTCAATTTCCAAGCATGTGATATGTGCTGAATACAGATCCAGCCCTAAATTTATTCCATTAGAAATATATTTTAAAAACACCAGGCGAATAAACTAATGAGTAAGGGAGAAAGGAGACTGACCTTGCAATTGATAGATGACTATAACAAGGAGAAGTAGTGGATGGCATGAGTCTCAAAGCTGGTAGATTTCAGAAAAGAAAAAGAATACATCTGGAAGTGAAAGAGCAAGGAATAAACCTACCCAGCTTCTATACCCAGTGGCATGAGGGCTGCAGAAAGTCGAACCAAATTTCAGGAGATCCAAGATGGCAGAGGAGTAAGTAAAAGCTACACTAACCTCCTCCCAGGACCAATATGGAATTACAACTAAATTGTAGAGATATAATCCTGAATAATCAACTGAACAATAGCTAGAGAGAAGCCTTATAACCACAAACAGACAGAAGAAACCACTTCACCACAACATGACTGTTACAGAGTGCAGAGGAGACATGAAAGGGTTGGCTGGGCTCCACAGCAGCTGAAGTGCCAGAGGAAATTTTCAGTGGCTGGGGAGTTCTCCCAGAGAAGTGTGGGGTCTAAACCACAAGCTGGGTGCCACAGCCTATAGCACCAGAGCCAGAAAGGAACCCAGATAACATCCAGCTGTGAAAGCAGCAGGGTTTCTGTCTGCCAGGAAGAGATGGCTGAAGAGACAGAGAGCCTCTTTAAAGGGCCAACATATAAAATTTCATTTGCAGCCACTTATCCTGGGCTCTAGCAAAGCAGGGTTGGGGGGGCAGTGTGGACTAGAGATTCTTGAGGAGAGTCTGGGGATGGTGACTTTGGGAAGAAAACTGTGAGAGCAGCTACCAGTATCTCTGTGCTGAGTCATCTTGCCAGGAGCCATCTTGTTTAGGCAGAGCAGTCCCCTCCAAGTGGCATCAGCCTGAGGGGAAAAAATAACCTCACCCATGGGAATTACCCTGCCCCACCCTTTGGTTCTTAAGTCTGACTGTGATTACAGATTGACTAGATTCACAACTAAAGAAGACAGCTACAGACTGGGGATCGATCACTGGTAGTCTTGAACAGGCTGCCTTGGGCCAGACTGGGATACCATTTGACATCACCAGGGGCAGACTCAGAAAGATAAAACAGGTAAACACTAGATTCTACTGGCATGAATTCCACTGCAATCTTCTTCATGATTTGCATTATTTCTCTCCAGCATAGTTTTTTAATGGTCATTTATTAGCCTTCAAGTTTGTACCTATTAAGTCACTAATTTTTACATTGTAGTTTATTTCAAATCTCCTCCTTCATCTTACTCCATTTTACATTCTTGTTTCCTCTTATTTTCATTTAAAATTTTTAAAAAGATTTTATTTATTTATTTTTAGATAGAGAAGAAGGGAGGGGGAAGGGGAAAGAGAAAGAAACATCAATATGTGGTTCCCTCTCACAGGCCCCCAGTTGGAGACCTGGTCCACAGCTCAGGCATCTTCTCTGAGAATCAAACTAGTGATTCTTTGGTTTTCAGGCTGGGGCTCAATCACCTAAGTCACACCAGCTAGGGTTAATTTTGAATTTTATTTTCTCTCTTGCTATGACTTGTTTCTATTCTGAACTTTTACTATTGCTCCCCCCTCCAGACTCTCAAAACCATTTTCCTTGTCATTAGTTATTTCACATTCTTTTCCCATTTTTAAAATGTTCTTATTCTCTCTCAACCTTTATCAATCTTTGCTTGTTGGTTGTGGATATGGTGGTTGTTGTTGCATTTGTTCAATTTCATTTCTAGATCTTCACTATTGTTGTATTCAAATCTCAAAATTTACAGTTCTCCTCTCCTACTCCATTTTTCCTTCCTCCTCCTCTTTTATTTTTTGTTTTAAATTTTAATATTTTTCTGTCTTAGTCTGGTTTTCATTCCTCACTCTTAGTAGTCCTTCTGCCACTATCCTCTCAAAATAATTTCTCTTTTCTCTAGACATCTCTTAAGTTTTTCTTCATTACTTTTTTCCCTCTTTCCAATACCAATTATATTAACCTTTGCTCATTTTTTTGTTGATAGTGCTATGGTGGATCTCTTCTTCCCAGTTGATATCTACTTTTTTTACTCTCTCACAATATATTTTTTAAATTTCTGTTAAAACCTAATACCAATTTTTCCCCTCTCTTGCTCCACTCTTCCTTCTTCCCTCACTTTTTTATTTACAACATAAATTTTACATTCATTTTGCTCTTTGCCTTGTCTCTATTCCCTACTCTTATTATTGCTCTTCCCTTTACCTTATCAAAATCATTCCTATTTCACTTCATCACCTCATATTCATTTTTCTTTCTTATAATAGCCAATATCTTTACATTTTTATTAAAATTGGCTCATTTACTCTTGATAGTGTGATTTTGTGTGGAGGATATTTTTGCAGGTGTGGGTTTGTTTCCTGGGATATTTTAGATTGGTATGGCAGCAACTGTACAACAGCATACAACACATGGTGGGTGGAGTATCTCTCAGCCAGCTGGAGGGAAGCACCCACCAAAGAATAACCCAATAGCTAAAACCCAAGTAAAACCAGAGATCCCATATAAATGACATAAAAGGTACCCCAAGAGCATCAACTTCAGAAAATCAAGGAGAGTGCAACACTAAGACCCACAGGTTTTCTACCACAGGTCACACCACAAAGACAGAGAATCAAAGCAGATTTATCTAAAAAGCAGAAACAAACAAGCATAATAACCTAAAATGGGGAAACAAAGAAATAACCCCCAATTGAAAGGAATGGAGGAATCCCCAGAAAGACTGTTAAATGAAACAGAGGCAAGCAAAAATTAAACACTGAGTTCAAAGTAATGTTATAAGAATGCTACATGAGCTCAGTGAAGACCATAAAGAACTCCAGAAGAACTACAGGGAACTTAATGTGAACTACACCAGCATGAAAAAGAATATAGAAACTATACACAGTAGAAAAACTAAAAGCATGCTAGATGAAGCAGAGGATCTAATCAGCAAGGTGGAGGACAAGCAGGAAAATATTCCAAAACAGAGCAACAAAATGTAAAAGGACTAAAAAAGTACAAAGAGTGTTTAAGGGAGCTACAGGACAACAAGATGCATAATAGTATCTGTATCATTAAAATACAGAAAGAGAAGAAGAAGAGCAAGGGATAGAACACCTGTTTGAAAACGTAATGACAGAAAATTTCTCTAACTTGATAAGAGAAAAAGACCACACAAGTCAAAAAGCATCAAGGGATAGAACACCTGTTTGAAAACGTAATGACAGAAAATTTCTCTAACTTGATAAGAGAAAAAGACCACACAAGTCAAAAAGCATCAAGGGTCCCAACAGAGGCCCACTCCAAGGCACATTATAATTAAAATGGCAAAATTTAAAGACAAAGAAATAATCTTAAAAGCAGCAAGGGAGAAACAACTAGTAACATACAAGGAAGCTCTGATAAGGTGATCAGCACATTACTAACAGAACCACTTCAAACCAGAAGGGAAGGATAAGAAATATTCCAAGTAATGAAAAGGCATGCAATCAAGACTACTCTATTGAGCGAGGCTCTCTTTCAAAATGGAAGGTGAAATAAAGTTTCCCCAAACAAAGGCAGAGTAAAAGAATACATCTCCACTGAACCAGCATTGCAAGAGATGTTAAAGGGATTTGCTTAAGAAGATGAAGAAAAAGAGAGAGAAAAAGAGAAACATAGGTAAAAATAGAAAGAATGGTAATGAATAAATACCAATTAATAACAACCATCAATGTAAATGGATTAAATGCTCCAATAAAATATATAGGGTAGGTGACTGTATGTGAAAACATGATGTGCATATATGCTGTCTACAAGAGACTCACCTCTGAAGAAAATATCTACATAGACTGGAAGTGCAGGGATGAAAAAAGTATTCCAAGCAAAAGGACATTTTTTAAAAAGCTGGGATAGGAATACTTTTGTCAGACAATATAGATTTCAAAACAAAGGCCATAAAAAAGAGACAAATAAAGACACTACAAAATACTTAAAGAAATAATCCATAAAGAGTATATAATGCTGATTACAGCTAGTGAAATAGAAGCAGTAATTAAAAAAAACCCATCATATGAATGCCCAGGACTGGACAGTTCACAGACAAATTTAATCAAATGTTTAGGAAAGAGCTAAATCCTATCCTTCTCAAAGTATTCCAAAAATTTCAAGAAGAAGGATGACTCCCAAACTCTTTTTATGAGGCCAGTATTATCCTAATTCCAAAACCATGTAAAGAGACAAAAGAAAGAAAACTACAGGCCAATATTGGTAATGAACATAGGTGCTAAAATACTCCACAACACATTGGCAAACCAGATCCAACATTACATTAAAAATATCATACACCATGATCAAGTGGGATTCATCTAGAGATGCAAGGATGGTATAATATTTGCAAATCAATAAATGTAATAAACAATGTAAACAAATTTAAACACCAAAAAATCACAGGATCATATAAATAGATTCTGAAAAAGCTTTTGATAAAGTACAGCAGCCATTCATGATAAAAGACACTCAGCAAAGTGGGAATAGAGGGAGCACACCTCAACATAATAAAGGCCATATGTGAGAAACCTATAGCCAACATCATACTCAATGAGCAAAAACTAAAATCTTTCCCTGTAAGACCAGGAACAAGACAAAGGTGTCCAGTTTCACCACTTTTACTCAACATAGTATTGGAAGTTCTAGCCACAGTGATCAGACAAGGGGGAAAAAAAAAGGCATCCAAATTGGAAAGGAGGAAATAAAACTGTCATGATTTGCAGATGACAAGATAGTATACATAGAAAACCCTGTAGGTTCCATCAGAAAACTACCTGACCTAATAAGTGAATTCAGCAAAACAGCAAGTTACAAAGACAATATTTAGAAATTGAAGGCATTTTTGTACACCAACAATGAAATATCAAAAACAGAAACTAGGAAAATATCCATTTACTATATAGCAACAAGAAAAATAATGTACCTAGGATAAAATTACTCAAGGATGTGAAATACCTGCACCCAGAATACCATGGGACACTGAAGAAGGGAATTAAGAAAGATATAAATAAATGGAAGCATATTTCATGCTTATGGATTGAAAGAATTATCATTAAAATGTTCATACCACTCAAAGCAATCTATAGAGTCAATGCAATCCTTGTTAAAATACCAATGTTATATTTCACAGACTTAGAAAAAATATTAAAAAATTTATATGGAACCAAAAATTACCCTGAATAGCCTAAGCAATCTTGAGAAAGATGAACAAAGTAGGAGGGATCACAATACCTGATATCACACTACATTACAAGGCCACTGTAATCAAGAAAGTTTGGTACTAGCATACAAACAGACACATAGATCAATGGAACAGAATAGAGAAACCAGAAATAAACCTATGTCTCCATGGTCAATTAATACTTGACTAGGGGACAGGAGTTAAGATGGAGTAAAAATAGCTTCTTCAACAAATGATGTTGAGAGAACTGGAATGATACATGCAAAAAAATTAAACCCAACCACTAACTTACAACATACACCAGAATAAACTCAAAATGGATAAAAGATAAACATAAACTGAGACTCAATAAAATTCTTAGAGGAAACCATAGGCAGTAAAATTTCAGATATTCAGCAAAGCAATATTTTCACCAATATATCCTCTAGGGCAAGGCATGTAAAGGAAAGAATAAACAAATGTGACTAGATCAGACTAAAAAGTTTCTGCATTGCTAAAGATAATAGCATCAAAATGAAAAGGGAACCAACTATATGGGAAAACATATTTGTCAATGATACCTTGGACAATGGCTTGACCTCCAAAATACATAAAGAACTCATACACCTCAACACTGGAAAGACAAACAATCCAATTTTTAAAAGGACAAACAACCTGAGGAGACATTTCTCCTAAGAATGCATGCAGAAGGCTCATAGGCATACAAAAAGATGCTCAACATCACAAACTATCAGAGAGATGCAAATTAAAACCACAATGAGATAACACCTCACACAGGTTAAAATGATTATCATTAACAGATCAACAAAAAACAAGTGCTAACTAGGATGTTGAGTAAAGGCAACCCTAGTGCAGTGTTGGTGGTAATGTAGACTGGTGCAGCCACTGTGGAAAACAGTATGGAATTTGCTCAAAAAACTAAAAATGGAACTGCATTTTGATTCATCGATTCCGCTGTTGGGATTATACACAAAGAATCCTCAAATTCCAATTCAAAAGACCTTATGCTCACCTATGTTCATAGCAGAGTTATTTACAATAGCCAAGTTCTGAAAACAGCCTATGTGCCTATAGATAAATGAGTAGATCAAGAAACTGTATATTTACACAATGGAATACTACACAGCAGAAAGAAAGAAGGAACTCCTACCTTTCATAACAGCATGGATGGAACTGGAGACTATTATGCTTAGTGAAGTAAGCCAGGCAGTGAATGACAAATACCATATGATTTCATCTATAACAGGAACATAATGAACAAAACAAACAAATGAGCAAAAGAGAACCACAGGCATAGAAACAAGGAACAGACTGACAGTGATCAGAGGGTAGGGGGATAAGAGGGGAAAGAAGGGGAAGAGTCTAGTCAAGGTATAAATGACCCATGGACATGGAAAACAGGGTGGAGATTGACTGTGGGAGTGGGAGGCTGGGCAGGGTAGTGGAGAGCAGTGGGAGAAAGTTGGGACAACTGTAATAGAGCAAAAAAGAATTTTTAAAGAACCAAATTTCAGTTTAAGAAGAAGGAGGAGGAAGCATTAAGAATCAGTTCTGAAAATTTGGAAATTTTGCTGACAATGGCTCTTGCGTATCAGAAAACACAGTTCATTGATTTTAGAAGATTAAAAGGAGTGATAGGTCAGAAAGAGAGATGAAAATGAGAGTTAAGGAGTGACTCAAGAATCCCAGGTTTTTTCTGGTGACTGATATAAAAAGAGTAATGGGAATAATTCTTAATATAATTCTTAACTTTTGTGAAGCTTCTAAATACCCTGATGATTTTCATTTAGAAAATAAATTCTGAGGAAAATAATGACTTTTTAAAAACAGAAATAGAAAAGTTGTAAAAAGGATAAAAATAATTGAGACAAAGGTCCATGATATTTTTTGTAAGAAAAAAATAAGAAATTACTGTGTCTAAGTGTTTATTTATTTTTTTCAAAAAGTAACATGACAAAATTAGCCAAAACTAATAAAAGAGGTTGTCTACAAGAGATGGATAGAAATAGACTGAAAGAGTTACTGACAGGAGTAAGAATTCTATGAATATAATTACATAAAATTTTAACTTATATGTTACATATATTCAAAAACATAAATTAAGTTAAAATATTTTAAACACAAGCAGACACATTGAATACAAACAAAATTAAGAGACTTCCGGCCAAGATGGAGGCGTAGACAGACATGCTGTGTCTACCTCCACAACGACGAAGGAATACAAATACCTCAAAACTAAAAACAAGGAGAAGTTCAAGAAAACCAAAGTGCATGGAAGTCCAGCAAACAAAGATATAAAGAAGAAATACTCATCCAGACAGGTAGGAGGGGCGGAGCCGAGGCAGAGAGGACACGGTGTGATGGTGGCAGCAGTGGCAACAGCAGCAGGCTGGTGGAAAGTGAGGTCACACATTTTAAAAGTCAGGAGGGACACCTGGGGAGCATTCCCAGCTCCTCAACAGAGTAGTTCACTGTCGCAGCTCCAGGGAAAATCAAGCCTCATTGCTTTTGATTGTGCAAACCAGTAGGGGTTGAGATGGAGGCAGAAACTGCTGGTCTCTCAGAAGAGTCCACTTGTTCAAAGGGCCCCCACAGACCTAGAACATCCGCAGACCCACACACTCTGGGAATGATGGCCAGGGCAGCAGCTAGAGGGGTGCCAGTCCAGTATGGAAGTGAGAGAAGTTCCTGGAAAAGGGGCAAGTGCTGAGCAAGCTGGGCAAGTGGTATTGTTCCTTCTGAGACCCCTGCCCCGCATACATGCCACAACTTTGTGAAACAGGTCGCCTGTTACTGACAAATACCTAAGGCTCTGCCCCTTAAACATAACTGGAGTGACAACTCTCCCTGGGCCATAGAAGCAACAAACACAGGAGACTTCCGGCCAAGACAGAGGTCTAGACTGACATGCTCCATCTCCCTCCACAACTAAGAAGGAATACAACTACCACAAAATCAGCAATAACCAGAAGTTCCAGAAAATAAATGGAAGTCCAACATATGAAGTTATAAAGAAATGGTGCTCATCTGGAAAGGTAGGAGGGGTGGAGCCAGGGAGGAGAGCTCAAGCTGTGCTGTCCGCAGCAGCAGCAGTGACAGCAGCAGGACAGTGGTAAGCACAGACACCCATATTTAAGGGGAGGTGAGAAGCCCCTGGGGAGCACCTCCAGCTGCAGACCACACCCATCAGCTTGTGATTCCAAAGCCAGGGAAGGCAGACCTCCATTGTCTTGGACTGTGAGGCCCGGTGGGGGTGGAAAGGGAGGAGGAGGCTCCTGGTCTCTTAGCTGAGAGTGAATGGCAGGATCCATCTTGGACCCCCACCTCCACGGAAAATGCCACAGCGTGGGAGATGGGTCACCAGGTTGTGATGAGTGCATGGGGCTCCGCCCTCTATAGCATAGAAGGTGTGACAGCCCTGCCCAGGAAGCAAAGGTAAACACAAAACTGTTCAAGATGGCACAGATCATGATAGATATCCCAGTGACTCAGATGACCAGACAGCAAATTTCTAATATAACAAAGCATCAGATAAGAAATCTTTCTGAGGCACAGTTCAGAGCTTTGGTTATAAAAGTGCTTACAGAGCTAACAGCATATTGTAAACAAAACAGGGAAGGAATGAAGGCTAGTCCTGCTGAAATGAACAAAAATACATATAAAACTAGTGGTGAGGGCAAGAAAACCAGGGATCAAATCAACAAATCCATACATAGGGAAGGAAGAAACAGTCAATCAGTGCAGAAAGAGGAAACAAAAAGTCAGGAAAAAGAGGAGAGGCTCAGAAACTTATCAGACAGCTTTAAGCAGGCCAACAACCAAATTATAGGGTTGCCAGAAGGTGAAGAAGAACTAGAAATTGAAAAATTACATGAAAAAATAATGAAGCAGAACTTTCCTAACTTGGGGAAGGAAATAGACTTATAAGTCAAGGAAATACAGAGAGTTCCAAAAAAATTGGAGCCAGGGAGAACCACACCAGGACACATTATAATCAAAATGTCAAAAATTAAGGATAAAGAGAGAATCTTAAAAGCAGCAAGAGAGAAGAAGAGAAGTACATACAAAGGGGTCTCAATAAAACTGTCAGCTGCTTTCTCAAAAAGAAACTCTGCAGGCAAGAAGAGACTGGCAAGAGATATCCAAAGGAATGAAAAGCAAAAACCTACAATCACAATTACCCTATCCAGCGAAGCTGTCATTCAGAATAGAAGGGCAGAGAAAGTGCTTCCAGGACAAAGTAAAACTGAAGGAGTTCATCAGATCCAAACCACTGTTATATGAAATGTTAAAGGGACTTGTTTAGGAGAAAGAAGATCAAAATTATAAACATTAAAATGAAAACTGTATCACAACCAACAACAACAGAAGCTAGGGAACCGAAACAAAGACAAACTAAGTAGGCAACAAGTGTGTGAAAAGAATTATAGGTATGGGGAACATATTGGGGGGAGGTCAGCAGGGAGGGGGAAGGGGAAAAGGGAGGTGGATGGTACAGGAATTAGGAAGCATAGCAGGAGGGAGTGGACTAGATAGGAAGATGTTGAGAAGAACTATATGCACAACCAATGGTCATGGACTAAGGGTGGGGGACAACTGGAGGAAGGGATGTCACTGGGTGGAGGGGAACAAAGAGAAAAGAAATTGGGACAACTGTAACAGCATAATAAATAAAGCATACTTAAAAATTTTAAAAAACAATATTAAGTGAATATAGCATTATATGAAATTGATAATATCACCACAAAGAAAAAATATTAATTCAAACAACTTTTGAACATCACTCTCTTGACTATACATTCTTAGGAGGATATAATCTAGAGACAAATAGAAGAGTAAAGATATCTTGAACTATATTTAGTTGATTTGTTTTTGGTCCTGGTCTAACATTGTAATTCTGAATACATTTTGTGTATATTGAAAGACAGAACAAATGATTCAAATCCATTCAAGTGTGGGGAAACAAGGTTTTGATGGTAGAGGAGAAACAGAAAAATACAGTGGAGGAAGGTGAAAAAACATATGGTCTTAAGATGTGAACTGTGAATATTGATATTTATTTATAATACATCCCTTCAGTTCTGTCCACCTATATGACTTAGAGGTAGTACTTGATTGCCATGAGCATGCCTAGTAGGCAGGTCTTGATTTCTAAATATCATTCTCTACTTCAGAGCTCCTTGGAGAAATAAATGGCTGATTCCAGGTATGGAGCAGAAAAGTTTCAGCCTCTTGTTATGCCCAAGGTCATGGAAGTGCTCAAAGAATTACAGGGATATATCAATATGACAGAAGTAGGCATAAAAGGGCTTATATAGCCAACTTTGAGTTAAGTCAAGCACCAAAATGAATAGTGACTGTAATGGATTATAACACTGAGTAAAAGAAAAATTCTTGAGTTCATAGTGACACTAGAAAAAAGAAGAAGTGAAAATGCCTTTTTTAAAATAAAATAATACAAAGTCACATACATATTTAGAAAATCTACATTTTGCAGTTACCAGTGTAACCTAGTCAAGCAAATAGCATTAATGAATTCTAAAACCACTTAGTGATAGCTTGTTGGAACCTCTTGATGTTTTTATTATGGGAATAGCTAAGGGAAAAAAAAAAGGTAAAGTTGGAGCAATTTAAAAGTGATTTTCAAAAAACTCTCTTTCATTTGGAAAGAATGTACACTGTGTGCACACACCTTTCCTTTTTTACGTTTCAATTTTACCACAAAGATGGAAGTAGAAGCAGGGACTGGAGCATGTAATTTCTATTAAAAAGTAATCTCTTCTTCAGTCAGAACTAAATGTTTGACCTAATGGAAGTTTCTTGTAAAGGCTTGTAATACCAATGTGCTCCTGAGTCCAGAAGGGGAGCCAGAGGTGGAACTACAGAAAAGTTTACAAAGCCTTTACTATGAATGCTTGCTACTTGAGTTGTGGGTCTCAGTCCCAGCGCCACTTAAGAGCTTAAGAGAAATGCAGAGTCTCAGGCCTCCCTTCAGAACTAGAGAATCAGAACCTGCATTTTTACAAGATTCTCAAGATATTCATATGCCTCTTAAATTTTGAGAGGCTTTCCTGGAAGAAGTTATTCTTTATATTAGCTACTAAGCCACAGAATCATCTAGGAAATTAAAATTACTGATATCTGATGTGGTGGGCTAAATTGTGTTCCCCTAAAATGATATGATGAAGTCCTAACCTCCAGGAGCTGTGAATGTGAAAATTTGAATGTGACACCAGGTCTCTGTAGATGTAATCCAGTTAAAATGAGATCATATTGAATTAGGATGAGCCCTAAATTCACCTGGTGTCTTATAAGAGAAAAAAACAGAATGGTTTGGATACAGAGACAGAAGAGACACAAGGGAGAAGATCATATGACAACAGTGACAGAGATAGGAGTGATGCAACTATAAGTTAAGGAATGCCAAGGATTTTTGGCCATCACTAGAAGCTAGTGAGAAGCAAGGCAGATTCCTCCCCTAGACTCCAAGAGAGAGCATGGCCCTGCCAAGACTTTAATTCCAGCTACTATGAAAGGATAAATTTCACTTGGTTAGGTCAATAAGTTTGTGATAACTTATTGTGGCAGCCCTAGGAGTTAATACACCTGTGTCTCACCTCCAGAAATTCTGATTTAATTATTCTCGGCTACATTCAGTATGCATAGCCATTATATATATAATTTTTACATGATAATGTCTATGGTTTGTTTTGCTTAGAAGACTAATACAGTATTTCAATAAAATCATAATAAATTGATGAAATCAAATTGATTTATTTTATTACACCTGCAAAAAGATTTTTTATTCTGTTACAAGGCCTGGTCTTACCATCCATCTGCTACCAGAATAATGATTTGGGGGAAAGAAATAGTCTGGTACATCCTGACCTTACAAAGCCAAACCCCAAAACTAACAGAAAACATTTTTGCCCACAGTTCTGATCTTCTCCATATTTGTGAAACTTAAGCTTAATATGAGACTTTAGTTATAAACATTCTCAAGTACAATATTTATTGTTTATAGGAATTTTATGGGAACACTGAAAAGAAACCACTAAATGTGTTATATAAACAGCATGTTATTTTTTGAAGAGAAAGAATTTTAAACAGCTAACCTGATTCACACCAAACAGTGATGAGCTATTAATTTGTCTGTATATTGAAAAGAATGTGAAAAATAAAGACTACAATATCCTTTACCTAATCGTCTAAATAGTTGACAAAGACTTTGACAACTCACTTGTCATATTTAGGTGGAGTCCACGTAGACATATAAATTAAGTACTGTAAAACTACAGAAAAATATCTAAAAAGATAGTAGGATTATGAGTGGGTTTTGAAAAGTTTATACTTAATTTTATTTACCCATGTTTTCTAGTTTTTCTACCGTTAACAACTAAAGCATTAGTAAAAAAAAAAAAAGGTTGTCTATAATTTTTAATAAAAGAGCTAGAATGTTTCAATGGAATAGAAAAGACTAACATATTTTAATCCTGCCAAAACAAATCATCACTGGTCCTGCTCATAGCTACTAAGCTGTTCCTCTTATGAAAGTCATATCTTTGCCAGAGAGCTTCCAAGAGAATTAGCATGGGAGATGGAGAGTCACTGATGATGTTGATGATGTTTAACACAAAAATTAAACCTAAGGTGAGCAGGTCTTAACAAAAGGAACACATGAGAAAATAAGTATTTACAATGAGTTTCGAAGTCATGCCACAAAACATTGAGACAATAGGACTGAAGTTAACCACAGGTATTAAAGACTTAGGGAAAATGCACCAAATGGTGATTCAATCCCACTGAAAAACTGCAGTCACTTTCTTACATGAGTTACAGCTATAGAGTACCTTGAAAAACTTCCTATAAAAAATAAAAATAAGTAATAAGTCAATAAATTAAGGCATCGAAATCCTCTCATTATGACTCAGCATAGAGAGATGCACAAAAGAAAAATACAACCCATTTTACATATTAGTAGCCAAGAAAGGGAAAAGGTTAAAATTAAAAATAGGACTTCCAGCCAAGATGGAGGCATAAGTAGACATGCTTTGTCTCCTTCCATAACCACAAGAAGGATTACATCTACCTCAAAACAAAAAACAACCAGAACTACCAAAAAATTGAACTGCATGGAAGTCCAACAAACAAAGACGTAAAGAGGTAATACTCATCCATTCAGCACTACAAGGTGGTGAAAGGGGTTGCCCCACACTGATGAATACCTAAGGCTCTGCCCTTTACAACATAACAGGTGTGAGACTTCTATCTATGACACAGAGGTAAACACAGGAGGCTGTCAAGTTGAGGAGACAGAGAAATATGTCTCAAAATAGAAAACAGATCACAGTTCCAGTGGGAGAACTGAGTGACAAGGAGATACCCAACCTAAAATATGAAGAGTCCAAAACACTGGTGATAATGATGCTCACAGACTAGACACACATGATTGAGTATGGCAAATGCATAAGGGAAGAAGAGAAGACTATACTAAGTGAAATGAAGAAAAATCCACATGAAATCAAAGGTGAATAGAAGGAAGCCAGGATTCAAATAAATGATTTGAACTATAAGAAAGAAATAAACAGCCAGTACAGAATGAAAAAACAAGGATGAAAAAAAATGAAGAAATGATTAGGAACTTCTGGGACAACTTTAAATGTAGCGACATCCAAATTATAAGGGTGCCAACAGGAAAAGAGGAAGAACAAGAAATTGAAAACTTGAGAGGAGATCCAAGATGGCAGAGGAGTAAGTGGAAGCTACACTAACCTCCTCCCAGGACCATTCTGGATTTACAACTAAGTTGTGGAGAAATCATCTCGAACAACCAACTGAATATGAGATGGAGAGAGGTCTTATAACCACGGAGAGACAGAAAAGGCTGCTTCATCACAACGTGACTGGTAGGGAGTGCAGAGCCATGAAAGGGCTGGCCGGGCTCCCACAGGCGGCAGCTGAAGTAACTGAGAAACAGCTCAACAGCCATGCGTTCCCCCTGAGAAGGGCAGGGTCTAAATCTCCAGCTGGGCTTCCCAGCCTGCAGCAACAGAGCAGAAAGTAAAATAGTATGCAGCTCTGAAAAGTGAAAAGCCACAGGGTTTCTTGCTAGCTGGAGAGAAACAGCTGGGGAAAAAGAGCTCTTAAGCAGATCATGTATGAAAATATTTTGGCCCCCACTTACCCTGGGCTCAAGCAGAGGGAAGGCGAAGAGGACTAAAGATGCTTGGGGAGAATTTGGTGCAGTGGCTTTGAGGGGAGAAATGGGGGAGCAGCCAACTGGGTTCCAGGGCTGACTCATTCCCAATACTGCAGGCAGCCTGAGGAGAAGCAAAAGCCCCGCCTACATAAATTAAGCTACCACACCCACAGTTCTTAAATCTGATGGCTAATCACAGATTGAATAGATTAACAACTAACGGAGACAAACAAAGACAGTAGATCCCTGGTAGTCTCCAATTGGCTGCCTAGACCCTGACTGGTACACAATCTGATGCCACCAGGGGCAGATCCAGGAAGTGCAGATCAATCTAAGAAGCAGCAAAAAACAATGAGTCACAAATATGGGAAGACAGAGAAAGAACCCCCCCCCCCATCAAAAGGGAAGGAAGAATCCCCAGAAAGAGTGTTAAATGAAATAGAGGGAAGCAAACTATCAGATATGGAATTCAAAACATGGATTATGGGGAATCTCAATGAGCTCAGTGAGCTCAAGAAAAACTGCAAAGAACTCCAGAGAAAATACAAGGGACTCCAGGAAAACTACAAGGAATTTACTGAGAATTATACGAGCATTAAAAAAGACATAGGAGGTATCAATAAGAGCCAGGAGGAAATGAAGAATACAATTTCTAAATTGAAGAACACAATAGAAGAAATTAAAAGCAGGCTACAGGAAGCAAAAGCACAGAAACAAAAGGAAAAAACAGATGAAGTGGACATAATCACAATTAAAGTATTTTGTGCTTGAAAGGACACCATCAAAAAAGTAAAGAGACAACCCATGAATGGGAGAAAATGTTTGTCAATTACATATCTAATAAGTGACTTACCTCTAAAATATATAAAGAATCGTCAGCAGCCGTCCGTCTCGAGAGACGATGGTGTAGCTTCTTAAGAGTCTATCTGCACCGCCGAGAATGGCTGTGCAGTCCGACTCGGGAGTGACACGGTATCTGTCTCCTCCCGTGTTGAATCGACATCTTGCAATGACACTGGAGTGTCCTCTCCAGTGAAGCTGAAGCTACAGAGCCTGGGCAGGGTGATATGGAGGGTCTGCTGTTGCCCATGCAGCAGACCCCCCCTCTCTTCGCAGCTGAAGGGTCCAAGGGAAAGACGGAGTCAATGCAGCTTGGCTTCAGGTGCGCCGCAGGAGTTGCCGGTGTTGACTACAACGTCAAACCGCCTTAGGGACTCCGGCTCCGGATTTTCTGTCGGGGTTTACTCCCTTAGCCTTTCCCCTGAAGAGGTATGCCGCAAGGCAGCAGAGGTTTTTTGGAGTCAGAGTTTTCCTTCTCTGATGTGCCCTGACTGGAGGATCGAACCAGCGACACTTAGCTCGCAGGCCAACGCTCAATCCACTGAGCCAAACCAGCCAGGATATAAAGAATACTTTCAACATAATAATATAAAGGATAACCTAATTAAAAATAAGCAAGTTTTCAACAGACATTCCTCCAAAGAAGATAAACAAATAGCCAATAAACATATGAAAAAATGTTCAACATCACTGGTCATTAGAAAAGTGAAAATCAGAACAACAATGAGATAGCTATGATAAAAAGGACTAAAAAACAAGAAATGTTTGGTGAGAGTGGAGAAATCAGAATGCTCATAAATTTCAGGTGGGAATTTACACTGGTGCAATCACTTTGAAAAAATATTTGGCAGTTCCACAAAATGTTAAATATAGGGTTATCATGTGACCTATCAATTTTATCACTAGGTACATTATATCGTCAAAAAAATGAAAATATCTTCAAACCAAAACTTATACAGAAATATTTATAACAATGTTATTCATAATAGCCAGAGAAGAAACAATTCAAATATCAATCAACTTAAAAATAAATGAGGCAAATCAAAGATGGAGGAAAGTAAGTGGAAGCTACACTAACCTCCTCCCAGGACCAGTCTGGATTTACAACTTAATTTTGAAGAAATCATCTGGAATAACAAACTGAACACTAGCTGGAGAGAAGTATTAGAACCAAGGAGAAACAGAGAAGGCTGCTACATCACAACGTGACTGGTAGGGAGTGTGGAGACATGGAAGACCTGGCTGGGCTCCCATGGGTAGCAGCTGAAGGGACTGAGAAACAGCTCAGCAGCCGGGGGTTCCCCCAGGGAAGGGCAGGGTCTAAACCCCCAGCTGGGCTTCCCAGCCTACAACAACAGAGTGGAAAGCAAAATAGTATACAGCTGTGAAAAGCAAAAAGCCACAGGGTTTCTTGCTAGCCGGAGAGAAACAGCAGGAGAAAAAGAGCTCTTAAGTGGATCACATATGAAAACATTTTGGTGCCCACTTACCCTGGGCTCAAGCAGAGGGAAGACAGAGAGGACTGCAGACACTTGGGGAGAGTTTGGCACGGTGGCTTTGAGGGGAGAACTGGGGGAGCAGCCGACTGGGTCCCAGTGCTGACTCATTCTCAGTACTGCAGGAAGATCATTCCCCTCCAAGTGGTGTTAGCCTGAGGAGAAGCAAAAGCCCTGCCTACAGAAATTAAGCTGCCACACCCACGGTCCTTAACCTGATGGCTAACCACAGATTGAATAGATTAACAACTAAAGAAGACAGATAAAGGCAGTAGATCCCTGGAAGTCTCCAGCAGGTTGCCTAGGGCCAGAATGGTACATGATCTGATGCTACCACGGGCAGATCCAGAAAGTACAGGTCATTCTAAGAAGCACCAACGAACAATAGGAGTCACAAAAATGGGGAGACAGAGAAACAACCGCCATCGAAAAGTAAGGGAGAATCCCCAGTAAGAGTGCTAAATGAAATAGAGGAGAGCAAACTATCAGATATGGAATTTGAAACATGGATTATGGAGAAGCATAATGAGCTCAGCGGAAACTACAAAGAACTCCAGGGAAACTACAAGGAACTCCAAAAAAAAAAAAAAACTACAAGGAACTTACTGAGAATTACACCAGCATGAAAAGGGACATAGAAGCTATCAATAAGAGCCAGGAGGAAGTGAAAAATATGATCTCTGAATTGAAGAACACAATAGAAACAATTAAAAGCAGGCTAGAGGAAGCAGAAGATTGAATCAGCGGCTGGAAGACAATGTAGACAAAAACTCCCAGACAGTGCAACAAAATGAAAAAAGACTAAACAAGGCTGAAGAGGTTCTAAGACAGCTGCAGAACAACATGAAACATAATAACATCCATATCATAGGAATTCCAGAAGGAGAAGAAGAAGAGCAAGGGATAGAAAACCTCTTTGAAAAACGAATGACAAAAAACTTCCCTAACATGAGGAGAGAAAGAGTCACTCAAGTCCAGGAAGCACAGAGGGTCCCAATGAAGATGAACCCCAACAGGCCCAATTCAAGACACATCATAATTAAAATGGCAACATTCAAAGACAAAGAGAGAATTCTAAAAACAGCAAGAGAGAAACAACTAATAACATACGAGGGAGCTCCAATAAGGCTATCATCAGATTTCTCAGCAGACACACTACAAGCCAGAAGGGAATGGCAAAAAATATTCAAAGCAATGAAAAACAAATGCCTACAACCAAGAATACTCAAGCCAGAAAGGCTCTCATTCAAAATGGAAGGTGAAATAAGGAGTTTCTCAGACAAAGGAAGACTAAAAGAATACATTTCCAATAAACCTGAATTGCAAACATGCTAAAGGGAATACTTTTAAAAAAAGAAGAAAAAGAGAAAGGGAGAAGAACACAGGTACAAAGGGAAATGAATAAATACCTGTCAATACTAACCTTAAATATAAATGGATTCAATGCTCCAATCAAAAGACATAGTGTAGGAGAATGAATATAAAAACATGACCTACAGATATGCTGTCTAAAAGAGAGACACCTCAAAACAAAAGATCTACACAGACTGAAAGTAAAAGGATGCAAAAAAAGTATATTAAGCAAATGTACATTAAAAAAAAGCTGGGGTAGCAATACTTATATCAGACAAAACAGATTTCACAGCAAAGGCCATAAAAAGAGACAAAGAAGGACATTTCATAATACTTAAGAAAAAAGTCTATCAAGAAGATATAACCTTTATAAATATGTATGCTCCCAACTTAGGAGCACCCAAATATGTAAGGAAAATTTTGAAAGACTCCAAGAAAGATATAAACTGCAACACACTCATAGTAGGAGACATTAACACCCCATTGGCAACAATGGACAGATCTTCAAAGCAGAGAAACACCACAGATATTGAGGCACTGTACAACACTCTAGAACAAATGTACTTAGTCGATATATATAGAATTTTTCACCCCAAAGAAGCAAAATATACATTCTTCTCAAGTGCACATAGAACATTTTCAAAGATAGACCACATGGTAGGACACAAAACAAGCCTCAACAAATTCAAGAAAATTGAATTTATATCAAGCTCTTCTCAGATCACAATGGCTAAAAACTAGAAATCAACCTCAAGAAAAAAACTCAAAAACATTCAAACTCATGGAGAATGAATAACATGCTATTAGATAATGAATGGGTTAACAATGACATCAAGGAAGAAATCAAAAAGTTTCTGAAAACGAATGAAAATTAAAACACAACAACCCAAAATCTATCAGATATAGCAAAAGCAGTCTTGAGAGGAAATTTCATAGCAATACAGGCCTACCTAAAAAAAAAAAAAAAATAGAATAATCTCTAATAAAAAATTTGACCTTACAGCTACAAGAACTAGAGGAAGAACAACAAGCAAAGCCCAGATCAAGTCGTCGTCGGCAGCCGTCCGTCTCGAGAAACGATGGTGTAGCTTCTTAAGAGTCTATCTGCACCACCGAAAATGGTTGTGCAGTCCGACTCGGGAGTGACACGGTATCTGTCTCCTCCCGTGTTGAATCGACATCTTGCGATGACGCTGGAGTGTCCTCTCCAGTGAAACTGAAGCTACAGAGCCTGGGCAGGGTGATATGGAGGGTCTGCTGTTGCCCATGCAGCAGACCCCCCCTCTCTTCGCAGCTGAAGGATCCAAGGGAAAGACGGAGTCAATACAGCTTGGCTTCAGGTGCGCCGCAGGAGATGCCGGTGTTGACTACAACGTCAAACCGCCTTAGGGACTCCGGCTCCAGATTTTCTGTCGGGGTTTACTCCCTTAGCCTTTCCCCTGAAGAGGTATGCCGCAAGGCAGCGGAGGTTTTTTGGAGTCAGAGTTTTCCTTCTCTGATGTGCCCTGACTGGAAGATCGAACCAGCGACACTTAGCTCGCAGGCCGACGCTCAATCCACTGAGCCAAACCAGCCAGGGTACCAGATAAAGTAGAAGGAAGGAAATCATCAAGATCAGAGCAGAATTAAATGACATAGAGACTACACTAACAATTCAAAAGATCAACATAAGTAGGAGCTGGTTCTTTGAAAAGATAAACAAAATTGACAAGTCTTTACCCAAGCTCATCAAGAAAAAAAAGAGAGAGGACCCAAATAAATAAAATCAGAAATGAAAGAGGAGAAATCACAACTGATATCACAGTAATACAAAGAATTGTAAGAAATTATTACAAACAACTGTATGGCAAAAATTTGACAACCTAGAGGAAATGGACAAATTCATGGAAACATATAGTCTTCCAAAACTGAATCAAGTGGAAGCAGAAATACTGAACAGACCAATAACAACTAGTGAAATTGAAGCAGTAATCAAAAAACTCCCGGCACACAAAAGCCCTGGACCGGATGGCTTCATAGGTGAATTCTACAAAACATATAGGAAAAAATTAACTTCTATTCTCCTCAGACTATTCCAAAAGATCCAAGACGGAAGACTCCCAAACTCGTTCTCTGAAGCCAGTATTACTCTAATTCCAAAACCAGGTCAAGACACAACAAAAACAGAAAACTACAGACCAATATCACTGATGAACATAGATGCTAAAATCCTCAACAAAATATTGGCAAAATGGATCCAGCAACACATTAGAAAGATCATACACCACGACCAAGTGGGATTCATCCCAGGGATGCAAGGATGGTTTAATATTCACAAATCAATAAACCTAATACACCACATAAACAAAATGAAAGACAAAAGCCACATGATCATATCAACAGATGCACAAAAAGCATTTGATAAAGTACAACACCAATTTATGATGAAAACTCTCAGCAAAATGAGAATAGAGAGAGCATACCTTAACATAATAAAGGCCATATATGAGAAACATAAAGCCAACAGCATACTAAATGGGCAAAAATGGAGAGCATTCCCCCTGAGGTCAGGAGCAAGACAAGGATGTCGACTCTCTCCACTCCTATTCAACATAGTCTTGGAAGTTCTAGCCACAGCAATCAGACAAGAAAGAGAAATAAAAGGCATCCAAATTGGAAAAGAGGACATAAAACTGTCATTATTTGCAGATGACATGATAGTGTACATAGAAAACCCTATAGACTCGACAAAAAAAATTAATCGACCTAATAAGTGAATTTGGCAAAACAGCAGGGTATAAAGTCAATATTCAGAAATCGAAGGCATTTCTGTACACCAACAATAAAATTTCAGAGATAGAAACTAAAAGAAAAATCACATTTACCATAGCAACAAGAAAAATAAAGTACCTAGAAATAAACTTAACCAAGGAGGTAAAATACCTGTGCTTTAATAAACTACATAACACTGAAGAAAGAAATTAAGGAAGATACAAATAAATGGAAGCATATCCCATGCTCATGGATGGGAAGAATCAACATCATTAAAATGTTCATACTACCCAAAGCAATTTATAGATTCAATGCAATGCCTATTAAAATACCAATGACATTTTTCACAGACTTAGAGCAAATACTTCAAAACTTTATATGGAACCAAAAAGAGCCTGACTAGCCACAGCAATTTTGAGGAAGAAGAACACAGTAGGAGGAATCACAATACCTGATATCAAACTATACTACAAGGCCATGGTAATGAAAACAGTCTGGTACTTGCATAAGAACAGACATATAGATCAACAGAACAGAATAGAGAGCCCAGAAATAAACCCAGGTCTATATGGTCAACTAATATTTGACGAAGGGAGAAGGAACATCAAATGAGTGAGAAGAGCCTCTTCAACAAATGGTGTTGGGAGAACTGGACAGGGACGTGCAAAAAAATGAAACTAGACCACCAACTTACACCATACACCAGAATAAACTCAAAATGGATCAAAGACTTAAATGTAAGCCGTGGCATCATAAAAGTCCTAAAAAAACCATAGGCAGGAACATTTCAGAAATCCCAAGTAGCAACATTTTCAGATATATCTCCTAAGACAAGGGAAATAAAGGAAAGAATAAACAAATGGGACTACATCAAACTAAAAAGTTTCTGCTCAGCTAAAGAAAACATCAGCAAGATGAGAAGGAAACCAACCATACGGGAAAATATATTTGCCAATGATATCTCAGACAAGAGATTGATCTCCAAAATATATAAAGAGCTTATATGACTCAACATCAAGAAGACAGACTACCCAATTAAAAAATGGGCAAAAGATCTGAACAAACATTTCTCCAAAGAGGACATACAGAGGGCCCATAGACATGTGAAAGAATGCTCAACATCACTAGCCATCAGAGAGATGCAAATAAAAACCACAATGAGATACCACCTCACACCAGTCAGAATGGCCATCATCAACAAATCAACAAACAACTTGTGCTGGAGAGGATGCGGAGAAATGAGAACCCTGTTCAATTGCTGGTGGAAATGCAGACTGGTGTAGCCACTATGGAAAACAGTTTAGAATTTCCTCAAAAAACTAAAAATGGAACTTCCTATTGAACCAGCAATTCCATCGCTAAGATTATATCTGAAAAATCTTGAAACACCAATTCAAAAAAACTTATGCACCCCTATGTTCATAGCAGCACTATTTACAATAGCCAAGTGCCAGAAACAACCTCAGTGCCCATCTGTAGATGAGTGGATCAAAAAACTGTGGTACATTTACACCATGGAGTACTATGTAGCAGAAAAAAGAAAGAACTTCTACCATTTGCGACCACATGGATGGAACTAGAGAGAATTATGCTTAGCGAAATAAGCCAGGCAACAAAAGAAAAATACCTTATGCTATCACCTATTACAAGAAACTAATGAACAACACAAACAAATGAGCAAAATTGAACCAGAGGTTTGTAAACAAGGAGTAAACTAACAGTAACAAGTTGGGGGCAGGATGGTGAGAAGAAGGTAAGAAGGGGAAGGGTCTATTCAAAGAACATGTATAAATTACTCATGGACATGGACAACTGAGTGGGGACTGAATGTGGGAGAGGGGGCGAACAGGGTGCAGGGAAGCAAGAGGGGGAGAAAAGTGGGACAACTGTAATGGAAAAACAAACAAAAAAATTTTTAGTGGGGGGAAAATGAAAATATGAAGAATGGAAATTCCAGTTCAGTGAATATTAGGACAAGGATTTTCCTTCTCACTGGATATTTTTCTCCCTATCTGATCCCTCCAGAGTTTGGCACTCTAAATAAGTAAGTAATGGCATAAGTTTCTTTGCATAAAACTAATAAGACCAGTTTTTAATAGAGGTTGTTTTTTTTTTTAACCAAGACGTTGACTAGAATGTCATGCTTTAAGGAGACATGCTTGGGCTCTTGGTTGTTACCAAAAAGCCCTGAGGAATTGGGAATGACTTTTGAAGGTAATAAAAGCCCACAAGATAAAAGGCCTTGTACCGTGGTTGATTGTGCAGTCCACAGCAATCTTTCCAGGGAAGGAATGAAGGCTTTTTTCCTGAAAAATGGCCAGAAGGGACCTTGAGGCACAATGGAAAACCAGAATGACTTAAAAAAGACAGGTTTGTACAGGCAAGGCCGAATGCCAGGTATGTGGCTCAGCTTCTGTGCCCTGAAGGGCAGACTGAAGGTCACCTTAAATGTTCCTTGCGTAAATTCCAGCAAAGCAGAACTAAAGATCATAAGTGATCATTTGCTGCTCTTGTTGTTTTTATGCAAATAACCAGGATAAATTAAAAATGGACTTAATGCAGTTCCTTTAATGACAACGAGAGTAATCTTAGGGGGAAAAATTGTTACTCAAGGAAAATTACAATGATCAGTGGTAGACTATAAAGTAGTGCAGCTAACTGTCTTTAAAGTTTTGTTTCATTTAAAATATGTTTTCATTTGAAAGTTAAACTATGTCTGCGGTATCAATCAAAGATGTTTAATTTACAGACAAGAAGAATGTCAAATGTCTTGCACTGGATGTCTTTCCAATAAGACAGTTACAGCTTTAGAGACTTGTTTGTGGGTTTTGTTACATAAATTAACATGTGTTTTCTGTTTTCAAAGGGCATAAGCCTATGATCTCATTACCTGAGTAATTGTCTGTACATATAGGCCTCACTTAATCCTGTCTGCAGCTCTGCCTCCTGAGACTCAACAATTTGGCTGAACTAAGTTGCTGGGTTGGTCTGTGGGCTTCACTTTAAAACTGGTTTCTCTTTTCTATCCTAATGGCTTGGACAGAAAGGGTCCAGTGGTTTGAGAGGGGGAAACCTAAACTATTTCCCTCAGCCCAAACTAAGTATAATGGGCAAAAGGGTCTTGGATAGGTGAGATGTGCCTGGCACACCTTTCTTCAAAGAAGCCCTTCTTTTTTCCCTAATGTGGGACATTGAAAAATTAATCCCTGCCTTTTTTTTATCTAGTGGTTTTGATTGAATGATGTCTTTTAACCCTGTTGCAAATCTGTTGCGCCAAGAATACAACAAGGATGCCAGCCTGTTAAACTAAGCATGTCATTGTCCAGGGACAGCCAACTGACCTGGAGTCTGCACGATCCTTCCCCATGTGGGAAGGCCACCTTCCCCTCCACACCCCCACACTTATTAGGGAATTCTGGACCCAAGGGTAGGTAGGACGATGACCATGTCCAGGTTGAAGCAGCTAGAGGAGCTCGAGACATTTGCCCATTGTCCTTTATAAGATTATAAAGGGTCTTAAGTCTGAGAGGGAGAAATTGTTACAGAGTGGGGGGTCCCCCCAAAATGAAATAATATTAAATTAATTTTTAAAAAAGCAATTAAGCATATGTAAAACTACAGAATGAGCTTGACACTTTCCAGATTCATAATGATTGAATATCACTAATAGCCAAGTCAATATTTTATGCTTTAATTACAAAATTATTTTCATAGGGACAAAAATACTTACCATCAAATATACGTTTGAAACATATGATCTTAATTAATCACCATTAATTTGTCCTAACTAGTTTCACAATGACTTGCTGCCAGCTATATATCAGCTCATTTCCCAATTACAAGAAAAACAATAAAAGAAGTTAAATGATGGGACAGTATAAGTTCTACACAGTAAGACAAAATAAGATGCAAGACCTATACTCATAGAAAATAGGAATGAAGTAGTAAATAAACACAAACAGCCAGATTATCTTTCTAAAGGAGAGATTGTGAATTACAATAAAGTGACAAATTCTTGTTCTACACAATGTCTTGGGATAGGAAATCTATAATAAATAAGGTGTTACAGTTGTGGCCTGGAGTTGCAGGGGCAGTGGGGGATGAGTAAGCAGAACATAGAGGATTACTAGGGCACTGGAAATACTCTGTATTATACCATAATGTATGATACAGATATGTATTCATAATTATGTCCAAACCCATAAAATGTACAACACCAAGAGTGAACTGTAATGTAAGCTATGGACCTTAGGTGACAATGATGTGTCAATGTAGATTCATCAATTATAATATATGAGTCACTCTGGTGGGGGATGTTGATAACTGGGGAGGCTATGTATATATGGGGGCAGAGACTATATGGAAATCTCTGTACCTTCCTTTTAACTTTTCTGTGAACCTAAAACTGCTATAAAAAATAACTATTTTTTAAATATGAGGAGTCAAATCAGTGAACCCAGCTATTCAGCTGTTATGTGTGTTTAGGGATTTGTCCTTTGATAACTCATAGAAGAACAATAGTTACTTGAGGTGGATAAAATAGGAAGAAATATGGAATCAGAAGAGAGAAGAAGAAAGCAAACTCAGAAAAATAAAAATATAAAATAACAAATAGAGGTCAATAGCTTGTGAAAAACTAAAATGTGGACCTAGTGTTTTTCTTTGGCTAGCTTTAGCTGTAGTTTCATTTTGACTCCCTTTAACAAACTTAAGAGCAGAATTAGTAAGATTAGCTTACTGAAAGATTAGACAAATACCCCAGGTGAATCTCGAAGGACACTTTCATGTTTTAGTCAAGCAGACGCAAAGACTTTAGCTCTCAGAGTAAATTTAAGCCTCATGGATCTATGTTCCTCAGGAAGATTTGATGACACAAGGAAAAGGCTGGCAGGGCCTACTTCACTCATCTAAAGATGCTCTTTCCCACTCCTGCCATTTGCTGATGTCCGCTAAGTGTTCTTTATTCTTCTGATGTCTGAAAAGGGTATTTGCTGACAAAGTGGTTCTGCAGCATGATATGCCTTGTGCCATTCATCCTGCCAGGGGCTGGGTGATAGGTGTGGTAATTAAGAATGGAAGGAATGCCAACAGCAGAGGAGATTGGAGAAAATGACTGATTACTGGGTCAAGCAGGCTGCTTGCCTTTCTTGTGAGAGCCTCCACAGTGTTCGGGAGCCTGGCCTTCAGAACAAATATATGGTCCACATTACTCCTCATGAGGCATCGTCCAGCAGTGTCTGGCATCCAGTGGGAATGGATGACTTGAGACAGAATCTTAGCACTGAGTCAAGATAATGGACTACAGGCTCAAGAAAAGAGCTTTTACTATGTGACTGGAACCTGCTATGAGACTCAGGCTGAGTTTTTCCCAGAAATCCTGTTGTTCAGCACCCATGTCAAAGCACAAACCAAAATGAAGAAAATTAGTAAACAGAAACCTGAAAAAAATGACCTCCCAGTGTTCTTAAAAACATCAAACACTTCAAGGGAAAGAAAACACTTGCAAGGATGCAGAAAACTGCTTATACCACTTGGGAAAAAGAACCTATATACTCAACCTGAATATTAAACTTTCAGGGAAAAAAAAAAAGAACCAAGTTTTATTTTGTTTTCTTTCTATTCTTCATCCTCTATGAGACTTATGCTGAATTCAGTAGAGGAAATATTTACTACTTTTGAAATAGATTTTTCTGTCAAGTTGTAAATTGCTTTGAATAGCTTTTCATGGTTTTTAATTTCATCAATGTGAAACTGGTAATTATTTATGGCTTATCACACCTGAGACAAGATTTCTGGAGATAAGAGCTAATTTATATGTAGAGCAATTTTCCCTGAAATAAAAGTTTACTTCCTAATCATGGAAAGGTTTATTCTGGCTCTTTGTGGGTCTTGCAAATAAAATCAAAGTCCTCAATGAGGCTTTCTCTATTCAAATTTTAAGGAATCTAGAGTTATAAAACAGACACAATTCATAGTAAGGATATCCTCAATGTGCATAAATTTATTTATAGATCACAGACATGCTCTATAAAATGTCGATTCATTGAGAAAATGGACATGTCTTACAGCTAGGAACTGGGTTTGACATTGTTCCCAGAGAGGAAGATCAAAAACACTGAGCCCCTGGTATACTATAGGTCATGCACTTTGTTTAAAACAGTGAAAACTGCAAATTAAAAAGGAAAAAGCTACTAAGTGACATTTCATTTCTGGCTGGGAAAGTGGCTGAATCTCATTATAAAATTAGTTGGCATGGTAGCTAGGACTGAGTAACTGTAAATGAATGTCATGCAGGGCACTGTGGTCCTTCTTACTCTTCAAAGGCAGCTTCCCTACAACTATTAAATGTCCAGAGGAGTAAATAGAAATATGAGTACTTTTTAATAGAAAGCTGAAGCCTCTGCGTGCCATTAAACAAGTGCAAGATGGTGACAGCCTATTTATAAATCCCTGAGTATTAAAGTATTTAAGGCTTATAAGAAAATGTCCCAAAAGTCAGTTTTCCTAAATATAGCAAATATTACATTTATCCTTACCCACAGATTTCTTTTTTGGGGTCAGAGATGATGGAAGAAAATTCAATTCACTGCCTAGAACATCGTTCTTAGATTTGTGCTCATCCATCTTTAAAAGCTTTGGGCAAATCATTATTTGTTATCACAATGTTATAAGATCTTCAGAACTATCAATCATACAATTGATTTTAAATGGGTAAAGAAGGTAGACTTGCCATTAGCTAACACTTATTGAAAACATTCTATGTGCCAGGTGGCATGCTAAGGGCATCATTATATAGCATGTTATTTAATTATTAACCATTTAAACAACCCCATATGGTTAGAATTATTGTCTTTATTCTGTAAATGAAAAGCAAAATGAGACAAGTTAGGTACTTGTTAAGTAACACAGTAAGTGGCTGGAAACAACTGTTGTAGAGCCATGCTGAAAATTGCCATGCACATTGCATCTACAAGTTGATCTAATTCAGCCGATATGGACTGAAACAATCTGCTTACATAATTTGATTAACCACTTTTAAGGAAACTTCTTACTTTATATGAAAATATACATATACACAAAATGATAAATTAAATGATAAATTTAGTATTGCAATACTAAAAAAAATCTCCAATTTACAAATTAATTTTCAAACATGGAGCTCTTAATTTGAGACCCAGAGATATTATTTAGGAATTTCTTGAACTGTAGAAATTATATGCAAAATGATGGGTCCATAGTTTTCTTTGTGTTCTCAAAGAGGTTTAGAATTTCGCAATGGGAAAAAATACATGGCCATGCCACCTGGGAAATTTAGAAAAAGGAGGAGAAGAAGGATAAGAATTTTGTAATATAGAGGGTCCTAGAAACTGCACTGGTTGATCTCCATGAAAAGGTCCCACAACAGCTGACCACTGCTTCCTTACAGAGGATATAGACACATTACAACAGCTCACACTTGCTGAATGCTTACCAAGTTCCAAGCACTAAGCATTGTATTTTTTATCATGATTAACCCAAGCAGTCAGATTCTAGAACATTTACCTCTAACCCACTTTGCAGTATTGCCTCATGCTGACAAGAACTTGGCTGTGGGTGTTGTGGAAAGGGACGGGGAACCTATTTATCAGCTGATAATTATCACACAGTTACCAGCATGCATCAGCATCCTTCCTTCTGACCATTGCTTTTCCCTCTCCAGAGAGAGGAAGAAGTATGCTTCTGGCATATGCTTGTGGGCTTTTTGGTCAAGGACCAGCTAAGGGGCTGGCTGGGTTTATGAGAGGGCAGGAACTGGCAAGGGGAACATGGTAATACAAGGTGGGAGCAGGGGGATAAATGGGAGTCTGCTAAGGAAAAAGTGGGAATGGATAGGTGGAAATAAGTCAGTTGGAGGATTTAACCCCAGTTAAAACCAAGAATAAAACAACTCTGTTCCAAATAATCACTATAGATTTAGATGTGGAAATGGAGGAAGATCCTGGTAAATGAACCTGATTGAATATTTAAAGGAGGATGCAATGTCAGATAATGCTGAGAATGGAGCAGTGTGATTGTTGGGGAGATGGTAGTGTAGAAGTGCAGAGCAGACTTTCAATTGCATATTAATTACCACATTTGCTCCCACTAAGATGTGGTTCTAGCCACTTTTAAAGTGAAAATCTAGAGACCAAGGAAGCTTCTTAGCTGGTTGCAGAGGGGTCACCATCAATTGGAAGCACATGATCTTAAAGCTGTTGCCCCGATTCCAGCTGCCAAGCTGGAGGCTGTTTTTACTTCTTGTGCATTGTTGTGCCATGTGAATGTTGTGACATGCTCAAGGCCACACAGCTGGCAGGTGGTAGTGATGCCGAGATTTGAGCTGATATCTGTCTCCAAAATCCACATTCTGCTGAGGATACAACATTTCAAATGAGGCTTGGCTGCTAGTAAATGTCAGGAGAGTAAATAAAAATATGCAGTGCTGTTCTCACCAAAATGGAATCATTATTGACCAATATTGATTAGCCATTCAGGATCTGAGCAATACCTCTTCAAGCCCCTGGGAACCTAATAAGAATATGTTAGATCTAAGCATCACTGCATACATATCTCATTTTGATTGTTTTTTACTATTTTCTTCAAGTTTCATTAAACTACTTCCTTCTCTTTTTTATTTTGTTAGTTTTATCATTAAACACAGAATCCATATAGGGATTTTTTGGTACTATGGATTTTTAATTATGTGATTACCACACAGAAACTCCTAATGTAGCTATTATGAAAATGGCACCTTTTTAATTTCTGGTACAAATTTAAAAGTAAATATAGTATAAGATAAGAAATCCAATTCCTTCCCTAGACAAGTCTGTTCCTTAGGGTTCTATAAATAGTCTTTCTAAGCACAATTGTCCAGAAAGCCTCAAAACAGTTTGTCTGGTCAATTTTAAAGATCTATTTACTTTATTTCATTTTATTGATATTTGATTCTGGTTCTAAACAAAAAGAAATGGGAATGACAATAACAAACAAGGTGTCACCACTGAATATTGTGATGCAGCTGCAGCAGTCTTATAGTTAAAACTGAATAAGGAAACAACTGCATCCCAAAATAGCTAAATAGGCAGGTCCAGAAAACTAAGGCATTTTTTAACTGCCACATTCACTCCAAAGCCCATTCATCTCCATCAACATCCTAAAGATCAGGCACAGACTCCACTTAGCTATATAATCAAATGGCAAACACACTGCACCACTGACATCACAGGACCATTGCCTATAAAACTAGACTTCCAACACTGGGCTCCAACTCCCTTATCTCACAGGCCATCATCCTCATGAGGGAGATTGGTGGTCTGAGAAAACTCTAGGTTGTGCTCATACAGTGCTACCAAAGCTGGTCTATGACAACCTCTGGTGGGGCAGGAGCAGGAATGGTGACAAACTCCAAGTTGGTTGGAGTCTCTGATTAGTTTTTTAGCAAGCCAGAGGAAGGGCTTTTCAAAGTTGTAAGTACTTTTGGCAGAAAGGTCACAGTACTGAAGATTCTTCTTTCAGTGAAAGACAATTGATTTTGCCTTAACTTTTCTTCCTTAATATCCACTTTGTTGCCACACCACATGATGGGGGTGCTTCCAGTTAGGCACATTACTATAAGTAACTCTCAAAATCAAGTTAGACATTATAATGGCACACCGGGCTTGGATGTAATAGCTGTCTCTCAGTCTGCTGAACTTCTCCTGGCTTGCTGTATCCCACATGTTGAACTTAACAGGTCCTCTTTTGGTGTGGAACATGAGGGGAGGACCTCAAAACCCAAGGTAGCTACAAACTTCTCAAATTCACCAGTGAGATGTTGTTTCATGAATGTCATTTTTCCAGTTCTACCATCACCAATGAATATGAGTTTAAACTGAACTTGGGGGTCTCCTCGGGCAGCCATCATGATATTACTTCCAGAAGTGTCTCCAGGCCCATCTGACTGAGAGCTCTTAACTTTCTTTTAGATTAGGAACTAGAGGTAGAGATTTACGTAAAAGATGGTATGGACTTCTATTCTGTCACTTATATTTCTTTTATTTCAAAAGTACAGTAGCAAAAACACATTTTTAGCATAATAAAAATACTAGACAATATAACAACAACAACAACAACAAAAACACAAATAATCTGTAACTCCACTTTTCTGCTGTGACCACTCTTAGCAAGTTAGTATAGTGTCTTCTGTCTTTTTCCTCATAATTTTTTTAAAATTTGGTTTTGTAAGACTAAATATTTAATTTTGGATTTTTACTTTTATGTGTTAATATTAAGTATTTTTTCACATTACAATATAAACCTCAAAGCATTATTTAAGGACTATAAATACTATAGCAAGTAAATGCATCATAATTGCTGAATCTCCCATTTGATACTAGTTAGGTTATTTCTATTTTTATACTATAAATAGTGTTATGAATATATTCATTTATAGAGATTCTTTTTCTGTATTTTAGTTTTATTTCTTTTTTTATTAATTTTTTTTATTTTTTGGTTTTTCAATTACAGTTGTCCCATTTTCCCCCCTTTCTCTTCCCCACCCAGCCCACCCTTTCTCCCACAATCATATCCCTCCCGTTGCCCATGTCCATGAGTCATTTATACACGTTCGTTGACTAAACCCTTACCTTACTTATCCCCCTTCTCTCCCTCCTCCCTCTCCCCTATTGACTGCTATTCTGTTCTTTGTTCTATTTAGTTTATTTGTTTGTGTTGTTCTTTAGTTTCCTGTATTAGGTGATAGAGTTTTATTTCTATGCCTCTTGATATTACTGGAAGATATTGGGTGCTACAAAAACAGGGTGAATAAAAGCTCATGGAGACTAAGACAAATTGTCTGAAAGTATGATATAATAGAAATAAAAAATGCACTTGATAATAGGAATAGAGGAAGTTTACTGCTGTGTTGTACATAAAGGCTGAATTATACTGAAATGAACTGTCTTCTGCAATATGTTAAATTTATAAATGCTGCAAAAGGATTGAAGTCTTACATAAATATCCTAACAGATAAATAATACTAAATTGCTTTCCTAAAATGTTCTACCAATTTACAATTCCTCCAGAAATGAATGATGATGATACTATTTCACCACCTTCAGAATAACTATATAGTATCAGTTTTTAAAACCTTTGATAATTTAATGAGAAATACTTGGTTCTCATTTACATTGACTTACAGGCCAGCTGAACATTTAACTAATACACCATGTTGAATACATGTTTATTGATTTCTGCCACTGAGTTTCTCCAGGCACAAACCTCTTACAATCTACTTCTGTCCAGACTTTCCCAATTTAAAGAAGAAATCATATTTCTACTTGTCAATGATTTTACTGTTATCCATGGTGTTGTTTACATTTCATTTACATCATGACCTCCTCACAGCATGGATTTCTCTCTGGTGTTTTATGTTTTTGAACTGCTATGGAACACTTGTGCTGTTCTATAAATAATAAATAATAGAAATTCTGTAGTCCTCTGTCAGAAGGCTTTGATCAAGGGCAACTTTCAACTGACTTCACATAAACACACATAAAGAAGAAAAAGAAGGAACCTTCTCCATGGTTTGGCTGTTTATATGCAGTGATCAAACAGCTTGCCAGCAGGAAGACATCAGAAACACTCACCACAGTAGCTCAGAGAGAAACTGTTTCTTGATGGATGCTCAGGGCAGAGCTCTGCACATCCAAGACAGCTTCTGTGAGCTCTCACTCAAATGCATTGCATGTTAGGAAGATTCATTACTCCTCAGTTGTTCCTCTTTACCAAAAGACCCCATGAGCCCTGGCTGCTATGGCTCAGTGGATTGAGCATCAGCCTGTGAACCAAGTGTCGTTAGTTCAATTCCCAGTCAGGGCACATCACTAGGTTGCATGTCAGGTCCCCAGTTGGGGGCGCGAGTGAGAGGCAACCACACAGTGATGTTTCTCTCCCTCTCTTTCACCTTTCCCCTCTCTCTAAAAATAAATAAATAAATAAACACACAAACAAACAAATAAGCAAATAAATTATTAAAAAAAAAAAAGACCCCATGGGTGCAGATGCCTCCCATCTCAGCTACTTTAGGCAGAGAGAGTTGGAATAGTGTTTGGGTTTCAATGTCAACTTTTTCATAAGAAGGTTTGAAAAAAGAAGCTGTAACATTCCTAAGAGGAAAGCATTCAATTCACCTACTTTTTGAAACAAGGTCAAAGACATAAAACTTTAATCCATTGTTTTTACCAATTTAAAAAGAAAAGCATTTTTCAATTCAATGTTATGACCACTTATTGAGAAAATCAGAGAAAAAGAGGGTATGGTAGAGAAAGAAAGGAGAGAACAATGCAGAAGAAAGGGAGAGAGGTAGAGAAGTAGGGGAGAAACAAGGGAGACATTATAGAGAACAAAAGAAATGTTACCATGACTGGTGTGGCTAAGTGGGTTGGGCATCACCCCATAAATCAAAAGGTCACTGGTTCAATTCCTGTTCAGGGCACCTGCCTGGTTTGTGGGCCAGTGTTGGGGTCCCCCTGGGAAAGTATCAAGACTTGGAGCCCCATGCTAGCCAGGTGAAGGAAATAAAACCTGTAAGACCTGACCAGAAAACCAGAAAAACTGGGTGCATATGTGCCTCGATGCTATAGCCAGTGGGTCCCGGTGGGAATCAGGCCATGAGAAAATGCTTTATGTCCTTTGAAGTTTGCCCTGTTCTTTTACCTCGCTTGATTGTTTTATCATGCCAGCAGCAGAGATTTTAACTTTAACTCAAAATGAACTTACCCTCCTTATTTTATGGCCATCTGAAGTCTTTGTGTCCAACACACCCTGACATGAGGGAGATCTCAATGTTCCTTCAATTGTTATCCCTGAACAATATCTGTTGTTTGTAATCAGCACTGTTTAACATTGATTGATGAGCTTTACATGCATGCTATATGCCCTTAAGCTTACTGCACTCAATAAAAGACCTTGGAAGAAGGCAATTGAGGCATTTGTCTTTCACACATTCGCTGGCCTTCTCTCTCCTAGCACAAGCTGCTGGGGAAGTCTTCATTTCATCCGTTACACTGGGGGATCTCTGTGGTTTGGGGGTTCCCAACAGGCCAGGTTCCCAGTTTGGGATGTATGAGAAGGAACTTATTAATGTTTCTCCCATTCTCTTTCTTCCTTACTTTCCCCTATCTCTAAAAATAAAGAAATAAAATCTTTTTTAAAAAAGAATATTATTGACAAGGGGAAAAGGAGAAAGGGATCCTGGGAAGGAAATGGATACAGAATAAGACCGAGGTAAAGGGAGTAAAATTCAGGAACTTTTATTGTCATGCCCATCTAGCTAGAGTGCTAGCAATTTCATCTCCCTTTCTAAATATTTATGTTTTCCAAAAAATATATTTTGAAATACTTTTTACATTGTGATATTGCAGAACACTTTAAATGTACACCAAAGTAGAAAGAATAATATAATATAATTTTGTAGCTTTGGTAGATGGTGGATGAGTGAGAAGAGGCTGCCCTTGCTTGCTCCAGAGATTGGTCTATAGTTTCAGCTGAATGTGGACAAAGCATCTGTTAACATCTGCATACTGGCAGGAGTTGAGCCTTGGTACTGCTGGAGGTCACGGAGGCCGCCTTTGAGCGACCTGTCTGGTGAGGTTCGTGGAGGGGACATGGGAGAGGCATGAGTTCTGGTTGGCTTGGCTCCCTGGGCAGTGGCCAGAGGAGCACAAAAATTTTTTTTAATGCCCCTGAGTCTCCCCTGAGAGCAGTCAGAGGTGGAGATCCAGGCTGTGCCTGCCGGCAGAGCCAGGAGTGGGCCAGGTGACGTTGGCTCTGGGAGGCTGGGAGCAGCGTTCTTTTTTTGTGTGTGTGTGGTATTTTATTTTCTTTTCCTTTTTTTCCTTTTTTAAAAAGATTATGATTGTTTTTTGTGGATCGGGGAGGAAAGGCTAGGGGCAGGGAGAGATCCTTGAGGATCCTTGAGTGCACCCACTTGTTGGGGTGCACTCAGCCCTCACATCCACCGCCCCCAGCTGAGTGCCCGCCTGGCGTAAGGGGATGCCCCTGCCAGCCAGTGTGGTGGAAAGGCCCTGGCTCACCTACCTGCTGGAGCAGGAGATCGCTACTGGCCCACATGCAAATCAGCCAGCGCGGCCAAATGTCCTGACCTGACCACTCTGGTGCAACGGAATGTCACCAGACCAGCACAGCCCCAGCCAGCATGGGAGAATGCCCCCGGCCCACCCATTGGCGCCCAGAGGAATGCCCCACCTGCACACCCACCAGCACAGGGGAACACCTGCCCCCCAGCCCTCATGCCCGATGGCCACCCCGACCCACCTGCCACTTAGCAGGAAAAAACACACTTACCACACTATTCCTGGGCTGCAGCTGAAAGAAGATAAAATAAACTGGAGGAGCTTTGGAAAATTTTGGCCACTGGTTTTGGAGAAAAAACTGGAGGAGCAGCAGATCAGATCCCAGGGTAGATTCAACCTCAGTGCTACCAGATAAATCTCATAAGCAGACTACTGCCCTCCAAGAGGCATCAGCCAGAGGCAGCTCAACAACTGTCTGGTGTAAACAGTATGACTCTCATTCACCTAATTTAAGGGAAGGACCCACCAAAGAGCAACACAACAATCAAAACCAAATACTACTGGAGAGGCCAAATAAAAGGCATAAAGGGCATCCCAAGAGTATCAAGTTGAGGAGATCAAGGAGTCTGCATCACTGTATCACACAGATTCCTACCACAGAAAGCTATACCACAAAGGCAGAAAATAAAAGCAGATCAATCTTAGAAGCAGAAACAAACAAGATCAGCCACACAAAATGGGGAGGCAGAATAACACCTCACCAAACAGGAACAACACCACACCCAAAAGAAAGGAAGAATTCCCAGAGGAAGGGATAGAAGAAATAGAGGCAAGCAAGCTAGCAGACATGGAATTCAAAACAATAGTAATGAGGAAGCTCAATGAACTCAACAAACTCAAAGAAAACTACAATGAACTCCAGGAGAACTACAAAGAACTCCAGTGAAACTACAAAGAACTTAAGGGAAGCTGCAAGGAACTTACTGAGAACTACATCAGCATGAAAAAGGACATAGAAAGTATCAATAAGAACCAGGAAGAAATGAAGATTACAATTTCTGAACTGAAGAACACAGCAGAAGCAATCAAAAGCAAGCTAAATGAAGCAGAGGATAGGAAGAGTGAGTCAGAGGACAACAGAGAAAAAAGTTCCCAAACAATGCAACAAAATAAAAAAATACTGAAAACGAATAAAGAGAGTTTAAGAGAACTGCAGGACAACATAAAATGCAATAATATGCATATTATAGAGATACCAGAGGGAAAGAAGAGGAGCAAGGGATAGAAAACCTGGTTGAGAAAGTAATGACAGAAAACTTCCCTAACATGAGGAGAGAAAATGTCTCACAAGTACAGGAAGCACAGGTGGTCCCATTGAAGATGAACTCAAGACACATCATAATAAAAATGGCAACATTCAAAGACAAAGAGAGAATCCTAAAGGCAGGAAGAGAAAAAAAGCAAATAACATACAAGGGAGCTCCAATAAAGCTATCAGCTGATTTCTCAACAGAAACACTACAAGCCAGAAGGGAATGGTAAAAAATAGTCCAAGCAATGAGAAACAAAGGCCTACAACCAAGAATACTCTACCCAGCAAGGCTCTCATTCAAAGTGGAAGGTGAAATAAGGGGTTTCTCAGACAAAGGAAGACTAAAAGAATACATTTCCAACAAACCTGAATTGCAAACATGCTAAAGGGAATGCTTTAAGAAAAAGAAGAAAAAGAGAGAGGGAGAAGAACACAGGTACAAAGGGAAATGAATAAATACCTGTCAATACTAACCTTAAATATAAATGGATTCAATGCTCCAATCAAAAGACATAGTATAAGAGAATGGATATGAAAACATGACCTACAGATATGCTGTCTACAAGAGACACACCTCAAAACAAAAGGTCTACACAGACTGAAAGTGAAGGGATGGAAAAAAATATTCCAAGCAAATGGACATAAAAATAAATCTAGGGTAACAATACTTATATCAGACAAAACAGATTTCACAGCAAAGGTCATAAAAAGAGACAAAGAAGGACATTTCATAATACTTAAGGGAACAATCCATCAAGAAGATATATCCCTGCTAAACATATATGAATCTAACTTAGGAGTATCCAAAAATATAAGGAAAATATTGGAAGACTACAAGAAGGATATCAACAGCAACACACTTATAGTAGGGGACCTTAACACCCCATTGGCAACAATGGACAGATCTTCAAAGCAAAGAAACACCAAGGATATTGAGGTATTGAAAAAACACTCTACATCAAATGGACTTAGTTGATATATATAGGAGTTTTTACCCCAAAGAAGCAAATATACATTCTTTTCAAGTGCACATAGAACATTTTCAAAGATACAGCACATGGTAGGACACAAAACAAGCCTCAACAAATTCAAGAAAATTGAAATTATATCAAGCATCTTCTCAGATTACAATGCCTTGAAACTAGAAATCAACCTCAAGGAAAAAACTCAAAGACATTCAAACTCATGGAGAATGAATAACCTGCTATTAAATAATGACTGAGTTAGCAATGACATCAAGAAAGAAATAAAAAAGTTTCTGGAAACAAATGATAATGAACACACAAAAGCCCAAAACCTATGGGACACAGCAAAAGCAGTCCCGAAAGGAAAATTCATAGCAATAGAAGCCTAATTAAAAAAGATAGAAGGATTTCAAATAAAAAATCTAACCCTACAGCTACAAGAACTAGAAGAACAACAAGCAAAGCCCAGAGTGAGTAGAAGGAAGAAAATCATCAAGATGAGAGCAGAATTAAATGACATAGAGACTAAACAAACAATTCAAAAGATCAATAAAAGTAGGAGTTGGTTATTTGAAAAAATAGACAAAATTGAAAAGCCTTTAGCCAGGCTCATGAAGAAAAAAAGAGAACCCAAATAAACAAAATCAGAAAGGAAAGAGAAATCACAACCAATATCACAGATATACAAAGGATTGTAAGAAATTACTACAAGCAACTGTATGGCAAAGAAACTTGACAATCTAGATGAAATGAACAAATTTCTAGAAACATATAGTCTCCCAAAACTGAATCAAGAAGAATGAGAAAGCCTGAACAGACTGATAACAAAGAGAGAAATTGAAGTAGTAAAAACAAAACAAAACAAAAAAAAAAAACTCCCGACACACAAAAGCCCTGGACTGGATGGCTTCACAGGTGAATTTTACAAAACATTTAGGGAAGAACTAATGCCTAATCTTCTCAAACTATTCCAAAAATCCAAGAAGAGGGAAGACTCCCAAACTTTCTATGAATTCAGTATAGCCTAATTCCAAAACCAGGCCAAGACACAACAAAGAAAGAAAACTACAGGCCAATATCACTGATGAACATAGATGCTAAAATCCTCAACAAAATATTGACAAACCAGATCCAGCAACACATTGAAAAGATCATACACCACAATCAAGTGGGATTCATCCCAGGGATGCAAGGCTGGTTTAATATTCACAAGTCATTAAACGTAATACACCACATAAACAAAATTACATAAATCATATGATCACATCAATAGATACTGAAAAAGCATTTGATAAAGTACAACACCCATTTATGATGAAAACACTCAGAAAAAAGTGAACAGAGGGAGCATACCTCAACATAATAAATGCAATAGACAAGAAACCTGAAGCTAACATCATATTCAATATACAAAAACTGAAAGCATTCCCCCTGAGATCAGGAACAAGACAGGGATGTCCATTCTCTCCACTCCTATTCAACATAGTCTTGGAAGTCCTAGTCACAGTAGTCAGACAAGAAAAAGAAGTAAAAGGCATTCACATTGAAAAATAGGAAGTAAAACTGTCATCACTTGCATATGACATGATAGTGTACATAGAAAACCCTACAGACTCCACTAAAAAACTACTTGACATAATAAGTGAATTTGGGAAAATAACACAGTACAAAGTCATTATTCAGAAATCAAAGGCACTTCTGTACACCAACAATAAAATATCAGACATAGAAACAAGAAAAAGTATCCCATTTACTATAGCAACAACAAAAAATAAGGTACCTAGGAATAAACTTAACCAAAGAGGTAAAAGACCTATACACAGAAAACTACATAAACTGAAGAAAGAAATTAAGAAAGATACATGTACCATGTTCATGTATGGGAATAATCAGCATCATTAAAATGTCTAATCTACCCAAAGCAATTTATAGATTCAACGTGATTCCTATTAAAATACCAGTGTCATATTTCACAGACCTAGAACAAATACTTCAAAAATTTATATGGAAACAAAAAAGACCCTGAATAACCACAGCAATCTTGAGACACAAGAACACAGTAAGAGGAATTACAATACCTGGTATCAAACTATACTACAAAGTCACTGTAATCAAAACAGTCTGGTACTGGCATAAGAACAGACATATAGATCAGTGGAACAGAATAGAGAGCCGAGAAATAAACCCAGGTCTATGTGGTCAACTAATATTTGACAAAGGGAGAAGGAACATAAAATGAAGTAAAAGCACCTCTTCAACAAATGGTGCTGGGGGAACTAGACAGGAGCTTGTAAAAGGATGAAACTAGACCACTAAGTTAGACCACACACCAGAATATACTCAAGATGGATCAAAGACTTAAATGTAAGCCATGGCACCATAAAAACCCTAGAGGAAAACACAGGCAGGAAAATTTTACATATCCCATGTGGCAATATTTTCCTTGATATATCTCCTAAAGCAGTGGAAATAAAGGAAAGAACAAATAAATAGGACTATATTAAACTAAATAATTTCTGCTCAGCAAAAGAAAACATCAGCAACCATATATATTTTCCAATGATACCTCAGATAAAGGATTGATCTCCAAAATATATAAAGATCTTATACAACTCAATATCAAGAAGACAGACAACCAAATTTAAAAATGGGCAAAGGACCTGAACAAACACTTTTCCATAGGAGACATACAGAGGGACCATGGGCATATGAAAGAATGCTTAACATCACTAGCCATCAGAGATGCAAATTAAAACTACAATGAGATACCCCTTTACACCAGTCAGAATGGCCATCATCAGCAAATTAACAAATAACAAGTGCTGGTGAGGATGTGGAGAAAAGGGAACCCTAGTGTACAATTGGTGGGAATGCAGACTGGTGTAGCCTCTATAGAAAACCACATGGAATTTTCTCAAAAAAACTAAAAATGGAACTGCCTTTTGAACCAGTGATTCCACTGCTAGGATTATACCTGAAGAATCCTGAAACCCCAATTCAAAGGAACTTTGCACCCCTATGTTCATAGCAACACTTTTATAATAGCCAAGTGCTAAAAACAACCTAAGTGCCCAACTGTAGATGAGTGGATCAAAAAACTGTGGTACATTTACACAATGGAATAGTATGCAGCAGAAATAAAGAAGGAACTCCTACCATTTGCGATAACATTGATGGAACTAGAGAGAATTATGCTTAGCAAAATAAGCCAGGCAACAAAAGACAAATACCGTATGATATCACCTAATACAGGAAACTAATGAATAACACAAACAAAAGAGCAAAACTGAATCAGAGGCATATAAGCAAGGAACAGATTAACAGTTACCAGGGAGGAGGGGAGGAGGGGAGGAGGGAGAGAAGTGGGTAAGTAGGGGTAGGGTTTAGTAAAGAAACTAGTATAAATGACCCATGGACATGTACAACAAGGTGGGGATTGACTGTGGGAGAGAGGTGGGCTGGGTGGTAGGGGGGAGAATTGGGGGAAAAAGTGGGATGACTGTAATAGAAAAACAATAAATAAGTCAAATTAAAAAAATAAATGTCTATGGTTAATTTTTTTTATTCTTTTTTATTGTGGTTGTTTTTTCTTCAATATATATCTAAATAAGATACATAGAGATTGGTGATCTGTCTTTTAAGTCTCTTTTATCCTATGGATTTTTCTTTTAGCTCTTTATTTTCCTTGCAATTTATTGTAAAGAAATGACTCATTCTGTGCTGTAGAATTTTATAGATTTTGGATTTTACTTGTTTCTCTCTTCTTTGCATTTCTTAAATTGGTGGCTGGATACAGAGAGGTGATCAAATCCAAATTTGATTTTTTTTTTTTTTTGAGAGACTATTTTATGGGTCGTGTTTTGTTTTCCTACAAAGGAACAAATAATGTTTGATAGTCTTTATTTTGAAGTTATTAGTAAATATTAATGATCAATAGCTAGATCCATTAGTTCAAGAGATGTTGCAAACAGGACTATTATAATATCATGATCCCATCCTCTTTATGAGCTGAAGACTTCTATAAAGATAGGTATTTTTTATCAACTTTTTATTCGTGTGGTGGATTAGTTCTCATGAAAGGTAGGATATATTTTTTGTTTTTCATTTGTTGTTTGTTTAGTTTTGTACTTGATTTGCCAGGTTTTGAAATTACTGGATTCACTAATACCTCCCAGCAGTATCGATGAAAAAGTTTTTTGAATTATCTTTATGAATGTGTAAATTTAACCACAATTGCTTTGTTTCAATAATGTGTGGTTCTTAACTTGTTGATGTTCAAATTATCCTTTCTTTAGTAGAAGCCTTTTTAAGTTTCCTCAACCCTTTTGACATTACTTGATAGTCTTTGATAGTTTTCTTGCTTTCTGATAATGACAAGGTGTCCCAAGCTTATCTTGTACATTTTCTTCCCCAAACCTAGAATCAGTCAGTTCTCCAAGAATCACTGGTTTCTTGTACTGGAAAGTGGTACTTTAATACAAAAAAACTCAACGTTAGCAATTGTTTCAAAGCATTTTCAGTAAAAAGAGCTATAAAACCAAAATTATATATATGCAGGTTTACCCCTGACTGGTTTGGCTCAGTGGATTGAGCGTTGGCCTGCGAGCTAAGTGTCGCTGGTTCGATCTTCCAGTCAGGGCACATCAGAGAAGGAAAACTCTGACTCCAAAAAACCTCCGCTGCCTTGCGGCATACCTCTTCAGGGGAAAGGCTAAGGGAGTAAACCCCGACAGAAAATCCGGAGCCGGAGTCCCTAAGGTGGTTTGACGTTCTAGCCAACACCGGCAACTCCTGCGGCGCACCTGAAACCAAGCTGTATTGACTCCATCTTTCCCTTGGACCCTTCAGCTGCGAAGAGAGGGGGGGTCTGCTGCATGGGCAACAGCAGACCCTCCGTATCACCCTGCCCAGGCTCTGTAGCTTCAGCTTCACTGGAGAGGACACTCCAGCATCATCGCAAGATGTCGATTCAACACGGGAGGAGACAGATACCGTATCACTCCCGAGTTGGACTGCACAACCATTCTCGGCGGTGCAGATAGACTCTTAAGAAGCTACACCATCGTCTCTCGAGAAGGACGGCTGCCGACGACGATATATGCAGGCTACAATAAATCATGATTTCATCCTCATAGTTCTGACTAAATTGAGAATCACAGAGATTTTACTTAATTTCTTATACCTCACATTCATATCTCCTTCTTCCACATGAAGAATTCCAGTCATTAAAACACTGGGAGTAAGGAAAGTAGAATAGTGCTCAAGTACTCATTTGTTTTATTCTATAATACACAGATGCCAATCACAGAATAATAATATCAGCACTACTACCAAAAAATACAATTACTGTAAACACTTTGGTTATTTTTCTTTAATATTTATTCTTTAGGTTATATCCCATGCAAATGATTGTGTTTCGAGTTCAGTTAGAATAGTTCTTCTCTGTATGGTTGTACCACCAACTATTTGCAATTTACTTTAAAGTTTTAGAGAATGATTTTTTTAAATTAATTTTGTTTTATAATTATGCATAACACACTAATGGTTCCAAACTCAAATCTACAATACAAAGGATTCAAATAGGCCTAGATTTTACCCCTGTCTTCCACTCAACCACTTTTTCCTCTAAAACCAACCTCTTTTATATAATTTATTCCTCCTTTTTTTTTCAATAAAACATTTATATTTCCTATTTCATCAGATTTAGCATCCTATACAAGTATTTCCTGTCCTTTTCTCACACAACCATATGTTCTGAAAATGCTTCACAGTAATAGATGGGTTTTTTCTCATTCTTTTCTAATTTCATAGAACTTCTATGGATTGCTATAGTTTATTTGTCCAGTCCCTCCTTATAGACATTTAAGCTGTTTCCAGTCTTTCGCTATTACAAATCATTGTGCAATGACTAGTCTTGGTCATACATCTTTTTATATACGTCCAATATACCTTCAGCATAAAATTTCAGAAGTTTGCTTGCTGAGATAAAGGGTAAGTCTATTAGTTATTTTGCTTGATATTAACAAATTCCCCTTCATAGCGTGTGTATAAGAATCTTCCCTTCCCCCTATAATATTGAGATTGTCTATTTTGTCATATTCATGTGAAAGGATTATGTTGTCTAACTTTTAAGTGCTAACCAGTCTAACAGATGATATAGGTATCTTATAATGGGTGATTGACCATCTTTCATCTGGTTAAGAGAAATTGGATATATTTTTTAAACTTTGTTCATTTCTCTGCCTACTTTTTTCCTATAAAGTTTCCAGCTTTTCTGGTTTCAGAAACTTTTTTAATATTAAATTTTTATTTATATTTAGAACTTTTTATATTTAATATTTTAACCTTTTTTAATGTTATACAATTAAAACTATTTTTTCCAGTTTGTTATTAGTCTGTTCCTTTGTTTACTTTTTTTTTTCTTTTTGCGTGTGTGTGGGGAGAGTGTTGGGGTTTCTTTTTGCCATGCTAAATTTTTTATTTAATTAAATTTATCTCTCTTTTCTCTAATTACTACGGGATTGTGAATTATGGTATAAAAGTTTTCCCTATCTTTGAATTATAAAGGAATTCATTCATGTTTACTTCTAGTACTTGCATAGATTCTATTTTTTATGTTAAATTTCAGGTGGTTCTGGAATTTTTCCTTTTTAAATATGAAAAATGGATCCAAATTCATATATGTATGTGTATATATATATATCCCCAATTATCTCAACACTTTTATTAGATGCTCTATTGTTTTCTCTTTTCCTTACGTATGTATTTGGTATTTAGGAGAGTGTGCATTTTGTTTCAATGGTTATTTTTATACTAACATATTAAGACTTTTTTAAATGATTTTTGGTTTTTCACAACCATAAATATATTAAAACTGAGTTGCAATCTTTTTTTCTTTCCCCTCATTGTTTTCCAAAATCTGATTTGAAGTAATATCCTTTTACTCTAAGTTAACAACTATAAAGCAATCAACAATTTTATTCTACTTCTCATTGCTCTTCTCATCCTGCTTCCCATTTCATTTCACCCCATTTTATTTTCTATAGTATTCTTTGTCTATATTTTTTCACTTAGTGCCTCTGTTTGCTTTTAAGGGTGAATTTAAAGAAATTAAAAAATGATGTTGCTTCTATTACCATTTTGCAGGATCCTCTGCCGTTTATTACTTTTTGACTAATTTGATATAAATTTTTGTCTTTTCTAAACAGTAGTTCCCAAAAGGATTGTTTTTGAAAATTTGTGGAGATATTTTGGTGAATAGAAGCCAGGGCTATTAGAGAGTCTGCAATGCCTAGAACAGTCCCATATAAGAAGGAATTACCTCATTTTCTATGTTTGTCTTATTTCCCTGACTTTTGAGTGTCTAGTTTGATATTCATAAAAGTAAAAAAATGTTGACAATTTTCTAAGGTTAAAATTTAACTTTGTATTACATATAAATCAAAAATATTTTTTGCACAGTTTCATTTAAACATATGCTTAATTCCCAGGAGTGCAACTATTATGTAACTAAGAAGACTACACTTTATTTTGTTGGGAACTATTCTGAGAGTTTTTCATCACTTGAGAAAATTATGTCACTAATGACAATGCCACTCACAGTATTTGAATAACGAATGCAAGAAACTTGTACCAAAGTACATTTATAGCTGTTGCATTCACAGCAATTCTTCATGCAAATGCATCTGACTGCCTCATAGTGTAGTCATCCTCTCACATTTACATATTGAAGTGTACTATTTCCTAATAAATTTATTTAATTATATTTACTTTTATGTGTCCTTTTAGTTATTTTATAACTAAGACGTTATTTTTAAATGATTTTTTAATTTTTAATTTTGATTTTAGAGATAGAGAAAGGGAAGGAGAAAGGGAGGGAGAGAAACATCAATGTGAGAGAGAAACATTGACTGGCTGCCTTCCATACATACCCTGACCTGAAACACAGGCATGTGCCCTGACTGGGAATCAAACATGCAACCCTCCCATTTGTGGGATGATGCTGTACCAACTGAGCTACACCAGTCAGGGCATAATTAGGACATATTATTGATTATTTAAAATATATCAGTAAAGATCCATTTCAGAATAATAAATACCACAAAATACATGTTTCAATCTATGTCAGGCAGTAAGTCTGACAGTATTGTGAACTAGGGACCTGAGTGGTCCTGAAACCAAAGAACAAGGAACGAGGTTGTAAGTTTGGACCACAGCAGCCATATCCACAAAGGTGATGACTAGAGGTAAGAATTGCACAAAATCAAGAGGGGAAGTTTCCTGTTCCTGGCCTTGGCAGAACAAAGCCTTTTAAGGATTGCTGTTCACAAGGAAATTTGCTCTCACCAACCCTCTGTGGAAGAGTGAGGAAAAATAAAATAGTCACATACAAAATGTTAAGAAGTAATTGTAAGCCAGGTAAGTATAGGTTACTCACCAACTGGATAGTCAGATTATATATCAGTCAATTTATGTGATGTAAATCATATCTTTATTTATGGAATGTCATAAGCCATGTTTTTTTTTCACCTAATAAAACTACTGGTCTTTTATCAAGCACCTGGTTGTACATTACACTGTGTTATATACTATATAAGAAAAATTAAATTAACAAAATTGTTTTTCATCAGCTCTTAAGCAGCCACATCTCTGCAGGGTTTGAATGTGACAGTGCTTTTAGTTAATAATCTAACTGTTTCTTGATCGGTAATTCTAGACTGTGTGAGAGCAAGTCTTAGCAATGTGAAGATAACTGGATTTGAACACTTCTGTTGGCTTTCAGGCTGATGTTGCTCTGTGTCAGTCATTGCCTCTGGGTCACAGACATAAAAATATTCTGTCAAACTAGTGAGATAGTGGGAACATTTGACTGATTAAGAAAAATACTCTAAGATTCTTGTCACAAGTGGCTATATAAGTAGGGTGTGATATTGTTCATAACTGAATACACCAATGATGAATTATCAGTTTGCATTTATTCTGTGATTCCAGTTGGTAGATCCCAAAGGACAACCCATTTTCAATTGAATTCTGCCCATGGAAGCATTCACTTCATGATTAGCTTCTGGTTTTCTGACAGCTAAAACTTATATAGCACAAATTCTTTTAAATACTTATCTAACTTACTTTTAGAAAAATGTTTCAAATATGCTAGTGGTTTGCAATGAAAAATCCTCCATTTTGGTAATTCATGTGTTTTTAGTTATAATATGTGGGGTATTATATAATCAGTAGGATTAGCTTTCTAAGGGAAGGAAATTTATTCTGCATCCCCATTATAGATGTTCACTAAACTAAAATAAATACAGAATTGCTTTGTAAGTTGAAGAAAATAGAGAAAGGTTATAGAAAACATCCTGCAATGTGGACAGAGATAGTAACTTGAGCCAATTATCCATTTAATAAATACCTTTTCAAGATTGACTTCTATCCCTGCCCTTCATTGTTTTTCTGCACCATGATTCTCAAATTTATGTTTGCATGGGAAGATGTATCAGAAATTTCAGAAAGTCCTTCAGTAAGTTTGAGATGAGCCTCAGGGATCTGAGTTTTTAATAATCATTATGTGGGTTCAATTGTTTTCTCCAAAAAAAAAAAAAAATTTAAGTCTTAACTCCTGCTACCTGTGAATGTGAGCTTACTTGGGAAGAGGGTCTTTGCAGACGTAATTAAGACAAGGTAATACTGGAGTAGGATAGGCCTTTATTCCAGTGTGAACTGGTATTCTTATAAAAAGAGGTAAAGAAGCCCAGAGATAAACACATGCAGGGGAAAGGATACAAAGGGACTGAAGGCCCAGTGATGATGGGGGTAGATAGTTTCTGTTTTTATTGATGGCTTTATTAGAATAGAAACAGCCCAAAATTGTGCTTCCTCAGAGCATATTTGTATAGTCTCAAAGACTGTGACTGCTTTAAAATTGCTCCATATTAAACACACATTAAACCTTTTTCTTCTGAAAAATTTCTAGAAAATAAGGCATATGCAAAGGTTAATTGATAATATGTACATAGGTGCTTCTCCCCTGAAAATCTATATAAATTGGACTGCAGAGTTTTGGGTGAAGCAGAAGTTAAGACACATTGATATAAGGATGTGAGTTGAAGGTATAATTAGTGAGCATCATCAATTCCACCTCCATGTTCACCTGTCAAAGATCAGGAAAGAATTATAAACAACAATAAATCCAGGTTTCCTGAGCCCAACATACCTTATGAACTCAAATTCATAGAGGGCTCAGAAAGATGGCCTTCTGCTTTTTCTCAATCTTCTACGGAACACAAAAATGTTATGTAACATTCTCTTTCCTCCTTTAGAAAAAAAAAATAAGAAAAAGAAAATAGACGTTAGAAACCTCTGTCTTGCATTCCAAATCATTCATTCATTTAAAAATCATCATTATAATTCAGGAACTTTAATAAGATATAAAGATGAGAATGTGAAGTCACTTCTCTCACTTTTCTAACATCTAAGTGGGGGAAACAGCCATATACAAACATGAAATAATTGGTATGCAGTATAACAGAGGTATACAAAAAATGCAATCAGAGGTAGTTTCCAGAGAGACATCAAAGAAAGCTTTACAAAGGGAGTGACTTTTGAGTGGAAATCTGAAAATGAATAAGACTCTGAAGGGTCCAGAAGTTATGGGTTATGAGGAAATTGAGGTACTTCAGAGCAAGCTGTCCAATAGAACTTTCTATGATGATGAAAATGTTCTCTATCTGCATTATCTACTACATACAACTACTGAGTACTTGAAAATGTGCATAGTATGACTGAGGAACTGCATGTTTAATTTTATTGATCTTAATTAGTTTAGAATTAAATTTCCACTAGTGGCTACCTTAATGAACAGTATAGCTTTAAATAAATAAAATGGTATGTGCAAAAGCACAGGAATCTGAAAGCATGGTTTATTGTCACAGAGTAGCAGGTGTTTATGGGGACAAGGTACTGGATTTTAATGGAAATGGTGGAAAATGGGAGGTGATGGGGCTGCAAATGTTGGTTGGGGCTGGATTCCAATTGACCTTAAATATCAGTAACATAGCAAAGATGTTAGAATTTATCCTTCAGGTTGTTGATAGTAACATAGCAAAGATGTTAGAATTTATCTATCCTTCAGGTTGTTGATGACAAAGAAACATTTTTGAGTAAGAAAGAATATGATATAATATTGTTTTAAGTAATTACACTACTTTGGTTGGCTTTTATAATATACTATTTGGAATCATATTAACTTTATGTATAGGGTAAGGGGGTCAGGGCCACTTGGGTTATTGGTGTTTCTCCTTCCCCAGTGACAGTTGTGGGAATCTAAAAAGAATGCTGAGGTGTATAAGTAATGTATTTGCTCGTTGATGCTTCTCCCAACCTTCTTTTAGGCTCTTAAACAATGACAACATGTAGCAAACAAACAAACAAAACCTTATTTGTGTCTACGTAATGTACAAACTAACTAAGGGGGTAGTAGGCATAGGTTTCTTACAAAACACCTGGCATCTAAGTACTCATGACATATTAATAGTGAATATGCTTTGTTTTGTAGATTATTAAAGAAATACTTTAAATTAATAACCATTCTCCCTTCCAAAATTGGTCTCTTACTTGCCTTTTTTTGTATATGTTTTTTAGTTCTGTGTTTAAAAGAACAAGTCATGGGTGTGAAATAAAGTAACATGTTTTGGAATGAATTTATCGCATATAAAAGCTTTATAGCAGTGTCCAAGTCAGAGACTCTGGAGCCAGACTGCTCCAGACTGATTCAGAGGACAGCCTGCCACTTCCTAATCATGAGTACATTGGTAGTTTATGTAACCATTCTCTGCCCCAGCTTTCTGAGATAGAGAGAATTATACTCACAGGTTGTTATAAAAATATATGAGTTAACAAATGAAGAGTTAGCTCGGTTTCTGATTCATAGTAAATGCTTAACACACATTAACCTTTGTTTTTATAAATCTAAGATTTCTTTAGTACCCTCTCTGATATGACCTCCAAATATCCTAAGAGAAACATTGGGTTTGGTGTCAAATTTGAAAGGTCATTTGGGCCATTTTCTCTTTCCATTACAGGCAAAAAAAATGTGGCTGTAAGTTTTGGCATGGGCACCTCATATTATATTTAAAGAAATAATTTTCTGACACCAATGATTTTTTTATACATTTAAAGTACTTTCCAAGAAATAGCACAGTCACTACTTCCTACAACAAATCTTAATAAAATGAAATGATGTTTCACAAGTCAGAATCTACTGGAATCAAGTACCATGTGATCTTCTGGAATTTTCATTAGAAACAAAGTGGGTTTGTTTACCTGCAGAATAGACAGGCTGCAAATGGTGAGACAGGCCTGACTTATAACTTATAACTGGGTTCCTGCTCTACTGATTGGATTTGACAAGTCATGTAACAAGCAAGTGAAACAACCTGAAAATATTGTTGCAAATTCTTTAGAAAGTAAAATCAGTGAACTGATAACTGATTTGATGTGTTTTGAAAACAAGAGGGATACAGGAATCAAAATTGAAACTGCTTAGACAGCTGTGTGGTGTCATTCACAGAGATAAAATACACTTTGCTCACTCAACAAACAGTTAATGAGTGCTTACTAAAAATTTCTGGCAGTGTTCTAATGAAAACAAAACAGCAGTAAGTATATCAAGACCTCTCCGTTAGTAAGTTGGCATTCAAGCTGGTAAAACAGATCATCAATGAGTTCAGGGTGGGACATATTGGGTTAAAGGTATCTGTTAAATCTCAAAGTAGAAATGTCCATACAGCAACTGGTTATAGGGGTTAAAGTTAGGAGAGAGATCTGGACTGTAGACAGAGATTGAAAGGTCATCTGCATATAAATGGTTACTGAGGTGGTGCGAGAAAATGAGACTCCCTGAGGAGAGAATATAAGGATAAAACCCTGAGAAGGAAGTGGGAGGATAGAGTACCATGGAAGTTGAGTTAAGAATGGATTTTTAAAAGAAAGAAATAGCCGATAGCCTGAAGTGCTGTCAAGAAGTCAAAGGCCACTGAATGTAGCATCAGGAAAGGCTGAGTTCCCAGTTGGTAAGGAAGGAAACCAGGTTGACTTGCAAGGAGTGATGGATGAGTTAGAAGAAACTGTACCTGTTGATGTTTCTCCCAGAAAATATGTTTTGAAGAGAAAACATAGGACTATAAGTGAAGGTTAGATACATGGGAACATTTAAATGTTCTGAGGAGAGTAAGTGAGAAAAGAAAGCAATTACAGATACAAGACAGAAAGGGAATAGGTGTTGGGTAAGGATTGAGAAGATCCTTCCAGAGCAGAATGAGGACCAGCCCTGGACATGGGAAAACCAACATCTTCATTGTAAGAGAATAGAAGGAGGAAGGATGTAGATAATGGGTGTGGCAGAGAATGAAAGAAAAACCTGGAGAGGTAAGAGGAGGACCTTTTACTCTGTGCTCCATTTGGACCTCATCTTGTAGGAGATGTGGATCCTCTGAAGGTTTTGAGCAGGGAGACACATGGGCAGATCTGTTTTTTAGTTTAATGAATCTGGCATCAGTCCACATATATTTGAGGGGAACAAGACTTGAAATAAGCCAACCAATTTGGAGGACTCTGTGGTAATGTGGAAGTTGCAAGGATCCTGAGCCAAGGTGGTCATAGTGAGGGATGGGAAAGAGGGTTCAGAGTTAGGGATTAATTGGGTGCGGTGAATGAAAGAGAGTGAAATTATCAATGATCCTCAGATGTCTTTGCAGGTTCATGACAGAGTGATTAACTAATGACAGATTTCATGAAGAGAAGGTTTAGGGAGATAATAAGTTGAACATTAGAGATGCTGAGTGACGTGTGTATACAATATCCAGTGTAGATGTCCAGCAGACAGTTGGATAGCTGAATCTGAGGCTCAGGAGGGGGGACTGAGTGGGAAGCATGTTTACTATTAGTAGTACTTGCTAATATTTATTTAGATTTAACTGTATGCATGGGCTTCACCTACTCTATTACTATTCTCATATCAGCTCTGTGAGACAGATATTATATTATAATTCCAATTTTATAGATAAGGCAGCTTTTCCTTAATCAACTGAGGTAGTAAGTGGAAGAATAATGATTCCAAGTCCTACTGAGAAGTCATTAGTGCCCGGGTGCTAAATGAAGCCATAGGTCTAGAGAAGTTTGCCCAAGGTTACTGCAAAGTGTTAGAGAAGGGTAAAAGCATTCCTGAATGAATAACAAATTCCAAGGAGTGACCAAAAGAAGAAACCTACCCAGCAACAAAAAAAGATTGTCTGTTTACTAGAATATGGCATAAAATATCATGCCCTCTATTCTTACTACACAAACATCGTAACTTAATGTTCTGATGTATAGGTATTCTGTACATATCCAAACTGTACATATCTTTAGTTGAAGCAAAATTAAATTTGCTTACACACCACTGAAGATGACAAGATGCACCTTTGCCTCAGAGAACCAGTTGAAAACTATGGCTCTTCTCTGCCAGGTTCTCTACCTTAGAACTGGCATCTGGTTCCACTTAGTCCTGGCATGCTACCAGGCTTCAAACTCAAGGAGCTTATTTCCATTCCAAGACTGCTTCGCTAGACTTAGAATTTCCTCTGAGCTGGGCACTCTTTCCCTTAAGCTCCCTAACAATTCTGTCATACCAGCCAAGAGACTTGTGTTCATGATTACTGTCTTTCTGAGCAGCTACAGCCACAAGGAACAACACAGCCATTCTTTCCAGTGATTTCCTTGGTCGGTGCATTATTCTTCCTTGTAATTAGAAAGGTTATTGCTGTTATTTCTCATGTTCTGTAAGAATATTCACTGCTATCCCTGAATTATAATTAGTTTTTGAAAAGAGCATTATAAGCAGTTTCCTGCAGACTTGCAAGGGAACTGCAATGCACCAAGTGAATGAGTTTCAGCTCTGATAGATTTCCTTTGGCTAAGTAGGGGTTCATGCCAGGTTATAGCTCAAGAATTGCAAGAATGTGTCAGAATTCCACTTCAGTCCTACCTGAGCATGGTAATAGCAGAGGTGATTGATAGTTTGACCTGTGAAGCAGCTTAGCACTGTGTCATGAAACATGTTCAAGAAGCCATCTAACAATGCTAAGTAACCTTGTGACTTTGTGTTCTCTTTGTGTTCTGAGCACCTGAATGGCCTCGTAAATCAGACGTGCTTATTTCCAATAGCTCCTAGCAAAGGAAAAAAAAAAATAAAGAAAAGGACATTCAGAGTGTGTCTGGGTAAGGCTGTCCTACAAGTATCTTAGAAGAGTACCAGTGTCTTTCTGAAACGTATCCACTCATATGTACAGACCACCAACATATAAAATGAAGACTAGGACATTTTCTTTTATTTTTTCTGATCAAGATGGGCTTTCTATTTCAGTGTGATCCATCGCCTCCATTCTGTTGTGATTAAATGCAGCAAAATATAAAGATTTCTTCTTTTTCTCCTCCCCCTCCTCCTCCCTCTCCTCCCTCTCCTCGCCCTCCTCCCCCTCCTCCTCTCCACCTCCTTCTCCTCCTCTCCCTTCCCTTCTCTCCCCTCCTCCTCTTCTTCTTCTTCTTCTTCTTCTTTCTTCTTCTTCTCTTCTTTCTTCAGTTACCCCTGCTATCTCAGCAGTGTGGCCTGTGTGTGCTGGGTACTCAAGCCAGTGAGGCAACACCCTTGACAATAACCCAAAAAGGCACATGGTGTAATCACCCTAGCATGAGGCTAGGCCACAGCTGGATGATTCTGCCATGGTTGACATGTGTATGAAATGTCAGCCAGCCATCATTTAAATGGAGTTTGACTGACTGACAAGCTAAAAATCCTTTAGGACAAAGTGCAGTTTACAATAAGGTTAGTATCTGATTATAGTTATACTTTATTGGCCCATCAAATGCAATGCCACTAATGCAGATGTTTAACTCAGGAAAACCTTGAAGAGCCTCTCTCCTCTCTATTGATGTCAATTTAAATCTATTAAAGTAATGGAACCTGACCGAGCCTTCTACCTGGGATACCCCTCATTTGTTCTCCTTTGAGCATGCAAATGACCACACCCATGGATCCCTTAGGGACCTATTTTCAAACTTTTAAATCTTAATTTATCTGCTATACTTTCCTGAATATGTAACATCTTAAGAAGTTCAAATTTTCTTTCTTTGTAGCTTGTTTTTACTTGTATCAATGTACATAGTATTTTCAAGAGAAATTGTATAGCAATGTTGTTTTAATAAGGTCATGTATAGGAAAAACATATATATAAATATATGCGTGTATGTTATATATGTTATACACGTGCACTTACAAAAAAACATTTAACTTAAAAAGATATTACAGCTTACTGATTCTGTTCATTTGGCCACTGTAATTTAAGAATGGTAATAGCATGTTGAATTAGCTGCTTGGAAAGTGCTTGTACTATGTCTATGTTATAAGAAAAGTCAGTCAGCTCTGGCTGCTCTGGCTCAGTGGATTGAGCATCAGCCTATGAGCCAAGTGTCGCTGGTTCAATTCCCAGTCAGGGCACATGACTAGGTTGCATGTCAGTTCCCCAGTTGGGGGCGCGAGTGAAAAGCAACCACACAGTGATGTTTCTCTCCCTCTCTTTCTCTTTTCCCCTCTCTCTAAATATAAAATAAGCAAACAAACAAATAAATAATTAAATTAATTTTTTTTAAAAAAGAAAAGTTAGTCAATTTAGAAACAAAACATATATATTACAGCTAGTTATTTTTACTGTGTAGAACAAAAGATGTTTGATTACATTTTTCACATTTCAATTAAAAATGCAATATCTTAAAGTAACAAAATAAAATTAGGTCTGGGGCTCAATAAACCTAGCTAAGGAAAATACAAGTCCCCTGTAGGCCCACACAAAAAGACAGGTGATATGCCATGTAATTGTTCCCCAGCTTGTTAACATATCCCTCTGAAAAATTTGTATCCCAGAAAGACTGAAAAAAAGACAAAGGATTAATTTTTTAAGGACAATTAGGACAGATATGTTTCTTTATATGGAGGGAGAAAGTGAGGTTGGAGGATATTTTTTAATTGCCTTATTATATCTATTTGTTTTTTCATTTACTTCATAATTATTTGTTGAGCCATATGCTAGGCACTATGGAATGCAGAAATAGACAAGAAAGTGTCTCTGATGTCAAGGAATCACAAGCACATTGTGTACACAACTAGCAGTGAACTAGATGGAAATATACAGAAGAGTGCCACCGCACAAGGAACTCACTGTCAGAGGGCACTGGCGTGAACCATAGGAAATATAGAAGGCCAGAGAAAGTCCAGATTGATGGGGAATGGAGCAGTGAAAAGATTTGATTGGGAGATGCGTCTTGATCTGGAGTTTGAAAAGCAGGCATCATTTAAACAGAGAAGAGAGGGAAGGTCATTTGAAGCAGAGAGAAGGCAACAGTAAGGACACAGCTGAGGATGAACGTTGTTTGGAGAACAAGAAGGAGATTAATGTGGTTGGAATATCAGGTGGAATATCATACAAGGTTAAATAAGCAAAATGGTACAAAAAAGATGTGCTTAGGCATTGAAACTTGGTCATAGGCAATAGGGAACTACTTAGCTTTAATCCAAATGGAAACTTTATAAATGCTTGATATTTTTTACTATTTTGTGAAAATGACATTTTTTAAAATTTCTAAGTAATGGCTTCAAACTAAAATAGAGAAAGCATTAAAAATTAAATTAATGATATTTACTTTGCTATGAAAAATGTGAGGAGTAAAATGTCTGACAACAATGGCTAAAGAAACGTAGATCTTAAAGAAAGTCCCTCTCTTTCATGTTCATTCATTCCTGTCTTTATAAATAGGTGAGCACAATACAACCAGAGAATAATTATATATAATTATATGCTTCTGTAGAAATACTGTAGAGTGTCATTTGATTAAATTCCCGCCCACCACAACCCCCCCCTCTTATAATGACTTCAGGGATCCTCTGTACTGGTGCTTTTCAGTACAAAAAGAAACCACTCCCCACTTTTCTAATAATGACTTCAGGGAACCTCTGTACTGGTGCTTTTCAGTTCAAAAAAGAAAGAGAAATGAAAAATCAGGGGTTGAACAAAAAAGATTTGAACTTCTTAGGTACTCCAGGCAAGTCCAAGAAAGTGAGTTTGAGCACTTTATTACAAAGACTGACAATGCAATTTTTTTGGAGTGAGGTATCTTGGGATTGAGGAAGGGCAGCTTTCTGATGGCTAGAAAAATATTCAATTTTTACTAATTTATTGTGTTTATGATTTAATCCTGATAGTTTGCACAAGCTATTTGGCTTAATCAATAAAAGTTTCATTAAGCTCAACTTGTAGAATTTTGCCTTGTTTGTTTGTTGATAGTAATGATATTATCAGTAATAATTGTAGTAATAATAATTATTATTTTAGTATTCATATTAATAATATTTAATAACAATACTAGTATGAGAATTTTTTTTCTTGAAAGCTTAGCACATTCCATCTACTACAAGCACTTTATACGCATTATCTCATTTAACCCTCACAACCACCTGAGTTACTGTTTCATTTCACAAATAGAGTAACTGAAGTTTAGAGAATATGCAAGTCAACACTGTGCACACTAGATTAGGGCTGTAAATATAACCATATAAAATAATTGTAATTCTCAATGGAAAACCTACTATTATTCTGTGACCTTAAAAAATTTTTCCTCAAAACATGAAGAACTCTATTTTAAATACAATATATAAAAATTAATAACTCTGTCATAAATACATAAGAAAATGAAAAAGAGTAAAACTAAAATTTATTTAATACACTGCAATTTAAGAAAATTAAAGTGTTTTGTTTTATTTTATTTTTTATTGTTTTTCTATTATAGTTGTTGCATTTTCTCCCCCATTGCTCTACCCAACCCCACACACCCCTTCTCCCACATTCATCCCCACCCTGTTGTCCATGTCCATGGGTCATTCATACTACTTCCTTGACTAAACCCTTACCCTTCTTTCCCCCATTTTCCCCCTCCCCACTCCCCCTGGTCACTGTCAATCTGTTCCTTATTTACATGCCTCTGGTTCTATTTTGCTCACTTGTTTGTGTTGTTCATTAGTTGCCTGTATTAGGTGATATTATATGGTATTTGTCTTTTACTGCCTCGCTTATTTCACTAAGCATAATACTCTCCAATTCTATCCATGTTGTTGTAAATGGTAGGAGTTCCTTCTTTCTTTCTGCTGCATAGTATTCTATTGTATAAATGTACCAGAGTGTTTTGATCCACTCATGTACAGATGGGCACTTAGGCAGTTTCCAGCACTTGGCTATTGTAAATAATTCTGCTATGAACATAGGGGTGCATAGGTTCTTTTGAATTGGTGTTTCAGGATTCTTTGGGTATAATCCTAACAATGGAATCACTGGGTCAAATGGTGTTGGGAGAGCTGGAGATGGACATGCAAAAATAGAAACTAGAACACAAACTTACAACATACATACACCACAATAAACTCAAGATGGGTAAAAGACTTAAATGTAAGCCATGACATCATAAAAATCATAGAGGAAAATATAGGCAGTAAAATATCAGATATCCCATGTAGCAATATTTTTGCCAATATATCTCCTAGGGCAAGAGATATAAAGAAAAGAATAAACAAATGGGACTACATCAAACTAAAGAGTTTCTGCTCAGCAGAAGAAAATGTCAGCAAGATGAAAAGGGAACCAACCGTATGGGAGAACATATTTGCCAATGATACCTCAGACAAGGTTTCGATCTCCAAAATATGTAAAGAACTCATACAACTTAACACCAAGAAAACAGACAACCTAATTAAAAAATGGGCAAAGGACCTGAACAAACACTTTTCCAAGGAGGACATACAGAGAGCCCATCGGCATATGAAAGAATGCTTAACATCACTAGTCATCAGAGAGATGCAAATTAAAAACACAATAAGATACCACTTCACACCGGTCAGAATGGCCATCATCAACAAATCAACAAAGAACAAGTGCTGTTGAGGATGTGGAGAAAAGGGAACCCTACTGTACTGTTGGTGGGAATGCAGACTGGTGCAGACACCATGGAAAACAGTATGGAATTTTCTCAAAACTCTAAAGTGTTTTATTTTTTCAAAATAAAGTCTCAAGAGTAGTTTGAACAGTGTGCTTACCTACTTCCCATCATTTAACTTATGTTCAGAGCATTTTTTATACACCTTGTAAATTGTCACACTATTTTCTATGTTTGAATGAATGTTCAACATTTCATCCTTTGTTCTTTTGTTATGAAATAGCTCTGAGAGTTATTTTAATATAAAGCTTGTTGCTGACATCACTTCCTCTGGGACACCACATTCTTTTTGTCACAACCACTTTCTTTATTTCTGTCCATACATTCACTTTCACTAAGTTCCTCAGGCTGCATGTCTGTAGTCTCTCAAATAGTGGTAGTGGCGGTATTTCCAGATCGGCTGTTTCTTCCATATCTCCATTTATGCCCACTTTTGTTTCTTGGCTGCACTTTTATCTTTGTTGGTCAGTGTTCTCTCTTGATTATTCATTTTTGTAAAAGTCATCTTAGTATATCTCTGGTACACAAAAAGGCAGCACAACAACATACTTTGCTAACTTTGTGTTAATTGAGTAATAAATGTGTCTTAGTGACCAAACACCCACCAGCTTTGAAAGAAGTGACATGATTGGTCCCTGTACATTATACCCAGCTGTTATTTACATTGTGATTTGTGGACTGAGAAGTTAGGATTGAAGTTTGTAAGTCACCCCATTACTAAAGTGAACATACTGAGGTAACTTAAATTTGAACAGTATTGTTTAAGTTACTATATTGTAGTAACTTAAATTCTTGCAATCATAACTGTGCAAAGTAAGGACTTTCTGCAATTGCTTAAGTTGATACAGCTGGTGATGACAAGGCCAAGGCTTGAATTCAAATCTGTGGAGCCATTAAGGCCATGCATGCTTTGACTAATGCCTTGTCATTGATTTAGAAACTTATGTCTCCTCAGAGAGAGAGAGAGTCAGACTTAATTTTTCTGGAGAAGGCATGGATGAAGGAGAAATGAAAGGAGGGAAATTAGAGGAAGAAAGAAGAGACATTGAAGAAGATGAAAGGGAAAAGAGTGAAGGGGAGGGAAAGAGAGACAGTGGGAATGAAGGAAAAGAGAGAGAAAGAGAAAGCAAGCCAAAGAGCTTGCGTGAGGAAGAGAGCAAACAGAAGAGGCAAGAGAAAATTACAGTGGCAAAAAGAAAAAAAGAAAGAATTCCCCCTGATATCAGGAACTAGACAAGGCTGTCCACTCTCTCCACTCCTATTCAATATAGTGTTGGAAGTCCTAGCCACAGCAATCAGACAAGAAAAAGAAATAAAAGGCATCCAAATTGGGAAAGAAGAAGTAAAACTATCATTATATGCAGAAGACATGATAGTATACCTAGAAAACCCTATAAACTCCACTAAAAGACTACTCGATATAATAAGTGAATTTGGCAAAATAGCAGGGTACAAAATAAATATACAGAAATCTAAGGCATTTCTGTACACCAACAATAATATATCAGAGACGGAGACAAAAAAAGAAAATACCATTTGCTATAGCAACAAGAAAAATAATGTACCTAGGAATAAACTTAACCAAAGAGATAAAAGACCTGTACTCTGAAAATTATGTAACATTGAAGAAAGAAATTAAGGAAAATACAAATAAATGGAAGCAAATGCCATGTTCTTGGATGGGAAGAATCAACATCATCAAAATGGCCATACTACCCAAAGCAATTTACAGATTCAATGCAATCCCTATTAAAATACCAATGACATTTTTCACAGGCCTAGAACAAATACTCCAAAAATTCATATGGAACCAAAAAAGACCCTGAATAGCAAAAGCAATCTTGAGACAGAAGAACACAGCAGGAGGAATCACAACACCAGACATCAAACAATACTACAGATCCACTGTCATCAAAACAGTTTGGTACTGGCATAAGAACAGACATATGGATCAGTAGAACAGAATAGAGAGCCCAGAAGTAAACCCAGGCCTCTATGGTCAACTAATATTTCATAAAGGAGGAAGGAACATAAAATGGAGTGAGAAGAGCCTCTTTAACAAATGGTGCTGGGAAAACTGCACAGGGACGTTCAAAAAAATGAAACTAGACCACCAACTTACACCACACATGAGAATAAACTCAAGATGGATCAAAGACTTAAATGTAAGCCATGACACCATTAAAGTCCTAGAGGAAAACGTAGGCAGGAAAATTTCAGATATCCCACATAACAATATTTTCACGGATACATCTCCTAAGGCAAGAGAAATAAAGAAAAAAAATTATCAAATGGGGCTACATCAAACTAAAGAGTTTCTGCTCATCAAAAGAAAACATCAGCAAGATGAAAAGGAAACCAACCACATGGGAAAACATATTTGCCAATGACATCACAGACTTGGGACTGATCTCCAAAATATATAAAGAGCTTATACGACTCAACATCAAGAAAACAAACAACCCAATTAAAAAATGGGCAAAGGACCTGAACAAACACTTCTCCAAAGAGGACATAGAGAGAGCCCATAGACACATGAAAAAATTCTCAACATCATTGGCCATCAGGGAGATGCAAATAAAAACCACAATGAGATACCATTTTACACCTGTCAGAATGGCCATCACCAGCAAATCAACAAACAACAAGTGCTGGAGAGGATGTGGAGAAACAGGAACCTTACTACACTGTTGGTGGGAATGCAGACTGGTGCAGCCACTATGGAAAACAGTATGGAGTTACCTCAAAAAACTAAAAATGGAACTGCCTTTTCAACCAGTGATTCCACTGCTAGGATTATACCCCAAAATCCTAAAACCCTAATTCAAAAGAACTTATGCACCCCTATGTTCATAGCAGCACTGTTTACAATAGCTAAGTGCTGGAAACAGCCTAAATGACCATGTTTAGATGAGTGCATCAAAAAACTGTGGTACATTTCAACAATGGAATACTATGCAGCAGAGAGAAAGAAGGAACTCCTGCCATTTGCAACAACATGGATGGAACTAGAGGGAATTATGCTTAGTGAAATAAGCCAGGCAAAGAAAGAAAAATACCATATGATATCACCTAATACAGGAAATTAAAGAACACCATAAACAAATGAACTAAATAGGACAAGGAGCAGAATAGCAGTCAATGGGGGGGGGGGGGAGAAGGGGGATATGTAAGGGAAGGGTTTCGTCAAGGAACATGTATAAATGACTCATGGACATGGACAACAGGGAGGGATATGATTGTGGGAGAAGGGGTGGGTGGGGTGGGGGAGAGCAATGGGGGAAAAATGGGAAAACTGTAATTGAAACACAAAACAATAAAAGACAAAAAAAAAATCAAAAAAAAAGAAAGAAAGAAAGAAATAGGTATGAGGAGAGAACAGAGTTCAGTTTCCTAGCATATTGACTCAGTGATCAGTGTGAAATACCAGAAATTTGTTAATTTATAAACTCTTCCCTGCCCTCTTTTCTTGCCTAAACTCAGAGTTCTTAATGATTAAAATAGTGCTATTTTTATTTTTCATTTCCTTGTGGCTAGAAACCTGCCTGACTCAGCAATGCATAGTATTGAATAAGTTTCAAAATTACAATACTGCTAACAAGTCATCTGATATTAATCTTGTGGTATTTAATAATTGATGTAAGAATAAAAGTACATAATATAAAATAACATCTCTTTTATCAAAATAAATTTTACATTATTAAAGAGGCAAATATAAAATTCTAATCAAAGAAAACTAGCAGACTATAGGATTAAGAAAATTATATCTAGCTTTAGAGAAATGACAGTTATAAATGAGAAATAGTCAACAGATTCAATTGCATAAATATTTAAAGTCCAGTACAATAAAAAAGTTAACATAACTAAAATACAGAAGAAAAAATAGACTAAGAAAATATATGCAGCAAACAGGAAGGCTCATAAAAATTGACAAGAAAATCATCCAGACCCAAAGGGTAAATAAACAAATGAAAAGGCATTTCACACAAGAAGAAACACAATTGAAAACAAACATTTAGACTTCCGGCCAAGATGGAGGCTTAGACGGACGCGCTAGGTCTCCCTCTACAACTAGAGAGGAATACAACTACTTCAAAACAAAGGATAACTAGAAATTCCAGAAAATAAAACTACACGGAAGCCCAACATATGAAGTTATAAACCAGCGGCGCCCTTTGGGCAGGTAAAAGCGAAAGGGGGCGGAGCTGTTTGCGGTCGCACCTGGGACAGCGGCGGGGAGAACAACCCCGGCTGCAGTCGAACCCCTGGCAGCTCGCGACCCCAACGCTGGGGAAAGCAGCCACCACATCGCCTTGAACGGTGAGGCCCAGGGGGGCGGGGGGACGGATCCCGGTCTCCTAGCGGAATAACTGTGTGAATCCATCTTGGACCCCCGCCCCCAAAGAAAGCGCCACAGGGCTGCGAAATAGGTCGCGGACAAGCGCCGGTCGCTGGGTTGTGACGACTACACAGGCACTGCCCCCTTTAGCCGGCCCAAGAAAACAAAAAGCATCTGTCAAAATGAGGCAGACAACTATAGAAATCCCGGTGGCACAGCTCACCAGGCAACAGATGGAGAACCTGACAGATGAACAGATAAGAAACCTGTCAGATGCTCAGTTCTGGGCCATTGTTATCAGGTGGCTTACAGAATTCACAAAAGATCTGGAAAAAGATGAGAAAGAAGTGAAAAACACTCATAATGAAAGGAACAAAACCACATACGAGACAGATGGTGAGGAAAAAAAATCCAGAGTTCATTTCAACAAACTGGAATATGGAGAAGGAACAAGAAGTCAACCAATGCAGGGAGAGGAAATGGGAAGCAACGATGAGAGGATCAGAAACCTCTGGGACAGCTATAAAAGGCCCAACATAAGAATCATTGGTTTGCCAGAGAGCGAGGAAGATGAACTAGAACTTGAAAAATTGAGTGAAAATATAATAAAGGAGAACTTCCCAGACTTGGGGAAGGAAATAAACTTACAGGTCCAGGAAGCACAGAGAGTTCCAAAAAAACTGGACCCAGGGAGAACCACTCCAAGACACATTATAATCAAAATGTCAAAAATTAAAGATAAAGAGAGAATCTTAAAAGCAGCAAGAGAGGAGAAAAGAATTATGTACAAAGGGGTCCCAATTAGACTATCAGCTGACTTCTCAAGGGAGACCCTGCAGGCAAGAAGGGACTGCCAAGAAATATTCAAAGTAATGAAAATCCAAAACCTACAACCACGAATACTCTATCCAGCGAAATTGTCATTCAGAATAGAAGGGCAGAGAAAGTGTTTCCAGGACAAAATAAAACTGAAAGAGTTCATTAGATCCAAACCACTGTTATATGAGATGTTAAAGGGACTGGTTTAGAAAAAGGAGGATCAAGACAATGAAATCTAAAATGAAAACTGCATCACAAGAAACAACAGAAGCTAAGGAATTGAAACAAAGGCAAACTAAACAGGCAACGAGAGTGGAAAAAGAACTATAGGTACGGAGAACATATTGGGGGGAGGTCAACAGGGAGGGGGAATGGGGAGAGGGAGGGAGATGATATAGGAATTAAGGAGCATGGTAGGAGGGAATGGAATAGACAGAGAGAGGTTGAGAAGAACTGTATGCACAACTAATGGACATGATCTAAAAGGGGGGGACAACTGGAGGGAGGGGGGCCACCGGGTGGAGGGGAGCAGAGGGAAGGGAAATTGGCACAAATGTAATATTATAATCAATAAAACACATAAAAAATAAATAAATAAATAAATAAAATAAAATAAAATTAAAAAAAAAGAAAACAAACATTTAGAAAAATAGTCCCTGAAACTACCAAAAATACAGATAGAGAGTATTGTTTTTCATATGCTACAATAACTTAAAGTGAAAATCTATAATCTTAATCAAAATATTTTAAAATTAGTGTCTGACATATCAATAAGGGTGATTTAAATTTGTTCAAGCAACTGAAAAAGTTATTTTGAAACGTATTTTATGAGATTTTTAAAAATTCTTACAATTAGACCCAGTAAAATTACTCATAGGAGTAATGAGTAATGTTAAGAATGAAGTATATGAAAAACACATGGGCATGACTATTATGAAAATGAAAGTGGCAACTACAGAACTGCATGAAATATTATGCAGCCATTAAAATATTAATATAAAAACAAAAATGTTTGACAAAAGACAAACAAAATATAATATTTTGTGAATGCCATTCTAAATATGTATTCCAAATATATATGACATTCTAAATCCAGACAGCAATATGGCAAAATGAGAGCAGTGGATTGGAAGGTGGTCAATAGAATTTAGGTTTCTTAAATTCCCATAATTTTAATAATTATTTTTTATAATGCATTACAAAATGGTATATTTTGACATTATACATCTTAGTGAGATCAATTTCTCCAGAAGCTGAAAACCTTTTATTCAGTTACAGGGACCACAGAAATGATCAAGCAAAAAATATTTCTCAAGGTAAAAGTGTAGCCAAAGAGTACAATCCATAATAAAAGTTCTCTTTTCCTATGCCTTATCACAATAATCTGAATATAGAAGGGCAAGGACCTAAATTATACCCCAGAAAAATAAGCTTCCGAGTAGGACACAATATTAAAAATGCTCCCCAAAACATTCCTTTTAATGACCATATTTTAGCCATTTGAAACCCTTACTCCATGTCTTTCATCAGTGAGTTATCATTTCAAACAGATATTTTTCACTTTGCCTCAAATTAAACAATTGCTAACAACCAATCAAACTAGTTCCTCTAGATAATTATATAAGTACCAAGTAAAAATGGTTATATGGCTTGATGATGCAATGCCCAAATCACCCACTTGCTGGCTTAGTAATTAATGGAAATGAAATGAATGGAACTACCACATAAAAATATTTTGAGACACGTTATGCTAGTAATCAATTGTTTTATTATCCCCCGTGCCTTAGAGCTTCGTCTTATTAATACCAATATATTTTCATCAGTTGAATCAATAAGGATGTGTTATAATGAATGTTTCATGATCAGTTTTGAGGATAATAGAAAAACTGACAGACTAAAAAATGATTGCAGTTTCCTTCTGCTCTTATCTAAGTCATTATGGTAGCTGCAGGGTTGTTACCCAGGCAGCTCATCCCTCCTTCCACAGCTTTGTAGGCAGGCTGTCCCAGGACAGTTGCTGCAGGATGACAGACCAGACAAGCTCTTCTGGGGTTGGAAGGCTGAGCCCACTCAGGCAGTCCCTGGAAAGAAGCATCTTGGCCACAGACAAAGGAGGCTCTGAAGGCCATTCTTCCTGTCCTGTGGAGGAGAAGACAATGTCTCCTTTCTACAGCAAGAGATGGAGCTCTTCTCTCCTCTGCCAGGGGAAGTGGCTCAGAGGCAAGTACAGCCAAGCACAAGAAGGCCTGGCTTTTGAGCTGTCCAACTGGAAAAACAGAAAACTGCTGTGCAATGTCGTGAATGCCATGATAAGAAGGATTGTAAAGGGTGTTTCATGACCCCATAAAAGCAGTACCTATCCCTGTCCTAGAGAAGGTTTTCCAAAAAATAAAAAATAAATTGAGATATTAAAAATGAAGAGTTAGCCAGAAGAAAGGAGGAAGGGAAGGTACAAAAAGGTGAAACTGGGATGGGCTAGCGGAAGAGGAGAGGGTTTCAACAAAAGCACTGAAAAGGAATCTCCAGTTACATAGGATGAAAACCAAAACAGTATGTCCTAGAAACAAAATTAAAAATGTATTTCTGAAAGGAGGGAATTTATCAATTGTGTCATGTCTCTAAGATGGGGATCGAGAATTCAACATTGGATTTCACAACATGAAAGTTTTGGTGATCTTTGCAATTGTCGTAACGTAGGGGAGGTGGTAAAAGCTTGACTAGAGTAGAAAAATGAGATAAAAGTAAATAGACACAGAGAATATAGACAGCTTGATGAGAATTTTTGCAACAAAGAAGGGCAGAGAAATAAAGTGATAGCTAGAGGGGCGGCGGCGGCGGCGGCGGCGGCGGCGGCAGCCGTCCGTCTCGAGAGACGATGGCGTAGCTTCCCGAGAGTCTATCTGCACCGCCGAGAATGGCTGTGCAGTCCGATTCGGGAGTGACAATCCCTGCCGCACTTGGTACAGGTGAAGGCAGATGGCTGTTGTTGCTGCTGCTGACGCTGCTTACGCCTCGATCTTTTCTGGACCGGCTCCTCGTTGCGCGCAGCCTCCACGCGAGACGTACCTTGCCTGACCGCGAGCCTCCAGGCTAGGCGGTCGTCTGCTTGAACTTCCCATGTGTTGAGATTGATGGAGCATTGTGTCATGTCCTTTTTGCAGATGTCTTTGAACCGCAGTTTTGGGCGCCCTGTCATCCTCTTGCCTTCTGCTAGCTCGCCATAGAGGAGGTCTTTGGGGATACGGCCTGCATCCATTCTAGCTAGTACAAGGGGAAGCAGTTTAGTTGGGCTGGAGACTGGAGGACAGTTGTCAGATGAATGAACGATGCTTTCAGTTAATCAATTCAAAATGAGTTGTGTAACATTGATCCTACAAGGATCATGACTTGGATTTGAAAGAACTTCTTAAGAGGAATTTCCCAGTGTGCTTCATGCCAAAGGAGCAGACATGGAAAAACCACACAGCCTCCCCACATGCCTACTTTATTTATTTTTATTTTTTTATTGTAAAGAAACACAAGAAAAATATATATTTCTCTTTCTTCATCCAACATGTCTACTATAAATAATGATAATAACGCATAATACGTGAGATGAGTTAGGCATTACTCTACCCATTTTGCATGTATTAGTCCATTTAATCTTCTCAAGGAATCTAAGAGGTTAATAGTGTTATTCTCATTTTGTAAATGAGAAACTGAGATACAAAGAGGTGAAATAACTTGCCTAAGGGCACACAGCTAGCAAATGACAGAGCTGGTATTTCAACCAGAGGATTCTGGAGCAAGATCCCATGTTGTCAATCGTTTGCTATACAGCCTTTCTGATCAAGAACCATTTCCAAGTGTAAGTTCTGTTAAATTTCATTTTTAAAATCATGCTCCTTAGCAGTAATTCCTTCATGGCGTGACTGCACAAGTTTTGTGCTGAGAGTGTGACTGGGAGATGGGCAAGTGAGGGCTGGCCCAGGTGATTAAACTGTAAATGGCACAGTGCGGCCTCCCCAGGTCTGGTAAAGAGGTGCTGATAGAGCCAGCCTGTGGCCCAGCTCTGTGAGAGTCCATGCTCTGATCGAGGCCTCACAGACTCCCCTGGTGTCTCCTTGAACCACTACACTGTCTGAAGCATACTGCATAACCCAGAATAGGGGCTCACTCCCCAAGCTTCTCACAATCAATTGTCAAAGCATCCGACTGGCAACTGGGTGTAGAAGGCAAACATGAGTGGAACATAAACAGCTGACTCACTCAATTTTCCATGTGCCCCTTTATGCTGCCCAGACTTCCATACAGTTAAGACGAAACCACATGCTGAGTTGTGGACAATGGACTATAAGTATAAATGACAGTGGCAGATGTCACTCTCAGCCCAAGGCAATTAAGAGTCATCCTGCCTTCTCCATCACTCCCTTTTCCTGCCTCAGCCACCACAGAGATCCCCTGTTTTGGATGACATAGCTACGGGATGGAGGGAGGTGACCCAACCCACATCAGATTTTATGTGAATAAGAATTACATCTTATGATGTAAGCTACTAAGTTTGGGAGGATTGTCTGTTGAAGCAGTTATCACTAATTACCTTGATTAATAAAGTGGGCAAGTGGTTCTTTATCTACAACAATGTTCCCCAGGAGCCAAGTTGCTGCCTCTCACAGAGCATTTGATGAGAACTAAGGCCAAGCCCCAGAAGACTCTCAGGCAGACCGCCAGAGTGGCAGAAACAAGAAAGAGCATTTGTTTAAAGCTATTTTGTTCAAATAAACAGAAATTATCTCAAGGTAATTTAGTAAAAGGGGAAGTTATTTTAAAGACAATATTTTTCAGGACCCTCTAAAGACAAAATGACATGTATCTGGACTAGACAGGGACACATTGAAATTTAAAAGTCAGAGAAGCCACTGTGTTTTCAAGAATCCTGTGGGTTCCTCATTCTCTTCTTTTCCCTGGTTCTCTTTCTCCTGTCTTAGTCTGGTTTCATCTGCTTTACATGACCCCTCTTGGAGATACCAATCCTGACTTTACCTGGTTCTTCGTGAGTGTTTGCCATGATACAACTGGCTCAATCTTGGTACTGTAATTCCAGATCCCTCTAAAAGAGAATCACATTGATTTATCCAACCTACCTGTGGTTTCCCCTGAAGGTAGGTGTCAATGATCTGCACCCAGTTTAGTTAGACCTGGCCAGAAGCATGCATCTCATACCTCAGAAGTGGCTGTGGGTGGCAACACTCTGAAATAGAGACTGGACAGAGATCTTAAAAAGGGGTTTATCCCAGAAGGAAGATTCTGTGGGAGCTTAAGGTAGTATTGCTAAAATACTTAAGAGGCTAAGGAAGGCAATATGAATTATAGGGGGAAAAAAGACCAAGTACAAGTAGAAAAAATAAAGACATCAGGCCAGAAGGAGGAATGAATGCAGAAGTGAGCCCCAGGATGAAGTGAGCTGGATTTACAATGCAAGCCCTCTGCAGATAGTGCCAACCTATCAGGGACACTAAAGCACCATTGAAATATATTGGAAATATGGGACCAGTTAATTCAGGCTCCCACACATGGCATCCCACATAACCAGAGAAATATAAATTGGTTCCTCTGCTGCTGATCTAGGCAGTGTCCTAGAATGAAGTTTAAAAAAAGAAAAAATCTCCAGGGCATACATGTCTCTGCTGAGCCTTTTTGCAAGTTACATAGAGCAGCTATACCTCAAACCAGCCCACTGAAAGCTGCCTGCAATCGACCCTCAGAATCAGCAACATCTGAAAACTGCATCATACATGATATAGAACAATTTAGCAAAAACAAATGGTTTATTTTTGTACACATTTTAAATCCTTGAGTATGTCTTCCAAGGAAGGCACATCTGCTTCAGGAAATCACAAATAAGAGCTGAAAATAAAACAGAACTATAGAAAAATGATTTTATATAATTGTTTTTCACAACATTTGACTCTGTTTATGCTAGGGAAAATGATTTAGTAAGTGAATTTATTTCAGGATAAAATATATGTTAATAGAAAATCAGTTTATCCTCACCTCTGTTAAATGTTTAGAGAATATTAGTTTGAAAGGGTGCCAAATTATTAGTCTGTCTGGATATGGATCTTGGCCCAGCTCTGGCTTGGGCTGTGAAAAATCAGGAAATAAGTTCTCTGTAATTATGCAGATGGTGATGCAAAACAAGACTCACCCAGGAAAACGCTAAGAAAAAGGCTAGCTTATAATTGCTAAGCTGTGTCATATAAAATGTCAACCCCTAGCTTGCCCAGAAGACCCCTGTAGAGGAAAAGGGGCACAGTTATTGAGAAATGCTTTTGCACAATGAATTTAATCCTGGAGTCACACTCAATTTAGGTTTAAAGACAATTTTTATGAATGAAAAAAAAATACCAATTGAAGACACTGTGACATACTTTATCTTTATTCTCATATCTTCCCATGGTAAACACAGACCCCAAAACTTCTACACACTATATGAATAAATTAGCTTCCACAGACATTTAAGACATGTTCCTTATCAATATAATACATTTAAAATTTCCCCTTCTTTTTCTTTCTTTTTGGAATCTTCTATACCTCCTACTTGGTGTTATCTTGATGCAGTAAATATGAACTTCAACTTGATGAATATTTGTTTAATTAAATTTAACTATTTATGAAGAAGCTACTATGTGCAAGACAGTGCATTCAGTATTATGACATTGCAACATTGAACAAGAGTTTAGCATCTAATAAAGAATATCACCTCTCAAGCATGCTTAGGAGGAGGACCAGGAGGAGCCATGACTTGAAAGTACATGAATGCACACACTGGGCGAGACCCATCTTCAGACTCTGGAGAAAATCCAGTGCAAGAAGAAGAAAACAGTACCCAAAGAAAGGCACTGGACAGCTGATGCTGGGCAGGTCAGCCCCAGGCTTAGGAAGGGCCATGGAATAACAAGTGTCCAGCAAGACAGAGGGAAAGGAACACAGAGGAATTTCAGAGCAGGTGAAGGCCATACACTGGGAAAAACCAGAGGCAGGGGCTGGGAATTGGAGCCTGACCCTCTGGGCAGAGGCCTACAATAACTACAGGCAGAGATGCTCTGGGTTGTAGGGCATCCATGTGCTAACCAGAGGGCACAGTGTCCAAAGAAATCCAGGAAGCCTGGGACAGAATTTTGGAGAATGTTTTTGTGTAGGAAGTATAAGAACAAAGAAGTTATAATGAAGAGACAGTGAGTAAGATCTCGGTATATTGCACTGTCGCAGAAACCACCACAGGAGAGAGTTTTAGGGAAGAGAGATTGGTCGCCAGAATGGACAGGGAGATCAGGCAGAGAAAGAATAAGTGGGTACTCATTAGGGAGTTGTCAGAGACCTAGAAAGCACAGGTGAGGGTTGGCTGAAACATTTGCCCAAGCAGTTCTCTCTTCCTCTGCTTGACAACCCTAGTAGGTTTACATCAAGGGCATCTTCATAGTAAATGCCACAGTCATATACAATGAATCATGTTTTCTTCTTGAGAGTCAGCTCACATGACTCCCAAATGCTATGAATGTAAGTCATTTTTAATTTCAACAGAAACTGGAGCTTGTTTTCAAACAGAATGGGATTTTTTTTTCTAACTTTGCTATTACAAGAGCTCAAAGTCATTCACTGAATTTAATTCTTTACTATAATCAATTATTTTATGACAAGGAGCTGTCTAAATTTCCACTTGGAGCAACTATAGGAGTAAAGCTTTAAAAACTGCTACAGAGTCCATAGGGGCCTGTGAGCATGTAACAGAACCCACGGGCTGTTTACTTAGGGGCCTGATTGCTCACCACCAGAATTATAACTCCCAATACCAGAGTTTAGTGAAAAGAAAAAGAATTGTTTATTTGCACATAGTTCTGCCTCCCCCTCCCAGACCTGGCCAGTCTTAGGAAAGTCAGAAACACCATTTCCCTACTTCCTAGGCACAGTTCAGCTTTACCAGTAGCTGCCAATCACTCAGTTCTGATTGGGGAGGTCCTTTCTGTGCTGTGGTGCCCTCCAGCTCTCAATGCAGGACCGCCTGGGTTCTCAGCCTCCTTGTAAACTGCCTTCTTCCTGCAAACCACGTGATAAGAGCCTCTTCTTCTCAAACCGCATGGCAAGAGCCTCTTAAAGCAGCCTGGAGGCCCCCTCCTCCAAGTCACATGGAGGGAGCGCACAAGCTAAAATGTCCGCAGCTGCTTATATATCTCTGACCGTGTCCTCTGCCGCAGTGGATGTTGCAAACAGTTCTGACCATTCACAGAACCCTATGCAGGCTCTGTAGGCTCCTTTCTTACCATCCCACAGTCCAAGACCCTTCCCATCCTCCTGAGCCTTGGAAGTTTCAAAGGGGATCTTTGTGCAACAAAATTTCCAGCCACCAGCTCCAGGCATGCAAAGGCATCCTGAAAGCTGCTTTCTTTTCCCTATCTCTTAGCCGCAAACTCTGGGGTTTGTTTTTGGACTCCTCTGTTTCTGTAACAAGCAGTCAGAGACCGGGCAGTGGGCTGACCCACATGGTGGCACAGCTGGGTTGCTATTCAGTCTCAGTTTATAGCCCCTGTAGACAGGGCTCAGGGACCGCTTGTGGGTAAAAAATGGGGGACAGAGAGCTCAGCAAAGTCTCAGGACACATCCACATGATAGAGAGTGAACATATCCTTCCTTGGACCTTTTGGTGTGAGATTCTAAGATATTTTTTAAAAGAGCCAATCCTTTCAAAATCACACTTTTTACCATACCTATGGGTTTGGTGTTTTTGTTTTTTTTTTTTTAAGTTAGAAATTCTGAGTTTAAAACCTAGCCCCATTACTTTCTAGCTATATGATTTTAGGCAAATCTATTAATCTCTTCTGCAAGCCTCAGTTTCCTAATCTATAAACAGGGATAAATAAATCTTATCCCAAAGGTAGGGCTTATAGCTCCTGCATATAAAATATCTGGCAAAAGCAGATTCTCAATAAATGCAAGTAGTACCATTATTATTAACAAGCAGACCTCCATCACTTCAGCCTTTGTAAATACACTATTTCAATAAAGGAAAGCATTACAGTCTGGTAGAAATGGGGGACTTAATTCTCAGCTGTTTGGTGCATTTCCTGAAAAAAAAAAAGCAGTGAAGTAAGTGGAGGAAGAGACTGAGTGCTGGGCTTACAGCACCAGTTACAGAAAATGCCAAGGAAAGATCATAGTTCAGGGACCCACTATTTTCAGTTCCAGAAGTGCTAAATCTGAGTGTCGGTCTTTGGATACATCCTTTTGCACACATCCTTCCTAGGGGATTGAAAAAAGAAGGAGGAGGAGGAAGGGAGGGAGAAGAAGAAAAGAAGAAGAAGGGGAAGGGGAAGATGAAGGAGGAGGAGAAGGAGGGAAGGAGAAGAAGGAGAAGGAAGGAGGAAGAACAAAGGCCTTGAACTACTAAACCATTAAAGGAAGCTGCAGAGAAAGATGAATTGTACATAAACTAAAGAAAGTTGAAATTAAAGGAGCTGAAATATGAAATTCAACCAACAGAAAGGAGAATAAAATCTCCAAACAGCTTTCAGGGTTGAACATGTGCAGTCACTAAGACATGAATTATGTTGTACATGTTCTGCTTTTCTAGGTAAAGTATGGGCTTCAGGGGCATAGCTTGCTAAAAAAGTGAGAGAAAATTATGGTTTTAAAAAGCTGATCATGCACCCAGTCTGTTAATATTTACTCCAAGATTTTATATATAACCATTTGAGAACCATTAGTATTTTTCACTATAAATGCCTGAGTGGATGCGCTGTCTCCTGGCTTTGGAGGCTAGAGAGCCAGTTTCAATTACCCCAGGCTAGCATGGGAGCCAAGGTGGAGAGCAGCAGTCAGCTGAATTTAAAAAGTCTAGTTTCAAATTTATAATCCCTTCAGTCTTAAGGGATGTTGGCTAAAATTTGCCAGTGAAGGGTGAATCTGAGAAGAGAAAAAGGGTAAGAGAAAGGGAAAGTGAGAAAGAGAATACAGATGACATTAATCAAGTGGTTTGGTTGCAAGTGAAAAAGCCTATTTGGGGTGGATTAAACCAAAAAAAAAAAAAAAAAAAAAAAAGCATGAGAATTACTAGGGGAATCTAAGCACAGCCCAAGGAATAACCACTCCAGAGACACAATACCTCAGGTACAGGTACACCTTTCAGCTGGACAGCACCCACTCTCAGTGCCCAGTGTCTGCATATTTTAGTTTTGACCAGGCAAGGTCAGGTCAAGTGTTGATTGGCCTTGGGAGTGGGATTAGGGAGCAGGTACACTGAGGGTAAGCAGTTTCCAGAGAACAGGGGTCAAATTGCTACCCAATATTTGTCATCCATATGTAAGAATGTAAAAAGAGATGAGTCAGAGAAAGAGAAATCCTCCATTGACACATCTTCAAAACTGATGATACTTATGGCATGAACTTTTTAATCTGAAATGGCATTCAAGAGACAAGCAAGGTGGTAAGGACCCGAATGTCATCAACACATGAGTGCATGAACAGGATGTGATATATAGAAATAATGGGATGTTATTCAGCCTTAAAAAGAAAGAAAATTCTGACACATATTACAACATGGATGAACCTTGCAAACATTATGGTTAGTGAAAGAAGACAGACACAAAAGGACAAATACTATCTGATTCCAATTTTGTGTGGTACCTAGAGTAGTCAGATTCATAGAGAGAGAGCAAAATGGTACTTACCATGGGCTAAGGACAAGGGAAGAATGAGGAGTTAATATTTCATGGGTATACATTTTCAGTTGAGAAGATAAAAAGTTCTGGAGTTCGCTGGTGGTGATGGTTGCGTAACAATGTGAATATACTTTATGCCACTGAACTGCATATATATATATATATATATATATATATATATATATATATATATATATGTATGAAATGGTAAATTGTGTGTTATATGTATTTTGCCACAATAAGAGACAAAAAAAAAAAAAAAAAAAAACCCAATATGTATGCTATGGCAAAGGGAGGTGTCAAATACAGAGAAAACAAATCTACATTTGTATATCTGAAATATTTCCTAAGAACTTTTTCTGTGATGAGCAGGCAAGTGTTCTTCCTAAACCTACAGAAACCTGCTCTGTTTAAACCCAAGCACCAATTACTTAGGGTTTACATATGCCATTCATTTCCTTGTGTTCGTGTTATCTTCGGTCCCTTAAAGAGTCCAGAAGACACCCCACAAGAGCCAGCACCAGCACTTGAGTTTTTGTGACACAGAAAGTCCCAGAGCTAGATAACTAAGTAAAACCATTTCCCCTTTTCCTTCTTCTCCCTGTCACAGTTCTGATGAATCAGAAGTCACAGAGCATTGAGAATGGGGGCAGGACAGGTTTCTAAAGACTGGTCAGGTCTGATCCAGAAGGACAAGGCTTCGGATTGTATAGGGACTGATGTTTTGTTGTAAGATTGGACTGGACTTCTTAAAATAAGACTGTTTAAATGCAAGACAAGAATAGCTAAAAAATTTGCCTGAATCATTGAGGAGTGAAAAAGGGTGTGTCAGCAGACCAGATTCGAATGGCAATGTTGACAAAGAATAAAGTTACCTCCTACTTGCACCCTACTAAATTCAGCTTGCTTAATAGATGACTTTAGTTTACATTTCATCTTTACAGAAATCCTAAAGACATACATTTTTCATATGAGAAAACCAAGGTTCAAAGAAGTAAATTAATTTACCTAAGGTCCCTGTAGCAAGTTAAAGGGCCAGTGTCTAAATACTATATATTTCCCATTATGCTATGCTATCTATATTAAGATACTCATGTGTAAAATACTCCTTAGAAGCCAGTATATGAGCCTGCAATGGACAAGAAAGCCATGCTATTTTCTTTTGGTCTGGGAAGGAAGGCTGGCAGTGACTCTGGGCAACCTAGTACTTGCTACAAAGGCGATGTTTGGTCTTCAAAATAAGGCATCCTTTTTTTTCTGGAATGGGGGCTCTGAGAGGCTATCGGTATTAAGCAGAGGTTCCAGTTGCACTACAAGTGTTTATGAGGTTTATCTGTGATTTCTTTCCTCATTTAATGGGTGAGTCGAATAATGGTTGGTGCTTTGCAAGCTTGTATGGCTAGAGTGATGGATGGCCTAAAAAACTGGAGGTCTGCTCCATCCATTTATTAACTCTGAACTACATATTTTTCAGGCTCAACTCCAAACTTAGGTATTTTAAATAGATAACAGATTCCCCTTGTTCTCTACACTGCCATATTTATAGTTCTCACCTCCGAAATCTTCACTTTTCCCTCTTTTGGTGTCAATGATAGCTCTATCCTTCCCAGATAATTATTATGGAAGGGAGGGGATGGTAAATAAGGCCATTATGACTTTTTTGTCCTTCAACTGCTTTCTCTGCCATGCAATGAAGTAGAATCCCATCCACCAAATCTCTTGTTAAATTTAGAGCTCTTAAAGCCTATGTTTCCAAACAGCCTATAGGTGTTTCTTCCCTCCATGCATTGTTACCTAACTTGGGTCAGTTCTATTTCCTTTCCCTAAATGGCTAGTAAAAGATCCAAGAAGCAAGAAGTTTTCAAAAGACAAGCTCCTTCCTTGCTTTGTGTGAGCTATACTTAGCTCTCAGTACTTTGCCAAAGGTCAACCTCAGGAATTCATGTCTTCCAGTCCTGTTACAACTGAGACCAGTGGTTCTTGATCTTGACTGCACACTAGAATCACCTGGGGAAATGCTAAAGCATAGTGGATGTCACCCCAAATTTACTGAAACAAAATCTCTGGATAAGTTACTAGTGCATTAGCATAGTGTAAGCCTCCCCAGTGCTTCTAATATACTGCAAACCACTTTTCAAGGATGTGACTGCTCAAAGTGCACTTAGAGACCAGTGCTGGTCAGTGAACTTGTTACCCATTTGAGATAAGGTAAGATTATACCAGCATCAAGCATGACAATTCACACTTTGGTTCAGATAACATTTTCTTTGTAGCAAGACTACCTCAATGAAAGAAGCAGTTCATTGACATCTCCTGGCGAAAGCTTCTCATCTTGTCACTCATCTGAACAAAGAATTTGAAGGCTGGTTTCTTTTAGTAGGGCAATATTAGGCCTTTTATAGTATATCCAAAAGTCTTTGGAATTTTTCCTCTTCTGTAGTTTCTTTGAGCCTATAACACTTATTGTTATAGTTCTGAGTACTATATATCAAGTAGGTTATCAATGTCCACTGAACTGTCTAGCATCAGTTTAGTAGGTTTTAACTTCTGCCATTTAATACATATGGCTGTCAGATTATTACAATGTACATCTTATCAGAATGCTGGGCTTCTGGAGGCACTGTGAGTGGTGAAAGGCTTTAAAGTGGTGAAGACCCCAGAGATTCCAGTTCAAAGGCTTAGGTGGGTCTGTCCTCTCCTCCCCTCTCTCAGCCTCTCTAGTTCTCTCACTTCTTTTCTCTTCTAATCATGGATGGTTTAGGAGTATACAAGAAAATCACTGACAAATACAGAAAAATATGGGGAATTTCAAGCCAAGTCCTTCTTCTAAACCCCAAAACTAGAACCACTATTCTAAAAGATGTTCTTTCTGCTGGATCTTTAAAGCATTGTTGTGATGAAGGGGGTGTGTTTCAGATGTTCCAGGTAAGGCTACAAATATTCCTAGAACATTTTAAACCTAGTACTGTAAAACACCAGTTTAAGTTAAAAAGAGAGAGTAAAGTACTCTAGGAATTGAATTCAAGATAAGCATTTTGTAGGGAAAGGAGAGAGTGCTTAGAGTCATTTAAGAGGCCTCTAGAAGGCATCTTGAGAAAAGGAACTTTGCATTTGGAACAAAACCTCATTTTATGTCCTGGATCTCTATCTTTATATTCATTAAACAGTGTTTCTTAACATATCCATACCTTAGTGTCCACATTTGCAAAAAGATCACAGTAGTTGCCACCAGATTTTAAGTTTAAATGTGATAATGTATGTAAAAGCACTTAGCACAGCATTTGACACCAAGTTATTATTCATTCATTCACTCATTCATTCATTCAACAAATATTTATTGTTAGGCACTATGCAAGGCACCAAGCAGTATGCCCTCATTGAGTTTAGAGCGAGATGGCAGAGACAGAGAAGAATCATAGGCATAAATGTATAAATAAATATGTACTTACAAATGGAAACAAATAGTATGAGCAAGCATAACAAATACCTTATCTTGTTTGGGATGTTAAAAGGAACATTCCTAAAGATGTAATGTTTGAGCCAAGCTGGGAAGAAATCAACTTGGTGAGAGGTGAAGGAGGGGATATGGTTATAGAACAAAGGATAAGATAAGAATAAGATTCCCTCTTATAAGAGAATCTTTTACTTATGGTGGTAACTCGATTTAAATTAGCCTAAATGAAAAAATAATATACCGACTCATGTAAACAGGTAGCCCAAGATCTGACAGTGATTTCTAGCACCGTCTCGAATAAATGTTTCCATTCATCTGTCTCTTTGTCTCATCTCTTGACTCGCTTTTCCCCCTCATTAGCTTTATTCCCAGCACACTTTCTTTACATAGTAGAAAAGACCAAGCCTAGAGGGAAATTTCAGAGCTCTTATTTCAGAAGATGAGAGGTCCTTTATCTCCTAGGAGTCATATTAATTGCCAAAATAGGGCTCTCACTGACTCATACTTAGAATATAATGCCCAACACTGAACTAATCACTGGAGTACTCTGATGAGTCAGGTTGGGTCACATGTTCCACATGAGTAGGGATGGAGCTAAGTTACAGATAACCCACGAGCTTGTAAAGAGGGTTTTCTGACAGTAAAGAGGGGATGCAGGAGGGTGTAACAGATATCCACTGCAGGTAGATTTATGGCATGCTTAATGTTTTGGTCTTTACCATAAGAGCAATGGGAAAAAATTTAAGGATTTTAAACAGTAAGATGAAATGATCAGATCACACAAATCTAGTTAAGCTCTAGACTAGAGATGATGCTAGCTTGGACTAGGGTGGTGAAAACATAGCTATAACTAAGGCAATAGGATAAAAATAGTTAGAGGGTAAAACCAATGGTAGTTGAAGATCAATTGGGAGTAGGAAAGTAAAAGAGAAGGAAAAGAGAACCAGCTTCTGAGGAAGACCATGACTGTGATCTTGACTATGTTGATTTTGGGGTACCTTGGAGGCATCCAAGTGGAAATGATGAATAAGAAGTAGTATATATATGTGTAGAGTTCTTAGAAGCTATATAGGATGAAGATATAATTTTTGAAGACAGTGATAAGTTGCTGCTATTGAAATCCATGAGTATAGATGAGATTGATTAGCATGATAAGAGGCCTATACTGAGTCTAGAGGAAATGCAGTGCAATAAATAAATGTTTACATGGCTTGGGATAGGGTTAGACTGATTCTACTCATTTACTCAGATTCCCATTTTCTACTTCTTTTTTTTAAAGTATATTTTATTGATTATACTGTTAAAGTTGTCCCAATTTTTTCCCTTTTGCTCCCTCCTGCCCAGTACCCCGCCTTCCCTCCAGCAATATCACTCCCTTTAGTTCATGTTCATGGGTCATGCATATAAGTTCTTTGGTTTCACCCTTTCCTATATTATTCTTAACTTCCCCATGTCTATTTTGTACCAACAGATTATGCTTCTTAGTCCACGCACCATTTCCTTATCTCTCCCCCTTCCCTCTCCCAGCTGATAACCCTCCAAATGATCCCCCTACCTATGATTCTGTTCCTATTCTGGTTTGCTTAGTTGGATTTTGTTCTTAATTTTTAGATTCAGTTGTTGATAGTTGTGAGTTTGTTGTCATTTTAATGTTCATAATTTGATCTTTTTCTTAGGTAAGTCTCTTTGACATTTCATATAATAATAGCTTGGTGATGATGAGCTCCTTTAGCTTTATCTTGTCTGGGAAGTATTTTATCTGCCCTTCCATTCCAAATGATAGCTTTGCTGGATAGAGTAATCTTGGTTGTAAGTCCTTGCTTTTCATCACCTTGAATACTTCTTGCCAGTTCCTTCTTGCCTGCAAAGCCTCCCCTGAGAAATCAGCTGATAATCCCATAGGCACCCTCCTGCAGGCAACTCTCTCCTTTTCTCCTGCTACCTTTAAGATTCTCTCTTTATCATTCACCATTGGCATTTAAATTATGATATGTCTTAGTGTGGTCCTTTTGAGTCTAGCTTGTTTGGGACTCTCTGTGCTTCCTGAACTTGTATGTCTATTTCTCTCACCAAACTTGGGGAGTTTTCCTTCATTATTTTCTCACATAAATTATCAATTTCTTGCTCTTCCTCTTCTCCTTCTGGCACCCTTATGGTTGGATGTTGGCACGTTTAAAGCTGTCCCAGAGGTTCCCAAGCCTCTCCTCATTTTTTTCAATTCTTGTTTCCTCATTCTGTACTGCTTGATTGTTGTTTTCTTCTTTATATTCTAATTCACTTATTTGAACCCCGGTTTCCTTCCTTTCACCATTGGTTTTGTGTAGATTTTCCTGTTTAATTTAGCATAGCCTTAATTTCTTCCCTTATGCATTTGCCATACTTAAGCATATCTGTAAAGCCTGTGAGCATATTACCAGTGTTTTGAACTCTACATCTGTTAGGTTGGCTATCTCCTCATCTGTTAGGTTGGCTATCTCCTCATTGCTTAGTTCTCCCACTGGAACCTTGATCGATTCCCTCTTTTGGGCCATACTTCTCTGTCTCCTCATTCTGACAGGCTCGTGTGTTTCTTTGCCTCCATGTCTTAGGAAGAGCTGTTGTACCTGTTCCATTGTAAGTGGTGGAGCCTTAAGTATTCATCATAGAGGGCAACTTGGTTCACCACATTGTGGAGCTATGTGTGGGGGAGGGGTCTGAGAGGGAACAATGCCACTTGCTCAGCATTTGCCCCTTTTCCGGGCACTTTTCCCACTTCCATATGGTCCTGGCACCTCTCTAGCTATTACCCTGGCTGTCGTTCCCAGGGTGGGTGGGTCCGTGGACGTTCTTGTATTGTGGGGGCCCTTCAAACAAGCGGACTCTGCTGAGAGATCAGCTGTTTCTTCCTCTGCCCTAACCTCCACTTGTTTCCACAGTCAGAAGCAATGAGGCTTTATTTTCCCTGGTGCTGGGACCGTGAGCTGCGTGATCTGGTCCGGTGCTGGGAGCACTCCCCAGGTGTCCTTCCTGACTTTTTAAAAGGTATGACTGTGCTTTCCAAGAGCTTGCTACTGCCACCGCTGCTGCCACCACCACACCACATCCTCTCTACCCCGGCTCCGCCCCTCCTACCTGTCTGGATGAGTATTTCTCCTTTATTTCTTTGTTTGTTGGACTTCCATGCAACTTGATTTTCTGTAACTTCTGGTTTTCTCCAGTTTTGAGATAGTTATATTCCTTCTTAGTTGTGGAGGGAGACACAGCGTGTCTGTCTAGGCCTCCATCTTGGCCAGGAATACCCAAGATCCATTTCCTACTTCTTAGAGTCACAACTCCATTTAGTTCTATAGACTCACCCATAGCATGTTTCCTAATTTGATCCTTTTAATGGAAATACTTTCACTGGTTATTTTAAATTGCTACATGAACAACAAATTACAAACACAATATACACATATAGAGGTTATTATTGTAATCAAACAAAGCCAGCAAAAGAGTTAATCAGGTACAAATTTTAATCTATGCAAAAGTTTTATTATGCTGCATGTAAATTAGTCTCCAATGGTAAGTAGTTCACAAAAATGATAGTGATCGGTATTACTGTTATAGACAAGCCAAATAAAATTCTTAGTTTTTCTATTTTTACTTGATTATTTTTCCAGTATTTTTTTCTGTGCATTGTTCTAGATCACATGTATATACACACAGAGATACATACCTTAAATATTATTCATCAATGGCTAGAATAACCTTGTTTCTGGAACTCTCTATTATAGTAAAATAGTTCAGGCTGGATTGAGGTAAATAACAACTCAAAATCATAATGGTGTACAACAACGGATGTCAATAAATAATGATAGATAGATAGAAGATAGATAGGTGATTGATAGATGATGGATAGATTGATAGATGATAGATAAATAGACAGATGATTGATACATGATAGATAGATGGATAGATAGATAGATAAATGATAAATGATAGATAGGTAGAACTACTGGGTAGTTCAACTCCCTGTTGTCTCCTCTGGGACCCAGGCCAATTAGGTAGTGTCTGTCTATTCTGGATCAGTACTGGTTATTGTCGCAGATGAAATACAAAGAAAACATGGATTGCCACATGTTAGCCCCTAGAGTTTCTTCTCAGAAATGACACCAACCACTGCAACTCATTTCCTCAGCCAATGAAAGTTGCACAACCAGGCAAAGGAGCAGGGAAGATAATGCTTTCTCAAGGAGAAAAGCAAATATTTCAGAAAACAGTACATTCTATCATCTGTAATTATTTCTTTGAGTCCCAGCTCTGAGAGCATTTTGCTCTTTCACTTACTGTCATTTTATCAGTTCTCTCCATAATCCTCATACCTCAAAGCAATTCTGCTCCCTAACTCTGCTGGATGTCCTGGCCACCAGGTGGTTCATGACAGCAGAAATTCTGGGCCATTAAGATATGGGTTGGCTGTCAAGCAATTACCACGGTGTGGAGGTGGTGGCAGTGATGCCAGTGGTGAATCAGAGGGAAGAATAAAGAACAGTGAAGACATAGGTAAGGAGAGAGAATACATTGAGAGGAAGTTAACATTTGAAGTCAGTGCTAAGTGACAACATATAGAATAATTCTTTGAATAGCTTAAAATAACTAAAATATTTATTATTAGAACGCTTCTAGGTACAAGATAAATGTAGTGGCAAACACAATACTTCACATATTTCATATATTCTAGAAAGTATTGGAGGCATTATTCAAACCCATATTAGTCTATACCGCCTAATCATGAGTTCCCTATCATTCTCTCCTACTCACTTACTCAACCTCCTCACTCACTACTATGCCTATTGGGTTCCATACCCCACTTGGAAGACTTATTTTATTTGCACTGCACCTCTTTTTCATATACCCACCTTTCCCAGGAGGAAGATCCATTTTTTTAGGTCATGGCCCTCCTAGGTTGCTGTGATGGTTTATAGGAAACCACCCATGGGATAATCCATCCTTCCCAAAGCAAGGTGTGTTGGATATGGAGAGGGGCATGGTTCACATCTCTTCTTATATCAGTGAGTGAAAATCTGTCAAAGGATAATATTGATATAGACCAATGCTTGATTTTCTTGAGGGAAGGCTCAGAAAGCAATGAGGTCTTGGAACCCAATAGTGGAAAAAAATATTCATGAATGTAAAAAAAGTCAGAAAGGGAGGTCAAGTAAACAATCATCTTGCTAACACGACCATTTCCCTGGCTGAGGCTGATTATTCATTCTCTCTCTCATCTCTCTCTCCCTCTCTCCTTCTCTCTCTCTTTCTCTGTCTGTCTGTGTGTGCATGTGTGGGGTGTGTTCTCTGAGTGTGCGGGAGCCAGTGTAGCATGTGATAGACTAAGGTGCAAATCAAGAGCTTTGAGCCTCACAGATGGGAATTAGCAGGATCTTGAACACTTGACTGGCCATAAAGCATCAGACATTCTGTTCTTAGGTCAGTTCTTTGTGGGGTTGTCCAGTCCAGTTTTTGACTGACCTTAATTCTAAAATCCCTCAGCAGTTCTGTTCATGCCAGTGCAGCTTACTTAGAGTCCTTGCCTGACCCTGTTAGGATTTTCTCCAGGGCCTCTGTTTCCTGCAGATACTGGTGTGTTTGGTATATACAGGATGATTATGAAGGTGAACTGGCTTTTGACAGTCCAATCTCTGGTTTCTGTATGATTCTGAAAATTCTCAGATTTGTCTGGTATTTTTGTCTGAAGCTGTTAGACCCCAACCAATTAATTGTCTTTTTCATGAACATAGTTAGATGATTTAAATTTTCATGTAATTGGATCCCTGAGACAGTAAAATGTGATAGATCCATTTTAGACATGTGTTGGATATGTCTCCTCTAGGAATTAGTTTGTAAAAATACTATTTAGTTTAGAAATTACAATTCAGCCACATTCAAATTAGGAAACCTTGGAATCACTCTGTCAAAATACTCCCATCTATTAGAGCAATTTTTATCAATATCAAGTCCTATTTATCATTGTTTCTGTAATACTGTCCAATTAAGAATAATGTGAAACTAGAACTGCCCAGAGATGCTGACTCTCATTTTTATCAGAAGCAAAGGTCAGTATTCATTTCATCTAATTCTTTTTCTCTGGATCTGAAACTTAATGTTGCTATGCAATTGAGCAATTGAGTTATACAAATGAGGTTCCTTGGCCATAAAAATCTAAAATGATCAATGGTGAATTTCAAATTAATTTTTAAAGTGCTTTGGTTACTTTAAGTTATTAAGACAGTCATTGTATTAAGTCATCTTTTTTGAAACAGACATTATTTTTCTAATTTCCCACTGATTTTCTCATACTGGTCTGTAGGTCAGCTGATCTGTTGATTTATTTCAAAAAATCACTAAGTACAGCACAAACATTTTGCAATTAAATATCTGTCAGCTACACTTCATATTGCTATTCAAATGGTCAAACCTGTTTCTCTTTCTGAATCTGACTGGATACAGTTCTATTTTTAGTGGAGCTAGTAAAGTCCCCTGAGTAGCCAGAGGGTGGAATGATGAGAAAGGGACCTTCAAAAGCATACAGGTGTCATCCTGGAAAAAAAAATTTACTCAAACAATTAGAATACAAAGATCTATATTGTCAAAAAATTGAGCACAAAACAGCAGGGATCTGGTTAGAGTGTAAATAACTATTTCTTACTTAAATATACCAGAATTCAGAGAAATCCTAAGGAACAACATCCAAATATTAGCCATGGATAATATGAGAGTTATGGCAGGGAAGCCACTGAGATTTCACTGGAAGTGTTCTCAGGAGGCTCAGTCCAATCTCACTATTTTCCAACTGTTGAAGCTGAAGCCAGCAAGGTCAAGGTCATGCAGCTAGGTAATTTCAAATCCAGACTGAAGCTTCTGTATGATAAAGAATTTAAAAATCAGTCCCAGCATCACAAAGGGCTTGATTCAAATCCCAACTAAACACTTATTAGTCATATAATATTTGGTTAACTAACCAACCATCTTACATGCTGTCTCAATTTTGGGTTAACATGAAAAACTACATAAAACATCTGGCACACAAAAGGAACTTAATAAATATTATTTCTCTTCATTTTTCTCTTTCTTCTAAGTGTCACAGGAAAGATGTTTTAAAATCCCTATTCTCTTCGAGTTTGAAATCTTGTATTTCTGTTTCAACTTTCTATCTCTGCCCTATTTCATATGCTCAAGTTTCAAGAGACTGTATCAAGCATAAGGAGTAGTAATAAGAAAATCTAAATAAGATTAATTAATTGTGGTTCAAACAATTATTTTCCCAGGAACTGCTCTATTAAATTGCAAACCTACCAGAAGAGGAAGCAAATAATATGTTTGCCCAAAACACATATTACAGTATCTTCCCACAATAAATTTGGTCGGACAATTGACCAATCTATGTTCTGGGCTTCAGGGAACAAGGTTACCATTTCCACTCTGAGAAGTCAAATTTATCCCCAGCCCTTGAGAAGCCTAGAAATTTTGCTTCATTTCTGACACTCTCATTATACCAATAACAGCATTTTATGGGATATGGAGAGAACTCCAAACTAGATCTGATTTTTCCAGGGTTCATCTGGTTGTTTTATTTCATCCTGCATGACCACCCTCCCTGTCCACCTTTCCAATGCATCTGGTACACCTATGAAAAATGCATCAAGACTTAAGAAAATGTAACCATGGTACCAGCCTTTGGCTCAGGAACTGCTCTATATTCTCCCATCTTCTTATTTCTTACTCTGTTAGTCTGTATCAACACTGACTCATGGGCTTCACTCTACCTCTGGCTTCTTAAATCAGCTCCCTCTTTGCCACTGGATTTGTGAAATTTGGCAGCCAACTTTGGGACTGCCTGACCAGCTCAGACTTTGACTCCCTCAGACCCCTGTTTCTGAAATCTCCTTGTTTGTTTCAGCACTAAAATCTTGCCTTCTTTCCCACTCTTATTCCTCTACTCCCAGCCTGAATAATAATTTAGCTAGCTCCTCTGAGCTCATGACAATGAAAAAAATAAACTAATAACAGTACCCCAAGACAAATACATGTCTATGACAGGACTTTACACTTGTATTCTCTCAGCCCCAAATATTTATGTAGATTACATCTTTTCAAAGTCATATAGATTTAGATACTTTACATAATGATATAGATTGTGTCATTTCAAGTTGTTACTCAAAGGTCACCTCCTCAGAGAGACCTCCCTTGGCAGTCTTTTAAAAATATCACACCCTTTCCTTATACTCCATCCTCTTACACTGTTTCATTTTCTTCATAGTATTTATCTTGACCTGGACATGTATGACATATATATATATATATATATATATATATATATATATATATATATATTTCCTTGTTTCTTGTTTATCATAAGGACTGGAAAGTAAGTCCATGATAGCAACAACTTTGTCCATTTGGATCATCATATTCCTAGCACCTAAAATAGCCTGTTATATAATAAGCATCAAGTAACTATTTGTTTAATAAATGAATGAAAAACCCTCAAGCCCATAGAGGTGACCCATTGCTACTCAATTCAAAAAGTCAGATAATGACTTAACTGACTTAATTTGATGATGGCCAGCGTAGATGAAGTGGCAGATAATCAACATCAACTGTAAATAAGACACAGCAGACAATTTTTATTTATTTTTATAAATAAATATAGGAAATATACTAGTTCCACTTTACCCTTCCTCAGTGGAGAAATCCTGGTGGCAAAATTAATTAAATAAGCTTTTTCTATTACTTTTGTATTACCTGACATAAATCATCATTTGCTATAAGCAAGTAAAAATCTGGCTACTATCCAAGAGGCATTAAATGTAACTCTGGCTCATTTGTTTGAATGAGTATAATAAACATATATACTAGTTGTATGAAATATCAAGATTTATAGTTTCTTTGGAGTTGATATGATTTCTACTTCCCTTGACTCAAATTCTTTTTCTTTGGTCAGTGTATTTTGAGACTTTCCTTATCACTGCTCAATATCTGTTTGCATTGGGCATGGCAATTAAGAATTATAATCTGCCTTCCCATGACTTCTAGACATTATAAGGGAAGGCATTCCATCAGGTGGACATTCCTGCCATGGAGGAAAGCTTATATACACACGCAGAAATCCTTCCTCTTTGTGGGCAGTTATGTCTTTATATAAACTGTCTTTATTTGCTCAAAAAAATGTGTAATCAAACTAATCATTGCAATTGGAAAACAGTAGCCAATGACATATATAATATAAATTGTAAATGCCACAGCTAAAGGCCCAATATTGGGTAAGTTTTCCAACATGGTGAAACAACCAGCAAATCTATAAATTGGGGCTCTGGATGCATAACTTTTGTGAAAAAAGGTTATGATTGATCAAAGTAAGGTATATAAAATGGAGGTGTCAGCATGCCCACAAAGGCTAAATAAAATTTGTTTTGGTTATACATTCTCATCTACTTACCATCATCATTTCTATCTAGATAAGAACTTCTGAGTTGAAGCAACCAAATGGTTATAGCCATCAAAAATACAATGTGAAGTTAATTAGACATTACTCCATGAAAAAATGGGGGGAGAGGAGATCATTCAGTGAAGTATGACATTTTTAATGATTATTCCACACATTAACCACAGAACCAACACATCTAGGATTCTGGAATATACATATGCCAAGGGGAAACTAGCAGCAATCTTTCAGAAGGGAACCTAGCATTAGTTTTCTGGCAAAGACACAGTATAGGCTGCAAGGACTTGGAAGGCAGCTTCCAGCATTTTTTTTTTTTTTCTGACACCCCTTTCAACTCTTGGTGGAAAAATCTCCTTCAAATGGATCATTTTCTCTGGGGAAGGGACTTTACAAAATTTTACAATCCAATCAATTTAGTAAGTCATTCTGGGAAGGTTGATATTCATAAACAAATTATTAAATTATTTATTTAAATTGTATATAAACAGGAATTAAGTATCCAAGTACAGAAAAGTTATTGCGGGAGAGGGGGTGGGTTGGGTGAGGGAGAGAAATTTGGAGAAAAGGGGACAACTGTAATTGAAAAACCAAAAATAAAAATAAAAAATAAATAATTTACAACCAAAAGAAAAAAAGAAAAGTTAATGAATTATGAGTTGCCTCTATTGTAACATTTGCTGTTTGAAGTCTACAGAGGCAGGAAGAATCTTAATTCTATTGGTTGTGAGAGTAAATTTAAAATGTGTAAAAGTTGTTGCCTCTTTCTGTAGCTCATGTGGATACTTGTCACTAAGGAACAGAATGTCACTTAACGCCTTAGAGACTCCATACAACAATATGTCTGTTCAGAAGGGACCCTTTAAATCAGCTCTGCATTCCAGGTATGGCCGTAATGGGGGGTGCCACTAGCTGGATCACCTTCTGTCTTTGAAAGCAGGAAAATCAGGACCTGGAGAACCCTCTGCTGGTTGGTGCCTGAGTTCCCCATGCTTCACCTGCTGGCCTATCAGAGAGGAATGTTATGTTGTGTTTTGTACCAAAACCCTTCACAATCCTCTTGAAAGACTGGAACTCTGGGGTGTAGAGAGTGTTCCCTATTGTGAATCTGTAGCAGGCACTGCCTTCGGATCTCTGTGCCATTGTACCCATGCCTCGCTGACTTCTGGAGAGCCCTAGAAGGTTAGCTCACCTCAAGGTGAGGGGGATGATGTAGCAACATAAGAGTCTGGCCCTGTCCTGACTGGCATGGTTCAGTGGGTTGGGTGTCATTGTGCAGACACAGGGTTTGCCGGTTTGATTTCCGGTCAGGGTACATGCCTAGGTTTCAGGCCAGGTCCACAGTTGGGGGCATGCGAGAGAAGGCTGATTGATGTTTCTCTCTCATGTCAATGTCTCTGCCCCTCTCTTTCTCTCTCCCTTCCCCTCTCACTAAAACTAAATAAACAAAACTCTTAAAAAAAAAAAAAAAAAAAAAAAAAGCGCCTGGCCCCTCACCACCAGATGAGACACCTCTGAGTGTGATTTAGACTCCAGAACCCTCAGGGACCAGGCTGGAGACCACATCCTTGCCGGGCCTCCAACCTTTCTGATTCTGTTTGCCTGTTTGCCAAAGAGCACATAGTCTCAGGGCCTGTTGCTAGAGAACCTGACATAAGACAACCCTTCCTCCCAGCACCAGGACAGACAAGAGCAGAATGACAGGGTTCAACTGTCAGGATCAAAGTGTCCCTTTAGAGGAATCTCTAAAACGAACCAGGAGAGGAAGAACCCACCAAATTGACTGCACAGTTTCCAGGTGCAAGTGCAGCCACTGAGACTCAGCCTCCCTGAAACCCAAATGAGCAACAGCCCAGATCTGCATACTACATTCTGCCTCTCAATTAGTCTGGAGAAAAAACCTGGGAATCAGAATTTTAGATGTGCCACTCTTCACTTACCACAACTAAGAAGCTCAAAATGGTATAGGTATCAAGTATATAAATCAGTTTTAAAAGGTTACTTTTTTATACTGTAGCCTCAGAGTCAGCATCTTTCTCTTAGTTCCCAAAGGCAGCTAAAGATGATAATATGTACAATGATACCATATTTTCATCTTCCAGAACAGAGAATCAGTATAAACTCTAAAATCAGATTTGAAATGGGAGGGATAAACCTGAATTTCCTGACTAACTACAGGTATAACTATGCAGGTGTCATTACGCTGGTCCTTATAGCTATGGACAGAGGCAGAGTGATGGAGGTGCAGAGGAGAGCCTCCGGAGTACCCTGCATCGCCCCTTTCCAGCTCTACACACCCATATAAACATCTAATGAACTAAACTTGAAATACTTTTGTCTATTTTCCATTCCTAAGCATAAGCTCCATAATGACAAGAAATATGTGTCCTGTTCTTTAAAATCCATTTACTCCCTCAATCCAAAGAGTGTGACTCATTATCAGTAAAGTTTTGTGATTAAGAGTTCCATCATTGGAGTTAGAAGACCATTCTCTGCTGCCAGCTAGCTGTGTGACCTTGAATGAGTTACCCAATCTCTCTGAACCTCAGTTTTCTAATAAATAAAATTAATATTATAATAGAGCCTATTTATAGTGAAAATTAAATTAAATAAAACCCATGAGGCCCTTAACACAGTGCATGGATCATTATAAGTACTCAATAAATGGCTGCTATTATTATAGTATTACTGCATCAAGACTGTTACAACACTGAACTGGAAGTACTGAGTTTGAATTTCTGCTTACAATCAGAGTCACACATATACGAGAATGTTCTTTCCCACACCCCCTATATCACTTCTTCCTTCCCCTTCAGTAATGTTTTTACTGCATTAGACCAGAATCTTCCTTCTTAATTTGCATGATTAATTTTTCTTTCCAAATAACAGCACTTATTTTTCTAGCACACTTACCTCCAAGTAAGATTTGTGAAGGTCATCTGAGTGGGCAGCTCTCAGTGCAATATATGAGAGTGCATTAGCAGACCCAGTGGCCCCAAGGTTGCCCTGGCTTGTGATTTACAAGGTGCATGTGGAAGGCAGGGACTTCAGCTCCGAGCCCAGACACTGCCCAGTGGAATGGTAAATGCAGCAGAGCCTGGGGCAGAATGTGGATCTCAGCTCCTTGTCCCTCAAACCAGATCACGCCTGTGTAGCATTCCCTCTCTCTGCCTGCCTCTCCACCGATCACGCACCTTCATTCATCCCCAAACTTAGCCACTGCAGCTCTGCTCAGTGCAGAAGATGCAACTATGTAAGGCCTGAGACTGGTGTAGGATTGGCAGATTCAGAAGCGCTCTGCTCATCCACAGAACAGGAGTCTGAGAGCAAGCATCTTCCTCTTAGTTCCTGCTCACCAAACCCAGTTGCAGTATTTTTGGTTGTAAATTTGCTGCACTGTAGGTTTCATTGTCCTTTTCATTATCAGTGAAGATTTCCTGAGAAGATTCATTAAGTATTGAACTAGAGGTCTGCTATCAATTTGGTGCCAAAAGAATACAAACAAAACAGAAACATTTCTAGGCTGATTTGATTATTAGTGGTCTGAAAACATGTAATTGAGTGTACTTACCTAGTATACATGGGGGAAATGATACAGCCAGGAATCTTACATTATTCAGGATATGCCTTTTGAGGCAGAGCTTCTTTCTTATGGCTCTGATTGGGAATGTGCTATATTATCACTGCAAAGATTACTGGCAGAAGAATATATTAACCCTTTAATTGAACAGAGCATAGACCTTATTTCTTAGAGTATGGTCCTTTTCAACAAAGTTTTTGAGAATATCAAGGCATTTGAAATTTAAGCCTCTGAAATACAAAGTAAATATAATATGTCAATCATTCGATGTTTTGTTTTCATTAGTAGCTCCTACTTGGAAAACTCTTCCATGATTCAGCTTCTATTTTATTCTCATGATTTGAAGGACTACATAGAAACACTAAGGAATCCAGAATAATATTGGCTACATGCATGGAGGAGTTTATGAAAAATTTGAAATTGAGATATTAGCCTCATTTTACACATGGAGAAAATGCAAGTAATGGCCTTCATGGTCTTAAATTGAGCCCAACCTTTTTTACAGTGTTAATTTGTGTGATTCTTTTTCACCAGCTTCCAATCTTAACTATTCCTAAAATACTCCAAAGTAGCCTTTTCCAAAGGGATTTCTGCAAAACACTAGTTTAAAATATACCCTTGTTCCCTCTTCAGCAAAACATACCAGATAAAAAGTACTACTTGGTTAAACAAGCTTTGGGAATACCATATTATATATGCTGTGATTGGATATCCATAATTCATGTCATAAATTAAGGACTGTAAGGTTCTTTCATGAAGAGACCTTTTAATGTTGGATCGCCCAAATTTATTTGACAAGGAACATTTTATTGAGTTCCACTTACAATGTACTGCAAAACCAAATTTAGGAAAAGCTCCTTTAGGACATATGCTCATCATTTACTTAAATGTGAAATAATCATAGGTTAGCATTAATGGGAAACACTTATAGCTTCACTGAATGAGTGAGCACTTAATTTTTCTTTAACAAATGGATTAAAAAATGAAGTTTTTTTAAAAATTTAATCTTTTGTGATAAAGGTAAAATGTCCATATCCATATTGTCTGCACAGGCTGCAGGAATCATCTGCTGGGCTTGGTGGTAGCTGTTTCAACCCTCACACTTCCTTTCCCAAATGATGTGTGGTCCAGAGCATGTCTATAGGTACCATGGCTACTCCTGAGCAGGTAGTGGATGAATGCACCTGGTGCCGCTCTTTGACTCCACAGCCAGACCTGCAGATCTCTAATATCTTAGATGGCTTTTCTCTTCCGCTGATATAATTGGATCCCTTTCTCATCTGTCATGCCCAAAGTAGAAACAGACAACAGGCCATCTGTTCCACCTCTCCAAGCTCTTCTTTCTCAGCATGAGGCACCATCTCTGCTGTTAATTGTTACCATGGTAAGGTGCACCCATGGTAACAATGAACTATATGGCCTCTGAGGTACCCACTCAGAGCCTGAATGACATTCAGCATCAACTCCTCCATGTTGGAGGGGCTGTACTTACCCAGATCTGAGAATGAAGAGCTAATGCAAATGCTTTGTATTTCCTGGAGGCACTTTCCCTGGACTCATTTAATGCATTTTATGGCCCATGTGTCTTCTGCAAATGGCTGGATCTGTTTGGCTCAAGCAATCTTAAGTAATTAAGATCATTCTAAGTCAAATGAAGTGTTGGAATATTGTCAGTGGACCTCAAGCACTGTAAATGTCTCGTTACCTCTGACACTGTGTAATGGAGTGTGTACCACTCCATTCAGTTCCACTGAAATGCCCATGCTGGGGTCTTTCCTTCCATACCACTTCTACCTCTCTGTATGCCAAGGAACTGCCACCCACTACACACACCTCTGTGGTCCAGGCTGATGATAAAGGGCCTGGTGCTTGGATGGTGCTGAAAGCCTTGAAGCACTATCTGCTGACTCATCCATGGGCAAGGTGAGGTGGAGCAGCTGTTGAGAGAAGACTCACCTCCCAGAGCAATAAGACCAATATCAAGTGTGTCTGTGCTACCCAGACTCTGTGAATCCTCTTTCACATAACAGGTGGTCTGCAGGTCTGAATCAGCTACCTTCCTCTTTCTCTTCCTCCTCCCTTTGAGGATGTACCTAGTCCTAATCAGAAGCAAGCTTCACCACACAGCTGAAACCAATTGATTCTGACTTAAAAATTATCATCCTAAATATATATAAGCTAACAGTCAATGAGCCCTTACTATTTGTCAGGCACTACATTCGCCGTCGTCGGCATCCGTCCGTCTCAAGAGACGATGGTGTCGCTTCTTAAGAGTCTATCTGCACCGCCGAGAATGGTTGTCCAGTCCGACTCGGGAGTGACACGGTATCTGTCTCCTCCCGTGTTGAATCGACATCTTGCGATGACGCTGGAGTGTCCTCTCCAGTGAAGCTGAAGCTACAGAGCCTGGGCAGGGTGATATGGAGGGTCTGCTGTTGCCCATGCAGCAGACCCCCCTCTCTTCACAGCTGAAGGGTCCAAGGGAAAGACGGAGTCAATACAGCTTGGCTTCAGGTGCGCCGCAGGAGTTGCCGGTGTTGACTACAACGTCAAACCGCCTTAGGGACTCCGGCTCCGGATTTTCTGTCGGGGTTTACTCCCTTAGCCTTTCCCCTGAAGAGGTATGCCGCAAGGCAGCGGAGGTTTTTTGGAGTCAGAGTTTTCCTTCTCTGATGTGCCCTGACTGGAAGATCGAACCAGCGACACTTAGCTCGCAGGCCGACGCTCAATCCACTGAGCCAAACCAGCCAGGGGTTGGGCACTACATTAATGCCTTACATATATTCTCTAAATTTATCTTAACAATAACTCCTTCAGGAAGTTGTTTTTGTTGGGGTTCAGAAAGAGCTACCCCAAGACATGCCTGAGTGGTATTTGGATTATTCTGAGCTAAAAGCAACTGACACCCTGTGAACTCAAGATAAACTTTTGTCCCCACCCCTCCCCCCTTAATTATCTAAAGGAATTTGAATTAGGGACCATGCCCATAGTAAGAGATTATAAGAGATAATCTTTTTTTATTTTTTTACTTATCTATAGGGCAGAGCAAACTAGTAATTACTGAAAATGTGCTCTCCCTGCAATGACTTTCTAAAGTCCCAAGGTGTCTCACCTCATTCTTAGCTCAGAATGTCCTTTATACCTTAATTTCCCTTTCTGTCTTTGAACCTATCATGTATATGAGATCTATGACTCTCTCATTGTGCAAAAGAAATTAAGTGGGATTTTCTCCTGTCTATCTACCTCTGATTGATTTGATTATTCAACCATTCAGAAGAACCAGAGGTATGAAAGGATAATATTATTCCCTTTCCTACACTGTTATCCCACTTCATGTTTGAGAAAATTTAGATTAGAGACTTTTAATTAATAAAACTGAAATGCAAATCTATGTCTTTGTAACCCTACAGGCCATGTATATAATCTCTACTATGCTGCATGATCCTATACTGCCTGTCCCTGGATCTACATATTTCCAGATATCCCATCATTGAATTGCTACACCCATGGGTTATATGTTCTATCTGCCAAAATATTTCCCTGTCTTGTTATTTTTTTCACTTCTGTGGCTTCCCATCCTTATGGACAGAACTTTTTCCAGGCCTTAGCCCTTCCTGTCTGTCCCAGTTTGCTCTTGTCAACCAGACAAGATCATGTAGTGAAGCTCAAACTTATGAAACTCCCATTTACCAAAAAGATGCTTCAGCTGGAAAAACCATGATGCACACGAAGCTATTCACAGAAGAATGCCCATTAGAATGACTAATAATGCTTACTTTTGTGTAACACTTTACAGTTGGCAAAGCAATTGAACATATTACCCCATTTCATGTAAATTAATAATTCATGGTTCAAATTACAAAATGATTCTGCAAGAGAACCAGTCCATATACAAACAGGCACTTGGGATGTTCTCCAATCAAGAAGGAAAATGTTCCCACCAAAAATAAAGCATATATACATTTTTTAAATCTATAAACTTTAATTTAAAAACTTTTAAAATTGAAGTAAAACTAAAATAAAACAATTTAAAAATCTTTAAAGTAGTGGGCTTTTCCTTATTTTAATTAAAATTTTTTTAATTTACTTATTGATTATATAGAGACTTAATACAAATTTAAATATGCAGTTGGAAAATTCATTAAACCTAATGATGTTTCCACTTTCCTTTCCCAAAGGTAACCAATTGTTTGAGAAACTAACAACCTTAATTACTTCTAATTGTTAATTGCAAATACATTTGCACCTTTATAAATATGGAATGTTTGCATTTCACAGGTCTTCTATTTTATAACCTGGAGCTAATCTCCATTAACATTTTTTAACAGAATAATTAGAAAAGGCAATGATTTAGAAAATAACCAAGAAGTTAAAATTACTCTTAGTCCCAGTTTGGAGATGTGCTGTTATTCTTTCCTATAGTGATCATTAACCTCCAAATAACCTCCTACAACATCATTAGTAAATTAAGTATACTAATTGTTTATCTCTGTCTACATTAATGTACATCTAAGTGTCCTCAGTCAAATACCAGACCATCCTGGTCTGGCCCTCTGCAGTTGTATCAGGTTAGTACTCACTTGGTTACCCTCACTCACAGCATCTCTTCTCCATCCTTTCTGTTTTCCTAATGGCTAGTTTTAAGAAATGCATCTATAGAATTGTGAATACCTCTTCTTACTACTTGGAAGCTTTGTTGGAGGTCCCCAAGACCACTCACAAGTTCGATGAATTTATAGGAAGATCACAGACCTCAGGAAAGCTGTTATACTCATGATTATGTCTTTCAGAACTACTAAGATTTGGGGGCTATTTGTTATCACAATATAACATATCAGTAAATGAAACCTATTTTAATAAATTTATCAATTCAGTTCCCATCCCAACCTCCATTGTCATAATGGGCAAATAGCCATCAGAAGCTGGCTCTGTTATTTGTTCTCACCCCAACCCTCTGAAGTCCAATAGGATCCTGACAAAAATTTATACGTAATTGGTTCTTATCCCTCCTCCATCCTGAAAAGTTAAGGTCCTCAAGGGCTGCCCTGTGCATCCATCTACTAGACTCTCATTTTCACATTCTTTTAAGATATCTTGGCCTTTAAAAATTATTTTTTTGTTTTTGTTGTTCTATTACAGTTGTCCCAATTTTTCCCCTTTTGCTCTCCACTGTCTGCCCCCTTACTCCCATAGTCAATCCCACCCCATTGACCATGTCCATGGTCATTTATACTACTTCCTTGACTGCACCCTTTCCCTTCTTTCCCCTCTTTTCCCCATCTCCTCTCCCCTCTGGTCATTGTCAGTCTGTTTCTTGTTTACATGCCTCTGTTTCTGTTTTGCTTGCTTGTTTGTTTTATTCAATAGGTTGCTGTATTAGCTGAGGGCATGTCTTGCCCCTTGGCTTGTTTCACTAAGCATAATACTCTCCAGTTCCATCCATGCTGTTGCAAAAGGTAGGAGTTCCTTCTTTCTTTATGCTGTGTGGTATTCCACTGTGTAAGGGTACCAGAGTTTTTTGATTCATTCATCCACTGATGGGCACTTAGGCTGTTTCCAGCATTGCCTATTATAAATAGTGCAGCTATGAACATAGGGTTGCATAGGTTCACCACAGCACTATTGACAACCAATGAGCAAATATCGATATAGGTTAAATGGGAATATGAAGGATAAGATAAATAAGAAAAAGCTTAAGAAATATCTAGAGGAAAGGGAAGTGATTTGGGGATGATAGAGGGAGAAGGAATACTAAGAGTGAGGAATGAAAACCAGACTAAGACAGGGAAAACTTAAAATTTAAAATTAAACAATGAAAGGGTGGAGGAAGGAACAAGTGGAGTAGCAGAGGGGAATAATAAGATTTAAGATTTGAAATACCAAAATAGCGAAGATCTATTAATCAAATTACAGAAATGCCAAAACAACCACCATATCCATGAAAAATGAGCAAAGATGGAGAGAGGATAAGTGTGCTTTAAGAATGGGAAAAAGAATATGAGATGATTAATGTTAAGAAAAGTGTTTTGAGAGGCTGGAGAGGGGAGAAATTATAAGAGTGCAGAATGAAAACAAGTTATAGCAAGAGAGAAGATAAAATTTAAAATAAAAGTATGAACAGGAAATAAGATAGTAAAATGGAGGAAGATAAGAGAGGAGCAAAATATGAGATATGAAATAAACTATGATATAAAAACTAGTGACTTAAAATGCACAAACTGAGAAGACAAGAAATGAACGTTAAAAAACTATGCAGGAGAGAAAATAACTCAAATTATAAAGACTGCAGTGAAATTAGTCTCAGTAGTACCTGGTTGTTACTACTTTCTTCTCTTTCTGGATATGCCCTTGGTGACATCAGGTCATGTCCCAATCTGGGCCTGGGCAGTCTGTTCGAGACTACCAGCAATCCACAGTCTCCTCCAGTTTTCAATCTAGACAATCAGTAATCAGCAACCAGGCTTAAGCACCACAGGGTGAGCCAGGGCAATTTTTTCAGGTGGGGCTATTACTCACCCTCAAGCTGATGCCACTAGAAGGGGAGTGGTCTGCCTGGGCAAGAATACTCCAGTCGTGTTGTGATGAAGCAGTTTCTTCTGTCTGTCCATGGTTATAAGGCTTCTCTCCAGATAGTGCTCAGGTGGTTATTCTGGATGATTTCTCCACAATTAAGTTGTAATTTCAGATTGGTCCTGGGAGGAGGTTAGTGTAACTTCCACTTACTCCTCTGCCATCTCGGATCTTATCTTGTAGTCTTGCCGTCACTGGAAGGCTCATTTGGTTGGAGTATCATCCTGTAAATGAGAAGGTTGAAGGTTTGATTCCCAGCAGGGCAAATCTCTATGTTGGGGGCTTATCCCTTTAATCCCTGACAGGGGCACATACAGGAGGGAACCAGTTGATGTTTCTCTCTCACATAAATGCCTCTCTCTCTCTCTCTCTCTCTCTCTCTCTCTCTCTCTCTCTCTCTCTCTCTCTCTCCCTCCCTCCCTCTCTCTAAAAATCATTAAACATATCTTTAGGTGAGGGTTTAAGTTTTTTAAAAAATATTTTGGTCTCTATCTCTTACCCCCAGACCAAGATTCTCAGGATGGGAGACTCTCAACTTCTATTTAATCCAGTAGGTCCTCACTTCTGCCAGCCCTACTTTATGAGTTTTCTAGGGCTGCCTCACAAAGCACCACAAACTAAGTGGCTAAAGACAGAGATTTATTGCTTTAGTTCTGGAAGCCCAGGTCCAAGATAAAGGTGTCAGCCAGGTTTCTTCTGGAGGCTGTGAGGGAAAATCTGTTCTCTTAGCTTAATTATTTGCTGGAAATCTTTTGCATTCCTTGGCTTATAGAAGCATCACTCTTATTTATTTCTTCATGTTCACGTACTTCTCTCCCAGTATGCTTGTCTCTGTGTCCAAATTTTTCTTTTTTTATACGGATACCAGTCATGTGAATGGGGGGCTTACCCTACTCCAGGATAATTTCATCTTAACTAATTATGTCTGCGGTGACCCTATTTTTAAATATTCACATTCTGAGGTACTAGAGCTTAGGACTTCAATGCATGAATTTGGATGGGGCAATAAAATTTAACCCATAATACCCACTCTTTACTAGGTCTACTGGGAACATATTTTCCTAAATGAGCTAGCTCTGTATCTGTCATTACAACCCTCTACTTCCAAAGTCATACCTTTGGTATGCTCCTAGATTTATATTCCTCCTTGAATTTTGCATCTTCCTGAAACCAGATTATGTTATAATTTATAATAAAATATAACACATTCTACAATAGAATTGATTTTTTTATCCAACAAAGATTTATTTTTGTGATTAATTTTACCTACTGAGAATTCAAAGTATTCCTTCTTCCCTAAGATCTCACAATTTAAGTAGAGAGAAAATATTTATACAGTAAAGAAATAGACTCTTTCCCACAGTTATTTCATGTAACCCTCAGACAACCTTGTGAGAATGTCATTATCATCACCCTTTTACAAGTGAAATAAGGGAAGTTCAGAATAAGAAAAACAAAACAAAACCATGAGCATGTCATTGTAATCAAAAAGCAAAAAAGAAAGAGTTTAAAAGTAAGAAAGGCATCTGGACCTTACAGTGGATGTAGAAAATTAAGGGAAAACTTAGTACCAAAAATATTATTTCAGAAAAGATATCTCCAGACTTCTGGCCAAGATTGAGGCATAGACAGATACTCTGCGTCTCCCTCCACAACTAAGAAGGAATATAACTACCTCAAAACTAGAAACAACCAGAAGTTCCAGAAAATCAAAGTGCATGGAAGTCCAGCAAACAAAGATATAAAGAAGAAATACTCATCCAGACAGGTAGGAGGGGCGGAGCCAGGGCAGAGAGGATGCGGTGTAGTAGCAGCAGCAGTGGCAGCAGTGGCAGGCCGGCGGAAAGCAGTCACATATTTTAAAAAGTCAGAAGAGACACCTGGGGAGCGTTCCCAGCTGCTCACCGGACCTCACAGCCCATGGTCCCAGCACCGGGGAAAATCAAGCCTCATTGCTTCTTACTGTGCAGACCAGTGGGGGTTTGGGTGGAGGCAGAGACTGCTTAAGGGGCACCCAGGGCCCTAGAACATCCTCAGACCCATCCACTCTGGGAACGATGGCCAGGGCAGCAGCTAGAGGGGGCGCCAGTTTTGTGCAGAAGTGGGAGAGGTACCTGGAAAAGGGACGAGTGCTGGGCAGGTGGCATTGTTCCCTCTCAGAACCCTCCCTCACATACAGTGCCACAACATGGTGAAACAGATCTCCCTGTACTGATGAATCCCTAAGGCTCCTCCCCTTATAATGTAACAGGAGCGACAGCTCTACTTGGAACATGGAGGCAAGCAAACACAGGAGCCTGTCAGAATGAGAAGACAAAGAAGTATGGCCCAAAAGAGGGAATGGATCAAGGTTCCAGTGAGAGAACTAGGCGATGAGGAGATAGCCAACCTAACAGGTGAGGAGATAGACAACCTAACCGATGCAGAATTCAAAACACTGGTGATAAAGATGCTCACAGGCTTGACAGATATGCTTGAGTATGGCAAACACATAAGAGAAGAAGTGAAGGCTATGTTGAGTGAAAGGAAGGAAAATCCACATAAAACCAATGGTAAAGAGAAGGAAACTGGGATTCAAATAAATAATTTGGAACATAAGGAAGAAAAAAACAGTCAATCAGTGCAGAATGAGGCAGCAACAATTGAAAAAAATAAGGAACACTTCCCAAATTTTGCAAAAGAGATGGACATACAGGTCCGGGAAGCACGGAGGGTCCCAAGCAAGCTGGACCCAGAGGGGACCACACCAGGATGCATCATGATTGAGATGCCAAAGGTGAAAGATAAAAAGAGAGTCCTGGGGGCAGCAAGAGGGAGGCAGAGAGTTTCCTACAGGGCGGTGCCTGTAGGACTATCAGCTGATTTCTCAGAGGACACTTTGCAGGCAGGAAGGGACTGTTAAGCAGTATCCAATGTGATGAAAGGCAACCTGCAAACAGGATTACTCTATCCAGCAAAGCTATCATTTGGAATGGAAGGGCAAATGAAGTGCTTCCCAGACAAGGGAAAGCTAAAGGAGCTCATCACCACCAAGCCATTATAATATGAAATGTCAAAGGGACTTACTTAAGAAAAAGAAGATCAAAACTATGAACACCAAAATGACAACAAATTCACAACTATCAACAACTAAATCTAAAAAATAAAAACCAAATTTAATTAAGAAAACCAGAATAGGGACAGAATCAGAGGTATGGGATCATTTGGAGGGTTACAAGCTGGGAGAGGGGAGGGGGAGAAATGGGGATATGGTGCAGGGATTAAGAAGCATAATTATTTGGTACAAAATAGACATATGAATAATGTAGGAAAGGGTGAAGCCAAAGAACTTATTTGCATGACCCACGGACATGAACTAAGGGGGATGGGATTGCTGGTGGGAAGGGGGTTATTGTGGGGAAGGGAGCAAAAGGGAAAATAATTGGAACTACTGTAACAACATAATCAATACAAATATACTTAAAAATAAAAATAAAATAAAAAAGAGAACAACAATTTAAAAAAAGAGAGAAATGATATCTCCAGTTATAGCACTGTCTTTATTGAAAAAAAAAGTCCCCCTCAAGACACTTGGTGACATTGTGATGATTTCTAGACACACAGCATGGTCTGTGCTTGTAATCATTTCTTCAGCCAGTGCCAGTCCCAGTAGGAATTCTTACTTTTAGGATAGATGTAAATCAACTAGTAGACAATCTTTATTTTCATGGTGTTAAAGACTTAATTATGTCCCCCTTGCAAAAAAACAAACAAACAAACAGTAAAAAACTTTATATATTGAGGTCCTAACCCCCTGTTCCTGGAGGCAGGGTCTTTAAAGAGGTAATTAAGTCAAGATGAGGTCATTAGGGTAAGCCCTAACCCAGTGTAGCTGGGGATCTTATAAGAAGAAGAGGTTGGACACAGACACACACAGAGGGAAATGATGTGGAGACAGAGGGAGAATATGGCCTTCTACAAATGGAGGAGAGAGGCCTGCAACAGATCTTCTCTTCATGACTCTCAGAAGGAACCAATCCTGGTAACACCTTCATCTCTGACTTCTGGCCTCCAGAGGTATGAGGAAATAAATTTCTGTTGTTTAAGCCACCCAATCTGTGATAGTTTGTTATGGCAGCCACAGAAAACAAATATTTGTGGCTGATTTTTTCAATTAAAAAAAACAAAAATAGATAAAGATTTTAAGTCAATGCAAAAATCTTCTGCTCTATTTTTATTATAAGAAAATTCTACTAATAATTTTACTAATTTGTATGAAACTATGACAGAAAAATAGATGTGTGATATTATGATTTATAATAACTATATATTTCATCTTCATCCCAGTTCCTGGCACCCTTGGGAAGGGTGTCTTATGTTAATGAGGTGACTTATGTTAATGAGGTGACTTTTGGAAGGCCCTTAGATAATCAAAAGATGGGAATTGGTTACCAGGAGAACCATCTTTGTAATTAGAGGAGCGAAGAGGGGCTAGAGATTGAGTTCAATCACCAATGGCCAATGATTTAATCAATCAGGTCTATGTAATGAAACCTCCATAAGAACCCCAAAGGACTGGATTTAGAGAGCTTCCAGTTTGGTGAACCAGGATGCATCCACGTGCCTCCATGCAGAGCTCTGAACTCACCAGGGACAGAAGCACCTGTGTTCTGGACCTCACTCAACCCATGTATCTCTTCATCCAACTGTTGATTCATATCCTTTAACATTCTTTGTAATAAACAGTAATCTAATGAGTAAACTGGTTTCCTGAGTTCTGTAAGTGTCTCTAGCCAATTAAGCAAATCCTAGGAGGGAGTTGTGGAAACCTGATTTGATAGCCAGTCAGTTAGAAGCACCGGTAACAACCTGGGTTTGCGATTGGCATATGAAGTAGAGGATAGTCTTTTGGGACCAAGCCCTGGCCCTGTGGGACTGGACACTATCTCCAGGTAAATAGTGTCAGAATTGAGTTAAAATGTAGGATACCTGGCTGGTGTAGGAGAATTGCTTGGCGAAGAGAAAGAACCCATACATAGGAATTGATGTCAGAATCAATATAAATATTTTTTATATACTTGACACACACTATGAAGTGTAGAAGAATGATTCCTACAGAGGCAAATTTGTTGCTTCTTTTCTAGGAAGAAAGTTAATTTGTGCTACCACACAATAGCAATAAGAAGACAGGTTGAGTGGGAGAACAAAAGAAGAAATAGATGAGAAAATACAAAGAAAGAAATTTAAGGAACCGTGATGAAAGGAAGAAATTACCTAGTAGCTAAAGGAATATAGAAGGCTAGGAACCCAAAGATGGCATCCATCATCGTAATAAAGCTTCTTAGCCTCTCCTGACATGGACTAATGTAGTTTTAGAGACTAGTAATACTCTGCAGTGTTTATATGACATGTAGTTTGTCTTCCTATCTTGTCAAATTTTAACAAAACTACTCATTAATCTTAATTTAGTTGATAAACTAACAGGCTAGCAACATAAAATCATAAAAATACAAATGAGTTTGGTTATCATAAAACTATGGTTAAACATATATACAATTGTCAGATTATTTTTGAATCCTAACTCCCTATCTTCCAAACTGTGTGACCTTGACCAAACTGTTTAACTCCTCTGTGCCTCATGTGCAAAAGAGAGTAACAATATTACCTTATCCAAATGAGTTGTTAAAATCAAATGACATAAAACATAAAATTCTGAGAATAATCCCCGGAATATAGTGAGTACCATATTAATATTTAGTAGATTCATCACCAACATGAATTGCAAAGAAATTAGTAACTACTAAACAATTGCCATGTCTTGATTTGGGGGGGAAATGTGACCCTGTCTTTTTATGTCCAAAGAATTTGAGGGTAGCAGATGATGTGGGGAGAGCTTTTTACTAATTTCAATGATAAACCTGAAAGAAAAGTACAATCAAAGGAAAGCTTTCCTCAGATCAATAGAATAAAGTTACAAATGATAGAATGAATCATCGTCGTCGGCAGCCGTCCGTCTCGAGAGACGATGGTGTAGCTTCTTAAGAGTCTATCTGCACTGCCGAGAATGGCTGTGCAGTTCGACTCGGGAGTGACATGGTATCTGTCTCCTCTCGTGTTGAATCGACATCTTGCGATGACGCTGGAGTGTCCTCTCCAGTGAAGCTGAAGCTACAGAGCCTGGGCAGGGTGATATGGAGGGTCTGCTGTTGCCCGTGCAGCAGACCCACCCTCTCTTCGCAGCTGAAGGGTCCAAGGGAAAGACGGAGTCAATACAGCTTGGCTTCAGGTGCGCCGCAGGAGTTGCCGGTGTTGACTACAACGTCAAACCGCCTTAGGGACTCCGGCTCCGGATTTTCTGTCGGGGTTTACTCCCTTAGCCTTTCCCCTGAAGAGGTATGCCGCAAGGCAGCGGAGGTTTTTTGGAGTCAGAGTTTTCCTTCTCTGGATAGAATGAATAAACTGGCCATATATACCTATACCATGCTCTGAAATACCTCCTTTAATATGTGTTTGTTTTTTGTTTCTAATTATTCATTACTGTTCTCAAATGAGAGTCAACCATTATAAGCTTAGATTTCAAGAAGAAATGAATACTCATTTTTTAGCTTACAACTCATTTTCCACTTGAAATGCTTTTTTCCCTATCTTGGAATTACGTTGTAAATGTGACAGAGGTTTTGCTCATTTTAAAAAACAAGTGCAAGTATTTAGCCTTTGTTCAGGGAGAGGACTGATTGCCACTCAGATCATGTGCTCAACAGGAAACACTGATGTGATAATAGCCACTTCTGAGTCATATTTGTAGACAAGCTTGGGTGCTCATTTGATGTAGGCCTGCTGACATACAAAGAACAACAAATGCTAAGGGGGCTACTGTGAAGTGGGGAAAGATTCTGAAAGAAAGGGACATAAATTAGCCAGGGTCTTGTCTCTAGACCCTAAGTTGCTAGATGCATTTGTCTGGGGACTGTTTACTGGACAACCTCTACCCACCACATTTGAGAGGAAGGAGGGTGGGAGACCAGCATAGTCAGCCTCAGAAGAAATGTCTCTTCACAGTTCTCCAATATTATAATGATAACTAAAAATGGAATGTTTTGCTGTGTGCCAGATAAAAAAAATTGACTCTTTAATGTGCATTATTTCACTTGTGCCTTATAATAATCCCATAAGGTAAGTACTATTTTCACCATCATTTTAAAGAATAAGTCTTGGAGAATTTGGGTAAATTTTTCAAAGTGATGTAAGAAGTAAGGGACAGAATGCAAAATTAAAAACAGGTCTGTCCAACTACAAAGCCTAAGTTCTTAACCATGGGGCAGCCATGCTCTTACCCTACTGTGTCACTCACTGTATCTCTCCTGGGCTGCCCTTCCTTCACACTGCAGTGAGTTTTCATGTTACCCCTCTGCATAGAACATTTTGATGGCCTCTGGTTGCCTCCAAAACTCCTGAACCTGGCCTCCTCAACATTCCAATTTGACTATCCAAAGTCACCTAACGAACTCTTGATTCCAAGCAAACCACATTTGTTCTTCTCAATCATAGTACACAATCCCCTGTCTCCCTGCCTTTGTCCTCACTGCGATCTCAGCCTGAAGTCTGCTCATCATTTCTCCTTATTGAACCACCACCACCACAAATGTCGTAGCCAGCTCCCACACTATGAGGTAAATACAATTATTATTTCAATTTTATCAATAGGTACATTCAGGTTCAGCAATGTCAAATCCAAGCTCCCACAGCTGTAAACCACTTTGCTCAGCCTACCTGGTTCTGTAACAAGAATTGGTCATCAGCTCCTTCTTCCCACTGGGAGCCCACACTTGGTGCCTTTGTTACAAAAACTACTCCACTCTGTTTCACTTTAGCTGTGTCTCCTACCCTTAAGATGAGCTCTGATTGAGGCTGTGCCATCCATCTGTGTCCCTCATGAATCTAGTGCCATATATGAGACTCAGTTGGTATCAATTGATGTGTGCTGAATTCATTCAATAGCTGTTCATTGAGTTCCTGCAGAACTGATCTCACCCCTGCATGCAAGCTTCCGGGTGCAATTGCTCTTATTCTTTTTTGGTTTACACCCCCCTTGGAGAAGCTGATGAAAGCCATGCATCTTTACCACAGAAAAATGCAACAACCGATACAATGTCATATCCTTCTCTAAGTGGTTCATGGATTGTGGGGTTAGGGTCTAATTGATTTGAATTCCATTAATAGTGAATTGAATTGTTCTTGCTACTTCCTTTATTCAAGTTATAGAAATCCAAAAGGAGATTTTCTTTTTGTAGCCTAGAGAGTCCAAGAAATGGTTGCATTTAAAAAAAAGTAGACATGTGGGCTTGGCTTCTGGAATAACTGAAATCAGAGACTTCAATATTACCAGATTATACAGATCAGTTCTAGTCTCTTAAACTCATTTCCCCCGCACGTTTGAAGAATCATCATGTTGACAGGTCCTGTGCCTCACATCCCACTATCAGAGGGGAGTTGCCCCTTCTCCCTTCTACTCATAATTGAAAAAATAAAAATTCCAAGAAAGTATTTTGATTGACCAACTTAAGTAACATGTCTAGTCCTAGAAATTGGTCATTGGAGAGAGAAAAGCCCCACAAAAACAAACAAACAAAAAACAAAGAAAGAAAGAGAAAAATAAAAAATGGTGTTTTTCCTGGAAGTGAAGAGAGTTAGCTCAGCTGTTCTCACCTCCAAACCCTGGGTGCTTGTATCTCACCTGCAGCCCTGTCACCCTGTGCAGCCCCTTTCAGCAGCTCTCTAAGCTCCCAGACCACATCCTTTCAGGACCCAGCTCTTTGCCTTTTAAGGAAACAGCTAACCTAGTGGATTGATCTGGGCCAGACTAGTAAGGAGAAAAAAAATGGGACAAAATACAACAATCACCAGGCTCCCTCTCCTCCCTAGATATGCTGTTTTATCAGTGGCATTTATAATAATCATCTTAACCAACAGCAGTTCTAATACAGGGAACTTTACCTAATGTACACCTCCCAAACTTAAACAGCACTGACTTTTAGAGCCAGGAGAGTCTCTAGAGATTGTCTTGTCCAATCCCCCATTTTTTAGATGGAGAAAGTGAGGATGGGAGAATCACTTATTTAGTTCACACCACAAACTGGTGTCAGGCCCTCAGCCAGACCTTATGCCCCCTAATTCTCAGTCCAAGATAGGCTGAGGAAAAGATTTGGTCTGTTACTAGCCCAATGGGGCTCACCAATTAGGGTTGTTTGCACCTGGGTTATTTCCTCACTGGGACAAGTCTTGATTTCACTGTGTCCATAAAAACATATAGAATTAGTTGGATTTATGAGAGGCATGTCCTAGAAGTGTTGGGAATATAAATCCGAGAGCCAGGCTGCTTATGATCATTCATTAGCCTTACCACTTGCCTGCTTGGGCAGGTTAGTAAATATTTCTGTGCCTCAGTGCCGTCCTCTGTAATATGTGTCTTACTTACACAGAAGAATCTGATTAAAATCACTGGGGAGAAGTAGGAGGGGCCATAGGAGGAGTTTGCTGAAGCAATGGAAAGTAGTCTATGACTGGATTGGCTGAGAAGCTGAATGCCTCCAGAGCCAATGGAAATGAAAAGAGGGCTGGCTTTTTGGCTCAGGAACTTTTCTGGCTCCTGGGCTGGCTCTCTCTGGCTCTCACACTCTTCTTCCTCCAGGATGCCTGGATGATCATGCTGCAGCTGTCTGCATTTCCCGACAGTATTCTAAATGAGAAGGAAATCTGGACACAGCCTAGGATCAGACTGGCTTGGAAGAGGGTGGCAGGTTTATTCTTTGGGTGTTGTAGAGGGAATAGGCTCTGAGGCAGAAGCCTACCATTCTTTCAAAATTGTGTAGCATTTGTGTATTATGTTGTTTTAGTTTGTAAACTAACCCTACAGAAACTAACAGGGGAATGAGAGGAGAACTCAGGTCTTACAGTTTAGCCTATCAAGACTTAAGTAATTAAAGTTATGACTTGATAGGCTTAAGTGACTGCTTTTGAATAAAGACTCTTTTCCTCTATCACCAAACCTTTGCCTCTGGAATTTTTCCCTAGAAGGTGGCAGCAGGCAGTGGGATCCTGACTGCTGTTCTGTAACAGGACTAGAGCTCTTCCGAAGCAATAGCTCCACTCAGTGATTTTTGGTTTTTAATCCTCACCCAAATATATGTTTATTGATATTAGAGAAAGAAAGGGGGGGAGAAGGAGACAGACAGAGAGAGAAATGCTGATGTGAGAGAAAAAACATCAGTCAGTTGTCAGTTGCCTCCCATACACATCCCAACCAGGGGACAGAACCTGCCACCTAGGTATCTGCCCTGACCAGGAATCAAACCCGCAGCCTTTTGGTGTACGGGCCAGTGCTCCAATCAACTGGGCCACCCGGCCAGGGCATGTGTGTTGTTCTTTTGGTTTATATTACTCTGGGTATTAGCAGCCCCACACCAAATAGATGACCAATAGTGGTACCTATTACATTAGGTTTTAGAAGACTAAATTAATTCATGAAAGTCACTTAGAATAATATATGATGCATTTTAAGCATTCCATGAATGTAATAACTATAATTAAAGTCAAATTGTCAGAAAAAAAGGGATTCTTTTAAGGGCAAAAACAATAAAAATACAATTTTTCAGAAGTTAGGTAATTCAAACCCTTAATTAGCTAGAACTTTCTTTCTGCCATATCTTATGAGAACAATACCACACATAAAAAACAACTGTTACCAAGAAATTAGGTAAAAATAATAAAATAAAAAATTCAATATAAACAAGCTGAAAATTATCCTAGATTTAGCCCAATCTACTAAATAGGCTCTCTGGACCAGCTGTCCTTTGCCATTAAAACTGTCATTCAGAATAATGATTTGTGTCTCTTTAAAGCCTGAGCCCTCAAAGACAAAATAACTATAAAAATTCCTGTCATTTGAGAACTGCTTGCTAAACAACAGACATTGTGCTAAGTGCTTAATGTGCATTACACACCACGTACACATACACACACAAGACTAATTCATTTTATCTTAACAACTTGGAGGTGAGGGGTTATTCCAAGTCTACAACTCAAATCACATTTTAGAGATAAAGTATACAATTAGTAACAGTAGCTGAGACTTGAACACAGAGCATTTCTGACTCCACAGCTATTATTCTTAACAATTCTATTTATAGTCTTAATACTCCAGTTACCAAAGAGAATATGGTGATTTATTTTTGATTTTAAAAATAAAAAAATACAACAAAGATTTCTGCTTGACTCTTTTTAATTTATTGATTGATTTTAAAGAGAGAAAGAGGAAGGGGGGGAGAGAGAGAGAGAAAAAACATCAGTTTGTTTTTCTACTTATTTATACATTCATTGGTCTATTCTTGTGTGTGCCCTGAATTGGGATCAAACCTATAACTTTGATGTATTGGGACGATGCTGCTGTTTCACATTTTTTAAGCATATTTTATTGATTATGTTAGTGCAGTAGTCCCAATTTTTCTCCCTTTCCTCCCCTCTACCCAGTACCCCCTTTTCCCTCCAGCAATCTAACACCCCCTAGTTCATGTCCATGGGTTGTGCATATATGTTCTTTGGCTTCACCCTTTCCTATATCATTCTTAATTTACCCCTGTCTATTTTGTGCCACTGATTATGCTTCTTAATCCCTGCACCATTTCCCCACTTCTCCCCCTTCCCTCTCCCAGCTGATAACCCTCCAAATGATCCCCATACCTATGATTCTGTTCCTATTCTGGTTTGCTTAGTTGGATTTTGTTTTTACTTTTTAGATTCAGTTGTTGATAGTTGTGAGTTTGTTGTCATTTTAATGTTCATAATTTTGATCTTCTTTTTCTTAAGTAAGTCCCTTTGACAGTTCATGTAATAATGGTTTGGTGATGATGAATTCCTTTAGCTTTACCTTGTCTGGGAAGCACTTCATCTGCCATTCCATTCAAATGCTAGCTTTGCTGGATAGAGTAATCTTGGTTTTAGGTCCTTGCTTTTCATCACCTTGAATACTCCTTGCCAGTCTCTTCTTGCCTGAAAAATTTCTTTTGAAAAATCAGCTGATAGTCTATAGGCATCCCTTTGTAGTTAACCCTCTGCTTTTCTCTTGCTGCTTTTAAGATTCTCTCTTTATCTTGAATCTTTGGCATTTTAATTATGATGTTTCTTTGTGTGGTCCTCTTTGGGTCTAGCTTGTTTGGGACTCTCTGGACTTGTATGTCTATTTCATTTGTCAAATTAGGGAAGTTTTTCTTTATTATTTTTTCACATAATTTTTCCATTTCTTTTTCTTCCTCTTCTCCTTCTGGCACCCCTATGATTCAGATGTTGGTATGTTTAAAGTTTTCTGAGAGGTTTCTAAGCTTCTCCTCATTTTTTTTCAATTCTTGTTTCCTCATTCTGTACTGGTTGACTGTTTCTTTCTTCCTTATGTTCCAAATCATTGATTTGAACCCTGGTTTCCTTCCCTTCACCATTGGTTTTGTGTGGATTTTTCTTCATTTCACTCAGCATAGCCTTCACTTCTTCCCTTATGCGTTTGCCATACTCAAGCATATCTATCAAGCCTGTGGACATCTTTATTACCAGTGTTTTGAACTCTACATCTGTTACGTTGGCTATCTCCTCATCGCTTAGTTCTCCCACTGGAACCTTGATCCATTCCCTCTTTTGGGCCATACTCCTCTGTCTCCTCATCTTGACAGGCTCCGGTGTTTGTTTGCCTCTGTGTCATAGGTAGAGCTGTCACTCCTGTTATGTTGTAAGGGGCGGAGCCTTAGGTATTGTCAGTACAGGGCGACCTGTTTCACCACGTTGTGTCACTATGTGTGGGAGAGGGTTCTGAGAGGGAACAATGCCACTTGTTCAGCACTCACCCCTTTTCCAGGCACTTCTCCCACTTTTCTATGGTATGGGCTCCTCTCTAGCTGTCACCCTGGCCATGGTTCCCAGAGTGAGTGGGTTTGCAGATATTCTAGAACCATGGGGACCCCTTAAACAAGCAGACTCTGCTGAGAGACTGGCAGTTTCTGCCTCTGCCACAACCCCCTCTGGTTTGCACAGTCAGAAGCAAAGAGGCTTTATTTTCCCCAGTGCTGAAACCGTGAGCTGTGTGATCTGGTCTTGTGCTGGGAGCACTCCCCCGGTGTCCCTCCCGACTTTTGAAAATGTGTCACTGTGCTTTCCACTGGCCTGCCACTGCCACCACCACAATGCATTCTCTCTACCCCGCCTCCGCCCCTCCTACCTGTCTAGATGAGTATTTCTTTTTTATATCTTTGTTTGTTGCACTTCCATGCAGCTCAATTTTTTGGAACTTCTGGTTGGCTCTAGTTGTGAAGTAGTTGTACAGTAGTCCTTCTCTATATCGCGGTTCACTTATCATGGCATTCCTGTATCACGGGATTTAAAAAAATTAATTATTTATCATGAATTTTTTGCTATATCACGGGATTTTGCAGTACTGTATATGTATATTGTTAAAGTTACATGGGTTTAAGAGTGTAGAATATGTTTAAGAACATAAGTAGTGTTTATAAAAGTGTGGAAAAGGTTAATAAGGGACTGTGAATGGTTTATAAGTGTGTGGGAAGGGTTTATAAAACCTTAAAATATATATAAATACTAAAATAAGTATAAGGTTACTACTTCACAGATTTTCACTTATCACGGAGGGGTCTAGAATGTAATACCCAGGATAAGTGAGGGAAAACTGTATTCCTTACTAGTTGTGAAGGGTGACACAGTGTGTCTACCTATGCCTCATCTTGGCTGGTCTTCTTGGCTCTTAATGAGAAACTGAAGAAAATTAGAGAACTTTATCTTTGATTTGAGAATTTACTTATGGAGCATCTCTTTTTCAGTGTTTTAAATTATTCTTCATTCTATCAACAAAGCCAAGAATTGACTGTGGCAGCAGATTTTAATTTCACAAATATAAGAGTTGTGTTTTATTCATTTCTGTTTACTAAACAGAACCAAGAACAGTGACTTATTAGTGTTGAAGAATAAATATTTATTGAACAAACAAGTGAGTAAATAAGTGTATGCTTCAGCCTCTCCAGCATGGAACTGTGTTTGAAAGAAGAAAAATCTGCTATGCAGAAAGATGAGTGATATAATGAAAGAAACACTAACTCCAGTGCTTCCTAGCTGTGTGATCTTAAGCAAGTTTCTTAAACTCTCTGACCTTTGGTTTTTTTCATTTGGAAATTGAGGGATTGCTAAAAAAATTCTAAAATACCTGTAACATAGTGACCACTCAAAAATTATTTGTTTTCCCTCTGACCTTATTCTTTAATTTCCACAGTAAGTCTACCATTTCCTTATATTATACTTATACCATTGATAAATAGAATCTTTAATTTCCCAAAGTTCTTTGCAATTTACAAAGAATATTACATCATCTTTTTAAAACATCACAATAATCCTGAAAGATAAGAATAATATAATAAACTCATTTTATCTCAATTTACAGACAACAAAACCTATTCTGTTATCATTTATATAGTGAGTAAATCATAGTGCCAATACTCTATTATAGATCCCCTCACATGAATTCTGAGATTTCCTCAATACTGCAAGCTGTTTTGGAGAGAGTGAGAAAACCAAATCTTAAATCTTTCAGATTAACTAGTATATATGTTCTAAATGTAGAATTACAAGATATTAGAATAATCACAAAGCCGTATGTATCCTTCAGGTTTAACATATAATAATCTTCCTTGTAGAAGTACCTTCAATTGGTTCAGATAACCAGTTACAGCAGTTTTTTATCAGGTGTCACTTTAATGTTAATGCCTAGTAATGGCAACTTATAATAATAATTGTGAGTAAAATTCAGAGCTCATAAGCTCTAGGTAAAGCCTCCAGCTTTTGTTTTGTTGAGTAAACTGGTCAAATATATACAGTTAATTAGGACTGTTTTTTAATAAAACCCTGGTTTTTACACATTGGTCAAAAGAATGTTACTTTTCTTTCTTACCTTTAAAAGTGTAAGAACAAATGGGAAAATGGTTATAAAATAAAGTTTATTTTAAATTAAAAGGTTATTCCATTTTTGTGTTTTCAGTGCAGAATATTTTGTCCAACTATTAAATTATTCACCACTCCATATCCTTCTGGGGTGCCATTGTACAGCCAAATAGATTTCTCTGTACAGAAAGAAAAACAATTCAGCTTCACTTCAGGAAATTAACATTTTTAATAACAGCATATTACCATTATTTGACATCTATTAAACATCAAGAGCTCCAGGGTCTCTATTATTTAGTGATACTTTCAAAGAACACTAAATTATGCTAATCCCAGTTTAAAGACAACTCAGTATTTAAATGTGACTGAAAAAGAAACTGGAAAAGAATGAAGAGAACTTGTAGTTAAAGCTAACAAAGATGTTTGACATGTTCTTGGCTCTCGTGCCCAGTGTGCTGACCCTTCACACTCATAGAATACTTCTCTTTTAACTTAATAAGAGAAAGTCTCCTTTTAAGATAAGAAAACTGAGGCACAGAGTGACTAGGCATCAGACTCTGGTTCACATGGCTGGTGAGAACTAGTTGGTTGAGGGACCAGCTCAGAGGAAAAGTTAATCCCCCCAAGGCACTTCCATAATACCCATCTTTATTTTATCCCCTTCTGTGCTCCCTTCCCTGGAATAATTCATCTGGAGTAAAGCCCTGTGACTTATTCATTCCAAGCCTGATTTTTTATCCACTTGAAAACTACAGGGTGTCCTCATTTCCCCCTGCACTTTTCAATTGTTATGTGACTAAATGTTCAGGCATATGCAAATAGAAAGAAAAATTGATAGACGGCTTCTCATTAATTTTTGCCACTGGTTCCTGGTGGGAGAAGAATTACACCAATTTTGTGTATCAGAACAGTTATTTTTCAAATAAACTGAGTCAGACTTCCCTCACACATCTCTCTCTGTGGGCCATGGCGTCCTATAGCTATTATCCGGGGAACTTACCTAACGTTATTAAAAAAAATAATAATAATAACAGACTGCAAAATCGTCAGTCCAAGCTGCTGAGAATTAAAATGAGAGCCTATGGAGAAAATTCACAGTCATATTTCCAGACAAAAAGTATCAGATCTCATTCGTTAGGGGATGGATCTACAAAGTGCAAGTTATAGTCAACCACCTGCTGAGATTTATAATATCATCCTAATTTACTCTGGAATTCAGCTCATAGAAATAATAAAGTTAATGGAAAAGACTGTACCATGTGTACAGTGCAAGATGCCTCAGTGAAAAGCAGAATAAACAGTCATCTAAGTGATGTGACTTAGAGGCTTCTTCTACCCTCACACATCTCCCCAAATAAGCCAGGTAGCATTATGCCTGAAGTTTCATGATTTGAGACCTATCTCTATAATTTAAGCATTGTCCCCACAAACAGCATTCTCTTTTCAAATGTGTGAAGTCAATAAAATAATAGTGTGAATGAACATGGGAAATGGTTTTGTTTGTTGGTAGAGGAACTCAAGCCCTCCTCTGAAGCACTGGGTGTCCTGAAGGTGAGAGGGCCTGAGAGAAGTGAGGGACAAAAAACAGACATATGGGAGGCAATTTTTCACATGGAATGTTGAGACCACATCAGCAGACACCCACCCATTTTTTTAACTCCTTGACAAAATACAAAAGATGAAGTTAGTAATAAACAGTGTAAGTACTCATATACAAGTAGCAAGACACTTCATGTACTAAAAATGTTACACCAATGTTAAAGTGCTCTCTCCTATGCTATTTTGTTGCAGAAGAAATATATACTTTTTTCCATGTAGGTGGAGATGATTATATGACACTCATTTTCTCTGTAAGCATATAGTGGCATTGTTATAAAATTCTATTTTTTTTTTTGTCTTCTATAAAACAGTTCCAATCTCACTTGTATAATTCCATTTAAAAGTGAGGTATCTCTGGAATAATCCATTTCCATTTGTTCTTGTTTTGGGGGCTTTTGTTCCTAGTGCTTCAGTGCCTGCAGTTTTGCAGCAAAGTGAAGCTCCTGTCACTCCCAACCCATCACTCAGACTTCCCCATCTCAGACGCTGCTGCTCTTCCTGCCAGCTTCAGGCGCTGTGCCTGGTTCACAAGGCAGCCTGTCAGAGGGGAGCCCAGGCAGAGTCATCCTCAAGGGATCTGTGTCAGCCTCTTAGTAATCAGTTTCTCAGATGGAAGAGATCAAATTGCCCAGCTGCCTTTTTAGGTTTGAATGCTGAGCATCTGGTGTTTGATTGCATATTGCTATGTAAGAACACACAAATCCTCAAACATTTTGATCACAAGTAAATCTGTGTGTGCGGAAAAATTGCTGGTAAATGTCCCTTTAGCTTTGATAAAAGGTATGGAAGACATCACACAGCTCCTCAAATTGCTAAGGAAAGCAGAAGCTCATAGACTCTTTGGAGTTTGGGGAAACCTGCAATATAATATAATTCAATTCCCTGTCCAATTTACCTCTTTCAATTTGCAAGTGAAAAAGCTGATACATGCCCAGAGGAGAAGTGAATGTCCCTTATCACCTCCTTAGTTAATGGTGGGTGGCATTGAGGCCACAGTCAAAATTCTGACTCCAGTTGATGACTATAAGATCAGGTGGTCTTGCCTCTAGCTGCCCCTTTGGACAAAAAAACTTTCAAAACCCCTACAAGCCACTGTGCAGGTGAGAAGCAGGGCATAGTAAAGGAAGATCAAGATTGGTTTTGCCTGAGGGCACTGTCACTTAGTCTGATTCCAACATTTCCCTAGACTAGTGAGTTGGCATTTCAGTATCAAGCGTTACTCTTTGTTTTTTGTTTAAATCAGCCCGAATGTTCTGAAATAATAAGAAAGAAAATAAGATGTGAATTTGAAAACTATTCAAGTAGGAGAAACAATACTAATTAAAAATTTAAAGTGGAGAGACTTCAGAAGGATGATATATATTCACTGAGTCATTGACTAGTTTTCCCCTAGAGACCCAGCACTTATTAAGTAGGACTAACATCTGCCAGTCCAACCAAAAAGGTGAAGCTGAAGGCTTAACTTCTGAGCACCTGAGTTCCTCTTCCTAAAAGCATATGTCCCAGATTTGGTGTGCTTGGTCTAGATTATCCATTAATCCATGAGTACCTAATGTTCACCATTGAAATATCTGAGGGAACTGAATAAAGAAAAAGTAAGATACAGTGATTTGGGGTATATGAGGAAAAAGGAGGAAGAAAAAGAATTGCACAGTATGTAGCTAATTGTTCATCAAAAATGCTCTCCCAATACAAAAAAAAAAAGTAACCATTATGGAAAACAGTATGAAAATTCTCCAAAAATTTTAAAAATAGAATTATCATATGATCCACTGATTCCATTTCTGGGTATATACCCAAAAGAATTGAAAACAAGTACTCTAAACAATATTTGTATACCCATGTTCATAGTATCATTATTCACAATAGCAAAAGCTAAAAGCAACCCAAGTGTCCATTGACAGATGAATGGATGAACCAAATGTGTATATATACAATGGAATATTATTCAGCCTTTAAAAAAAAATGAAATTCTGACACATGTTACAACATGAATGAACCTTGAAAACATTAAGCTAAGTGAAATAAACCAGACACAAAAAGACAAATATTGCATGATTCCACTTGTATAAGGCACCTAGCATATTAAAATTCATAGACACAGAAAGTAAAATGTAGTTTCCAGGGTCTGGAGGAGGGAGGAATGGTACAGTGTTTCAGTTTAGAAAGATGAAAAAAATTCTGAAGCTATATGGTGATGTTTATACCACAATGTGAATGTGTAAGAGAGTAGACAGAAGCCTTCTGGGACTCAGCGGAGCATGGCCATTTTCCTGAGTGTTGTCTTTGCATATCTAAGGCTGGTAGCTAGTGTCTTAGTTATGGAAATGGCTGTGGCCACTCCACTATGCCAAGGAGATGGGAGGGCTTTGACCATAGAAAGGTGACAAAAAGGCTTATGGAGCCTGCGCAAGATTCTGCAAGTTGGCAGGACCAGTCACCACACTGACTGTGTCACAGGCTGCCGTCAGTGTTTAAAAATAAGACAGAAGCCATGTGAGGAGAAGAGCGACGTGATTTGAAAGATTGCAGAGAGACCCCACCAGTCCACCATGAAGTCTGATGGGAAGAAGGGCTCCTGTCCACCATGAGAAGAAGCACAATGGAAGAAGTATGTTAGAAGGGCATGATGGAGCAGCAAGTTGTAGCAGCCATGTGAGAAGCAGCTATGTGCTTTGCAGTCAGGATCTGGTCATGTGGTCTACGCTAGTAAGAGAGTGGGCACGCTGCTGCTTTGCCCATGCCTTAGGACCTGTGCCTTTGCTGGACTTCACCATAATCCAGTGGAACACAGCACATGCCTTTCTGGACTATTATATGCAGGCTGATGACATCATACCCAACATCCTGAAGGATAGAGCTGACAGATAAGGAACGGGAAACTATTGGGCTTGGTTTTGGTTTATAGCCTTTTGGGGAACAAGGGAAATGCTGGGTCTCATGAGAGAACAGGGCTCTGAGCAGGAGTGCTCCCAGTGACCCCTGCCCCCTCAGGTTGGAATATTGTTAATAAAGACCTGTTTTTCTCAACATAATTGTTGAGTCTTACACCAAGGTGCCATGTGAATGAGCCCCACTTTGCTCGGTAACAAATATACTTAATGCCACTGCACTATACACTTAAAACTGGTTAAAATAGTAACTTTTATGTTATGTATATTTTACCAAAATAAAAAAAATTGTTACCCCTTCCATATTGTAGAGAACTACTGAAGAATAGTGCTCAGCCAGATGCCCTTGCATCCTAGTGGGCCATATGAATAGTGCTTCCCCACGGAATGTGTGTGGAAGTAGTGTATATCACCTCTGAACTAAGAGAGTCAAGAAGTAGATGTGCCATCTCCAGCCTCTCTTTAACCATGTACTGGGGATAGACAGAGAATGCTAAGACCATAAAGGAGGAAGGAGCCACAATATAAAAGGAGCCTGGATCCCTGAGTCACCATATGCTAGAGAATTTCCCAGGATTTATGAAAGTGAGAAATATAATTTCATTGTAAGTTAGTGTAATTTTGGAAGTTATTGTTACAGTGGCTAGCATTTCTTTAAACACATAGGGATTTGGTCTATATCATGTCTAACCTGAGAAAATGGAAGGTATTCCTAAAGATTGAGCAGCACTCATAAAGAGAAGGCCAAAAATCACTGCATGAAAGGCCTAGAATCAGAATGAGGTTAGATTTTCAACTGAAGTCAGGGGCAGTCTAATCCATTTGTGATAGGACAGACCTTGTACAGGAAAGATAGAATCAAAATAAAAACTAAAGAACTCATCACCTAGGGAAAATGCTAGGAATTAACTTCTGAATTACAGCAAGAAAGAAGGTCATGATGACCACACCAAGGAAGACAGTCTAAAAAGGAATTTTATAATTGTTAATGCTATTTTATGACTATGATTCTCATTAATAATAAAGAGTTTTAGCTTGTTTATAAGATGCCTGCTGACTCAAATAAATGCCCTTGAGTTAGGCCACAAGAAATTTGGGAATACAAAAGAATTGGTGAACACTAAATTTCACACAAAGTACATGTTGCAATTCTTCTCACAGAATATTATATATGACCTTGAAGCTGGGGAACAAGGCCACTATATTTACTGACCCCAAAGCTCCTACCAATAGGCGACATAATTATTTTTGAGCCACATACAATAAGTATCTTTCTCTGAAAAAGCTATGTTTTTAGCTTTGAAATAACTAGAGCATTTAAGTAAAACAGAATCAGAGAAAGGAGTGCCTGGATTGCAAAATAGAAAATAAAGCATAACTGGGTGATGATGCCTGGTTCCTGTCTCCACTGGTCCTTGGGGAGAAAGTTAATGAAGCAAAAAAGAAGTGTAGAGTTCCATTCAAGGCAGTGAACCAGCAGGAGCTTCCAAAGATAGAAGAGATAAAATACATGATTCCTCCAAGATTCCTTGTCGCAGAACATAATGCAGGAAGCAATCGGTCAGAGATAAAAAAGATTATAGAATCAGAGTAAGTTTTCTCTTTTCAGGCACATAGTGGAATAAGCAGGGACCCAATGCGAAACAAGGATTTGATTCCATATCAGATGCAGGGTTGCACCTGAAACAAGTTCTAGTTGACAACTCTGTTTAGTAATACTCTCTATAAAAGCACTCAATAAGATTGTGGGTGTCTAAGTAGGCCACAGCTGAGGCTCAGTTATGTCAGCAATACTGTTGGAGACACTTCTTCCATTCATGGTGGATATTCCAATCAAATCATTCAGCAAATGTCAAAGTCTCTAGCATACATGAAGGAGAAATGGGAGGCAACGTGTTCTATGTGCTCAGTGTCCTTACAGTGTTTCTTTCCCACTGGCCCATCACAAGACCTAGCATTTTCACCATTTATACCTTTTCCTGCTTTAAAGAAATGTGTTTCAGGAAGTGCCTTATTAAAACATGCATGGAAAGGATGATGTATAAACTTTCACTTTTAGTTACCTCAATGCCTAACTTAATAAATGATGGTCTAATGAATTCAGTGACATCCAGAATTCAGATTTGAGAAGTTCTGTGGCATTTCCTAGTTGAATGACTAGAGACTTAGAAGTAAAAAGAAGGAGGAAAAGGAGGAGGAAGAGAGCAGGAAGAAACATGTAGATGTGCTATATTTATTTCTCTCTTGTCTCCCAGACTGTTTTAGCTATCATCATTTTCATTTTATATGTGAGGAAATGGAGGCTTCTGGGAGTTACATGACTTGTCCAACTTTTACAGATAATAAGTGACAAAACCAATTCAAATAAGACCTGATTCCAAAACATACTCTTTTTTATTTTCATTATTCCACAAAAATTTTATTCACATCAAACTTGAACAGTAGCAGGAAATTAAGACATAGCTAAGCCACATATCAAAGAACAATATGCAATATATTTAAATTTCTCAATGGCATTAGAAAATATTTCCATAAAAAACATTTATATTTCTAGTGTTAGGTCTTTCAAGGTATCTGAAATTTCACAGTGCTAAAATTTATTTTTATCAGAAAACATGCAAAAATGTGCAACACAATCCATGTTAATGATACAAAAAAAGTACACCAGTTATTTTTTGTTCCAGCACAGCCATGCCACTCTATGTTCTAGAAACAAACAATCTCCAAAATCTGGGTCCCATTCATTCTTCAATTATGCCTTTAGCCATATATATACATTTCATATTTTTTTATTTTTTTCTTTATTTTTATTGTTGACCCTATTACAGGTGGCCCATCCCCTTTGCCCACCTCCACCCAACCTCCCTTCCCCATTCCCTCCGGCCATCACCACATTGTTGTTTGTGTCTATGGGTTATGCATCTATGTTCCTTGGCTAATCATATGTCAGAGGACAAGAGGCAGAGTAAGTATTGGGGGGAGCATAAGACCTAATTAGAGCTGAAGAGATTGAAGTACATTATAGACTGAATATTTGTGTACTTCCCAAATTCATGCTGAAACCTAGGAGGTGGAGCCTTTGGGAGGTGATAAGGTAATGAGGATTAAGCCCTCATAAATGAGATTAGTGCTCTTAGGGAAGAAACCCTAGAGAATTCCCTCACTCCTCCTCCACAGAAGACACAGTGAGAAGACATTGGTCAATGAACCAGGAAGCAGACCTTCACCATCCTGATCTTAGACTTCCAAGCTTCAAAACTATGAGAAATAACTGTTTTCTTTTACAAGTGTATTGTATTCTGTTATGGCAGAGCCCAAACCAGCTTAGACAAGAGAAATAAAAATGGAAAGAATAAGGGACTTGCTGAGTACTTGCATTTAAAAAACAAAAACCAAAAAACCTAACAATAGCATTGAAATTCTGCTTTGAAATAAACAAAAACAAGATGAGATGATCAAATGCACATCCTGTGGATGTTGCTGGTTTTAGAAAATGCTTTGGTTCTGAATTTCCTATACAGCTTTATCTTCCAGTCCACCCAATCAAACTATTCTTTCTTACTTATATCAGATGAGAAGAAATGTCCTTCTTTCTTGCTACCCAGTGTCTATGCTTTCTTTCAAAGTTCAAGTGTAACCTTATCTCCTCTGTAAAACTCAAATATATTTTCTTCTTTTCTCAATTCATATTATCTATATACAATATTGCCTCATATTATTTGTTGATTGCTCTAAACTAAATTCAAATGGTTTTGGATTCACTTAAGTTCTTTTTCAAAATGTAAACTTATATTGTACAATTTGTAGTACAATTTATAAGCAAGATAGAGAATGAAGAAGTAAGTAAATTCATACAAAGTCCCATGAACTAGCAAAGCAACCATAGTAACATTTTTATTAATAACCTTGTAGACAATTCACTTTTACACTGTAAACCAAATTAATTTTAGGTCATAATAAAGAATAAAAAGCATTTATATGAGCAAAAGGAGCTTCAGGCTGGGAGACAGTCAGGTAGCAACTTAAACTGTGTTCCACTGAGACAAAGGGGAGGCCCCCTTTTATAGCAAAAGTTCCTGCCCAGGTTCTCCATTAGGTCTGTTTTATGTAAATCAAGTGTCCAAATTATGCAGTCCTGACTGGAGAGGCAGGTCTCAGTCCTTCCATAGAAAGACAAAAGCAGGGTTTCCCTTCAGCAGTTGGCTCAGACTGCATACACAGTGGGTTTAGTGCAGGAAGCCCAGAAAGTCAGTCTGAGGTTCTTCCCTGTATACCGAGCAAGCAAGGGGCCCCTGTCAGCAAATGGCTGCTAGGCTCTTATTGTTTACAAAATTGGGGCCCTCAGTTGACCATGAAGAGTCCATCTCAGCAGATAAAGCTTTTTTTTTAAGTATATTTTATTCATTATTCTGTTACAGTAGTCCCAATTTCTTTCCCCTTTGCTCCCCTCTTCCCAGTACCCACCTTTCCTCCAGCAATCCCACTCCCCTTAGTTCATGCCCATGGGTCATGCATATAAGTTCTTTGGCTTCACCCTTTCCTATATTATTCTCCACTTTCCCCTGTCTATTTTGTACCAACCAATTATGCTTCTTAATCTCTGCACCATTTTTTCATTTCTCCCACTTCTCCCTCTGAGGCAGAGTTGCTTCCAATGCCCTAGGCTTGGTTGGAAACTACTCTGTCTAGCAGAAGTTTCACAACCACGGCGGAACAAATCTATCCAGGACACTATATTATGTCTGGGGGGTAGGGAGGTAGCTACCCTCTCTAGTGGAGAATAGCAGCCAGACCTCTATCTTTCATGCTTTTTATTGAGAAGGATGTTCATGAGAGATACAAGATCAAAATTCATAAATCATCAATAGTTTACAGTTACCTGGATTACAATTGACAATAACAGATTACAAGTTCCAGTACAACACGTACAATGACTAGTCTGTGCCAGGGTCTATTAAACATCTTGACCCCACACTGGCACTAGGTGCAAGTTTTCATATATTCCTTGCTAGAGACTGTTTATACTTAATTAAGAGATAAAGAAAAGCAGAGCAAGGTCTAAAGCATAATAAACATTCTTTAAATCCAATTCCCATGGAAACCCTCTGAATGGTTTTCTGGTATGTTTGTCTCCCACCCAGCCTTTTGTTGAGACTTAAAAACAAGCCAGGAGTGCAAGGTCTACAATTCCCTTAACCACAAGGAGCAGTTCCCCACACCCCTCCTAGCTGATAACCCTCCAAATGATCCCCATACCTATGATTCTGTTCCTATTCTGGTTTGCTTGGTTGGATTTTGTTTTTATTTTTTAGATTCAGTTGTTGATAGTTGTGTTTGTTGTCATTTTAGTGTTCATAGTTTTGATCTTCCTTTTCTTAAGTAAGTCCCTTTGACATTTCATATAATAATGGCTTGATGATGATGAACTCCTTTAGCTTAATCTTGTCTGGAAAGCATAAGATAAAGAGTCTTTCTCAGGGTTCACATCAATAAATCTTTCTTCTCAAGGTCCACAACACACACACAGACACAAACACACAAGTGTTCACATGCCTACATAAAATTTTAAGTGAATTAGTTTACATGTTAAAAACTGTTTTTAACCTTTTAGCTTAATGTTTATGAATATATTTTCATATTGAGAAATATAGAATATCATCATTTATAATAACTTCAAAATTCAGACTTGTATAGACTTTCAATGATTTAGTTAGCCAATCTTCCACTGATAGACATTTAAGTTTCTTCTAACTTATGTTATTGTAAACAATGCTGAGATGAACAACTTTGTACAAATGTCTTTTCTTACTTTTCTAATAATCTCATTAGAATATGTTCCTAGAATTATAATTACATGATGAGAATATTTGTTTTTTCATTGCTATTCCTATAACTCTTGATGTGGAACTAAGCATAAAGAAAATACAAGCCTAGGTGTAATTCAGCCTGACAGAGAGAGGAAGTCTCCACTACACTAACATTGAATACCAAATAGAAATGTAGATAAATCTCTCTGAAAAGAACATAGCCTAAAACCAAACACCATGTATCTTCCCAGGAAAATGAGGGAGTTTTTAATGTTGATGAAGAAACAGAGTGAGTTAACAACCTGCTAGTGGGAAATAAATGCTTGCACAGAGTTCCTGTCAACTAAAACTGCTGTCAAAAACCAAGGGAAGCCCTGGCTGCTGTGGCTCAGTGGATTGAGCGTTGGCCAAGAGTTGCTGGTTCGATTCCCAGCCAGGGCACATGACTAGGTTGCATGTCATGTCCCCAGTTGGGGGTGCGAGTAATAAGCAACCAATAGTGATGTTTCTCTCCTTCTCTTTCTCCTTTCCCCTCTCTCTAAAAATAAACAAACAAATAAATACATAAATTACTTTTTTTTAAAAAAAGGGAAAAATTTCTTTGCATTCTGACTCAAAGTCTGAATGCATATCCTCTAGTAGCACCAGTGACTGGGTTCAAATACCAGTTTACAAAAACCTATTTAACCTAAAATGAACCTGGTTGTGTTCATAAAACAATGTAACATTATAGACTCAAATTTATTGCAATGTCTCTATGGAAAACATATCCTGCATCACAGCCACTTAAAAAAAAAACATATTAAACATAACTCAATTATAAGCTAGGGCCCACTGGTACAAGTATCTATCTTTTACAGTATTCCCTCACTTATCGCGGGTATTACGTTCTAGAAACCCCCCGCCCCCCTGCGATAGGTGAAAATCCGCAAAGTAGGAACCTTACATTTATTTTAGTGTTTATATATATTTTAAGGCTTTATAAACCCTTCCCACACTCTTATAAACCATTCCCAGTCCCTCATTAACCTTTCCCACTCCCTTATTAATCTTTTCCACACTTTTATAAACACTACTTATGTTCTTAAACATATTCTACACTCTTAAATCTACATAACTTTAACAACATATGTATACAGTACTACAAAATCCCATGATATAGCAAAAAATCTGCGATAAATAATTAAATATAATATTTTTTAAAATCCTGTGATACAGTGAGGCCATGATAAATGAACCACAATATAGAGAGGGACTACTGTACTTTGGTCAAATGTCTACCACTGTGGCTTTATGTCAAAGAATCTCTGCAGGCTGAGCTTCATTTTCCTCATCATAAAATAAGAGAGGCCAAAAATAAACAAATAAACCTTCCAGTAATACAATTCTATGATCCTATGAATCCTTAATAAGTAGATTTCCAGGAGAAAACTGCTCATTGAAGATATTATTCTGTATTGAGACCCAATTCAACTAAGTGAAAATAGTTTTTAAATGACTTGGGAGGAGCTCTGTGTAACATTCATTGCTAAGTACAGTTTTATGCTAATCATAATTATTAGAATATAAGAAGGAAAAAATCACTTATCTATAATAAAATGAAATTTTAAAAGTCAGTGTTTATAATATTTTCTAAAATAAAATTATTTGATAAGATTCCAAATCATCAACCATGATGGAGAAAAAGGGACTAGATATACCCTACCACAAGAAATACTTTAAAACATGGACAACACATATGAAAAGACAAAATATTGGACATCAAGAAACAAAGTATAGTGATCTTTGAGAGTCAGGAAACCAAAGGGAGCCATAGGATTATACCACTTACTGCCTGAAGAGAATTCACAGGAAGGAGAAAACTAAGAAGACTGCAGCAAGCAATCTGAATTGAGAAGACAGAGTTGAGACAATGGGGAAACAAAGGATGCTAGACTTAACAAAACAGAAAATGGCAGAGAAGAGAGGTGCAAGAGAGTGAGAGATAAAGAATCTCCCTTGAGTACATAGGTCATGTGTGAGAAAAGACTACACAAGACAATAAAAAATTCAAAATGATTTATTATATGAACTGGCTTACACAATTATGGAGACCAAGAAGTCTTATAATGTGCAATCTATAAGCTGGAGAACCAAAAAATCCATTGGTATAATTAAGCCCAAAAACAAAGGCTGGAGAATCAAGGGCCAATAGTGTAAGGCACAGTAAAATCTAAAGACCCATGAACCAGGAGTACTTATGTCCAAAGGCAGGAGAAAATGGATATCCCAACTCAAGCAAAAGAGCAAAGTTGCCCTTCTTCTACCTTTTTGTTTTGTTCAAACCCTCAAGAGATTAAATGAGGCCCATCTACATAAGTAAAAATGATTTCTTTCTTCAGTCTACCAACTCAAATGTTAACCTTTTTCCTTCCAAAACAGCCTCACAGACACACCCAGAAGTAACATTTTACCAGCTATCTGTGCATCCCTTAACCTATTCAAGTCAATACATAGAATTAACCCTCACAGGTAAACAAAAAATATTTTGCATCAGTATTAGAAGAAAATTAATACTACCCCACCTAACAAAGTTTAAAATCATTATTGGAAAGAATTGAACTGTTTCAAAGAAGTTAACTACATTACAGAACTACAATAAGAATATTTATAGGAACAAAAACATCTAACAGGTTAAAATTCATATAAAGTATAGCATCAAATAACACCTAGTCATGAAACAAAGTAGAAAAATACAACTCAAAATAAGAACAAATATCAGTAAATTGATATCTATGAGAAATGACAAATATGGTATAGTTAGTACACAGAACATTAAAACACATACAAAAACTGTACTACATATGCTCAAAAAGCTAAAAGAAATATTGAGCATATTAATCTAAGATATAGAAGATATAAAAATGAGCAAAATTGAACTTCTAAAAATCAAAATTACAATGTCTGAAGTGAAAAATACACTAAGGTGAGGAGATGAGCAAACTGACGAATGAAAGCAAAGGTAGAGGAAAAGCAAATTTAAGAATGTTTTTGTGTATTAAGGTGGATGAGGCATACTTTTCAGAGAGACTGACTTGATAAAAAAGGAAGAGAATAAAAATAGGACCACTGAGGGAAATAAAACAAAGGTATAAAAACAAAACCCACAGAAGTTGTGATGCTGCTTTGTCTCACTAGACTGGGCAAAATGTTTGTCTTGTCTTTGTCACTTTTTTATTTGGGTCTTTGACCTGGCCCATCCAACTTGCCCAAGCTTCACTTCTTCTTCACTAAAATAGAGATTTTAATAATCTTGGTTGTTACTTCAAAGAGTTTTATTGATATCATTCATTCATAAAACCTTACCTGACAAAATTTATGTATTAGGAACTGTTTTAAGTAGTGGAAATAAAAGATAAAAGACTCACTATTTATCTTCATACACTTAAAACCTTATCAGAAGAAGGCAGGGATGGATAGAGAGATATAAAAATGATACATATGGACAGTCTCTAGCCTCATGGTATTTAACAATCATGAAGGGTAGCAGGGGATATAATTAAAGCCTAAAAGAGACACATAAAATAGGTTGTGACATGTTGAATGTATATTGAAAGGGTATTTTGAAGACAACAACTTCCAAATTCAATACTGAGAGTATGTAGGAACTGATGATGCACAAGAAAAGAAATAAGAGGCAGAGAGAAATGGGTGAGGGTGTGAATAAAAGGCTGAAAGAAAAATAGTGAAAAAAAAATGCTTTGGAGTCAGTAAGCCCGGAGTCCCAATGTATGGTGTATGCTTTATTGTCTGAGTAATGACAAGTACTTTGCAAGATAATTATGATTGCAGCTAATTTATGGAAAATAGAAAAGGCTCAATAAATGACAGTTGGTATAACGTTTCTTATTTCAGTTAGTGAGAACATGTGCAAAGCATAAAGTCATGAGTAAATATTAGCGAGGATTAGAGAGGTAGTATTTGAAGTCAGATTTCCAAAATTTCAGGTAAGAAATGGTGAGGTCTCACTTTAGGTAGTGGCAATAAGATTAGTGCAATGAAAGAGGACATAAAAAGGTAAGTTCTCTAGAATATGATGAGGGTGACATCTGCTCTGGTGTAGCCTGTTGGTGCTTTTTATAGAGGTGGGAAATAAAGTCAAAGAAACAGGGTTGCCTGGGAAGTATGGGGTAGAGGATAGGACCAAGCAAGAGAAAGAGTGTTTGTACTTGTAGCTGCTGAATTTCGGTGTCACTGGGACACCTAGGAGGAGATGTTCAGGAATGTGCATCTGAACTGAGGATTTAGTTTTGAGAGTAATCGATTCACAAGTAGTGGTGGAAGCCTCCTTCCAGTGTGGATAAGATCACCTTGGAAGAGCATTTACTGAGAAGTGAGAAGAGGATCAAAGATAGAGCACTAACAATAGTCAATGGTGGGGTGAGTAAGAGAAGTTTCCCCAAGGAGAAAGGACAGTGCATGTTCAAGGACTTAATAAACTCCCAGAAGCTGATGCCTCACATCTTTCTCTTCTCTCTTTCTGGATCCTGTCTCCTATTTAGACTCTCAGTCTTCTTGAGTTGTTCTGTTACATCCCTTCTAAGGAAAACATGTCATTTATCAACCATATCTCGTCACTCCTTTCTCCCCCCTCCAAACTCCCCTTTTCCCTACCCACAGGTTTTTAGCTTATCTGGTAAATTAAATCACCAGCAAACCCCAGTGGAACACTAACCAATGGTAATGCAGGCATTTTCAGTAAATAAACCGGTTTAATCTGTCCTTGGAAAATGTCCTTCCCAGGACATCTAAAATCACATCAGTTAGTTCTTCCATGTGCAGCTCCAGTCCTTAATAAAGACATAATGAAAATCAGGGATGAAAAGAACAAAAAGCAGAAAGCAGGAAATGGGATGTAAAATACTGTTACAACCTCACTCCACCCCCTCTTCTAGCAGAGAGAAAGAACCTAAGGGGAAATTGAGGGAGTGGGGAGACACTTTCAGGCAGAAGATGATTCATCAGACACAGGGAGCCTGGTACTCTATTCTTCCCACCTGGTATATAATTCCATGCTGTTTTTCACACAAAGCAATACAATTTTTAAAAATATTATCACCAGCTGGACCTACTGAACCATCTAGATGTATGGGACACACATGATTCTCAGGCAGAACTGCACTGATATGAAAAAAATCTAAATGTTCATATGTACCAGGATTTGAAAAGTAGACTTCAGATTGCACCAAGTATTCTAGCTTTTGAATCAGAGAGTATGTTCAATGTCTTATTATAAAAATATGGGAACAGAACCTCATCACTAAAAGTTCTATTAGATGGACTGCCCTTCCACTCAAATGGGGATCCAAAATTTTTTTGTAGCTCACCTGTGTCCTTCAAGACCATCCAGTATGAGAAAGAGGGCCGAATTAACAACCAGTACTGTGCACATGACTATTTCATCTATGGGCCTCTTTTATCTATACCTGCTTCTCATTTGTTGGTCCTCCTTATAAATATGATTGTTAACCACTGCCTGGGTGAGATAAGAATTGTGTGGACTCTTCTATATCTTATTCCTTCCCTACTCTTCTAAGCCTTTGAGTGTATATTAGGAAGCTGATTCAGTGCTGGCACGTAGTATGCACTTGATAAATGGTAGCTGTCATCATGTATTCCTGTAGCAAATGTTTCACATTCAGGATTCTCTTTCTCCCTAAACTCTTATTTTAGAAACTTTGCATACATGAAGTGCATATAGATTTTCAATAACCTACATGGAATATTTCAGCACTACCAGGTCTGATGTTTGAACTTGACCAGTTTATTAATGGTTACTGTTTCTCCCAGTCATCATAGAGATCTTGGCTTCCACCTTTAGAGGCTGATGCTGGAAATGCCACTAAAATAGTTGGGTATCAGCTCTAAGGAAGGAGCAAGACTACAGAGATATTGGCACACATCACATCCAGGTTCCACTGGTTCTAGGGAGGAGCAAGGTAAAGTGCACATGCAGGTGGCTGAGCACGTATTTGAAAAACTGGGACTCAGAAGAGATTGTTAACTACTTCTTACTTTCATATGGGTAATGAGCTTTCCATTCTAAGGGAACAGCAAGTCCAAAGGCCTGAGGTAGGGATATATTTGGTGAGTTCAAGGAACAGAATGGAGGCCTGTGTGACTGATGTGTATTAAAAAGAAGAGCAATAGAAGACTGAGGTCATTGTGGTGGGAAGGAGCCACATGGCTATGTAGACTTTGACAAGAACTTTCACTTCTATTCTACTGGGAAGCCACTGAACGGTCTTAAGGAGAGAATGATGCAATCTGATTTACATTTTAAAGATAATTCTAGCAGGTAGATGGAGAATAGAGTGAAACAAGTCAGTCTCATTATGTCACAATCACTTCTATTATTGGATATAAAAATAATTCAGTAGGACCTCGATCCAATCACTTGGCTATTGCCAAGGCTCATCACCAAGGTGAAAGCACAAACTTTGGTCTCACAGTAGAGGTTTAAGAGACTATGAAGCAGGTCCTAAAGACAATTAAAAGAAATAAATGCACATTCTGGCAATAATTCTTTCTAAGTTCTCCTTTTTTGAGCCTCACCTATATTTTAACTTCTATAATACAGATAGTCTCAACCCTCCCTATGTCACTCACCTTGACCATGTATTAGAATTGCCCAGGGAGTCTTTAATGATCCATGTCCAGGCCACATTGCAATGTAATCCATTAAATCAGACCCTCAGGGGTAGGTCCCAGACTTTGGCATTTTTTAAAACTTCCGCAGGTGTCTCCATGGGCAACAAAAAGGCAGCCTCTGCCTCATGAAAATAGACATTGCAAAAGCACCTGATGGTGATGACAAGTGTGCCCAAATCTGCAAACAAAACTAGAGTACATATTGTCTCTTTAGAAGGAACTTTTGGGACCTTGACAAACCCTATTTAAAAATAATAAGTGAAACAAAGGATTATTTCATCCAGATAGGATGCCTGTGCAAGTAGCACCATAAAGATAGATGCCACCCCTACTCTAAAGTGCCTGACATCCTACAAAGCTCAAAATATAAAAGCTAACACATCTTGTCAAGCTCTAAAATAAGGGAGGCAGCTCTCCCACTTTCCTATTTAGTTTTGCTACACTTTTTATGCCTAGTTGCTGGATTAACAAGAAAAAAGAGAGAAGATAGTAAAAAAATAAAATAAAAATCCCTAGCTAGATGATTGGCATAAGCTAATCAAGCAAGTTTTCGTTGTTTTCTGTAGCAGTGGTTAGTTTTGGTTTACTTTTTGACAGTACAGGGAAATGGACAGAAGGAAGACAATGCTGTAGAATTCTAAAACATTTTATTATAGTCTTTTCCACATGCTTTGACACTGAATTACATTCTACTTTATCTGGCTTTCCATTATTTCAGATGTGTTAATCTTGCCAAATCTGTTCAGTTTCTTGAGAATATATTTCTTCCGTGATTTGAACAGCACCTGTTCCCAGGTACCAGTTGCTAGTGATCACAGATTCTATACTGAAGAGACCAGATAATACTTGTAACTATTTTTTATATTACTTATCTCCTTCCTGACTCCAATCCCCAATCCTCCACTTTTTTAAATCTCTCTTTGTGTGTATGTACGTGTGTGTGTGTGTGTGTGTAATTTTTCAAAGGAAGCACAAGTCTCTATACAGATAACCTAGTAACTATGGAACTTCAGTGTAGACTGCCAGGGGTCTTAGTAAATAAGAGCATTATTCTTCAGAGTGTGCTTACAAGTGATATGTTAAGCTAGCTTAGAGCTACATTCATTGTGTTAAGACCTAGGTATCTACAAGAAGGAGATTGTATCCTTTATCAAGGGCAGCTTAGTAGTCAGTACCCTAACTCATAATGAACCATGAAGTTGCTGGGGAAATAAGTCCCAGAAGTAAAGGATAAATTCCCTCATGCACACAGTCTTTTAGTGCTGATCTAGATCTCTAACAAGAGTATTTATAACCCTTAAAAAAAGAAAGACAACAAAAAAAGAAATGTTGTAATACTTAGAAGCTTAGTGGTAGGAAGTCAGAGCAGCAAGTAGCATTAGCTACACTGTACAAGAGATTCTCTAAAGTTCTCAAGAGAGAGCATTTTTAGTGATACATGAGTGGTGTGTTTAGAATTGCCCAACATGGAAGCCCTCCTCAGGATCTTCTGAGAAGGGTTGGAACCATAATGTTTCCTTCTTCCTGATTCTACACTTGTGAATGGAAGACAAAAATCAAAATTTACCACTGACTGTGATACTCACTGCACCCAAGAATTTGGAATCCTGATGAATCCTGGAGCTTAGGAGTCCATAAGCCTCAGTTTTTCACTCTCCCTGTGGTCTAAGAAATAAGAATCATACTCACTGTTAGGATTAGAAATTAAATGAGATAACTTAAAGAATGTAAGGACTAGACAGGTGCAACAGCTCTATCTATGACACAGAGGCAAACAAACACAGGAGCCTGTCAAGATGAGGAGACAGAGAAGTATGGCCCAAAATGGGGAATGGATCAAAGTTCCAGTGGAAGAACTAAGCTATAAGGAGATAGCCAACTTACCAGACATAGAGTTCAAAACACCAGTGATCAAGATGCTCACAGGCTTGACAGATATGCTTAAGTATGGCAAACACATAAGGGAAGAAGTGAAGGGTACACTAAATGAAACAAAGGAAAATCCGCACAAACCAATGGTGAAGGGAAGGAAACCGGAGTTCAAATTAATGATTTGGAACATAAGGAAGAAAACAACAGTCAACCTGTACAGAATTAGGAAACAAGAATTGAAAAAACGTGCCAACATCCAAACCATAGGGGTGCCAGAAGGAGAAGAGGAAGAGCAAGAAATTGAAAGCTTATGTGAAAAAAATAGTGAAGGAAAACTTCTCAAATTTGGTAAAGGAAATAAACGTACAAGTCCAGAAAGCACAGAGGGTCACAAACAAGCTAGACCCAAAGAGGACCACCCCAAGACACATCATTAAAATGCCAAAGATGAAGGATAAAGACAGAATCTTAAAAGCAGCAAGAGAAAAGCAGAGAGTTACCTACAAAGAAGTTCCTATAAGACTGTCAGCTGATGTCTCAAAAGAAACTTTGTAGGCAAGAAGGGGCTGGCAAGAAGTATTCAAGGTGATGAAAAGCAAGGACTTACAACCAAGATTACTTTATCCAGCAAAGCTATTATTTAGAATGGAAGGGCAGATAAAGTGCTTCCCAGACAAGGTAAAGCTAAAGGAGTTCATCATCACCAATCTATTATTATATGAAATGTCAAAGGGACTTACTTAAGAAAAAGATCAAAACCATGAACATTAAAATGACAACAAACTCACACTTATCAACAACTGAATCTAAAAAAATAAAAACAAAATCTAACAAAGCAAACCGGAATAGGAACAGAATCATAGATATGGGGATCATTTGGAGGGTTATCAGCTAGAAGGGGAAAGAGGGTGATACGGGGAAATGGTGCAGGGATTAAGAAGCATAATTGGTTGGTACAAAATAGACAGGGGGAAGTTAAGAATAATATAGGAAAGGGTGAAGCCAAAGAACTTATATGCATGACCCATGGACATGAACTAAGGGGGGTGGGATTGCTGGAAGGAAGAGGGGTACTGGGCAGAGGGGAGAAAAGGGAAAATATTGGGACTACTGTAACAACATAATCAATAAAATATACTTTAAAAAAAGAATGTAAGGATTAAATGTCTCAGGAATTATAGTATTCCCCAGAAATTTCTCTAGTGATTGTCTAGTCAGTGTCATTATCAAAATCACCTGAGAAACTTATTAGCAACAATATTGTTTCTGGACCCACTCTATAACCACCAGACTCTCCAAAGGAGAGATTTTGGAACACTGATTTGTAAAATGTTTCTCATATGGTCTGATGAGATGTGCCTGGTTTGGAAACTACCACTTTATATTGACCAAAAAAAAAAAAAAGAATATGGTTTTACTCAGTTAACTAACAAGCACTTGCCCTAGGCTTTTTAAGAACCAATAAGAAAGTCATTAATATTTCCTTAGTCATTAATCAGAAGGTCTTGGTACTATTGTCAAGAGAAACAGAGCTTAATAATTAACAATCTATAATTTCACTGCATATCAAGAGCTGCTTAGGGTGGATGTGTTGCTTTTTTCCCCGATTGAATTTGCCAGCATGGATCTTCCACTTGATAGCATGTCTGAGTTCTTGATTAATATAATAAAAATAACCCTCCTCTGTCTCAGGCAAGTGATAAAATAAATGAATCCTCTAGCTACTTCTAAATGATTTTTGCTTTAAATCATCTATGTGTAGGACAAATCTTCATTGCAATCTTTCAAGTATTCTGCAAATGTTAGTGAGGATCTCAATCTTTGTAAATCTACTGGAAAGAGGAGTCAGAGTTGGGGATAAAGGTAAAGAAAGGAGACTGGTGGGAAGTTTTCTACCAGGAAGTCCACAAAAGTCAGAAATAATTTATTAAAAAGGAGATGTGCCATGAGGGAGTGAGAAAATTGGGACAACAATACATGTCTTGGTAGTAAGAGGCCAAGAAAAAACAATAATAATACTGACTAGGTGTGTAGAATGTGGTGTACTTTGGTAGAGTGGAAGCAAAACTGGGGGTCTGGCTTGAGGTCTGGATGTACCTTGTCCCTCTTTCCTTTGATGGAACTTTGTCCATGGTTCCATTATAGCACTACAAGATTTGAGTTTCATGTCCGTTCTTCTCTCCTAGGTGGTCAACTTGCTGAGCTCAGGGAACATGTGTATTCAGCTTAGGATTCCTAGTCTTCATCAGGATTCCTGATACACATTTAGCTCTCCATAAATGTTGAATGGATGGATAGCTGCAGTCTTGAGGGAATTATCCATGGAATGGCCTTGCAGATGTTCTATAACTTAATAAACTGTTGGATATGCCAAAAATCTGTCCCTAAGGTAGGCTTGAGTCTTGGGAAATCTCTAGAATAAAACATTTTGGAATTACTCACAAGAGTTTATTGAGCCATGTGTGGTTCCTGTTCCTGTTGTTTTGTTTTGTTTTAGTAAAGTTATCTATTTTTATTAAGCATTTAAGACATATGTCATAGCTTCTGCATTGAAATCATATTTCCTGAGTTTAGGCTTTGCTGATTATCTCAGTGCACTGCATTTACAAGACATCCCCATGGGTGTCTGTAACTTCTTTTGTTAATAACTATTTTTCTTTTCTCATTATAGGTTGACATTTTAGAAGCCAAATGTTGGTCTACATTTGATTGGCCTCTTGTACTGGGCTGGAACTGAGGTTTAGAGCAAAGAGAAAGTAAAAATTGAAAAACTTGTAAGACTGAAATAGCACAACTAGGATAACTTTAGCTCATTCACCTACTGACACTTGGAAACTAAGGGACAATCACTTACCCAGAGAGATAGAAAGAATGGTATAAAGATTCAGGGAAAGAGCAAGCTTGCTTCTAATATGTTGTAATTCTGCAGCTGATAGGTTTTCTTTTGCCACAGGTGTTGTCAGTTGGCACTGTATCAGTCCGCTATTCCTGCATAATAAACAAGCACTAAATTTCAGTGGTGTACAACAATAAGGCATTGGTTTCATTCACATGAGCTGAGCTAGGCTGGGCTGACTAGGTGGCTCTAAGCTGCCCATTGGTTCTGGCCTTCCTATGTATCTCTCACCCTCCCTGCACCAAAGGCTACCAAGAGGAAGCTTTGTTCATGGCATTGGAAGAAGAAAAAAAAAGACCCACACAATTAGTCAAGAACATTTCAAGTGAAACAAAATTTGAAATTATAAAATGGACATCTCATTGGCCAGAGCAGATCACATGGCCGAACCCAAACTCTAAGGATGATAAAGTATATTATATCCATGGAAGTGGTAGAGAGAAAGTAAATATTTTAAATGACAAATGTTCACAGATTAATGAAGGTAATTATACTGATGAGATCAAGGGTAAGCCTCAGATGTCTTTACTCTCGTGCATTGCTGATAGGACAGTGAATTAATACAATCTTTAAACACTATATACATTAACAATTTTTTACCTCTTGACTTCTAAGAATTGTCCTGAGATGCCTAGAAAAAACTTTACATAAATTTATCAATCTCATTTTTTTTAGTGAAATACTAGAAGAAACTACAGGAGAGCAGATGAATAAAGTAGCCATCCAAATAATAGAATATCTGGTCTACATTACAGTGATGTTATAGCAGTATATTTAATGAAATGAGACAATAATGCCATCATACTTATTTCATGAAAAAGCATGTTACAAAATAGTAGGTATAATATCCTAATTTTGTTTTTAAATTATGTAGTTATAAGTATTCATATTAAGATTGCATAGAGATATAACATAAAATATAATAACAGTTATTGTGGCTGGAGACAGTTTTCCTCTGAAATCCATTGTACCCTTCCTCCTTACCCTGGAGGAAAAATAAATCTATTTTTCCAGAGACTACATCTCCCGGTGCCTAGACAGGACCATGTGATATAGTTCTTGAAAACAGAATGTGAGTAGAAGTAATGTTTGTCCATAAATTCTTGCACAAGAATTCTTGCCTCTCTTCCTGATTGCTGGAGTGATGTTGGCTTAAATAATCTTGAAAGGCACATTGAAGTTCACAGAACTACAACTTTACTTGAAATGTTCTCCTCAGAATGTTTAGCTGAGAGGACAAATAATTTTTGTAATCTCTCACTCAATTTTAGGATGACTTTATTATAGCAACTCACATAACCTCTGATACAGTGGGCTCACTAATTATTTTTATTCTCATATGGTTTTCTGCATTTTTCAAAATTTTCATTTTGGATAAATAATAATGTATAATTAATACAAGAAATAAATATTATTTTAAAACCTAGACATCTTAATCCAAGACTTCCTGAAAATAATGAATCACAAATGTTTTGAACAGGTACCATTCTATTTTATTTTTATTAAATTTATGGGGCAAGAAAGCAATGGTGATTTCAAGACCCTTCCATTTATGATATCTTTCCCAAATTTCAAAGTCCTTTTTAACCAAGAAAGTTTGGAAATAGAATGTAGAGTTTGGAGTTAAGGTCAAAATAGATTTGAAATTCCTCCTGAGATTTGGATAAGTTAGCTAAACTCTCTGAGTCAATTTTTCTCAACCGTAAAACTTGCAAGATGATCATGAGGATTAAATGAGTGCATGAGAAAATGCACAGCCCAATGGTGTGTAGCACATCAGTATGAATATTTCATGAGATGTAAATTTACTTTATTTCCTTCATTTACAAAAATTTGACCACTTGGACCAAACACTTGATACTGAGAGATATGTAAAATGTACAATCTTGTCTTCTTAAGCTTGTACTTTGACCTCTCATCCAAAATTTCACACTCCTCTGGAGAGACAAATTATAGCATTACATGACTGAATATGTCACTGAATTTCCGTTCCCTGTTCATTTTCCCATTAGGCAACTGGCAAGCCAAGTTAGGAAGGGAACATGTTGACAGGTTTCAAGGTTGATATAACATTCCTCCACCCCTACTCTAGCTTATATTTTGCAAAATATAGCTGAGTCAGAGAATTGTGTTACTCTTGGCATAAATTAGGGCCTACTTGGTGTAAAGACAATTAAAAAGTAAGGTGGAGGGAGAGATATAAACAGAAAAAGAGCCACAGTCTGCAAAAGCACTGTATGGGAATTCCATTGCTTATGTTTTCTGAAGAGCCTAGAAATAACAGCATGCATAGTCATGAAGCTTAACTTAAACTCACTAACTCCTACAGCTACTCATAACCTTTTCTTTATGCTGTACCTCTTCCCTCTCATTTAATTAGCATATTAAATCTACTTTAAATATTATGTTTGACATCCATAGCCAAAAAACCAAATACACACATAAAAAATAATAATACTTTTAAGTGGCAAATCTTGAATGAAATATTTAAAGACTTCAGCCCCTGTCCTTGTTTTTCTCCTATATCAGGATATTTCTCTCTCTCTCTCTCTCTCTCTCTCTCTCTCTCTCTCTCTCTCTCTCTCTCTCTCTCTGTCTCTTTCTCTCTCTGTGTCTCTCTCTCCCCATCTCATTCTTGCTCTCTCCGTCTCTTCCTCCTTCTTCCTCACCCTCCCTCTCTTCCTCCACCTCTACTCAAACCAATCCTTCTATCATCTCTCTTCACCTTGCCCTCTCCCACCTGCTAAGATTCTTTGGTCTTGCTTCTTCGCATTTTACTATTTGTATATCCATTTCATGGTTGTGAACTCAATTTCATTTACTGCACAGCCTGCAAAGCTGCATTTCTCTGGAGCAAATAAAACAATTGGAGATGAAATCTGGGAACCAGGTGCCAGGTCAGGATTTCACCAAGGTTCAAGATTCAAGACAATTGTTATTTCAAGGAAAGACAGCAAAGGGAAACCAGAGCATTGGTCAGCTATGAGATAAAGGAGCAGGCATGGGGAGAGATGGAATGCATGTGAATTTTTAAGACCTTGGCACTTGTTTGGGGTTCTGAGGAGCAGTCCACATGAAGCTGTGTGAGAATGAGAGATGCTGTATGAGTTCTGTCACTTGCAGAGAAGTAGTTTGGGAAGAAATGAGTGGAAAAGTCTGCTCCAAAAAGAAAGCAAAGCGCTGAAAAATGAATGGTTGTGATAATTAACAATGTAGCTACCGTTACGGTGAGCTTACCTCAGGCTATGCATTATACCTAATGCATTCCATACATTATTTTATTTAAATATAGGGAGGTGACCTGCCCATCAGAGAAAAACAATCAGGGCTGAACATTGGAATTCTGGAGAACCTTGGGAAAAACAGGACAAAGGGGTCTCAACCAAGAATTACAGAAAAGCACTTTTAGCAGCTAAAAGTAAACCATTAGATAAATATGTGCTTTTTGTAGGGGGAAATTCTTTCTTGAATAAATGCACATGTAAGTTATTACAAACCACTGCACACTAAATGTTTATTACAAACTACAGCACACTACATGTATCAGCACTGGGCTAAGCAGTGCACATGCATTACCTCTCTCAGTCATCATGGGAAATCTGGGATGGAGACATCTTACAGGGAAACAGGGGTTTTGACAATTTCAGGAAATTCTCCGAGATTATATGTTTGGAAAGTGACTGAGGTAAAATTTAAACCCAGAACAAGTTTCCTCCAGGCTCTGTCCTTTAATTGCTGTAATATGCCATCTCTGGTCTTGCCTTTTCTATTCCTATCTGAAGTCTCATTGTTGGAGATCATTCTCCTTCAGCTTCCTCAACAAATATGACAATTTTCCTAATTATTACTTTAACTGAAACCATGAAATGAATATTCATTTATTTTCATCAGGGCAGAACATCCTAAATCCTTCTCCTCCTGAGGCACAATTTGACACCACCTTAAACTCAGCATAAGTGTATAACATTCTTTTACCAAACTCTTTCACATGTCAGATCAGATCAAACTCCCTTGGTACCAAAGCTTAATGCTAAATCATATAGCTCAGTTCTATGTCATAATATCAGCTTGCACTTTTTAGCACCTGTCATCCCCATGGATACCAAAGCAAATTACAACCATAGACCAATATGCATCTATATATAGGTGTTTCTTCACCTTACTGGGGACACAGTTACTCAGAGTCTTGAAGAATTGTCTGACAGCTCTAAAGAAGAATGAACAAAATGGAATATATCCATTTAAATTATAATATCCATTGTGCTGCATAGTCACTTAATGCAAGATAAAGTTGAAGCTAGAAAATATTATAATTATATATAGAATTTTTTAATGATGTCGGAGTTAAATACCATTTACCATTATGTTCTTATGTCTAAAAATACCAGTTTTCTGAAATGTAGTGCTGTGATAACAGCCTCTCTAATTTTGTTTTCTATATTAAAAAGTCAAATGTTGATTTGTTTAATGAGTTGTATTTCTATACTGTCCTGAATGCCACAAGTTTCTTTTCAATAATGACAATGTCTTCCATCACAGACTAAAGGAAAGAAGTGTTCCCACCATGACACTCACTAACTTTTTTTAATTACAAATAATTCAACACGTCTTGCACAGTCTCAACTATTATAAAACTATTATCCCCTCTCTCAAAAATCATATTTTTCCCTCACTAAAACAACTCTTATCTATTCTTACTATAGTGTAAAAGCTCTAATCTCTCTACATTTATATTCATACTGGCTCGTTGGCTGACAATAGCAGGATAGAGGGTGGGGGATATTTTTGAGGGTGCGGGTCTCCTGCTGGGACTGTGTGTTTATGTTTTTAACAGCATCTCCACAAAAGAATTCGAGATAAAGTGGATAGAGTGACTCTCAATCAACTAGCCAGAAGGAAGATCCTACCAAAGAGCATCTGAAATATAACCAGACAGAATAAACAAATGATATAAAAGGTACCCCAAGAACATCAGGCTCAGGAGATCAAAGAGACTGCACCACTGAAACCCCCAGATCTACCATAAAAAAATCTCATACCACAAAGGTGGGAAGGCAAAGCAGACAAATCCAAATAACAAAAACAAACAAGAAGAATCCAACATGGTAAGATGCAGAAACAACCTCTCAATGAAAAGAAAAGAGGAATCCCCAGAAAGAGAGGTAGATGGAATAGACATAGGCCAAATGTCAGACATGGAATTCAAAACTATGGTGGTGAAGAAGCTCAATATGCTCAAAAACCTCAAAAACAACTATGACAACCTCCAAGGAAGTTACCAACAGCTCCAAGAAAATTACAGGGAAATTTCAGAGAACTACACCAACATAAAAAAGACATAGAAACTATCAACTAGAACTAGGAAGAAATGAAGAATGCAATCTCTGAACTGAAAAACACAGTAGAATCAGTCAAAAGCAGACTAAATGAAGCAGAGGATCGGATTAGTGAGTTAGAGGATAATGTAGGTAATAATTCTCAAATGATACAGCAAAATGAAAAAAGATTGAAAAAATATGAACAAGATGTAAGGGAATTACAGGATAGCATTAAAAAAAATAATATCAGGATCATAGGAATAAGAGAGGAAGAAGAAAAGGAGCATGGAATTGAAAAACTGATAAAAGAAATAGTGACAGAAAATTTTCCAAACCTGATGAGAGAAAAAGTTATGCAAGTCCAAGAAGCACTGAGAGTTCCAATAAAGAGGAACCCCCCAAAACCCACTCCAAGGCACATCATAGTCAAAATGGCAACATTCCAAGACAAAGAGAGAATCCTAAAAGCAGCAAGAGAAAAACAGCAAATAACTTACAAGGGAGCTCCAATAAGGCTATTGACCAATTTCTCAACAGAAATACTACAAGCCAGAAGGGAATGGTCAAAAATATTTCAAGCAATGAAAAACAAAGGCCTACAACCAAGAATACTCTACCCAGCAAGGCTCTCATTCAAAATAGAAGGTGAAATAAGGAGTTTCTCAGACAAAGGAAGACTAAAAGAATACATCTCCACAAAACCAGCATTGCAAGAGATGCTAAATGGAATATTCTAAGAAAAAGGAAGAGAAAAAAACAAAAAAAGAGTAGAGGAACAGAGATACAAAAGGGAAATGAATAAATACATATCAATAATAACGTTAAATGTAAATGGATTAAATGCTCCCATTAAAAGACGTAGGGTAACGGGATGGATAAGAAAACAGGACCCACATATTTGCTGTCTACAAGAAACACACCTCAAAACAAAAGATTTACATAGACTGAAAGCAAAGGGATATAAAAAAAATATTTCAAGCAAATGGACCCGAAAAAAAAGCTGGGGTAGCAGTCCTCATATCAGACAAAACGGATTTCAAAGCAAGGGCAATATAAAGAGACAAAGAAGGACATTTCATAATACTTAAAGGAACAATCCATCAAGAAGATATGACACTGATAAACATATATGCACCCAAGATAGAAGCACCCAAATACATAAAGCAAATACTAGAAGACCACAAGAAGGATATTAACAACAACACACTTATAGTAGGGGACTTCAACACTCCATTATCAACAATAGACAGATCATCCAAGCAAAGAAACACCAAGGATATACAGGCATTGAACAACACACTAAACCACATGGACTTAACTGATATATATAGAAATTTTCACCCCAAAGAAGAAAAATATACATTCTTTTCAAACGCACATGGGACATTTTCAAAGATAGACCACATAATAGGACACAAAACAAGCCTCAACAAATTCAAGAAAATTGAAATCATATCAAGCATCTTTTCAGACCACAATGCCTTGAAACTAAAAATCAACCTCAGTGAAAAAAATCAAAAACACCCAAACTCATGGAGTATGAATAACATGCTATTAAATAATGAATGGGTTAACAATGACATCAAAGAAGAAATCAAGAAATTTCTAGAAACTAATGATAATGAGCACACAACAGCCCAAAACCTGTGGGACACAGCAAAAGCAGTCCTGAGAGGGAAGTTCATAGCAATACAGGCATATCTGAAAAGACTAGAAGAATCTCAAATAAAAAACCTAACCATAAAGCTACAAGAACTAGAACAACAACAACAAACAAAGCCTAAGGCAAAAAGAAGAAAGGAAATCATCAAGATCAAAGCGGAATTAAACAACATAGAAACTAAATGAACAATCCAAAAAATCAACAAAACTAGGAACTGGTTCTTCGAAAAAATAAACAAAATCGACAAGCCTCTAGCCAGGCTCATTAAGAAAAAAAGAGAGAAGACCCAAATAAACAAAATCAGAAATGAAAAAGGAGAAATCACAACTGATACCACAGAAATACAAATGATAGTTAGAAATTACTACAGACAACTGTATGGCAAGAAATTTGACATGGACAAATTTCTGGAAACATACAACCTTCAAAAACTGAATCAAGAAGAAATGGAAAGTCTCAACAGACCAATAACAAAGAAGGAAATTGAAACAGTAATCCAAAATCTCCCTGCACACAAAAGCCCTAGACCGGTTGGCTTCACAGGCAATTTCTAAAAAACATTTAGGGAAGAACTAACTCCTATCCTCCTCAAATTATTCCGAAAAATCCAAGAAGAGGGGAAAATGCCAAACTCTTTCTATGAAGCCAGTATTATCATAATCACAAAACCAGGTCAAGACACAGCAAAGAAAGAAAACTACAGGCCAATATCACTGATGAACATAGATGCTCAAATCCTCAATAAAATTTTGGCAAACAGGATCCAACAATACATCAAAAAGATCATACACCATGATCAAGTGGGATTCATCCAAGGGATGCAAGGATGGTTTAATATTTGCAAATCAATAAATATAATACATCACCTAAACATAATGAAGGACAAAAATCACATGATCATATCTATAGATGCAGAAAAAGCATTTGATAAAGTACAACACCCATTTATGTTGAAAACACTCAGCAAAATGGGAATAGAGGGAGCATACCTTAACATCATTAAGGCTATATATGAGAAGCCTGAAGCCAATATCATACACAATGGACAAAAACTGAAAGCATCCCCCTGAAATCAGGAACTAGACAAGGCTGTCCACTCTCCCCACTCCTATTCAACATAGTGTTGGAAGTCCTAGCCACAGCAATCAGACAAGACAAAGAAATAAAAGGCATCCAAATTGGGAAAGAAGAAGTAAAACTATCACTATTTGTAGATGACATAATAGTATACCTAGAAAACCCTATAAAATCCACTAAAAGACTACTTGATATAATAAGTGAATTTGGCAAAATAGCAGGGTACAAAATATACAGAAATCTAAGGCATTTCTATACACGAACAATAAAATATCAGAGACAGAAACAAAAAAAGAAAATACCATTTACTATAGCAACAAGAAAAATAAAGTACCTGGGAATAAACTTAACCAAAGAGATAAAAGACCTGTACACTGAAAATTGTGCAACATTGAAGAAAGAAATTAAGGAAGATACAAATAAATGGAGGCAAATACCATGTTCTTGGTTGGGAAGAATCAACATCATCAAAATGACCATACTACCCAAAGCAATTACAGATTCAATGCAATCCCTATTAAAATACCAATGACATATTTCACTGACCTAGAACAAATCCTCCAAAAATTCATATGGAACCAAAAAAGACCCCAAATAGCAAAAGCAATCTTGAAACAGAAGAACACAGCAGGAGGAATCACAATACCAGACATCAAAAAATACTACAAAGTCACTGTGATCAAAACAGTCTGGTACTGGCATAAGAACAGACATAAAGATCAGTGGAACAGAACTGAAAGCCCAGAAATAAACCCAGGCCTCTATGGTCAACTAGTATTTGATAAAGGAGGAAGGAACATAAAATGGAATGAGAAGAGCCTCTTTAACAAATGGTGCTGGGAGAACTGGACAGGGACGTGCAAAAAAATGAAACTAGACCACCAACTTACACCACACACGAGAATAAACTCAAGATGGATTAAAGACTTAAATGTAAGCCGTGATACCATAAAAGTCCTAGAGGAAAACATAGGCAGGAAAATTTCAGATATCACGCATAACAATATCTTCACGGATACATCTCCTAAGGCAAGAGAAATAAAGGAAAAAATAAACAAATGGGACTACATCAAACTAAAAAGTTTCTGCTCATCAAAAGAAAAGATCAGCAAGATGAAAAGGAAACCAACCACATGGGAAAACATATTTGCCAATGATATCTCAGATAGGGGACTGATCTCCAAAATATATAAAGAGCTTATACAACTCAACCTCAAGAAAACAAACAACCCAATTAAAAAATTGGCAAAGGACCTGAACAAACACTTCTCCGAAGAGGACATACAGAGAGCCCATAGGCACATGAAAAAATGCTCAACATCATTGGCCATCAGAGAGATGCAAGTAAAAACCACAATGAGATACCACCTTACACCTGTCAGAATGGCCATCATCAACAAATCAACAAACAACAAATGCTGGCGAGGATGTGGAGAAACAGGAACCCTACCGCACTGTTGGTGGGAATGCAGACTGGTGCAGCCACTATGGAAAACAGTATGGAATTCCCTCAAAAAACTAAAAATGGAACTGCCTTTTCAACCAGTGATTCCACTGCTAAGATTATACCCGAAAAATCCTAAAACCCTAATTCAAAAAACCTTATGCACCCCTATGTCCATAGCAGCCCTGTTTACAATAGCTAAGTGCTGGAAACAGCCTAAGTGCCCATCTGTAGATGAGTGGATCAAAAAACAGTGGTACATTTACACAATGGATTACTATGTAGCAGAAAGAAAGAAGGAACTCCTGCCATTTGCGACAACATGGATGGAAGTAGAGAGAATTATGCTTAGTGAAATAAGCCAGGCAAAGAAAGCAAAATACCATATGATATCACCTAATACAGGAAACTAAAGAGCAACACAAACAAACGAACTAAATAGGCAACGACTAGAATAGTAGTCAGTAGGGGGGAGGGAGGAGGGAGAGAAGGGGAATAATAAGGAAAGGGTCTAGTCAAGGAACGTGTATGAATGACTCATGGACATGGACAACAGGGAGGGAGAAGGGATGGGCTGGGAGGGGGGAGCAATGGGGGAAAAATGGGACAACTGTAATTGAATAACCAAAAAATAAAATTAAAAACAAAAACAAAAACAAATAATTCAACATATATTAAGCACCAAATATTTTAGACACTCTTCTTGGTGTTGCAATGCAGGTTGTAGGGGTAAGAATATAAATAATAAATAAGTCATAATACCTGCTCTAAAGAAATTCAAAATATAACAAGAGAAACAGATATAAGCCACATTTATACATATTAGATGTAATATAGTTACAATATGTACAAAGTTTTGTGGGGCATTGAAGAGGAAACAATGAACTCTCTCCCTGGGGGAACAGGGAATGGCCAACAGTGGAGATAGACACTATGCATGGACAAGAGTAGTGTCAGGAGAAAGTCTGCCATGAGTCTCTCATGGTTCTGCATGTCTTGTAAATAAGGCATTGCCCTTTTGTTTGGATTATCTTTTCAAGGATGTCTGTAGAGCAAGCACACTTTGAAGATAGAGCGGGTGTCTCCCTCCTGAGAAAAAAGCAGATTTTCTTACTTCCCATTATAATAAAGATAATCTTTCCCTTGGAAGCAAACAGCAGCCATGCTTTTAGCCTGTTATAAAAGCATATTCCCTAAGCTTGGGGTTCTTTAGCTGCAACGTAACAGCTGAGTAACATTCATCTGCGCCTCTTCAAATCAGACCCATAGGACTTGGAGGGGAGAGTGAAGATGAGGTGATACAAATATTACACTCATGGTCTGCCATGTGTATTAAAGTTCTTTGTCTCTGACCCAAGAGTCTTGTGTCTTCTGATAGCGTTCATGAAGTACTAATAGGCTAACTTGTTAGGTGGTAAGGTCAGTCTCAGACGTTTCCTTACATTTCCTTACAGATGACCTTTACTACAAACTAGATACTTGTCTAAGCACATTATATTTATTAACTCACTCTCACAATATTGCTTAATATATGTACAATAGTCCCCCTTGTTCATGTTTCACTTTTTGTGGTTTCAGTTACCCATCAATTGCAGTCCAAAAATATTAAGTAAAATGTTTCAGAAATAAACAATCACAAGTTTTAAATTGCACACCATTCTCAAGCCATCTTGCTCCATCCCATCTGGAACATGAATCATCCCTTTGTCCAGTGTATCCACACGATGTAGGCTGTCTGCCCAGTAGTCACTTAGTAAAATTAACTTCTGCAGTATCACAGTACTTGTGCTCAGGTAGTTCTTATTTTACTAAATAATGCCCCCAAATTGCAAGTTTGTCATTGATAAGCAGGAAAAAAACTGTCTGTGTATTAGGTTTGGTACATCTGCAGTTTCAGGCATCTACTAAGAGTTTTGGAACATACACCCACAGATAAGGGGGACTACTCTACGATTATTATAATCATCTCTGTTAACACTAGTGAAGAGATTACCTAAGAAAGTAGAAGATTACATAAGCAACACAGATAGGGTATGAATCTGTGTAATCTGGATTTGAGAGTCTACAAACTTCACTACTCAACTTGGCTACTTCCATGACTGGGAGCTCAATGCACTTCACTGCTGATGGGCTGGAAGTTGTGTTATGACTTACAGTTTGGCTTCTTCATGAAAAGATTCTGTGCACATTGTAAGGAACTATGAAAAAGCTTCCTGGGAGAGCAGAAAACAGTGTCAAATTTTTCACAGGATCATGGAAATGGGATGGGATTATCCAGGGAGAGTTCAGTTGGAGGAGAAGAGCCCATAAAGGAAGCCAATAAGGTGAAGCCTATGAGTAGAAGGGAACCTGAAGAGTGTGTGTTACAAGAGCCAAGATAGGAAAATGTGTTCAAGGTGAGGTGGTTTATTAAAAGCACCCTTTGCATTTGGCAACATAAAGGTTGCTATAATATTCAGGAAGGTAGTTTTGATGTAATGATGAAGACCTAAATTAGTTTAGAAAAGAAAAAGGAAAATTAGTTGTATAAATGACTTTTTCTAGAAGTTTGGACTGAAAGAATGTTAACTAGAGGGATATGAAGAGAGAGTAAGTTTTCATTTTATTTTATTTTTTAATTAGATGAGAAATATCAGAAATGGAAATGACACCAATGGAGATAGAAAAATGATTATCTTCAAAGAAGTGATAAGCAGAGTAGAAAAATTCCTGAAAAAGTAAGAGAGGATATAATTTAAAAGAGGGGACAGGTGCTAAAGGGAAGAGACTAATTCACAAGATGTTCAGAAGTCAATGGAAGTAAAAGGATTAAAATAAGGCCTATGTTTTTCCCTCAACTGTAACTTTTTTTCAAATACTATGTGATATTGTTTTTATATCCCAGCATTTCCAGAGCAAGAAGCAGTAATGGTTTTTTGACAATTAGATTGCTCAAATAGATTTCACTAGTAAAACACAGTTTTTCAGAGAAAACTCTTTGAAAGTGTAAATCTAAGGGACTCAATGCAGTACACGCCAGGGCTCATTATAATTTAACATTCGTATTTTTATTCCTGCATTTGCATGGTTTAATGATTGAGGTGAGCTGAGCCAAGAGTAACTTTACAATACCCAGGCTTCTATTGTCTGATACGATTTCCCAATACATCGATATCCCAAGAAGCTGAATACATCAGCTATTTTGCATTATCTTCTCTAGTCATCCCTTCCCATTTATGGGACCTTTATGAGGTTGATGCCTACTTTTCCCAGGTTTTACTTAAAATTAGGAGACCACCACCAAGAAATAGAGAATGTGGAATACAGTACCTATTTCATCCAGGACCACTGATAAAGCATTATGCATATAATTTTTGTTTTATTTTGTTTGTCAAGTATATATTCATTCAACAAACTTCTTTTTAGTAGGTGAATGTGAAACCTATTTTGTTTTCTTATATTTCTTTTTATTTTTTAATTGTTGACTCCATTACAGATGAATTCTGGGCAACAAACTAAGCAAAGGCTGTTTTCACTCTAGGTTGCAAAGTTATATTCTTTTTTTTTTTAATTTACTTTATTTTTTGTAAGAGAAGTTTATCTCTTACATTATATATGTGTGTATATATGTATGTATGTATATCCCAATTTTACCCCCGAAGTTATGTTCTAATAAAAGTGCAAAATAAACATCTCAAAACAAAGGATCTTATGTAATGGGGAATGAGCTCTGTTCATTTATCCTGACAAGTATGATGGAGTTCTCATTGCAAAAATACTTAACAGTATACATATAAAATTATTGTTGTATATCATGTAAAATTAATTAAATAATTATAATGTAAGCTCTCACTGAGACATCTGGCAGCTTAATTCTTACCATTTGGGTAAAGAGAGAGACAACAGCAAGTATGAGTGTGAGGGTAGGGTGCATACCCATGTGCTTACATGCAGGCAAGCATGCACAAGGGTAATAATGATAAATTTTGTTCTGATATCTAAAAACAGAACTTGCTTTTCATCTTCATACTTACCTATGTATAATCAATTAGGATTTCCAGCTATTATTGTATATATGATTTTGTTAGGTAGTAAGTAGACTATACATGAATATATTTTGTCTCCTCAAAAAGGTAGTAACATCTTGATGGCAAGAGCTCTGGCTTTATTCTTGATGTATTATCTGCCTCCTAACTACCTTTTGGAGAATGTTCTATACATACTACCTACTCAGATGCAGCTAGTGCCACTGTTGGAGTGAAAGCAAGGTCTGGGATGGGGCAGAGGTAGAGGGGGGAAGTTAGTGTTGAGGTGTAAACAAATTAGCAGTGTACAAAAAAGAGTTAAATCTAAAGCATTTTACATGGACTAATGGGGAAGGACCGAGTACATTTAGATCTGGGGACCTAAGAGTAGAAAGGTTAAGACTTCCCAGAGCAAAAAATTAAGGAATAGTGCTTACAAGTTGTCCCAAAAGAAAATATATTAAACAGGGTTTCTCGGAATTCTTTTCTACAGGCTCCAGAAAGATTTTTGGAAGGTAATATAATCTCTGAAATATATTTTAGACAAGTTATTGAATTAAATGGTGCTCTTAAAAGTTTTTGGATTTTGCTTAGTGTGACTTTTCCCTGAGACATAAGAAATTGGGATGATTACTTCTGGCCAAAATGGAGGCGTAGACAGACATGCTGCATCTCCCTCCACAACTAAGAATGAATACAACTACCTCAAAACTAGAGACAACCAGAAGTCTCAGAAAATCAAGCTGCATGGAAGTCCAGCAAACAAAGATATAAAGAAGAAATACTCAACCAGACAGATTGGAGGGGTGGAGCCAGGGTGGAGAGGATGCAATGTGGTGGCAGCAGCAGACACAGCAGTGGCAGTCACAGGCCAGGAGAAAAGGCAATCACACATTTTAAAAAGTCAGAAGGGACACCTAGGGAGCATTTCCAGCTCCAGACCAGACCACACAGCTCATAGTTCCAGTGCCAGGGAAAATCAAGCCTCATTGCTTCTGACTGTGAAAACCAGTGAGGGTTGGGGTGGAGGAAGAAACTGCAAGTCTCTCAGCAGAGTCCACTTGTTTGAGGAACCCCCACATTCGCAGATCTTCCCACTCTGGGAACAATGGCCAGGGCAACAGCTAGAGAGGTGCCAGTCCCATACGGAGGTGGAAGAAATGCCTGGAAAAGTACTGAACAAGCGGCATTGTTCATTCTCAGACCCCCACCCCACACATAGAGCCACAGCGTGGTGAAACAGGTTGCCTTGTACTGAAAATTCCTAAGGCTTCGCCCCTTACAACATAACAGGAGTGATAGTTTACCTAGGACAGAGAGGCAAACAAATACAGGAGCCTATCAAGATGAGGAGACAGAGAAGTATGTCCCAAAACAGGGAATGGATCAAGGTTCCAGTGCGAGAACTAAGCAACAAGGAGATAGCCAACTTCACGGACAGGAGATAGCCAACCTAACAAATGAAGAGTTCAAAACACTGGTGATAAAGATGTTCACAGGTTTGACAGATATGCTTGTTGAGTATGCAAAAACATAAGAGAAGAAGTGAAGGCTATGTTAAATGAAACAAAGGAAAATCCACACAAAATCAATGGTGACGGGAAGGAAACCGGGGTTCAAATCAATTATTTGGAATATCAGGGAAAAAAAACAGTCAACCAGTACAGAATGAGAAAACAAGAATTGAAAAAAATGAGGAGAGGCTTAGGAACCTCTGGGACAACTTTAAACATGCCAACATCCAAACCATAAGGGTACGAGAAGAAGAGGAACAGCAAGAAATTGAAAGCTTATATGAAAAAATAGTGAAGGAAAACTTCTCAAATTTGGTAAAGGAAATAAACATACAAATCCATAAAGCACAGAGTCACAAACAAGCTAGACCCAAGGAGGAGCACACCAAGAAACGTCATTATTAAAATGCCAAAGGTGAAAGCTAAAGAGAGAATCTTAAAAGCAGGAAGAGAAAAGCAGAGAGTTACCTATAAAGGGGTGCCTATAAGACTGTCAGCTGATGTCTCAAAAGAAACTTTGTAGGCAAGAAGGGGCTGGCAAGAAGTATTCAAGGTGATGAAAAGCAAGGACCTACAACCAAGATTACTCTATCCAGCAAAGTTATCACTTAGGATGGATGGGCAGATAAAGTGCTTCCCAGAGAAGGTAAAGCTAAAAGAGTTCATCATTACCAAGCCATTATTATATGAAATGTCAAAGGGACTTATTTAAGAAAAACAAGATCAAAACTATGAACACTAAAATGACAATAAACTCACAACTATCAACAACTTAATTTTAAAAATAAAAACAAAATTCAACTAAGCAAACCAGAATAGGAACAGAATCATAAATATGGTGATCATTTGGAGGGTTATCAGCTGGGAGGGGGAAGAGGTAGAAATGGGGAAATGGTGCAGTGATTAAGCATAATTGGTTGGTATAAAATAGATGGAGGGAAGTTAAGAATAATATAGGAAATGGTGAAACCAAAGAACTTATATGCACAACCCATGGACATGAACTAAAGGGGGTAGGATTGCTGGAGGGAAGGGGACCTGGGCAGAGGGGAGCAAATGGGAAAAAATTGGGACTGCTGTAACAACATAATTAATAAACTATACTTTAAAAATTGGGATGATTAATTTACAAGAACAGATATAACCCTACCCAGTTAAAATTCTTCTAAAAGGAAGGGGGAAATTACATACTAGTTCTGTATACAAACACAAAATTTTGCCCATAGTTAATTAAAAATTCAGTAAGATTGTGGTGATCTTAGAACCTGGGTCTAGGTCTACTTTACATTGTGAATATTGACTGTATGAATCTGTGGCTCAGAGGTTGATGGTTTTGATTCTCTATAGTCTGTTTCTAGAGCAGCATCTGTTCAGCTATTGTAACCAGAATTATTACATTGAACTAGTCATCATTCGGAATAAAACCCTACATTTTTTAATGATCAAATATTGAAAGTGAGGGAAACATTGAACATGATGGACACCTTGTCTTGATATTTTAATAGAATCAGTTTTAATTATGGCATTTAACAATATTGTCTCCATTTCATGGGAGATGGTCATGCCAGTTCCCCATTAATGGTTTTTACATGCTACTTTGCCTACTAATAATTTTATTAATTCACTTACTCCAAGGAGGGACAAACAACAGACACAAGTCACCTGAGTTTTAAGTGACCCTTACTATATTGCCTCAGATGTAATAGTTCTGGAAACTGAGCAAGAATTAAACCCCAAGCTTTAACAAATGTTGGCCTCTCACCTAACTCTGTGGTTTTCCAAGTCTGGAAGAGAAATAAAGCAGTCATCATTAAATATGCCTACCTGTCCACACATTATTTTCTGAGAGAGCTCTCCAAAATTCTGATGCAATATTCAGATTTTATTCTCTCAATAGGAAAAAAATGTATTTTGTACGAGGGACTTTCTGTTAAATTTGTCAATTTTTCAAAAGTCACTAAAATGTCAAAAAATTAGCATCTGTTCACAAAATTTTTTGACTTGTTCTAATTGAGTTGACATCTCATAACACATACAAAACTACATTGACATTCTGCAAGGAGGTCATTCATAAAATTGAAAAATGGGAAGTGTCTAGGCATTGATCATAATACATCCCAGGAGGAACAATCTGTAAGCAAGACATTAGTTCCTCTCACAGAAAATAAGTGGATAACATGTAGGCTGCCATCTGCTCACAATTATACCATAAATAATTAAATTTTCAAGGCATCACAGCTTAAATAAAAATTCAAGAATATTTTGTGTTTTGCCAAAGATGGCAAATAAATTTTATCTTATATACAAACACCAGTCAATTGATGGTGCAGATCCGAGTGTTATGTTGAGAAAGATTCTGACATCACATTGAGGTTCAATGGGAAAGAATGCCTTGATGAAATAATGAAACCCACAAGGAACACAGGTTTGTGGTCAGGAATTTATTATTCCTGGGATAGATCCCTGTGAGGGATTACAACGGTATGTGTTAAGTGATTATGGGCTGTTTCTCTGCCAGCAAAGCAAAACCAGAAGAGACACTATTGATAGTTTTTCTAATAAGCAATCAAGTGAAGCTTGATTATCAATATCAATAGTGACTGTTAGGCTAAGTTCAATTTTACCTGGGAATATACAAAACTCCAATCTGCTGCTTAAGCAAGTAATAAAAAAGTAATAAAGTCAGCATGTTTGGAACCTTTTGTCCTTGGGATTTATGTGATATTTACTAAGTCCATCAGTTGTGTTTGGTCTAAAAATTAAAAATAATTCTTGTCTTCAAAAAGACAAGTTTGTCTCTATGTCTTAGGCAGGGCTGTCACACCTGTTACATTTAAGGGGCAGAGCCTTAGGTATTCATCAGTACAAGGCAACCTGTTTCACCATATTGTGGCGCTGTATGTGGGGGAGGGGTCTGAGAGGAAACAATGCTGCTTGCTTAGCACTTGCCCCTTTTCCAGGCGCTTCTCCCACTTCTATATGGAACTGGCACCTCTCTAGCTGTTGCGCTGGCTGTCGTTCCCACAGTGGGTGGGTCTGCAGATATTCTAGGACTGTGGCAGCCCTTTAAACAAATGGACTCTGCTGAGAGACCAGCAGTTTCTTCCCCTGTCCCAACCCCCTCTGGTTTGCACAGTCAGGAACAATGGACTTTATCTATCCAGCCCTGGGACCGTGAGCTGTGTGGTCTGGTCTGATGCTGAAAGTGCTTCCCAGGTGTCCCTCTCAACTTTAAAAATGTGCGACTGTGCTTTCCACTGACCTGCCACTGATGCCACCACCACACTGCATCCTCTCTGCCCCAGCTCCACCCCTCTTACCTGTCTGGATGAGTATTTCTTTTTTATATCTTTGTTTCTTGGACTTCCATGCAGTTTGATTTTCTGGAACTTCTGGTTCTAAGGTAGTTGTATTCCTTCTTAGTTGTGGAGGGAGACCCAACGTGTCTGTCTAGGCCTCCATCTCAACCGAAAGTCTATATATTCTAATTGATTCTCAAGTACAGCTTCTCTTATATAAGTGAAGGTAGATATAAACTCATTACACTGTCAGATAATCCATTTAAAATAGACACCGTCATTTTCTTAATAAATTGCAGCTCCTGTTCTTTCCACCTAGTATACTACATCAAGAATATGCAAGTATTGTTATACTCTTTTTCACCTTGCTGAGAAAATGGCCAAATTAGGATTTGGGAACATTAATAATCTATCATCAGCATTTGATTCTATGAAGTCTGCAAGAATCAACACATGCACTCAGATCTCCTAATTTATCATATTCCAATCTCAAGTCTTATGAATCAAAACTACATTTTAGCCTGTTTTTTTCTTTTTTAGTTTTATTGAAATTTCAAATATTATTGTCTTTGATACAGACAATTAGGAAGATTAAGCCAATTTTTCATTACCAAAGGTCTCATGTAATGCCATTTATCCATTAAATTTGGTGAAGCCAGATTTTGTTTGGCTCATTGTAAATTGATGCGTTAACCAACTATATGTGTATATCCTTTCAAAATCTTTCTCCAAATCAGATAAAATGTTATCAGGATTTTACTTACTAAATTATAACCTCAGGCTCTTTACACCTTTACAGAGAGAGGATTTCACTCTCAGATGGATAATCCTACCCATTTTGTATGAATATTGTTAATTTGATTCTCAAGGGATATTATTTCTTGCTCTTCCAAAAATCTAAATAGCTTCATGCATTTATCGAATTAACTAGATGTACAGTTTTGCCTTGGAAAACAAGAAGAAGAATATCATTTTCTATGTGGATAATATGTTTTTCCTTCCCAAAGCTACTCCTAATAAGATGAAAACAGCCAACGCATAACAATTTTTTTTCAGGCAGCCAAATAGAGTCCCAGCATGCCATCCTTGCTAGACTTTAACCGTGAATTCACTGCTCTCCAGCTGCTGTCAAGGGTTTGACTGATAGACACAGTACCCTACCAACAAGTGGACCATATATTCCCCTTCCCTGAGCAGAGCATTCTGCCCATAGGCAAAATTGTATTGGCTATAACTTGAAAGTGAAAGCCCACTGGCTCATCTGTGAAATTAAGTTGAAGTAGAGATGGCACACATTTCTCTCCTAGCATTCAGACACCAAAGCCTATGGGAACATGCAGAGGAGAAGAGACATTTGAGTCCACCTCCTAATTCACACAGTGTTCTTTTTCTATCTGGTGATGTTAACTTCAGAGCTATAAGGAAGATCACAGAAATATCTGGTCCAGTTTCCTGTTTTTTTTTATCCATTTGAAAATTAGCCTCCCAAAGCTCAAAGAGGCTGTGTACACTGCTAAAGAGATGGCAGAGGAAGAAAGAGAACTAGAGGAACAGAGCATGGCAGGTAAGCCAGAGATTCACAAACTACTCCAGTAATTATTCAGATGAGTACTTATTAAGAACCTATTTAGAGCCAAGCTCTATATGAGGCACCCCATGGTATCAGTTGATGGAAAAAACATTGTCTATTTTTCCATGGACTTCACTGAGTATTTAACAAGAGATTGATAGAAGAAATAATCAGAAAACAAGACTCCTATCTTGTTAGAATATTCTCCTTAGCTCATATCATCCCACCATGTCCCATGGGTTCTCTGAAGTTATTTGGTGCCCTGTGCACACCTGAAGGGAGGGAGAGAAAGCACCAATGTCTCACAGGAGCACTCTCCCTTCCTCCTTTCCCAGAGTCTTCTGAATGTGATTTCATTGATGTTCTTCTCTGAATTGAATGCCAATTAGATATGATATATCTATTAAAATCTATTTATCCTTCACAAGAAACCTGAGAAATAGGCAGTATTGTATTGTCCTTATTTGGAAATGGGAATAATCTTTGCCTGAGAAAGTTTCATTGACATGGTCACATAGCTAGTAAGTAGCAAAATCAATTCAACGTCTTTCTCCAAAACCCACATGCTTCTACCTTGCATACTGTCTTCCAAACTATAATTTCACTTGATCCTCGCAACCACTCTGCAACTGAGGAAAGGCAGGACCAATCATCTCTACTCTACTGTGAAGAAAAAAACTCCATTCTTAGTCCTGATTTAGCTAAAGTTATTTTTCTTTCTACATCCTATTGGCACAATAATAGTGTTTGCACAACCTCTAATGTTGTACAAAGGGTCTTCCTGCATTTAACTTATTCATGGACAACACCAAAGTTGAAATGCTTTGTCATTTCTATCAGCACCTGAGGAGCCATCCGCTACAGTCTCCTTGTATCTTAAATCTGAAAGTAGCATGTCTGTGGATAATTTCTAAGAATTAATTAGGATCTGATGCTCTTTGTACAGTTAAAACAGAGATTCCCCATGGTCAGTGTGTGTTTTGCACACACATGTGTGTGCACATTGTATCCAACAGGTACTCAGATGCTTTGGCCACAAGGCTGTGGTGATGAAAAATTAACACTATTTTTGTGACTGTAAACAAAGTCACTTACTTTTCTTAGCCTCAAATACTCTTTGATGATCTGAGATTAAAAATAACTGATGAGTAAATTATGATAAGTTAACAAGCTAATTTACATGAACATATCTCAAAAAATGTCTTGCAAATAATAGGTGCCTATTAAACGTTTTCTCACTTACTCTACAAATATTAAGCAACTATATCTACAGCGGACCAGTCTCAGGGATATAAAGATGAGTAACACACACAGACATAGATGGATGAATGGTCAATGATTTAATGTTGGCTCTTCATTACCAAGTACTGAATGCTTAAGACTTATAGCCAAACACAGAGAGGCAGCCAAGATGAGAAAACAAAGAAACATGTCCCAAATAAAGAAATGGAACAAAACTTCAGAAAAAGAACTAAACAAAATAAAAACAAGCTATCTATCAGAAGCACATTTCAAAATGCTGGTTAAAAGGATCTCAGTGAGAACTTCAACAAAGAGAAAACGTAAAAAAGAACATCAGAAATAAAAACAATAACTGCAAGAAAGAATACATTACAGGGAATCAACAGTAGAGTAGATGAAGCAGAGGATCAACTCAGCAATTTGGAATATGATGATTACAAAAACACCCCATCAGAATTCAAAAAGAAAAGAGAATCCAAAAAGATGAGAGTAGTATAATGAGCCTCTGGGACAACTTCAAGCACACCAACATTCGCATCATGGGGGTGCCAGGAAAAGGAGAGAGAGAAAAAGGAATTGAAAATCTACTTGAAAAAATGATCACAGAAAACTCTCCTAGCCTGGTGAAGGAAATAGACATGTAAGTCTAAGAAGAACAGAGTCCCAAACAAGATGAAGCCAAAAAGGCCCACACCAAGACACATCATAATTAAAATGCCAAAGGTAAAAGACAAGGGAAAAATCTTAAAAGCAGCAAGAGAAAAGCAGTTAGTTACCTACAGGGGAGTGCCTGGTATTACAAGAAATATTATAGTATCTTCATTAAGAACAACAATAAAAAATAAATAAATAATATAAATAATAAAATAGCAATAAATACATATTTATCAATAATTACTTTAAAAGCAAATGGATTAAATGCTATAATCAAAAGACAAAGGATGGTTGAATGCATAAGAAACAGGACCCTTAGAAATGCTTTCTACAAGAGACTCACTTCAGATCAAAGGACACACACAGGCTGAAAATAAAAGGATAAAAAGACATTTCATGAAAAGGGAAATTTTTTTAAAAAGCTGTTGTAAAACAATACTTACACCAGACAAAACAGACTTCTTTTCCTATCAAAAATTTATTGAGGTAATACTGGTTAACAAAATTATACAGGTTCCAGGTACACAATTCTAAAGCACCTCATCTGTACACTGTATAATGTGTTCAACACCCCAAGTCAAGCCTACATCCATCACCATTTATCAGCCCTATAGCCTTTTTCACTATCCCCTTCACTTCTCCCCTGGCAATAACACACTGTTGTATATGTTTATGAGTTATTTCTCTCTTTTTTGCTGAATACCACCAGCCCCTCAACACCCCTACCCCAGAGAGCAGTCAGTTTGCTCTCTATCTATGAGTCTGTCTCTATTTTGCTTTTTATAAAATAGACTTTAAAACAAAGACTATAACAAGAGACATAAAAAGACCCAGAATTCTACTTCTGGGTAAATACCCAAAGAAATAAAAAAAACTACATTAAAAAGACATATGTATCCATATGCCCATTGCAGTATTATTTATAAACACCAAGATATGAAAGCAGCCTAAGTGTTGATCAACAGAAGAGTGGATAAAGAAGTGGTGCATATATACAATGGAATATGACTCGGCCATGAAAAAATGAAATCTTGACACCTTCAGCAACATGAATGGACCTATAGTGTATTGTGTTGAGTGAACTAAGCTAGACAGAGAAAGACAAATGCCAGGAATTTCACTTATATGTGGATTCTAAAAAACAAAATAAACAAATAGGCAGAACAGAAACAGACTCATACATACACAAAATGTTTTGAGGGTTGCCAGATTGGTGATAGGGGGTGTGGGAGGTATAGGTGAAAAGGATGAAGAGATTAAGAAGCACAAATTAGTAATAACAAAATAGTCATGAGAATGTAAAGTACAGCATAGGAAATATAGTCAATAATATTGTAATAACTGTATATGGCATCATATACAGTTATTGAGGTGATCACTTTATAAGTTATATAAATGTATAATCATTGGGTTGTACACCTGAAAGTAATATAATATTGTATGTCAACTATAAATGAAAAATTTAAAAATTATTTTTAAAAAAGATAAGATTAAAGTGAGCTGCGTAGCACAGCTATTCAGAGACTGTATTGCTTACATACTGGAGTCTGACTGGTAACTAAGCCAAATTTTACAATCTTAAGATCCCAACATGTGCATATGCTTTGTTAATAATATATCCAGCATTATCTCTTCTGATGATTATTAGAAAGGTCTGCACTATATTCCAGGAAAGACCTGGAGTTTATGTCTCAGGAGGATATTTTTAACTTAATATTTACTGCTTAAAAACAGTTCCTATATTTTCAAGGTCAGAGAGTTAATTCACTTTGTATACCCTGGTTCCCACTGGATAGTTAAAGAGGGTGAAGCCTCACCATTTTCACACTTTGAATATTTCTTGATATGGTAGAAATCTAATTAGCCACAGAAGCTAATGGAGAGACAGGTGGTGCTAATCACATTTTGCACAGCACACTGTGTTCAAGGCTAACCACTTACCAAATCTCAAAATTTTGCAAACTAATAGGTGCACATAAGTAATTGAGTCAACCCCATGTGACTTGTCAAAGGAGACTGTTAACTCTTATTTCAGTTCAGTGAACCCAGCAATATGAATATCATGCCCAAAGTCCACAAGTTCAGGTACAATTATAATCTAGTCATTGTTAGCAAAGCTTCGGCCAGTGGTTTAGCGCTGGCTAAGAGATGAGATCATTGTGTATTATGACTGATGTATAGTGTCAGACAGAAATCCAGGACAGCCAAACTTCAGTGCAATCTGACAATTCAGTTACAATGAAGATGTTATCATAATTAATAGCCACTATGCCCTTCTTGAATGAAATGAGCTGTAAGGCAGTTATTCCAAAACTTCAGTAGATCAGCAAAGTTAGTGACCCACTGAGTGTTTTAAAAGTACATCTCGAAGGTTCCAGCCTAGAAATTCAAATACAGCAGATCTGCATTAGAGCTCAGAAGTATAATATATATTCTTATAAAAGTTTCTAGGTAATCTGATGCTCAGGCAATGTTGATTTTAATATATACTCATATCATTTTAAAAGAATTTAAATTTTTTTCCTACTTTGTGGCTTAACTGTGAATATATTTATGAGGTTATAGTATTCTAAAACTTATTTTCTATTACAACACACCTAAACTAAAAGATGGGGGTGGGAAAGCATAAGTAGGTGTGGGAATGTCATTGGCAGGATGGATAATAAAAATCCAAAACCTAAAATTAAAAAAAATCATTATCATGATTATGCAAGTAGAAGTCTGAAGTTAAGTTCTAGAAAAACCACTCAAAACATTTAGAGTAATTGATTCCAGGGATAAGTGCAAATGAGGTGAACCATAAAAGTGCCTGAGCTTACTACCTTGAAAGAGTTTATTGATAGTGGTATTGGAAAGGAAAAAGTAAAAATGTCTTTGTTCACAGACAGCACGATAATCTAATATAGAAAATAAAATGCAATTTACAAAGAAACTACTAGAATTAGCTTAGAATAGTAAAGCTTCAAGATACAAGGCAAATATATAAAATTAATTGCATTTTATAGTAACAGCAAATGATTAGAAACTAATATTTTAAAAGAATCAATAATAGCATCAAAATATAAAAATTCTTAGGGGTGAATGTAACAAAAGATGTGACATAGCTATTTTACACTGAAAAATACAAGACATTGCTGAGAGAGTTTTAAGAAATTTTGAATACATGAAAAGATATATTGGGTTCGTGGGTCAAGAGAAAATAGTTAAATGCCAATTCTCCCCAAAATGATCTATAATTCAATGTAATATTAATCAAAATTCCAGCCAGCTTTTTTTTGTGGAAATTAAAATTATTCAAAAATTTATATTTAAATGCAAAGGATCATATCTTTTTTAGAAGATGGAATACTACTCAGTCATAAGAAAAAATAAAATACTGACATTTGCAACAATATTGGTGAACCTTGACAATATTATACTAAGTGAAATAAGTCAGTCAGAAAAAGCTACGAATCATGATTTCATTCATATGTGGGATATAAAACCAAAACTCAGGGACAACAGCATGGTGGTTATCAGAAGGAAGAAAGGTTAAAAGGAGTCAAATATTTGGTGACAGAAAATGATTTGACTTTGGGTGATGGACACACAATGCAATATACAGATCATGTACTCATATACTTGAAACCCATATGAGCCTATTAACCAACATCACCCAAATAAATTCAATTTAAAATATATTTGGGAAAATATCATTAATAAAATACTACTTAAAAATAAAATAAATACAAAAGACCTAGAATAGCCAAAAAACTTAAAAAGAAAAACAAACTTTCAGGACTAACACTAACACCACTAGTTATAATAAAACAACAGTAATCCAAACTATGTGGTATGAGAGTGCATTAAAAAAAAATAGGGCAATTTGGTAGAGCTGCCTCCACCACTGCCACTACTGCTACTGCAGCAGCCAGAACACCTGGGAGCCCCCGCTGCCACTAGAGCTACTTCAACTGCTGCCACCTCCCCACCCAGAACTGCAAGACACCCCGAGTGTGCATGGAAGCTGCTGCTTGCATGTTCCCCCTCTCCTCTGCCCCTCCCTTCCATGACCTACCCACTCCTTGCAGCCCTCATCTGCACCTTTTCCAACACCCCAGCATCCCTGAACCACCTGTTCCGGCAGCCTCAGTGGATGTTGTGGCTTGCTGTGTGTGCCAAGGGGAAAGCTAACCCAACCCTTTGTCTGGTAGATGGATTGTTGTGGCTGCACCACCAGGAAGAGGAGAAGAAGAAACTATTTCACCCACTGAAACCCCATTCTTCAGGTACTTCTCTTGCTGTCCATCCTCATTCATGTCTGTGGGATGGACCACCACAGGAGTGGGGAATGTAGGCCTGGCAGGTGCTTCCGCAATGACACAGACAGAGCCCTAAACTCTGATGCCCCACAAATCAGCAGATCTTTGCCCACTGGTCCTTCCCCAACCCTTCAGAGAAGGGACCATATTTTGAAAACACAGTGACATTCTCCACATCTACAGTGTCTGTGGGCTCCTGATACAAGCTGGGAAGTTTTCTAACACCAGTGCTTCCTCCAGCTCCCAAAGCTTCAGCTAAAGGAGAAGAAGCTGAGTCCACTTGCTCTGGCCCCAAACTCAGACACTTGGCTGATCTTCTGACAAATAAACTGGAAGTTCAATGGAATCTTAGCTGCTATGAAGTTTGGAAGCCAAGGAGTACGGAAGACACTTCACAACAGGTGCACACAAGATGTGGCAGAGGTTGTGACAGCCAGCCAGAGGGGAGAACCCACCAACAAATGAGCCATCAATAATCAAAGCCCAACTACAACAAGAAAATTCACATAAACTGAATAAAGGGAAACCATAGAGCAACTACATCAGGAGATCAAATAGACTGCACCAGTGAGTCCCACAGAACTCCTACCAGAGAAATCTACCCCATGAAGACAAGCAGGTAAAACAGAGCAACCTAAGACATTAAAACAAACAAAAAAATGTCAACTAAAATGGGGAGACAAAGAAATAACACCCAAATGAAAGGAAAGGAGGAATCCCCAGAAAAAAAAAGTTAATGAAATTGAGGCAAGCAACCTATAAGACACAAAATTCAAAATAATGGTTATAAGGATGCTCAAGGAACTCAATGAGAATGACAAGGAACTTTATGGAAGCTAAAAGGAAACTACAGCAGCATGAAAAAGGACATAGAAACTATGAATAAGAACCAGGGAGAAATGAAGAATGCAATAACTGAAATGAAAAGTATACTAGAAGGAATTAAAAGCAGGCCAGGTGAACCAGAGGACTGAATCAGTGAGATGGAAAACAAGATAGAAAAAAATACTTAGAGCAACGAAATGAAAAAAGAGTCAAAAAGAACAATGGTAGTTAAAGGGAACTGCAGGACAACATAAAATGTAACAATATTCACATTATAGGAATATCACAAGAAGAAAAGGAGCAAGGGATAGACAATCTGTTTGAAAAAATAAAACAGAAAACTTCCCTAACTTGGTGAGAGAAAAAGTCATGCAAGTTCAGGAAGCACAAAGGGTCCCAATCAAGATGAACCAAAAGAGCCCTAGTCCAAGATACAGCCTAATTAAAATAATAAATTTTAATGACAAAGAGAAAATCTTAAAGGTAGCAAGAGAAAATCAGCTAGTGACATACACAGGAGCCCTGATAAGGTTATGAGCTGATTTCTCAACAGGAACAGTACAAGCCAGAAGGGATTAGAATGAAATATTCCAGGTAGTGAAAAGCAAGGACTTACAACCAAGACTACTTTATCCAGCAAGACTCTCATTTAAAATGAAACGCAAAATAAAGAGCTTCTTACACAGAAGAAGGTTAAAAGAGTACATCACCATCAAGCCAGCACTGCAAGAGATGCTAAATAGACTACTATAAAAAGAAGAAAGAGAGAGAGAGAGAAACACAGTTATGGAAAAAATGGAAATGAATAAGTACCTATCAATAATAACCTTAAACATAAATTGGTTAAATGTTCCAATCAAAAGACATAGGGCAGCTGAATGGATAAGAAAACATAACCCACACAAATGCTGTCTACAAGAGACCCACCTCAGAACAAAAGATCTGCACAGGTTGAAAGTGAAGGGGTGGAGAAAAATATCCAAAGTAAATGGACATAAAATAAAGCTGAGGTAGAAATACTTATATCAGACAAGATAAACTTCAAAACAAAGGTCATAAAAAGACACAAAGAAGGTCACTACATTATACTTAAGAAACTAGTCCAACAGGAGAATATAACCCTTGTAACCATATATGCACCCATATAGGAGCACCTAAATATATAAAGAAAATCTTGGAGGACTTCAAGAAGATATGAACAACAACACAGTTATCATAGGGGATCTTAACACTCCATGTCAACAATGAATAGATCTTCCAAACAAAGAATCAACAAGGATATTGAAGCACTGAACAATACTCAGTGTCAAATGGACTTAATTGATATATACAGAACCTTTCACACCAAAGAAGCAAAATATACATTCTTTTCAAGTACACCTGGAATATTTTCAAAGACAGATCACATGGTAGGACACGAAACAGGCCTCAACAAATTCAGGAAAATTGAAATCATATCAAGCATGTGCTCACATCACAATGACTTGAAACTAGAAACCAATGTCAAGGAAAAAAAAACTCAAAAACATTCAATTACATGGAGACTAATGACATGTTATTGACCCCTTCATTAAGGGGTCAAGAATGAGATCAAGGAAGAAATTAAACAGTTTCTGGAAACAAACGAAAATGAACACAGAACAGTGCAAAACATATGGGACACAGCCAAGGCAGTCCTGAGAGGGAATTCATAGAACTATAAAGCTACCTAAAAAAGATAAAAGAATTTCAAGTAAACAGCCTAAACTTACATCTATAAGAACTAGAAGAACAATAGGCAAAGACCAGAAACAGTAGAAGGAAGGACATAATCAAGATCGGAGCAGAATTAAATGACATAGAGACTAAAAGAACAATTCAAATGATCAATAAATCCAGGAGCTGGTTCCGTGAAAAGATAAACAAAATCAACAAGCCTTTAACTGAGTCATCAAGAGAAAAATAGAGCTAATTCAATAAAATCAGAAATGAAAGAGAAGAAATCGCAACCAAAACCACAGAAATATAAAGGATTATAAGAAATTACTATGAAGAACTATATATGCAAAGAAATTTGACAAATTGAAAAAAAGGGACAAATTTCTAGAAACATTCAATTTTCTAAAACTGAATCAAGGAGAAGCAGAAAGCCTGAATAGGTTGATAATAGCTAGAGAAATTGAAGCAGTAATCAAAAAACTCCTGGCACACAAAAGCCCTGGACAGGATGGCTTCACAGGCAAATTGTACAAAACATTTAAGGAAGAACTAATGCCTATCCTTCTCAAACTATTCCAAAAAATCCAAGAAGAGGGAAGACTCTCAAATGCTTTTTATGAGGCCAATATTACCCTAATTCGAAAACCAGGTCAAGACATAACAAAGAAAGAAAACTACAAGCCAATATCACTGATGAACATAGATGCTAAAATCCTCAACAAAATATTGGCAAACTGGATCCAGCAACACATTTAAAAGACCATACATCACAGTCATGTGGGATTCATCCCAGGGATGCAAGGATGGTTTAATAATCGCAAATCAATAAACATAATACACCACATAAACAAAATTAAAAACAAAAATCACATAATCGTATCAATAAATGATGAAAAAGCATTTGATGAAGTACAACACCTACTTATGGTGAAGACACTCATCAAAATGGGAATACAGGGAGCATACTTTCACATAATAAAGGCCATATATGGGAAACCTGCAGCCAACATCATACTCAATGGGCAAAACTGAAAGCATTCCCCCTGAGATCAGGAACAAGACAAGGATGTCCATTATCTCCACTCCTATTCAACACAGTGTTGGAAATTCTAGCCACAGCAATCAGACAAGAAAAAGAAATAAAAGGCATTCAAATTGGAGAAGAATAAGTAAAACTGTCATTATTTGAAGATGACATAATAGTGTACATAGAAAACCCTGTAGACTTCACAAAAACAAAAAACTACTCAACTTATTAAGTGAATTCGGCAAAATAGCAGGATACAAAGTCAATATTAAGAAATTGAAGGCATTTCTATACACCAACAATAAAATATCAGAGATAGAAACTAGAAAAATAACCTTATTTACTATAGCAACAAGAAAAAGAAAGTCTTAAGGAATAAACTTAACCAAGGAGGTAAAAAAACTGTACTTGAAAAATTACATAACACTGAAGAAAGAAATTAAGAAAGACACAAATAAATGGAAGCATATACCATGTTCATGAATGGGAAGAATCAACATCATTAAAATGTCCATACTACCCAAAGTGATTTACAGATTTAAGGGAATCCCTATTAAAGTACCAATGACATATTTCAAAGACCTAGAACAAATATTTCAAAAATTTATATGGAAACAAAAAAGACCCCAAAGAGCCACAGTAATCTTGAGAAAAAAGAACACAGTAAGAGGAATCACAACACCTGATATCAAACTATACTACAGAGCCTCTGTAATCAAAACAGTCTGTTACTGGCATAAGAACAGACACATAGATCAATGGAACAGTATAGAGAGCCCTGAAATAAACCCAGGTCTCTATGGTCAACTAATATTTGACAGAGGAGGAAGGAATATCAAATGGAATGAAAGGAGTCTCTTCAACAAATGGTTCTGGGAGAACAGGACAGGGATGTGTAAAAAAATGATACTAGACTACCAATTTACACCATACACTAGAATAAACTCAAGATGAATAAAAGGCTTAAATATAAGTTGTGATACCATAAAGTTCCTAGAGGAAAACATAGGCAGGAAAACGTCAGATATCCCATCTGGAAATATATTTGCCAATATATCTCCTAGGGCAAGGGAAATAAAGAAAAAAATAAACAAACGGGGCTCCATCAAACTAAAAAGTTTCTACTCAGCAAAAGAAAATATTAGCAAGATGAAAAAGGAACCAACTGTATGGGAAAACATATATGCCAATGATACCTCAGACAAGGGATTGATCTCCAAAATATATAAACAACTTATACAACTCAACACCAAAAAGACAGACAGCCCAATTAAAAAATGGGCAAAAGACCTGAGCAAACACTTTTCCAAAGATGACATACAGAGAGTCCATAGGCATATGAAAGAATGCTCAACATCACTAGCCATCAGAAAGATGCAAATTAAAACCACAATGAGATACCACTTTACACCAGTCAGTATGGCCATCATTAACAAATCCACAAACAACAAGTGCTGTTGAGGATGTGGAGAAAAGGGAACCCTAATGCACAGGTGTTGGTAATACAGACTGATGCAGCCACTGTGGAAAACAGTACGGAATTTCTTCAAAAAACTAAAAATGGAACTGCCTTTTGATCCAGCAATTCTATTCCTAGGATTATACCTGAAGAATCCTGAAACTCCAATTCAAAAGAAACTATACACCCCTATGTTCATAGCAGTGCTAATTACAACAGCCAAGTGCTGGAAACAGCCTAAGTACTCATCTGTAGATCAGTGGATCAAAAAACTGGGGTACATTTACACAGTAAATTACTATGCAGCAGAAATAAAGAAGGAATTCCTACCATTTACAACAACATGGATGAAACTAGAGAGTATTATGCTTAGTGAAATAAGCCAGGCAGTGAAAGACAAATACCATATGATATCACCTAATACAGGAAACTAATGAACAACACAAAGAAACAAGCAAAATTGAACCAGAGGCATGTAAACAAGGAGCAAACTAACAGTGACCAGGAGGAGGGGGGTGAGAAGAGGAAGGATCTAGTTAAGGAACTAGTATAAATGACCCATGGACATGGACAACAAGGTGGTGGTTGACTGTGGGAGAAGGGGTGGGAAGGGTAGGGGGAGCAGTAGCGAGGAAATGGGATAGCTGTAGTAGAAGAACAATAAATAAATCAAAAATTAAAAAAAGAAGAAATATCAGAAAGAGAAACCAGGAAAAAAATCCCATTTACTATAGCAACAGGAATAGTAAAGTACCAAGGAACAAATTTAACCAAGGAGGTAAAATACCTGTACTTGAACACTGGAGAAAGTAATTAAGGAAGATACAAATAAATGGAAGCATATACCATGTTCATGGATTGGAAGAATTAATATCATTAAAATATCCAGTGCCCCAACGGGCACAAGGAGGACCCACTGGATACTCAGAAGACCGTGCGCAGACACCCCTGGCCAGCTCCAGTGGGCACCAGGCCGGAGCACAGACCACTTGCTCAGGCTCTGCTCATGCCCGCCCAGGCGGGTGCAGGAACAGCAGGCGGCTGCGGTGCGGGAATGGCAGGTGGCTGCAGCTTAGGAACAGTGGGCCACAGCAATTCACAGATGCTCACTTGACTGTGCACATGTCCGGGGCCCCACCCTAAGAGGCTAGAGACCAAATCCCGGAGCACAGCTTGGCAGGCCTGAGGCTAGCGCTCAGGCCACCTTGCGTGTGCACAGGCGCACGCACAAAAGCACCTCGCCACCTCCAACAGGCGCCAAAGGAACGCGCTGCGCTGGCCACCATGGATGCATACTGCTGCTGCAAGGAACAGGAACCTTTGGCTATCCTCATTAGACCAGCTGTGGACTCAGAAAAAGAAGACGACACACAAAGGCTGAACTCAGTAAAAACTTTTTTTCCCTTAAAAAAACTATATCTCTAATTTGTTTCAGACAATCTCTCCTTCTCATCATTCTTCTTTAATTTTTGTTTATTTGTTTGTGTGTCTAGTTCAGCCTCCTTTCACACTAAATAAATGGAATATAAGTACTATATAAATCTAATAATATACAATCCCACTTTCTTACTATATTCTGCATTCTTCCCTTCTTTTTTTCTATCGTTATTAACATACAATGTAAATATTACCTACTGTCTTGCATAGTCTCAATTATTATTAACCTATCATCCCCTCTCTCAAAAATTATATTTCTCCTCCCTGAAAACAACTCTTATATATTCTTCCTATAGTATAAAAGCTCTAATCTCTCTACATTTATATTAATACTGGCTCATTGGCTGATGATAGCGGGATAGAGGGTGGGGGATATTTTTGAGGGTGCGGGTCTCCTGCGTGGGCTGTGTGTTTATGTTTTTAACAGCATCTCTACAAAAGAACTCAAGACAAAGTGGATAGAGTGACCCTCAATCAACTAGTCAGAGGGAAGATCCTACCAAAGAGCATCTGAAATATAACCAAACAGCATAAACAAATGACATAAAGGGTACCCCAAGTACATCAGGCTCAGAAGATCAAAGAGACTGCACCACTGAAACCCCCAGATCTCCTATAAAGAATCTCATACCACAAAGGTGGGAAGTCAAAGCAGACAAATCAAAAAAACAAAAACAAGCAAGAAAATTCCAATATGGTAAGATGCAGAAATAACCGTTCAATGAAAAGAAAAGAGGAATCCACAGAAAGAGAGATAGATGGAATAGACAGAGCCTAAATGTCAGACACGGAATTCAAAACAATGGTGGTGAAGAAGCTCAATATACTTGACAACCTCAAAAACAACTATGACAACCTCCAAGGAAGTTACCAACAACTCCAAGAAACTTACAAGAAACTTGCAGAGAACTACACCAGCATAAAAAAGGACATAGAAACTATTAACAAGAACCAGGAATAAATGAAGAATTCAATCTCTGAACTGAAAAAGACAGTAGAATTGGTCAAAAGCAGACTAAACTAAACAGAGGATCAGATTAGTGAGCTAGAAAATAATGTAGAAAAAAATTCCCAGACAATAAAACAAAATAAAAAAAGATTGAAAAAGTACGAAGAAGATGTAAGGGAATTACAGGATAGCATAAGGAAAAACAACACCAGAGTCATTGGAATTAAAGAGGGAGAAGTGGAACAAGGAATAGAAAAGCTGATAGGAGAAATAATGACAAAAAATTTTCCCAACCTATGAGAGAAAAAGTTATGCGAGTTCAGGAAGCACAGAGAGTTCCAAGGAAGAGGAACCAAAAGAAAACCCACTCCAAGGCACATCATAATTAAAATGGAGGACTTCCGGCCAAGATGGAGGCTTAGACAGACATGTTTGGCCTCCCTCTACAACTAGAGAGGAATACAACTACTTCAAAACAAAAGATAACTAGAAATTCCAGAAAATAAAACTACACGGAAGCCCAACGTATGAAGTTATAAACCAGTGGCGCTCTTTGGGCAGGTAAGAGCGAAAGTGGGCAGTGCTGTTTGCGGTCACACCAGGGACAGCAGCAGGGAGAACAATCCCAGCGGCAGGGAGGACAATCCCGGCTGCAGCAAAACCCCAGCGGCTCGCGCCTCTGATGCTGGGAGAAGCAGCCACCACATCACCTCGAACAGTGAGGCCCAGGGGGCGGGAGGACGGATCCCGGTCTCCTAGTGGAATAACTGTGTGAATCCATCTTGGACCCCCGCCCCCACACAAACTGCCACAGGGCTGTGAAATAGGTTGCGGATCATCACTGGTCGCTGGGCAGTGACGACAAAGCTCCGGCGAGAAAGGTTGAGGATCGGAGCCAGTAGTTGGGTTGTGACGAGTACACAGGCACCGCCCCCTATAGCCGGCCCAAGAAAACAAAACACATCTGTCAAAATGAGGCAGACAACTATAGAAATCCCGGTGGTGCAACTCACCAGGCAACAGATGAAGAATCTGACAGATGAACAAATAAGAAACCTGTCAGAGGCTCAGTTCAGGGCCATTGTTATCAGGTGGCTTACAGAATTAACAAAAGATTTGGAAAAAGATGAGAAAGAATCGAAAAACACTCATACTGAAAGGAACAAAACCACATACGAGACAGGTGGTGAGGAAATAAAATCCAGAGTTCAAATCAACAAACCAGAACGCAAAGAAGGAACAGTCAGTCAACCAGTGCAGAGAGAAAAAATGGGAAGCAAGGAAAATGATGAGAGGATCAGAAAACTCTGGGACAGCTATAAAAGGCCCAACATAAGAATCATTGGTTTGCCAGAGGGCAAAGAAGATGAACTAGAAATTGAAAAATTAAGTGAAAATATAATAAAGCAGAACTTCCCAAACTTGGGGAAGGAAATAGACTTACAGGTCCAGGAAGCACAGAGAATTCCAAAAAAACTGGACCCAGGGAGAACCACTCCAAGACACATTATAATCAAAATGTCAAAAGTTAAAGATAAAGAGAGAATCTTAAAAGCAGCAAGAGAGGAGAAAAGAATTATGTACAAAGGGGTCCCAATTAGACTATCAGCTGACTTCTCAAGGGAGACCCTGCAGGCAAGAAGGGACTGGCAAGAAATATTCAAAGTAATGAAAATCCAAAACCTACAACCACGAATACTCTATCCAGCGAAATTGTCATTCAGAATAGAAGGGCAGAGAAAGTGTTTCCAGGACAAAATAAAACTGAAAGAGTTCAGTAGATCCAAACCACTGTTATATGAGATGTTAAAGGGATTGGTTTAGAAAAAGGAGGATCAAAACTATGAACACTAACATGAAAACTGCATCACAAGAAACAACAACAGAAGCTAGGGAATTGAAACAAAGACAAACTAAACAGGCAATGAGAGTGGAAAAAGAACTACAGGTATGGGAAACATACTGGGGGGAGGTCAGCAGGGAAGAGGAAGGGGGAGAGGGAGGGAGATGATATAGAAATTAAGGATCATGGTAGGAGGGAATGGAATAGACAGAGAGAGGTTGAGAAGAACTATATGCACAACTAATGGACATGGTCTAAAAGGGGGGGACAACTGGAGGGAGGGGGGCCACCGGGTGGAAGGGAGAAGAGGGAAGGGAAATTGGGTCAAATGTAACATTATAATCAATAAAACACATTAAAAAAATAAAATGTCAACATTCTAAGACAAAGAGAGAATCCTGAAAGCAGCAAGAGAAAAACAGCAAATAACATAAAAGGGAGTTCCAATAAGGCTATTGACCGATTTCTCAACAGAAACACTACGAGTCAGAACAGAATGGTCAAAAATATTTCAAGCAATGAAAAACAAAGGACTACAACCAAGACTACCCTACCAAGCAAGGCTATCATTCAAAATGGAAGGTGAAATAAGGAGCTTCCCAAACAAAGGAAGACTAAAAGAATACATCTCCACCAAACCAGCATTGCAAGAGATGCTAAGGGGAGTGTTCTAAGAAAAAAGAAGAAGGTACAAAGGTACAAAGGGAAATGAGTAAACACATGTCAATAATAACCTTAAATGTAAATGGATTAAATGCTCCAATTAAAAGACATAGGATAACGGAATGGATAAGAAAACAGGACCCACATATTTGCTGTCTACAAGAAACACACCTCAAAACAAAAGATTTACATAGACTAAAGTAAAGGGATATAAAAAATATTCCAAGCAAACAGACCTGAAAAAAAAGTTGGGGTAGCAGTCCTCCTATCAGACAAAATGGATTTCAAAGCAAGGGAAATAAAAAGAGACAAAGAAGGACATTTCATAATACTTAAAAAAACAATCAATCAAGAAGATATAACACTGATAAACATATATGCACCTAACATAGAAGCACCCAAATACATAAAGAAAATACTAGAAGACCACAAGAATGATATTAACAACACACTCATGGTAGGGGACTTCAACACTCCATTATCAACAATAGACAGATCTTCGAAGCAAAGAAACACCAAGGATATACAGGCATTGAACAACACACTAAGCCACATGGACTTAACTGATATATATAGAACTTTTCACCCCAAAGAAGCAAAATATACATTCTTTTCAAATGCACATTGAACATTTTCAAAGATTGACTACATGACAGGACACAAAAGAAACCTGAAAAAATTCAAAACAATTGAAATCATATAAAGCATCTTTTCAGACCACAATGCCTTGAAACTAAAAGTCAACCTCAGAGAAAAAAAATCAGACACCCAAACTCATGGAGAATGAATAACATGCTATTAAATAATGAATGGGTTAACAATGACATCAAAGAAGAAATCAAGAAATTTCTAGAAACTAATGATAATGAATACATAACAGCCCAAAACATATGGGACACAGCAAAAGCAGTCCTAAAAGGGAAGTTCATAGCAATACAGACATATAGGAAAAGGACAGAAAAATCTCAAATAAAAAATCTAACCCTAAAGCTACAAGAACTAGAACAGCAAGAAACAAAGCCTAGGGCAAGAAGAAGGAAGGAAATTATCAAGATCAGAACAGAATTAAATTACATAGAGGCGAAACAAACAATTCAAAAGATCGACAAAACTAGGAGCTCGTTCTAAGAAAAAATAAACAAAATCAACAAGCCTCTAGCCAGGCTGATCAAGAAAAAAAAAAAAAGAGAAGACCCAAATAAACAAAATCAGAAATGAAAGAGGAGAAATCACAACTGATACCACAGAAATACAAACAATTGTAAGAAATTACTACAAACAACTGTATGGCAAGAAATTTGACAACCTATAAGAAATGGACAAATTTCTAGAAACATATAACCTTCCAAAACTGAATCAAAAAGAAGTAGAAAGTCTCAACAGACCAATAACAAAGAAGGAAATTGAAACAGTAATCAAAAATCTCCATGCACACAAAAGCCCTGAACCGGATGGCTTCACAGGCAAATTTTACAAAACATTTAAGGAAGAACTAACTCCTACCCTCCTCAAGCTATTCCAAAAAATCCAGAAAGAGGAAAAAATCCCAAACTCTTTCTATGAAGCCAGTATTACCCTAATCCAAACACCAGGTCAGGACACAACAAAGAAAGAAAACTACAGGCCAATATCACTGATAAACATAGATGCTAAAATCCTCAACAAAATATTGGCAAACAGGATCCAGCAATACATCAAAAAGATCGTACACCACAATCAAGTAGGATTTATCCCAGGGATGCAAGAATGGTTTAATATTTGCCAATCAATAAATATAATACATCACCTAAACAGAATAAAATACAAAAATCACAAAATCATATCAATAGATGCACAAAAAGCATTTGATAAAGTACAACACCCATTTATGATGAAAACACTCAACAAAATGGGAATAGAGGGAGCATACCTTAACATCGTACTCAATGGACGAAAACTGAAAGCATTCCCCATGAAATCAGGAACTAGACAAGGCTGCCCACTCTCTCCACTCTTATTCAACATAGAGTTGCAAGTCTTAGCCACAGCAATCAGACAAGACAAAGAAATAAAAGGCATCCAAATCAGGAAAGAAGTGAAACTACCATTATATGCAGATGACATGATAGTATACCTAGAAAATCCTATAAACTCTACTAAAAGATTACTCAATATAATAAGTGAATTTAGCAAAATAGCAGGGTACAAAATAAATATACAGAAATCTAAGGCATTTCTGTACACCAACAATAAAATATCAGAGAGAGAAACAAAAAAGAAAATATCATTTACTATAGCAACAAGAAAAATAAAGTACCTAGGAATAAACTTAACCAAAGAGATAAAAGACCTGTACTCTGAAAATTATGTAACATTGAAGAAAGAAATTAAGGAAGATACAAATAAATGGAAGCAAATACCATGTTCTTGGATGGGAAGAATCAACATCATCAAAATGGCCATACTACCCAAAGCAATTTACAGATTCAATGCAATCCCTATTAAAATACCAATGACATATTTCACAGACCTAGAACAAATACTTCAAAAATTCATATGGAACCAAAAAAGACCCCGAATAGCAAAAGCAATCTTGAAACAGAAGAACACAGCAGGAGGAATCACAACACCAGACCTCAAACATAACTACAAAGGCACTGTGATCAAAACAGTCTGGTACTGGCATAAGAACAGACATATAGATCAGCGGAACAGAATTGAAAGCCCAGAAATAAACCCAGGCCTCTATGGTCAACTAATATTTCATAAAGGAGGAAGGAACATAAGATGGAGTGAGAAGAGCCTCTTTAACAAATGGTGCTGGGAGAACTGCACAGGGATGTGCAAAAAAATGAAACTAGACCACCAACTTACACCACACATGAGAATAAACTCAAGATGGATCAAAGACTTAAGTGTAAGCCATGACATCATAAAAGTCCTAGAGAAAAACATAGGCAGGAAAATTTCAGATATCCCAAGTAACAGTATTTTCACAGATACATCTCCTAAGGCAAGAGAAATAAAGGAAAAAATTATCAAATGGGACTACATCAAACTAAAGAGTTTCTGCTCAGCAAAAGAAAACATCAGCAAGATGAAAAGGAAACCAACCATATGGGAAAACATATTTGCCAATGATATCTCAGACAGGGGACTGATCTCCAAAATATATAAAGAGCTTATATGACTCAACGTCAAGAAAACAGACAACCCAATCAAAAAATGGGCAAAGGAACTGAACAAACACTTCTCCAAAGAGGACATACAGAAGGTCCATAGGCACATGAAAAAATGCTCAACATCATTGGCCATCAGAGAGATGCAAGTAAAAACCACAATGAGATACCACCTTACACCTGTCAGAATGGCCATCATCAACAAATCAACAAACAACAAATGCTGGCGAGGATGTGGAGAAACAGGAACCCTACCGCACTGTTGGTGGGAATGCAGACTGGTGCAGCCACTATGGAAAACAGTATGGAATTCCCTCAAAAAACTAAAAATGGAACTGCCTTTTCAACCAGTGATTCCACTGCTAGGATTATACCCCAAAATCCTAAAACCCTAATTCAAAAGAATTTATGCACGCCTATGTTCATAGTAGCACTGTTTACAATAGCTAAGTGCTGGAAACAGCCTAACTGCCCATTTGTAGATGAGTGAATCTTAAAAGCTGTGGTACATTTCCACAATGGAATACTATGTAGCAGAGAGAAAGAAGGAATTCCTGCCATTTGCAACAACATGGATGGAACTAAAGAGAATTATGCTTAGTGAAATAAGCCAGGCAGAGAAAGAAAAATACCATATGATATCACCTAATACAGAAACAAAAGAACAACATAAACACATGAACTAAATCGGACAAGGAGCAGAATAGCAGTCAATAGGGGGTAGGGGGTGGGAGAAAAGGGGGATAAGGAAGGGAAGAGTTTAGTCAAAGAATGTGTATAAATGACTCATGGACAACGGAGAAGGATATGATTGTGGGAGAAGGGGTGGGTGGAGTGGGGGAGAGCAATGGGGGAAAAATGGGACAACTATAATTGAAAAACCAAAATATAAAAGAGGAAAAAAAAATGTCCATACTACCCAAAGCAATCTGTAGATTCAGTGTAATTTTTTAATACCAAATGCATATGTCACAGAACTAGAATAAATATTTCAAAAATTTATATGGAACCAAAAAGACCCCACATAGACTCAGCAATATTGAGAAAGGAGAACAAAATAGGAGAGGGATCACAATACCTGTATCAAACTATACTACAAAGCCTCTGTAATCAAAACAGTCTGGTATTGGCATAAGAATAGACACATAGATCAATGGAGCACAATAAAGAACCCAGAAATAAACCCAAGTCTCTATAGTCAATTAATATTTGACAATGTGGGCATAAGTATACAATGGGGTAAAATAGCCTCTTCAACAAATGATGTTGGGAGTACTGGACTGCTGCATGCAAAAAAATAAAACTAGATCACCAGCTAACACTATACAGAATAAATTCAAAATGGATAAAATACTTAAATATAATTTGTACCACCATAAAAGTCCTAGAGGAAAACATAGGCAGGAAAATTTCAGATATCCCATCTGGCAATATTTTTGCCAATATATCTCCTATGGCAAGGGAAATAAGAGAAAAAGTAAACAAATGGGACTACATCAAATCAAAAAACTTCTGCTTGGCTAAAGAAAACATCATCAAATGAAAAGGGAATCGACCATATGGGAGAACATAATTACCAATGATACATCAGAAAGCATTTGATCTCCAAAAATATAAAGAACTCATATGACTCAACACCAGGAAGACAGACAATCCAGTAAAAAATAAGACCTGAATAAACCCTTCTCCAAGGAAGACATACAGAGCACCCATACACATATGAAAGGATGCTCAACATCACTAGCCATCAAAGAGATGCAAATTAAAACCACAATGAGACATCACCTCAACACCTGTTAGAATGGCCATCAATAATAAATCAACGAACAAGTGCTGGCAAGTGTTCAGAGAAAAGGGAACCTGATGACATTGTTAGTGGTGAAGCCACTGTTGAAAGCAGTATATAATTTTTTCAAAAAACTAAAAATGGGACTGCCTTTTGACCCAGTGATTCCACTGCTGGGAACATACCCTAAGAATCCTGAATCAGCAATTCAAAAGAATGTATGCACCCCTATGTTCACACAGCACTATTTACAATAGCCAAGCACTAGAAATAGTTTAAATGCTCATCAGTGAATGAGTGGATCAAAAAACTGTGGTACATTTACACAACAGAATACTATGCAGCAGAAAAAAGAAGGAACTCCAACCTTTTGTGATAGCATGGATGGAACTGGAGGATATTATGCTAAGTGAAATAAGCCAGTCAGTGAAAGACAAATACCATATGATATTACCTATAAGAGGAATCTAGTGAGCAAAATAAAGAACAAAATAGAACCACAGGCTTGGAAAATGGAATAGTCTCACAGTGACCAGAGGGGGAGAAGAGGGGGATAACGGTGGAAAGAAGTGGAAGGGACTAGTCAAAGAACGTGTATGAATGACCTGTGGACATGGACAACAGTGTGGGAATTGATTTGGGAGTGAGGAGTGGGATCGATGGAGGAGGGTAAAGGGGAACACATTGGGACAACTGAAATAGAATAACAATAAAAATATTAAAAATGAAAAAAAATTGAAAAAAAGAAAAATAGGCCAATTTAACAGAATACAACATCCATAAATAACCCCCACATATACAAACAACTGATTTTCAACAAAGGCACAAAGGTAATTCAATGGATAAAGACTAGTCTTTTCAACAAATGATACTGGACTGAGATATTTTCATGCAAAAAATAATATGAGAAAGAACTTTGATCATAACTTGCATTATGTACAATTCTTAATTCCAAATGGATTACAGAACCTAAAACTATAAATCTTATGGAATAAAATATTAACAACTTTTACATTTGGGGATTAGGCAATTATTTCTTTGAAACAACAGCAAAATCATAATCCATAAAGAATAAACTGATATATTTGACTTCATCAAATCAAAAACCTCTGTTCTTGAAAAAAGCATGTTAAAAGAATAAATAGACAAACCACTGGGAGTGAGAAAATATTTGCCAATGATATATCTCATATATATCTATACAATAGAATATATTCCGCAATAAAAAGGAAGAAACTATTGATATGTGTAACAGCATGGTTGAAACAATTATATTGAATGAAAAGGAAATTTTAAAAGTTGAACACAAAAAGAATACAGTACATATTGTGTTATTTCATTTATATGAAACTTTTAAGAAATGTGAACTAATTTATGGTGACAGAAAGTGGATCAGTAGCTGCCTGGGAACAAGGGCAGGTAGAAGAGGTGTGCTGGTTAATTTTGTTTGTTAACTAGGCCACAGCATGCACAACATTTGGCCAAACTTTATTCTAGGTGTATCTGTAGGAGTTATTTCTGGGATAAGATTAACACTTGAATCCATAGACTAAGTAAAGCAGGTTGCCCTCCCTCAAGTAGGTGAGCCTCATCTAATAATTGAAGACCTGAATAGAACAAAAAGGCTGAGTAAGAGCAATCTCCTCCTAACTACATGAGCTGGAACATTGGTCTTTTCAGGCCTTTGGACTCAAACAGAAAAATCATCTCTTCTTGGCCTGGAACATGCCAGCCTAGAACTCACACCATTGGCTTTCCTGTTCTCCAGTCTTTGGACTCAGATTGGAACCACACCTGGATCTCCAACTTGCCAAATACAGATCTGGGGACTTCTCAGTCTTCATAATTGCATAATCCAATTCCTTATAGATTCTATTGGTTATGCTCCTCTGGAGAACCCTGAGTAATGCAAAGGACAGAGAGAGAAATTACAAAGGGTTGCCAACAGGCTTTGGGAGTTGATGGATATATTCCCTATCATGATTGTGGTGATGATTTTATTAGCATATACATATGTCAAATTTATCAAATTGTAATTTTAAATATGTGAAGTTTACTGTACAACAGTTACACCTCATTATACCTCAATAAAGTTATTTTTTTAATTAATTTTTGAAAACAGGCAGTATATAATAAAGAACAAATAAGCTTATGAAAGTGTTGTAACAGAGTTATATGTAAAATGTTGTGGTATCTTATACCACTTTACACCTGTCAGAATGGCCATCATCAACAAATCAACGAACGAGTGCTGGCGAGGATGTGGAGAAACAGGAACCCTACCGCACTGTTGGTGGGAATGCAGACTGGTGCAGCCACTATGGAAAACAGTATGGAATTCCCTCAAAAAACTAAAAGTGGAACTGCCTTTTCAACCAGTGATTTCACTGCTAGGATTACACCCGAAAAATCCTAAAACCCTAATTCAAAGAACTTATGCACCCCTATGTTCATAGCAGCACTGTTTACAACAGCTAAGTGCTGGAAACAGCCTAAGTGCCCATCTGTAGTTGAGTGAATCAAAAAACTGTGGTGCATTTCCACAATGGAATACTGTGCAGCAGAGAGAAAGAAGGAATTCCTGCCATTTGCAACAACATGGATGGAACTAGAGAGAATTATTCTTAGTGAAATAAGCCAGGCAAAGAAAGAAAAATACCATATGATATCACCTAATACAGGAAACTAAAGAACAACAGAAACAAATGAACTAAATAGGACAAGGAGCAAAATAAAAGTCAATAGGGAGGAGGTGGGAGGGAGAGAAGAGGGATAATTGTAAATAAAATGTTGTGGTATCTTAGCAGAGAAAAGGTGATTCTGACTGTAGATATTAAAAACATCTCACAGATAAGGTGGAACTGCCTTATGTATACCTCTAATCCCAATGATCTATATCCCAAGAACCTCATCTATTTTGCATTTTCTTCCCTTTTGCCTTTATTTTGGTTCCTTTCAGTAGAAAGCAGTGGTTTCAAGTTTGGACTGTAGGTTATATGGCCACTAACCAGGTGGGTAACCATCACCCAACAGCTTAGACAACCTTTCACTCTAGCTCTGTGAATACGTATGTCACTGGCATCTCTCAACAATTTCTTTATTTATACATTCAGGATTATGGTGGTACCTATTTCCTAGACCTCATGTCGTCGTCGGCAGCCGTCCGTCTCGAGAGACGATGGTGTAGCTTCTTAAGAGTCTATCTGCACCGCCGAGAATGGTTGTGCAGTCCAACTCGGGAGTGACACGGTATCTGTCTCCTCCCATGTTGAATCGACATCTTGCGATGATGCTGGAGTGTCCTCTCCAGTGAAGCTGAAGCTACAGAGCCTGGGCAGGGTGATATGGAGGGTCTGCTGTTGCCCATGCAGCAGACCCCCCCTCTCTTCGCAGCTGAAGGATCCAAGGGAAAGACGGAGTCAATACAGCTTGGCTTCAGGTGCGCCGCAGGAGTTGCCGGTGTTGACTACAACGTCAAACCGCCTTAGGGACTCCGGCTCCGGATTTTCTGTCGGGGTTTACTCCCTTAGCCTTTCCCCTGAAGAGGTATGCCGCAAGGCAGCAGAGGTTTTTTGGAATCAGAGTTTTCCTTCTCTGATGTGCCCTGACTGGAAGATCGAACCAGCGACACTTAGCTCGCAGGCCAACGCTCAATCCACTGAGCCAAACCAGCCTCATGTAATGATTCAGTAAGATAATGCATGTAAAGGGCTTAGCACAACTCCCAGAACATGGCACTTAATAATCTTAGCTGCTTTTATTTTCCCTTGTTCTTCTTCCAAACATCAGCCCAGATGAAATTTTCCATTCAAATTAGTGTGCTCAACTCTCTGATTCACCATTTTTTTTTCTTTACTAACCACTTTCCATGGTTAACTCACTTCTTGTTCTTTTTTCTGCTGGGCTCCCTTCTAAGACCTATCCTCACCCTCTGCATTTTCAGAAGAACTGATTAAAGCCACCTGAATTACTCAGTATTTGACAAACATGTGTAATTGGGAATCTTAACCTGGCTTTAAAATAAAAAATGTCTGTAATTTGTTGCTAAACTCAACACTGGCCAGAGCTTGAATAGATTAATGTAAAATAACCCTTGGTAATTCTTATGAAGACATATGTAGATACACAAATGGGCATAGCACAGTTATTGAATATTTAAAATCATTTCCCCCATTACTAGTAAGTGACTGGCCAGAATCAATTGTATACTCAGAATCAATAAACTGAGAATATTGCACTCTGAATTTCAAAATAGACAAGGGATTTATTTCATAGCCTGCCATCAGGAAATTGTTAAAGGATTTAGCAATATTGAATCTGAAACGGACTGTTAAGGAGAAGCAGAGAGCGGCACATTCTCTCAGGCTTAGCCTCAGGCCCTGCCCAGAGTTGCAGACTTGACAAAGTTTAATTTAAGAGTTCCCAGCCTCTTTTTTGATACAGCCTCATCACTGTGGTTCTTTTTTATTCTCTTCCTTCCCCCTCCACAGTTCAGAAGTCTATAAGCTATTAACTCTTCCTCAGGGGAAAAAAAAATCTGATATTAGCCACTGAAAATTGCAGTGTGAACAAGGCTTAATGTCTAATCCCTCTAAGGGAATTTATACTTTAACAAGAAAATATTTTAAATTATGAAATTTCAGAAGAGGACTCATTAGCTAGAAGAGATTTTTGTGGAGATGTATGGGGACTTTCATTTCAGTCCCAAATCACATTACTTACCATTTATACTTGGTAAGAGTGTCTCTGTTTCTGAGTTTTAAGTGCAGCTTGAAATTGCTTGTTTTCCTGGAAAATCGTGATTTCTTCTTATGTCAGAGAAGAATGTCTGAAAAAAATCTCAAGAGATTTCTTGGAGAAGAAGTGCATATCAATGGCAGAAAAATTAAATACTCTGGTTTTCTAAAGTAAAAAATCAAAATACTTATTGCCACATGTTGTTTAAAACTGAGCAAAATATAGACCAGGGGTGATTAGAAATATACAGATCTTGTGCCACAAAGCCCCACTGAAATCTTATTGTCCAGTAAGACTGGTTTCCCAAAGCCATTTTGAGTACAGTGGAATTAAATTTAAATTGCTAAATGTACCACACTTTTAACAAACTGAAAATATAACCACATAACATCACTCTTAGTAGTTAATGTCATCAGCATGAAAATATATTTTAAAAAATACATGGCAGTGTGACACAACCAGATGAGGCAAAGTCAGAAATATGAATCTAAAACCACTTAATTTCTTATCCACTCATGTCAAGAGTCTAAGCACCTCGCATGCATTAGATATTGTGCTAGATGATGGGCTTTAAATTGGAGACATAGTCCCTGCCTTCAAAGAGCTCAGTCTAGTGGGGATATGGTCGCGTAAATGACAACAGTACAGCATGATGAGTTCTATGAGAAAGAAAAACGCAAGTCACTATGGGGACACCGAGTAAAAACTCCTGGGTTCTAATTAGAGGAGCAAGGCCAGAGCTATGTTCCCCTAAAGACGGGGCTTGTAGACAGGAGTTTTAAAGCCACCTTAAGCAGAATTCAGTCCACAAGGCCTGGGTAAGAGAGAATTTGCAAATACCATAAATAAAACATCCAAAGCCACTACAAGATCTAAGGTGCTTTGAAATGAGGTGGGCAGACACCTGGCTGAGGTCCAAGTGAATAAGGAAAACTTGGGGGGATCCAGCAGTAAGGGTCAGGGGATCGGTTTCAGGGAGATTCAATATGAGAGGATGAAACTTCTCATTCCCTTTGTCAGGAACATTCTTCGCTCAAAATTCCACCACACTGACTTCTCATTCATCAAATATGTCACTCACAACTTACCATGTTTTATTTTCTTTGCAGCATTTGTTAATAGCTAAAATTATCTCATTTATTTATTGATGTACCTATTTATTTCTGTTTCTCCCCTGTAGAATGTAAGTTTTGTGAAAGACTTTCATAAATGCATCTAATAAACATTTGTTGAACAGTTATTGAATGAAGAATGATAGGGCCCAAGGGCAAAGCAGGAGGATTCAGTTAATGGAGAAGCACAGCATGTTGATAAGGCCTGTGGGATAAAGAATTTTCTATTGAAGGTAATCAAAAATTAAATAAGACAAGCATGGCTCAAATGGTTAAGGCACTGATCACTTAAAAAAATTCACACTACCTTTACATTACCTTAAATCTGCAGCAAAATTTGCTATAGACCTTGATCTTGACTTATTTGATTAATGATGAAACAATTCTAAGGTATCAGAACACTATTGCAAAACTGCTCAGAAATGGCATAATCTCTTATGTCATTTGTCTGAGATATTGCTATGTGTATTATATATGATGAGATATTTTAGAAGGTATACAATTTAAGTCACAGCTGTTCTTTGATTTAGTGAACTCAGAAAAATTAAAATCTTGTGGTGTTGTCTGTCCTTTCTTATAATTTCAAGACAAAGCTTGTGTTCTCACAATGTCTGGGATAATTCTTCAGTCTAGAGAGTGACAGACTAAATTAAATTAGCTTTGGTTCTTTCATCACTAACTAGGTGAGAAAGCAGACCTGCCTCAGGGCACAGAGGCATGGACTCTGTTCCCATAACCAGCCTAATGAAGGGGTGGTAGCCCTGGCAAGAGATGTCCTTGCATGATATCCAAGTACAGAATTCACATTATACAGTGGGATTCTCAAGGATAGAAAGGTGACTGTATTCTTTGTGTATTTAAGGTATTTAATTCAGGGTAGCTTCCAACATATAATAGTTTTCCAGCAAAAAATTTATAAAAATGTGTTTCTTTGACATTTCTGGAAGTATATTATTGCATTCTACTCTTAGCCATATTGTATTCACTATTTTTATCAATGGGTTAAATGAAGAGAAACATGCTCATTCATTTAAATTATTTATTTATTTATTTCCTCTCTGGAGGACATTTTTTCATTACTTTTAGAGAGAGAGGAAGGAAGAGAGAGAGAGAGAGAAACATTGATGTGATAGAGAAACATAGATTGGTTGCTTTCATACGCGCCCCGACTGAGTATCAAACCAGCAACCTAGGTATGTACACTGACTGGGAAACGAACCTGCAATCTTTTGGTGTATGGAACAATGGTCCAACCAACCAAGCCACATGGGCCAGGTCCTCATCCATTTTTAAAAGGATACAAGCTGGCGGAGATAAATACAAGTAATGTGATGGTTGATGAAATAAAACTTGAACATTATCCCAGCAGAGTAGAAAGATTGGCTTCAAATGGCAGGAAAGAATTTTATAATGGTATGTGTATATTCTTATTTATAGATGCAAAATAACAATTATACCATTGGGAGAAGAAGCAAACCTTATTAGCAATAGTTTATGTGAAAAAGATCTGGATCTTATCCTTGGCCATACATTTAGGAGGGATTAACTGTGCAAAGCATTCGCTGAATAAAATAAAATTAAAATATAAAAATGATAGGAGATTTCATACAAATATAACATTCAGAGTCAGATAAATATCACTCTATTCTGCAGTCCTCAGACCCACACCTGAAAGATTTACATAATTCTCCTTGTTGCATTTTAAGAGATAGTCCAATAAACTAGAAGTGTTTCTCAAACTTCAATACTCATACAAACCCTCTTATTGGTAGGTCTGGCATGGAGTCTAAGAGTCTGCATTTGTAACAAGCTCCCGGTGAGCTGAAGCTGCTGGAACACAGAACACATTTTGAATAGCAAGAAACTAGTGTCTTTCTAGAGAAGAGCCCACACGTGGAGGGTTTCAGAACTGAAACTCAGACCATAATAAATGTTGAAAGGAACTAGATCATTTTGGCATGAAGATTTGCATGGCTGGGGACAAATTTCTAGTCCTTTAGTTTTGAATAGCTTTCCTATTAATAAAAAACAGACTTGTGCTTTCTTGTCACAAAAAGGCAAATGAAGAAGTGGAAGAAATTACAGGGTGCAGATTTTGACTAAATAAAACGAAGTACATTGTAGCAGATGGAGCCATTCAATAATGGACAGTGCTGCCTTGTAACCTGGACACGTCCCTCCATTAGAAACATTTAAGCAGGAGGTGGTCAATTACTACCCTTTTTCCCTGAAAATGAGACATCCCCTGAAAATAAGACCTAGTGCAATATTTTTCAAGCTTAGAAATACAAGGCCTCCCCTGAAAATAAGTCCTAGTGGCAGTCATTGCTACAGCTCCCCCCAAATTCTTGATGGAATTCAGAGTTTGGCTGGTTATGCTGATGTTTGTGATGACATGACTACAGTATATGAATAAATGTGGATTTTCTGTTCAACAATAAATGTGAATTCTTGTTCATGGAAAAATAAGACATCCCCTGAAAATAAGACCTAGCGCGTCTTTAGGAGCAAAAATTAATATAAAACACTGTCTTATTTTCAGGGAAACACGGTAGCTAGGAATACAAAGAGAATTCCTGTGTGGGTGAGAAGATGAACTTGACAAAATTTAGAATTCTTTTTAACATTAAGATGCTACGAATCTGCACCTTATCTCTCTTCACTGTTTCCTTCTTAACGCTTTTTCCTTAACCTATTGTTTCAGGACCGTGAACTTCACTGCAGATTCTCTCTCATGAGAAACTGGATGTGAAATTGCTCTGTAAAATATATTGCAGTACATGGAGCACAAGGTTATATCGAGAATTTTATACTATCCCCAATAATTTTCTTTTCTTTACATGTGTCTGGTTGTCAGCCTCACATGGAAGTTTTTTGGATCAAGACAATATTTGGCAAGTTGGTGATATTCAATTATAAATAAGAGTCATATTTTATACTAATGGAGATAGTTATGGCTGTTAGATAGTTGGATGTGTTACAAATCAGTTGTGGCACTTCCCGCATTTAGAAATTTAGACTAGATTCTGACTCCAAGGATGATTCCATCATAATCCACCATGGAATCAGAAATAAATTAGTTGCTATGTCAAGATCACTTTCAAATGTAGGGTTGGAGAAAATATGAGCATATCCTTTAAAATATCTATGTAAATTTTTTGTTTGTTTTCTGTTGTGTCTTTAAATTGATAGGGTAGCTCTGATATTTCTTAAGCTTTAACTTTCAGGGCAACTTTTAGAGAACTGGCACACTGAAAGATGGTGAAGGTACTTCATTAGGCTCTTACAAGTACTGAAGTGATGCTTTTGTGCCCTGAGGTAGGCCTGCTGTGCCATCTAATTAGTGATGAAAGAACCAAAACTAATTCAATCTAGAAGTATATTCAAAATAATCTGTCACTTTAGTTTTGACATAAGTATCTACCAGAGTGATTGTTTTCCTGGATCAGAGAATCGAAAAGCAGTAAAGAAGACCCGATTTCCTCATATGGGTATTGAAGAAGCAATGCTGTGTATGCATAGACTTATATAAAATAAAGCACAGGAAAAAAAAAACAACATCTTTCACATTCAGAAATCAATTTGTCTTCATAACGATGTAGATAAGAGGTAAAGAGGGAAGATAAACTTATTTCATTGATGAGAATACCAAATTTAAAAGAATCTCAGTGGTTTTCTCAATGTCAAAGAGATCCTAAATAATAGAGCCAAGATGCCTTTTGACCCCTAACTTAATTTTTTTCCACTTAAGAAGGGACAATTAAATGTTACTTCCTTTAAAACTAAAAAATGCCATTGGATTATGCTTATATATTGCCAAGATAGAGAGATATATTTAAATATCTCTGCCATTAATGTTTGTAATGGAGGGTTTTTTTTTCACCTTTAAAACATAATTCTCTGAGACAACTCAGAAAATCTGTTTTATAAATATCCATGGTAATTTAATTCCCACCATGTACCATGCTTTGCATGTGCTACTATTTAATCCTCACTAAAGCCCCCTGAAATAGGCTTTACTAAATCCATTTTTAAAATAAGGAAATGTTTTGAAGAGATTAACCCGCAGAAGTTCTCACAGCTAGCAAGGGGCAAATATAGTCCCCTTCATATCATGCTCCTCCATTTAGTACTGAGGCATCATTAATTAAGTTGACCAATATTTACTGAATATGTGTATCTTATAGTAGAATGAGAGCTTAAGGATGTAATTAATGATAATTTGAACCAATTAAGTAATAGCATCTTAAAATTACTTTTTTTATATTTAGCTTGAAATTTGTATCTTGCTGGATGTCATTAATTTTTTAAGTAGCAGTTCAGGATATAGGAAATATTGACTCAACATATTGTATGCCTTTCCATCGCAAGCCTTTCAGGGTCTGGATCCAGGGATGTGAAAGATCCTAGGTGGGTACAATCTACTGTGATTCCATTTGCACTATCACCCTGTTTTGTGCCTGGCACTGAGAGTCCATGATGAGGTCTGGAAAATGAGAATTAGAGAGGAAAATGGTTTGACACTTAACTTCTCTTTTGGGGCATACAGAAATTACATGTCAAAAGGAGCTCAATGGGCTTGGGCAAGAAATAATCTCTCCAAGCTTCAGTCTCATGACATGTACAAAGAGAATATCACTATTACCTCTGGACTCCTCTGGGATTGTTGTGAGGAGCAAAGGAAATAATGTCTATAAAAAGCATTTTTTAAACTGATGGATATTACATACCAATTAAACTGAAGATATTATATATCAATGGAAGGTATTCATATTTTCATTTTTATTAAGCATTTTCATTGACTTCACTCTGAATCACTTCCTTAACTGGCCTTGATACTGTAAGTGCTGGTCTCACTAGCACTTTGTCACTAAAAGGAAGGATGTGGCTATAAATGAAGCAGTGGGAAAGGTGAGGAGTTGGGACCAGTCCTACAGTCCACATCTTAATAACAATTTACTTAAAAATATTTCCCCTTTGGTAAATAAGCAGGCTATTTATTTAAATACCTAACCAAATTTAGTACTCTTCGGTTGTTTGCTAATTATTCCTTTCCATAGCTATCCAATAAACCAATTAATTTCTTAAACCTTCTGTGTCCTGATTCTTAGACTACCTTCCCATACACATGGTAAGGTGCCCTTTTAAAACAGCTCCAAATCTTTTTTTTCAGCATTACCATACATTAACTAACATGTTTAAAATATTGCATACTATTTTTAACTCCAGCTTTTAAACCCAGAGCTGTATTGGGTATTTCTAAGACAAATTCTCACCTCTATCTTGAAACCAAGAGTTTGATGTTATTTTATGTTTTTACCTAAGATTAGAAGGAAATGCTTCATAAAAGCTACAAAAGCCAAGATATACTAACTGTAGCCAAAATTAATTAACTTGTAATCAATACTGTTATGGTTTTTAATTATATAAATTATGTGTGAATGATATGAATCCAAGGAAAAGTTTTAAAATTTATTTCTGATTTTTCCTTCCTCCATAAACTCTTCCCCTTGAATTGATGTTAATAACAATTTAAATGAAGTTTAACCTTTCATTAAATATATACTAGAAAATAAAGCAATATTTTTGAGAAATGCAACAACCCTTAAATAAAATTGTATTGATGCTTTCCAATCAATGTCACTAATGGTGCATGCAGGAAAATAGTATAGGTCTCGATGGGGAAGAAATCATTGTATCTTAAGTAATTCACTGCAGTAAAAAAAAAGATAACTTCATGAAACTGCGTCTTTGTTAGATTTTGTTTTCTCTATAAATAGCTGACTGATTTTTAGAGTGGATACAATCATTCTACCTGTGGCCCTTGTGAATTTACTGCAATTTCATTATCTCCCACCAGGAGGAGACATAGCTCTAGAAATCAGCAAGTTGGCCAGGGAAGTCTTCACACAGGTTTCCCCCACTGAAATTAGAATATTCGTATGAATCCTCTCATAGACTGAAATAGCATAAAATGAAGAAGCAATTATCACTAATTTACACGGAAATTTTATGAGCATTCCCAGACCCAAAAATAACCTACCAAATCACACAAAATACACTTGATTACGTCGTTTTATGCTAAGCGTAATGTCATCATAGGCTCTCTTCGCTCTGATACCGTAGGACACAGAATACTAAAGGATGCACAAAATAAATGGAGATGAAGCACAGATGTTCACAGACATAGTTCAAAGCTATGGTGTCTTGAAGCTAAAGTGTTGAGTGTAGTTCCTGGGAAGGAGCTTGGTGGGGCCACTCTAGCTGCTTGGGGTGCACACTGCCTAACTGCTCACACAAAACAAATGCTGAATGCTATTTTTGCTTTTCGCCTTTTTTATAAAAGGAAACATCCTCTTTGGATTTCTTTTAGTTAGGGAAAACAAGTACTAATGGAGTTCTTTCAGGAAAGTAAAGTGGAGTCACATGAACTTTTGAAAAGTGAGTGTACCTGTGGGTACTTTCTTTGTGGTTTCCTACTTGAGTAGTTTCTTTATTCAGCCAATTGTGGATCTTGATCTCCTCAAGTGCAGCAGTGAAAGCATATATACCCAGAGAGAGAAACACTGATAACACTGTCTCCTCAAGGGGCTCAGCCACAGTGATGCCTCAGTACAAGACCTCCTTTCCTGGAATGCAGGCTCCTCATTTTCATCATCCTACTCTGCCAAGGCTGGAAAGAGTGCTACTTATACAATAGAACAGTTGGATCTCCTTAGAGAAAACTCAATATATAAACTCTTGCCCTTTATTCTTCTTTCTACTTACCCTTTATTTTGAGTCATAAGAAACCTTATTTTCAATAAACCCTTCCCTGATGCCATCTCTCCATTGTGGCATGTAAGCAAAGTATTGCCTAGGAAGGAGATGACATAGAATTACTAAAACTCATATTTGAAGTAAGACATACCAATAATAGAACCCTAACTCTGACAGCTACTAGTCATGTAATGTTAAGCAAATTATTTAGCTTCTTTAAGCCTCAATTTCTTCACCTTTAAAAGAAAGATAACAATATTTACTTAATGAAGTTACTATAAAAAATTTTAAACTAAATGCAGGTGAAGCATTTAGAAAAGTACATCAAAATAATGTAAGCAGAGGAGATCGAAAATGGCAGAGGAGTAAGTGGAAGCTACACTAACCTGTTCCCAGGACCAATGTGGAATTACAACTAAATTCTAGAGAAATCATCCAGAATAACCAACTGAACACTAGCTGAAGAGAAGCCTTATAACCACAGACAGACAAAAGAAACTACTTTACCACACAACAAGATTGGTAGGCAGCACAGAGGAGGTGCGAGAGGGCTGGCTGGGCTCCCACAGGTGGTAGCTGAAGTTCTGAAGGGATATTTCAGTGGCTAGGGGTCTTCCCTCTAAAAAGTGTGGGTTTATACCCCAAGCTGGGGTCCCCACTCTACAACACCAGAACTGTAAAAGGAACCCAGATAACATCCAGCTCTGAAAAGTAACAGCGTTTCTGATTACCAGGGAGAGACAGCTGAAGATGCAGAGAGCCTCTTAAAGAACCAACGCAAAAAAAATTTATTTGCAGCCATTTACCCTGGGTTTTGGCAGAGTGAGGGCAGAGATGCTTGAGGAGAGTCTGGGGCTGCTGGCTCTGGGAAAAGAACTGAAGAAACAGCCACCAGGATCTCTGTGCTGAGTCATTCCCTATACAGTAGGAGCCATCTTTCTCAGGCAAAGCACTCCTCTCCAAGTGGCAGCAGCCTGAGGAGAAGCAATAGTTCTACCCACAGGAATTAATCTGCCCCCAACTTCTGGTGCTTGAACCCAACTGCTGATTACAGCTTGATTAGATTAAGAACAGATCAATTATTTTTGTATGTTTTTTAAAGTATATTTTATTAATTATTTGTTACAGTAGTCCCAACTTTTTTTCCCTTTGCTCCCCTCTGCCCAGTACCCCCTTCCCTCCAGCAATCCCACTCCCCCTTAGTTCATGTCCATGGGTCGTGCATATAAGATCTTTGGCTTCACCCTTTCCTATATTATTCTTAACTTCCCCATGTCTGTTTAGTACCAACCAATTATGCTTTTTAATCCATGCACCATTTCCCCATTTCTCTCCCTTCCCCCTCCCAGCTGGTAACCCTCCAAATGATCCCCATATCTATGATTCTGTTCCTATTCTTATTTGCTCAGTTGGATTTTGTTTTTATTTTTTAGATTAAGTTGTTGACAGTTGTGAGATTGTTGTGATTTTAATGTCCATAATTTTTATCTTTTTCTTAAGTAAGTCCCTTTGACATTTCATATAATAATAGCTTGGTGATGATGAACTCCTTTAGCTTTACCTTGTCTGGGAAGCACTTTATCTGCCCTTCCATTCTAAATGATAGCTTTGCTGGATAGAATAATCTTGGTTGTAGGTTCTTGCTTTTCATCACCTTGAACACTTCTTGCCAGCCCTTCCTTGCCTGCAAAGTGTCATTTGAGAAATTGGCCGACAGTCTTATAGGCACCCCTTTGTAAGTAACTCTCTGCTTTTCTCTTGCTGCTTTTAAGATTCTCTTTATCTTGAACATTTGGCATTTTAATTATGATGTGCCTTGGTGTGGTCCTTTATAGATCCAGCTTGTTTGGGACTCTCTGTACTTCCTGAACTTGTATGTCTATTTCCTTTGCCAAATTTGGAGACTTTTCCTTAATTATTTTTTTCACATAAGTTTTCAATTTCTTGCTCTTTCTCTTCTCCTTCTGGCACCACTAAGGTTTGTATGTTGGCACGTTTAATGTTGTCCCAGAGGTTCCCAAGCCTCTCCTCATTTTTTTCAATTCTTGTCTCCTCATTATGTACTGGTTGACTGTTGTTTTCTTCCTTATGTTCCAAATAATTGATTTGAACCCTGGTTTCTTTCTCTTCACCATTGGTTTTGTGTGGATTGTCCTTCGTTTCACTTAGCATAGCCATCACATTTTCCCTTATACTTTGGCATTACTTAAGTATATATGTCAAGCCTTTGAGCATTTTTATCACCAATGTTTTGAACTCTGCATCTGTTAGGTTGGTTATCTCCTCATTTGTTAGGCTGGCTATCTCCTCATCGCTTAGTTCTCCCACTAGAATCTTGATCCATTCCCTCTTTTGGGCCATACTTCTCTGTCTCCACATCTTGACAGGCTCCTGTGTTTGTTTGCCTCTGTGGCTTAGGTGGAGCTGTCACTTCTGTTATATTGTAAGTGGCAGAACCTTAGGTATTCATCAGCACAGGGCAAGCTGTTTCACCACATTGTGGCACTGTGTGGTGGGGAGGGGTCTGAGAGAGAATAATGCTGCTTGTTCAGCACTCACCCCTTTTCCAGGCACTTCTCCCACCGGCGTCTCTCTAGCTGTTTCCCTGGCCATCATTCCCAGAGTGGGTGAGTCTGCAGATGTTTCAGCACGGTGGGGGCTTTTTAAACAATTGAACTCTGCTGAAAGACTGGAAGTTTCTTCCTCTGCCCAACCCCCAATAGTTTGCATAGTCAAAAACAATAAGGCTCTACTTTCCTCGGTTCTGAGACCATGAGCTGCGTGATCTGGTCTGATGCTGGGGGCACTCCCCAAGTGTCCTTCCTGACATTTGTATTTTTTATTCTTTAGGTGTATTTTATTGATTATACTGTTATGATTGTTTCTACTTTTTTCCCTTTTGCTCCCCTCCACCCAGTATCCCTCTCCCCCTGCAATCCCCTCCCCACCCAGTTCATGTCCATGGGTCATGCATACAAGCTCTCTGGCTTCACCCTTTCCCATATTCTTCTTCTTCTTTTTTTAATGATTAATTAATTAATTAATTAATTTTTATAACAATAGAAAGTAACAATATCCCCCTCTCAGACTTAAGACCCTTTATAATCTTATAAAGGACAATGGGCAAAGGTCTCATGCTCCTCTAGCTACTTCAAGCTAGACATGGTTGCCGTCCTACCTACCCTTGGGTCCAGAAATCTCTAGTAAGAGCGGGGGTGTGGAGGGGAGGGTGGCCTTCCCACATGGGGAAGGATCTTGCAGACTCCAGGTCAGTTGGCTGTCCCTGGACAACGGCCTGCTTGGTTTAACAGGCTGGCATCCTTGTTGTATTCCAGCCACTTAGTTCAGCCACACTGTTGAGTCTCAGGAGGCAGCAATGCAGACAGGATTAAGTGAAGCCTATACATACAGACAACCACTCAAAAACAGAAAACACATGTTAATTTGCAACATAACCCACAAACCAGTCTCTAAATCTGTAAGACTGTCTTATTGGAAAGACATCCAGTTGCAAGGCATCTGATATTCTTCTTGCCTGTAAATTAAGCATCTTTGATAATGCCACAGACCTAGTTTAATTTTCAAATGAAAACAAACTTTACATGAAAAGAGACTTTAAAGACAGTTATTGGCACTATTTTATAGTCTACCACTGAGCATTGTGACTTTCCTTAAATCACAATTTTTCTCCTTACGATTATCCTCCTTGTCATTAAAGGGACTGCATTAAGTCCATTTTTAATTTATCCTGCTCATTTGCATAAAACCACAAGAGAAGCAAATGATCACATATGATCTTTAAGTCTGCTTTGCTGGAACTTACATTCTTCCTGGTTTTTTAAAATGTGTGACTGCACTTTCTGCCGGCCTACCACTGCCACTGCATCACATCCTCTCTGTCCCAGCTCCACCCCTCCTACCTGTACGGATGAGTATTTCTTCTTTATTTCTTTGTTTTTTTTGGACTTCCATGCAGTTTTATTTTCTGGAACTTCTGGTTGTTTCTAGTTTTGAGGTAGTTGTATTCCTTCTTAGTTGTGGAGGGAGACACAGTGTGTCTGTCTAGGTCTCCACCTTGAATGGAAGTCCCACAACTGATCAATTTAACAGCTGATTATTTTAACATCTAAGGCAGAAAATACAAAGAAGCAGCCAAAATGGAAAGACAAAGGAACAGACTCCAAATGAAAGAACAAGAGACTTCCCCAGAAGAACTAGATGAAATGGAGGCAAGCAATTTATCAGATAGAGAGTTTACAGTAATGATTATAAGGATACTTAACAACATAAAAAAGAACATAACAACCATAAAAATAAAAAGACCACTCAGAAATAAATAATGCAATATCTGAAATAAATAATACACTGGAAGGAATAAAGAATTAGTTAGATGAAGCAGAGGACAGAGTCAGTGTTTTCAAAGACAAGGTAGAAAAAGGACAAAAAGCACCTAGGGAGAGCAGCAAAAAGAAAAATACCTTTAAAAAAATGAGGAGAGCATAGGAAATATTTTGGACAACATGAAACATAACAACATCCACATCATGGATATAACAGGAGAAGAGAGTGTGCAAGGGATGGAGAATCTGTTGGAAGAAATAATGACCAAAACTTTCTTAATCTGGTGAAGGAAAATGTCACACAAATCCAGGAAGCTCAGAGAGTCCCAAACAAAATGGACCCAAAGAGGCCTACGCCAAGACACATCATATTTAAAATGACAAGGCTTAATGACAAGGAGAGGATGTTAAAAGACAGAGAGAAAAACAGGTAGTTATCTACAAGGGAGCACCAAGTCGACTGTCATCTGATTACACAACAAAAATATTTCAGGCCAGAAGGGAGTGGCATGAAATATTCAAGATGATGAAAAAGAAGGACCTGCAACCAAGACTACTTTACCCAACAAGGCTATTGTTTAAAATCAAAAGAGAAATAACGAGCTTCCAAGACAAGAAAAAGTTAAAAGAATGTGTTAACATCAAATCAGTACTGCAACAAATATTAAAGGGCTTGCTTTAAGAAGAAGGAGAAGGAGGAAGAGGAGAAAAAGAAAAAAAAAACAGAGAAAAACAGTCTAACAATAAAATGGAACTACGTAAGTATCTATCAATAATCTCCTTAAATATAAATGTCATAAATGCTCCAACTAAAAAACAGAAGGTAGCTGAATGGATAAGAAAACAAGATCCATATATATGCTGCCTCCAAGAAACCCATCGCGGATCAAAATATTCACACAGATTAAAAGTAAATGGTTGGAAAAAGATATTTCATGAAAATAAAAAAAAATTTTAAAGTTTGGGTAGCAGTACTTATATTTCACAAAAATAAACCTTAAAACCAAGGCTATCGTAAGAGACAACAAAGGACACTACATAATGATAAAGAGAACAATCCAACAGGATAATAACCCTAGTAAACATTTAGGCACCCAATGTAGGAGCACCTAAATATATAAAGCAAATACTGATGAACATAAAAGGAGAGATTGACAGACATACAGTCATATTTGGGGATTTTAATACCCCATTGACGTCAATGGATAGTTCTTCCAGGAAGAAAATCAACAAGGAGACAGTGGCCTTCAATGACACACTAGATCAAATGGATATATAGAATAGACCACATCAGGACACAAAACAACTCTCAAGAAATTATAAAAGATTGAAATCATACCAAGCATCTTCTCTTACTACAGTGCTATGAAACTAGAAATTAGTCACAAGAAGAACACTGAAAAACATGTAAAGACATAGAAGCTAAGTAACTGTTATTAAACAATGAATGGGTCAACAACAAGATCAATGAATAAATCAGAAGATACCTTGAAACAAATGAAAATGAGAACACAGCAATCCAAAATCTTTGGGACACTGGGAAAGCAATCCTAAGAGGGAGATTCATAGCATTATAGGCCTATCTCACACACACACACAAAAAAGCTCAAATAACCAATCTAACTTCACACTTAAAAAAACTTGAAAAAGAACAACAAGAAAAGCCCATAAGGAGTAGAAGGAAGGAAATAATAAAGATCAGAGCAGAAATTTTTTTTTAAGAGTCTAAAAAATGATACAAAAGATCAATGAGTCCAAGAGATGGTTTTTTGAAAGATAAACAAGATAACAAACCTTTAACCAGACTCATCAAGAGAAGAAGAGAAAGGACCCAAATGAATAAAGTAAAAAATGAAAGAAAAGAAAAAACAATTGACTCCAAAGACATGTAAAGGTTTGTAAGAAAATATTATGAACAATTATATGCCAACAAATTGGACAACCTGGATGATATGGATAAATTCCTAGAAGCATACAATCTTGCAAAAATAAATCAGAAAGAATCAGAGAATCTGAATAGACAGATTACACCTAATGAAACTGAGCAGTAATAAAAAAAAATCCTAATAAACAAATGCCCTAGAACAGATGGCTTCACAGGTAAATTTTACCAAACATTTCAAGAACTAACACCTCTCCTTTTCAAACTATTTCATAAAATTCAAGAGGAGGGGAAGTTCTCAAACTCTTTTTATGAGACCAGCATTATTTTAATTCTAAAACAAAATAAAGACACTAAAGAAAGAAAATTACAGACTAATACCCCTAATTGACATAGATGCTACAATCCTCAACAAAATATTAGCAAACTGAATACAGCAATAGATAAGAAGAAGAAATAAAAGACATCTAAATTGGAAGGGCAGTAGCAAAACTGTCTTTATTTGCAGATGACATGAAACTATATAGAGAACCTTAAATATTCTACCAAGAAACTACAAGAACTGATAAATTAACTCAACAAAATAGCAGGATACAAAATTAATATTCAGAGGTCACTTGCATTTTTATATGCCAATAACAAACTAACAGAAAATGAAATTAAGAAACCAATCCCACTCACAATTACTTCAAAAGAATAAAATACCTAAGAGTAACCCTAACCAAGGATGTAAAAGACCTGTACTCAGGAAATTATAAGACACTGAAGAAAGAAATTGAAGAAAATACAAATAAATGGAAGCACACACTATGTTCAAGGATAGGAAGAATTAACATAATTAAAATGCCCATTTTACCCAAAGCAACCTATAGATTCAACACAATTCCTATCAATATTCCAATGATATATTTCACAGAACTAGAACAAATATTTCAAAAATTTATATGGAACCACAAAAGGTCCTGCACAGCAACAGTGATCCTGAGAAAGAAGAACAAAGTTGGAGGAATCACACTACCTAATATCAAAGTATACTACAAGGCAGTAAGTCTGGCACCTTAGATCAGTGCTTCAAAGACAGCCACCCACCATTAAGAAAATCCAGTATAAACTCATATAAACAAGAAATAAACTACTATTTTGTTTTAAGCTACCACCATCTTTTGAATTGTTTGTTATGACAGCTGCCAAACCCTAACTATTTCAACCAGTCCACATATGTCTGTAGTATGTGTTTGGATTAGTAAGTCATATTTTGAAAGGGATATGGGCAAGTTTAAAAGTGTTAAAGATGGAGGAGACTTCCGGCCAAGATGGAGGCCTAGACTGACATGCTCCATCTCCCTCCACAATTAAGAAGGAATACAACTACTGCAAAACCATAAATAACCAGAAGTTCCAGAAAAATAAATGGAAGTTCAACATATGAAGTTATAAAGAAGTGGTGCTCATTGGACAGGTAGGAGGAGTGAAGCTGGGGTGGAGAGGTCAAGCAGTGCTGGCGGTGGCAGCAGCAGCGATGATGGCGGGATGGCGGTAAGCACAGACACCCATATTTAAGGGGAGGCAATAAGCACCTAGGGAGCACCCCCAGCTGCAGACCAGACCCATCAGCTTGCAACTCCAACACCAGGGAAGGCAGACCCTCATTGCCTTGGACTGTGAGGCCCAGAGGGGGTGGGGACAGAGGAGGAAGCTCCCAGTCTCTCAGCAGAGAGTGAATGGCAGGAATCCATCTTGGACCCCCACACCCACAGAAAACGCCACAGCGTGGTGAGAAGGGTCAGCAGTAGTGATGAGTGCACAGGGCTCCGCCCCCTATAGCATAGGAGGTGTGACCACCCCACCCAGAACGCAAAGGTAAACACAAAACTGTCAGGATGGCACAGATCATGATAGAGATCTCGGTGATGCAGCTGACCAGACAGCAAATATCTAATCTAACGAAGCAGCATATAGATGCCTTCCTGAGGCACAGTTCAGAGCTTTGGTTATAAGAATGCTTACAGACCTAATAGCATATCTTAAACAAGACAGGGAAGGAATGAAGACTAGTTCTGCTGAAATGAACAAAAACACATAAGAAACTAGTGGTGAGGGAAAGAAAACCAGGGATCAAATCAACAAATTGGAACATAGGCCAGGAACAAACAGTCAACCAGTGCAGAAACAGGAAACGAGAAGTGAGGAAAATAAGGAGAGGCTCAGAATCCTCTAGGACAGCTATAAGCAGGCCGACATCTGAATCATAGGGCTACCAGAAGGTGAAGAAGAACTAGAAATGGAAATATTATGTGAAAAAATAATGAAATATTCAAAATAATGGAAAGCAGAAACCTACAACCATGATTACTCTATCCAGCAAAGCTGTCATTCAGAGTAGAAGGGCAGAGCAAGTGCTTTCAGGACAAAGTAAAACTGAAGGAGTTCGTCAGATCCAAACCACTGTCATATGAAATGTTAAAGGGACTTGTTTAGGAGAAAGACAATCAAAACTATGAACATTAAAGTGAAAACTGTATCACAACAACCAAAAACAGAAGCTAGGGAACTGAAACAAAAGAAAAATTAAGTAGGCAACGAGAGTGTGAAAAGGATTATAGGTATGGGAAACATTTTGGGGGGAGGTCAGCAGAGAGGAGGAAGGGGAGAAAGGGAGGAATATGGTACAGGAAGTAGATAGGATGGAGTAGACATGAAGATGTTGGGAAGAAGTATATGCACAACTAATGGGCATGGATTAAGGGGGGGACAACTGGAGGGAGGAAGGGTCACTGGGTGGCAGGAAACAAAGGGAAAAGAAATGAGGACAACTGTAACAGCATAATCAATAAAGCATATTAATAAAATAAAATAAAATAAAACTGCCCCTGAAAGAAAAAGCAGGGAACTTGAAAATAAATAAATAAATAAATAAATGTGTTAAAGATTATTTAAACTACTAAGATACTTAGAATTAAAAATTAGTTGGAGAGCTTTTTCAAAATGCTGCTTTTTAAAGTCTCTTAAATGATTCTGATGTTTATCCTATCTTTAAAATTACTAGTTTAGAACCCTAGCATAGGGAGAATGATTGAATGAGATGAGTTTGGGATGGTTTTCCTGGAACATAGAAACCTGATGCTAGCTATCTTAAAATATCTGAAGATCTCACATGCGAAAAAAAGTTTACACTTATGCTGTGAAGATGTACACTTATACTAGAAGAGACTGACCAGAATCCCCAGGTAGAAGTTACAAGAAGAGAGATTTGAGATAATTTAAAGGAAAATGTTACAATTATAACATTTCCAAAAAAGAGGGTCATCTGCTTTTAAAATAATAAATTCTTCATTTCTTGTAATAGTCAAGCAGAGATGATGTAATAGTACCATTACTATAATGCACTTTGCAGTCATTATTTTACCTAAACCTCATAACCACTTTGTGGGTCAGGCCCACTTTGTTATAGATGAGGGAACTAAGACCCACAGCCATTAAACTGCCTGTGCATGTCACAGAGCCAGAAAACAGCACAGGTGAAACCTCCATCTCTGTCTTCAGACTCTGAGAGGAGTTCTTTTTTTCACCGTCCATAAACATCATATTAGCAGTTTCTCTCAGACATAAGGTTCTGTAAAAAGAATTGAATGCCCCTCAATACAGAGATGTTATCTGGTTTTACTTATATTTTCACTTTGCTGAGCTAATAAGACATGCTTATTAAATACATATTTACCTAGATTTAACTGACACTGTTCTTCTAAAATAAAAAAGCCACACAAAGTTGGCCTTTCCTCTATAGTATTCTTTCATGCAAAACAACTGCTATCATAATGTTACGCACTCACTACAGAAGCAATACAAGGAATGTGACCCATTCCTTCCAAACAGAGAACACACAAAATCAAGAGTCAGAAACTTCAGTCAATAGCAAATAAGAATACAGTTGAATTACACTCAGGAATTGCAGTTCAGTTTTTAATGCTGGCCTATAAAGTGAACTGAACTAGATTCCAGCAGACCTTGGCTCTGCCTTGAGTACCTGGCCAAATCATTCACCCTCTTCATGGTTCAATAACCTCATCCAAAGCCAGGCAATGGTTACCAGTGGGTGGTGGCACCACAAAATAAGCAGCCAGACTTTACATGCCTTCTGTACCTGATCAAAACCCTCTAATAGGCCACCAATTTGTTGCAAACAATCAAAACAAGCACATGGCTGAAGAAACAGTCAGCAAAATGAGGCCGCAGGAGACTCTACAGGATTAACATCTCAGTTTCTGTTTTTAAATACAAAGAAAAATAAGAGATGGAGAGGATCCATATGAAAGACATAAATGACATAACCAATAACAATCTTATTTGGATCCCAACTTCAAATTGTAGGGGAAAATATTTTAAGCAAAAGAGTATATGCTGTGATTCCATTTATATAAAGTTTGAAAGTAGACAACATTAATCTATGTTCCTAGATCTCACCATAATATTTTGTTTCTTCATCTCTGCTTTGTTTCTGTTGGTATGTTCAGGTGAGAAGGGTTAGTGAGCTGTAGAGTTATGATATGTGCATTTTTTCATATAGTATCATGATGTTAAATGACATAGGTCTGGGTACTATGTCAACAAAAGTAAATAATAAGAGTTAAATTTTTTAAATTATCAACTCCTGCCATGGCGAGTGTGGCTCAGTTGGTTGGAGTGCTGGCCTGTAACCAAAGGAGTGTGGGTTCAATTCCTGGGTGGAGCATATGTTTGGGTTGCATGTTTGGTCCTTGTTCCAGATGTGTATGATCCCCAGTTTGGGCATGTATGGAAGGCAAGCAATTTATGCTTCTCTCTTGTATTGATGCTTTTCTCTCTCTCCCCTCCTCTCCCTCCAAAAAAATCCTTGGGTGAGGATAGATATATATAATTATTAATTCCTTTTAGGTTTGTCAAGGAAGGTTTCATGGAATCATGAAATTGTTAAAAAACACAATAAAAAACAAACGTATCTTGATCAGTAAAACTACATACAGAAGGCATAAGATTTTTATCTTATGTGAGAGCAGACATAAATACCAGAAAGTTGGGAAAATAAAGAAAAGTAAATTTCAAGGGATAAATGCATATGTATTGAGAAGGAAGGAATCAAAAATATGATCTGTATCAACCTGGAAACTGAAGTAAAAAACTAAAATTTTCTATAATCATATTTGTATCCATCTAGACATAATGCAAAATAGGCCCACTTTAAACAGCACCATACCTGTTGTGGACAGAAGCTCTATTTTAAAGATATGGTGGCTTTAAGTGGCTATCACAAGGACCTCAAGCCAAATGCAAAGGTTAAAAAGCTGTGGTCTTCTGGCTCTGCATCTGTTCGTTTCATAAACTGGGCTTGTCAAGATGAAAAATGTCATGCTATTCACAACCTGAAAAGGAATGTCTGGGAAAGGACAATAGGAACAGAGACCCCAAAGTCTGACACTTACTCTTTAGCTTCTCATTTCAGTAGTCTCCCCCTTATCCACAGGGGACATGTTCCAAGAGCCCTGTGGGTGTCTGAAACCATGGATAGTACCGAACCCTATGTATATAATGCATTTTCTTATACATTCATACCTACGATAAAGTTTAACTTATAAATTAAGCACTCTAAGAGATGAATAATAATAACTAATAATAAAAATAAAATAATTTTAACAGCATACCATAATAAAGGTATGTCAATGTATCATGATTAAGTAAAATAAGGGTGACTTGAACACAAGCACTGAGATACTGTGACAGTCCACCTGATAACCAAGACAGCTACTAAGTAACTCAGGGGTATAGAGCAAATAGTGTGGAAACACTTGACAAAGGGAGGATTCACATCATGGATGAGACAGAGCAGGATAGCATGAAAATTCATCATGCTACTCATAACTGTATGAATTTAAAACTTATGAAATTTTTATTTCTGGAATTTTCTATTTAATATTTTAGACCACAATTAATATTGGGTAAACTGATACTGTGGAAAGCAAGATCATAGATATAGGGGGACTACTGTACAGATACAGATGGGTTATGTCTAGTACTTCTAACCAGATTGTTTCACTTCAATTCTACCCATTACTGAGCTCTGGGTAATGCTGAAATTTTTCACCCAGAATGAAGAGATCCTACCTCACCCTGCAAGTCATCACAAGTTCATGGTAAATAATAATCACAGAAGATTCTTTTTTCCATCATAGCTTTCTTTGATGCAAATAGAGCTAGTGCCTCAGAATTCTGGGCCCACGTCATGGGCATGTGGCAGTGGTAAAATAAAAATGAACAAGCCCATAAGAGGGGAAAACCTGTGAAAGGGATAATTCATAAAGGAAAAGCCATCTGTCACCAAAGACCTTTCTGACTCTAGGTCTGTTGATATCAGATGAAAAGTAAGGTCACAAGGATCCAAGGCCAAGCTGAGTAAGACAGCTGTAGGGATGCAGAATTCACTAAGGCCTCCATAATAGAAGTTCTCAGACTAGTCCCCCAAAATTGAAATAGTCAAATATACACCTTGCAATAAAACATTCACAGACCAGGGGCTGAGAATGAACGTGAATGGATTTATTGTTTAACGGGTACAGAGTTTCAGTTTGGGATGATAAAAAATCCTGGGGGTGAGAATACAACAAGGATGCCAGTCTGTTAAACCAAACATGCTGTTGTCCAGGGACAGCCAACTGACATGGACTCTGTAAGATCCTTCCCCATGTGGGAAGGCCACCCTCCCCTCCACACCCCTACTCTTATTAGGGAATTCTGGACCCAAGGGTAGGTAGGACGACGACCATGTCTAGCTTGAAGCAGCTAGAGGAGCATGAGAGTGTTGTTCACTGTCCTCTATAAGATTATAAAGGATCTCAAGTCTGAGGGGGGGGGTGTTATTTTTTTATTGTTATAATTAATTAATTAGTTTAAAAAATAATAATAAAGGAACGGGAGAAACTGGAGAGCTTGTATGCATGACCCATGGGCATGGACTGGGGGGATGGGGGTGATTGCTGGGGGAAGGGGGTGCTGGGAAGAGGGGAGCAAAGGGAAAAAAATAGAACTATTGTGAAAATATAATCAATAAAATATAGCCAAAAAAAAGTTCTGGGGGTGGATGGTGAAAGTTCTGGGGGTGGATGGTGGTGATGGTTATAAAACATTATGAATGTCCTTGATGCCACTGAACTATACACTTAAAAATGGTAAATTTTACACCATGTGTATTTTACCACAATAAAAAAAATACTTACAGAAAAGGTTTTGGTAGCAAACTTTTTTTGTATTTACTTTTTAAAAATTTTATTTATTGTTTTTCTATTACAATTGTCCCACTTTTCCCCCAATTGCTCCCTCCCACCATGCCCACCTCTTCTCCCACAGTCAATCCCAATCCCATTGTCCATGTCCATGGATCATTTATACTTGTTCCTTGACTAGACTCTTCCCCTTCTCCCCTGCCACCCACCCCAGTCACCACCAGTCTGTTCCTTGTTTACATGTCTCTGGGTTTATTTTGCTTATTTGTTTGTGTTGTTCATTAGTTTCCTGTATTAGGTGATATCACATGGCATTTTTCTTTCATTGTCTGCCTTATTTCGCTAAGCATAATACTCTCCAGCTCCATCCATGTTGTTGTAAATGGCAGGAGTTCCTTCTTTTTTTTCTGCTGCATAGTATTCCATTGTGTAAATGTACCCCAGTTTTTTGATCCACTCATCTATATTTGGGCACCTAGGCTGTTTCCAGCACTTGGCTGTCACAAATAGCATTGCTATGAACGTAGGGGTGCATAGGTTCTTTTGAATTAGTGTTTCAGGATTCTTCAGGTATAATCCTAGCAATGGAATTCCTGGAGCAAAATGCAGTTCCATTTTTAGTTTTTTGAGGAAATTCCATACTCTTTTTCATAGTGGCTGCATCAGTCTGCATTCACACCAACAGTATACCAGTGTTCCCTTTTCTCCACATCCTCGCCAGCACTTGTTTGTTGATTTGTTTATGAGGTCCATTCTGACTGGTGTGAGGAGATAATTTAATTTGCATCTCTTTGATGGCTAGTGATGTCGAGTATTCTTTCATATGTCTATGGAGCCTCTGTATGTCCTCCTTAGAGCAGTATTTGTTCAGGTCCTTTGCCCACTTTTTAATTGGGTTGTCTGTCTTCTTGATTCTGAGTCATATTATTTCTTTATATATTTTGGAGATCAAACTCTTGTCCAAGATATCATTAGCAAATATATTTTCCCATATGGTTGGTTCCCTTTTTATCTTGCTAATGTTTTCTTTTGCTGAGCAGAAACTCTTTAGTTTGATGTAGTCCCATTTGTTTACTCTTTCCTTTTTTCCCTTGCCCAAGGAGATATCTCAGTGAAAATATTGCTACATGGGATATCTGAAATTTTACTGCCTATGTTTTCCTCTATAATTTTTATGGTGTGAAAATAGCCTCTTCAACAAATGGTAGCAAACATTTAAAACAAGAAATTAGAAGGTGGTCAGGCAATCTAGTGAAGATTTTTAAGAACTCAAGAGAGTTTAGGCCCTGGAATCAAACTACTAGTTTCAAATCAAGGCTTCTAATTTCCATCTCTTCTTAGCTCTGTAACATTAAACAGATTACATAACTGCTCCAAAGCTCGGTTTTCTAATCTGTAAACTGAGTTAATTACAGAATGTAATTTACAGGATTAGAAGGGTAAATAAGATAGTCCATTGTCTGGTACAAAGTACATGCTCAGAAACTCTTAACTAGTATGTTATTATCATTATTATGCTGTTTTTCTCATTGACAACTAAACTAAGACTTACAAAGCTTTAAGAAAGCCCTCAGGAGGAGAGAAGTCTAAGAATACACATTAAATCAACCGAAAAGCTCTGGCCCGGTGGCTCAGTTGGTAGGAGCATTGTCCTGTACACCAAATGGCACATACCTAGGTTGCGGGTTTAATCCCCAATCAGGGTACATACAGAAGCTCAACTGATTGATCTTTCTCTCTGACATTGATCTCTCTCTCTCTCTCTCTCTTCCTCTCTTACCCTCCCCTCCTTCCTCTATCTCCAAAAATCAGTAAAAACATATCCTCAGGTGAAGATTTAAAAAATAAATAAATACATAAATCAACAGGAAATTTATTAAGTGCCTATTATAATGCAATGTTCTACTGGAAAAAAGAGAAAAACAAAAATAAAAAATCCGCCACGTGCTTTAAAAAATTTACAATTTCACTGAGGAGATGAAGTATACACATGATTGGCACTCTTCCAGTTGCTGCCCTGGGGTTTGCATACATTCTAAGATAATGTGGGCCCTTTAAGCAGTGAAAATCCAGCAGTATCTTCTGCTGCCCCAACCCCCACTGGTTTTTACAGCCCGAGTTAATGGGTTTTATCTTTCCAGTGCTGGAACCCTGGGCTGTGTGCTCTGGCCTGGGGCTGATGTCACTTGCTTTCAGGGTATCCCTCCCAATTTTTATCCACCACATGTAAATGTTAGATTGTCCATTCCACCTCTACTGCTGATCCAAGCCACACTGCCTCTCCTCTCCTTCTCTGTGACTCTTCCCCTCCTTCCTGTCTGGATGAATGTGGTCTCTTTAAATCCTTGGTTGTTAGACTTCCATATAGCTCAATTTTCCAATGCTTCTGGTTGTTATTTATTTTTGACATCTTGTAATATTCGTTATGGTTGTGCAAGGAGGCAAAGCATGTTTACCTATGCCTGAATCTTGACCAGAAGTTCCAAAGGCCATTTCTTTCTCTCAAAGCCTTTATGTTTATAAAGATGAGTTCATACTCACACTGAGCTTTTTATTTAGATCATTTTCAGAGTGGTTCTTAGTAATATCACTGAACTTTTACCTAGAGTCTTGTTAATGGGTAGTGTCAGAGACAGTGGCTTTCAAGGAGGCTGTTTTGGCTTTGGCCATCACCATTATTGATTCTGGAGTGAGTCAGTTTCAATTTGGATTTAGGATTAAACCATTTCCTTTGATGAAGTGGATGAACTCTTTCTGAATTCCCCTGGATATTAATTAACTGGCAGGAGTTAATGACAGAAGTTAAAATCAAATTCTTAGGAAAAAAATAGGGCCTAAAAAGAAGAACATTACTACCCAAACTCATGGGAATAAAGTGAATGTGATAATGAAAACCCTCTTTAAACAGAACAAAACAAACCTCTCATCTCTAGGCTATCACACCTACTTCCACCCAAATGAAATTTTACTTTTATTTCTTACTTGTTAACCTGATTTCTTCTCCACTTGTACTCCACCTGTTCTCCACCTGTATTCTTGAATTTGCTTCACTTATTTCTGACTAATCTTTGCCACTCACCAAAAACTTTATAAGGAACTCATTACCTTCTTCCCCTCACATCTAGAGAGCTCCTCTCCTTGGTTAAAGGCAATGATTTTGAAATCACATCAAACTGGGTTCAAATACCAGCTTTGGCTCTTGCTGACCTTGTGACATTCTACAAGTTTTTAAACCTGCTCCAAGCTTGTTGAACTAAGGGGGGAATTGCTGGAGGAAAGGGGGGTATCAGGTGGAGAGGGGCAATAGGAGGAAATTGGGACAACTGTAATAGCATAAGCAATAAAATATGTTTTAGAAAAAGAAATGGCCTTTGAATATCTTAAATTTTATTTAAATTAAATTACCTAAATACAATTTATTGTAGAACACAAGAGATATATTTATTTAAATGGAAATATTTATAAATTTTGACTTTTTATAGGAATAAGTTATTAATCACTTAGTTATGAGTCCTTCAAAGAACATATTTTCATCTCTCCAAGATGTTTTAAAGACTAGTCTCTGAGCACACTAGAAAAGAAAGCCAATTTCCATCTTCTTATCCAGGATCCTGAGAAATAAGGCAGGCCCCCTCCAAGGCTAGTGGGCAATAGACCTCAGATACAGCCTCTATTCTTCACAAGAACCCAGAAGAGGGTGGTAAGGACTAGACTTTGGTTTTACTTATTACCAGCTTTGGTCTCATTCCCTTGTAGTGACAGCACAAGAAAAATACCGAATTACCAGAAGTTCTGCATCTTACCAAAGTTGATTCCATAGATCCCAAAAGAATGATTGGAAAGACTCTTTTATGCTTGTTGAGAAACGATGATCAGAGTGGATATGGTTGGAGTTGCTTACTGAGGTTATGCTGGTACACAAAAGACAAGTGACTTAGACACAACTACTAGTGTTGACTCAAGTCAAAGCTTCCTTCCCCACTCATGTGGTTGTCTAAAATAACAAAATGGGATTCCCACCTCTGTGTCATGATTATCTCTTCTGACCAGTGAACTAGAAAAATCTACTTCTTGATAAAGACACCAATTCAAAAGATTTTAATTTTAGATTCAAAGCTTTCTAATTATATTTAATGTGATAAGCACAGGTCTTCAGGTCAGTAGAACTAGGCAAGAGCAATTCAGAGTTCTAGGTTCTGGATCTAGAATTTGGGGGGAAGACTTACAATTTTAATTGGGTCTGCACTATGATTACAAGACAAACCATTCTAAGTTAAACAAAACCAACCCTTTATCCTAAAGAGTGTAAAATGATGCTATATGAATTGAGGCTTCACTCTCCAAATCTTGAATATGTTTCATTATATATAATTATTAAGTATACAAAGCCAAACAACATAAAACTACAACACAATGCTCCTTTTAGGAGATTTTTCTGCATCTGATGAATTGGCCAAGGCATCTTGAAATATAATTTCAATAATGTTTGGACTAAAGAAAGTTTTCTTAGTTAATATCCTAGAGGCAAGCATGAGCATTCTTCATGTGTTCAAGAATCATCTTAAGTTTTGTAAAGAATAACTGCAATCTGTCATATCCTGCACTTCAATAATTTAGCAAACAAGAAACCACAGTGGACATGAAATGAGCATGACATTGTTGGTTTGGATGTGCAGTTAGTCCCCAGCACCAAAACACAAAGACTGACCAATTTGGTTAGGGCTAAATATTTAGGCTTTAATATTGTCCTAACCAATGTCATCAACATCCGAAAATATGAGGTCTGTCTAGAAAAAGTCCAGCCATTGTTAATATAGTGATAACAGTTTGTGTGACATCGATGTAACCTGGCAGACAAGGAGAGTGAGAGGGAATATGCATGTGTGAACAATGATAACTTCACTACTAGTCAGTGGGGGTGGTAGATGTCATTCAGTGAGCATGGTACTGTGTGGTTGTCATATTCAAAATGACGAGTGAAGAGAGCAATGAATCTGTATAAAATTTTGGGTAAAGCTTGAATATTCTTCTATGGAAACTATTCAGGTGATTCAGAAGGCCAAAGCTATAGGCAACTTGTGATTGGCAGCTTCATCATGATAACATACTCACTCATACATTTCATCTTGTGCAGAGTGTTTTGGTAAAACATCAAATCACCTAGGTGACTCAGCCCCTCTACAGCCCAGATTTGACACTCTGCAATTTCTGGCCTTTCCCCAAACTGAAATAACCTTTGAAAGGGAAGAGATTTCAGACCATTGATGAGATTCAGAAAAATGCAATGGGGCAGCTGATGGTGATTGGGAAAACTGTGTGAGGTCCCGAGGTGCCAACTTTGAAGGAGACTGAGATGTCATTGTCCTATGATGTATAATGTTTCTTGAATCTTATATCTTCAATAAATATCTCTATTTTTGCTATTATATAGCTGGATATCTTCTGGACAACCTCATATGTATGAAATATACAAATACAAGGAGGGACCCAAAAAAACCAAGAATGTATTTATAAAACATTGTGTATTTATTCTTCCATATTTGAACTTGAGTCATCTTCAAGTACTTTCCATCTGATGCAATACACCTATTGAGACATTTTTTCCATTACTCAAAACAGTTTTTGAATTTCTTGATTTTGATGCCCTTCAGTGCTTCTACCAATTTTTTTCGCCTCTTCCACATTGGCAAAATGTTTACCTTTGAGACCTTTTTTAATCCAGGAAAACATAAAAATGTCACTCTGGTTGAGGACAGGTGAATAGGGAGGGTGGAGCACAGGGGTCATGTTGTTTTTGGTCAAAAACTGCTGAACACTCAGCACAATGTAGGCAGATGTGCTCTTAAATCACCCATTATAAATGAGTAAATACGAGTCTTCCAAAATAGTCACTGAAGCCTCTCACAACAATGGTAGATGGTACACTGGTACAGATGGGTTCCTAGAAGACTTGCTTAGTGGGGGAAGCCTGAACTACAGGGGGTTCATCCTCTGGAAGATAATTCTGGTTTCTGTTGGGTCCCCACACATAATATATGTAGAGTGGGACAAAACTAGGTTTCCAATTGTGTGTACATGAAACAAAGGAGTTTATTATTGTATTCTTTTCCATACAAACAACTGGAAACCTACTTTTGCCCCATCTGTGTGGTATTGAACTGGAATGGAAACCAAACTGTCAGTACAATAACTCATTTTTTTCATAATGCATTGGATCTTATGTACTTTAAGAAAGTCTTCTTTTTTTTAATTAAGCAGTGCTTTGTTTAAATGGTTAAAACTATGCAATAGTTTGTAAATAAAATCAATAACACTGATTTAAGAATTTGTTCATTTGTTGCATGCCTATTATGTGTCGAGAACTATGCTACATGCTGGGAATATATAATAAAATGTACTGTTCTTATTTTTAAGAGTTGCAAGACTAAACACACAGGATGGTAACTCCTAATGCTCGGATATGGATGAGCTATGACTGGGAACATGGAAGAGGGAGAAGAGTAAACCATAGTGGTTAGAAAGATGTCTAAGACTTCCCTAGATTTATCAAGCATAAAAATTAAAGAATTATATCCTAATCTAGGATGGGCCTGAAAACCAGAAAACATAGTGCATTGGCCAGGATGGTGGAGGGAGCCTTGAAAATGCTTAAGGCCAGAACACTCATGTTAGTGTTCAGGCATGAAGATGTTAACTGCCTCATTCAAAATTATATGAGTTAGACTTCTGGCCAAGATGGAGACCTAGACATGCACACCGTGTCTCCCTCTACAACTAAGAAGGAATACAACTACCTCAAAACTAGAGACAACCAGAAGTTCCAGAAAATCGAGCTGCATGGAAGTCCAACAAACAAAGAAACAAAGAAGAAATACTCATCCAGACAGGAAGGAGAGGCAGAGCTGGAGCAGAGAGGATGCACTGTGGTGGTGGTAGCAGCAGCAGTAGCAGTGGCAATTACACATTTTAAGAAGTCAGGAGGGATCCATGGGGAGCATTCATAGCACCAGACCAGACCACGCAGTTCACAGTCCAAGCACTGGGGAAAATAAAGCCTCATTACTTTTGACTATGCAAACCAATGGGGGCTGAGATAGTGGAAAGAAGCTGCTGGTCTCTCAGCAGAGTCTGCTTGTTTAAAGGGCCCCCACAGTCCTAGAACATCTGCAGACTCATTCACTCTGGGAACAACAGCCAGAGAAACAACTAGAGAGGTGCCAGTCTCATACAAAGTGGGAGAAGTGCCTGGAAAAGGGGCAAGTGCTGAGCAACTGGCATTGTTCCCTCTCAGAGACCTCCCCCACATACAGCACCACAACGTGGTGAAACAGGTCACCCTGTACTGATGAATACCTAAGGCTCCGCCCCTTACAACATAACAGGAGCAACAGCTCTACCTAAGACACAGAGGCAAACAAACACAGGAGCCTGTCAAGATGAGGAGACAGAGAATTATGGCCCAAAATGGGGAATGGATCAAGGTTCCAGTGGAAGAACTAAGCGATAAGGAGATAGCCAACCTAACAGATGCAGAGATATCCAACCTAACAGACATAGAGTTCAAAACACCAGTGATCAAGATGCTCACAGGCTTGACAGATATGCTTAAGTATGGCAAATGCATAAGGGAAGAAGTGAAGGGTACACTGAATGAAACAAAGGAAAATCCCCACAAACCAATGGTGAAGGGAAGGAAACCAGAGTTCAGATTAGTGATTTGGAACATAAGGAAGAAAACAACAGTCAACCAGTACAAAATGAGGAAACAAGAATTGAAAAAAAAATGAGGAGAGTCTTAGGAACATCTGGGACGACCTTAAACGTGCCAACATCCAAACCATAGGGGTGCCAGAAGGAGAAGAGGAAGAGCAAGAAATCGAAAGCTTATGTGAAAAAATAGTGAAGGAAAACTTCTCAAATTTGGTAAAGGAAATAAACGTACAAGTCCAGAAAGCACAGAGGGTCACAAACAAGCTAGACCTAAGGAGGACCACCCCAAGACACATCATCATTAAAATGCCAAAGATGAAAGATAAAGAGAGAATCTTAAAAGCAGCAAGAGAAAAGCAGAGAGTTACCTACAAAGAAGTGCCTATAAGACTGTCAGCTGATGTCTCAAAAGAAACTTTGTAGGCAAGAAGGGGCTGGCAAGAAGTATTCAAGGTGATGAAAAGCAAGGACTTACAACCAAGATTACTCTATCCAGCAAAGCTATCATTTAGAATGGAAAGGCAGATAAAGTGTTTCCCAAACAAGGTAAAGCTAAAAGAGCTCATGATCACCAAGCTATTATTACATGAAACGTTAAAGGGAGTTATTTAAGAAAATAAAGATCAAAACTATGAACACTAAAATGACAACAAACTCACAACTATCAACAACTGAATCCAAAAAGTAAAAACAAAATCCAACTAAGCAAACCAGAACAGGAACAGAATTATAGGTATGGGGATCATTTGGAGGGTTATCAGCTGGGAGGGAGAAGAGGGAGAAATGGGAAAATAGTGCAGGGATTAAGAAGTTTAATTATTTGGTACAGAATAGACAAGGGAAAGTTAAGAATAATATAGGAAAGGGTGAAGTCATTGAACTTATATGCATGGGGGGTGAGATTGCTGGAGGAAAAGGGGGTACTGGGCAGAGGGGAGCAAAGAGAAAACAATTGGGACTACTCTAATAACATAATCAATAAAATATACTTTAAAAAATTATATGAGTTAAGAATTTGGAGCATGCAGATAATGTTCATTAAGAAATACAAGCCAATACTTTAATTAAGTTTAATTTCACCCCCAAAAGCAGAATATACATATTTTTCAAGTGCACATGGAACATTTTTTAGGATATACCACTTCTTAGGACACAAAGTAATTCTCAGGAAATTTAGGAAGACTGAAATCATATCAAGTATTTTCTCTGACCATAATGCTATGAAATTAGATATCAGTCACAAGCAGAACACTGGGGAAAAAAAAACACACAGAGACATGGAAGTTAAATAACGTGTTTTTAAACAATGAAAGTGTCAAAAACAAGATCAAGGAAGAAATCAAAAGATACCTTGAAACAAATGAAAATTAGAACATAACAATCCAAAATTTGTGGGACACAGGGAAATCATTCCTAACACGGAAATTAATGGTATTACAGGCCTATCTCAAAAAAAAAAAAAAAAAAAAAAAAAAAAGACAGAAAAGAAAGAAAATAGAAAGAAACCTGAAAAAGAGAAACAAAGTCCAAGTTGAGTAGAGGAAGAAAATAATAAATATCAGAGCAGAAATAAATGAAATAGAGTTTCAGAAAATAATACAAAAAATCAATGAATCCAAGAGCTGGTTCTTTGAAAAGATAAACAAGATTGACAAAACTTAGACTAGATCATCAAGAAAAGGAAGAGGACCCAATAAATAAAATCAAAAGTGAAAGAGGAGAAATAACAACTGACACCAAAAAACTACAAATAGTATGAACAACTATATGCCAACAAACTGGACAACCCGGATGAAATGGATACATTCTTAGAAACATACAATCATTCAAAACTAAATCAGGAAGAATCAGAGAATCCGAATACACAGATTACAGCTAGTGGAATTGAAGCAGTAATTAAAAAGAAAAAAAAAACTCCCAGAATTTTACCAGACATTCTGAGAACTAATACCTGTGCTTCTCAAACTATTTCATAAAATTCAAGAGGAGGGAAGCCTCCAAAACTCATTTTAAGAGGCTAATATTATCCTAATTCCAAAACTAGATAAAGATACTACAAACAAAAAGAAATATAGGCCAATATCCCTCATGAACATAGATGCTAAAATCCTCAACAAAATATTAGCAAACCGAATACAGCAATGCATCAGAATGATCATACACTATGATCAAGTGGGATTCATTCTAGGAATGCAAAGTTGGCAATGTTCACATATCAATAAATGTGATTCACCACATAAACAAAATGAAGGATAAAAACCACATGATAATATCAATAGATGCAGAAAAAGCATTTCATAAAATCCAGCATCCATTTATGAGAAAAACTCTCAGCAATCCTCATGAATAAAGGGAACATACCTAAACATAATAAAGGCCATATATGACAAACCCACTGCCAGCATCATACTCAATGGACAAAAACTACAAGTGTTTCCTTTAAAATTGGAAACAAGACAGGAATATCTGCTTTCACCTCTCTTATTCAACATAGTACTGGGAGTCCTGGCCATAGTAATCAGACAAGAAGAAATGAAAGACATCCAAATTGGAAGAGAAGAAGCGAAACTGTCTGTATTTGCAGATGACATGCTACTGTACATAAAGAACCCCAAAGGTTCCACCAGGAAACTACTAGAACTGATAAATAAATTCAGCAAAGTAGCGGGATACAAAATTAATATTCAGAAGTCAGTTGTATTTTTATATGCCAATAATGAACTAACAGAAAGAGAAATTAAAACAATTCCATTCACAATTATTTCTACAAAAATAAAACGCCTAGGAATAAATCTAACCAAAGATGTAAAAGACCTGTACTCAGAAAATTATAAGGCACTAAAGAAAGAAACTGAAGAAGATACAAATAAATGGAAGCACTTACTATGTTCATGGGTAGGAAGAATTAACATCATTAAAATGTTCATGCTACCCAAAGCAATCTATAGATTCAACATGATTCCTACCAAGATTCCAATAATATATTTCACAGAACTGGAAGAAATATTTCAAAAATTTATGTGGAACCACAAAAGATCCACATAGCAACAGTAATCCTAAGAAAGAAGAACAAAGTTGGAAGAATCATGCTACCTAATATCAAACTATACTACAAGGCCATAGTAATAAAAACAGAATGATACTGACCCATATATCAATGGAAATGGAATAGAGACCCCAGAAGTAAACCCACAACTTTATAGTCAACATTTGAGAGAGGAAGCAAGCACATACAATGGGCTAAAGATGGTTTATTCAATAAATGGTTTGGGGAAAATTGGACAGATACATGCAAAAAATAAAACTAAGTCACCTCCTTTCACCATACAGAAGAATAAACTCAAAATAGATTAAAGACTTATATGTAAAACTGGAATCCATAAAAACCTTAGAAGAAAACATAGGTAGTAAAATCCCGAATATTTTTAGTAGCAATATATTTTGTGAAATAGCTCCTTGGGCAAGGGAAACAAAGGAAAAGAATAAACCAATGGGACTACATCAAACTAAAAAGTTTTTGCACAACTAAGGAGACCATCAACAAAATAGAAAGCAATCCACAGAATGGGAGAACATATTTGTCAATACATCTGATAAGGGGTTAATATCCAAAATTTATAAAGAACTTACAAAAGTCAACACCAAAACAAACAATCCAATTAAAAAATGGGAAAGGACTTAAATAGACACTTCCTCAAAGAGGACATACTGATGGTCAATAGGCATATGAAAAGATGCTTAATGTCAATAACCATCAGAGAAATGCAAATTAAAACCACAATAAGATGCCATCTGACACCTGTGAAAATGGCTATCATCAATAAATCAACAAACAACAAGTGCTGGCAGTAATAAAAGAAAAAAATTCTATCCCTTGCAACAGCATACATGGACCTGGAGAACATTATGCTAAGTAAAGTAAACCAGTCAGAGAAAGACAAATACCATATGATTTCACTTATATGTGGAATTTAATGAACAAACTGAACTAACAAGCAAAATAAAGACAGGCTCATTGAAAGAGAGCAGGATGACAGCTATTGGGCTGGACAGGGAGGTTAGGTGGTGGAGGGATAGAGCAAAAAAGAAAAAAGATTCATGGACAACAGTGTGGTCTTTGCAGGGTAGGGGAAGAGAGGTGTAAGGGGGTTAAATGGTAAAGTAAAAATACAATAAAAATTTTTTGAAGTTATATGCATTAGGGATTTGGAGCATGTAAACAAGGTTCATCAAGAAATACAAGCCAGTGCATTTAATTAAATTTATAAGTGCCTTCACATCAATGAGAATATTTTGTTAAAAGGCCTATCTGCTACAGAGGGATCAAAAGCAAAAGAGAAGTAAGATCTTTTTCAACTAAAAAGATCTTGACTCCAAAAATATCAAAATCAAAGACTGTGATTTGGCTCTGTGTCATCTATGTCTGTAATAAGTTGAAAGTCTCAACTGCCCTCTAGAGAAAACTAAGGTTGATGACTAATAGTTTTTTGCATTTTAACCAGAAATTGGAATGTTGACAGCCTTCATTTAGACAAGCAAGCTACCTTGTTCCAACTATTTTATTTTGAACATACTTTAAAAAATAGATTGGGTCATCTCTAGACTCTAAAGTCTAATTCTTAATGCCAAATCCACAAATTTGTGTTCTACCTTCTAACATAATCAAGAAGGAAAGTTTACAGTGATTTATTAAACAAGTTGAAGAGTCCTGGCCAGGTGGCTCAGTTGGTTGGAGCATCATCCCATACACCAAAAATTTGCAGGTTCAATTCTAGGTCAGAACACATACCTAAGGTGCAGGTTTGATCTCCAGTTGTGGTGCATACAGGAAGCAACTGATCGATGTTTCTCTCTCACATCAATGGTTCTCTCTCACTTTCTCTCTTCCTCTCTTCCTCTCTCTCAAAAATCAATAAACATCCTCAGGTGAGGATTAAATTTTAAAAAATAGATGTTGAAGAATCGTCGTCGGCAGCCGTCCGTCTCGAGAGACGATGGTGTAGCTTCTTAAGAGTCTATCTGCACCGCAGAGAATGGCTGTGCAGTCCGACTCGGGAGTGACACGGTATCTGTCTCCTCCCGTGTTGAATCGACATCTTGCGATGACGCTGGAGTGTCCTCTCCAGTGAAGCTGAAGCTACAGAGCCTGGGCAGGGTGATATGGAGGGTCTGCTGTTGCCCATGCAGCAGACCCCCCCTCTCTTCGCAGCTGAAGGATCCAAGGGAAAGACGGAGTCAATACAGCTTGGCTTCAGGTGCGCCGCAGGAGTTGCCGGTGTTGACTACAATGTCAAACCGCCTTAGGGACTCCGGCTCTGGATTTTCTGTCGGGGTTTACTCCCTTAGCCTTTCCCCTGAAGAGGTATGCCGCAAGGCAGCGGAGGTTTTTTGGAGTCAGAGTTTTCCTTCTCTGATGTGCCCTGACTGGAAGATCGAACCAGCGACACTTAGCTCGCAGGCCGACGCTCAATCCACTGAGCCAAACCAGCCAGGGTTAGATGTTGAAGAATAACTTCTGAGAAATTAATAAAAATCTGATGTGCCTGCTTTCTCACCAAAGTAAGACATCCCATGACCTTTAGTAATTAATGGGATGACTTATACATTATTGGGAAAATTAATGGAGTACATATTTCAAGTAAAATTCATTTAGTAAATGAAAAATGTTTTAGTTCTACACCATTATTCCCAAATAGAGGTAAACGAAAATTTATAAATTTGTAGTCAGGAAGAGGAGTAAGAATCGCATAACTAAGTATGGAGGCTGGTTGAATCATTTCCATAACATTAGTGACACCCTTACATGTCAGTTGAAGCTTTTAATGCCTTTAGAGTTCAGTAAAAGTTAGATAATGGGACAAAAGAAACCCCTGGTGTAGGCAGAAGTCTTCATGATTAAGAATTTCAGATTCTCCACCATTTCTTTTCCTAATTCTATTTCAGAAAATAAAACAAAATAAAAATATTTGCATAGTAAGTATTGAAGCTTAAATGTTAAGAAATTTTGTTTAGTTTTCCTCATTTGGAGATGTGCCCACCTCCCTGGAATGTGCTGAAAGACATCAAAAACACAAATATATAATCAAATAATTCCTATCAGAAATCCTTATAGCAAATCAGGAAAAATGTGCCAAAATACAAGAGAATTTGGAATCTTTGAATATGCTCATATAAAGACATTGCAAAATGAAAATGCTTCGCTGTTGAAATCATTCTTGTGGCATTTGGATGCCTAGTCCAAACACACCTCCTACATAAATTTCTTAAATAGAGAGAAACTTGGAAGTTCACTCAAGCATTTTAATGACCTCAAGTTGGGTGGCAAGAGCCTGGGGGCTTTTTCTGAGTCAGAAGGAAACTACCATAGGGTGATAGTGAGAACCCTACAGAATTTTCAAGTGTGAGATGAAGGCAACACCAAAATGAGGGAAAATTTCACTATTTTCCAAGGTAATGGCCTGTTATCTTCTTCACTTCTGAAGTTCACTTTGTGACTACAAGGCTTATCAATTACAGAGGTTATTTAAATTCTGAAGAGAAAAATAAGAATTACACCTTGCTAAAGAATCCCTAGGCCAAGATGTTCAAAAAAGAACATCTCTCACCAAGCACATTCTCACCTTTGTTGGAGCCAATAAAGACAACTGCATGTTCCAAGGCCACTTTGAGGCTCTTCCAGCTTTCTCTCTCCTTTCCTTCATCTAGATTGTAAAGGAGCAGGTTCAAAAATTATTACTCTACTCTAAAAGAGTGCATTGAAATAAAAATGTTCCCAAAGATAAAGAAGAGGTCAACTGAAACATACATTTCCAGAATCAAAAGGGTGGGAGCATTTTACATAGTAGGTGAATGGTTTCCATAGCAGTCAGTCTTGGAATAACCAACAATGTATGACTCCTTCAGTAGTCATAGGTCAGAGATACTCAGTCATTGCTAAAGAGTACAGTGTAGTACAGTGTAGTACACTGGAAAAATTTCAAGCTTTCTGGTCTGAAAAACCAATGCTTAAATCCTGGCTCTGCTGCGTGATCTTAGTCTTCATGCTCTGAGTCACCTTCCTGCTCTGCATTTCAGATTTCTCATCTCTAAATTCCTATTAGTAATATTTGTCTATCAGAGTTGACTGAGATAATATGCCTAAAAGTGCCAGACACATATTAGTTACCTAGTGGATGGTTAACTATTATCATTATTATTTTTACTGCTAATAAATAAGAGTGATCTCTTCAGAGTTGCTTTGCTCTTTCTTTGTTGACCTTAAAGAATCATCATTATGGTTAAGGTACTCTCTTTAGGTTTCTTTTTCCATCAAAGTCAAGCTCTATCGGGTCCTATAAGTTAATAGAAACAAAAGACCAGGAAGTATTGGGCAATCTAAAAAGTATGCATATCTAATCAAGTGAGATAAGTCGTTGAAACTTGAGCCCAACTGTGTATGTGATAAGATGGGAGTTTTCTCTAAAGGAAATGTCATTCTTCCTGAGATACAAAAATGAGGCAGGTTTTCGGTTAAGGGGAAAAAAGGGTTTCTTATACTTATAAGATCAGAAATTGGGGTTGGGGAGAGCCTGATCCCAGAGAGCACAGGAGGCTGCTGAAATCCTCTGAGGAACTTGCCCCTTTGACATGTCTGGAGTGAAGTGTGTATGAGCGTGTATGTGAACTAATGAGCCAGCCACCCAAGGAGCAGTAATGCGGGGAGCCCAGGCCAACACTGGTGTGAAGTGGTGGCAGTTCAGGGTAACCCTGGGGGAGTAGGACTTCATCTTCTGGCTCTTCCCCCAAAGCTGGCAGCCACAGCCCCACATCACTGAAGCATCTTTGTTCAGTGGACAGTGGAGTCAGCCTAGGCTCCTCAATTTTCAGATATCAGTGCCATCTACTCAGCACCAGGTAATGCAGCCCTCCTGCCAGCAGACATGGGCAATGCCAGCATTCAGGCTGCCTGTGTTCCAACAGTTACACCATGTGGCAGTGACAACAACCCAGGTCTCTTTAATAGACTAAGCAGTTTTCTGGTTTTCTTTCTTGATGTGAATTATTTGTTCAGCAAATACATATCGAGCCATGTTTTGTGACAGGTGCTATTCTGGGCACTAGTAATATAGCAGCTTACAAAAATCTATGCTTCTAATGAATTTATATTCTATCAGGGGAGATAGAATATAAATAAAATCAATAAGAAAATGTATTACAGGTGGTAATTAATGCAGTGGGGAATAAGAAAGCAGGGAAAATAAACAGGACATATGGGACTGGGAGGAGGTTTTAAATGAGATGTCCAGGGAAAGTTGCTCTAGGAAGGTGTAAAGTGAACAAAGACATAATGGAGGTAAGGCAGTGAGCCATGTGGATATTTGAAAAAGATAACTCCAAACAGAGGGAACAAAGGGAGCAAAAGCACAGAATCAAGAGCAAAATGGGTATGCCTGAGTAACTGCAAAAAGGCCAATGTGGCTGAGGTAGTATAAATAAGGGGCTGAAGAGTAGCACATGAGGCCTGAGAGATGAAGGGTCAAATTGTGTGAAGGCTTGCAGGCCACATTAAGGACTTGGGTTTTCACCAAGTTAGGTGGGGACCATTGGGAGGACTGGGTCAGAGGTGTTGAGACGAGATTATAGAGCACATAGACAGAAGTGGGAGACAGGTCAGAAGTGGCTAGGATCAACATGTTCATCACAAAGGTGCTGAGAAGTGGTTAAATTATGTATGTATTTTGAAGGTAGAGCTGACACAATTTCTTTACAGGTTGGTTACTGGTTATTAGAGAAAAAGAGGAGACACAAGCAAGGCCTGAGGAGTTTGGCCCGAAGCACTAACCAGATCCTGAGTAGGTCAGACTAGACCAGGGAGCAATATTATATCATTTGAGTCCCTTGAGTCATTTAAAAGCTGTCCCAGCCCACCAAGACAACAGGTACCTGAAAGCAGGTGGTTGAATTTGGTCACAAACGTGAGGGTGAAAGGCAGAAAAAAAAGTCAAATCTAACAAAACCGCTTTTTCAGATCTTATAAGGCCAAGAGAGCTCCCTCTGTCCCCTGCTACCGGGGTGGCACCAATGTCCTCTAAGACTAAGCACACATAAGGAGCCAGGATGTAATACTCTGCGTCTCTCCTACGTGTCACCAGAGGAGCACATAAATTTTATACACATAGTATGAGAACATGTTTTGTGAGGGAGCTTGAACATATGACAAGAACATGCTTCCTTATGTACCTTCTCCAGTTAGCCGTCCATCAGCAACCTTAAGCTGTCACCAAACCGATTCTTTTTATAAACGTTCAGGTATACTTATATAACTGATGAATTCTATTTAACATAGTCAATGCATATAGAGCCTGCTCTGAACTTTGGCCTATATCCTAACCATCAATTAAAGCGATTTTTGCTGGATGTGTCTCAGGAGACTTTCCCAGGCCCCCAGCCCCTACTCCCCACTCCCACCATCTTGACTTTTCCTAAAATGAGCAGACCTGTATAACCCAGAGGTCTGATAAAAATTTTGCCTCTTTTAAAAGACCCTATTGATTGCTTACCCTTTCATGCTTTTTAAGACCTTGCTAGCTTTTCACTGGCCAGTGTGGCTTAGTTGGTTGGAGTGTAGTCTCCATAGACCAAAAGGTCAAGGGTTTGATCCCCAGTCAGGGCACATTCCTAGGTTGTGGGTTCAATCCTGATCCAGAAACACAGGAAAAGCAGCCAATCAATGTTTCTCCCTCACATTGATGTTTCTCTACCTCTCTCTCTTTCTTCCTCCCTTCCCTTCTAGCTAAAATTAATAAGCATGTCTTCAGGTGAGGTAAAAAAAAAAAAAAAAAAAAAAGGTCTTGCTAGCTTTATTCCTAACTTTCCACTGGTCTTCCCATTAACAATGTCCTCTTCAAAATTGCCCAACAGAATAACTCTTTATATGGTATCATTATAGGTGACACCACACCAGTTTCCAGAATAAAGCAGCTCTATTAGAAAAAAATTTCTCTTTCACACACACGTACACACACATCTTATATCTTTCGTGTGTATAAGCTTGTAAAATCTGAGCTACTACTTACCAGTTCATTTTGACAGCTATATTATAGCTACAATACCTTCATAGTAATGGTCACCTCAGAGAAATTTAAGATTCTCCCTCTTGTGCCTTTACAGGTGCTGAAAATGTGAATAAATTCACGAAGATGCTTTGCTCTTGAGCTCTCTGGGGACATTCTTGGAAATACATTTGTGTTCTCTGTGCTCTGCGGTATGGTAAGTAGCCACCCTCTGATCTTCAGCAGGTTATTTTTAATGAAATGCTGACAGTTTAACATTTCCTTGCATAACTGCATTCTACGGTAACTGTCAAAAGTGACAGCTATTCACGAAAGCATGGAAAATAATCCACCAGTTATCAGCCCTTGAGTTTTCTTACAAATTGCTTCACCCTTGAAATTAATTTTAGTTGGCAATAGAAAATTGATACAAATAACTAGAAATAGTTTAATCTCTTCAGGTATGTTGTAGATTACATCACTGCACACATATTCATCCCCCTGAAAATACACTTGGAGACATTAGAAGTTCAGAAAGAGAGGCAGAGCATGAATGAAACAGTATCAGTATGCATATAAAGAGCAGCAATTGCACTGGCAAAAAAACAAACTGCCCCTCAGGGGCATATGTGGGGGTTACACTTGTGTGGTAAAGTAAGATTTGGGTGATTCATTTAATTAACTCCTCCATGCAGCAACCAAGTCCTCCTTGGCTGGTAAAAGCAGCAGCACAGTACTCTGAGTTTTGAAGTTTGGTCTCCAGCACTGGTTCAGTGTGGGCAGTTAAGTATAGCAATGACTGGAAAGCAGCAGATTTACCATGACTTTCTTCTCTCTAACAAAATGTGCCTCTTTGTGGCAACAATCCTCTAAGAGAAAGTTTGGGCATAGACACCAGTCCTAGATTCTGGAAAATTCAGCAACCATTATTCTTTATGGATATGACCTTTGTTTCCTGGTACTGCTGAAATTTGTTATGTAGTAAAATATTTTAAATCACATTTTCTATATCCTTCAGATCCTGCCATTCACCTAAAGTTTCAAAAAATTGCCAAAAGATAACCTGAAGTGAAATAAGTCAGAAACAAAAGGACACCTATTGTATGTGTCGTATAATTCCACTTATATGGGGCACCAAGAATGGTAGCCAGAGCATTGAACGTATATTTGTGACTAAATCATTCTAAACTCTGGGCCAATAAACCTACTAAGGGGAACCCAAAAAAAAAACCCAAAAATGAAAAACAAAACCTGGAATTATCTTCTGGAGGGTAAGACCCGTTTATGCGTTTTATTTGACCTCTCCAGTAGTATTTGGTTTTGTTTGTTGTGCTGCTCTTTGGTGGGTCCTTCCTTCAAATTATGATAGCTGACTGAGAGTTACTCTGCCCACTTCTGACAGTTGTTGGGTTGCCTCTGGCTCATGCCTGTTGGAGGGGAGTGGTCTGCTTATGAGATTTCTCCTGTAGCACTGAGGTTGAGTCTTCCCTGGGATCTGGTCTGCTGCTCCTCCAGTTTTTTCGCCAGAACCAGTGCAAAGTCAAAATTTTCCAAACCTCCTCCAGTTCATTTCACCTTCTTTCAGCTGCAGCCCAGGATGAGCATTGGAAGTGTGCTTTTTTCTGCCAGCCAGCAGGTGGGCCAGGGTTGCGGATGGGCACTAGGGTGGAGGGGAGGCGTTTCCCTGTGCTAGCGCACAGGCTGGGGCCATTCCTCTGTGCACCGGAGGTGGGGGGGGCATGCCAGGAGCATTGTCCCATGCTGGCGGGCAGGGGTGTTCCCTCATGCTGATTGGTGTGAGCACGGGCTGGTATAATTTTCCTGCTCTGGCGTGTGGGTGGGCCAGGAGTGTTCCACTGCACTGGCTGGCAGTGGGTGTGAGGGCCGAGTGTATCCTTGCAAGTGGATTTGTGTGCTGTTGTTCCTCAAGGATCTCTCCCTGCCCATAGCCTTTCCTCCCCATTTGCAAAAAACAATCAATAAATTTTAAAAAATAAAAAGAGAGAGAAAAGGAAACAAAAACAAAACACCACTGCTCCCAGCCTCCCAGAGCCAGACATCATCCAGCCAACTCCTGGCTCTGCTGGCAGGCACAGCCTGGATCTCCACCTCCACTGCTCTCAGGGGAGACCCAGGGGCATTGAGAAGACTTTGTGTCCTCCAGCTGCTGCCAGGGGAGCCAAGCCAGCCAGAACTCATGCCTCTCCTGTGTCTCCTCCGTGTACCTCAGCAGACAGGTCGCTCAAAAGTGGCCTCCTCCACTGTCAGTAGCACCAAGGCTCAGCCTGTACAAATTTCTTAACTCTACTGTAAGGTTGTATGACCCTGAGTGTATCAGGGCCTCATGCTTTATTCATATTTATATTCTTCATGGCATTAAGCATAGTTCCTTACACATAATAAGAGTATGTATGCTCTGGTGCTTTTTGAATTGTTACTATTAATGATATGATACATTAAAGAAAGTCCTGTGAGGAAGAAATACATACAAATCTACTTTTATTTCTGTGATTTTAAATCTTTTTACGAAATGAACTTTTTGAGAATCCACTGAAAACTATCAACTTTTGTGCAATTTACAAATCCCATAAAGCCATTCCTGAACTCCAGCTTAAGAACTAGTTGTTGATAGTTTGTTTTATTATTATTATTATTATTATTATTATTATTATTATTATATTGTCAGTTGTCTCTACAGAATGAAGGATCAAAATGCCCCATGCCTGTGGATAAATTATTTCCTTGGGTCCCAGTGGAGGGGGAGATATTTCTTTGAGAATAATGTCTGTCCTAGTACCATACTGACTTAACACAGAAACAGAAGTAAGTCAATCTGAGTATAGTTTTCCCAAAATAACATATGTCCTGTGTAATCAATGATAGTTGTTGAAGACATTGTGCTGAAACAGCTCTAAAACAGTTGATATCCCAAAGAACCAAAGCTAGAAAGTTTAATGAGTATCTTTCAAACCTATGTTTTTATGTTTGAATTGTTAGATCTTCTGATTATACAGCAAGTCTTCATTCTGGTATAATATTTTTCCCTTACTTTACACAGCACTGGTTATATTGCCTGTACTTAAAATAATAAATAATAATTAAGGACATTAAAATAAAAAAACATTTAATTTTTTGCTATTTACATAAATCAGACACAATGCAAGTGGAGGTCAAATTTGTTGACTAGGGTTACTCGTGATATTTAAATGTTATGGAATAGTAATTTGATTTTTTCATGTGGGATGCAATTTAGAAGAGGTACAGGATGTAAAGATTAGGTATCCTGAAGCTAATAGCTTAGACAAGAGCAAATATTTCATTGTCTGTTAAGATGGTTACACATTCATTTATATAGTCTATTTTAGAATATTGCTGTCCCAATTTGCCTAGACTGAGGTAGTTAAGAGATTTTTCAAATATCTGTATACAAGTGAAGTCAGAAATTATTGGTCTTTTTATTTATGGTGTTTTCTTAAATTTTGTTTTTATCCATTAATATCTTTCATTTTTATATGATTTTAAATTTGAAAAATACTTTCATATACATTGATTATCTCATTTGATCTTTACTTACCCTTTTAACTAGGTAAATTAGATATTATTAAGCTTATTTTGGATTAAGAAACCAAGATACAAGGTGCTATCTACTGAATTGTGTATTTCCCCCAAAATTCATATGTTGAAACCTTAATCCACAGCATGACTATATTGAAGATAGGGCTTTTAGGAGATAGTTATGTAACATGAGGTCAGAAAGGTGGAGTACTACCCTGATAGGATTAGTGGCCTTATGAGAAGAGGAAGAGAGAGAACTTTCTCTGCCATGTGAGCGCAAGAAAGCCAAAAGAGAGAGGTTTACCAGAACCCAGAAAGCTGGCACCCTGATCTCAGACTGTCCAGCCTCCAGAACTATGAGAATATTAATTTTTATTGTTTAAGCCATTCAGTCTATATTATTTTGTGGCATCCTGAGGAAACTAGTACATAAGGGAATTTGCCCCCAAATATCACACCTGGTGACACTTAATGCAGAGCTTTGATACCTTGCTTATTCCAGGATTGTTCCCACCAAAACATATCACCTCAGAAGGAATCATCTGACAGATTGAGAGTTGATTATTTTTGCTCAACTTGTAACATAAAGAGCAAGAATAAAATCTGTACTTGCATTAAAATAAAGAAATCAATTTACAGAAGTGAAAGTAGTGTTTAACTTGAAATCCCAAGGCCTTTGAAAGACATTAATCTTCTATCATGGTTTTCCTTCATCTTCATTGTGGTTCGGGGAGGGAGATAATCAAGTGAAACTTTCTTGTGTGTTTTGCACTGAGACTCCACCTGAGCCTGAAATGCCAGCAGCTCCAACCTGATAATAAAAATGAGCTGGGAAACTATAGGTGAAACTCTGTTTCTAATACAGGGGATAAGAAATAAGTCAAATATGAGAAGGCAATATTGGATTCAGTAGAAGAATTTTACAGCACTCAGACCTATTTTACCTTTATGCGAAATGGTGAAGAGAGTTATCTGAAATATGTTAGTTGGCACATAACCTCTGAGATTGTAAAAACTATTCTCTCTCTGTCTTCTTTTTTTCAATGGCTATGTTTTATTTCTGAAGAAGCAAAGACTGTAAAAAGAACATGCAGAGGAGAAATAAAAAGAGGGAGAAAAAATGGAGAAGGGGATAAAATCTCTAGATCTTTCAGAAACAAAGAACACAACCTAGCGGATATAAATGGGTTTATGTAGACTTGGTTGTTTTATTCATCATGTTCATTAATGCATTTGTCTTTTATTGATAACTTTATTTTAACAAGTATTTTGATTGACTAATAACTACAGTTGAGTCAGTTCTATTATACTGATTGTTATATATTTAAAAATCAGTGTATAGTAAGGTGTTCATTAAATTATAAGAGAACCGAGGAACAATACGGTAAAGTCTATATTCAGGAGCTGGTATGGTAACCAGTGAACTACTTATGGCTTACAGAAATGAATAATTTAGCAGGGACCCTTCAAAGTAGTCCAGTGCCCACCTTCCTCTCTTATATCTGTCCCTCCTAATTTATATTTAGGTACTGAAGAAAAGACATTTTCCTTCATTCTCAAATGCACCTCCCACGGCACATGGGCTGGGAGAATTGGGGTGCTCCATTGCTTATATGCCTTTATGACACAAAACTTAGGTCACATTTCTCTTTGTAAAGTTCCAGGTCTGTTTTCAGATCTCTATACTTACAAGAAACTCTCATCACTCATCACCTATCTCTTCTCAGCTCTTGATTTTTGTCTTGAAAGCATCGCTTTCTCTTGTTTTTTGTCTAATCTTCTCCTCAGTCCTCCACACTGGGGAATTTTTATTTACTCATCTTGACTTATCATCAATTTCACAATGCCACGAAGTGCAATTTAATACTCTCCCACCTTTTCCTCAAAGCTGTTTTCTCTGCCAGGAGATTCAAATATCTACTATGAGACTCAATATTTCTCACTGAATCACATCCTCCTTTCTGACTTTCTAGTAAAGGGGTACCTGTGGTTTGCCTAGCTAATCACCAAGATGAGGTTAGAAGGGATTATAATTATGGTGTTGGAGGACACAGCAACTAATACTCAACATATTATTTTTATATATTATATATTTATATATATTCTTAAATACACATATTTTAAGAATAAAATTACCTCATTCTCTCCTTACCTGACATCCTTCTCCAAACACACAAACATACACATAATACCTAAGATGCTACCAAAAGCTCCTTCTAAATTATTCTGTCCTTGTCAAGAAAGAAAAGGAAAGAAACTAATACTTACTAAATACCTGCTCTACATGCCAGGCCCTTTGTTAGTTGTCCTTATATACATTACCTTTTTTACTCTTGCCAAGGGAGAAAAATAACTTATTTGTACCATACATTGCCCCTAAATCCACTCTTGCTAGCTTTCCCTACTCCACCTCCACCCTGTGAAGAAATTCTAACAGTTTTGGTGGGGGTGCAGGGCGAGGAGGTGTTGTGGGGTGGCAGGACTGACCAAAAATGAAAAATAACTCAGAGGCACCGACAGTGTGATTATGGGGGGAGGGGGGAGAATGGGTAGAGATAGAAGAGGGTATAAGTGTGAAAATGGTAATTGGAAAAAATTAAATAAAAAATAAACTACTTTTAAAAATAAAATAAAACAAAAAGAAAGAAATTCTAACATTTACCAGAATTCCCCTATAAAAAATATCTTCATAACTCATCCTCCACACTTTCATTTCCACTGCCATTATTCAAGTTTATCACTGAAATTGAGAGCAGACAGAAGTTATTCCAAGAGGGCCCTATCTAAACCCCTAGTCAAATAATCTAAAAGGCACATATCCAACATGAGACAAGAGCTGACCCTGAGGTCAGTTTGGATGCAGGTTAGATTCTGAAGCTACTCTGGAGCCAAACTACCATGAACACAAACCTTACTTACAAAGCTAATGCAATTACTAAGAATGTCTCTGACTCCTGTGGTATTCATTTATTCAAAAAATATTTAGATACCTACTCTATCATCTGCTAGAATATAAAAGTCATTATATATGCAATATCTACATTTTGGGGTTCTTAGATTTATTATTTGATCCCAGGTTTATCCATTTCATATAAAATTTCAATCAACCAAATATTTATTTTTATCTAAACAGTGCTTCCCCCAAACAGCTACACCAAAACATTTTTTTCCATTTTTCTTCCACTGAATTAACTAGTTTTCTGATTAAAAGTTGGATGAATTGCCAATGATTTTAATGTGATGTAAAAAAATTCATTGACTATCTCATCCTTCATCTACCCCACAAAGATCCATAGCAGATATCAGGGATAAGAAAGTAAGAGTGTCTGTCCCAGTCTATTGTATTCAGCACAGGTTGAAAGGACATTCTTTGCTAGAAGAGATTTCATTATATTTTATAGAAATTCTTATTTATATAACCCCCAATTAATTTCTCTAAGATCTTCACAAGTTAATGAGTAAATGAGCACCAGCATTAGTGAAAATGAAGCACAGAGCTGATGTTTGTAAATGCTGCTGCTGGCATTTTAAATTGGAGTTTGCAATTACAGACACTTCCTTTCATTTAAAACAAATGTCAGTCAGCAGAGTTGCTGCTCTTCTTTGAGCATCTTGTGGATTCCATTAATCATGTTTAATGATTTGTATCTTTCTTAATAGTGCCAGAAAAATAATTCAGAAACCTGTACCGTAATTAAAATATTCTCTTGAGTATTTGTGCTGAGCAGCACTATAAAATGTCTCCTAATGTTCTAACCATATCAGCTAACTCATGTTACGTTTTCTATATTGTTGTACTCTGAAAAGCCCAATGTGTAAGAATTTGTTTCATCATCATCATCATCAAAACTTTCCATGTGCCTCGTGACATGAAATAATGAGACTGACTTTCCATTTCATCACTTACAATCACATTTTCTAAATTGTTTTTATTCTCTTTGATTTAATAGCAAACACAAAATAATTTAGAACAAAGAAATATGGAAATGTAGAGTATAAAACTTAAATTGGTAAAACTGGCAGGTTGCAGCCTGGTATGCTAAGAAGATCACAGAGATTCAGAAATAAACGACCTTGTTTGATTCCTGGTTCAGCCTCTTATTCACTGTTGGTCACTTTAGGTAATGCAAAATGGAAAGGTTGTGAGAAAGCAGAAACTGGGACTGGAAATAGGAAGAATGACTAAAAGTCTGGACAAGAAGTTCTTAGGTTCCCAGATCCCCAGCCCCAGTTCATAGAGTCAAAGACTTCTCCTCCCCAACTTCAGCAGAAGGCAAGCTATTAATCCTCAGAGGAATTTGAAGGAGGGAGGCTCTGTGTTACAGTGCCAGACATGGTCAAAGATGAGGGTGAAAACAAAGATTTAGGAGGAATATTCATTCCCACTATGTTGGCAGGCAGGTTTGTTTTCTGCAGGGAAGAGATGGGAGGATTCTTCCCAGGGTGCCAAGAGAAGGTATCTACAGATACTGACTGACAAGTACAGATCTACCAGGGAAATAGCAGGTCTCTGCTCTGTCACCCAGTGGACCCCACCACCCTTCATAACCTGCCATTCGGTTTTGTATTCCTCACTTTCAAAGCAGACAGTCATGGATCATCAGGAATTTCATGAAAAGCCCTAAAAACAATAATTTTTAAAAATAACTTAAAGATAAAGATATAAGGCAAACAGCATAAAATTTTTAATTAAAAAGTAAATAATTAACAAAGGGATTCAAGATGGCAGTGGAGTAGGTGGAAGCTGCACTAACCTCCTCCCTGGACCAAATGGGAATTACAACTAAATTATAGAAAAATCATCCTGAATAACCAACTGAAGACTAACTGGAAAAAGGACTTACAACCAAGAATTTATGGAAGAAACCACAACACCACATCAAGACTAGCAGGAAGTGCGGAGGCATAGCAGGGCTGGCTAGGCTTTCATGCACAGCAGCTAAAGTTCTGGAGAAATATTTCAGTAGCCAGGAAGGTTCTCTCTGAGAAGTGTGAGATCTAAACCCCAAGCTGGGACCCACAGCCAATAGCACCATAACTGAGAAAGGTGCTCACATCCAGCTGTGAAAAGCAGCAGGGTTTCTGTCCACCAGGGAGAGACAGATAGAGGTACGTACACCTTCTAAAAGGGCCAATGCACACAATTTTGTTTGCAGCCACTTACCCTGGGCTTTGTCAGATGGATGGCAAAGTGGACTAGACCTGCATGATGAGAGTGGCTAAAGAGAAAGAGCTTGAGGGTCAGCCACCAGAATCCCTGTGCTGAGTCATTCTCCATACTGCAGAAGTCATCTTTCTCAGGCAGAGCACTCCCCTCCATGTAGCATCAGCCTAGGGAGAAGGAATAACCCCACTGGTAGGAATCCATCTCACCCCACCCTGTTACATTTAAGCCCTGCTGAGAAGTACAGCTGGAGGCTATTTCAGTGATTATGCCTAACAGCCTATAGGTGGAAGTGGATCTCCAGCAGCTTTGAGACTTTAGCTGACCCTCCCCCAGGCTTGGTGCTGGTGAAAGGCAGCCTTGGTGCACAGCTTGGTTCTCTCTGCATGCTCCCAGGCATAGCAAAGAGAGCCATAAGCTGTGTATTGCTGATAGATCCAAACAGGTTGCCCATGGGAAGTCACACACAGCAACTGACATAGGCCTGCATGACAGTCTTTGCAGATCTACATAGAAACAAACACAGAGGGATAGCCAAAATGGGAAGACAAAGAAACAGGCCTCAAATGAAAGAACAAGATAATTTCCAGAAGACGAGCCAAGTGAAATGGAAGTAAGCAATTTATCAGATATAGAGTTCAAATTAATGATTATAGGGATGCTCAACAGCATGAAAAAAGACATAGAAACCATAAAAAGGAACAGTCAGAAAAAAGGAATGCAATATCTGAAATAAATAATATACTGGAAGGAATAAACCATAGATTAGATGAAACAGGACTGAATCAACAATTTTGGAGACAAGTTAGAAAAAATACCAAAGCAGAGAAACAGAAAAAGGAATTTTAAAAATATGAGGATAGTGCAAGGGCCCTTTGCAACAACATAAAGTATAACAACATCTGTATCATAGGGATACTGTTACAGAACCCCTGGGCTGCTCCAATTGAAAACAAACCCACAGGCTCTTTAGTTAGGAGTCCGATTGCCCGCCGCCAGAATTACAACTCTTAATACTTTAGTTGAGTGAAAAGAAAATTGTTTATTTAACAGTTACACATATCCTTGCCTTCCCCTACCAAACCTAGCCAGTTTTAGGAAGGTCAGAAACACCGTTTTCCTACTTCCTACGCACAGTTCAGCTTTACCAGTAGCTGCCAATCACTCGGTTCTGATTGGGGAGGTCCTTTCTGTGCTGTGGTGCCCTCCAGCTCTCAATACAAAACTGCCGGGATTCTCAGCCTCCTTGCAAACTGTCTTCTTTCTGTAAACCACGTGGATCTCCTCTCCTTCTCCAGAGCAACCCTGCAAAAACACCCGCCAGCAAGGGAGACAGCCCCAGAGCGTGCCCCCCTCAAGTGTTCGCAGCTGCCTATATATCCCTGACTGCGTTCTCTGACACAGTGGGTGTTGCCAACAGTTCTGAGCATTCACAGAACCCCACGTAGGCTCTGGGTGCTTTCCATACCATCCCCTGGTTCAAAACTCCTCCCATCCACCTGAGGCCTTGGAAGCATCCAAGCAATTTTGCATAATGAAAGACACCAGCCACCAGCCTCAGGCGTGTGGAGGTATTCTGAAAGCTGCTTCCTTTTCCCTATCTCCCAGCTGCAAACTCTGGGGTTTGTTTTTGGACTCCCTGTTTCTGTAACAATACCAGAAGGAGAATAGAGAGCGCAAGAAATAGAGAACCTGTTTAAAGAAATAATAACTGAAAACTTCCCTAACCTGGTGAAGAAAAAAGACATACAAGTCCAGGAAGTGCAGCCTCCCAAATAAGATTTACCCAGAGGCCCACACTAATAAACATCATAATTAAAATGACAAGGTTTAAAGACAAGGAGAGTATCTTAAAAAGCTGCAAAAGAAAAGCAGTTAGTTACCTACAAGGGAGTCCAATAAGACTGTCACCTGATTCCTCAACAGCAACATTTTAGGCCAGAGGAATTGGCATGCAAATATTCAAAGTGATAAAAAGTAGGGACAACTACCAAGATTACTTTACCCAGAAAAGCTGTCATTTAAAATTGAAGGAGAAATAAAGAGCTTCCCAATCCAGAAAAAGCTAAAGGATTTTTTTTTTTTTTTTTTTACCACCAAACCAATATTGCAACAATTGTTAAAGGGCTTGCTTGAAGAAGATGAAGACAAAGGAGAAGAAGGAGGGGGGAGGAGGGGGAGGAGGGGGGGAGGGGAGGAGGAGAAGAAAAAGAAGAAGAAGAAAAAGGAGAAGGAGGGGGAGGAGGGGAAGGGGGAAGAGGAGGAGAGGGAGAGAGAATACATGAAACAAAGTTTTATGTACTTACAACTGTAAACCTACTTTTGTCCCACTGTGTGTGTGTGTGCCCATGTGTGTGTGTGTGTGTATCTATAATGGAATATTATTCAACCATAAAAAAGAAGAAAATTTTTCCATTTGTGACAACATGGATGGATTTGAGATAATTCTGCTAAATTAAATAAGTAAGGCAGAAAAAGACAAATACTGCATGATATCACTATCTTTGGGATCTAAAAAAGAAAAGAAAGAACAAATTCATAAAAAGAGATCAGATTGTACGGTTACTGGAAGTGGGGATGTGGTAGGGGGATTAAATGAAGGTGGTCAAAAGGTACAAACTTCCAGTTACAAGATCAATAAGTACTAGGGATATAACGTACATGATGACAATAGTTGACGCTGCTGTATGGTGTATATGAAAGCTGTAAGAAGGTTATATCCTGAGAGTTCTCATCCCAAAGAAAAAACATTTTTTTCTTTTTCCTTATTTTGTATCTATATGAGATGATAAGTGTTAACTAAACTTATTGTAGTAATCATTTTCACAATATATGTAAGAAAGATCATTATGCTGTACACCTTAAATTTATACGGTGGTGTATGTCAATTATATCTCAAAATTTTTTGAATATCTGAAAAAATCTTAAAATAAGTAAATGGTCACTGGGTTGTATACTTTCTGGGAACTTGCATATAAAAGAACATACACTTGTTTACAAATATTTACTGAGTGCCTGTGATGTGCCAGGAATTTGTTTTTCTGTTCCCTTCACATCTGAAAGTCCATTTCTTTCCCTGTAATAAACTTGATTTTGTTGCTCCTTTGTAGAGAATCTGTTTTTGTTTTACTGCTAATCGTTTATTTCTCTATACAGTATTCCCTCACTTATCACAGGTTTTACATTCTAGACACTCCCACAATAGGTGAAAATCCATGAAGTAAGAACCTTACATTTATTTTAGTATTTATATATATTTTAAGGCTTTATAAACCCTTCCCATACACTTATAAACCATTCCCAGTTCCTTATTAACCTTTCCCACTCCCTTATTAACCTTTTCCACACTTTTATAAATACTACTTATGTTCTTAAACATATTCTACACTCTTAAACCTATGTAACTTTAACAACATATATATACAGTACCACAAAAATCCCATGATATAGTGAAAAATCTGTGATAAATAATTAAGTATAATATTTTTTTAAATCCTGTGATAGTGAGGCCATGATAAGTGAACCACGATATAGAGAGGGACTATTGTACTTGGATGTTTATTAACATTTCACTAAATTATGTCTAAGTATGAATTTCTTCTCATACATTTTTCCTAACTTGATACCCCAACATCCTGACAAGAAAGAGGTATAATCTAAAATTACTAAATACCTACAATGAATGAACTACATGAATTTGTTAAACTTCTACTCTCACAATCCTCAGCTGCCCTCTCCTCTCTCTCATGGCAACCACATGGCAAATTCTCAACCCCACATAAAACTCCCTGGGAAAGAGAGAGTTCTTATCTACTCTATGTCTGTAATCCAAGCTTTTTTTCTGTTACTGATGCATTTTCCACTGTGCTCCATGGTGTCATCCAGGAAATGCTGTCACGGGCAAGGATCAGGTTTGTTTGGTTTCTCTCTTTTTCAGTCTCTCATTGACCAGCACCTTGTACAGTATGTCAATAAATATTTTTTGAGTTGGACAATAAACCAACTCTAAGTTATCTGTAGCATCATATTATTAAGCATTACTTTTTGATGTAGTCCCCTGAGGCTTGACTATTTTACAGTTTCCATTTCTGATCTCTAATCTTCCTCACTTAATCTGAGGAAGTCTCTGAGCAAAGACCAACTGAAATCATAGTTCACAGCTTTTTGGGAGAATGGAGAATATATTATATATTTGAATGTAATTTTTTATGAGTTATTTATTCATTCAAGAAGTCATCAGTATACATCAGTATAAACCAAGAAACCAACAGTACAGCTCTGTGGCTCACAGTTCTGACTCTGACCTGGGTACAGATTGTATCACTGCCATTTACTGTGTGACTGGAGACAAATTGTCTAACTACTCCAGCTTCATTTAAATCAGTTGTAAATTGGAATAATAATATTATTTACTTCAAAAAGTTGTTGAAAGCAGGGCATTGCTGGGGTGAAGCAAGTGAGTCATTTGGGATGCAAAATTTAAAGTTACACAGGAATTAGCTTCAAATTATCATAGACCTAAATGTAAGTACTAAAACTATAAACCTCTTAGAAGAAAGTATAACAATAAATTATTACTTTGGGTTAGGCAAACCCTCACACCAAAAGCACAAGTGATGATTAGAAAGAAAAAGGACTTCATCAAAATTAAAAACTTCTGTGCTTCAAAGTACACTATCCAAAAAAATGTAAAGACCCCTACAGAATGGGAAAAAATATTTGCTAATAGGACTTGTATCCAAAATGTATAAAGACTTGTAATTTAGTAATTTAAGAAAAAACAAATAACCCAATTAAAATTGGCCAAAATATTAAATATATGAAGTAATAGATGTGCTAATTAACTAGATGGAAATAATCCTTTACAATGTGTACTTATATCAAATCACCATGATATACACTTTAAATATTTTAAATATCTTAATTTTTTGTTAACTAAATCTCAATGATGTGAAAATGTTTTTAATGGACAAAAGATCTAAATAAACATTTCTCTGCAGAAGATATATAATAACTAATAATCACATAAAAAGATGCTCAGCCTCATTTGCCATTAGGAAAATGTAAGTTAAATCCACATTGAGATAGCATTTTACATCCAGAAGACCATTATTCATAGTAGTCAAAAGTAAAAACAATTCAAAAATCATCAACTGATGGATGGTAAATAAAATGTGAAATATGCATAAAATGAAATGTCATTCAGTAATAAGAAGAATGAAATACTGACAGATGCTTCATGGATAAACCTAGAAAACATCATGGCAAGTGAAAGAAGCCAGTTACAAATGACTACATATTGTATGATTCCATTCATATAAAATGTCTAAAATAGGCAAATCTACCGAGATAGAACATGGATTAGTGGTTCCTTAGTGCTCAGGACTTTAGTGGGAAGTGAAGTGTGACTGCTAGTGGGTAGGGGCTTTTCAAGGGTGGCAGACATGTTTTAAACTTGACTGTGATGGTTGTACAGCTCTGTGACTATACTTAAAACTATGAAATTACACTTTAGAAATGAGAAGATTGTATTGTATATGAATTTTATCTCAATAAAGCTGTTAAACAATATAAGGAGACACTCCATCTCAAGGCCATGCAAGTGCACAGTCTGCGGAGAGCATTGCAAACTCTGAAAGTAAGTGTTTCCTTCAGTTTTGTGCCTTAGATGCATTGCTATTCTCACCATGGTCTTGGCCTTGGTTGTGTGACTTAATTAGGTATTATTATATGAAAATTACTTACCACTAGTATAAAACAAGTGTTTAGTATTTGCTATAGAAAGAGAGGGAAAATAACTTTACCTCTATTTTTCTGAGATTTTGGCTGAGACCTCTGTAATAAAAGGCAGATTAACAACAGAAAAACACTTAGAAGTTTTTTGACATGTGTACCTTGTACATACATGGGAGATACCCAGAGGAATATGAGTAACTAACTCCCTGAGGTGGTCTAAGCCTCAGCTAAAGACAAAAGGAAGAAAGGTATGGAGAGACACATTATGAGATATTTAGCAGGAAATTTACAATGAACAGGATAAGATTTATTATACATATTAAAATTGGTGCTTTCTCCATTGATAAGATTCTCTTATGATTTAGAGTCATCTTCTCTTCCTAATACAAAGTAGGAAATACCCTTATAAATGGAGATTTTTTAAAAATAAATGTAAATTTCCTAACAAAAGAAAAATTCTGTGTTTTCAGAGGTTCTCTTATTCTGTTGTTTCTCAAAATAATTCTTATGTCCAAAAGGCATATTTTTAAGTGGCATATTTTGCTACCTTTTACTGTTATGATTATTAAAAATTGGCAGGCTCAGAGCATATAAAGATAATAACAATAGCTAAAATACATTAAGTAATGGACAAGGTCGTATTTTTAACACTTTCTGTGAAGCTTAGATAATTCAGCCAAGTCCATATACTCATAGGTGGCACAGTTTACAGTAAAGTGCAGGCAACTCTGCTCCAGAACCACTATAGTAAACTGCAGCATTGATAAGAGTGTAAAAATGGATGAGTCATTATTGTTTTAATTAATAATCCAACATGAGCCATAAATGTGTTCATCATGACTATAACAGCATAATATGATAAATATGAAAAAATGTCTCTGGTACACAAAGAACAATAATTCCATCTGGGGATTTGGGTAAGACCTCAGGAAGGGTTAAATCTTTCCCCTCCACCACCACTACGTTGAGGTTTTAAGAAGAAAAGAGCTTGCTGGATGGAGAAGATAAAAGAAAGCATTCCAAACAGAATGAAAATGAGAAAAGGCAAAGAACTGGAACTAGCCTGGCACATTGAGGAAAGAGTGAGAATTTTGCTGTCAGGCATGTCAGCTGGGAAGATCCAGATGCTGAGTTATTCTAGGGTGGACTCTTGTTTGGTCTAGGCTGTCTAGACAAAGAGGAGTCTGAGTTTCTTCCAAAAGACAAGTGGGAGCCAGTAAAGGCCCTTGAGGAAGGGTACAACATAATCAGCAGGAGGTAGGGAGATCTTTTAAAAATAAATCTGAGTGGTTTCACAATAAAAATGGTGCTCTTCAAACCAAAGTTTAAATTCATTAAGTTTCTTGGCTGAGGCTGTTCCTCAACTACTAACCACAGGAATTGACTGACTCTAAGCCTGCTTCATAGAAGACCCTAGAGGACAATCAAGCTTTCTCTTTGCATATTCCTAACAACTGCTTTATGATATTTTTTATTCATACCTGATGATATATTTATTGATTTTTTAGAGAGAGAGAGAGAGAGAGGAAGAGAGTGAGAAAGAGAGATCAATGTGAGAGAAAAACATCAGTCGGTTGCTTCCCATAGCACCCTGACTGAGGATCGAAGCAGCAACCTAGGTGTGTACCCTGAAGGGGGATGGAACTCACAGCCTTTTGGTGCATGGGACGATGCTCCAACCAACTGAGCCACCCAGCCAGGGCACTTTATGATTTCTTTATATAAGTGGGAGAGGAAAAAACTTCCCTTTATCCTCAAGGTTCTTTTAGTTGGTCTAATGGTCAAGTAGACACGAGACAGATTAGCAAAAGAAAAAAAATTTAATTACATATATATGTATGAGAACCCTGCATACATGAGAGCATCAGGGACTCCAAAAGAGGTTCAAAGCCAAAAAGTAAAAGGGGTCTATATGACGTTCTGAGTGAGGGATGAGATAAGGCGCCTTGCAACTTCAGAAGGTCATTGCAGGGAAAACACAAGTTTAGTAATTTTTAATTTTCTATCACATATGTAGGTCAAAAGAGGTTATCTCTGATAATCCCTTATTTTTGGCAAGGCCCCTTATTTAATTTCTTCTGGGTAGTGAAGTGAGCAGGGAACAGCTAAATTCCCTTTTATCTCAAAACAATTCTTATACCACAGAGGCACATCTTGGGATGACTCATTCTGAACCCCCAACAATAATTAACATACTATTGTATTTTTTAAATTTAGAAATGTAACTAAAACTCAACAAAATGGAAAGTTTATCTTTTCATGTGCCATTTGATTGTGTTCTATTTCATCTGCTCTCTCTTACCCCAGATCTTGTTTAAAGTATCATTTCAATTAAATGAGTTCAATGTCAGCAACACCTTGCCAGTGAAAGACTTTGGCTGAGTTAGGAAACTTCTTGAAGAGTGCCTCAGGTTGGAACCCTTGTTTACCTGTTGGGACTTTCTGGCCCACACATTTGGCTGCAGGTCAGCAAGGAAAGGAATAACTACTGTGAAAACCACTCACAAATAGCTCAACCCCCAGGATATAGAACACCATCCTCCAACAGTTTCCTATATTATCTATGACATATTCTCCTAGTTCTGATGCTCTCCCTTCACCTAGGCAGCTAGTGCAGAGGTTAAGCATGGAACTGGACTGTGCATCAAATGTGGAAAGAAAATTATGGTACTTATCCTCCTGCTGGTATTGCCTGAGCTGATGTTCTTTCATTGTTAAGCCCTCAAGCTCTTCACGTGAAACTTGTATCAGGTTTTCTTCTTAAAGTCTACCTGAGATACAGAAGGGAGCCATGCAAGACACAGACTTATCTCTCCCTTATTCCTAATGGCTCTATTTTCATCACTGAAGGATTTAAAATATTCTTCAGAGTGAGAAATGTAGTGCATTTTGGAATTCATAGATCATTGGCTTTAAAGGATACCTGGAGTTTCCCCTATGTGAATCCCTCCGTGACAAGTTTAGCTAGATGCCAATAGTCCAATCTTTGCTGCATCATTTTTCATAATCAATCATTTTGAAGGTGTCTTGGTCAATTTTTTGGATGACCTAATTACTAAAAACATATTTCTCGCTCTCTCTATTGAAATTAAGTCTATTCGTTGTTCTTTCTCAGATGCTTCCCCCAAAACAGCGCCACAACGTGGTGAAGAAGGTCACCCTGTACTGAGGAATACCTAAAGCTCTGCCCCTTACAATGTAACAGGAACGACAGCTCTGCACAGATGCAAACAAACACAGGAGCCTGTCCAAATGAGGAGACAGAGAAGAATGGCCCAAAAGAGGTTCCAGTGTAAGAACTAAGTGACTAGGAGATAGCCAACCTAACAGATGCTGAGTTCCAAACACTGGTGATAAAGATGCTCACAGGCTTGACAGATATGCTTGAGTATGGCAGACGCATGGGAAAAGAAGTGAAAGCTATGCTAAGTGAAACAAAGGAAAATCCGCACAAAACCAATGGTGAAGGGAAGGAAACCGGAGTTTAAATTAATAATTTGGAACATAAGAAAGAAAAAAAAAGTCAACCAGTACAGAATGAGGAAACAAGAATTGAAAAAAATGAAGAGACCCTTGGGAACCTCTGGGACAAGTTTAAACGTGCCAACATCAGAATCATGGAGGTGCCAGAAGGAGAAGAGAAAGAGCAAGAAATTGAAAAGTTATGTGAAAAAATAATGGAGAAAAACTTCCCAAATTTGGTGAAGGAAATAGACATACAAGTCCAGGAAGCACGGAGAGTCCTGGGTGAGCTGGACCCAGAGGGGACCACACCAAGACACATCATGATTAAAATGCCAAAGGTGAAAGATAAAGAGAGAATCCTAAAAGCAGCAAGAGAGAAGCAGAGAGTTGCCTACAAAGGGGTGTCTATAAGACTGTCAACTGATTTCTCAAAAGACACTTTGCAGGCAAGAAGGGACTGGCAAGAAGTATTCAATGTGATGAAAAGCAACCTACAACCAAGATTACTCTATCCAGCAAAGCTATCATTTAGAATAGAAGGGCAGATGAAATGCTTCCCAGACAAGGTAAAGCTAAAAGAGTTCACCATCACCAAGCCATTATTATAAGAAATATCAAAGGGACTTACTTAAGAAAAAGAAGATTAAAACTATGAACACTAAAATGACAATGAACTCACAACTATCAACAACTGAATCTAAAAATTAAAAACAAAATCCAACTAATAAAACCAGAATAGGAACAGAATCATAGGTATGGGGATCATTCGGTAGGTTATCAGCTGGGAGAGGGGAGGGGGAGAAATGGGGAAATGGTGCAGGGATTAAGAAGCATAATTGGTTGGTACAAAATAGACAGGGGGAAACTAAGAATAATATAGGAAAGGGTGAAGCCAAAGAACTTATATGCACGATCCATGGACATGAACTAAGCAGGGTGGGATTGCTGGAAGGAAGAGGGGAGCAAAGGGAGAAAAATTTGGAACTACTGTAACAGATAATCAATAAAATATACTTTAAAAATATTTTTTATTTATTTTTATAGAGAAGGGTAAGAAGGGAGAAAGAGGGCGAGAGAAACATTGATGTGTGAGAGAAGCACTGATCAGCTGCCTCTTGCACATGCCCCAACTGGGGCCCGGGCCCACAACCTGGTATGCGCCCTGACCAAGAATCAAACCAGAGACCTTTCACTTTGTGGAATGATGCTCAACCAACTGAACCATGATGGGCAGGGCCCTACAATGCCATCTTGACCAGAAATCATCAGTATTCTTATATTAACAGGTAATGTTAATGATGAATATTTTTAGCAGCAAGAATTATTGATGTGTTTATAGTTTATGTATACTGACTGACATATTTACCTCATCTTTCCTGCTACAGGCTAAGCAAAAGAGCCCATTTAATTTTTTAATTGGATTTTAGACTGTTCTTTTAAATAGAATTTCACTTTAAAAGAAGTTTTAGATTCACAGCAAAACTGCGTGGAAGCTGCAAAGATCTCCCATATCTCCTCCCCCACAAACACAGCCTCCTCCACTATAAACATCCCTCACCAAAGTGGTACAGTTGTAACAATAAATAAACCTACACTGACACATTATTATCAACCAAAGCCCATAGTTTACATTAGAGTTCACTCTTTGTGTTGTATATTCAGTATGTTTGAAAAATATATAATGACATATACCTACAATTTTAGTATTATACAAAAGAGTTTTGCTGTCAAAAACACCCAAAATCTCTGTTTTTAGTTTCTCACCATAAAGTATTATATTAACTGTAGGTTTTTCTAGATGTTCTTTATCAAGCTGAGGAAATTTCTCTCTATTAGTTTTCTGAGAGTTATCATAAATGGGTATTGGATTTTTTCAAATACTTTTTTCTGCATCTATCAATACAATTGTGTTCTTTTTTTCTTTAGCCTGTTGATGTTATGGATTACATTAGTTGATTTTGTAATGTTAAACCAGCTTTGCATACCTGAAATAAATACCAATAGATTATGGTGTACAGTTATTTGTATATATTGTTGGATTTAATTTGCTAATATTTTGTTGAGAACTTTCACATCTATACTTGTAAGAGATATTGGTCTGTAGTTTTCTTGCAATGTCGTTTTCTGATTTTGGTATTATGGTAATGACAGCCTTGTAGAATAAATTTGGAAGTATTCCCTCTCCTTCTATAACCTGGAAGAGATAATAGGGAAATGGTGTAATTTCTTACTTAAAAATTTAGTAGAATTCACTAAGAAACCCATTTGGGCCTGTTGCTGTCTGTTTGGGAAGATTGTTAATTATTGATTCTATTCTTTAATAGATACAAGCTATCTTAGTCCATTCAAATTGCTATAACAAAAATACCATAGACTTTAAAACAACAGAATTTGTTAATTGGTTTATAAACAACAGATATTTATTTCTTAAAGTTTGGCAGTCTAGGGAGTGTCAGGATGTGGTAAGGACTGATTTTCTGGTTCAGAGACAACCACCTTCTCCATGTCCTCACATGGAAGAAAGGACAAGGGAGCTCTCTATGGCTCTTTATAACAACAATCCCATTCCTCTGTATCTAATCTCCTCCCAAAGCCTACCTCCTAATACTATTATATTGGGGGTTAGAATTTTACTATATGAATTTGGGGGGAAAACAAACATTCAGTCTATAGCATAGGCCTATTCAGATAGTTTATTTATTCTTATGATTTACTCCAAGATTGTGCCTTTCAAGAAATTGATTCATCTTCTAGGTTACCAAATTTGTGAACATATGGTTATTCATAATATGCCTTTATTATCTTTTCATATCCATTGGATCTATAGTGATGTTTATTTTTAAATTTTTGATATTAGTAATTTTCATCTTCTGTCTTTTTTCTTAGTGAGACTGGCTAGAAATTTGTCAATTTTACTGATCTTTTCTAAGAACCAGCTTTTCTGTATAATTATTTATCTCTCTTAATTTCTCGTTTTCAACTTCATTGATCTCTGCTCTAGTTTTTATTATAGCTTTTCTTCTGATTACTTAGAATTTAATTTGATCTCTTTTTTCTAGTTTCCTAAAATGGAAACTCAGACCATTAATTTTAGATTTATCCTATTTTTTAATATATACATTCATTACTATATATTTCCTTCTAAGCACTGCTTTCGCTGTACCCCACAAATTTTTAAAATTTGTTTTTTCATTTTCACTTAGTTCAAAGCATTTTTAATATTACTTGAGAGTTGTTCTTTACCTATGTGTTATTTAGAAGTGTTTTGTATAATGTTCAAGTATTCAGGAATTTTCCAGCTATCTTTTTGGTTTCTTTTCTTTTATTTCTAGTTTAATTTTATTGTGGGCTGAGAGCAGACATTGCATTATATATAAATATAAATATATTTGCATTTGTTATAGTGTGTCTTATGGCCCAAAATGTGGTATACAGTAGTGAATGTTCCATGTAAAATTGAGAAGAATATATGTTCTGCTTTGTTAAATGAAGAAGTTAATTCTGTCCATTATATCCAGTTGACTAATGATACTGTTGAGTTAAGCTATAGTGGATTCATCTATTCACCTTACAGTTCTGTTATGTTTTGCCTCATGTGTTGTGATGCTCTGTTGTTAGGTAATAGCTGTTTTTTCTCTGGTTTATTTTTATATTTTTTATCTTTGATTTTCCATGGTATGTATATGACGTACATAGGTGTAGTTTTGTTTTTGTTTTTGTTTTTTGCTGTGTGTGTGTGTGTGTTTGGCATTTATCCTGCTTAGTGTTTTCTGAACTTCCTAGATCTGTAGTTTGATGTCTGCCATTAACATGGGGAGATTCTCAGTAATTCTTGCTTCAAATATTTGTTCTTTTCTCTCTTCTCCTTCTGGTATTCCTATTATGCATATGTTACACCTTTTGTAGCTGTCCCACAGTTTTTGGGTATTCTGTTCCATTTTTTTCTGTTTTATTTTTTCCTTTTTCTTTTCTCTTTTAGAAGTTTCCTTTATACAACCTTAATCTCAGAGTTTATTTTCTCAGCTCTGTCTAGTCTACTAATAAGTAAATTAAAGGCATTCTTCATTTCTGTTACAGTTCTTTTGGCCTCTAGCATTTCTGTTTGATTCTTTGTTAGGATTTACATCTTTCTGTTTACATTGCCCATCTATTCTTGCATGTTGTCTACTTTATCCATTAGAGTCCTTAGCATATTAATCATAGTTATTTTTAAATTTTTAGTCTGATAATTCCAACGTCCCTGCTAAATCTAATTCTAATGCTCTGTCTCTTCAAATTGTACTATTTCTCTGTTGGTATGTCTTATAATTTATCCTTAGCAATCAGACGTCATGGACTGAATAAAAGGAACTGTGGTAAGTAAACCTTTAGTAATATGGTGGTAAGGTAGTGGAGACAGGGAAGCACTCTACAGTCCTATGAGTAGGTCTTAGTCTTTTAATGATCCTATGCCTCTGAACTGTGACCTGCACAAGTGCTTCTAAGCTACCTCCCACTCTGCACCATAGGTGGGACAAAATGCCTAGAATTGACCTCCTACCCACACCCCCACCATACGTGGGACAGGTTGCCTAGAGTAGACTAGGGTTGGAAATTTTTCTTCCTGAACATGGAAGGCTAAAAGGGATTGCAGTGGATATTTCCTGTCTCCCATGTGAAAGCCTAGAGAGAGCTGAAGTTGCGAATTCCTTGTCACCCAATTATGTAGGCTCTCATAAAACCTAAACTAATGTGGATTAGTCTCTGGTAAAACAGTTTCTCTAGGGGGTAAGCCTTGTTATGAACATGCTTTTCTGGCATATTTCAAAAGAATTACTATTTCCCCCTACTGCTGAAAGCATGAGAGGATTTTTCTCTTATGTCCACAGTGAGAACGTGGAATAACTCATGGTAGTAAAACTCACAAAAATGTGGGGACCCACTATACCTGTGTCATCCTGCAGCTTTTAAGTCTCAGACTTGTCCACTCTGAGCCCTCCAACAATTTTTCAATTACAGTTCAAATTTCCCTACCCTGGTACTGGTTCTCGTGGAGGTTTCTGCTCAGGTAAGTTGTGATTCTCTGAATTTTCCTGTTTGTCTCTTCAATTTGAGGCGCAGTGTTTTGCCTTGTTAACTCATTTCTTTGATGGATCTAAGAAGAGTTGTTGACTTTTCAGCTTGTTCAGCTTTTTACTTGTGTCAGGATCTAGTGACAACTTCTAAACTTCTTACATGCCAGACCAGAAACCAGAAGTTTTATTTTTTTTCTTTTTCTTTTCTTTATTAAAATCCAAATGGCTCATTCCAAAATAATTCAGTACATTTTTTAATTGGCATTCCAAGAAGATATTTAATCTAAAACTTCTCATTTACTGATGACTACAATGCACGTAATTGGGACCAATGATAAAATATTGTTCAGCCTCCTTGGAAAATAGTTTGACAGTTCCTCAAAATGTTAAATGCATATGTACCATGCCCACGATAAACAAAACATATGTCTTCATAAAAACCTTTACATGGATATTCATAGCAACATTATTCATAGTTGCCAAATGGGGGAAACGATCTAATTATTGCATCAACTGCTGAATGGATAAATGAATATAATGTTTTGTTCAATGGAATATTATTTAGCAATAAAAGGAATGAACTATTAATATATGCTAAACATGGATGAACCTTTAAAATGTACTAAATAAAGGAAGCTAGTCACAAAACACATGTTGTACGATCTCATTTATATGAAATTTTTAGACCAAAATTAGATTAGGGAAAAGGCAGTGATGATAGATGATAAATAACTGTTAATAGTTAAGGGTTTTCTTTTTGGAGGTGATGAAAATGTTTTATTAGAAATTGATTTTAGCAAAGGTTACACAACTTGGTAAATATACTAAAAGACATTGAATTTTACATTCTAAATGAGTACATTATCATATGGGTAATATCTCTATGAACCTGTTCTCTAAAAAAATATATACAAAATATATATATAACATAGTCTCTTGTCTCTATTTCTGACATACACATACACACACACACATACACACACTATAAATGTTTTACAAAACAATACTTATCCTCTATATCCCTCTATTGTTTACTATTCTATCTTACACTATTTCACTAAAAACTTATCTTGGCCTGTCTTTTGGTTATCTTTTTGCTGCAAAACAAAGCACGTTAACACTTAGGGCTTTAAAACAATGTTATTATTTCAAGGGGTTCTATGGGTTGAACGGGCTCCACTGAGTAGTTCTTGCCTGCAGTTTTTAGTGCAATTGCAGTCAAATATAGGCTGGAGCTGCAGGCTTCTGGTGGCACAGCTGTGTTGGATATCCCAAAGTACTCATGATTATGGCTTCCAGTGGATAGTGGCTCTCAGCTGGGAGCTCAGCTCTGAGTGTGAACTAAGCAGCTACCCTTGGCCTCTCCATGTGGTCTGGGTTTTCACTACCTGGCATCTGGGTTCCCAGAGAGAGTGTCCCAAAACTGAGCATTCCATGAGACCTGAGTGGGAGCTACACAGTTTATGACCTAGCTTCTGAAGTCCCAGAATGACACTTCTGATGCCTTCTTTTGGTCAAACAAGTTACAAAGGCAACCCAGATTCAAAAGTAACAGACACAGACTTCTTTTCTTGATGATAGCAGAATCAGAGAATTTGTGATCATATTTAATCTATCACAATTCATTAGACTGATCTTACCACTAACTAATAGGTCACAACATATAATTTAAAAATAATGCCATTATCTGATTAGGTAATGTCTCTTCTAGTACGAATATTCCTTGAACCTATAAGTTAACTTGATCTCATGGCAAGTTACAAAGGCTACTAATTTCTTCCACTTGAAAATAGGCAGAAGGAAAAGCAAGACTACAAAGCAGTAGGTGTCCCAAGGTTGATGGCTGTGGTCAAGTTCCTTCCTTGGATGTCTATTCCCCAGCATCCAGTTACTCCTTTTGGGGTCAAGGTAAATTCAAGGTAAATAATTTACTATAGAGCCACACACAGTATGATGGACATGTGTGAAAGTTAGCAGTTACCAGCTTTTGCAATAATGCATTGTAGTAAAATGGAGTTTACATATCTATCAATGGGGCTAAGAAATTAGATTCATGGAGAGACACCATGTTCTTTAATGTCTCTGGACTTGGATAACTGTGGAAATGACATTCTTAGTAAAATTACAGGGTATCAAAAAGAAGCATTTTTATACTCCCTGTGCTATAATATCAATGTGTATTATATCTTAATTTTCAGAGTAATCTTCTTTATTAAAACTCCAAGAGTGCCCTGACCAGCATGGCTCAGTTGGTTGAGCATTGTCCCACAAAGCAATAGGTCACTAGTTCGATTCCCAGCCTGGGCACGTGTCTGGGCTGCGGGCCCAGTCTCCATTGGGACACATGAGTTAGGCAACCGATCAATGTTTCTTTCCTTCTCTTTCTCCCTCCCTTCTCCTCTCTCTAAAAATAAATAAATAAAATATTTTCTTATAAAAAAGAACTCCAAGAGTACTTGATATAAAGAGATGTTTCTGATTTCCTTGGCTTATCAATGCAAAACTAAATAAAAGACCACAGGGTCATTAAGAATGGACAAATAAAAGAGGGGGACATGAACAATCAGAATTTGCGAACCAACTGGAATTCTGCTGAGCCAAATCAATTGGAGAACTGATCTGCAAGCTGACGTAAGATGCTCTAAGGAGTCTTAGTCAATATGAATTGTACCCATATAGTTAACTATGACACGAACATAATATCTGAAAAAGAAAAGATGAAAAATGTTCTCCATCTGTAATTGCATTCTTTTTAGTGTTATGAGTTGCTCCTAAATGGACAGTCAAACTTCTAAATTACCATGTAATTCCCCATCTCTGCATGGCAGTAAGAAGAAGAAGAACATAAATATTCAAAAGCTGTTCTATTTCATGGTTGCATGGGTACCAAACAGATGGGCAGATGAACACGAAACTGCTCATTATGAACAGAGAGAACCCCTGTCAATCCAAGATGCATCCATCTGCCTATGCAGCTGCAACACTGCTTTATCTAAGAGAGAGTGGAAGAGAGAAAGCTGTCTGAGCTTTAGAATCTAACTAATATTAAAAGAATAAAATAGCTCTCAATTATAGAAACTTTGGCTTATAGACTCCTCTGGATGCACCTTGGAGACTAAATATCTTTAGATAAGATTTTTAAGTGGCCCATTTAATAATCCCAACACTTGTGCTATTAGCAAACTATTAAATCACTCAAAGACTCTATTTTCTTATCTTTAAAATATGAGGGTTGATACTGGTACTACTTCCTAGGGTTTTTGTGAGTTAACTGAAACAACTTGCAAAACTTTTTGCGCAGAATATGACACATACTAAATGGCCAACAATTATCTTAAAATGTATTAGTGATTTTATTATGACTGTTGTCTTCACAACTACCTGCTCTTCCTGGGAAAGAATTTCTTTTCTTTTCCCCCTTTCTTCCCTTCCTATGTCTTGTCAAACATTGTATGCTCTTCATTGCTCTTTGTTTTTCAATCATAAAAATGCAAATTTCTTCCATGAAATCTCACTGTCACCCAGTAGGTACAGAAAAGGAAAACTCAGATGTCAAAGGAGATAGTGTCTGAAAGTTACTTTGAGAGGAGTCTGCCTTCTCACCCTTCTCTTCTCCAAGAGGGCTGTGGCCTCAAGAGTACTTCAGCATTACTTTCTTCCAATAATTATATTTAATTTAATAATTAAGGTAGTGATATCTCATTATGTGATATTGCATACTCTCAGATTTGAAGAAAACTCAGTTCAAATGGCTCATTCTTTCTCTGTCTTTCTCTCATCCATCACCTGCTCCTGGCCCCTGCCCCCAGCCTCCATGCAGAATTCCCTGTACAGAACTTCTGGCAGATGGTTGCCCAGCTTTTGTCTGAATATTCCTATGCCTTATGAGGCAGGCCAGTCCTCTTTAGACAGCTATTAATTGTTACCCCCTTGTTTTTTAAGCTGAGCCCAAATCTAACTCCTTCCCAATGGTCTTTTTTCTGACATTTGCAGTACAGGAAGGTAAATGTAACTACTATTTCAACTGCTGGCCTTTCCAAATATTTGAAAACTTAATTATGTCTTCTGTTAGTTCACCTCAGGTAGTACCATGTTCTGATCCTTCCTCTTACATTTGAACTCATTCTCTAGCATTTTCTTATCCTCTCACCCTTCTCCTAAATGCCTTTTTACTTTAGCAGCATGTTTGGGTTTTTTTTTTGGTTTGTTTTTTAAACATGGTACCTGAGGGTTCAAGCAGTATTCTATTTATAGCTCAACCAGAGGAAAGCAGAGTTTCCGTACCTGAGGAAACATGGTACTGCTGTTGTCTCAACCAAAAAGGAATTTTGGAGTTAAGGCAGCTACTTTGTTTGTATACATGAACAGATTACCAGGGTCCCATATATAAACTGCTTCAGGTCAGGTGACTCTCATTTACCCTATTAAATTGTACAGTTGAATTTAAGTATGGCTGTTGGCAGAGATGTCCATCTAAATTTTCATAGAACCAATTAACAATTTTTATATAACTAAGTCTTTATCATTTCCTGCTTTGGAGGTTTATGACAGCTTCCTAATTTTTTCTTATTTCATTTTAATCTCTCCCAACTTGTGTTCCAGGCTACTATCAAAGTTATCTCTTTTTAAAGTACAAGTCTCATTATATCAATGTATCAGCTAAATTCTCCTTTTTCTCCCCGTAACCTGAACCCATACAAATCCCATGGATTAGGCTCTAGAAGATCTGTAAATAGGTTGAAGACATACAGGCGTGGGCAAAAATAGGTTTACAGTTATTCATATGGCAAATAATATAATAATTAATTAATTAATAATAATACAAAAATGAACTCTTTTGTGTACTCACAACTGTAAACCTACTTTTGCCCATCCTTGAACATGCAAAATGTTGCGTGGGAAGTAAATCCCATAGGTTTCAACCGGTTAAGAACCAAGGACCTATAAACTCCAAACACTTATGGCCAGAACAAGAGGGAGTTGAGACCCTGGTGGGAAAAACAAGTCAGGGTAAATGAATCCCAGGAAAGTTACTGATTAAAAATCTTTACACTGGATTCTTTCAGGCATAAAACAGTTGGGCCCTAAATTTGCTGAACCTGGTAGTTTGTAACAGCTTCACCTCTTTGTGGTCTGAAACTTCACTACATTCCCATTATCATTTCCTCCTTCTTCTTCGTAATGATCTTGAAAACAATCCTTTCTGGATTTTACCAAAGGTCACCTCCTCTGTCAGTCAGAGCATGGTTTGTAGTCCTCTGACAGTGCATGAGTTTTGGAGTCAGACAGACTTCAGTTCTTTGTTCTACCACTTCCTAGCTTTGAAACCTTGGGCATATTCTTTGACTCCTTAAATCCTTAGTTTACTTGTTTTAAAAACTGAGAAAATATAATTTTTCACAGGGCTGTCATAAGGATTAAATAATAAAACATATATGTGGTCAGATTTTCTGGTTAGAGGCCATGTTTTGAACACCATGCTCTATAATGGAGAGTCTCCAGTCTTACGAGTTTTATCAACTCAAAGCAAAAAACCACCTCATTACAGCTAGGGTACAGGCATGTGAACCAGGCTACACCAAACACATTTACTCTCCCACCCAAAACTTCAATCCCAAAGAAGTCACTTGAAGAAGGTCTTGTGTAGCAATTAGTTTGCTGATGATGCTGGTTGTAGAGACATGGAGTTTTATGGGCTGAGGGGTAGCAAAGTTGAATACTGTTGCAGCAGAGTCAGCTACAGTGATCACTCTATTCACTGGAGCTCGTTCCTCAGCAAGGTTTTAGATATTGTTCCTAGAAACTTTCTCGAGCCTGGTTCTCCAAGCTGATAACTATACAATATCTTTTCAATAAAACCCCTATTCCTGCATGATCAGCCATAGTTGGCCTCTGTTGCTTGCAACCATGACTCCTGACTGATACAACAAAGTAAAGTACTGCTTACTGGTAAAGAAAGTGGTCATATAAGTTTCCTTCTCTGTGATGTTGCCCCAAGGACAATCATTCCTCAATGTTCCTGGCACACCTGCAGTGGATGCATATCACTATGGAACTGTGATTATTGTACTCAGGCCTGCTCTTCCCTGAATTGAGCATCTTTAAAGACAGGAACCCTGTCTTATTCATTTTATATTTTCAGGGCCCAGGGAGTCATGAGTGCTCAATACATTTTGTAACTGAGTGAACTGCTCAACCAACTGTGACTCTGCCTAACTGTATTTCACCCAGCCCACAATCTATTATTTTTTGTAATAGAATATGAAAAACTTTGTTAGTCACTGAGCTGAAATAAGATTGGTAGGAAGGACCACAGCATTTCCACTAACCCACCAACATATTAAAAAATGAAATGAGTCTGTTTGGCAAGAGAGACTTCAAACACACACAAACACACATGTACAAGAGGGGGACCAAAAAACCCAGAATTTATTTATAAAAAATTTTTGTATTTATTCTTATATGTCTAAATTTCAGTCACTTTCAAAATACTCTCCATTTGCTGCAATACACCTATCAAGACTTTTTTCCATTGCTCAAAAACAGTTTTAGAACTCGTTGATTTTGATGCCCTCTAGTGCTTCTGCCATTTTTTGTTTCACTTCTTCCACATCAGCAAAACATTGTCCTTTGAGGCCTTTTTTAATCCAGGGAAACAAAAGAAGTCACTCAGGGTGAGATTGGGTGAATAGAGAGGGTGGAGCACAGAAGTCATGCCATTTTTAGTCAAAAACTGCTGAACACTCAATGCAATGTGGTCAGGTGCATTCATAAATCACCCATCATGAAATGGGCACATGCATTGAAAGTCTTCATAAAATTTCACTGAAACCAAATGCAGCCTTCCTCAACAGTGCCAGCTGGTACACTGACACAGATGGGTTCCTAGAACACTCACCTAGTGGGGGAAACCTGTACTGCAAGGGGCCTGTCTTCCAGAAGATAATTCTGGGTTGTTTTTTTTTTTGGGGGGGGGGGGGATGCCCCATACATACACACTTTTTTCTCAACATAAAAACAATACACCCTTCTCATTAAAAGCTTGAGAAATTCAAAAGAGTATAAAAGTGAAACTAAAATTATGCATACTCTTACTGCCCAGATATAACTTTTTTCATTTTTTTACAAAAGCATTCACAGTCATTCGTTATTTCTTTTTCCATCCTTTTTTTCCAGATATAGTTCACATAGCTGAGATCATAAAATTACATTGACAACTTTGCATTCTATATTTTGTTTAAAATTTATCATAAAGATTTTCTCATGCCTCCAATATTCTTCGCAAATAACATGCTATTTCTATAGATTGCAGTGACCAGTTTAATGGAATAATTTTTCAAACTGTGTTCTCAAAATCATAGGTTTCTAAGCTTCTGCTGCAAAATCCACTGCAAAGTGCCAAAAACAGTTGGGGTAGGTGGACACAATCCAGATTTTGCCATCCCCAGAACAAATCTACTATTATGTGTCTTAATTATTGAGGTTCTAAGTAAGATTTTGTTTGGTGAAAAAAACTTCCATTTGATTTTCTCAAAATTTGAAAAATCACAAATTTAACATTTCTTTATTATTTGAAATTGAGGCTATATGGAAGTATTCAGTGTTTACTCTTTTGTATCTGGCTTCTGGTACTCAGCATATTTTTGAGATTCATACATGTTATTGCATGTGTCCATCACTAATGTGTTTACTGATGAGTAGTATCACATTGTGCAGATGTACCAAAATTTACCTGTTTGATGATATTAGATTTGTTTTAGTTTGGGGTTATTATGAATGGAGCCGTTACAAGTCTGTGTACAAGTCTGTTACCAAATGTTTTTATTTCTATCAGATATTTAAATATCTGAAATGGAAATGGTGAGTCACATGGTAGGCATATATTTAACTTTATAAATAATTACCAAACTTTTTTCCTAACTTATACCATTTTACATTCCCACCACCAAAGTATGAAAGTTCCAGTTATTCTACATTTTTATTCCCATTTGTTATGTTGGTATTTTAAGTTTTAGACATTCTAACATGTGTAGTAGCATCAGATTGTAGTTTTAATTCACATTTCCCTGATAACTAATAATGTTGAATTCCTTTTCATATGCTTAATAACTATTTGTATATTTTTATGAAGTATCTGTTCAAAACCTTTCTCTATTTTATTGATTTTTTCTTTTTTTTTTTTTTTTTTTTTTTCTGATTTTGCTGTTTCAGCTGATGTTTATCGCACTCCCTGGGGTCACCTACTTTCTTTGACTGTCCCTAACCGCCCTGACAGGTAGGTCATCAACTCCAGTTTCCAGGTAAGGCCACTGAGACTCAAAAAGATTAACTAGCGTGCCCCAGTCCAACTCCTAGGCAGTAGCTGAGCCAGGAGTCAAGTCCAGGGACTGCTTCCGAGGTGGTGGCTCCCACGCACGTGGGGGTGTCCTGTGGTCACGTTCCCCTTTCACCTCCACAGTGTCACGCCTCCAGGTGGAGATTCTCCCCATCTTTCTTGTCTTTATGTCCCATTCCCCATTTGCTCACAGAATATATCAAATTTTAAAGTAGCCACAAATATCTGGCAACCATAAAACCTGATATTCATTTTGTTTATGGTACCCCAAACTAAACAGGAGAGGGAGCCCCGAGGATTCTCACGTGGTCAGCAGTTTACGGAAGGATTCCCCAAGGCCCCACAGCTTTTGTCCAATAGGCCCCACCACCACCAGTAATAATCACTATGGCCTTTGTCAGTCATCGTTACTGTTGGACTCTACGTCTGCACGGTGCTTGCGCAGTTCACCTGGGCCCGCTGCCCCCACTCCCACTGTCTGTCCTCTGTGTCGCTCACAACAGCCTCTTGCATGCAGAGCACTCCCTGGAGAACTCCCCAGGGATCCTTTTCTGTGGCGTCCTTAAACAGCTGTCACATGTCCCAGTTGTTTTTCAAGGAGGAGTCCCCAGGGTTTCATTCAGGCAGACTCGAACTTGACCCTACCATGTGGATCTGTTCACATTCGCCTCCCCTTGGGAAGGGGTGCCAAGCCCTGGGTGCCCACGGGCGGATCCTGGCAGCCTCTCGGCCTCTCCCGCTCATCACCTGCCGTACTCTACCTGGAACATACGCTTGGACATGCCTGGATTTCAGTGGTTCCTGCAACGGCAATCTCCCCTGCAGCACAGGCCAGCCGCAGGGCCCACAGGGCATTCTGTCGGCAGAGCGTTTCCAAGGGGTACATGGGTAATGTGTTAGGCAGGGCAGGCGAGGGCGGCATCAGTCAGCACCTGATCTTGACCTTTAAGTCAATTCCATTAGCTAGCTGTTCCTCCTCATCATGCTCGGGAGGCGGGTAGGAGCTGTAGGCCTCCTTCCAGAATAGGGGAAGGGAGAGACAGCTGTCTCTAGGGACACAGTCATGGAACGAGGGGTCAGTGTAGTGTGTCCCTGAGCCACGTCCCTGGTCCCCCTGGCCCTGTGTGCGCCCAGCAAGCGCGCTGGGGAGGAAGAATTTGGAAAGTGGTTTTCATAGCAATAGTCTAGAACTTGCGCTTGCTAGGAGCAGGGTGGAGGTCTCCCTGTCCCGCCGTGGCAAGTAATGGACAGGCTCAGAGGGCAGGCGACCACAGTAAGTCACCGGGTGACAGGCACCTCCCCAGTGGCTCCCTGATGAGCTTTGAAGCAAGATGTATTTTTAAACACAAGCTTCATAGAGAGAATGTCCCCTCGCATGTCCCCATAGCCTACTAATGGGCAACTGTTGGCAACCGATGCCATCAGCCCGTGTGGGGCTGTGTTCTCAATTTTTATTTCTATTCTCGTCCCCTGGCAGACCACAGGCGTTGCTGTCCCAGGAGAGTCAGGCTGCTAATGAGCAAGGATGTTTCAGAAGGTCCCCGCCTGCTCTCAATTTCAGGACTGTGATTTCGTTCAGACGTGGGGCCTCTGAGCCTGTGCTCATTTCCTGAGTTGGTAGCTTTTGTATTTTCATTCTTCACAGACTCCATGTGAACTGCCCCGTGGTTCCCAGAGGCTGGGCTGACTGAGAAGGGGCCGAAGTCCAGAAAGTCAGCTGCTGCCCTGGTGCCCCACCACCACCACCCAGGAAAGCCCTGGGCTCCTGCAGGCTCTCCCAAGGTGGAGGTTCCCTCTTTGCAAATGAAAGGAACCATTCTGATGTCAGTTTTGCTTCTTCTCCTTGTTCTGATGAGGATTTATTTCCTTAGCCAGAGAAGAGAAAGGCATCGTACTCGTCCTGAAGTGACTCCTCCCTTTTGACTGTGTTCAGGGTGTCCTTGTGCACTCTTACGCTATTATCGTAGTTTGCAAGAAGCCACTTCAGACCAGAGGCTGGAGGAGACGCCCTCGGCCCACCTCCGGGCCCTGCGGTCCTGGCCCTCACCAGGGGACCGTCCTTGCACGGCTGTGTTTATTTGAGTTATGCAATATAAACAGCTCCAAGGAGACGGCTCTCCACTTTTGTTTTCAGACTCAGCCTTCGCTTGCCCTCCGCAGAGCTTGCCGCCTGGGTGGTTTCCTGTAGCCTCTGTGTTTTGCTGCTGGAGAACAAAACAGCCCGCTCTTGACCCTTCTCGAGGACCGGCCCTTTCCTCTCTGTGGCCCAACAACGAAAGCGAAATGCTGCTTGTGCCAACCGCGTCCTCAGAGGCTCGGCAGGGCCAGGGCAGCGGGACGTCTGAGTCCAGCGGGGCCCTGACTTTCTCTGTGGCTCCTTCACAACTACTGTCCTCCAAGTCAGGGGTGTCTGCAGAACATTTACAGCGTAACTCCACTTAACATGTGGATCCACACCGACTTTTCAGGAACACGTCTGATGTGTAAGACGCATGTGACTATAGTTAGGAGGAAACTTCAAAATACCGTAGGCATCAGCTCGATGTTATTTTACTCCTCACAGCCACTTAAATATTTTCAAAGCATTTCATTGCTGACGAGACGCAGCTCATAGCCTGTCTACCTAAATGACTCCATGCCATGAAGAAGCGCTGCCATCTTCTCGCTGAGCTTGGCTCGGCGTGTGGTGTTCAAGGCACGGCTGGATTATAGTACATTTTTTGTAACAGTTTTCTCAAAACAACTCTCCAGGGTTGAGTCATGTATTCCTGTATTTATACAGTTGTCTTCACACAGGTAGCAAATACTTTCAGAACAGTTATTAATTCTCAAATCTCTTATGGCGAGATTCCACCGCCATCTATAAAATTTCATGTTGCAGTATTCCAGCTCTGTCTCCAACTGCCCCTCACCCCCATGCTTGCCATCTACCGGGGTCTCCGCCCTCGCGGTGAGGCGAATGGTCTTTTCAACTCTGAGTCTGGGGAAGGGTCTAGAAAAATGGAAGGTATAGAGGCTTGGAGACGCTAGTCACCAGGGTGTGGGGGTAGGAAGGAAACGGCAGATAGCAGGAGTGATCTTGAACTGCCAGCCAGTTTTCTTCCCACTGGAGTCCCTGAAAACTAAAAGAAAGAAAGAAAAGGAAGAAAGGAAAAAGGGAGAAAGGAAGGAGGGGAGGGAGGAAGGAAGGAAGGAGGGGAGGGAGGAAGCTATTGATTTTTTCTTAATTGTAGTAAGATATAAAGCTTCTTTATACAGTCTTTATATGTCTCATATCAGATATATTGCTAATATTTCTCCCAACCTGTGGCTTGCCTTTTTAGTTTCTTAAATGTCTTTCAATTAACAGAAGTTTTTTATTTTTATAAAGTCCAATTTTTCATTTTTTCATTTTATATTTTATATATATTGTGTCCTCTCTAAGAAATTTACATTCACCCAAAGTTGTAAAGAGATTCTGTTATTTGGGGAGAAAGTTCTGTAGTTTCAGTTGTTATATCTAGCATTATGATCCATTTTGAGTTAACTTATCTGAACAGCTTGAGATAAGAATAAACTTTTTTAATGAAGATAAACATTTGTTCTGGCAATATTTTTCCTAAGGCTATTCTGCTTCCACCCATGACACTTTTATAGAAAATTAACTGACCATATATGTGTTAGTATATTTCTGAATATCACTATTCTGATCCATTGACTTCTATGTCTATACTTAGACAAAACCACACGGTCTTGATTATTGTAGTTTCAGTAAGTATGAAGTTCTCCAACTTCACTCTTTGTTAAAACTGTTTTAAATACTCTAGGTCCTCTGCATTTCCATATAAACTTTGAAATCATTTTGTAAATTTATATCACACACAAGAAAAAGTCAGGTATCTTTCTATGCTGGCTTTGTAAAAATGAGTTATGGACTATATATGCCTATTTTCCATCTGAAAGAGTTCACATGGAATTGGTACTTTTTATTTCTTAAGTATTTGGTAGAATTGACCAATGAGAGCCATATTGTGTGGACATTTTTTGTGGGAAGATATTTTAAGTAAAAATTCAAATTTTCAAATAGATATAAAAGGTATTAAAGTTTTTAACTTCTTGAGTTTATTTTGGTAATTTGTTTCTTTTAGGAATTGTTCATTTTACCTAAGTTGTCAAATTTATTGTCATAACTTTACTCATAATATTTTCTTATGTTAATGCCTATAGGATCTATAGTGACAGCTCTTGTTTTGTTTCTTATATTGATAATTTGTGACTTTCCTCTTTTATTCTTTACCATATTAGCTACAGATTTAACAAGTTTTTTGATTTTATCTATTGTCTATCCTTATTCTCTCTATGTTCCTTTTTCTGAAGTCTACTTTGATATTAATATAGCTGCTCTTAATTTCTTTTTATGAGTATTTGCGTGATATATCTTTTTGCAATCCTTTTACTTTTATACTAGCCTTATCTTCTATTTAAATATGTTTCTTATAGACAGCATAAAGTTAGCTCTTCCATTTTGCACATTCTGACATTCTCTGTCCTTTCATTGGAGTATGTATATGAAGTCCAATGTGTATCTATTTGCTCCAAATAGAGTAGAGTAGGGTGTACACATGAAGTCAAGAATTTGACAATAGTATTTATCCAAAAGAATGCAAACTTTGTAAATTGGCACATTGTATATAAGTATTTACATAATTGCATTTCAATAAATTAAAATAGAGTCTGCTAAAATACAGGTACTACAAAGAACCATCACAAATTATACATTTCATAAAATTACCAACCAGTTTTTCCTAACCCAATAATTCATAGGTTATACATTATAACAAGTTTTTCTTCAATAATTAACTGGCATTATTTTAAAATCAATAATCGCATTGAAACTATTATATGAAGTCTTCTGGTATTTAGATGCTTGGGTAAAGCTTCTATGTAACCAACAAACATTGCCAGTATCATTTATGGAATAAATAAATTTTTCACATTAATATTCCATGACTTCTTATTTATACATTAAAGTTTATTTCTGAATTCTTTATAACATTCCAGTGATCTTTGTGTCCAATTTTGTTCTGGTACCACACTATTTCAATTATTACAGCTTTGTACTATAATATTAAGGAAAAGAACTCTAATTAGGTTATTTTTTAATTGGTGTTGGATATTTTCATCTTACTATTCCTCCAAAAGAAGTTGAAACTCTTTTTCTTCCTGCATAGAAAAAGAAAATATCATTGAGCTTTTCATTGAAATGACATTAAAATACTAAATATAAAATGTCGTCGTCGGTAGCCGTCCGTCTCGAGAGACGATGGTGTAGCTTCTTAAGAGTCTATCTGCACCGCCGAGAATGGCTGTGCAGTCCGACTCGGGAGTGGGCCCTGGCTGGTTTAGCTCAGTGGATTGAGCGTCAGCCTGCGAGCTAAGTGTCGCTGGTTCGATCTTCCAGTCAGGGCACATCAGAGAAGGAAAACTCTGACTCCAAAAAACCTCCGCTGCCTTGCGGCATACCTCTTCAAGGGAAAGGCTAAGGGAGTAAACCCCGACAGAAAATCCGGAGCCGGAGTCCCTAAGGCGGTTTGACATTGTAGTCAACACCGGCAACTCCTGCGGCGCACCTGAAGCCAAGCTGTATTGACTCCGTCTTTCCCTTGGACCCTTCAGCTGCGAAGAGAGGGGGGGGGGTCTGCTGCATGGGCAACAGCAGACGCTCCATATCACCCTGCCCAGGCTCTGTAGCTTCAGCGTCATCGCAAGAAATATAAAATGAATAAATAAATAAATAAAATGCTAAATACATTGTAAGAATTGATATCCAATTCTTAATGTCAAGAATTGTTACATGCATAATCAGAGACTTCCAGCCAAGATGGAGGCATAGACAGACATGCTGTGTCTCCCTCCACAACTAAGAAAGAATACAACTACCTCAAAACTAGAAACAATCAGAAGTTCCAGAAAATCAAAGTGCATGGAAGTCCAGCAAAGATATAAAGAAGAAATACTCACCCAGAGGTAGGAGGGATGCAGCCCAGGCGGAGAGGACACAGTGTGGTGGTGGCAGCAACGGCAACAGCAGCAGGCCGGCAGAAAAAATGCAGTCACACGTTTTAAAAAGTCAGGAGGGACACCAGGGGAGTGTTCCCATCTCCTCACCAGACCACGAAGCTAACTGTTCCAGCACCAGGGAAAATGAAGCCTCGTTGCTTTTGAGTGTGCAAACCTGTGGGGGGTTGAGACAGAGGCAGAAACTGCCAGTCTCTCAGCAGCATCTGCTTGTTTAAAGAGGCCCCACAGACCTGGAATGTCCACAGACCCACCCACTCTGGGAACGACAGGCAGGGCAGCAGCTAGAGGGGTGCCAGTCCAGAGCGTAAGTGGGAGAAGTGCCTGGACAAGGGGCAAGTGCTGGGCAGGCAGCATTGTTCCTTCTCTATCCCTCCCCCACACACAGCGCCACAATGTGGTGAAACAGGTTGCCCATTACTGACGAATACCTAAGGCTCAGCCCCTTACAATGTAGTAGGAGCGACAGCTCTCCCTGGGACACGGAAGCAAACAAACACATCTTGGATTTCTGGCCAAAATGGAGGCCTAGACTGACACGCTCTGTCTCCCTCCACAACTAAGAAGGACTACAACTACCGCAAAACCGGCAATAACCAGAAGTTTCAGAAGATAAATGGAAGTCCTACATATGAAGTTATAAAGAAGTGGTGCTCATCCAGACAGGTAGGAGGGGTGAAGCCAGGGAGGAGAGGTCAAGCTGTGCTGTCCATGGCAGAAGCAGTGACAGAGGCAGGACAGCAGTAAGCACAGATACACGTATTTAAGGGGAGGCAAGAAGCCCAGCAGGGGTGGGGACAGAGGAGGAGGCGCTCAGTCTCTCAGCGGAGAGTGAACAGCAGGAATCCATCTTGGACCCCCACACCCACAGAAAACACCACAGCGTGGTAAGACAGGTAGCCCGGTTGTGACAAGTGCACAGGGCTCTGCCCTCTAGAGTGTAGGAGGTGTGACAGTCCTGCCCAGGAAGCAAAGGCAAATATAAAACTCTTCAAGATGGCACAGATCATTATAGAAATCCCAGTGACGCAGCTGACCAGACAGCAGGTTTCTAATCTAACAAAGCAGCAGATAGGAAGTCTTCCTGAGGCACAGTTCAGAGCTTTGGTTATAAAAGAGCTTACAGACCTAACAGCAGATCTTAAACAAGACAGGGGAGGAATGAAGGCTAGTTCTGCAGAAATGAACAAAAACACATAAGAAACTAGTGGTGAGGGAAAGAAAACCAGGGATCGAATCAACAAATCGAACATAGGCTAGGAACAAACAGTCAACCAGCACAGAAACAGGAAACGAGAAGTGAGGAAAATGAGGAGAGGCTCAGAAACCTCTGGGACAGCTATAAGGGGGCCAACATCCGAATCATAGGGTTGCCAGAAGGTGAAGAAGAAGAACTAGTAATGGAAAAATTATGTGAAAAAATAATGAAGCAGAACTTCCCTAACTTGGGGAAGGATATAGACTTACAGATTCAGGAAGCACAGAGAGTTCCAAAACAACTGGACCCAGGGAGAACCACACCAACACACATTATAATCAAAATGTCAAAAATTAAGGACAGAGAGAGAATCTTAAAAGCAGCAAGAGAGAAGAGAATTACATACAAAGGGGTCCCAATAAGACTGTCAGCTGATTTCTCAAAAGAAACTCTGCAGGCAAGAAGGGATTGGCAAGAAATATTCAAAGTGATGAAAAGCAAGGCCCTACAAGATTACTCTATCCAGCAAAGCTGTCATTCAGAATAGAAGGGCAGAGAAAGTGCTTCCAGGACAAAGTAAAACTGAAGGAGTTCATCACATCCAAACCACTGTTATATGAAATGTTAAAGGGTCTTGTTTAGGAGAAAGAGGATCAAAACTGTGAACATTTAAATGAAAACTGTATCACAACAACCAAAAGCAGAAGCTAGGGAACCGAAACAAAGACAAACTAAGTAGACAACAAGAGTGTGAAAAGCATTATAGGTATGGGGAAAATTATGGGGGGAGGTCAGCAGGGAGCAGGAAAGGTGCAAAGGGAGGGAGATGGTACAGGAATTAAGAAGCATAGTAGGAGGGAGTGGAGTAGACAGAACGATGTTGAGAAGAACTATATGCACAACCAATGGGCATGGACTAAGGGTGGGGGACAACTGGAGGGAGGGATGTCACTGGCTGGAGGGGAACAAAGGGAAAAGAAATTGGGACAACTGTAACAGCATAATCAATAAAGCATATTAAAAAAAAGAAGCATAATCGATTGGTACAAAACAGAAAGGGGGAAGTTAAGAATAATATAGGAAAGGGTGAAGCCAAAGAACATATATGCACAACCATGGACATTAACTGAGGGGGGTGGGATTGCTGGAAAGAAAGGGGGTTCTGGGCAGAGGGAAGCAAAGGGAGAAAAAATTGAAACTACTGCAACAACATAATCTATAAAATATACTTAAAAACTGCACTTACACTCTGTGTTAAAAACAACATAATTTAGCTATAAAAAAAATTGCTCACATCCAATGGCAAGGCATGTTTTTTCAAATATTCAAGTCATCTTTTATATCACTTATCAATATTTTGTTGTTTTACTCCTCTAGGTTCTAAGTCATTTGTAATGAGTTTGCACATATCTAGATCATGCTTTGCTAGTATTGGAAAGGGCATTATTTCTGTTATAATTTCCAGTTGTTCATATCTGGCATATAGAAAAGCTATTGATTTGTATAGATTTATTTTATATCATAAATAGCATAAATCTTGTTTATTGAAAAACTTCTTCATGAATGTAATCTTATTCTCTCAATACTTTATTAAACATTCTTCTGTGCTAGACACTATGGGTTCTCACCCACATCACTATATTCTTATCTACCACTGCATTTTTCTCTGCATATTTGTAAACCATGTGATTTTAAAATAAGCTCTAAAATTTTCCACAAGATCAAGCTCCTAGGCCAGACCCTTTGTGGGCTTATCCCAGGTCATTTTCTCCCATACACCCTCTGTCCCACCTATTCAGAGAGGCATTGTGATTCTTGCATGACTTATTTATGCATATCTGCATGTTTGTGATGCTCTTTCCTATTTGATTACTGAGGAATTTCTGTTCATTATTTAAAGAGCAACTGAAATGCCACTTCCCTAACCACATGCTCTGACACAATTAATTTCTCTCATTTGTATTACCATAGCAGTATATATGTGTCCCTATTATAACACAGGTCACATCACATTTTTTTCATGCCTCCGTCTCCCTTCAAGAGGCTGTGACTTCCTGCTTACGTATCTTTGTATCCTCAGCAGTCAATATATTTTCATAGAATAAATGGGATAATTAATCAATTTATTTCTACAATTTAAATAAAAATTAGTGATTTATTGTTTGTGGAAGCTACCATTCTTTCCTAATTAGAATTGTGGCATTGTCCTATTTACATTCATTTGGGACTACTGACATTCTATGTGACTTCTAAAAGATTATTATTAATAGTTCTAAGATCACAACTAAAGTCATTTCACTGGTCTCTAAAGTAATGCGTCTGGAGCTAGAAGTTAAATTGTTTTAGATAAGAGCACTATGTGGCTCCTAATCCCCTCCTCTTCCCATCTTTGGCTTAAGTTTCTTATTTACAATGTCGAAGTTTCTCTTTTTAAATCAGAAGACTATCTTACTTGCAGTGCAATGGAAAAAAAGTGAGAATTCAAATCCATTAATTCAAGTATTTATTCAGCCTATATTTATTCAAATGTAAATCAAGAGAATTATAACCTGGTTCAGACAGTAGCTACAAGCACAAAAGTAACAGCAAAGTGTGACAACAGCTAAACTAAAGGTATAGAGGTGGTGCCTTGAGAGAACAAAGGAGGGGCAGATTTCTAGCAGGAAAAATAAAAGGGATATATTAGAGGAGTCAGATTAGGCTTAGGTTTGTAGGGTGGAGAAAGACAGGAAGAAGAGTACTTCAGGTAAGAGTGTAGCCTTTCTGAACTGCAATTTTAAACTATAAAATAATTTCTATTAACAAGGCTTTTTATTGATGAATTAGATGTAGTCAAATAATACCTCAGGAAAAATCAGATGTTCTACCAATATTTTCTGTTTTAGTAAATAACACCTCTAACTGTTACCAAGGACAGTCAGAACCCTGGCAGCTGGCAGCAAGGTGAATGTGGGGCTGGCCACTTGGGAGGGGCGGGGCTCAAAAGGTCAGGGCCGCAAGGAGACTGCACAGAGGACGCAGTGCACTGGTATCCAGGGGTTCCCCAGAGACCCCAACCAGCTCCCCCAGATGTGTGCCATGTCCAGCACCCAGAGGAAGACTGAGGGCTGCAGGGAATCTCCAGGCTTCCTGGTGGCAGGTCCTGCAGCACTCTTCCCCATATGGTAGACAGTCAGGAAGCACGGGTCCCCGTCTCTCCCACTGGCCAAGATGGCGTGAGGATTCTTACACTGAGCATCCAAAAGCTAGAAAGATGAATGGATAGGGCTTCAGCGTGCCAAAAGCAAGTATGATATTTGGGTAGGAAGGGGGAAAAAAGCCCCCCCCCCCATCCCTTTAAGAGCGACAACCTGGAGGAAGAAGGGGGAATGGTCTTTGAGAGGGAGTCTGCCATTCTCCCAGGTCACAGCACCTGAATAAACCTGTTTGGCACCAGCGCTTGTCTCACCGTGGCTTTCAGTTGCAGTAGGCATTCAAACCTGCGTTTTGGTTTCATAGCCAACCAGCTACCTATGTTAAAATTTATTCTCGACGTTTCCCTTCCCTTTATCCTCAGTCTACAGTCAATCATCAAGACTTATTCATTCTAACTCCTGAATATCTCTCAAATCTGCCCATTTTACATGATGACTTTTGCCACTAACCAAAGCCACCTCTTTCTCTTGAACTGCTGAATAGCTGCCTAACCAACCTCCCCACAGCCACTCCTGCAGGCTTCAAATCATTTTCCACACTGCAACCAGGGTTGTTTTTCATAAAAAAACAAATCGTATCCTGCCTTGGTTTATAACCTTTCAGTGACTTCCTGTCACCCTTAAAAGTAGTCCCTATTCCATGGTTTACAAGGCTGTCTACAATCTGACCATCCACAGTGGGCCATTGTTTTTTCTTTTTTATATTCCTCTGTTCTGTTTTTGGTTCTTTGTAAGTGACCATAATTATTTAAATATGCTAATTGTTTGGAAGTCAGTGAGTAATAGTGGAGAGAACCCATGATTTAGACTCACACAAACCCTAGGTTCATGTCAAACTCCTGTTATTTAATGAATGTTACCTTATCTTTTTGTAGTTCATAAGTGTGATGATTGGGGATTTACACTCTTGTGTGAGATGTGCCTCCCTCAGACCTTGTTACAACCCCGGCACATTACCTGACTGATGTGAAAAAAAAGTGTGTGGACTTGGACAAGTTACTTAGTCTTTATGATCTCCTGTTTCTCAGCTGTAAAATGGGGCTAATAATCATCCCTGCATTGTTGTAAAGATTAAATGAAATAATGTATATGAAGAAGATTCTGTGAACTGCATGCAAATGTATGTTAGTAATTATATCATAATCAATCAAAAACATGTACCACCGGATAAATACATTCAACATTGCTTTGAACATTAAAGAGTCAGTATGAGCTAATACCTGAAAACAGTCCAAAACCACATAGAGAAAAAAAAATGTTTTAATGAATTATGTTTAATATACAGTTCAAAAGGAATAAGGCAGTTCAAGGCAATGGAAACACTGAATGAAACTACTAAAGGTTTAAGGAGTGAACAGCAAAAAAGGCTGATCATTTACTTCTAAAGAACCTGGTATTTTATTTTCTTTCTTAATGTTTTCTATTTTATAACTTATTAGCAATATAACACGTTACTGATATTTTGTAAATATTTACAAATATTTTAATACTATTGTCAATGTTTTCAGCAGATTATTATATTCCTTTAAATGGGCTATTTCAAAAGGTGTGCTGCATTCCTATGATTTAATAATATTCATGAACCTTCTTTCTCTGAAGAACTATATCCCTAATTTAATAATGAACTTCAGTGAAGAAAAATAGGATTTTTTAATGGAAATTAATTTTATGGCTTAAAAAGAAAACAAATGCATTTACTTCATTAAACAAAAGATAAGTGTACTTAAAAAACCTTTTGTCTTTGTGACTTGAATACCAAGAAGATTGAACTGATGCAGCAGCATTTAGCTCACTGCATTGCTTTTCCTCTTTTATATTCTCTCTGCCTTTAGTTCAGCTGACAAGGGGAAACTGAACGTGACCATTTTTCATACACATTCCCCTTGCACTGGCTTTTTCAGCCTCAGTGGAGGAGCTCCTCTACTGCCATCTAGTGCAATTATGAAGGGATTCATAGGTTTGATCATGTGAGCTGGTTTACTTTTAGTGCAGAGTGTGGGCTGATGGGGAATAAATAGAAGGGAGGCAGAAAGCTAAAACCTTTGAAACAGTTTTTAAAATATGTTACATTAATTAGTGAGAAGTGCTGAGTCATGGACATATTATAGGCTTATAAACTAGATAATTCAGGGAAAGTTGCAGGAAATCAGACATTGGAGACAGTGAAACAACTAGATTTTTAAGTTTGTGAAAGGAGATTGTCATGAAAAGCCCAGCTGAAAGTAAAGGGGGAATAGATTTGAATTGCAATTACACACTTGCTGATTCTGTTTCTCTGGAGACAGTATATCTCTTTTAGGACCTCTCCTATCAGCAACATTGTGACTTCTGCCAACAAGAAAAGCCTGCCTTTCTTTTCTTCCAGTCCTCCAGCTACTGTAAGAGCCCCTCCCTGGACAAGACTCATTAATTACCACATTCTTTGCTAGAAGTTAGTATCTCAATGATCTTTACTAAAAATATTTTACTGTGTTGTACACCTGAAAATAATATGATATTGCATGTAGATTATAATTGAAAAATAATTTTTTAATGTTTTAAAAGGTTACCTATCACCACCATCATCAGGGTCTTTGCCTTTTTATAGGAAGCACTTGAATACTCTATAAAGACCCAAAGAGATTTCAGATTGAAGACTGATGATGGAGGTTAGAGTTGGTAGTCTTCCATTTCTTAAATTTGTGCACATAAACATTTTAAAAACATGGTCTATTAAGAAACCTTGGAGTCATCTTTGATATTTTCTTCTCCCTCATGCGTCCTCCACTCATCCAAAACTATATACCACACATGTCTGTGTACACACATGTACATACATGTAAATCCAAATAATCTCTAAACATTATGGATTCTAGCTTCTAAGTGTTCTCGAATCCATCCACTTGTCTCTGTTACAACTGACATCACACTAGTACAGTCAATCCTCATTTACCCAACTAACATCTACCCATTTCCAATTTTCATCTGGCAACTAGAATAATCTTTCTTAAATTCAATAATGTTACAGTCATGCTTGATACTCTTGAATGGCTTTCTTTTGATTTTAAAATAAATTCCAGACATTTAATTGTGACCTTAAAGCCCTTGCATGATCTGGCCTCTGCCCAGCTTTCCAAACTGATCTCTTGCCATTCTTTTCCTTCTAGTTCTTTATCAGTAATACCAGTCTTCTCTCACTTCCTCCAAAGGACCAAACTTCTTGTCACCCCAGGGCCTTTGAACATGCTGTTGCCTGTACTTATTCTTTGTTCTCATGGCACCTTGCTCTTTGTTGTTGCACTTTTTACAAACCACTTGTATCATTCTTTATTTAATATTTATCTTTAGGTCCAAATTTTAAATTCTATGAAGTCAGGTACCAGGTCTGTCTTATTTCTATACCCAGGCCAAAATAGGCAATTAATAAAAAATTGTTGAATTAATTAATGAATTAATTTTTGCCTCCTATGATTTTTGGTTATTTTACATTTGCTCCCTGATTGACCATAAACTCCTCAAAGACAGTCATCAAATTTTTAATGAGACCTACGTTGGAGATAGTTGCAGAGCTATTCACAGACATGATCTTAAACCTAGTAGAGATAAAATATGAAAACATGTACATACAACATTTGAAATGTTACAATATGCAAAATGAACACAAGTCTTTGGAAACACAGAGGAGAAAGCGGTTAAGTCAGTTTGGTTGTAGGACAAGTAAGAGTTTACAAGTAGGGTGATCAAGAGAGCGAGGTCAGAAAAAGTGAGAAAGATGCAATGGTTTTAATGTAGGAAATGAGGGGATTGTTATCTATTTCTTCACCAAAACCTCTGTGACAGTTATTAAATGCATATAGTAGATGTTGAATTAACATTTGTGGTGTGACTTTTGAAGAACAATGAGAAATATGGAAATAACAATATGTATGGTATCTTTCTTGGTAAAGTCAGAATAAGCTCCTAAATAGATGAGCTTTCTTTCATTTTCAATATTCAACAACCTTGGAACAATTATATTTGATACTGCTTCAGGGAAACACCAATAAGAATGTCATTTCTGGAACTCCCCACATGTTTGATCAAACCAGCTTGCATTTGAAAACACTCTGAAAAAGGGTTCTGAGTTCCAGCTGAAGGTTTACTCACAAAATTACACTTAAGTTTTGCCCTAAAGAACAGTATTCTCTAGAAATGTCTTCAAATTGAGACTACAGAATTTCTTGAGTTTCTGGCCTGAGAGAGCGACAGAGTGACATTCTCTTACCTCAATGCTGACACTTGTAAACAAATCTTCAATCACTCTTCTTTGAAAATCAAGACATGTACCTTTATAACACATTCTATTTGTTCCTGGCATGCTTTCATCCAAGAATAATAAATATCAGATTTGTCTCCTTTTATGTTTTTTTCCTGAATCAAAACATAAAATAGAGATGTAACCAATCAATTATCACTTCAGAAAATCTTGTCTCACCCTAAATCTCTCTGTTGCTTAGCATTAAGTTTAGGAAGCCAATTGCTCACTGTTACCTCTATTTTTGGAGAATTGAAAATGTTAACAGAGGGTGTCAAGTTATTTATATTTCAAAAAGAAGAGAAAAATTTTATACTATTTGTGAATTCTAATTGTCTAAATAAGATACAAGGAAAATTATTGAATTGCTGTTTGTGGGGAAAAAAAGGGAAGAAGAGAACAGAATGTGTGTATACACATGTTCTCTCTTCGGGACACAGGTAAGGATGAGGAGCAGGTAAGGACAGAATTTTGAGGCTTTGCTTATGTAATGATTTTAAGTAGACAGTAAATAATTGAAAGTCTCAATTCTGGGCATCTTAGGTAAATACTTTCTACTGTTTCATATTTAGACTTGTCTTCTCATATGGTTTAGTTTGTTCTTCAAAGTTTCCTGCTAATATTACTACTTTGTTATAGATTATTACATTAATGTTTTATTTATGTATATGTTCAAGACATATTTCTGTGCTTAAGAACCTTTGGGTAGGAATCATCATTCCTGCTCTGATAGTGAAGCACACTGCCTTTCAACAGAAATGGATCTCAAAGAAGAACTGGGGAAGGCTGGAGCCCTCCAGGGCTGATGGAACATCTTAGCACAAAGATTAGATTGAGTGTCACAGTCAGGGGTTCTAGGCCCTGCTCTACCCCAACTGGCTGTGGAACTTAGGACAATCCTCTTGAGAAATGGAGGCTAGATCTAGAAGGAGAGGATGGTTCCAAGACTCCTTCTCACCTCAAATGACCAGGCAGTGCTTCCAATATTTAGGCTAGGAATATTTATCCTTTAGCTGAAACCCATGGCAAAAGTGCAGAATACTTCAATGATTTAAGAAGCTATTCAGTTATCATAAAAAATTGATTTTGTTTCTTTCAAACCTCCAGATTATTATGGAGACTTTTCTGCTGAGTCTTATTTTAAAAAGACATTATGCACATCCAAACTTACATAAGCATAAGGAATTGTAGAAATTTTAATATCTGTTGATGTGAATGAGACTAAAATTTCCATATTTAAAACTGTCAGATGACTTTCAAATGGGTAACATTAAATCACTTTCAGAAATGTTCAATATTTTCTCATCTATATACAATTGTTCCTCAGTAGAGGAGTGCTGTAATGTAGTTTCTTAGGCTAAATGTCCACTTTCCACTTTGTCCCCAAGCTTGCTACAAAACATGTCCCAAATGCAAGAGAATAAAATTAAATAATTTCTTGTTTGTGTGTCTGTGTGTATATGAGTGTGTGAGTGTGTGAGCGTGTGTGTATGTATGTGTGAGAGAGAGAGAGAGAGCAGAAAGTTAAGAAAATATCCTGAAAGGCATATTTTTAAAATAAAAATTTCCCCCAAAACTATGAGTTTTCTTTAAATGACACATATAAGGATGGTATTTGAAATAAAGAGCCCAAAGCAAATAATCTTATGTTCAAAGACTTTCCAGTTGCATTGCATTTTTAGTGTATTTATAATGTAGCAGTTAGAAATCCAAATGTCATGATTGATTTTTTTTTTCATCCAACAAAATGAGAAAAGGTGAGAAATACATAATCCTGCTTTAGTCCTCTTAGGCCAAATATATATGTGCTAATTGGGAGATTATGATGAAATCAGAACCTTTCTTATTTCTGTTCAGGATATAATATTCTGTGACAAAGAGACAGGACTTGGGGCAGGGGTATAGCATTTCTTAAAGAATTATAGAGATACAGTAATTTGTAAAACAAACCAGTTGCTATTTAGTTACCTATATTTTTTATTGCTATTTTTTCTCCAGCAGATTTAAGCACTGTTCTTAGCATATATTAAATCTAAATATTTCTTCATTAAAGGCTTGCTAAAAGTAATAAATAGCCAAAGTTAATTAATAATAATTAGTTTATCTAAATAGATTCTAATTTATATCAGGAAAGAAGGAAGGAAGGAAGGGAGGGAGGGAGGAAAGAAGGGAGGGAGGGAGGAAAAGATTGAGAAAAAGAGGGAGGGAGTGGGGAAGGAAAGAAGAAAGAAAAATATCTTCATTTAATTTGGGAAAAATAAACCAGGGTAGCTTCTCTGGTCTTAAGTTCAGAAAGGAGAGTGGAAATAAGGGAAATGAGTATTTATTTAATATCTATCATGTGCTAAATACTCTGCTAGGTTGCTGGGATTTTAAAATTTTAATCTATTGCTATGTTTATGTTCTTTCTGATGTAAGGGTACTTTAAAAAACTAGATATAAAAGCAAATAAAAAGTAATTCTATAAGTTAATATCAGAGCCTTATAGAAGTCTTACCACTTAACATAGCTGAATCCTTAAAGTCATGTACAGTTACCTAGAGATATTTGACCCCAAAGTAAACTTTATTTTTTGTTTTATTTTTCAATTACAGTTGACATTTAATATTATTTTATATTAGTTTCATGTGTACAGCATAGTGGTTAGACAATTCTATAATTTACAAAGTGATCCCCCTAATAACTCAAGAACCCAAGTACGCACCTGGCACCATATATAGTTATTACAATATCAGTTACTATATTTCCAATGCCATATTTTTTCATCCATCCCTGTGATTATTTTGTGACTGTTAATTTGTACTTCTTAATTCCTTTACCCCTTCCACTCATCCTCCCAACCCCTGTAATATCTGGCAACCACTAGTTTGTTTCCTTCATCTATGAATCTGTTTCTGTTTTGTTTGTTCAGTTATTTTGTGTTTTTATAATTTCACATACATGTGAAACCATACAGTCATTGTCTTCCTCTGTCTGACTAATTTCACTTAACATGATACCCTCTAGGTACATCCATGTTGCTGCAAATGGTAAGATTTTATCTTTTTATGGCCAAATAATATTTCATTGTATATATGTACTACATCTTCTTTATCCACTTGTCTATTGCTGGGCACTTCGGTTGCTTTCATATCTTGACTAATGTAAAGAATGCAGCAATGAACATAGGGGTGCAATATCTTTTCCAATTAGTGTATGGGGTTTCTTCAGATATATACCCAGAAGTGGAACTGCTGGGTCATAAGGCCATTCTATTTTTAATTGAGGAAACTCCATAGTGCTTTGCACAGTGGCTGCAATAATCTGCATTCCCACCAACAGTGTATGAGGGTTCCTTTTTCTCCACATCCTTGCCAGCACTTATTGTTTGTTGATTTATTAATGATAGATAGTCATTTGAGACAGGTATGTGAGGTGATATCTCATGGGGTTTTAGTTTGTCTTTCTCTGATGATTAATGATGTTGAGCTTTTTTTTTTATATGTCTGTTGTCCATCTGTATGTCCTCTTTGGAGAAGGGTCTATTCAGTTTCTTTGCCCGTTTTTAATTGGGTCATTTTTTTGGACAATAAAATAAACTTTATTTTTTATATGCTTCTATTTATTTGTATCTTCCTTCATTTATTTCTTTCTTTGGTGTTATATAGTTTTTCAAGTACAGGTCTTTTATTGGTTAAGTTTATTCCTAGGTACATTACTGTTCTTCTTGCTATAGTAAATGGGATTTTTTTTTTTCTAGTTTCTATCTCTGACATTTTATTGTTGGTGTAAAAAATGCTTTCAATTTCTGAATATTGACTTTGTACCCTGCTATTTTGCCAAATTCACTTATTAGGTTGAGTAGTTTTTTATGGAGCCTATAGGGTTTTATATGTACACTATCATGTCATCTGCAAATAATGACAGTTTTACTTCCTCTTTTCCAATTTGGATGCCTTTTATTTCTTTTTCTTGTCTGATTGCTGTGGCTAGAATTTCCAAGGTATGTTGAATAAGAGTGGAGAGAGTGGACATCCTTGTCTTGTTCCTGATCTCAGGGGGAATGTTTTCAGTTTTTTCCATTGAGTATGATGTTGGCTTCAGGTTTCTTCTATATGGCCTTTATATGTTGAGGTATGCTCCCTCTATTCCCAGTTTGATGAGAGTTTTCATCATTAATGGGTGTTGTACTTTATCAAATGCTTTTTCAGCATCTATTGATATGATCATATGGTTTTTGTCTTTCATTTTGGTTATGTGTGTTACATTTATTGATTTGCAAATATTAAACCATCCTTGCACCACTGGGATGAATTCCACTTGATCATGGTGTATAATCTTTTTAATGTGTTGCTGGATCCTGTTCGCCAATATTTTGTTGAGGATTTTACCATTTATGTTCATCAGCAATATTGGCCTGTGGTTTTCTTTCTTTGCTGTCTTGACCTGGTTTTGGAATTAGGGTAATATTGGCTTCATAGAAAGAGTTTGGGTGTCTTCCCTCTTCTTGGATCTTTTGGAATAGTTTGAGAAGGATAGGAGTTAGTTCTTCCCTAAACGTTTTGTAAAATTCACCTGTGAAGCCATCCAGTCCTGGATTTTTGTGTGCTGGGAGTTTTTTGATTACTGCTTCAATTTCACGAGTTGTTATGGTCTGTTCAGGCTTTCTGCTTCTTCTTGATTCGGTTTTGAAAGATTATATGTCTCTCTCTCTCTCTCTCTCAAATCAATACAAGCATATACTCAGGTGAGGATTTTTTTTTAAGGATATTAAAGCAATGGTAACTTTAAAATATACTCTATTGAACTGCAATAAAGAGGTGGGTAGCCACCACTTTTCTTCCTTCTCCCCCTCCCTGGACCACCACCTGGAAACACCACTCTAAGGAAACAAAAAGCTTCTACTGGATGGCATGAATTTCAAGATGTCAGAGCCATGACCTACTGAATGCATGATAACTTATGTCAATTATCCAATTTAGGAGAAACAGCAAAATAATGAAAACTTCTGAAGATGAGTAAAAGGTAATTGAAGGTAGGCAGTTTCTGGGCAAAGGAACCATTGTGAAATAGGACCTGAAGAGTTAGTAGAGACTTTGGGGCCTCAATTAAGTGCTAAAAGTTGTATCTGTCACTACTGCCCCAATAGCCCCAGAACAATCAAGATACAAGGATACTAAGACATGAGCTGAGGTGGGTTGAGCTGGGCTGGGCTAACTGCCCTAACAATTTTAACTTCTCCCTGATGCTTGAAGTTTAATGGCCTTTAATTTTACACTTAGAGAGTGGGGCTTAGAATATATTTCCTCTGGGAAAGGAAGTCTATTGACTTAATTTCACAAAAGAAATTTATATAGATATAGATATAAATATAGATATATCTTATACTAGGTCACAGATCTTGATGATGGCAATAGCACTGAATTCATAATTGTATGTCATGGGCTACACTTGGGAGAAGTGGAAGGTCTTACAGCTCAGGAAGCTCTGAAGGGGAGGCTGAGCCATCAAAGGCAAATGGAAATCTTACAATTTTGCATCTGCTTGACTGTTTACCAGCCATAACCTAGAACCCCTCTTGGTGCCTGTGGTGGGAGGCACCAAATCTTCAAAATACACTTATGAACAGCAGGTGTTGCTAGTGGCCCAAACTAAGAAGAGACTATTTTCCTTAGCCTTTATTTCAAATTACACAAGACGCCCTTTCTCTTCTTTCGGTAATACAGGCTTTGACCACTAGAGAGAGCTGCTCCATAAGCTGTATCATAATTACAAACTCCAATATCTTGTGGCTGTGACCATAGAATATTGTTTTATACCAATTTCTTCAGAAGCATAAATCGAACATTAATCTGATCGTGTCCCCTTCATGACTTGCAAAATATAATCTCCTAGCCTCAGAGTTTTAAAGATTGGGATACACCTGTTCACCAGAATGAGCTCTCAGAGACCTGGTTTCCCTTGGCAGCCTATCTGGAGACTGTCTCCTAGGCAACAAGACTGATGAAATGAGAGAGTCCTCATAGGCAATTCCATCATTAAGCAGGTCAAAAGCATAATCTTCTCTTCCACTTCCCACAAAATACTCATTTCCCAAAAACTCACTAGGTGCTAGACTACCTAAAACAGAAACTTGGGGAGGATATCGGCCCAGTGAGCTCAAATTGTTGCTCCTAAACCCTGGCTGCTGTGGCTGAGTGGATTGAGCATCGGCCTGCGAACCAGGTGTCCCTGGTTCGATTCCAGTCAGGGCACCTAACTAGGTTGCATGTCAGGTCCCCAGTTGGGGGTGCGAGTGAGAGGCAACCACACAGTGATGTTTCTCTCCCTCTCTTTCTCCTTTTCCCTCTCTCTAAAAATAAAATAAACAAATAAATAAATTATTTTTAAAAATTGCTGCTCCTGCTCTGTGCCAACTAAGACCCAGGTAACAAGTGTGTGCAAAGTAGGAAGAAATTCATGAAATTGGTATCTGCAGGTAAAAGGAAGAGCAAAACTGAATTAAATTTCTTTGGAAAAATAAAAAATCTCCAACTTGCTTCAGTGAGAAGGTTATTTGTGTTCTCAAGCATATTCTGATTCAAACAATCTTTCAAAAGCTATGTCCATAAATTTAGAAGAATGAACCAATGTTGCAAAGGAGTGGATAAGAGACTTTAAAAACATCTGCATGTAATGGAGGAGAGTTCCCATCTCTCCTGGAAGTTTTAACATTTCTGAAGCTTAAATAAATATCTCATGAGTTATGAATCATTCCTTGTTTCAAACTCATCTTATTCATTCATTCAACAAAATTAAGTGCTTTCTATGTGCCAGAAACTGTTCTAGTTGCTAAAAAGTATGTATGGAGCATGGGTACTCAGAATAGGATCATTGTTGCTTTTCTTTTCTTTTTGCCTTTTTAAATTAAATGTTTTATTTTGAGATAATTGCAGATTCATATTCAATTGTAAGAAATAATATAGAGATCCCATTAACCTTTATCCAGATTCTCCCAGTGGTCGGCGTCGGCGGCAGCCGTCCGTCTCGAGAGACGATGGTGTAGCTTCTTAAGAGTCTATCTGCACCGCCGAGAATGGCTGTGCAGTCCGACTCGGGAGTGACACGGTATCTGTCTCCTCCCGTGTTGAATCGACATCTTGCGATGACGCTGGAGTGTCCTCTCCAGTGGAGCTGAAGCTACAGAGCCTGGGCAGGGTGATATGGAGGGTCTGCTGTTGCCCATGCAGCAGACCCCCCCCTCTCTTCGCAGCTGAAGGGTCCAAGGGAAAGACGGAGTCAATACAGCTTGGTTTCAGGTGCGCCGCAGGAGTTGCCGGTGTTGACTACAACGTCAAACCGCCTTAGGGACTCCGGCTCCGGATTTTCTGTCGGGGTTTACTCCCTTAGCCTTTCCCCTGAAGAGGTATGCCGCAAGGCAGCGGAGGTTTTTTGGAGTCAGAGTTTTCCTTCTCTGATGTGCCCTGACTGGAAGATCGAACCAGCGACACTTAGCTCGCAGGCCGACGCTCAATCCACTGAGCCAAACCAGCCAAGGGCCAGTGGTAACATCTTGCAAAACTATAGTACAATATTGGCATTGATATAGTCATTTCCATCACCACTAGGATCCCTCGTGGTGCCCTTTTATAGCCACACCCACCTCCCTTTGCCACTTCCTATTATTTCCTACCCCCCACCAACCCCTGGCAACCAGTAATCTGTTCCGTATTTTTTTAATTTTCAAAATGTTATGTAAATGAAGTTATACAGAATGCAACTTTTTGAGATTGGCATTTTCACTTAGTATTATTCTCTGGAGATTTATCCAAATTGTTCTATCAACTATTAATTCCCTTTGATTGCTGAGTAATATTCTATGGTATGGAAGTACCCTAGTTTCTTTAACCATTCATCCATTGGAGGACATGTGGGTTTTTTCCCATCTTTTGTGTATTACATATCAAGCAGCTATTGCTGGATTGTATGGTAGTTGGTTAGTTTTTAAAGAAATGACAAACTTTTTCCAGAGAAGCTGTGCTATTTTTATTTCTACTAGAAATGTATGAATGATCCAGTTCCTCTGCATCCCTACCAGTGTTTTGGTGTTGTCACTATTTTCTACTTTGGGCATCTGAAAAGTGCATAGTGACATCTCTTTGTAGTTTTATATTGCATTTCCCTGATGGCTAATGATGTTAAACATTTTTTCATGTGCTTGTTTGACATTTGTTTATCATCTTCAGTGAAATGTCTCTTCAGTCTTTTACCCATTTTCTACTTGGATGGTTTAATTTCTTTTTTTTTTTTTTTTTGTCACTGAATTTTGAGAATTCTTTAGTTCTTTATAAATTCTACATAAAAATACTTTATCAGTTATCTGGTTTACAAATGTCTCCTCTAAATCTGTAGCTTGTATTTTCATTTTCTTAATAGGGTGCTTTCTTTTTTTCTGGGCAAACATTTTTTATTTTAATGATGTCCAGTTTATCAATTTTTATAGATCTTGATTTTAGTGTCAAGACTAAGAAGTCTTTGACTATCTCTAGATCTCAAATATTTTTGTCCTTTTTTTTAATAGAAAGTCTTATAGTTTTACATTTCACCCTTAAGTCCATGATCCATTTTTTTCCCTATGATTGTTCAGTTGTTTCAACATCATTTGTTGAAAGGTTATTGGTCCTCCATTGAATGCTTTTTAAGTTTTGTCAAAAAACAGTTGGGCATATTTGTGTGAATGTATTTATAGGTTCTCTAATCTGTTCTGTTGATTTCTGTACCTGTTTCTCCTCAAATTCTCTACTATTTTGATTATTGTAGCTATATAATAAGTCTTGAAATCTCGTGGACTAATTCCTCTCTTTTTTTAGCATTGTTTTAACTACTTTACTTATTTTGCACATAAATTTTACTTAACTTCTACATAAATTGTTTTTAACTACAAAAAAGAAAAATCTTGCTAGGATTTGAATGGAAATTCCATTAAACCTGTATAGTAATTTGAGAAGAATTAACATTTTTATTATGTTGAATCTTCAAATCCATGAACATATGTCTCTCCACTTACTTAAATTATTTTTTATTTCTTTCATCAGTGTTTTGTAGTTTTCAGCATATATCCTGTACATGTTTTCTTAGATTTATGCCTATGTATTTTATTGAGTTTCAATGTACTTATAGTCACTGACAAATTGTAAATGATCTTTTTGTATCAATGTGCTCATTAATAGTAAATTATACATATATGCTATATGTATAGTATACAATTGATTTTGTAGGTTTAATTTGTATAGTGTGACCTTGCTGAGTTCACTCATTAGTTCTAGAATACAATCTCTTTTTAGATTCCTTGAGATTTTCTACATAGACTATCAGGTCATTTGTAAATAGGGACAGTTTTATTTTTCCATTCTGATCTGTATGCCTTTTATTTCCTTTTCTTGCCTTATTTCACTGGCTAGAACTTCCAGAACTATAATAAATAAGAGTGATGAGATTGAACATCCATGACTTGTTCTTGATTTAAGGGGAAAGGATTCATTCTCTTACCATTAAGTATCATGTTAGGTGTTGGTGTTCTGTAGGTATTCTTCATCAAATTAAGAAAGTTCCCTCTCTAATCTTATTTCCCTAAGAATTTTTATCATGAATAAATGTGGATATTATCACATGATTTTTCTGCACCTTTGATGAAATCATGTGTCTTTCTTCTTTAGCCTGTTAGCATGCTTAACTTGTTTTTTTTAATATTGAACTAGCCTAGCATTCCTGGAATAAACCCCACTTAATCATGGCATAGAATTCTTCCTCTATAGCTGAATTCTATTTTAAAATATTTTTAGAGAATTTTGTCTTCTGTTCATAGAGATCTTAGAACCTCTTGCTTAGGAACAAGGAAGAGAGTAGTCAGATTTCAGCTTCCAACTTTTAAAATAAGCTGATCATGCACACTTTGAAGATAAGAAATCCAGATTTTTTTTATTTCTAACTTGCAAGAGCCAAACTTTATTAAGCAGGGGCTGAAAGATATGGATTCCTTTGCAGACTTATAAGCATTAAAATTGAGAGGACATGCCTTGGCTGGGTGGCCAAGTTGGTTTGAGCATCATCTTATGCACCAAAAGGTTGTAGGTCCAATCCCCAGTCAGGACATATGGAAGGCAACTGATCAATGTCTCTCTCTCTCTCTCTCTCTCTCTCTCTCTCTCTCTCTCTCTCTCTCTCTCTCTCTCTCCCTCCCCCCACCACTCTCACTCTCCCTCTCTCTCATCATTAAAATAGGGGCTATGAGCAATTCAGTTTGGCAATAAAGAAGTAAAACAAAAAAATACGTGTTTACATACATGAGGTTTATGGGAATAACTAATCCGCTTAAGCTTAGAATCCTGGAATGGACTTTGAAGGGTATCTAGTCCAATTCATATTGCACTGAGAGGAAACAAACTGAAAAATAGGGAAGTAATTTTCTCAGAATCACAGAGAAAGTAACAGAGCCTGGACAAGAGGCCACATCTCTGAGGCACCCTGATAAGTGAGCATTCAAAATCCAGAATCACTTTCATGCATAGTAATTGCTGGTGGAAATCACTGGATTCACTAGGTGAGCACACACAGCTCTGCTACTGCTGGGGGAAACCAGTCAGCCACGAGTGACTGCAGTAGAACTTTCCTGTAGCTCTTTCCTCTCACTGATAATACCCTTTGTTGGTGACTTTCAGTTTTGTGCAGTGCCAGCTAGTCATGACTGGTTTAGCCTCTCTAACATAGTGTGTTTGATTTTGTTTGCAATTCCCACTGGCATTTCTGAGCTAAAAATAAAATTATGTTTAATCATTGGACATGTTCAGAAAATCAGCTATACTACTCCCTCTTTTCTGAAAATAACAGAGTTAAATGGATTTTAAAATTCTGTTTTTTGAACAGCCCAATTCAGAGAACAATAGAGTTGTATCCTAGGCACACTTAATTTCAGAGAATCCAACTGTATAAACTGATCCACTATTCTCAATCCCAGAATGAGAGAGAAAGAGAGACAAAGACAGAGAGAGACACGAAAGACAGACAGACAGATAATAGAATGAGACAGAGGATTTCATTTTCTCCTCTTGCCTCATTGTTGGAAAGACTCGAGCTAAATAACTGACTTTCTTTTATCCTCAGGAGAGTCTCATTAGAGGTTATTTTCCCTCATTTCATGAGTCGCTAAAAAATATAGAAACAAATGTGTGTATACTAGTTAGCTTGAGAGTATTTGTGTGTTACAAGAGTAGGGTGTTTGTTAAGTGAGACCTTACACTTGGTTTCATTTTACTTTTCTGTATCCAAATTACCCTGACTTATACATCTATTTTTAAACTTTATTTTACATAATTATTTTTGCAACCCAGTTTATAAAGACCAAGATTTTAATCAATCAATTTGCTTGCTCTATCATCCCCAGTAAACCTTTTATTTACCCATCTTCAAATTATTTATCCAAGTTATATCTACAACACAAAATGAAGTGGACAGACAACAAAGAAAGGAGAAAACCCTGCTATTGAGGATAAAAAGCATCTTTCATATAATAAATTTTATATTAAATTTTGCAGAATGTGAACATGGATGACAATGTGAAACAGATGTTTCATTGGGGCATTTTTTTACTCTGTCTGTGTGGATATAAACTGAATTTAAAGTTGTAACAAAACGTGAGGGAAACGAGTGTGAGATTTAACCTCTTAAATATCAGGACACGTATCTTCTTTTATATACATTTTGACTTTATTTTCATGTAGCGTCCCCTGGTAAAACAACCACAATAACTATTTTTAAAGTGAAATGTATTAATGTGTTACATACTCTACAAAAACAAAAACCTTAAAGAACACAAATAAGAATATTCACTTGAAATAAGAACGCAGTTGACCTTTGAACAACGCAGGGGGTTAAGTGGCTCAGACCCCATGCAAAAAAAATCCAGGTTTAACTTTGGACCCTACAGTCAGTCTTTTGCATTCATCGATTCAGCCAACAGCAGATTGTAAACAGTATTTTTGACCCAGAGCTGGGAATCTGTGGTTGGGAAATCACAGCTGGGAATTTCAAAAATACTGCTTTTGACATGTGATTGGTTGAAGCTGCAGGTGCGAAACTCCAGGATGTAAAAGGACAATGACTGTATTTATTTTTTAAAATTTGCCTGTATGTGGACCTGTGCAGTTCAAACCTATGTTGTCCAAGGGTCAACTGTACTTACTTGTAAACCTATAGCAATGCCAAAACAAATTTTGAAAAGCCCTTTTGTTCTTGTCAAATTGTAAAATAAATAGATCCTCTTCCTTTGTGTCTTGCACAGAAGTTAGGGGCTCATGGAAAGCATTTGTGCTAAGATAAACAAGATTATCGCAAATGTAAATCAGAGTACCTAACAATTTCTCCCTTTTGTCATTGTTCACTTTAAAATTAGGAGTTCCAGTTTATTGAAGATTACAATTGATTTGTGCTTTATCTTTTTTTAAATGCCTATATTTTTTAGCTTTTTCTATCAAGAAAGTGAATAGGTATCTTAGTAAAAGAGGTCTTGAGAAAGGCTGCAAGCATTATACTAGGCTTTGTTGAGTAGGTCGGAATAGTTTATAATATATTATCATAAAAACAGATAGTCATCAATAGCATAATCGCCACATGAATAATCTCAGAACAAGTGAAACCTTCCAAGGCTTTTTTTATTGTAAGTAGTCATTATGCTCATCACATAAAACAAATCCTTCTGGGATTTTTTTTTACAAGACACAGCTTTCTCTAGTTTATATTTTTGGTTTCAACAGAGATATCTAAAAGATGAAAGAAGATGGCTATTCTGGCTATAGAGATAATACTGTATGATGGTTCATGCAATAAATTAATGAAAAAACTTGCACATGCAATGAAATATTGATGAGCTAATCCTCATTACCATCACAATATTTGCCACTGAAATTTAATAACTCTTTCTGCATGTTGATGCTAAAAAGCATTTTAAAAATAATTAAGCCCCCATAATGATATTGGATGAAAGGGATACCGTTAACTCAGTTTTATAAATGAGAAACAGAGTTATCAAGATTAAGAAAGTGATCCGGACAGATTTTTTAAAAATTCCACATAATACCAATATGTCACTGGTAAAAATGGAAATAGGCATAGACTCCCACCACACTACTGTACTTGATATTGCCTTATAATAGAACAGAAGCTGGGGATTTGGGCCCCTGGTTTCCATGGATGTTCTCACTCTTCTGCTCTGCATTCCCTCACCACTAATGAAGTTGAGATTAATTTGTAATACATGATTTTTAAAATGAAAATCTTTCTTCAATTCCTTTAGGGAAGAAATCAGTTCTTTTCATTTACTCCAAATTTCTGCATATTTCTCTGGCTCAGCTTCATGAAGTGTGGAAGTAAAAGAAGAGTTCCTGGATTGGGCAAAGTTAAATAGGCTCCTTTACTTCAAGGTTTATCAGAGCCTTTCCTATGCTAATGTACATTGCAAAGCTCCAAGAAGGAAAAGTTATTTGCAGTTCATGTGACCACCAAGTTTCTAGTTCATGAATGTGGTGGGCAGAATAATGGCCTCCCAAAGATGTCTATGTCCTTATCCTGGAATCTAACATGGCAAATGAGAATTAAGTTGGCAGATAGAATTAAGGTTGCTAATCAGTTGACCTTAATATAGGGAGTTTATCCTGGATTATCTGGGTGAACCCAATGTGATGACAAATGTTCTTAGAAGTGGAATTGGAGGCAAAAGAGAGTCAATTTAAGAATGATACAGCAAGAGAAACACTACTGGCCATTGCTAGCTTTGAAGATAGAATGAGGCAAAGGAATGCAGGCTGCCCTAGAAGCTGAAAAGGGGAAGGAAATGGATTCTTCCCTAGTAGGAACACAGTCCTGCTGACACCTTCGTTTTAGCCCAGTGAGACCCATTTCAGACTTTCAACCATCAGAACAGTAAAATAATAAATTTGTGTTATATTAAGGCACCAAGTTTGTGGTTATATTACAGCAGCCATAAGAAACTAATACATTGGGACACCTGTTAATATTCTACTAACACATCTAAGAATGTCCCTGGCTGGTTTAGCTCAGTGGATTGAGCGTCGGCCTGCGAGCTAAGTGTCGCTGGTTCGATCTTCCAGTCAGGGTACATCAGAGAAGGAAAACTCTGATTCCAAAAAACCTCCGCTGCCTTGCGGCATACCTCTTCAGGGGAAAGGCTAGGGGAGTAAACCCCGACAGAAAATCCGGAGCCGGAGTCCCTAAGGCGGTATGACGTTGTAGTCAACACCGGCAACTCCTGCGGCGCACCTGAAGCCAATCTGTATTGACTCCGTCTTTCCCTTGGACCCTTCAGCTGCGAAGAGAGGGGGGGTCTGCTGCATGGGCAACAGCAGACCCTCCATATCACCCTGCCCAGGCTCTGTAGCTTCAGCTTCACTGGAGAGGACACTCCAGCGTCATCGAAAGATGTCGATTCAACACGGGAGGAGACAGATACCGTGTCACTCCCGAGTCGGACTGCACAGCCAATCTCGGCGGTGCAGATAGACTCTTAAGAAGCTACACCATCGTCTCTCGAGACGGACGGCTGCCGACAACATCTAAGAATTACAGTTCTGTGTTATAATTTGGGAAAGGAAAGATAATTCTACCTGGAACAGTGGCCCACATCAAACTGGCAATCAATAACTATTACAGACTGAATAATTCATTTTTACTGTGTAAATATTGTTGGTTCTTTATCACTGGACCAGCCAATCTGTTTGCCTGTCTATTCCACTATCTGCCAATTTTTCATTTTAAAATAGTAATTCCTACAAATCACATGGAGAATTCTCTTAGAGTAGATCTGATTCAGTAATTCTGAGGTGAAGACTAAGCCTATGAATTTCTAACAAGTGTCCAGGTGATGCCAATGCTGGTGATCTGTGCACCAAACTTCCAATAGCAGAGAAGACAACCCATGTCAGATCCTGCATGGTTCCCTGATTTTGGAGAACTTTCTGTCCTCACGGAATCAGAAGCAAATCTTCCTTATCCATGCTTTTAGGGCTATTACTGGTCATATGCAAAAGGTAACCCAGCAATTTAATTTTAATACTTGGAAGACACAGCTTCCAGTTAATAGAGTACATTTTAAATTATGAAATGAATATATTGTCATGAAACACAATTTGTAAAATATAGGAAGAATAATTTTAATCACTCACAATCCTAACATCCAAAAATATACCCTATTAACATTTGGATGTCTTTCATTCAAGCTTATTTTCTCTACATAGATTCTGTTTTACATATTTGAAATTACGTTGCATATCTCATTTTTATCTCGTTTCATATACACATACATACATACAATGTAGCAAATTAAGTTATTGGGCCCAATTCTTCACTCCCCTCTAATCAAGTTATATAGCCAAAGTCATAGAATTATACATCCACATTCTTGCCACTCTAATGAACAGTAACAGTGTCCAAATTTTTGCTGCCTTCTAATACAAATATGCATTAACTCCCAAGTTGGTGGACAAAGAGTACTTCCCCACACCTTGATATCAGGCTTGGCCATGTGACTTAAGTTAATCAAAGAGATATTAGTAGACAGGTATTTTTTAAAGTAGATTTTATTAAAAATAAAATATTTTATTTCTTTTTAGAGAGAGGGGAAGGGAGAGGAAAAAAAGAGAAGAAGAAAAACATTGATGTGAGAGAGAAAATCAATTGGTTGTCTCTCATACACTCCCAGACCTGGGATTGAACCTGCCACCCAGGCAAGTAGCTTGATGGGAAATCAAACCCACACTGTTGACCTTTCACTGTAGGACAATGCCCAGCCAACTGAGCCACACAGGTAAGGGTTAAAGTAGGGTTTTCTGTTTGTTTTAAATTTAGGTATGAAAAGGCCAACAGATGAGAACATAGGGCTTCGGTAAAGTAAGTTTTTTATACCTAAACATCTCAAAAGAAGAGGGCATACCATAACACAGGCCACATAAGGAAGCACCAGGGTGGGTCAGGAGGCAGAGGGAGTGAGGGGGAAATGTAGCAAGAATTTTATTGTGGTTTCCCTGGGAAAGGAATAGGTGAGGCAGGAATAAACAGTTTCAGCCAGCTTGAATAATTTTCAATGTGCTCTGTGGTATAGGGGCTGTCACTAGCTGTCTTGTACTGGCCCTGAGGTGATTGGGTCAGGGGAATATTGACCTGGAATGTATATTTATATGTTGACATAGGTGATGGTTGGGCTTATGGCCTCCAAATTGGTTTGCATATGAAAGGTGCACTCTTGGAAGGCTAGTTGTTTGCTATCTCTAGGAATTAGCTCTTCTTGGGAGGACAGTCCCTCCCGTCAGCAAGGCCCCAAGATGTCAAAGCATTAAAAATATATAATTAATACAACATGATGCAAGCAGAGGCTTGGAATGTGCTGATGTGGTTGTTCATAATAAAAAGAGTTCATACAACCACAGTTGCAGAACTAGCACAAGTGGAGCACAACTCAGTGCCAGGTGCTAAGCCAGTTGGTGCTCAATCCAGATAAATGAGAAACAAATGTTTATTGCTGCATGCCTATGAGATTTTGTAGTTGTTTGTTACATGGCATTATTGTGGCAATAGCTGGATAAGGCTGAAAATTATTACTAGAAATGGGATGCTGCCATGATAAATCCCAAAATATGGGCCATTGGCTCTGAAACTGATAAGTAGGCGAGAAAGAAATATAGCAGGATGGAAAATGTTAATGCATGTTTTATACAACAAACAGTGTTATAATTAATGGTTACTTACAATAAACCAAAAGACATAAAATGGACCTGATAAAATTGAGATAAGGAGCAAGCAAGATTCAAGGCACAATGTTGATAGAGTAAGTAGGTTGTTGCTAATTGCATTTGAAAAGGTACTCCAAGAGATGGGTTCAGGAAAAGACCCAAGGCTGGCTTGCAGATAGAACTCAGAATGAATAAACAGAGCTCAGAAATCCTAGAATTTGCAGGGATAAAAAATTGTATTAAAACCTATGCACCCCTGTGTTCATAGGAGTGCTATTAACAATAGCCAAGTGCTGGAAACAGCCTAAGTGCCCATCTGTAGATGAATGGATCAAAAAACTGTGGTACATTTACACAATGGAATACTATGCAGCAGAAAGAAAGAAGGAACTACTACCACTTGCGACAACATGGATGGAACTAGAGAGAATTATGCTTAGCGAAATAAGCCAGGCAACAAAAAACAAACACCATATGATATCACCTAATGCAGGAAACTAATGAACAACACAAACAAAAGAGCAAAATTGAACCAGAGGCATGTAAACAAGGAGAAGAATAACAGTTACGGGGGTGGGGGGAGGGTCTAGTCAAGGAACTAGTATAAATGACCCATGGACATGGACAATGAGGTGGGAATTGACTGTGGGAGAAGGGGTGGGCTGGTGGGGGGAGCAATGGGGAGAAAAGTGGGACAACTGTAATCAAAAAACAACAAATAAATTTTTTAAAATGTATTGAAAACATTTCTGTCAGCTTAGACTAGAAATGACTGTGACTCTTTGAGATATAAAAGTACCACTGGACTCCCCTTCCTCCAAGTTTCTTCAGGTAGGAAGGAGGTTGAAAAGGTTGCTCACCCACCAATTGGGCATATTCCCCAATGCTGTCTTTAGACTTGGCCATGGAAGGTATTTGTGCCAAGATGGAGCTCTCAGAGTGGATCCAAGAGTCTGGGGAACAATCAGACTGGGGTGTGGGCAACTACTCCCAGGGAGCAGTAATGTGGTCTAATCCAAGAACACTCCTTTCCCCCAAGGTAGAAGAACCTTCCAGCTTTTGCCTACAGGGATTTCACAATTGCTACAAACCCATGACTGCTATATGCTTCTCACTCTTCCCCTATTAGAATGGGGGTGTTTATTGTGGTCATTTTGTTCCTGTTTCACTTTTGCATGTTGGTGTGAGTAGGGGTCAGATAACTTGTCTCTTTAGTTTAAAGATCTCTAGACCAAGAAGAATCACAGCTAGAGTTGATGTAGATCCAGTGATGCTATCTTTCTAGCCTGATGCCATCATAGAATGAGATTTGGGGATATTCGGATGGGAGGGATGTAAATCATAGTGATAGAGACCAGACTGTCATGGATTGAATCACTGGTGCCAATTCTTAATTCCCTTGTAATAGAAGAATACATACACATTTCTGCCACATTCTCACTGCAGGCAGAAGATACTTCCCCACCCCTCTACTTTAGGCTCACCCTTGTACCTTGTTTTGGCTAATGAGTAGTTAGCCAACATTAAGCAAGCAGATGCTTAAAATGAGCTGTGCATATACTATTGCCCTCTTGCACTCCATGAGTCTGTCATACAAAGAGATTCCCTCTGATAGCAGATGCCCTTTCACCTGGGCTCCAAAAGGAACATAGTGCATCATACCTGAGCCTGAAACCAAAGCCAGCTAACCTAAGGCTAAAAGCAGAGCCACATCCCTGCTAACCTGCAGACAGGAGCATGAAAAATACACACTTACTGTTGTTATGTTACCCAGATTTAGTGTTTGTTTGTTATACAGCTTAACTGGGGCAATAGCAGACTAAAACATGCATTTTTCCATGATATTACGTATTATTTAAGAACCCTTTTGTAAATACATCGATTTTATTGAATATATTCATTTAAGTAACAATTACCTGATTATGAGACACTTAGGTTTTTCCCTAGTTTTTCTTGAATTCTTCATTTAACTTATTTTAATAATGCTATAATAACATTAATGTCTAAATTTTTCATACTTTATTTTTATGTGTTTAAAACTGGATAATTATAACTACTGCATAGGGTAGTTGTGAGGATCAAAAAACTTAAAAGTATATAAAGTACTAAGCATATTATCTATTATATAATAAACACTCAACAAATAATTGCTTTTGGTTTTTGTTGTAGAGTCTTAGAAGTTGAAAAAATAATAATTCAAAGCTTTTGACATGAAATGTAAGCTGTTTTCCAAAGAAGTTATACTAATGTACAATGTTAATGGCAGCATATGAATTTTAGCACACCTTCAAACAACTGTAATATTTTTAAACCCTGACTATTTTGACAGGAAAGGAATAGCATGTCACTGGTATTTTAATTTATATAGCTCTGATAACAGAATAAGACAGACATTTTAAAATAAATTTCCTAACCACTCGTGTTTTCTTTTCTGTGGATTGTCAGTTAACATATCAGTTTCCATTAGTCTTTCTGAGGCTCATCTCCCTCTGGCCTGCCTGACTCCCCTCACGCCAAAAGCCTGGCCGCTTTCTGTGCTGTCCGTAATCCTATGTGGCCACTGAGCACTGGAAGTATAGTCCCCATGTTGATAGCATAATATTTTGAATATACTGGATTCAATAAAATATATAACTAGAATTTATCTTTTTCTTTTTTACTTTTTTAAATGTAGCTACTAGAAACTGGTCAATTACATATTTCAATTGAGCAGTGCTGGTTAAACCTTTGAATATTACTTGCTCTGAAATTCTCTGTGGTTAAAACACTCATCACCCTCTCCTCATCCTGCTGATAGCACAGTGCATCACCAGTGGTCTATTGCCATACCTTCTAGATAATGCTGTGCTGAATCCAAATATCTCACCTCTAAGTCTCTGCTCCATTTTATTCCCCAAGTCCCACCTCAACACAGCTCAGTTAGGACCTCATACATTACTCAATGAAATAAAAAACTTGGTAAGAACTTTCAACCCTACACTATGTTGCAAACAGATTATATTTATTATTATCTATATGTTCATATTCTATTTATTCTATTTCTATCATTGAAACATGACTTTGCAAAGTTCTCTTTATAGTTTTCCATTGAAAGGTCACAAACATACAAGGCTAATAAGCAATTTCATATGTTTTCCAAATTCCCCTGCCTCTGCCCACACTTTCCAACACAACTCTGAATCCTCTCAAACCACATTAGTGAAGACAACCAAAGGTTATGTTTGTAGCCACTAGCCCTCAAAAGTTCCCCCAACACCAACTCTTATTAAGCAAAATGTCAGACATTTACTCATAATTCCTGGGGATTTTTAGTCTAGACAGCATGGTTAGTATGTGTTAACACACCTGGCTATAATATGAGAATTTTAAAAACTTATTTATGAAGAATTCAAGAAAAGAAGTTCTTGCTAATGCAAGGGAGAATCCTTAATGTATTGAAAATAATTATCATATGTCACTTGGAAATTCAACCCCATTTTTTAGGTTGACAGCTCTTTCCTTGTTGCCTGCATTTTTATGATTGTGGGACTTTTCCATCGAAGGGAAATATATGTAGCACATTTTTAACGCCAAACCAGCCTTCACCACGGCTCCTGCCTCTACCCAGCATGCTCCTTTTCCACCTCCCCTGACATTCCCATAGGTGCCCAGAATTCAAACCAATTTGAATGTGTAATCATGTGGAATAATACACTCAACACTGTTCTCTGGGATGCTCTCTGGCTGCTACTCAGCTCTCTGCAACTAGTTTCCTGAGTGCCTTTGAGAGATGATGAGACCAACATGTTGGCTGTTAACCTTTTAACAGTTTAGCCATTCTCTCCTGGCCTTACTAGAGGCCCATCTCCAAAGACAGTAAATGAAATGGGGCAAAGGAAATCTCCTTCCTTTTAACACCCACTGCAACACACTCTCTACAGCCCCAGGGAGAGAGTTGGGCAAGCTTTGAATCAATGTGTTTTTCAAGCATTCATTGGACTGACAATGGAGTTCCATGAAACTAGCTTTTATTCCTTTTATTCGAGTCACATAGAGATTTCCCTAAACATAATATCTGAAAGTAAATAACTATTGCCTTATTTTATGAATATGAGACATTTCTGTGAAGATGCCTAAATATTTTGATCAAGTTAAAAGTAGATGAGACAATGTGTAGGTATTTACAACATCAAAGTACTTCTCTGATTGAATCAGTTTAAAATTGCAACTTACAAGCTAGGACATTCATCTTAAACAGTAGTTTTTAAATGGGCACTTTGGTATTCTGAGGCTTTCAGAATCTGATTTAAACACCAAAGTGATCAGTTTGGAGGGAAAGGTCCCACTCTGGATTTAGTAGTCAGACCATAATGTTAAAGCACCTACTGTACTTCTAGAATATATAATAATAATGGACAATAGCAGTAAATATCTGAATGGCAATCAGTGATATACATATATAACCTACAAAGCTTATATATCTGGGAGAGTGGTATGATTAGTCTTAATTGCTGATGTTGCTGAATTGGTGGCTTCCTTCACAGCTGCTTATAAAGGTTTAAAAATAACTCTTCTTTCTTGTACTGGGCATGTCCATCCAGGTCAGAATTTCTGCAGATTGAGCTTAAACTATTTTTAGATAGGGTTTCAAAAGCAGCTGCAATTCAAGTGTCACAAGCAGATGCTTTTTTGACTCAGCAGCTTCGTGCTCAAATTCTCCAGACTCTTGGAGCAAGAACACAGAGGGTGTTTGGGACATGCTATACTAGATTATGCACATACCCCATCTCTCCAGTGTATTATAAGCCCCTGGTGGTTTACAATATGTGAATCCTTATCACAAGGCTCTGAACAACCCATGTCAATGAGTGTTCATTGATAGTGAGGTTCCATGCAATTTGAGAGGCCACCATGATGCATCACTCTCCTGACTCCAAGGAAAGAGTGAGGGTCACCAACACAGAGACATCTTGTCAAGCCACAGTCAGAAGAGAAATTGGAGTCAAGGAAAGGCCAGGCTTAGCCTGGCAGAGAAGTAAAAACTGTTATGTAATGGCTAGAGGTTTCGAGAGAGGAGAGAGAGTCCACATTGGCCATTAAAAGTTTTCAGTTTTGGCCACTATTATTAAGAACCTTGCCAAGCACTGTCAAAACTAAAAGGCCAGAGCCCTTCTTCCCAGTGTCTGAGCCCTTGCTGCTGCTATCTGCCTCAGAGCTGCCCATGGCTGTTCCTGTCCTTTGTCAACACAAAACAACTGGCTTCATCTAACACTCAGAGAATTATAGTATTAGATTTGGAAGGGTCCTTTCATGCAAATATCTAAGACTCTGCCTAATTTTCGAATTTTGTTGCTGCAAGACTAAATAATTGAATGTGGGTGTGGTGATACAGTTATTTTGGTACATTTCTCTCCTGGTATTTCCCCTTTGCAAGCACATGGGTAACCCTGAGCTTACTGTTGGGGATGCAGCTGGTCAGAAAGCAGAAATAGTCAATGGGCTCTTTTTATCTCTGTGTTTTAAAGTGGGGAACTTAAGGTTTTGGGGATGACGTATAGATGAATGTGTGGGAGAAGCAGAGGTCAGAGAGCCATAATCTCTTCCACTCTCTGCTTAGTATAAAATTCTCTGTGGGCTGAGGGAAGGAGAGTAAAGAGGAGGTAATGAGAACATACAGAATGATGGGTCCAGCAAGTGAGTTCTCTGTTTTTAGGCTGAGCCCCTGGGGTGGGGGTCGGAGATAGCAATACCTCAAAGAGGAAATGGCTTCCTACAGAGTCTAGACACAATTGTCTATTGTCCCTAAGTAATGCAGCAAAACAACTGTGTGAGCCATGCAGCAGGCATCCCCCAATTACTGGCCAGGGAGCTGTATAAATATCTCCTGGGCCTTTGTCTCCACCCCATGGAAGAAGGCAGAAAGCAAGAATTGCCTGAGATGTTACTCTTAGCCTAGCAGTAGGAGGGAGGGTTAGAACTAAATTGAGTTACAAGAAATGTTGAAGTTATTTTTCTAGATAAACTTGAGTCTGTGGGCTGTTTTATATGTCTACTAGACATACAGGACATTTATAACTTTCTAACACATATGTTTACAATGTCGTATGTATTAATAATAGTGAATTCAAAGCCAACTACAAAATCTGAAAGGTATTTTTCATTTTACAACTGTCAAGTGACCTTCACATGGTTCTTATGTCCAGATGGAAAAATGTTGATTCAGTTCATTGCTCTTCTAAAATACATTATTAAAAAGAAAAATGTTAATTAAAGATTTGTTGTTACTTCAGAGGAAAGAGAAGAGGCAAGAAGGTGAACAGACATCTTTATTCCACAGGAATTGGTCGTCCTCTGCTTCATTTAGCACCAAGTCCTTAAAGAAGTGGAGGAATGTACATGCATTTCTATTAGATTTTTCACTCTGCTAGATTCGACCATTTCTTCTAACTATACTACTTTGGAGTCTCAGTTATGTTAACCGATATCTTGGCAGCCCACACGTTATCACATTATCTTAAATTTAATCACCATTTCTTCAACAGCTTCATTCTCCTCTTTGTTTTTCTATTTTACCATCTCTGCAAACGATTTACTCTTACACTGTTCAACCCATATCCCTTTTCCTCTCCTGAACACTGAGGTGAGGGTGCAGTCTTCTTACAACCGTAGATTGTGGACAAAACTCACACATCCGCGCTGACTGTCATCACCACCAAATACATCTGAGGCCTCAGCACTACGCAGAAGTTTCTCTTTCCCCTCTGCCAAAGTAACTTCACCCTCTTCTGGTTCTCCCCTCACTGTTCATCCTGACCTTTGTTTCCAGTCCTCTTTGTAAGCTTCTTTTCTTTAACATTAGTGCCACCTTGATTCCAGCCTTAGCCCTCTTCTCACTCAATATGCCTCTCTGAGAAATCTCAGTCACTGTAAAAACTTTAATAACTGTACAAGCTAATGATTCCTCGGTTGGTGTCTCAGGGTCTTTGAGCTTCATATTTGTATGTTAATAAACATCTCCAGTTATATTGTGAACACATTTTAAACATAAGTCCAAAAATTAACTTGCTTTCTATTACCCCATTCAGCAACTTCTATATTTACAAATTTTTTAAAACTATCACTATTCCTATCTGTACACTTGGCCAGGTCTCTGTGCCATTTCTTCCTAGAACATTTAATTCTATCCCATGTCAATTAACAAATGAACCTATTGCCTACTTCTCCAAGAAAAATGTGGCAGACAATATGCCTGCCCCTAGTTAGTATTTAATAAATATTTGCTGAATGACCTACTAGCTTAATAATCTTTTCGGAAGAGAAGATGAATATACTGACAAAACTTACACTTAAGAACCAGTGCCAACTCTTTATGATCATGCTTTTCCGTTCTTAAATGAGCACAAACAATCCATTTATTATTTCTCTTGGGGAAAACATTGAGCTTTTTGGTTTAGAATTCATGAAGTTATAGAATAAACATACTCTTCCTCTCCTATTTGGCTCTCTGGATACTATCTGTCTCTGTCATTGTCTAGAGATGCTCATACTCTGTGCTTCCTCATAGACTGCCATTTGTGCTTCCACGATCTCACCTGCCCCTTTTTCCAGTAGCCTATGACACAGTTCATATGAAATCATTCAGAGAGCTCTCTTTCTGTCTCTGAGAATTTAGATTCCTCTTACCAATGTTTATTCTTCCTTTCTGACTGAAAATACTTCTCTTTGACCAAGAAGATAAATTAAAACACTACTACAACAAATTTGCTTTCTTTCTGTTGTCTGTTAACATTACACACTTTTCATTAAGCAGTAGCTATTTCTTCCTCATATTTCTCACTCTAAAAATGACTGAAGTTCTACATTTCTTGCCCTTTGTACTTTGCAAACCTCCACTCATTCTTGGTTTTAATCTTCTTGATCCAGCTTTTCCAGATTCCTGACACTTCCCATTTCTGCTTATTTTCTTTCTTTTTCTTCCAGTTTATTGTTATAGAATTTTAAAACCTGTATTAAAATGACATCAATAACATTGGCAGATAACAGTTATTGAGAATTAATTATATACTAAGTGACTTATGTTCAATCTTTTAATTTCACAATATTCCAGGGGACTAGGTATCATTCAGATCCCTATGTAATAGATGAGGAAGTGAGGCTTAATAAGATTCAAATGCTTTCCAAGGTCACAGATCTGGTACACAGAAGAGTCAGGAGCTTAAAACCAGGTTTAAGTGACTAAAAGCCAAGGTTTATTGGCAAATTAGTTCTATACGTGAAAGTTGCCATGGAACTTTTCAGCACACAAACTCTAAAGGTTCCCAAAGCCATGCAGAAAATGCACACAAATAAAAAGGGCCAAGTGTTTGAATGGTAAACCTGTTGGAATATTCTTTGCTTCCACAAAGACAAATTATTTCTCCTATTTTTTCTTAATTTTTCCACTTTCAGAAGAGATACATAGGAAACTTTCCCCCAGGTTAGACAAAGAGTTTGGGGGGAAAGTTTACCCAAAAGAAACAATACATCATGCATGAAAGCCCCAACATGAAAAGGTTGGCATAGTCACAAAATGGAAGTAAGATAGGTGTGAAGAATTGCCCAATATAAGGTTGGAGAAGTGGAGAAACCTGAGGTGTGGAGGACCATGTAGACCTCACTAAAGATTTGAGGTCTTCTTTTAAGAACAATGAGAAATCATTGGCAGATTCAAATATAGCCATACTTCTCTGAAAGTTGAGTTTTAAAAGGTCAGTTTGGTTGTATTATGGGGATTCAGTGGGAAAGAGTATTTGTAGAGCAGGTTGATTAGAAAATTATTCCAGGAACCCTGATGGGATATGATGGTGGGGTGATGATAATAAAAATAAAAAGAATTATACAGATTTAATCAGTATTCTGGAGGCTGAGTTAATATGACTTTGTGGTTACTACTCAAACATCCATAAATCATAACACCCTGGTGCCAAGGGTCATCCTGGAAAGAGCCTGCCATATTTATGCTCCAGCCTACTCTGACTGCCCACCCCAATGCTCCATATAAACTCTTTAGGAATTGAGAATTCAGAATCATAAATACTATCAAAGAAATATTATGGCCCACACAAATAAAAGGAAATATTAGATCAGAAATATAAACTTCACATTTAGTACAATGACTAGAAGAGCATCTTATGAAATAAAATAATCATTTGGAAATTCTTTATCAGTTAAAAACTATTTTTTCAACCTAGGGGCAACTATAAAGAGGTTTGGTCAATACAATACACATACTTATCCCATTAACTTAACATATGAAAATGTGGACCAAAATTAAGAAAAATATATTTGTATGGTCTTGTATAATTACACATACTTTCCACTCTGGCTCAGACTCACTTTATTTAGTCTAGCTTCCTTTGGTATGTAAGGCCCAAATATACACGATGGGTGAAATGAAGACACCGTGAGGCAACAGGAAATAGAAGATTTAGGATAGGAAAACTGGCCCATCAACACTTCTGAGGTACAGGGAAGAGCTCCCTCTCCCCTTTCAAAATACTAGGACCTTAGAAAGAGAGAAAGTATTGGCACCCAAGAAATATGGACACAAGGAGGTAGATAGACATGTCCCTTCACTCTAGCTGTTGTTCAGTGATACTGCAAAAGCAGTACTTAGTGACATGAAGTCCTGCCCAAGGCATTCTGATGATGGCTGCCTATCTAGTGAGAAGAAATGTTGAAACATGGTCCAGATGAAGAGAAGGACTTCCATTTTCATAGGAGAATTTAGAATTCCAAGCTCTTGCATTTGCCCCTCTAGGATCTCTACAAAATTGATGCTATTTGTAGTTAGTGTCCCTGTGGAGACCAGTATTTCCAAATCCAGTATAATGGTTACTTTTGCTCTAGTCAAATTTACAACTGAAGTAAAGTTTGTTGAAACCATTACAACACTTGAGTGAAGCTCTTCTTAGGGACAATGTGGGCTTCAACATCAGGAATGTGTCTATCAAAGATGTTCACCATGCAATGTGGCTGGTGACAGCCAAAATGACCCATCAAGCAGCTGGCTTCACAGCTCACGTGATTATCCTGAACCATACAGGCCAAATCAGTGCTGCCTAAGCACCTGTGCTGGACTGTCACATAACTCATGCTGCTTGCTGAGCTGAAGAAGATTGATTGTCATTTTGGGAAGAAGTTGGAAGAGTGCCCCAAATTCTAGAAATCTGGTCATGCTGTCATCATTGATAGGGGTCCTGGCAAGCCTATATGTGTTGAGAGCTTCTCTGACTATTCTCCTCTGGGTCATTTTGCTGTTCGTGACATGAAACAGTTGCTGTGGGTGTCATCAAAGCAGTGGGCAAGAGACTGCTGAAGCTGGCAAAGTCCCCAAGACTGCCAGAGATCTCAGAATGCTAAATGCATACTGTCACTAATAGTTGCCATTCCAGTATTAATCAGCATTGGAAGAATAATATCAGAACTATTGTCTCTAGTAACCATGTAAGTTTAATATTTTAAAAAAGTGGTTAGTGATAATGCATCATAAAACCGTCAGAAGGAAAGAAAAATGATTATGGACCATTTTGTGGAGGGGGCAGTTTTAATTATTAGCTTTTAAAATTAGTACTTTTTAATGGAAACAACTTGGCCACCAATCTGTCATAGAATTTTAAGACCCATTAAAACTAAGTTTATTGAGAAACCTGTGTCTTCTTTGGTAAACACTGTAAATTCTTATAGTCGTCGTCGTCAGCAGCCGTCCATCTCGAGAGACGATGGTGTAGCTTCTTACTACTTAGGTAAAAGATTTAAGTTAAAGTTGCTTATAATTTACTTCTAGTGTCCCATCTGCTGAAACTTCAAAATTTAATAATTCTGGGTTAACATTATTTTCTGGGTGGGAATTTTTTTTTTTACCTTGTCTGAAAGGAAGAATTTCCTATGTTTTTAAGAACATAGTGAAAAGCTATGGAAGAGGGTTGGTTTGTTGGTTGCATCACTTCATAAGTTAGAAGTTAGAAGCAAAGAGTATCATAATCTTCTTATAATAAGGCCAAATTCCATAAAGTCCATATGTTGCATGTATGATTTTGTGTATTATATCAATATTGAATAAATTTGTTGGTATAATCTCAAATTATGGTTTCCCAGTTTTGGAATGTACATTCTCACATTTGCAAATATTGAAGTAGTTTAAAGAACCTGAAGTGTGAGCCTGAAGTACATTGATAACTTCCCTGGTAAACTTCACTGTATCTAGATTCTAGGTAAAAGCAAAGATACTGGAAGTTGAAGAGGGAAAAATAAATGCAAACCCAGAACTTCTAAACCCCTCTCCAGGACTCCTTCCATTATGCAGATGATTGGAACATTCTACTAATCTAGTGTTTATCATTTTAAAATGCTATTTGTACTCTTGTTGAGCTTTTACTACTTATCCTAAATGACACCCAAGGTCATCATGCCTCTTAAAAGCTAGACAAGATTGTTCCTGGTCCCCACCACACTGTCAAAAGTCCAATTCTCTCTCCAAGATTTCTGTGTATTATGTTCCCATAACCACCTCTGGCTTCGGCATCTTGCAACTTTTTTTTATTGCCACCTGGGTTCTTGAACTACATTCCCTAGTTTTACACACAATCAAATGAAAAATATGCACACAAAACCTTTGTGTAGATTTTTTACAGAAAGTTTATAGAAATTAAGAAATAGATGGGGTTTGTACTGCTGAGCTATAGCAAGTAGAATTGAATAATAGTCATCTTGTTTTGTAAAATCTCTTGGTTGATTCCCCATGTTTCTTAGCTATTCTCTCTCCTTTCTGCCCCCTCTCAGCATCACCAATTATTTTTAATCCATTTATCCTGCCCCCAAACTTCTGAATCCTGGGGTGAGCCTATTTTTTCATACCCAAATGCTCCAAGATACTTTCTTTTTTAAGACCTACTCCCACAATAAATTATACTATCAACTATTAAGAAAACAGTAAGATTTTTTTGGCACCCACCAACTATGCCATGTGTTCTAAGGAGTAGGAAGAAAGGCTGCTCTTAAAAGAGTAGCTTATCTGACTTCCTGTCAAGATGGAAGTGTAGGTAGATATGCTTTGCCTTCTTGCACAACAACAAAAACAATTACAATTAAACCTCAAAACAAATAATACCCAGAATGTCAGAAAATTGAAGTATATTTAAGTCTGACAACCAAGGATTTAAAAAGGCCCCAACCATCCAGATAGGTAAGAGGGGAGGAGACACTGAGAATGGAGCAGAGAGGCAGTGTGGCAGCAGAATGGCGTGTGAGGTCCCACATTCATGTGTGGTGGATAAAAATCACGAGGGATACTTTAGGAGCAAGCAGTCTCAGCCCCAGGCCAGACTGCACAGCCCAGGTTCCAGCACCAGGAAGATAAATCCCCATAACTTCTGGCTGTAAAAGTTAGAGGGGGTCAGGGTGGCAGAGGAAACTCTGCTTAAAGGGCCCACACAGTTTTAAAACATACACAAACCTACCCACTCTGGGATTCAACACCAGGGCAACAGCTGTAAGAGTGCCAGTCACATAAGGGGAGTGGATGAAGTGACTGGAAAAGGCAAATCCCCAGAAGCCAGGAAGTGGCATAATTCCCTCTCTGAATCCTCCCCCCACACAGAGCCACAAAGTGGTGAAGCAGGTTGCCCCACCCTGGTGATTACCTAAGGTTCCTCCACACACAGTTTTTTAGGTGCCTTTTACAGGGAGTCAAAGCAGCTCTACCTGATACACAGAAACAAACACAGGGGGGCTGCCAAATTAAGGAGACAAAGAAATGCAGCCCAGGTGAAAGAACAGAACAAAACCCCAGAAAAAGAACTAAACACAATGGAGATAGCCAACTTAACAGGTGCAAAGTTCAAAGCACTGGTGATCAGGATGCTCAAATAGCTCATTGAGTATGGCAACAACATAAAGAAAGAAATGAAGGTTACACTAAGTAAAATACATAAAAATCTACATGGAGCCATCAGTGGAGGGGAGGAAGCCAAGATTCAAATCAATGATTTGGAACATAAGGAAGGAACAAAGCATTCAATCAGAACAGCAATAAGAAAAACAGAAATTCAAAAAAAATGAGGATAGTATAAGAAGCCTCTGGGATATCTCCAAATGTACCAATATCCAAATCATAGGGATGTCAGAAGGAAAATAGGGAGAGCAAGAAATTGAAAACTTATTTGAACAAACAATGAAAGAAAATGTCCCTAATTTGGTGAATGAAATAAACATACAAGTCCAAGAAACACAGAGTCCCAAATAAGATGGACTCAAAGAAGAACACACCAAGATATATCATAATTAAAATGCCAAAGGCTACAGATAAAGAGAGAATCTTAAAAGCAGTAAGAGAAAAGGAGAGAGTTATCTACAAAGGACTTCCCATAACACTATCAGCTGATTTCTTAAAAAATAAATAAATAAATAACTACAGGCAAGAAGTATTCAAAGTGATGAAAAGCAAGAACCTACAATCTAGATTACTCTACCCAACAATGCTATCATTTAAAATGGAAGGGCAAATAAATTGTTTCCCAGACAAAGCAAAGCTAAAGGAGTTCATCATCACCAAGCCATTATTACAGGAAATGTTAAAGGGGCTTATTTAAGAAAAAGAAGATCAAAACTATAAACATTAAAATGACAACAAACTCACAACTATCAACAACTGAATCTAAAAACAAACTAAGCAAACAACCAGAACAGAATCATAGGTATGCAAATCATTTGGAGGGTTATTAGCTGGGAGGGGGTAGGGTGAGAATGGGGAAAAAGGTACAGGGATTAAGAAGCATAATTAGTAGGTACAAAATAGACAGGGGGTTGTTAGAAATAGTATAGGAAATGGAAAAGCCAAAGAACTGATATGCACAGCCCATGGACATGAACTAAGGTGAGGGGGCAGGTTTTGCAGGTGGAAAGGGGAGTACCAGGCAGAGTGGGGCAAAGGGGCAAAAACTGGGACAACTGTAATAACATAGCCAATAAAATATACTTTAAAAAGAGTAGCTAATCTAATAGGGAAATGAATGCATGTTATTCAAATTTATCTCTGTTCTCGCCAGCCTGTGAAAATGAGACCACATGATATTGAACAGTTTGGTCTCTACTACATACTCCTCCCCCTACCCCAGGAACCTGTGGCCTTGTGTCCTGACAGTTATGAGGAAGGCCAATATAACAGAAATTCATCCAATGCAACTGTGAAAACTGTGTAACATAAAATTAGAGGGAGAAGAGATGTCTTCAGCCTGAAGAAGAGAGTTACTCAGATAATTAATAACTCGCCATAAGCAAAACCAAAATTGCCCACCTGAGGTTTAAGTCAGCTGTTTAGGTTCAATATCTGTTTAATCTATTTTAGTTTTACTCTCTAACCTCCCCCACAACCTAGGGTTTTCTGGAGTTTCCATTTCTGACCAAATGGAAAGTATTAACACTAAGAAAGCAACTGACATGGAAATCCATTTAACTTCATGTTCCTATGTTTCTATTATAAGCAATGAGAAAAACTAATCAAGTCAGTGAAAAAGCAGTTTTGCAAAATGTGTTTAAATAACATTGCTGCCACAGATCCTCCATCCCTTATTCCAAAATCCAAAGAGCTCTGAAATTTTAAAGGTTTTTCTTTACAAAGTTTCTAGCAATGTCATTTGGTGGCAAAACCTGAACTGCACAGATGTGAGGCTGCTTGTATTCTTAGTTCAGCCCACCTCTTGGGAGTAGTCGTGAGTTTCCTGTAGAAACATGAAAAGCTTTGATTACAGGGTGAAATACAAAAATCTACCTTTCCAATATATAAAACATTCTGAAATCCAAAACACATCTGGCCTCAGGGGTTTCAGATAAAGGGTTGTGTGTCTACATCAGCAACTGTGAGAGGAAAGTGAGAGTAAAGTGAGGGGAAGTAACAGCAAGCGGGAGAAACTAGAATGGTTCCAGGGTCCCTATTTTCAGAAGACCTAATGGAAACATGCAGTCTGCCCAAGGGACAGAATACTAGATACGCAACTGTGCTGTACACATGTAGTATCACAGAGAAGTTGTGGTAAGTGAGAGTATTTGGGAAACCCTGCCAAGTTCTGTGGCCAGAGAGAGAGACTTGCCTGCTGGAGATTGCAGAGTGGTCGCTCATCACCACCTGCAACACAGGCAGGACAGTAAGATTGCAAACATTCTACTGGAAGTTTTACAAGCTCCTTTTTATTTTAAAAAATATGATAATTTGAATTATTTTTTCAACATACATTTAATTTTCAGGAGAAAAAGATTATTTTAAAAAGAGGAAAGAGGTGATAAAGACTTACTATAGCAGTTCTCAAATTTGGCAGCATGTCAGAATCACTTGGGAAGCTTTTGAAACTACCGATCCCTAAATCCAACCCAGACCCACTGAGCAAGGACCCTGCGGAGCTGCCAAGATACAGGGAGTTCTCAGAGTACCCCAGGTAAGTTTGATGTGTAAACAGGTTGAGAACTACTGCCTTAGAAAAAAAATGTTTTTTAAATTTTTATTGAGAGAGAAAGAAAAAGACCTTTTCCCCTCTTTCTTTATAAGGAATGAAGTGCCTCTGATCCAGAAAAGCCCAAAGAGGGTAGAGAATGCACTTTGCAGTTTTTGTTTTAATCACGTGTTAACCACAAAAAGGAAGTTTCATTTCTGCAAAAAACTATCCGTTTCTCTTTCATACTTATTGTTTGCCATTCTAGACACATAAACCAATTTCTGCCAATGATTTATTTAGTCTTCCCCATTGCTGAGGGCATGGATGTCCCCTATCTACATGTACCATTCAGGATGAAGGGAATGCCTGCCCTATGTCAGAAGGAAAACCAGCTTCCCAGAAACTCTCTGATGTGTTGGATGGAATGCAGCAGAGCTGGCATCTTGACAGGGAGCCAGCTTCTTTTCTCTTTCTTCTGCTGGAATATCTACACAATCAATTTCACATTCCACATATATATGCTCAACCAATTTGGTTCTCTCTTATTTCTGAACCACCTCAAAATGAAGAAAATGTTGCAAGCTAGTCTCTCTCTGATCTTCTTTAAAATATGGCTATACAAATACTTTGTCTTTGGCTATAACATGTTTATCAGCATGAATGCTGGGTTTCTTTGTGAGAGCTGGCAATTCCTCCTCTTCATCTGCTGTTGGGGGAAAATGATCTGCCAAACAGGATTCATATCCTTCATGTGTTGTCCAATCAAACGTATCTTACAAGCAGTTTTTCTCTCCTCATTTGAACGTTTTTTTCTCCCTTATTCTCAGATCTTCTTCCTAGATACACTGCCTTGATCCCCTATTTAACTTGGGTTCCTCTTAATGTTTCTCAGAACACCATGTACATTTTTTTTTCTTTCATTGCATGCATCACGATTTAATTAAATATTTATCTCTGTGTTCATTTATTTAATGTCTATTTTCCTACTAGAAGATAGAATATTTGAGGTCAGGAATCTGGTCTGTTTTTTGTTGTTATTTAGTTTGTTTTTGTTTGTTTGGTTTTGATTTTGGTTTTTGGGTATTGGTAGGGGGAAGATCTTTCCTTGTTTTTTAATTAGGTGCACCAAATCAGTGCCTAATGCTAACACATAGTGGATGATAAATTAATATCCACTGAATCAGTGAATTAAATACCCCCGAAGAGTCAAGTAAGCTGGACCATTGGATATGTTCACCAGAAAGTCATGGGAGACTTTATGAAAAGGTTCAAGTCGTCAGCAGCCGTCCGTCTCGAGAGACAATGGTGTAGCTTCTTAAGAGTCTATCTGCACCGCCGAGAATGGTTGTGCAGTCCGACTCGGGAGTGACACGGTATCTGTCTCCTCCCGTGTTGAATCGACATCTTGCGATGACGCTGGAGTGTCCTCTCCAGTGAATCTGAAGCTACAGAGCCTGGGCAGGGTGATATGGAGGGTCTGCTGTTGCCCATGCAGCAGACCCCCCCTCTCTTCGCAGCTGAAGGATCCAAGGGAAAGACGGAGTCAATACAGCTTGGCTTCAGGTGCGCCGCAGGAGTTACCGGTGTTGACTACAACGTCAAACCGCCTTAGGGACTCCGGCTCCGGATTTTCTGTCGGGGTTTACTCCCTTAGCCTTTCCCCTGAAGAGGTATGCCGCAAGGCAGCGGAGGTTTTTTGGAATCAGAGTTTTCCTTCTCTGATGTGCCCTGACTGGAAGATCGAAACAGCGACACTTAGCTCGCAGGCCGACGCTCAATCCACTGAGCCAAACCAGCCAGGGTATAAAGGTTCAAGTTAAAGCAGATATAACTGGAAACCAAAAAGCGGTAGAAGGACTGGGGCCTAGGAAAAGGAGACATAGTACATTAACCTTTATGTAACAGTACTTGCAGCTACCATTGTAAAAACAAGAGCGTCCAAGTGCAAGATTCTGATCAGTGAGTCACACCTAACGCAAATATTTATTTCAGAGTTGCACATACCATATTTATATAATTATGATTCAGAACAAATAACTTGATGATGATTTATTTACCATGGAAAATGCTTAATTGCAGCTTGTTTTGTTGACATTTATTTAAATATCAATAACATTCTCTCCTACAGACATTAAATTTTATAATCAATCTTGAAGCTTTCTTATCAATTTTTCCTTAAAATTTTTATATTTTTATCAGACCCATTGATTTGCCCTCTGATCAGTTAAGAATTGGTTTTAGGTGATATATTGCCAATATTCTTTCACCTGGAGCACACTTTTCATAAGAGTTTAAAGACATTCATCTACATTAATCTGAGTGAACATGCAGAGGGCCCAGCCACAGTAAGCACAGTATAATGATTAGCACCTATCAACCCCATGGCAATTGATGACATGGGTTCTCAAGTTCCTTGCATTTTTTTTCAAGTTCCTTGCATTTTTATGGCAGATACAATAAATTGATCCATACATTCAGTGAGCTGGTTAACCATCACTTGAGCATGTGTCAACCATGAGTTATATCTGGGAATAAAATGATATATAACACTATGAAAATAAACAACTATGATATATAATATGATACTCTATATAACACTATATCTGTCCTCATGAACTTTATTGTTCAAGTGGAGAAGCAGGCATGAAAAAAATAGGAATAGTAAAGAATTGCAATAGCTATGATGGAGGCAAGTATAATTTATAGAGGAAAAGCCTGGAGTTTTGGGTGATAGGATGATGAGAACAACTTCCTGACTTGAACTGTATCTTAAAAAACTGAGTAAATAAGGGAGGTTGGAGTGAGAGGAGCAGTGGAAAGAAAGGGCAGTCCAGACATGATGAAGACGTGGATCAAAGACCCAGAGTCACGAAACAGCATGGTGTCTGGAATGTGTCAGTCATTAGGCATCTTGCCAGTAGTAGGCATTAGGTGAGATATGAGTTTGGGGAGGCAAGCAGAGATCAGATTGTGGGGTTCCTTATGTGCTGTGCCAAGCAATTTTGGATTATATTCTCTTGGTAATGTGAAGTCTCTGGAGTATTTTTAGTAGGGTGTGACTTGGTGAGATAAATGTTTTTGAGAGTTCACTCTGGCAGTTGTTTAGAGATTAAATTAGAAATTTGGGGGACTAGAAACATTTATTCATTTATTCAAACATGTTTTCAAGTACCTTCTAAGTGCCAGATACTGTCCTAAGCTCTAGATATATAGCAATGAGCCAAGGAGACAAGATCTCTACTCTCATAGAGCATCCTGACAGAGGCAGATAAATAATAACCAGACAAGTGAATAGGTCTACTACAGAGGCCTAAAAGTGAACTGGGGATATGGTTTCAGACACAACCCCAGAAGCAAAAAGCACCAATAGCTATTATATAAGCATTTCCAAAAAACAAGACTGTACCAACCTTGAACACTAGAAAAGGGGTAGAGGGGACTCCATGTACTCTGGGACTCTGGCCAGTTCCCAGGAGCCAAGGACCCACAAGGTGTTTCTTGTCACACAGAGAGCAATTATCTTCATGTAATTATTATTAACAAAATCCATATAAGCTAGGGAGCAGGGATCGGTCCTCTGAAGCCTTGTCCATGGAGTGGACTCACTGCCCGGGACCCCTAGAGTTCCCACCAAGGCTCCATACGTCATCCGCCCGGGGGCTTCCCAGTCTGTTGCTCTGTGACTTCAGATGTTGATGGCTCAGTTGGTGATGTATTGCTTCTGAAACTCCCCTCTGCTTTTCCCTGCATCTTACTACTGATTTATACTCTTCCTCTAATAAAGCATTTCTTTATCACTATCCAGAGTGCCTGTGGTTTTGTTTTCGAATCCCTTTCAGTAGTGCTGTGCATTACATTTTGGCATCACAAACAGGATTTGAGAACAAAACCATGACATTCTGGAAAAGGGGATAAAAGGTGAACTCACTTGCAGTGAGGATTTCTGGTTGGGAAGACATCCCATATAGCACGGTGATGGTAGCCTGGACCCTCAGGGCTGGGTTGTGAGAGGACTGGACTAGCTGCTTGCCATGGGCTGAGCCTGAGAAGGTTGCTGCTTGCCTGGAGCAAGTTCCCCTGGAGTGGGAGAAGAAGGTAGTCAGATTCAAGCCACCCAAACCTCCTTAGCTTTGGATATTGCACAATTGTCTAAAAGAGTATGTTCTGTAATGATTGTTCCTATCAAAGAATATATAACTGGCATTGACATCCTAACTAGTTTGATTTTAATTTTAGATTTATAGCCAATGAGAGAGAAACATATAGAGTTACAGGTATCTGAAGACTGTGGATATGCTAACTGGAGTTTGTGGTAAAGACAGGAAAGAAAACGAGTCCTCTTAGTGTTTTGGAGTCGAAAGCTACCTGAGGCAGGAGCCTGGTATACCCACTTCAGGAAACAATTATTGGCATACTATTGGGCTTTGCTAGAAACTGAACCCTACTAACACTCTAGAATTTTTTTTTTCAATTCCTTAACAGATGCTGAAACTCAGACCCAAGTTGGAGCTGTGGACCTTGTCCACGACAACTCAGGTTTGGCTAAGTGGGCACATCAAAAATGTGGCCACTTAGGAGAGAAAGCCATGTACAGATGGGCCATGGATTGGGGCATAGCTATAACTATAGAACTATAGGCCTAATTAAGACTGTAATAGTCCTGTTCCCTGTCTGCCAGCATATCAAGGGCCAACAGTTACCTCAAACAATGAAGGGACAGTTAGGGAAGGGAAAATTACCCAGACAAATTTAGCAGATTTGACTATATTGGATCCTTGCCTCACCATAAGGGAAGTCAATACCTATGCACTGCTGTTGACACATATTTTGGATATTTAACTTACAGGGTGAAATTAAGGCAATCCTCCAAAACTTGGGCTCTCAAGATGTACTAGTTCAAGAAGGAGATCGAATTGCCCAACTGTTGATCCTCCCTTATCAGACAGGAGCATTCACTGAAGGAACTGCACCTGTGTTAGTAACAGCCAGAAGATCTGAAGGCTTTGGGTCCACTGACCATGTCTCAGGGACAAGGGTCTTGGTCCAGCACCCCATTCAGGCAGTTGTTGCAGGAGACATCATTGCCCAAGGACTAGATAATACTGTAGCTGTTATGATTCCAGAACAAGAAAAGTGGACTAACATTCCTTTAACTGATTGTGTTTCCCATGAATAGATGGTGATAGTCATTGGAATTATAGGAATGAAGACAGGATAGATCCACGGAAACACCATCATGGGATGGGATGGTGCCATTTCGCAAGGTCATAATCAATCAAGTTGCTAGATCTACACCAAATTTCCAACCTCGGCTGGTATGACTGTAACACATCAACCTGCACACTGTAGTGCTCCAAAATAGAATGGCTTTAGACTTAATGATGACTGCTCAAGGAGGGGTATGTGTGGCTATTAGTACCCAGTGCTGTGTATATATTCCTCATCATGCTAAAAATATTACCCATGCCCTGAATAATATGGGCAAACGTATTACTGCTATCCATAATATAGGAAGAGACCCTATTAGTGAATAGTTTCAACAACTAGAAAGTAAGGGAAGAATAATTATACTGCTAGGTGTAACCATACTCTTCACTATCATTATTGTACCATGTATCTGCTATTGTAGCTGTTTGTTTTTTACCCAATGTCTTGCCCTATTTCCCTGCCCTGCTATAAAGGTTAAGGCTGTTCCTATACACGAACCTGGTTCAAGGGCCAAATTGTACTGCTGAAGCCTAAAAGTGAATTGGGGACATGGTTTCAGACACAACCTCAGAAGGAAAAAACACCAATAGCTATTACATAAGCATCTCCAAAAACAAGACTGTACCAACCTTGAATGCTATAAAGGGGGAAGAGGGGTGCTCCATGTACTCTGGGAACTTAGCCTGTTCCCAGGGGCCAAGGACCCACCAGGTGTTTTTGTTGCACAGAGAGCAATTGTCTTCATATAATTATTGTCAATAAAATATATATAAGCAAGGGAGCAGGGATTGGTCCTCTGAAGTCTCACCCATGGAGTGGACTCACTGCCTGCGACTCCTAGAGTTCCCACTGAGGCTCCATAGGTCAGCTTCCCTGGGGCCTCCCAGTGTGTTGCTCTGTGACTTCAGATGCCCTTAGCTTGGTTGGTAATGTATTCCCCTCTCCCTCTCCCAGCTGTGTCACTCTGTGACTTCAGATGCTGATGGTTAAGTTGGTGATGTATTGCCCTGACACTCCCCTCTGCCTTTCCCTGCATCTTACTATTAATTTATACTCTTCCCCTAATAAAACATTTTTTCCTTGTCACTGTCCAGAGTGCCTGTGCTTTTGTTTTCAAATCCCTTTCAGTAGTGCTATACACTACAACAGTGATGAGTTTTAATAGGTAAGCAAAAATATTTATAAAATGGTGTTAGGAACTGTGAGAAAATAAGATGACATGAGAATGACCAAAGGCTACTTTAAGTTGCATGGCTGAAAAAAGTCCTCTCTGAGAAAAATCTAAAGATAAGAAAAATCTGTCACTCTATGATTGGCGGTAGAGCATTCTAGACAAAGGGAACAACTCATGCTAAGATGGAAAATGCTTTGCCAACTCAAGAAATGGAACAAAGGCCAGTGTGCCCAGTAAGTAGCCCCATGAAGATGAAGGGTAAGTGATTAGTTTTAATAGGTAGACCCAGACTAGAATTCAAAGGCTATGTGACCTGGGGCAACATGTTTGAGTTTTATTTTAAGGACTGAAGTCGCTGCATGGTTTTAGGCAAGCAAGTGCATGTTTCTAAATGATTACTGACTGTTACGTGGAAGGTGGACAAGAGTACAAGTAAAAAGTCAGAAAACTATTTCAGCAGTCCTTTCAGAAGAGATCAGGGGCACTAGGGTGATGGCAGAGGAGATGGAAAGAAGTAAATTGAATTGGGATATGTTTCTATATGGAGTTTAAAAATGAGTCAGCGGATTAGATAAGGAGAACAAGAAAAACATGGGGTCAAAGGACACTGATGAAAGTTTTGCATGTGTGATTGGTGGATGGTGGTAGTGTTTACCGAGAAAGGAGCAGGTTTGAGAAAGGAAAACGGGAATTTCTGTTGGGTCATGTAGAATTTAAGATAACTACAGCGTCCAAGTGGAATTGACAGCTTGGTAAATGAGTGTCAATATTTGGAGTTTCAAGGAAACATCAGAGCTGTAGATGAGGATTTGAAAGTCAACCTCATGGACTTGGTACTGCACCCAGGAAATGAGATGTTATAACTGGAGAGGAAGAGGGTATCCATGAACAGCCCAGGATGCTGAGGAGTTGTAAATCTGGTTTAAAAGAGATGCTGTGACAGGATAGACGCCAAGAAAAGAATGACTAGCTTTAGACTCTGATTAGAACTAAAAAGTAAGATGCCATTATAAAAGAGCTTCTTTTGCAGCAACCTGGCTTATCCATGTCTCCTTTGTCTCTGAAACTTCAGTGCTATCATGGTGTCTGTCACAAAGTAGTAATAAAATAAGTCTTGCTGAGCCTAAATCTTAGGCAAGAGGTCTGAGTTGCAGGTTTGTTCATCTAGATGTGGGAAACTTCAAAGTTGAAGTCATGAGAGTGGGTGAGATTACCCAAGATTGGTGTCAAATAAGATACAGGGCAAGGTCAGACAAAGTCCAGCAAATAACACTTAGAGAATGTTTAGCAATGGAACATTTAGTACCATTTAGCAATGGAAATAGAGGAGGAGCACTCAGAGAAGCAGGAATGAAGCCCGGAGAGCATGATTATGAGGGAGCTATGTAAAATGCTGTGAAGAAATAGAGCAGGGCTGCTGAGGACAGGCCATTGTGGACATCACTCACTCACAGAGTCACCAAGAGTCAGAGCTGACTCAATGGCACATAACACACACACACACACACACACACACACACACCACATCCAAATTATTTTTGTTCTAGTTGTACAGAATCTATCAGATCATGACTTCCACAGATGAGCAGTTTTGACAATTTGTTTCGTTGTTGACTGCTCAGGATAGTCTTAAACAACTCTGGAGATAGAAAAGAAAAATAGTAATATTTTTTATTTAATGTGAATCATACTAAGAGTTGCTTGTATTTATTTTATAATGTCAGAAAAGAAGCACTCCTGATATATAAAAAAACACCTGAAAAACCTACAATGAAACGAATGTCATGGCACAATGCTGCTCTTTGTTGTCCATCTGGTTATTATGCTAGTAAAAACAAGAACAGAGCAGATGTTCCTGAACCCTGCCTGGCATTTAATCTATCCCAGTGTACTTGTACAGTAATATTGTGTGTGTGTGTGTGTGTGTGTGTATATATATAATTAGATTTTTTAAAAGAACAATGTATAGCTACAGCTATTTTATCAAGGAAATGTTTACAAGCAATCTTTTGTCTTATTCACATAGTTTCCATGTATTTTTAAAAGCCAGAAACTCATTTTTAAACATAGTAATATCACTATTCTAATTAAAAATTAATAATTTCTTAATATTATCAAATGTTCACTCAGCATTTAAACTTCCCGATATATTTTCCAGTAATATGAATGAGAACTCATATAAGCTCCATATAATGCAATTGATTGATGTATTCTCTAAATTTTTTCCAATCTATAAATTCCCTTTTTAGCTCAGCCCCACCCCCAACACCATCCTCTTTCTTTTATGTTGAAATTGAACAGTGGGTCAGGAACTATGCTAGATGCTTAATGTATATTTCCCTATTTATTCATCACCAGCCCCCCTTACAAGTAAATATTATAGTTACCTAGATACAAGATCAGGAAATGAAGGTTTAGAAAAATGAATACACTTCAGAGGCAGGACTGAGTTTAAGTCGGCAGATCCACTTGACTCCAAAGCCTATGTTCTTTCTGCTAACTAGACTTCCCAAGTCACCATGTACTTGGGCCTCCAAAACCTTAGAGGCCCTCTGTCTAATTTTGAGATGCTATCCAAGCAAATTTGAGCCCAGGCATTCCAGAAATCTGGGTTTCTCTAATGGATACAAGAAAGAACATCAAATCTCTAACCACTTAGAAGTTTTGAAATTTTCAGGACCTTTATAATTCCCACAAAAGCAACAGCAATTACCTAAACAGCAGCTGGGATACCATTCCTCCAGCCTCCAACTTCAGGTATCAGATTTTAGTCTTTCACAGGTGAGAAGGAATAGAAGAGGTTTGTGAGTGATGAGGGAGTGCCACAAGGAGATGGAGATTCAAAATGGTATCATTTATATTTGACATCATTCTTATTTGCCTCCTTGGCTTCAAGTTTTGCAGAGCTGGCCACCACTGAATGATAATTCTGAACATAATGGAAGTCAGGCAGACTCCATTTTTCTCAAAAAAAAAAAAAATGAGTGCCTTAAAACCTTATAACAAAACAAAACAAGTTTAAAGCAGTTGCAGTCTCCCAGGCAATATTTTGATTAGGGATTGCATTCTTTATCAAAAAGCCATCTCAAAAAACATATCCAACAATATGTCAAAAAGCAAAAACAACTAAAACTTACAATTACTTAAAATAACAAAATAATATTCCAGGTACTATAAATGAACATAAATTTATTTTTATAATGATGTTTACAAATGTTACAATTTACTGGAATTGCATGGAGAGCTTACAAACAATATAATCTTACTGAATCTCCAAATTTATGGCTGTTACACTTGCATTCATTCTCCCAGACTTGGGACTATCATTTGCATGATACTTTTTCAGATACATGGTAAAAGCTAGTTTTACATCTAAGGAAAAGTTTATTATATTTCTATATTCATTCAAAACACATTTAATGAGCTGATCTTACAAGTCCAGTGTTAGATGCTATATACTAGAGATCTAATGATTGATAAGACAAGGTTACTGTCATCAAGTAGCTCAGCCATGTAAAAAGACCACATGAAAAAGAACAAAGACAATATAATGCAATGAGTGCTGGGTGTATAAAATCCTACAGGGATGATGATGATGATGGTGGTGGTGACGATGATGGTGATAGCTGTGATAGTGGTAGTGATAGCAACTATCATTATTGTGCCATATGTATATGTTATCTCATTAAATCCTCACAACAGTCCATCAAGATCAGCTTTACCCACATTTTACAAAGGAAATAACTGAGATCCAGAAAGTTAGGAATTTTGTCCAATGTCACACAAGAGACAGGTGGAATCAAAACCACCCACCAAAACTTCTGGTTAAACTAAAACTTGTGGTTCTAACAATAGCATCCTATACTAATACTCTCAGCCTCCCTGCCCAGGAGTTTGTCAGGTGGACCAGTGGAGGAAATGCCTCCCAGGCAGAGGGGTGGTTGTCTACAAAGGCTTTGAAGTGAAGGACAGCAGTCCACATTCACATAAAGTAGAGCCTGATGGAGAACAGAAAACTATTATAGTTCCTGCTAAAAGCTTTTTGTGTTACAGATAGATACACTAAACTATATTATCTTACACCTTTGCAACCTGACTCAAACTGAGAAGCATAGAAAATAAAAGAGGGCCCAAAACACTAAACACACAAAAAAGATAATTCTGGTAAAGTGTTGGGTGGGGATTGGAGTGGATGATCAAGAGAATTCATTTATAGAGAAGCTGAAAATTAAATATATTAACTTTCTAGCTTCTAAACTGCAAGCTACTTTCAGGTAGAAATGGATGACCATATCATGTGGTTTATTAATTACCTAAAGTATTCATTCATTTGACAAATATTTCTTGGGTGCCTCTACATGGCAGAACTGTCCTGGGCACTGCAGGGGAGGAAGTGAAGAAGGTATGAAGCTTCCCTCATCACAGGCATCACTCGGAGGAGGAGACTGAAACTTGTACAAGTAGCGCCAGTGTGGTGTGCACAGTGGGCAGACAGCAAGCACAGATACGGTGGTGTGCAACTGTTCTCCCTCCCTCAGATGATTCATGGTGTGGCACAGAGGTGTTGCCTCCAGCAGTTACTTCAGCACAATGCACAACATGCACTGTGGTTTAAATTTAGAAGCTACTGAATTCAAAATTAGATTCATAAGGAGATTGAGTAATCAGAATAACAGCAGACAAGAGCCAGTGGGAGATGATTTTTCAGACTTTAAAACACTTTCTCTTTCATTAAACCTCAGACAATTGCACTGTGGGGCCTACTGTGCAACAATTATGATATTTCAGCTTTAAGTCCACTGAGAATCTACATTTATATGATATTGCAAATGGCACTGAAAAAACGTTTGCTTTGGAAAAAATAAATGAAAAAAGAGCAATAAATCTTTTAATTATTAGCAATTAAAGGTTTTCACTTTTTATTTTTTTAAAGATTAATTTATGCTTTAGAGAGGGGGAAAGAGGGGTGAAAAAGAAGGAGAGAAACAGCAAGGTATGAAAGAAACATCAATTGGTTGCCTCTCTCACACCCATCCAACTGGGGACCTGATCCACTACCCAGGCATGTGCCCTGACTGGGAATTGAATCAATGACCTTTTGGTTTGCAGGCCAGAGCTCAATCACTGAGCCACACCAGCCAGAGGAAAGGTTTTTAATTTTCTTAAACTAAAAGCTACTTGTCAAAGTCTTAATTTCTGAGTGGAATAACTAGAGGATTAAATAATTGTTAAATATATAATATTTAGTGAAAGTAAATTAATATCCTGACCATAAAATCAAAAAATAAATAAACATCAAGGGTACTAAAAACAAATGACCACAGCGAAAGACAAGGAATGTTGGATGAAAGTTCTAGAATGGTGCTTCAAATGGAAGATAGGAACTGCAGTATCTTTTGAAGAAAAGCTATGTGATATCAGTAGGGCAAGATAAATGCATATGAAGGGAAGAAATGCTGCTAATGTGCTGTGAGAAGTGGAACCAAATATTCTCTAGGTCTTAAAATTCAATGATTGTCCCCTTCTAGCCACCTCTTCCTGTCTGGGGCTGTGGTAAATGGCACTCTCACAGTTCATGCTGTAAAGTCCCAGTCTAAAGTGGTTCTGCATTGATGCAAACATAGGACTATGTCAGGATTCCTCTCCATAGTATTCCATAAGGACACATTACTTTTACAAAAGTTTGGCAATGATGATCATATAAAAACAGCAAAAAAGAAAAAGAAAGAGTAAATCTCTGTGGTTTAGAGCTTATGGTTTGATTCACAGTTATAATTAAATAGCCCTTCACCTATTCAAACACATCACTCCAGGAATGTTCTCATCTGTCCTACACCATTGATTTTTGTCTTGTCTTTTGGTTAGGTCATTTCTAGCACATACCAGCATAGTTTGATCTTTATCACCTCACCTTATAAAAATGTCCTCCCTGGACTATACTTCCTACTTCAGCTACTGCCCATTTCTCTATTCTCCTCTGCAACAAAACTCCTTGAAAGACTTGACTATTCAGTATTCACTATTTTCTCCTCCAATTCTCTGTCACCACATTCTAATCAGACTTTTTCCACCACCATCATTCCCAAACTGCTTTCCAAGATCACTAATAATTGCCATGCTCCAAAGAGGACATACAGAGAGTCCATAGGCATATAAAAGTATGCTCAACATCATTAGCCATCAGAGAAGTGCAAATAAAAACCACCATGAGATACCATCTCACACCATTCAGAATGGCCATCATCAACAAGTCAACCAACAACACGTGGTGGCAAGAATGTGGAGAAAAGGGAACCCTAGGGCATTGCTGGTGGGCATGCAGACTGGTGCAGCCACTATGGAAACCAGTATGGAATTATCTCAAAAAACTAAAAATGGAACTGCCTTTTGAACCAGCAATTCCATTGCTAGGATTATACCTGAAGAATCCTGAAACACCAATTCAAAAGAACCTATGCACTCCAATGTTCATAGCAGCACTGTTTACAATAGCTAAGTGCTGGAAACAGCCTAAGTGCCCATCTGTAGATGAGTGGATCAAAAAATTGTGGTGCATTTACACAATGGAGTACTATGTAGCAGAAAATAGAAGGAACTTCTACCATTTGTGACAACATGGATGAAACTAAAGAGAATTATGCCTAGTAAATTAAGCCAGGAAATGAAAGACAAATATCATATGATATCACCTAATGCAGGAAACTGATGAAAAACACAAACAAATGAGCAAAACTGAACCAGAGGCATTTAAACAAGGAGCATTCCAACAATGACAAGAGGGGTGGGGGAAGAGAGAACGAAGGGTAAGAAGGGGAAAGGTCTAGTCAAAGAACATGTATAAATGACTCATGGACATGGACAACGGGGTGGGGATTGACTGTGGGAGAAGGGGTGGGCAGGGTGGGGGTGAGCAATGAGAAAAAAAAGTGGGAGAACTCTAATAGAAAAACTAACAAACAAAAAATTTTAGTGTGAAAAAAATTTAAAATGAAAGCAAAATAAATAAATAAATGAGCTAGCAAATCCACTCCCCACCAAAAATAACTTCACATGTAGGAAAGTGAACAAAAGAAAATGTAAAGTATAGAAATGCAATTTTAGTGAATATTAGAAGGACAAGGACTTTCCTTCACACTGTATATTTTCTCCCTACCTGATCCCTCTAGAATTTGGCATTCTGAAGAAGTAATGACATAAGGTTTTTTGCATAAAACTAATAAGACCAGTTAATAGAGGTTTTGTTAACCAAGACTTCGACTGGAATGTCATGCCTAAAGGAGACATGCCTGGGCTCTGGTTGTTACCAAAAAGCCCTGAGGACCTGGGCTTGACTTTCAAAGGTAATAAAGCCCATGAGAAAAATGGCCTGGTATCTTGGTTGGTTGTGCAGTTCATGGCAGTCTTTCAAAGGTTGCTTTCCTGAAACATGGCTAGAAGAAACCTTAAGGAACAAAGGAAGACCTGAAGGAGTTGGAAAAGACAGGTGTTTACAGGCAAGGCTGAATGGCAGATGTGTGGCTCAGCTTCTGTGCCCTGAAGGGCAGACTGAAAGTCACGTTACAGTTTCCTTGTTTAAGTTCCAGCAAAGAAGACTTAAAGATCATATGTGATCATTAGCTGCTCCTGTTGTGTTTATGCAAATTAACAGGATAAATTTAAACTGGACTTGATGCAGTCCCTTTAATGACAAGGAGGGTAATCTTAAGGAGAAAAATCACTCTCAAAGGAAAATCACAATGCTCAGTGGTAGACCACAAGCTAGTGCAGCTAACTGTGTTTAAAGTTTATTTTCACTTAAAGTTTGTTTTCATTTGAAAGTTAAATTAGGTCTGTGACATCATCAAAGATGCTTAATTTACAGACAAGAAGAATGTCAAATGCCTCACAACTGGATGTCTTTCCAATAAGACAGTCTATCATATTTAGAGACTGGCTCATGGGTTATGTTGCATAAATTAACATGTGTTTTCTGTTTTCAAAGGGCATAAGCCTATGATCTTATTACCTGAGTGATTGTCTCTCTGTATAGGCCTCACTTAATCCTATCTGCATCGCCACCTCCTGAGATTCAACGGTTTGGTTGAGTCTAAGTGGTTGGGTTGGTGAAGTATGGGGTGGTCTGTGGGCTTCACTTTAAAACTGATGTTTCTTTCTGTCCTAATGGCTTGGACAGAAAGGGTCCAGAGGTCTGAGGGGGGGGAAACCTAAAATATTCCCCTCAGCCCAAACTAAGTATAGTGGGCAAAAGGGCTTTGGACAGGTGTGACATGCCTTGCACAACTTCCTCCAAAGGAGCCTTTTTTTTACCTAAGGTGGGATAATGAAAAATTAATCCCTGCCTTTTTTCATTTAGTGGTTATGGTTTTAATGATGCCTTTTAACCCTGTTGCCAAATCTGTTGCCACCAGAATACAACAAGGATGCCGACTTGTTAAACCAAGCATGCCATTGCTTGCGAACAGCCAACTGACCTGGAGTCTGCAAGATCCTTCCCCATGTAGGAAGACCATCTTTCCCTCCACACCTCCACTCTTATTAGGGATTTCTGGACCCAGTGGTAGGTAGGACGATGACCATGTCCAGGTTGAAGCAGCTAGAGGAGCACGAGACCTTCGCCCATTGTCCTTTATAAGATTATAAAGGGTCTTAAGTCTGAGAGAAGGGAATTGTTACAGAGCAGGGGTCCCCCCAAATCAATCAATAAATCAATAATCACCATGCTGCTGAATTCAATGCTCAAAGCTCAGTCCTCCTTCTGCTTGATTTATCAGCAACACTTGATACAGTTAATCACTTTCAACTCCTTAGAAACACTTTGTTCACTTGGAATTCAGAGCTACACGCTGTCTTCTGCTTTTATTGGTTTATCCCCTTTTCCAAGCCCAGCACTTGGTTCTTCCACCTCTCCTATTTCTTCACACTGTCTCTTGGGATCTCATGCCTTTAAATCCCATCTATGTGTTGCTGACTGCCAGATTATGCTTTCACACTGGACCTCTTCCCTGAAAGGTAAGCTCATCTGTCCAACCATCTATTCAGCAACTCCACATGAGACACTGTTTAGACAAACAGTGTCTCAAAATCCATGTGCCCCAGACTGAACTCCTGATCCTCCTGCCACCCTCAAATTTAGATCACGTCCCATCTCAGCCAATACCATTCTTCCTTCCACTTGTTTAAGCAAAAAATCAGGTTTAGTGTTCAATTCCCTCAATTTTTTTTCTTTTTCCAGGTATAGAGAGACCTTAGTAAAATGTCATAGATCCATTTGAGAAAGAAGATCTTACTCCCAGTCTTCCCCAAAGGAAATGTGGTCATTTACCAGGGTGACTGTGCGCTATGGAAATGGAAATACCCAAAATTTAAGGGGATTACTGAGGTCTGGCTCTGAGTTCACACTCATTCCTGAGAACCCAAAATGCCTTGTGATTTCCAGACCAAATGAGAACCTATATAATTTTGGCCTAAGCCTCTCATGAGCCCAGGGGTCCAGACATAACCTATGACAAACATCTTTAGAAATCTTTTCCTAAAAAAATAAAATATGAACCTTGATTTTATAGTAGCTTATTTTAATAATTGTTTTTATTATATAACTTCCATGTTTTTATTTATGCCTGTGTTCATTCTAGTTAGGCACATTTATGTTTTGATATGGACCCTCGGGTGCAGTTAATCTTAGGAAAAAAGTATCTGTAGATATTAAGTTTAATTATAAATATTTCGACCAGGTCTGCTTGTCTTGAGAATTGGTGATCTTGCCACACTGAACCTTTTCCCTTGGACCAGTGTGAACCCAGGGAAAAGATCCCAGGGCCCACTGAGGCCAAGAGCGGCATGGAGAGCCCCTGAGTCCCCTCTGAAGGACTGTTCAGTCACTGCTGATATAGCACAGCCTCAGGCTGGTCCATCCAAGATGTATCTTCAGTAGAGACTGGCTCCTGAATATAAGGCTTTTGACCCTCATTCTGCAGCCTCCCTGCTCCCAGTGCTTTACATCAGTGGGAGAATGAGGGATGGGCATCTTGACCTGAGGCCTGGAGGTTCCGTCCCCTCTGCTGTCCACCCCCTAGATGCAGTCCTAGTACTTGGCAAGCATTCATTTCTCTTCAGTTTCAACAACAAATATTTTTTGAGCACACAATATGTACAACACCCTGTTCTGGTCTTCATTTGGGGGACACATTTTACCAAGATTTTCCTCAGGTCTGATGAGTCGACCAGAGCTCTAAGACTTGGACTTCTAAATGCTTCACATTCAGGAACTGTCTGGCAATCATTTATAGGCAGTGTTGACCCATGGGCTAGTTTCTGTCAGGCTGAAGCAAAAATTAGAGATAAGTGCAATAGAGTGATTTTCCAACGAAGCTAAATTTATTCCATTTAGAAGGTTATGCTTTATCTTGATATTATGTTTTTCCTCTTTTTAGTTTAAAAGTGGCCTTTCTTTTATGAAATGATAGTAGGTGGCAGGGTATTTTTCAATGTTATTACTTAAAAAATAAAATGTTGACTACTGTATGGTCCCCCAAAATAATTAATGTATATAGGGATATATGATGTATTACTTTGTTAATTCAAGTATGTGGACAACCCCCATTCTCTGTGGTTTCCTTTCTGCAGCTCCAGGGACTATCCATGCTAAAAATATATATAATATAATGTTTCTGCAGTCGTCTCGCACTCTGTGCAAATGCATCTCTACCAGCAATGCAATTGGTCCGATCATTCAAGGAGCCAAATTTACTCAGAAGAGATGGGGCTGCATAATACAGAGTCCTGCCCTGGGAGGCTGGAGGAACGTGCTGCCTCCCAAAGTGTTGCTAAACCTGATGATTCCTAACCCTTTCAAAGTCCCTGATGGAGTATGTCCCCATATTGCCAACTGTTGTCGTAAGCCTGAATACTTGGTCTCCCACATATTCTACTTGGAAAACTCATCATAACGTCATTCTAAAAGAAAAATTATGAGGTAGCATATAGCAAATATGACAAAGTTGCCCTAAATCTGCCTTCACATTTCAAAAGAGAAAAGAATGAAAATTGGAGGTTATAATTTTACCAATATTAAACCAAAGATAGGCCAGTATTATCTTCATTTACATTATTATGCTTCTCTCCTCCAAGAGTTTCAAATGGTTTCGATGTTGTCACCTTCATTTAGTGATTAAAATTTTAGGCAGTTACCATAAACCCAAGTTAAGTTTGGAAGTTTGTTCATTTGACATAGCACTAACCTCTTTCCACCACAACAGACAACATGGTGCAAGGAACTTTGGCCAGTCTGAGCAAAGATCTGAGTTGGAATCTTGATTGAAAATTAATTATTAGCTGTGTCACTTTCATCAAGCTTTTAACTTCTCTAAACCTCAGTTTTTTCATTTGTAAAATGAGTATTATAAGAATAATAGTACATGGTTTTAATGCATCTGGTATTAAATACTCAAGAATGCTAGCCCAGTTTTTAAAAATCTAATTAGACTTCACATTTTCATTTCAAATTAATGTACACAAGAGACCTTTGTTTTCTGTTTGTACCACTTTTAAAAAAATAACATTGGGGAGGAAGAGTTTTAATTTGCTTACAAATAAGCCTGGAGTGAAAGGGGTGTTGTGCTAAATATTTTTGCCTACTCATAATTTCAAATATCCACAGATAAGAACCCGCAAGAGGTCTCAGCTTTAATTTCACACCATTGTTGCTTTAACCCATGTCCTTAACACTGTACTCCAGTGCTGAGTCATTACTGATGCAGAAGTTTATAAATAGCACTACTTGAATCATTTGGAGTTTTCTTTAGTGGTCCGTACTTCCTTCTCTGAGTTTCAATGAGACCTGACCCTGCAAAGGGAATAGGGAATGATATGTGACAAGTTCACTTCCCACACTAGTGAGGCTGCTAAGTCTCTATGATATACATAATACATTTATAAGAAGGAACATTCTAAAAATAAGCTTAATATATTCTCATTCGACTTATTAAATAACTAATGTAACTTGAAGACAGTAAGCTATACTCACCAGTTTCCTCTAACAGCTTACTAAATGTCAGAAATTACTTAATTGTTCTCAACTAGGACACCACTCTTAATTCTTTAAAGATAAACTAGAATGCACACATTTTTATACAAAAAAAATGTGGGTGGAAGTAGGATGAAGAAGGTAAAAGAGATCAAATATATGGTGATGGAAGACTAGACTCTGGGTGGTGAGCACACAATGCAATATATAGATGACATATCATAACTTGTACACCTGAAACTTATATAATATAATTAACCAATATTGCCCCAATAAATTTAATTGAAAATGTTTAATTAAAAAAAATTAATGGTTTCAAAAGATAGTGTAAATACATAACATTCAAAATTTAATCTCATTTGGTGACAATGGTTAAAAGATAACACTAAAAAAGATAGCTAAGGTGCCAAGTTGAAAGAAGTTGCAATGTGACTACTGGTACATGAAATCATCTTACTACGGGATTTAGTTAAGGAATAGGGAATGAGGAACTATTGATATAATGCACAACTCAGCATTCTTAGAGGTGCTTCATTATCTGTGCTTACAATAATGTACAGCAGCAAAGATAATCCAAAAATATTTCATATTTGCTTTTGTACTATATCATTAATTGGAATAGATTTATCTTCCCACTATATTTAAATTTTGAGTATTCATCACCTTATGGATGGGGGAAGACACCAGATAGCATCCTCAATGGCACAGGGGGGATAATATTTTTCCAGAGATGTTCTGAAAAGTAAATTGTATCTATAAATGAGTAGGAGGTGAGGTCTGGAATGCTGAGGGCATGGAATGAGGCCAATCACAATACTTGACTGCTTTGCAAGCCATCAACCAGCCTCCAGAAGTTCCAGAGATAAGCGGGGTTGCACACATGCTTACTCACCGAACTTACTCTCCTTTCCATCAGGCAAATACCTCACCTTATAGAGCTATTAAGTTAGAGCATTGTGGATGACAGGCCTCAGAAAAGGAGCACCTCTTCTGAGCAGCCCAAGCCAGAAAGTCCCACCTGAGTCATGGGTGTGAGCCTCCTGGGCTTCCTTGGGGCCACAGAAATCCTGAAGCCAGGATTATATGCTTTGAGACCTACTTTAGGTGCTTTTTTATGGAAGCCCTGCAACTATCCTCAAAATTCAATGTATTGTAGGACAGACCTATGGCCAATGGTGGCAGAGCTCTGCTTGATGGTGTTCATGGTGTTTCTAGTCAATAGACTGTATAAGCTCATTGTGCTTTTGAATACATTGGTAATGTTGTCTATTATGTGTTTTGGACCATCAATGGAGCCTACAATTCAGATATTCTCGTTGCAGAACATCTTAGTCAACATTTTTATGGTGTCCAAAGAGGTGCTATTGTGACTACAAAAAGACCAAGTGATCCCAAATCAAATATTTGTAAACAAGTAATTGGTTTGGAAGGAGACAAAATCCTTACCAACAGTCCATCAGTTTTCTTTAAAAGCCATAGCTATGTGCCAACAGATCATGTTTGGTTAGAAGGTGATAATCTACAGAATTCTACAATTCCAAGTACTATGGATCTATTTCATATGGACTAATAAGAGGACATACTATTTTGAGATTTGGCCTCTGAGTGATTTTGAATTTCTACATGAGAGCTCTAATGGCCACAGATTTTCTGGTGATTAGCAATCATTTATTCTTTTGACTTAATTTTTGTCTCCTGTTCAGGTGACTTTATTATTGCCACTGAAACCAAGTACTTACCAATAAAATAATTATTATTCAATAAAAAAAAAAGAACCCCCGAATTTGGGAGACAGTTAATAGTAATTAATTGAAAAATGAATTTGCTAAGCCACATGCTGAGAGCAACCCAAAGAAATAATTCTCAAAATAATCTTTCCAATCCTTAGGAAAAATATGGACTGCAACTTATGAACATTTCTCTGTAGTCTTATAAATTCTAGGGAAAATGGCAATGGAACAACTTGTTTCAAATATGAAACTGAGGGTCCTTAAGACTTTGATTAAATTTAGTTTTAAATCCTAGCTCTTAGGAATCATATCTTTCTCTATATATACCCCTCAGAGACCTCGTCTTTCTCCCAATAATCAACCAACATTGGAGTCAGCAGAAGACCTGACTGATGGTCACATGGTCTAGACCTCTGGCAGGCTAAAGATAACATCTTGACCTAAGCTATGTTTTAGTTCCTGTGCCCTAAGGTGGGCCAACCCTCTGACTATGAAACTAGACACCAGAGGGACACCAGAACAGACCTCAGAGCTGTCCTCAGGACTTGAAGAAATGATTCATCAGCCTTACCTGACCACCAATTAATCAGCTCTAAGCAGGACTCCAAACCCCTATCCCACAATGTCTTGCTATTTTGTCCTGTATAATCTGTAACCTACAGGCCATTGGGGAGTTTCAGGCCTTTGAGTGTTAGCTTCCTGTTCTGGGTGGCACCATTCATAATAAAATAGCCAATCTTTCTCCAGTGCAATTCTCAGTGTCTAGTGTTGGGCTCTTCTAGTGCCAGGTGGACAAAATCTTTCTATTATGTTAACAAATTCTTCTCCCAGAAACAGGCAAAATCATAAAATTAGGATACCAAAAACACTTTCTTGGCGCTGAAGACAAACAGGGAAGCTTATCTAATCTGTTAGGTAAAAGTGAAAGAAGATCGAAAGATCTCATCAAGAGCCAACTCAGGTTCCCCACCCGGGAAGCTGTGGGAAGAAAGTAAAGAAAGTCCTGACAAAGTTCACCAGCAATCATTAAGAATGAGGAATGAGGGCAAGAGGTGAAGGTGGGCAATAGACAGGACAGATTCAGAAGCTACAGGGGCAGGACAGAAAAAAACAAACATGGGCGGAACAGAAAACCTTGCAGCAATGCAGCTTGCTGCTTACCCTGTTTCTCAGAAGCAGCACATTCTGATGTGGAGAAGCACTTCCCTAAAATGGGGAAGGAGGCTGGACCTCAACCCCACTCCAGAAAAGCTAGAAACACCATGAAAAAGATGAAGACCACCCCTCATAGAGGCACATTTTCCAATGGAACTAACTGCAGCATATGTTGGAGCAGGACCAGCAATAAAACCCTGCTAGCTCCAAGTTCCCTCACATCCAAAATTTTACCAACCTGGCTACTTCCCCCTGATATATTAAAATTTTATCCCAAATTAGAGATAATTTGGCACACCGTAGAGGGATAGCTCTCTACAATGACAACTAACTATTGCAATTTGGTGAATAAAATCCCCAGGGAAGATTCCAGAGAAAACTACTTGGAGTAGAGCACAGGCTGAACAAAAAGAAACTAAATGTAAAATATCTGGCCTCTGGTGTGATAATTTCAGCAAAGAGTGGAAACACAACTTCTGTGAAAACATATAGTTGCCCCCTATCCTGACTCACATATTAAGGCTGTTGAATGATCAAACTGATAACATTATCCAACAACATCTGACACTCCAGGTTATCTGTAAGAAAAAAGTTTTTGAAAAACAGACTAGAGTCAGTCATCTTCTCTGCAATATTAAATGCCAGAAGAAAAGGGAGCTACATTAATTTTTAGAGGAAGGAGCCAAGACTCATGAGTTCTATAACTCAGTAAAGTGTCCTTTTCATATAGAGATAACAGAAAAATCTTAACGAATTTACAAATCTTTAGGAAGTATAAAAACTATAAGCTCTACTTTGAAAAACTACTTGAGGATACATATAATGGCAAAGAGGAGGTGCAGATAATGTCACAGATAGGAATGCAGGGGTTTGAAAGGCCCAGACACATGAATTAAAACAGATAACCAAATTGAAATGACTTGGCAAATAAGGTTATGAAACAAGATACAAATATAATTCTTGAAAGAAAAGATAATTTTAAAAGAATAATGTTTCAACAATTCAGTAATTATCTAGGAAAAACTTCCAGAATATACAAAGAAAAACTTGAGAAATGGAACAAAATGTTATCTCTGACAAATTATTCTTTTTAATAGGTGGCAGTCATTAAATGCTATTTCATATTAATACCTTAGGGAGCGGGGGCGGCAGCAGAGGGCTCGGGCCTTGGCGGTGAAGGAGCGGGCCCAGGGCACGTCGGAGAAGGCCGGCTTCCTGGGCGTGGGCACGGGGTCGGATGTAGGCTGGCGGGTGTGTCAGGGTATCCTCAGGCCTTCCGGGCTCAGGTGAGTCAGACTCCAACTACTAGTCGTCATCGTCGTCCTGCTCGTAGTTCTTCACTGTCCGTGGGGTACGGGCACAGGCTGACATCCGCAGGCAGCTCGATCGCACCGTAGAAGCTGTCCGTGTCCGAGCTGGAGTCACTGGCACCCAGAGGCAGCTCCTTCTTCTCGTGGAAGTAGCCGAGAGTTTGTACCTAAGGACTTAAAAGAAATTTAAAGAAGAAAACGCATAGACACTATATAAATAGAGAGAATTAGTGAAAGAAGGCAGAAAGCATAAACTAAAATAAAAAGAAGTAATAAACATGTTATGAAAATAAATGTTCAGGAAACAAATCTCAGCTATTAAAAGGAAAGACTCTTAACTGGGTCAAAAAACAAAATCCAACTTCACATAATCTATAAGCAATATACTGAAAGTGACTCAGACTCTGGCTGGATGGCTCAGCTGGTTGGAGAATGATCTCATACACCAAAAGGCTGTGAGTTCAATTCCCAGTCAGGGCACATACTTAGGTTACAGGTTCGAATCTTAGTCAGGGTACATGAGGGAGGCAACCAATCAGTGTTTCTCTCTAGCCTTGATGTTCTCTCTGTCTCCCCACTTTCCTTTCTTCCTAGTCAATAAACATATCCTTGGGTGAGGGTTAAAATTAATAGCAATAATAATAATAATAACAAAGTGACTCAGAAAACTTAAGATAAAAGGTAGAATAAAGATATGTTATGCTAATCGTCGGCAGCCGTCCGTCTCGAGAGACGATGGTGTAGCTTCTTAAGAGTCTATCTGCACCGCCGAGAATGGCTGTGCAGTCCGACTCAGGAGTGACACGGTATCTGTCTCCTCCCGTGTTGAATCGACATCTTGTGATGACACTGGAGTGTCCTCTCCAGTGAAGCTGAAGCTACAGAGCCTGGGCAGGGTGATATGGAGGGTCTGCTGTTGCTCATGCAGCAGACCCCCCCTCTCTTCGCAGCTGAAGAATCCAAGGGAAAGACAAAGTCAATACAGCTTGGCTTCAGGTGCGCCGCAGGAGTTGCCGGTGTTGACTACAACGTCAAACCGCCTTAGGGACTCCGGCTCCGGATTTTCTGTCGGGGTTTACTCCCTTAGCCTTTCCCCTGAAGAGGTATGCCGCAAGGCAGCGGAGGTTTTTTTATGTTATGCTAATATTCACTGCAAAAAAAAAAAAAAAAAAAAACCAAAAGAACAAAACCATGGGTTACAGCATTAAAGTAGAAATCAAGGGGAAAAACATTCAAAACAGTCACTCTGTTAAAAAGTGAAAATAGATAATTAACATTATATATCATAAATGTTACATGTTTTAGAAGTTTAAAAAGAAATCACTGTAAGTGTGAATAAATTAATATAATCATTGCATTTCAAAAATATTAGGTAGATAAAGGTAAATAACCAATAAATTATAAAATTATTTCAATATCTTTATAAATGCCAAATTTACAGAGAATACTTTCTTTTCAAGCTTCCATGGAATATTTGTAAAATCTAACCATATATAAGGTGACAACATAAGTCTCAACAATTTCAAACTGTTGAAATGGTACAGACCATATCTGACCACAATGCAAAACAAAATTAGAAATAATCATTTAAAAAACACAAAGGCTTCAATTAGTTGGAAATTTTAAAAAGAAAAATAGAAAGGAAAAAGGGAGGGAGAAAGGGAGAGGAATAAAGAACACTTGTTTAAGGTACTCTTAGGTCAAACAGAAAGTAAAAACTATTTGAATAGTATTAATTATAATGGAACATTGTGTATGAAAACTTCTGAGACATAATTCTAAGTCAACTCTCAGAGAAAATTTTATATAACCTTATTTGCTTTCCTTACTTACCAGCTCCCTTCTCTTCTCATCATTTTTCTTTCTCTATTCACCCTGAATGTCTTGCTGTCTTTCTTCTGTTTGAAGGAATATACAGAGAAAAGAAAAAGATAGGAAAAGTCTAGCTAAAATGAGATTTAAATTACAGGAGAAATATTTTTAGCATGGAAATAACTGATCATGTCAATCATTGCAGGAGGCTTCTTCATGGGTCTCCAGGTTAGTGATGAAATAAAATGAGGTTTTATGGTCCAAATAGTTATAGTTCTGTAAACAGATTACCCAAAACAAACCGTAAGTGTATACACGAGTTCCCCATTTCCTAATGAATGACTGACTTTGGAGGCAGCCAGGGATTGTTTCAATTAATGTAATAACATGTAATAACCTTTTCAGAGCTTTTTCTACATGCCAGGCATTATTCCAAGCACTTTTCATGTATTAATTCATATAATTCTCACACCAAACAAATAATAAAATACACTGTCCCAGTGTTAGCTTCTTTTCAAGTGTTGAATTAATTTATGACAGATTTTATTCTCTCCATCCCCACTCCCAGTTTATAAAAATGAGTGGTCCTTTTCTAATCTGGTAACAAATAATCAGCCAGAGAAGCATGTAAAGTAATCAGAAAGCCCCTCATTGTTCTAGAACTAGTGTGCCTTCTATTTTTCCAATATACCTACGATGTCCCTAAGAGGACCATCCCAGATCTGCTACTAGCTCCTGTCATCTAAAACTACTTAGAGAGACTGAACAAGATGGCAGAGGAGTGAGGGGAGGCTGCGCTTTCAGGCTCCCGGGACCCGTCTGCAGTTTGGGCTAATTGCAGACAGAACATCTCAGTGAGCAGCTGGACACTGGCAGGAGTCAAGCCATGGCACTGCTGGATTAGAGAAACTCCATCTGGGAACAACCTGTTTAGTGAGGATAGCAGAGGAAAGGGGGACGAAATGGGGGTCCTGACTGGGGCGGCTGCCCGAGCTGCGGCTGGAAGTACAAAAAGGCTTTTTGGTGACCACAGGCTACCCCAGAGAAGAGTCGGGAGGAGAGCGGATCTCTGCCTGCTGGCGGAGACGGGACTCGACCAAGTGACATTGGCGCTGAAGGACAGGAGACAGCGTGCTCAGCATCTCCACAAAAGAACTCAAGACAAAGTGGATAGAGTGACTCTCAATCAACTAGCCAGAAGGAAGATCCTACCAAAGAACATCTGAAATATAACCAGACAGCATAAACCAACGACATAAAGGGTAACCCAAGAACATCAGGCTCAGGATATCAAAAAGACAACACCACTGAAACCCCCAAATCTCCCATAAAGAATCTCACACCACAAAGGAGGGAATTCAAAGCAGACCATCCCCCCCCCCCAAAAAAAAACAAATAAATAAATAAACAAACAAAAAAAAAAAAACAAGAAGAATCCAACATGGTAAGATGCAAAAATAACCCCTCAGTGAAAAGAAAAGAGGAATCCTCAGAAAGAGATAGATGAAATAGACATAGCCCAAATGTCAGACATGGAATTCAAAACAATGGTGGTAAAGAAGCTCAATATACTCGACATCCTTAAAAACAACCATGACAACCTCCAAGGAAGTTACCAGCAGCTCCAAGAAAATTACAGGGAATTTGCAGAGAACTACACCAGCATAAAAAAAGACAGAGAAACTGTTAACAAGAACCAGGAAGAATTGAAGAATTCAATCTCTGAACTGAAAAACACAGTAGAATCAGTCAAAAGCACACTAAAAGCAGTAAAGGATCGGATTGGTGAGTTAGAAGATAATGTAGAGAAAAATTCCCAGACAATACAGCAAAATGAAAAAAGATTGAAAAAATATGAACAAGATGTAAGGGAATTACAGGATAGCATGAGAAGAAATAATATCAGGATCATCGGAATAGAGAGGGAGAAGAAAAGGAGCATGGAATTGAAAAACTGATAGGAGAAATAGTGACAGAAAACTTTCCCAACCTGATGAAAGAAAAAGTTATACAAGTTCAGGAAGCACAGAGAGTTTCAATGAAAAGGAACACCCAAAAACCCACTCCAAGGCATATCATAATTAAAATGGCAACATTTCAAGACAAAGAGAGAATCCTAAAAGCAGCAAGAGAAAAACAGCAAATAACATACAAGGGAGCTCCGATAAGGCTATCAACTGATTTCTCAACAGAAACATTACAAGCCAGAAGGGAATGGTCAAAAATATTTCAAGCAATGAAAAACAAAGGCCTACAACCAAGAATACTCTACCCAGCAAGGCTCTCATTCAAAATAGAAGGTGAAATAAGGAGTTTCTCAGACAAAGGAAGACTAAAAGAATACATCTCCATCAAACCAGCATTGCAAGAGATGCTAAAGGGAGTGTTCTAAGAAAAAAGAAGAAAAAAAAAAAAAAAAGAAAAAAAGGAGAGGAACAGAGGTACAAAGGGAAATGAATAAACACACGTCAATAATAACCTTAAATGTAAATGGATTAAATGCTCCAACTAAAAGACATAGGGTAACGGAATGGATAAGAAAACAGGACCCACATATTTGCTGTCTACAAGAAACACACCTCAAAACAAAAGATTTACACAGACTGAAAGTAAAGGGATATAAAAAAATATTCCAAGCAAACGGACCTGAAAAAAAAGCCGGGGTAGCAGTCCTCATATCAGACAAAACGGATTTCAAAGCAAGGGCAATAAAAAGAGACTAAGAAGGACATTTCATAATACTTAAAGGAACAATCCATCAAGAAGATATGACATTGATAAACATATATGCACCCAACATAGGAGCACCCAAATACATAAAGCAAATACTAGAAGACCACAAAAAGGATATCAACAACAACACACTCATAGTAGGGGACTTCAACACTCCATTATCAACAATAGACAGATCATCAAAGCAAAGAAACACCAAGGATATACAGGCATTGAACAACACACTAAACCACATGGACCTAACTGATATATATAGAACTTTCCACCCCAAAGAAGCAAAATATACATTCTTTTCAAATGCACATGGGACATTTTCAAAGATAGACCACATAATAGGACACAAAGCAAGCCTCAACAAATTCAGGAAAATTGAAATCATATCAAGAATCTTTTCAGATCACAATGCCTTGAAACTAAAAATCAATCTCAGAGAAAAAAATCAAAGACACCCAAATTCATGGAGATTGAATAACATGCTATTAAATAATGAATGGATTAACAATGACATCAAAAAAGAAATCAAGAAATTTCTAGAAACTAATGATAATGAGCACACAACAGCCCAAAACCTGTGGGACACAGCAAAAGCAGTTCCTGAGAGGGAAGTTCATAGCAATACAGGCATATCTGAAAAGGATAGAAGAATCTCAAATAAAAAACCTAACCATAAAGCTACAAGAACTAGAACAACAACAATAAACAAAGCCTAGGGCAAGAAGAAGGAAGGAAATCATCAAGATTAGAGCAGAACTAAATGACATAGAGACTAAACAAACAATCCAAAAGATCAACAAAACTAGGAGCTGGTTCTTCGAAAAAATAAACAAAATCGACAAGCCTCTAGCCAGTCTAATCAAGAAAAAAAGAGAGAAGACGCAAATAAACAAAATCAGAAATGAAAGAGGAGAAATCACGACTGATACCACAGAAATACAAATCATAGTTAGAAATTACTACAGACAACTGTATGGAAAGAAATTTGAAATCCAGAACAAATAGACAAATTTCTAGAAACATACAACCTTCCAAAACTGAATCAAGAAGTCGAAAGTCTCAACAGACCAATAACAAAGAAGGAAATTGAAACAGTAATCCAAAATCTCCATGCACACAAAAGCCCTGGGCCAGATGGCTTCACAGGCAATTTCTACAAAACATTCAGGGAAGAACTAACTCCTATCCTCCTCAAACTGTTCCGAAAAATCCAAGAAGAGGGGAAAATCCCAAACTCTTTCTATGAAGCCAGTATTATCCTAATCCCCAAACCAGGTCAAGACACAACAAAGAAAGAAAACTACAGGCCAATATCACTGATGAACATAGATGCTAAAATCCTCAATAAAATATTGGCAAACAGGATCCAGCAATACATCAAAAAGATCATACATCACGATCAAGTGGGCTTCATTCCAGGGATGCAAGGATGGTTTAATATTTGCAAATCAATAAATATAATACATCATCTAAACAAAATGAAAGACAAAAATCACATGATCATATCAATAGATGCAGAAAAAGCATTTGATAAAGTACAACACCCATTTATGATGAAAACACTCAGCAAAATGGGAATAGAGGGAGCATACCTTAACATAATTAAGGCTATATATGAGAAGCCTGAGGCCAACATCATATTCAATGGACAAAAACTAAAAGCATTCCCCCTGAATTCAGGAACTAGACAAGGTTGTCCACTCTCTCCACTCCTATTCAACATAGTGTTGGAAGTCCTAGCCACAGCAATCAGACAAGAAAAAGAAATAAAAGACATCCAAATCGGGAAAGAAGTGAAACTACCATTATATGCAGATGACATGATAGTATAACTAGAAAATCCTATAAATTCCACTAAAAGACTACTCGATATAATAAGTGAATTTGGCAAAATAGCAGGGTACAAAATAAATATACAGAAATCTAAGGCATTTCTGTACACCAACAATAAAATATCAGAGACAGAAACAAAAAAGAAAATACCATTTACTATAGCAACAAGAAAAATAAAGTACCTAGGAGTAAACTTAACCAAAGAGATAAAAGACCTGTACTCTGAAAATTACATAACATTGAAGAAAGAAATTAAGGAAGAAACAAATAAATGGAAGCAAATACCATGTTCTTGGATGGGAAGAATCAACATCATCAAAATGGCCATACTACCCAAAGCAATTTACAGATTCAATGCAATCCCTATTAAAATAGCAGTGACATATTTCACAGACCTAGAACAAATACTCCATAAATTCATATGGAACCAAAAAAGACCCCGAAGAGCAAAAGCAATCTTGAGACGGAAGAACACAGCAGGAGGAATCACAACACCAGATATCAAACAATACTACAAAGCCGCTGTGATCAAACCAGTCTGGTACTGGCATAAGAACAGACATATAGATCAGTGGAACAGAATAGAGAGTCCAGAAATAAACTCAGGCCTCTATGGTCAACTAATATTTGATAAAGGAGGAAGGAACATAAAATGGAGTAAGAAGAGCCTCTTTAACAAATGGCGCTGGGAGAACTGGATAGGGACCAGCAAAAAAATGAAACTAGACCACCAACTTACACCACACACAAGAATAAACTCAAGATGGATCAAAGACTTAAATGTAAGCCATGACACCATAAAAGTCCTAGAGGAAAACATAGGCAAGAAAATATCAGATATCTCACGTAACAATTTCTTCATGGATACATCTCCTAAAGCAAGAGAAATAAAGGAAAAAATAAATAAATGGGATTACATCAAACTAAAGAGTTTCTGCTCAGCAAAAGAAAACATCAGCAAGATGAAAAGGAAACCGACCATATGGGAAAACATATTTGCCAATGACATCACAGACAGGGGACTGATTTCCAAAATATATAAAGAGCTGATACAACTCAACATCAAGAAAACAAACCACCCAATTAAAAAATGGGCAAAGGACCTGAACAAACACTTCTCCGAAGAGGACATACAGAAGGTCCATAGACACATGAAAAAATGCTCAACATCATTAGCCATCAGGGAGATGCAAATAAAAACCACAATGAGATAGTATTTTACACCAGTCAGAATGGCCATCATCAACAAATCAAAAAACAACAAGTGCTGGCGAGGATGTGGAGAAACGGGAACCCTACTGCACTGTTGGTGGGAATGCAGACTGGTGCAGCCACTATGGAAAACACTATGGAATTACCTCAAAAGATTCAGAATGGAACTGCCTTTTGAACCAGTCACTCCAGTACTAGGATTATACCCGAAGAATCTTAAAACACCAATTCAAAAGAACTTATGCACCCCTATGTTCATTGCAGCACTGTTTACAATAGCTAAGTGCTGGAAACAACCTAAGTGCCCATCTGTAGATGAGTGGATCAAAAAACTGTGGTACATTTCCACAATGGAATACTATGTAGCAGAAAGAAAGAAGGAACTCCTGCCATTTGCAACAACATGGATGGAACTAGAGAGAATTTTGCTTAGTGAAATAAGCCAGGCAAAGAAAGAAAAATACCATATGATATCACCTAATACAGGAAACTAAAGAACAACACAAACGAAAGAACTAAATAGAACAACGGGCAGAATAGTAGTCAATAGGGGGGAGGGGAGAGGGAGAGAAGGGGGATAAGTAAGGGAAGGGTTTAGTCAAAGAACCTGTATAAATGACTCATGGACATGAAAAACGGGGAGCGATATGATTGTGGGAGAGGTGATGGATTGGGTGGGGGAGAGAAATGTGGGAAAATGGGACAACTGTAATTGAAAAACCAAAAATAAAAAAATTTTAAAAAAAGATTAAAAAATATGAAACTACTTAGAAAGAACCAAGCTTACTAAAATTATCTTTCCTTTACTTAAAGAATTCAGTGTCTTTCTCCCAGCTGATTGTTGTTCAATGATACTTCTTCCATGTGCAAACAGAGAATCAACCAGAATCTTAACATATGTCTGAATAGGATTATTTTCCCTTTTTAACTTTACACTTATGGGACAAAACCAAATACAGCCATTGAATGTTACAGGTAGCACCCAGTTCTGATACACAGAGGCAGCTAACCAAGGAGCAGCTGCAATGCTGAAATGACTCTTGTTTAAGTATTTTACAGAAAATTATTAAAATAAAAAATGAGATGAGTGTTGCTTAGCAATCAAAAATCTTCCTAGGAAGCATCTACAAATTCATCCTTAGAGGTCATTGCAAATTCTCCTAGCTCTCTAAAGATAATTTGTTTCTTTCAAATAATAAATGCTTAAAGGAAAATAGTCCTTCAGCTTTATGAGTGAGTTAATCTTCTGGGGTACTTTTTTCCCCAAATAGAAAATTCCTCTGAAACTATATAGTGCAGAACTACAAAAAGAAAGAGGGGGAAATTCTAAGCTAATGAACAAATAGGAAATAAAAATTGATAGATTTATTCAACTACATCATCCCTTGTTATGTCTGGGAAGAGCTACCATATTCTAAATTTTTACCAGTCAAAAATGAGTGAATACTACTAATACAAGTTGAAAATGCAATATTCAGGTGCTCAACAAGACAAAAACTAGTACATCTTACCAGACAGCAGAATGGATCCAATAAGAAGGACCCTCGTAAACTAGTGAATAAATATTCAGAGACAAAAAGGGGGCCTATCTTGGAGCAACAGTCATTTTATCATCCTTCATACTCCAGTATCCATTCAATAACAGTAATAAGAGTTGTTGGTTACTACAATCATTCAATATACATCCTTAATTACTATTTTTATTTATTTTTTCTGTTCATATTAAACTATGTATGTTATATTACTGATTATCATTGTTATTATTCCTATTATTATTAGAAAAAGAGTCCTTTTCCACTCTCACAAGGATTACATCCAAACCAGAAACTCTCTACGGGTTTCTGCCAACGCCTTCTTTTCCTAAAGTAAGAACAGTAATGAATACATGGCATTGCCACACTGCTGTGGAAAAATCAGACTGAAATAGCCTTTAAGTGCAATAAAACATAAAAGGCATGATATGTTTTCTTTAAGAAAAGAGATGGTAACCCTGGAATCAATGGAGAACATGAGTCCATACCCCTAGAACCTAAAAATATTGTCACAAACCAGAGACTCTGGCCTCCCTCTCCTTTGAGATGAACTTTAGAAATAATCCCACAAGTGTGACAGGAGAACTGACCATAAAACTGTTAGTGCTCATGTATTTGATGAGTCTTATTCTATATCAGAAATGTGGTGTCTTTGTGGGGCGCATGAAAAATAGGCTTTTAAAAAAAACTTTGCAAATACAATAATTGAAATGATAGAATGTATATATTGGCATAAGAGGGTATAAACACTATTTTTTAAATGATAATTTTTTCTTAAATCTTTTTTATAAGAACATTTTGGTGAGAACTTTCACTTCTGGTCATGAAATAATAAAGGGCTCTGGAATTACTCTCCCACCATAAACAAAAATTTTGTTCATTTTTTTCTGTAAGATGACTCTAGTAGCCCTGAATTGTCTTTAACTTCATTCAACACAAGTTTGTTAGATTGTATTGTGACAGCTGTCATATCAGCATGCATTTTTAAAAAATCAAAATTGAAAAATTTTGTCTAGCTATTTTAATATTGAAGATGGAAGAAAATAAGCAACATCTTTGGCATATTATGATTTATAATTTCAAGAAAGGTAAAAATGCAACTGAAATTCAAAAAAATATTTGTGTAGTGTTTGGAGAAGATGCTATGACTGATTGAACATGTCAAAAGTGGTTTGCAAAGTTTCATGGTGGAGATTTCTCACTAAACATAGCTCCACAATTGGGTAGACCAGTTGAAGTTGATAGCAATCAAATCAAGACATTAATGAGAATAATGAATGTTATGCCATGCAGGAGACAGCCAACATACTCAAAATATGCAAATCAAGTGTTGAAAATCTTTTACATCAACTTGGTTATGTTAATCACTTTGATATTTGTGTTCCACAGAAGTTAAGTGAAAAAAACTTTCTTGACCATATTTCCACATGCGATTCTCTATTTAAACATAAGAAAAATATTTCATTTTTAAAACAAATTGTGAGAAGCAATGAAAAGTGATACTTTACAATAATGTGGAATGGAAGAGATCATGGGGCAAGTGAAATGAACCACTACCAACCACACCAAAGGCCGGTCTTCATCCAAAGAAGGTGATATTGTGTGTATGGTGGGATTGGAAGAGAGTCCCCTATTGTGAGCTCTTTCCAGATAACCAAGCAATTAATTACAACAAGTACTGCTCCCAATTAGACCAACTAAAAGCAGCAGTTGACAAAAAGTGTCCAAAATTAGTCAACAGAAAATGCATATCTTCCATTAGTATAATACAAAATCTCATGTTTCTTTGATGACCAGACAAAAACTGTTACAGCTTGGCTGAGAAGTTCTGATTCATCTGCCATATTCACCAGACATCGCACCTTCGGATTTCTATTTATTTTGGTCTCTACAAAATTCTCTTAATGGAAAAAAATTTCAACTTCCTGAAAGACTGCAAAAGGCACCTGGAACAGTTCTTTGCTCAAAAAGATAAAGTTTTAAGAAGATGGATTTATGAAGTTGCCTGAAAGATGGCAGAAGGTAGTGGAACAAAATGGTGAATACATTGTTCAATGAAGCTATTAGTGAAAATGAAAAAATGGGTCTTTTATTTTTACTTTAAAACTGAACAAACTTTTTGGCCAGCCTAATAGAAAAGATGACCAAAAAACTCAAGTTTCAGATATTGAACAAGAGGTAACACAGCACTGTGGTCTCTTAGAGAAGGAAAACAAATGAGGTGAGTTACTTCAGCCTTTAGCCTGCAGACAATTTCTAGAGGACAGCACAGTCAGTGGGAACCCAAGCAGGGCCCAGAAGTATTAGTGAATTGAGGAGACAGATTGGAGCTTGGGGAGATTGAGATGGCTGGAATTTACAGAGCAGATTATGAAATGGAGATATTGAATACATAGAGGAAGAACCAAAAAATCTGCTTAGAAATCTACTTGAATTGTGAACTGAATACTGATCTTCACCTCATGGAATGGAAACTTCACACAACCAGAAAAAACCACCTTCCAGGGAAAGAGTCATTGGCAGCTATGAAGAAAGACAAGCCCCAGAACTCACACAGAACTGGAAATCTTTCAAGTTCCAAGAGCAAAGGGATGCTGATGAATACAAAGGGCATTTGGCCAATATGCCAGAGAGGTTATACCTTGTAGTGGAATGAAATTAACCAGAGAAAAAGAGCAACTCCAGGTGTCTACCATTAAAGAATTTAAAAGCAAGCTTTGATCTAACCTACGTATAACTGAATTACATGCTAGAACAAAGTCCAGCACTGTTTAAATAAATACAGTGAAATCCAGCACTCAAAATACTATAAAATTCACTCTGTTCATCATCCAAAAAATTACTAGAATAAACATAAGGAGCAGGAAAATGAGAGTCACAATGAGGAGATAGGTTAATAGAAATACACTCAGAGATAACAGAGATGATTGCATTAGCAGACAAGAATACTGAAACAGATATAATTAATATCTTCAATATGCTTAAGGATCTATAGCAGTGATTTTCAAACGCTGTGACACAAGAATTTTTAAAATATGCAATACCTGACTATTTAGTCAGGGGCACTGACTTCTTTTCCCTTAGATTGTCAAATTTTAAAAAATGATGACAGCCAATATAACAATAACTGTTTGGTGTGAATGAACCAAAATTACACCTACATGCATTAGAGAAATGCAAATTAAAACCACAATGAGATGTTATCTCACACTTGTCAGAATAGCTATCATCATTAAATCAACAAACAAGTGCTGGTGAGGATGTGGAGAAAGGGGAACCCTTTTGCACAGTTGATAGGAATGTACACTGGTGCAGCCACTGTGGAAAGCAGTATGGAGATACCTCAAAAAATAAAAAATGTATCTGCCTTTTGACCCAGCAATCTCACTTCTGGAAGTATATCCAAAGGAATCCAAAACACTAATTCAAAAGAACATAAGCACTGCTATGTTTATTGCAGAGTTATTTACAATCACCAAGATATGGAAGCAGCCCAAGTATCCATCAGTAGGTGAGTAGATAAAACGACTATGGGGGCATTTACACAATGGAATACTACTGGACCATAAAAAAGAAGAAAATTTTACCATTTGCTACAGTATGGATGGACCTGGAGAAAATTATGCTAAATGAAATAAGCCAGTCAGAGAAAGACAAAACCATATGATTTCACTCATATGTGGAATCTAATGAACAAACTGAACTAACAAGCAAAACAGAGACAGACTCATATATGGAAATCAGGATGACAGCTAAGTGTGGGAGTTTGGGGGTGGAGGGATTGAGCAAAAAGGAAAAATGGGTCATGGACATGAATAACAGCATGGTAATTGTTGGGGGGTGGGGGGTGTAAGGGGACTAAATAGTAATGAAAAACATACAATTAAAAAAATTTTTTTAAAGAATGACTGCACCCTTTTCATCAACAACTATGCAAGTGTCTACTGAAGTATAACAAATCACCCCAAAAGTGATGGCATTAAAGCACAATAATAACACATTATCTCTCACAATTGTTGTCAGGAATTTGAGACTTGCTCATTAGGTAGCTCTGGTTAGGCATCTTTTATCAGAATCCACCTTCAAGGTATATCACTCTCATTTCTGACAAGTCAAGCCTGACAAGTTTATTTCACCCCAACTGGGCCACTCTGTGAGACTGCTTGAGTATCCTCATGGCATGCTGAGTGGCTGTGTCCAGAGTGAGTGTTCCAAGGGACCAAGGGGCAAGATGCAATGACTACATATAACAGTCTTAGAAGTAATGTACTGTAATTTCAGTCATAGCCTATGATCACATGGGTTAGCCCTGATTCAGTGTGGGATGGGACTATACAAACCCATGGATGCCACAAGATGAGGATCACTGATGGTCATTTGGGAGGCTGACTCTCATAACAATAGAACAACATTTTTTAAGTGCTTGAGGAAAAAAACCTGTCAACCTGGTATTTTTACGTGGCAAAAATATCTTTCAAAGATGAAGAGAAAATAAAGAATTTATCAAACAAAAACTAACAGAAGCGCTACCAGTGAACTTGAACTACAAGAAATATCAAAGTGCTTCTGACATAAGGAAAATTACACCATATCAAAATGAGTCCACGCAAAAGAATAAAAAGGTGATAAGCATGTAAGTATATGTAGAATACATTTTTCTCAATTTTAAATATAAATAAAAGATATTTGACCATTTAAAACAAATAATGTGTTGCAGTTTATAATATATTTAGGTATAAAATGTAGAACAACAAAGGCACAGAGAATAGGAGGAGAAAATCATAATATACCGTTGTTGAATTTTTATAGGATATGTATAGTGGCATAATATTATGTGAAGTTGGACTGTGATAAGTTAAAGATGTATATTGTAGATGGTAGAATAACAACTAAAAAATATGTATCACATTTCCAGCCAAGATGGAGGCCTAGACAGACAAGCTGCATCTCCCTTCACAACTAAGAAGGAATCCAACTACCTAACAACTAGAGATAACCAGAAGTTCCAGAAAATCAAACTGTGTGGAGGTCCAGCAAACAAAGATATAAAGAAGAAATACTCATCTAGACAGGTAGGAGGGGCGGAGCCAGAATGGATAGGATGTGGTGTGGTGGCGGCAGCAGTGGCGGCAGCTGCAGGCCAGCAGAAAGCATGGTCACATGTTTTAAAAAGTTGGGAGGGACACCTAGAGAGCATTCCCAGCTCCTGACCAGACTGCACAGCAGACGGTCCTGGCGCTGGAGAAAATTCCTTCTGACTGTGAAAACCAGTGGGGGTTGGGGCAGAGGAAGAAACTGCTGGTCTCTCAGCAAAGTCCACTTATTTAAAGGGCCACCACAGTCCTAGAACATCCGCAGACCCACCCACTCTCAGAACGATGGCCAGGGCAACAACTGGAGAGGCACCAGTCCCATACAAAGTGGGAGAAGTGCCTGGAAAAGGGGTGAGTGCTTAGCAAGCAACACTGTTCCCTCTCAGAGCCCTCCCCCACATACAGCGCCACAATGTGGTGAAACAGGTCGCCCTGTACTGACAAATACCTAAGGCTCTGCACCTTACAACATAACAGGAGCAACAGCTCTACCTAAGACACAGAGGCAAACAAACACAGGAGCCTGTCAAGATGAGGAGACAGAGAACTATGGCCCAAAATGGGGAACGAATGAAGGTTCCAGTGGGAGAACTAAGCAATGAGGAGACAGCCAACCTAACAGATGCAGAATTCAAAACACTGGTGATACAGATGCTCACAGGCTTGACAGATATGCTTAAATATATGGCAAACGCATAAGGGAAGAAGTGAAGGCTATGCTAAATAAAACAAAATAAAATCCATACAGAACCAATGGTGAAGGGAAGGAAACTGGGGTTCCAATCAATGACTTGGAACATAAGAAGAAAACAACAGTCAACCAGTACAGAATGAGGAAACAAGAATTGAAAAAAATGAGGAGAGGCTTAGGAACCTCTGGGACAACTTTAAACGTGCCAACATCCAAAACATAGGGGTGCCAGAAGGAGAAGAGGAAGAGCAAGAAATTGAAAACTTATGTGAGAAAATAATGAAGGAAAACTCCCCATATTTAGTGAAGGAAACAGACATACCAGTCCGGGAAGCACAGAGTCCCAAATAAGCTAGACCCAAAAAGGACCACAACAAGACACATCATCATTAAAATGCCAAAGGTGAAAGACAAAGAGAGAATCTTAAAAGTAGCAAGTGAAAAACAGAGAATTACTTACAAAGGGGTGCCTGTAAGACTAACAGCTGATTTCTCAAAAGAAACTTTGCATGCAAGAAGGGACTGGCAAGAAGTGTTCAAGGTGGTGAAAAGCAAGAACCTACAACCAAAATTATTCTATCCAGCAAAGTTATCATTTAGAATGGAAGGGCAGATAAAGTGCTTCCCAGATGAGGTAAAGCTAAAGGAGTTCATCATCACCAAGCCATTATTATATGAAATGTCAAAGGGACTTACTTAAGGAAAAGAAGATCAATATTATGAACATTAAAATGACAACAAACTTACAACTATCAACAACTGAATCTAAAAAATTAGAACAAAATCCAACTAAGCAAACCAGAATAGGAACAGAATCATAGGTATGGGGATCATTTGGTGGGTTATCAGCTGGGAGGGGGAAGAAGGAGAAATGGGGAAGTGGTGCAGGGATTAAGAAGCATGATTGGTAAATACAAAATAGACAGGGGGAAGTTCAAAATAATACAGGAAAGGGTGAAGCCAAAGAATGTATATGCATGACCCATGGACATGAACTAAGGGGGGTGGAATTGCTGGAGGGAAGGGAGGTACTGGGCAGATGGAAGCAAAGAGGAAAAAATTTAAACTACTGTAACAACATAATCAATAAAATATACTTTTAAAAATATGTATCAGACAAAGCAAATCTTCAGAAGAAAGAATTTTACTGAGATAAAATGGGACATTGTATAATAATAAAGAGGTCAATTCATCAATATGACAACAATCTGGAAAATGTATATTTCTTATAACAAAGCTTCAAAGCAGATAAAGTGAAAATCTACAGAATTTAAAAAAGAAATAGGCAAATATCTAATGTCTAAAGTTTAAAAAGACTAACTATACAAAGAGTTGTTCAGGATCTAAATCAAAAGGAACTGTCACACAATTCTAGTGACAATGTCATAGGGTACAACAACTTTGGAAGACAGATTGACAGTTTCTTAAAAACTTAAATGTATATGTACCACACATTCACCATTCCTTAGTAAACATACACTTGCCAGTTCTAAATACTCTCAGAGAAATGAAAGCATATGTTCACACAGAGACTTGTATATGAACATTAATAGTGACTTTATCTATAATAGCCACAATGCCAACAATCCAGGTGTCCATTACTAGGTAAATAGATAAACAAATTGTGGCATAACCATACAATGAAACTCTACTCGGCATTAGAAAGATAATTTTTGAAAACTTTATGCAGAACAGAACAAGTCATACTCAAAAGGACACATACTATATGATTACATTTACATGATGTTGGCAGATAATTTCAGAATTTTTGCTCATTTTCTGAGCACAGTGCATCGCCAGCTTTGTTTAAGGATGTTTGCAAAGGTGCTCTATAGCAGGGATTAGGTTTGCTTACACTCTAGGGTAATAAAATTAAAGTTTTCTCTTCTCTCTATAGATATTCCAGTGTTATAAAAATAACACTCCCTCTGAGTCAGTAAGTAGATTTGCTTCCTGACCAGGATAATATCTGTCTCCATAAGAGAAGATAGACAGGTTTGGCAGCAGTCCCATTATAATACTAGGGGTTTCTTGAGCTCAGTGTTCCTCAGCCAAGACACAGATCCACTGTGTGCATAAGCATTCACCCAGGCTCTCCTCCACATCACCCCACAGTTCTTGGGAGACAAGGGCAACCCATGCAAGCACAAAACTCATGCTACCTACTACGCTGTGAATCTGAATCCATTTGGGTTCACGTCTCCTTACTGATCAAGTCTGTGGAGGACTGACTAGTCATCCAGACTAACCCTGTAGCAGACACTGCTACTTTAAAATTGCTTAACATGAAACTCTAGAGAAGAAAAATCTAATCTATAATGATCAAAAATAGATCACTGGTTGCTTGGGAATGGACTGGACAAGTTTGACTGGGAAGGAACATAAGGGAACCTTTGAGGCAGTGACTACATTTGTCAAAATTCATCCTACAATAAACTTAAAACATGGTTTGTGTTATATGCAAAGTATACTTTAATGAAATTTATTTTTAAAATACTTTGGCCTTATCATGTCTGAGAAAATGTGTGAGTGGTAAGTAAAAATAATAAGTCAAAGGCAATATGCCATCATAAAAAGAGCAATCAGCTGAAATTATTTTGTCACCTGAAGTAAGTCAAATAACTTCTCTATGTCTAAATTATTTAGGAAGCTGAAATAAAAGCTTGATACTTAAGTTTTTACTAAACTAAAGCTAAGATTTAAGAGACCTACATTGAACTCTTTGAAAAAGAGTTTCAGTTAAAAAGTCATAGTGGTTGCACATACTTTTTAGTTGTGAGTTTGCTTCCAAAAATGTGGTTCTGCTATGAGGTACATAAAAATCCTTTCTGATAAATAATTACAGGAAAATTAAATTCAGACAACTCAAAATCAATGCAATGTTCTAATGTGAGCAACAACAACAAAAAAATAGTAATAACCCCAATAGAAAATAGTAGTCCCATTAAAAAGACATTACAATCTTAATGAATAAAGAAATGCTATTATAGAGGTGGACTCTCCCCAAAAGGAGAAATTTCTATGATGTAAGGTGATGAAGGGGGATTGAGGTTTCTAACTCATAGAGAGACAAGAACAAATACTTAAAGAGCTAAAGAGCCACGCAATGAGTCCTTCTAAGACAGAGTATGTGTTCAAACTGTGGAAGGAATAGCAAGGTGAATGGGTAACAACATGCACAGTGCTATATTCTACCACACTTTACTGGATTCAGCCCTATGAATGGATTTTGCCTTCAACTGCATTACTTGGTTAAAGTTAATATGCTGGGAAAAATCTACATGATCAAAGAATGTAACTTTCACTTTTTACTATTCTCCAATTTACCAATCAGGCAAGAGACCGTTTGACTTACAGAAATATGTCATAGTGGTAGAATAGACTCTGCTTTTGTTTAATCTTTGAGCTCAAACTCAATTCTTCAGGAAAACTTTCCGTGACCTCTTGCCTAGATGAAGGCACAGATTCTCAGAACTGTCTGTGCTTTTCCTTTATAATATGTGCCACAGTTTATATCCTTGTGAAATTATTTTCTTATTGTCTGATACCCCCATGTAAATATATTTTCACTCACCACTGTCTCTTCAGCACCTGGCATAGTTCTTGGGCCTATAGCAGGTACCTAAGAAATATTGGCTAAGTGCAAGAATTATTTAATTAACTAAGTATTATGCCATTAAAGTAAAACCTTAATTGCCCTCTGCTATGGTGTTTTTAAAATTTACAGTAATGTTGTCCTGCCTTTATTTTTAAAATGAGAAACAGAAAGCTTAGTTTAAGTATAGATCTATTCTGTTACTAACAGTGACACACACAATAAAATACAGTGGGAGAAAGGAAAACATGGAAGAAAGATAATAAGCTTGATGAAGAAAATAAACCACTCTCACTGTGGCTACCAGATCAATATTGTAAAAGATTATCAAGTAAATGTGCTTAGACAACAAAACACATGTCCTCTCTCCCTAACTTCTCCTCTTTACAGAACTGAATTAAGAATGTCATTGGAAATAATATTATTATAATCATTTGTTTCTATGAATTCATTCAGTGGTTTACCTCTACTTTATTTCCCACTGTAAATGGCACTACAGGGTAATCTGTCTCGCACTGATTAGACAATGGCACAAATACAGATTTACAATGAGGAGAGGGAAAAAATGAATCTATATAATAAATACTGTTTTTTTTTCTCCAGAAAAAATTACTCTTTCTTCAAAATTCTGCTGATTATAGAGGTTAAAATTATCATAGAAGTCACTGGTGAACAAACTAAGGCCCCCCAAAATTAAATATTTTCTTGCCCAAGGTCATACAATAAATTTATGGGAGAGCCAGGGTTAAAACTCAGATTGTCTAATGCCATACATGTTTCTCTTCTTTTTAAAAAGAGGGCTTTGCTTTCTGAAAATCTACTATCATGACAGCCTGATAAGAAAATCTAATGCTTTTATTCTGATTCCAAAAAAACCTCCGCTGCCTTGCGGCATACCTCTTCAGGGGAAAGGCTAAGGGAGTAAACCCCTACAGAAAATCCGGAGCCGGAGTCCCTAAGGCGGTTTGACGTTGTAGTCAACACCGGCAACTCCTGCAGCGCACCTGAAGCCAAGCTGTATTGACTCCGTCTTTCCCTTGGACCCTTCAGCTGCGAAGAGGGGGCGGGGGGTCTGCTGCATGGGCAACAGCAGACCCTCCATATCACCCTGCCCAGGCTCTGTAGCTTCAGCTTCACTGGAGAGGACACTCCAGCGTCATCGCAAGATGTCGATTCAACACGGGAGGAGACAGATACCGTGTCACTCCTGAGTCGGACTGCACAGCCATTCTCGGCGGTGCAGATAGACTCTTAAGAAGCTACACCATCGTCTCTCGAGGCTCTGTAGCTTCAGCTTCACTGGAGAGGACACTCCAGCGTCATCGTAAGATGTCGATTCAACACGGGAGGAGACAGATACCGTGTCACTCCCGAGTCGGACTGCACAACCATTCTCGGCGGTGCAGATAGACACTTAAGAAGCTACACCATCGTCTCTCGAGATGGACGGCTGCTGACGATTGTAATTTGCCAGATTATTCCATCTGTGTATGAAAAGTGAAACACAGAAAACACATACACAAATGCACACACCAAAAAACTAGAAATTATAGCTAGAAAAAAGTTACTTTGAACATACTATTTAAAGTAACAATAAACCTAAGACAGAGTGGTGTTTGTAAATCCAAAATCTTCCATCAGTCTTAGTGATCGGTCAGCCTTCTCAGCTAGCATCATCTTTATTGCCCTTGGTCTGGCTTAAGACGTGGGAACTGGTCCTCAATGTTTTGCCAGGCAACTGACAAATGAGATCCAAGAAACAGTTCAGGTGGCCTTCAATGTACAGTTCTCAACTGAAAGTCCCAAAGACACATAAACTCAGAACTACATACTTTAGGAGCTCTTATCAAAAACTAGATAGATGGATCTTCACCCTCAGAGTAAATTAGGACCTTCCTTTCAGGGATTTATGCTCCAAAGTGTCCTCACAATTGTGTGACAGAAGCAAAGAATGTATTTTAAGATGAACACTTATTTGGAGGTAGGATATCTGGTGGTTAAGAGTACAAACCCTGGAAACACAAACTCTACTTGTATTCAAAGTTGAACTCTGTTTCTCATTAGCATCTCTCCCTGAGCAAGTCATTTAATATCACTATAACTTCACTTTACTAAAATTGTGAAGGCTATAAAATGAGAGTGTTGGTAGTACTTAAATCAAGTATTTACATCATAGTACTAAGAATTAAATTAATTGATACTTTAAATCACTTCATGTCATACCAAGCACCTATAATAACTATATCTGTGTTTGATAAATAAATAAAATTATCTCTCTGACAGCACTTAGGGGACTTTTTAAAGGAAGTTCTCTTAGGTTCCCAAAAGGTAACCTGTGGTCCTGTTTACTCACACTGGTGTGATGGTCTCGAAAGAGTGAGCCTTATTGACCTCAACACACAAACTAGTGGAAACTTGACATTTAAAGCTGAGACTCTGCTGTACTGCAGTTAGCCCCCAGGGCCAAAGCTAATCTCTTAAGGAAAAATAAAATAAAATAATCTTTTTTAAAAAGAAAAGAAAAGAAACAATGAAGTCTGCTCAAGATATGAGCTAAGTCTTTGATCTCAGTAGTGTCACTGATTAGTAATCAGAGCATTAGGGTCTCCTGAGACTCTCAGATGTACTTTTGATGAGCGTCAATTGTAACGTTACTTCATAGATGACTGAGCTAATTCAGAGAAGGTGATCTGAATGTTCCTTCATGATCGTCGTCGTCGTCGGCAGCCGTCCGTCTCGAGAGATGATGGTGTAGCTTCTTAAGAGTCTATCTGCACCGCCGAGAATGGCTGTGCAGTCCGACTCGGGAGTGACATGGTATCTGTCTCCTCCCGTGTTGAATCGACATCTTGTGATGACGCTGAAGCTACAGAGCCTGGGCAGGGTAATATGGAGGGTCTGCTGTTGCCCATGAAGCAGACCCCCCCTCTCTTCGCAGCTGAAGGATCCAAGGGAAAGACGGAGTCGATACAGCTTGGGTTCAGGTGCGCCGCAGGAGTTGCCGGTGTTGACTACAACGTCAAACCGCCTTAGGGACTCCGGCTCCGGATTTTCTGTCGGGGTTTACTCCCTTAGCCTTTCCCCTGAAGAGGTATGCCGCAAGGCAGCGGAGGTTTTTTGGAGTCAGAGTTTTCCTTCTCTGATGTACCCTGACTGGAAGATCGAACCAGCGACACTTAGCTCGCAGGCCGACGCTCAATCCACTGAGCTAAACCAGCCAGGGCAAGTTCCTTCATGATAGATCAATGGGAACTGGCACATAACTGACAGTCAATAAATAAATAAATAATAGTAAATATATACTATGTGAGCATTTTATACTTATATAATTATGTACAATATTTACTATGTCAAGTATTTTTCTAAGTTTTCTGATAATTCTATAAGGTTATTGCTGATTTTATTTCCAATTTAAAGATGAGGAGTATGAGGCAAAGAGAGCTTCAGAAAATTTTTCTAAGGTCACATGTGAGCAAGTGTTGTCACTGGGATTCACACCTAGACTGTCTGACTCCACTGAATAGATTTAGAACACAATTCAGAGGGACAATGTGCCAGTCACAGGAGTTCACTGCTCAGATCTCCATTTCAGGATCTACAAATTTTGACCCAAAGCCACGCTCTTCTTGGGCTGTCCTCCACAAACAACCACAGGATGAAGATTCTAGGGCCTGGCTGCTTCTCCCCAAAGCAGGACTCCTATTAGGTTAGAAGAAACTGTCAGATCTGCACAGTGGCCTGAGGCTCACCCTGCCCAATCCTGTTTCCTCCCCTTTCTTCTTACTTCCAGCATATATTTCCCTGATGAAATATCTGGTCTTCCCAGGCACCAATCTAAAACTTTAGTAACAAACGTCTGAACTGAAGGAGACGAGCACAGACCCAGCACGTTGTTGAACAGCCTCATTGTTTCATCAGCACAAAAGCATTTCATCTTCATTCAATAATTGATTTTAATCTTATGCTAGGATATCTGCTTTTCTTTTATGGTTTCAACACTAGTAAGTGAATAAAATCTCACTTAATTGCAGAGGACATTATGGAGGATGCAAATGCTTCCTACTCCCCCAGGTTTTCCTGGAAAATACAAAATGTCTTGTGCCCCACACAACTCAACAACTGAGCTGATTTCTTCCATATGAAAGGCAATAGTGCCCCTTTTCAAAAGGCTACTAAACTTTTGTGTTCAGTCAAAACTAGATGTTTCATTAATTAATGTTCTAGTAAAGTTTATAGAATCATATTGTAGTAAGGAGAGGAAGATGGGAACACACTGAGATTTCTCTACCATGGAATAAGCCTCCTGGGAAAAAAAGGCAGCACATTATGGTAAAAATTAAGAGGCGGGAGATTTCTTATATTTTTAAGTTGTTGAATAAGTATTAAAGAAACCTTTGGGAAGAGATATAAGCCTATCTGGAAAAAATTCAACCATTATTAACATACTGAGAATGGTTTGTGTGACATCAATGTAACCTGACAGGCAAGGAGACTGGACCAGAATGTGCATGTGTGAACAATAATGACTTCACTGTACTAGTCAGTGGAGGTGGTAGAGGTCATTCAGTGAGCATGAGTACTGTGTGGCCGTCACAATCAGAATGACTGAGTGAGTAGAGCAATGAATCTACATCAAATTTTGCATTAAGCTTGAACATTCCTCTGTGGAAACTATTCATATGATTAAGAAGGTTTTCAGGGACAATGCAATGAGTGCAGCGCAAATAAAAGTGTGGCACAAATGCTTCAAAGATGGCCAAGAATCTGTTAAAAGTGATCCACATTCTGAAATGCCTGCAACAAGGAGAACATCTGAGAATATTGAACATGTACAAGCTGCAATCAACAAAGATCAGTGACTAACAGTGAGAGAACTAGAAGCTGACCTGGGAATTCCAAAAACTACTATCTGAGATTTTGACACAGGATCTTGGCATGAAATGTGTCATGGCAAAATTTGTTCTGCAGCTTCTGATACCAGAGCAGAAGGAACACCATGCTGCAGTTGCTAATTGATGATAGGAGAACTTTGTGAGGTCCCAAAGTGCATACTCTGAAGGGGACTAAGGCATCGTTGTCCTATGTACAATGTTTCTTGTATCTTGTATTTTCTTCAATAAATGTCTCAATTTTTTATAGTATGCAGCTGGATACTTTCTGGACAGGCCTCATAATGTAGGAGAATTTATATACTAGATAGGCACACCACCATGTACAATGGTAGTATTAGTCAGGGTTCTTTGATTATAAGCAGTAGACAGCAACTCTAGCTAACCTAAATCAAAGGTAAGTATCAGGAAGTTGTGAGGTTCACAGAATGGAAGGGAAGAAAGCAGAATTGCAACAATGGAACTACATACGAAGAATTGTATAATCAAGGAGGCTTGCTAGGGTGGGATGGAAATCCAGCTATGTTCAGTATCATTCCCCTTCTGTTCAAAATTCAAATTTCAGGGAAAGAACAGTAGATTGGCCTAGTTTGCCAATCTGGAGGAGTAAACAGAACTCCTGATTATAATCCCAACAGACAGTACCCATTGGAGAAGAGATAATTTCTAAGAAAAGAATCAGATTGCCTTAAGAAGGAAGGAAGGAGGGAAGTATAGAAGGAAGGGAGGGAGGAAATGAATGCTGAACAGCCAAATTATTTTAACTGTCACACTTACCAATTAGTAAAAGCAAACAAATTCAGTAAGATGAAGATGATTACTGTCAGCCTTGAGGCTAATCAGCCTTCACTGGAAAGCATATACATAAGTAAGGAGACATCTCAGTACTATTAGATCTGTTCTTTGAGACAAATATAGATAGATCAGACTCTCTTTTAAGAGGGTGGGACCAGAATGGTGAGAGAACCATCCTGCTAAAACCATAACAAGAAATGTTGAAGGAACTAGGAATACTTAATCAGGAGAAAAAGATCTCAGGAGGGTTTGGTTAACTGACATATTTGTCATATGTCAGTGGCTTTCAGTCACTGTCTTCCCAAGAATTAGACTTGGAACCAATGGGGTTTAGAATCATGAGATAAATTCAGAATAAATAAGAGGAGCTTGGATCTGCCTTCACTGGGAGTCAAATGCTGAAAGAATTCCTATCGTGAATTAAAAAAAAACAACATGGGAAAAGTTGGATTAGGAAATTATACAAGAAGAGACTTGAGTTGATATAGTAATAATAACATTGATAGCTATACTTTTGAGAAACTGCTACTAGGCACTATATTATAGTCTCTAAATATGACTGCATCTCAAACTTTCATGCCCTAGTATCCTTAGTGACAAAACAAAGAGAATGCTTACTCCAGATCCCAAGAGGCAAGAAAAAAAAAAAAATCCATAGAAATGGTAAGAGTGTTGGGGGTTCTTGGGTTTTACATTAAAATTTTATGAAACTTTTAATTCTGAATTTATATTATGGCTTGTTTGGGGACCTCTTGGAGCACCATTGCACCTTCTGTGAGTATGCATACTCCAGTTTCTGAAGGGCAGTCAAATATTTTAAAAGGTGTTTTTAAAAATACTTAGGATTAGAGTTCCGGCCAAGATGGAGGCTGAGACTGACATGCTCGGTCTCCCTCTACAACTAAGTAGGAATACAACTACCTTGAAACCAAAGATAACCAGAAATTCCAGAAAATAAAACTGCATGGAACCCCAAAGTATGAAGTTATAAACCAGCGGTGCTCATCTGGATGGGTAGGAGGGGCGAAATCGGAACCGGGATAAAAAGGTTGGGCTGTGCTGTCCGCGGTAGCAGCGAGGATAGTGGTGGGGCTGCGAGAAATGCCAGGGGAGCAATGCTGGCTGCAGTCGAGACCCGGCAGCTCCCAATTCCAATACTGGGGAAGGCAGACCACTCCCCCCCCCCCACTGCCTTGGACAGTGAGGCCGTGGGGAAGGAGCCTCCCAGTCTCTCAGCAAAGAGTAATGGCAGGAATCCATCTTGGACCCCCGCCCCCACACAAAGCACCACAGAGAGGTGAAAAAGGTCGCTGCTTGAGAGGTAGTGATGAGTGCACAGGGCGCCACCCCCTACAGCCCGCCCAGGAAACAAAGGTAAACAGAAAACTGACAGGATGAAACAGACCATGATTGAAATCCCGGTGACGCTGCTCACCAGGCAGCAGATGAGGGACCTAACTGATGAGCAAATCTTTCTGAGGCTCAGTTCAGAGCTATAGTCATAAGGTGGCTTACAGAATTAACAAAAGATCTGGAACAAGATGGGGAAGGAATGAAAGCTAGTCACACTGAAACAAACGAAAACACATATGAGACAAATGGTGAGGAAATAAAAAACAGAGATTGAATCAACAAACCGGAACATAGGAAAGGAAGAAACGGTTAATCAGTGCAGAAAGAGGAAACAAAAAGGGAGGAACATGAGGAGAGGCTCAGAAACCTCTGGGACAGCTATAAGTGAACGAACATTCGAATAATAGGATTGCTAGAGGGAGAAGAAGAAGAACTAGAAATTGAAAAATTATGTGAAAAAGTAATGAACCAGAACTTCCTGAACTTGGGGAAGGAAATAGACTTACAGGTCCAGGAAGCACAGAGAGTTCCAGAAAAACTGGACCCAGGGAGATACACTCCAAGACACATTATAATCAAATTGTCAAAAATTAAAGATAAAGAGAGAATCTTAAAAGCAGCAAGAGAGAAGAAAAGAATTTATGTACAAAGGGGTCCCAATTAGACTATCAGCTGAGTTCTCAAAGGAGACCCTGCAGGCAAGAAGGGACTGGCAAGAAATATTCAAAATAATGAAAATCAAAAACCTACAGCCACCAATACTCTATCCAGCGAAACTGTCATTCAGAATAGAAGGACAGAGAAAGTGCTTCCAGGACAAAGTAAAACTGAAGGAGTTCATTAGATGAGATGTTAAAGGGACTGGTTTAGAAGAAGAAGGGTCAAAATTATGAACATTAAAATGAAAACTGCATCACAACAACCAACAACAGAAGCTAGGAAATCAAAACAAAGGCAAACTAAGTAGGCAACAAGAGCAGAAAAAGAAGTATAGGTATGAGGAACATATTGGGGGGAGGTCAGCAGGGAGGGGGAAGGGGAAAGGGAGGGAGATGGTACAGGAATTAAGAAGCATAGTAGGAGGGAGTTGAGTAGACAGGAAGAGGTTGAGAAGAACTATATGCACAACTAATGGACATGGACTAAAAGAGGAGAACTACTGGAGGGAGGAGGGTCACTGGGTGGAGGGGAGCAGAAGGAAAATAAATTGGGACAACTGTAATAGTATAATCAATAAAAGATATTAAAAATTTTTTTAAAAAATACTTAGGATTGTCTGAAGATGGAATGGACTATCTAAGGAAACTTGTAAATAAACAGGATAACATCTAGGCCACCAAAGGGTGAGGTCCATGAACAAAAGTAGAGTCTTTCAACTTATCCATCAGAGGCACTCTCAACCCCTCTCCTCCAGAATCATCCCAACACCAGAAGCTCCAAGTTCAGTGATCTGCAAAGGGGGAAAAGTAGCAAAAGGTCAAGGACCCAAAGAAGCTTTAAAAAGGCTCCTAAGTAGACAACCCAACAAATAGGAGGAAATAACTTTTTTGCTACTTAAATATGCTCTAAGTCCCATTTCAAATATTCCTACATTGAACAGTAACATATTCAATGGACTTTTTTCTGTCAGCCAGAGAAATATTACATTTATTAAATTATTCAGACTACAGAGCTGAAAGAAATCTTCAGATTCATTTTGTCTAACCTCCCTCATTGTATAGTTGAGAAAGCTGAATTCATATGGAGTCAAATGGCTCGCCCAAGATGTTGAATACTCTTTCTGTAAAAACAAGGTCTGCTGTGATGCAAAGAGAAACTTGAAAATGGTACACTCAGCCACAGCCAGTGTCCTGGCCCTGTGACCTCAGGCATGTTGTTACCCTTTCTGAACACATTTTCTCATCTGTAAAGTGGGAACAATCCCAACTTCAATGGACTCTCCCAAGGATTTAAAAGAGGGAATGTTCACAAAGCAGGAAGCACAATGCCCATCACTTGGAGGTTGTCTACAAAAATACTTTTGTTCTCCAGTTTCCTTCCTTTCTTATTGGGTCATTTCCTAAGACTTCCTTCTGGTACATAGTTTTAATAAGAATGGACTTTGCTTTTCTCTTTCCAAATCACACAATTGAGAGAGAAACACACAAAGAGACAGAGAGATGGAGCAAGGCAGTGAAATATTAACAGCTGAGAAATCTGGATCAGGAGAATCTCAGAGTTCTTTGTTCTTGACTTGCAAGCTTTCTGTTTAAGAATAAAATCATTTCAAAACAAATAATTTTTAATGAAAAGAAAACCTATACCATCACATTCTAAAGCCCTATTGCATAGCAACTGGACTAAAGTTTTTAATACCACATGCATCTTAAACTACATATTAGTAAGTGCACCCTTCTCTGCTCTAGAGGAAGTTAGGGTTTGTGATTAGTCTTCCATTTGTAGAACACATAACACAAGGAGGAACTGTGGCTAGGCTTAGGGAACAGGCTGGAGCTCAAAAGTGCCTGGTTTGAGTGATAAATATATGGTCATCCCACATTAACCACTGATTAGAAGAAGTCATGTGCTAAATTGGAAAAGTCCCAACGTAGGAGAAAGTAATTGAGAGTCATTTGTACCCAAAATAGCACAAGTAGATTCCAGCTGAGAAGAAAGCCAAATTCGTTTTCCTTTCACAACGATCTTGGGGGAAATAAAACTTTGCTTTTTGGAGCCTAATGTTCTGCTTCTATTAGAAAAACAGGCTCAGCAAAAATGATCTCTAAAGATCACTTTAGATCAATAACCCTAAGAAACAAGCTTCAACTAAGACGTTCAGCTAAGACTTTTCTTAGAGTTCTCTCTCTCTCTCTCTATATATATATATGCATCTAGATATAATATAAGGTTAAAAGGAACCTGAAGAATCTTTTAATCTAACCCTGCTAGACTGTCTTACTTATCTTTACTTTTCTTATTTCTGGCATAAAAAATACTCAAATGTTGGTCACTGTCAAGCCAATCCTAATCTGATGCATGAATTCTCTCTAACATTATCTCTGGCACATGGCCATTCACCAATGCATAGACTGCACACCTCAAAGGCCAGGAAGCTCATTACTTCTAGAGGGAGCCCCCATTTATTTTTCAGGCACCTGTAACTGCTATTGGCTGTCTTTACTCTGAGCCAAAATCTACTCCCTGTAATTGTTACTCACCAGAGGAAAACACTTTAGGATACATGAGAAGTGGGTAAGCAAAGGACAAGGCTACATGTGCTTTAACAAGCCATAGAGTGACAAAGGCTTTTAAAGGTTTTCTTTGAGCTTCCATTTTACCAGATATGTAAAAATAATCTATGTGTGGAGAGAAGACAAGAATACTGACATTGTGAGCAAAAGAAAATGGGGTGAAAGTGAACCAGGCCTCCCTATGAACAAGGAGAGTGTTCATGCTTTTTTATGAATAAAGGATGAGAGGGACCAAGGTCCAAACTATAAATGACCTAAGGGTTCTTCTAGTAATGAAAGAGAGAATTTGAAAAACTTGAATGAATCACTGTCTTGATTCATACTACAAGACAGACATGCCAATGAAAAATGTTTCCCAAGAGTAAGGGTCGTGCCTATTAAGACAAATGTAGAGTCATTTCAGACACAGATTCCCTGTGCTCTGATGAAAAGCCTTGCTGGTCATTCTGTACAGGGAGTGTCCCATTCACTGCCAACAGCCCTGGGAACAGAAGTCAAGGCTGAAAAGATAAGTTGTATGTAAAGTGCAATATAGAGTGGCCACCTGCCAAGGGTCAAGGGTTAGTTTTAGGGTCATTATCTCATTGGTCCGTTTTTGTCCTGTGAGGGCATGAAATAGTTCTTCTGGTTGTACATAAAGAATGCAGTTTTGTGAAAAGAAGAGACTGATGCTTCATCTCTAATTGAGTAAATTCCTTAACATTTTTTCCCCCTTAACCAATTGTTGTGTCATGTGTCCATCTCGGACTAAAAAGTGAAGGAATGCAACACAGACCTTCTATTGGGTCTATTCTATTGGATCTTGTATTTGCTTACATTATTTTCTGTATCACAGATGCCCTGCTCCCCAAATTCTGAGAAGGGAATGTTAAGTTTTCCTACCAAAAACATTTCCTCTAGCAAATGACCATGGTAATGAGCAACATTGTTGAGGAGTTTCTGGAAACCCTGCATTTGCTATAGAACCATTCTAGGGTCTTTCATTGTTCTCAGCCAAAACCCAGCCTAGAACTACTGAGACAGCAGATTGGATCCAGAGTTTATAGAGTCACTCTCAAGACCTATTACCAACTTTCTCCCTCAGGGACTCAGAGCTTCCTAAGCAAGTCCAAAGCCATAGCCAATTTTCTTCATGTTAAATCTCAGATCTAATTATTTTTACAGTTTTTAAATAATATTTTTTTATTTCTTGTGTATTTGGACCTCATGATTTTTTTAATCCTCACCGAGGATATGTCTTTTTTTTTTAATTATTGATTTGAGAGAGAGAGAGAGTGAGCAAGCAAGAAACATTGATGCGAGAGGGAAACATCAAGTAGCTGCCTCCCGTACACGCGTTGACTGGGGACTGAACTCGCAACCTAGGTGTGTGCCCTACACAGGGAACAGGTCTGCAACCTATTGGTGTAGGTGAAGATGCTCCAACCAAGTGGGCCACCTGGCCAGGGCAGGACCCCTTGATTTTTTTTAAAAGTAGCATCAATTAAAAAGTTTGTAGTAATACACACATCTTTGCCTTTGTTTTTTAATTATACTTTATTGTGGTAAGAACACAACATGAGATACCCTCTGAACAAATTTTCAAGTATATAATACAGTATTACGGACTATAGGTTGTTGAGGAGGGGAAAATTCCCTCCCCAACTCCCTTTCCCAATCCCCCACCAAAGGTATTGGGTTGGCCAAAACATCCATTTGCTTTTTTCCATAAAATAAAAGACAGATTTTTTTATTTTCACCAATAACTTTATTTTGATTTGGATATTTTGAGTATGTTGGCTATCTCCCGCTATTGGCTTCTAGTGGGTAAAGGCCAGGGGTGCTGCTAAACATCTTCCAATACCTAAGCCAGCCCCACAGAAAGAATTATTTGGCCAAGATGTCAATAGTACCAAGAAACTTCACAAACCACTTTTCACACGTTCGATTAGTCACAGTACCTTCTCCACAAATCCTTTTTTGTGTTTCAGTTGCGTTTTTACCTTTCTTGAAATAGTAAAGCATAACATGCCGAAAATGTTGTTTATCTTCTTCCATCTTCAATATTAAATGACTGCACAAAAGTTCACCAACTTCGATAAGCTTTTTTTTTTAATGCATTCTGATATGACAGCTGTCACAATACAACCTAACAAAATTGTTTCAAATGAAGTTAAAGACAACTAGGCATTACCAGAACCATCATATGGAAAAATGAAATGAACTTTTTGGCCAACCCAATAATTCCCTGTTTTTGAGTTCTTATGACTAAACTAATAACAAAATTGACATAAGACCAGATTAAAGGGAGAAAAAACAATTTGACACATGTACAGGGTAGATCATAAATGCCACTCAGAGAAATGATGAACCTACCAGCTTTTTATACTTTTTAAGACAAAGAAACAATAAATATGAACATTTGACAAGACAAAGAAACTTAAGTTTGGTTGCTCTTTAAAGATGTATCTAAGCAAAGTCTGGGCTTCCCATAGTAAATTAGTACAGAAGTAATAAGGTTTGTTGATAAGGCTTCTTGGCTCTGGATTCTTAACTTTAGCAATGAGGGTGTCTCTCCCAGCCACCCTCTGCAGCAAGGAGGGCATCTTTCACAGGGCAGACTTATTTTCTGCATTGAAGAAGACAAGGGAGGGTCAACATGCCTTTCTTAAACCAGCTGCTGGTCAGGTAACCTTAATTCAAAGTACTCAGTATGTCCTTGTGGGATATTTGGGGGCAGCCTGCCCTGGGCTTTTTTAAAGTGCAGTGTTGTACAGCAGATTTCTAGAACTTATTTATTTTCCTTAACTTCCAATTTCCTCCCCTCCTCGACCCCTGGCAAATACCACTGTACTCTTTGAGTCTATGAATTTAACTATTTTAGGTACCTCGTATAATTGGAATTATACAGTATTTGTTCTCCTGTTAATGGCTTATTTCATTTAGTATAATGCACTTAAGACTGATCCATTTTGTTTTGTGTTGCAAATTTTCCATCTTTTTTAAGGCTGAATAGTATTCTGTTGTATGCATATACATATATCCTATCATCTTTTGATGGGCTTTTAGGTTGCTTCCACATCTTGTCTGTGAATAGTGCTTCAATGAACATGGGAGTGCTATTATCTTTTCAATATCCTGATTTCAATTCGTTTGGATAAATACCTGAAAGTGGGATTGCGGGAACATATGGTAATTCTATTTTAAATATTTTGAAGAACTTTCATACTGTTTTCCACAGAGACTGCACCATTTTGGATTCTTATCAATAGCATACAAGAGTTCTAATTTCTCCACATCTATGCCAAGACTTGTTTTCTTCCTTTCTTTCTTCCTTCCTTCCTTTTCTTCTTTCCTCCCTCCCTCCCTTCCTTCCTTTATTTATTTCTCTCTCTCTTTTCTTTTAAGCACTAGCCATTCAGACAGATGTGAGGTTTTACTTGCAATTTCCCTGATGACTTGAACATTTTACCAGCCATTTGTATGTCTTCTTTGGAGAAATGTCTGTGCTAGTTCTTAGCTAATTTTAATAAAATTATTTTAGATCTAATATTTTTATGATACCTTTCTGAATTTTACCTGTGTCAATAAAGACCAAAGTAATAGCTGAATGAAAAATGATACAATAATTAATAAACAAGAATAAACTCTGTTTTATGTACTCATAACTATAAACATACTTTTGCCCAACCCTTTATATTAATCATAATAACTGAAAGCAATCCCATCCTTGTGACTTTCATGAATTGTATGAATTATACTTTATTTAATTTTTCTAATTTTCCAAATAAATTTAACCATGTGCTATACCACTAAAGTTAATAATGTCTTAATTCTAATTTCATTAAAGACATTGTTATTTCTCATTTTTGGCCAAGTATTCTAAAGGCTCTAAAGTATTCCAAAGTATACCCTAAAAAGAGCTATAATTTTTTCAGTTTTAATGTATAATTTTCCCACAAATCCACACTTCACTTGTTTTTTTCTGTTTGTTCATTCATTGTCTCTTCTCTGATCCAAGGTTCATGTTGTGCTTCTCTGTTCCTTTTTCAGTAATCTTATCTTTTCTCTGTTTCTGATGGTTTTGACTCCCTCCCATTCATCAGTATTTTCTATTCTTCCTCACTGACATCTGCCTCGGGTTTCTTTGTGTTCCCTGGCCTCAAGACATGGCTTTCCTTCCATTTTTCTTCTCTCCCTCAGTGTCCTCCCTTTCTTCAAGCTTCTTTGTCTTTTGTTCTGCTGATCCGAGCAGCAAGGGCTTTGAAAAGGTCGTGAGGACTTAGAATTCTGGCCACAGCTGATGACCCAAGGCTCTTTAATCTGCAGGCAACTTGTAACATTCAGGCAGGAAAGGGAAGCACAGAGAAAACCTCTGCCACCACCTACCAGTAATGTCAGTGTTGTAGAAATATAATAGAAACTGATTCTGCGTGCACTTAAATCAGCTTGCTCCTCATTCAACTAATATTGTACATCTTCTTGTAGTCAGTCCCCTGGCATGGGTGCTGCAGATCTTTTCCCTTCTAGTGAAGTTTGGGTTTAGTTTCTGTTTTGTTGTGTTGTTTGTTTGTTTACCAAGAAAGCAATTTCACTTCCTGTGCTTTGCTTCACCCACCTGCCTTGCTGGGAGACTTTCTGGTGTTTATCTGTGGAGACAATGGTTTCTTCCTGCCTGATGGTACCACCCTGGAGGGAGTGTTCGAGGACACATGGGGTCACAAACTCAGCAGTGCCAACAGGGCCTCACAGGGCATTTCTCAAGCAGCTTTGTCCTACCAAATCAACATGGATATCTTTGTCAGATGTTGATGACGTAGATGGGAATTTATTAAATGTGTTCCCTGCCCTCTGCCAAGGGGCAGCAATTTCATCAGGGCCACAAGACTAATACAAACCAAAGAGATAAAGTAGCCCAGTAAGACTGCAATAGAACCCATGAGCTTTTCAGTTATGAGGGGCCCAATTGCCCACCACCAGAAGCATAACTCTCAATACCAGAGTTTGGTGAAAAGAAAAAGAATTGTTTATTTAAAGGTTATACAGATTTAGATTATTGGCGGATTTCTTCCATTAAGTCTTATTTTATTTAAAACACGCACAAACACATAGTTCTGCCTCCCCCTACCAAACCAGGCTAGTTTTAGAAAAGTCAGAGATACTGTACAGTTTTCCTACTTCCCAGACACAGTTAGTTCGGTTTCACCAGCAGCTCTCAATCATTCAAACCTGATTGGGGAGGTTTTGCCTGTGCTCTCCAGCTCTTAATGTAGAACCAGGTGGAGTTCCCAGCCTTCTTGTAAACAGCATGGAGTTCTCCCTTTCCTTTTAAAGCCTCATGGTATTTTCCTAGCCAAAATGCCTGCCGCCCATTTTTAAATCCCTGACTGCGTCCTGTGACACAGAGGTCGTGGTAACCAGTTCTTACCATTCACAGAAACTTGTGCAGGCTCTGTATGCTCTTTCCTCACTATTCCATGGTCAAAACCCCTCCCATCTTAGGGCCTTGGAAGAACCAAAGTCATTTGCATAACTAAGACACTAGCTATCATCCATAGTTATGCAAAGGCATCTTACAAGCTGTTCCCTTCTTCCCATCCCCCAACCCGCAGGCTCTGGGAATTTTGGGGGACCTCCACTCTGTAAAAAGACCACATGAGATTAAGTGAGGGAGAGAAATTGTAAGTGAAACCAAAGGTCCTTATGCTTTTGATTAAATTTAGCTTTAAATCCTAGCTCTACAAATCTTCTCTCTCGCTCTCTCTGTCTCTCTGTCTCTCTCTCTCTTCATGATAATCAGCAGAAGACAGTAGCCCAGACCTGACTAATGGTCACATGGTCTAGACCTCTGGCAAGCAAAAGATAACCTCTTACCCTAAGTTATGTTTCAATTTCTGAGCCCTAAATTGGAATAACCCCCTGGCTACTTTCCCATGAAACTGGACAGAGGGACACCAGAACAGACCTCAGAGCTATCCTAAAGACCTGAAGAAATGATTCATCACCCTTACCTCACCTCTGACCAATCAGCTCCCAGCACAATCCTGAACCCCTAACCTAAGGGCTCTTGTAATTTTTCCCTATAGAATCTATAGCCTACATGCCATCAGGGAGTTTGGACTTTTGAGTGTTAGCTTCCTATTCTGGGTGGCATCATTCATAATAAAATAACCTATCTTTCTTCACTGCAATTCTGGGTGTTCAATGTTTGGCTCTGCAAATGCTGAGTGGACAAATTCTTTCTGTTCTATAACATAAGAGCAGCTGGGATTGAGATAAAGGCAAAATCAGGGTTAAGACCCTTTGGCTTTGAGCTAGACTAGGAAGGGGTACCATTAAGTGAGGCCCCTGAAAGGTCAAGAGGATTCTAGGCTACAGTTGTGACCCTTATCAAGCTGCATGTTGGAGTGCCCCAGGCATCTGTCCTTGGCCCTTTTTTTTTCTCCATCTGAATTCTTTTCCCCACTACCTAATCTAATAGGTTAATTATTCAAATTTATGATTCCAGCCAGGATCTTCCTATTCAAGACCTGTACTTTTATTGTTACTTAATATTTCTTATTGGTTGTCTAATAAACATTTCCAACTTTACATGACCAAAATAAAATTATTTTCTTTTCCAAAATCCACTCTCCCCCATAGTGCTGACTATCTAATTAAATTGTATCACCAGTCATCAGCTGCTTTGGCTGAGAATCTGGGGGTCATTCTTAAATTCTTCTCCTTCCCTTATATTCATTTTCAATTAATACATTCTGATGTTCAACTCTGAAGCTTGTCACATGTACTACCAGTCCCTACCATGTCTGTTGCTATAACCCTAATCTAAGCCTCCATCATCTCTCCTAAACTACTTGATAATCTTCACCTGGTCAGCCTGCCTCCACAACTAACCCTATAGGTCCATTACCTACACAGTAGTCAGAGTGATCTTTTCTAAGGCAAGAGTTAGGGCATTTGCTCTCTGGCTGAAAATATTCCAATAGCTTTCTATTTCAATAAAATAAAATACAACTCCTTACCGTGGCCCTACATGATCTAACCCCTTCCTCTGTCTCTGACCTCATCTCTCACCGCTTGGCTCCATTCACACTGGCCTTCTTTCAATTCTTCAAACCTCCCAAGCTGAGTATAGCCTTGGCCTTTGCACCAGTTGTTGCCTCCATCTGGAAAGCTCTATCCCCCAATCTTTGTGTGTCTCCGTTCTCTGTTTAGTCTATTCAGATGAAATGTCTTCTCAGAAAAAGAAAGAAAATCGGAGAGAGAGAAGATGGCTGAGGAGTGAGGGGAGGCTGCGTTTTCAGGCTGCCAAGACCCATCTGCAGTTTGGACTAATTGCAGACAGAACATCTCAGTGAGCAGCTGGACACTGGCAGGAGTCGAGCCATGGCACTGCTGGATTAGAGAAAATCCATCTGGGAACAACCTGTTTAGTGAGGATAGTGGAAGAAAAAGGGACAAAACGGGATTCCTGACTGGGGCGGCTGCCCGAGCTGCGGCTGGAAGTACACAAAGGCTTGTTGGCGACCACAGGCTGCCCCGGAGAGGAGTCGGGAGGAGAGCGGATCTCTGCCCACTGGCAGAGACAGGACTCGACCAAGTAGCATTGGCGCTGAAGGACATGAGACAGCGTGCTGCCGGGCAAGTGAGAACATAACTCTCCTTTATATTTTTCTATAGTGGACGGTGGAGAGGGGAGGAAAGTTTGGGGGTGGTAGGCCATCCTTGAGGAGCGCAGACACAGAGGCGCACTCATCCACTCCCCAACCCTACCCTTGGGTCGCGGGGGCGCACATAGGGAAGGGCTCTCATTCACTGGCCCAGGTGTGTGGGGCAGTGAGTCCAGACATCCCTCGGACACTCCCCAATGGACATAAGATCAGTGTCCCAACGGGCACAGGGAGGGCCCACTGAACACGCAGAGGACCGTGCGCAGATACCCCTAGACAGCTCCCGTGGGCGCCAGACCCCAGGCCGGAAAGCAGACCACTAGCACAGGCTCTGCTCGTGCCCGCCCAGACGGGCGAGGGAAGGCAGGCGGCTGCAGCACGGGAAGAGCGGGTGGCAGCGACTCACAGACGCTCACTTCCACCGTGTACAAGTGTCTGGGGCCCCACCCTAAAAGGCGAGAGACCAACTCCCGGAGCTTGGCTCAGTGGGACTAAGGGCATGGGCACACGAGTGCGAAAACACCTCAGCCCGGGGACAATAGGCGCCAATCGCGGGGCAAGCTATCAGGCCGCCTGTGCGTGCAGGGATGTGTGCGTGGGGACACCTCGCCTAGAAAGCAGAAACACCTCAGCCCGGCGACAATAGGCACCAATCACAGGGCAAGCTCTCGGGCCGCCCCACCCGTGCAGGGGCGCACACGCAAGGACACCTCAGCTGGCTCCAGCGGGCAGCCAGGGAACGCGCGCCGGCAACCGTGGGCGCACACCATTGCGACAGCTGCCGGCGCACACCAGTGCTGCAAGAAACAAGAACCTCTGAACCGCCACACTAGACCAGCTGCGGACGCAGAAAAAGAAGGCGACACACCAAGGCTAAAACCGAGTAAAAACATCCCTTTTTTTTTTTTCCACTTTTTTTTCTCTCTTTCTTCTTTCTTTCTTTCTTCTATATTCTTTCTTTTCTTTCTTTCTTTCTTCTTTTTTCTCAGGATTTTCTTTTCTTCTTTTTTCTTTCTTTCTTCTTTCTTTCTTCTTTCTTTTCTCTCTTTCTTTCTTTCTTCTTTTTTTGTTGTTTTCTCCCTTCCAAAAGAAAAACAAACTTTATCTCAAACATGTTGCATATAACCTCTCCTTCTCATCCTTTCTCTTCAATCATTGTTTGTTTGTGTGTCTAGTTTAGCCCTGCTATCACTCTAAATAATAGAATATAATTACTATATAAACCCAATACAATACAATCCCACTTTCTTACTATATTATGCATTATTCCATCCTTTTCTTCTATTTTTATTAACATACAATGTAAATATTACCTACTGGCTTGCATAGTCTCAACTATTATTAATCTATCACGCCCTCTATCAAAAATTATATTTTTCCTCCCTAAAAACAACTCTTATCTATTCTTCTTATAGTATAAAAGCTCTAATCTCTTTACATTTGTATTAATACGGGCTTGTTGGTAGACGATAGCGGGATAGAGGGTGGAGGATATTTTTTGAGGGTGTAGGTCTTCTGCCTGGGCTGTGTGTTTATGTTTTTAACAGCATCTCCACAAAAGAATTCAAGACAAAGTGGATAGAGTGACTCTCAATCAATTAGCCAGAAGGAAGATCCTACCAAAGAACATCTGAAATATAACCAGACAGCATAAACCAACGACATAAAGGGTAACCCAAGAACATCAGGCTCAGGATATCAAAAAGACTACACCACTGAAACCCCCAAATCTCCCATAAAGAATCTCACACCACAAAGGAGGGAATTCAAAGCAGACCATACCCCCCAAAAAAAAATAAATAAATAAAAACAATCAAAAAGAATCCAACATGGTAAGATGCAAAAATAACCCCTAAATGAAAAGAAAAGAGGAATCCTCAGAAAGAACGATAGATAAAATAGACATAGCCCAAATGTCAGACATGGAATTCAGAACAATGGTGGTAAAGAAGCTCAATATACTCGACATCCTTAAAAACAACCATGACAACCTCCAAGGAAGTTACCAGCAGCTCCAAGAAAATTACAGGGAACTTGCAGAGAACTACACCAGCATAAAAAAAGACAGAGAAACTGTTAACAAGAACCAGGAAGAATTGAAGAATTCAATCTCTGAACTAAAAAACACAGTAGAATCAGTCAAAAGCACACTAAACGAAGCAGAGGATCAGATTAGTGAGTTAGAAGATAATGTAGAGAAAAACTCCCAGACAATATAGCAAAATGAAAAAAGATTAAAAAATATGAACACGATGTAAGGGAATTACAGGATAGCATGAGAAGAAATAATATCAGGATCATCGGAATTAGAGAGGGAGAAGAAAAGGAGCATGGAATTGAAAAACTGATAGGAGAAATAGTGACAGAAAATTTTCCCAACCTGATGAAAGAAAAAGTTATACAAGTTTAGGAAGCACAAAGAGTTCCAATGAAAAGGAACACCCAAAAACCCACTCCAAAGCTTATCATAATTAAAATGGCTACATTTCAAGACAAAGAGAGAATCCTAAAAGCAGCAAGAGAAAAACAGCAAACAATATACAAGGGAGCTCCGATAAGGCTATCAACTGATTTCTCAACAGAAACATTACAAGCCAGAAGGGAATGGTCAAAAATATTTCAAGCAATGAAAAACAAAGGCCTACAACCAAGAATACTCTACCCAGCAAGGCTCTCATTCAAAATAGAAGGTGAAATAAGGAGTTTCTCAGACAAAGGAAGACTAAAAGAATACATCTCCATCAAACCAGCATTGCAAGAGATGCTAAAGGGAGTGTTCTAAGAAAAAAGAAGAAAAAAAAAAAAAAAAAAACAAAGGAGAGGAACAGAGGTACAAAGGAGAGGAACAGAGGTACAAAGGGAAATGAATAAACACACGTCAATAATAACCTTAAATGTAAATGGATTAAATGCTCCAACTAAAAGACATAGGGTAACGGAATGGATAAGAAAACAGGACCCACATATTTGCTGTCTACAAGAAACACACCTCAAAACAAAAGATTTACACAGACTGAAAGTAAAGGGATATAAAAAAATATTCCAAGCAAACGGACCTGAAAAAAAAGCCGGGGTAGCAGTCCTCATATCAGACAAAACGGATTTCAAAGCAAGGGCAATAAAAAGAGACTAAGAAGGACATTTCATAATACCTAAATGAACAATCCATCAAGAAGATATGACATTGATAAACATATATGCACCCAACATAGGAGCACCCAAATACAGAAAGCAAATACTAGAAGACCACAAGAAGGATATCAACAACAACGCACTCATAGTAGGGGACTTCAACACTCCATTATCAACAATAGACAGATCATCAAAGCAAAGAAACACCAAGGATATACAGGCATTGAACAACACACTAAACCACATGGACTTAACTGATATATATATAGAACTTTCCACCCCAAAGAAGCAAAATATACATTCTTTTCAAAGGCACATGGGACATTTTCAAAGATAGACCACATGATACGACACAAAACAAGCCTCAACAAATTCAAGAAAATTGAAATCATATCAAGCACCTTTTCAGATCACAATGCCTTGAAACTAGAAATCAATCTCAGAGAAAAAAATCAAAGACACCCAAACTCATGGAGATTGAATAGCATGCTATTAAATAATGAATGGATTAACAATGACATCAAAAAAGAAATCAAGGAATTTCTAGAAACTAATGATAATGAGCACACAACAGCCCAAAACCTGTGGGACACAGCAAAAGCAGTTCCTGAGAGGGAAGTTCATAGCAATACAGGCCTATCTGAAAAGGATAGAAGAATCTCAAATAAAAAACCTAACCATAAAGCTACAAGAACTAGAACAACAACAATAAACAAAGCCTAGGGCAAGAAGAAGGAAAGAAATCATCAAGATTAGAGCAGAACTAAATGACATAGAGACTAAACAAACAATCCAAAAGATCAACAAAACTAGGAGCTGGTTCTTCGAAAAAATAAACAAAATCGACAAGCCTCTAGCCAGTCTAATCAAGAAAAAAAGAGAGAAGACGCAAATAAACAAAATCAGAAATGAAAGAGGAGAAATCACGACTGATACCACAGAAATACAAATCATAGTTAGAAATTACTACAGACAACTGTATGGAAAGAAATTTGACAATCTAGAACAAATGGACAAATTTCTAGAAACATACAACCTTCCAAAACTGAATCAAGAAGTGGAAAGTCCCAAGAGACCAATAACAAAGAAGGAAATTGAAACAGTAATCCAAAATCTCCATGCACACAAAAGTCCCGGACCAGATGGCTTCACAGGAGAATTCTACAAAACATTCAGGGAAGAACTAACTCCTATCCTCCTCAAACTGTTCCAAAAAATCCAAGAAGAGGGGAAAATCCCAAACTCTTTCTATGAAGCCAGTATTATCCTAATCCCCAAACCAGGTCAAGACACAACAAAGAAAGAAAACTACAGGCCAATATCATTGATGAACATAGATGCTAAAATCCTCAATAAAATATTGGCAAACAGGATCCAGCAATACATCAAAACGATCATACATCACAATCAAGTGGGCTTCATTCCAGGGATGCAAGAATGGTTTAATATTCGCAAATCAATAAATATAATACATCACCGAAACAAAATGAAAGACAAAAATCACATGATCATATCAATAGATGCAGAAAAAGCATTTGATAAAGGACAACACCCATTTATGATGAAAACACTCAGCAAAATGGGAATAGAGGGAGCATACCTTAACATAATTAAGGCTATATATGAGAAGCCTGAGACCAACATCATACTCAATGGACAAAAACTAAAAGCATTCCCGCTGAATTCAGGAACTAGACAAGGTTGTCCACTCTCTCCACTCCTATTCAACATAGTGTTGGAAGTCCTAGCCACAGCAATCAGACAAGAAAAAGAAATAAAAGGCATCCAAATCAGGAAAGAAGTCGTCGGCGGCGGCAGCCGTCCGTCTCGAGAGACGATGGTGTAGCTTCTTAAGAGTCTATCTGCACCGCCGAGAATGGTTGTGCAGTCCGACATATGCAGATGACATGATAGTATAACTAGAAAATCCTATAAACTCCACTAAAAGACTACTCAATATAATAAGTGAATTTGGCAAAATAGCAGGGTACAAAATAAATATACAGAAATCTAAGGCATTTCTGTACACCAACAATAAAATATCAGAGACAGAAACAAAAAAGAAAATACCATTTACTATAGCAACAAGAAAAATAAAGTACTTAGGAATAAACTTAACCAAAGAGATAAAAGACCTGTACTCTGAAAATTATATAACATGGAAGAAAGAAATTAAGGAAGATACAAATAAATGGAAGCAAATACCATGTTCTTGGATGGGAAGAATCAACATCATCAAAATGGCCATACTACCCAAAGCAATTTACAGATTCAATGCAATCCCTATTAAAATAGCAGTGACATATTTCACAGACCTAGAACAAATACTCCATAAATTCATATGAAACCAAAAAAGACCCCAAATAGCAAAAGCAATCTTGAGACGGAAGAACACAGCAGGAGGAATCACAACACCAGATATCAGACAATACTACAAAGCCACTGTGATCAAACCAGTCTGGTACTGGCATAAGAACAGACATATAGATCAGTGGAACAGAATAGAGTCCAGAAATAAACCCAGGTCTCTATGGTCAACTAATCTTTGATAAAGGAGGAAGGAACATAAAATGGAGTAAGAAGAGCCTCTTTAACAAATGGCGCTGGGAGAACTGGATAGGGACCAGCAAAAAAATGAAACTAGACCACCAACTTACACCACACACGAGAATAAACTCAAGATGGATCAAAGACTTAAATGTAAGCCGTGACACCATAAAAGTCCTAGAGGAAAACATAGGCAAGAAAATATCAGATATCTCACATAACAATTTCTTCACGGATACATCTCCTAAAGCAAGAGAAATAAAGGAAAAAATAAATAAATGGGATTACATCAAACTAAAGAGTTTCTGCTCAGCAAAAGAAAACATCAGCAAGATGAAAAGGAAACTGACCATATGGGAAAACATATTTGCCAATGACATCACAGACAGGGGACTGATTTCCAAAATATATAAAGAGCTGATACGACTCAACATCAAGAAAACAAACTACCCAATTAAAAAATGGGCAAAGGACCTGAACAAACACTTCTCTGAAGAGGACATACAGAAGGTCCATAGACACATGAAAAAATGCTCAACATCATTAGCCATCAGGGAGATGCAAATAAAAGCCACAATGAGATACTATTTTACACCAGTCAGAATGGCCATCATCAACAAATCAACAAGCAACAAGTGCTGGCGAGGATGTGGAGAAACGGGAACCCTACTGCACTGTTGGTGGGAATGCAGACTGGTGCAGCCACTATGGAAAACAGTATGGAAATACCTCTAAAGATTCAGAATGGAACTGCCTTTTGAACCAGTCACTCCAGTACTAGGATTATACCCGAAGAATCTTAAAACACCAATTCAAAAGAACTTATGCACCCCTATGTTCATGGCAGCGCTGTTTACAATAGCTAAGTGCTGGAAACAACCTAAGTGCCCATCTGTAGATGAGTGGATCAAAAAACTGTGGTACATTTCCACAATGGAATACTATGTAGCAGAAAGAAAGAAGGAACTCCTGCCATTTGCAACAACATGGATGGAACTAGAGAGAATTATGCTTAGTGAAATAAGCCAGGCAAAGAAAGAAAAATACCATATGATATCACCTAATACAGGAAACTAAAGAACAACACAAACAAGGGAACTAAATAGAACAAAGAGCAGAATAGCAGTCAATAGGGGGGAGGGGGGAGGGAGAGAAGGGGGATTAGTAAGGGAAGGGTTTAGTCAAAGAACATATATAAATGACTCATGGACATGGACAACGGGGAGGGATATGATTGCGGGAGAGGGGGTGGGTTGGGTGGGGGACAGAAATTGGGAGAAAAGGGGACAACTGTAATTGAAAAAAAAAAAAAAAAGTTTTATCCCCCCCCCAAAAAAGAAAAGAAAATCTCCATTGTAGCTAATAAAAAACAAAACAAAAAAAACAACCCTTCCTGCCTTCCCTGCTCTCTAATTACTGTGTTTTATTTTCTTCACAAAACTTATCTGGAATTACACTATACAGAATACTTATTTGCTTTTGAGTTATTTGTTGACTCCACTGCTTGCAAGCTGTATGAGTACAAGCACTTTCTCTAGTGCTAGCAAGTGCTCAACAAATAGTTGTTAATGAAGGAAGCTGATGTGGAATGAGGCCTTGTAGGAGTGGGGAGAAATTCATTCAGAATGAGGGCTCACAAGGTTGGTATCCGGACAGCACTCAGGGATGAGGTGGCGATCACAGGACACATTCTCTGTATAGACACCAATACTATCTCCTCATCCAAACAATTGGGATTTTCGACTTTGGAGAAGCCCTCCTAGAAAAAGAGCCAAATAAAAATGGACCCCACTAGCATTTCTATACTTACCGAGGGCACAATGCAGGCTACCACATTGGTAGGTCGTTCTTTCCACCAGTTTGACAGGAAGATGGTTAGAACCTACAGCACGTCTTTCCCTAAGCACTTTGCACTTATTGTAATTGGTCCTTGCAACAATTACACTGTAAAGTAGGTATTGTTGTTCCCATTTTATAGGTGAGAAAAATCAAGGCTCAGGGAGCTTATATAATGGCCTAAGGTCACAGAGCTGCTAAGTGTCAGAGAAAGAATTCAAACATAGGACTGCTTGATGCTGAAGCCAGTGCTCCTCCCAGCCAGCCACACTTTCCCCATAAGAGGAAACAGCTATAGAGATGAATCAAGAGCCAACTTATAATTGGCACAGGGTCTGGTCACAGTTCCCTCTAAGAAGCAATGGGCACTTTGACAGGGGCAGGCAGTTCTTTTGAGCTTTGTTACCATGGTAGGAAGAAATGAAGAAGGAGAAGGCTGCTGGGCACTTGCATGAGATCTATAAAACACTGTTGCCACAAACCCCTGTGAACTCACCTTGAACTAGACAGAGGATGTGGCAGAAGTGAAGCTTAATAGATACAGTTAGCTGGTGAATCAAAATTTGTATGAATTTCATTATTGCATGTGTCACCCAGGTCCTCTACGGTCCTGACTCCTCATCCAGGTTTGGCCCCATTGGTCCCTCTCTTGTCACCATATATCTTTCCTTCATAGCACTTAGCATAGTTATAATTTTTAATTTTACATAATTAGGACACATTCTACTTTATATTCATTATTATGTTAGTGTGTTACAACACACCGAAAGGAACATATGTCTGGTAGTTCTAAGTGCAGTGATTCTAAATTGGATCACTAAGTTGAGGCAGCAAGGGCCTGATCTCTGCACTATAAGGTACATTTTTCTGTGTGATTAGAAAAGTAAGATGAAAACAAAATCTATGGAGTAATATTTAATAGCAGTGTTTTATAACCCAGGCTGCTCATCAGAAATCACTTAGGAGGTTTTAAATACCTTGACACCCAGAACTCATTCCAGACTAATTCTATCAGAATCTCTAGTGATTGGATAGAGGTATCAATAACTTTCAAAGCCTCTCAGTAATTCCAGTAAGCAGCTGACTTTGACAACCACTAATAATTCTGCCTCCGATTTTTCACTAGTGGTTGAAAAATCAGTGTTTTTCTGGTTCTATAATTTCTTCTCCCTGTTTTAAAAAGAGCTTTCCCTCATCAGCGGAGTTACTTGACTATTATTCTGAAATACAATTCTACTGGAAAGACATGGTAAAGTCTTAATTCCTTTCTCAGATACCTTCTTACTTTAGGAAACTCATATGGTTAGATTATTCTGATGTCAAAGAGGCTAACATATTATTTGTAATCATTGATATCCCAGTTGTGTAAGTCTCTGCTGCTGATTTTCTTTTTGGTCTATGTATTAGTTTCCTATGGCCACTGTAACAAATTAACACCAACTGGGTGGTATAAAACAACAGAAACTTATTTTCTCACAATTCTGGAGGCCAGAAGCCTGAGATAGTTTCAATGGGTAGAAATCAAGGTGTCAGCAGGGCCAAGCTTCTGCTAGGCTCTATAGGGGAGAATCTAATCCTGGCCTCTTCCAGTTTCCTGTGGCTGCCAGTCTTCCTTGGCTTGTGGCCACATCATCTCAATCTTTGCCTCTGTGGTCATGTTGCCTTGTTCTCTTCTATGTGTATTGAATCTCCCTCTATCTCATTCATATAACAATCCATGTGTTTTTATTTAGGGAAAATCCAGGATAATCTAGGATAACTTCCTCATCTAAAAATACTTAATTATATCCACAGAGACTTGAGGGGCAGGAACATATATAAAGTAACATTCACGGGTTTTGGAGATTAGGAGGTGGGTATCTTTTAAGGGAATACTATATTTCAACCTACCACAGTCTTAGGAGAAGACAGGTCATATGGGGAGTCAGTTAAGGTGTGGTTATCCTATTCTTTATTTTTTTCTCCCTCCTCTTACACTTTATTAATTTTACCTCTTCTATATCCTACCAGCAATTACCTATTAGAAAAATGTTCAGAATGCTTATCTTACTGCAGGTATCAACAATTCAGTTTCCTTAGCCTCTCTTTTTCTATCTCTCTATCACTTTGCTTCTGTTTATGTTCCAAAAGACCTAAAAATGATCTGCATTCCTACTGATTCTCCTGTCCGAAGAATTCCATCTCTCTTTAACTTTATACCTGTTATCTCCTATTTCTCATCCTTATTATAGTTAAGGCTTTTCCTTTCTGCCTGCAAAATATTTGCTCCAGAGTTCATCTTAGAAAATATTACCTTTTTTATCTTTTAGCACTCCTCAATAAAGACAGGCAGTGACAGATTTCAACAGACACATGAATGTGATTCCCACATCATTCCAGGCCTGTGCTATTTTCTACAGGACAGTATAACCTTGCCTTTCTGAAACTTGGCTAGGCACATCAGATGTCAATTGGCTCCACACTCTTTTCTCCTCCTTGAATTCTCAAATGACTCTATTTAACATCAATATTTCTTTCTGTGCTCATGGCAGGTGGTAATTCATCTGTAAATGTTCATTTGGCCTTGAACATCTTTCACAATATTCTGCAGCTGTCAGAGGAAAGCAAAGTGCAGCACAGAGGCACTTACCAGCATGCCAAAAAACAATCATACCCTGTGCCGGGTATCCTTTCCAAGAAACTTCACACCAGGTATTTTAAAAAGAACCCTTTGCTTTCCAATTTCCCAGGGAGCTAGATGTGTGTCCTCACATTTTACAGGGGAACAAAATTGGACTTGGTATTTAACTGTAGCAATAAAGGTACTAAATCACAGGAACACTTTTTTTCAGATCTATGCATTTGTAATAGATAAAACCCCTTCTGTCAGGTCAAATGAAGCAGATTTTTCATTAACTCCTTATCAAACTGATATCATTACTATGTGATTCTCACTGCTGAACCTCAATTATTTAGGAAACCTGAAAAATTCAGCATGTAATAATTTAATTTGCCGGTTAATAAAAAAACATTTTTATTCTCAATCTTTGTTATTAAGAATCTTCCTAAAATGTGAGTCTAATTTTTAGTCACAATAAGCATGGAATAGTGGTTATGATTTACTCTATTTCTACATGATTAGCAAACTTACAATATTTTGGGATGAATATTCTAAAGAGTAATTATGACTAAAGCAAAGATTCTTAATCTGAGGTTCATGATTGAGCTTCACAGTTCATGACGTGTCTGAAATAGTTTACAAAATAATGCACACTTTTCTGTGAGGAAATTGGCCATAACTTCTATCAAAAGTTCAAATTGCAATGAAAATAGGTCATTTCTTTATTATATGAAATGTATGCAGATCATGATATTATTTATATAAAATTTTTAAAACTGTTCATGGATCTACATGAATATAATATTATGAAAGTATAAATCCTGCTTGGAGTTGATATACACCAAATTCAGAATAATTCTTACCTCTGTAACTTAGTCTACTTGGGCTGCTATAACAAAATAACATAAGCTGCTGCCTTAAAAAAATAGAAATTTCTTTTCTCACAGTTGGGAAGTCCAAGATTAAAGTTCTGGCTGGTGAGTGCCCTCTCTGTAGCTTGCAGATAGCTATCTCCTCACTGTCCTCACATGGCAGAGAGAGAGCCCTTTGGTATCTCACCTCCCCCCCCTTTTTTTAAAAGGAACCAGCCCTGAAGGGTCAGGGTCTAATTCTTATGACCTCATTTAACCTTACCATCTCCTGATAGGCCCCATCTCCAAATACAGTCACAATGGGAGTTAAGGCTTCAATATGTGAATTTCTGTGGGACACAATTCAGTCCATAGCATTCTGGGAAGGGGCGATGAAAAGGGAATAGGTCTGGAAGCTACATGGAGAGTTTCAACTCCATATACAGTGTATATAAAAGAAATAATAAAGCAGGTGTGACAAAATGTTGAGCTCTGACTAACAGGATAGGGGATATATCAATATTTTTTGGTCTGTTATTCTAGGCAAAGGGAAGTGTTGCATTTTTTATATTTTAAATTTTATTTTTTAATTGCACTTTGCATTTAATATTATTTGGTATTTGTTTTACAGCATAATGATTAGACAATCATATGGTTTACAAAGTATTCCCACAATATTTCCAGTACCCACCTGGCACCATACATAGTTAATTTACAATATTACTGACTACATTCCCTATGCTGTACTTTACAACCCCATGACTATTTTGTAACTTCCAATTTGTTCTTCTTTATCTGTTCACTTTTTCACCCAGCCCCAAAAGCCCTTCCTTCTGGAACCATTAATCTGTTCTCTGTATCTCTGAGTCTATTTCCTTTTGTTAGTTTATGTTGTCCCTTAGATTCCACATGTAAGTGAAATCATATGATAATACATTTTGTTATATAATTCTTTTTGCTTAAAACATTTTAACAAAACAACCAAAAACTTATATATATTTCTCTAGTATAGGAGCTCCATGTGAGTAAGGACTTTGTTCATTTTGTTCTCTGCTGTTGCTTAGAACAGTGCCAAGTCCAGAAATGGAATTAAATAAATATCTGTTGAATTGAATGAAAGGAAATCAATAGAGAATTAACTTGTCTCTTTACTGAGCCTAAAATATTCAGCAACCAAAAACTTTTAGTAATGTGTTTATTTTCTAGAATTTCTTTACATAGGTGATTTTTATAAATCACATTATCATACAGGAAATATGGTCCTAAATATCAAAACAATCATTGTAGTGAACCTGGTCATGAGATGTGGTGTCTTACTTATCATAGAATTCATATGAGTCAGAAGAGGCTAGGGGTTAAGTCTGATTTTTAAAAAATGATTCCTGCCAATTGCATTCACTTCTAAAGGAATATAACTTCCCTGCCATTCTGCTAAAGGATAGCAGCCATGTTTTCTAACACAGAACCTATCGCTTGCTGACTATCACTGACTGGACCAGGATGGGAGCTGATCTCAGTGCAGCTCATCTATTGCTTGGCCAACAGTCTATCACTATTTCAAAAAGATGAGCTGTGCCAGTCGGGAATTAAGTAGAAACTGACAGACTAAGCAATTGACAGCAGAGGCAAAAACTAAAGTTTAAGAACTGTCAGAAAGTAGAGAGAAGAGTCTATCATCGTGGACCAGGTGAAGATAAAAGTTCTAAGAAAATGAAAATTCAGGGACTAATAGGAAGACAAATGGTAGAGAAAGGAGACTGGGACAGACCTACAGAAAAAGAGATGTTGAGAGGGAAGGAAAGAGAAGAGCCTGATGGTATTTCTAAAAGCCCAAAGTAGCCCAGTTAAAAATCATCTAGTCAACTTACTTAATTTATAAGTGAATAGTCTGATGAGTTTGGTAATTTGCCCAAGGTCAACATGAGTAATAGGGAAAGACATGATGGTGTTTTTACCATCCTTTAGTGCTTTTCTAACTCTTACAATGCAGTGATCCAGTGGCAGAGGGAAATAAACAACTCCCAGGTTGTGAAGGCACAGTCTATAGCAGGTTAGTTTAAGAGCAAAATTTCACTTTACATTTACTTTAAAATGTTGTACTCTACTCCATAGTGTCTCTGATTTAATACACGTACAATGATATTTAAATTCATGATATATGAAAGTGTACCATATTTGGTCTCATGGTTCTAAGCTCTGCCCAGCACACTTACTAACCTCCCAATTTGAGAAGAATATCCCATGTCAGCATCTGAACACATCAGGTAGTTTCAGATGGAGTTCTTTGAATGGTGAGCTCTCTTTCTCTGAGCATGTAGATATTCATTTGGCCCAGATCAGGGAGATGAACTTTGGGTTCCTTTCATCTTTATGTATCACATGCACCTAGGAGTCCCTAACGCCTCTAGATTTCTCTGTAACAGCTTGTGCAGCAGCTTTGTCCTTCTTTTCATAGGCCAGTGGTTCTCAACCTGTGGGTCGTGACCCCTTTGGGGGTTGAACGACCCTTTCACAGGGGTCACCTAAGACCATCGGAAAACACATATATAATTACATATTGTTTTTGTGATTAATCACTATGCTTTTATTATGTTCAATTTGTAACAATGAAAATACATCCTGCATATCAGAGACTTACATTACGATTCATAACAGTAGCAAAATTACAGTTATGACGTAGCAACGAAAATAATTTTATGGTTGGGTGTTACCACAACATGAGGAGCTTTATTAAAGGGTCACGGCATTAGGAAGGTTGAGAACTACTGTCATAGGCTGGGAGAAGGCCACCATTCTTCTACCCTTCTAGGGATGCATATGTTCTCATTGACACCTTTCACCTCAGTGGGCTGTTCCTGCTGCACTCCCAATCTACCTGAGTGGACCCCCAAACAACAGAGCTGCAATGCTGCAATGTCTGAAACACATTGTACATGTGAGTGTGAGCCATCTTTGTTCTTGAATGTTGGGATCTTGTTCATATTTCTGCTGTTCCCAGAGCTTTCACCCCTTTGCTGGGGAGCTACCTATACAAACTTCAAATTCCTCTCACTGTCTTAAACAAAGCAGCTCAGACCGCTCTGGTTCTACACCTTCTTTCAGGTCCATGTCCTATGGGCATCAGCTTCCATTCTGAAACAGGTCCATTCATGCATTTTTACTAAAAGAAAAAATATGGACCTAAGCAAATGGAAGTTTGCAGTACTAAATAGATGAGCCAGGGTAAGCCTCATTGTAATGTAATATTTCAGCAAAAACTTGAATGCTGTGGGGCACCTGGCCAAGAGATTCTTTGGAGGAAGGGCAAAGGTGCTCCAACAGCAAAGTGAGCAAGGAAATAGCAGTAGCAAAGGAGATAGGAGCATAAAGGGAGGCTGATCCTTATTGGGTCGGAGCTTGTAGCATATGGTGTGAACTCTGGTTTTTACTCTGAGTGAAATAAAGCTATCTTTGGATTTTGAGCCAGAGAAGTGACATGATTTGACTGGTTTTCATAGGACTCTATTTGAAATGGCTAAGAAGACATTTGTGTGGGTGGGCAGCCTGTCACAGGATGTCTGAGTCCAAGAGAGAAAGGAGTGTATCCCAGGCAGGGGCAACAAAGAAGGGAGGCTGTGTGGGGGGGAGGATTTACACAGAAAAGAACCAGTATTCCCTGTTAAAATGCCTGATTCCAAGGCTCAGACATGGAAAGTCTCAGATGAGTGAGCCTGGAATATCTTCTGCCAAGAAAGAGAGAGAGAGAAAGGAAGGAAGGAAGGAAGGAAGGAAGGAAGGAAGGAAGGAAGGAAGGAAGGAAGGAAGGAAGGAAGGAAGGAAGGAAGGAAGAAAAGGAGAAAAGAAGGAAAGGAAGAAATGGAGGGAGGGAGGGAAGGAGGGAGGGAAGGAAGGAAGGAAGGAAGGAAGGAAGGAAGGAAGGAAGGAAGGAAGGAAGGAAGGAAGGAAGGAAGGAAGGAAGAAAATATCCAAAGAATGATAGGAACATGGCAAAAGGATATATTATAGAAGCCATCTGGAAAGAGCTCCCACTAACCAAATTAAGGACAATTTGAGCACCAAAATAAATAATTATAATCACTAGCAAAAATGAATAAAATTACATAAAATTAAAATAATGAGTCCATACAGATATTAAAAATACATAAATTGTGTGATAAGGAATGGTACATTTATGTAGTTTCCAAGTAACATAATGCAAAATACTTATTAATTACAAAGGAGAAATAGTAACTTTACAGTGGAGAATATTGGCAAATACTAAGTGAGTGATAAAATTGAATCTCATCTGTAATACAAAAAATCGAGGTTGTGCACCACCTGATAAGATGCCATAAGAAAAACACACAGCCCATTTCTGTAATATTCTTGCCAAATTGAATCTTTTTATGAGGAAATGTGAGAAAGATTTGTACTGGGAACAATTTAACAAAATAACTGGTGTGTAATCTTTGAAAATATCAACATCATGATATTGGAACTAAATGGTGAAACTTAATTATGGTCTCAGGATTAAGTAATTGAGATGTATCATTGTTAAGTTCTTGATTTTCATGGTTGTGTTATTGTTACATGGGATAAAGTCCTTGTTTGTAGGAATACACACTGAGGAATTTGGGGAAGGAGAGTGATGAGGCATCAGGTCAGCAATTTATGCCCAAATTATTCAGGAAAAAAAACTCTTTGTATTGAATTTGCAATTTTTCTGAAATGTTTTGATCACTTCAAACTAAAATAATAACAGTAAAACAATACTTAAGGCTGCTGTGTTGAGTCCTTTAGGAGGCTATTATAGGTGAGAGATAATAATGATTTACAATAAAATAATAGCTCTGGCAGGAATGAATAGGGGTAAGATTATATATCTATGTATTGGGATATACAGAATATTGAATATTCTGCATGATTTCCTGATGAATTAGATAAGGAATATGATAGAAAGAGAAGCATTCAAAAATTCCAGTTTTTTGGGCCTGAGCAACTAGAAAGATGAAGTTAACATGAACTGAGACAGAGAGAGAAAGCTGCATGTAGAGCAGATTTGAGGCAGGGGATAGAAAGAAAGACCAGGAGCTCAGTTTTGAACATGTTGAGTCTGATATGACTATTGGACATCCAAATGGAGAGATGAAATAGGCCTTAGAACAGATGAGTCTGAAGTTCAGGAGAGAAGGGTTTGGGATGAAGTATAAATTTGGAAACAGTTAAGATACAGATGGCATGTAAGCCAGAGAACTAGATGAGGTAATCAATGGTATGACTATAAATAGAGGAGAGATGAGGACTATATCCAAGGACCCAAATTTATACACATAATCCCAAACATTTATTACTTTAAGAAGATAAAATAGCAGCTTTATACATAATTGCTCAAACTTGGAAATAACCAAGATGTCCTTCAGTAGGTGAACAAATGAATAAATTATGGTACATCCAAACAATGGATTATTATTCAGCACTAAAAGGAAACGAGGTACCAATTCATGAAAAGACATGGGGGAACCTTAAATGTATATTACTAAGATAAAGAAGCCAATCTGAAAAGGCTACATATTGTATGATTTCAACTATAGGACATTGTGGAAAACACTAAAGTATGGAGAGTAAAAAGATTAGTGGTTGCCAGGAGTTAAGAGAATGGAGAAGTAGGAATGAATAAGTAGAGCATAGAGGATTTTTAGGGCAAAGAAACTACTCTGTATGATACTGTAATGGTAGGTATGTCATATATTCATCCGAACTCATAGAATGTACAAAACCTTCATGTATACTATGGACTTTGGATGATAACCTGTCAATAGAGATTCATCAGTTATAACAAATGTACTATTCTGGTAGAAGATGTTGGTAATGGGAAAGGCTATGAATATGTGGGATATACGGGAATTCTATGTCCTTTCTGCTCAATTTTGCAATGAACCTAAACTTGCTAAAAAAAAAAAAAAAAAAAAAAAACTTTAAAAAAAGAGAGTGAATATTATAGAAGAAATATTTTTTTATTTGCCACATCAACATTCTAGTTCTGTAACTGAATAATATTCTACAAAGAATACCTGTCTCCTAAAGATATCAAGAGAAAAAGAGATTAGTTATGCTGAATATAGCATTTGCTTTAAAATTAAATTCTCCATAAACTGACAAACAACATATAAACAGACGTATGAACACAAGGAGCAGGCTGGCAGCTGTCAGAGGGGTAAGGGAGACTGGATAAAAGAAGGTGAAGGGATTAACCAAAGAACATATATGCATGATTCAGAGACAGACAACAGTGTGGTGACTGCCAAAGGGAAGAGGATAGGGGCTGGGTGGAAGCGAGCAAAGGGGGAGGGTATGGGAACATCTGTAATAGTGTCAACAGTAAAAATAAAGAAAAAAGACATAAAAGTGAAAATAAAATTAAATTAAATTAAAATGTCACTTGTTTATAAAAAACCAATTTCTTATACTGTCCTGAACTGTCCTGAATTTTACATTCTTGTCCCAGGTGGCTCTCTGTCTTGGATGGTAACCCAGATAGTGTCTTACGGGCTTGGCCAAAAGCTGCTCAATTCTGGGACGCAAATGTCAGTTTAATTTTATGATTGGAATTTTGAAGTCAGAAATAAAGAAAAAGGAAGGGAATATTTTTACAGATTTTCACATAGTAAACAATAGCAGACATGGTGGAAAATAGTAGATGTATAATCAATATGTGTTAAGAGGAGGTAATAAGACATAATTGATACTAATTTGATGATTGAAAGAATGGCTGTGTTTATTAATTGAATTTAAAAAACAAAATAAACAAACAGAACAGAAACAGACTTATAGATGCAGAGAACATTTTGACAATTGCCAGATGGGAGGGGGTTAGGAGGATGGGTGAAAAAGGTGAAGGGATTAAAAAGTACAAATTGGTAGTTACAGAATAGTCATGGGGATGTAAAGTACAGCATGGTAAATATAGTCAGTAATATTATAATAACTATTTATGGTGTCAGATGGGTACAAGATTTATTGGGGTGATCACTTAGTAAGATATGTCTAGCCACTGGGTTGTATGCCAGTAACCGATATAGTATTATGTATCAACTGTAATTTATTTATTTATTATTTTTTATTTTTTTTATTTATTTTTTTTTCATCAACTGTAATTTAAAAATAAAAAATAATTGAAAGTAAAAAATGTGAGATATATATGTGTGTATATATGTGTGTGTGTGTGTGTGTGTGTGTGTGCGCGTGTGTGTGTGTATCTCACTCTATATATACAAAGATTAATTTAAAATAAATCATATACCTACCTATAAAAGCCAGAACTATAAAGCTTCTTGAATGAAAAATGTATTTGTTATCTAAGTAGTAAGCCATCACTTCTTGAAAGGGGAAGAAAAAGCCTAAATAGAATCTTAACAAATTCGATATTATCAAAATTTAAATTTCCTACTTTTTGAAAGTTAGCAGTAAAAACATAAATAAGTAAGTCACCAAATAGAGAGCAAAAAGATTCACAGTATTGATATATGACAGATTATATGTATACTAAAAAATATATAAATGTCTTCTAAAAATCAACAATAAAAGGGCAACCAACTAAAAACAATAGGCAAAAGATTTAAACAGTCACTTAGAGAAAGAAGATATATAAATGGCCAATGAGCCCATGAAAGAAGCCCTTAATGTCATCATGGGAATGATCATTAAAATCACAATGAGACAGTACTTCACCTATACTAGAATGGCTCAATCAAAGACTGGCTACACCAAATATTGGAGAGAATGAGAAGCAGCTATAACTCTCATACATTACTGGTGGGTACATAAAATGGTATAACCACTTTGGAGAACTCTTTGGCAGTAACTTATAAAGGTAAAAAGATATTTAACCATAAACCATAATTTCACTCATAGGTATATACCAAAGAGAAGTGACATATGTTCATCAAAAATAGAATAAAATAATCTTTTGTAGAAATACTTATGGAAACCTTATTTATGATAGCCAAATACTGGGAATAATCCCAAATGTCCATCAAGAGGAGAATGGCTAAATAAATTCCTGTATATTCATACAATGGAATATTACTCAAAAATAAAAAGGAGCAACCACTAACACAAGAACAACATATATGAATCTCACAGACATTATGTTGAGCAAAAGAAACCAGGCACACCAGAATACATAATCTGTTTTCATTTAAATGAAATCCAAGAACAGGCAAACTAATCAGCAAGGATAGAAGTCAGAAAGCAGATTCCTCTGGAAAGAATATATGAGAAATTTCTGACATCACAGTAATAAATTATATCTAATTTTAGGTTGTGGCTAAATGGATAAACGCAACTGAACACTTAAGATCTGTGTAGAGGACTTCTGGCCAAGATGGAGGCGTAGACAGAATGCTGCATCTCCCTCCACAACTAAGAAGAAATACAACTACCTCAAAACTAGAAACAACCAAAAGTTCCAGAAAATCAAACTACATGGAAGTCCAGCAAACAAAGATATCAAAAAGAAATACTCATCCAGACAGGTAGAAGGGGCAGAGCCAGGGTGAAGAGGATGTGGTGTGGTGGTGGCAGCAGTAGCAGGCTGGCAGAAAACACAGTTACACATTTTTAAAAGTCAGGAGGGACACCTGGGGAGTGTTCCCAGCTCCTCACCGGACCTCGCAGATCATGGTCCTAGCACCAGAAAAATCAAGCCTCGTTGCTTCTGACTGTGTGGACCAGTGGGGGTTGAGGTGGAGGCAGAAACTGCCCTCATCTCAGCAGAGTCCGCTTGTTTAAAGGGCCCCCACAGGCCTAGAACATTCGCAAACTCACCCACTCTGGGAACGACAGCCAGGGCAGCAGCTAGAGTGGTGCCAGTTTGGTGCGGAAGTGGGAGAGGTGCCTAGAAAAGGGGCAAGTGCTAGACAGGCAGCATAGTTCCCTCTTGGACCCCTCCCCCATACACAGCACCACAACATGGTAAAACAGGTCGCCCTGCACTGATGAATCCCTAAGGCTCTGCCCATTACAACACACAGGAGTGACAGCTCTACCTGGGACATGGAGGCAAATAAACACAGTAGCCTGTCAGAAGGAGGAGTATAGCCCAAAAGGGTGAATGGATCAAGGTTTCAGTGGGAGAACTAAGCAACAAGGAGATAGACAACCTCACAGATGAGGAGATAGACAACCTAACAGACACAAAATTCAAAACAGTAGTGATAAAGATGCTCACAGGCTTGACACTTATGCTTGAGTACAGCAAACGCATAAGGGAAGAAGTGAAGGCTATGCTAAGTGAAACAAAGGAAAATCCACACAAAACCAACAATGAAGGGAAGGAAACCAGGGCTCAAATCAATGATTTGGAACATAAGGAAGAAAAAACAGTCAACCAGTGTAGAATGAGGAAGCAAGAATTGAAGAAAATGAGGAAAACTTCCCAAATTTTGCAAAAGAGATGGACATACAGGTCCAGGAATCACGGAGGGTCCTGGGCAAGCTGGACCCAGAGGGAACCACACCAGGATGCATCATGATTGAGATGCCAAAGGTGAAAGATAAAGAGAGAGTCCTGGGGGCATCAAGAGACAGGCAGAGAGTTGCCTACAGTGGGGTGCCTATAGGACTATCAGCTGATTTCTCAGAGGACACTTTGCAGGCAGGAAGGGACAGGCAAGCAGTATTCAATGTGATGAAAGGCAACCTGCAACCAGGATTACTCTATCCAACAAAGCTATCATTTGGAATGGAAGGGCAGATAAATTGCTTCCCAGACAAGATAAAGCTAAAGGAGCTCATCATCACCAAGTCATTATTATATAAAATGTCAAAGGGACTTACTTAAGAAAAAGAAAATCAAAACTATGAACACTTAAATGACAACAAACTCACAATTATCAACAAGTGAATCTAAAAAATAAAAACAAAATCCATCTAAGCAAACCGGAATAGGAATAGAATCAGAGATATGGAGATCATTTGGAGGGTTATCAGCTGGGAGGGAGAGGGGGAGAAATGGGGATATGGTGCAGGGATTAAGAAGCATAATTGGTTGGTACAAAATAGACAGGGGGAAGTCAAGAATAATATAGGAAAGGGTGAAGCCAGAGAACTTATATGCATGCCCCATGGACATAAACTAAGTGGGGGGGGGGGGTTGCTGGAGGGAAGGAGGGTACTGAGTGGAGGATAGCAAAGGGGGAAAAATATTGGAACTACTGTAACAACATAGTCAATAAAATATACTTTTTTAAAAAAAGGTAGAGATTAGAGAACTTAAAAAGAGATCTGTGCATATTAGTGTGTGTGTGTATGACAACTTTTAAAATGTGACTTTATAAAAAACATTAGAAAGCTAAGTTAAAACTGGTTAGAAACTTGACCAATAAAGAGAAGTATCCTAGTAAAACACCTAGGAAACACCATACATAAAGGAGAAACACAACGATTCCCATTACATTCAGACATAAACCAAGGATGATTAAAATCACAGCTATTCAACATCATCCTGGAAATGCTTATACAATAATATTACAAAAAAAGAGGCAAAAATATCAGAAAAGGCAAATTTTCCATTTGCCAATGATTGTCTATCTAACATGTTAAAGAAAATCAGTTAAAACTAACAGGAATTTTAGTAAGATGGTCAGACATAAGATCAAAATACAAAAACAATTTTATTTCTATTTTTTTATAATTACAAAGCATGATGAAAATTATTCCATTCATCATAGTACCAAAACTACAAACAGTTATGGATAAACATGTCAGGAAGAGTAAAAAAAAACAATGGAGAAAATGACTATAGGAAATAAGGACTGTTTTAAAGACCAAAATAAATACAAAAATTGTAAGTTTCTGGATGGAAAAACTCAGAATTGTAAAAATGCCCATTTTTCTAATCAATCCATACATTCAATGCAATAACTAGATAAAGCTTCAATTAGAATTTAATAAATCTTAAGCTGATGCTAAATTTTATATAAAGAAAATACCACATAATAGCCAAGGTTTTTTTTAGAGAATTATAAAAGGAAATAGTTCTGCCATATATTTTTAAAATACTTTGAAGTTATAGTAATTATTACATCAGTACGATATTGATGTTTAAATATGTAGATAAATAAACAATGAAGAGTCCGTTAACAGACTCATTTATAAATAGAACTTTGTTATAGTCCATAAAGTTGGCATTTATAATCAGTTATAGAAGGATATATTTATTCAATAAATAGTATTAGAATAAATATCTGTTTGGGAAAAAAAAAAAAACACCAGACCTTTACTTCAAATTATACACAAAAAATAATGGCTGATGTAATAGAAAACTAAAGGTGAAAAATAAAATTAAAAATTAGACTAAGGACACACACACACACAACAGTTTTATAATCCCAGGACTGAAAATGTCTTCCTAAATTAGAAAACTCTAGAATTCAAAATGGGAAAGAATGATTGATTTAGTTAAATAAAACTTTAAAAGTCTTAATGATGAAATTTACCATAAGTAAAGGTAAAAGACAATAATGGTAGAAAATTATAGGACATAAAGCAAATAAATGATTAATATTCAATCTCCCTACAAATCAAAGGTTATAAAAAAGTAATTGACAGAAGAAATATAAGTGACCAATAGAAACATATCAAAAGTTGCCTGACCTCACTAGTAAAAAAGAAAATAGGTATTAATTTAATATTATATTTCTCCCATCAGGTTCATAAGAATTTCAAGTATTTTTATAACACCTAGTATAAGGTAGGATGCAGGAAAATAATCGTTAGTGAATAAATTGGTAAACTCTTTTTGAAAAGGAATTTGGTGTTACTTGATGAAATTGCAAATGAATGTCTTGCTATTTCATTTCTGGGAATTCAAAGGAATTTTTTCATATGTACAAATAAATATGCATTATAATCTCCATGAAACAATAATCTGGAATACTTACACAACATTACCAAATTTTCTGGAAAGCAAAAGTCTCACATGCATAGTGCAGTTTGTAAAGCAATGCATATAGATTAAGCCCATGTACACATTTTAAATATACATATGGTGTAAATGTTTAGAAAAATAGAAGAATACACAAAAAATTAATAAATGTTACTTCTAGGAAGGCTAGTGAGAGTAAGTAAGGAATAGACACCTTTTAACATTTTGCTCTGTATATTTTCTATTGTTTGAATGTTTTATTAGACTACACCTCTTTTATTAGATTCAGCTATTTGATGTTGCTACTATTCGATCATTTTGACCTACAAAAATGGAAACTTTATAAGATTCAGTTTAATAGAGTAAGACTTTTTAGTGTATTGCCTTGTAATTTAAATAAATAGATAAGAAAAACAAAAAACTATATACACTATATATATATTAACTATATATATTTACTCCTTGGGAACTGAGTTAAATGGGCAGAATTAGCCAGGGCACCCTAAGGATTTATGAGAAACTGTCCAAAACGAGGGCAGTGCTCAGTCATTTCTCATTTAAAATGGCTGTCCATTCATTGTGTTGTCATTTTGCTATTTGCTCAGAAATTTTATAACCTTCTTAGCTTTGGAAAAACAGGCCCTTTGCCTTCTCCCTGACTGTGGGACCCTGGCTATTAAGTGTTGCGATGATGGTCTCACAGCAATGTATGCCTCTTTGGATTCATCTTGACATTTTTGCAGGCTAGAAATAAAAATTTCTCATTTTACAAGAAGCATTGAGAAATGTAATAGTCATTCTTTCTACAGCTCCATTAGTAATTTTCTAAAATCATCCTGAACTCCATGGCAAATTACTGTAAAAACAATTATCCAGGCATCTATTTTTTCATCTTTACCGAAAACCCCATTAGCCATTTTATGTAAACAGACTGAGCTTTTTCCCGTAACCACTGCAAACAATTTTAAATCAATCCACTTTTTAAAAAACTGAAAACACAATTGTTAAAAGTTTCACTTAAAAATATGTTTTTTATGATCTTTGATCTGAATCACTGAGAATGTATAATCTTAGCTAAAAAAAAAAAAATCTCTTCTAGTCTATTCAAAGATGACCGGTATAATAATTCACTTTTTAAATTTTTATCAGAGTAAATCTGAATAAGGTCTGTAGCTTAGATAATAGTCTTAGCTTGATGTTAATTTCCTGATTTGAAGAATTACTGTGCTGTAATATAGAGCATGTTGTGTGTTTGTGTGTGTGTTTAGGAAATACACACTGAAGTATTTAGAGTTAAAGTGTCATTATATGTCAACTTACTTTAAAACATAGCAAAAAATTATACATACACACATAGAACTATAAAATGAATAATAAAACAAATATAGTATAATGTTAACATTTGGTAAAAAGAAAGGTAAACAGGAGTTTCTGCACTATTTTACAACTTTCAGTCTGAAATTATTTTAAAAATAATTTTTTTCAGTATATTTTCCTCCTGTGGATGAAAAGGGTTCTATGGAAAGTAACCTCACAGGGTGAGCTGCTCATAAATTCCTAACGGGGCAGCTCATGGTGGGAAGCCACACCACAAGCCTATGAACTCTTTAGTAAAAGTATTATCTTTGCCTGAAGGAAACCCTGTCCACTGTTTCTGTGCATATCTAGGTCAACACACCTTTTAGATGCCTCGTCTCAGACCCCTCCTTCTGGTGATCTCCTTCAAGAGAGGGCATAATCTTATCTATTCTGTAATCTAATCCTTGTCTTGCTTTCTCTCACCTTATATAATTCTTATGTTCTTTCCTTAATTCCAAATGCAAAAAAGAAGGTGCAAACTGTCATTTCTTTGTAGCATTTATCTCACTTTGTTGAGATCTTGGTTCCAGGCATATTCGCTGTTTGATGCAAATAAATTTTTATGAAACTTCTCTACAGGGTTGAAGTTTATTTTATTTTATTTTTATTTTTACATTTTAATTTTTTTTAATTTTGATTTGTTTATTGTTTTTCTATTACAGTTGTCCCACTTTTTCTCCCATTTCTCTCCCCACCCAGCCCACCCCTTCTCCCACAGTCAATCCCCACCTCGTTGTACATGTCCATGGATTATTTATACTAGTTCCTTTACTAAACCCTTCCCCTACTTGCCCCCTTTCTCTTCCTCCCCGCCTCTCCCCTGGTAACTATTAGTCTGTTCCTTGTTTACATACCTCTGGTTCAATTTGCTCGTTTGTTTGTGCTGTTCATTAGTTTTCTGTATTAGGCAATATCATACGGTATTTGTCTTTTGTTGCCTGGCTTACTTCACTAAGCATAATTTTCTCTAGTCCCATTCATGTTATTGCAAAGAGTAGGAGTTTCTTTTTTCTTTTTTTTCTTTCTACTGCATAGTATTCGATTATGTAAATGTACCACCATTTTTTGATTCACTCATCTACAGATGGGCACTTAGGCTGTTTTCAGCACTATTGTAAATAGCGCTGCTATGAACATAGGGGTGCATAGGTTCTTTTGAATTGGTGTTTCAGGATTCTTCAGGTATAATCCTAGCAATGGAATTGCTGGTTCAAAAGGCAGTTCCATTTTTAGGTTTTTGAGGAAATTCCATACTGTTTTCCATAGTGGCTGCACCAGTCTGCATTCCCACCAACAGTGCACTAGGGTTCCCTTTTCTTCACATCATCACCAGCACTTGTTTGTTGACTTGTTGATGATGGCCATTCTGACTCGTGTGAAGTGGCATCTCATTGTGGTTTTTATTTGCATCTCTCTAACGGCTAGTGATGTTGAGCATTCTTTCATGTGTCTATGGACCCTCTGCGTATCCTCCTTGGAGAAGTGTTTGTTCGGGTTCTTTGCCCAGTTTTTAATTGGGTTGTCTGTCACCTGGGTGTTGAGATGTATAAGTTCTTTATATATTTTGGAGCTAAATCCCTTGTCTGAGGTATCATTGGCAAATATATTTTCCCATATGGTTGGTTCCCTTTTCATCTTGCTGTTGTTTTCTTCTGCTGAGCAGAAACTCTTTAGTTTGATGTAGTCTCATGTGTTTATTCTTTCCTTTATCTCTCTTGCCTTAGGAGATATATCAGCAAAAATATTGCTACATGGGGTATCTGAAATTTTCCTGCTTATGTTTTCCTCTAGGACTTCCTTGGTGTAATAGCTTACATTTAAGTCGTTGATCCATCTTGAGTTTATTCTGGTGTATAGTGTAAGTTGGTGGTCTAGTTTCATTTTTTTGCATGTTCCCGTCCAGTTCTTCCAGCACCATTTGTTAAAGTGGCTTTTTTCACTCCATTTTATATTCTTTTCCCCTTTGTCAAATATTAGCTAATCATGTAGACCTGGGTTTATTTCTGGACTCTATTCTGTTCCATTGACCAATATGTCTGTTCTTATGCCAGTACCAGACTGTTCTGATTACAATGGCCTTACTATAGTTTGACGTCAGGTATTGTGATTCCTCCTACTGTGTTCTTCTTCCTCAAGATTGCTGTGGCTATTCGGGGTCTTTTTTGGTTCCATATAACCTTCTGAAGTATTTTTTCTAGGTCTGTGAAATACGTATGTCACTGGTATTTTAATAGGAATTGCATTGAATCTATAAATTGCTTTGGGTAGTATGGACATTTTAATGATGTTGATTCCTCCCATCCATGAACATGCTATATGCTTCCATTTGTTTGTATCTCCCTTAATTTCTTTCTTCAGTGTTGTGTAGTTTTCTGAGTACAGGTCTTTTACCTCCTTGGTTAAGTATATTCCTAGGTACGTTATTGTTTTTGTTGCTATAGTAAAGGGGATTTTTTTTTCTAGTTTCTATCTCTGATGATTTATTGTTGGTGTACATAAACGGCTTCAATTTCTGAATGTTGACTTTGTACCCTACTATTTTGCCAAATTCACTTATTGTGTGGAGTCGTTTTTTAGTGGAGTCTGTAGGGTTTTATATGTACACTATCATGTCATCTGCAAATAATGACAATTTTACTTCCTGTTTTCCAATTTGGATGCCTTTTATTTCTTTTTCTTGTCTGATTGCTGTGGCTAGAACTTCCAACAATATGTTGAATAGGAGTGGAGAGAATGGACATCCTTGTCTTGTTCCTGATCTCAGGGGGAGTGCTTTCAGTTTTTGTCTGTTAAGTGTGATGTTGGCTTCAGGTTTCCTGTATATGGTCTTTATTATGTGGAGGTATGCTCCCTCTATTCCCATTTTGCTGAAAGTTTTCATCATAAATGGGTGTTGTACTTTATCAAATGCTTTTTCTGCATCTATTGATATGATCATGGGATTTTTGTCTTTCATTTTGTTTATGAGGTGTATTACATTTATTGGTTTGCAAATATTAAACCATCCTTGCATCCCTGGGATGAATCCCACTTGATCGTGGTTTGGACTTTCTTACATCAACACTCCCAAAGTGATCTATGGATTATTATTATAATATATTATATAATATATTATTATATAACAATTGTTATATAGTTGTATTATATAACTATTATTACAGCCCCTAATTGCCTCTATGTGACAGACATTGGGGCAGGCCCTCACAGAACTATTTCTGATTCCAATCCCCATACCTCTGAGCCTGTGAGGGTATCTGCCAATAGCTCAGCAATGCTCTCCTGTGTCTCTGATCAGCGCTGATCTATTGACTACAGGGGTTGTTCTAAGCCTTCAACACTCTCTTCAAGCCCACTTCCTCCCTCACTCTGCCTATATCTTCTACCCCCCTCAACACATAAATTCATTCCTTTGTTCATTCTGTAATTATTTATTTTATCTTCTATATATTCTGAATCTCTTCCTCTCAAATGACTCACCTCTGGCCATATATACATGATACAGTCACTCCCAACCTATTTTAGAAGTCCACTCATAATCCAATGTCTTTCTCTGCTTCCACCTTCTTGGCTTATTTTCACAATCAGGCTTTTGAAAAGAATAAACCATATCCCTAACCCTCACTTCCATTCACACCAATGAAGAGAGAGACTCTATATACTACTATATGATTGATTTTTGATAATTTTTTTTGTATAGACATGTAGTAAACAGGAAAACTGCATTAAGAAAAAAAAAGATAAGGATGGTGCCTGTATGAAGAAAAAAACAGACTTTATCCTATTATGCAAACATACAATGAATGAAATAGCTACTGCATACCAATGTAGGTTTAGCTACTGGATGTTTGAGAGAGGATTCTTGTTCATAATTTACTTCTGGCTGTTAATATAAATCTTACCATCAGAAGCAAAATAAATGCTAAAGACAAAGTTTCTTAAAGTAATAAGACAATATCAGATAAGACTCTGGTAACTAAGCATAAAGAATAAGGACTGTTGCCAGGTCTTTTATCATCAAAGGAGAATCAAGTAGCATACCCATTGAAAGAAGGCTTAAAATCCAGAATATTTTGGAGTTTTGCTTGTTTCTTTGGATGCAAAGTATCTTGTGTATTAGGTGAGACTAGAAGTAGACCCTTCCCAGTTGCCTCCTCCCTCCAAGCGGGGGTTGTAGTTAGTTTTCTCACCATTACCTGGGTTCAAGTATCCAATTCCAGTATCTGAACACTTATCACCATGCAAGGATATTTTGGAGCTCCAAGAAGAGGGGCAACATTTAGCACTATAAAATAAAAGGATGAATGAATGGATTGTATCTTTAGTATCCAGAACACAGATAAAATTTTATGAATATTTTGAATGAATAAAAGAACTCACCCAGTAGAGAATAAGACTAAATTATTGGCCTTGCAATTATAATCCCAACCTTTCCCCATTGCCTTCCCCAGCTCACAAACCTCCCTCCCCATACTCGTCTCCATCCTTTGGAAGCATGTTAGGGATCAGCTAAGGTTGAAGTCCATAATTAATCATGTTTTAATCTAGGATCATTTCAGAGACAAGTGAAGATAAAAACAGACAACTTGGATAGCCATCTCAGAGGTGCTGTGGGGTGGATGTGTGGCTCAGTGCCACGAGACAGTACTGCTCAGTTTTTCTTAGTTTCTATTTTGATTCATTTTTCCATCCTTTCAACGAATAGTTATTGAAAAATTACTGTGAGTAGGCAGTATCCTAGTCACTGGGGGCAGAGCAATGGACAAGCCAAAAAGGTCCCTATTCTTATGAAATTTACCTCTTCACTCATTCTAATGACAAATACTAACTGAGGAGCTACTGTGAACCAGGTACTTTACTAAGCAGTGAATACACATTCCTGCCTCCAGGATATTTATATACTAGTGGAAGAAAACAGAAAAATAAATAAATACATATTGTTTATTGGAAGATAATAAATCCTGGGTGAGGGTTGGAGGGTGTGGGAGAGTAGTGAAACAGAAAAAGGGATAAAGTATGGATAGGAAATGTGATTTTAAATAAGGTGGTCCAGGTAGCACTCACTAAGAAAGTGATATTGGAACCAAATGCTCTAGGAGTGAGGGAGCAGGATATTTAGGGAAAAGCATTCAAGGAAGAAGAAAGCAAAAGGAAAGGCCCTGAGCAGGTAACACTTGATGTGTTCAAGAAACAGCAAGCTCAATATGGCTAAAGCACAGCAAATAAAGAGGAGAAAAAAGGTGAAGTGGGGGAAAAGGAAATTAAGTTGGACCTTGTTGACCATTTTATAGATTTTGCCCTTTTCTCTTACTGAGATAGGAAGCCATCAGATGATTTCTAGCAGACAATTAACATGAAGGGACTTAGGTTTTAACAGGCTCACTCTGATGCCTGAGCTGAGAACTTGCCATAGGCTAGCAGGGAAATGGTGTGGTAGCTGTGGCATTTTGTATGCTGACAGACAGGATTTAGTGGAAAAAAAAATGAGGTTCCATGAAAAAGAAAAGATAATTGCTGTAGAAATGACCCTAAGTAGTCAAGAGGAAGGACTCCAGTAGCCAAGTGGAGGGGCTAGGGAAACAAAGGGTTCACCAACAGTCATGAGGGAAAGGCAGAGTTTATGGACATAGAAGGTTTGCAGGTCAGCACTCAATCCACGGAGCCACACACCAGCCAATGGGCATAGATGAAGGTAATTGGTTAAATGTAGTGGTAGAAACTTGTGTTATTTTTCTCACACTTGACTCAGTTTTTCAGTCAAGTGGGAAGCAAGACCATCAACTGTGAATGAAGATAGAGCAGGGGCAGGGGGTATTGTATATTTAGGAGAAAAAAATCATCCCTTCATGAATACATTTTTAAGTAAACCCTTGAAATACTCATAAAACAATACATATAGTACTAAAATTTTGGCTATAAATGTGGTTCTAGAAAAAAAAGACCAGAAGATATTTTCACACATACAGCATATGTAAAGCCATCTGAGTACAACAATGTGTATAGACAAAGTGACATGATTTGACACATTTCCGTGAAGCAATAAACACTGTAAGCCACCCCAGTGTGCCCTGGGCTGGTGCACGGGAACATTTCAGATCCATCTGCCCCAGCAGGTCAAAGGCCTGCCCCAGGCCCACCCCGCTTGACCTGTGCTGTGGCCAAAGGGGGGCAAAGTGAACTAGAGGCACTCTGGAAAAGTTTTGGGCACTGGTTTTGGAGAAATAGCTGGGGAATAGCGGACCAGATCCCAGAGCAGACTCATCCCCAGTGCTACAGGAGAAATCTCTTAAGCAGACTATTCCCCTCCAAGCAGCATCAGCTGGAGGCAGCAGCTCAACAACTGTCTGCAAGATGAGATGTTCAGAGTGACTCTCAGTCAGCTAATCAGAGAGAAGGATGCACCAAAGAGCAACACAGCAACAACCAAAACCAAAATACTAACTACCAGAGTCAAAATAAAAGGCATAAAGGGCATCCCAAGATCATCAAGTTCAGAAGATTAAGAACCTGCACCACTGAATCCCACAAATCTCCTACCAGAAAAGGTCACACAACAAAGGCAGGAAATAAAGCAGAAACAAGAAGACCCACCTAAAATGGGGAGATGAAGAAACAACACCCCATCAAAAGAAAAGGAGGAATTCCCAGAAGGAGGGATAAATGAAATAGAGGCAATCAAACTCAGGCATGGAATTCAAAGCAATGGTAATGAGGAAGCTCAAAGATCTCAACAAATTCAAAGAAAACTACAATGAACTCCAGGAGAACTACAAAGAACTCCAGGGAAGCTACGAGGAACTTACTGAGAACTACACCAGCATAAAAAGGACATAGAAACTATCAATAAGAGCCAGGAAAAAATGAAGTAAACAATTTCTGGACTAAAGACCACAGTAGAAGGAATCAAAAGCAGGCTAAATGAAGAAGAGGATTGGATCAGTGAGTTAGAGCACAACAGAAAAAAAAATTACCAGAGAGAGCAACAAAATGAAAAAAGATGAAAAAGAATGAAGAGAGTTTAATAGAGCTGCAGGACAATATGAAATGTAATAAGATCGGTTTCATAGGGATACCAGAAGGAGAAGAAGAGGAGCAAGGAATAGAAAACCTGATTTAAAAGTTAATGACAAAAAACTTCCCGAACATGAGGACAGAAAATGTTTCACAGGTACAAGTGCAAGAAGAACAGACGGTCCCAATGAAGATGAACCCCAAAAGGCCCATTCAAAGGCACATTGTAATTAAAATGGCAACATTAAAAGACAAAGAGAGAATCCTAAAGGCAGCAAGAGAAAAACAGCAAATAACATACAAGGGAGCTTCAATAAGGCTATCATTAGATTTCTCAGCAGAAACACTACAAGCCAGAAGGGAATGGCAAAAAATATTTCAAGCAATGAAAAACAAAGGCCTACCAAGAATACTCTACCCAGCAAAGCTCTCTTTCAAAATGGAAGGTGAAATAAGGAGTTTCCAAGACAAAAAAGGGTAAAAGAATACATATCCACCAAACCAGCACTGCAAGAGATGCTAAAGGGTATGCTTTAAGAAGATGAAGAAACAGAGAGAGACAGAGAAGAACATGAGTAAAAAGGGGGAAAATGACAATGAATAAGTACTTATCGGTAATAACCTTAAATGTAAATAGACTAAATGCTCCAATCAAAAGACAAAGGGTAGCTGAATGGATTAGAAAGCATGACCCACATATATGCTGTCTACAAGAGACCCACCTCAGAACAAAAGAACTACACACACTGAAAGTAAAGGGATGGAAAAAAAGTATTTCAAACAGACATTAAAAAAAGCAGGGGTAGCAATACCTATATGGGATAGAACAGATTTCACAACAAAGTCCATAAAAAGAGACAAAGAAGGACATTTCATAATACTCAAGGGAACAATCCACCCAGAAGATATAACCCTGGTAAACATATAAGCACCCAACATAGGAGCCCCCAAATATATAAAGAAAGTCTTAGAAGACTACAAGAAGGAATTCAACAGCAACACACTTATAGTTGGGGACTTTAACACACTATTGTCAACAATGGACAGATCTTTGAAGCAAAGAAACACCAGGGATATGGAGGCATTGAACAACCTTCTAGCTCAAATGGACTTAATTGATATATAGAACTTTTCATCACAAAGAAGAAAAATATACATTCTTTTCAAGTGCACATGAAACATTTTCAGATAGATCACATGGTAGGACACAAAACAAGTCTCAACAAACTCAATAAAATTGAAATTATAACAAGCATTTTCTCAAATCACAATGGCTTGAAACAGGAAATCAACCTCAAGGAAAAATTTCATAGACAGCCAAACTCATGAAGAATGAATAACATGCTATTAAATATGAATGGGTTAACAATGACATCAAGGAAGAAATCAAAAAGTTTCTGGAAACAAATGATAATGAACACACAGCAACCCAAAACATATGGGATACAGCAAAAGCAGTCCTGAGAGAAAAGGTCATAGCAATATAGACCTACCTAAAAAGAATAGAAGAATCTCAAATAAAAAAATCTAACCTTAGGGCTACAAGAACTAGCGGAACAAGAACAAAGTCCAGATCCAGTAGAAGGAAGGAAATCATCAAGATCAGAGCAAAATTAAATGACATAGAAACTAAACAAACTATTCAAAAGATCAACAAAAGTAGAAGCTGGTTCTTTGAAAAGATAAACAAAATCAACAAGCTTTAACCAGGCTCATCAAGAAAAAAAGAGAAGGACCCAAATAAACAAAAACAGAAATGAGAGAGGATAAAACACAACCGATACCACAGAAATACAGAGGATTGTAAGAAATTATAACAAACAACTGTATGGCAAGAAATTTGACAACCTAAATGAAATGGACAAATTTCTGGAAACATATAACCTTCCAAAACTGAATCAAGAAGAAGCAGAAAGCCTGAATAGACTGATAAGAACTAGTGAAATTGAAGCAGTAATCAAAAATTCCTGTCACACAATAGCCCAGGACCGAATGGCTTCACAGGTGAATTTTACAAAACATTTAAGAAAGAACTAATTCCTATACTTCTCAAACTATTTCAAAAATTCAAGAAGAGGGAAAACTCCCAAACTCTGTCTATGAAGCCAATATTACCCTAATTCCAAAACCAGGTCAAGACACAACAAAGAAAGAAAACTACAGGCCAATATCACTGATGAACATAGACACTAAAACCCTTAACGAAATATTGGTAAACTAGATCTAGTAACACATTAAAAAGATCATACAGATTTCTGGCCAAGAAGGAGGTATAGACAGACACATTGTGTCTCCCTCCACAACTAAGGAGGAATACAACTACCTCAAAACTAGAAACAACCAGAAGTTCCAGAAAATTGAAGTGCATGGAAGTCCAACAAACAAAGATATAAAGAAGAAATACTCATCTAGACAGGTAGGAGGGGCGGAGCCAGAGCAGAGAGGACACAGCGTGGTGGTGGCAGCAGTGGAAACAGCAGCAGGCCAGCGGGAAGTGCAGTTACAGGTTTTAAAAAGTCAGGAGGGACACCTGGAGTGTGTTTCCAGCTCCTCATGAGACTGTGCATCTCACTATCCCAGCACCAGGGAAAATCAAGCCTTATTGTTTTTGACTGTGCAAACCAGTGGGGGTTGGGACAGAGGAAGGAACTGCCAGTCTCTCAGCAGAGTCTGCTTGTTTAAAGGGCCCCCACAGGCCTAGAACATCCACAGACCCACCCACTCTGAGAACAACGGCCAGGGCAGCAGCTAGAGGGGCACCAGTCTGGTGCAGAAGTGGAGGAGTGCCTGGAAAAGGGGTGAGTGCTGGGCAGGCAGCATTGTTCCTTCTCGGACCCCTCCCCCACATACAGCACCACAACGTAGTGAAACAGGTCGCTCATTACTGACGAATACCTAAGGCTCAGCCCCTTAAACGTAGTAGAAACGACTGCTCTCCCTGGGTCATGGAAGCAAACAAACACAGGGGACTTCTGGCCAAGATAGAGGCCTAGACTGACACATTCCATCTCCCTCCACAACTAAGGAATACAACTACTGCAAAACCAGAAATAACCAGAAGTACCAGAAAATAAATGAAAATCCAAAGTATGAAGTTATAAAGAAGTGGTGCTCATCTGGACAGGTAGGAGGGGTGAAGCCGGGGAGGAGAGTTCAAGCTGTGCTGTCCACAGCAGCAGCAGCGATAAAGGCAGGGCAGTGGTAAGTACAGACACCCGTATTTAAGGGGAGGCGAGAAGCACCTAGGGAACACCCCAGGCTGCAGACCAGTCCCATCAGCTTGCAATTCCAAAGCCAGGGAAGACAGACCTCCATTGCCTTGAACTGTGAGGTCCAGAGGGGATGGGGATGGAGGAGGAGGCTCCTGGTCTCTCAGCAGAGAGTGAATGGCAGGAATCCATCTTGGACCTCCACCCCCACAGAAAATGCCACAGTGTGGTGAGACAGGTTGCCCAGTTGTGATGAGTGCATGGGGCTCTGCCCCCTATAGCTTAGGAGGTGTGACAGCCCTGCCCAGGAAGCAAAGGTAAACACAAAACCCTCAGGATGGCACAGATCATGATAGAGATCCCAGTGACGCAGCTGACCAGACAGCAAATATCTAATCTAACGAAGCAGCAGATATGAAATCTTTCTGAGGCACAGTTCAGAGCTTTGGTTATAAAAACGCTTACAGACCTAACCGCAGATCTTAAACAAGATGGGAAAGGAATGAAGGCTAGTCCTGCTGAAATGAACAAAAACACATACGAAACAAGTGGTGAGGGAGAGAAAACCAGGGATCAAATCAACAAATCAGAACATAGGGAAGGAACAAACAGTCAACCAGTGCAGAAAGAGGAAATGAAAAGTGAGGAAAATGAGGAAAGGCTCAGAATCTTATCAGACAGCTATAAGCAGGCCAACATCTGAATCATAGGGCTGCCAGAAGGTGAAGAAGAAGGACTAGAAATTGAAAAATTATGTGAAAAAATAATGAAGCAGAACTTCTCTAACTTGGGTAAGGAAATAGACTTACAAGTCCAGGAAGCACAAAGTGTTCAAAAAAACTGGACCCAGGGAGATCCACACCAAGACACATTATAATCAAAATGTCAAAAATTAAAGATAAATAGGGAAGCTTAAAAGCAGCAAGAGAGAAGAAGAGAATTACATACAAAGGGGTCCCAATAAGACTGTCAGCTGCTTTCTCAAAAGAAATTCTGCAGAGAAGAAGGGACTGGTAAGAAATATTCAAAGGAATGAAAAGAAAAAAACCTACAACTAAGATTACTCTATCCAGTGAAGCTGTCATTTATAGTAGAAGGGCAGAGAAAGTGCTTTCAGGACAAAGTAAAACTGAAGGAGTTCATCACATCCAAACCACTGTTATATGAAATGTTAAAGGGACTTGTTTAGGAGATGGAGGATCAAAACGATGAATATTAAAATGAAAACTGTATCACAACAACCAAAAACAGAGCCTAGGGAATTGAAACAAAGGCAGACTAAGTAGGCAATAAGAGTTGGAAAAGAATTATAGGTATGGGTAACATTTGGGGGGGAGGTCATTGGGGAGGGGGTAGGGGGAAAGGGAGGGAGATGGTACAGAAATTAAGAAGCAGGACTTCCAGCCAAGATGGAGGCTTAGACGGACACGCTCGGTCTCCCTCTACAACTAGACAGGAATACAACTACTTCAAAACAAAAGGTAACTAGAAATTCCAGAAAATAAAACTACACGGAAGCCCAACGTACAGTTATAAACCAGCAGCGCCCTTTGGGCAGGTAAGAAGAGCAAAAGGGGGAGGAGCTGTTTGCGGTAGCTCCAGGGACAGGGGCAGGGAGAGCAATCTCAGCTGCAGTCTAACCCCGGCAGCTTGCGACCCCAACGCTGGGAAAAGCAGCCACCACATCACCTCCAACAGTGAGGCCCAGAGGGCGGGAGGACGGATCCCGGTCTCCTAGTGGAATAACTGCAGGAATCCATCTTGGACCCCCGCCCCCACACAAAGCGCCACAGCGCTGCGAAATAGGTTGCGGATAGCCACTGGTCGCTGTGCAGTGACAACAAAGCGCCATGGCATGGCGAGAAAGGTTGTTGGTCTACCGCGGGACGCTGGGTCGTGACGACAAAGGGCCACAGTGCGGCGAAAAAGGTTGCGGATCGCCGCTGGTCGCTGGGTTGTGATGAGTACACAGGCACTGCCCCCTATAGCCAGCCCAAGAAAACAAAACACATCTGTCAAAATGAGGCAGACAACTATTGAAATCCTGGTGGCGCAGCTCACCAGGCAACAGATGAAGAACCTGACAGATGAACAAATAAGAAACCTGTCAGGGGCTCGGTTCAGGGCCATTGTTATCAGGTGGCTTACAGAATTAACAAAAGATCTGGAAAAAGATGAGAAAGAATTGAAAAACACTCATACTGAAAGGAACAAAACCTCATACGAGACAGATGGTGAGGAAATAAAATCCAGAGTTCAAATCAACAAACCAGAACATAGAGAAGGAACAAACAGTCAACCAGTGCAGAGAGAGGAAACGGGAAGCAAGGAAAATGATGAGAGGATCAGAAACCTCTGGGACAGCTATAAGAGGTCGAATATACAGATTATCAGATTGCCAGAGGGTGAAGAAGAAGAACTAGAAATTGAAAAATTAAGTGAAAATATAATAAAACAGAACTTCCCAAACTTGGGGAAGGAAATAGACTTACAGGTCCAGGAAGCACAGAGAGTTCCAAAACAACTGGACCCAGGGAGAACCACTTCAAGACACATTATAATCAAAATGTCAAAAGTTAAAGATAAAGAGAGAATCGTAAAAGCAGCAAGAGAGAAGAAAAAAATCATGTACAAAGGGGTACCAATTAGACTATAAGCTGACTTCTCAAGGGAGACCCTGCAGGCAAGAAGGGACTGGCAAGAAATATTCAAAGTAATGAAAATCCAAAACCTACAACCACGAATACTTTATCCAGCAAAGCGGTCATTCAGAATATAAGGGCAGAGAAAGTGTTTCCAGGACAAAATAAAACCGAAAGAGTTCATTAGATCCAAACCACTGTTATATGAGATGTTAAAAGGACTGGTTTAGAAAAAGGAGGATCAAAACTATGAACACTAAAATGAAAACTGCATCACAAGAAACAACAACAGAAGCTAGGGAATTGAAACAAAGGCAAACTAAATAGGCAATGAGAGTGGAAAAAGAACTATAGGTATGGGGAGCATATTGGGGGGAGGTCAGCAGGGAAGGGGAAGGGGGACAGGGAGGGAGATGGTATAGGAATTAAGAAACATCGTAGAAGGGAATGGAATAGACAGAGAGAGGTTGAGAAGAACTATATGTATAATCAATGGACATGGACTAAAAGGGGGGGACAAGGGGAGGGAGGAGGGTCACCGGGTCGAGGGGAGCAGAGGGAAGGGAAATTGGAACAAATGTAACACTGTAATCAATAAAACACATTAAAAAAAAAAAAGAAGCCTAGTAGGAGGGAGTGAAGTAGATAGAAAGATGTTGAGAAGAACTATATGCACAACCAATGGGCATGAACTAAGGGGGGGGACAACTGGAGGGAGAGGGATTACTGGGTAGAGGGGAACAAAGGGAAAAGAAATTGGGAAAATTGTAATAGCATAAACAATAAAGTATATGAAAAATAAAAGGAAAAATCTGAAGCAAAACAACAAAAACAGAAACAAAAAGCAAAGATCATACACTACGATCAAGTGGGATTCATCCCAGGGATGCAAGGATGGTTTAATATTTGCAAACCAATAAATGTAATACACCTCATAAACAAAATGAAAGACAAAAATCCCATGATCATATCAATAGATGCAGAAAAAGCATTTGATAAAGTACAACACCCATTTATGATGAAAACTTTCAGCAAAATGGGAATAGAGGGAGCATACCTCCACATAATAAAGACCATATACAGGAAACCTGAAGCCAACATCACACTTAACAGACAAAAACTGAAAGCACTCCCCCTGAGATCAGGAACAAGACAAGGATGTCCATTCTCTCCACTCCTATTCAACATATTGTTGGAAGTTCTAGCCACAGCAATCAGACAAGAAAAAGAAATAAAAGGCATCCAAATTGGAAAACAGGAAGTAAAATTGTCATTATTTGCAGATGACATGATAGTGTACATATAAAACCCTACAGACTCCACTAAAAAACGACTCCACACAATAAGTGAATTTGGCAAAATAGTAGGGTACAAAGTCAACATTCAGAAATTGAAGCCGTTTATGTACACCAACAATAAATCATCAGAGATAGAAACTAGAAAAAAAAATCCCCTTTACTATAGCAACAAAAACAATAACGTACCTAGGAATATACTTAACCAAGGAGGTAAAAGACCTGTACTCAGAAAACTACACAACACTGAAGAAAGAAATTAAGGGAGATACAAACAAATGGAAGCATATAGCATGTTCATGGATGGGAGGAATCAACATCATTAAAATGTCCATACTACCCAAAGCAATTTATAGATTCAATGCAATTCCTATTAAAATACCAGTGACATACGTATTTCACAGACCTAGAAAAAATACTTCAGAAGGTTATATGGAACCAAAAAAGACCCCGAATAGCCACAGCAATCTTGAGGAAGAAGAACACAGTAGGAGGAATCACAATACCTGACGTCAAACTATAGTAAGGCCATTGTAATCAGAACAGTCTGGTACTGGCATAAGAACAGACATATTGGTCAATGGAACAGAATAGAGTCCAGAAATAAACCCAGGTCTACATGATTAGCTAATATTTGACAAAGGGGAAAAGAATATAAAATGGAGTGAAAAAAGCCACTTTAACAAATGGTGCTGGAAGAACTGGACGGGAACATGCAAAAAAATGAAACTAGACCACCAACTTACACTATACACCAGAATAAACTCAAGATGGATCAACGACTTAAATGTAAGCTATTACACCAAGGAAGTCCTAGAGGAAAACATAAGCAGGAAAATTTCAGATACCCCATGTAGCAATATTTTTGCTGATATATCTCCTAAGGCAAGAGAGATAAAGGAAAGAATAAACACATGAGACTACATCAAACTAAAGAGTTTCTGCTCAGCAGAAGAAAACAACAGCAAGATGAAAAGGGAACCAACCATATGGGAAAATATATTTGCCAATGATACCTCAGACAAGGGATTTAGCTCCAAAATATATAAAGAACTTATACAACTCAACAGCAAGAAGACAAACAACCCATTTAAAAAATGGGCAAAGGACCTGAACAAACACTTCTCCAAAGAGAACATAGGCGTATGAAAGACTGCTCAACATCACTAAACATCAGAGATGCAAATTAAAGCCACAATGAGATATCACCTCACACGAGTCAGAATGGCCATCATCAACAAGTCAACAAACAACAAGTGCTGATGAGGATGTGGAGAAAAGGAACCGTAGTACATTGTTGGTGGGAATGCAGACTGGTGCAGCCACTATGGAAAACAGTATGGAATTTCCTCAAAAAACTAGAAATGGAACTGCCTTTTGATCCAGTAATTTCATTGTTAGGATTATACCCGAAGAATCCCGAAATACCAATTCGAAGAAGCTATGCAGCACTATTCAAAATAGCCAAGTGCTAGAAACAGTCTAAGTGCCCATCTGTAGATGAGTGGCTTTAAGAACTGGTACATTTACACAATGGAATACTATGCAGCAGAAAGAAAGAAGGAACTCCTATTATTTGTGACAACATGGATGGAACTGGAGGCATTATGCTTAGCGAAATAAGCCAGGCAGTGAAAGACAAATACCATCTGATATCACCTAATACAGGACACTAATGAACAACACAAACAAACAAGCAAAACTGAACCAGAGGCAAGTAAACAAGGAGCAGACTGACAGCAACCAGCAGGGAGGGGGAAGGGGAAAAGAAGGGAAGGAAGGGGAAGGGCTTAGTCAAGGAACTAGTATAAATCACCCATGGACATGGACAACCGGGTAACAGGGCAAGGATGAACTGTGGGAGAAGAGATGGGTTGGGTGTGGGGAGCAATGGGGAAAAAAGTGGGATGATTGTAATAGAAAAACAATAAATATCTTATTTTTAAAAAACACCATAAGTCAATTCTCTAAATGCTATTGAGTTTTGAAGCAAATATCTCTTTATTACTGGAAGTCATTTAAATTTTGGTTACTGTATTAAGAGTTAAATACTGTAGTTTAAAACACGTGTTCAGAGTTGAGCATATGAGAAACATTAGTTAAGGAACATTATTGTAGGATCTGCCTCATGAACCACACTGAATTCTAGCCACGAACTGCCTTTCTTAATCCAGTTCTGTGTTGTACCTCCCCAGAGGATGGGAACCTGAAATTCCCAGGACTCTTTTTAACCCTCTCTTCTCTAGTATTAGTTCAGCCCACAATTCCACTACAGGAAAACATGCCTACAGTACACTCAGTGCCATGACTAGATTTTACCAACTGGGTAAGAACTTCATGGTGCAACATTCAAATAGTTAAGGTGAATTAAAAACCCAGATGTCTCTGTTTATTCAGTATCTTTAAACCTGAATCATTTGAAAGCATTATGTGCTTCCTTGGTATCTTGGGAGCCTGTTCTCCGGTCCAAACTTTGACATTTTCCAGCATTCGAGGCTGCTGTTGGCGCATCAGGCTGGGTTGTGTATGGTAGGTAGGCACAGCTGTCCCACAGCACAGAGAGCATTTAACCAAGTGGACAAGTGGACATGGATGGGAACGAGCAGTGAAAATGTCTAAAAAAATTTAAATTATGTATACTTGTCAACCTATTAATCCCATACCTAGAAGTTTACCCTTTGGAAATAAAAGTGCCAGTATACAAGGATGCATATAAGATCCAAGAAGCCATAGGTCCTTGCTCTTGACCTTTAGCAATCTGGGGACCCACCTTGGATAAGTGACCCCATCTTGGAAGCTTTGGAAATTTGTCCGCACACAAAGATGTTAGCCCTAGAATTTTTATGTTATCCATTTTTACTTTCATTTTTAATTTTTCAATCTTTGGCTTAACTGGATTATTTTAACATATTATTATATTCATTTTTCAATATCTCTTTTGCATGTGATGGTTTTATTTTATTTTAATTATATTTAGTCTATTTTATCACTATCTCCTTTTTAGTCACTTATAATTCTTTTATTCTTTTACTACTTTTTATAATAACTATATATTTATTTCTGGGATTTTTGTTTGTTTGTTTGTTTTACTTTAACCAGTCTGTGCTGCCATGGTTCCAGGAATTCTTCTCAGTTGGCTGGCTCAGGCCATAAGGACCCCTGTATACCTGCTGATCTTTCACTGGTCCTTGCAGTCTTCACCGCCATGAAGTGTCCAGTCATGCTCTGCCTCAGCAGAGGTGCACTAAGTTGAGCCAGTCCTGATTCCCATGCTCAGCTAAAAGATGTGATCATGTCAAGATTGACACCAGACTTGCTAAAGTCTTTTCTGAAGATGGTTTGGCATGGGCCACTTCTCTACAGAGAGTTATTTTAACCTAAATGAAAAAAACCCTGTCAAATCTATAAACTTCACCAAATATTGCTGAAGGGCAGCCTAGTATAAATTCATTTACATTTCAATTATCTTGCATTAGAAAGGTAGAAGGGAAAATTACTAAAATACATGGCAGGTGAAATTTGAAGTGTTATAGATTTTCAGAAAGCAATATGGAGGTGACTATAAAAATTTAAATTATGTATACTTGTCAATTTAGTAACCCCATTCCTAAGAGTTTACTCTTTGGACATAAAAGTGCCAGTATACAAGGATGCATGTAAGAGCCAAGAACTGAAAACATGAACTTCATCAATGAGGATGGATGGCTGAATATTGTGGTATGCCCACAAAATGCCACACAGCCACTAAAAAGAATAAACTAGAGCAATACAAGATGATCTGGAAGGCCCCATAAGCTACTGTTAAAGGAGAAAAGTCAGAAATAGGAAAAAGTATATAATTTGTTTTCTTTAAAAATATTACCAAAAAAAATCTATATGTGATTAATACATAGACATATTGATATAATAGACCTATACAGAATCATATAAATGTTTATCAAAATATAAAAAGATATTCACTAGGTATTAACATGGGTCACTTGAAATGCTCAAGGATCAGAAATAGGATACTAGCCTAGTCAGGATGAGATGGTGTATTTATAATAAAAACAGAATATATGATACTATTCATGTAAAATCATATTTATGTATTTATTTATATTTTCACTTATACTCCAAAAGGGTTTATAAAAACAACAATAACCAAACATTAATAATGGTTATCTCAGGGTAATGAAATTTTAGATGAACTTGACTTTTTTTTTTATATATGTTGCTTGAATTCTTTAAAAAGAAAATGTGCTACTTTATTTTATGTAAATTTATTTATGTATTTTATCTGTGGAAATAAACAAAGACCAACTAAATGAGAAAAGCAAAGACTATTTATTCAAGGTTTGCTATACAATGAGAGAGTCAGCAACCATCGCTTGTATTTTGGCAGAGACTCAAAGGCAGGCAGAGGAGTGGGAAATGTTATAGTCAGGAAAAAGAGAGAAGGTTGCAGGTGTGCCCTGATTGGAGGCTGTTGACATAGGGAAGCTGTGTGCAGGCTAACAAGAGTAGGTATCTTGCGTGATTCGTCAGGAGTATACATTGAGCTTCCTCTGGTTGGTCCAAAGCTATAAGTGGGGACAAAAATCATGGAACCTGTTAGTTATTAATCAACTTCTGGCCATTTTGGAGTGACTATTACACAAGATAATGTTTTGCTTCCTAGATTGTCACTAGAGATAGCAATCTGGCATTCTGCAAGTCCAACTTATAGTATACTGGTTTCTAGGACTGATTATTCTAAATAAGGCTGTTGGTTTCCTGGGCACATTGCTGCAGGTTGTGAGTCATAGTTTTACTATTATATATGGTCTGGCCATTGTCTGTTTGTATATCTAGTCTCTCTTATTTTATTATATGTGTTGACAAATATATTTTATATAATTTATATTGTATATAAAATGGTTGATTTATAGTTTATATAAAATAAAGCTATTTAACTGTGAAAAGGGCAAAAAATGATAAAATAATAGAATAAAATAAAATAAAATAAAATAGGTCAATAAATAATGAAAAGCAAAAATGTCCCCTCTTCTTAGTCCTTACCATAATATGGTAGTGGTTTCCAACTTATTTGTACATATCATTGCACTACTAAAAATAGTTTATTAAACTGAAATGGGAAGGATATTTCTACTTCTATAGGAATATTTCTTTAACTAGAAGAGCTTCTTAAATTCCTGTCCCAATTGCCCTACTTACCTCTTATTGATGGACTGTTACCTGCATCACCCTTGCTATGGATGTTTGGCGAGGACTGTTAGGTACTGAGAATGAATCTGGCTTGATTAGTAATATGAAAAGGAATACACAGCAATTTTCTGAAGGGGCCTGGAAACACCACACTCAACCATCCTAGTCACATGTCTCAAGTTCTGTCACTGGAGAAATTTGGGTTAATTAAAGGTGAGAAAAATCCAAGATGGGTGGAGGTTAGAGTTAATGAACAAGTGAGCCAAGCACTACAGCAGACCTGCTACTGGTTCCTTAAATAAACTTATGGTCACTGATTTGTGTTTTTCTCTCTACAACCTGAAAACGAATACATGTGCCCACTCAAGAAATAAATATTTAAATTTTCAAAAATTACTTCCAAAAATAAATGTAACAGATCAAAATAGGAGGTCCTACGCTTGGTTTGTATTATTAATTGTAAAGGTGTCTTTATTGACAACTTTCCACTGTATAGCTTTCAGAAAAAGGTATTGGAAACACAAGGCAATATTAATGTCTGAATGGCCTATTTCTTCTAGCTTTACAATTCTAAAGTGATTTTTTGGACTGCTCAAGTTTCTCATGTTTCATACACTGTAAGCCTTTCTCAAACTGGACCTGGTCACTGATCTTGCAATTCATCTAAATACATCACTTAAGTTTAGGGTGACTATCCTTTGTCACAGATCCATTTAGTTCCTGCTCACCGAGGACTTTGCTACACTCCCATCTCGTAAAGCAATCAGAAAAGAAAAACTTAAGGCTGTGGAGTGAATACCTGCTTGAGAATATGTCCGTATTGTTTTCCTTCTTGTTCTCTCTAAACACACCCCTTAGAAGAGGCGAAGAGAGATTTGGTGCAGCTACCCTTAGACAAGGATAGCACTGCAAGGATTAAAATTAAGCAACCTTGAAAGGACAATGTGGGGTAGCTACCCTTCCAGGGGAATATGAATAGTTAGAGTGGCCACCCATTTTCTGAAAAGTGGGTGAGAGAAGAAATGAGGTCAATGGGGACTAGCGAAAGGACAGGACAACACTGTGTCTGCAATGGCTGCCTGGGCCTATTCCCATGAGAGTTCTAATTCCATCTGAGCTAGCACAAAGAGAACTACTCTGTGGGCACCATGCTTTGCTTTCTAGAGCTGCAGCAAGCTATTCTCTGCAACTGGGGAATATCAGATCTCAGCCAGCCATTGCCAGGACATTGCAGGAGAAGGCTCACTGCCCCCCTAGTGCTTTGAGTCCAACACAGCAAGACATTTGGTCACATTCAGGCAACCACATGCCTCAGTCCTGGAAAGATGTGAACCACTAGATACCCAGCCGAGGAAGGAAAAGGAAGAATTTTAGAGCCAGACAATGGTTCACTGGAGCAACTCTAGCAGGGAGAGTAGCACAGGCACTTCCATCACTACTTCTTACAATTTCAAATGCCCTGTCATTGCCCTTTTCTTCAGGAGGCAGGAAATGGCTTTGGGCCAAGTTGTATGAACTCAATATAGCCTCTAATTATTTATGTTCACACAAAATAATAGTAGGCAAAAGAGGTCCTCTGACAAGTCAGAGGTATGTATTCTACCCCAGTGCTTTTAAATTTACACACTCATAATTAGAAATTAATTTAGATGTCCTGAAGGATGTCTTCTTCCACATATAATAATAAGATGTGTCCTCCTACATGTTATTAATAAGGTTTTGTTATGAACCAAAAAATGGATTCATAAACAACTGGTTCTTGAAATCTATTGCCAGAAAGAGAGGCTCTGTACTATATAAAAACATTGTCTTTGATAGTTTCTAAAATTAAACTCTAAACTTTAACATAAAACAGTAACCATACATTAATTTCATTTTTTATCTAGAGGTACATTTTGCTGTTAATTTATCCTGAAAAACAGCCCAGGAAAGTGACTGAAAATCTCTAAAATCCTTCTCTTTCTCATTATCAACTCTACAACTCCCTTGGTCTTGAATGCTCCTTGACTGGACAACTACAACAGAGTTCCATCCTTCTGGTCTGTTTCATCCTGGCTATGAAGCAATCAACAAACCCATTCTGCTTACACAACTGTGTGAAAATACAAAAATCCCACCACATAACTGCCTCCCCACAGGTGCTGGTTTTTCATCCTTGGAATTTACTAAGATCATCTGTTCCATACATTTCAATCTAGTACTCTGCTCTTGCCTCTTCTGGGTCTCTGACCCCAGTTTTGATTATTCCCTTTGGACATTCTACTCCAACTCAACCTCAGCCTCTCTCTCAGACATAATCCTGTTAATCACCTTCCAGCATTCTCTACCTAGCATGTAGGCAACAGATACTTCTAACACCCCACCCCACCACCCACACCACCCCCCCCCCCACCATGCCAGTCCTTTAGCATCTCTGACAAAGGAAATTAGAAAGTTTCCAGTCTTTTCTCCTTATAATCTATCCTTTAAAGTGAAGCCAGATTTATTTTGCTAGAATGAATTCTGGCAATCTCTCTAATGCTTAACATCCTTCAGTGGCTCCCCCTATGGTCTTAAGATAAATTCCAAACTCTCTATGGGAAACACATCAGACAAAGTCCTTCATGATATTACTCTAACTATCATTTCCAGCCTCCTCACTCACAACCCCTTTCATTTTAACCATTAGGACATACTTGCATATTTCCCAGAGTACCATGACTTCTTACCTCTGACATTCTCTCCTACTAGAATGTTCTCTCCTGTATTGTTTACGAACAGAACTCTAAGTCTTTAAATATAAATGCTTCCTTTTCCCCAGAAAACTTTCCTCTGGGACCCTGGTGATTTCTGCCCATTCTGCAGGAATTCTGAAATAGAAGAGGTTGTGGTGGGAACAAAGGGAAGGAAAAGAAAGCAATTTATGAAGATAGTAGCTGATAGTTTTCCCAGGTAAAAAAATAAATAAAACTTTTGTTCTGATAACATTTTCAAATATATGAGCTAGCAGAAAAAAGAACTATAACCAACCAATTATTATACAAATTAGGGTAGAATGAAAATTTGTAGCTAGTGATCTAATGCTGTATAAGTGATGCCATAAGAAAACATCATGCTACTGGCTGGTGTGGCTCAACAGATTGAGCATTGGCCTGCAAACCAAGTGTTGCTGGTTCAATTCCCAGTCAGGGCACATAACTAGGTTGCACGTCAGGTCCCCAGTTGGGGGCGTGAGTGAGAGGCAACCACACAGTGATATTTCTCTCCCTCTCTTTCTCCTTTCCTCACTCCCTAAAAATAAATAAATAAATAAAACAAATAAATAAATTATTAAAAAACAGAAAACATCATGGTAGCAGGCAGTTGAATCAGCTGAAAAGAGATGACACCACAGAATTGTCATTATCAATAGAGTTCATAATTTTGTTGTTTTCACTCTTGATGAAAGGAAAATAAGATATTTTTGTGGCATCAGAGAATAGAACACTGAGATTAATTTTACTACTTACATAGCTAATTATGTATGCTTTTGATGTTTCTATTGAATTTTTATTATTTTTTTTAATTCTAAAAAATTGGGTTGGGAGGAAGAATAAGTTTCCTCCCCAACTCTCATATCTCATAAACATTGTACTTATGATTCTCTGATCCATGTAGAGGTAGAAATGATCAACCAAAAGTGTACTTAAAGAGCTTATATATTAATAATAAGAAGACAATCTGATTGCTATTTTTTTTTTCTTTTTAAAGCACATATCAGTCTCAAACAGCCACAGAGACCACTGATTCATAAGGCTCTGGACAGAGAATATAACCTCAGCATTATCTGCTTCCTACCTAGTACCTATCAAGAGCCTTACTAAGTGGTATTGTTTAAAACGTATCTTTTATGATACACAACCCCTCTGTTCTTCTAGGTACTATGTAAAAGCCTTAAATAAAATAAAACCATCAAATGAAATGTTTATCAACAAAACTGCAAGGAATAGTCATTAAATTCCCTATTTTTTTTTCTATTTAAAAAAATTATTGAGATCAATAGTGACTATCTCTCACAGAAAGCTTCCTATGTAACATTTCTTTTAAAAACGCCTTGGTGGGATTTCCAGTCAAGACGGATGTGTAGACAGACATTCTTCACCTCCTCGTGCGACCATAGAAAGAATTAAAACCAGACCTCAAAACTAGTAACATACAGAACCATCAGAAAACTGAGCTCTATGGAAATCTGACAAGCAGGGATTTAAAGAAGCCATATTAATCTAGATAGGTAAGAAGGGCGGAGTCACAGAGATGGGCGGAGAGGGTGATGCGCAGAGGCAGCAGCAGTGGAACAGACAGTTCCATATTCACATCTGGTGGATAAAAATTGAGAGGGATGCCTTAGGAGCAAGCAATCCCAGCCCCAGGCCAGACCACACAGCCCAGGGTTCTAGCGCAGGAAGATAAATCTCCATTACTGTTACCTATAAAAACCAGTGGGGGTTGGGATGGCAGAAGAAACTGATGAATTTTCACCACTTAAAGGGCCTGCACAAACTTAAAATGGACAGTATGCAACTCATTCACTCTGGGTTTCACCACCAGGGCAGCAGCTGGAATGGTGCCAGTCACAGATGGTAAGTTGGTGAAGTGACTGGAAACAGGGTGAGTGCAAGGCAAACCTCCAGAAGCCAGGCAGCGACATTGTCCCCTCTCTGAATCTATCCACCCATACACAGAGCCACAAAGTAGTGAAATGGGCTGCCCTGCTCTGGCTATTACCTAGGGTCCCACCCCACACATTTTATAGGTATCTTTTCTACATAGGCCATGCTACTAAGAGAGGGAGTCAAAGCAGCTCTACCTAATACACAGAAACAAACACAGGGAGGCTGCCAAATAGAGGAGACAAGAAATATGGCCCAAATGAAAGAACAGAACACAACACCAGAAAAAGAACTAAATGAAATGGAGATAGCCAACTTATCAGATGCAGAGTTCAAAAAACTGGTTATCAGGATGCTCAGAGAACTCATTGAGTACAACAAAAATATAAAAGAAGAAATAAAGATTACACTAAATGAATTAAATAAAATCCACAGGGAACCAACAGTGAAGGACTGGTAGCCGGGATTCAAATCAATGACTTGAAACATAAGGAAGAAATAAACATTCAACCAGAACAGAAAGAAGAAACAAGAATGAAAAACAAAACAAAAACAAGGATAGGTTTAGGAACCTCTGGGACATCTTCAAACACACCAACATCCAAATAATAGAGATGCCAGAAGGAGAAGAGGAAGAGCAATAAACTGAAAACTTATTTAAAAAAATAATGCAAGAAAACTTCCCTAACTTGGCAAAAGAAATGGACATACAAGTCCAGGAAGTACAGAATGTCCCAACAAGTTGGGCTCAAAGAGACCCAGACCAAGACATATCATAATTAAAATGCCAAAGGTTAAAGGTAAAGAGAGAATCTTAAAAGCAGCAAGAGAAAAGCAGAGAGTTACCTACACAGGAATTCCCATAACACTATCAACTGATTTCTCAAAAGAAACTTTGTAGGCAAGAAGGGACTGGCAAGAAGTATTCAATGTGATGAAAAGCAAGGACCTACAACCAAGATTACTCTATCCAGCAAAGCTCATTTAGAATGGAAGGGCAGATGAAGTGCATCCCAGACAAGGTAAAGCTAAAAGAGTTTATCATCACATAGCCATTATTACATGAAATGTTCAAAGGACTTATTTAAGAAAAGAAGAAGATCAAAACCATGAACATAAAAAAGCCAACGAATTCACAACTATCAACAACTAAATATAAAAAGAAACAAACAAGTTAAACAAATAACCAGAACAAGAATAGAATCATAGGTATGAAGATCATTTAGAGGGTTATCAGCTGGGAAGAGGAATGGGAAGAATGGGGGAAAAGATGCAGGGATTAAGAAGCATAATTAGTAGGAACAAAATAGACAGGGGCATGTTTAGAATAGGAAAGGGCTAAGCCAAAGAACTTACACACACAACCCATGGACATGAACTAAGGTTGGGGGGGGGGGCGTTGCTGGAGGGAAGGTGGGGAAATTGGGACAACTGTAATAGCATAGTCAATAAAATATACTTAAAATGTCTTGGTTACTCTGAGAAAAATTGTGTATGCTTCATACTTTCTAATAATATCAGTCAAAACTGTAGCCAGATAGCTGACTTCCTGGGTCCTCTGAGCCTATTCCACAGTAAAATCTCTGTCTAGTCATCTTAAGGTAATATGGTCACTCTTACCTTTACTTACTATCTCGCCAAGTATTATGCTATGTATTGAAGACTGTAAATAAGACAAACAGTAATGGAGCTTGCAACTTAAGCTAGGAATCAACACATGCTAGGTTCTCTTTAGTTCTTTCACAATTTCTCTCTCAAAAATTCCAGGCTCTTTGCAACTCTGTCATCCCCCCATCTTGGTCTTTCCATCTCTTATTACCAACAGAATATAATTCTAGGTGTTGAATTCAAGCTCATTGGTAAAGGTCAGGAGTTCTAGATGTCAGGCAGAACTGGGTTTGAATTCTGGCTCCAAACCATAAACTAGCTGTATGACTTTCATTATGTTACTTAACATCTCTAGACCCACTTTTCATATCCAAATAAAGTTATTGTAAAGATTAAATTAGATAACACTTAAAAAATTTAAGCATTGTTCTAAGTGCTCTATATGTATTAACTCATTCATGCTTACAATGTGCCCATCCCGTAAGAAATTTAGGTATAAATATCACATCACCATTTTACAGTGACTTCTACCAGCCCACACCTCCTCTACATATCACACTCTGTGCCTTCCAAGCACAAAAAAGGCACCTTTCTTGCCATGGCTGGCCTTGAGATGTTCCTAAACCCAGGCATACAACCCTGGAGCCCTTCTGAAAGGGCCTTTCAAGTTCAGTGTGGTTGTTTGGTTCAGATCTGCAGCCTGCAACACTTTGCACTAGCTGCAAATGCATCTCTGCATTTTAATCCATCAGAGCTGGGTTTGCTGACATTAAGGACATGGTGCAAAGCACAGACAGCTCTTTAGTTTCCAAATGAGTGAAAATGACATATTGAAAGCAAGGCTGGCCACAGCATCAAGCTGGAAAACAATAATGACTCACAGGAAAGACATAGACTGAGTAAGCACTGACGAAAGGCCACTCGTCCCTTTATTCACATAACTTAGGAAAATATGGTCTCGGTATGGCACAACCACAAACACATAGACAAAATTCTCCCAGACTTTTGAGGATAGTCCAATTCCCATTTGGTTTATAATTTTCTAACTTCTAAAGTAGCTATACTAGGAGTTGGGGGATATTAGAAATTGCTCCATGAGGCATGCATCTGCGTCACAACTGGCATTGCTAATCAATTGTGAAATGACTATTAGACAACGTTGATAAGAGAGCTTGTTATTTGCAGCATAGATGTTGAACCACAAAAATATTCCACTGGTGACAAAAATAGATTAAAGCTTCTTTATGCATGTATGTAATGTCAGAGGTCTAGACAGAAATCTAAAGAAAAAAAATTTAAGAGTAAATAAAATATTTAGTATGTTACTCTTCCCTTGTTCTTCTTCTTATTATTATTATTATTATTAGTAGTAGTAGTAGTAGTAGTAGTAGTATAACATGTAATGCTACATAATCTTGGTAAATCATTAGCATTAAATTCATATAATATATAAGCTTTTCTTTAAACATATTCATTATTTTTATGGGCAAGTATTTATTCAATGTATTAACAATTATCTTTGCACAACAACAAAAAATATCTTGATTTTTTTAATGTTAGTAAATGTACAAAATTCTGAACTAAAAACTATTTGCATAATATTTCACAGGGTAAAAAGTTACTTAGGTTAAAGGGTATAATGAATCAGTACTGAGAGCTAAAAGGAAATGTGTAGAATATTGGGAGTTGTCTGCTAAAATATCTTGTATTAACTAAATCAAGAGTTGTCTGACTAAAATAAAGTGTTCTTAGAAGACAAACCTCGCTTAAATGTTTAATGTTTTTGGTTTTTCAGCATCTAAACTTCTTTGCTCTGCGTGAGAAACCTTATAAGCAGAGCCCACCTGCCAGTACAAACTTGAACTTACCAGATAACTAACTTGCTTAGCTAGCATGCTAGCACATGACTTAGACTCCTTTGATTGGATGCGCTCACCTCAGATTTTGAACCAGGAGCTAGTGACAAGAAGAAGGAATCTTGTAGAGTCCATTTTGACAATAGTTATAGCAGGGACAGAAGCTATGCTCCTTTTCCAGAGGCAGCAGGCACAGTGGTTCTAGTGGCCATCTCTAATGCCAGCATCAGGCGGGAGGCTGGACAAGCTGTGGTCTCCATACCTATCAACAGGGACATTGATATCTCCCTTCTGTGGGGTGATGCTGGACATGGTGTCTGGCTCTATGACCTTGAAGCCTGGTTTTCTAGCCCTTCTAGAGTTTATGTCAGATACCCAATGTTCTTTCATAAATTCTATTATATGAGATCAGAATTCTGACTATTTCATTGTATTTACTTTTTTAAATATTAGACACATTATTCCTGCTATATATTGTAGGTCGAGAAACAGTGTAGTTTCTTCTAGGTTAAGAGAGAAGAAAACAGAAATGTAAGCACCACAAGGCAGTTGGCAGCCCTCTGAAAATCATTTGCTATCAGATTTGGGCATTCTCACTTTGAATTCCAGAATCTATTTCCAGGCAGCAATAACTATGTACTGACATGTGATGAGCATCAGCATTTAACTGTTTGTTTCCTCTCACTTGTCCTGGAGTCCTCACACCATAGTACAGCTTCCAGCCTGTTCTTTCTCTACCCTGACTGGCCCACTTGGGATGCCTGATGGAGTAATTCTCATCCACAGAGGACAACTTTGAAATCGTAGGCCAACCTTCTTGTTCCATTGGACTTCCCCTCTTGTATTCCTTTACTTTCTACTTTCTCATCAGAGCTCCTTAGTATGATGTCTTGCTTCATGGAAGAAGTACCTTGACTAGCTCTTCTATCCCATTTCACCTTATTTCTTAAGAGATAAATTCATAGCAGTAAATTGCGCATGTCTGGACTGTCTTGCTGAAGTTGGCCATATTACCTCTTATTAGCATTAAGGAATTTCTTCTTCTTATACATCTGAAAAGAAAAAGAAAAATCTTTTGTGGGAATTATATCTTTGTCCTATTCACTGAGAGTAGTGCCACTTTGAGCAGTATCTTAACAAAAGTTTCAGCAATTAACAAGTCAATTAAAACCACCGCTCCTTCTAAACACAAAGGTTGTTTGGGACCTGGATGATTCAAGGTGATTAGTTTACATAGAGCTTTCCAAAGCAAATAGTTGTGAAATTATAAACATATTACTTAAAAAAGGAGAACCTAGGCATCAGAGAAATTTACCAACTTGCTCAAAGCAAGAACTGGTTCAAAGTGAAGCTGGATTACTGAGACTCAAAACCAGGTATTAGACTTCATACCTCATACCATTCTTCAACATAACTGTATCTCTTCACTGTAAGTGTCACTTGGGATTTTTGCCACACTCAGCACCCCTAGTCACTTCTAATGAGAAGGAAACTGCTCCATTCTGAGCCCTTGCTGACAGGGCAGCTCTGGCCAGCCTTGGTGGCTTGGTCACAACTCTCTCTCATCTCTTCTGATTGAATAAGAATGGGCAGCTTACCCCAAAGGAAACCAATCCTCAGACTGGTCAGCAGTCTATGAGGTGGCCTGATACAAAAAGTTTTGACTCAACAGAGTTGACTTGAGTCAATTAGATTCTAGCTGAGTCTTGCTCCTTCTAAGCAAGAGACTCTAATTGACTCAATCTTTCTCTAGATAATTGCTGTATATGCTATTCTGATTAACTAACCGAGTGGAACAACCTTGTTCAACTTTCTATTTCACCACTCTTATGTAAACATGTTCTAACAGAACAAGATATCACATATTTGGAAGGTTCCCAATCTTCTTAACCTCTAATAACTACTTTTCTTCTGGAAACATTCATGCAGTGGATTCCATAGCCCTATACTCTCTTGGTCCTCTTTCCACTTTTTGGTCCTCCCTGTCCTCTACATGCTAGGTAGCATTCTGAATGCTTTACATAAATTATCTTAAGTCTCATAATGGCCCCATTAGATAAATACTATTATAATGGTATCTTCATTTACAGATGAAGAAGACAAGGCACAGAGAGACAGTAGTAGTTTGGACCAGGGTGGAGGCAGAGGAGAAAAGAGGGTGGGTTACAGATATATTTTGAAAGCAGAACCAACAAAGCCTGGTTTCCAGAGTAAGTGTTGGGGGTTGGGGTGGGGGAGAAAAATCAAAAACGTTGCTTCAGAAACAGGGTGAATTTTGCTGCCATTTGTCTTAACCTGATGGTCGGTTCTAATTAGATGTTCCAGAAGCACCTCCAGAAGACAAGTTCAATGTGCCTAAAACTGAATTTATCGTTTTTCCCATAAGACCTTCTCATCCTCTTAGTATTTTTTTTTCAAAGAATATTATCATCGCTGTTATCAAGTGGCAGCTACTTACAGAGAGGGATGCAAATGACTATACTAAAGATCTTTCTAGGTATTCAAACTATTTTCTTTATATTATTCAAATATTTACTAGACTTTTAACTCCCTCACTTGACCATAAGCTTTTCTGGGGCATAGATATGTCTGTAATTAGAACTAACATTTACTGAGTATTTTTCAAATGTCAGGACTCGTGTTAAACAGTTTTCATGCATCGTCCCAGGTAGCTGGGATGCATCATCCCAGATACCTCTCCCAACAGCTTTATGAAGCAGGGACTAGAGCACAGTGGTTAAGAGGTTGGGCTGAACTGTCACGTGGTTTGGGGGAAATTACTCAACTTTTATGTGCCTTGGTTATTATATAGGACTCTGGGAGCATAAAGGAGGGACAGTTAGATGAGATCAGAGAAAGCTTCCTAGAATAAAGTGAATTGCTGAGCCGAATCTTTATTCACAAAGTATTAAGGGAAAGATATTACAGGCAGAGAGAGCAGCCTATGTAGAAGCCCAGAAACAAACAAAAACATGGAACCTTTTTATAACTGCTGGTGAGGTTTACCAAAAACAAAGAAGGATCACAAACTCAAATACTTACAAGAACCAGGCAGGTAGATTAACTAAGAGAGGCTGTTCAGCAGTAAGATAAAGTGAAGATGAGGTCTGAAGCAAACAAGCGCACAGGACCTATCTAAGGGGACCAGCCTCCACTCCTGCCAAACTCCTTCCCTCTCACCATGCTCCACTACACTGCTCTTCATTCTCTCCCTCGAACCTCCACTTCTACTGCCTGCAGGCTCCTTCACTTGCTAGTTCCTCTACCAGGAATGTGTTTTGTATGGCTGGCTCCTTTGCATCATTTTAGCTAAAATGTGATTCAAAAGAGGCCTTCCCTGATCACTACCCATGAGCCAGTCCCAAACCTGCTAGTAAACCACCTAATCAATTTCTTCAGAGCATTTGCTATTATGAGAAATCATTTTGTTTATTTGTTTGTAGATTTCATGTATTTGCTTAATTGTATACTGGTTATATATAATATAAGCTCTATTAGAGTTGAAAACTTTTCCAGCACCTGCAATAATGGCTGACACATAGCAGGAACTCCCCCCTGCTTCTCCAGCCAAAAAAGCCTTTTATTCATTCTGAATAAATAACATGTTCTTTTATTGTGTGCCTACCAAGTGCCAAGAGCTAGGGGCTGCAGATAACAATTTCACAAACATCAGAATATAGGTAGTGTATAGGAATGGGTGAGAAAACCCAGGGCATGTGCGTGGAGCCTCAAGACAATGGGTAAGAGAGAAATTCTTTGTAGGCGTAGACAGAAGAAAAGTCCCAAAGAGACTGGACAGGAAAGGTAATGGGGAACCAGGAGAGAAATGGTAACAAAAGGCAGAAGAAAACAGATTCCATGATGAAAATCACAACTTAATCAGATAATCCTCTTCTGGTTGATTGTGATGTGCAGCAGACACCCAGACAGCTAAGACTTCTGTCACTACTTTGTCTCATTGTTATATTCATTTGGTGACTTCTAAAGAAAGCCTCACCTACATAACTACTGTCTGACTGGGTTTCCTGTGATATCTCTGAATAGGATGTCATATCTGTTCTCTCGTTTCTTCCCTTATTGAAATAAACTTTCCTGCATTTTCATCTTCAGAGAAATAAATTCCATTTATATACACATCTTATCTGGAGATGACATATACATAGTATTTTTATATACACTTTTTTAAAGGCAGAATTAGGAGATGGATTGTGACCAGAACATATATGAAGGGAGGGAGGACATGTGTGGTATTCTAGATATTGTGTTGAGGGATGGCTTCTTTAATAAGATGACATTAAGCAGAAATCTGAAGGACTAGGGAACAAGACTTATGGATATTTAGGGGAGAGTGTTCCAGAGAGAGGAAACAGCAAGAAGAAAGCCAGTGTGGCTCATGGAAAATGAGTGGTAGAAAATGAGGAGTTGGCTGTGTACAAGATAAACTGAAGGAAACAGAAAGTGTCTTCAACTTATGAATTCTCCAAGTCCATCTTAGGAAGTAGTGGTACATCCTCACAATGGCAGGCAAAAGTAAGTGCTCAGCAAACATTTGTTCAATAAGTGAATTCCTAAGGTGAATGGAGAGTTATTTTCAGATCCACATCCTAAGGATGACAGCTGACTGAGTAAGCCCCTAACTCAGGCAAGTTTGGCACTAGATTATATTTAATTTAGTATTTTCTCTAGAGCTTTTTTCAAATGTATGTTTTACCTGTCTGAGAAAATATTTGGTTTATTTAAGATGTGGACCATGTCTTTTATTTTCTGATTCCAATTCTAGTGGGGAACTCAACAAACATATGTTTAATTTATTTAAATCAAGAAAGGTAGAGGAATATAAATGTAGAATGGAAGAAAATGAAAAAAGTGTAAGGATAGTTATCTCTAGTTGATGGGATAAAATGAAAAAAGTGTAAGGATAGTTATCTCTAGTTGATGGGATGACAGATAATTTGCATTTTTGAAACTTTATGTTTTATTGTGCCTTAAAATTTTTCTACGATGAGCATGTATTACCATAAGATCTCACTTATATGTGGACTCTAATGAACAAAACAATTTAACAAACAAAATAGAAACAGAAACGTAGATTTATAGAACAGACTGATAGCTGTCAGAGAGGTGGGTTGGAGGACTTGGTGAAAAGATGGTGTAGGGAGTAAACAAAATAAATGGGATAAATGAGGGATCAATGAGGACAGAAAGATTTTACTCTGGGCAGGGGGCACACAATGTACTGTGCAGATGATGTTTGTTGAGCTGCACACTTGATGCCTGTATGGTTTTGTTAACATGTGTCACCCCAATAAACTCAATAAAATAATTTCTACAATGAACATGTATTCTTTTATCATTTAAAATAATACATTAGAATACTAAAAGGCCCTGTCTGGTGTGGCTCAGTGGATTGAGCGCCAGCCTGTGAACCAAAGGATCACTCGTTCGATTCCCAGTCAGGGCACATGCCTGGGGTGCGGGCCTGGTCCCCGGTTGGGGGTGTGTGAGGAGCAACTGATGTATGAGTCTCTTGCACATTGCTGCTTCTCTCCCTCTCTTTCTCCTTCCCTTCCCCTCTCTCTAAAAGTAAATAAGTAAAACTTCTTTTTTTTTTAAAGGGAAAAAGAATACTGAAAGGTACTAGATACTAAGCCAGTGAAATCCACCTCCATTAGCTCTTGTTCAAGATCCATACAGCTGAAGTATTTGAATCTCAATTTTACTATTGGTTGGCTACATATATGAGTCTTAGAAAATGACAGCTCCTACTTTTGTGCAGAAATAATTGAACACCAAGATACTACAAGTAATTATATAGACCCAATCCTACTAACATTCTAAAATATTCTTATAAACACACTTTTAAGCAAAGCAAACCACAAAAAGTGATGATCATACATGTTTTCAGCACAGTGTCTTATAGTAAACAAGTTGTTCTTGCCAAAGCTCACTGAATATTTAATGCCTCTTGTAGTTACCCCAAGTAAAATGACAAATTCTTGATTTTCTCCAGCAAAATCTTCATTAAAAAGTAGGAACTACCAAAGACAGATAATGTTCACTTTTCAAAATAGATGTTTGTAAGTATGACCCAAATGGCCTACTTCTTCTCAATAAGCCAGAGTTCTGTGTATAAAACTCAAAAACAAAAAGAAGTCACAGATGTATCAAGAGCTAAAGACACATTTTAGGGGGCTACTGACATTCTTTCAAATAAGGGAAATGTTTTGACCAAACTAAAGGGCCATGAGGTACATCCTGAGTCTACCTCTGACTATAAGTCAAAACCTATGTGTTGTGGATTGGCCAGAGAATAGATAAGACAGAAGACAAATACTGTAGTTTCTCTAAAATCAGACCTACCAAAGCCATTAACAACCATCAGATAGCTCCAGTCTATTTATCTCTTCAGCATCAATTAATCATCTCCTACCTAGGCCTATAGCACTCACTTATAGGAACCACAGAGATCTACTTAACATCTCCTGCCTGGGTGGACTCTTCATGGACTCCTGGGTGCTCTTTGGCTGAACATTCCCTGGAATCTCCACCTTCAAACAAAAAATAGGTGACAGCATAAATCTCCCATGGATGTGAGTGATTGAAACCATCTAGGTTGGCTGTTTCCCCTGATTCCCTCTGACCCTAGTGACTATGCTGACTTATCTGAAGCCAACCTAGACCCTAAATGAACAGCGTGCGCACCACAACCACCCAAGTTTCTGGGGATACAGTGACTCAGCAGCTCGCCTGCTCTGCTGATAACTCTGCTTTTACTGTAAACTGTAGCCCTAATTATGTAGCTAACTCTTCCATTTTATTGTTATGATGGTTGTTATTTGTTTAGGGAAATTGTTTTATTTTAATGTGTTTTCTGGTTAGTTATTTTTTCCTTTTTTAAGCCAAGCCTCTACTTTGTTCTGCTGTTTCAGTAGTTGGTTACTTGGCTTGTCACCTCATGCGTGTAAGTATTTTTCTAACTCCCCAATTCCTTTGAGGTTTGTTCTGCTTTGCTCATTATTTCAGAGACTGGAGTCTTGAATCCTGGTTCCCATGGCCATATCTTTATTACCTTATAACAGATTGATGCCTAAATAAGCAACCAGAAGCTGAAGAGTCACTGGGTGTTTTGGTCCAGTTGTCTGGAACCAACCCGAATGCCTTCCATGTGGGGGGCACAGGACAGCTGAGGATGTTGCAGGAAGCAAGACAAACAGAGCTCCTGTCTTCATGGAGCTTACATTCTTGATGTGGGGAAACATGATCAAACAAAGCAAATATAATTCTAAGTAATGAGTGTTACTTTTTAAAAAGTACTTCTTTTGCCTCATGACTATTACTGGCCTTCTGTGATGCCTGAAGTTTATATGGACTTATCTCCTGTTTGCTGATGAGTACTTCCCTGAATGTTCCCCTCAATTAAAGCAGTTCTCACCAAAATTCTTCTAGAATCTACATTTAGAACTTTTGACAAGTTGTAAAATCAGTGACTAACACCACTAATGCTGGCTGGGAATCCTTTAGCAATTATGGGATCTCCCCTTCCACGTGATTGTAGAAATCTTTCCTTTGTCTGGGAAGCCCCAGACTCCATATGTGCAACTCACAGGACTCTCACAACTTCCTCTTCCTTGTGGTACTATTTGAAAATATATATATAAAGATATGGACAATAGCATGTATCATCAATAAATGTAGACTTTAAAAATATTTTCTGACTAGCTGATTCAAGTATCCAATTTAAAATTCAAAAGCTCTAAAAGGCTATAGAGTAAAAAGTGAATCTCTCTTCTACCTTTTCTTCCTGGTCATCCAGTTTCTCAGCCCAGGGCAAATGCCATTATCAGTTTCTTATGTGTCATACCAGAGATATTATATCCATATTTAAGCAAATACAGAGATATTCTCTTCTTTTTTCACACAAATGGTATTTATTATACATACTAGTCTTCACCTTAATTTTTCAATAAACAATGGATCTTAACATTTATTCCACACACATAAAGGTCACTTCATTTTTTTTAATAGGTAAATGGCATTCTAATACTACAATTCCAATTTTTTGCCTCTGCTAATAATGCTGTAATTAATATCCTTGTGACATAACTTTTTAATGTAAAATGTACTCTAACCAGGAAATTCTATAATTCTGTTTTCAACTATCTCAATTTTGTACATCTGTAATTCTACATACCAATTTCCTTTAAAAACAACAGATTTACAGAGGTACACCCGAAACTCTATGTTGAAATAAAAATTTCAAAACTTCTGGGCAGAGTGAACTGCAATGACAGGTGTTGTCCTTTTCAAGTTGGCAAAGCGCCACCTTAAGAACAATTTTTATTCTATATTAAGTGTTTATTTTTCTCAAAATTCCTATGCTGGCCAAATGCAGTGAAAGCAGGGCAGCCATGCTGTCTGATTCAGGTAGAAAACCAAGCACATGACTGTGCCACACAAGCATATCGAAACACTGCTGTTCTGACTCTGGTGGCCTCCCACAAATGCTGAAAAAGAGTCATGCTGCTAGCGTGGCATCTGTGGTAACTCGTCAAAAGAAAGAAGCTGTGGGATTGGTCAACAGCACATATCTCGTGCCCTCTAGTTTCCGTTCCCTAAGAACTCCGTATTAAAAAGCAACTCTAACCAGTCACTAAAGCACATGGTCAAGAATGAATTTTATTCCTATATATCTATGTTACATAGGTCATTTGCTTAGGCAATGGTTGTTTAAGGTAATGGTATAAATGAAAACTTACATTTCATAGGTTGTTGGGATTAACCAGAACTTCTCTGAAAGACATCAGAAACTGTGAGTGAAAAAAATCACAGAAGTCACCTGGCTATGTGGGTGAAGTTCTTCAACTACAGGAAATTAAGTGCTGGCCAAAGAGCTGAAGATGAAAGTGCTTCGGAGGGACTTCTGACATTGTTTCAGCTAAGGTAAGGTTTTGACAGAAATGGCAGAGCCAGGAGACAAGAGAACAAAAGAAATAATTCTCTTGCACCCCCAAGTTTACCCACTGGATTCACACATTTTCAATGAGAAAACTCCTAAAGACACCGTTAGTAAAACTCTGGATTGAATTAGAAGCAGTTGCCAGGGGTGTGTGTCAATTTTGAACAGGAGGGTGACCTACAGTCCCTGTAGATCTTAAATAATGTGGCTGGGCAATTAGAAGTTCCAGACTGAGGCAGCCAAGTGGGATGTGGTGGGCACCTGCAACTCTGTTTTTAAGGTTCAAATGTGAATCTACCAGGTTTGTGGTGGTCTACCTAGGAGCTATATTTTAGAAAGAAGTGCTGCCCTTGCAATCATTCTCCCTCGCACCCCATCCCCAACCTGCTCTTCCCAAAGCATTTGCTTTTAACTAGTGAGGCTGGTCAAGGTTTTGCCTATTAGGGAGTCACAGCCACTCAAAAATTTTAATTATGTGCAATCAAAAGTCCTAAGTCAAGGTCAGGGTTTGATTTTATAACTCAAATACACTGTACCAATCGGCTATCCAGAATTGGTAATAAAAAATGTGTCATGTTTGGCTAATGCCTATTTTGAAGTTTTGCTATTAGACACTGAAAAATTGATCCTTAGTTTTACCTTTTGCAAAATGAAAAATGGAGTCAGATTAAATGATTTCTAACTTTTCTTTCATTAGTTTGAGCCCATGAAATTTCTTTTCTATATATTCTCTTTTCCTTTTAAGTAAATATAACTCGGAGTAAAGAAAAGAGGAGTCTCCTAATGCTCATTTATCTCAGAGCCATAGAAGTGTTTTATTTGTGTTAGAGATTTTCTTTCAACCCTAATAGTGATCACTTATAATTTTCTTACTCTCTGGATAGCAAATAAAAGCCTCACCTACCTATTTGCCCTGTGTAGATAATACTATGAAATATTTCCATATTCATAATCCATTATTACCACAAATATATGCCTAAAACCAAACTATTCTAAACATTTGCCAAAAACATATATCCTCTTCCTCTAAACTTGCCCTTTTTTCTACTCAGTAACACTACAGGCTTCACATTCACACATACTAAGTCATTTTAGACCTTTCTCTTTTCTTAATTCCACCTCCATCAGGTGTATCCAATTGTTCACAAAAACTTGGTGATTGTTAAATCACAGTGTCTTGCTAACTGTCCTTTCTTTTACTCTCTCACTATTTACTTCATTATTTCATGTCAGTGCTCCCATATAGGTCTTCAAACCTGTGTTCCTGCTTCAATCGCTCCCCTTTCCAAACCACCCAATAACCATCACAATGTTGGTTTTCCTGAAATAGGATGTTCTCCATGTCATCTTCTGTTAAAAACCCTTCACAGAGTCCACACTGTATAAGCTCAAACTTTCTCTCCCTCCCTTTTTGCCTCTCTCTTTGTTCAAGTCTCTGTGTAATTTAGAGCTCTGCAGCTTTTTTTTAATCCCTATTTTCCAAATCTCCCTGCATTCTCTCTTCATTTATGCAATCTCATTGAAATCCCCTTCCTTATCCTCTCTGCTTATCAAAATAGTATTCATCGTCATTGCCTAGCTTAAATTTCCCCTTTTTGAAACTCGGAATCATCTATGTAGACTTTCCAACTACTCCAGCCTAAAGAAATGCCTCTGTCCTCTGAACCTTCATTGCATGTATTACCTATGACACACAGTTAACACTTGTAAATTCTTCTGTCTTCTTAGTTTTCTTTTTAATTTTTCTGTGTTTTTATCTCCCCAAATACACAGTAAGGTAATTAAGAGCAGTATCTTATTCACAAAATGATTTCTGATTCTAGAATCAGACTGCCTCTATTTCAATCCTTGTACTTTTACTTACTGATTGTATTTTCGGTCTTAGTTTTCTCATCTGTAAAATGGAAATAGTGACAGTTATTCTTTTATAGGGGTTTTTTAGGCATTGTATGAGAGAACACACACAAATGGTTAGAACATAGTAGGTATTCACTAAATGTTAGCAATTATAATAATTACTCACATCTCTTACCTCCAAATGACCTAATATAGTGCCTTGGTCTATAACTATGTTTAGTCAATGGCATTTAATTGTCAGTTGAGGGAAATAAGGTAGATTGCATGAGCGGTATATTGTGGAGTAGGGGAAGTTTCTGGCTTTACAAAAATCATACCAAAGATGCCATCACTTACTGTTGTCAGCCAGCCAGCCAGCAAGGCTGTTTCTAATACCCCACCCGTCCCCAGTACTCTCAAGAGACTTTTGAAGTTTTGGCTCTGATGTGAGATGCTTTCCCAAAACACAATTCCCTTCCTGCCAGTCCAAACAGACCTGGCTGCAAAGAGCAGGTTGCCAGACTTCCTAAGGGTCTTAAAGATGGTACTAAAAATGTGGACCACAGGACTTTATTATGCTCAGAAAGAAGTCCACACCCCAAGACTTGCTACTGAAGTGGAAAGCAGACTCAGTGTGAGGATGCCAGTAGCACCAGCAAGTAGAATGCTCTCAGCTGGGACCCCATCATCCATAGCTAAAGAGCAACAGGTGCTGGCCAAAGAGGTGAGGACATCTGTGTTGCTCAACTAAGCCATAAAGGCAGAGAGAAAGAGAACATTATACTGGAAAATATAAAGTTTGAGCCACGGTAAGCATTAATAGCACTACCATTAAGTAGACCAAGCAAATTCAACAAATCCACGCACAAACCATATATGCCCTATTGAAAACAATTCAGAGAGGCAAGAAATAATTTTATTGAAGGTGAAAAAATGCTATCAAAGGCATGAACTCTGTTCCAGTGAAACAAATATGGACTCAGGAAACAAACAGATCTGAAGCTGTGTAATGTTGGCAAGTTTTTCTAACCTCAATTTTCTGACCGCTAAAGGGGATGACAACACCTAGCTCACACGGCTGTGGTGACCCTTAAATGAGATAATGCTGTTAAATAGGCACGACCCAGGTAAGTTCCCTTCCCTCTCACTCTAAAGGCTGATGCATACTGCCCAAGGCTAGGAGTAAGGCACCTGGCCACAAATCCACAAGCCGGTGAATAAAATAACTTGAACATTTTTGAATTGTCGACCTAGATTGTGCTGGGTGTTATACAATTCACAGAGGTAGAAAGCTCTCTGCTCCCAGGGCTTTTCACACTTGCAACTCAGGTGCCCACCTCAGTGGGCAAAACTGTCTCCTCCCAACCTCCCGAAAGAGATCTGGATTTATCCTGGCTTTAACCTCTATTTTGACGTATTACCATTTCCCACAAGGCCAGTTTTCTTGCTGAAAGAAGTCCTTCCCCTGGAAGAAATCCGAACAGCTTCATTTGTTTAAGTTCCCTTATTGGTCTTGCTAATGCCGGCTGTGGTTTTTCCTCGATACGGTTTATTGATATTTAGAAACCACCACGGGAAACTTGCCCCTTATAAGAAGGCAGATTCTCGATTTCCTTGATTGTCCAAGGGTGCTCGTCGTGAAGATGTCACCAAGCCGACAAGCGCTGGGGAAAGGGGGGCGGAGGGGTACCCCGGGGCTGGGCCGGGTTGGGGAGTGGGCGCGAGGGGAGGAGGCGCGAGAACCTTGGGCAGCGCCAGCGACTGGGTCGACCCCGACAGGTTCCAACAGCTCCCCTCGCCGCTCTCCACGCCTCCCGGGTTTTCCCTTCGGCTCGGGGTTTCCTGTTTCAGTTCTCGGTGATCTCCAGCAGCAGGTGCTGGTCTGCCAACCTCGGCTCCAGAGGCGAAGGAGAAGGAAAAGAGGGAAGGGGAGGCGGAAGCCGCGCGGCGGCGGCGGCGGCGGCGGCGGCGGCTGCAGGCGGGAGGTCGAGGAGCGAGCAGGCGGGCGGCACAACCGGGTTCGCTCTCGCCCGCGGGGCAGCGGCGCGGGCGGAGCGCCTGAGCCGGGGCCCGGACAAGTAGTCGGGTGGCCGGGCGGGCGGCATGGGGGAGCCTCCCGCTCGCCCCGCGCCCTAGCGGCGGCCGCGGCGGCCCAGGGCTGAGGAGAGAGGCGGCCGGCCGCTGGAGGGCCCCCGGACTGCCCCGGCTTCCAGGACATGTGATGGCTGCTGAGAAGAGACTGCAAGTAGGTTGAGCAACACGGTTGAGCCCGTGCGCGCGCGCGCGTGTGAGGAGCGAGTTGTGCAAGCCCGAGGAGGGGGCACAGGGGCCGCGGCCGGGGGAAGGGCCGAGGTGGCCGCAGTCGCCGCGGGCGCCGACGCCCGCTCGCCGCTTCTTCGCGCGGTCGGCCATGCCGGGTAGCGGTCCCGCAGGTTTGTCCCTCGGGAAAGGGGATAGAGGGGGCCCACAGCGCCGAGCTTGGTCCCGAGGGAGCCGGGAGTGGGGAGGGACGCGGGCCGGGAGGCCGCGCCGGAGCCTGGTGGAGGAGCCGAGGTCGGTGATCTCCAGGCCCAGGCGGGTTGGACGCCCGGAGGTTGAGTCAGTGAGCTCCCGCGGCCCCTGGGGCTCGGGTGGGGCCGAGGAGGAAAGCCGAGCGACTCCCCGCCGGCGGAGGCGGTCCGCCGGGATCTCGGGCGAGGTGAGGCCGGTCTCCTCCGCCCCGCGGCCTGGGGCACGGGTCCACTCCCGCCTGCCCCAGGGCACAGCCGGCGAAAATGGAGGTGAGCTCGGGCGCCCCAGAGGGAAACGGACCCACAGCCTTGCTCGTGCGGCTCAGACCCTCGCGCGGTCGTGGGCTGAGGCATCATCCGACATCTCCAGCCCCAGCCATTCGCTGTTATTCACCCATTCTTGCATCCAAACCGCCACCGCCCGCAGGCCTGCCCTAACGAGATCTCACCCCACCTCGTCCCTCCCGCACCTCTCGCTTCAGTTTCTGCTGAATTTCCATTTTCACCCAGCGTTCATGGTAGCTGAGCTGGTTTACATTTTTAACTCCGTACGAAGACGTGTTACAAATATAACTTCAAGACATGAATCCCGCTTTTCTTCCCTAAACTGTCTCATCCTTCACTCCTTTTAAGTTTCTTAAGAACAGCTTTTAGCTTTCAAGTACAGATTACTCGGACTGGGTTTCTTGCCTTCTGGGTAACTGATAACAATCCTGGTTGGTGCTCTGTGTTTTGTGATAAAGAGGGAAAATGCTAATTCAGATTTAGTCAAAGTTTTCCTATTGGTTGTAAGACTATTGGAATATCCTTAGACCCCCGAGGCCCTTGCTGATTCAGGTCTTTTTTTTTTTTTTTTTTTTTTCCTTTTACTCTCTTAGAATAGATGCAAAAATACTTAGGGCTCCATACTGTATATTTAGAAATTTGGGAAAATTATTGTTCACTTATTTCATCACATTTTTCTAATTTATGTTATAAACAGAAAACAATGGATATGCCCCAAACATTTTTCGGACTTTCCAAGAACCACAAGAAGTCACAAATACAGTTACTGTTATTTTTTAAATTTAAATTATATTTTATTGTTCATGCTATTACAGTTGTCTCCATTTTCCCCCTCTGCCCCCACACTCCCACTCCCTTAGACAATCTGTACACCATTGTCCATGTCTGTGGGTCATGAATATATGTTCTTTGCAGTTATGTTTATATTTTTCAAACTATGAATGTATTTAGAGTTCAATGTGTATGACTTCCATTTATTTGATCACTTACATATGTAATTAATTTTGGTAGCAACTTTTTAATAATGGTGTTATCTGATGTTTAAATACTTTTTAAAATAACAGAATCTGCCCTGGACGGTTGGTTCAGTTGGTTGGAGCCTCTTCCCGTGCACCAAAAGGTTGCGGGTTCCATTCCTAGTCGGGGCGCATACCTAGAATGCGGGGTCTGTTCCTGGTCGGGTGCGTAGGAGATGCAAGGTGTCTCTCTCTCTCTCCCTCTGCCCCTCTTTCCCATTCTCCCTCTCTAAAATCAATAAGCATATCCTCTGGTGAAGATTTTTTTTTAAATAGTAGAACCAAATATTTATGAAATTATCTTATTCTGATAACCGGAGAAAGATGCCTATTTCATACTTGCCTCTCTCTTCCAAGTTGGCATTCTTATTTTAAGTTACCTAAATCTGTCTACTTGAAGGTACCCTAAAAATATCAGAATAGTCTAGTAACTGTGTCTCTATAATTCAAAATGTTTGGCTATTTTTACTTAAGTTAAGAATGGGTTTTACTTCTCAAAGTAAGTTACAATTCTGCGTCTAGCATCTGGTCATTGCAAAAGTACTTAAACACTAAGCAAAGTAAAACGAACTTTTAAACAAAACAATAACATAAAAGGCAGTATTTTTTAGCCAGCATTTAATAATGAAAGTCTAATGGAAGTATTTAATTAAAATGGAAAATGTTAAGGCCCTGACTGCTGTGGCTCAGTGGATTGAGCATCGGCCTGCGAGCCAAGTGTCGCTGGTTTGATTCCCAGTCAGGGCACATTACTAGGTTGCACACCAGGTCCCCAGTAGGGGACACGTGAGAGCCAACCACACAGTGGTGTTTCTGTCCCTCTCTTTCTCCTTTCCCCTCTCTCTAAAAATAAAATAAACAAATAAATAAATTATTTTTTTTTTGATGGAAAATGTTAAAGGATAGGAAATAGAAACTTGGAATGTCTGTATGCTGATAAGAGTTTTTATTAGTCACTTCCTTTTACTACATTTTGTTTTAATTACAAAACTAATAAAAATATCCTACTTTATATTACTGTCTTCTCTGGAGCTATGTTTTCATGAAATACATTGCCAGATTGGAACCCAAGTGGTTAAGGGAAATTGTATTTTTAAAATATTTTCTCATTCTACAACTGGGTTACCTTCTTTCATTCTAGCAGACCACAATGAGTTTTACATTAATTTTGATTTTTGTAACAGATGAAAAAGTGTTCCTCTCATTTTAGAGCATTTTATGCCATATTATATCATCTTATACCCTTAGTGTTTTTCATTGTTCTTGTACATAAATCTAGAAGAATTCTAGTTTCATTGAGATTTTATTGCAATTTTAAAGAAACAAACAAGTTGTGAAATAGGAGGTATTTAATTCTTTTGGTGTTAGAATTTAGGGTTGTAAACTAATCTCAGTTGTTCTTCACTTGAGACTGGTAAACTACCAATTCCCTCAGCAAATAATTATTTATTATCAGTCCAGGTGCTGTGTTAAGGCCCCTGACCTGTAAAACAAAAGACATTATGAATCAATAGAACATAATGCTAGATCTAATGTAGAGGGAAGAAGTAAATTCAGGTACTGGGGAAAGCTACATTCCAGGCCTCAAAGGTAGGATTCAGTTACAGGCAGACGTTGGAGACATTGTGGGTTCTGTTCTGGACCACTGCAATAAAGTGAGTGGTAATATTTTTTGCTGGTGGGGGGTCTTCCAACACCTGTGAGGCGCGGTAAAGTGGAGCACAATAAAATGAGATAAGCCTCTAGTTAGAGTTGGGTGGGAGTCATTTCCAAATGAATACTGTGAGTCAAGGGACCTGGCAGGAACGAAGGGAGTGGGAGGTCTAGTGTGTCCACAGCATTCAGTGGATGATGAGAGTAGTGAGTGATTAAGGCGGCAAAGATAGTTTGGGAGGTATAGTTCTTCTTGGAAAGAGAAATATTAAGTAACAAGGTCAGTAAATAGCAAAAATCCATTAAATCAGGATTCCAAAGTTACACCTAAAATATTGGGAGATTCTAGGGTTGAATTTCAAATATACCAAATGTTCTAAAAAATGTTGTGTTTTAAGGGCTAATACTCCTCATGGACCTACAGTATATAAAAATCTCATGTCTTTACAAAGCTATAATGTTGAGATTCATCAAAAACATGTTATAATCACTGCTGCTGTTTCACTATTAACAGTTCAGAGAAATTATCAACAATTGAGAATGTGATTTTTTTAAAAAATCTTTTTCATCCCAATAGATCCAATACTTTTGGTCATTCAGTGTGATTTTTCTCTCTAGTTTTTCTATTTGACAGAGGATTGTTTTACTTTTCTAAAATGAAAATAGGGAATAATCACCCATAAAGAATATTACTTATGATTATACATCACAATACTGACAGTAATTCCTGTGCAAAGTGAACTAGCCTAAAGCAAAACCCATAAGCACAGCTGAATATTTGGGCATTCCACCTTTAAGTTAATTATCAAATTGTTAAGGGTGTATAAGAAATAAGTAGAAAATCTCAAGGTCTCCTTGTTTGCCTGAACATTTTTCCCTAGTGCCCCCCCATCCCCACCCACCCACACTTACCTTTTGTTTGGCTCAGCCTTGTTAAAAAATTCAGGCCTCAGCTTAGATCTTAATTGGTTTACTCCATTGTAGTTTAGTAACTTATTATGTCAAGCATTGTTCTAAGTATTCCGCCTGTATTAATGCATTTAATACTTACTACACCTCTATGAAGAAGTATTTCATTACTCCCCCCCACCCCCATGAGGAAAGCAAATCACAATGTAGTTAAAAAACTTGATGGGTCTCACAATTAATGGCAGAGTGAGAGTTCCAACTAAGGCTGAGTCCCTGTTTTAACCAAATATTAAGATCTCTGGAACCTAACACATGTTAATAAATGTGTCTATTATTGTGAGGATTATATTAAATAATATAATGGAATTATCTTTCTTGGGAGTTTGGTCCTTAAAATATATATATTTTTTCTTGTATAATTGGAATTATACTTTCTATAGAGCTTTGTATACCACCTTCCCTTCCCCTTTCAGCATACACCAAGGATTTTCTTATGCCATTAAGAATATTTTAAACATTACCTTCTTAAGAATATGTCATTTATTTAATCATTCTCCTTTTCAGTTAAACATTTGGGGGTTTTTTTCCCAAATTTCATTATCATAATGGTTAAGTTGGACATCCCAGTACAAAAGTTTTTTTCTGTATATGTTTCTTAGTATGGATTCTTAGAAATAATCATCCAAGATAATCAATACACTTTAAGGTGTGTGATGGCCAAAATGCTTTCCAGAAGAGTTGTACTGATATGCACACACCTATTAGCAAAGAGTGCGAGTGGTGATTTCATAATGTGTTTGAATACACTAAGTATTAACTTTTAAAATTTTTGACAGTTTGTTAGATGAGCAATATCTAAGTAAAATTTTTTCCTACTTAATGTTTTAAATTATTAAAGTAGTACGAGTTGATTAAGAAAAAACAAAATTGAAGCCACCTGGAATATCATTACCCAGAAATAACTTCTGTAAATACAATGTTTTGATAAATATTTTCCTGACAGTGTTTCATTCCTGTAGTTATACTTTATAAGATCTTAATTTGGGTTTTAAAGAAAAACATATAAGCATTTCCTAATCCCCCAGTTTTAGGCAAAATTATTTGCTTACTCCTGGTGTTTTCCAAATACTATATATTTTCTATAACATTTACATATTTAGCGACAGTTAACTGTTTCTTCTTTATTTCTTATTTCTTTTCTAGTTTCTGTGCCTCTGCTGTTCATCTAGAAAACAGAGAAAATGCCACCTAGACCATAAGGATTAACTGATAATATAAAATGTTGATAACAGTACCTAGAATTTTTTTTCTATCTTGTTCAGTCTTTAGGCTCCCTAAGGGTAAGGACTCTGTGGTTCCCGCCTTCTAGAGCATTTGGTACAACTAGAAAACTTCATGAAAGTGTTCTTATTGTTAAACGCCATATAGTACTTTAAATAATCTGCTGATGTGGGTAGGATAGACAAAAGCCAGTACGTGATTAATAGATGGACACAATAATGCAGAGCAAATAACGCAGTTGTTGCTACCTAAACATTTTAAAATTAACTTAGAATGCATGATGTGATTTCTTGAGGTGCTGCACATACTTGCCTTGTAAAAATATAATTAACCTTATCTACCCCACTTAACAAGGGAAGGATATTATAAAAGTGAATTTTCCAAAAAATTAGTCTTTAAAGTCTTTCAAGAGCAAAACATTTATTTTATTTTAACTATTTTCAATGGAAGAATGTATACAAATGCATTATATTTTTCTGCCTTTGAGTAATATGTATGTAGCCTGTAATTTCAATTATTATGAAATATAATAGCTAACATTTATTGGGCACTAACTCTATGCCAGGCATAGTATTAAGCACTTAACGTTATCTAATTTAGTTTCATAGTATTTCCATATGGTTTACACTGTTGTTTTGCCTATCATCCAGGCGATGGAGCTCATGCCTAGAGATGTTAACCTTACCAAGGTTATTGAGATTTCTGATTTATCTTAAACTAAACAGCAATACTTGTTATGCTATATATATATATATATGGACAGCAGGACTCCATGATTTATATTGATTTATATCAATGATTTTCGGTGTTTTCTCCTTACTATTAACTGTTCCTTGCTGACATTGTCACTCTCTTCTTCTAATATACAGCAGATACCTACTGTGGAATATGAAACTGAATAACAGCTAATATGTCTAAAATAGAAGTATTTGGGCAGTGATTAAAGGCTTTGGGGATGCTCAGATAGTCTAGGTTACAGAACTGAAAGATTGTACTGTATGGAGAGAGCATGTGGGGCCTCTGAAATCAGCTAAACCTGGATTTGAGTTCAGCTCTGTCCTGGCTGTGATTCTAGGCAAAACTGAGTTTCTCTTTGATTTCTCATCCATCAAACACTATGCACTTTGCAGAGAGTTGTTTTTACTGATTCAAGATAATAAGCGTAAATGTACTTGGCACACAGAAGATACTCGATATTATAAAATGATTTAACAATCTCCTTTGGTTTGACTGGACAGAAATTTTATTTTTTCTGTCTACTTATTCACTGACCCTTAATTGTGTTCCAAGAATTGGGATTACCAGATATGAAATTTCTGTAAAAGCAAGTTTACTGTTACTGCTTTTTTTTTTCTTTTTTAAAGATTTTATTTATTTTTAGAGAGGGATGGTGGTGGGGGTATACATCAGTGTGTGGTTGCCTCTCACACGACCCTAAATGGGGACCTAGCCCACAACCCAGGCATGTGCCCTGACTGGGAATCGAACCAGTGAACCTTTGGTTCGCAGACCGGCACTCAATCCACTGAGCCACACCAGCTAGGGCAGTACTGTTACTGCTTTTAATGTCAGTTTGTATTTTAGATTTTTCAAAGAGCTTTCAAATCCATTACCTCATGTCTTTTAGGGTAAGACTAAAATTAGTTTTTGTTCTCTATTCTTAGTCATTTGTATTCATTTCCTAGTCAAAATTACGTGGGCTTAATTTTATCCTTATTCTGTGACTCGGACTGTTTTAAATCTTAGCGTTTTTGTACACTACAGTGAGCTGGTTTCCCAAATAATTGAAGCTGCCTCCTAATTGTTTTTTTTTTTGCTCCACCCAGTCCCACTTAGTTGATGATTATGTATTAATAATTTTTTTGGAATTTTGCTGTAATTTTAAATGATTAGTACAGCCCTGGCTAGTGTGGCTCAGTTGGTTAGAGCGTTGTCCCATAAACCAAAAAGTCATGGGTTCAATTCCTGGTCAGGGCAACACACCTAGGCTGCAGAGTTGGTCCCTAGCCAGGGCACATACCAGAGGCAACCAATTTATGTTTCTCTCACATTGGTATCATTAATCTCTCTCTCCCTCCCTCACTCCCTTTCTCTCTATAGGTGTCCTGTACTGTAGGGTCCAGTGCTACAGCCTCCCCAACCTGAGTATTCAAGGTACACCCTCCATATGGGCTGACTATACCACCCTCCTCTTGTAGTTGAGCCGTGGTTGCTGTTGGAAGATCTATGGGAGGGATTTACCCAGGCCAGTCAGCTGCAAGGCCTGGCTGTGACCACTGACCACCAACCTCCGCCCTCTGTGGAGGATCAGCTGTGCAGGGGCAAGATGGTGGTGCTCTGATATGGTCTGTAGCTGTCTACTGAGTGCACAGGTCCTGGGGTTTCCTGGGTGGTGCAGGCCAAGGTCAGCCCCACCTATGTTTTGCCCGGGGCCACCCTGCCTGAGCTATAAAGCAATCTGAGATGACTGCTATTTGTACTGAGCTAGGAATTTCCCAGGGGAAGCCAAGCTCTGAATCTAGGCTGGCTGCTGCTAGTGTCAGGTCTGGGGCCACTTAGCAAGAGGTACAGGGGCTAGGGACTCACTAGGGCTGGCTGTTGCTTGTTTGAGAGGATTTAGGAAGTTGTGAAGCATGATCCAAGACCAGCCAATCATGTGCAAATGACTGTTAACAGCTTGGTGGGCCCATAAGTTGGGTAGGACTAAGTCTCAAGGGATCTCCAGGGCAGGGCAAACAGTGTTAGCCAGGGAGATGGGGTCTCATATATGGCACCCCCTGCCAGCTCTGTAGCTCTGTGGCTGTGGTGGGGAGAGGGTTCAAAAAAGGGACAGTGGCCTCTGCCTGCTTTTATGTCTGGGAGTAAGCTGTCCCCCAGCTCTTGCCTGATGACAGACACTTCAATTCCTTTCTGTATGCCACTGGTGCCTTTCAAGCTGCTACCCCAGTGATGGAGCTCAGAGGGAGTGAGTCTGAATAAGTCCATGTGCGGATTTTTTAAGAGGAACTTCTTGGGACGCTAGAAGTTTCCTTCACTGACTCAGTGCCCATTGGTTTTTGCAGTCAGAAGTTATGGGGACTTATCTTCCTGGCTCTGGAACCCTGGTGTGGGGCTGGGACTCCTTGCTCCTGAGATATTCCTCCTAAGTTTTTATCTACCACATATGGAAGTGGCACCAGCCCCTTCCACATCTCCCCCCTCTTACCAGTATGGATGGATGTGGTTTCTTTAATTCTGTAGTTGTCAGACTTCCATTCAGCTCGATTTCTGATGGTTCTGAGTGATGGTTGTTGTATAGTTTAGTTGTAATTTTGATGTGGTTGTGTGAAGAGGTGAGCTGTGTTTACGTATGCCGCCTTCTTGACTGGAAGTCCAGGGTATATATCTTTAACAGAGTTTTTATTTCTTCCATGGTTGTTCGCACTTGCAGCCTTTTCTTAAGTTAGCTTTAATTATGGATTCTTAATTTATTGGCACAAAGGTTTATGCAGAGAATGCCTTCTATTTTATTGAACGTTACAGATGTAATGTTACATATTTGTAGAGTTTCCCAACCTCTTGGTCACACTTTTAAGAGGTCATTCATTCATTCATTCATTCATCATTTAGAACCAGCTCTCCATGTCATTAACCAGTTTTGGATTTTTTTTTTGCTTCCTAATTTATTTGTGCTTTTAATTTTATTCCTTTGCCCACCTGTATTTTTGTTTGTTTGCTCATTTTAACCTTAGCAAGAGGTACAGGGGCTAGGGACTCACTAGGGCTGTTAAATTCCTTTGTTTCTTGTTTTTTATTAAATACACTTACACTGTTTTTCTTTAAGTGTCAGTCTGGCCACATTCTATAGCTTATAATTTTATTGTCATCTATTTCTAAATAGCTGTAATTTTAGTCTTTATTTTTCTTTAACTATAGTTATCTGGAGGAGAGTTTTAATTTACAGGTAGTGGGTTGTGGGGTGGGGGTTAAATTTGTTTTTAGCTGTCTGCTTGCTAACTTCTCACTTTTTGTATCATGGTCAGAATGTTTCCATTCTGTCGGTTTGAGTTTTTTCCTAAGCATTGCAAAGGTGGTCTAGCACAAATGCCTGTCTCTATCTCAAATTTGAAGTTAAGCAACTCAAAGTGAATTATTTGAGTACTTGAGATAAGGGTCATTTAAATTTTTGTTGTTTAAATACCATATACCCTGGAGTGTAATGCTATCGTCATCATTTAAGGCCTGTGGATAAGAGAAGTAAATCTGATGCTTTGGATTGTTAGGGCTTTCTGTCATCTTTGTGTAGGAGTTGAATGGTGTAACTTTTGAAATAAGTTGATTTCCTAGTTTGCTTTAAAAGTATGTGAGTTCCTTGAATGAAGTTTCTCTCCTTTTAGATCTTCTTACCTCTTTCCAGGTGTGCTCCTTTCTGTGTGTTTCCTAGGATTTCACTAGGATTGGAAGAGCCAGCCTGTGGTTTCTCCATAGCCCTGGTTATGCTCTTTACCAATTTGATCATAGTTCAGAGAGCATCATCTGACTACTTCCCACTTTCATCCCCAAGATTCTAAAGCTTTTGGGGGAAAAAAATTAATTCTTCCTTCCTGACCTGTTTATGGATGGGATGAATAAACCAGCCAAGAGGAATACCAAAATTACAGCAATTAACTCCACATTCTTGAAAATGGAGAGTGGTGGCAATTCTTGTAATTCCTGTAAGAAAATTAAGCAAATACTTTTTTTCCAAAGGAAAAAAAAATGCTTCAAATCATTGCCCTTTTATTTTTTATTAAGTTCCTCCTTTTCAGTGTTCTTTCACATCTTTCTGTTACATTAAAGAGAGATCCTCAGATTGGTTTTAATGTCTTTAAAACCACCCTTTTGAATAAGAACATCTGCAGGGAACCACAGGCAGCTAATGTTTGAAGTCGAATTCTGATCCATATGTTAGAAAGATTTTCTATATTAAGAGAAAGAGTATAATTGGAGTATAGGTAGTATATGTTTAAAGTATGGATTTGAAAAATTATCAGAAATTGGCATATAAGAAAAAATGTCACAAAATTAATTTTGTGAGTTTGGTTAAAGTAGGAAATTTTACTGCTGGCCTTGGTGGCTGGGAAGCATATACCAGGTTGGCAGCTGCAGCTTAGCTTCCAGATCATTCCATGCTGTGATAGCACCTGAGTGCAAACAGGCAGGTGGAGAAAACACTTTGGAACTCCTGAGTGACAGCCAGAAGCCAGGATGCCAGTTTGGCAAGTGCACTCTCAGCTGCTGAGTCTTGGGCCTGAGCATTCCTCAGAATAATGGGTAGATCATAAATGTTTATTTCCTACTTTGATAGCAAATGAGTACTTAAATTTTATGTACAGTTTAATTGGGTAATTCTTTGATGATAAACACCTAAAATAGGGAGAACAGTTCAAAATTCTGAAATAATTTTCTTTTTAATGTGTGATAGCCTCTTACTAAACTTTTTGTGTTATCTCTTAAGAAGATCATCAGAATTATAAAATAAAACAACCACTTTCTTATTTTAGAAATACTGGTTCTAAAGACTGGTTAATTTGTTTAATTGCCAAATAGTTGCTTCCCAATAGGTTAAGAACCTCTCCCAAGGGTGAGAAATGGGGTGAACTGATTCTTTTCTCCGAGCACCTGCTTCTGCCCACGCACACGCACACATCAATACACACAAGTGAGGAGGACAGCGCGGGCACAAGGAAGGAGATCAGGAACTAGAAATATGCTAAGATTCTTATGTTTAACAATCTCTTTATCTAAATAGTCATTTGGTTTTACAAGCTATCCTTATAATGTTCATTGTATCTTCCTCAAGGATTTCCATACTTAGAGGTTTAATAATTACTTTAAGCTTACAAGTATTCCAATACCCTGACTGATCCTTCATTTGGTGTCTTCATTTCTGGTGGAAGAGAAATTGGAAGAAGCAACTAGGACAGGAGTATTTAGACTGCCAAATGGCAGCAGTAAGCCTCCAAGTATCTTGAGAGCTAGGAAAGAAGATTGAAGATGGGTTAGAAAAGGAGGCAAAGGAGCAACAAAAAAGAACCTCCTGCTCCTTGAGGACTTGCAGTTTCTGCCATGTCTTTTTCCTCACCTTTCACTCTTCACTCTTCACTCTCAGTCAGTCCTGGCTCGCTGGGTCTTGTAGAGGTTAGGAAGAGTGTTGAGGGTGGTAGAGGAGCACCTCACTGCTTTTTTCAGATTGTCCTTTCAGTTATTCTCATTCATTCATTCATTCATACACAGATGTACATACCTTTTTCCTCTCCTGCCCCATTGAATCCATTTCCTGGTTTAAAGTTCTAAACGGAAAAAAGAAAGAAAAAGAAAAACTACTTCTTCCCTACCAACCACAAAACTACCTTTCTATATCTTATTCCTTTCCTGCCAAGCTTATTAAAAGAATACATATACTACCATCTCTTCTTCAGCACACACTAACCAGGGCTTTCTTTTCTTAACCAGGAGTTTTTAACCTGGGTTCTATGGTTCCCCAGAGGGTCTGTAGATAGAATTTGGGCATTCTTTGATGCTGGATGAGAAAAAAATTTACATGTTTGTATTCATATTCATATAGCATTTCCCTTAATTATGAATGTAAGCAACAAAACCAATATTAATAACAGTTTATATGACTTTATTACCCTTAGAAATCATAAATATTTATCATGTTATAGTTGAAGTAAATATCTTGAAGTATCATTTTCAATTTTACTACTTCAGAGTCATTGTGATGCCCTGGCTGGATGGCTCAGTTGGTTGGAGCATTGTGCCATACACCAAAAGGGTTGTGGGTTCCATACCGGGTCAGGGCACATACCTAGGTTGCAGGTTCAATCACCAGTTGGCATGTATGGGAGGCAACCTATCAATGTTTCTGTTACATCAATGTATCTCTCTCTCTCTCTCTCTTACCCTCTCTCCTCCTCCTCATTCCCTCTCCATCTTCCTCTTTCCCTCTTCCCCCCTCTCCCTTTCTCCCTCCCTTCCTTCCTCTCTATCTAAAATCAGTGAACATATTTTTGGGTGAGGACTGAAAAAAAAGAGGTAATAGCCTTTGCCTGCATAATATTCTTTTTAGAATTAAGTTAATGAGAACATAAAATAATGAAAATGAGGTTTTCTATTGTATTTCAATTTTACTTGTAAACTTTTCTGACACTGAACATTTACTCTGTCAAGGACGAAGTTATTATGTATATTAACTCATTTAATCTTCATAAAAACCCTATGCTGTTGGTGTTGTTATCATCTCTATTTCACATTGACGAAATGGAGACACAGAGCAGTTCAGTAACTTGTCCTGGTCACTTGGTCAGTTGCAGTAGAGGGATGCGTCGTATGGTGTCGGTTCTTATATGCATAAGTTTTAAGATTTCCCTCTTGCTCATCCCCTTGTCTTTAACTTGAGTAAACTCTACCCTGACATTTATACTAAGGGTTCAAGGACACTTTTCAGAATACCAGTAAGTCAGAAATAGTGGTGCCTTTGTAGGAACACATGGCCGAATCTAGTCCAGCTCCCTTTGGTACCTGGGCAGTTGGTTTGCCACCGAGAAAAAATTTGGATGAAATACCATATCCCTTTCATAAAGTCAGCAAAATAATGGTGCCCAAATGTGGCAGAGCAATTAGTTAAAGAAAATGACAATCCAGTGTTATGGTTATTGATAGAAAAAGTTTTAGGGAAATATCAGCATATATAATCCTTCTAAAATGTAATTATGTTTCTGTAGAAGGCAGTTTGTTACTATACTTTACAATAATAAGAAGTATACCTTATATCATTTTAATGAAATCCACATTTTAGATTATTTTCCTAAATCTTTCATGAAGGAGGAAAATATATTTCTGTAAATGATTTTCAAAGGCTATATATTGTGTGGTATGTATACATATAGATGTATATAAGCATATAATTTCATGTAGCTAACCCTTATTGAGTGCTTAGTTATATGCCTGGCACTGTTCCAGTGTTTATATTTATTAGCTCATTAAATTTCAAAATAACCATATTACGTATTTTTTAGAGTTGAGGAAACAGACATGGGGAGATAAATTTGCCTGAGGTGATGTGTGTGTGTGTGTGTGTGTGTGTGCGCGCGCGCGCGCCCACGTGCGCTGTATATCTATGTGTGTGTACAACCTAACCAGCAATCAGTATAATGCTTAATAAAACATTAGAGGCATTCCCATTAACATCAGGAACAACACAAAATAATCATTATTATTTAATATTACAATGTAATGAGATAAAAGTGTGGATCAAGAGATACACAAATTGATAAGGAAGAGACAATCTGATGATTTTATTATGTCTGGAAAACCTAAGAGCCTTGGTGAAACACTAATAGAAACATTGAGGTCACTGAAATACCTACTTCATAAAAGCTTGTACAGGAATAAGAATAGAAATATTTTCTAGATGCCAACAATAACTAGGTAGAAAATATAATGGGGAAGGAAAAACCCTCCATTCACAGCAACAAGAACAAAAGCAAGATACTGTTAAGACAGGTTTATAAGTCCCCATTAAGAAATTTAGGTAACTATATTGAAAGAGAAAATTTCAATAAATTGTTCTTGATTAATATAATCAGCAGTGCTTTTTAAGCAAGTATTACTGCAGCACAGTCTCCATCAAACTCCCAACAGCGTTTTGGTTAAAACTTGTCAAAACAATTCTAAAGTATCTGAAAGCATGTACATGCAAAAACAGCCAGGATAAAAATATGAAAATGAGAAAAACTAATGATAGAAGATGTGCACATGCAAGGTACCCAATATATTATAAATCTGCAGTTTTTAATATATGGTACAGGCACAAAAATATATAGATCTATGTAACTTAATTGGAAGTGTGGAAGTAGGTCAAGCTTATAAGACATTAGTATAAAATAGGGTCACATTACTCCCTCTGCTGTGAGCTTGTTAGAATGCAGAATCTCAAACCCCACCCCAGACTTCCTGAATCAGAATCTTCAAGAACCGCATATGTTCATTTGCTGTGTAAATTTTGAGAAGCATTGCCCTTCGAAGTTCTACAGGACCTGGCTTCCCTTGTCCTTACTTTCTGGCCTCATTATCTGACTCATCCCCTTGCGCACTTGCTACCTGTCATACTGGCCACCTTGCTGAGCGTGAACACACTCTCATCTCAGGGCTTTATAATTAATCCTCCCTATTACATATTTCCTTTCACTTCATTAGGTATCTGAACGATTATTACGTTATCAGTGAAGCCTTCCCTGATTCAAAGTTTCTTTGTAGCACTTACCCATCACCTGACATGTATTGTTAATAATCTTTCCCTCTCCCCCACCCCACTCTGCACCATAAACTTGGTGAGAGAAGAAGACTTGCTTGTTCTTGCTGTATTCTCAGCACCAGGCCCTGGGAGGGTCCTGTTTGCTGAATAAAACTGCTATTAAAAATTGTAGGTAAGATCTCTAAGTAAGTTGTGAAGAGGGAGAAATTACAGCTGATTGTTTTTCATTGTAGTTATGTTCTGTAAAGTTGCTGCAAATACTGAACCTTTGCTTCTGTAGGAAACACAGGACTACTGTGAACCTCAAGTCAAAACATTTTCATCGACCAGTCAGTACATAACCTTGTTGTACATGTCTTGCTGTTTAAAGAAACCTTATTTAATATATATATAGTTGATTCATTAACATTGAACTCAAGACCAGCAGCACTGTAACTCATGTCTTAAAAAGCTTACCTAACACCTATTTTCTCCAGAAGGCACTTTACAACCCTTTTGCTCTTAGGAACAATAGATAGCATTAAGCTGGGGGCCATTGAAACAGCAAATTCACCAAGAAAAAGCACAAAAATGCAAAAAAAATAGCACTAAATAGTCCTTTTTAGGACACTGGTTTACAGTATGAGAGCTGGAAGAAGGGAAAGCTTCACTTTGTTCAGCCTCGGCTAGAATGTGTGCCTTGAGCCACTCACATTTTCTGTCTCTCTGCTCAGGTGTGTGTCTGTTGAATGACTCCAGAGCACCTCGACTGTTAATTTCAGGGTTACAAATTTTATGAGGTAGTCAAATTTGCAAATACAGAATCCATGAATAATAAGAACCAACTGTACATCATGCCTTTAATAAATATGTATTGTGTTTATACTATGTGTCATGCTCCCAGAATTATTCACTCAAATATCTATTAAATCCTAGCTACATCAGGCCCTGTGCAAAACTTCAATAATCCAAAGATAAGTTTACCAGTGTTCCAGGAAAGTTTTCATGGCAAGGTTGGTTTTTAGCTGAGTCTTCAGTAATAATGGGGGTAGGATTTCAGCATGCAAAGCTGTACATAGTTATTTTAGAAGAAAGAAACTTGAGGTCAGTGTTTTTAAATTTGGCTACACATGAGAATCACCTAGAGTATGGCCAGGCTTCATCCCAACCAAAATAAATAAATAAATAAACCTCTAGGGGTGGAACTCTGGAATCTAAATACTGTATTTAAACCTCCCCAGATGGTTCCAATGTGTAACCAAATTGAGAGAGCCACTGCTTTAAATACTTGTGTTTGGCTGGAGTATAGGTTATATAAAGTAAGCAAAGAACAAGTAAATCTGAGAAAGAGATTTTGGCCCTGGTATTGAAATGTCATCATTTATTTAGCACGTATTTGTTAAGCGCCTGTTGTGTGCCAGGCACTCTCCTGGGTGCTGCAGGTAAATCAGAAAACAAAACACGAGAATCCCTGTCCTCTTAGAGGTTACAATCAAATTGCATTGGCAGCTGTTTAGGATGATTCATATTGTAGATTTAATTATAGTATATGATGATTTGTATTTAGAAGGAATCTTGTCCTAAGTGCTCAGAATAATAAATTTAATGTCTAAATTATTACCTCACCCTCTGGTATGAATAGAACTCTACAAAGAAAAATTTTCTTTTAAACTTTTGTGCTAATTTCACTGAGCATATGTTCTAACATTCATTTTGTTTGCCTCAATGTTTTTCAGTTTCTTGCTCACCAGGACAATTGTCTAAAATCAGTAGTATGAGGACCATTGGAAGTATTAACTGAAGCACTTTGTTTTTCCATCTTATAAGAATTGGTATATAAAGAACTAGTTTCTATCTTGATCACTAATAAGAACTTTTATTGAGTCATAGTTGTTTGCAGCTTCTTGTGTATATTTGCTGTACACCATGTTTTAGCTTTTTCTGAGTTCCTTTACATTTAATATGCTATTATCTCTTCTAGACCATTAGTAAAAACAGACAAACCTAATGATAGAGCCCTATTTTAATTTTGTTTGCTCTAGCTATTCTTTATAGCCTAAATCTGTCGATTTCACTTTCGCAATCCTTTTGGTCAAGCAGCTTTGAAGTAGTTTGCTAAGCAGTTATTTAATACCTAAAGAATAAGACAGGCACCCATCTTCAGCTGGTATGTGTAGCCTGAAGGTATAATTGTGTGCAGATATGAGCACATACTAGGTACAAGTGAGGAATGTCAGCCCCAGCCAGTATGGCTCAGTTGGTTGGAGTGTTGTTTATTACCAGAGGTTTGCAGGTTCAATTCCAGTCAGAGAGCACATATCAGGTTATGGGTTTGGTCCCCCGTCCAGGCATGTACAGGAGCAACCAGTCGATGCCTCTCCCTTTCCCTCTCTCTAAAAGCAATGAAAAAATATTCCTGGGTGAGAATTTTCTTTTTTAAATGAGGAATGCCAGAGTAGGAGATAACTAACTGTGCCATGGCATCAGGAGAGGAGTTCTGGCTAGGTTTTGATAATGATGTTGTAAATATTGTCATTACCATACGAGATAAAGAGTCATTTCACTATCGTCCAGTTGTGATATAATTCCGAGACTGTCTTATATATTTTATATAAAGTTACACTTTTTTGGTCAGTTCTTACTCAGTTTTAATTATACCAAATATACCTGTGTTTTGTTAATTTGGATGATATCATGTGCTTTCTGATTCTTTTAAAATCATCTACTATGGCCTTTTTTTCCTCAGGAATTTCCTCTCCACTATTCCCTCATATATTAGCTGTTTAGTAACCTATTACAGTAGCATTTTGGATGTGATTTGTATTCCTTAACCTTTTCTAAAATTCTTTGTTTCTTGAGTATGTATAAGTTTCATAAAAATTTAAGATGATCATTTAGACTTATGTATTTAATGAAATTTTTAAAATACTAAATGGGAAGCTAATCACTGAGAAATATTTGAGGTCTAAGAATATGTGTTATGTCGTCATTTAAAATGACTATAGAAAATCTTTTGTTTTTAGACCACTGGAAAGAAAAACTGATTTTGTGGATTTATTTAGTATCTATCTCCGAACTCTTAAGACAACTGAGGGTTGTCTGCTCTTAGTGATATGGCATAGAAAGTTTTTTTTTTAAATCAAACTCTAAGACATTTTACTTTGAGGAGCATTATCTTCTTTATTACAGAATTAAAAAAAAAACTTTATATGTATTTTTAAAAGTAGTCTGATCAGCCCTAGCACACGTGACTCAGTGGATTGAGCGCTGGCCTGTGAACCAACAGGTTGCAGGTTCGATTCCCAGTCAGGGCACATGCCTGGGTTGCAGGCCAGGTCCCCAGTTAGGGGTGTCAAGAGGCAACCACACATTGATGTTTCTCTCCCTCTCTTTCTCTGTCCCTTCCCATCTCTCTCAAAATTAATAAATAAAGTATTTAAAAATAAATAAAAATATAAATAGTCTGATCAGAGTTAATATATGTAAGTCTTTTTATCACTTTTTTTCCATAATAGTTCTTTATAACAAAACTTTTTACTGTTGAATATTGTTTGAAGGGGTCTTTTTCCTGCCTTAGTTCTGAACCAACTGCCAACTGAGAAATAGACAAGGGAGCCAGGCAGATGGACATCAAAAAGAGCAGGGTTTTTTGTTTTGTTTTGTTTTGATACAGCTATTGTAGAATGTGGCTTAAGATCACAGCATAAAGGGCTTAGTCACATTGCACTCCCAAATTAGAAAGACTTCACCACTCAACCTCAGGCAGTGCTGGAGAGCAAAGCAACCATATACTCTACACCTGTGCAGATCCTGAAGCGAAGTTTGTGAGTCAGGAGCTGGGCTTTGCTTTCCCAGTTGCTCTTCCCAGATTTACCCATCAGATTAGTCATCCTCAGATGAGGAGGCAGAGGCCTTAGTATTACTCCAACAGATGGCACTCTGTGTGGGAAGTTGAAGCCAGAGGAGGAGACTGCATGAGAAGACCTCTCATCACTGAGAGGCTTGTGCTCACTCAGTTCCACAGCTGAATGAAATGCGGAAAGCAGCCCCAGTGGCAGAACCGTGGCTACAGGAACATTGCAAATAGCTGAGGCCTCTTTGATAAGCTCACCTTGTCACGAAAGAGAAATAAAAACTAGCAGGGGAGCATTTTTGTTCATATGAATGCCTGCATTCATATTTGCAGGAGTTTTTTTTACTGGTCATATTTTTCACTCAGATGTCTTCAAGATACCTTCACATTGTTGCACACAAAGGTTTCTTCCGTGCGGATTATGGGAGACTACATGGCTCTGCCCTCGTGAAGCTTATAGCCTGGTTCATAAATAAATGCTTATATTAATGCAGTACAGACTCTTCATGCTATAGAAATTCAAAGTAGTTGGACATCAATAAAAACTGAACCAGTCCTGGAAGGTTTTAGGGGAAAATAAACCTTGAGCTGGATTCAGAATAGCGGGTGTGGTCTGGGTAGATGGGGCAGTGCAAGAGAACACTTACGGGGACTTCACTTGTGCTATCCCTTCACCTTAAGTGAAATGGGAAATAAGACTAGAGAGCCAGGAGGGGCCCAGGCTGTAGAAGGCACCTTGAAAACAAAGCAGAGAACCAGATATTTATGATTTGTTGCAGAGACTTTTAAGCATAAAAGTGGTGTCTGAAAATCAGTCTGGCAGGGATGTACTTAGGGGGTATTCAAGAAAGGAGTAACTTAAGAAATGAAAGTAACCAAGACCCAAAGAAAATAAAATATGTTAAAGCTCTCATGGTGCATTTGACTTCCTAAATATAATAACCCAGAGATTAGAGTTAGTGCCTGATTGATTTTGCTGCATTCTTTTACACCATGTGTATAAATGAGGTTTTTTGTTGGTTGGTTGGTTTGTAGTTTTAACTCTCAAAAATAATTTTATAATCTTTTAAGTTTAGGGGGACAATTGGTAAAATTTCATATAATAATCTTTTATGGTGTTATTGTTAGGGTTGAAAGAGATTGCATATTAAAGGGGAACACACCCATATTAGGAGAAAGGTATCAGGAAGAGGGTTTACAAAGAGAATTGATTTCAAACACTAGCATTAAAACTCAAAAGTTTCACATTCATACCTCAGCAAGTGTACAAGGGCCTGTCGTATAGTTGAAGTTTCAGATGTTAGACACAGCCTTAGCAATGACAGATTTTAGTATCCACCTAAAACTACACTGTCCTGTTTTCTTGTGTCATAACTGCACAGTCATTTTTGGCAGTGATCCAAGCAGAGCTGACAGCTGTTTGTATTGGCTCTGTGGTGGGAGGTGGACTAGGGCCGTGTGACTAAGAGAGACAGACTAGGGCCGTCTTTTCACCCAGATGTTTTAATGTGCTTAACATTATTCAATAGTAGCAACCCAGATAATCTAAATACCACAGCAGGATTTGATTAGCTTTTTCAGATCACTGCATTTATTTGCTATTGCAAAAAAGCTTAATCCAGTACTAGAGATCAGGGTGCCTGCTGAGCTCTTGGAAAGTTTTCTCTCATTCTTTGTGTTCACAGTGGTAGGAATTAGTGAGAAGAGTCCTCTTCCTGAATTAAAGCTATAAAATAGTAACTATAGTAGCAAGGGACAAAAAAGAAGAAAGAGAACCCAAGGGAAAGAAGAAGGCTGTCTATTCATACTAAAGAGTTTCCTTTGTATATACAAAAGAAAAAGGTTTTAATATAAATTCATAAATATTGACCATAAATATTGCTCTTGCTAGTCAGTGTATAGCTTAAGTTTTATTGTCTTTTAGTTTTAACTACTTTGCATGAACATATGTTTGTTTTTTTAATCTCTTTTAATCAAACTCAGTTTTACCAGAAGTACATTTACTAAGCCATACTAGTGGCATAGATTTATCTTTCTTACTCCTTTCAGGGCTCATACCTTTTACTCATGAATTTTCAAAAAGAAGTACTACCTTATAACCAAAAAAGGGAAAAAAATTTAATTTTCTTCGTTTCTTTAAGGTTATGCTTATCCAAGTCATAAAATTTGAATTCTATGTAAATCACTATAATTTACAATGAACTATGTAATACTAGAGATTCTTTATCTTTAATAGGCCTATGAAATTAGACAATGGGCTTAACTATTGCAGAAGCATTACTGTAACCCTTGGCAAAAAAAAAAAAAGAAAGTTCTTGATTTAGAAGTTAGTCTTACTTTAGAAGTTAGTATGTCATTTAGAATCAAATAATTTAGTTAAAAAATATTTTTAGATTTTAAAATTTTCTAATATTTTTGATATGATATACTTTTAAGTTCTTGGTGAAAGATATCTATAGACAAATGGTGTTCTATAGATCATACTTTATATTTCAACTTTTTCTGGAAACAACAGTAATGTTTAGGCTTTTAGGAGGTATTAGGAATGCTTTTAATGAGATAACTGAAGATTTTTAACCATGTAGAGTACATCTTACTCTGATTTTGTACATAAAGAAGAGCTTATTTACATTTGAGAGAGCACAATAAGGACATGACCAAGAGTCCCAGCCTATATTATGTTTTTCTAAATATTCACAAATGATTAATTATGAATAACCTCTATATATGTATATGAAAGGAGAGATTGATTTAGATTGTTTGGGGTGCTCTAACCAAATTTTATATCTTTAGAGTTTATGATTATATGTATAATGGAAAAACCTAGGCTCTGCCTGAATCAGCATATATCAAAATATTGTATTAAGAGCAGCTTTTTGCCTTTTTTTATATTTGCACTGAAATGAAAAGGGGATACTTGTGTGTATGTACATGTGTGTACTACATCACGTAAGTATATGTAGTAGGACAGCTCTAGATTCCCTTTTTCTGTAGTAGAGAAATTTTCTCACATCTGATGGTGTTTAAATTTTGATTGAATTTTTTTCATCTTTAGAGGCCACTCAAAATAGATATAACTTATGCAGCCCTCAAAAGCAAGTAGCCCATAGCATTATAAATACTGCAAGTATGAAACTCTGAAATAAATCAGGGATAACAAGCTCTCTCACTGAGGGTGCTGTTTTTTGTATACTTTATATCCTTCAAAAAAAATCACAATATTTCTTTCCTTATAAAGTTTATTATGTTGCTGAACTGAAATCTGAATATCACATCTTACAAATTTTATGAAACACAAATAATTTTAACAGGTATATAAAGATTTTGCTTTTATTTCATTACATGATTAACTAGTATTTATCATGGAAGAATATTACACTACTATCTGACATAAATAAGATATGCTACCCTGGTGATTTTAGGTTGAAGTTAGTTTTGCCTATATGTATATTTCAAATGAGTCATTTGGTACGAAGTTGCACCAAACTTGTTTTATTTTTATGGAATACCTTACTACACTATACTTGAGTGAATTTACTTTCGATAATCAGTTCTGTTTGTAAGCCCTTAAACCATTTTCTTTTGCAATGTTATATTCATCATCTTTTTTTCTATTTATTGTATTGCAACAAATTAACCAATACTTTAGATTTCCCAGTATTTCCAGGCAAATAGTTTTATTATAACCTTATGTCTCATTTCACCAGTAACTCACTTATTACAAAAAAGGGATTGCTGCAGTCACTAATTGCTACTTTGACATACCTCCTTTTCTGTATTTCTCGAAACAAAAAGCTATGCTAGAGTATAGCCTCAACTTTTTGGAAATATGCAACTTTTACTACTTCAAATATAATTGGTTTCTTTGTTTCATGCATTAAAAACAGGGAGGAAAAGCTGATGCCTGCCCAAGCCAGGTGTTTCTTGTTGGCAGCCTGCTCCCTAATGACTGCTCTCAAAGAGCAGCTGCCTACTAGTCAGCTTTGTATGGCCTATTGTTGCCTCACACCCCTCGTTAATACACATGCTGCCCCTGCCGACCCCAAGAGTGACATCAACTTGCTTATCTTAAAAAACCTGGACGCAGGGTGCTGAGGTTGGCTTGCATCTGCCTAGCCAACTAATTGTGAGCTTTCTGGCCTATGATTGGCTGTTATTTCACTTGGTAGTAGGTTAAGCAAAGACATTGCCATTCCATCTGTTCAACCATTCATTGTTTTTCTTGCCTGCCTGGAAGTCTGCAGCTAGAATTGTGTTAAGGAGTTACTGCTGAAGCTGCTACAGAAACCAGTGTCTTTGTATTTTCCTGTTAATGTGAGTATCTGTGCTACTTAATGCCTTGGAAGTTAAACTTTAGTAAATATTCAAAGTTTTATTTGAACTCTGTAAAGGATAGAAAGCACCTCAAATGAAAAGAAAGCCTACAACTTACTATATAGTGCAAAAATACCAGAAAATTAAATTATCTGTGTAAAATATGTGAAGCAGGTATTTTACATTTTTATAATTCTGGAGTTTTATAATTACAGCTTCACGAGCATTTGCAAGACGTTAGGCATGGCATGTAATCATTTAGTAATTAAAGATAAGTGATAGTTACATGTTCTGATATTTTGATAAACAATAAATTTAGATTTTATCTTATCACATCCTTATGTTTCTTTAAGTGTCACTGTCAGACCTAGGTGCTGTAAAGTAATACTAAGATTTGATAGATTTTTCCATTGTCTTAAAAACCTACCTAGGGGAGATGGATGGATATGGGCAAATGTTTCAAATAACTTGTCTTAAATATGATCATTAAGCATCCAGTTGCTTTGTCAGCAATTTCAGTATTCACATAGAGTTACTAATTTCTTCTCTCCCATCTTTTTCTTTCCTTGCATGAGTTCCAGATATTAGATTGAAGATGTCATTTCAAGAACTATTGCTTTCAAGAGTTCTGTAGTGGGGAAGGGAGGAAGAAACAAAGACTTTCATCTCTCAGTTGGGAGGGAAAGAAAGAGCATAAAGGGTTAAAGAGAGGTTTTTATTTCTTCCACATGCCCTTTTGTGTGAACATATGCATAAGTCTATTGAAAGTTTTCAGAAGATGGGCAGGCCACCAGTTGCTGGCTCCTGCAGTTCCAGTAGACATCTGTTGCCCTGGAGCATTAACCAATCTGTTCAAAGGGACATCCTTCCTTTGTTAGCTAGAGCCATGCAGACAACAGCACTCACTGAAATACAGTAGTAATTAAATACACAGAGACTACAGCAGTAGGTAGTTATTACATATTCATTATTTTATTTTCATTGTTCTCTTAGTATTACCATTTGGGTAACAACCAGAACCCACTTTATGGCATTATAACTTTACATTACAAACAAATAAATTGATCTAACAAGTTTATGGTCTTAATATTCCTGATTAATGTGAGGCTCTGTGAGAATTTTTGATTAGAGATGAAGGATTATCCAAGGCATCTAATGAGAACTTTGAGAAAATCTCACTAAATGTGGAGTTTGTGTGTATGCAACAAATTGCTAGTAAAATAGCCATTATATCATTAAAGTTTCTCTTTGATCAGTAATATAATTAGCTATACTCCATCATCATCTACAAAATTATGAAAATTTAGTTCTTTTTTTGAAAAATATTTTTTGATTTTTAACTTTTAGGTCTTTAGCAAAAATTGTTTTCATTTTCAATACATTATCAAGAGGGAATCTATAGCTTTTTAAGTGTAGAAATCTGTTTTCAGACCATTGTATTTTTGCCCAATATCTTTGTGTTCATGAATACAGTATGTAAAGACCAGTTATAATGGATTCCTGATATTAAGCTTAAAAGTTAAGCCATACTTCTTGGAGTTATTTGATAACTATCAGAGTATAAACTGTGACCTACTTTGTGTGTGAAACTTGGTCTAGGCTGCTTCTTCAGGAACTGAAGAAAATTACCCTTATTAATAAATAGTTGACTAAAGATGATTTATATATACTTCCACTTGAGTAAATATAAAACTTAAAAAGCCTATAAATGGTTTAGAAATTAAAGAGAAAAGTATTTTCTATCATACATGTAATACATTTTGTGGTATTATGAGAGTCTTTGCTATCTTTTCTTTTTCAAAACTATATTGATCATTTTTAAGGCACTGAACAAAAGATCATATACCATTCTTTTTTTTTTCCATATACCAGTCTTTATCCTAAGATTCTTATAATAATTACTTGTAAGTTTTACACAGTACATTGACAAGTACTGCAGCATATAAAAATATTTTTATTGTAGCCTTTAATTTTTAATTGAATGATTTGAAGATATTGCCAAATTCTTTTCTAAGTATCATATTAAGTTATGACAATACTTTATTGATTACAAGTGGGTAAGGAAACATTTTAGAGGTTAAAGTTTAAAAAAAACCAAAAACAAATCTTTACCATTTAGATCAGTACAAATCAGGTTATTTCAAATTTATATTAGGTAGTAGAGAAAATGTATGCAGTTTATAGGCCCGGTATTTGAACTCAGTTGACCTTATTTGTACTATTTCATACTTAGTTGATTTATTGGTACTAAACATTTAACTGCTTATTTAGGACAAGATGACATTGAATAATTTTCTCTCAGGTAACCAGTGAAAAATGGAAAGAGTGAAAAAAAAAGCTAAATCAGAATCTTTTAAAAGAAAAATTATTTTCCAACAAAATTTGATGTTAATTTTTTTTAAAGTAGGTTAGCTCAAACTTACATATATTCCAATTATTACATGTTAGCCCAATTCTTTCAGACTTTTTGTTTAAATAGTATATATAAATTACATGAATTATCACAAGTTAAATGTGTGTGATATTCACTAAATATATTTGTATACAAATGAGTTTTATCTGGTTTAATATTATAAAAAGCAAACAACTGATAATCTCATTTTTTTCTGTTGTATCATGGGCATATAATAGAAGTATATAGCAGATTTACATAGTGTCATCAACACTTTTTAAATTAGATTGAAGGTGATATAGAAGGATTGAAATACTTTTTAGGGTTTTTATATTAAACACTTCACAGTATTTGGTTTTCTTTCTTTGAAAAATATAAAAATTAAGAATAATTTACACTGTAAACATAATATTTCATTCTAATTTTCCCCACTGGCTGTATTTTTCATAAAGTATTTATCTTGTTTGAAACAGTCCATAAGAAAAACACTACAGCTCAAAATTAAAATAATACTTACTAGTTTAATTTAGGGATTTGGTCAGTGAATTATTATCATGAAGAATTGTCTCACAACAGCACTTATGCAAAACCCAAACTTTTCAGGAGAGATCAAAAATGTTGCCCATTAAATACACTTCCTGCAGTCAGAGCAGATTGTGAGGGTTACAGAACAATGATGTCGGAGCTTCCAGATTGGTTTGGCAGCTGCATTGTTCTCTGAGGATAAACCAGACGCACTTAAGTCCCAGTCTCTTTTATAGGCTTTTGTTCATACCAAATTTATTCTTTTGCTGTGCTAGCATTCATGGTGGCATGTTAAAAGAGCGCAGCTTAGCAACCAGCTTCTGGTTGCTAGGCAGCCCAGCTTCCAATAGGTTTTCCTTGTATTAGATACTTTTGGTGGGAGCTCTGTGAAGGCCATGGTGCAGATTTTTCTTATAACTGTATCCCTTTATTAGGATGCTGTTGTGATTTGTTACTTTCATTATGGTGTCAGTATATTACAGTAGTTAATAAATCAGCGAGTGTAAAACTTTGCTTTCAAAATCCCTTTAATTCTCAATAATTGGGCTCATATATATCCATATTAGTAGAAAAATATTAAAATGGATACAACTTCATAATGGAGCAGATGTATATGGAGCTCTCCTAACGAGTATTTTTTATCAATTATGCAATCAGGAGCCAAGGGAGTTTGATGTTTCTTTAAAACTAATGAATGATCCCATTAGTAGAACAGTGATATTAAAGTTATCTGTCTTCTCAAAGGATAAAATCTGTAGAAACTCCTGTAAAAGCGTGTAGGAGTTCTACACTGAAGGAATATTAAGTGTATTGTATCAGACTAAAGATTCCATGTTCTCTTCCAGTATTTACCATAACTAATATAATTTATTTCATTATGTAGAAATATTTAACTCTAGTAAGTTCACCCAATATACATTCAAATGACCTAAAAAAATCACTTAGCATTTTCTTTTAACATTTGTATAATAGTTCCTTTCTAGTGTAAATAAGATGTTGAAGAGCTTTAGAATGAAATGCTTTTCCAATTTCTTTTTTTAGGATTTTAAATAGGTGTTTTATGACAGTCTCAAATTCAGCTATCACTGGCTTACTAATGTTATCCATGGATATAATACTGGAATTGCCTTAATAATTAAACTACTAAGATAAATATAATCCTTACAATGAAGCACGAGAGAATATAATTTTATTTTGCTAACTTATTCCTAGTAGAGAAATAACAATTATTCCCAATAGACTGTAAGGAAAAGAGTAAAGCAGTAAAAGCATTTTTATAGGGGGAAGTAGAAGAAGAGGATGACTTTTTAATAAATGCAGATAATAGTTAATTATCTGAAACGATAGAGAAATATTTTCTGCCATAAAATTCAAGAAATTAAGATAACATTATTTGTTCAGTGTACCTAATTATTTGCTACTAATTTTATGTGCAGTATTTTATTTCTCTGCTTTCTATAAATGTGCATAGAATAAAAGAGCTTTTCCTCACTCCCTGGAATGAAATTGACTGTAGTGTCCCTGGAGCTTAATAAGGGTAGTATAATCGTAAAATATTCACAAAATAAAGATTATTAGGGCAGAAGTTCTCATCTCTTAAGTGGAGTATAATGGGCTCTGTAATTATGTAATTCCTTGTTGGTTGTTGAATATGTGCTCTTTCAACTCAGTACTAGAATTATTATTGAAATGTCTTTAGATTGTTAAAATTATTAATTTTATAATTAATTCTTGTACAATTATAATAAGTTAATGTTTTTCTTTCCATATTGCTTTCTCTTTAAAAGAATTTTTACAGGTTTTTAAAGAATTCTTTTAGAAAAAAATGTACATAACACTATCATAGCATGTCTAAAAATTATTTTTGCTAGTATTCTATATGTCACTCCAGAAACATAGATAGGTCTTCTTAGCAGTGGAAAAGTCACTTTCATCAAGGCTGAAAAATAGCATGATATAATGGAAAGAATAGGGGTTTGGGGATCAAACAAAAAATTGGTTTAAAAAAATCCAGTTCCACTATTTACTTATTTTGTTGCCTTGGAGAGGTGACATGGCCTTTCTAATTTCTAGTGTCATTTGCAAACACAGAATGATACTGTGTGGGCGAGGGTGTTGAGGGATGAGAGAGTGCAGACATAGCATGAAGTAGGTATTTATAGTTTGGTAGTTCTCTTCTAACTTGTACATTGAGACGAATGAAATAATATGAAATTCTAAATAGTTTACATTTTTCTCTAGGAATACGGGGTGCTCTGCATTCAGGAATACAGAAAAAACAGCAAAGTGGAGTCAAGGACACATAACAGCTTCATGGGCTTGAAGGATCATCTGAGGCATGACCTAGGCCACCTTTATGTGGAGAGCACTGACCCACACTTAAGTACATCTGTACCTTGGTCAATGATAGAAAAACCAACAATGGATAGAGTTAATTCTGGGAAGGAAGAAAAAGAGGTGTCCGAAGAAAATGCAAGCTCTGGTGACTCAGAAGAAAGCACAAATTCTGATAATGAGTCAGAGCAATTGAGTAGCATTTCAGTAGAGCCATGCTTATTAACCAAGACTCACAGACAGCTATGCTGGTCTCCCTGCTTAGAGGCTCCTCACATACTTAAACGCAATGAAATTTTGCAAGACTTTAAACCCGAAGAGGCCCAGACTACATCCAGGGAAGTGAAGAAACCCCCTGATGTGGTGCGAGAATACCAAACAAAACTGGAGTTTGCACTTAAGTTAGGTTATTCTGAAGAACAAGTCCAGCTTGTGCTAAACAAACTTGGTACTGATGCTTTAATCAATGATATTTTGGGAGAACTTGTCAAACTTGGAAATAAAAGTGAGGCCGAACAAACAGTTAGTACAATTAACAGTATAATGCGGGAACCATCCTCCCTGGAATCTCAGCGGTCTGATTCTCCAATGCAAGAGATTGTGACAGATGATGGAGAAAATCTGAGACCAATAGTTATTGATGGTAGCAACGTGGCAATGAGGTAAGTTGGAAAATCTTCATTGTGACTGTTTCTCTTCTAACAGTCATTAAAGTCAAGATTCTTCTTCATCCTAGCATTAGCTTGCATATTTCTAATTGACTCTCTTCTAGTTTTCTCTACTTCCAGAGTGGTCAGCCATTTTCACCACATTTGTCCATAAATAGAGACCTCCTTCCCCCAAATGTCTCTTTTTTTTTCTCTCTCTCTCTTCTGGCTTTATTACTATGCTGTAATACTTATTCCTGGCTTAGTGTCAACTACTAGTTTTAAATGAAGAACCTGAATACCATAATATTCAACAATTTTGGAATGTAGTCAGATAAATAGACAATTTCTACACAAAGTCAAATAACCATAGGGATAATAAACTTTTTATGATTTGGAAACAAATCAAAGCTAGTTTCAAATTTTTTAAGAGATGTAATTCAAAAATAATTCTTTAGGAACTAAATGGGGGAGAACAAACGTAGAACTTCTAATGAAATATTTTTATAAATTTTGATGGCGTAAAATTTAAAGTATATCTAAATTCAGTTAGTGCTATATTGTTGAACTGCCTACAATGTTCAGAAGCCTGGGGATATAAAGATCTATGAAGGCATCAGTTCTTTTATAGAGCTTAAATTTTATATATTGTTTCTCAGAGGGTGATCTGAGGTTACCTACCACAGAATCATTGGGAGAACTTGTTAAAAATGCACATTCTAGAACAGTGCTGTTCAGTGGAAATATAATATGTGGCACATATATCATCTTAAATTTTCTGATACCTACATGAAAAAGTCAATATATTATTCACATTAAAGTCAATATATTATTCACAACTAATGTGGATAATATCTTTTGTTTAATATAGCCAAAATATTACAACATGTAATCAATTAAAAAATTGTTAATGAGGTGTTTTGCATTGTTCCTTTCATATGGGTTAAAATCTAGCATTTTACACTCACAACACATTTCGCTAGAGGCTACCATATTTATTGTACAGTATAGTTCTAGAGACCTTCCAAGTCCACATACAGGCTTATCAAGGCATAGCCCAGGCATCTTGCTTTGTAAAAACCACTGTTTTTAGTAGGTGATAGCAAGTACCTCAGCACAGAGTATGAGAATGACCAACTTCTAATCTTCCAAATATGCTTTTCAGGTGGAAGCTGTATTATCTTACTGCATTTATGAGCAAATGAGACTTGTAGGATTTAAATTACTTGGCCAAGTTAGAATATAGTTTCAACCCAAATATGTCTAATTTCAAAGTCTATACATTTTTAATCATATAATGAAGGCTAAAAGCAAGTTGCAAAGGTTCAAGGCAGATGTTAAAAGGCCTTGAATGCCAGGCTAGGAAATTTAAGGTTGGCTCTAATCCAAAGGTAATTGAAAATGTTAGAGGAGGGGAATGCCAAGAGTAGAGTTATTCCTTATACTTATATTTGGCATTGATGTTCAGAGTGGATTATAGGAGGTGGGAAATGAGTTTTGATGCTAGCAGCCCTTTCATAAAGAGGGCTTTAAACATTGTAGAGGTATGAAGATGTATGTGACCTTAAGAGGTCTTTCAATAAAATAAACCTCTCTTGTTTAATCTTTCCCAGACTTGGCCACATAATGATTTTTGTTCCTTATAATAATCCAGAACTAGTGAACAATTAATTACCTTAGCATTGTGATAGCATGTAGGGTCAGAATGCCATGAATTTGCCAAGGGAGAAAGTAATGAAGGAAGATGTAAGAGGTGCAAGAGGAACACCTGCAACCATGGCCATGTACCAAAGTCACCAGAGGGGTTCTTACAAATACATCTTCCAGGGCTCTGCTCTCAGAGAACCTCATTCAGTGGAGCTCTTGTGGATTCCAAAAAACTATATTTTTTTAAGGGCCAGAGTATTTTTGATGCATAGCTTTTGTTGAGAATGAGTCTAGATGAAAAGTGTGGATATCTACAGGTCAGGAGGTAAAAGAAACTGATGATCCAGGGAGAACGGAGTGTGAAAAACATGTGTCAGAATAAAAGCATAGTGTTAGAAAAAACAAGAGACATTCAAATGTCATCAAACTCAAGAAGAAGAGACTTTAAGGAAAGAATACCCTGTGGGCTGAACTGAAAAGACCAGAGGACATGACAGCCCGGAAGTCATTATTTTTAATACCATGTAGCATTCTTAAAGACAGTGCCATATGCTATTAAAGATAGAAGCCCAGTTGTAGGATGTTAAGAAATTAAGGAATAGAAATAGACTTTTATTCTAGAACGTTGACAGAGGAAGAGAAGAAAGGGAAGAAGAGTAGGGAGAGGATTTTGTTGCATTTTGTTTTTAAGAATGAAACTATATAGCTGAGGGGACAGGGAAAGTGGTCTCCACAGGAAAGGGGCTAAGCATGAGTTTTAGTTTTTGAAGCAAAGTTCTGAAGGAGGAAACAAGAAAGGCCCAAGTGGAGAATTTGGCATTGGAGGTAAATGCAGGCATTGGAGGGGAAAGACAGCTTTAGATTTATAAAACTTGTACCCCATAGAACTGGATTTTTAAGATGGATATCATTTAGATAAATTATGTCACAGTTGGGTCATCCTGACATCAACTCACATGACTGAAACCTAGGTCTTCATGGAAATGAAAAGTACTTGGATAACTGAAAACTTGCCAAGAATTCTAAATGTTGCTCATCCCATACAGTGAGAATTATCCACAGAAAAACGGTAGTGTAAAAAAAGATGGCATAATTAAGGCATCACAAGTCTATTCTTATATAATTATGGAAACAAACTCCTATCCACGCACTGTTCTGGTACCATCCTGTTTCCCTTGCTATAAAGATGAGACAGTGCAGAGTTGGTTCTTCTCTCCATCATATATTTCATTCTGACACTTAATGAAGTGCTTCAGGCATTTCAGGACAGAGCAAGTTGAGAGGACATTTTTATTATAGCAGCATTATACTGTCATTCACAATAAAATGTACCGCGTCTATAACTTTGAAGTACCAGGACTCATAAAATGTCATAGTAAACTTTTTACATTCTGCCATTTATAAGATCTACATAAAGTAGTCAAGTCATGTAAAAATGCATATCTACTTTACATCCAAAATCTTAGTTTAACAAAAATGCAGAGATCTCACCCATTTCATGTTGCATTAAATATGACATGCTTTTATTTTTGAAATTAATTTTCTACTCATAAATTTAGCAAACCTATTAAATTATAAATATGAACATATAGTAATAAAGTATAATAAGTAAATGTGGGGGTGAATTAAGAATAGCATAGTATTTTACTTAAATTCTGATCTCTTAAATGGATATATCCCCTATATGATGAATATATTTTAATTTCATTTAAATGCTAGCCATGGAACTGATATAAATGATTCTTTAGATGTAAATTAAAAAGTAGGAAAGCAAAGGCATTTTTATTAAAATTAGCAAGACAGACTTTAAAAATTTTTTAATTGTCTACAGACTACCATTGTGATTCTGAGTAAGTTGTTTAAATTCTCCAGCCTCATTTTCAAAATTATAAAAAGGGAAATTCTTACCTTGCAGGCTTGTTATTAGAATTAGAGGTAATTAATACCAGATGCCTGGCATAATAAGTGCTGAGTAAATTAGAGTTGTTATTACATTAAAGAACTAGAATATAGTAACTAATGTAATGAAAACTTAGTTATCCTAGTTTTTCATTCAATATTTAACAAATATAGCAATTTAGCAGTCTACTTTATTATGACCTGTAGGTGTATTTTAATTTTTACTTCAAGTTTATGACATCAGTGGTTGGCAATGATGATTTCTACAGTTCCATAAAGAAGACCTGGACTCTTCACATCTGGGTGACTTCAGAATTGCCCAGAGACAAGCCACATAGCCAGAGTACCGTATTTTTCTCACTATAAGATGCACCTGACCATAAGATGCACCTAGGTTTAGAGGAAGAAAATAAGAAAAAAAATATTCTGAACCAAATGGCATACTAAAATATTTAATAAAATATAACAGAATAATATTTCAACCATGTAAAGTGAACAGCAGTCAACAGCAGTATTAAGAACCATCATCACTGTCATTAACAAGTTAGGAGAGACTTTAAGGTTCAAGTACTCTTCTAGTTTTCTGGGAACCCCAAGAACTCATCATCGCTAGTGTTAGAATTTATGAAGCTCACTTGCTCACAATCACTGATACCACGTTCTTCACTATCTTCATACTGACCAGATGCCCTGAGATTCAGCAGTAAAGTGGGACATTTAAGCATCCCCAGGGGTTTTGGGTGGGCCCACTGCTTCCTCTTCTAACAGTTATCTCCACCGCTGACAGGTCAGGTAATACACATCACAGTCTGTGATGCAATACTCGCTCCATAAGATGCACAGACATTTTACCCCCACTTTAGGCGGGGGGAAAGTGTGTCATACAGAGAGAAAAATACAGTGTATAGCATAGGGTCGCAAAATTGCAGGGATCTTATGTTACCTTGTGGGAGCATGCCACTACTTTTGGCTTATTTAATATACCTTTTTAAATGTGCTACCTTGATAGAAGCTCTGGTTAAGTTTGATGAATGAGCAATTCACCAGAAATTAAGACAAATACCTGGAACTTAGTCTAGCATAATTTGTGATAGGTGTTTCATTGCTAGATATAGGAGCAAAGAAGACATTAAGTATGCAAAAATAGAAAGTAGGGTAAGGTAAGTTTAGAGAGAACCCTAAACTTTTGCATATAAAATGTTAAGCATTCAAAAACTGCTTGGTTCCTGAAACATGAAAAGAATTAAGTTTACAATTGGTGGAGCTGGACTAACAATTCCTGATAAAAAGTTGCAGTTAGTTATAATTCTTAAAAAACCTCTTAGTAATTTAGCAAATTGGTCATTCAGCAAATAGACCTCTTTTAGGGCAGATACTTGATAATAGAGATGTGCCATGAAATGTGTATTCCAGATATAGACACAGACATAGGGCATAATTAATCTTTAATATATTTCTGAAATGAAATTCTTATGATACTGTGATTCTTATTTCTTCGAAGTGGCTTTACAAGCCTTCAAAATCTGATTCCATTAAATTTGTTGTAATTCAGCAGTGGAGTATAGAATTAGTCTCTATCCACGTGTATACAATAGTTTGAATTCATATTTGTCCTTAAACGAGTCCAGTATTCTTTTGATCTGTAGTTTTAGGTTCAGATGACATGATATATCATTAATTAAGTATAATCTTGAGCCATCGGGGATGGGAGTATGATCATTTGGTTGTCAGAGCCCTATGATTTCTAAATGTTTTTGATTTCTTCAGTGTGCTTTCATGACCTAGTCATCTAACTTTATGTAAATTAACTATCTCTATATGCTACTTTAGTTTCTACCAAATATTATATAAAATAAGAACACAGAAAAACTCAGAGCCTCATCACTGCCTCCACATTATGCTGTAGCACAGGTTCTTCTGCTGAGTGGAGTGGAAGCTAGACACTTCTCTTTTTGATATGAATAAACTATTGAAACTCCACTGCCACCACCCACCATTATAAGTCCTCTATCTTGGTCACTGAACCCAGGTCTTTGGAATTAGATCAAATCTGACTAGTAGGTAAGCCTTATTAGTACATATTTGTGCAGAATATTAGGACAAATATTTCCTTTGCTAATATCTCAGGTGGCCAACTTTTAGCCAATAGGATTCATGCTCTTATCACCCCTCTCTTAGTGATAGAAAACCACTAAAAGAATTTAAGCAAGGATGAAGTGGCATGTCACTGGCCTTTAAGAAAGATCGCTCTACAGAGACAATTAGAGAAAGATGAGAACATTTTAAGACTGGAGACAAGGAAACCCACTTATATTTTTAAAATATGTGCAGAGGTTAAATTGTAGAACTCTCCTGGAAAGAAAGATGAACTAGCATATCATTGCTTTTGTACACCAAATGGTATAAAATAAAGTAACCATTTGCTTGACAGTTTACACCCCACCCTCCAAAAAGGAACCTATCAGAAACCAGCTGCTGATACTACAAACCTAAGTGTTAGCAAAGTAGAAAAGCATTCCAGGTCAATCCTTAAGGCCATTTTCTTAAAGTTGAACAGAAACCAGATACAGATTTCAGAATTAGAATATGAATAGAGAAAATGTATAAGTTGTGATGACTTACCTTTCTATCAAGAACAGACTGTTTTTTTAAAATAGAAGAAAATTTAGTAGTCTGTATAAATAGGATTTAAGCATCTGATGAGTCTTTTTAAAAACACAAAGCCTTTCTTGTATCGCTTCTGGTTTGTGAAGGTATAAGAAATTGAGAACTTTTTGATAGCAATTTAATTTTTTATTTTTTATTTTTATTTATTGTTTAGAGACAGAGAAAGGGTGACAGAGAGAAACATCGATTTGTTTCTCCATTCATTTACACATTCATTGGTTGATTCTTGTATGCACCCCTTCTGGGATTGAACCTGCAACCTTGGACTATCGGGACAATACTCTTAACTAACTGAGCTATCTGGCCAGGGCGTCAGTTGAATATTGAAGGCCATTTTGCCTAGGCTGTAGAATTTGCTTACAGTTGTTCAGAGGGTTTACTGTTGTGTTGCCAGTTTGCCGTTTATGTGCAGCACTGACATAGTTAATAAAATCTGCCTGGACACCTAGTTTGTGTGTTTGGTTTAGACTGTAGGAGAGACTACCAATTGCCAGAGTTTATTCAGATTTGTTTTTTGTCCTCAACAGAAGTGTATCAAAATTATGTGCTGCGGACATGTGTGACCCAATATGGTAGCCTCTAGCCACAAGTGTCAATTAAGTTCTTAAAATGTGTCTAGTCCAAATTGAAATATTCTAGAAATGTGAACTACGTACCAGATTTAGAAAACTTAGTATAAAAATATGTGAAATAACTGTTATGTTGATTATGTGTTAAAATGATTATTTTGCTACATTGAGTTAAACAAAATATATTACGAAAATTAATTTCAACTGCTTTTTACTTTTTTTAAGTTTGCTATACTAGAGCATTTAAAATTATATATGTGGTTCACATTGTATTTCTATTGGATAGCCTCTCAGGGGAATATGTTTTAAGCCCCAACTTAGGGGCTTAATATTAATTAAAGGGCAGCTTAATTCCCCTCTAGGTGAGTGTCATAGATATTACTTACAGGTAACTTGCCCATTTCTCTTACTGTTTAAAGAAAATCCTTAGACTACGAAAGAATTAAAGCATCAGAACTAGTTTTTCTGTTATTTAACTAGATCATATGGAGTCTGAAAAAGACAAATATTAGTTATTTTCCACTGCATCTCTTTATAATCCTGAGTACATAATTCTAGTTATCATCAGTCATGAATTTAAATCGACCAGTGGTCAATAAACTTTACTTTATCTCAAATATGTCTGTTTAAACCCTACCCCAGGAAACAGCAGCATCAGTAGTCCTATTACATATGAATAAAGTTAATTACAGTTCACCTAACTAGTGTAAGCAATTACCAGAAATGGGAAAAGTTATCCAATTATAAGAAATAGGAGGAAAAAGTGATAAGAGTCAATGTTTTTTACTTTTGTTAATATTGAAGACATTTTTACATCTACTTAACAGATACATTCTCTTTAGGTTTTTTAAGCTATTCACCCCCTTGGATCTGGATTAGCTAGATGTGCTTCCTATGATTTGGCTACAAATGATGGACCTTACAAGGTCTCTCTCTCTCTCTCTCTCTCTCTCTCTCTCTCTCTCTCTCTTTGTCCATAACCAACTAATTGGAGGCTATTAGTATACTACTTCACATCAAGACTTCCATTGTACTTTTGATGTTGGATATTTTCATTGTCCTAAACCAGTGATTTCTTACACTTTTATTTTCATTTAAAGTAGTACAATACTGCAAATATTGCATGAAAGCCTAGTATGTAAAGCAAACAAAAGCAGAGAGATCTGTTTGAATTGGGGGTCATAGGTGGGGCTGTGTTTCCCACTTAAAAATTTTCCCTGCTCCCTAGAAGAGCTTCAAAGTCGCAATGTGGAATTTCTCTTTGGAACACAACTTGATAAACACTTATTAAATGATCTGTAACAGAAGAGCATAGATTATTATCTGGTGGTATGTTCATTATTTAGCATTCTGACATCCAGGGTTAGCTTCAAAGTGATCTTGGAAAAGAAATCAGAGATAGTAAAGTTGAGTAGCTAGAAGAGTGACAAAATAGGCATCAATTAGGAAGAATTCTAGGTGCCTGTGAGTCAGTACATGGAATTAACATGTGCTCAAACAAAATATGAAATTCAGTTAGACAACAGTGATAGGAAGTAAAATACTCTCGTTTTCATATTGAAGATGGTATCCAGCTTCACTTCTTCCTCCCTGCTGAAGGAACATAGAATAGATAGAATTTCTTTGTAAGACTCATTAAACATGGAAAATGTATTAATGAAGGAAGTCTTAAAGGCATTTTTTTCAGAATTCTTTAAAATCTATTTTCAATATCCAGCTCTATTTATGTACAATTAGGGCTAAAAATTGAGAAAAAATAAAATTAAGTCAACAAATATTTGATGAGCACCTGAGTATATTAATAATTTAGTGTTCAATAAGTAGTTTTATAATTGCATTTCTATTATTTTGTGATCAATGTCCAGTGCTTCCTGACTTTGTGTGATATAATTAAGCTAACTGTATCTAAACTTGAAGTACTTTGGTACTAAAGATTCAAATAATGTTTCTAACTTAAAAGGATACTTTTTTCTTATATTTTTCATTGTAGGCACTTGACTGACAATAATTTGTGTCCTTATCATTATAGGATAGTTGATATAATGACCCGTTAAAGTCATAGAAGTTTTGTAATCATACTTGAATCTTCCGGTAGAGGATATACAAACTTATTGGTCAAGTTTTTTTCTTTAAATAAAAGATGATATATAGAAAGTTATTTAAAAAGCACTTAATAGTCTTTTTGAGTCCTGTGATTATTTTGATCTCTTTTAGTTAAAAACTAAATCTATTTAGTGACTGTCACACATCAAACATATTGCCCTAAAACTCACAATTTACTATCAATGGTGAGATTAAAGCTATAAAGATCTATTGATTGGTTTTATTTTCATTCCATTGCAAGCTTTTTTACATTTCTAAAAATTAGGAGTAAAGGGACATGAGAAAGTAAAGTCTGTAGGTACTCTTGTTCAGTTTTTACAGCCCTATAAGGTAGGTAGGATTATCTCCATTTTAAAAAGGAGAAAATTGAGGTTCAGAATAAGTAATTTGGTCAAGGTCACACAAAAAAGTGGTAAAGAAAATACTAAAACTTATGTTTGGTTCCAAAGACTTCCTTTCACTGTATTGGCCTATTCATCAAAAGGCATCCCTATTTAGTAGTAACACTAATACTATTATAATCATTCTTAGTGGTACTAAATATGTCATTCTAGGTATAATTTTATAATTAGATTTTTGATGAGTTATGGAAAGATGTTTTTAAGAATAGCTCTTCTTTGATCATATGAATAATATATTACATAAATTTTAGAATATAAGAAAATAACCTATGGTTTTCAAGGTTCTGTATAACATAATATGTAATTCAAAGCAAATACTGAAACTAAAGCAAAACCAAATTTGAGGAAATAAGATAATTGAAAAGAGATTCCTTTTTTCTCCCTTTTTTTCAATGCCATGAAAAAATAAAAAAGCTCTTCCCTTTAATAGATGACTTCATTCCCTTTTTAAGTTTCTCCATGTTTTTCAATTACTCCTCCTGTTTACCACTGGAACAGTTTTAATTCTAAAATAATTCTTCCTACCTGTGGTTAACCTAGTAAATGATATGTGTATATATAACTTAGGAAAGTATAATATGTAAAATTACATTTCCTAGATATGTCAAATGGACTGCTTGGTCATATTGATGCAAACTTACATTAAAATATTTGGTTCCCTGCATTTTTCTCTGCATTACAAAATACGCTTTTATAATCTGTTAACTGTCATAGGTGACTACTTTAATAGCACATTGCTAAGCAAGTATACTTCAATTTTCTAGTGGGAAGTATATATGGTGTTGGCAAAAAATGTGGCAAATATATTATTTTGACTGTATATTGAATTGCCCTTCTGTTGAAGACAGAAAAGTAGAATTTATGTGCTTTTCAAAATAGTTACAGTAATATATATGAATAAATTAAAGGTAATTCCGTTAGGTATGAGACAATAAATTTGCATAATAATGAAAAGTTATGACAGTGAAAATCTTATGTTTGTCAAGATAATCTGTCTCCATTTTAGCTTCCCTTTGTTTCCAGTTTCTAGTTCATACGGAAGTTGCATGCCTGCAACTGAATGGGACTCCCTGGACAGAAGTAAGGAGGCTTCAGTCCAAACCATAGTAGCCCTTTCACAGCTTGGTCTGCAGATTGACTTCATTTTATTGTCTGAAATAAGTCCAATAATGAATTATAGAAACCTGTGGGGGAAGTTGCAATGACTGATATATCAGCAGTTAGTTGCCTTTGATGTTAAAAGCCTCTCTGATCCAAAATTTGCCCCATAGCATGGCAGACCCCTCCACATATTTACTAACAGTATAAATAAGCACATGTTCAGTAACTCAGGTTCAGAAACACTCTACCTGGAGTACAGCCATTAGTTTATACAGCAGGTCTTTTCCCAACAGATTAACAGCATTAAGAAGAGGGGTACATTCCTTCAACAGCCACCTCACAGGAGAAAGAACAGGTAGAAGGTTGTTCATTGATACCCACAACTTGTGTGTTTTTCTGGGTTCAAGTAAAACAAGAAAGACCAGTCGAAATTACAGAATACATGGCTCTTAAGATCCATAAGAAAGGACAGGAAAAGATTAAGGCAGGAAAAAGTGCCTGTATAAAGTGTTCCCATTCCCAGCTCAGAAGCTCTTCAATTATGTCGGTTTTGCTCATTAGTTTGCACTATTTGCTAGTTATTTCCTGTCTGGTTTCCTTGGGGGAAGAGGCTCCTGGTGGACAGTTTACAGCTTCATAATTAGGTTGCATTCATTGCACCTTCCTCAGTCTCCCTCAGCATTTCTCTTTCCAGTGTCCTTGGCTTCTTACAGTAGTGACATACTGACTTTTCATTAAGGAGTCCTATCTTATTTGTTGATGTTCCCAGAAAAAAGCTTGCTCTCTTTGTGAATAATTCTAACTGGGCAGGTAACACTGCAGTCTTGAATTTCTTTTTGTCTTCACCTTTCTCCATTTTTTCCCCAAAACTGGATTATTGTTGCCAATTCCTGAGACTGTCTATTCTTGTCATCAGATACCTTTCCTCACTTAAATTCCAGCAACAAGGCTACCACAAAACTGGAGAGATTAAGGGTCTGTTCTGATCCGTCCCTGAATCCATCCCTGTTAATTTAGAAAATGCCTTACTAAAGCACTGATGAAAATCAGTGGGTCTCAGGCAGCAGCAGCATTGAGCTTTTCCTGGGTCCCCTGCTGCAGAAGGGATTCAGACTGCCAAGGGCAGAGGAACAGCCAAACAGCCGGAGTGGGAGGAGGTGCCTGAGGCCATGACATTCCCACTAGAGGGGCTATCTTTTGGTCCCATTATGCCTTTTTGATTAGTCAACCAGTCATCAAGAGGCAACACTCCTTGCGATGTGATGCTTGTTTGCAAATCTTTCCAAAGCGCTGGAAAATAACTTTAAGATGGGTAATAGGAACTAGGAAAAGGGAATATGCACTCTTACCACATCTGATCTACCCAGCAACTCTGGGTAAGAAAATAATATGCTCTGTTTGTGAACAGTGAATCTACAGAAGGCATTTGAGTCCCTGGGGCTCCAAGGGCATAAGGCTGAGTTTTTATCACATTGAGATGAAAAGTAAGTTGGTGTGGTTTCAGTCTCACTTTGCTGTTTCCCTTTCTTCCAAGTTACCTGGGTAACCATTCGCCAGCCTGATGCCTTAATTCTAGGACAGTCTTTTATCGGAATTCTCACACTCTTTATTCCGTCCTGTTAATCATTTCTGCTTCCCTAGCTATGTTTTGCATGTTTTTCCTTCATGTGGAACCTTGGTGTAAAACCCAACAACTAGTGTTGAGGAAAACAGGTCTTATTTACAATATTCCAACCTGGGGAGGGCAGTGAGCACTTCAGCTCAGAGCCCTGTTCTCCCACGGGACCCAGGACTTCCCTTGCTCCCCAAAAGGCTAGAAGCCAAACACATGCCCAGAAGTTCCCCACCCTTATCTGTCAGCTGTCTCCTTCAGGATCTGGGTGGGGTATGATGTCATCAGCCTCCGTATAACAGTCCAGGAAAACATGTGCCATGTTGCATTGGATCATGGTGAAGTCCAGGAAAGGCACAAGTTTTAAAAGAGTCCTTGGTGGCTTCCAAGTTAGCTGGTGCAGGCACAATCAAAGCAGCAGCATGCTAGCTTTCTTACTAGCCCAGGCTACATGGCCCTCTCCTTTCAGACCACATGGCTCTCTCCTCTGCCTCTCTCCTTTCCTTTTGTTTAATGGCTGCCGCCTTATTTTTAAATCCCTGATTGTGCAGCCTGTGATGCAGTGGGTGTGGTAACCGGTTTTGGCCATTAACAGAAACTTGTGGAGGCTTAAGCTCTTTTATCACCATTGTAAGGTCAAAGCCCCTCCCCATCTCCTTGGGGCCTGGAGAGGCCATAGCTACTTGCATAACTAAGAAACTAGCTATCAGCTAAGTACCTTGAAAGCTGTCCCTTTCCCCCACCCCTCAAACCATGGGCTGTGGGGAATTTTGGGGACCCCTGTTACATATTGAGTGTCAAAGGATTTTTAGGGGTATAATCCATACCAAAACATTTAAATAAGGCTGGCAGTTCTCTATCTTCCAAAGGGAAGTTAACCCCAGGTCCTAAGGCCATTGGGAACCATCTATCCAAGAAGTCATTGTCTCCTTCTAGATCCCCTATCAAGGCAAAGAAGCGTGAAGGGAATAGAGGGAGCAGGAGCAACAAAAGACAGGGGTTGAGAACCTGGAGAAAACGGAAGGAACTTGCAGTTTCTTAATTCCTTCTTCTGGCTGTCCAGTTCATTCGTTTATTTCCTGAGATCCAGAGATGATAATAATTCCTTTAAAGTTTGGTTTTTCTAAAACTTTCTAACTATACCTGTTCGTCCACTTCAAATGAGACTTCCTCTGACCATTGCAAAGCAGGATTTTTATAAGCTTGCCTCTCCCAAACATGACAGTAAAATAAGCCTTTTAAGAAAGAGACCTGCTGACAGGTTTTTTGTATTTTTCTACCATTAAAGCCAATGGTAAATCACATGCAACCTTTGAGCCTACATTACCCATTTTGCTCATATAGTAACTCAAAATTTGCAGTAAGGATTTGGAATTTTCCCTGGGAGTCCAATCCCACTGAGCCAAAGTAGGTGAAGGGATACTTTTTAGCAAATATTCAGGGTTTATTACCTAATCAAAAGTGACCAAAATTTTACAACAAATTTACCCAGCAAAGGACTCACTTCTGCGGTATACCATCCTTACTGCCAAATGGTTGAAATAAAAAAGAAATTGAGGCCTAAAGAAATATACCAATTCATAAAAATATAACTAGCTATTTTTGTTACTGAGAAAAAATAACCCTGCATCCATGCAGATATAGCCCATAAGTGGCCACAGTAAACACTCGGATAGTTACTTTATACCAGTAGGTACATTATGCTTACCCTGTTGTTATCATTGGTTGCCCCTTATATTGGATCCAGCACATGTGAGTTGTCACATCCTTCAGTACGCCTCACTCAGTAGGGTTAGATTGAGTTCCGTCTCCCACAACGTCTGCTAGTGTGTGGAAGTCCCGCCTGCAGTTTAGACCCATCAGTTGGTCTGCTTGGACTTTAATATTACTAAGGATGATTCTGGGCCTTGCCTGGCAAGAAATTCTAAGTCAACAAGCAGCAGTTCCAGGGATGTCCTACTCAGCATTCATTTCTCTGGCCTGGTAAGGGGAAAATTGGCTTTGCCTCTCCCTGTAGGAGATAAGGCATTAGTCTCCCCTTGTGAGATTTAAGGCTGGGCACAGGATGAAAGCCAACTGCTATCTGCTTTAAATCTGATTTCAAGTTGCTTTTGGATTTTACCATACCTAAATGTGGAATGCTGTGTTTTAGAGAAAACACGCCTTCAACTTTATAAGGTATTGCCAGATTGCTCTCCTGAACTGTTATCCCAGTTCACACTCCCACCTGTAATGTATGAGTTCCTACTTTCACACATCATTGGCAACATCTATGTTTGCAGACTTTAGTTTTCCAATCTGATGAGTGTGAAGTGGTGTCTCATTTTGACTTTAATTTGCATTTCTTCACTATTGAGCATCTTTTCATGTTTGTTGGTCATTTGGGTTTCTTTTGTGAATTTGCTGTTCATATCTTTTGCCTTAAAAAAGGAAAAAATGTTACTCTTCTCAATTTTAGGAGTACTTTATATATTCTGAGTACTAGCCTTTTGGTTGGTCCTATATGTTACAAATACCCTCTCATATTTGGTTTATGGATTCTTTTGCATAAAGAAGTTTTATGTGTCTAAATGTATCAGGCTTTTCCTTGACAGAGCATGTGGCTGCATGTCTTCTTTAAGAAGTATTTTTCTATCCTGATGCGAATGTCTCTTGTAATTTCTTCTAAGAGCTTTATGATGTTTCTTTTCATATTTAAATCTTTCATCTATCTATAGTTTATCTTTGTGTATGGTATGAGATTAAAATACAGTTTTATTTTTCCCATATAAATAACTAGTTTGCCCTAGTACTATTTGTTGGTTTTCTTCATTGATTTGTAATGTCACTTTTATCATTTATACGTGTGTTACATATTTTTGTGTTTGTTTTTTGTTTTGCCTATACCAGTATAACATTGATTGTATTTATGTAGTTTTATACTAAGTATTGATAACTAATGGGGAAGTTCCTCCTCTTTTGTTCTTCAAAACTGGCCCTTTGTATATAAATTTTAGGATCAGTTTCTCAAGTTCCATTAAAAAAAACCCTTTGAGAATTTTTATTAGAATTGCAGTGCTCTATAGAATAATTTGAGAATTGTTTCTTCATAAGTTGAGTCTTATCATCACTTAGGTCTTCTCTTATTCCCTTTAATACAGGTTTTCAATTTTTGTTTTCTTTATAAATCTCTCTCACATCTTTTCTTTTAGGTTTGTTTAGTTTTTGTTACTGTTACAAGTGGGGTTATTTTTTAAATAAATATTTTTAATTTGCTGGTGAATAGCAATACTAATTTTGAAGTAGAACTTTATATCTTCAATCTAATAACATTGTCAAAAATGTTATCTGTATTGTGCAGATGTATGATGTCTGTTGAAATCTGTTCTGTGACCTCAAACAAAGCTAATTTCATCAGTCTTTTTTATGTTCTTGAAAAGGTTTTCTCTTCACTAATTTTGTGCAGGGTTTTGTATATGTCCATTAGATCAAGCTTGTATTGATTGTTCCAGTCTCCAATCTCACTGAGTGTTTTCTGCTTCATCTGTCTGTTGTATGATTATAGATTTGTTCATTTCTTCTAGTAATCCTGTGATCTTTTGCGTACCTCATATGGAGACTGAGTTCACAATTATTTTAGCTTCCTTGTGAATTGTTCCTTTATTTCTATTACATAAAAACTTTTTTATCACTAGTAATTTTTTGCCTTAAAATGTTTTTTCTGATATTAATATACAGCTTTGCCAGTTTTTTCTGGTTTATGGTATAACTAATGGATCAGTTAAGGATGTATGTAGCTGCAAATAACAGAAAAATTGACTACATTTTCTTAAACAAATGAGGGGGCTTTGCTTTTTTCCTCAAATAACAAGATCAGAAATGGATTTGGGTCCATCTGCTCCAAAACCCAGGCTCTTTAATGTTTCCATTGGACATTCACAATGTGGCACCTTTCATCCTCCTGCTCATTTTCTCCCCATGAGTCTCTGTGGGAGGGGAATTGGGAGGTGAGGGGCAGAGGGGAAGGAGACAACATGAGAACAGCCTTTATTATCAGCTGCATGGTACAGTGTCCTGATTCAGCATGTATGGAATCTTTGTCTCCTGTTTGCTGTTCACCCACATTCCATTGAAAACTCTGTAACTAGAAGATAGAATCTTCTCTTTCTATAGTAAAATGTGACAGTTGTTCTTACCAAGTGGGGAAAAAATGCTTATTGTCATCTCTCAGAGCCAGAGTCTCAGTAAACTAAATATCATTAATGACTAGAAAATAATCATACACTTAAATTGCAAAGCATTAATGCAGAATAAAACAGGTTTTCACAAGTTGAGGTTTTGTATTTAGGAATAATTAGCGGAAATATATATATACTATTCTCTCAAGATATACTGCCATCATTTTCTGTAGTTTTTCAGAAGACTGATTAAATAATCAATGTTTTCCATGAAACCTAACATCACTTTGTATCATTTGCTAGACCATTGGTGAGACTGTCAGGTAGCTCTTCTCACCCAGAACATGTGACTTCAAATCCCCTCATCCCTTATTCCTTTCTCTGAAACTTCCAGTACATCTGATTGCACCTCTGATTGTGTCCCCACTCATTAGGATGGGTGTGTGGAACCATAAAGTCTGTGTAGTTGGCATTTATAGCCTTTAATATCTAAAAAACGAGGTGGGCTGTTTCTTTTTTGTTTTTAAAATGATTAGCCATATTTAGATGGTTCTAGTGCGTGCTTCCCAGGGGACTACTAGACCAATATATTAATATACGTAATGTTTGCCTAGTGCTAAAAGTTAGTAAAGCATTTATCTACCTATTTCATTTAGCCTTCCTTAGATGTAAGGAGTAAAGAATATCTAATTCCATTACAGATAAGAAATGGAGCCTTCAGAGCTCAAACTATAAAAGAATGTTAGTGCATTCAAAACAGGAGACTTTTTTTTTTTTTAAGAGCCATTAGAAGTGTTGTTTTGAATTAATAGGTTAAAATGTATAAGCAGAGCCTGGTGCTACATAAATACTTGTTGAATGACTATACTCTTAGTCAAGCGTTTTCTTTTAGGCACTAAAACTGCTAATCCAGCTTTGAATGCTCTTTTGTCATCATTAATCCTTGTCTAGCACAATAATTTTAAATAGAAACCATGTGTCTTCTCCTTGAAGGACATGGGAAGACTTTCTTGTATAAAATTAAGCACTGTGCACATCTTTTTCTTTTTAGTACACATTGTGTACGTTCTTTTACATGGCCACCATATAAATTTTGTACATGATTTAATGATTATATTGAAATATACACATAAGAACTTTTGAGAAGGAAGCTTTTAAAAACAAATGGATATTCCATTCCACTGTTTTTACAGATTTATTTTCCATGTGACTTCTTTTGTACATTTGACTGAAATTATTCTTGCTGTGTTTGAGGACCCTTGCTTTTCTTCCCATTCTGGTCAAAAAGAGCATGTAGCTTTCTGAGTAGTTAACCTTTACAACTTTATGTTTGAAAACTTACTTTTCTTTATTCTTCACACAATAATCATCCCAATTTTCTTAAATTTTTGCTCACAGATTTTCAGTTCCTAGGTTGTTATCTTAATGTTTCTTGGAGCTATTCAACTCCATCCTAAATTTGAAACCTCCTATTGCTATTATAATTATGTGATCATTTCTGCTTACAAATTTGAATTAATTTAAATTTAGGTTTTGTTGTGTTATAAGTGTTTTAAAATAATCTTTCAGCCATGGAAACAAAGAAGTATTTTCCTGCCGAGGAATAAAATTGGCAGTGGATTGGTTTTTGGAAAGAGGCCACAAAGATATTACAGTTTTTGTTCCTGCTTGGAGGAAAGAGCAGTCCCGACCTGATGCTCTCATCACAGGTAAGCCCTGTTAGCTGTTTGTTTTAGTTTCCATATGTATTTGTGCAGGTATCTGGCACTGTCAGGTATTCCATTGAACACTATGTTAATCTGTTTCTGTTTACTCAGTCTATGTAACTGCCACATTGTCTTGGTGGAACATTAAAGTTATTTTCAAGTTTAAAAACGGATTATGTTAACTAAACAGTAATCCTTGCTACATAAGCCTTTTTTTATTTGGAAATTTTTACTTAAAATTTTGTGAAATTCTGACCTTTAGAGACATGCTAGGTGTCAAGAGACCTAGATTCAAATTCTGGCTTTGCCATTTACTAGCCATAGGACACACTGAACCTCTTTGGACCGCAGTTTTCTCCTATAAGAATTAGACTAAGTGAATATCAAATTATAATGGCTGCAGATCAAAAAAGATCTGTGAAACTCAGGATATGCTCTCTGGTGTCAAGTAGCAGGAAATGACTATCCCAATAAAGTATCTTATTTTGCATTATTTTGTAATTTCTAAGTATATGAGTTTCAGGCAAAAATGTCCTCTGTGCCTGCTTATTACTGTTGCTGAACATTTTGCTCAAGTTAAGTGATTCTCAGTCAGCATCTGACCCTTTCACCACTCTCTCCATCTCCAACATTAACAAAAACTGAGGAACCTGTGTGAAGAAGATACACATCAAAGTTAAAAATAAATGAAGAGACCACTTACCATGTACCTGAAGTCTTATTTTAAGACTTTTATTTTTATCTATAATCATTAAATCATTGTCAAACTAGCATAAGAATAGATGGGCAAGTTACTGTGAAGTTCAGAGCCATGGACTCAGATCCCAGCCTATATAAACTATAAAGTAGGAGAGGTAGGTGTAATTCCGCCAGCAGTACCAAGACATTGGATAACTCTATGGAAAAATTATACATATTTAGATCCTTATCGTACATCATATAACCGTCAATTCCAAATGGTTGAAGAATTAATTTTCAAAAATTAAACCATTATATTCTATAAATAGTCTTTGAATGGCTGGAAAGACCTATCTAAATTTAAATTTTTTACAGGAAATTACAAAGGAAAAAATATATTTAATTGCATCAAATGTTAACTTCTGTATTTGGAGAAATTTTCTTAAAAATTAGAAATCTTTTTATTTGCCTAAGGAAAAAATAGAATTAATAAATGCAGAATCCATATCCTTAACATAAAAATAGCTCACACATTGATAAAGTTCTCCCCAATATATAAATGGTAACACAGTAGGAGAATGTAAGTGCCAAATAAGAGGAAAAAGTGTTCAACCTCATTAGTAATTTAAAAAATGTAAATATAAACAAATTATTTTTCACCCATCAAATTCACAGAAATATAAAACTGATAATAATATTTTGAGGAAGTTATTTCCACAGTGCTATGGAAACATAAGTTGTTACAACCTTTCTGGAAAAGTTTGGTCTTAAAATATTAATACTCTTGGCTCTACTATTTCCCCTTCTATAAATAATTCTCCAGAAAATAAGCAGAGGTCTACACAGATTTCTGACCACAGAGGCATTCAGTGCAATATTACTTATAATAGAAAAGGAAACAACCCATACTTTATTTTTAAATGGTTCAAAAAATTAGTATATATTGATAGGACAAAATATATATTAGATTATTAGGCAGAATTATTAATGACCTGAGGAAGTGTTCTTTAACATAAAAGTCAGGTTTTATTATTGTGTATGTGTATATATTCACATATACATACATATGTACATATATAAACAATGGAAAGAAAAAAATACACAGAAAATGACTAGAAGGAAATACAGTATGCCCAAATATTAACAATAATCAAACTGAAAAAGAAACACATAATATTTAAACATGAAAACAAGTGGAAAACTTCTTGAGCACAAGGGAATATGAGATCAAGAAGTTAAAACGATAATAGTGTAGATTGTGGCTCAGTTTAATTTTTAAAATTCCAGCATGATGTATCTAGAACACAAAGTAAACCACATAGAACTACTGTCAGAGGTTGTTAGGTATTTTCTTCCCCGGGATGATAATTGTCTTGACTAAAATCTTCAACAAGATAATAACTAGTAAATTGAATAGTCCGGTGTCTTCTCATTCTATCAGAAAAAGAAACTTGATAAAAAATTTTTTATTAGAGTTCTCAGATATAAAGTCAGATTAGCACTTTTGCCAGTCTTCTGTTGATTTATCAAATACTTAACAAGCAAATACTCAGCTGTGTATCAGGTACTATTCAAGGAACTAGAGATTCAGTTAACTTACTAGCTATACTAAACCCATATTTATTTAAGTTAGGATTACTTATCCTAACTAGTTGTCAGCTAACTTATCCTAATTAGTGTCCTTTTTTTCTCATTAGCTATTTAAGAAATGTAAAGTGAGCAAGATGATCGTGACTGTTAGGTCAGCACACTAGCTCCTTTAGTCATTTTGGTGAGGATCCAGGCATATCTTACATGACTAAACCCTCCAACAAATAAAGTACTGTGGATTATTCATGAACATAGACAGGGAATAAACTGGAAGATCTCTGAATGTACATCATTAAGTAGCTCATGTATTCATTCACAGACATTAATTGAGTATCTGCTGATGTGCTGAGTGCTGGTAGATACAAAGATAAATGAGACATCACACCTGCCCTCAAAATGTTTATCAGGGAAACACACAAAATCATTATAAGGTGACAGATCTTATAGTTGAGACTGAGCTTTTAATTTTGTATTGGTTTTCTGTGACTTTTAAAGGAGACCAACAATTACATACATCTATAAATAAAATTAAGTAGAAGAAGAATACAGTGTTTACTGAGAGCTTTCTAGGCACTGTGCTAAGTGCTTTTACACATAATAACTCATTGACTCCTCATAGCCTATCTGCATTTGAGGACACAAAAAACAGGCTCAATAAGACTGATTGCCATATATATTAAGTAGCAAAATCTGAGATCTATCCATGGCTTGCTGATTGTAAGGTCCACATTTCTTCCATTTCTCTGCTGCTTTTCTAAACCAAATTCCTGGTCTTGATGAACTTTGGAATTTTATCAGCACCATCATGAAATCTATATCAGAGCGAGTTGACACATATCGCTCTTCCAGCCCTTCTTCCCTCATACCCTCTTCATACTTTTGTTGTGGCGATTACAACCTTTGTTTACCTAGTTTACATATTTATCCAATCCAATACCTGACACCTCTCTAAGGACAGGTCATTCTTAATCTTGGTGGCCATTAACACTTAGCATAGGACATACCATAGAGTAGGCATGTAGTAATTATTTGCTGAAAGGATAATTAAAAATAATAATAACTCCAGTTAATAAACACTGAGAAGTAGTAAACCTCTTTATTTTATTTTTTTAAATGATGGTATCTATCAGCTTACACCTGGCACTCTGTGCCAGAATTTACAGTGCTGGGACAACGGAATAGAGGAGCAAAAGTGGGAAGAAGGGATGTAATGAAAATCACAAGTTGCTCAGTCATGTTTAAGTTATGCTTTTAATTTTTTTAACTTTCAAAAGTTTTAAACTTATATTTTTTAAGTTTATTCGGTGGGGAGTATTTTTAAAGGTTTTGTTATTAGAAATCCAAAAGGAAAAATATTATTGGGAGTTACAAATTTGTTTCATCTATAAACTGTAAATCATAATCCCTAATTAAATGATTACATATCTCCAGCTTATCTTATAAAATCTGGCATTGTATGAAAGTTGCTATATGTGTTTCATATGTATTTATTTCTGAAATTCTACCCTACAGATCAAGAAATTCTTCGTAAATTAGAGAAGGAGAAAATCCTGGTGTTTACACCGTCCCGGCGAGTCCAGGGGAGGCGAGTGGTGTGCTATGATGACAGGTTCATTGTGAAGCTGGCTTTTGAGTCAGATGGTATAATTGTATCCAATGATAACTACAGGGATTTGGCTAATGAAAAACCAGAATGGAAGAAGTTCATAGATGAACGATTATTGATGTATTCATTTGTCAATGACAAGTAAGTAAAATCATTTACTTACAAGTAATACTGCTTTCCTGAATTAAGATTATGAAAAGCTATTAAGAAGCATGGAAAAACATGTTAAAAAGACAAAGCATAAACTTTGTGTTTGTAAAATGGTGTATGCATACAGAAAAATGCAACCATAAGTGGAAATTAATTGTATTAAGATTGTAGGATTGAGTGACAGTGTTCTGTTTTTAAACTTTTAATGTTATCATGTTGTTTTTATATTAATATTAAACATTATATTTGCTAAGTGTTATTAATCAGCTTTCTTGACTCTCCCTTAAAGAGTTCATACATTAATCACATTTTATGGGTAAATACTTGGTGTATTTCAGATTCAAACAGTTACATAACTATCAGAACTTTTCGATCGTAACTGGTCTTCATTATGCATGCCATGAATTGTTGCTTCCATTGAACAGTCAGTCCAAAATAAGGATTGAGTATATGAAGTGAACATATCCTCAAGATTTTATTGTCACATAATAAAACAAACTATGAAGCTTAGAACTGGATCATTTGGCCCTTTCTCTTATCTCAACCCAGTTCAGAACGTTTGTATCTCTTAATAGCCAGCATCCTCTTAGATTGGCAGTTGGGCTCAGCACATTCAAGCCTCAGCATGATCTTCTTTGTAGTTTTAGCCTTTTTTTGGAAAATGGTCTTAGTCTGCCCACCGTAGCCACTCTGCTTCTTGTCATAACATCGCTTTCCCTGTGCATACAGAGAATCCTTGCCCTTCCTGTACTGTGTTACTTTGTGAAGTTGAGGTTTGCTACACTTCTTACAGAAGGTCTGGCAGGTTTTAGGAACTTTCAGCTCTGATCCCTTGACTTCAATTCCTGGCCCCAAAGGCAGGTCCCTTCCTGGCTATAAGTCCGTGAAGGAGCCTGGGCCCATCCCAGGATGGCACCATCTACAGTAGAGGGAAGATTACACTGGATGCTATGTGTCCCAACCCAAAGTCCTACCATGTTTTATAAGCTTATTTTCTTAAGACATTTTCTATATCTGCTGAGAAATACCTTAGTAGTGTGGGAAGAGAATGGACTATGGAGTTAGACATCTTGACTATGCCATGTGAACTTACATAAAAATAATTTATCTACGCCTAAATTAGAAAAGTCTATTAACCTATAAAATAGAGCTGATACTTCAGGGATCATGCTAGGATGAAAAGAGATGATGTGTGCACAGTAGCTGACACATACTAGGGGTTCCGCTAGTTGTACTCTTCCCATCAGTTTATACTCTGTCTCCCTTCTCTTCCTCAGCTGCCCTTCGTTGCTCCTTCCCCACCCCCAGTTCATAATACACAAGATTGACATTTATAAAACTCTCCTAAAATGTCACAAAATCCTAAGACTGAGAGGAAGGAAGAAATAATTAGAACATGCTAGACTCAAAACTTATTTGAATTAAGACAAATATGAGTTCAGCTTGAAATAGTTTAATTTTGTTTTTTATCAAGAAAAGAAAACTTTGTATACTAATACTTTTATCCTACAAATGTTGATTCAAAGTACTTGGATTAAAATTGAAAAAGCAAATACCTTACGGTAATAAATATTTACACTGTTTTTGGAATTAAATTATCAACTTCCTACTTAGGTATAATTTTGTATTTTATTTGTGACAGGTTCATGCCTCCTGATGACCCCCTTGGCAGACATGGCCCAAGCCTGGATAATTTTCTGAGGAAGAAACCTATTGTTCCTGAACACAAAAAGCAGCCTTGTCCATATGGTAACTTTCTTTATGAGTATTTAATATATGCCATTAGAACATAATATGTTGTTAAATTTCTGTTAATAAACATTTTTAGTTTTTGTATGGCATAGTATGTAGTTCTTTTTGATTATATTTAAATTTAAGAAAACATCCTAACCATGAAAAAAATAATTATTTTTACCTAGTTGGGTTCAATGCAAATGCATTTCCTTGAATTAAAACATGATTGAAAAAACTCATTTAGTAACTTCTGCATGAAGTTTTCAGGTAGATAAAAATGTGGGGTTTTTATATATAGATACACATCAGATTGGCATGGTTTTATCACATTACAGCAATACATTTATTTTTTCCAAAACAGAATGTCCTACCTGATTATAAAGTCATACTGGAAGAGATAGGTAGGTAAGAGCTGAGGACACAATGTATTAGCCAAAAACTCTGGGGCTGATTATTAATCATTCAGCCAGCTTTCTTAGTGCGATTAACAGTACCAAGGAGGGAAGACTAAAAGGTGGCTTTTCTCAAAAATAAGGAGCAGAGCAACACTCAGTGTATCTCCAATTTCTGCCTTTGTTTCTTTTACAAATTAAAGTAGTAGCACCAAACTGAATTTTCAGGATCAGGTGGTGTGCTCCTTTGCCTAATTAATTTTACTCTTCATAGGAAAGAAGTGCACCTATGGACACAAGTGCAAATATTATCATCCAGAAAGGGGCAGCCAGCCTCAGCGGTCAGTGGCTGATGAACTTCGTGCCATGTCAAGAAATACAGCTGCCAAAGCTGCAAATGAAGGGGGACTGGTGAAAAGCAACAGTGTCCCCTGCAGCACTAAGGCTGACAGCACTTCTGAAGGCAAACGAGGTGCTCCAAAGAGGCAGTCAGATCCCAGCATCAGGACTCAAGTCTACCAAGACCTAGAGGAAAAGCTTCCCACCAAAAACAAACTGGAAACCAGGTCTGTACCTTCCCTGGTTAGTATACCGGCTACATCTACTGCAAAACCCCAAAGCACTACATCTTTAAGCAACGGCCTTCCGTCTGGAGTTCATTTCCCAGCTCAGGATCAAAGACCACAGGGACAATATCCTCCAATGATGATGGCAACCAAAAATCATGGAACGCCAATGCCTTATGAACCATATCCAAAATGTGACTCACCTGTTGACATTGGATATTATTCCATGTTGAATGCATATTCAAATCTGAGCCTCTCAGGCCCACGAAGTCCTGAAAGGCGTTTTTCCTTAGACACAGATTATAGGATAAGTTCTGTAGCTTCTGACTGCAGCAGTGAAGGGAGCATGAGCTGTGGGAGCAGTGACTCGTATGTGGGGTACAATGACCGGTCCTATGTCAGTTCTCCTGATCCACAACTAGAAGAGAATTTAAAGTGTCAACATATGTACCCTCACGGCCGCCTTAATTCCCAACCCTTCCTGCAGAATTTCCACGACCCCTTAAGCAGAGTGCAAAGTTACAGTCATGAAGAACCAAAGTACCATCACAAGCCTCCTCTTCCACATCTGGCCGTGCATCTGCAGCACCCAGTTGTGGGAGCCCGGTCCAGTTGTCCTGGCGATTACCCCTCTCCTCCAAGTTCAGCACACTCTAAGGCACCACACCTAGGGCGGTCCTTAGTGGCCACAAGAATAGACAGCATTTCTGACTCTCGGCTGTATGACAGTTCTCCATCAAGACAAAGAAAGCCTTACTCCCGCCAGGAAGGGCTGGGAACCTGGGACAGGCAGGGTTACGGGATTGATGCGTATGGCTATCGGCAAACTTATTCCTTGCCTGATAACTCCACACAGCCATGTTATGAGCAGTTCACCTTCCAGAGCCTACCTGAACAGCAGGAGCCAACGTGGCGAATACCGTACTGTGGACTGCCGCAAGATCCTCCCAGGTATCAAGACAACCGAGAAAAGATTTATATTAACTTGTGCAACATCTTCCCCCCTGACCTTGTGAGAATTGTCATGAAGAGGAACCCTCACGTGACGGATGCCCAGCAGCTCGCCGCAGCCATCTTGGTGGAGAAATCACAGCTGGGTTACTGAAAGATGATGCATCTTTGTGGTGTTTAGTTTTTTTGTTCAGCTCAAATGCTGAGGGAGGTTTGCTACAATAGCACATGTGATCTCCTCATCAAGGAGGTTATATAGTATCCATTTATGTGAAATACTGTATCATGGAATCTGTATGTATAGCCCCACATAGTGGAAGTATCACAGGATTGCTTTACAGTCAAACTTTTTTTTAACATTTCCTTTTTAAAGCTATATCCTTTGCTGGAAATTTTTCCAGTTTAATTTATTAGATGCATCTGTGATCTTTGATATTAACTTTGGTGCATCAGGGGTTTATATGCAGCACTTTTTATCCTTATTTCATGTTTTATTAACTGGTGTTTCTCTGTCAATTGCAAGCAATTACAATACCTTCAGAATGTTGAACATTTGGCTAGACCTAGCAAACTATTTTTTCAAGCCAAGCTTAATTGGAATCTTTTACAGCTTTTTAAGTTATTTTTATTTGGGGAAAGTGGGCTTCTTTGTGCTATAATCATTATTTATAGAAACAAAGATATACTACAGCACTGACTTTATATTTTAAACAAATGTAAGTTACCAGTTTATGTTGAAATGGGTAACAGTATGCATTAGGATGATTTACAATATGGCACTTTTAATTGTTTTATTTTTGTTTGGAGTTTTTTGTCTGTTAAGTAATTTAGTATGGTGGATTTAAAGGAAAGCAGATGCAATCAATGGGAAAAGATGTTTCTTTTTTTATTTTTAATGGAAAAGGCAAAAGCTGTAACTATTACAGTTTAGAGCTTTGTTATCCAGCTATGATGTGCTTCTAAGATGGTAGAAATGGAATTGAATTCCTAGAGTCCTGTTGACCTTTATTTTTAGTGTTTGTCTTTTTGTTTGGGGACACAACAATACTGGATAAAATAACCTTTTTGCAGTAATTGCCTATTTTTAATGAATCTAATTATTCTCGATGCAACTTTTATATTTAATATACTCTTTAGCTTTCCTGCTATTTATCAAGGCCGGCCTGAGGTGGTTTTATGTGTTGAGGATATGCAACATTTATTGATACTGCACTATGGAAATGGTGATGGAGGAGTTGTAAATGGTAACTTAAAATTTTTGTAAGATACTGTATATTTTCCATTTTCCTGAAGGTAGTTTTATGGGGGCCTGTTATATTATTAAGGCCAGATTCTTGCCACAAATAGTGTAGTTTTAGATACAGACTAAGGTCTGTTTTAGTATTAGTAAGGGATATTTCTGGTTTCAAAGTCATGGGTTTTGCTAGATGCTCTATTTTTGTCGGTTAGAAGACAGAGATTGCAAACAGTGGCAGTTATGGGATTGACATGACTTCCCTGTTGCCTCCAGTTTTTGAATTTTACTTAGTGTAACAGACTTACTTCAATCTGTTTCTGTAGTCTGCCAAGATTCCCTGGTCATTCGATGTTCCATATCAACGATTCCATATACTACAGTTTGAAGTAAAGCCCTGAAAAACCAGAAAGTACCTTTTACTGTTGATACAAATTGTATCTTTTTAACTATAAGAACTATTTTGATTTGTAGATCTAGTTAAAACACATATGTGTAACTATGATTAGACTTTTGGGCAACATTTTATCCCTTATTTGATTACAAAATTTTTTAAGTAAAATTGAGGTCTAGAATAAAGTAGAAAATTAAAATAACAGTTTAGGTAAATAAAAGTGTCTGTCCTAGTTTTATATAATATATTAAAATATATTAAATAAGTTCATTGGCATTTTCTTTCTTCTAAAACTTATCTAGTGTGAACTTAAAATAAAGGTAAAATGCTGCCTGAAAATAATGTCCAAGCACCTTTGACTAGGATAACATTTTCACTACTTGTGTGACACTGTGTGTTGCATGAAGTAGGATTTGGGTATACAGTAAATGCTTCTAAAAGGCATTGTGCATATTGACATATCCAATAATCTGAACCGTGTTCAGCAAACTTAATTCAGGAAAGTGGTGTTCTACACAATTATTGCTGTTGTTTTTGGGGTGAGTGTGGTATTCCTCTGTACCTAAAAATAATACAGATGATGCCACACAAACCATTCTGAGTGGTGTCTGTCTGACAGCGACTACACTCACTTGTGAAACTGTTCTTGATTTTGGTCACTATCTGTAGTACAAGCTTACATGTAGAGGCGAAAGCAGTGCCAAAAATAGGGTTACAAATGTGTAGTCCCTTTTTTTCTTTTTTCATGTAAAATCACTTAAATTGTACATGAAGGTTTTGCTTCCGTTTACTTAATTTTAGTATCATAAATGTTTGGGAATTCTGCCAAACTTTATCAGATTTACATAAATGAAAATTTAGGTAAAATGTATATCATACCTTTAATTTGATCTTCTAAATGTTTTTAGCTAACAATTTGTCATTGCTTCATGGATTTTAGACTATGGGAAATAGCGTAGCTTGCCACCACCTGTCCTGAAGTGAATAGCTCTGAACTATCCACACTGAAATCCTTCAGTGTCATTGTAAGTTAAGATACAGCCATTTTCTTATGTCAAGAGGACAGTTTGTCCCCGATCCCCACTTTTTATTTTAAGCACCAGTGCTGCTTTCAGAGCTTAACAATCAGATATTAAGCAGACTTTGGATACAGAAAATTCTTAATTGTCTAAAGCAATAAGTAAAAGGATCCATTGTTGAATTAAATCCATAGCTGACTCCAAACCTTTAATTTAGCTAAAACTTTCACCTTTATCATATATTTTGCCAGACTTGCTCATAAATAAGAGAGGTGTGTTAGTAAACAGTGAAACTGCTGGGAGAAAGGATTCTGATTGGAATATTCTGCCCCTGAATAATTGAGAGTTGACTGTACTTTATACAGTAATTAGCCAGTTTGTTGTCTCTGTGTCTTAGTACAGAGGGAATAGTACCCAGCTGGCCAAATACTGGCCCTTAGTATTTCCTCCTTTCTTGCATGTGATACATAAGTTTTCAGTCTCCTTTTTATGACCCTGTATCTTGATAGAGTTTGTCATTGTCTAGACATTTGAAAGAAATGCAAACCAGGATAAAATACTTGATACTGGTAGAAACTAGAACTTTGTGCTTTTATGAAAATTCATTTATGAGAATATGTAATATAACTAAAAAGAGTGTTTTTATATGTATAACTACATGCATATATATTTGTTATGAAGTAATATTAACAGTGGGAGGGTTTTATGCTTTTGATGGCTAACTTGTCCTTAGTTGAACTGTTTCCTTGAGTTATACATGCCTGAGGCTGGAGTCTGGATGACCGATGATAAGATTTAGAAACACCTGAATGGAAAGCAACTCTTCACTGGTTTTATTCCGGTATTTTTAAATAATTATTTTGATAATTTTAATAGAATGTGTAATTTTAAAACACAAAAAATCCTTAAAGTAGTATTGATTATACAGATAATTATTTAACAAGTCTTTTATGGATGTACCTATATGTATATAGACAGTAATATATTTATTAAACAGATATGCTTTATGTTGTAGCTATTAGTTTGTGATAGGTGGGAGGGTGGCTCAGGATATGTATATGTGTATGTGTTTTGAAAACTATCAAACTATTTTTCCCGATTGAATGACATTTACCATAAGATATGTTTGGTTTTGGTGGTTCTTTTCACAATCCAACTTCCTTATTCAAGATAAAATAAGATGTACAGTTTTCATGGCATTCTGTTAGTGTATGGCTCATCCACTTTATTATCTTACAGTTCCTGGAGAATTCCAGAGTGACCTGAAATCAAACAGGTTATAGCCAGAGAGAATGCTATGTTCTAAATATTATATATTACACATGGGAACTTAGCTAGAATGTTGACTTCCTAGGTATATACCAACAAATAAAATGAAGTATAAAATTCATGACCTGTACACATACATTAAAGTAAGAGAACAAGTGTTAATAAAAGTAGGGAAACATCCATTATTTTAGATTGGTCTAGGAAACCCCCTAGGACAAGAGTTGACAAACTTTTTCTACAAAGGATCGTACAGTAAATAACTCAGGCTTTGAGAATCATATGGTTCTATCTATGGTAATGAACTAGTACTCACCTCTGCCCCCGACGGCACGAAATTAGCCACAGACAATATATAAGAATGGGTGTGGCTGTGTGCCAAGAAAACTTTATTTACAGCCCAGATTTGGCCGGGGCCACAGTTCGCTTATCCCTGCCCTAGAGGGACAAAAACAGACATTTTAAGCATTAAACCCTGATAAATGTTAATATAAGAAATAATTGTAATTGTATTTCAGTTGACATTGGAAGACATTTTTTTATTGATGGCCTGCAAAAAAAGATGGTGAGATAATGATTAAAGCATCTTAATTCACTTATATGTTTTACCTGCTCACAACCATTATCTTTTAGGGAGATTTCTTATGTTTAACCACAAAAAATGCATTCTGTAAAAAGATATCTTAATAAGTATTAAAATTTTCATGACCTTTGTATTTTTACTGATACATGAGAATCCTTTACCTACCTTTTGTTTCTTAAAGGCCTTATGGGCCAAACATTTTATTATATTTTGAAAATTAGCATATAATTAGCCACAAAATATTTTAAAGACTGCATTTATCAGTTACATTTTTCTTCTGGTTTTGACTTTCAGAAAAATGACAGATCTGCCCTTTTTTAAAAATGGTTTTAAAGAAAATGAATATATTGTAATTTCACATGCTATAGCTTTATTCTGAAAGGCTAAAAATTGTGACTGATGTAATGGTAGCTAAAATGTGAGTACATTTGCTTCATTGGTGTCTGTATTAAAAAAAACAAGTGTATCTCTGCTTTCACTGTCCAAACCTTTAGTGTAGGGTTTTTGTTAAGATACAGTCCATGGAATGGTATTCTTAACATGATCATGTGTAATTTAAAATTCATTGGAGGTACACACTGTGGAGCATGTTCATTCACAGTGTTTTATAAATTGTTACATCAGTAACATTTCCATTAGCTTCGAAAATTAACATCCACTTAGGTAGGTACACTTTCTTTTAAAATTGGATTACAACTCTACCTTTTAATGGTAACTGGTTAATTTTTTTTTTTCTTTGATGCCATCTGCCAACCTGCCTGCTTTTTTACTTCTGTTACAATAATACTGTTATGTGTTAGGAATGGCTTTTTCCCCAAGGTCCTTAGTCTTTCACATTTAAAAACAACATGAAGTTTTGACCATTTTGTAGTAAAAAATGTGTGTTCATATTTCAATTTAGTTTTATAAAATTTGTAAAGTTTCACTTTTTAAACCATGTACCAAATTTGCCAATATTCTATTTGGATATTTCTGATAAATAACAAGTTGTTGTCCGTTAAAGATTTTGACCCCTTTCTTCAATCAGCTTCTGTCTCAAGGGAAAGAGACATTGAAGAGCAATGGTTTTATATATATATATATATATAGAATATATTTTAGATTTCCTTAGATATTTTGAAATTATAAATTTCCCAGCTCACAAAAATACCCACAGACATGCAAACTCCTCAGAGACATACACATAGCATTGGAAGTGAACCAGGTGACTGAGTTTGTCTTTTCCTTTAGGTTTCTTTCTTCCCAAACCGTAGTTGTATGCTGATAGTAAAATTTCCAGTTTGATCCTTCACACATTTCTTATAGGAAAATAAGGCAATATCTTTAAAACAACCATCTGAAAAACTGATGTGATTCTATTTATCATGTGTCTGTTCTGTGTCTTTCTGTAATGGAATTTTTACAACTTCAAATGGCAGTATTTTAGACCTAACTGGAAATCATATCAAAACAGCTATGTGATTGATTCTGCCACTCAGAAAAAAAAATAATTAAAACATTCATTTTTCTTATGGTGGTTTGTTTTTGTTTCATGAAGAAATGGACTTCATGCAGCAGCATAAATGCTAAAGACATAAAAGCATCCTTCTCTGGTCCCACAGCTCACAACAGTCAGTGGTTAATAACATGTGAGTCTCCTGTAGGATAAGCACACATTCATTATCAGTGTGTTAGAGCCATAATTAATGCACATGAAACTGGAGAGGAAATGCCAAAGACAACTAGTCATAGCTTGTTCTGATTTTTTATCAGTGATTAACCTAAGCTGTTTCTGCCTTTGCCTTGAGTTTATGTCACCTCCAGTGACCTGACTTTATTGTATAGATCTTCCTGGTTTTCTGCATCTCTCCTTGCACAAATGAAGCTTAGTATCTAGCAATAATGTAATACAATATATTCTATCACGAGGTCTGTTTGGAGTGACATTTTAATCTTTAAAGAGATATTGAACTGAGGTTGACTGAATAGCTTATGCAGAACAAACAAGAGGACCACAGAAATGGGTAGGAGAGAGAGACATGGTATTGTGGGACCTCACCCCAAATGCATCAGCATGCAGTAGGGAGGCAGCACTAAAGTTCACACACAGACTCGCCCATCCTGGGGTACTGAAAAGGCAGTGGTTTAAAGGACACCTAGACTATACCAGAAAGAAATCCATTTACTAACCCCAGAGCTTGTTTGAGGTACCAGAGGACACCGTTTGTTGTGTCCCCCTCCGCCTTAATCACACAGCAGCACTGTCCGGGTGCTCCAGCTGCCAGCCAAAGCCTTTCCAGTACACGCCAGGCCCACAGCAGGCTTGCCCCAGTATTCCCTCCCTAGTCACAGCTCTGGGCTGCAGTACAACTTATCCTTGGATCTCTCCTTGGCCTGCTACTGCTACAGCTTTCATCCAGCCCACGAAAGTGGCCCCAGTGCTGCTTATCCCTGGGATTTCCCACAGCTCCCGCACCAGTGCAGCTAGTTCCGGGGCCATCCTGCAGACCACTTTCTCTTCAGCCACACAGCACCAGGCTTTCACAAGCCCCCAGGACTTTGCATGGTCTAAGCCCACTCCAATTGCCACTCCAGATGGCCAGCACAGCTTGCCCTTGGGACTCACCATGGTTTGCATGTATTCCAGGTAAAACTGGGTCCCAGTGTGGCTTGGCCCCAGGGCTTTCCACACTCCAAGGCCACCCCAGCTATATATAGCTCCAGGCCTCAGGTTAGTTTACTCCTGGAACACCCCTTGGCCCTGGCCCAAGCCCAATCCAGCTACAGCCTCATCCAAGGCAGCCCCAGTGAGGCCTGTCCCCAAGTCTCCCTGCGGTCAACTCCAGCTGCAGCAGCTGCTGCCCTGCCAAGAAACAGCACACACAATGTATGAAGGGAAAGCTACACAAAGCAACTCCTTCAGGAATAGGGCAGGTTGCTGTCACCTAATTCATAAAAAAACAAAAACACAGAGATAGCCAAAATGAGGACACATCTCCAACAAAGAGACAAGCAATCTACAAGATAAGAGTTCAAAACAATGGTTATAAAGCTGCTCAACAAACACAAGAAAATCGGTGAACTGAGGGAAAAATTCCATAAAGAGGGAAAAATGAACCTGTCAGAACTGAAGAATACAATAATTAAAAACACTAGAGGGAATCAACAGCAAATTATATGATGCAGAAGAATAACTCAGCAAGCTGGAAGAAAAGATACTGAGCATATCCCAATTGGAAGATTGTAAAGGGAAAAGAATCAGAGCATGAGGATAGTTGAAGGGACCTCTGGGACAATATCATGCATGCCAACATTCAAATCGAGGTTCTCAGGAGAAGAGAGAGAGAAAAGGATAGGAAACATATTTGGCGAAAATATCTGGAAACTTTCCTGACCAGTGAAGGAAACAGACTCCAGGAAGCACAGAGTTTCCAACAAGACGAGGCCCACACCAAGACACTTATAATTAAAATCCCAGAAGTTAAACGCAGAATCTTAAATGCAGCAAGAGAAAAGCAGTTAGTGACATACAAGGCATTCCTGCATAAGACTATAAGCTGATTTTTCAGCAAAAACTTTGCAGGCCAGAAGGGAATGGCACAATCTGTTCAAATTGATGAAAGCCTACCACCAATAATACTCTATCCAGCAAGAAACAGAAAGAGAAAAAGTTTCCCAGACAAACAAAATATAAATACTTTTACCACAAAACAGGCACTACAAAAAAATTAAAGGGCCTCCTTTAAATTGAAAAGGCCACAGCTAAAAATAAGAAAATAAAATGTTTCACTGATAAAGGCAACCATTTAGTAAATATAGTGGGTCAACCAATCATAAAGTTACTATTAAGGTTAAAAGACAAAAGTAGTAAAGGCAAGTGTAACTACAGTTATGAATTAAGAAATACACATACACACACAAGAAAGATGTAAAATATGTCAAAAATGTGAATGGGGTGAGTAAAAGTACTGCTTAATGTGATAAAACTAACGTGACCATTAACTTAAACTAGACTGCTATAAACATGGTTTGGTATATATGAGTCTCACAGTAACCAAAAATAACACAAAAGAAAATTGTTTAAGGAACCAAAAAAAATCACTATAGAGAGTCATCAATATGCAAAGAAAGAGCACAAGAGATGAAGAAAAGAACAAAGAACTACAAAACCTGAAAGCAATAAAATGGCAATAAATACATACCTATCCATAATTACATGGGTTGATTGAATGAATAAGAATGGATCTGTGCTAATGCTGCCTACAGGAGACTACTTTAGATTGAAAGACACATGGACACTGAAAGTAAAGAAATGGAAAAATATTTCAAGCAAATGGTAATTAAAAAAAAAACTTGAGTAGTAATACTTATATCAAGTGGACCTTAAAACGGACAAACAAGAGACAAAGAAGGCATTGCATAATGATGAAAAGATCAATCAAACAAGAGGATCTAACAGTTATAAATATGTATGTACCTAATATAGGGGTAATTAAATACATAAAGCAAATATTAACAGACATAAAGGGAGAGATAATAGTAATAAAATAATAGTAGAAAATTTAACACCCCACTTATATCAATGTATAGATCATCCAGACAGAATTTCAACAAGGAAACAGTGACCTTAACACATTAGATCAAGGTTAATTTAATATTTTCAGAACATTCCACCCCAGAACAGCAGAATACACTTTCTTTTAAAGTGCACATGGAACATTTTCTATGAGAAAACCACTTGTTAGGCCACAAAACAATCTCTGTAAATTAAGGAAGACTGAAATTATGTCATCTTTTCTGATCACAATGGTTTAAAACTAGATGTCAAATACAAGAAAAAAACTTGAAAAACAAACATGTGGAGGCTTAACAACACGTTACTAAACAATCAATGGGTTCATGAAGAAATCAAGGAAAAAAATTTTTAAAATATCTTGAGACAAATGAAAATAGAAACAGAATAATACCAAATCAATGAGAACCAGCAAAAGCAGTTCTAAGAGAGAAATTCATAGTGATAAAGACCTACACCAAGAAACAAGAAAAATCTCTCAGACTTCCTGCCAAGATAGAGGCATAAGTAGACACATTTCACCTCCTTACACAACCATAAGGATCACAACTAATCTCAAGACAAAAAACAACCAGAACTGCCAGAAAATTGAACTGTATAGAAATCTGACAACCAAGGATTTAAGGAAGAAGTATTCATCCAGAAAGGTAGGAGGGGCAGAGAGGATGAGTGTGGCAGTGGCTGGTGGAGCAAGCAGTCTCATGTTCACGTGTGGTAGATAAAAGACAGGAGAAACACCTGTGGAGCAATCCCAACGCCCCCCACCCCCCCACACCCCAGGATAGACCATGCAGCCCAGGCTTCCAGTGCCTGGAAAATAAAACCTCATAACTTCTGGCTGTGAAAACCAGTGGGGGTTGGGGCAGCAGAAGACATTGTCCATCTCTCAAGAGAGTCTGTTTAGAGGGCCCCCACAGTCCAATCAATGTACATAAGCCCACACACTCTTGGAACCAGTCGCATACAGGAAGTGGGTGAAGTGACTGGAAAAGGGGCGAATGCTGAGAAAGCAGCCTTGTTCCCTCTCTGACCCCTCCCCCACATACAGCACCTCCAAGCAGTTAAATGGTTTGCTCTTCCCTGACTAATACCTAAGGCTCTGCCCCTACAATGTAACAGGTGCGCCAAGAGAGGGAGTCAAAACAGCTCTACCTAATACACAGAAACAAACACAGGGAGGATGCCAAACTGAGGAGACAAAGAAATATGGCCCAAATGAAAGAAAAGATCAAAACTCCAGAAAAAGAACTAAGCTTAATGGAGATAGCCAACCTATCAGATGCAGAGGTCAAAATACTGGTGATAAGGATGCTCAGAGAACTGGTTGAGTATGGCAAATGCATAAGGGAAGAAGTGAAGGCTACACTAAGTGAAATAAAGAAAAATCCACAAGGAATCAATAGTGAAGGGAAGGAAGTTGGGATTCAAATCAATGAATTGGAACATAAGGAAGAAATAAACAGGACAAATATTAATGGACATAAAGGGGGAAATCAACAGTAATACAGTCATAGTATGAGACTTTATCACCTCAGTGACATCAATGGATAGCCCTTCCAGACAAAATCACCAAGGAAAGGGTGGCCTTAAATGACACACTAGATCAGATGGATTTAATTGATATCTTCAGAGCATTTCAGCCCAAAGCAGCAGAATATACATTCTTTTCAAGTGTACATGGACCATGTTAGGACACAAAACAAGTCTCAATAAATTTAAGAAGATTGAAATCATATCAAGCATCTTCTCTGACCATAATGGTATGAAACTAGAATTCAATCACAAGAAAGAAAACTACAAAACACATTAAAGACATGAAGGCTAAATAACATGTTACTAAACAATGAATAGATTAACAATGAGATCAAGAAAGAAATCAAAACAAACCTTTAAATAAATGAAAATGAGAATACAACAACCCCAAAATGTATGGAACACGTTGAAAGCAGTCCTAACTTCACACTTAAAGGAACTAAAAGAAAACAACAAACAAAGCCAAAGTGAGTAGAAAAAAGAAAATAATGAAGATCAGAGCAGAAATAAACTGAATAGAGTCTAAAAAAAAACAAAAGATTAATGAAACTAAGAGATGGTTCTTTGAAAAGATAAACAAAACTGATCAACTTTTACTCAGACTTTTACTCAAAGAGAAAATGAGAGAGAGAACCCAAATAAATAAAATAAGAAATGAAAGAGAAGTAACAACTAACACCAAAGAACTGCAAAGGATTATAAGAAAATACTATAAACAACTACATGCTAACAAATTGGACAATCCAGAGAAAATGAATAAATTCCTCAAAACATAGAATCTTCTAAAACTTAATCGGGAATAATCAGAAAATCTGAATTGACCAGTTACAACTAATGAAATTGAAGCAGTAATCAAAAAACAAACAAAAAACTCCCAACAAACAAAAGTCCTGGACTGGATGGCTTCACAGGTAAATTTTGCCAAACATTCAAAGAAGAACTATTACCTACCTTTCTCAAACTACACCAAAAAAATTCAAAGGGAGGAAATACTTTCAAGTTCATTTTACAGGGCCAGCATTATCCTAATTCCAAAACCAGATAAAGAAAATTATAGGCCAATATCCCTCATGAATATAGATGCTAAAACCCTCAACAAAATACTAGCAAACCATATCCAGCAATACATTAAAAGACCATACACCATGATCAAGTGGGATTTATTCCAGGGATACAGGCTGGTGCAATATTCACAAATCAATAAATATGATATATTACATTAAAAAACTTAAGGCTAAAAAGTACATGATCATACCAATAGGTACAGAAAAAGTATATGATAAAATCCAGCACCCATTTATGACAAAAATTCTCATCAAAGTGGAAATGGAACATACCTCAACATAATAAAAGCCATATATCACAAACCCACTGCCAGCATCATACTCAATTGGGAAAAAAACTACAAGCATTCCCCTTAAAGTTGGGAAAAGTCTGGGATGTCTGCTTTCACCTTTCTTATTCAACATAGTACTGGAAGTCCTAGCCACAGCAATCAGTCAAGAATAAGAAACAAAAGGCATCTAAGTTGGAAAAAATAAACTAAAACTGTCATTTTTTGCTGATCACATGATACTGTATATAGCAAACCTGAAAGATTCCCCTAAAAATTTACTAGAACTGATAAATGAATTCAATAAAGTATCAGGATACAAAATAAATACTCAGAAATCAGTTGCATTTTTAAACACCAGTAATGAACTATCAGAAAGGAAACTAACAAAGCAATCACATTTATAAGTGCATAAAAATAAAATTTAAAAAACTTAGGAATTAACTTAAGGATGTAAAAGACTTGTACTCAGAAAGTTATAAGATCCTGAAAAAAGAAACTGAATAAGATACCAAAAAGTGGGAGCATATACTGTGCTCATGGATAGGAAGAATTAACATCATTAAAATGTATATACTACTCAAAGCAATATATAGATTCAATGCAATTCCTATCAAGATATCAATGATGTATTTCTCAGAACTAGAATATTCCAAAAATGTATATGGAACCCCAAAAGACCCCGAATAGCCACAGCAATCTTAAGAAAGATGAATAAATTTGGAGGAATCACCCTACCTGATATCAAAATATACAAAAAGGCTATAGTAATCTAAACAGCATGGTACTAGCATAAAAACAGAAAGATAGATCAATAGAAGAGTATAGAGAGTCCCAAAATAAACCCACTTTTATGGTCAATAAATATTTGAAAAAGGAGATAAAAACATGCAATAGTTTAAAGACAGTCTATTCAATAAATGGTGCTGGGAAAATTGGACGGGTACGTGCAAAAAAATGAAACTCAACCACCTTCTTACACCATACTTAAAAATAAACTCAAAATGGCCCAGGCTGGTTTGGCTAAGTTAGTTGGAGCATTGTCCCATAACGAAAAGGTTGCAGGTTTGATTCTTGGTGAGGGCACATGCCTGGGTTGCAGATTCTATCCCCAGTCAGGGTATGTATAGGAGGCACCCAATCAATGCTTCTCTCTCACATTAAAGTCTCTCTCTCTCTCTCTCTCTCTCTCTCTCTCTCTCTCTCTCTCTCTCTCTCTCTCTCTCTCTCTCTCTCTCTCTCTTCCTCTCTCTCTCTCTCTCTCTCTCTCTCTCTCTTCCTCTCTCTCTCTCTCTCTCTCTCTCTCTCTTCCTCTCTCTCTAAAAAGCAACCAAAGAATATCCTCATGTGAAGATTTAAAAAATAAATATATTCAAAATAGATCAGAGACTTAAATGTTAGACTTGAAACCATAAAAATTTTAGAAGAAAACATAGAAAGTAAAATCTAGGACACTTCTTGTAGCAATATATTTTTCCAATATATCTCCCTGGGTGAGGGAAAGAAAAGAAAAAAATAAACAAATGAGACTACATCAAACTAAAAAGTTTTGCACAGCATAGGTGAATTATCAACAAAATGAAAAGACAAACTATTGAATAGAAGAACATATTAACCAATGATACATCTGATAAGGAGTTAATATCCAAAATTTATAAAGAACTTATTAAACTCAATTTTAAAAATCCAATTAAAAAATAAGCAAAGAAACTGCATAGATACTTCTCCAAAGAGGACATACAGATGGCTGATAGACATATGAAAAGATGCTCAATGTCACTAATCATCAAAGTAATGCAAATTAAACCACAATGAGATATCACTTCACAACCATCACAATGGCCATAATCAATAAATCAGCAAACAGGACTTCCAGCCAAGATGGAGGTCTAGACAGACACACTGGATCTCCCTCCACAAGTAAGAAGGAATACAGCTACCTCAACACTAGAGACAATCATAAGTTCCAGAAAATCAAGCTGCATGGAAGCCCAACAAACAAAGATATAAAGAATAAATACTCACCCACACAGGTAGAAGGGGTAGAGCCTGGGTGGAGAGGACACAGTGTGGTGGCAGCGGCAGCAGTGGCACGCTGGCGGAAAGTGCAGTCACATGTTTTAAAAAGTGGGGAGGGACCCCTTGGGAGCATTCCCAGCTCCTGGCTAGACCGCACAGCTCACGGTCCCAGTGACAGGGAAAATCGAGCCTCAATGCTTCTGACTGTGAAAACCATTGGGGGTTGGGGCAGAGGCAGAGACTGCCAGTCTCTCAGCAGAATCTGCTTGTTAAAGGGCCCCCATGGTCCTAGAACAACCACAGACCCACACACTCTGGGAACAATGGCCAGGGCAACAGCTAGAGAGGCACCAGTCCCATACAGAAGTGGGAGAAGTGCCTGGAAAGAGGGCAAGTGCTGAGCAAGTGGCACTGTTCCCTCTCTTACCCCTTCCCCACACACAGTGCCACAACATGGTGAAACAGGTTGCCCTGTACTGACAAATACCTAAGGCTCCACCCCTTACAACATAAGAGGAGTGACAGCTCTGCCTAAGGCAAGAGGCAAACAAACACAGGAGCCTGTCAAGATGAGGAGACAGAGAAGTATGACCCAAAGGGGGAATGGATCAGGTCCTGGTGGGAGAACTAAATGACAAGGAGATAGCCAACCTAACAGACACAGAATTCCAAAAACTGCTGATAAAGATGCTCACAGGCTTGACAGATATTTTTGAGTACAGCAAACACATAAGGGAAGAAGTGAAGACTATGCCAAGTGAAACGAAGGAAAATCCACACAAAACCAATGGTGAGGGAAGGAAACTGGGGTTCAAATCAATGACTTGGAACATAAGGAAGAAAAAAAAAGTCAACTAGTACAGAGTGAGAAAACAAGAATTGAAAAAAATGAGGAGAGGCTTAGGAACCTCTGGGACAATTTTAAACCTGCCAACATCTGAATCATAGGGTTGCCAGAAGAGGAAGACCAAGAAATTGAAAGTTTATGTGAAAAAATAGTGAAGGAAAACTTCCCAAATTTGGCGAAGGAAATAGACATACAAGTCCGGGAAGCACAAAGAGTCCCAAACAAGCTAGACCCAAAGAGGATCACGCCAAGACACATCATAATTAAAATGCCAAAGGTGAAAGATAAAGAGAGAATCTTAAAAGCAGCAAGAGAAAAGCAGAGAGTTGCTTACAAAGGGTTGCCTATAGGAATATCAGCTGATTTCTCAAAAGAAACTTTGCAAGCAAGAAGGGACTGGCAAGAAGTAGTCAATGTGATGAAAAGCAAGGACCTACAACCAGGATCACTCTATCCAGCAAAGCTATCATTTGGAATGGAAGGGCAGATAAAGTGCTTACAAGACAACGTAAAGCTAAAGGAGTTCATTATCACCAAGCAATTATTTTATGAAATGTTAAAGGGACTTATTTAAGAAAAAGAAGATCAAAACTATGAACACTAAAATGACAACAAACTCACAACTATCAACACCCGAATCTAAAAAAGAAAAACAAAATCCAACTAAGCAAACCAGAATAGGAACAGAATCATAGGTCTGGGGATCATTTGGAGGATTATCATCTTGGAGGGGGAAGGAGGAGAAATGGGGAAATGGTGCAGGGATTAAGAAGCATAATTGGTTGGTACAAAATAGACAGGGGGAAATTAAGAATAATATAGGAATGAGTGAAGCCAAAGAACTTATATGCATGACCCATGGACATGAACTAAGGTGGGGTGGGACCTCTGGGGGAAGGGGGATACTGGGCAGAGGGGAGATAAATGGGAAAAATTGGGAGTACTGTAACAACATAATCAATAAAATATACTTTAAAATAAATCAGCAAACAACTGTTGGCAAGGATGTAGAGAAAAGGGAATCCTTGTGCACTGTTGGTGGGAATGTAGATTGGTGCAAGCACTGTGGAAAGCAGTATGCAATTAACTCATAAATTTTAAAATAGAACTACCTTATGACCCCGAAGTTCCACTTCTGGTAGTATATCAAAAGAAGCTTGAAACACTAGTTTGAAAAAGTATATGTACCCTTATGTTCATTGCAACATTATTTACAATAACCAGGATGAGTGGAGAAAAAAAGTGTGGTACATTTACAAAATGGAATACTCGTCGTCGGCAGCCGTCCGTCTCGAGAGACGATGGTGTAGCTTCTTAAGAGTCTATCTGCACCGCCGAGAATGGCTGTGCAGTCCGACTCGGGAGTGACACGGTATCTGTCTCCTCCCGTGTTGAATCGACATCTTACGATGACGCTGGAGTGTCCTCTCCAGTGAAGCTGAAGCTACAGAGCCTGGGCAGGGTGATATGGAGGGTCTGCTGTTGCCCATGCAGCAGACCCCCCCTCTCTTCGCAGCTGAAGGGTCCAAGGGAAAGACGGAGTCAATACAGCTTGGCTTCAGGTGCGCCGCAGGAGTTGCCGGTGTTGACTACAACGTCAAACTGCCTTAGGGACTCCGGCTCCGGATTTTCTGTCGGGGTTTACTCCCTTAGCCTTTCCCCTGAAGAGGTATGCCGCAAGGCAGTGGAGGTTTTTTGGAGTCAGAGTTTTCCTTCTCTGGTGTGCCCTGACTGGAAGATCGAACCAGCGACACTTAGCTCGCAGGCTGACGCTCAATCCACTGAGCCAAACCAGCCAGGGATAAAAATGGAATACTACTCAGCAATAAAAATGAAGGAACTCTTATCTTTTGGGACAGCATGGATGGACCTAGAGAGTATTGTGCTAAGTGAAATGAGCCAGTCAGAGAAAGACAAGTACCATATGATTTCACTTATATATGGACTCTAATGATAAAAATAAACTTACAAAAAAATAGAAACTGACTTGTAGAAACAGACAACACACTGACAGCTGTCAGAGGAGAGGAGTGTTCAGGGACTGGGTGAAAAAGGTGAAGGGATTAAGCAAAGAAAAAACCCATCATAGACACAGAAAACACCATGGTGATTACCGGAGGGAAAGGGGAATGAGAGGAGGTAGAAGAGGGTATATGGGGGATAAATGGTAATAGAAGGAAATTTGATTTGGGATGGGGAACATACAATTCAGTATATAGATGGTGTATTATAGAATTTTACACCTGAAGTTTTTATAATTTTATTAACCAATGTTACCACAATTAATTCAAAGAAATTATTTAAAAGGAGAGAAAAAATGTCCAAATAAAATCAGAAGTGTAAGAGGAAAGGTTACCTCAACACAATACAAACACAAAGGATTTTAAGAGAATATTCTACACAATCGTAGATCAATAAATTGAATCACCTAGAAGAAATTAATACATTCTTAGAAACATATAGAATTCCATAAATCAGGAAGAAACAGAAAATCTGAATAGACTGATCACTAGAAACAAAATTGAATAAGCAATCAAATAACTACCAACAAACAAAAGCTCAGGACCAGACAGCTTCACAGCTGAATTCTACAAAACATTCAAAGAACTAACACTTATCCTTCTCAAACTATTCCCAAAAAGTGAAGAGGAAAGAAAGCTTCCAAACTCATTCTACAAAGCCAGCATTACCCTGACATCAAAACAAGAGAAAAACACTATCAAAAATATATATATGTGTGTGTCAATATCCCGATACAAAATCATCAACAAAATATTAGCAAACCATATTCAGCAATGCATTAAAAACATCATACACTGCCATGCCTGGTGTGGCTAATATGGTTGGGCATTGTCCCACAAAGCAAATGGTTGCGAGTTTGATTCCTGATCCAGGCACATGCCCGGGTTGTGTGCTTGGTTCTCATTCTGGACATGTATGAGAAGCAAATGATTGATGTTTCTATCTCACATTGATGTTTCTCTCCCTCTCTTTCTCCCTCCCTTCCCCTCTCTCTAAATATAAATAAATAAAATATTTTTTATAAAAAAGGTCATACGGTATAATTAAGTGTGGTTTATTCCAGGGATACAAGAATGGTTCAATATTCACAAATAAGATAACGTAATATACTACATAAATTAAATGAAGAATGAAAATTATATGATCATCTCAACAGATTCAGAAAAACTATTTGAACAAATTAAACATCTACTGATAATTTTTTAAAAAACTCTCAACAAAGTGAGTATAGAAAAAATATACCCCAACATAGTAAAGGCCATATATGACAAACCCACAGGTAACATCATATTCAATGGTGAAAAGCAGAAAGCTTTTACTCTAATATCAGGAACAAAACAAGAATGTTTACTTTCACCACTCTTATTCAACATAGTATTGGAAGTCTTGGCCATAGCAATCAGACAAGAAAAAGATATAAAAGATATTCAAATTGGAAAGGAACAAATAAAATTGTCACTATTGTAGATAACAAGTTATATATTGAAAACCCTAATATTGTCACCATTGCAGAATGCATAGATAGTACTATGTATAGGAAACCCTAAAAATTCCGCCAAAATTCAATTGGAACTAATAAATTAATTCAGTAAAATTTCAAGATAAAAAAATTAACATCCAGAAATCTGTTGTATTTCTATAAACTAATAACAAACTATCAGAAAAATTAAGAAAAAATTCAATTTACAATTAAATCAAAAAGAATAAAATACTTAGGAATAAGTTTAACTAAGAAGGTAAAAGACCTGTGCTCTGAAAACTATAAGACATTGAAGAAAGAAATTGAAAAATATACAAATAAATGGAAGGATATGCCATACTCATTATTTGGAAAATAAATATCATTTTAATGTCCATAATACCCAAAGCAATCTAGGGATTCAATGCAATTCCTGTCAAAATGTCAATGTTATTTTTCAGAGATAGAACAAATAATTCTAAAATTTATATGGGATCACAAGAGACCTCAAATAGCCAGATCAATCTTGAGGAAAAAAAATTGAAGGTACCACACTACCTGATTTCTAATTATACTATATTAATCAAAACACTATGATATTGGCACTGGAACAGATACATGGATCAATGGAACAGAACAGGGAGCCTAGAAATAAACTCACACATATTTATGGTCAATTACTCTACTATAAAGGAGGCAAAAATATAAAGTGAGGAAAGACAGTTTCTTCAGTAAATAGTGTAGAAGAAACTGGACAGATACATGCAAAAAAAAAAAAAAAAAGAAAGAAACTAGACCACCTTATTTAGACCATGTACAAAAATAAACAAAAAGGATTAAAGACTTAAATGTAAGACCTGAAGACATAAAACTCCTAGAAAACAAAATCATAGCCAGTAAAGTCTTTGACATTGGTCTTTGCAATATTTCTTAGATATCTCTCCTCGGATAAAAGCAACATAAGCAAAAATAAACAAATGGGACTACATAAAACTAAAAAGGTTTTGCAGTGAAGAAACCTACCTACAAGATAAAAAGGCAATTTACTGAATGAGAGAAAATATTAGCCACTCATATATCTGATAAGTTAATATCCTAAATATATAAAGAACTCATGCAACTCAACAACAAAAAACAAGCAACCAATTAAGAAATGGGCAGAGGATCTGAATAGACATTTCTCTAGAGAAGACATATAAATGGACAATAGACACACGAAAATATGCTCACATCAGTAATCATCAGAGAAATGCAAATTAAAACCACAATGAGATATCACCTCACATCTGTCAGGTTAGCTAATATCAAGAAGATAACAAGTAACAAGTGCCAGCAAGGAAGAGAAGAAAAGGAAACTCTCGTGCACTGTTGGTGGGAATGTAATCTAGTGCAGCCACTTTGGAAAACATTATGGAGGTTCTCCTAAAAATAGAACTACCATATGATCCAGCAATTGCCCTTCTGGTATTTGTGTGACGACAATGAAAATAATTCAAAAAGATATATGCACTGCTATGTTCGCTGCAACATTGTTTACAATAGCCAAGATATGGAAGCAACCTAGATGTCCATCAATAGATAAATGGATTAAGAAGATGCGGCACATATATACAATGGTTAATACACAGCCATAAAAAAGAATGAAATCTTGCCATTTGCAATAACTTGGATTGACCTAGATAGTATTATGTTAAGTGAAATAAATTGGACAGAGAAAGACAAATAAAATATGATTTTGGTTGTATGTTGAATCTAAAAAACAAAACAAATGCACAAATAAAATGAAACAAACTCACAGATACAGAGAAAAGACTAATTGTTGCTGAAAGGGAAGGGTTTTGGGGGTGGGCAAAAAAGGAGAAGGGGATTAAGAAGTACAAACTTCCCGTTATAAAATAAGTCACAGCACAGAGAATATGAGAGTCTCGTCAATAACATTGTGTTAACTACGTACTGTGACAGATGGTTACTAGACTTATTGTGGTGAGCACATTTTGCACAACTGACACTAGTATAATATTGTATATGTCAACTCGTATCGGCAGCCGTCCGTCTCGAGAGACGATGGTGTAGCTTCTTAAGAGTCTATCTGCACCACCGAGAATGGCTGTGCAGTCCGACTCGGGAGTGACACGGTATCTGTCTCCTCCCGTGTTGAATCGACATCTTGCGATGACGCTGGAGTGTCCTCTCCAGTGAAGCTGAAGCTACAGAGCCTGGGCAGGGTGATATGGAGGGTCTGCTGTTGCCCATGCAGCAGACGCCCCCTCTCTTCGCAGCTGAAGGGTCCAAGGGAAAGACGGAGTCAATACAGCTTGGCTTCAGGTGCGCCGCAGGAGTTGCCGGTGTTGACTACAACGTCAAACCGCCTTAGGGACTCCGGCTCCGGATTTTCTGTCGGGGTTTACTCCCTTAGCCTTTCCCCTGAAGAGGTATGCCGCAAGGCAGCGGAGGTTTTTTGGAGTCAGAGTTTTCCTTCTCTGATGTGCCCTGACTGGAAGATCGAACCAGCGACACTTAGCTCGCAGGCCGACGCTCAATCCACTGAGCCAAACCAGCCAGGACATATGTCAACTATAATTAAAGATAATAATTTTTCAAAGATCTTCTTGGCGCCCCATTTTCTTGCTAACCCCATTATTAGGCCCTTGTTGACTTAACAGTTTTCTGTTGATCATAATAGGAAAATAAATGGAATAACAAAAATAATGATGATAAAACAGAAGGTAAACCTTCCAGAATCTCACAGCTCAGTAGCTCATGGTTTGCATTGCTGACCTCCTCTGAGCTCTTCTTTCATTCCTGAAGGTGACGCTCATCACACCTGTCTGCACCCCTTCCACCCGATCTGAGTAAAAGTAAAAGTTGTCCTTCAAATGTAGGAACCTACAGAGATGATTTGGACAGAGCAATAGCTGCTCTGTGGCCTCAGGTGGACAATGCACATTTCTGTGGAGATGTCACATGAAATTGGGTGATTGTTTTTCTCTTTGAGTCTTTTCTCCTAGTTTATAACTACCACTCTCGAAGTTGGAGTGATAGGGCTGATAGGGACACTCCTCACATTGGAGGGGCCCATGTTGTAGATAAGTTAAACAAAAACACTATGAAACAGGCATTATCCCTATTTTAGAAATGAAAAAAAGTGTTAAAGTTTAAAGACAAATTCCTCTCTACATGCTTCCATTTCCCCCCCCCTTTTACTATGCTACCAGACAGTACTAAGAATGGGCCCATAATTACCTGGTATGGGTTATTCTATAAAAATTTAGGCCTGAGGAACACAAGAGATACTGTAACTGCACACACTTAAACATCCTATGATCACCTAGGGGCAGGGAAAGACTAGGAAAAATAGGAATTAGAGGTTTTTTTTTCTCTACTTCAATAGATCCACATCCCTTCAACACTCTGCTTTTGTTTATTTATAAACAGTCATGACAAAGATGCCACTTGTATTGGAGGGAAAGAGGATCCAGTGATCTTCCTGTCCTTAGGCTGTGGTGATGGCCCTGTCTCAAGTCCCAGTCAGCTGACCAGGGCTCAGAGCTCAGGGCCTCAGAAAATCCACTTCCCACAGTGTCCTGGAAGGGAAGGCTGTTCTTGTGCTGGAAGGAGATTAAAGTCTGGCCTCTTGTCTCTACTCCCTGGCATCCTTTGTAGTCTTAGAGAGCAAAGGCAGCATAATCATTTCTCATGTTTCCAGCCATGCCCAGAGCCCTTAGCTTTCAGACTCTTGACAATGCCTACTGCAAACACATGACCTTTTATGTCAAGCAACTTCCATTTACATTTCCCATGCTTTCTATTTGCACAAATGCAGCCCAAGATTAGAAATAGAAAATTTAATTAGGTGGTTGAACAGATTCCCTTCCCAGTTCCTCAGGAGAGCTCAGTGAGAGACAGAATACCGACAGCATAAGAGATATAATGTTTAAATGCATTTCCCTTTCACCAAATTCCTGGCCTGCCCTGCTCTGGTCTGGAGGCCTATGCTGGCCAGTCTCAGTGCTCATCCTGCCCCCTGAGTCACCCCTCAACCCCTCAGGTGCCCCACCAGCACCAGAGGCCTCCTCAGCCTTCAAAGGTCTTTGTGCCCCTCTGCTTTCCAAAGATGTAATTATCATTCATTTGACTAATTGTTCCAAGTATGCAGGTGAAAAGATTAAGGGAGATGGCAAATATGATTTTGTAACTACAGTAGTCCCTCTCTATATCACGGTTCACTTATTGCGGTCTCACTGTATCATGGGATTTTTTTAAATATTATATTTAATTATTTATCGCTGATTTTTTGCTATATCGCGGGATTTTGCAGTACTGTATACTTATGTTGTTAAAGTTATGTAGGTTTAAGAGTGTAGAATAAATGTAAGGTTCCCACTTTGCGGGGGAGTCTAGAACGTAATACCCACAGTAAGTGAGGGAATACTGTAAATGAAAAGCTCAGGAGGAGATTTATGAGTTTGCTATATATTTTACCAAATTATCAGGACCAGGACAAAGCACATTGTGCTGTTGTGAATGTACCTTAGACACTACGAATTTATAGACCAAGTGAGCTGTTGTCGTCCAAGTTCACCTTCATGGACCAAGTTGGGTGCAGGGAGGTGGAGAGCAGTGGAGGGGGACGTGAGTGGGACTGGAGGAGGCCACTGGCCTAGGGGCAGTGCAGGTCAGCCCCTCCACCAGTCCCGCATTCTTACAAACTGCAGAGCAGAGCCTCCTTGGGCCTCAGGCATCAGGGGTAGCCCTGGGCTCTTGCCTTCACACACCCCACCATCTCTTCCTGCACTCGAGTCACCAGAAGGGGCAGGATTCTCAACTCCATGTCCCAGCCTCCCCAGCCAGAGATTTTCAGGAGACATTGAGATCACTGGGCAACAGTGATCATGCTCACAGGGATAGGAAAAGAGGAAGGTGGCAACTGGCTTTGAGGGCTCCCACTCCATCTCTCTAACAAGAATTTAATACACTGGTTTGTGATGCCACTTCCTAGATTCCTAGCAGAAAATGCCAAGAGGTAAAGGTGATGTAGGGAACATTTGAATCCAGCCACAAGCTCTAGTTATGTTAGTAAAATATATATGGATTCGAGGATTGAGCAACTGGCCCTAGAGGCTCAAGCAGAAGTTGAAGGAGGATGGTTCCCACAGCTTGCTTCCTCAGCTGCTAAGGAGCCAGGTGGCAGGTGCATTTCATAACCAGCAGCTTCCCCTGCCTCTGCCTTCTGCGCATTCTTTGTAACCGGAGGAACCAGTGCAACCTCCCCTTACCAGCCTCAGGTCACAGCACCACCACCCCAACCCTGCCCTCCAAGAGACCCAGTGTTTCTCAGGCTAACTATATCCTCCGAGAGGAAAATAAATGAATTTTGAAACATTGGCTCTTTTGGGTTGTAAAGCAAAAGTTTGTGTTTCCAGTGATACTGCGCCCAGGGCCTTGGACAAAGTGGAAAAATCCTACAGCAAGGAGAGCTGGGGAGAGGGAGCCAGGGTCTGGTGGAGAAGAATCGATTTTTCCCACCTCCAACCAGTGGTCAAAAGAGTGGTGATTTCCAACCACTCTGGCTTCTGGCTTCGAGAGCACAGGGCAGCCCTGCTAGTGGCTGCTGAGGAATTTGAGGTGTGAGGTACAGTGGCAAGTGCACAGACTTTGGAACCAGACAGACCTGCTTGCCAGTCTGGTAACTCCATTGCCATACTGATGACTTTGAGTGGGTCCTTATCTTGAAGCTCAGCCACTTCATCTATTTAAAAAGGGAAACTTTTAACCCACCTTCCAGGGGTGTCATTATAATGAAATAAGATATCTGCACTGAATGTCTGGCACCAGAGTCTGGGACATGATAGCTGCTGAAAGACATGAATTCCCTTTCTGGCCAGAGACCTGAGTATCTCCCCTCCCTTCCCTCATAGCATGCAGAGTTTCCCAAACCCTTCCCTCAGCTCTCTTAATAGATCCAGCGTTCACCACTGCTGCGCACCCCACTGCTCTGACTCAGGCCTCTGGGAACACTTCTCACGCAATCTTCCCACTGCTTCTCTCTCCCTCAAATCATCTTTCCACCCTGTACCCCAGCTAGCGTCAACCCTCTAGTGAGGCACTTCCTGGAAGCCTTTGAAGCCCCACTCCCTGACTCCCAACACACACTACCTATATATGAAGTCAGAATTCCTTATAATAATCTTCAAAGCCCACCCATCACAGCAACATGCCAGACACACCATAGTGCCACCCCTCCCCCCATAGGTGCTAGACCACTGACCCTTCCCAAAACATGGATGGCGAGTGCTCCCATCCCTCCAGCCCCCATCCTGCAAGCTCCTCTCCCTTAGATAACTTCATCTCTGCCTCACCAGCAGAAGGGAAATCCTGGAGTCCAGACAAATGCCACCCTGTGCTACAGCTTTCTCTAGCCTCTCTAACAGAAGTCAGACTCCCTCTCCTAGTGCAGACTTCTGTTGGGCCCCGAGCCTATATTTAGGTTCCTTGCTTCTTACGCACAGTCTTTCTCCCTCTGCCCAAATCAGTACTGTCTGCCGCAAGAGTAGTGGCTGTGCTGAGTTCCATTTTCTCTTTGATTGATTAACACATTCATTTAGCAATTGTTAAATAAGCAGCTGCAAAATTAGGTGCTGAAGGAGAAGAAAACGGGGTAGGAATTGATGGCCAGCACCACCTGCTTCATGTTCTGGGCTATACTTGAGCTGTCATCCTCTTGGCTTCTGCCTCTGAGGAGAGCATAGTCAAAAGGGAAAAAGGGAAGCGGTCCAGGATGCTGGCCACCAGTGATAATGCTGTGTTTGTGTCACAGAGAATGTGGCCTTGGACCTGGGTCCCAGAGGTTGATTGCTCTGGGGGGACAGAAAATGTAAAACTCAGAAGAAACCATGCACAGAGACAAGGAGGCATGACAGAGCACCTTCCGAGCACAGAGAGGTTTTGGCAAAATCATTGAGCTCATGGAGAAGAAGCTGGGAGGCACTCTGAGGCCAGACGGTGGATGCCAGGGATTTGGTCCTTTAACCCAGAATCACAAACAGGGAGCATATAAGCCCGGCAGGATGACCCGATGCTTCTATGCTGGCCAGAGTGCTTCCCTTTCCACTAATGGCCTCTGGCCAGGTGTGCACTCTCTGATGGGGCCCCCACTGCTGGCCTCGTGACTGTGTCATGCCTGGCTCCCGAAGATATTGAGGTTGGGGTCCCTGCAAATAGGCAATCTGAGGCCACTAAAAATGTTGAAGATTTTTAACAGGAACTAAATGGTGGGTCCCAATTTTGAAAAGGCCAATAAAACTAGAGGAGGGTCAGCTGTGGGGAGGCTGCTATGATTGCCCAACCCCATGAGAGTGTAAACAAACCAACTCAGTGTGTGCACTAGGGGGAGAAGAAGGGAAGTTGAAGTTGAATCCAACCCAGATTTTTATTGTGTTAATCTTGGATGAGGGTTTTGCCACATGGCCACCATGACATGTACAATCAGCAGCTGATACCACTCGAAGCACTGCACCTGGCCCAGAGCAGGGGCCAGTGCCTATCGCTGCCCAGGCCTGTGCATTGTCTCTAGAACGCTAATTCCACTCTTACCACCCCCCTGACCCACTCACCACAGGGCAACCAGAATATTCTCTTAAAATTGTAAAGGTCAGTCAATCCTCTATTGAAAACCCTCCAGTGGGTTTGTAGATTCAACTGGGACATACTTTGTCCTCTACATGCTCTGGATGAAAGCAATCCAGTTGCAAACTTGGAGGCCAGTGTGCAGACTGGCCTTGCCTTTCAGCCCACTGTTCTATGTGCCAGCTGAGTCAGACAGTGTCGTCTTCCCTCAGTACCGCCAAGCTTGTCCTTGTTAGCTCCAGCTTTGGGCCTGGGCTTGCTCCTCCTTTGCTTCCCATTTCAGAATCTTCCCCACCTCTCAAGACCATACCTGAAGGAAGCATGCCCTGCCAACATGCTCTCTCCTGCCACCTCCCTAATGGCAGGTCTCATCTTGTCACCCTGCTTCCCAAGGCTACTGCGTGGCCAACGGCGCCATAATTGCCCCGGTGAAGTGGCATTTCCCAGGCTCTTTCTGCGAGCTGCAGCTCCCTTCCCTGGCCTTCCAGCAGCTTCTTCAAATATGCTACACACCCTCCCCTCTCAGGGCACTTTTGTCATTTTCGGTGCCTGCTTTTGTCACTGTAGGTGCCTGCATGGATCCTTCCCTCACTTCTTCAGGTCCTTGCTCCAATGTCCACCTCTCAAGAAGACTTCCTGGCCACCAGCTGTAAACTGCGACCCCAGAGCCACCTCTGGGATGTGCTTCATCTTATGTCTTCTCTAGCACTGCTCACCACGGTTTATGTATCGCTCACCTCCCTCAGTCGGAAACACGAGCTCCATGAAAGCAGGGGCTTGAATTATGTGTTTGCTATGTACATATGTGAATCAACAAAGCTCCTTTGGCATCTCATTCCAGGCATCGCCTTGGACGGTGGCTCTGCCTGAGTGAGCACAGCTTAGGTGGTAGCTGGGACCCAGGCTACTCAGAGCCAGGGGTTCTAATCTTCCTTTGATGTCATGAGCTACTTGAGGTCGGCCACTTCCTAGTATCTCCCACTGTCCCTGTCTTGGGTAGACAGGAAGTTGGGGTGGTGGAGCCTCTGGGTTGGCTAGGAATGGGGCCTTGGTCCTGGGCCCTCTGATGTGTGGGATGTGTGGATTTGGAGGGTATTTCCACAGATGGAAATGCACTGAGTCAGGACCTTGGCTGTGTCATCCAGAGCTGAGCTCCTCTCTCCCAACAGAGCAAGGAAAGGGAGCATCATGCCCCTGTTACCACACATACCAGGGTAAAATGTATGAGGGCAGAGTAATTTTTAATCAGATCCACTGTCCCCAGCAGCAGCATGGAGATAGGGCCGTTTTTACTCCCAGACATTGTTAGTCACCTCACAGGCAGGCCCAGGGCACACCTAGGTGGCATTCTTGATGATATGTATATAAGCACTCTGTCACATAGCCATCCATTGACTCTAGACCCCACTCTATCCCTCTCAAAGCTCTCCCTGACCTCCCTGGCTGGTCTCAGGACCAGGACAGAGCACAGAGAAAGTCGACACGTGATAGCTGGGCTCACTGTATGAGCAGCTCTCTCTGAGCAAGATGTTACAACTTCTACTTTTGTGTGAATGATCAGCCTTGCACTCTGCCTTCAATCAGCAGCAGGTGAGGACTGATGAATGCCACCCAGGACTTACCAGCGCCACTTAAAGTGGACGATGCAGAAACAGGGATCCTTGCCAACCACTCACTCTGAGAGAAGGGCCCAACGACACAGTAGATGGTTCTAAGTGGTTTCAAATGAAGGAATAAAGAGTAGCATTCCTTCAGGTAACCCTATATTTCAGAACTTACACAAAGTCTCTGCATTTGTACCTTTAGGGCACCTTCCAGCACAAGTCCCTCAGGGCTGAGTGAATAGACTGCCCCAGGATAACAGGACACCTGTAGGTTCTAAGCACCTACACACTTTATCTATTTGAGGAGAAAAAAATATGTTATAGAAATCAATTTACTATTTTATTGCTAAAAAATAAAGTCCAGAGAGGTTAACAATTTGTCGAAAGTCACAGTACAGAAGATGACAGAGTTGGCATTAGAATGAGTCTCATTTTCAGGCCATAGAGTCCTGTTCACATGAGGACAGGGAAGGGCGATGACTCACTGGCTCTAACTTGAGTTGCCTTCACCTTAGTTCAACCAGAAAACCAGAAAAATAAAACAAAACAACAAACAAAAAACACACAAAACAGTGCCAAAGAAAAATGTGAGGTTCAGGGTGCAAGGGGCCTGGTGCACACAACCTCCGCGCTGCCTCTCTGCTGCGGCCTGCGGTCACGCGGGCCCCTGCGCAGCGAGGGGCAGGCAGCCAGGTCAGCCGCCGCTGCTGTCTGCTGTATTTCTGAGACTGGGGAGGAAGCTGGGGATATCACTCAGTTCTCCTTCTCTCAAAGGGGAAAGGGGGACATACTCTGGTTTTAAGAAAGTCGGTGCAACAGAGATAGTGATGCTCACCAAATATTTTCTTACTTCTCCCAGCCCCTGTGGCTACTTCTGATGAAAGGGATCTGAGAAGAGACCAGTGTAGCTCTTGGGAGGAGGCGCTGGAAACCCCCTGGGGCTTCTCCGGTGCCTATGTCCCTGCAGTGGTGCCCGAGCGACCCCGTCCGTGCTCCAAACGGTGCAGGGACGATCTGGTCCCCAGAACTGTGAGAAGCAAACGTCGCCAAGGCCCAGGGATCGAGGGATGAGCCTCTGAGTTGTGGGAGCTGTCAGGGACCGACAGCCTTGTCTATTCTGACGAACGGAAATCTGAGGTTTGGGGAAGCTTGAAGGAAGGGCTGGCGGTGGGAGGTCCAGCTGTTGACCGTTAAGGGGGGGGAGGGGCTGGCTCCCGGAACAGCGGCTCTGTGGAGGCACGTGGGGCAGAGGGTGCAGGAAGCTGGTGGGCGCAGCCCCAGAACAGAGGCCCGAGAGCAGCTCGCGTGGAGCAGGGGGCGGGCAGGCCTGGGGAGAGTGGTTGTTAGGAATTCAGGAGCTTGCTGAGTGGAAGGCACCAGACACTGGAGTACAGGCTGAATGAGTGCACTTATATTAACAGCAGCAGTAAACCATACCTCCCCTGTCAGAATTCGGATCGGATCGCACTTACCTGGGAGGGGTGATCCGTGACTGAGGAAAACACAGGGGGATTGGGGGGGATAAATGCTCTCTTTCTGGTCTGGTGCTGATTCCACGGAGGCTTTTCATTCGTGGAGATTCTGTCCACTAATCTGCGAAGGTTTGTGTTTTATATTTCAATTGAAAGCTCTCAAAGGGCACTAGCTTCGTCGGTACTGCAAAGCCCCCTGAAGTGTCCGTTCGTGCGCAGCACTCTACAAGGTTGTGCTGAAGGAGAGCTGCACACGTCTCTTGGCGTCTGTTTTTAAATTGGCATTTCAGGGCTGATTTGTGGTTGGCATTGGTCCCGCTGCTGTTCTACTCAGAACAGAAATAAGTGTAATCCATAACCATTTGTTTCTCTCCAAGGCCGCGGGCTAGAAAAGGATATTGATTTGTAGGAGTTACTCATACCGACCAGGAGTGTCTGCCAGCCCGTTTCTGAAGGACACCAGCTGACTGGGCCCTGAGAACGTTCAGTCCCAGGGCCTGAGGGGGCGGATAACTAGAACTCCTCTCAGCCGAGCACGGCCGGGCCTGTGAGTGTGGACTCCCGCCCAGCAGCCGCAGCCGCAGCCGCAGCCGCACCAGGGAATCAGACACTCTGGAAGGGACCGGCAAAGGTGGCTTAACAAATCCTCCAGGTGATTCTGAGGCACCTTAAACTGAGAATTGTTGTGCCAAACCAGTTGGGAAGTAAAGCCAAAGAAAAAGCAGGTGACGTCCACAGAGCTCCTTGATCACTGATAAAGCCATGGCATCCGTGGCGATAGCTTCCTAATCCTGAACCTCAGATCAGACACTCACCCCTCTGCGTGGCAGCCCAGCCTGCTCTGGAAAACTAAGCCATAGAGGCATAATCTGCGCTTCCTGCGGACAGCCGGCTCCCCGCAGGAAAAGAGGGGGAAGGGCTGGTCCGCAGCTCCTCTCCACGCCCACCAGTCTGGCAGCTCATCCCACCTGCGAGGGAAGGGCCGAAGGGCTGAGGGTGGGCCCAGAGAACAGGAGCGCTGTGCTAATCGGTGCTGTTTCTACACTGAAGCGGGGAACGTTCCCCACCAACGTGCTCCTTGCTGACCCGTAGTCTCCCTCTCAGTTGCTGCACCTGTCAGCTTTGCCTGCTTGACCAGGACTGAAATGCAGCAGTTTACAAGCGCCAAGGGGCGCTCTTCATGGTACTACCCTGTTCGTTAATGAAGAAAAGTGGCTTCTTATTTTGAGGCTTCAACGTCCACCTGTCTGTCCCAGTGGTAAGTGTAGATTGCTGTCTTTCTGCCCCTTTGCAGAAGGGACCCCAAGAAGAAACCCAGTCAGTAAGGTGTGAAGATGGAAAGCTAAACATATTGTTTCCAAAGTGGTTTGACCAGGTGCTGCTTTGACCTGTCATTATCTTAATGCATTTCTTAGTACCTGAAAATACGTGATCTTCATAATTCTCTGCTGCCTCTCAATTGTCCATGTTTGCCATCCCATGACCTTCTTTTTTAACACTAAAACGTATGTTACTCCCACCCTGGCCAGGTGGCTCAGTTGGTTGGAACATTATCCCATATACTAAAGGGTCATGGGTTCAATTCCCAGTCAGGGCACATGTCTAGGCTGAGAGTTTGATTCCCGGTCGTGGTCGTTGCGCACATGGGAAGCAACCGATCAATATTTCTTTCTTGCATCGATGTTTCTCTCTCTCTCTCCCACTCCTTTCCTCTCTCTCTAAAATCAATGAACATATCCTCAGGCGAGGAATTTCTTTTTTAAAAGTATGCTACTCCTTTCCCTTTCCCAAAGAAGGAGAAGCTCAAAAAATAAAAAGAATCTTAAAAATCATTAGTAAAAATACCATTACCTATTAGTAAAAATACCTCGATTCTTCCCAGCAGAAGAATCGGAGGCTCAGAGAGGTGGGGTGATGTGTTCGGGTCTAACCTCTAATTAGAGGCAGAACCACAACCTACATCCAGGTTTAACACCCACAGTCTGGAAATTCTCAACCCGCCACAGCTCCATAAACAAGCTTATGAACCATTGCATATATACTATTATCTATAATTGGCCTTATCTTATATCACACTATTACCAGAAACAATGGATTATTTGTCATGTGTCTTCTTAAATACTTTCTCCCTGAATCACTAGTCCTGGCCAGAGAAATCTATGTGGAGAAAAGGGTGTCAAGTGGAATCACATGGGAGTTTTCTGTGGAAGGAAGCAGCCCACACTGTTCACTCTTTATCTCTTGACCCTAAGGTTCTCTGATGGATCTATTAAAAGGCGAAAGTGAGAATAGACCTGGCATGATGGATCATTCAGATAGTTATCTGATCAGTGGTTCAAAGGGCTCCACCTGATGATTTTGTCAAGTGCTTCCGGTCTACATTGTTTTAATACATAAAAAGCAGTGTTTCATGGGTTGGGTGGGGGAGAGAAATTGGGGGAAAAGGGGACAACTGTAATTGAAAAACCAAAAAAAAAAAAAAAAAAAAAAGCGGTGTTTCAGGTTCTGCTTTCAAACCCCAGCCACAGGACACCCAACTTCCAGCCCCACTGCATTCCCAGGTCTTATGGCAGAATGCATTTCCACCAACTTCTGCTTACAAAGGAGGAAAGACCTGAGAAACAGCAATTTGATAAGAAACCACAACAAAAGTATTTTTTAAGTGATCAAAATACCTGATAACCAATGACTTCAGATAAATTATGAGACCACTTTGGGAACAACTACTCCTTGACATTAAGACAAACAACATTATTTCTGCCAAAAAAGGTTATTTGCTTATGTGTTCCCTTTAGTTGCACACTGTTTCTAAAACAGTTAGACTTAGTATCCTTGAAAAATATCAGGTTCAGATGGGAAATTCAATATCCTGTTGGCACATTTTCTGTGCTTTTCTCTGAAAATCTTTAAGGAGTATCTGTGCTCGGCAGGTAAGTACCTGCCATATAATTGCAGTACAATACGTTCTTGCAGGATGCAAGGGTGACTACTAATAAAATAGCTGACTCATGTGGCAAACTGTCACCCAATCCTCAAAGCTTCAGTCCTTGGACATTCAAGCCACCTCAGAGTGCCAAGAATAGTGCCACCTAGTGAATTAATAATGCTGCTTCATGTCCCAACTCTGCCACCGGACTCCTCAACCTTCTTTCTCCAAACACGGGCCAACTCCAAACTAACGCTTTGTGAAATCAGAGAAGGTGAGAACCTGAGACGGGGCAGGCAAGCCCCGCTGGTCAGTAGGGCAGTTCCTTGAGAATGTGATAGTCACTGCTTATACCATCACCATGCAGAATCAAGTGGAAAGTCATGAATGCCCCAGGCTGATGTTAGAATATATTTATTGCTACATTTATATACAACTATACAAACAGCCCAGACAGGAAAAGGAATGTTGCATCAATGTCTCCAGATTTCACAGATGTGCGCAAGTAAACAGAGCTGTACACCAGAGTTAGCTCTCAGTTAAAAGCCAAAAATAACTCACATACTTTTTTTTTTTTTGAGTGGAAAATTCTTGGAAATTCTCTCCATATATCCCTCCTTGCAAGCTAGTCATGCAGACTAAAAGTGGGCTCTGAGAAGCTGATGCCTTCCGGCATGTTTATGGGACGGTGCCTTGCAGACAGCAAGCGGTAGACTCTGGCTTGGGACTGTGGGTGCAATACAGAATCCCCAAGTCCTGGCCCATCTTTCCAAGGTCAGTCCCTAGGAAAGGCAATCAATCGAGAGGGGTTTGGAGAGATGGGATAGCAAGAAAGGGAAAACCAACAGTAAACTCAGTTGTGGAGGGAACCATCAGCAAGAGCCCTGGTTTGGGGAACACAGGTCCATCTGGTTCCAGCAGAGATTCTGGACTTTGGGGGAAGGATATTCACATTCAGAACTTAGGCGTATCCTGGTAGGTCCTTATCCTAAAGCTCGCCACATGCCTGATGCCAGGGACCTGCATGAAGACAGAGTGAACAGGAAAGTTAGGTAAGAAAGAAGAACATGAAACATAAATATTGCCATAATAGGGTTGACATGAGCACGGCCTGAAAATCTTTCCACATTTCCTGAGGACCATTAGCCGTGGTTCAGTTTTCTATTAAATTAGGAGGGGATAGATGCAAAGCCACAACATACATTTTGTTCCAGACAAAGGTGGGTCCACAGACTCTACCCTCTGAGCTCCACCAGGCTACAGTTATGTTTGGTCTCAAAGGGAATCTAACTAGTGGATCGTGCAAACTTCAGATCCAGAATTAGGATGAGAATATGAGATCCCAGTATAAACACACTCCCTTTCAGATATTCACAGTCATGTAAGTTTTTGTGATGTGAATCACAAGAGAAGTCATTGAGCAGCCTATGTGGCATGTGTGCCCAAGAGATGAGCTCATTGTATTTGCACCACCTCCACCTCTGCCCTCAGGCCACTCCTCACTCAGGGGTTAAAAAGAGAGTGTCTTCAGATCAGGTCTAACACAGCCTCCTAAGCTAAAATCAGCCTAGCGCCTCAGAGAAAGGACAAGGCCTAAAGGCTGAGAGCAAGAAGCCTGTGTATCTGAACACACCAGACTGCCAGCTTTTGGGGCTGATTAGTAATTGGGATACGGCCTGGTACCTGAGGCTGCAGGTAATTCTATCCCGGAAGAGCCCATGGTTCTGGCTTGTCCGTGGCTATAGGTGCCATCTCTAATTCCTCACTACCATAATCCCATACGCCATAGAAAGACAGGATGAGCGTTTGATGGAGAAACTCTAAAGACTGGAGAAGGACCAGAGAACCACTTAGAAGTCCTTGTCCTTTTTCTTGGGTCAATAACATCATAATCAATTATGGAGGGGGCCAGCATTTCTTTTCTGAGGCTGCCAACTATGCAACATTTCAAGCTGAAGGAGGTGATGTGGTGATAGCCAATTCCTTGGTCCTTTAATAAATTAATCTCTGGATAATTCAAAATCTCTGTCATCTGATCTTGACTTTTCCTGTGAGTCATACAGAAAACTTATGTTCCTACTTCTGATGACAATGGCAGAGTCACAATCACTTGAAGGCTTTGCTCTAAAAAGCAAAAATGTTAACGGATGAAAGTCAATGACAAAAAGCTGCACAACATCAGGAACATTTTAATCTGGGGGCTTTTGCCAATCAGCAAACAAAATGGAAAGAGTTACATAAATTCCTGCACTGGAAGAAATGATTTAAAGATGAATAGCTAAACAGGATGACATGATCATAAATTTCTAAGTGGGCGTGGTGGGTGGTCACGCCCAAACATACAACTTTTTAGTGGGAGGTTATCTGTGCCTTGAGTAGTCCCTGTCCATTGTTTCTGGCACCTAGGTTAACACACCTTTGAAATAAGCCCTAACCACCCTCAAGTGAGCATGTAATCTTGTTAACTATCCTGTAGTCTCACTTTGCTTTCTCCCACATCTATATAATCGTCCTTTTTCTCCATAATTTCAAATTCGTAAAAGAAACTGCCAAACTGTTATCCTCTGAAGCACTCGAGATCTTGCTCCCTGGCATGTGCTGTTAGTCTGGCTCAAATAAACTCTTACAAAATTTTAAAAAATAAAGATGAATAACTGAAAATTGTTTGTAGAAATCTATGGAACATTAAGAAGGTGTTTTAACCAAGGATTTTAGCTCAAATATTAGGAGTAAGGCTAATTGGACTATATGAATTCACAATCAATTCCACCCCGTTCAAAATGAGTGAGAGAGCAATGGTGATGTTTTGTCATAAGCCCTTCAAATGGATTTGAAACAGTGAAGTATTTTGCTGCTGCTACAGACCGTCAGAGATTCTATGTGACCTTCAACTCATCTCAGAGCAATCTGAAATGCAAGGCCAAAAAGCAAATTACATCAAAATCCCCCACCTGAAGCAAATATATATGACCATTTTATATGTCACATAAAAAAAAAATCTAAAAAATAATATTGTTATAATGGACATTTATTCCAGATCTTAAAGTATTATATCAAATATGTACATGTATAGCTGCAGTTAGGTTTATAGAACTTTGGGAGACTTCATTAGCAAACTGGAGGAGGTCAAATGAACCATTCAAGATCTACAGATAAGCTGCATTGCCGTGGTTTTACTTAGAAATGGGACAGGTGAAATCAGTCTCTGCCAAAGAAATTAAGGAATTTTAAAACAGGCTATTATCGCGGTTGATCAATGATTTTTAAATATTTCCAAATTGAGATCAAGGCATAATACTAACCTGGCTTAGGAACCAGTTCTGGAATCCTTCTACTCAATATGCATGTGTGGCACTTCATTTTTAAGTATATCTAAATATGTTTTAAAATAAGGAGAAACCTAACAGCTGCACAGTGTCCTGTGTGAGCTTGCCCTGCAACACTCCACATCACGAGGGTTCTTTCATGCCCATAAGCCAACAGTCTAAAGTAGCAGGTCCAATCACTTCACCAAGGTTATAGGTAAAATCTCGCTTAATAAACTATCTGACTTTAAAATTATTAAACTGAAGGAAGATGTTCTTGATTGGCAAAAGGCCCGAGAGATGTAAACCATTGAGAAAGAACCTGGGAGGGGTGGAATTAGATGCTATAATGGTAGGGGTTGCTCTGAGTCAGCTCCTTTGACCGAGGAGTCAGATCTTGTGGGGTCCTAGCAGCTTGGCAGTGGACAGGTATGGCAAGTCTAATGGGAAGGTGGGCTGGCCCTGGCCACAGCTGCCACATGTACTTACCTAGTGAGGGAGGGAGCCTTCTTCCTAACTGTTACATTTGCTTTATGCTGTTCTGGCAAGAACGCATCTGGAACAATGCATACAGTTTGGGTCCCCACCTTTTAAAAGAGACATCAAGAGGTTAGAAAGCATCTAGCAAAAGAACACAGAAGGACTGAAGGACGCCAAGTGTCAGGCGGAGGCAGGGTGGGGGGCGCATCACCTTGGGTCATGCAGGGCCCCTGGTAACCAAAATGCCACGGTCATCTCCTTCTTAACTTTGAACTTCTTTTTCAGTCTACTTTTGAATATCCATAATTACAATATGAAAATAAGAATAACTTTAAATCTTCCTTTTAAATAGATGTTAGAATTCTAATAGTTGTAGCAACTATACAAAAACTATTCAGTTTCACGACTAATGGACTTCAAAGCCATACACATCAAAGCTTTGTAACTATTAGAATAATATATAAGACAGGGTTTATATTTTATTTGAGGTTCTCTCTTGATTCATTTAGGCACTGTTAAAATGTCTTGCAGGCACTAACCAGACTTACAGACCCAAAATAGTCTAGTGGTGTCTCCTTTGAAATCAAGAGTTGCTATTCTTGAATAAGCACATTTTCAATATACTATACCTGCCCACTAAAGGATTGGTGTGAGTTAATACAGACAAACAATAAAAACCATCTCTCCTGCAGCCCTGTTGGCATTGCAATGGTTAAAGAGATCGATTTCAGCCCTGCTTTCTCTGGTCTGTCTTCTTTGGCTGACTCACCTGCCAATCTCAGATATAGCCCTTAGAGACACCAAAAACAGTCACAATTAACTCTACAAAGAAACTGCTAAACCAGCCAAGCTTATCCATATGTGAGTTCTCTGAGTGGGAAGAATATTGCTTACAGCATTTCTGTGCTCGTGAGTTAAACATTAGACAGTCAGTTACTGGCAATCTCTATAAATCAGTTATGTGCCAAAAGGGCATCTCTGGTGGGCTGTTGCCCATAGGAACCATGTTATAGATGGTAGTTTGGTTTCCAGGCAGTTTAACCCATAATGAAAAATGGAGTCTTGGCAGTAAAATACAGTAGAAACTCCAAATTTGTCAATGCTAGTAATAAAGAAAGATAGGAACAATGAAACTTATTAACAGTATTATAATCTTTTTTTATACTTCGGCTTGATGTTAAACTGGGCAGAATTAATTAGATGACTAGTATAGTACTTGAAATTTAAGAACATTTTAAAGGGAATTTGAAGTATTTTCAAAGACTTGGAAAGTTACCAGAGCTGGCACTTTATCGTATCAAATGTCATTTAAAAATGCACTACTGTGTTTTTTCCTTAGTCACCAGCACTACTGTCACCATGAATAACCGTAACTGAGGTAGATTTATACTCATAAAGGAACAAAGGGAGAAAGAGCAAAGGAAGGAAAAGCGACTAATCTGATGAAGGTCAAGAGAAAGGAGAATGGGGGAGGAAAGTGGATGAATGTAAGGCACAAGAAAGAAAACAGAGTGAGGGGTTACAGTGATAACCAAGGAAACCTCATTTCCCTAAGAGAAAGAGATGGAGCTAGCAAGTCAGAAATTTCCAAAACGTGCCACCAGGTGGCGCCATGAGATTAATGTGGTTGAATACACAGACCCTTGAAAAGGAGTGAGCGGAAGATAGACAAATCAAGGGGAACGGATATTCACGATACAGGGGGTTCAGGATTGGAGGAGCACCAAGCCACAAAGTCATATGTCAAGTTAACCAAGGTACGCAAACTTGGTTTAACAGTAGAAAATCTACTTAATCTAATCCAATATGTTAACACACAGAAAGCACATACACATTATCTCAATATATACAGAAATTGCATTTGACAAATTTTAAACCTTTTTATTTAAAAAAAAATTCTATCAAAACAGGCAAATATATATATATAATTATGTTTTAATAATATGTACTATATATAATATCTATTCCTTTATATTTCTCCTAGACACACACCTTTTCCCAACACTGTTGTAAAACAATCTCTACTTTTTAAGTGTTTAAAACAGAAATTCATGGAGAAAAACACAATAGATGGTGAAATTATATATTTGGTTCCAATTATCTCAGGTCTTTGAACTATCAGAATTTTGAATGCGAAGTCAACACTCTAAGGACATTGAGTAAAAGAAGCGACCTTGTTATTCCCACAGTGCTGGGCACCCTCATCTCTAAATCAGTGATTCTCAAAGTGTTGTCCCAGAACAGCAGCACCAGCCTCAGCTGCTAAAGTGCACGTTCCTGGGTCCCACATAGATCACTGAACTGAAACTCAGGGAGCAGGCACTGCAGTCTGCAGTATAACAAACTCCCCAGGTGAACCTGATACATGCTGGTTTGGGAATCACTACCAGAAGATTTTAGAATGTGTAGGGAAACCTCTTCATTAAACAAAACAAGCCCCCCATGAGCAAATCAAAATTCCAGATGGCTGAGAAAAACAGACCACTGGCCTTTGGAAGAACGTGGCTGTTTTTAAATCCTTTAATTCAGGGGTCAGCAAACTGTAGCTCATGGACCAAATCTAGCTCCCCACCTGTTTTTTGTACAGACCATAATTTTTTAAAAAAATTGAATCAAAAGGCAAATATTTCATAACAGATGAAAATTAATTACAATCCATATTTCAGTGTCCATAAATAATTTTATTGGAAGGCAGCCATCCTCATTCATTTCTCTATACTTGTAGCTGCTTTTGTACTAAAACAGCAAAGTTATGTAGTTGTGACAGACCATTTGGCCTACAAAGTCAAAAACAGTTAATATCTGCACTTCTGTAGAAAGTTTGCCAACTTCTGCTTTAGTTTGATACTACAGATAATCCCTGTATAACATGGTTGTTAGGTTCCTAACAAATGCCATGTTTTGCGAATCCGTGTTATACGAAACAGAACTAGTACAAAAAGGGGCGTTAGGGTCCAAAAAATTTAAAAACATTATTATATTTTTATAATTAAGAGAAATATTTATTAAAGCAATTTTCATTAAAAGTATTACATATTAATATGAACTAAGTAATGTTTTCTTCATCATTACTAAGCTCCATTAACCGAATGTGTTTGACAAGATACCCTCATCCTCTGAACTTTCTTCAGCATTATCTTGATTTCTATGCTCTACTTTCTGCAAAAAATCAGTGATTTTACATTGCTTGCTTTTAGCTGAGAGAGCTTTATAAATTTCATTATATGGTGCTAAGCACTTTTGAAGTTCTCTCTTAAACTTTGTGCTGCTTTCAGTGCAAGGATCTTCATTTAAGAAACATGACTCTGTTTAGCTAAGTCTAGGCCTTTCTTTACGCTTTTTAGAGTAAGCTGTTTAACTTGTTTTCATCAGTGCTATCGTCCCCTAAGTTATTTTGGCACATACCAGATATCATTTCCACCAAAATTGCTTCATCGGTTTCTTCTTCTACCAGCAATTCTTGGATATCTTCTACAGTCATATCGTTAAAATCTTCCTCTCCTAAAGACTTAGCAAGTTCTACTATTTTATCCATACTGTTTTCTGCTGGCTCGATTAGATTTTCACTTTAAATTGACTCTGGCCGTATATTTTTCCAACAAGCATTTAATGTTGGTTTTATTTCTTTGAAGGATGAGTTTATTGGATTAATATAGTCCAAAACTTTATTACATTCAGTATTGTATGGGGATTTCCCTAATTTCGTGTTATACAGGAGTTTCCCCCAATTCTTTAGCCGTGTTAGAGTGAAACTGTGTTATAGAAGTACCATGTTATACGGGAGATACCTGTAATTAGAATCTACCAATCTAAAAGCAAAATACAGGCATCGTAATGATTTTATCTTTAAAATACTATTTTTGCTTTAATTCTACAGGTAAAAATCTATCAGCTTAAAGAATAAGAAAGTTAAATCACATCCACTTTTATCTACAAATTAAATAACCCACATAGATCATCTGGAAAATATTATGTTACTTTCTCTTCAAATATTTTAATGTGACAAAGAACTGATGGTGTATTTTAATGAAGTACTCTCTCACATTTAATTCTGAAAATTAATTTGGCAATCTCCACCCACCAACGTTCACCTGGTGGTTCACGTAAACTGCAGACCTGTCTCAGTGCTGCGGGTTGGCTTCCTTTCTCAGGCCTCACACTGTGGCGACCCAACCATTCGCCCCTCCCCAGGCTCGAGCTTCCCAGGCCAAAGCCTTTCTCCCTCTGATCCTCAGCCTCTTGAATACAGATCATATCACTAAAGACCTGCTCACTGAATTCCTGAAATATTTTATTCAACACCTGTTGGATGTCCAAAAAATCCTATTTTTATCAGTATCTATTTTTACTTCTTGAATTTCATCTCGCTCCATTTTTCCAAGATCCTGAGCTGAGACCCTTTTGATTCCAAGGGCTTTCTCACTCAATAAAAAGATGCTTTCTCACAACAGTAAGTCATATATTTCAACTGTACATCTTTAAGTTCTATTCACCTTATCTTGAACACGAGAGCAATCTTGACAAGTTGGTGTTAGTAGTCTGCACAAAACAGCCAAATGAGTCTGGTCTTTAGTTTGATGAGGTTTGATCTCCAGGTCACTGTTACTCTATATTCAATATGTAAAGCATCCTTTGTGGGCCTCTAAATTAACAGGTACATTTACTTTGTGTTATGCAGACAAGCAAATCCTCTGAAGGGCACTGTCATCTACGCATCTCAGTAGGAAAGGTAGTTGGTGTTTTGTAGTGAAAAGGATACAGGCCTTCAATTCAAAGAAAGCCAACACCCAGGAGAAACAAGATGGCAGAAGAGTAAGTGGAAGCTACACTAACCTCCTCCCAGAACTAGTCTGGATTTAAAACTTAATTTTGGAGAAATCATCTGGAATAACCAACCAAAGACTAGCTGGAGAGAAGTCTTATAACCACGGAGAGACAGAAAAGGCTGCTACATCACAACGTGACCGGTAGGGAGTGCGGAGACCCGGAAGGGCTGGCTGGGCTCACACGGGTGGCAGCTGAAGGGACTGAGAAACAGCTCAGCAGCCGAGCTGAGAAGGGCAGGGTCTAAACCCCCAGCTGAGCTTCCCAGCCTACAGCAACAGAGTGGAAAGTAAAATAGTATCCAGCGGTGAAAAGTGAAAAGCCACAGGGTTTCTTGCTAGCCGGAAAGAGAGAAACAGCTGGAGAAAAAGAGCTCTTTGGCGGATCACATACAAAAATATTTTGCCCCCACTTACCCTGGGCTCAAGCGGAGGAAAGGCAGAGAGGACTAGAGACGCTTGGGGAGAGTTTGGTGTGGTGGCTTTGAGGGGAGAACTGGGGAGGCAGCCAACCGGGTCCCGGTGCTGACTCATCCCCATACTGCAGGCAGACCATTCCCCTCCTCCAAGTGGCGTCAGCCCGAGGGGAAGAAAAAGCCTGCCTACAGGAATTAAGCTGCCACACCCACCGTCCTTAAACCTGAATTGAATAGATTAACAACTAAAGAAGACAGACAAAGGCAGTAGATCCCTGGAAGTCTCCAACAGGTTGCCTAGGCCCAGACTGGGACAGGATCTGATGCCACCAGGGGCAGATCCAGGAAGTGCAGATCATTCTAAGAAGCACCAACAAAAAATAGGAGTCACAAAAATGGGGAGACAGAGAAACAACCCCCCATCAAAAGGAAAGGTAGAATCTCCAGAAAGAGTGCTAAATGAAATAGAGGGGAGCAAACTATCAGATATGGAATTCAAAACATGGATTATGGAGAAGCTCAATGAGCTCAGCAGAAACTACAAAGAACTCCAGGGAAACTACAGGGAACTCCAGAAAAACTACAAAGAACTACTGAGAATTACACCAACATGAAAAAGGACATAGAAGCTATCAATAAGAGCCAGGAGGAAATGAAGAATACAATCTCTGAATTGAAGAACACAGTAGAAGGAATTAAAAACAGGCTAGAGGAAGCAGAAAATCAGATCAATGAGCTGGACGACAATGTAGACAAAAACTCCCAGACAGTGCAACAAAATGAAAAAAAGACTGAACAAGACGAAGAGGCTCTTAGACAGCTGCAGGACAACATGAAATGTAATAATATCCATATCATAGGAATTCCAGAAGGAGAAGAACAGCAAGGGATAGGAAACCTGTTTGAAAAACTAATGACAGAAAACTTCCCTAACATGACGAGAGAAAGAGTCATGCAAGTCCAGGAAGCACAAAGGGTCCCAATGAAGATAAACCCCAACAGGCCCTCTTCAAGACACATCATAATTAAAATGGCAACATTCAAAGTCAAAGAGAGAATCCTAAAAGCAGCAAGAGAGAAACAACTAATAACATACAAGGGAGCTCCAATAAGGCTATCATCAGATTTCTCAGCAGAAACACTACAAGCCAGAAGGGAATGGCAAAAAAATATTCCAAGCAATGAAAAACAAAGGCCTACAACCAAGAATACTGTACCCAGGAAGGCTCTCATTCAAAAATGGAAGGTGAAATAAGGAGTTTCCAAGACAAAAGAAGGCTAAAAGAATACATCTCCACCAAACCAGCATTGCAAGAGATGCTAAAGGGTCTGCTTTAAGAAGATGAAGAAACAGAGAGAGACAGAGAAGAACATGAGTACAAAGGGGGGAAATGACAATGAATAAGTACTGAAAGAAAGAAGGAACTTCTACCATTTGCAACAACATGGATGGAACTAGAGAGAATTATGCTTAGCAAAATAAGCCAGGCAACAAAAGAAAAATACCTTATGCTATCACCTATTACAGGAAACTAATGAACAACACAAACAAATGAGCAAAATTGAACCAGAGGTATGTAAACAAGGAATAAACTAACAGTAACAAAGGGGGAGATGGGAGGGAGAGAAGCGGGTTAGAAGGGGAAGGGTCTAGTCAAAGAACATGTATAAATGACCCATGGACATGGACAATTGGGTGGGGACTGAATGTCGAAGAAGGGGGGGCAGGGTGCAGGGAAGCAAGAAGGGGAAAAAAGTCGAACAACTGTAATGGAAAAACAAACAAAAAAATTTTTAGTGGGGGAAAAATGAAAATATAAAGAATGGAAATGCAAGTTCAGTGAATATTAGAAGGACGAGGATTTCCCTTCACACTGTATATTTTTCTCCCTATCTGATCCCTCCAGAAGTTGGCATTGTAAAGAAGTAATGACATAAGTTTCTTTGCATAAAACTAATAAGACCAGTTGTTAATAGAGGTTTTTTTTTGAGTAAGACTTTGACTGGAATGTCATGCCTAAAGGAGACAGGCTTGGGCTCTGGTTGTTACCAAAAAGCCCTGAGGAACTGGGATTGATTTTCAAAGGTAATAAAAGCCCACGAGATAAAAGTCCTGGTACCTTGGTTGTATGTGCAGTCCATGGCAATCTTTCCAGGGAAGGAATGAAGGTTGTTTTCCTGAAAGATGGCTAGAAAGGACCGTAAGGCACACTGGAAAACCAGAAGGACTTGGAAAAGACAGGTTTTTACAGGCAAGGCCGAATGCCAGGTATGTGGTTCTGCTTCTGTGTCCTGAAGGGCAGACTAAAGGTCACCCTAAATGTTCCTTGCATACGTTCCAGCAAAGCAGAACTAAAGATCATAAGTGATCATTTGCTGCTCTTGTTGTGTTTATGCAAATGAACAGAATAAATTAAAAATGAACTTAATGCAGTCCCTTTAATGACAAGGAGGGTAATCTTAGGGAGAAAAATCGCAATTCAAGGAAAATCACAATGCTCAGTGGTAGACTATAAAGTAGTGCAGCTAACCATCTTTAAAGTTTCTTTTCATTTGAAATATGTTTTCATTTGAAAGTTAAACTATGTCTGTGGTATTATCAAAGATGTTTAATTTACAGGCAAGAAGAATGTCAAATGCCTTGCAACTGGATGTCTTTCCGATAAGACAGTCCTACACATTTAGAGACTTGTATGTGGGTTATGTTACATAAATTAGCATGTGTTTTCTGTTTTCAAAGGGCATTAAGCCTATGATCTCATTACCTGAGTGATTGTCTATATGTATAGGCCTCGTTTAATCCTGTCTGCATTGCTGCCTCCTGAGACTCAATGGTTTGGCTGAACTAAGTGGCTGGGTTGGTGAAGAATGGGGTGGTCTGTGGGCTTCATTTTAAAACTGGTTTCTCTTTTCTGTCTTAATGGCTTGGACAGAAAGAGCCCAGAGGTCTGAGAGAGGGAAAACCTGAAATATTTCCCTCAGCCCAAACTGAATATAATGGGCTAAAGTGTTTTGGACAGGTGAGATGTACCTGGCACACCTTCCTCCAAAGAAGCCCTTCTTTTCCCTAATGTGGGACATTCAAAAATTAATACCTGTCTTTTGTCATCTAGTGGTTATGTATTGAATGATGTCTTTTAACCCTGTTGCCAAATCTGTTGCCTCCATAATACAACAAGGATGCTAGCCTGTTAAATCAAGCACGCCGTTGTCTGGGGACAGCCAACTGACCTGGAGTCTGCATGATCCTTCCCCATGTGGGAAGGCCACCCTGCCCTCCACACCCCTACTCTTATTAGGGATTTCTGGACCCAAGGGTAGGTAAGATGACGACCATGTCCAGCTTGAAGCATCTAGAAGAGCTCGAGACCTTTGCCCATTGTCCTTTATAAGATTATAAAGGGTCTTAAGTCTGAGAGGGAGGGATTGTTCTTTCTTATTGTTAATTATTTTTAAAAACAATAATAATAATATATGAAAGGGTGAGGCAGGAGAGCTTGTATGTACGACCCATGGGCATGGACTTGGTGGAGGGGATTATTGGGGGGGGGTGCTGGGCGGAGGGGAGCAAAGGGGAAAAAATTGGAACTATTGTAACAATATAATCAATAAAATATACTTAAAAAAAAAAGAAAGCCAACACCCAAAAGCAGACTCCGGCACTATGGTTTCCTTTGGGCAGGTTACTGAACTGTAAAATGGAAAAATGCAAGATGTCCAACATTCATGACATCTGTGTGTGGATTAGGAAAAGGTGCCCCTTCCTCCAGGCAGATACACCCTGTGTCACCCCAGGGTACACACTTGCTGAGTGGAGTACAGTGATACCTCAGCTAACGAGTGACCCTGCTAACGAATTTTTCGGCTAACGAAGATTTTTTTGCTGTTTTCTCGGACCCAGCTAATGAATGTTTTAGTGGATGCGCGCGCTAACATAAAGCCGCAAACATGAACGGTCAGGCCATTCCAGGAGCTTATCTTTTCTGTCTGCATGTGTGTGACAAAGAAAGGAGCTGACCACATCACATAGGGGAGACCCGCCAACCCGACTGGGTTGTTTATGTTCGAGACAGTGAGAAGTGAGATGCCTGATAACATAAGCAGCTTTGGATTTGATGACAATGTACTGTAGTAGTGTAAAGATGGTCAGTTTTTCATTCTACTTTCCACTCTCCTTCATCCATTTGGGTAGCTGTTCATCTCAACCTTTGGTGAGTTTTTGCCCTTTTATAGTGTGCTTTTTACTATTTTATAAAACTTATCTTTAACTCGTGGGCAGCATCCAGAACGAATTAAATGATTTTCTATAGAAACCTACAGGAAATCACGTTTCAGCTAACGAAGATTTCAGTGAACGAATGTGATTCCGGAACGAATTATCTTTGTTAGCCGAGGTATCACTGTACACACTAAATTTGTACTTCTGTCCCTGCACGTTGGCCCCTATACTTCTGTGAGCTCCTGCTATCTGGCTCCTTCCAAACTTCACTCACACACCCCCTCACCTGTGGGCTCCCTCAGCTCTGGGTATACCACCCTCTTTTCTGTTCCTTGAATGAACAGTGTCAAGCCCTTTCTTGCCTGCCTTTGTATAAGCTATTCCCTCTACCTGGAATGTTTTAAAGTGAAGATTGCAAATTGATGCTGAGTAGGCACTCCTGGCAAGCAGATACATTGTTCAGATTGCAAAACATTTTCTAAATTAAAAAAAAAAAAAAAGCTGACATAAAATTTGGGACATTTTGCATAAAATTACATTTCAACTTAAATATCTAAAGCATTATTCTTTAAATGCTGTTTTATTTAAAAGCCGTTTTCTGGCTTACCTTGGAAATCAAAAGGTATAGCAACAGTGAGCCTGCTGTATCTGAGGAGCTGCTGCCTTGCTCAGCCAGGGTGGGAGTTTCGGGCTGCACCCAGGCCCTGCCAGGTCCAGTGCCCTCCTCCATCCCTCTGGCATCCGCACTTACCATTTTAATTTAAATAGAAGAGGAGGAAGACCTAGCCTTCTCTTCTTTCAGGTGGCAACTTATATGTCTCCTCTTCTCAGAGACTTTTTGTGACCTTCCTATCCCTAATTTACCATCCCCATATTTTTCCCAACTCAGTCCTTGCTTCTTTCATAATATCAAGTTCATATAAATTTGCAGCTTTTATATGTCAAAGATAGTTGAATACTGCCAGTTGGACATGATTCAATCTAACACAATTTCCAAGGTTTAAATTTGGCTTGCACTTCATGACTTTCTACAGAAACTAAGTCCATTAGGGTAAGGATCTAGTCTTACTCACTGCTATATTCTCAATGACAAGGATGTACAGAGCATCTGGATGACACTAGGGACTAAAATATTTGGATGACTAAATGAAAGTACTCTTCTCAACAAAGTTTCTTAACAGCTCCAGGACATACATGAAATCCATTGAAACCTACCCTGAGGTCTATAGAATTAGCCCAAGTTATAAGCTCACTTTCCTGACTCACACCACTCCTCAGCACTGCCTCACTCAGCTCTGGAGCTGAATTTGGTCCCAGCCTGCATCAGCCTCTGCTCACACAGCTGATGGCCTTGGTCCTAGTACTGGAAAATACCCCTGAAATGTGATTTTTCTTGCAACACCTGTGCAAACCAGCATTGAGATCACTGCTGGGCAGCCACCAAAACGTTCCCTTGGCCCTATAAGGAAGCTGGGGAAATGGTACTTGTTCCTTAGGTGACTGCTGACAATGACGCTAGCAAGAGTTTGGTGGCTCCCTAGATCTTTGTATGTCTTCTCGTTTACTTGTCACGTTGTTTATTAACTCCTGTTTCCTCCTCTACACTATGAATGCTTTAAAAAAATATCTATGAATCCTCAGGACCTAACTTCAGGCCCTTAATATTTAATGAATGAATGAAATTATCTGAACAGATTACAACATTCGAGTGCCACATAGAGCATCTCTAGAAGGTAAATACGGGAACAGATTTTCATTTCCTAGGTATATCGTCATGGTCTTGGGCAGGGGTGGGGCTGGGGTTCACACTAGAGTGTCAGCTTCAAACATCTGGAGGTGACAGAGGACACTGCTTGACAGAGCATCTTCTTGTTCTATGCACAGGTTTGTGGGAAGCTCTTTCCAGGAAACACTGCATAGTTAAGCTAAGTAAAAACTATACGAATTCCAAAAGAAGTGCTCTTTTCAATGATTTCCTGGTTTCCAAAACTCGTGTACACTTTAAATGTTGTATTAGACTTCCGCTCCTGACACTGGCGGTCACACAGGCTATCCATCTCTGTCGGCTCCTGTTTCTGCGGCTCTCTCCCGGGGCCTGGCCTCTCTGCTGCACCACTCCTCTGCTCAGGCAGCGCTCACCAAGGCACTGGATAAAACCGTGTCTCTCCTCATACTGCTCCCTTGGGAGAATTCCCCCGACATTCCATCAGCATTCCAAAATTAAAGGTGTCCAAAGAAATGTCATCACATATCCACACCTGCTTCCCCTCTGGGTTTTCTAGTGTTTCATCTCACCACCTTCTGAATCTCAAGCTTTCTATTTTGTCAATATAAACAAACAGTTCCATTACTAGGAGTCATATTGTGCCTTGCCGTATTTGCATACAGAGTTCCTTCTATCTGGATAGCCTTCTTAGCTTTGCCCCTTGATTAAGAAAAACTTGTTTTTACTTGATTTAGGAGCCCTGGCCAGATAGCTCAGCTGGTTGGAGCATTGTCCTGATATGTCAAAGTTATGAGTTTGATCCCTGGTCAGGGCGCATATAAGAAACAGCCAATCAATGAATAAATAAGTGGAAGAATGAATCAATGTCTCTCTCTCTCAAATCAATCAATAAAAATTCTTTGAAAAATACTTGGTTCAGGAATTATCTCCTCCAGGAAGCCTGCCCTGAAACCCTCCAGCAAGATTAGGCACCTTCCGTCTGAGCTCCCAGTAGTCATCCATCCTGTTCATTCAATAAATAACCATATGCCAGACATGAATGGCTCTTAAGCACTGAGCACATATTGCACAGAACAGTAAAATTCCTGCCCTCAGGAAGCTTGCATTCTAGCAGAAGGAAACAAATAATAAATATAAAAATAGGTAAAATACATGTTATTGACATAATACTATAGAGAAAAATAATGAAAACAACTGGGTAGAGAATAATGGGGAAAGGCAGCAAAAGAAGGCCACATTGAAGTGACATTTAAGCAAAATCCTGAAGTGGGCATAAAAATATCTGGGGAAAAAGGGCATAGCAGCTGAGGTAACAGGAGCACAGACTAGTTTAAAGAATGAAAACAGAAACCAGCTGACTTCAATTCAGGGAGAGAAGGGGAAATCAACAGATGAGGCCCCAGAGTGACAAGGGACCAAAACATATTTGGATCTGCATGGCCATTGAGAAGGTTGGGGCTCTTGTTGAAAAGGAAAGCCTCTGGAGGAATCAGAGAAGTGACAGGATCTGATTCACCTTTTTAAGGCTGCTCTCTTATAGAATAGCAGGAGAGAAAGCAAGAAAACCCATCCAAACGCTCTAGCAACCATCCAAGCAAGCTCAGGGTGAGAGCCTGGAGCATGTGTGAAGTGGTCAAATTCTGGGTAGTGTGTATTCTGAACATTGGGCCAACAGTTTATGGTTGGGTTGGATGTGGGATATAAGAAGAAAAGGAGTCAAGGTTTTGTCCTGATTCACTGACAAAATGGACTTGTCATTTATTGGCTGAGGCAGGAGCAAGGTAGGGTGTGTGTGTGTGTGGTGTGGTGGTGGTGGTGGTGGTGGTGGTGGTGGTGTGGTGTGGTGTGTGTGTGTGTGTGTGTGTGTGTGTGTGTGTGTGTGTGTGTGTGTGTGTGTTCTTGAGTTTGGTTTGACATGCTTATTAGATATCAAAGTGGAAATTCCAGGTAGAGAGCTGAATATGGAAGTCTCATGTTCAGGGGAGAGGTTTGGTGGAGGCTTGACAGCTGTCAGCATAGAGCTGGCACACTGGCTAGGCCACTGAGAGAGCCAAGTGTACGCAGAGAAGCTTGGGCCTTGGGATAAGTGAGAAGGGAACCTCACCTATCCACAAAACACGAATTGTTTGTCTTCTGGGAGTAAACTGTAAACTCTTTACTGCTCAGGGCGAACTACGTCTCTTTTTATCTCCACATACTTAACACAGGATCTTGTACACATCCTAATACACATATACTGAGTAAGACTTTCTAAGAATCACAAGTAAAATCCTTAAAAGGCAAACAGAAGACATTAAAAATGGAATCCAAAGGACTTGGGTACAAACACTAATATCCACAACTGACAGATGAACAAAAATATTATGAAAAACAGAATGACAGAAGTTACTATTAACACTTTTAATATGTCAAGCTATAAACAGAGTACTCCGTGTATATTATTACAATCAATGCTCACAAGATGAATACTGTTACTCTCATTTGAAAGATGAGGAAACTTAGGCTCCAAATGGCTGAGTGGCTTCCGCATGTCACACAGCTAGTAAGTGGCTGGGACATTCAAACCCAAATGTGCGACTCCAAAACCCATGCAATCATCTGTATATTATGCCGCCTCACATCTTCCCCAACGCTCTCTGAATTCCAATCAGACTGGCTATGCATCTGATATAATCTGAACTGATAAAACCTGGAGCCAGGCATCTTTGGTAAAATAACAATGAAAAATTTGCTGAAGCAGCAGGAGAACCTGGGAGCGATCCTTGTGCCCTAGGCTATGGAGAACCATGGGCCACAGAATCTGTAATATGACTATTTGACAGTATCTGAGTATACCCAGAAAAGCCATGCAGAAACAGATGGCAGGGATCAGAACTCATCAGCATAGGGTCGCTGAAAGAGCAATGGGAACGATGGCGACTTCTGTCTCTTTAGAATTCATGTGCATCTTGGGGGAGAGAAGGATACTGCAAACTACTAAGATCAATGTTTCTTCTGATTAACATCAGGTAACATTAGCACTTTTTAAACAAATCTAGACTGCTCTGTGGTCCATGAAAATAATTTAAGAACTTGGCCAAAGTTTATAGACAAGAGCTAGTTTACATACACAAAGGAAAGCTCTGAAATCAAAGGACATTTTCTTAAACCAAAAAGAAGAAACACAGTAATGTAGTGAATTAAAAGATGAGGCATATATTATAACTTAGAAGTTGTTGTATACAAAAACACAAAGTTGACTTACCGTCTTAAAAATCAAAGAAAATGTACAGAATCAAATTTCTTTGGAATACTTTTGCTGTCGTTTGGGGGCATGGTAAAGCGTCTTACGTATTAGCATGTTTGGCAATGATCTGAGTTTGTCATTTGCCATTTAAAAAAAAGCAGGCAAATGAAAACTACCGTGGAAATGGTGGCAAAGTAAATTAAAAACTAAAAACTTATCCAAGTTAGGGGCGATAAATGGTGATGGATGAAGACTTGACTTTGGGTGGTGAACCCACAATACACTGCACAGATCACGTGTTGGAGAATTGTGCACCTGAAACCTGTATAATTTTGTTAACCAGTGTCACCTCAATAAATTCAATAAAAAGGAAAAAAATAATGGAAACAATATTGCTTAATCAATTCAAGCCAAAAAAAAAAAAATAGGTATCAAAGCCCAAACAATTCTTTTACAAAGCGATTAAAGTACACTTAGAAAATCCTACCTATTGATTTGCTTCTTTTTTAAAATAATATTTTCTGATCATAGAATTAGCAGAAGTCAGTTCTAATTATTGGCAGAGCTTTTTCACTTGGGCCCTCAAAAGTGAACCATTAAGATAATTATAGCTGTGTCACCTTTTAAGTAAGTCTGATATATACAGAAATCCACTTATGAAGTGTACAATAAGCACATGCTATTTAATTTTTTTAATGAAAGTACAGCTACATCTTTTATGTAAAAAATAACTTCCTATATTTAGAAATGCATAATACATAGAAAATCTTATATAAACTTACCCTATCCACTGGACTGGAACACAATTTCTTAAAGAGGATAAAACACAGCAGTGTTTGCACATCACAGTATTGCTTATAACAGCAAAGGATGGTCAAAACATAAATGTTCATCAGAGGTTTAGAAGCACCTCTTTTTGTATTAATATGTAATGATTTCCAAAATACACACCATTCAGTGAAAGATATGTAGAACCATCTTAACAGAATGCTGTAATTTATGTGTGTAAGGTAATCTCCAGAAAGAGGCACAAGTTGAAAAGTTATCTATGGGGAGAGCTGACAACTAGATGACAGAGAAAGGCTTATTTGTTTTTAAAAGTTATCCTACTGTATTTATTGAATTTTGTTTCATGTGCATGTATCACTTATTTTTAAGAATTTTAATGATTTAACCAAATTTTTTAAAATGAGGCTTTCTAAGTATGACTTAAAGCACCTTTCACTATTGGGCAACTTCAACACATAATACCAGAAGCCAATAAAAATATACTTTCCTAAATTATCTGTAATTTAATATCTACTTTTCTGTTTTTAAAAGTTTAAGTGGAGCTAAAAAATTTCAATGGGAGAGGGAATTTCATAGTAACTTGATTATTTTAATGCTTTTAAAAATCTCCAAAGGAAAAAAATCCTTACTATCCCAGTTTTCTGATGTTTTGCTATGATAGAAGCTATTACTATATAAACTTACAAAAATCCACATAATTAACAATTGTTTGAGAAGGAAATTCTACCTGTACTGCTTGAGGTTATGGATATCCTAATATATAAAGTAAAAAATAATTTGTAGTAAAAATGGTAAACTTAATAGCAAGTCAAATACAGTAAACAAAAGGCCATAAGAAAACTAATTATTATGTTTCAAGATCGGCTATTTTAATATAAATCATTATCAATAAGGTTGCTCATATTCAAGACTTATTATAAGGAAACCACATTTATATTTGATATTAAAGAATTTGCAATTCCTTAGTGGCAGAGAACTAAGCCAATAAATCTAAAGTTGTAGCTAACCTCCCTAGGGATGAATTTATACTTCTGATGCTTTCTAGCACCTGTAATTTAGAAATGAAAGAAAACTTTTTCAGGCCTCATTAGTCAAAGTCAATATCATGCTTCTTGTTTGCTAATTAGCACCTACTAAGTGACTTCTAATTTCTCTGACTCTTGAACATTTTATCTTTTTTTTTTTCTGGTATTTTACTACTTTACTTTCCATATCTTGAGTCCATGTCTCAACTCCTTGACTTCACTACAATTTCCATGACAGAGTCACAAGGTCTCATCTACCTTCTATAACTGTGCTTTGCATAAATAGCCATTACTCTATAAATCTCTGGAAGAAAGAATGACTGTATGAATGCCTATGTACATATGTATTAGTTTTAATACTTTATGAGAAAAAATACCATGCCACCTTGTCTCCCATTCAGCATTCCTTTCATAATACTATTCAATTGAAAACCATTTAAATGTCTATTCTCTAAGAGCTAAAGCACAATGGTTCAAAAATAAGAGGAGGTAGAGAACATTTTCTTACCTATAGACATCATACCAGTAATCTAGAAGACATGTACTTGCTTCCAGTCTTCCTAATGCTTGAGAACATTCCAAAAATACTAATGCCAATGATTTAATGGATAAATTGCTAACATTTGATGCAAAGCCTTTGGAAAAGTCTAAGTTTTATAAACTTACCATAAAAATCCTTAAAACATCAGCTTATACTAGAATGTAATGTGATGTACTATATGAAACTATTTATAAACTTTACAGATGATAAGGTTTGGGTCCTAATTCTAGGTTATATACTGCTTGGTACTCTATACAAAATGGAAGTATTCTCTCAGGATATTTTAAGAATGCATATAAACTACCAAATAACAATGATTTTATTTTCTACCTACCAACAAAAACATTTTTCATACTTATAATTGACTACTTTAAAAAGATCTTAAAATTTATAGTGGAAAAATAATAGTTTAATCAACCCAAATATTCTAGGAAACTAAAATGTGCTAGTATCAAGTATTATCTACATAACAGCAAAGTTGTTAGTTTCTCTAAAGTTAGTGGGAAGGAAAACCATCTGCTTGTACCTTAAGACTAGCAATACTTTATTCACCTATATTCAAAAACTTTATGGCCTAAAAATTGAGAGAAATACTGTATTAGAAATTATATGGGGAAAATAAGCTAAAATAAGGAAAAGCAACCCTTAATGTATCATTTGGGCATAAGTAGATGAATCAAATCATCTCTAGCAAAAGCTAAGTTGATGGGGCATAATCAATACGATTCTCTACTTTAAATATCTACAGAAATTTCCAAAGTTATTCAAAACTATCATAGCCAGAGAATAAACTGTGTGTGTATATTCTGAGATAATCTTCACTGACTTGTGTTTTGTTGAATATAACCTCTTCAAAATTACCTTTTAAGAACTGTTTTTCTAACTCCTTAAAAACCTGTTTTAGAAAATCCTTCAATTGCTTTCTAGTCACATTATTAAGAGCATCTGAAAGCAGAAAGAATATTGACAGAACTGCTGTTGTAAGCACTCTCTGCGGTAATAGTTTTTCAACTACAAGCAAGTGTTAAAATTCCAAGTACAGGGATATTAACCCTTGGTCAGGCATTGCATTTTTGAGAAGACAATGCATCTGGAATCTAAGTGTCTATATCTGATTCCAGAGAAATGTTGTTAAACAGACCATCTAATTCAGAAATATGAAAACTGCTTATAAAAATCAGACAAGAGCGTAGAACATCTGGAATTAGAACTCGGAATCCAATCTATTTTTCCTTGGATGTCTTTCTACTTCTTTGTGCCACTGAAGAACCCAACCTGAAGGCTGGATAAAATAAAAACAGAAGTCTTAACTGTCCTGAAGAGGTCACTTGGAAAATAAGCAGCAAAAAAGAACTACATAGCAAACATGAGAGCAAATTACATGCAGATATTTCCTTTTAAATTCTCGGAAAGTAGTAATTTAATCTTTCTCATGACCACAGCCATTCTTCAGGCTAATTGCAGGATACATAGTTCTACTAAGCTTTCTTTATTCTCTTATTCAAATATACCTTTCAGTATACCTTACATAGCAGCATGAATTTTCCTTGAGACCTAAGCTTAGTTATTGTTCCCTTCTGTAACTCATTCCCCAAACACCAGGTGTTTTCAAATCAAACCAAAACCACCTCAGCATACGATTCAAGGCTCCATAAATTTCTGAACCAATGCATTCTAGCTTCGCCATCCTAGTCAGTGAGCAGTTAACCACATGTTCTAGAGCAGTCTAGAGAGTCTACTTTTCATCTCTATTGACTCTATAAACAGTGTACATAAGATAGCCATCCTGGTCTGCCTCCTTTTAGTAATACCTTCACCAAAATTTCCTTTTTCTCTTTAAAACACATGAAAACTAAAAGCACAGGCAAGAAAAATTAAATTGAACTTCATAAAAATTAAAAACTTTTGTGCATCAAAGGATAATATCAATAGTGAAGAGGCAACCCACAAATGGGAGAATATTTGCAACTCACATATATAAGGGATTATTTGCAACTCATATAATCTGATGAGATTAATTAATATCCAGAAAATATAAAGAAGTACAACTCAGTAATAACAAAAATACCAAACTCAATTTTTAAAAATGGACAAAACATGAATAAAAATTTTGGCAAAGATATACATATGGTCAATGAGTGCATGAAAAGATGGGCTCAACATCACAGAGAAATGCATCATCGGGAAATGTACATCAAAACCACAGTGACGTACCGCTTCATCCATTAGGAGAGCTATTATCAAAAACAAAGATAACAATTGTTGGTGGGGATGTGGAAAAACTGGAACCCTTATGCACTGGTGGTAGGAATGTAAAATGGCACAGCTACTATGAAAGACAGTATGGCAGTTCCTCAAAAAATTAAACATAGCAATTTCATTTCTGGGTATATACCCCAAAAAATTGAAAGCAAGGACTTGAACAGGTATTTGTACACCAATGTACATAGTAGCATTATTGGCAATTGTCAAAATGTGGAAACAATCCAAATGTCCATTGACTGATGAATGGATAAACAAAATATGGTACATATATACAATGAAATAGTACTCAGCCTTAAAAAAGAATAAAATTCTAATACATACAATAACAGGAATGAAACTTGAAAACATATACTCAGTGAAGTAAGACAGACACAAAAGGACAAATATTATGAGTCCATTTATAAAAGCTCCCTAGAATAGTCATATTTGGAGACCAAAAATACAACAGTGGTTACGAGGGACTAAGAAGAAAGTAATGGGGAATGAGTTAGTGGTTAATAAATAGATTCAGTTTGGGATGATGGAAAAAGCTCTGAAGATGGGTAGAGGTGACAGTTGCACAACAACATGAATGTACTATTACTAAACTGTACACTTGAAAATTGTTAAAATGGTAAATTTTATGTTATGCATATTTTTTTGTTTTCCCATTACAGCTGTCCCACTTTTATTCCTCTCTTGCTTCCCTGCATCCTGTCACCCCCTTCTCCCACATTCAGTCCCCACTCAGTTGTCAATGTCCATGGGTCATTTATACATGTTCTTTGACTAGACCCTTCCCCTTCTTACCCCCTTCTCACCCCCTTCTCTGACTCCCGCCTCCCCCTTGTTACTGTTACTCTGCTCCTTGTTTACATACCTCTGGTTCAATTTTGCTCATTTGTTTGTGTTGTTCATTAGTTTCCTGTAATAGGTGACAGCATAAGGTATTTTTCTTTCGCTGCCTGGCTTATTTCACTAAGCATAATTCTCTCTAGTTCCATCCATGTTGTTACAAATGGTAGAAGTTCCTTCTTTCTTTCTGCTACATAGTACTCCATTGTGTAAATGTACCATAGTTTTTTGATCCACTCATCTACAGATGGGCACCTCGGCTGTTTCCAGCACCTGGCTATTGTAAATAGTGCTGCTATGAACATAGGGGTGCATAGGTTCTTTTGAATTGGTGTTTCAGGATTTTTCTGATATAATCCTAGCAATGGAATTGCTGGTTCAAAAGGCAGTTCCAATTTTAGTTTTTTGAGGAAATTACAAACTGTTTTCCATAGTGGCTGCACCAGTCTGCATTCGCACCAGGGTTCCCATTTCTCTGCATCCTCGCCAGCACAAGTTGTTTGTTGATTTGTTGATGATGGCCATTCTGACTGGTGTGAGGTGGTATCTCGTTGTGGTTTTTATTTGCATCTATCTCTTTGATGGCTAGTGACGTTGAGCATCCTTTCATATGTCTATGGACCCTCTGTATGTACTCTTTGGAGAAGTGTTTGATCAAGTCCTTTGCCCTTTTTTTAATTGGGTTGTCTGTCTTCTTGGTGTTGAGTCGTGTGAGTTCTTTATGTATTTTGGAGATCAATCCCTTGTCTGAGATATCATTGGCAAACATATTTTCCCATATGGTTGGTTTCCTTTTCATTTTGCTGATGTTTTCTTTAGCTGAGCAGAAACTTTTTCGTTTGATGTAGTCCCATTTGTTTATTCTTTCCTTTATTTCCCTACATTAGGAAATACATCAGTCAAAATGTTGCTACGTGGGGTATCTGAAATTTTCCAGCCTATGTTTTCCTCTAGGACTTTTATGGTGCCACGGCTTACATTTAACTCTTTGGTCCATTTTGAGTTTATTCTGGTGTATGGTGTAAGTTGGTGGTCTACTTTCATTTTTTTGCATGTCCCTGACCAGTTCTCCCAACGCCATTTGTTGAAGAGGCTCTTTTCACTCCATTTGATGTTCCTTCCCCCTTTGTCAAATATTAGTTGACCATACAGACCTGGGTTTATTTCTGGGCTCTCTATTCTGTTTCATTGATCTATATGTCTGTTCTTATGCCAATACCAGACTGTTTTGATTACCGTGGCCTTGTAGTATAGTTTGATATCAGGTATTGTGATTCCTCCTACTGTGTTCTTCTTCCTCAAAACTGCTGTGGCTATTCGGGCTCTTTTTTGGTTCCATATAGATTTTTGAAGTGTTTGTTCTAGGTCTGTGAAAAATATCATTGGTATTTTAATAGGAAGTGCATTGAATCTATAAATTGCTTTGGGTAGTATGGACATTGATGTTGATTCTTTCTATCCATGAACATGGTATATGCTTCCATTTATTTGTATCTTCCTTCATTTCTTTCTTCAATGTTATGTAGTTTTCTGAGTACAGGCCTTTAACCTCTTTGGTTAAGTTTATTCCTAGGTACTTTATTTTTCTTGTTGCTATCATAAATGGGATTTTTCTTTTAGTTTCTATCTCTGATATTTTATTGTTGGTGTACAGAGATGCCTTCAATTTCTGAATAGACTTTGTACCCTGCTATTTTGCCAAATTCACTTACTAGGTCGAGTAGTTTTTTTGTGGAGTCTATAGCGTTTTCTATGTACACTATCATGTCATCTGCAAATAATGACAATTTTACTTCCTCTTTTCCAATTTGGATGCCTTTTATTTCTCTTTCTTGTCTGATTGCTATGGCTAGAACTTCTAAGACTATGTTGAATAGGAGTGGAGAAAGTGGACATCCTTGTCTTGTTCCCGATCTCAGGGGGAATGCTCTCAGTTTTTGTCCACTGAGTATGATGTTGGCTTCAGGTTTCCCGTATATGGCCTTTATTATGTTGAGGTATGCTCCCTCTATTCCCATTTTGCTGAGTTTTCATCCTGAATGGGTGCTGTACTTTATCAAATGCTTTTTCTGCAGCTATTGATATGATCATGTGGTTTTTGTCTTTCATTTGTTTATGTGGTGTATTACGTTTATTGATTTGCGAATATTAAACCATCCTTGCATCCCTGAAATGAATCCCACTTGATCGTGGTGTATGATCTTTTTGATGTATTGCTGGATCCTGCTTGCCAATATTTTGTTGAGGATTTTAGCATCTATGTTCATCAGCGATATTGGCCTGTAGTTTTCTTTCCTTGTTGTGTCCTGACCTGGTTTTGGAATTAGGGTTATACTGGCTTCATAGAACGAGTTTCGGAGTCTTCCCTCTTCTTGGAATTTTTGAAATAGTCTGAGGAGGATAGAAATTAGTTCTTTCCTAAATGTTTCGTAGAATTCACCTGTGAAGCCATCTGGTCCAGGGCTTTTGCGTGCTGAAAGTTTTTTGATTACTGCTTCAATTTCACTAGTTGTTATTGGTCTATTCAGGCTTTCTGATTCTTCTTGATTCAGTTTTGGAAGACTATATGTTTCCAGGAATTTGTCCATTTCCTCTAGGTTGTCAAATTTCTTGCCATACAGTTGTTCGTAATAATTTCTTATAATCCTTTGTATTTCTGTGGTATTGGTTGTGATTTCTCTTTTTTCTTTTCTGATTTTATTTATTTGGATCCTCTTTTTTTCTTGATGAGCCTGGTTAAAGGCTTGTCAATTTTGTTTATCTTTTCAAAGAACCAGCTCCTACTTATGTTGATCTTTTGAATTGCTAGTTTAGTCTCTATGTCATTTAATTGTGCTCTGATCTTGATGATTTCCTTTCTTCTACTTGATGTAGGCTTTGCTTGTTGTTCTTCCTCTAGTTCTTGTAGCTGTAGAGTTAAATGTTTTATTAGAGATTCTTCTAGCTTTTTTAGGTAGGCCTGTATTGCTATGAACTTTCCTCTCATGACTGCTTTCGCTGTATCCCATAGGTTTTGGGTTGTTGTGTGTTCATTATCATTAGTTTCCAGAAATTTTTTATTTCTTCCTTGATGTCACTGTTAACCAATTCATTATTTAATAGCATATTATTCATTCTCCATGAGTTTGAATGTTTTTGAGTTTTTCCCTTGAGGCTGATATTCAATTTTAAGCCATTGTGACCTGAGAAGATGCTTGATATAATTTCAATTTTCTTGAATTTGTTGAGGCTTGTTTTGTTTCCTAACATGTGGTCTATCTTTGAAAATGTTCCATGTGCACTTGAGAAGAATGTATATTTTGCTTCTTTGGGGTGAAAAGTTCTACATATATCGACTAAGTACATTTGATCTAGAGTGTTCTTCAGTGCCTCAATATCTTTGGTGTTTCTTTGCTTAGAAGATCTGTCCATTGTTGACAACGGGGTGTTAAAGTCCCATTGAGTGTGTTGCTGTCTATATCTTTCTTGGAGTCTTTCAAACTTTTCCTTACATATTGGGGTGCTCCTAAGTTGGGTGCATATATATTTATAAGGGTTATATCTTCTTGATGGATTTTCCCCTTAAGTTTTATGAAATGTCCTTCTTTGTCTCTTTTTATGGCTTTTGCTGTGAAATCTGTTTTGTCTGATATAAGTATTGCTACCCCAGCTTTTTTTTTTAATGTCCATTTCCTTGAAATACTTTATTCCATCCCTTCACTTTCAGTCTGTGTAGATCTTTTGTTCTAAGGTGGGTCTCTTGTAGACAGCATATATGTGGGTCATGCTTTCTAATCCATTCAGCTACCCTGTGTCTTTTGATTGGAGCATTTAGTCCATTTACATTTAAGGTTATTACCGATGAGTACTTATTCATTGTCATTTTCCCCCTTTGTACTCATGTTCTTCTCTGTCTCTGTTTCTTCTTCTTAAAGCAGACCCTTTAGCATCTCTTGCAGTGCTGGTTTGGTGGAGATGTATTCTTTTAGCCTTCTTTTGTCTTGGAAACTCCTTATTTCACCTTCCATTTTGAATGAGAGCCTTCCTGGGTACAGTATTCTTGGTTGTAGGCCTTTGTTTTTCATTGCTTGGAATATTTTTTTTGCCATTCCCTTCTGGCTTGTAGTGTTTCTGCTGAGAAATCTGATGATAGCCTTATTGGAGCTCCCTTGTATGTTATTAGTTGTTTCTCTCTTGCTGCTTTTAGGATTATCTCTTTGACTTTGAATGTTGCCATTTTAATTATGATGGGTCTTGAAGTTGGTCTGTTGGGGTTTATCTTCATTGGGACCCTTTGTGCTTCCTGGACTTGCATGACTCTTTCTCTCCTCATGTTAGGGAAGTTTTCTGTCATTAGTTTTTCAAACAGGTTTTCTATCCCTTGCTCTTCTTCTCCTTCTGGAATTCCTATGATACAGATATTATTACATTTCATGTTGTCCTGCAGCTGTCTGTCTCTTCAGTCTTGTTCAGTCTTTTTTTCATTTTGTTGCACTGTCTGGGAGTTTTTGTCTACATTGTCGTCCAGCTCGCTGGTCCCATCTTCTGCTTCCTCTAGCCTGCTTTTAATTCCTTCTACTGTGTTCTTCAATTCAGAGATTGTATTCTTCATTTCCTCCTGGCTCTTATTGATAGCTTCTATGTCCCTTTTCATGCTGGTGTAATTCTCAGTAAGTTCCTTGTAGTTTTTCTGAAGTTCCCTGTAGTTTCCCTGGAGTTCTTTGTAATTTCTGCTGAGCTCATTGAACTTCTCCATAATCCATGTTTTGAATTCCATATCTGATAGTTTGCTCTCCTCTATTTCATTTAGCACTCTTTCTGGGAATTCTACCTTTCCTTTTGATGGGGGGTTGTTTCTCTGTCTCCCCATTTTTGTCTGTTATGTATATTTTAACGCAGTAAATAGATTCAATAGAAAACTCCTAACGCAGTAAACATCTCAACATTTAATACAGATTATTATTATACTTGTTTTGTCAGCTGGGTATGAGTCTTCTTATAAAGTTAGAGCTATAAAATAAAAATTAAGTAATTTACCAAAGAAAAAGCATACCTGAGAAACTATACTGTTTCTTATTCTGTTTCACTAATTTTCCTCTGCTGATCTGCTTTATGTTGTAGTAGTTTCCTTCATCACAAAACTTTTATCCAATAGCTAAAATTTTAAAGTAAATAATAATATAAATGGAATGATGGCATGCATATACATTCAAATGCTAGACTTGAATTACAGACGTTTCAGTATCAACAACAGGAAAGAGAGGGGGGTATTGCCTTGTGAACCTAAGACATACATGCATTTCTAGGTCTAAAACTGAAAATAAAACATCTTAATTTAACTTGTAAAAACTAAAAGTAATACTATGGCATACATTATAAAAGTGTAAGAATTTTATAAAATAAATCCATGTTTTATCAAAAAGAACTCTTCCAAGGATCATTGTATAAATCTAAAATTTTGATACCATATTACCACTTGGAAGACAGACTACTGGCTATACAGACTTAGTAAAGACAAACAAAAACCAGTATCACTATTTTTAAGAGCAATTATATGACATGCATAAATATCAAAGTACATCTAAATTTTAAAATGATCATTAAATAAACAAGAACAATTAAAATAGAGAAATACAAATAATAAATTATGTGGATGGAAGCAACTGACTAGATACAAGCACGGAGGAATCTGGGCATACAAAGAACATAAATCAACAAAATGGTACTGCCATTTTAAAAACAATCTAGTATTGTAACAGATGAATGCAAATAGTCTAAGAGCTAGATAAATATTTGAAGTTTCCTATTTTAAGATAGGCCATTACAAAGGGTCACAGTCATTCTAATCTTGCTTCTATATTCCAGAATATAGCTGGTACTTAATAAAAACGTATTGGCTAAATGGAGATCATTAAATAAGAACCTGGAACCATTTAGTGGCTGGGGAAGCCCAGAGCCAAACATAAACCTGAATTTAAAAGATATGGCACTAATTATATTAGTCATGACTTTTAACCTGAAAATTCTGTGGAAAATATGATGAATACTTCGACTCCTAAAGCAGTGTATGTAACCTGAAATCAGAAAACTCTTGTATCAAGAGTTTAAGGAAGGTCAAAAATGTTGAGGGAACAAAGCAAGGAGTTACAATCTTTCCAGAGGTAAAAACGGCAGCTCTTACAATCTTGAAAGATGGGCATATTAAGAAGTAGGTCCACTAGGAATGGGAGTTAAGATAATTTAAGTGAAAAAGTGAAGAATGGGAAAGTGATAAGCTTTGATATATGAAACATTATTGTGAGCCAATTTTTCCTGGTTCCCAGGGTAGAATGTGAGGAGTCAGATTGCCTTGACTTTTACGAAGTTATCAAAACATCTCCAGAATCCACCAAGCTTTGGAAATGTGCTAGAATACTGTCATTCTATGTGATAAACCACATTAGAATATCTGATGCATAATCTAGTTAAGAAAATGCTAAACTTCTGTTCATTTAGAACAAACTTAAGAGAGAAACTTATCAACCAGTGCAGGGTAGCTCCATATTTATATGATTTCCCTTATCCTTACTAAAGATATCTAAGCTTTGGTTTACTAATTATTTCAGTAAATTAATGCTAAAGGCAGTAACTCCTTATACTTCAGTTTTAAGCGTAATTGTTTTCATCATATATACACAGAATGGGATGCTTTTGTATCTTCACTTCTAACATCACCATTCATCAAGGTAATCACAACTGAGACAAAAAGTCTAGGCATTTTTTGCTTTTCTCAGAATACCAACATTGAAACTCTTTTCTAATAATAATAATCAGGAGTGAGAGTTCCAATATGGCCTAAGATACTCTGTAAGTGATAATTCTAGTTCTTTATAGTAACTCTTGAAATACAAAATTCCCTTTTCTGACAGGATGAGAAGAAATTACCTACCTTTAAGAACAGCAATAAAAAAGTGAATTAAATATTACTAGATTGAGAAGACACATGGTTTTTCCTATACTTAGCTTTATCAGTTGTTTATTAGTAATAATCTTCATGTTAAAAATTAGTAAGAAGCTTTTAAAAGGACAATTAACTTCTAGATTTATGGTAACTGCTCTGTAATGCTACTTTAAGAATATGTATTTAAATAAATGCACTTAGAGTACAGTTCTTTAAAGAACATTAGCATTTTAACTGTGAGATTAATCAATGACAATGAAACTATCTTCTTCAGGAAAAAGAAACTACAACACTATACAATAAAAGCAATGACTGAAAAACTTGATTTCTGTTATCAAGAGTCGATTTAATTTTTCCACAGAATTAACAATCATTATTACTTCCATATCAAAAGAGATATAATTTAGGAGAAAGAGTAAAGCCATGAGAATTTTATAATTTTTTCCTAACCGCTTTTCATTTTTAATATGTGATGATTTATGGGCCTAATAGAGATGAAAATTTTCAGAAAATAGACCAAAAAATCCATGTTAAATAACAACAGTGGACCTTAAAGGCATGAGCTTTTGTCACTTTATTGTTAACCAATGAATGTTATCCAAAATTATAGATGTAACTGTAACTTTATTGTACAACACAAAATTATGATAATGGTAAAAGGCTGTTGGAATTTACCAAATATTCGTTAATATATTTTTACATTGCTATATAAACATGTGCTCTCAACTGCTAATAATAAAAGTTATAATTGGTTTAATCACTATGAAAATCCATATTGCAAATAGTTGTTCCTGTTTAGAAAAATTCACACAGCTTTAAAAATGGATTAACTCCATTTTAATCCTAATCTACAAATAGAGTATAAACAAAAATATAACTGGTAATTTTTCAACACTGATATCAAACTGATGCAGCAATGGTAGTACACAAATTCAAAAATAAAATTAATAAAAATCCAATGGTGGTCTACATTTTCACCTGTTATGGCAATTGCCTTAATGCTTTGGAAAAGTGAACACTTATGCTTGAAAGCATGATGCAGGGCTCACCATGTGTTCTGCTAATGTGCTCATGTAGAAACATTCTCTTCAATAGTGTTTTGAATCATGTGTACAACCACTGCACAACAGTCACTTCAAGGTTAACCAGTTATATTTTGTCCTACAAAATCCAAAAAAATATATTAAATGTAACCTTTCTTTTTCATGTCTGCCCAGATTAATCCTTTTAAAGTCAGCAAAATCAAAAAGCATAAGAGATATTTTCAGACACAACTTGAATCTACTGTGCATGAAAAATGTCTTAACAAAATGGCAATTTCAATAGATAAATGTCAATCTGAATGCATAATACCAAATGAAAAGTAGCTGAACCACACAGAGAAAACAAGGCTTTCCTCATTTCCAAATTCAGATGTTTTACAATAAAAAAAATGTTAGAACGTGAATATTAGAACATCTTTCAAACTAGAAAGATTTCTTCTAAAGACATAATTGAACTTAATATTTATTACCTAATATTATAATTTCTAAAATAGGATCAACAAACCAAATTTCAGTACTCTTAGTTAGAGACTAGAAAAAGATAAGCACAATGATTTAGGAACCAAACGTGCTAAAATGACTATGCAACAATTACACCAAGAAACAAAGATACAGACACTCTTCTTATGCTATGAGGGCAACCTACACACACACACACCCCTTCTCATACATAGAACGCGACACACACACACACACACCTTCTCAGACACAGAATGCAACACACACATAACCCCTTCTCAGACACAGAATCACACACACACACACACACACACACACACACACCACCCCCTCCCTTCTCAGACATAGAACGCCTCTCCAGGAAGACAGTATACCAGTTAGAGCTTACAATTTTAATACAATTCAGAGTCCCACGATTCAGCTCAACAAAAAGGCAGTTAAAAATTTAGCACTCTAAAATATCCTGAAAGAAAAGGAAATTTCAAACATAGTCATCCATGACTGAAATATTATTATGCATTATAAAACATATAACTTGAACACTCCATTGTGTTGAACAACCACTCATCACAGGTGTAGTAGTGAGGTAGCATTACTGTCCCCTCATGGGACTGATGTTTTCATATGCTGCCCTTCCAGGAAGGTCCAGGGTTTTTAATGATTATAATCAATTACCAACAAATATGTATTTTCTTTTATTAAATGTCTGTCTAAACCAGTCTGTGAAAGAGCAAAACTTTTAAAATCTTTCAGGAAACTGTTATTTGCAGGTAGTATATCATCAAGTAAACTTCTAGGGAACTACTTACTACCTACTGTCTACACCTTTGTGAATCAGTAGGCAAAGAAAACCAAAGGATGACAGAAGATGAAACACTAATCAATTCAGTTGTCAAAGATGACTGTAATTAAGCAAGCAAATATCCAATAATGTAATAAAATCAGGATTAAAAAAATTAACCACCAGCTGGACACTACACTATTAAACTTTCTAATCCTTTTCATGATTCAAAGTCATCTTCTACACAATGATCAGACTGTCCACCTATGACCTATCCTCATTTTAAACACTGCCAATGATCTGTATGGTGGCAGAATTACGGCTATGGGCATGGCAAGATATGAGAAGGGCACATTGAGAAAACTTAATGAGAGAATGTGAAATACATGCAGGTAAAATATGGAAGGGGCAAGGGAAAACAGAGTACTCAACCTAAACACTCATTGAATCACCATCATCCTTTAAAATGTACAAAGTGCTTAAATCACACATACACATTTGTCAGACATGATAATTAGTGTTAATCTTCAACAGAAAAAAAAAAAGAAAAATGCAAAATATGAAAGGAGGTGATGAACACTGTCCTCCATTTCCTGGCTCAAATGAAAAAGAAAACCAAACATGATGTCACACTGCCTTAATGTTGAAGCGCTCCCCTTAAATATGTCTTTTAGCCACCACAAGTCAAACTGGTATAAGTGCTTTGGCAAGGTGGGATGCATTCCATCACATCTGCAAAGGCCTGCTTTTCTCTGTTGGTGGTTCAGCTTATGAAGAACATGTATGCAAAATAACAGCTCTCACATTGCTTCAAACTCATCAATACGCTGCTTTGTATTGCCTTGTCGAATCTGTCGCAGAGTCTTGTACTTATCACGGCCTGCTTTAACATTCTCAGCGTGAAGAACGTCATTTTGTGTTTTCTTGGTTTCATCTCTGGCTTGGGCTAATTCTGAACTTAATGCCTATGTTTAAAAAATAAAAAAGTATGACTTATTTTTTTCTGAGATTTTAAAAACTTATGAAAAAGGCTTAAAAACAAAAACATACATATAAGAAATCTGCTTTTTAGTATATTTAAAATTCCACTGTGAATTCTTTAAAGTGTGTGACTTTGTTTTACTTTTAGTAATCAAGGGGATAATGGTTAGGAAGAAATACCCATGGCCTTTCATTTCCACACCCATCAACTATTTTGATTTTGTGTATTAATCTAAATTTCCTTAATTTTCTTACAATACTTGATATAACTTAAAATATTTAATGTAGCCATTACAGAATAATGTTACTGTAAGATCTAAAATCTACACTATGAGAGAAGCCTTCTCCAAAAGTCAATACATTTATTAGTTATCACCTCATTTTCTTTTATTAATATCTAAAAATTTCACCAATTGAAAAGTTAGAAAACTTAATGTGAAAAAAAGACCAAGAATATTAAAATTTCTGATTCTGATCTAATTGTGTAATTAGATCAGTAAGTAAATAATTCAGATGATGTAATGTCATACAGATAGTCTATTAAATTATCATTGCTTTTTAATATACACTTTGTTTAAAAACTAAATTCATTTGTTTTTTAAATACATCATGAAAATAGTTTCATCTTTAAATATGGGTTAAACTGTAATTAAAGAATGTCTCACTAGTTAAGGCCTCACTACATAGAGCTAACCAACATTTGCTAATGGAGTCACATAACGGAAGAGATGAAATGATGTACCTATAGACAAGCACTCACAGGCCAATCGATCACAATGTCAGGTATGCTTCCCAAAATCAAATGTTCCTTTCTAATAACTTTGTTATGATAAATGAGGAAAATGCAAACTATATTTTAAATATTCATAGAATTGCAAGTTTTAAATACCTGGAGTTGCTTTTTAACACGCTCATTTTTCTGTGTTTCTGTTACACGCTCCTCCTCACTTCTATGGTTCATTACCCCATCATTTGATAATTCAGCACTAGCCTCAGCATTGTTTTCATCATGTTCATCATGTTCATTTTCGGTGGGAGGAACGACTGGTGGTGGTGGAGGCGGAGGGGGGCCAGACATCACACTTTTTAACTCTTCTTTGGTCTTTTCCAAGTCTTCCTGGGCTGCAAAAGCCTGAATATTTAAAATAAATTTATCAGCAACCTTAAAAATCAGTAATTTAAAGAATCAAGTAATTCCTCCTAATAGAAACTGTATTTCAGGCAATAAAAATAAACCCTACTGATGAAAGTTCTACTTTTATAGAAGAATGCCAGCAGGTAGGAGTGACAGAATTTTTAAAACATTACTTTAAAAACCTTAATAAAATTATTAATTCTGGCAAGGATTATCAATTGCTGCTAAAATTGTTCTGCAAATGGTTGATGAGAAATGGATATTTTTGTATAATGCCAAAAATGCCACACCTAATAGTGTACATTTTAACTATATGGGGGAAAATGTAATCCAACAGTGGAAGGATCAGACTGTACTTACTCTAATCCAATAATCAATTAAAATCATTAATGGCTAGTTAACTAGATATTAAGTGTCATCTGATATGAAACAACATGAAGTATTCCAACAGCGCCAATTATCTGAGCTATCATATCTTGCAGGTATGCCTGAATTTCACTTTCAAAAATATTCTAATTTGGATGATGAATAAATGCAAAAAGAAAATGGGGGGCGGGGTGTTGTCTAAACACACACACACACACACACTCTCTCTCTCTCTCTCTCTCTCTGGAATAATATTCAGCCATAAAAAAAGAAGGAAACCTTGCCACGTGTAACATCATGCATGGACCTTGACAGCATTATGCCAAATAAAATAAGTCAGAGAAAGACAAATATTCCATGCTTTCACCTTTATGTAAAATAAAAACAAACAAAACAACTGAGTTTGTGGGCACAGAGAACAGACTGGAGGTTACCAGGGGCAAGGGTGGGCAAACTACGACAAAGGGATTAATGAGTAAAAATTCCCAGCTATAAAATAAATCACGGGATGTAACATACAGAATGATAATTGTAGTTAATAAAACTGTATTGCATATTTGAAAATCTCTAAGAGAGTTAAAAGTTTTCATCACAAGGAAAAAAACTGTAGCTATGTATGGTGACTTATTGTGGTGATCATTCACAAAGTATACAAATATGAATTATGTTGTACACCTGAAACTAATACAATGTCAATTATATCTAAATCTTAAATATAGTCTAATAACAGATGAGATGAAACAGACTAAAATGAAATAGTATATATAATCTGACCTCACTGTGAATATATAAATGTGTGTGATACACATATGCAAACAGGAAAAGATCCGGAAAGGATATGCACTGAGGTGTGACAATACTAATCCTGGTTTTGTGGGAATGTGATTCTTTGTGTGAATTTTCTAATCTTCATAATTCACAGGATTTGCCCCTGTGATGTTATTCTTAAGTTTATATATCTCTATAAAATTCTAATAAAGAAAGTAGTGTTAACAGGTAGGTTAATATAGTTTTATTCCTTTTGTATAGTTACATACATAAGTCTCAATGTATGAAAAACTTCTCTATGAAATTTAAACTGCTACAAAGAAAATTTAAGAAGGAACCATATCCATTTTATTGTAGAAAAACTGTAAGTATTCATTTAAGAATTAATGCTATTTAAAGTCTGAATTAAGCTCTCAGTCTTATATTCCCCCACTCCTCCAACTAAAGCCTTAGTTTTCACTTGTGTGCTATTTCAGACAATAGTGGTTCCATCCACTTAAGAATCATGTTAGAAATCTCAGTATCACCATCATTGCATCCCTCTAATTCAACTTTATAGCCAGTCATCTGACTGTCATGCCCTTTTGAATCCTCCGCAAAATGTCTCTCACAATTCTTGTTCCTCTTTATTCTCATTGCCACATCCTTAGTTTGTGTCTTTAGCTCTAAAGTAATCCTACCCACTATCCCAATTCATCCTTCACTCTGATTGCTAAGTTATTTTTATAAAACCATACCTGATCCTGTTATATACAATCCTGTTTTGAAATCTTCAGAACTCAATGTCTACAGATACTCTCCATCATCTTGCCTTAGCAGGGCATTTATATAATGTCTTTCACAACTTCATTTCCTCTCTAACTTTCCAGACACATCTCCCAAAATTTCTGAATTGCTTGCTCACTCACTGGCTGTTCTCATATCTATCATGTACTTTCATACTTCCTACACTCAATCATTTTCCTGTCTGGAATGACTTCTTCTTCAGTCTCTAACCATTCACAATCTTTTCTACCCCCAAACTCAATTTATTATTCAAGACCCAGCTTAAACTTAGAAGAGTTTCCCCAACACCTGCCTCATTCACCTCTCCTGTCCTCCCAAAGTACTTAGCGTACACATCAATAGGCTAATATTTACTACAATACACACAGGTATCTTCCTCCTCAAAATTATAACAGTATCCTATGTTCATCTCCATAAATTTAGTATATTGCTGGGTACAAAATATTCAATAAATGACAGTGAATGAAACAAATAATTACTTTTTGTTGCCACTCATCTGCTTCCTCTTCCTTTTTCCTCTTGGCTAGTTCTAGAAGTGTAATCCTGGCAGTGAATTCAGCAAGTTCTGCTGCCTAAAATAAACAATAAAATTACCAAAACTTAGAAAATAATATATTTTCAAAAATGTGTATCAAGTCAACAAAGCTTTAATGTATATGCTCGGGCTGTTTTATGTTTTTCTTAGTTCTACATTTTTAAAAAAGGTAATATTTCTTTAATATCATAAATATTTACAGTAGGTCTAATGAGCTACTAAGAAGAAAACGTGAAAGAATTTTTATTATTCTACAGACATAAAATTATTCATGTTTCAGTAGCAGGAACTTAAAATGTGGTGACTTAGTAGCTATTTTTAAACTTTTATCAATAAAATATTTGCTAACGCCTACAAAAGAAAAAACCTGTATTTACATAATGCTTCATAGTTTAAAGAGCACTTTGTCAAATAATCTCATTTGATTTCCCAATAATCCTATTAGATGGCATTACTGCTTTACTCAAAAAGAGGGATCTGAGGCTCAGGAAGACCCAAAGACAAGTAAATGCCTGAACCATCTTCTACTTAGAAGATGCCTAGTCCAATTATCTGCAAATCCACTAAACAAAAACCCAATGACTTATGGCCTACAGATATCTTATAGGAGCTACAATATATTGTCAGTTTATCTAAAGCAAAGTGCCAGTTGCTCATGTAAAGTTTAAGTGAATCAGATTTTTTTGTTAGCAATAGGCTTCATTTATCTTTTACTCTGTTTCACTTTTAGGTTTATCTCCACACTTTGTTATTAAGTTACTTGTATCTTTGGTTTGCTTTCCAGAAGGCATAATAATATACTTAGTTTTTACAAGGTTAACTTCATGCTTTTGTGCAATTTTTTCTTCTTCTCAGGGTAGAATGAAGGTTCCTTACTAGCTGTTCCTGATTCTTCATCTGGTCAGCAGCTTGTTTTGCTATAGCTGTCTTGGCCTCTTCAGCAGCTCGACGCTCCTTTTCAAGCCTTTCTGCTTCTTCTTTTGCTCGTTTTCGTTCCTGGTCCAGTTCTAGAGCTTTTCGAGTCTGTTCTTCCAGTTCTGTCAAAATTATGTATGCCCCCCGCCCCCAATAATTAATTCCAATTATACTTATTATCAAAAGAAGCCAAAATAGTGGCAAGGAATCCAATCTGTACAGTTTTTTTAAATTAGCAAGTCTGCAAATGAACATATACCTCCTTTTTTAAAATTCTCTCCCAAGGATATGTTTACTGATTTGAGAAAGAGAAAAGGAGAGGGAGGGAGGGAAGGACAGGAGAGAGAGAAAGACAGGCGGACAGACAGACATGTGATACAGAAACATAGATTGATTGCCTCCCATATGCACTCCAGCTGGGGAGCAAACCCGCAATCTAGGTATGTGCCCTGACTGGAAATCGAGCCTGCAGCCTTTTGATGCACGGGATGATGCTCCAACCAACTGAGCCACCCAGCCAGGGCATATACCTCATTTTTAACTTAGCAGAAGCCCAATAATTTTTTAAAAATCTATTTCACCGTTTAAAAATGCAAAGAAGTGAAAATTGCACAACTATTTTAAAAAAAGTAATCTCTCCAAAGTTTTTTAAAATTTTTAATGAATTTATTGGAGTGACATTGGTTAATAAAATTATATAGGTTTCAAGTGTACCACCTGTACATTGTACATATTATGTGTTCACCACCCCAAGCACATCTCCTTCTGTTGCCATTTACTCCCCATACCCTCTTCCCAGTACAGTAGAACAGAGGTGGAGCAGAATGCAGAGCCTGAGGCCTGCAGTGTTCTACCAGGCTGAGAAGACAGGGATTTAGACTTTGGGGCTGTCAAGGCATCCGAGGCTGGAGAGGCCAAGATCCTGAAGAGGAGTGAACAGACACATAAGCCCTAAATCTGCTTGCTACTTCCCCTCAAGATGTTTGCCAACGCCTAAAGTATATATACACAGTGTTAGACACTAGTAAACAAGGAGGAAGCAACTGGAAGAGGCTGAGTAGATGAGAAGAGAGATTGTCACTCTTGCAACTGGGGAGTCAAAGGCTGGAGTTCAAGGCCCTCTAAAACAGAAAGGCCCTCATAAATATGCAGTCTTTCAGATGACACACCCAAAGGGCTACAGACTAGCAGAGAAGGAAAACCAGAGAGACCAACTAACAAAGCCTGAGACCCAGTTCAACTTTGCCCAGAGTCTCTACAACTTTTCACACACAATGTTAGGCATTCAACCAAAATTACCAGGCATACCAGGAGACGGGACCAAATGACACCCCTCGAATTCCCCCCAAAACAGACTACAGACTAGATCCAGAGATTATCCAGTATTATAATGGATTATAGTGGAGTTAGCAAATAAGGACATTAAAATAATTTTGATGACTACTTATCTAGGAGAGCTGGGAAGTAAGCAAATCATAAGGAAAGAATCAAAGTCCAAAGTAACAGTGACAATAATGTAGAAACGGATCTTCAGGCACCTTACTCTGCAAAAGTAGCCAAGAGCAAGAGTCCTCTTTTATAATTATAAAGGTTCAACCTATCAGTCTTTATCTTCATTTTACCTCTAACATTCAGGTCCATAATCCAAAGCCCCTCCACAGAGAAACATCTACTAAAAATTAATGAGGTGTTTGACAGACACCCAGACCAACTACTTATTTTATTTTAGCAAAACGGCGAGCCACTGCAATCATGCACTGAACCTCTCCTCTCAAAAAAAAAAAAAAAAAAAAAAAAAAAGATAAAACACTTATAACCACCAAATAATCAGCAAAACTGCAAGTGTGTAAAGAGCACGGGAATGTCTCCTGACTGAGGATGGAAGGTTAAGGAAAGAACACCTAAAAATGCCAGACTAGGGAGGTAGGGGGACTCAATAGAAAAGCTGCATTCAGAAACTGTTATGACATCTTCAGCCCACAGAAGTTTGCAGCAAAGACATCCCAACAACTGTTCTTCCTCTCTTGGACTCCCATCTTCAGAACTTCCTCTTCAGAAGCTCTCTATTCAGAAAAGGATTACAAAAAAATAGAATGAGAGGCTATGGAAGATGAGAGGAAAAGTATAGTTAATACAGCAAACAAAAAGAGAAAACCGCCAACCCAGGAACTATCCAGTAAATACATCACCTGCAATACAACAGAAGAGGGTACATGCTTTTTTCCCCGAAAGATGGCCGCGGAGTAGGAACAGTGTTCTCAGCTCGCTCCTGTTAAGGAGACAATCCAGGAGGAACAAACTCGGGGAGGAATGACTGAGTGAGTGGGAATATCTGATAACGTGAACGGGGAGGAGATCGTGGGAGCAGCGTGGAGGGAGGTGGAGGGGTTTATCACAAACTGCAGGCTGAGTCATTCTGAGACTCCGTGCGTTTGCAGTATCAAGCCGGAGAGCTCACTAGCCGGGAGCTGCTTGGAGGCTCCCCCTGCTAGGGGCACACTGATAAGTGAATTCTTGTAGGGAGTTAGGGAGAGGCTTTGGCCGAAAAAACCAGAGGAGGGAGAGAACAGTGAACAACCAGGACTGGGAGAAACTGTGTGACCTGAGTCTAGAGAGAAACATCCTCAGCTGCAACCTCCGACGGAAAGCTCGGCATCCCGGGCGCCCCCAGCACTTGCGCTAGGGCCCTACAGAACAAAGGAGCAGTTTTGGGGCTAGGAGACGGGCCGCACAGAAAAGCTGCTGCGGAACTCCGGACCGGGGGAGAACTGTGTTCTTGAAATCAGTGTTTGCTCTTTAGTCGCGCTAGAATCCCACAGAACAAAAGGCAGGTTTGGGGCTAAGAGAGAAATAGGACATGCAGGGTGTGTAAGTAGGGAAGAGAGCAGAGGCGGAGGTTCTGGAGGGGAGACGGTTTTAGGGCAAGGAGAAGGGCCCGCAGGGAAGGGCTGCTGCGAAGCTCCAGACCCGCAGAGAGCTCCGGGGAAAGAGAGTGCTGCGCTGACCGACCACATTAGAGTCCCACAGAACAAAGGGACGGTGCTGTGGCGGGAAGAAAGATAGAGCGCGCAGGCCGATAGACAGGGAAGCCAGCGGAAGCGGTAGCTCGGAATAGAGAAAGTTTTGGGGCAAGGAGAAGAGCACAGGCAGGAAAGCCACTGCAAAGCTCCAGACTAGGGGAGAGGCCCTGGGCAGGAAAGGGCCACTGGGCCCGGCACTTTGACCGACTGTGCCAGAGTCCTGCAGAACAAAAGGACGATCTTGAGACAGGGAGAGAGGTAGGGTGCGCAAGCATATAGACAGGGAAGAGAGCAGAAGCTGTAGCCGGGGAATAGAGACAGGACTGGAGGCAGGGCGGGGATTGCTGGCAGGCACAGGCTGGACCAACAGAGGGAAGGAGTAGCTGGACAAGCCTGAGGAGGGCTGAGGCTGCCTCAGGAGGGGACAGCTAAACGCAGATCACAGCAGAGTGGCGGTAGGCCCACGAAAAAAAGACTAGCAACCCCAGAATCAAGCAGAACCCTCCCACAGCCAGCCAACCAACCAGAAAAGATTTGAAACTCATGGAATTTTGAATAGGAGCAGACTCAGGAAGGAAGCAAGGAAAAACCAAAAAACAAACAAACCAAAAATACCCAGAGACTGTGCATAAAAGTTGAATTGAATTAAAATCCTCATTCTTTTATCTCTCACTCTCTAACTACCCCTACCGTCAGTCCCTTCTTATTCTCGCTCCTTTTCTCCCCTCCCCTTCCCTCCCTTCTCTCCCCTTAGCATTCTCCCCTGCATCCTATTCTCAGTTAATTTTATAATTTTAAGTTCTCTCCCTTTCTCACCCTCTCCTTTCTCTGCGCTACGCACCTTCAACTTTATTAAATTTCTTTATTTTGTCCCCCTTCAGTCTACATTCATTTTTCTTTCATCTCTTGTCCTTATTTTCCTTCTCTCCCTATACATAATCTCTCTCTCTCCCTATTACACTTTATATTCTAATCTCTTAATATTCAAATTATAATTCTAATCTATCCCCCTCTCCCTTTACTCTCCCATTCTTACCCCTTCTCTTTTTCTACCCCATCCCCCCACTTCTTTCCCTACCTCTTGTATTTCTCTCCTTCATCCTATCTTTTGCCAACTCTTCAATTTCAATCCTCCCCTACCTAATATCTCCTCTTCCTCCTGATTTCCTTCCCTCCTCTGAGCTCTTTTCCTCCCAAATCCTCTTGCTTTCCTATCTCCTATTCCTCTCTCTCTATATTCACCTTTTCTATCTTGCAACTTTATATCATGTTTTAATCTCCTAATCTTTTTTATAACATATAATTTAAAAAAGAATTTTAATCCAGTCCCCTCTCTTCTACCTCCCCTTCTTCTTTTGTTCTCTCTCCTACCCTTCTCTTCTCTACTTTCTCTCTCTCTTTCCTCTCTCCCTTCCTGTCTTGCTATTTTCTACTCTGTATTTTTATCCTTAAAAAATTCTCTCTCAATCTATTTCCTACCTTCTAACCTCCCCAGCCCTCTCTTTCAATTTCTGGCTGTCTGTCTACCTGGATGTCTGTTGTGTCCACCCTACCTCCCACGCTAATCATATAGTATATACCGATTATATAATCCTAATACTATACACTTCAACTTTCACACTCCACACTGTAACCCTCCCCTCCTTTTCAAACAGACAGTGTAAGTGTTAATTGCTCTCTTACATAACCTTGATCCCAATTGCTAATATTAATACTCTATCAACTTCCAGCTCAAAAATTACCCTTCCTTCATTTAAAACAACTCCTTTCTGTTTCTCCTACGAAATAAGAGTCCCAGTATCTCCACAAGTATATTAACACGGGCTCATTTGCAGCCTATAGTGGGATTGTATTTGGGGGAGACATTGGAGGGTGTGGGTTTCTTGCCTGGGTTGTGTAATTATGTTTTAGCAGCACCTTCACAAAAGATCTCAAGACAAGGTGGGCAGAGTGACTCTCAATCAACTAACCAGAGAAAAAGATCCACCAAAAAGTAGCTGAAATACAACCAGACAGATTAAATAAATATCATCAAGGACAACACAGACGGAGATCCAGGAGGGCGGAGGAGTAAGTGGAAGCTACACTAACCCCCTCCCAGGACCAGCCAGTGCTGACTCAGCCCCAGTACAGCAGACAGACCATCCCCCTCCAAGTGGTGTCATACTAAGGGGAAATAAAAGCCCTGCCTACAGGAATTAAGTTGCCACACCCACAGTCCTTAAGCCTGACAGCTGATCACAGATTGAGTATAGTAACAACTAAAGAAGAGAGACAAAGGCAGTAGATCCCTGGAAGTCTCCAACAGGCTGCCTAGGGTCAGTCTGGTACATGATCTGATGCTACCAGAGGCAGATCCAGGAAGAACAGATCATTCCAAGAAGCACCAACAAACAAAAGGAATCACAAAAATGGGGAGACAGAGAAACAACCCTCCATCAAAAGGAAAGGTAGAATCCCCAGAAAGAGTGCTAAATGAAATAGAGAGGAGCAAAATATCAGATACAGAATTTAAAACATGGATTATGGAGAAGCTAAATGAGCTCAGCGGAAACTACAAAGAACTCCAGAAAAACTACAGTGAACTCCAGAAGAACTATAAGGAACTTATTGAGAATTATACCAGCATCAAAAAGGACATGGAAGCTATCAATAAGAGCCAGGAGGAAATGAAGAATACAATCTCTGAATTGAAGAACACAGTAGAAGGAATTAAAAGCAGGCTAGAGGAAGCAGAAGATCGGATCAGCGAGCTGGAGGACAACGTACACAAAAACTCCCAGACAATGCAACAAAATGAAAAAAGACTGAACAAGACTGAAGAGGTTCTAAGACAGCTGCAGGACAACATGAAACGTAACAATATCCGTATCATTGGAATTCCAGAAGGAGAAGAAGAAGAGCAAGGGATAGAAAACCTCTTTGAAAAACTAATGACAGAAAACTTCCCTCACATGAGGAGAGAAAGTGTCACGCAAATCCAGGAGGCACAGAGGGTCCCAATGAAGATGAACCCCAACAGGCCCACTTCAAGACACATCATAATTAAAATGGCAACATCCAAAGACAAAGAGAGAATCCTAAAAGCAGCAAGAGGGAAACAACTAATAACATACAAGGGAGCTCCAATAAGGGCTATCCTCAGATTTCTCAGCAGAAACACTACAAGCCAGAAGGGAATGGCAAAAAATATTCCAAGCAAGGAAAAACAAAGGCCTACAACCAAGAATACTCTACCCAGCAAGGCTCTCATTCAAAATGGAAGGCGAAATAAGGAGTTTCTCAGACAAAGGAAGACTAAAAGAATACATCTCCACCAAACCAGCAATGCAAGAGATGCTAAACGGTCTGCTCTAAGAAGATAAAGAAACAGAGAGAAACAGAGAAGAACACGAGTACAAAGGGGGAAAATGACAATGAATAAGTACTTATCAGTAATAACCTTAAACGTAAATGGATTAAACGCTCCAATTAAAAGACATAGGGTAGCTGAATGGATTAGAAAGAATGACCCACATATATGCTGTCTACAAGAGACCCACCTTAGAACAAAAGATCTACACAGACTGAAAGTAAAGGGATGGAAAAATGTATTCCAAGTAAATGGACATGAAAAAAAAGCCGGGGTAGCAATACTTATATCAGACAAAACAGATTTCACAGCAAAGTCCATAAAAAGAGACAAAGAAGGGCATTTCATAATACTTAAGGGAAAAATCCATCAAGAAGATATAACCCTTATAAATATATATGCACCCAACTTAGGAGCACCCAAATATGTAAGGAAAATTTTGAAAGACTCCAAGAAAGATATAGGCAGCAACACACTCATCGTAGGGGACTTTAACACCCCATTGTCAACAATGGACAGATCTTCAAAGCAAAGAAACACCAAAGATATTGAGGCACTGAACAACACTTTAGATCAAATGGACTTAGTCGATATATATAGAAGTTTACACCCCAAAGAAGCAAAATATACATATTTCTCAAGTGCACATGGAACATTTTCAAAGATAGACCACATGGTAGGACACAAAACAAGCCTCAATGAATTCAAGAAAATTGAAATTATATCAAGCATCTTCTCAGATCACAATGCCTTAAAATTGGAAATCAACCTCAAGGAAAAAACTCAAAAACATTCAAACTCATGGAGAATGAATAACATGCTATTAAATAATGAATGGGTTAACAATGACATCAAGGAAGAAATCAAAAAGTTCCTGGAAACCAATGATAATGAACACACAACAACCCAAAACCTATGGGATACAGCGAAAGCAGTCTTAAGAGGAAAGTTCATAGCAATACAAGCCTACCTAAAAAAGCTAGAAGAATCTCTAATAAAAAATTTAACCCTACAGCTACAAGAACTAGAGGAAGAACAACAAGCAAAACCCAGATCAAGTAGAAGGAAGGAAATCATCAAGATCAGAGCAGAATTAAATGACATAGAGTCTAAAGTAACAATTCAAAAGATCAACAAAAGTAGGAGCTGGTTCTTTGAAAAGATAAACAAAATTGACAAGCCTTTAGCCAGGCTCATCAAGAAAAAAAGAGAGAGAACCCAAATAAATAAAATCAGAAATGAAAGAGGAGAAATCACAACTGATACCACAGAAATACAAAGAATTATAAGAAATTATTATGAACAACTGTATGGCAAGAAATTTGACAACCTAGAGGAAATGGACAGATTCCTGGAAAACTATAGTCTGCCCAAACTGTATCAAGAAGAAGCAGAAAGTCTGAATAGACCAATAACAGCTAGCGAAATTGAAGCAGTAATCAAAAAACTCCCAGCACACAAAAGCCCAGGACCAGATGGCTTCACAAGTGAATTCTACAAAACATTTAGGAAAGAACTAACTCCTATCCTCCTCAGACTATTCCAAAAGATACAAGAAGAGGGAAGACTCCCAAACTCGTTCTATGAAGCCAGTATAACCCTAATTCCAAAACCAGGTCAAGACACAACAAAGAAAGAAAACTACAGACCAATATCGCTGATGAACATAGATGCTAAAATCCTCAACAAAATATTGGCAAACCGGATCCAGCAACACATTAGAAAGATCATACACCACGATGAAGTAGGATTCATCCCAGGGATGCAAGGATGGTTTAATATTCGCAAATCAATAAACGTGATACACCACATAAACAAAATGAAAGACAAAAACCACATGATCATATCAATAGATACGGAAAAAGCATTTGATAAAGTACAACACCCATTTATGATAAAAACTCTCAGCAAAAAGGGAATAGAGGGAGCATACCTCAACATAATAAAGGCCATATATGAGAAACCTGAAGCCAACATCATACTCAATGGGCAAAAACTGAGAGCATTCCCCCTGAGATCAGGAACAAGACAAGGATGTCCGCTCTCTCCACTCCTATTCAACATAGTCTTGGAAGTTCTAGCCACAGCAATCAGACAAGAAAGAGAAATAAAAGGCATCCAAATTGGAAAAGAGGAAGTAAAACTGTCATTATTTGCAGATGACATGATAGTGTACATAGAAAATCCTTTAGACTCCACAAAAAAACTACTCAATCTAATAAGTGAATTCGGCAAAATAGCAGGATACAAAGTCAATATTAAGAAATCGAAGGCATTTTTATACACCAACAATAAAAACTCAGAGATAGAAATTGAAAGAAAAATCCCATTTACCATAGCAACAAGAAAAATAAAATACCTAGGAATAAACTTAACCAAAGAGGTAAAAGACCTGTACACAGAAAACTACATAACACTGAAGAAAGAAATTAAAGAAGATACAAATAAATGGAAGCGTATACCATGCTCATGGATGGGAAGAATCAACATCATTAAAATGTCCATACTACCCAAAGCAATTTATAGATTCAATGCAATCCCTATTAAAATACCAGCAACATATCTCACAGACCTAGAAAAAATACTTCAAAAATTTATATGGAACCAAAAAAGAGCCCAAATAGCCACAGCAATTTTGAGGCAGAACACAGTAGGAGGAATCACAATACCCGATATCAAACTATACTACAAGGCCACGGTAATCAAAACAGTCTGGTACTGGCATAAAAACAGACATATAGATCAATGGAACAGAATAGAGAGCCCAGAAATAAGCCCAGGTTCATATGGTCAACTAATATTTGACAAAGGGGGAAAGAAGATCAAATGGAGTGAAAAGAGCCTCTTCAACAAATGGTGTTGGGAGAACTGGACAGGGACATGCAAAAAAATGAAACTAGACCACCAGCTCACACCATACACCAGAATAAACTCAAAATGGATCAAAGACTTAAATGTAAGCCGTGACACCATAAAAGTCCTAGAGGAAAAAATAGGCAGGAAAATTTCAGATATCTCACGTAGCAACATTTTCACTGATATATCTCCTAAGGCAAGGGAAATAAAGGAAAGAATAAACAAATGGGACTACATCAAACTAAAAAGTTTCTGCTCAGCTAAAGAAAACATCAGCAAGATGCAAAGGAAACCAACCATATGGGAAAATATATTCGCCAATGACATCTCAGACAAGGGATTGATCTCCAAAATATATAAAGAACTCATACGACTCAACACCAAGAAGACAGACAACCCAATTAAAAAATGGGCAAAGGACCTGAACAAACACTTCTCCAAAGAAGACATACAGAGGGCCCATAGACATATGAAAGTATGCTCAACATCACTAGCCATCAGAGAGATGCAAATTAAAGCCACAATGAGATACCACCTCACACCAGTCAAAATGGCCATCATCAACAAATCAACAAACAACTTGTGCTGGAGAGGATGCGGAGAAACGGGAACCCTGGTGCATTGCTGGTGGGAATGCAGATTGGTGCAGCCACTGTGGAAAACAGTTTGGAATTTCCTTAAAAAACTAAAAATGGAACTGCCTTTTGAACCAGCAATTCAATTGCTAGGATTATATCCAAAAAATCCCGAAACACCAATTCAAAAGAACCTATGCACTCCAATGTTCATAGCAGCACTATTTACAATAGTCAAGTGCTGGAAACAACCTAAATGCCCATCTGTAGATGAGTGGATCAAAAAACTGTGGTACATTTACACAATGGAATTCTATGTAGCAGAAAGAAAGAAGGAACTTCTACCATTTGCAACAACATGGATGGAACTAGAGAAAATTATGCTTAGTGAAATAAGCCAGGCAACAAAAGAAAAATACCTTATGCTGTCACCTATTACAGGAAACTAATGAACAACACAAACAAATGAGCAAAATTGAAGCAGAGGTATGTAAACAAGAAGTAGACTAACAGTAACAAGGGGGGCGGGGGGGAGGAAAGGAAAGGTGTAAGGGGATGGGTCAAGTTAAAAAATATATATATATATGAATGACACACAGACAGGGGCAACTGAGTGGGGACTAAATGTGGGGGAGGGGAGGGACAGGGTGCAGGGAAACAAGAGGGCTAAAAAAGTGAGACAACTGTAATGGAAAAACAAACAAAAATTTTTTAGTGGGGGAAAAATGAAAATATGAAGAATGGAAATGCCAGTTCAGTGAATATTAGGACAAAGATTTTCCTTCACGTTGTATATTTTTCTCCCTATTTGATCCCTCCAGAGTTTGGCATTGTAAACAAGTAAGTAATGACATAAGTTCCTTTGCATAGAACTAATAAGACCAGTTGTCAACAGAGGTTCTTTTTTTTTTTTTTGACCAAGTCGTTGACTGGAATGTCAAGCCTAAAGGAAACATACTTGGGCTCAGATTGTTACCAGAAAGCCCTGAGGAACTGGGAATGACTTTCAAAGGTAATAAAAGCCCGTGAGATAAAAGGCCTGGTACCATGGTTGGTTGTGCGGTCCACAGCAATCTTTCCAGGGAAGGAACGAAGGTTGTTTTCCTGAAAGATGGCTAGAAGGGACCTTAAGGCACAAGGAAAGACCAGAAAGACTTGGAAAAAACAGGTGTGTACAGGCAAGGATGAATGCCAGATATGTGGCACAGCTTCTGTGCCCTGAAGAACAGACTGAAGGTCACCCCAAATATTCCTTGGGTAAGTTCCAGCAAAGCAGAACTAAAGATCATAAGTGATCATTTGCTGCTCTTGTTATGTTTATGCAAACGAACAGGATAAATTAAAAATGGACTTAATGTAGTCCCTTTAAAGACAAGGAGGGTAACCTTAGGGAGAGAAATTATTATTCAAGGAAAATCACAATGATCAGTAGTAGAGTATAAAACAGGGCAACTAACCGTCTTAAAAGTTTCTTCTCCAGATTTAGAGACTTGTTTGCGGGTTATGTTACATAAATTAACACGTGTTTTTTGTTTTCAAAGGACATAAGCCAATGATCGCATTACCTGAGTGATTATCTGTATGCATAAGCCTCACTTAATCCTCTCTGCAGCGCTGCCTCCTGAGACTCAACGGTTTGGCTGAACTAAATGGCTGGGTTGGGGAAGAATGGGGTGGTCTGTGGGCTTCACTTTAAAACGGGTTTCTCTTTTCTATCCTAATGGCTTGGACAGAAAAGGCCCAGAGGTCTGAGAGGGGGGAAAAACCTAAACTATTTACCTCAGCCCAAACTAAGTATAATGGGCAAAAGGGTTTTGGACAGGCAAGATGTGCCTAGCACACCTTCTTACAAAGAAGCTTTTTTTTTCCCCTAATATGGAACATTGAAAAATTAATCCCTGCCTTTTGTCATCTAGTAGTTATGGATTGAATGATGTCTTTTAACCCTTTTCGCCAAATCTGTTGCCCCCAGAACACAACAAGGACACCAGCCTGTTTAACCAAGCACGCCGTTGACCGGAGACAGCCAACTGACCTGGAGTCTGCACGATCCTTCCCCATGTGGGAAGGCCACCCTCCCCTCCACACCCCCACTCTTATTAGGGTTTTCTGGACCCAAGGGTAGGTAGGACGACGACCATGTCCAGCTTGAAGCAGCTAGAGGAGCTTGAGACCTTCGCCCATTGTCCTTTACAAGATTACAAAGGGTCCTAATATTTGAGAGGAGGGGGATAGTTAATTTTTACGAACCAGGGGTATGGACTTGGGGGGGATTGCTGGGGGAGGGGGGTGCTGGGTGGAGGGGAACAAGGGGGAGAAAATTGGAACTGTTGTAACAATATAATCAATAAAAACATTAAAAAAAAAGAAGAGGGTACATGCAAAAGAGGCAGAATATCTGAATTGCTGACTCAAACCAAGGAGTCAAGTACTGGCAGATAAAATCTGCAGATTTAGCTTGTCCTGTTATAAACTAAATGGCTCCCTATAATACCTTTTTCAACTAATTATTTTCCTTTTCTCAACTTCAGGCTTATAATTTATAAAAGTATGAAATGTGCAACAATAATTAATGCCATAAAAGGTAATGTAAAATTCAAGTAATAGGTAAGCCCAAGTGTTGTCTTGTTTTTGACAATCACTGTGTACTTACTGCATGTATTTTGTTGTATACCTATTACTCATCTATGAGATGTCAGTTACAAATATTTCTAGATACAACTGGCAATTGAACAGTGTTGCATTGGCAACAGGGTAGACAAACAGGTAAGTGGAACAAAGCAGAGTCTAAAAACAGACCTGTACATATACAGTCTTGAATTTGTGACAAAGGTGATACTGTAGTACAATGGGGAAAGAACAGTCTTTGCAATAAATGGATCTGGGTCAGCTGGAAATATATGGGAAGAAAAACCTTGACCCTTATACAAATCAGTTAGCTACATATAGATTGTAGATCTAAGTGTGACAGGCAAAACAAAGCTTTTAGAAGGTAGTTCAGAATAACATATTCACAACCGTATTGAAGAGTTTCATAAATGGAACTTAAAATTTAAAACTCTTCATTAAAAGACACCCTTAAGAAAATAAAAAGGTAAACAAAGCATAGAGAGAAGATACTTTACAATACATGCAAAGAACTCCTACAGATCAATCTGAAAAAGAAGAAAATCCAATTTTTTTAATGAGCAAAAGTTGTGAAAGTACAGTTTACATATAGTTTAAAGCATTTACAAAGGTACTCAAAATCATCGGTCATCAAGACAATGTACTGTACTCACTGTGCTCACTAGAATGATTAAACAACACAAAGAAGAAACCCTGAGGATAACAAGTGGTGGAAGTAATGGTTAAAGATATAGAGCATATGAACTTGCATTCACTACTGGTAGGAATGAAAATTGATACAATCACTTTGGAATAATGGTGGCAGTATCTGAGTATAGCTGTTATCCAGCAATTCCACGCCCAGGGTATACTTCCCAAAAATTAATATATGTGTGCTATGTTCAATAATGCTCACGGCAGCCTTATTTTATAATATCCCCAAACTGAAAATAGCTACATGCATACGTTTAGGCAAAAATAAATAAATAAAACCAAAAAATAAAAAACCAGGCAAGACTATTCTTAGGCACGACACCAAAAACACTAGCAACAAAACAAGAAATAAAATGGACTCCACCCAAATTTAAAGCCACTGGGCTTCAAAGAATACCATCAACAAAGTAAAAAGACAACCCATGGAATGAGAGAAAATATTTGCAAATCATGTATTTGACATCGGATAAAGGACCTGTATCCAGCAATATAAAACATTCTTATACCTCAACAACAAAAAGACAAATAATGCAATTGAAAAATGGACATGAAATCTGAAAAGACATTTTTCCAAAGAAGATACATAAGTAGCCAATAAGCACAAGGAAAGATGCTCAACACTATTAACCATTAGGAAAATGCAAATCAAAACCACTTCATACCCATTAGGATGACTATAATCCAAAAGACAAACATTAGCAAGTTTTGGTGAGGATGTGCAGAAATCACACATTGCTGGTGGGAATATAAAATGGCACAGTAGCGTTAGAAACCAGTTTGGCAGTTCCACAAAAAGTTAAACAGTTACCATATGACCCAGCAATTCCACACCCAAGTTTATACCCAACAGAAATTAACACATATGAAAACATAATAGCAAGTACATAATGTTCATATCTGCATATTCACAATAGCCAACAGTGGAAACAACCTAAATGTCCAAAACCTGATGAATAAGTAAAATGTAGTATTATCCACAGAATAAAATATTACTCAGCAACAAAAAAAAAAGTGCTTGATACATGTTACAACATGAATGAATCTTGCAAATATTTTGCTCAGTGAAAGACAGTGACAAGTCACAAAAGACCACGTTTTACATGATTCAATTAACAGGAAACGTCCAGAACCGGTGAGTTGCCTAGAGAAAAAGTTGCCTAGAGATGGGGGAGAGAGGATTTGGGAGTAATGGGAATGACTGCTAACGGATATGGAATTTCTTTTGGGGGTCAAAAAATTGTTCTAAAGTTGTGCTGATGGTTACCACAACTCAATGAATATACTAAAAACCATTAAATTGTACATTTTAAATGGTTAATTGTGTGGTATGTGAATTATATCTCAACAAAGCTACTATAAATAAATAAGATTAAACTCTATGATGATCCAAATCAGAATGATATGTCACATTTGAGTGAAAAAATGACTTGGAAGGGACACAAGTAAGGATCCCTGAGTACAGGTAATGTTCTGTATCTTTTTCTAGGTAGTTACAAAAATAAATCTGCCTTGTAAAAATTCATGAAGCCTTATACCCTAAGAAATGTGCACATTACTATATCTATGCTATACTTCAATGAAAAAAGATTTTAGAAATCCCGGTGGCACAGCTCACCAGGCAACAGATGAAGAATCTGACAGATGAACAAATAAGAACCTGTCAGAGGCTCAGTTCAGGGCCATTGTTATCAGGTGGCTTACAGAATTAACAAAAGATTTGGAAAAAGACGAGAAAGGATTGAAAAACACTCATACTGAAAAGAACAAAATCACATACGAGACAGATGGTGAGGAAATAAAATCCAGAGTTCAAATCAACAAACCGGAACATAGAGAAGGAACAAACAGTCAACCAGTGCGGAAAGAGGAAACAGGAAGCAAGGAAAATGAGGAGATGATCAGAAACCTCTGGGACAGCTATAAGAGACCGAATGTAAGAATAATTGGATTGCCAGAGGGCAAAGAAGAAGAACTAGAAATTGAAAAATTAAGTGAAAATATAATAAAGCAGAACTTCCCAAACTTGGGGAAGGAAATAAGACTTACAGGTCCAGGAAGCACAGAGAGTTCCAGAAAAACTGGACCCAGGGAGAACCACACCAAGACACATTATAATCAAAATGTCAAAAGTTAAAGATAAAGAGGGAATCTTAAAAGCAGCAAGAGAGAAGAAAAGAATCATGTACAAAGGGGTCCCAATTAGACTATCAACTGATTTCTCAAGGGAGACCCTGCAGGCAAGAGATATTCAAAGTAATGAAAATCCAAAACCTACAACCACGAATACTCTACCCAGCGAAATTGTCATTCAGAATAGAAGAGCAGAGAAAGTGCTTCCAGGACAAACTAAAAGTGAAAGAGTTCATTAGATCCAAACCACTATTATATGAGATGTTAAAGGGACTGGTTTAGAGAAAGGAGGATCAAAACTATGAACACTAAAATGAAAACTGCATCACAAGAACCAACAACAGAAGCTAGGGAATTGAAACAAAGGCAAACTAAATAGGCAACGAGAGTGGGAAAAGAACTATAGGTATGGGGAAGATATTGGGGGGAGGTCAGCAGGGAGGGGTAAGGGGGTAAGGGAGGGAGATGAAACAGGAATTAAGAAGCATAGTAGGAGGGAATGGAGTAGACAGGGAGAGGTTGAGAAGAACTATATGCACAACCAATGGACATGGACTAAAAGGGGGGGACAACTGGAGGGAGGTGGGTCACCGGGTGGAGGGGAGCAGAGGGAAGGGAAATTGGGACAACTGTAACAGTATGATCAATAAAACATATTAAAAGAAAAAAGAAAAAAGATTTTAAATGTAACTATAAATTTCAGAAAATCTCAGAAAACTAAGTTATGAATTATTTACTTCCATTTTAGAAATTAGGAACATTAGAAAATCAAGACGTTAAAATGATTTGCTTATGGTCATAGGCTAAGTTAAAGACAAAATTAAAGCTTAGCTCCTATTTGTAAACAATGTAAACTGAAAGTGGACAAACCCTCCTACTCACATCAACTACTTTTATCACATCAACATGCCTACTCCCTTCACTGCACTTAAAACTACATAGAACGATCTGCACTATCTATTAAGAACAGTGCATACATATTACACACTGCTTAATAAGTACCCAGAATAAAATCACTACACCCCTAATTCTTTCCTGTGTTGTCTTTTTGAAGGTGGGAACTCACTTTGTTATTTGTTGGAACAGTAACTGAATGCAAGCCTGGCTGTATTATATCCCAAATATAGCCATCAATTTAATTTAAGGATGGTTATAAAAAGATAATTAACACTAATACATTATAGAAATGTAAAATGGAAGAATGATTTTATTAAATTATTTGACCCATTTCAAATAATTACTTCATAAAAATTTTTAAAAAATAAAATGATAATAATGAAGTACAGAAAAGTTTCTTCTCAAAAAAATTATAGGTTTATCTACCACATATCATGACTTAGATATGGTCAGAGTTACTGCATTTGAATGAGAATTTAGCATAATTTATAAGACAATCATAGAGACTTTAGGGCAGCATGGAAAAGGTTTATTACTAGAAAAATAAACTGAACGTCCTTTTCCTTAAGAAGACTGATTTAAAATGGTCTTGATAGGGATGTTCTATAGTCTTTCCCATGTTCTATCTTCCTTATATTCTTTAGTATTTCTTTAGTTCAGTAGTTTTCTGTGTGTAAATTATTAATATGTTTATTATACATCCTAAATAAATGAGATTAAAATATTTAGTAAGTAGCTATTCTCTCAGAAAAGGTATTATATAAATACCTATCATTCAATCTCTTCTTTAAAATCAGACCAATATCATAAATTTCTTCAAAAACCCGCTTTAGTACATTCCAGAATTTGTTTGTTTTACAGCATTCTATCTCTAAAAGCATTGCTCATACTATTCACAGGGCATTTAGTACACATTATCTCACTTTATTAATATTTTTGCCACCACAGACTTCACTCCCGGCATGCTATATTTGTATTCCTAAAATGCAGCACAAAAACAGGCACCTTATGAATGTCTGCTTCGATGCATGAAAAAGGCATCTAGAGTGGTAGAAACAACATCAAGCTAGAATTCAGAAGATTAAGTTCTGTCCTTGTGTTGTGGCCTGGGAACAAGTCTCTTTCCTACCTCTGGGGTTTGAACTAAATAGTTTCTAGGCCTTTTCTAGCTCTGGGAAGCAAGGTCTCTAAATGAGTTAGAATAAAACCCAGGCTTCTTCTGTTTCATCCCTTAGAAATTATTATTTCCAATCCTCTCGGAGTTAAAATAATCAACCAGTCTGTGGATTTATAGCAATTTTTGTGACTTCTTCCCCTAGAGACCCATTGCAAATTATTCTACCCACTGCTCCAGAGCGCCTCCCCACCACAGCAGGCTGGTGTTAGGAATTAAAATAAACCTGTATGAGGTCATTATTTAATAAACCTTACACAGAATAATAAACTTCTATTTCCAACAAACTAATGGCTGGTTCTACTAGCTGTCAGGAAAAGTTTTATAAATAGTTGATTTCATGTTAGCCCCGAGATATTATTGCTTAGGAAGGAGACAAACATCTTATTTTGTTCAATACTTTTCTTTTGTTCTCCCACTATTTGTTGATTGAAATATATCCTAGAGTTATTTAATATAAAGCACACTCTCCAAATCTCATGTACCCGTCTATACACTGTAGCATTCTGGTTATACACTGCTTAGGAAGTAGACTCTTCACAACATCTCTGTGTTGTGTATTTTTTAAGATACTAAAACCAATTTAGAGATTGAGTCCAAAAAGAATTTGTATAGGCAGAATAGCTTTAAAAATGCCTTAAATTACTTGGATGCCTTAAGGTACTTAAGTATCCATAAAGCACGGCATAAACGCTTTTTTGTTTACATGCCAGAAAGTATTGAAAATGTGTTCTTGTTTATAGAACCCCGAACAGAAATAAATTAATATACTTAGTCATTTACAATACAGAATAAAAGTGCACATGAAAATATATGTTTAAGTAACTAAAGAGAAAGAACATATTAGAATTGTATAGTTGAATGTGCTTTAAACATGCTTATGTTGTAATTTCACTGTTTAATTTGGCCATTAAATGTACTTATTCTCTGTAAGACAAATCGGTTTTAATAGTAGTAAGGAAATACTACTGCCTGACAACAGAGCAATGATTTTGAATTCAAGGTCAAAAAGAAACTTTTACCTTTCTGGGCTTTCAGTGTCTGCTCTTCAATTTGCCTTAGACGCTCCATTAGCTCTTCCTTTTCCCGCTCTATTTTTTCCTTTTCCTTTTCTGCTATTTCTCTTTTCTTCTTTTCATTCTCTAATTGTGCCCTTAAATGGAATTGCAACTGTTTTATTACAAATTAATAATTTGAAAAAGCAACTAAGAAGAAACTACAGCATAATTATGTCTTCATTATAATCATCTGTGTTCAAAAAAAAATTATATAGTTAAAAATATAGAAGTACCCTGTTATACATATACTGGATTTATTGGGTTTCTTATTGTGGGGTCACAATAAATATAGTCACTTAGTATTTTAAAAATATTAAAAACTTAGCCATTTAAAAAAGTCTCAAAGGACAAATTTTCAAAACTGTTAGGAAATTAAAACTGTCAAATATATGTCCCGTGTAAGCATTTTTTTTAAATGCAGACTTGTATGAAGAAAAAAAAGATTTATCATTTGCATACTCAATGAACTTTGACAATAAATTAGAGGTCAGCACAAAAGCAGTTAATTGCACAGTTGCCATTTCCAAGAAAATGACTTCTTTAGGTTATCAGGAGCTTGAAGGGAGCACACAAGCCTCTTTTATTTTAAACAGTAAAATAACTTGGGAAGCAACAATTTGTAATAATTAGCAATAAATTAATGCAAGTTTAATTTCTAAGGTAGAACCAATTTATGCTTAGATACAAGATGACAAATCAGTTATATTTCCTTTGACAATTTCATTAGCATGAAAGTAGGTATGTATCTAATGCTGTTCAAAAAAAATTACCAGGAGAGCTAGGTGGCCAGACTGCCTCTATCATTTAGCTGCATCTGCCATGGGCCTAATGAGACTGTTCTTTTAAATATGGTTCAATTCATTCATAGAACATCTTCCAAGAGCCTACCATGGATCTGATGTTATGTCGAGGCCCCGAAATATAAAGATAAATAAGAATTAGAGGAGACTCTGTTAATTATCAGAAATATTACCTACTTAATAAGTTTAATCAACACTCAATATTGCCATTTTTTTTAGTTAAAAAATGGATTATAGTTTCATTTCTGAAACTTACCTGAGTATGTGTAAATACTTCCCAAAAGACATCACTGCTATCTATTATCAATTCTAAATGCTGGGCACAGTCATGTAGTTTCTTAACCTCCAGTCTCTGATAAACTCTTGAGGAAAGTTTCATCAAAGGCATTTTCCTTACTCTGTAAACCCCAAATTTAAAAATTCCTGCAATTCTTAGATACCTATCTGCCCCAAATACAGAAAGAGACTCCATCTTGGATAAACAGAACTGTGACAAGTCAGCAAGAGGTAAGACAGATAATCGATAATGATCTATGCACCAAATCAAACATGAAGTTTAGGAGTCATTACACCTCCCCAACGGTTTAATGAATCTTCATAGCATTTAAGATTCTAGGGCCTGGAGTTCATTCATTTAAGGAGAACTCCACCTATGTTCAAGTTCCCTACAAGGTACTTTTTCAACAGCAAGAGGAAGAGTCAACCACTACCCACCCCTACCCCCTAGACTTGGCCTCACTCTGCAGCACATTCACCTCTTTCTTCCTATCCTATTTTGATCTACAGAGTATATACAAGTATATGCAGGCAAAGAGATTTAAGGACTTGTGAGACGCCACCCCTCTTGGAGACATGAGTGTGATAAGAGGCTTAAATGAATGAGTTTCCCAATTTCCTTAAGCAAAATAAGGGCCTGGTGGCTGCCAGAATCCCCAACACAGAGGCTGCTACCTTTTCTGTATCCTTTAGGAAGCTGAAAATGCAGGCTGTCCCTGACGAAAAAAGCACAGTACTTTTCAAGTATTGCTAGTATGGGCAAGAGCTACTCCTTTTGATGCCAGGCTGCCAGCAGTCCTAGCATGAAGACTCACCTCCCCAGCCTCTGCTCACTCCTACCCAGTGCCGCCATGGTCCCCAGGACAGTTACCTTCCTGCCTCCTTGGCAGGCCCTGAGCCTCACACCACAAACCAAATCGCTAGACCCAAAGGCTACAATAATATTCCATGAACTCAGAACCTGTCAGGTCGAGCTCTGGCACACATATGGCCCCTTCTGGAGATGAGTGATGATTTCATTTAGTTTTTCCCTGTTAACCTTTCATTTGTTCTTCCTCAAGGACAGAGGTAAGGAGATATGGAAACAGGAAAAAAGACTAAAGGTAACTTGGCCACAAGCAAGTTGGGGGCTGGGAGCAGAGAATTAGCCTTTGTACCAAAAAATGGAATAAATGAACAGCAGATACTTGATTATATTTAAAACAATATGCACAGTTTACGCTGCTGCACTCTTACAAAGCCTGTGCCTCGTATCTTATAAGAATTCTCCCCTGACTACAGCCATCACCAACTAAAGCTCTGTTCAATTAAAACAAACACCTTTGGCTCACCACTTCCCTTAGTTATACCTAGTTTTGCAGGTCTGTCTTATCTCCCTCATGAAACTGAAGAGCTTGCTTCTCCCCTAAACAATGTTCAATTGCAAGGACCAACTTGGTATATTCACTGGCCCCTAGGCAAGCCATGCATATTCTTATCTCTACATGTTTGCTTATGTTGGCTTCCTCTTCTGAAAATATCTTCCCCCTCTCTAAATCTCAAGTCTATTTCTAACTTTAAAGCTTTAGTAAAGTCCCACTTTCCCCATGAAGCCTCTTGTGTAATGATGTAACTCTAAATCACAGATGTAAATATTTTTGTTTAGAGTTTGGGTTTTGAAACATTCATTTGACCAAGTTGTTCTATTTCAAGAATGCAAATAACATATTAATAAACTATCAAGTATCTGTATTAACATGCAAAAAATAATATTTTAGAATACTTTACTTTTTAAAGACTATCCCATGGGCCCAATTACATTTTTCTTAAAATAAAAGACTAATGTGTAACTTCAATTCAGACTATGTATTAAATGTTTGTATACTGCTGTCATTATGTCTCACAAAAACCCTCGAAGGTACGACTATTGTTTTCATATCAAGATAAGAGAACAGTGACTCAAAAGTTTTTTTTAACAGGTATCAGAAGAGGACTGAAATCCAGATTTATTTAGTTCCAAAGCCTGTATTCTCTGTATGACACCAGCTGGGTTCTACTGACACAGGCAGCCAGCCAGCCATGACACAAAATATCCCTTAATTAACCTACAATTGGTGCGTGAGTGTCTAAATTAGAATTGTAAACTTGAGGCTCTTAGTTTTTAAATTTGGCAACAATTTTAGCCATACAAAAAAATGTTCAGGATTACAGAATGAATCATCATCTATTTGGATGGAAATAACTTCAGACCACAGGCTACAGAGACCAATAACCCATGGTATATAATATATAACACTATTTTCATTGTGAAAAACCCAGTTATGAGAATTACAGGGCAAGAATAGGATCACACACACCAAGGTACTGCAGAGGCTTGCTTGCTGCCCCTTCCCAACTCCTGCTGCTGCCCAGGAGAGTCCAGCAGCACAGGCAGCACACCTGAGCATCCCCCCAGTACGTCTGCTGGCTACTTTGCCAATGAGCTTGACCAAAATTGTTCCCACATATAGAGCTGTCATTTCTCTTCTTCTGAGCTGTAAAGCAGGGAGTATATGAAGATTTTCTGACACCTGCCAAATCCCTATGTTATAAAACATCCTCTAGGCATTCAAATGAAGAAACAGTTACTGAATTCCTACAGTAGACAATGCTTGCTAATGAAAGGCTATAAAATTTATCCAAGACAGGAACCACAGGATTCTTATTGTGGCAAAAAATATACTTAAAAGTTTTCCATTTTCATCTAAGCCTTAAAGTAACTAAAATATAGCACCACTGGTACTTAGTAACCATACTCGTCGGCAGCCGTCCGTCTCGAGAGACGATGGTGTAGCTTCTTAAGAGTCTATCTGCACCGCCGAGAATGGCTGTGCAGTCCGACTCGGGAGTGACACGGTATCTGTCTCCTCCCGTGTTGAATCGACATCTTGCGATGACGCTGGAGTGTCCTCTCCAGTGAAGCTGAAGCTACAGAGCCTGGGCAGGGTGATATAGAGGGTCTGCTGTTGCCCATGCAGCAGACCCCCCCTCTCTTCGCAGCTGAAGGGTCCAAGGGAAAGACGGAGTCAATACAGCTTGGCTTCAGGTGCGCCGCAGGAGTTGCCGGTGTTGACTACAACGTCAAACCGCCTTAGGGACTCCGGCTCCAGATTTTCTGTCGGGGTTTACTCCCTTAGCCTTTCCCCTGAAGAGGTATGCCGCAAGGCGGCGGAGGTTTTTTGGAGTCAGTTTTCCTTCTCTGATGTGCCCTGACTGGAAGATCGAACCAGCGACACTTAGCTCGCAGGCCGACGCTCAATCCACTGAGCCAAACCAGCCAGGGGAAGTAACCATACTATATATACTAAAAACCACACAGCACGCCTCTATGCATGAGAAATAGGAACAAGCAAATATATTTAAGAAATAAGTAACATATCAGCATTATAGACAAGCAAAACAGGACATGACTGAGTGATAAGTATGCATAACATAATCAGTGCTCTCTATCTTTGGGCTCCTCATCTGTGCATTCAACCAACCATGAATTAAAAATATTAAGAAGTTAGGTTGTTGCTGATGTGTACTATGTAGTTAGGCCTCTGATGGTTCTATCTGTGCTGAAAATGTACAGACGTTTTTTGTCATTGTTCCTTAAACAATACGGTATCACAACATTTACATAGTATTTACATTGTATTAGGTATTACAAGAAATCTAAAGAAGCTTTAAAGTATAGGGGAGGATATACATAGGTCATATGCAAATACTACAATTTTATATAAAGGACTTGAATATCCGTGAGGGTCCTAGAGCCAATCCCCTACAAAGAATGGCTGTAATTTCTGAATATATGGAAAGTAAAGCCCAATAAAGAACTATGTTAAAAAACATGTAATACTAGAACCACAATGTGATCCTAAGCCACATGAAAGCAGTCAAAAATGACAGAGCCCACTCAAAGTAACAAACCACCTTAGTGTCTTTAATGGTGGGTGGTCACGAATTACTGGCAAGTTTAATGCCTTTATAAAAAATATTTTGTAATACAGTAAACTTCTCTAAGGCAGATAAATTGAGAGAAGCAGTCTAAGTTAATAAAAGACTTGAATTACACAGAAAATTTAAGGAAAAAATGCATCATTAATTACAAACACTAAAAACATAGGTAGCAAACTTATACTTAGCAGAGGGCCTATTTATCAGATTCAAATCATGTGATTTCCAATATGCTTGAAGTATATAAATTTACATATATTTAGGGCTCCTCAACATTGTTTTCCTTAGGACCTAGTCTACTTCTTATATTATAATGCTGCTCTACAAATATTTCTTCAATAAAGGTTAACTTCAATTTCGTGTCTAAATTTTTTCAAACAAAGCACAAAGTTTAAATCAACCTAGCATCAGATTTGGGGATTTTGTTGCCAAACCCAGTAATCTGGTTCCAGGGCTGATAAGAATTTCAACGCATCTTTCCATTTCAAAATCTCTCAATTTAATACAGTTAACAGTATCTTTTTTTTGAAAGTCTTAAGTGAACCATGGTTAAAAAGATCAGTGTTGCTGGTAGGGAGAACAGGTGTTACTGTACTCTGTACACTGCCTTTTTGAGTTCTACAAGGCCCATGACACTGTTTCAGAGAAAAACATTCAGCATATTGTTTCCCTAAGTCACAAGCAAAACAAACTTGAAAATTTCATACTATATCCAAACCAATGTCTGTCAGTGAGAAGCAAGCATAAAAGAAAAGCACACCTATGAAATCATGAAAAGCTATTGACTCAGAAATATTTCTTGGATATCTAACTTGAAAATTATACATATTCTTTTTAAAAGAGGATAGTGGTAACACTGTCATTTAATTTTAATACAATGAAAATAGTGTAAAATGTAACTTCTGAGTATGTTAAAGAAACTGAACGTTCTTAAATTTATTTTTATTTATGTATTTTTATCCTCATCCAAGGACATGCTTATTGATTCTACAGAGGAAAACAAATATCAATGTGAGAAACATCGATCAGTTGCCTTCTGCATGCACCCCAAATGAAGATCAAACCCTCAACCTAGGCATGTGCCCTAAGTGAGGGTTGAACCCATGACCTTTCAGTTTACAAGATGACACTCAAACCAACTGAGCCCCACCATCCAAGGCCATCACTCTTAAATTGTAAATATCTTACTTCTATCAATCAAGAATGAAAGGCTATAAATTCCATACCTTTCCAACTGCTTCTGATGTTTCTCCTCTCTAGCCTGAGCCTTCATCTGTTGTACTTCAATAGTATCAGGCTTCCTTCTTCGCATGTACAGTTCATGGTTTCCCATACATAAAGCCAAAATCCGCTTATTGATTCTCAAACGAGGTGCATAAAAAACAAAATCCTAAACATAAAGTATTCTGAATTTAAAATCTTCCTGAACGACAGTATCTCTCACAATAATCTGTACTAAATTTTAATGTGTGGTATGAATTCAATTGTCACATTACACACAGTTTAGACATCATTAAGATTTCCTAATTCCCATACTTTCACATAACTGGTTCCTCACCTTTTCATTCCCCACCAGTTTTGTTGAGAGGCTAATAATCTTATACTCCCAATACATTAAATGCCATTTATTTTTTCTTCACTGAAGTAACTATTAGCATCTGTTCCTCCACTTCAAGAGGGTTTTTTGTTTGTTTTACCTTTTGCCATATTTATCTCAAAACTGATCTTTGTTCAGGGCTGTCAAGTTTTTTACCTAAAAATCTTCTCCTTACCTTTTTCTTTTCAATTACTAACAATACAACAGTATGCTCGACATTAGATGAATCAAAGAATCTATTTAAATATAAAGATTTAAGTTTATGACTCCGAGTTACAAAAATACAATGTTCATGATGCAACATTCTATAAAATAGAATAAATATAGAATAGGCCTCCTTTTGCTACATTCTAGATACCAACAAACAAGCTTTTTAAAATTGCTTCTTAGGAATGGTGATTATTTTCCTTCACTTCCTAATATAGTTAAATTTCAGTTAAAATAAAATTCTAATATTTATATGTTGTAATAAAATTAAAACTTTGTATTTTTAATACCATTTTTTTTTATCACTTAGGAAAGTTAAACTATGGAAAAAGAATATTTCTCAGGAGCAATTCAATAAATTAACAACGTTATTCTTCAAGTAATACCATAGCAAAGTAGCAGGAATTTAAAATACATAAAACATTTAAAAATTTTACTTACAGGTGCCTTTTTGTCAATTGGCTTTATAACAAATTTTTTGTCATTAAATGAAATATTTCTGATTTCACTCCAGGGAAAACCAATTTTAGGTGTTAACCTTAAAAAAAAAAAAAAAGAGCACATTTCTTTAGTTAGAAGCAGGAAACAATGGACAAAATTTGTATCAACTTTTTGGGGGCTAATTTAGTTAACCAGTTTTAAGAGTTCCAGATTTTCAAAATGTATTAACTTACTCATAACATACTACTGACATTACATTTTAAGGAACATTTGATTAATTAAGTCACATAAAACAGTCTTTCCTGGTGTAGATCAGTGGATTGAGTACCAGCCAGCAAACCGAAAGGTTACCAAGGTCACAAGCCTGGGTTGCAAGCAAGTCCCCAGTTGGGGGGGGGGGGGGTGCCAGTCTATGTTTCTCTCACACATGGATGTTTCTCTCACTCTTTCTCCCTCCCTTCCCCTCTAAAAAGAAATAAATTAAAAATTTTAAAAATCACATAAAACAAAGACTATCCCAAAAATTTCATAAATGTGTCACAAACCTGGATGGAATTCCCTCTTAGGTTTGCACAAGCTCAATTTAGGCTCAAGCTACTACAACTATTAAGTTGAAATATGTTTAAGAAGAGAAGAGGAAAAAAGATAGTTTTATAACTTTTCATGTGAATTATGAACATTTTACTAAAAATTATTTCCTGTTTAATTTTTAAATGTTTGCATTATTTATGAATATACTAAAAACACTAAATTTTCAGTACACTTTAATAGGCTTAATTTTATAGTATGTGACTTATATATTCCACAAAATTTTTTAAAACATTCATATAATATTTAGATAAATAGAACTGAAATTTGGACTCCATGACTATACAACTGTTGCCCCCATTTACCACCTTAAATACAAAGATTTAGGGAATCAGATTGGAATAAGTAATTTTGTTTCTGCATGTCAAATATTTCATTGTTTCAGACTCCCCATCAAATGTGTCACTGCTATCCAACAAGAGCATGAATAACTGTGACACCTATGTTGGCCAAAAGGCCTATTTAGTCAGCATTTGAATAACAGAGTATGAACTTCTACCTATTCATAGTCCTTTTAATTCTGAAGCAGACTGACTGTAACATATCAAATAATTTTCTCTACAAAAAACATTCTTTACTCAATATGCATGCACCACCCTGTCCCTTAATGGCCACTAAGGTAAATCACAGTTACCTATTTAATAGAGAGGTTGCTGGAACTATTTTTAAGGTAATATTATCCTATTATATGTTACTTTAAAAAATTCTAAAGCAATTTCCTCATATAATTCTCACAACAATCTTGTGATGTGTATCTGGCAGTTACACAAATTTCACAGAGTTAATAACTTGACCAGGGTCACAAAGGTAATTAGTAGCAGAGCTGGTAAAAGAACCAAACTAACCTTTTAAAGTTGTACCCTATTTTGATTTTTTTTTTTTAAAAATTGAAAATATAATAGATGATCACATTCTCATTATAACTTGAACTATTACAGAATAGACTTTGTCCATGATCCCCAAACCCTCCCTCTTGTCCTGAGATAACCCCTCTCTTTCATATTCCCCATCTTTATCTGTATCAAGATATATAATGGATACTCCAATAAAAAGTAAATCAATAATTTTTAAAAGAAAGAAAAAAAGATTTGGCCTATAATAGCCCTGAAGTTAATTTTGCTTCTCAAAAATTTTCCCTTCTGAATAAAGCATTTTAACTTGCTTTGTAATATAAATGAAAAAATACATCTGAGTAAAATTAGTAAAATGCTCTCATTTGGAATCATCATGTATATGCTTAGAAATATGTGTTTTATTAGATACCAGTAACAATGAAACTAAAAATTCGGAGCCAACCTAGAATAAAGAGAAATGCCTGTGGAGAAGGTGCCATTCATTGGCACAGACTTGGATGCTTACGTTGTATGGTAAATAAGTTAAAAGTACAAAGCAATAGTAGCTATCATTCCGAAAATTGCTAAAAGACCTGGATGTGCTTCATATTAATATAAAAATAGGTGGTCAATTTCAAAATAAAATTACACTGTCCACTATTTTTAATACAGGGATATTCTACTTTACTATTGTCCAAAAATATTCAAAATAATTCCTATAAATATTCAACAAAAGTGTTACAAACACAATAAATCAAACATGTTTTAATTTCATTGTCTCACTGCTCTTGATTTCTTATATATGTTAATTTCAATTTCAACCTGTATGCCAGACATAACATTAAAGAAACTAATGAAAAGTTACTTAAGAGGGCATGGGTAGTGAAAAAAAGTATGACTTGTTCTTCACCTATTGAGGAAACAAATTTTAACTAAGTTACCAGACATAACTCACAAGAGATCAAGAAGCATACTCCAAATAAAAATGAATCCACTCATTTTGACAAATACACTGAGAAGTTAACTGGAACCACAAGATGCTGGGAAAATGAAAATATGATATCTGAAAGCCTATGTGGCATTAACTTATCTTTTAATTTGAAAAAAAGCAATAAGGGTAATCAAGACAACTGATTAATGACGATTTCACTATTTACTTACTTGTCATCATGTTCATAAATATTCAGACCCAGAGCATCAACACCTAGCCACAATTCAGTTCCTTTTTTATTTTTTATTTCAAAATAGTTGACTCCATACATTTCTAGATCTTGTGCAATCTTCAGGTATTCCATCATAGAATCTTCCCTGTAGGAATAAAACTTATTATAACATATTTAAGTAAGAGTATCTGATACCAAACAAATTACAAAAATACTTTGAATTAAAATTTAGTGTTTTACTCCAATAAGTCAAATAATCTTTGGTGGATAATCTGATATAATTAATGTTATGAAATAAAAATACTTTAATTTGAGGAAAACACTATGAAACAACCATCCAAATACCTTAGCATTCCTCTATGTTCTTCATGCCAGTTCTGTATTCTTTCTTCCCACTGCTCTTTTGTCAATTTGTGTTGTTCCAAAACACTATAAGGAAAAATAAGTCTATCATTGAAAATCAATAGTCTTTCAAAAGTCTAGAATCATACCCTGACTGTGGTGGTTGCTATACAAATCTATACACAATAAAATTGCATAGAATAAGTTCACACACACACACAAATGACTGCATGTAAAACTGATGAAATCTGACTAAGGTAGGTGTATGGTATCAATGTCTGTATTTCATTGTGGCACTGTACTGAAGTAATGTAAGAGGTTACCATTAAAGAGGGCTGCGAGAACGATACACAGGATCTCTCCATTATTTTACAGTTGCTGTGAACCTACGAGTATCTCAAAATAAGTTAATTTTGTTATTTAAGTTGTTTAAAATAGTTATAGTTTATAAGAATTCAAATTTTTAAGTGAATATTCGGAAAAAAGTGAAAAATGACTCTCATTATTAATAGAAATTTACAGAAAACACTGAAAATCAGAATTCTTAGGCCTTAATTCTTTCACTGGATGTATTTATTTTTGCGTTAATTTAATTTTCTATTAGTAATACTTTATATAAAAGGGACAAGTCATACGTTTTTTCACTACCCATGCCCTCTAAGTAACTTTTCATTTGTTTCTTTTGTATCCTTCCAGTGTTTCTATGCAAATATAAAAACACACTATTTCCTACTACTACTATTTTAATATCAAATCAGCAGATTCAACATGCATATAATTTACCTACTATGCACACTACAGAGGATGTATTTCTATTCTCTTTGGGTCATATAATACTTTCTTTAGTGGTGAATCCTCAGAGAATACTTTACTGATAGCAAAATATGTTGTGTTAAAATATTGTTTTGCTATATAAAAATTTTACTTGAAATCCAAGGGATTTCTTGGCAATATGAAAAAAATCTTAGGATGCAATCCTCCTTTGGGTAAGTTACTGTTTAGAGTGGATTCCTTAATGGGGTTTCAGACAAACCGTTATATTATTACAAACTGCTCCTTTCTCTTTTAGCCCTTGCTTTTGGGGAAAGGAGTTTTGTCTTCTTCCTCAGAGCATTTAAGTTCCCACATTTTTCTTGTCTTTATCCTCCCTGTTGCTGTTTGGCCTGTGCTCAGCAGCAGGAATGCAATCACCCTTGAAGGCACAATCAATTCAGCCAACTGCTGGTCTCAGGATGTTAACTAAATCTGAAGGTATGGGTTAATTAAGTTGGATGCCACTGGGATTTCTGCTATAGCTTTTTATATCCTGTATTTCAAATATGACTTGTTTGCATTTTGCATAATGTACTTGTATTATTAAATCTGCATGACCGATTTGCAGGTATCCAAAACTTTCTACTTTTTCTTCGTTCCAGAACCAAAGAGCCCTTCTTCACATCTAAGGCCAACCCATCCAACTTGACTTTAAATCTATCTGGGCCTTTAAATGACTTTTATCTCCACTTTCTCAGGATCTTCACTCCATACTTTATGGCAGGGGACATATTTATTGTTCCCTGCCTACATATATTATCATCTATACTTATCTGTGTTACAAAGGGCAAAGACCACATTTATATTGCTCACCACTAAAAGCCCACTGTCGGCACTCAAGAGTACTGTACTCAAAAATTTGTGGAGTAAATAAAGGAGATTCAAAATCAATTATTTCCCTTCTTTTACAGAACATGTCTATAAACCCATGCTTCCCTACTCCTAGTTTTTTTCTTCTAAACAATGAACTTCTTTTGAGAACTGTCCATATTCACTGTCCTTCATTTCCATACCTCAAATCCACTGCCCGAGGTCTACCACAATCTGACTTCAATCCCCAACACTACTGAAACTGCTTACTAAGGGTCACTTCCAATATCCTTATTGTTAAACCCAACAGGCACATACTCAACCTCTTTGCACAGTTTGACACTGCTGACCAGTCTCTCCTGGAAGCATTCCATGATATAACACTCTGCTGGTATTAATCTCAATATCCTTTACAGAAGCCTCTCCCTTTGTACTTAAAAGTAAAGTTCCTACAAGGTCCGTCCTAGGTCTTTTTCTTGCTCTTTATGTACTTTAAGTTCCATCTCTTTGGTTCCCATCTATTTACTAATTATTCCCAAAACTGTATCATAGCTCAAACTGCTCTCCAAGATCTGAACCCATATCCACAAATGAATACTAGCTCTCTCTCTCTCTTGGTTATACTGCAGATATTTCAAACTCAACAGGTTCAAAACTGAAATCTCCCTCCTGCAAAATGTACCCACCCTACCACATCTTGGCAAAAGGTATTACCAACCTCCCAGTTGCCCAAGTCAGAAATCTGGGATATAAAAATTTACGTACATCAAACTCCCTTTAAAGAAGAAAGATACTATCTGGTGCAGCTGATTATCCGTATCACCAGGAATCTAAACTACTTTGGGAGAACAGATTGCTTATCTGGGTTTTTCAATATAAAAATTAAAAGGATCCACCAAAATCATTGAATTACTGTGATTTGTGATCACCAAATAACCTTTAGGTGATCACTTAGATAATAAGTGTGCTATATACCATACACAAAATAAATTGATCACTGTAAAAGTATTTCTCTCCATTCTGAACCAAAAAAATTAGTATTCTAACATTATGAGTAAGTCTCCTTTAGTCTTAGATATCTGGAATTAGTCCTCCAGAAACTATCAACTTCAACAGCTCTCTAGACTTCCAATATCAAAGACCAAATCTTAAATAGTAAGTGCTCTCTTTCAAATAGAGTTGTTAGAGCATACATACATTTAAAATAAAAAATCATGGTTAAGTGTGATTGCAGTGTTTAAGATTTTTTAAAATCATATGACTATTAAATGTAAGTCAATTACTTCATCTGGTGTTCAAACAAATATCAATCTGATTTAACACTGAAAGAAATGTTATATTTGTTGAGTTAAAGTCTTTTTTTATGAACAATTAAAAAATTTTAAGGGTAACTTTGATTATACATAATATTTACCTACATACTGACTTAAAAACAATCTGCTATACATTTTACTATATATAAATTATACTTCAACTAAAAATAAAAACTAATCCTATCTGAAATGAAATTATACTGTGCCAACAATCTATTTCTCAATTCAGTACTTTAAATATCTGAGAAAAAGAATTTTGAATTGCAAGGGACCAAGGGTGGGGGGCGGAGGCATAAGAGATATGGGGGGGATAAAGGTGATGGGGAAAAAAGCAAAAAAAAAATCTGTTAAGAGCTAATAAGTAAATTCAGCAAAGTAGCAGGATACAAAATCAACAAACAAAAATCAGTTGCATTTCTATACACTAACAATGAACAACGTGAAAAGGAAATTACAAAAATAATTCCATTTCCAATAACATCAAAAAGAATAAAATACTTAGAAATTAAACAAGGAGGTGAAAAACTTGTACAATGAAAATTACAAAACGCTGCTGAAAGAAATTGAAGAAGACACAAATAAATGGAAACATGGCCCATAAACATTAGAAGAGACAATATTGTTAAAATGTCAACTCTACTCAAAATGATGTACACATTCAATGCAATCCCTATTAAAATCCCAATGATATTTCAGCAGAAATAGAAAATCCTATCCTAAAATTCATATAGTACTCCAAATAGCCAAATAATCTTGAAAATGAAGAAGAAAGCTAGAGGATTCACAGTTCTTGATTTCAAAACTTAATACAAAGCTACAATTATCAAAACAATGTGATATTGGCATAAAGACAGGCACGTAGACCAATGGAACAGGATAAACCGCTGAATATATGGTCAAATGATATTTTTGACAAGAGTGTCAAGACCATTGAATGGGGAAAGAGCCATCTTTTCAATACATGGTGCTGGGAAAACTGGATATCCATATGCAAAGAATGAAATTGGACCCTTACCTAACACCATATACAAAAATTAAATCAAAATGGATCAAATACACAAATACACAAACGTAAGATCTAAAACTACAAAATCCCTAGAAGAAACATAAGACAAATGCTTCATGACATTGAATTTGACAGTAATTTCTTGAATATGTCATCAAGGGCACAGGTTAACAAAGGAAAATACAGACAGATTGGAGGTCACGATAATTTTAAAATCTTCTTCATCAAAAGACACTTACCAACAGAGTAAAAACACAACCCACAAAATGGGAGAAAATATTTTCAAAACATGTACCTGATAAGGTATTAATATCCAGAATATATAGAGGACTCCTAAAATTCAACAACAAAACAAATAATTTGATTTAAAAACGGGCAGACCTGAACAGACATTTCTCCAAAGATAAAACAAATAGCCAATAAGCACATATAAATATATTCAACATTAATTATTAGGAAATTGCAAATCAATACTTCAATGAGACACCATCTCACACACATTAAGGGGGCTGCTATAAAAAAAAAAAAAGAAAAACAACTGTTGGGGAGGATGTGAAGAAATTAGCACCTTGTACACTGCTGATGGGAATGAATGCAAGATGGTACAGCCTCTATGGAAAATGATCTAACGATGCCTCAAAATATTAAAAATAGGATTGCCACATGATCGAACAGGTCTATTTCTGGGTTTATACGCAAAAAAATATTTAAAGCAGATAAGTGAAGAGACAACTGTACTCTCACATTCACAGCATCATTATTCAAAATAGCTAAAACGTGGAAGCAACCCAAGTATCCACTGATGGATGAATGGATAAGCAAAATGTAGTATAAACATACAGTAGAATATTATTAAGCAGAGATCGGGTCAAGATGGTGGCATAGGCAGACATGGCTCACCTCTTTGTGCAACCCCATCCAAATTACAACTAAAATATGGAACAACCATCAGCCAGAACCTTGAGAAATCGAGTTGAATGGAAGCCTGTCAGCTACGGAATTAAAGAAACCATATCCACTGAGACTAGTAGGAGGGAAGCAGACACAGGACGGGCTGGTCTCTCACCCATGTGTGGTGGATAAAAATTCAAGAGGGATATTATGGGAGCGAGAAGACCCGGCCCCACACCAGGCCCCCCAGCCCAGTGCCAGGAAGATAAGTCCCCACAACTTCTGGCTGCAAAAGTAGCAGGAATTGAGTCAGTCCAAGAAACTGCTGGAGCCCCAACCAGTTCCTCTTAAAGAACCTGCACACGGACTCACCTACTCAGACTCACTCCCTCTGAGCTCCAGCACCAGGGCAGGAGCTTGAAAGGCACCAGTGGCATACAGGGAGAAACTGAAGTGTCTGGAATCAAGGTGAGCAGGAGCCACTGTCTCTTTTCTAAACCCTCCCCACATAGAGTTAACAAGCTGCTGCCATATCTGAGATTCCATTAACCTGGCCAACACTGTTTGACCTGCCCTTGGAGATCCCCAGAGACTCCCCCCCACCAACTTACTGACCCACCCAAGCTTCTTTTTCTCATGGAAGGCTGGTCTTGGCTCAGGCTTCACAACTTCCTAAATCCTATCAAACAAGCAACAGTTGGCCTCAGTGAGCCCCAGGCCTGGCACTACCAGCAGCCAGCTTAAGATTCACAGCTTGGCTTTGCCTGGAAATCTCCAAGGCCAGCACAAGTAGCAGCCATCTCAGATTGCTTTATAGCTCAGGCCCAGGCAAAATACAGGTGGGGGCTGACCTTGGCCTGCACCACCCAAAACCCCAGGGCCAGCATACCCAGTGGACAGCTCCAGATCACATCGGAGCACCACCATCCTGTCCCACACAGCTGATCCTCCACAGAGGGCATAGGTTGGTGGTCAGTAGTCACAGACAGGCCTTACAGCTGACTGGCCTGGGTTAAGACCCTTCCACTGATCTGCCAACAATAACCAAGGCTCAACTACAAGGCCACATGAAGGGCACACCTTGAGTACCCAGCTTGGGTGATAGGGGAGGCTGTGCCATTGGACTCTACAGGACACCTACCTCATTAGGCCACACTACCAAGACATGGAGTCAAAGCAGCTCTACCTAATACACAGAAATAAAGACAGGGAGGCTACCAAATTGAGAGGGCAAAGAAATATGGTCCAAATGACAGAACAGAACAAAACCCCAGAAAAAGAATTAAATGAAACAAGAGATAGCCAACCTATCAGATGCAGAATTGAAAACACCAGTGATCTGGATGCTCAGAGAAATGATTGAGTATAGCCATAAAATAAAGCAAGAAGTGAAGGTTATACAAGTGAAATAAAGAAAAATATACAGGGAACCAACAGTGAAGGGGAAGGAAGCCAGAGTTCAAATCAATGATTTGGAACAAAAGGAAGAAATAAATAAAAGAAACAAGAATTGAAAAAAATGAGGAGAGGATTAGGAAACACTGGGACAAGTTTAAACGTACCAACATCCAAATTATAAGAGTGCCAGAAGAAGAGGAAGAGCATGAAATTGAAAACTTATTTGAAAAAATAATGAAATAAAATTTTCCTAATTTGTTTAAGAAAATAGATATACAAGTCCAGGAAGCAGAGAGTCCTTAACAAGCTAGACCAAAAAAAGGACCACACTGAGGCACATCATAATTAAAATGCCAAAGGTTCAAGATAAAAAGATAATCTTAAAAGCAGCAAGAGAAAAGCAGAGTTACCTACAAAGGAATTCCATAAGACTATCAGCTGATTTCCCCCAAAAAAACTTTGCAGGCTAGGAGCTGACAAGAAGTATTCAAAGTGATGAAAAGCAAGGACCTACAACCAAGATTACTCCATCCAGCAAAGCTATCATTTAGAATGGAAGGGCAGATAAAGTGCTTCCCAGGCAAGGTGAAGCTAAAGGAGTTCATCAGCACCAAGCCATTATTACATGAAATGTTAAAGGGACTTATTTAAGAAAAAGATCAAAACTATGAACATTAAAATGACAACAAACTCACAACTATCAACAACAGAATCTAAAAAAGAAAAACAAATACAAAAACAAACTAAGCAAACAAGCAGAACAGGAACAGAATCATAGGTATGGGAATCATTTGGAGGGTTATCAGCTGGGAGTAGAAAGGGAGAGAAAGGGGGAAATGGTACAGGGATCAAGAAGCATAATTGGTAGGAACAAAAGAGACAGGGGGATGTTAATAATAATACAGAAAAGTGGTGAAGCCATAGAACAACCCATGGACATGAACTAAGGGGAGGAGGGACTGCTGGAGGGAAGGGGGGTACTGGGTGGAGATGAGCAAAGGGAAAAAAATTGGGACAACTGTAACAGCATAATCAATAAAATACGCTTAAAAAAAAAAAAGAGTATTATGCAACCCTAGAAAAAGAAGGAAAATTCGCAATATACTGCCACATCGATGAACTTTGAGAACATTCATTATGTTAAGTTAAATAAGTCAGTCACAAAAAAATACTACTACATAATTCCACTTGTATGAAATATTTATAGAGTAGTGAAAATCATAGACTAAAGATAGAATTGTGGTTGCCAGGTGCTGAGTGTAGGGGAATAGGGAGTTATTGTTTAATATATATAAAGTTTTGATTTTACAAGATGGAAAAAAACATTATGGAAATGAATGGTGGTGACAGTTACATAACATTATAAATGTATTTAATACCATTGAACTGTACACTAAAAGTGATTAAGATGGTGAATTTTGTTATGTGTATTTTACCACAGTAAAAAAGAAAGAAAAAAGAAAAAAGAATTTTGGGTTGGAATAATAATAGAAACCAGACAAACTACAGACAAATAAGTATTTCATAATTCTAATTCTTTTGCTCAACACCATGAAGTTTTACCCTCCAAGATAACTATTACTGCAATAATATTAACAGGAAAAATAGTGTAACATTTAATAATCAAATATTAAAGCTATTGTACTTAACAGTATCTTTATAAAGCATGTATCAACAGAATACACTTTGTTAGCTGAAAATAAACATTAAAGTCTACGACCAAAGGAAATTAATGAAAGTGCACATGACATAGTTTAGTCTTCATATTTAGTACCTATGAAAAAGAAACTATATCTAACAACTTGACTACTATGAAGATGTGGTGCAGAACTAAAATTTTAGGTTAAAAATATACAGTTTTGGATTTAAATAGAAATTTTAAAACTTGAGAATTTGAACTAAGAACAATAACTTCTCTCCAGTTCTAAAAGAAAGATCTTTACATACATTCTAATATTAGGGAAATGTGTGCTACATTTAAGAACTAAGATATTTAAAAGTAATATCTGATGTTGTACTTTCTAAGTTTCTTAAGTAATGCTATCAACTAACACTTGTATCACACTTTATAGTTAAAACTGTAAACCATACAGTTCATGTATAGTAATCACAAACTGTAAGGTAGGTAGAGCAGAATGATTATCTCCATTTTGCAGATTCAGATTTTCAAGGCTCGGGGATTTTAGCTTTTGTACCCAAGGGCACATAAGTAGCAAAGAGTAGAATCAATACTCAAATTCTAGGTTTCCTCTCTAATGATTTCTCTTATGCCATGCTACTTGAAATAACATATTGAGGCAGCAATATACTGCAGATAAAGAACACAACACTAGACTAGTAGTCTAAACACTGAGTTTAAATGCCTTTTTAGAAGTTAGAAACTTAATTTTAATTCTATGGAAGAAACATAGGCTGGTACTCTCAAAAGCATTTATTAACCCTTTGAGTGCCAACGTCACTGTGAGCAACACTGACAAATTTTCCCAAAAGTGCTAGCTTCGCTTCCAGCGACTCTTTTTTCGATGGCTATAAATGTAAATAATAATGGGATAATTCATATTTTATGTTTTATCTTTTTTTGTATCTCCAGTTATATACTGATGTAAGTTTTTCTCATGTTGATCCAAATTTCAAATTTTTACGCTTGTTCAAATACTGACATATTAATTGTTATAATTTTTACTTACATTTTAAACAGTCCTTTTAATTTCATTTATCTTTGCAATAATTGTCGAAACTATGCAGTGTGCATAAGGAAGCTTTTGCTATTGTATTGTTTTTGCATTTCATTTCTGTTTATAAACTTTTTCACTGTTGACATCTATTGATATATGTCTCTAGTGTGAATACAGTTTGTGTTCATTTTTTTTGTACGTTATAGTTTTCTTTTTTAAAAAAATGTATGCAATATTTGACATACTTTTTGCTTGTTATTCATGTTGCTATGTGTTTTTTCAAGTTATAATAATAGGTTTTATATTATGCCATATATTATACTTCAAAAGCCATACTGAAGGAAAGTTTTCTAAAATAATTGTTATAATTTTAATGGAATAAAATTTTTGCTAAATTGCGTCAAAGAACACTGCTTACAAAAGAAGAGTGTTTTTACTCTATGTTATGAAATTTTCAGCAAATTATTATGAATTATAATGTTTTTATAGACATTTTTCATAAACTGCATTTCTCAGCAAAATAGTCTGGCATTTCTCACACAAATTTTAGCAATTATGCATGGCACTCAAAGGGTTAAACACCTATCTGCCTGTGTTAAGAATTTTTACCCAGCAGCAACAGTCAGTCACATTCTCACCCAAGCCCAAATCTCTATGTATTGCTTCTCTTGTGGAAATGAACAGAGAAGAGGCAGAAGGTTTAGGTAGTTGCAGACTATATAAGTCTATGGGCATACTGAGTCATGGCTTTTAAACCTAACTCTCTGATTTGGCTGGCAATTTAACATAGTTTTTTAAAAATTCTATTTACAAACTTATGAAATATAATTTTTCAGAGAATATAACATAAAAGCATGTTTCACTTACCGCTGTGGTAGGAGTCTGTCGTTAGCCAGGTAGCCTGGTTTGTGAATCTCTTTGTTATAATCTCCATACTTGGCTTGGACAGCATAGGAAGCCAAGAGGACTGCAGTTTCGGGTGGGCAATATATCTCATCATTTAAGATAGCTTCTTTGACTTGCAAGAAGAAAAGTCTCTGGGTTATTTCTTGAATTAATTCCTCGGAAACATCTTCAGGAAAAAATTTAGCTCTAAATTTGAACTGTAAAGGATTCTCTTTTTTAACATCTTGCTGTGTAACCTGAAACAGTAATTTCAAGTATAATCAACAAAAATCTTAAGTTCAAAATAACTGAATCTAGTTGCACCAAATCCTTTTCAGAAGAAGGTAGGATGTAAAACATTAGTAAGATTTTAAATCTCTAAGATTCTTACTTTAAAAAAATATATTTAAGAAAAAAAGATTCTATGTTCAGAAATATGACCTATAACTCATAGATCCTATCTCATAACCAAACTGTAACTTCTCTTGAGAAGCTTATTCTGTAGATGTTTAAATAAAAGTCAAAGTACTAAGTTATACCTAATAATATTTCTTATGTGCTAAGTTTTCAAATAGGAAAAGTGATATTTCTTTTTGTAAGATAAGCTGATGGTGCCTTATTGAATTAAACGACCCTAAGCTTTGCTAGCATAAATGCAAGATCATTACCTTCTAAGTAACTTAATTATTAGCTGAATGTTATTATACATATTTTACCTTTTTATTTAGTTTAAGCCAAGTAGAATAGCCTTTGCTGTCCACGTACTGCAGTCCAAAAAACCAGACCTCACGCAAACCAACTGTTTTCACCACCTTAAAAAAATAAAAGTCAATTTCAGTTCAACATTCACACTATAACTAGATGGCACTATACTTCAAAAGAGAAACAAAACTACATAGGTATTATAAATATATTCCTTTGTTACAGAGAAGCTCTTTCCTAAATTTAACATGTTAAATAAAGGAAAATTTCTAAAAACTTAAATTCAGGTTTGTATATTAAATTTTATAGTGTTATTTCAATCATACTTGATCCATTTTTTTATACCTCCTTTTTCTTTTCAACTCCCATCATGATCCCAAGATAACAAGAAGAGTCTGGGGAAACAGCTATAGAGCTGTCATAATCGCATTTTACTATTTCAATTTACCCCCACAACAAATGCAGACTCCTGCAGCCACTATGGAAAACAGTATGGAGGTTTCTCAAAAAAATTAAAAATTAAACTGTCTTATTATCCAGCAATTCCACTTCTGGGTATATATCCAAGGAAACCCAAAACAATCAATTAAGTGCCATGCCTGTGGCCCAAAAGGTCACTGGTTCAATTCCCGGTCAGGGCACTTGCCTGGGTTGCTGGCCAGGTCCCCAGTTGGGGGCGTGCAAGAGGCAACCACACATGGATGTTTCTCTCCCTCTCTTCCCCTCTAAAAATAAATAAATAAAATATTTAAGTATATTGCAACCCTATGTTCCATTTACCCCCATAACTACACTATCAGTTAGGCAAGGCAAGCAGTACCATTTTGGTAACAAAGTCTCTGAAGACATTAAAATGCCACGCCCCAGGTTATCCAACTGGTGATTTCACCTCCATTTCTTCTTCCCTTCACTCGCTATTATGTATTCTACGTTCTTCCCTCACTGGGCAAGAAACCATTCTTGGAACATGCCATGAATTTTACCCTTCTACAACTTTGCTCTTGCTTTTTCCTCTGCCTACAGTGTTTCTTCTGTACTTTTACCACCTGTTGAATAATTTATTTCTCAGGGCCCAGCTCAACTAACCTGCGTTCTGTAAATGAAGTTCTATCATCCAGGTAAAATGAATCACTTGTTCCTTGACGTTCCCACAGTACTTTACCTATGTGCTGTGAGAACAGTACTCTATCATATCATAATTAACTGTATTAGCAGTATGTCTATTTACTCTCTTTGTCTAAAATTAAGGGAAGAGATTGTTTGACTTATTCACCTCAATATCCATGTTATCTCAAAGAATGATTAGCCTGTGGTAGGCACTCAAAAGTATTAAGAGTAAATAAAGTGTCAAGTTTGGGCCCATAGCCAGGATTGTACCAACACTTAACATAGCATATTTTTTAAAATCCATATTTAAAATGAGAAAATTGAGCCAGAGGAGATGAGAATTTATTAACATTTAAAAAGCTTTACAGAAAGATACAACATTAGTTCTTAAGTGATAAATATTCTTGGAATTTTTACTTTTAAATCTAAAAACATGCCAGGCACCCTTAGTGGTGTGGCTCAATGGGTTGGTCAGCATCCCACAAACCGAAAGGTTGTTGTTCAATTCCAGTGAGGGCACCTGCGTGGGTTGCCAGCCAGGTCCCCAGTTAGGGGTGTGCAAAAGGTACACACCTATGTTTCTCTCCTACTCTCTCTCCCTCCCTTCCCCTTTCTCTAAAAATAAATAAAATCTTTAAAAACAAAATAAAATAAAAACATGCCAGGCTTCTGGTTTCAAGATAGCAAAACTGAAGCTGTTAGTCTGCTTTCCCTCTTGAAAAATTTCCCTGAAATCTCTCTCTCTCACACACACACACCAATTAAAAACAGGAAATATTACTTAGCTGTGCTAAGAAGGGTTACCATTAAAAAAAATCAAAACTGAGAAATTTCTGGATGATCTGGATGAGAAATTTCTGAGATATACTATAAAATCTCATACTGATGCAAAATCTAACCAATGCCAAACAACAGAACTTTTACATGGACAAAGACCCCGATAATTTATCTTGGCAAAATATAGGTAGTCCCAACAGAGCCACAGAAAACAATGCAGCTCAGAGTGGCAGGGGAGGAAATTTATACAGGTCAAGGGCAAGAGAGGAAAGTGTAGTGTAGCTGGCCTCAGCTTCTGCCTCTACACTTTGTGTGATTCGCAATGCTGGGTAAGTAAAAGGGGACTTGCCACAGTAGGCACCAGAAACAGTACCTTAACTTTAGACTATCAAAACAAACACCAGAAAGAGCAGGAGAGCTCAGCTGTGAAATTCCTGAAGAGGCCTTGTATTTTCAACAGCTCTCTTTGCCTACTTCTGGAAATGTTCCAAGATACTTTCCATCACATAACATGTAAAGGGTGAGGCAAAAGTATGTTTACAGCTGTGAGTACACAAAACAGAATTTATTTTTGTATTATTAAGTATTGTACTATTTTTAATATGAACTGTAAACCCAATTTTTCCCACCCTGTATAAGTAAAAAATAATAAGCTCAGACACATAACTACAATATATGTATATTTATTTATAAATTATACACATTCTATCATACATATATTATAAAGCACATAATTTTTAAATAATTTGAAAAAAGAAAGACAAACACATAAACATTTTGGTACATTTTTTTCTTGCATCCTAACAGATCATGCTGAGCACTCCCTGAGGTTATGAATATTCTACTTCTATCCCACAGGTAGAAGCTGGAAGATGAAGCTACTGAAGGAAGAGTCAGCAGGGAGCAAACAATGAACCTTAAGCACTAAACTAGAACCTCCTACACACAGCAGGTGGCCTCAAGCCAACATCATAATTAGAAGAGAGACTTTGCTGTAGGTGGATTCAAGTAGCTATGTACTGTACCCTCATTTGAGAGGACACCTATCTCTAGGTCTGTTCCTGGCCTAACCCTGAACCTACCTACCTGCCAGTTCACTCCATATACTCACTACACCCAAAGTTTAAGCCTGCTTTTAGATTCTTACACTCAGGCTCAAGAGAATTTGTCAGAAAACAGAACAGCGACTCTAAGAATTGTCAAGAAAGCCCATAACAGATAACAATCCTTAATCTAGACCTTCAATTACAATATGAAATATTATGTATATATGTGTACTGTATGCATATATGTAAAATACAGTTCTGTGTACTTTACATGGAGTCTCAATTCTCATAACCACCTTCTAAGGGAGCAACATTATCATCAACCTAATTGTACAAAAGAGAAAAAAAAGGCAAAGGCAGGAATCTGTCCAAAGTTGAACAGCTATAGCCAGGATTCTACTGTGGGCAGATGTGGCTGCAGAGCCCATATTTTTAAGCTACTACACATTATTGCACTTTAATAAATGGGTTTCATTTTCCCAGTATCCAGGCTAAAGCAATTCTGCTTAATAAATAACAAATAATTTATTTCTCAATATCAATATCAAAAAGGTCCATTTGCTGGTTAGTTTTTGACTACCACAAGCATTTCACTCATTATATAAATAACATTTCAACTTGCTATGAAGTACAATAAATGCTAACTCCATTCACATTTTTATTCAAATAAGATAGGCTATATATTTACAAGTAAGAGGTCTAGAAGAATCAACATAAGTGGTTATTAATTCACAAGGTAAAATATCTATAATGTAGAGTGAATACAGCTGCTTATGATTTTGTTTTAAACATTCACTCACTTGAATTCAGGCCAAGATGGAGACGTAGACAGACACGCTGCGTCACCCTCCACAACTAAGAAGGAATACGGCTACCTCAAAACTAGAAACAACCAGAAGTTCCAGAAAATCAGAATGCACGGAAGCCCAGCAAACAAAGATATAAAGAAGAAATACTCATCCACACAGGTAGAAGGGGCAGAGCCGGGGTGGAGAGGACATGGTGTGGTGGCAGCAGCAGTGGCGGCAGGGGCAGGCTGACGGAAAGCGCAGTCACACGTTTTAGAAAGTCGGGAGGGACACCTGAAGAGCGTTCCCAGCTCCTCACTGGACCTCACAACTACAGTCCCAGCACCAGGAAAATCAAGCCTCATTGCTTCTGACTGTGCTGACCAGTGGGGGTTGGGGTGGAGGCAGAAACTGCTGGTCTCTCAGCAGAGTCTGCTTGTTTAAAGGGCCCCCACGGTCCTAGAACGGCCACAGACCCACCCACTCTGAAAACGACAGCCAGGGCAGCAGCTAGAGGGGCGCCAGTCCGGTGCGGAAGTGGGAAAGGTGCCTGGAAAAGGGGCGAGTGCTGGGCAGGCAGCACTGTTCCCTCTCGGACCCCTCCCCCACATACAGCGCCACAACGTGGTGAAACAGGTCGACCTGTACTGATGAATCCGTAAGGCTTCGCCCCTTACAATGTAACAGGAGCGAAAGCTCTACCTGGGACTCGGAAGCAAACAAACACAGGAGCCTGTCAAAATGAGGAGACAGAGAAATATGGCCCAAAAGGGGGAATAAATCAAGGTTCCAGTGGGAGAACTAAGCGACAAGGAGATAGACAACCTCACAGATGAGGAGATAGACAACCTCACAGATGCAGAATTCAAAACACTGGTGATAAAGATGCTCACAGGCTAGACAGTTATGCTTGAGTACGGCAAATGCATAAGAGAAGAAGTGAAGGCTATGCTAAGTGAAATGAAGAAAAATCCACACAAAACCAATGGTGAAGGGAAGGAAAACCGGGCTTCAAATCAGAGATTTGGAACATAAGGAAGAAAAAAACAGTCAACCAGTGCAGAATGAGGAGCAAGAACTGAAAAAAATGAGAAAAACTTCCCAAATTTTGCACAGCAGATGGACATACAGGTCTGGGAGGCACGAAGGGTCCCAGGCGAGCTGGATCCAGAGGGGACCACACCAGGATGCATCATGACTGAGATGCCAAAGGTGAAAGATAAAGACAGAGTCCTAGGGGCAGCAAGAAAGAGGCAGAGAGTTGCCTACAGGGGGGTGCCTATAGGACTATCAGCTGATTTCTCAGAGGACAGTTTGCAGGCACGAAGGGACTGGCAAGCAGTATTCAATGTGATGAAAGGCAACCTGCAACCAGAATTACTCTATCCAGCAAGGCTATCATTTGGAATGGAAGGGCAGATGAAGTGCTTTCCAGACAAGGTAAAGCTATTGGAGTTCATCATCACCGAGCCATTATTATATGAAATGTCAAAGGGACTTACTTAAGAAAAAGAAGATCAAAACTATGAACACTAAAATTACAACAAACTCACAACTATCAACAACTGAATCTAAAAAAGAAAAACAAAATCCAACTAAGCAAACCAGAATAGAAACAGAATCATAGGTCTGGGGATCATTTGGAGGGTTATGAGCTGGGGAGAAATGGGGAGATGTTGCAGGAATTAAGAAGCATAATCAGTTGGTACAAAATAGACAGGGGGAAGTTAAGAATAATATAGGGAATGGTGAAGCCAAATAACTTATATTCATGACCCATGGACATGAACTAAGGGGGGTGGAATTGCTGGAGGAAAGGGGGCTACTGGGCAGAGGGGAGCAAAGGGGGAAAAAATTGGAACTACTGTAACAACATAATCAATAAAATATACTTAAAAAAACAATTTGCTCACTCACACACACACCAAAAAAAGCCTTTCATCTTCCAAAAAGACCTTATCAGGGCTTTCTAGATCATTAATTACCTAATCGAGAAATTAAGTACACCACTTTGTCAAGAAAAACAACTTTCCAGGAATTTAAATTTTTTATTTCATATTTTGGATCAGTATGTGAGAGAATGACTCCTAATAAAACCAAGATGTGTAACAGGTTATTTACAGATGTAAAAAAATTCTGTGTAGCACACCAAAATATATACTTTTGCTGATCTGACAAAAAGTAGGTATAATTTTAAAATTTTTATTTATTGATTTTAGAGGTGGGGGCAGAAAGAAAAGGGGGAACGAGGGAGAAAAGAAGAGAGGGAAGGGAAAGGGCGAGAGGGAAAGAGAGAGAGGAGAGAAGGAGAGAGGGACAGAGTAAGAGAGAGAAGGGAAAGAAATGCCGATTTGTTGCTGCATCCACTCATGAACTCATTGGTTGATTTTTGTATGTGTCCTGGCTAGGGATCAAACCCACAACCTTATCATATTGGGGCTACACCAACCAAGTAAGCTATTCAGCCAGGACAAAAATAGGTACAACTTTGATTCATTCACAGTGGATGGTTACTGTTTTGTTGGCTGTTGTCATTTTTTTGTTGACAACTTAAGGGAAAAAAGGTCAGTGCCCCTAACTAAATAGTCAGGTATTGCATGTTTTAAAAATTCTTGCAGCAAACCGGTTGAAAATTGCTGCTCTAAGGTCAAATTAATCTGACCACAGACTACCGCTCTCTTGCTCATATATAAAAGTTTATATAAATGTTAGAAGTCTCATGCCACACAAGATGTATCACTATCCTCTTCTTTGCAATTATCAATTCACCTAACTTACCTGACCCCTAGGCACCAATCTTTCTCCTCCTTTTCCCGATAAAACTTGATTATTTAGAACACTGCATAGAGCATCACCTGAGGAGCTTAAATTTTAAAAAAAATAACACACAAACTAATGGTTTAAAGTAGGTCTCAGATAATAAAATCTGAATTTCTGGAGGTGGTTTCCAAGCACTGCCCCACCCTCCTCGCCGTTTTTTTTTTGTTTTTTTTTTTTTAAACCACAGGTGACTAAATTGTGCACTAAGGAGAGAAAAAAAGATAATAATCAGTAATCCAAGTTCCTTAACATGACATCCATGTTCTAATCCCAGGCTAGCAAACAAGTCTATGGCATCAAACTGCTATTCCTCGTCGTCCTCGTCGGCAGCCGTCCGTCTCGAGAGACGATGGTGTAGCTTCTTAAGTCTATCTGCACCGCCGAGAATGGCTGTGCAGTCCGACTCGGGAGTGACACGGTAATTGTCTCCTCCCGTGTTGAATCGACATCTTGCGATGACACTGGAGTGTCCTCTCCAGTGGAGCTGAAGCTACAGAGCCTGGGCAGGGTGATATGGAGGGTCTGCTGTTGCCCATGCAGCAGACCCCCCCTCTCTTCGCAGCTGAAGGGTCCAAGGGAAAGACGGAGTCAATACAGCTTGGCTTCACATGCGCCGCAGGAGTTGCCAGTGTTGACTACAACGTCAAACCGCCTTAGGGACTCCGGCTCCGGATTTTCTGTCGGGGTTTACTCCCTTAGCCTTTCCCCTGAAGAGGTATGCCGCAAGGCAGCGGAGGTTTTTTGGAGTCAGAGTTTTCCTTCTCTGATGTGCCCTGACTGGAAGATCGAACCAGCGACACTTAGCTCGCAGGCCGACGCTCAATCCACTGAGCCAAACCAGCCAGGGCTGGGGATGTAAAGTACAGGACAGAGAATACAGTCATTATTACAATACCTATGTATTGCCAGACTGGTACTTGAAATATCGAGGGACCATTTCTAAAGTATATAATTGTCTAGTCACTATGCTGTAAACCTAAAACTAATACAAAATAATATTGAATATAAACTGTAATTGAAAAATAAAATCATAGGCCCTCTGTGTGTCCTCCTTGACTAAGTGTCTATTGAGGTCCTTTGACCATTTTTAATTCGATTGTTTATCTTGCTGGTCTTGAGTCATATAAGTTATATATTTTAGAGATCAAACCTTTATCCGAGATATCATTGGCAAATATGTTTTCCCATATAGTTGGTTCCCTTTTCATTTTAATGATGTTTTCTTTAGCTGTGCAGAGCTTTTTAATTTGATGCAGTTTCTTTCGTTTATTCTTTCCTTTATTTCCCTTGCCCTAGGAGATATATCGGCAAAAATATTGCTATGTGGGATATCAGAAGTTTTCCTGCCTATGTTTTCCTCTAAGGCTTCTATGGTGTCATGACTTTTTTATCCATCTTGATTTATTTTGGTGTATGGTGTAAGTTGGTGGTCTAGTTTCATTTTTTTTTGCACGTACCTGTCCAGATCTTCCAACACCACTTGTTGAAGAGGTTATTTTTACTCCATTTTATGTTCCTGCCCCCTCTGTCAAATATTAATTGATCACAGAGACTTGGGTTTATTTCTGGGCTCTCTATTTTGTTCCATTGATCTATGTGTCTGTTCTTACACAAATACTAGGCTGTTTTGATTTAGAGTGGCCTTGTAATATAGTTTGATATCAAGTATTGCTGGGGATAAGGGAAAACAACAGGGGAGATATGGGATAACTGTAAGTGAACAACAATAATAAAATAAAATAAAATAAAATAAAATAAAATGCTAAAAAAAGAAAAAAATTAAGATGACAGCTAAAAAAGAACAATTGCTAATATTTATTTTTTAAATCCTATCCCTCAAATCTAAGAATGACAAGGAATATCTATACGGCTGTTCAAGATATCTGAATATGTATTGTGAAAAACTCCAGTGCTACAATGTTGCACTATCAATAAAAACAGAAAAAGAAGTGCCATAGCATGCACACTATGGTGTCAAAAGCTGCATACTTCATGTGGTTAAATGATACCTGGTCAAAAAGTTGTTTGCCAGTTGTATTGGGCTGGATGGCAAATTCCAGCTCAGCATCCATTGTGGTTACTCTTACGTTGATCTGTAATAAAAACGAAAGAAATAATCATTGGGAAAGAGAATACACTTATTATTAAGCAAGAGAAAACATTTTTATCTGATTTCTAAAATAAAGTAATATAATGTGCAGGCAGTAAAGACCAACTCCATAACTGTATTTAATAGTTTCTTTTTATTTTATTTATTGTTAAGATCTTATTTATTTTTAGAAAGAGGGGAAGGGAGGGAGAAAGAGAGGGAAAGAAATATCAATATGTAAGAGAAACAATCAGTTGCCTCTCAAACGCCACCAACTGGGGACCTGGCCTGCAAACCCAGGCATGTGCCCTGACACGGAATTGAACCAGTGACCTTTCAGATCATAGGCCGGAACTCAATCCACTGGGCCACACCAGCCAGGGCAATAGGTTCTTTAATAGATAAAGTAAGAAGATTTGATTTTAATTATAGAAAATCTTAAATCTATTTACAAAACAAAGACCTTAGTAAGTCTTATTTAAAGAGCTTTTATTGAATTCCTAACATACTAGACACTAGGCCATGAACTTTTCATATTCTCATTTAGCCCCTGCAACAATTCTAAGAGATATGCTCATTTCTACAGAAACTGAAACAGTTCCCATTATTTGCACAATGACACATGAATATCAAATGCAGAACAGGCATTTAAACTGAAGTATAACTTGCAATTCTTTGAATGTCATTCAGTATCTCTTATTTCTTTAAACACAAAAATCAGAGTTTTATTTATACTGCAAATGCATTCTTCACTTTATAAAAAGCATTCATCTACTGCCCTTTGTTAGTCTACTTTAAACTAACTTTTTTTGTGTGTAAATAGCTTTCTAGTTGGATTATCTTACCCAAAACTTAACATGCCTTAACCAAAATAATTTTTGTATTTATCTTATATGTTTATTTTATTTTTGTTCAACTGCAGTTGTCCAAATTTTCCCCTTATTGCTCTCCCCTGCCCTGCCTCCCTACCAGTCAATCCCTACCCTGCTGTCCATGTCCATGGGTCCTTCATACTTGTTCCTTGACCAGACCCTTCCCCTGCTTTCCTCTGTTATCCCCCTTCCGTTAACCAAAATAATTTAAACTCCAGAGTACCATCTTTACCTAGAATTCATAATGATGTGGTGCAAATATATCTTTTAAACTTTAACTCCACTGTTAGAACTCTAAATCAGACTTTCTCCTTACACCTTTTATTCATTCTAACCACTACCTCTATACCTATAGATCTTCTACCTTCCCTAATCAAATAAATCTTAGAGATTGTTCCTTCTTTAAAGTAATACCTATTAGGAACTATTGATACACATAAAACAATACATGTAACACATGTAAACAATAAAACATAATAATGTTCAATTGTGACATTCCTGGAAGAGCTTCTAAAACCCTTGGAATTTCCTGAGTGAGAGATGAGAGGAGCATCTTTTGTTATTCATAATAAGCCCCTTTCATACATATCAGTTTATGCTAATGAGTTGACTCTAGATGGGATCCTAGATAGCATCACTATGGGGAGGGCGTGGTAGCCAGAGAAACCAACCATGTGATCAGAAGAACCAACCATGTTATTAGAGCCACGCACCCCAACCTCCAGGGAGAGGAGAAAGTAGGAATTGAGTTCATCATCAATGGTCAATGATTTAATCAATCATGCCTACATAATGGAAATTTCATAAAAACCCAAAAGGTAGGGGTTCAGTAAGCTTCCAAGTTGGTGAACGCACCCACATGCAAAGAAGATGGTACACCCAAATTCTACAAGGGCAGAAGTTCCTGTGCTTAGGACCGTTCTGTACCACATCATCTGTATCTCCCTCCTCTTCATCCGTATCCTTTATATTAACCAGTAGTAGAAAGTCAAGTGTTTCCCTGAATTCTGTGAGCTGTTATAACAAATAAAAGCAACTGAGGAGGGAATCATGGAAATCCTCAATTTGTAGTCAGATTATATAGAAGTGCACATAACCTGGGACCCACTACTTGTGATTGGTGTCTGAAGAGTGGAAGGCAGCCATTAACCTGTGGAGTCTGTGCTAAATGCCAGGTAGCTAGTGTCAGAATGAATTAAATTACAGGACACACAATTAGCATCCACACAGAATTGGAGAATTGCTGGATGTGGAAAACCCACATATCTGGAGTCAGAAATTTTGTGAGTAAAGTTTTCATTTACTCATAAATCTACCACCATATCTTAACAAGAAATGACAAATAATATTGCCTATATCAGTGTATTTCTTCTTTGTGAATTTCCCTCTCCCTAATCCCTCAGAGGAAAGCACTAACCTGAATTTCCTGTTTGTCATTCCTTTGCTTTTTAAAAAAAGAACAGTTCTATTACAAATAATTCTATCTATATGTAAAGTTAGTTTTTCTTGTAAAATTTCATTTTTCTTGATTTTTAACTATATTAAAATTGTACAGTACTTACTAATGAAGTTTTCTTTCGTGATGTGGGCAATAGTTACATGGGTATGAATATGCACCAACTTACAAAATATTTGATAAAAAAGTTTTAACAAAAAGTATACTATACTGTAGTTTGTTTTTTTCACAATTATAGTTCCAAGATTCACTGATGTTTCTGTGAGTAGTATTTACTGCTATACAATATCTATGTTAGCCAATAATTTATTTACCCATTTTCCTGTCAATAGACATTGTTTCCAATCTTTACCATTATGAATAATACTTCTATCAACATTCTTATACATGTTTCCTACTGCATATATGTCTAGACCAATTTCTCTAGAAGAGTTTCTGGGTAATAACTTGTGCATACCTTCAACTTTACCATGTAATGCTATATACTGTCTTCCAACATGACAGTATCAACTTAAATTCCCATCAATAGTGTCTAAGAATTTTTGCTGATCTGCATTTTCCACCAACAGTGGGTATTACCAGATTTGTTTTAATGTCTGACAATGTAGTGGATGTAAACGACATTTTAATATGGGCTTAATGTGCAGATCTCCTATTTCTAATGAGGCTGAGAACATTTTCGTATGGGTGGTATGCAGAATTCTAAGATGGCCCCAGCATCTCCATTCCTGCTGTTACTCTCATGAGTAACACGGGAAGATGATGTGAGTGGGCCTAAGTTAATCATATGAATCCTTTAAAAGCAAAACCTTTTCTCCGAGTGGTTGCAGAAGTCAGATTCAAAATTCGGAGGGGTCACAGGACAAGTACCTGACACCAGCCCCTAGGAGCCAAAAGTGACCCCTGGCCAACAGCTAGCAAGAAAATGGGAACTTCATCCTCCAGTAAAAAAATAAAAAAATAAAAAATAAAAGGGGGATCATTTTTTGCAAGGAAATAAATTCTCCCAGTAAAAGGAATGAGCTTGGAAGAGAACCCCAAGCTCCAGATAAGAATACAGCGGAGCTAAATCTTGATTTCAGGCCAGTGAAACCCTGAGCAGAGAACCCAGTCACATCATCCCATATTGCTAACCTATAAAACAGCAAGATATAAATGGATGTTGTTTTAAGCTACTAAAATTGTAGTAATTTTTTTACAGAGCAACATAAATCTAATACAATATGTTTACTGCCTACTCAGTCTCCACATCTTTGAAATATCTATTCATGTGTATTGCTTATTTTTCTAGTTGGGTTGTCTTTTTCTTACCCCTATGTAGGAAATCTTTATATATCCTAGGTACTTTGTCAGTTATTTGTGTTAGGAAATTTTTATTCTCCCAGTTAGTAGTCTGTCCTTCTACTTTATAAAGTGCACTTCTTTATGGCACACATATACTTAATTTTAATATTGAATTTACCAATGTTTATTTACAGTTTTTTGTGCCATTTTTAAGAAATATTTCTCTTACTCTGAAATCAGAATATTAACTAATCAGTATACATGTAATATTTTCCTAATGAAGTTTTATTTTTCATAAGTTGTCTTCAATGATTTTTGCTTATGATTTGAAGTAGAAGTCCAATTTATTTTTTAATCCTCATTAGGATAAAGATACAGAGATTTAAAATATCCAAATGATGTACACTGGTTCGTTAATTCGTGTTCCAAAGACCACTCTGCCACAAATCAAATGTCTATAGGTATAGGTCTGATCCTGCGCTAATTCTGCTTGCATTGGTCAATTTAACCATTCTGCCAATACCATACTGTCTTAATTACTATATCTTTAAATAAGTCTTGACATCTGGTAGAGCAAGTCTCCCCTCATTATGTTCAGAACTGTTTTAGCTATTCTTAGCTCTTTGCTTTTGCTTTTAGTTTCATATAAAATTGTAAACTTTTCATTATAAATCATAATCAATACCCTATCATGATTTAAATTGGAACTATACTAAATTCACTAACACAACAAATTCTCTTGGGGTGAGTAATGACATCTTTTCAATATGGACTCTCCTATCCATGGCTATGGTTCTCCCTGTGAATTTAGGTCTTCTTTAGGTCCACAATCCCTTGACATCCTAAAAGCATTAAAAACAAGTTTATTAGCTAATTTCTAGCAAAAATTTGACTTGCAGTGATATGAGACTAACTAGTAAATTAATTCACCCCACTACTAATGAATATTCACACTCTTATCTACAGATAATGAAAAGTCTCATGATAATGACATGTACACATAAATATGGCATATTAGCTTTCTAGAATCCAAAAAATCCCAAATACTGAAACTCAATTAGCTTAAAGGGTTTCAAATTATAAGAATGTAATAAAAACCTTTCTAAGCATTTTCATGGTTTTGCTTCTGTAGAAATGCAATTAATTGATTTTTATATCGATCCTTATCAGTTCCTTGCCAATTGTTGTAATAAGCCTGTAAATCTTTGTGTTTATATAAACCAGGAACCAGAGAACCTTTTCTGTAAAGGACCAAACAGGAAATATTTTAGGTGTTGCAGACCATACAGTCTGCTGCATCTACTCAACTATGTTACTATAGCAACAAAGCAGTTACAGAGAATAAAGCACACTATCTTCCAATAAAACTTGACATTGAAATTTGAATTTCATATGATTTTCACATATGAAATATTATTTGATTTTTTTTACAACCATTCAAAACATAAAACCAATTAACAAGCTATACAAAAACAAGTGGCGGGCTGGATTTGGCCTACGGGCCATAATTTGCCAACCCCTTATATAAAATAAGAATCTTAACATCTTCAAATGCTGTTTTTCCTTTCAGGTTCTTTAGCTTTTCAACAATTTTTTTTGTAAAGGTTTCAGTTCATTGTTGAAAAGCAACTGTGAGAGAGAGACTCTATCTTTTACCTTGTTCCTGATTTTAAAAGAAATGCTTCCACTGTTTACACATTTAACAACAGTTTTTGCTGTAGCTTTTCTTTTAGATCTAGCCTGAGTATTGGTTACTGTTTTTAAATCATGAATAGTTGTTCAATTTTAGCAACTGCGCCCTCTAAATTTATTATATAATTTTTCTCCTTTAAATTGACCATGTTAATTGTGATATTGTTTGTTGTTTGACCACCAAAATGTAATAAACTTATATTTGGACACATGGCTACTAAGCTACAGAACATCTCAATGTCTCTTGCTATTAGATACGGCTACGTGACTAAGCTCTTACCACAGGACGTGAGCAGAGGAGATATAGGCCACTTCCAGGCTGAGGCATAAAACAGTGAGCAAGCTTCCCTGTGCTTTTTCCTCCCTTCCTGCTGGCTGCAAGCCAGACACAGCAGTAACTCACCTTCAATTATAAAGACAATAATAACGCCCTAGGCCAAAAGTCCTCAAACTTCCAGGTCTGATCTCTTTACACTCTTAAATCACAAAACATTCCCCAAACATTTCTGTTTAGTGGGTTATCTATCAAAACATAAAAATTACAACTGAGAAAATTTTAAGATATTCATTTAAATGTAACAAGAATAAACCTATTAGCTATTAACATAAATAACATGAAAAATACAAATATCACATATCAATATCTTTAACATAAAAGCACTCACTATAAGGCAACTTGTAAAGTCTTTTCATTTCATCCTAACAGTAATTCTCTGAGGTAATAAAAGCACATTATTAAATCAGCTTTACAATTTAAAAAACATCTTCAAAAGTTGTCACTTGACCTAGGTTACATATCTACTAAGTATAAAGCTGGGCCAACAAGCTGGGCCAACAAGATCAAATTAAATTCTCCAAGCTTGCATTTTGAAAAACTAAACTTTCTTTTCTTTTTCATTTGGAAGAGGGTGGGGGTGGCTATTTAAATACTGAGCTAAAAAGTTTAAAGGAAAAAATACATTACTTTTAATTATTTTTTTCCAGGATTTTTATGCATTAACAATATATAGTTTATTATACCCCACTGTATATACAATTTTGAATCTTTACCCTAAGAAATAAATAATCTCCAATTATACTGAGTTTTCCAAAGCAGTTGCAAACTTTCACATTCCTCTGAGAAATTAAGAGTTCCAGTTGATCCACATACTTACCAACTCAATACCATCAGTCTTCAATTTTAGTCTTCGATTTTACTTCTAATGAGTATAAAGTCTTATCTCACTGTAGTTTCAATTTGTGTTTTCCTTATACTGAAGATATTGAAGATCTTTCTGAGTGTTTGCTGGCTATTAATATATGTTCTTTTGTGAAGTATTTATTTAAAGTTTTTTCCCATTTTTAAAAAATTTGACTTACTGAGTTCTATAAGCACTTTATATTGCAATTATTCTCTCCCATTCTGTCTTATCTTTTCATTTTATTACTGTTTTTAATTTTGATGAAATCCAATTTTTTCAACGGTTCAAAAACTCTGCATTCTATAAAAAACTTTGCCTATTCCAAGGCTGCAAAAATGTTTCCTCATGTTTTCTTCTAGCAATTTTATAATTTGGGTTTTTAATTTTAGAGCTAATTTTTGTGTAATGACAGCATGAGATAAGGGTTTATGTTCATGTCTTTCTGTATGGATAAGCTTTTGTTCCAACACTATTTGTTGGAAAGAATTTAATTTTCTCATTGAATTCTGTGATAACCTTGTTGAAAATATAATGATATTTTCTTTATAATATATGTGTGTCAGTGTATTTTTGTTCCACTGATCCTATTAGCTATCCTTTCAACAGTATCACACTTTCTTATTTTTATAGCTTGTGAATAAGTCTTAAAATTCAGGAGTGCGAAGTTTTCCAACTTCATTCTTTTTAAAAATTGCTTTGGCTATTCCACATAAATTTTGGTTTGGCAGTTCCACATACCTTGTACAATCAGCTGGTCAATTTTAGTCAAAGAAGCTTGCTAAAATTTAACTGACTGGAATTGCATTCAATCTACTATTACATTTAAGTAGAATTGACATTTTAATGTTTTCTAGACACATCTAGACAATATATACTTTTCTGTATATTTAGGTCTTTAGTTTCTCAGAAGTTTTCAGTATAGAGATCTTGTACAGTTTCTGTAAATTTATTTCTAAGTATTTTATGTCTCTGATGCTGTTACAAATAATTTTTCAAATTTTGCTGCTAGTATATAAAAAAGACAACTGATTTTTAAAAATATAACCTTCTGTCCAACAATCTTGAATTCATTTACTAGTTCTAGTAGCTGCAAATAGAAAACTTTACTTCTTCCTTTCTGATGGTTATGACTTTTATTTCTTTATACTTCTCTCCCTTGAACAATGAATGCATACTTTGTTATCTGCTAAGTCTTTAAAGCAATCCCAAAATGATACCCATGCCAAAAAATTTCAATAACTATAACCAATAATTTTCTTAAAAAGTAATTGACCAAAAGAAAGCTATTGAAATAAACACCCAAATTTTGTTAAAGAAAATCTAAAGAAAAAGGAATAAAACTTAAGAACTGCATAATTATAAAACTAAGTAAAATGAGCACACATATACCCTTAAGTAAAAAATCTAAGATTATATAATATCAGCATTGGTATCACCAGCATCAAAGCCAGGATTATGAAATAATTATTAATGCATGAACCTCTCATTCTTCCTATTTAACAGTAAGTTGTTATCTACTGAGCACTGAATGTGTACCAACTTCTTCCAATGCTCACCATATATATCTCAATTTTATATATGAAGAATTTAAGAGCTGGAGAGACTAAACTAATCAAACAAATGTACTCAAATTAAATAGCAAAGTCAGGACAAGAACTGGACAGTTTGATTCTAGAACCCATAAACTTAAAACTGAACTACAATGTTGCCTATACTTCACCTTCATTGGCCTACATAACATTTTTGCACTCTAGCCACATTGATCTAAAACAAATAACAGTAATACCAGAGTCTTTCATCCCAGCGACTCTACCATAATACTTTGCCTTGTTCCAAAAGGAACTTCATGCTATATAACTAGTGGCAAAAGTAAAATAAAATATACTTACTGGTTTCGGCATTTTTCTTTCTCTTTTTGTCACCTTTTAAAAAAATTCTTCACTTTTATAAATTATGTTGTCACCTTCTGTGAAAGAAAAAGAAAGCATAATTGACCTATTATCTTTCTAATATAATGCTTTTATTTAATCATATGTATAGAATAACATTAAAATTTAAACATTTTATTTATTTTTTAAGTTTTTATTTAATTTATTGAGGTGACTGGTTAATAAAATTATGTATCAGGTGTACAATTCTAAAAAATTTAAAACGTCAGTTTAAAGTAACAGAACTTTCATTATAATTTTTAATGTTTTCTACTATTATTTCACATTCTATAAAAATATTTACAGCTGTAATTTAAAATAGCATGAGTCTCAAATAACATAATAACATAAAGCATATTGATCACCAACTAAAACTTTAATTAGAGACAACACACAGCAAGGGAACAAGGGCCCAAATGCTGTCCTTGCGTCAGTCACCCACTAGACCCAGGCTAGTAGACACAGAGATAGCGAAGGTGAGGACAGACGGACTCAAGTCTAAACAAATGAACTCAAAAATACTTTTCAACCTTTTTTCTGTATTGCCAAAGACAAAGGAAATTCTAATATAAACTATGAAAGATAATTTTATAAAGAAAATTATTTTTTCTTCTTCAAAGTTTAAAAATCCAAGTAAATGCATGAGTAGCTTTTTCAGCTAAGATGTGCAGAACAGCCATAGTCCGCACAACAGCAATCTGCATGCTACTTCACCAGCAAGTTAATGGCCCTCACTGACACATAGATAAAACTAATGTTAATTATATCCTCTCCCGCTATGGCAACAGAAGTGAATCCTAATCCAGAAAAATTATCATGCTGTTGTCTTAGGGTAAATGCTCTTACAAACATCTAACAAAGGTGTTTTTCCCCCCACAAATCTACCTAAAGATCAAACATTCTTAATCATACTTTATGTCCAGAAAAAAATCATTATCATTCCAATTTGAAAACCTACAGTGAGAGGTAACTTAGATAAATTATTACTTGAAGATCAGTTTATTTTGGTAATATCTCTGCCAAGAAACTATTCATTATACTAGCCTCAACTATATTAATATACAATTAGGTTTCATGTTTTAAAACTATATTATCAATTGCTTTTTAAGATGTTATAATCAATAAAACTGAAAAGTCTTCAAACTAAATGAAAGTAAAAGCATTGAAGTAAGGCCATTTACCTAAATTTTACTCAATCACGTGCCAATAAACCTCTCTAAGACAGGGAATGTAGGAGTTTTTTTTTTATAATACACTGAGTTATGAAATTCAGTTGGAAGTATTAAACTTCTCATTTCCTCAGTCTAATCATTTCCTTAACTCTTAGCTATGAAGTGGTAAGACAGATATTCCTTTCCTGTGGTCACCTACTTTCATAACCTAAATTTATTTCAGCTCTGTCTTCTAATTCTATACCCTTAGTCCACTTCCATTGCCTTAGTTCAGATCCCTCTCATCTCAGGTTTTTAGAACAGCCTCCAAATGGACCTGAGATTAACATCATTTATAAGCCAGTGACTCTGAAATCTGTACATACCCAAAACTTGCTTGACTAACTTGGCTTGCTCAACATGTAAAGATTATCTCAAATACAACATAGCCAAAACACTTAAAACCCTACTCTGTAGCTGAATCTGCTTTTCTATAAAACTCTTGGTAATATATTTCTAGAAAGTTGTTCTTGTGATTTTTAATATCTCTACTACATCTGCAGATATAATCCTCTTGTCATTTCCCTTTGTGCCTCTCCTTTTGTTTAATTAATTTTGGCATAAGTTTGCTGGTTTAAAGGGCAGCTTTCATTTTTTATTTTGTTTCATATATTTTTCTTTTGTTCATTTCTGTTCTTTTCATCATTTCCCTTGTCACTTGTTGGCTTTATTTTATGGCCCATTTTCTAATCCCTAAACTTGAAAGGTTACCCAAGTAATTTCCAATCTTTTTTCTTTTCTAATACGTGTATTAAGGTCATTAACTAAGTATGCCCAATTATAAGGCAGTTCCAAATATAAAATGATCTTCCTATTTTGCCAGTTACAATATTTTAAAATAATTTTACTCTGAATATGTAAAATAACCAACTATGCATAATTTATTAGTACACTTAAATATTAAAACAGATAATCCATAAAATATTAATTCAGAATATTGTTTGCTTTATCTCATATTTCATAGAACACTTTTCTTCCAACTCCTGATATGACATAAATGTATCAAAATTTTTTGAGTCACAGTAAATTTTCCAGATTACATAAGCACTTGTTGAATCAGTGTTTATTGTCATTGAAATTTTTATCCCAAGCCACAACTACCAATTTATATAAAATATTAGGAATTTTTTATCCCTATTTGTACCATTGGGATATATTTTAATACCTATAATGTAGCCAGAGTGTATAAGTTTTAAGTGATTTTTTGAAAAAAATTTTCACCTAAGGATGTGTTTTTATTGATTTTAGAAGCTCCAACCAACTTAGCCACCCAGCCAGGTCTTAAGTGATTTTTTTTTTTTTTTTTTAAACACCAGATCTGTGCTAGATTTCTTTGTCTCTTATCAGATGAGCTCTGAGCTTTCCAAACTCACTTAAACTAAAAGGCACTTCAGGTCAATGTGCCCATCTTGAACTTTCATGTTCAAGAAAAAGAGAACATGAGAATTGCAATGGGAAAGTTCCTAAGAACACAAATTTTAAAATCCTTTTCTGGGGACTATTTTTTAAGAAAATGGTAAAATATCTTACTTTCTATTTGAATCCATAGAATTTCTCTCAGTCATGTTAGTGGTTTCTCACACAGGTTTTTATATGTACTTTTTCATTGTTTAGCTCTAAATGTTTCATTTTCTAATTATGATTTCTAATCCCTACTAAGAGCTTTTTTTAAGTTTTCAAATGTAATGGTGAGAGGCCTGGGGGCAGAATGCTACCTTTTACACCATTTATTTTTAAGTTTACTATACTATAGTCAAATAATTCATTTAGGTTTCCTTTGTTTAGTACTTGGTCAGTTTAGTTTCTTTTTTGACCGCTCCAAATATAAATAAAAATATATTTTCTGAATTTGATAAACTAGATTAAGCTACACCAAGTATTTAATGTTTTCTTTAAAGTCTCTCTACTATTATTCATTTTAGTCTACTTAATTTGAAAAAAAATGGATTACATTTTCCCAAGTACAAATTTCTTCTTGTAAATTGCCATTTTTTAATTTATATGCTTTCGGCTGTCATTAGGTGAGCATAGATTTACAAGTGTTACATCTTTCCAGTGAATACTTCCTTTATAATTAAGTAATAATTGAATTTCATACAGAATTCTACACTGATGGTTATTCCCTTAGCATTTGAAAGATATTATTTTTCTGGGACATGTTACTGCTGATGAGAAGTTAAGTGTCAATCTAACTCACTTCTCTGAGGTAATATGCCTTTCTTCTCTGCTTTTTTTTTTTTTTAATTGGGAGGACAGGAATGTTCTTCAGATTTGCTCTTATTTATTTTGTTCAGGATTTGGTGAGCTTCCTTAAATCTGACAACTTATGCTCTTCGTAAATTCTGGAAAAGTATTAGCCACTGCTTCTTTCACATTTTTTCTCCTCATTCAGCAATTCTTCTTATACATATACTGGGTATCTTATTCTCTAACCATGCCTACTTTTTCATTTGTTCCATCTCTTTATCTCACTGTACAACATTCCTCTGATCTCTAATTCTCTCCAGTTGTTTTTAACCCTTTGAGTGCCATGCGTAACTGCTAAAATTCGTGTGAGAAATGCTAGGCTATTTTGCTGAGAAATGCAGAGTTTATGACAAGTGTCCATAAAAACATTATTATTCATAATAATTTGCTGAAAATTTCGCAACATATAGTAAATACTCTTCTTTTGTAAGCGGTGTTCTTTGATGTAATTTAGCAAAATATTTATTGCATCAAAATTATTTTATTATAACAATTTAGAAAAAATAAATTCTTTCCCTCGATATGGCTTTTGAAGTATAACATATGGCATAATATAAAACCTATGATTATAATTTGAAAAAACACATAGCAACATGGATAACAAGCAAAAAGTATTCCAAATATTGCATATTTTTTTTTAAAAAAAGAAAACTTCATAACATAAAAAAAAAAAACGGCATTCACCCTAGAGACATATATCAATAGATATCAACAGTGAAAAACAGTTTATAAACAAAATGCTAATGCTATACCGTGAAGCAATGAAAATGTCCATTAGCAAAAGCTTCCTTATCATGCACACTGCATAGTTTCGATGAGTATTGCAAAGATAAATGAAATTAAAAGGACCATTTAAAATGTAAGTAAAAATCATAATAGAATTAATATGTCAGTATTTGAACAAGAGTAAAAATTCAAAATTTGGATCAATATGAGAAAAAGTTATATCAATATATAACCTGAGGCACAAAAAGAACAAAACATAAAATATGAATTATCCCATTGTTACTTACATTTATAGCCTTCGAGAAAAGAGTCGCTGGGAGCGACGCTGGCACTTTTGGGAAGATTTGTCTGCATCGCTCACAGCAACATTGGCACTCAAAGCGTTAATGTCTATGGGTTTAATATTCTAGTAATTATATATTTTTTAATTCCAGAAACTCCTTTTTGGCTTTTAAAAATGTTTATTAACAATACTATGCTATTTTATTGTGTAATTTGTTTTGAATCCTCTATGTTTTTACCCCTATAATGTTTATGTCAGCCCTGGCTGGTTTAGCTCAGTGGATTGAGCGTCGGCCTGCGAGCTAAGTGTCGCTGGTTCGATCTTCCAGTCAGGGTACATCAGAGAAGGAAAACTCTGACTCCAAAAAACCTCCGCTGCCTTGCGGCATACCTCTTCAGGGGAAAGGCTAAGGGAGTAAACCCCGACAGAAAATCCGGAGCCGGAGTCCCTAAGGCGGTTTGATGTTGTGGTCAACACCGGCAACTCCTGCGGCGCACCTGAACCCAAGCTGTATCGACTCCGTCTTTCCCTTGGACCCTTCAGCTGCGAAGAGAGGGGGGGTCTGCTGCATGGGCAACAGCAGACCCTCCATATTACCCTGCCCAGGCTCTGTAGCTTCAGCGTCATCGCACGGGAGGAGACAGATACCATGTCACTCCCGAGTCGGACTGCACAGCCATTCTCGGCGGTGCAGATGGACTCTTAAGACGCTACACCATCGTCTCTCAAGACGGACGGCTGCCGACGAATGTTTATGTCACTATATTATTATTTTACTATCTTCAGTTGATTATAGCTTATTTCTTTAGAGTTTGTAATTTTGGACAGAAAGCCCATGTCCCTTGCCAATGTGGGAGTCTTACAAGCCCTGAATTGTGTATGTATCCATACAAAGTATTTCAGATTTGCTCCTTCCATAGTACAAGGAATTTTAGTTGTCCTAGACCAACTTTTACATTTTCTTGATTTAGCATTCCATTATCATATCAGACCCTATTACCACACCCTACAGAAGTTAGCAAAGACTGCTCACTACTTATCATGGGCAAGTTCTCATTCGTAAGAAACAAAGGATATAAAGTGAGCATTAATTCTATGCCAGGGTATAAACAAAGTTAAAGCACTCAAATTACAGAAAAAGCATTTATCAAACACAGAGCCAGTTAGGCAGATAAATAAATATCGTCCATTGGTCTGCAGAATTTCTGAAGCTGTGTTTTACTCATAATACTAGAACTAAATAAAGGTAGGATTTTTTTTTTCTTTTTGTTTAGGAAATAATGTACCCAAGTTTTCAAGTTATACTCTACAGAAAAGGACCTTTCAAACAAAAAATCCATCATTAAAGTTTTAGGTTTAAAAAGAGAGGTCTGCTGACATAAAAAAAAAAAATATGTTATAGATCAATATAAATAAAACCAAGTTTTTACACAAGCTAATTAAGTTTTTTACACTGCAACAAGCCTAACTATCAGAATCTAACCAAAGCCTTTGCAAAAACAGATATGGTTAACTTCTAAAAGAAGCTTCTAAAAATGTTTATTTTCAGACCAGTGTTGTCTCTTGAAATTCAATTCAGTATTCTTTCAAAATTCAAGTTAAAATTCAAGTTAGTTTGTTTTACTTCAGTTAATTTTAAATTATCTGAGAATAATACAGTTCTACCTCTTTATTTACCAGATGAGCATAAAGTGATTATTTAACAATGCCTTATATTTATATAATTGTATGTTCTTATAGATCATTTAATTTCCTATTAACAAAAATTAGGAGACAAGCAACACAGGTAGCATATGGATTCTTTAAATCATAAAGAAACATCTGTATAAAAGTGACTTGTCCTAAATCATATGGGTTAATAAATGACCAAATGGGCTTTTGATACCTAGAGTTCCAAGTGCTACCATATACCAACTTGTCTTCTTTTTTTCATTAAAAACAAACAAAAAAACAAAACTGGGAAATAATTTCATTTGTGAATATTTACTCAAAAGAAAATAACAAATGTGTAAATGGTCTAGTTACAAAGATTCTAGTTACAGTGCTATTTATACAAGTATATATAAGACTGAAAAGTTAGTAAAGTGAATATTGAGAGGTTAGTTAAGAGGTTAGATATATCTGTAGGCTTTGCTATACCAAAACATAGCCAATCAAAATGTCACCAAAAAATTTTAAATGATGTGGCAAATTATTTGCAAAATACTGATTAAAAGACAGATTATAAAACCATACATACAGTATCATCATTTCTTTTAAAAAGTGTAACAAGACCTGGGGTGGGATGAGCAGAGGAGGGCAAAGGGGGAAAAACTGAGACAACTGTAACAGATTATCAATTTTAAAAAATTATTAATAAAAAGTATAACAAGACCAGAATGATCATACTCTAAAATATTAAGTCTCTAATGAGTTAGAATTAATCTATAAATTTCTAAAATAAAAATATAGAGCTGTAATAGGAAAAACAAGTTCCTTAAAATGAAAGAACAATAATTCAAATAAATAAAAGTTGGACCTATAACTTCATCATAACATTTAATAATATCTAAGTAGGCTAATCTTTTTTTCAAAAAGAGACTAACACTGGTGATAAAGATCCTCAAAGGCTTGACAGATATGCTTGAGTATGGCAAACACCTAAGAGAAGAAGTGAAAGCTATGCTAAGTGAAACGAAGGAAAATCCCACAAAACCCACGGTGAAGTGAAGGAAACCAGGGTTCAAATCAATGATTTGGAACACAAGGAGGAAAACAATAGTCAACCAGTACAGAATGAGGAAACAAGAATTGAAAAAAATGAGGAGAGGATTAAGAACTTCTGGGACAACTTTAAACATGCCAACAACCAAACCATGGGGTTGCCAGAAGAAGAAGAGGAAGAGAAAAAAAATTAAAAGCTTATGTGAAAAAATAATGAAGGAAAACTCCCCATATTTGGCAAAGGAAACAGACAGACATACAAGTCCAGGAAACACAGAGTGTCCCAAACAAGCTAGACCCAAAAAGGACCACACCAAGACACATCCTAATTAAAATGCCAAAGGTTAAAGATAAAGAGAGAATCTTAAAAACAGCAAGAGAAAAGCAGAGTGTTACCTACAAAGGGGTGCTTATAAGACGGTCAGCTGATTTCTCTAAAGAAACTTTGCAAGCAAGAAGGGACTGGCAAAAAGTATTCAAAGTGATGAAAAGCAAGGAGTTACAACCAAGATTACTCTATCCAGCAAAGCTATCATTTAAATGGAAGGGCAGATAAAGTGCTTCCCAGACAAGGTTAAGCTAAAGGAGTTCATCATCACCAACCCATTACTATATGAAATGTCGAAGGGACTTACTTAAGAAAAAGATCAAAATTATGAACACTAAAATGACAACAAACTCACAACTATCAACAACTGAATCTAAAAACTAAAAACAAAAACCAACCAAGCAAACCAGAACAGGAACAGAATCATAGGTATGAGGTTAATTCGGAGGGTTATCAGCTGGGAGGGGGAAGGGGGAGAAATGGGGAAATGGTGCAGGGGTTAAGAAGCATAATTGGTAAATACAAAAAAGACAGGGGAAGTTAAGAATAATATAGGAAAGGTTGAAGCCAAAGAACTTACATGCATGACCCATGGACATAAACTAAGGGGTGTGGGATTGCTGGAGGAAAGGTGGGTACTGGGAAGAGGGGAGCAAAGGGGAAAAAATTTGAAACTACTGTAACAACATAATAAGATATACTTAAAAAAAATTTCAAAATGACTTTAAAGTATTACTGATTAAACTATCAAAACAATTATTAATTATACATGCCAGTACTGATGAATCTGTGTTGGTAAACAAGCAGAAAAATACTGCTCATAGCACTGTAAATTGGTTCCACATTTCGAAAGTAACCTGTCAATTCATAACAAAAGCTACAACATGTTTCTGAACAGGATGCTTCTGGAATATATCCCAAAGAAATAAACAACTACAAAAGAAGGTAATCTGTACTAAAGTATTCTCAGTAGCACTCATTATAACAACCAATGATTAAAACCACAATTAATGTTGAAACTATGTGCCATGATAAAACTATTTTCTGAGGGGTAGAGAATGACAAATTGTCAACATTTACATACAGATAAGTAAAAAGGCATAACCACCCATTATAACTAGGTCAAAACATAGGTATCCTTACAAATGATATTTGAATACACAGAACTGAGCACTTAATTCTAATCAGGTCTCATTTTTGTTATGTTCCTAATTTTATAAATCAGATGAGAATTTATTTCACTAACTTGTTTATATATCAGTTTACTAGCTCATATAATATGAGACAGAAAAGAATTCTGCCTTAAATTTTTTAGGATGAGGCTGTATGTATATGTAATTAAATCCCAAGTTTTTAGCCAATCAAATGATTATTGAAAAATACATCAATTATTATTTAACTTCAGTTGAACATGTCTAGTCCTTCTAATTATATTAGTGTACAGTATTCCCTCACTTATCGCGGGTATTACATTCTAGACTCCCTCGCAATAGGTGAAAATCCGTGAAGTAGAAACCTTAACATTTATTTTAGTATTTATATATATTTTAAGGCTTTATAAACCCTTCCCACACACTTATAAACCATTTCCAGTCCCTTATTAACCTTTCCCACACCCTTATTAACCTTTTCCACACTTTTATAAACATACTTATGTTCTTAAATATATTCTACATTCTTAAACCTACATAACTTTAACATACATATACAGTACTGCAAAATCCCTCAATATAGCAATAAATAATTAAATATAATATTTTTAAAAATCCTGCAGTACAGTGAGGCCATGATAAGTGAACCACGATATAGAGAGGGACTACTGTATTTGTTCTTGAAACTGGAATCTGTTAGTAGCAGAACAGACAAATGTCACATGAAAAGCCATGATACCTAAATACATGTCTCCTAGGGTTCCATCTCTAATTGATTCGTGTTGAATATTTTGTCAGTGTCTTCTTTATCTTAAAAAAAAAAAAGGAATATATAATCACCTAAACCACTGTATATCAAAGATATATTGTAAAAATAAACTCTTCTTTCCTCTGCCCTCATTATACCTAATTATTGAGAAAAAAATTAGTCCCTCCTTCCCACCCTTCCTAAATTTCTTAAAGTAGTCTTACTCTACACAATCATGGCAGAAAAGTAACCAAAAATTAAGAGACGCTGCCAAGAACTTCCGGTCAAGATGGAGGCATAGGTAGGCATTTTTCCTTTCTTCACACAACCACAGAAAGAATTACAACTGAACTTCAAAACAAGTAACACCCAGAACTGTCAGAAAATTGAACTGTATAGAAGTCCAACAACCAAGGATTTAAAGGAGCCACATTCATCCAGATGGGCGCCTTTTAAAGGAAGTCAAAGCAGCTCTGCCTCATACACAGAAACAAACACAGAGAGGCTGCAAAATTGAGGAGACAAAGCAATATGGCCAAAATGAAAGAACAGAACAAAACCCTAGATAAAGAACTAAATGAAACGGAGATAGCCAACCTCTCAGATGTACAGCTCAAAACACTGGTGATCGGGATGCTCAAAGAACTCACTGAGTACAGCAACAACATAAAGGAAGAAATGAAAGTTACACTGAGTGAAATAAAGGAAAATCTACAGGGAACCAACAGTGAAGTGAAGGAAGCCAGGATTCATCAACAATTTGGTACATAAGGAAGAAATAAAGCTTTCAATCAGAACAGAATGAAGGACAAGAATTCAAAAAAACAAGCACAGTATAAGAAGACTCAGATAACTCCAAACGTGCCAATAAACGAATCATAGGGGTGCCAGAAGAAGAGGAAGAGCAAGAAATTGAAAACTTATTTGAAAATACAATGAAAGAAAACTTTCCAAATTTGGGAAAGGAAATAGATACACAAGTTCAGGAAGCACAGGGAGTCCCAAACAAGCTAGACCCAAAGAGGAGCACACCAAGACACATCATCATGAAACTGCTAAAGGTGAAAGATAAAAGAGAATCTGAAAAGCAGCAAGAGAAAAGCAGAGAGTTACTACAAAGGGATGCCTATAAGACTATCAGCTGATTTCTCAAAAGAAACTTTGCAGGCAAGAAGGGGTTGGCAAGAAGTATTCAAAGTGATAAAAAGCAAGAGGGCCTACAACCAGGATTTCTCTACACAGAAAAGCTATCATTTAGAATGGAAGGGCAGATAAAGTGTTTCCAAGACAACATAAAGCTAAAGGAGTTCATCTTTACCAAGCCATTACTATATGAAATGTTAAAGGGAGTTATTTAAGAAAAAGGTCAAAACTATGAACATTAAAAAGGCAAAAAATTCACAACTATCAACAATGGGAAACCAAAAAGCAAAAACTAAACAACCAACCAGAATAGGAACAGAAGCACAGGTATGGAGATTACTTGGAGGATTATCAACTGGGAGGGAAAAGAGGGAGAAAGGGAAAATGGTGCAGGGATTAAGAAGCATAATTAATTGGTACAAAATAGACAAGGAAATGTTAAGAATAATAAAGGAAATGGAGAAGCCAAAGAACTTATATGCATGACCCACGGACATGAACTAAGGAGGACGGTGGAGTGTTGGAGGGGATGGGGGTACCAAGTGGAAGGGGACAAAGTGGGAATAACTGGGACAACTGTAATAACACAATCAATAAAATATAATTTTTAAAAGAGATGCTACCAGCATACATATTCCTGAATTCCATGAATATGTGCTCAAACACTAAATGTGTCACATTTTAGAAACAAATCATTCATAAAAAACATCCTCTTTTTCCTTTAACTCTAAATGGGACCCTAAACAGCCTCCTCTCTACCTCACACAATGGAAAAACAGCCTCATGCTTAACACCTTGCACTATGGTAAGTCAGCAGCACAACAGACTTTTCCTGCCTGTCAGGTGGTAAAACAGGTGTTAAGTCTAGTCCACACTGGGCCTACACTAAAGCTTCAATAATTTATACCAGGCTGCCTAATTTTACTCTTAAGATAATCTTTCCCCAAGCCTAGCTGTAATTTTGTTTGTTTGTTTGTTTGTTTTTTGCAACACAAAAGTAATCTCTGAACATGATTTTGGTCTTTCTAGACTAAAAAATTACTAAAGAATTCCTCTGCCAATTTACTAGGGAACTGGGAAACAGTATAACAAAGAGAAATATAAATTGAATTAATAAGGTATCTCTGGCAGTCAAATCAATAACAACATCTACAAAAAAAGTTCTTCATCTCACCCACCCTGGGCCCCTCTGATGAATTCTATGCACCCCCTCCTATAAAATATTTTTTAATTGATTTGAAAGAGAAAGTAAGGAGGAAGAAAAGAAACATCAATTTATCGTTCCATTCACTTATGCATTAATCAGTTGCTTCTTATGTGCCCTGACCAGGACTCAAATCCACAACCTTGCCCTGGCTGGTGTGGCTCAGTGGACTGAGGGCTAAGCCTGGGAACAAAAAGGTTGATTCGCAGTCAGGGCATATTCCTGGGTTGTGGACAAGGTCCCCAGCTGGGGACATGTGAGAGGCAATCAATAGATGTTTCTCTCACACATGAATGTTTCTCTCCCTCTCTTTCTTTCTCCCTTCCCCTCTCTCTAAAAATAAATAAATAAATAATTTAAAAAAAAAAACAAAAAACCTCACAACCGTGAGGTATCAAGATGATGCTCTAACCAACTGAGCTACTTGGCCAGGGTAAAATGCAAAAAAACAACAAATCTGCCCTGACCTGGTAGCTCCACTGGTTCCAGGGTCATCCCTATATTCCAAGGTTGCACATACAAGAATCAGCCAATGAGTGCATAAAGAAGTGGGACAACCAATCAATTTTTTAAAAAAACCAACACATCCATGTTTCTCTCTCTAAAAACATAATAAAATTTTTAAACGCACGAAATACATAAAATAACACCAAAAAAACAATTATACTGGAATACAATTATCAAAATATAAAACATACAAATTTATAACATAGTAAGATATGTGCTTCTTTATTAATCTTTAAACAATATCTACTAGTGGATCTAATATTTAAACTTCTAGTGATGAGTATAAGTGTCATTTTAAGATATCTGCAACAGTAACGGATTATGAACTACCTGCAATTTCTAATGGAAACCGTCTCTGCTACTGCTGCCCACATTCATAATGAAATAAAATTACACAAAGATGGAACTTTTTTCCCAACCCAAGTTCAAAGACTCACAGACTTAAAACCTCTAATATACACAGAACAATGTTTATTTTATGTTTAGCTCAGTGTTAATACTGTATTTAATAGCAATACTAATGCACTTTTACCTATATAATGTCATATAGAATAACTATATTCCCATTAGAGGGTGACCTTCTCAACATCTTACACATCAAATAAGAATATTTGGCATATGATTATAAATATCTGAATGTATGAAAGATATCTTACAGCAGGGGTTGGCAAACTAGTCTGTAAAGGACCAGAGAAATAAACTTTTTAAGTTTTGCTCATCTTACGGTCTCTGTTGTAATTCCTCTGTTGTTGTAGCATCAAAGTAGACATAGATAATATGCAAACAAATGAGCTATGAGGCATTCAAATAAAATTTTATTTGCAAAACTGGCAACAGGCTGGATTTGGCTCATGGCCCATAATTTGTCAACCCCTGCCTTAAAATATTTTAGCAGAAAAATCAATTATTTTCACTCCATAATTTAAATAAATTTGACGCTGGCTGGGTGGGTCAGTTGGTTAAGTGTCATCTTGTACCCCAAAAGGATGCAGGTTCAACCTTTGGTCAGGGCACATGCCTAGGGTTCAGGTCGATCCCTGGATGGGGTACATACAGGAGGAAACTGATCGATGTTCCTCTGTTTTCTTCTCTCTCGCTCTCTTTTTCTTGATCTCTCTCTCTCCCTTCCTCTCTCTAAGATCAATAAGCATATCCTCTGGTGAGGATTATACATAAATAAATATGAACTCACATATTCATGCTAGATTATGTATGACAGATCAATCTTGTATCTGATTTTGGGTGGAAGTAAGAAGAACCCAAAACATTTAGTATATGAACAAGGGAAATAATCTAATGGAAACAGAGTTAGAAGAAAGGGCAATTCCATTACCATCACCAGTGACTGGTTAGATATAAAACGTGCCCCAATCCTGGCCAATGAGACTAAGGTATCTGCTGGGGGCGGGGGGGGGGGGGCCTTCTGTAAAAGAGACATTTCTCATTTCTTTGGATATTGTTGTGTCTGGATGAGATGCTGGTCCTGCTGCAGCCAAACTGGAAACAAGAGGAAGCAGTCATACTATGAAGTTCATGGGAAGACAGCAACACAGAGAATTAGAAAGAGAATGAATTCTTGATGTTATTACTGTTATTCTTGAGCCTCTAAGACTTTACTATGTAAGATAATAAATTTCCTTATTATTGAAGCATTTTTTGAGAACTTTCTGTTATGGCAGCCATAGCATCTTAAATGATGTACAGACTTGAAACTAAAGACTGCTCACTTCACAATTTCACCTGCAGCCAGTCCTATTAACTACAACTTCTCACAAATTAAAAGAAAAAAAAAAAAAAAACAACATTTAAGGTCCTGAAAGCCCAGAGACTACCTACAACTCAGGAAGGGGGGGATATATATATATAAAGATTACTGATACTGAAATTCGTAACTTCTATAATTTCTGTAATTGTGAAGGAAAAAAATGCAGTACCTCCTTCTTTGATACTTTATCTAAAATATTCTTTCAATAGGATTTTTTCCCCCTCTCTAAATCAGGGGTCTAACTTTTTCTGTAAAGGACCAGATAGTATTTAAAATTTGCAAAAATATGAACTGTAATTATAGCTCAAAAGCAGCCAATATGTAAACGAATGGGCATTTCTGTGTTCTAATAAAACTTTATTTACAAAAGCAGGCTAGCTTTGGCCTTGTAAACCAGTTTGCTGACCTGACCTGATTTCTAAATAGTTAACAGCAAAGAGAATATCTTCCACAAACAAATCAACTTTACTAGACCTTAAAAATAGTTTACTTAAACACTTGGTCTCTCGTTTGGAGAGTCCTCCGTTAAACAGAAAGGTTGTGGGTTCAATTCCTGGTCAAGACACATGCCTAGGTTGCCGTATCCTATGGGAGGGCATTAAGAAGGAAACTGATGGATGTTTCTCTCTCTCTCTCTCTCCCCCCTTTTCTGTCTGAAATCAATAGCTATATCCTCCAGTGATGATTTTAAAAGTTTGTTTAAAATGTAAATAAATCATGCAGAAAAGTAAAAAAGTAACAAGCTTTTCTTGAGCATTCTATTCATACTCATTAGAACACTTGATAATAGTCTAATTACCTTATTTGTACATAACATCCATAAAATTAATTTAGAATTCTATTAAAATGTAACAGATATTACCACAGAAAAAATACAAAACTTATCATATGCAAATTTACAATATCTACCCACTAAATAAAACTAAGTATTTTAAATTAGTGAATCTGCAAGGATGTCTATACATTTAAAAAAAAATCTTATATGTATCTCCTAATCTGAATAAACCCCTCTCTTCCGGGAGGCTGAAATTAGTTAATAACTGAAGAAATAAAAAAGTGAATCACATGGACCTTATTTTCTTTTCAAACAGTTCCCAAGTACAAATACAAACATTATGTGGACATTTCACTATCCAAAACCATAAACCGTTTTTCAAAGGACACCATTTTTTCACTGGGATTTATATACCATACTCTTAAGAAGAAAACAACAGGTGAACTTCAGCCCTGGAGGTGTGGTTCAGTGGACTGAGTGCCAGCCTGCCAACCAAAGGGTCACTGGTTCAATTCCCAGTCAGGGCACATGCCTGGGTTGCAGGCCAGGTGCCCAGTTGGGGGTGCATGAGAGGTAACCACTCACTGATGTTTCTCTTTCTCTCTCCCTTCCCCTCTCTAAAAAAATAAATAAAACCTTTTCTTTTTTCTTAAAGAGGTGAATTTCACCTATAACCATTAGTCAAGAAAATTTGCACATATACATAAGCACCCTTAAGAATTTTTATAGGACAGCGATTTTCAATCTTGTTTGTCTCCTGGCACACACAAACTTACTAAAATTCTGCAGCACACCAAAAAATAAATTTTTTGCTGATCTGACAAATAGGCATAATTTTGAGGAGGGGGGAGAGGGCAAAAGGGAGGAAGGGAGGGAGAGTGCAGGGAAGTAGGGAAAGAGGGAAAGAGGGGAGGTAATTAGTTACTACCTCTGACATATGCCCCCACCAGGGATCAAACCTGCAACCTTTTGGTAACCTTTTGGTGTACACACGAGGCTCCAACCAACTGAGCTGCCCAGCCAGCTCTGTTGTCATTATTTTATTTGACAATCTAAGGGAAGAGAGGTCAGTGCCCCTGACTAAATAATCAGGTATTGCATGTTTTAAAAATTCTTGCAGCACACTGGTTGAAAATCGCTGTTATAGGAAATTCCACTGTGTTATTCCATACAAATGATGAAAATCTGAGAAACATGAATGTTTAACACAGTAATAAACATCCTTTCAATGTCTGTTATAAAGTAACCTTATTTTTATAGACTTTAACGTCAAAAATAAGATATATAAAGTATATGTTTATCCTCTCGTAAGCACTCGCATTTTCTACATACTAGGAACTGCTGACAGAAATTCGTACTTTTGAGAAACAGGACTGGGAAAGAGGCTGAGGGGCTCTGGGGAGAGAGGAGGAGTTTTACGTTTCCCTTTACATCTTTTTGGGTCTTTAAACTTTCTCCTAAAATGTATTACTTTTTTAATCTTAAAAAATGGTTTGAAATAAATTTTCATATAAATTTATATTGAGAAATACACAAGGAACCAAAACGATTAGGAAAGGCAAGATTTCTCTGAAAGAAGCTAGAGATAAAGGAATTCTCACTTCTACTACCATTAAGAGGTGAGCATATATACTGATTGCAGAAGTTAGGGAGGTTTCCCAAACAGCTTTTAGCCCTCAGAAACACCATCAGGCTTAAAATAACCTTGTAAGTGTGGAGTCTATAGCAACTCAATACAGTTCCACTACACCAGAATCCCAAGAATGGTTCATGGTAGGTAAGAAGTACCCCCTAGCTCTTGGTCTTAAAGGAGGTCCCAAGCCATCCAAGAAAGGGTGACTTCTTCGATTTCCCAGATTCACAGCAGTAGCATAAAATTCTATTAGCTATGCTCTATCAGGGATGCTCCACCAGCATAGCTCAGTCTTCACAATCTTAATAGAACACATGTTTTTAGGGTTTGGTCTTTGGGAAATATTAGTAGAAAGTGGCCATTTTTAAATGGCATAAGTTAAAATGCAGTAAACTAAAAATGAATGAAAAACAAAGCTGCCACCATCATCCAATATTTCAGACTCTATTATGTTAAACTATGCATAGTAGACTAAAGATTGAGTACTAAAGTAAAGGTAAAATATAGAGCCTTTCAACAGCCTGCAAAAGATTAAAATGAATTTAAAAACCCAATTCTGCTCTGGAGAAGGGTAAAGCAATAAACAAAAAACAATCCTTGCTCCCCTTCCCTGAGACTACTGAGTTAGCAAGAGAGAAAAGGAATAGTAAAGCTTATCGTTTCTTACCACCACAGAAAAAATGAATTTTCAATTAATTAACAACAATGTCTAAAACAAAAAACACAACCTACTTCCCCCACACCAAAATTAATTACATCTATTCTACAAATATTTGAACCTGTCCTACCCGCTCTTCCATGTGAGGGGATACAGGAGTAAACAAAACTATGCATAATCCACAGGGCAAGAACTTAATATTTCTAAATGCCATAATCAAATTGTTTCATTTAAATAAACCTAAAGAATTCCAATGTATTTCTATTTATTCCTTACTAAAAAGTGTATTAACTGCTTATTAAATTCCACCCTATATAAAAGTGATTAAACAAAGAAAGTGCAATCCTTTTTAAAGCATACTATATTAACTTCAAAATGAATGATCTAAATTTTGTCATATTTGAGGTAAATTATCATTAATCTCTCTGGAAAACAAAGCACACTGAGAGCAATGGAATTCTAAAAATAAAAAAACTGCAAGTCTGAATGTTAATCTCTCTTCTCAAATCTAATAATGCTGTTTTGGCAAATGGACTAAGCCATTATTTCTCCGTCAAAATGAACGAGGTAATTGTTCATTCAGAACTCCGTCAGAAACATAAAAGCGTATTTAGTGTGTGTTCTAAAAAATGCCCCGTAAACAATAGATTAGTAATGTCTCCGTCCAAGTACTCATCTTAGGCTTTTCCATTTACATCATGCCAGTCTTGGTGCCATAGGACTCATTAAAATGTCCTCTTGAAAATCTCAACTGTATTTTAAAATACAGCTTTGAGGTAGTTGACTTTACATTTCCAACCTTATTCCAAACCTCTCTTCAAGGGAAAAAAAATACCAAATATTGGGAATGATTAAAGAACCATGACATACCTGTATGTATAGGAAGTGAGGTTTCTTTTTAAACTGAAATAATGTAGTGCCTCCCTTTTCTAGCCAGCCTAAGAATTAAGTTTAGAACCCTTTAACGGAGCGGGGGGGACTGTAACGTGCTCAACTTGCCTGGTGAGGTCTAAAATACTGTCGGACTGCCTCCGGGGCCCAAGCAAGTTCTAAGGCTCCGAGGCCGCCAGCAGCAGCAGCAGCAGCAGCAGGTACAGGGGCGGCCGGGAAGCGTGGGTGCGGGTGGCCAGGAGCGGCTCCGCGCCCAAACCCCGAAATGCAACATCCCCTTTGCCACCAGGGCGGAACGCACGCTCTCTAGTAATTCAACACCCTTACTTTCAAACTGGAGGCCGGGGAAGAAATTGTAATAATTTCCTTCACTAAAATGCAAATTCTATTTCTACCTACGCTTACTATCTGTATTTTCAAACTATCCTGAAGGGATGTGCCAGGCCGAGCCCAGGGCCGCGCCCATACGGCGGGAATCCGACCGTCCTCGGAGCACAGAGGGGTGCCGGGCCGACTCCGAAGGCAGCCCCGCGCCCGCCAGGAAGAGAATCGTGCGACTGCATATTCGGGCCGCAGCCCGGTCATGACTCGGGCCCGGTCTCGCGGCTCCTCTGGCCCCGGGAGCGGCCTGGCCAGCCGGCCCGGCCGTTAGGGTGGTGACGCCGTGGCGCGCGAAAAGAGGCGCGCGAGGCCCTAGCAGCGCAGGCCCCCGGAACTTCTCGCCACCTCAGCGTCTCTGGTGGAGCCGCAGAGCGGGGCCGGGGGGGGGGGGGGGGGGGGGGGGGCGCCGGCAGCTTACCGCAACAGCTAGCGGGTCCTCCCGCCCGGAGTGTGGCTACGGCGCTCAGCGGCGATGCCGCGCCTTGCGCTGCGGCAGAGAGGGAAAGGCGGTTCTACTAGCAGTAGGAAGAGAAGAGGCGCCGCCGCCGCCGCCACCGCAGACAGCTCCGCAATATGGCCGCCCAGTGGCTCTTGGGGGGGAAAGGCGGGGCTGCTCCGCGCCCCCCCCCCCCCCCGCCTCCCCCTCCCGGCCGGCCGGCCAGCCTCGCGCCGCGACCCGAGCGCCAACGCCAACGCCGCCGCCGCCGCAAGAGCCGCCCGCGCCGCGCCCCGCCCGTCAGGCTCCCAGTGCCAGCCGTGCAGGGAGTCGACGAGCTTCGCCCTCCCGGGGTGTATCCCGCTGGGGCCGGAATGAGGGCCCCAGAACGCCTAGGGAAATGGGGCGAGAGTGGAGGAAGAGAGACTCCTTCCAGGGGCTGGGCTGCAGAGAAGCCGGCTGTTAGGGGAAGCGGAGCAGCTCAACCCAAAGTCCAGCGTGCGCCTGCCGCCACCCCCATGAATGGAAACTTGAAACTCCCGCTGGTGCCAGAAAACTCACCGAGGGCGTCTACATCGCCCCCAAAGAGGAATTCCTCCCACAGGTGATACAGAACCAGAACGAGTGTGTTGCTTAGTTGTTCAATTTGAAAATCGTGGATCAGGAGAGAGAAATGGGTCTATCTTAGAGGAATTTATATTTGTAACAAAGAACAGTAAATTATTTTGGCAGATTTCACCCAACTAGAAAAACTTGCTTTTTCAGGGGCAGTTTTTAAATTCCACCACTACCCTGATGGATATGGCCCCAAACGAGAGTGCAGATTTTTATCCAGGCGAGCATATTTGATGATTTTTTATGACTACCAACATTCTTTGGCATTTGGAAGGAGTCGATTAAAAAGTTGGATGTGGAGCCCCAAAGAGCAATCAAACCTAAATTTATATGAATTTAGAGGAAGATATTTGATCATAGTCTAACTCTAGCCTACTCACTTAAGTTATGGCTGGGACTAGATAGACTTCTGGTCAGTGTGTGTCATCATCTATGCCATGATTCCTCTATTTCTGCTGGGTTGCAAAGAGCAAAACTTGCTATACAAATATACAAAGAGCAAGTGCACAACATCAGATTAGCCTAGCTGGCTCTGTTTGTGGTGCTTCATATAGTTTACCTTTTAAGAACAAACTTTAGCTTCAAATAAAACCCCCTGAGTGTACTTAACTTCTATAGAACAATAAGTCATATTTCCTTAGCATTTGCCTTCCCTGAGATAGTAGCTTTTCCTGGAACTCGCTCCCCAGATCATTTCGACTATACTCGTCATTGAGTTTCCACCATTGCCCTTTGAGACTTCTCTGAACAATTAAAAGCACCAAGAGTTAACTCAAAGGACTTCAGATTGCAAATTCCTCAAGGATGGAGGGATGCAAGTCAGGTATGTTCTTTTTTTTTTAAGATCGTTCCCTGACCACTTCCCTGGAGTGCAAGAAATCATCCACAAGTTGCATGCATAATAATCAAAGTAATAAGTAAATTCCTAGGTAGTACATTAAGTAAATTACATTCTTTTGCAGTGGAAAATGAAGATTCACTGTTGTTTGTCATGTGTCAAGCTCTGGTGTGAAATGCTTTTATGTGACTATTTCTTTTAATAATTACAACACCCCTGTGCTTGGGGGAGGGGAAGACAATGAATAAAGAGAGCCTCAAAGTTGTTAAGTAATTTGCTTAATGTAACACAGCTGGAAAGTGGCAGGGCTATGACCAAACCAGTTACATTAGATTCCAAAGCCTTGATTTTATTCCTTACTATGCAACAGCGAACAACAGAAATTGTAACATTTCAGTTGGCTATCATATTAGTAAATGTTTAAGTAAAGGATAATATTCAAGACTGCTAAGATAAAAAGGGTGCTCACAGACATTGTGAGTAGATGTATAAGCTGAAACAACCTGTTTAAAAAGCAGTTTGGAATTGTGAGTCAACCTATAAAAATGTTCCTGGAACCTATAATCTCATATCTGGGATTCTTTCTGAATGAAAAAATCTGAAACAGAGCAAAAGCTTTTTTCATAAACTCTACATCAAAGTATTATTATAAGACACAAAAATAAAAATATGTCTACTCCAGCATTTTAGGTAACAGTTTTAAATGTTTATCTAATGTATAATAACATCATGGCAAGTGGCTTTTTTAATAGAAGTAAGTATGATCACATCTGTTTAATAAAAATTAGGTATTAGAAAAAAAAGAAAGATTGAAAACCAAAGTTGTCTCTGGATGGTGTTTCTATGGGCATATTTTTTTCCTGTATTCTGTTCTTCAGTATTTTCTATGTTACCTTTGCAGTGTAAAAAAATCTGAGTTTTTACTACAATATGGCTGTCAATTACACAAAAATAGCAAAGCTGAGGCAGGCTACCTAAGAAGCCAGGAAAATTCCTCGGCAAGTACAATGGGGAAACTGAGACAGACAACTGATTCAAATCTCATCCAGCGTTCTGACTCACCTGCCTCCTTCTCTCTTGCAGGACCACTCCCTTAGGCATCAAGCCCTCAGAACAATGAGATTCTGATCAGCATCATATAATCTTAGGAACAAAGCCTCAAAGTCTGTTGACCACACACAGTTTTTGTCAAACTAGAAATGACATCTACATCCCAGTTATGTTTCAGCTCCAGGCCCAGAAAAGCAGCAAAACCAGAGGAAGTGAGGCCATGGCTGGCATCAGGACCAGATGCAATGACCAATGGCCCCCTACCCTAGTGCTGACCAATCTGTAGAGACCAGGACCCTGACCCTACATGCTCATTTTGATGAATCAGCATATTAAAGGACATGCCTGGAAAGCTGATGAATATTCTATTGAGATCCTCCCCTGAGATCTACCCTAAAATTCCTGCCTTTAGAAAACAAATAAAAGACTCTTAAGACAAATGACCTGTTGCATGGTGTCTCTCTCTAGAGCAAGCCCACACCTTTCTTCGGGCTTGTATCTTTGCTTTCTTTCTCCTAATCTCTTAAAACTAGGGCAGTGGGTAGCGGCAGCTTGTCCTGGCCTAACCCCCTGAACCTGTCTCCAAGGGACCTCCTTTAGCTTCTGTAACTTGTTTTCTGTGTCTGTGCAGCCCAGCTGGCTCACTTCTGCCTCTGTGACTTTCTTTCAAAAAGGCCAAGGTAGCTCTCTAAGTAGCCCACTCAAATCTTCCCTTCGAATGTATTTTTGCTTTGCATGCTAAATAAACTTCCTCTCCTGCTAGAGTTCTTGGCTCTGAGTTCTTTCTTTGCTGAATTCAAGAACCAAGAGTCTACATACCACCGGTAACAAAGCCACTGTTTCCTAAGTGTTAGGCTCTTTTGTGAAGAATTGTGATGAATGGAGTTGACAGGATGTTATAGTCAGGGATCAGGTTTATTGTTGATTGTAAATGTAATCTACACACACCATTGTTTTAGCTTGTTTCTTACATCAAATATGTGCACCTTTAAATGAAATATTAAAGACTTAATTGAAAATTTTCTTTCTCAGTTTAATTCCAACATTTCAAATTCTGAAGGGACAATATCACATATTTGCTGAAACTACCTTTTTTTCAGAAAAATAATCCAATGATAATGTTAGGTAGGATAGATAGTAAACCAATGCAGGAGCTGGGAGGGAGGCACATCTCGCCCATTAATTCAGCAGTCCCGAACCCTGTCTGATAAGATTGCTGGGTGTTCTGAACATCACAAGCAAAGATAGCACAGGAGGAGGGGCGTCCTTGAGACTCTGTGCTAGGAAAGAGAGCCTCTGTAGCATTTTCAGTAAGACAGAAAGCCTTTACTAGTTGAGAAAGAAAGCCTCTGTAATTGTATATTGATCCCAAGGTCTACAAGGGGGAGGAGGCATACCTAGAAACTAGCTAAAGTATATAACCCCTGAACCCCAATGGTCAGGGTACCCACTTGTAGCCTTTTTGCTCAAGTATATTTCATAAATAAACTTGCTATTTCATTTCTACTATATGTATTATCTCTTGCTTGAACTGTTCTCTTGTGAGCAAGGCAAGAACCAAGGAAGGGAGCCCCTGACTCGGGTGTCCTTGGTAACAATATCAATAGTTACAAATAAAAGTGTTTATATATAGCACATAATATGCACAAAAAGAAAGGCCAAAACCAATCTATTACAACTTATCATTCTTCTTTGCTGCAATCCTACTCTATTCTACCACAATATATTGTCTAATTCTTTTTTTAATTTTATTTATTTATTCTTAGAGGGGAAGGGAGGAAGAAAGAGAGGGAGAGAAACACTGATCAGTTGCTCCTTGCACATGCCCCAATTGACCGGGAACCCAGCCCGAAACCCAGGCATATGCCATGACCAGGAATCGAACCAGCAACCTTTCTCCCTACGGGAGGACAACCAACCAACTGAGCTACACAGGTTAGGGCTATTGGCTAATTCTTAATTCTGGAATAGTTACAAAGCATTTATCTCACTAGCACATATAAAAGTACATCTTGAAAATGAAGAAAATCCATTTTTTTGTCAGTATAGTTTATAAATAACAGTTTCCCAATCTAGAATAAATATTGAGTTCCAACCCTTTGTTAGTTTGAATAAGGCTTGGTTCCTGCCCTCTAAATTCAGTAATGAGAAGATGCTGTGCAATATGAGCTATAATAAAGATAGACACATAGTGTAAAGGGAGACAGAAAAGAAGGCAATTAACTCTGCCTGGAGAAGAGAAAGCCACAGAGGAGGCGACACTAAAGGGATGAGTTGGCAGAGGGCAATCAGTTTTGGAGACTGAGTAGAAAGATGGGGTTGATGTTTGGACACAAAGATGTTTGTAACCAAAGGTTTCAAAAAGGTAAATTGAGATCAGCTTAGGAAATTCAGAATTTACCCTTCATCCTTGAGGAAATAGGAACCCATAAGAAATGTTAAAAAGAAGAATAATGCGATCTGATTTATATTAGTAAGTAACTGGCTGCCATGTGGGTTGCTTGGGAAGCGTATGTGACAGTGAGGGTGGAGGGTGAGGTGGTCAGGCACACCTTAGATAGACTCTTGCTATAAAGGTCCAGGACAGAGAGGATGAGGGATGGAACTTGGGAGGTTGTGAGGATGAAGGAGAGGAAATAGAATCTTTTACAAGTTCTGAAAGGTAAGAGAAAGGAAGATGATAAAATGATTTTGGGGTTTGCAATAGGTACCCTCCTGATAAATGGGAGGTATAAAAGAAATAAACTGAGAGGTCAAGATAATTAAGCAGGCTATAAAGAAGCTGACTATTAAGTGTCTATAGGCAATCCAGAAACAAATGTATATTCAGTAGCTGGAAATAGAGGAACTATAAGACCAATGGCAAGTGAGACAGCTGATACATAATTGTTAAATAAATGAACATATAGAGATAACACAATGAAATATGCCTTTCATTTCCAACTATTTCTTTGAAAAATATAGTTTTGTTCAAGCCAATGATTTTATTGCGATATGGGGTATTAAGTTAATCTGAAGCATAGTAAGGTACTAAAATTTTCCATCAAAATTTTTCATTTACCATTTTATAAAAGCTATAACCATGTAAAATCATAACTACTTTTAAAACCTGTGCATAGAAATGCAAAAGATAATATTTATTATAAGCCCTGATATTTTGTACTATTCACACCATCTTGCATATGTAAGTACATATTCAAAATTTGTTATATATGTTTGCCAGTATAATAGCCCTTAGGAAAAAATAGACAAGGTAAATAAAACTATCTTATCACCTGCTTTGTATGCCTAGTAAGCCATACAAATTTATTTGCTGATATAAGCTATAAAATTTCAGTACAGTCAATAGAGGTTTGATGACTAATGTACCTAATCTAAGAGTCAAGAAACCGCAGGCCTATTTCTACCTTTATTCTCTTCCTATCTAATATCAAATTACATAAATCATAATGTATTTACAGATATTAGTACTTTAATCTTCTACAAAATGAGGTAAAAGTTTTTACTCAATCCTCTTTGCTTATATAATAAAGCCAATTCAGTTTGTGATAAACGGCAATAAAATTTCAGAGGTAAATAATAAATGGAGTTAAAGAGTAAATGAAAGAATCTATATCTTTGGCTTTAATCCCAATTTCTACAAACAAGTTGCTAAGTGATCTTGAAAGAGCCAATGGACTAGTCTGTAATTTACTTGCAAACAACATTAAAAGAGGGAGAATGTTACACCTATTGTGCCTTTCCCAGAGATTGTTTTCAGACATGTAGATTTTCAGGACTAAAAGAGAACCTCAAAAAGCATTGAATTCCCTCTCCAACATTATTGTGAAGTGACCATCCCATCAACAGTGGCTTTCTGCCATTGATGTGTGAGAGCTCTAGAAAAGAATTTTGAGGTTAAATGGACTCTCAGTTCTCTCTATTAAATAAAGGAGCTGGATTAAACAGACCATCTGTAAGCTTTCTTCAAGCTCTCATATTCTTCAACTCTGATTCACATGTAAAATATTTGATTCTTATATATAACAAGGTGTAATTTCTAGAATTCATTGTGTATTTACAACATATGCATTAAACATTTCTATACAGAATCACTTACTATGATATTTCATAATTTTTGAACCAAATATATATTAGTTTGTAACTCAATGACACTCAATAATACAGATATGTAAATGTATAAATAATAAAACTTGCCCTGAACTTTTAGCACTGAGCATTCTAGGAAGCTGTTTCCAATAACACTTTAGTTTTATTTTAATTTAGTCGAATCTATAAAATGTTATTTACGTAGAGGAAAGGTGCCTAGCACTGTGCAAAACTTCAAATGTATGAGATTTAAATTTCACTGTGGTGGTTTTAAAATATATCCACAAATTAGTTGAAACTCCTTCCTTCAAGTGATGGAGCCTAATTCCCTACCCCATGAGTGTGGACTGTGACTTCCTTCTAACAAATAGAATAAAGTGGAATTGATGTTATATGACTTCTGAGACTAGATCATAAAGGGCACTGCAACTTCCTCCTCATTGGCTGTCACTGGGGTCACCTGCTTTAGGGCAACCCAGGTACTAGGTCATGAGGACACTCAAGCAGCCCATGGAGAGGCCCATATGGTGAGAAGTGGAGCCCTGCCAGGAGCCAGTGAGGGCCTGAGGATGTCTGCCAACAGCCATGTGAGTCAGCCACTGTAAAAGCAGATGAATTCTCCTGCTTCAGTCAAGCCTTCACATGACTGTGGCCTGAGCCAGAACCACCTAGCTAAGCTGTCCCTGAATCCTTGACCCACAGAAATTATGACATAATAAGTTTTTCTTGTTTTAAGTCACTAAGGTTTGGGGTAACTTTTATGTAACAATAGATAACTAAATGCATTTACCTATATTCTAATTCCGCTATTCCTTAATTTCAAATATGATTGAATTATATAATACAAACATACAATTTTAGAACTTGACAAGACTTGAAAGAAAAGATTGCCTTTTATTTTGCAAAAACAGCAATTAAGATCTGCAGAACTTGTCTTGCTTAAATCTGGTGTGCTTCAGTTGTTCCCTATCTCAGCTAGAAATGTAGGAGCCATGCTTAACACTTCCCTCTCCTTCACCTTCTTCATATTCAATTGATTACTTACTCCTATAGCCCTGGCTGGTTTAGCTCAGTGGATTGAGCGTCGGCCTGCGAGCTAAGTGTCGCTGGTTCGATCTTCCAGTCAGGGTACATCAGAGAAGGAAAACTCTGACTCCAAAAAACCTCCGCTGCCTTGCGGCATACCTCTTCAGGGGAAAGGCTAAGGGAGTAAACCCCGACAGAAAATCCGGAGCCGGAGTCCCTAAGGCGGTTTGACGTTGTAGTCAACACCGGCAACTCCTGCGGCGCACCTGAAGCCAAGCTGTATTGACTCCGTCTTTCCCTTGGACCCTTCAGCTGCGAAGAGAGGGGGGGTCTGCTGCATGGGCAACAGCAGACCCTCCATATCACCCTGCCCAGGCTCTGTAGCTTCAGCGTCATCGCAAGATGTCGATTCAACACGGGAGGAGACAGATACCATGTCACTCCCGAGTTGGACTGCACAGCCATTCTCGGCGGTGCAGATAGACTCTTGAGAAGCTACACCATCATCTCTCGAGACGGACGGCTGCCGATGATGACTTACTCCTATCGATTTTACCTCCTCTTGCCTCTGCCCTGCTTTAATACCTATACCACTCCCAGCCAGGTCACACCACAATTAGTTCTTCTATTGACGGGCACTTGGGTTGCTTCCACAAGTTGGCTATTGTAAATAATGTTGCAATGAACAGTGCATATATTCTTTTAAATTAGTGTTTTGGGTTTCCTTGGATATATACCCAGAAGTGGAATCAGTGGATCATAAGGCAGTTCCATTTTTAATTTTCTGAAAAATACTTCATATTGTTTTTTTGTGTTGGCTCTACCAATCTGCACTAGGAACTGTTTTCTCTACATCCTCACCAGCACTTGTTGTTTGTTGATTTATTGATGATAGCCATTCTGACAGGTGTGAGGTGTTATCTCATTATGATTTTAATTTGCATTTCTCTGGTGATTAGTGACTTTGAGCATCTTTTCACATGACTGTTGGCCATCTGTATGTCCTCTTTGGAGAAATGTCTATTCAGGTCCTCTGCTCACTTTCTAATTGGGTTGTTTTATTTATTTGTTTGTTTTTGGTGTTAAATTGTATGAGTTCTTTATAAATTTTGGATATCAACTTGTTATTGGCTATATCATTGGAGAATATCTTCTTCCATTCAGTTGGTTGTCTTTTGTTTTGTTGCTGGTTTCCTTTGACATGCAAAACCTTTTAGTTTGATGTAGTCCCTTTTTTTTTTTCTTTTGTTTTCCTTGTCTGAGGAGGTATATCAGTAAAAAAAAAAAAAAAAAATTGCTAAAGAAGTCAGATATGTTACTGCCTAAATTTTCTTCTAGGGGGATTATGATTTTAATCTTACATTTAAGTCTTTAATCCATTTTGAGTGAATTCATGTATATGGTTTAAGAAGGTGTTTTAGTTTCATTCTTTTACATATTTTCTGTCCAGTTTTCCCAACACCCCTTATTGAATAGATTGTCTTTACCCCGTTGTATGTTCTTGTTTCCTTTGTATTACTTGACCATATAGACATGGATTTATTTCTGGGCTCTCAATTCTGTTCTATTCATCTATGTGTCTCTTTTTATGCCAGGATGATGCTGTTTTGACTACTATTGCCTTGTTGTATAGTTGGTATCAGGAAGCTTGCTCCCTCCAACTTTGTTCATCTTTTCCAAGATTGCTGTGGCTGTTTGGGGGTTTTTATGGATCTACATAAATTTATGCATTATTTGTTCTAGTTGTGTGAAAAAATGCCAGTGGTATTTTCATAAGAATTGCATTGAATTCTAGCTTATTTTTGGTAGTATGAACATTTTAATGATATTAATTCTTCCTATCCATGAGCAAAATACATGCTTCTATTTATTTGTATCTTCTTTCTTCAGTGTCTTGTAATTTCTGAGTGCAGGTCTTTTACCTCCTTGGTTAAATTTATTTCTAGGTTGTTGTTTTTTTTGGGTGCACTAGTAAATGGGATTGTTTTCTTAGTTTTCCTTTCTGACAGTTCATTATTGGTGTATAAAAATGCAACCAATATGTGAATATTTATTTTGTATCATGCGATCTACTGAATAGCTACTGATAACTATTATCAGTTCTAATAGTTTTTAGGTGAAATCTTTAGGGTTCTATATATATAGTATCATGTCATCTGTGAATAATGACAGTTCTACTTATTCCTTTCCAATTTGGATGCCTTTTATTTCTTCTTCTTGTTTGATTGCTGTGGCTAGACTTTTAGTATTATGCTGAATAATAGGGGGTGAAAGTGGACATACCTGTCTTGTTCCTGATCCTAAGGAAAACATTTTTAATTTTTTCCCATTGAGTATGATCTTAGCTATGTGTTTGTTATATATCATTTTTATTATATTGAGGTATGCTTTCTCTATTTCTACTTTGCTGAGTTTTTAATCATGTATGGGTGCTGGATATTGTCAAAGGTTTTTCTACATCTATTGATATGATCATATTATTTTTATTCTTCATTTTGTTTATGTGGCAGATTGTGTTAATTGACTGTGATATTTAATCAACATTGCATCCCAGGAATAAATCCCACTTGATCATGGTGTGTGATCTTTTTAACATACTGCTGAATTCAATTTGCTAATATTTTGTTGAGGATTTTTGCATCTATTTTCATCAGGGATATTGCCCTATAATTTTCTTTATAATGTCTTTATCTGTTTTTTTTGGGAAACAAGTTAATGCTAGCCTGATAAAATGAGCTTGTGAGCCTTCCCTTCTCCTGAGTTTTGATTATAGTTTGAGAAGCATAGGTGTTAATTCTTTTTTTAATATTTGGTAAAATTCACTTGTGAAGCCATCCAGTTCAGGACTTCTGTTTGTTGTGAGTTTTGGTTTTGTTTTTGTTTTTTTAATTACTGCTTTAATTTTGTTGGTTGTAATCAGTCTGTTCAGATTTTGTCTTCCATTTTGATTCAGTCTTGGGAGATTTTATATTCCTTGGAATTTATCCATTTCTTCCAAACTGTTCAGTTTGTTGACTTATAATTGCTTGTAGTAATTTATTTTATTTTTATTTTTTTTATTGTTTTTCAATTATAGTTGTCCCACATTTCCCCCATAACGACCCCCCACCCAGCCCACCCCTTCTCTCACAGTCATTCCCCACCCCGTTGTCCATGTCCATGTGTCATTTATACATGTTCTTTGATTAGATACTTCCCCTACTTACCCCCCTTTATCCCCTCCCCCCCCCATAACTGTTATTCTGTTCCTTGTTCAATTTTGTTCATTTGTTTGTGTTGTTCACTAATATCCTGTATCAGGAGATATCATATGATATTTTTCTTTCATTACCTGGCATATTTCGCTAAGCATAATTCTCTTTAGTTCCATCCATGTTGTCGCAAATGGCAGGAGTTCCTTCTTTCTTTTTGCTGCATAGTATTCCATTGTGTAAATGTACCACAGTTTTTTAATCCACTCATCTACAGATGGGCACTTAGGCAGTTTCCAGCACTTAGCTAATGTAAACAGTGCTTCTATGAACATAGGGGTGCATAAGTTCTTTTGAATTGGGGTTTCGGGATTCTTTGGGTATAATCCTAGCAGTGGAATTGCTGGTTCAAATGGCAGTTCCATTTTTAGTTTTTTGAGGTAATTCCATACTGTTTTCCATCATGGCTGCACCAGTCTGCATTCCCACCAGCAGTGCAGTAGGGTTCCCGTTTCTCTGCATCCTCATCAGCACTTGTTGTTTGTTGATTTGTTGATGATGGCCATTCTGACAGATGTAAAGTGTATCTCATTGTAGTTTTTATTTGCATCTCTCTCATCGCTAGTGATGTTGAACATTATTTCATATGTCTATGGACCCTCTGTGTATCCTCCTTGGAGAAGTGTTTATTCAGGTCCTTTGTCCATTTTTTAATTTGGTTGTCTGTCTTCTTGGTATTGAGATGTGTAAGTTCTTTATATATTTTGGAGATCAATCCCTTGTCTGAGATATCATTGGCAAATATGTTTTCCCACGTGTTGGTTACCTTTTTATCTTACTGATGTTTTCTTTTGCTGATCAGAAACTCTTTAGTTTGATGTAGTCCCATTTGTTTACTCTTTCTTTTATTTCCCTTGCCTTAGGAGATGTATGAGTGAAAATATTGCTACGTGGGATATATGAAATTTTCCTGACTATGTTTTCCTCTAGGACTTTTATGGTGTCACAGCTTACATTTAAGTCTTTGATCCATCTTGAGTTTATTCTGGTGTGTGGTGTAAGTTGGTGGTCTTGTTTTATTTTTTTTGCACATCCCTGTCCAGTTCTCCCAACACCATTTGTTGAAGAGGCTCTTCTTACTCCATTTTATGCTCCTTCCCTCTTTGTCAAATATTAGTTGATCATATAGACCTGGGTTAATTTCTGGGCTCACTATTCTGTTCCATTGATCTATATGTCTGTTCTTATGCCAGTACTAGACTCTCTTGATCACAATGGCTTTGTAGTATAGTTTGATGTCTGGTACTGTGATTCCTCCTGCTGTGTTCTTCTGTCTCAAGATTGCTGTAGATATTTGGGGTCTTTTTTTGGTTCCATATAAATTTTTGAAGTATTTGTTCTAGGTCTGTGAAACATGTCATTGATATTTTAATAGGGATTGCATTGCATCTGTAAATTGCTTTGGATAGTATGGACATTTCAATGATGTTGATTCTTCCCATCCAAGAACATGGTATTTACTTTCATTTATTTGTATCTTCCTTAATTTCTTTCTTCAGCATTCTGTAGTTTTCCAAGTACAGGTCTTTTATCTCTTCAGTTAAGTTTATTCCTAGGTACTTTATTTTTCTTGTTGCTATAGTAAAATGGGATTTCTTTTTCTAGTTTCTACCTCTGATATTTTATTGTTGGTGTACAGAAATGCCTTCAATTTCTGTATATTGACTTTGTACCCTGTGATTTTGCCAAATTCCCTTATTATGTTGAGTGGTTTTTTTAGTGGAGTCTGTAGGGTTTTCTATGTACACTATCATGTCATCTGCAAATAATGACTGCTTTACTTCCTCTTTTCCAATTTGGATGCCTTTTATTTCTTTGTCTTGTCTGATTGCTGTGGCTAGAACTTCCAACACACTGTTGAATAGGAGTGGAGAGAGTGGACATCCTTGTCTTGTTCCTGATCTCATGGGGAATGCTTTCAGTTTTTGTCCATTGAGTATGATGTTGGCTTCAGGTTTCTCATATGTAGCCTTAATTATGTTGAGGTATGCTCCCTCTATTCCCATTTTGCTGAGTGTTTTTATCACAAATAAGTGTTGTACTTCATCAAATGCTTTTTCTGCATCTATAGATATGATCATGTGATTTTTGTCTTTCATTTTGTTTAGGTGATGTATTATATTTGTCGATTTGAGAATATTAAACCATCCTTACATCCCTGGGATGAATTCCACTTGATCGTGGTGTATGATCATTTTAATGTGTTCCTGAATCCTGTTTGCCAATATTTTGTTGAGGATTTTAACATCTACATTCATCAGCGATATTGGCCTGCAGTTTTCTTTCTTTGTTCTGTCTTGACCTGGTTTTGGAATTATGGTAATACTGGCTTCAGAGAAAGAGTTTGGGAGTTTTCCCTCTTCTTGGATTTTTTGAAATAGTTTGAGAAGGTTAGGCGTTAGTTCTTCCCTAAATGTTTTGTAAAATTCACCTGTGGAGCCATCCAGTCCAGGGCTTTTGTGTACTGGAAGTTTTTTGGTTACTGTTTCAATTTCACTCTTTGTTTTTGGTCTGTTCAGGCTTTCTACTTCTCCTTGATTCAGTTTCGAGTGATTATATGTTTCTAGAAATTTGTCCATTTCATCTAGGTTGTCAAATTTCTTGCCATATAGTTGTTTGTAGTATTTTCTTACAATATTTTGTATTTCTGTATATCGGTCATGATTTCTCCTCTTTCGTTTCTGATTTTGTTTATTTGGGTCCTCTCTCTTTTTTTCTTGATGGGCCTGGCTAAAGGCTTGTCGATTTTGTTTATTTTTTCAAAGAACCAGCTCCTACCTTTGTTGATCTTTTGAATTGTGTGTTTAGTCTCTATGTCATTTAATTCTGCTCTGATCTTGATGATTTCCTTCTTTCTACTCACTCTGGGTTTTGTTTGTTGTTGTTGTTCTAGTTCTTGTAGCTGTAGGGTTAGATTTTTTGTTTGAGATTCTTCTATCCTTTCCAGGTAGGCCTGTATTGCTGTGAACTTTCCTCTTAGGACTGCTTTTGCTGTGTCCCATAGGTTTTGGGCAGTCGTGTGTTCATTATCACTTGTCTCCAGAAACTTTTTGATTTCTTCCTTGATGTTATTGTTAATCCATTTATTATTTAATATCATGTTATTCATTCTCCATGAATTTTGATGTCTTTGATTTTTTTCCTTGAGGTTGATTTCTAGTTTCCAGCCATTGTGGTCTGTGAAGAAGCTTGACATAATTTCAATTTTCTTCACTTTGTTGAGGCTTGTTTTGTGTCCTATCATGTGGTCTAGCTTTGGAAATGTCCCATGTGCATTTGAAAAGAATGTATATTTTGCTTCTTTGGGTTGAAAAGTTCTATATATATAAACTAAGTCCATTTGATCTAGTGTGTTGTTCGATGCCTCAGTATCCTTGGTGTTTCTTTGCTTTGAAGATCTGTCTATTGTTGATAATGGGGTGTTAAAGTCTCCTACTATGAGTGCGTTGCTGTTGATATCCTTCTAGTAGTCTTCTAGTATTTTCCTTATATATTTGGGTGATCCTATTTTGGGTGCATATATGTTTACCAGGGTTATATCTTCCTGTTGGATTATTCCCTTAAATATTATGAAATGCCCTTCTTTGTCTCTTTTTATGGCCTTTGCTATGAAATCCATTTTGTTTGATATAAGTATTGCTACCCCAGGTTTTTTTTTTTATGTCCATTTTCTTGGAATACTTTTTCCCATCCCTTCACTTTCAGTCTGTGTAAATCTTTGTTTTGAGGTGTGTCTCTTGTAGACAGCACATATGTAGGTCATATTTTCATATCCACTCCGCTATCCTATGTCTTTTCATTGGAGCATTTAATCTATTTACTTTTAAGGTTATTATTGACAGGTACGTATTCATTTCCCTTTGTACCTGTGTTCCTCTCCCTCTCTTTTTTTCTTCTTTTTCTTAAAGCATTCCCTTTAGCATCTCTTGCAATGCTGGCTTTGTGGAGATGTATTCTTTTAGTCTTCCTTTGTCTGGGAAACTCCTTATTTCAACTTCCATTTTGAAAGAGAGCCTTGCTGGATGGAGTATTCTTGGTTGTAGGCCTTTGTTTTTCATTGCTTGAAATATTTTTTGCCATTTCCCTCTGGCTTGTAGTGTTTCTCTTGAGAAATAAGTTGATAGCCATATCTGAGCTCCCTTGTATGTTATTTGCTGTTTTGCTGCTTTTAGGATTTTTCTCTTGTCTTTGAATGTTGCCATTTTAATTATGATGTGCCTTGGAGTGGGCCTTTTTGGGTTCATCTTCATTGGGACCCTCTGTGCTTCCTGGACTTGCATGACTTTTTCTCTTATCAAGTTAGGAAAATTTTCTGTCATTACTTTTTCAATCAGGTTTTCTGTCCCATGCTCCTCTTCACCTTCTTGTATTCCTATGATTCAAATATCTTTTCATTTCATGTTGTCCAGCAGTTCTCTTACACCTTCTTCATTCTTTTTCAGTCTTTTCATTTTGTTGTATTGTCTGGGAATTTTTTTCTACATTGTCCTCTAACTCACTGATCTGATCCTCTGCTTCATGTAGCTTGCTTTCAATTTAGTCTACTGTGTTCTTCAGTTCAGAAATTGTATTCTTCATTTCTTCCTGGTTCTTATTGATAGTTCCTATGTCTTTTTTTATGCTGGTGTAGTTCTTCGTAAGTTCCTTATAGCTTCCCTGGAGTTCTTTATAGTTTCCCTGGTGTTCTTTGTAATTCCCCTGGAGTTTATTATAGTTTTGTTTGAGTTTGTCAAGTTCATTGAACTTTCTTACAACCGTTCTTTTGAATTCCATGTCTGATAGTTGGTTTATGTCTGTTTCATCTATCTTTCTTTCTGGGGATTCTTCTTTTCCTTTCATTGGGAGGTTGTTTCTGTGTCTCCCCATGTTGGATGCTTCTTGTTTGTTTTTGTTTCTTAGATTTGTCTGCTTTGATTTCCCGCCTTCATGGTATGAGATTCTGTATAGGAGACCTGGGAGATTCAGTGGTGCCCGTCTCTTTGATCTCCTGAGCCTGATGCTCTTGGAATGCCATTTATGCTGTTTGTTTAAGCTGTTTGGTTGTATTTCAGTTACTCTTTGGTGGATTCTTTCCTCTGGCTAGTTGACTGACAGTCACTCTGCCCACCTTGTCTTGAGTTCTTTTGTGGAGATGCTGTTAAAACTGAAACACACAACCCAGGCAAGAAACCCACACCCTACAAAATATCCCCCACCCACAATCCCACTATCAGCAGCAAATGAGCCAGTATTAATATAAATGTAAAGAGGTTAAGACTATTATATTATAGGAGAAAGAGATAAGAGTTGTTTTAAATGAAAGAAAGATGATTTAGTAGCAAGTAGGGTCAAGGCTATGCGAGACAGTAAGTAATATTTACATTGTTTGTTGAAAAAGAGAGGGAAGAAGGCAGAATGAAGTGAGAAAGTAGAAGTTATAGTATTAAGTTTATATGGTAGTTATATGCTGTATGTTTAGTGTGAGAGGGAGGATAAACAAAACAGACAAAAAAGAAGGAGAAGAAGAAGAAGGAGGAAGAAGAAGAAGAAGAAGAAGAAGAAGAAGAAGAAGAAGAAGAAGAAGAAGAAGAAGAAGAAGAAGAAGAAGAAGGAAGAAGAAGAAGAAGAAGAAGAAGAAGAAGAAGAAGAAGAAGAAGAAGAAGAAGAAGAAGAAGAAGAAGAAGAAGAAGAAGAAGAAGAAGAAGAAGAAGAAGAAGAAGAAGAAGAAGAAGAAGAAGAAGAAGAAGAAGAAGAAGAAGAAGAAGAAGAAGAAGAAGAAGAAGAAGAAGAAGAGCTGCACTTAGTTGAGCCCTCTCCCCCCTGGTCCTGCGGCGCCCTCAGCCCTCCTCAGGCTTGTCTACTCAGGCTTGTCTAGCAATGCTATTCTGCTGGTGGACCAGTGTACATATGCCAGTAGTCCCTGCCCAGCCTCAGTTCCTGTCTCTGTTCCTCAAAAAAGTCTGTGTGTTGCCTCCAAGCTGCAGCACTGGCCTGTGTCCCTGCCTGTACGCCTGCATGTGCCACTTTCCTGCCTAGGGTCCCTACCAAGTCCGCAGTTCCACCACCGCTTTCCCGTATGGGCCCCTCTCCCGGCTCAGTTCTGCTTTTTTGTTTGGTGGAGCCTTGGTGCCAGGACCCAGTGCGCAGAGTTGTCAGCCCAGGGTTGCCAGCCAAGGGAGTCCCCACCTAGACTCAGTTCATACAGTTTCTCACAGTCTAGGCTGTTCACTGTCTCCCCACACCTCCAGCTGTTTCAACCAAACCTTCTTGCTGACTCCCTCTGGGACTTTGCTGGTTGGTGGACCTATGGCAGGGGAAGCTTCCAAGCAGATCCCAGCTAATGAGCCGGTCAGCAGCTGCCCCTTTCGGGTGCGGTGTGGCAGAGGTGCCAGGCTGGGGGGCCCAGCAACTTTGCTTGGAGAGCACAGGCCAAGCTTTCTGCCCTCTTTCATGCTGCTCCCACACTTCCTTCCCTGTTCGAGCTATCTGAAATCCACAGTCACTCACTCCACTCTGTGTTTGTACTCCAAGTCCTTCTGTGATGGGAGCAAGCAGACAACACTGCTACCTACTCTGCTGCCATCTTTTCTCCTCTGTTTGTAGTATTTTATTATAATATTTTGTGTTTCTGTGGTGTCAGTTGCCACTTCTCTTTCATTTATGATTTTATTTGGGTCTTTTCTCTTTTTCTTGAGTCTGATTAAAGGTTTATCTATCTAGTTTATCTTTTCAAAGATATTGTTGTTGTTGTTGTTTTTTAAGATCTATTTTGTTTATTTCCTCTCTGATCTTTATTATAATTTCCTTCCTTCTACCCACTTTGGGCTCCATTTGTTGTCCCTTTTCTAGTTCCTTTAGGAGAAAATTTAGATTTTTTATTTGAGATTGTCTTGTTTGTTAAGGTAAATCTTTTTGCTTTGAATTTTCCTCTTAGGACTGCTTTTACTGTGTCCTTTAGATTTAGGGTTGTTGTGTTTTTATTTTCATTAGCCTGCACTTTCCATCAGTCACAAAACCCTACTAATATTATCTTTTAAATAGTCCTCTAGCCCTATCCCTTCTCTCTAATGCTGATACTTACCACTGTCTTAGACAACCCAGATTCCCCAAAAATCAGAGCCTGAGGCAAAATTTGTGTGCTTTTCTTTTTTACCAGAAAATATAAAGCTAGGGAAGCAGGAGTGAGAAGAGGGGGAGTGGGGCAGGAAATGAAGCAGAACCAATACCCGGGTATTTGCTGAGCTGGCCATCACTTGGTATCAAACATAACTTAGTGCTTAATTTTATAGGAAAGTTCTCAGAAAGGAGTGTGAATGACTGCATCTCAGTACAGTATGTCCGGGCGAGAAAGGAGGAGAAGTTCAACCACTGGTTCCTATAGGCTGAAACTCACCCCATTAGGCATTAACTTACCTGCAATTCCAGTTGTTTGCATGCGTACTAAGCATGACATCTCATGCTTCAACATTAAAGGGTAAGTCTCAGCAATATACTCAGTAGGCATGGGACATGGACACAAGGGGAGTCACCATCAAGTGGCAAATGCATGAAGTCAAGGTATATTTATGAGCTGATATTACAACAGCAGCTGGTTCCAAACAAGAGGCTAAACCATGGAGACAGGTAAGGCTGAAAGATCTCAAGTGGCACATAAGAGATCTATGATACAACAAACATCCAGCAATCTCTGCCACACTACTCTAAATTTGAACTAACTTTTCACTGACAAAGCCAGTGAACCCCTGGGTACTCTGTCCAATACTGAGATGCTTACATAACTGAATTAGTAGCAACAACAACTATAGAATGTAGCAACCACCTGCTCTAGGCCAGGCAATTTGCTAAGAGCTTGGTAGGTACTATTTCATTGAATCTTCACAACAGACTCAGATGAAAGACACTGTTTTTGTTTGGTTGTTTATTTTTGTTTTTAATTTTATATATAAGGAAACAAAGAGTGATGTTAACATAGCTGGTGATCAGTAAGGCCAGGATTTATACTCAGGAAATCACTCAAAGCTTGCATGCTGCTCTGCTACAGAGCACTAATAATGAGAAAATTGCAGAATATGTTATATAATATTAACTTTTCCAGGTACTTTGCATTTTCATTTGAATTTTAGAATCAATTTATAAATTACTACAAATAAAAAGAATGCTAAGATTTTGATTTGGATATCATTGGATCTATAGGTCAATTTTGAAAGAACTAGCATTTTAATAATGCCAAGTTTTCTCATTCATGAACACAGCAAAATTAAGTCTTCTCTAGTTTTTCTCAGCAATGTTTTGTAGTTTTCATGTTTAGATCAAACATGTTGGCTCAAATTTATCACTAAATATTTTGTATTTTTGATGCTGTTGTAAATGGTATTGCTTTTTTAAATTTCAAGTCGACATTGTACTTCAATAGTATGTAAAAATATAATTGCTCTTGTATCCTGTAACATTAATAAACTTCAATTATTAGTTTTAGTAGCTTTTTTTGTAGCTTTTTCCCATAGGATTTTCTATAGGTGATGATATTGCCTGCAAATAAAGGCAGCTTTACTTTTTTTAAAATATGTATGCCTTTTATTTCTTTTTCTTGCTTTATTTCACAGCCTAAGACCTCCAATACAATCTTAAATAGAAGTAGATACCCTTGATTCATTCCTAATTTTAAGGGGAAAGCATTCAGTCTTTACCATTAAGTATCATGTTAGCTGTAGTTTTTCATAGTTCTCTTTATAAAATTTCATAAGAGTGAGTTTCTTTTTATTCATATTTTGAGTGGATTTTTAATTCTTTAACATTTTAAATTTTAGTTGATGTTTGAGCAATGATTTTAATGTGATTTAAAGTATTTCATCAAAAAAAATAAAATATTTCATCAAATACATACAAGAGTAAGTCATGTTTTAATTTTACTTGTAGACTTTTCATAGGTTTACAGTATGTAAAATTACTAAAAATGAATAATTTTCTCATTAATATTAAAAAACAGATATTTGACTTTTCATGGAAACTTCAATATTAAATATAACCTTAAATGACTTAAGGTTGAAGAATATTTCCTCTTCACAACCAACAACTTAAAAGTTTAGTTTTGATATCATGTGACAACTAGAAAATTATTGCAATATGCTAATAAATACAGATATTGGACTTCAAAGACATGTGTGTGACCCTTGAGTTACACGTTATAGAGGATGTTTAAGTAACGGTGCTGTCTCTACTTTGCTCTCCGTCTAGAATGAGTGAAGTCCAGGCTGCCATATTGGCAATGTGACTCTCCTTATTTATTGTAATGGGGCATGACAAAGTACATATTTTAAGGAAATTCAGCTAAATTAAAGTCATCCTTGAAGTAGACTAACAAAGTCAAAAAAGAACCATTGAAAATAAAATTCCCTAAACACCAAGAATTAAAAAGCTGATACCAAAGACCTATTGTTTCTTATTATAGGTGCATAATGTACTGTTTTATGAAAGTATACAAAGATATTATCACAACTTCTAGACAGATTGTCAGGAAATCCTCTTTTTAAAAAAAGAAAAAAAGAACCACACCTAATTTACTATTTGGAAAAATCCATTGGTTTGTGTGATAAACACTAAAATAGACTGATTATGTAACTGGCTAGGTGCCAAGCCATTTTTCTGTGGACTCTTAAGATAATGGACCTTCATTGTTCTATTTGTTATCATTGCCAATTCCTGTCAGATTGGTCCTCAGCAGTTTCGTGGGCTACTGCCATTTATCAAAAGTGTAATGCTTAGAAGTCTCTGCTTGTCTAAAATAACAATTCATTTCTTTAATAAACATACATTTGATAAATTTGCAAGGTTTACATGAGATTAGTATACTTTCACTACTTGTAAATAGAGGAAAATTGTAAAACCATATTGCCTTAGGAACTATTATAAAATCAGCTACATTTACCTTTGGTAAGACACATTTTCTCTATTCTTTGATTTGACAATAAATATTTTAAACTTCACCAATATAAGAAATTTATGTGTTTTAAAAGAAATTGTATTTTGTAAAAAAGATAACAAGTTCCAGCACATGGAATTAGTAGTAGTGTTACAAAACGATATAGTCTTAAAACAAAAAGGGGCCTGATTTCATTTAGGAACAAATTCTCATAGAATTCCTATGCTATTTTTCATCTTCTATAAATAAAGATTTTATGGTGTCCCCTAGTCTTTTTACCATTTTATTTCTATACTGCCAGAGTTGTGCAATTCTTTTGCTGAAATTCATTTTTACATTTTAATCACAAAACCCTCTAGTTCTGCCCTTTTAAGCAATAGGAATATTTTATTAATTAGACTCTGAACCTGTATTTTTACAAATCTCTAAATGCTGGTTTATAAAAAAATGATAACATCAGCTCAGAAACTATCATGCATAAACTTATAATTGTGTTTTCTTTTTGTTTGGGTGCATAAGTATATGATAGACTAGACTGCAAAGAACAATGAAAATATGAAGACAAAGACATTAATTTAATAAATGCACTTTGGGAAGATTTTGAAAAGTAAGCTTCAAAACAGAAAGAAAAGAAGAAAAAGACAAAGTGTAAATTATTTACATATTAGTCACAAAATATAATAAGTTTTTGTTAATATCATACTTTGTAGTATTTAGAAGAGATTAAGAAAAGACAATGTATAAAATCTTAACACAAAGGAGAAGTATATATATATATTTAAAGACTTTATTGATTTATTTTTAGAGAGAGGAGAAAGGAGGTAGAAAGAGAGGAACAGGAACATTGATGTGCGAGAGAAACATTGACCGCTTGCCTCTCACACACCCCCAATTGGGGACCTGGCCTGCAATCCAGGCATGTGCTCTGACTAGTGACCTTTTGGTTTGTGGAAACAACACCCAACCCACTGAGCCAAACCAGTCAGGGTGGAATATATAAATATTGTAAAAAACTAAAAAAAGACTTTAAAAGTCCATCAACATCTGGGCCATTTAAGAGTTGTGAAAGCAGCTGTGTGCACCACAACATGCAAGTGTTTTCTGTCAGCAGGACAAGGTAAGCTGGAAGGCAAGTTGAGTTACACAACATTTTATGGCTACCTTGGAGCTCTTAACCACACTAGAAGTTCAAAGTAATATTTGTCAATGAGTTCCATTTCCCATCTTTGGGGTCAAGCCCTGACACACTACTCAAAGGCCATAGCCTCCAAAATCCCTGCTCCCAGGGAAGGGAGGATGGGGCAAGGACAGGGCAGGAACCATGGTTGGGATCAAGTAAAAGGGTTTAATTTCATGGTTATGTTAACAACCTGAGCAGCAGCAGAGGTTGCTTTTGAACTTAGCCACTGTCCCTGGATGGGTACCCACAGATAGGTCACCTCACCTTTCTGTGCTTATGTTATATGTCAATTATATCTCCATAAAGCTGGGGAAAAAAATGAAGGCACTGAAGACGACTTATTTTATGGGCTGGTGCAAGGTAAGATGACAGTATTTCCTTGTAAGAGAAGACAAATGCTTTTCTTTAGGATTTCCAAAATTCCACAAAGACAATCCTTTATTAGTCCTTCTGCCCTGACAATGGGAAATGATGAGGCCTCTTTCACCTCCTGCCCAAGGCCACTGTGCAAGCACAAGCTTTCAGAAAGACTGCAAAGAAAAGGTAAAAATCCCTAGGTAGGAAGGTATTGGTGCACCCTACTGTTCAGAACTCTTCTCCATTCTACTCAGTCACTTTCTGATTCACTGGCTCCACCACCATGGCTTCTGGAGCATTTCCATTATTTATCTCTATTTAGGTGTGGGAAATCAGCTTTGCTCTTAGTTCAGCTGGGACTTGGTTGGAATTTTTAAAAAAACAAAAACAAACAACAAAAAAAGAAAACCTGAAGGAAAAGAAAGCAAATATGAGAGCAGACAAATGGATACATTTACAAAACCCAAGATTTTTTATCCTAATCTCACTGCAGTCCAGCTGTAGTCTGGTTGGATTGGCACAGTCTGTGGAGTTTACCCAGCTCCGGTTCTTTTTCCTGGCCTCCACGCTGTCTGGCCCGATAGGGTGGAGGCTAGACTGAGCTCCTCGGATTTCTGGCCCAATGTTACCTTGAAACAAACCATCGCTGGTGGAATCTCAGAAAGGATTTTTTGTTCCCTTTGGAACTCTCTCTGGGTCTGTTCTCTGGGATCAGCCCTTTGATTGTCAGTTCCAGCTTAGGCCTCCATTGATTTTTCTTTATACAGTCCCTGATATTGATTCAGCTTTGTATCTCTGTTCTTCTAAGTAGAAAAAGCATTTCTCTCCCTGATTTGTAATGATTGTCTTCTGATCTTCAGGCATTCATATTTAGTCCAGTTAGTCTTTATGGCTATGGCCCATGGAAATTCTAATTTTGCTCTAATCCCTTCCTTCTTGCTTTCTTGGTTTGTCTCAAGAAGGTTATTAGGGCTGGGTTCATGTTCATGTCTTCTGTATATATAGAAGATATATGTGTGTGTGTGTGTGTGTGTGTGTGTGTGTGTATCTCTTCGCTAATTTTCTGTCTAGTTGTCCTATCAATTACCATAAGAAGAGTACTGAAGGCTACAGCTATAATTGTTAAATTGTCTATTCCTCCTTTAAGTCTGCCAGTTTTAGCTTCCAGTATTTGGGGACTATTTTTAGGTGTTATCCATTTACAGTTGTTAAATCTTCCTAACGTATAGACCCTCTATTATCATGAAATGTTCCCCTTGGTCTCAAGAGATATATTTTTAAAGTTTATTTGGATTGATAAATCTAGTCTCACTACCACCATTTCTGTTTGCATTATGTTATGTATCTTTCCCTATCCTTTTCTTTCAACCTATTTGAATCTTTGAATTTAAAGTCTATCACAGAGATATCTTCACTTAAACAAAGACAAAGACATTTGTATATATTCTCTTCCTCCTTTTAAGATCTATCTTTGTCTAGGTGTGGTTATCTTTATGATTATCCTACTTAAGATTTTTCAAGGTTTTTTTTTGATTAGTAGATTTGTGTTTTTCATCAAATTTGAGAAGTCTGAGGCCATTATTTCTTTGAATGTGGTTTTCTGCCCTATTCTTTCTCTCCTCCTCTCCTGAGATTTCTATTATACATTTGATGTTGTGTTGTCTCACAGGTGTTTGGGGCTCTGTTTATTTTTCCTCAGTCTTTTCTTTTTCACTGTTTTTAAGATTGAATAATTTCTATTGCTCTATTTTGAGTTCATCAATTGCCTCCTTCTGTCATCTCTAATTTGTTGTTGAGCCTATCTAGTGACATGGTATTTTTCAACTCTAAATCTTTGTGTGTGTATGTAGGTATGTGTGTGTGGTTTCCATTTTTCCATCAATATCCTTGAGTTATTAAATTATCTCACTATTTCTTTTAATTACTTGAACTTATTTATAATAGTTGCTTTGAAGTCTTTTCCTGATAAAAACCAACATCTGAGCTCACTAAAAGTCAGTTTCTACTAATTGCTTATTTCTTCCAAGTATGTGTCACAGTTTTTTTTTTTCATATTTCATAATCTTTAGAAAACTGGACATCATTGCTAATATGTTGTAACAACTACAAATTTTGAGGGTGGTTTTTTGAGGGAAATTGCAGCTCTTCTGCACTTGAACTGCAGGGATTTGCCTTCCCCACAGTTTGAGGCTGCTTATGTGTCTGCTGAGAATTTAATTGTAATTTTTGTTTCTTTCAGCCTAACTTCCTAGGGTTTACTTTTGTATCTGCATAGCTTAGTAGTCAGCCAGTTATTTGGACAGAGATTGTTTTCAAGCACCCCAAACCTGTAAGGCTTCCATACTCTGCTGCTTTATTTGTGCAGTGGCTGGCTAGTACACGTGAAACTCCGCTGATTGTCAAGTGGCTCTTGGCTTTTACTTTCTACTGAGTTCTCTGTGCATATGTGCCAATTTCCAGTCATCCAAAGATGTGTGAAGAGCTGGAGAAATTACCTGTCAAATACAACTGAAAAGAGGACCACCATGAGGCCACTTAATTAATTGTTAGCAGGATGGTTTATGTGTATACCTCTTAAAATGTTAGGGTCATCTTATATTATGACCTGGTGGTCCTATACAAAAAGTTTTATTTTTAAATATGGCATAGAATGCCCCTTATGACTTGTCTCAATATCTTCTTATCAGCCTCACTTTTCACTTCCTACCTATTTTTATATTTTCATGCAGTTCCCACACATTATTTCCTATGCCTCAATAACTTTTCTCAAAGCATTTCTACTTGCCTGATCATTTAAGATGCAGAGAAAATTATAAATTTTGTGATACCATTTCTGATTTCTGAAAGCAATGTACATTCTACTTCTTTATGTGTTACAAATAAGAGGATATTCAATGAATGATGGATCTTTGGCTAGCTCCAATACAGAGTGAGATTCAATTTATGTTTTCATCGCCCTACACACACCAAAATAAATATTTGATAGACTGAAGGTGAAATTTTAAAGAGTGAGATACAGTAAAGAAAATAACAGGGATTTTGGTTAAATATGATAGACTGAACAACAACAAAAAAAGATTTCTTCCTTTTCTCCTTAAAACTCACTAAGTTAAACTAAGTGCCTATAGAGCAGCAGTTCTCAATCTGTGGGTCATGATCCCTTTGGGGGTTGAACGACCCTTTCACAGGGGTCGCCTAAGACCATCAGAAAACACATATATAATTACATATTGTTTTTGTGATTAATCACTATGCCTTAATTATGTTCAATTTGTAACAATGAAAATACATCCTGCATATCAGATGTTTACATTATGATTCATAACAGTAGCAAAATTACGGTTATGAAGTAGCAACAAAAATAATTTTATGGTTGGGAGTCACCACAACATGAGAAACTGTATTAAAGGGTCATGGCGACTTCCGGCCAAGATGGAGGCTTAGACGGACGCGCTAGGTCTCCCTCTACAACTAGAGAGGAATACAACTACTTCAAAACAAAGGATAACTAGAAATTCCAGAAAATAAAACTACACAGAAGCCCAACATATGAAGTTATAAACCAGCGGCGCCCTTTGGGCAGGTAAGAGCGAAAGGGGGCGGCACTGTTTGCGGTCGCACCTGGGACAGCAGCGGGGAGAACAATCCCGGCTGCAGTCGAACCCCCGGCAGCTCGCGACCCCAACGCTGGGGAAAGCAGCCACCACATCACCTTGAACAGAGAGGCCCAGAGGGCGGGAGGACGGATCCCGGTCTCCTAGCGGAATAACTGTGTGAATCCATCTTGGACCCCCGCCCCCAAAGAAAGCGCCACAGGGCTGCGAAATAGGTCGCGGACAGGCGCCGGTCGCTGGATTGTGACGACAAAGCACCACGGCACAGCAAGAAAGGTTGCCGAACGGCGCCGGTCGCTGGGTCATTACAAGTACACAGGCACTGCCCCCTACAGCCGGCCCAAGAAAACAAAACGCATCTGTCAAAATGAGGCAGACAACTATAGAAATCCCGGTGGCACAGCTCACCAGGCAACAGATGGAGAACCTGACAGATGAACAGATAAGAAACCTGTCAGATGCTCAGTTCTGGGCCATTGTTATCAGGTGGCTTACAGAATTCACAAAAGATCTGGAAAAAGATGAGAAAGAAGCGAAAAACACTCATAACGAAAGGAACAAAACCACATACGAGACAGATGGTGAGGAAAAAAAAATCCAGAGTTCATTTCAACAAACTAGAATATGGAGAAGGAACAAGCAGTCAACCAATGCAGCGAGAGGAAAAGGGAAGCAACGATGAGAGGATCAGAAACCTCTGGGACAGCTATAAAAGGCCCAACATAAGAATCATTGGTTTGCCAGAGAGCGAGGAAGATGAACTAGAACTTGAAAAATTGAGTGAAAATATAATAAAGGAGAACTTCCCAGACTTGGGGAAGGAAATAGACTTACAGGTCCAGGAAGCACAGAGAGTTCCAAAAAAACTGGACCCAGGGAGAACCACTCCAAGACACATTATCATCAAAATGTCAAAAATTAAAGATAAAGAGAGAATCTTAAAAGCAGCAAGAGAGAAGAAAAGAATTATGTACAAAGGGGTCCCAATTAGACTATCAGCTGACTTCTCAAGGGAGACCCTGCAGGCAAGAAGGGACTGGCAAGAAATATTCAAAGTAATGAAAATCCAAAACCTACAACCACGAATACTCTATCCAGCGAAATTGTCATTCAGAATAGAAGGACAGAGAAAGTGTTTCCAGGACAAAATAAAACTGAAAGAGTTCATTAGATCCAAACCACTGTTATATGAGATGTTAAAGGGACTGGTTTAGAAAAAGGAGGATCAAGACAATGAAATCTGAAATGAAAACTGCATCACAAGAAACAACAGAAGCTAGGGAATTGAAACAAAGGCAAAACTAAACAGGCAACGAGAGTGGAAAAAGAACTATAGGTACGGGGAACATATTGGGGGGAGGTCAACAGGGAGGGGGAATGGGGAGAGGGAGGGAGATGATATAGGAATTAAGGATCATGGTAGGAGGGAATGGAATAGACAGAGAGAGGTTGAGAAGAACTGTATGCACAACTAATGGACATGATCTAAAAGGGGGGGACAACTGGAGGGAGGGGGGCCACCGGGTGGAGGGGAGCAGAGGGAAGGGAAATTGGCACAAATGTAATATTATAATCAATAAAACACATTAAAAAAAATAAAAAAACAAATAAAGGGTCGTGGCATTAGGAAGGTTGAGAACCACTTGCTGTAAGGAAAAGTAACAAGGAGTGAAATAGTTTCTTCCCTTGAGTGTCAGAAAGATTCAAGCATGTAGTCTTCAGCAACCTTTGAAGGTTGAAAACAGGAGGTTTAGTTGAAAGAAGCAATTAGTACAACCAGATCTGCTCCTCTACCATAGGACTCTTTCCTCACCTCTACAGAAAACTGGAGCATAGTTCACTTTGGAGAAACTGAACCAGCAAAGTTTTGAACTCTGGAACATTAGGCATAGCTGAAAGTGAGAGAGAGCAGGTTAGGGGGAGGGGTGCCAAAGTAAAGTCATAATAACAATTAGTGGGATCTCCCAGAGTTCTGAGAAGCAAACTTATATTTTACTCTTTAGGCTAGAAATTTTAAGATTGTTTTTCTTGTGAAACTGGCCAGTCCCAGACAAAAAACTTTAACAATTCTTTAAGTTATTTGATTTTGAGAGAGAGAGAGAGAAAGAGAGAGAGAGAGAGATTTGTTCTTCCACTTATTTATGCATTCATTGGTTGATTCTTATATGTGTTATGTGCCCTGAACAGAGATCGAACCTGTAACATTGGCGTATGGGGACAACACTCTCTCTAATCAACTGAGCTACCCAACCTGGCTAGGATTTTTAAAATATATACTGATATACAGAAGAGACTGCTCAGAGAAACAGCTACTCAAGTTATTAATTTTGAGGTCCATCTATTGACATGTTTTGCCTTTACATCAAGATTTTAAGGTGTTTGGGGTTTTTTTTTTAGAACTTTTATAAGAGTTTATTTGAGCTGAACTGACAACATATGCTGGGAACAAGATCTCAAATGCTCTGAAGATTTTTCAATTAGCTATTTCTTTTCTTTTTCATTCTTTTTTAAACTGAGTTTCAGAAATTATTCTTCTAAGATTAAGATTCTTCTAAGATTATGTCTTTAAAATTTAAGGCAAAAGATTATTTCTGTTAGTGGTGACTAAAGCCTGGGCAGTCGGGAGTTGCTTGGCCTCTCTCACCCCTTGAAAGAGTTTAGTGAATAAACCCCGTTTACCGAGACTGAGTCGCTGGCAGCCCAGTGTTGGCAGATCCATGCTTCCACCTTCACACAGGCTGCTTCAAATTTTGTTAGAGTCAACTCTTCAGAAGGATCTAATAGAGAGCTTGACTTTTCAGTACATATTATTTTTATCAGAATTATTATTCCAAGCAGCCTTGTTTGTGATCTAAGAGTTTTCAGTATATAATTTACTGTTATTAAATAATCTATTCCCTATGTAGAAATGTAATCATCCCATGCAAGAAAAATTCTCAAATTTGAACAGGCTAACCTTCCTCTTGGAAAAGGGACATGGAGGTCATTATACTCTTCTATTATCCAGGGAAAGAACAAACCATAGACTGTGAAGACTGTGGAGATGTCCGTGCATAACTGACAACAGGCCAACAGGGGACAGGGGCTGTGGCTCCTACTGGGGAGATGGTGATGGAGAAGATGGTGGCTGAGGAAATGACAGCTGGGGAGATGGTAGCAGATATGGTCACAACAGACTCAATGGTTGCTGAGGCAGGAGAGGTAAAGAGAGTTGCAGCCTAGGTGATGGGTTATGATATGTTATCTCCTTGTGGCCAATCCAATGGCAACAACAGCCAAGGTGGCTGCAGCCCAAGGACAGCAGGCTTTATTGGTGATGGGAAAAGCAGCAGCTGTCAGGAGGAGATGACAAAGTTGCTGTGACCACAGGAACTGGAGATAGGAGACAAATTTTTTGCAATAAACAACGAGATTTTTTTCTCTTCTGTCCCAGGTCCCCATAGTTTCAAGTGGAAAACAAGTCAACTCAGTCATAGCTGTTTTCCATGGTTGTGAGTTGTTGCTTAGGCTCTTCACACACTTCAAGATAAATAGCCTAGTCATCTCTAAGGTGTTTATATGTTAATAGCCTCTTCTGTGGCCCAGGAAAACTAGAAAATGAGCAGGAACTAGAAACCAGGTACTGTAAACAAGAACCACATACCTATAGCTCACTTCCACATCAGAACTCCAGCCTTTAGAATCCCTGTTCTGGCCTTTCTGGAAGGCAGTACTCCATTCTGAACTCTCTGGGGTGTAATCGGAATTGCTGTCCAGCTGAGCCTAGGCAAGAAGAAATAACTAGAAATACTGTTGATGGGGGTGAAGACTCTATGAGCAGGAACTACAGGCTCAGAAGAGGTTGGCTTCTTCCATGTATTATAATACTTTAACATACTTTTCTTTGTGTCACTGACCAATTCCTTAGTAAATCAAATGAACCAGGTATAGACAGATACTTTCTTGTTGGTTCATCATCCAAGGCTCCAACTCTTAAAAATATATTCTCTGGCTCCTGCCATACACTGTGTCCATCACTCACACATGTGTGGTGCAACCACCATATTCTGGCTCCAGATGAACTGGTTAACTCCAATCCTGTGTGTGTGTGTGTGTGTGTGTGTGTGTGTGTGTGTGTGTGTGTGTTAACTTTTAGGTGGGTTTTCAAAACAGGCTTACCTAGTTCTGCTCTTGAAAATAAAAATTTTGAAGCTGGCAATACAAAGCAAATTTGTATATTAAAGATGTCTATATACAAATTTATTTAAAATGACCAGTATAGTCAGGAGATAGTGATGAACACTCACATCCAAGTAGCTAAGGGTCAATATGGCTTGTGCCATGTGTTTTCAGCCTAGGATAAAATCAGGAGAGTTAAAAAACTTCTCAGAAAATAACAGAGCCACAGTAAGCCAGTCTGGGGGGCCCTGGGGTGGTGACATTCTGTATCTTGAGCAAGAAAAGAGCCAGTGTTCAGGCATTTGATAATGCTGAGCCATTATTTTAGAGCCAGACAACCCTATAGACAAACCCTGATACTTCTCTCTCTCAGAAACAGATACCACTTTCTTCCCTTCTTCTCTGTTTTCCTCCAGAAACTGTCATTCCTCTCCTACTGCACATTAACAACCTCAGTCCCAGAATTAATGATCAGGGCTTAAGGCTGAGATGTAATAAGCCTCAAATGCCACATGCCATCTTGGAGCGAGGGAGGAAATAGAAAGGACTGAGCATTTACCTCACATCCTCATTGCCACAGTGGTGAGCATGCCCTACATTTGAGAACATTCTGAAATAAGAAATGAAAACTTATGTAAAACAAGTCTCTTTCTAATCACACACAAAAAGCATTTTGCCTAAATAGCCATGAAAATGAAAAGTAGTTCAATTTAGAATGGAATGACTCTCGCTCTTACTATATATGTAAATGTTTAAACTACACACAACAAAACATCACAAAATAATACCATGAACAATTTAAAACAGGGCAGAAACTGGAGCTGTAGGAGTGTGCTGGTTACATTGTGTTTCATACTTTGGGTAATAGGTTGATTATGTGATCAATTCTCATACAGTAAGCTGACTCATGTAGAGTAAAATGTACTCATGGCACCACAGTATTTACTCGTATTTGTTTTCTATTGCTGTATACCAAATTACCCAACAAGTTAGTGGCTTAAAATGACAATAAATATTTATTATCGTTACAGTTTCTATGGGTCAGGAATTCAGGTGGTTCAGGCTCAGAATCTGTCATGAGGTTGCAGTCAAGATGAAATCAGGGGCTGCAGCCATCTGAAGGCTTGATAGGGACTGGAGGACCCACTCCCAAGGCAACTCACCCTCATTGTTAGCAAATGGGTGTTGGCTGTTGTCTGGAAACCTCAGCTCTTCTCATGTGGCCCTCTCCACTGACAGATGTCCTGCCAACAGTCACTCCCACAGAGGGAGAGAGCCAGAGAGCACAGTGGAAGTGGCAATGCCTTCTGTAACATTGCAAGAAGTCATACATTAGCACTTCCATCATATTCTAGTTTAAAAAAGATCAATTCCAACCTATGTTGGAAGAAGGAAACTAGGCTCCACCTTTTGAAAGGAGGAATGTCAAATAAATGGAGGACAGCAAAACAGTACTGATTATAAATACTGTTTCCCCATGCGTATTTTGGATATAAAATCTTTTTTCTCTTTAAGGAGGACAGACCTGCTCTCTAGGCCTCAGTACTCATAACTTCTTAGTTTTCTTAAGGGAAAGCACAACAAGGACTGTAATATGGAATTGTTTTGTTGTTTGTACTGGTCAATCTGAATTTCTGAATTTCGGACAATGTGATATCAAAAGATGACAAAATCGAAACAAGATGGCGGAGGAGTAAGTGGAAGCTACACTAACTTCCTCCCAGAACTAGTCTGGATTTACAACGTAATTTTGGAGAAATCACCTGGAATAACCAACTGAACACCAGCTGGAGAGAAGTCTTATAACCACGGAGAGACAGAAAAGGCTGCTACATCACAACGTGACCGGTAGGGAGTGCGGAGACGCGGAAAGGCTGGCTGGGCTCACACGGGTGGCAGCTGAAAGGACTGAGAAACAGCTCAGCAGCCGGGGATTCCCCCTGAGAAGGGCAGGGTCCATACCCCCAGCTGGGCTCCCCAGCATACAGCAACAGAGTGGAAAGTAAAATAGTATCAGCTGTGAAAAGCGAAAAGCCACAGGGTTTCTTGCTAGCCAGAGAGAAACAGCTGGAGAAAAAGAGCTCTTAAGCGAATCACATACAAAAATATTTTGGCCCCCACTTACCCTGGGCACAAGCAGAGGAAAGACAGAGAGGACTGGAAATGCTTGGGGAGAGTTTGGTGCGGTGGCTTTGAGGGGAGAGCTGGGGAAGCGGCCGGCCGGGTCCCAGTGCTGACTCATCCCCAGTGCTGCAGGCAGACCATTCCCGGCCAAGAGGCATCAGCCTGAGGGGAAACAAAGGCCCTGCCTAAAGGAATTAAGCTGCCACACCCACGGTCCTTAAGCCTGACGGTTAATCACAGATTGAATAGATTAACAACTAAAGGAGTCAGACAAAGGCAGTAGATCCCTGAAAGTCTCCAACAGGCTGCCTAGACCCAGACTGGTACAGGATCTGACGCCACCAGGGGCAGATCCAGGAAGTGCAGATCATTCTAAGAAGCACCAACAAACAATAGGAGTCACAAAAATGGGGAGAGAGAGAAACAACCCCCCATCGAAAGGAAAGGTAGAGTCCCCAGAAAGAATGCTAAATGAAATAGAGGGGAGCCAACTATCAAATATGGAATTGAAAGCATGTATTATGTATTTTTGAGCTCAGCCCTGGCTGGTTTGGCTCAGTGGATTGAGCGTCGGCCTGCGAGCTAAGTGTCGCTGGTTCGATCTTCCAGTCAGGGCACATCAGAGAAGGAAAACTCTGACTCCAAAAAACCTCCGCTGCCCTGCGGCATACCTCTTCAAGGGAAAGGCTAAGGGAGTAAACCCCGACAGAAAATCCGGAGCCGGAGTCCCTAAGGCGGTTTGACGTTGTAGTCAACACCGGCAACTCCTGCGGCGCACCTGAAGCCAAGCTGTATTGACTCTGTCTTTCCCTTGGACCCTTCAGCTGCGAAGAGAGGGGGGGTCTGCTGCATGGGCAACAGCAGACCCTCCATATTACCCTGCCCAGGCTCTGTAGCTTCAGCTCCACTGGAGAGGACACTCCAGCGTCATCGCAAGATGTCGATTCAACACGGGAGGAGACAGATACCGTGTCACTCCCGAGTCGGACTGCACAGCCATTCTCGGTGGTGCAGATAGACTCTTAAGAAGCTACACCATGGTCTCTTGAGACAGACGGCTGCCGATATGATTATGGAGAAGCTCAATGAGCTCAGCGGAAACTACAAAGAACTCCAGAAAAACTACAGTGAACTCCAGAAGAACTATAAGGAACTTACTGAGAATTATACCAGCATCAAAAAGGACATGGAAGCTATCAATAAAAGCCAGGAGGAAATGAAGAATACGACCTCTGAATTGAAGAACACAGTAGAAGGAATTAAAAACAGGCTAGAGGAAGCAGAAAATCAGATCAGCGAGCTGGAGGACAATGTAGACAAACACTCACAGACAGTGCAACAAAATGAAAAAAGGCTGAACAAGACTGAAGAGGCTCTAAGACAGCTGCAGGACAACATGAAACGTAATAATATCCGTATCATAGGAATTCCAGAAGGAGAAGAAGAAGAGCAAGGAATAGAAAACCTCTTTGAAAAACTAATGACAGAAAACTTCCCTAACATGAAGAGAGAAAGAATCATGCAAGTCCAGGAAGCACAGAGGGTCCCAATGAAGATGAACCCCAACAGGCCCACTTCAAGACACATCATAATTAAAATGCCAACATTCAAAGACAAAGAGAGAATCCTAAAAGCAGCAAGAGAGAAACAACTAATAACATACAAGGGAGCTCCAATAAAGCTATCATCAGATTTCTCAGCAGAAACACTACAAGCCAGAAGGGAATGGCAAAATATATTCCAAGTAATGAAAAACAAAGGCCTACAATCAAGAATACTCTACCCAGCAAGGCTCTCATTCAAAATGGAAGGTGAAATAAAGAGTTTCCAAGACAAAGGAAGGTTAAAAGAATACATCTCCACCAAACCAGTATTGCAAAAGATGCTAAAGGTTCTGCTTTAAGAAGATGAAGAAACAGAGAGAGACAGAGAGGAACACGAGTACAAAGGGGGAAAATGACAATGAATAAGTACTGAAAGAAAGAAGGAACTTCTACCATTTGCAACATGATTGGAACTAGAGAGAAGTATGCTTAGCGAAATAAGCCAGGCAACAAAAGAAAATTACCTTATGCTATCACCTGTTAAAGGAAACTAATGAACAACACAAACAAATGAGCAAAATTGAACCAGAGGTATGTAAACGAGGAATAAACTAACAGTAACAAAGGGGGAGATGGGAGGGAGAGAAATGGTAAGAAGGGGAAGGGTCTAGTCAAAGAACATGTATAAATGACCCATGGACATGGACAACTGGGTGGGGACTGAATGTGGGAGAAGGGAGGGACAGGGTGCAGAGAAGTAAGAGGGGGGAAAAAGTGAGACAACTGTAATGGAAAAACAAACAAACAGAAAAATTTTTAGTGGGGGAAAAATAAAAATATAAAGAATAGAAATGCAAGTTCAGTGAATATTAGAAGGACAAGGATTTTCCTTCACACTGTATATATTTTCTCCCTATCTGATCCCTCCAGAATTTGGCATTCTAAAGAAGTAAGTAATGACCTAAGTTTCTTTGCATAAAACTAATAAGACCAGTTGTTAATAACGATTTTTTTTTGACTAAGACTTTGACTGGAATGTCATGCCTAAAGGAGACATGCTTGGGCTTTGGTTGTTACCAAAAAGCCCTGAGCAACTGGGACTGACCTTCAAAGGTAATAAAAGTCCACGAGATAAAAGGCCTGGTACCTTGGATGGATGAGCGGTCCATAGCAATCTTTCCAGGGAAGGAACGAAGGTTGTTTTCCTGAAAGATGGCTAGAAGGGACCTTAAGGCACAATGGAAAACCAGGAGGACCTGGAAAAGACAGGTGTTTACAGGCAAGGCTGAATGCCAGGTATGTGGCTCAGCTTCTGTGCCCTGAAGGGCAGACTGAAGGTCACCCTAAATGTTCCTTGCGTAAGTTCCAGCAAAGCAGAACTAAAGATCATAAGTGACCATTTGCTGCTCTTGTTGTGTTTATGCAAATGAATAGGATAAATTAAAAATGAACTTAATGCAGTTCCTTTAATGACAAGGAGGGTAATCTTAGGGAGAAAAATCAAGATTCAAGGAAGATCACAATGCCCAGTGGTAGACTATAAAATAGTGCAGCTAATCGTCTTTAAAGTTTCTTTTCATTTAAAATTTGTTTTCATTTGAAAGTTAAACTATGTCTGTGGCATTATCAAAGATGTTTAATTTACAGGCAAGAAGAATGTCAAATGTCTTGCAACTGGATGTCTTTCCGATAAGACAGTCCTACAGATTTAGAGACATATATGTGGGTTATGTTACATAAATTAACATGTGTTTTCTGTTTTCAAAGGGCATAAGCCTACGATCTCATTACCTGAGTGATTGTCTGTACGTATAGGCCTCACTTAATCCTGTCTGCATTGCTGCCTCCTGAGACTCAATGGTTTGGCTGAACTAAGTGGCTGGGTTGGTGAAGAACGGGGTGGTCTGTGGGCTTCACTTTAAAACTGGTTTCTCTTTTCTATCCTAATGGCTTGGACAGAAAGAGCCCAGAGGCATGAGTGGGGGTATACCTAAAATATTTCCCTCAGTCCAAACTAAGTATAATGGGCAGAAGGGTTTTGGACAGGTGAGATGTACCTGGCATACCTTCCTCCAAAGAAGCCCTTCTTTTCCCTAATGTGGGACATTGAAAAATTAATACCCGTCTTTTGTCATCTAGAGGTTACGGATTGAATGATGTCCTTTAACCCTGTTGCCCCCAGAATACAACAAGGATGCCAGCCTGTTAAACCAAGCATGTCGTTGTCCAGAGACAGCCAACCAACCTGGAGTCTGCACGATCCTTCCCCTTGTGGGAAGACCACCCTCCCCTCCACACCCCCACTCTTATTAGGGATTTCTTGACCCAAGGGTAGGTAGGACGACGACCACGTCCAGCTTGAAGCAGCTAGAGGAGCTCGAGACCTTCGTCCATTGTCCTTTATAAGATTGTAAAGGGTCTCAAGTCTGAGAGGGAGGGATTGTTATTTTTTATTGTTAAAATATTTAACTAATTAATTAATTATTAAAAAAAAAAAGAAGAATATATGAAAGGGTGAGCCATGGGCATGGACTTGGGGAGGGGATTGTCGGGGAAGGGGGGTGCTGGGCTGAGGGGAGCAAAGGGGAAAAAATTGGAACTATTGTAACAATATAATCAATAAAATATACTTAAAAAAAAAGATGACAAAATCATTACAGCCTATTTTGTAGCAAACCATGAAAAAGGAATAAATATATGAATATATTTATCTTTAAAAGTGCCAGTTATCAATTTAATGTCCCTCAGCTCCAAATCCACCCTTCTTTGCCCTGTTTCTATAGATCAGTTTTTCTCCACCCACCCATTCTGGTAATTATGAGCCACTTCTCAGACCAGCTTTAGTGCAGCTCTCCTGGCAAGCTTATTCACTGTGGGTAGGCACGTATTTCTGTAGTAGCTAGGCCCTCTTTGGAGAGATCTGACCTACTCTGCTAAATCCCTTGTTCCTACATTGCTCATTTTTTCTTAGTCTATAGTTAGTAGCTTCTTTTTTGTACTTGTTAATTATGTATGTTTTGGAGTCCTCATTTATCCTTTTTAGTAGTTAACTACCTTTTATTTTCTTAAATAATTTATTTATTTGTTTGTTTATTTTATTTTTAGAGAGAGGGGAAAGAAGAAAGAGAGGGAGAGAAACATCACTGTGTGGTTGCCTCTCACTTGCGCCCCGAACTGGGGACCTGATGTGCAACCTAGTCATGTACCCTGACTGGGAATCAAACCAGTGACACTTGGTTCTCAGGCTGATGCTCAATCCACTGAGCCACACCAGCCAGGGTGTTTTGTTTTTTAATAATTCTTTATTTACAATTTTTCCTATTCTAGCTACTGGTGTGATTTCTGTCTCCTGACTAGACTCTGACCACAATAAAATTCATATCTGGAGTGGTCCCAGGAGACAGACCTGGAAAGGTAGATTTTGAGAACTGGATGAAGTATTGAGCCTCTTGCCAATGGAAAATGAGATCTTAGTAACCGGGACTAAAGCTACAGACCCAGGGGAAAGGAGATGCTAGTAACCCAGGAAAGGAAGCATTACAATTAAGTTATCACCTAAAGTTAATTAAATGCCAATTAAATATGTGTTGTGGGAAAATATGCAGCTGCTGTACTTGACCATTACAGACTCTTCTGAGTGCATTGGAGATTACACAGAAAAACAATGAGAATCTCAGGTCCTATAACTCAGTTAAAATGATGATCTTGGAACCACCAACTATGACACCCTTAAAATAATCTCATTTCTGGTAGCTTCAGAGTTAATGTTGCTGAAAGCCAAACACAAAGCTTAATTCAGTGGGTTGCAGGTTTACAACATCAGCTGAATTCATAGCATCACTAAGTATCTCATGTGAAAATTAGGGCACTGATTGGGACATTATGGCACCCTGAAACTTGAAATGAGAACATCTAGTTGAACTCAGATGAAACTGAAAATCTGAGACACTCCAAGTCTCCCTTCCTGCAGAAGTAGCTGTCTGTCTTATGCCCGAGGTTACTGGCCTTCCTGTGATCATTTCACTTCAGGCATATGCCTTGCAAGAGAATGTCCTTTTTTGTCAGACCACCTCACTCACCCTCTGCTTTCCCTAGACTCATAACTATGGTAAAATCTCACCATGCTTGAGAAGGCCAAAACAACTATGGAAGGTAACAGGTGACACACTGAAAGAATTGCAAGGTTTTGTGACTATATATCATCAAAAACTGGGGGATATATATGAAAATGGATTGTAAACATATTAGGCTAAGGAGGGCAGAATATAAAAGGGGGCCAAATGAATTGATACAGGTGGACTTACTAGAGATTCCAGATTTAATGTGTTAGCTCATGCAGATGTACGTGCCTCTAGTAGCTAACTTGATGGATTTACTGAAAGTTGGACTGACTAGTGGCCAATGACAATGAGATTGAGACTCCAGAGCTTTTTGGCATGATTTGGAGGAAACTGATGGGTTTAGGAAGATGAAAAGGTTGGAGTGGATTTATTATGTGTGACCTGCACACCTACTCTTCAACTACAGTCCTTTCTAAGTCCTGGTACACTCTCAGGGGTACCTGTACCCCAGTTTGAAAGCCACTGGTATAGAGATTATTTCAAGAGACTTAGCACTAAAGGGAAGAAATAAGACAATAACTCAAAAGGGATGCAAAGTCGAGAGAATTTTGTTGTTTTTTAAAGATTTTATTTATTTATTTTTAGTGAGAGAGGGAAGGGAGCGAGAAAGAGAGTTCGGCTGCTTCTCACATGTCCCCAACTAGGGACCTAGACCACACCCCAGACATGTGCTCTGACCAGGAATCGAACCAACAACATTTCAGTTCACAGGCCAACACTCAACCTATTGAGCCATACCAGCCAAGGCTGTTGTTGTGTTTTAAACTAACAGACTTAAGTGTGATGAGAGGCAAGTAAAGGAAGCAACAGAGAGGGAAGAGGGAAGATAAACATCTAGGCATGAGGGTTATATATGTATGTGATATATATAGTCACAGTGCATGTCTAAAAATATCCTGAGGATTGTACTTCAGGAATTAATCTGTTGCTCTCTGAGTTATTCTCCCCTTCTCTTCCATTCTGTTGCTGGTACTAGGAGGACCCCATTCTCTTCTTCAAAGCTCAATAACAGCCATGAGTTAGTTACACACTTTGTGAGCAGAAACAAAAGCTCAAAGAAGGAAGTTGTGTAAACTTTATCTCCTGGGGCCTACATAAGACTTTGACTATGGAAGGCAGGGGAAAGAGTGTAGAAACTAAGTTTGAAAAGATGAGAAAAGAGGACACTTTCAGGGTCTGAACCCAGACTGAATGCAGATCTACTTGGCCCTAACCATCCATTGCTCCAACATCTTCCCCAGTCCTCCTCCTGCCTGCTCCTTGCCTGTGGTCACCTGCCCTGTACCATTCTCACACGCTAGTGAACCTCCTAACTTGGATGTCTCATGGTACAAGTGATATATCCTGTTCCCAAGGTGGGATGAAAAGAACCAACTGGAAATTCCCCTATGCACTGGGTTAGAGTGGACATGTAGCCCACCTGTTTACGTAGGCATAGCTGTTCTTTGGACAGTGTTACGGCACTGATAATCTTTATTACACAGAAACAACTTACTTGCCTTTTGAGCTCCCACTTGTAGGTTTTCAGTTATTTTGCTGTTGTTGCTATGGATTGAATGTTGTGTCCCGCCACAATTCATACATTGAAACCCAACCCCTGAGATGATGGTATTAAGAAGTGGAGGCTTTGAGGCCTGGTACCTTGGATGGATGAACAGTCCATAACAATCTTTCCAGGGAAGGAATGAAGGTTGTTTTCCTGAAAGATGGCTAGAAGGGACCTTAAGGCACAATGGAAAACCAGGAGGACCTGGAAAAGACAGGTGTTTACAGGCAAGGCTGAATGCCAGGTATGTGGCTCAGCTTCTGTGCTCTGAAGGGCAGACTGAAGGTCACCCTAAATGTTCCTTGCGTAAGTTCCAGCAAAGCAGAACTAAAGATCATAAGTGATCATTTGCTGCTCTTGTTGTGTTTATGCAAATGAATAGGATAAATTAAAAATGAACTTAATGCAGTCCCTTTAATGACAAGGAGCGTAATCTTAGGGAGAAAAATCATGATTCAAGGAAGATCACAATGCCCAGTGGTAGACTATAAAGTAGTGCAGCTAACCGTCTTTAAAGTTTCTTTTCATTTAAAATTTGTTTTCATTTGAAAGTTAAACTATGTCTGTGGTATTATCAAAGATGTTCAATTTACAGGCAAGAAGAATGTCAAATGCCTTGCAACTGGATGTCTTTCCGATAAGACAGTCCTACAGATTTAGAGACTTGTATGTGGGTTATGTTACATAAATTAACAGGTGTTTTCTGTTTTCAAAGGGCATAAGTCTATGATCTCATTACCTGAGTGATTGTCTGTACATATAGGCCTCACTTAATCCTGTCTGCATTGCTGCCTCCTGAGACTCAATGGTTTGGTTGAACTATGTGGCTGGGTTGGTGAAGAACGGGGTGGTCTGTGGGCTTCACTTTAAAACTGGTTTCTCTTTTCTATCCTAATGGCTTGGACAGAAAAAGCCCAGAGGCCTGAGAGGGGGGAAACCTAAAATATTTCCCTCAGTCCAAACTAAGTATAATGGGCAAAAGGGTTTTGGACAGGTGAGATGTACCTGGCATACCTTCCTCCAAAGAAGCCCTTCTTTTCCCTAATGTGTTACATTGAAAAATTAATACCTGTCTTTTGTCATCTAGAGGTTACGGATTGAATGATGTCCTTTAACCCTGTTGCCCCTAGAATACAACAAGGATGCCAGCCTGTTAAACCAAGCATGTCGTTGTCCAGAGACAGCCAACCAACCTGGAGTCTGCACGATCCTTCCCCTTGTGGGAAGGCCACCCTCCCCTCCACACCCCCACTCTTATTAGGGATTTCTTGACCCAAGGGTAGGTAGGACGACGACCATGTCCAGCTTGAAGCAGCTAGAGGAGCTCGAGACCTTTGTCCATTGTCCTTTATAAGATTGTAAAGGGTCTTAAGTCTGAGAGGGAGGGATTGTTATTTTTTATTGTTAAAATATTTAACTAATTAATTAATTATTTTAAAAAAAGAAGAAGAATATATGAAAGGGTGAGGCAGGAGAGCTTGTATATATGACCCATGGGCATGGACTTGGGGAGGGGATTGTTGGGGAAGGGGGGTGCTGGGCAGAGGGGAGCAAAGGGGAAAAAATTGGAACTATTGTAACAATATAATCAATAAAATATACTTAAAAAAAAAAAAAAGAAGTGGGGCCTTTGAGAGGTGATTAGAATTAGATAAGGTCACAAGGGCTGAGTCTTCCTGATTGGGATTAGTGCCCTTACAAGAGTAATTGAGAGCTTGCTTTCTCTCACTGCTTCCTCCCATGTGAGGACACAACAAGAAGGCAACCCAGAAGAGTGCTCTTTCCAGACCTCAACCAAGCTGGCAGCCTGATCTTAGACTTCCAGCCTCCGGAACTGTGAGAAATAAATTTCTATTGTTTGTAAGTCTCCCAAGCAATGGTACTTTGTTATAACAGCCTGAATTAAGGCATTTTTATAAGTAAGGTTGACTGAAACTGGTGGCTAGACTCAGAAGTGCTACTTGGAACATGGACTTATGAGACCTATATGTACGACTTTGACCTCACTGACACACATCCCCCAAATGGAAATAACAACAACAAAAAGAAATTCACTTCAATTGTGGCAGTTTATCAGGCCATTAATTCAGGACATGGATATTTAAAAATATATAAATAACTTCTTTGATACAAATTACCTTTGAAGTAAAACTGATGAACTATATGGAGACATATAAAAGCAACAGAAAAGCAAATAAATAATGCCAAAGAATGTGAATTATATATTTGCAAATACTATAACATTGTAAGTAATGCCTGTAAGAAACTATTTACTTTCTATTTCAAATATATTCCACAGAGATGAACCTGTCATCTGCCACAGAACTGAGGAACACGGAGGCTGATTATGATATACCTTGAGTTTCCTTTAGAAGTACCATTGCATTTTCTTCATATTATACACTTTGGTACTTGTTCAAAAAACAGTGCAATAAATTTTGCAATAATACTGAAATATTTCAGTTGTTAAATGTCTAACAGTAGATCCCAGGCTCCCAGGACTCTTAACATTTTTCTGCCCTGTTTAACTGACTTAGTTTAATACATGGGCTATTTTTACAGAATTTAGTGTGAACATATAAATAACCCACAAATTAAGATCTAATCAATACAGTCAAAATATGAGTTCTGAATCATTTTTATATTCAGTTTGTGTTAGTAATGATGACATACAGTGCAAAAGAGTCCTAAAGTTTGAACTGTATATACATGTATTTGAATATAAATTACAAGATTATATATACAAGTGTGAAAATACATAAAAAACTTCTCACAAAGAGTAAAAAGTGGTCAACTATGCATTAAACCATTTAATTAAGTCACATTGAAAAAAGAATCTTCAACATCAACTCATCTTCCACAGACCTTGACAACCCATCTCTTGGATGATGTAATGACTTTCCTTCTACAATATTAGAATAATATTTTCATTAAATTTAGAAGGGAAGATACTGTATTGAATATGTAAAAAAAATTAAGAGCTCTGGTATAAATGAAGATAAATATAAAATTGTTTTTGTCCTCATTTTTAACTCTATAAAAGGTAACTGATTATCTAAAATAAAAATCAGTTGCATCAATATATTTTATTTTTAAAGCATATGTAAAAGTATGTTGTATGATAACTGCAGTACAAAGCATAGAAGGGTAGAGTTGGAAATATTCTGTTGCAAGGTCCTTAGCAATATATTAAACACTATATTGTTATTTGAAGGTGGACTGTGATGAATTAAAGATGTATATTTTAAACCCTAAGGTAAGCACTAATATTTTAAAAAATGAGATATAAATAGTAAGCCAAAAGTGGAGATAAAATGGGGTAAAAAATACTCAATTCAAAAGAAGGCAGAAGGAGATGAAACAAATAAAACCACTACAAGATGGTAAATTTTATTTTATTTTATTTTGTTCTTTCAGCCATTTCTTTTTATTTACAGTTTGTGTTCAACATAAATCAATTTTATACCATGAGAAGTTACTATGAATCAAAGCTTAAGTACACAAATACAATATACAATCAAAATAGAGGGCCAACATTCCTATATGAAATAAGAGTATGGTTTTCCTGGGTAGGTTTCTAAAGATGGGAGAGAGTGACTTTGGTTATCAAGACTACTGTGGCCTTATTAAATACTGGAACATCTAAGTATCAGTGGGTGACCATGAAAACAAAAGATTTTAGGGACTATTTTTAAAAAGGTTTCAGTATATAAGGCAGTTGTGAAAAGATTCATTTTCCAGAATCAAGCCCACATTAGGCTTCAGATCAGGTTCTAACTATCTAAAAATGTTGACCATGACAGAAAGTGTTCAAAATGTGGCTATTCTGAATTGTAGTGTTTTTTTTTTTTTTTTTTTTTAATATGTACAGAAAGTATATAAGTTTTTCTGAATTTAATGTAAGCTTTCAGTCTTTACCTTCCAAATACATAATTTACAGTTTGGGAGCCTTCATGTATTTGCCTTTTCAATTTTAACATCTGTCAGTTTTACCATCTAAACCAATCATTTTTAATTTTATTTTATTTTTAAGATATTTTATTGATTATGCTGTTATAGTTGTCTCAATTTCTTTTCCCTTTTCTCCTCTCTGCCCAGTAATCCCCTTCTCTCTAGCAATTCCATTTCCCTTTGTTCATGTCCACGGGTAATGGATACACATTCTTTGGCTTCATCCACCCTTTCCTATATTATTCTTAACTTCCCCCTGTTTATTTTGTACCTACCAATTATGCTTTCTTAGTCCTTGCATCATTTTCCCATTTCTTCCCCTTCCCCCTCCCAGTTGATAGCCCTCCAAATGATCCCCATACCTATGATTCTGTTCCTACTCTGGTTGTTTGCTTTGTTTGTTTTTATTTTTTTAGGTTCTATTGTTGATAGTTGTGAGTTGGTTGTCATTTTAATGTTATATTTTTGATCCTCTTTTCTTAAATAAGTCCCTTTAACATTTCATATAATAAGGGCTTGGTGATAATGAACTCCTTTAGCTTTACCTTGTCTGGGAAGCACTTTATCTGCCCTTCCATTCTAAATGATAGCTTTGCTGGCTAGAGTAATCTAGGTTGTAGGTCCTTGCTTTTCATCACTTTGAATACTTCTTGCCAGTCCCTTCTTGCCTGCAAACTTTCTTTTGAGAAATCAGCTGGTGGTCTCATAGAAACCCCTTTGTAGGTAACTTTCTTCTTCTCTCTTACTGCTTTTAAGATTTGGTCTACCTTGTTTGGGACTCACTGTACTTCCTGGACTTGTATATCTTTTTATTTTGCCAAATTAGGGAAGTTTTCCTTCATTATTTTTCACACAAGTTTTCAACTTCTTGCTCTTCCTCTTTTCCTTATGGTACTCCTATGATACAGATGTTCACACATTTAGTTTTCCCAGAGGTTCCTAAGTCTTTCCTCATTTTTTTCAATTCTCATTTCTTCATTCTCTACTAGTTGACTATTTCTTCCATATGGTCCAAATCACTAATTTGAACCCCAGTTTCCTTCCCTTCATCATTGGTTTCATGTGGGTTTTCCTTCGTTTCGCTTAGCACAGCCTTCACTTCTTCCCTTCTGTGTTTGCTATATTCAGGCATATCTGTCAAGTCTGTGAGCATCTTTATCACCAGTGTTTTGAGCTCTGCATCTGTTAGGTTGACTATCTCCTCATCTGTTAGGTTGGCTATCTCTTCGTCGCTTAGTTCTCCCAATGGAGCCTTGATCTGTTCCCTGTTTGGGGCCATACTCCTCTGTATCCTCAACTTGACAGGCTCCTGTGTTTGCCTCTCTGTATTAGGTAGAGCTGTCACACCTGTCTGGATGAGTATTTCTTCTTTATATCTTTGTTGGACTTCCACACAGCTCGATTTTCTGGAACTTCTGGTTTTCTCCATATCTGAGGTAGTTGTATTCTTTTTTAGTTGTGGAGGGAAATGCAGCGTGTCTACCTATACCTCTATCTTGGAAAGAAGTTGACCCAATCATTTTTTTAATTGTAAAAAGTAATATTCTTGACTTCCAGTCAAGATGCAGGAGTAGGTAAACATGGCTTGCCTCCTTGCACAACCATAGTAAAATTACAGCTAAACTACTATCATTCAGAACCATCAGAAATTGAGCTGTATACAAGTCTGACAACTAAGGAATTAAAGAAACTACATTAACCCAGACGAATAGGAGGGGCAGGGGGCCAGAGATATAGTGACATGGAATGGGCTGGTACCAAACCCAGATGTGGTGGATATAAAATGGAGGGATATCTCAGAAGCAGGGGGTCCCAGCCCCACATCAGACCACCCAGCCCAGGATTCTAGTGCCAGGAAGATAAGTCCCCATAACTTTTGGCTGTAAAAACCAGTAGGGGATGGGTTGATAGGAGAAACTGTGGGATTCTCAGGCATCTCCTCTTGGAGGGCCCGCACATTGACCTACTCAGACTCACTCGCTCTTGGCCCTAGCACTGGATCAACACCTTGAAGGGAACCAGTGTCATACAGAGAGGAACTGCTGTGTCTGGCATCAGGGCGAGAGCCAGGAGTTTCCTCCAGGATAGAACTGCAGACAGCAGCCATTGTTCCTTTTCTAAGCCCTCCCCGACTCAGAGCCCCAATGCAGCAGCTCCATATCTGCGTCTCCATTAACTTGCCTCACAGTGTTAGTCCTGCCTTGATAATTATCAAAAGCTCTGCACTATCCAACTTACAGACCTACCTAGCTGGTAACAGTGGCTTCTCCATATCAAGGGCAGTGTTAGGCACAGGTATCAGACCTTCCTAAATCCACTCAAACAAGCAACAGGCGATCCAGCCCCTGTACCTCTCGCTGAGTGGCCCCAGGCCCAGCACTAGCAGCAGCCATCTGCAGATTGCTTTACAGCTTACACCAAGGGGTGCTAAACAGAAACAGGTGGTGGCTGACCTTGGCCTGCACCACCCAGAAAACTCCTGAGCCTATGCACCCAGTGGACAGTTAGAGACCTCCACCACTCAACTACCTCCACAAGTCACAGAGGGAGGTGGATGCAGGCCAGTGGTCACAGCCAGTCCTACCAACTGTCTGGCCTGGGTAAATCCCTCTCATTGACGGGCTGACAGCAATCAAGACTCAACTACAAGAAGAGGGAATACTCAGCCCACACAGAGGGCAGACCTCAAGTAGCCAGTTTGGGGGATAGAGTAGACTGTGCCACTGGACCCTATAGGACACCTACTACATAAGGCCATGCTACCAAGACACGGAGTAAAAACAGCTTCTGCCTAATACATAGAAACAAATACAAGGAGGCTGCCAAAATTAGCAGACAAAGAAATACGGCCCAAATGAAAGAATAGAACAAAACTCCAGAAAAATAACTTAAAAAAATGGAAACAAGCAATCTATCAGATGCAGAGTTCAAAATACTGGTTATAAGGATGCTCAAGGAACTTAGTGAGGACTTCAACAGCATAAAATAATCCAATCAGAAATTAAGGAGACACTGATTGAAATAAAAAACAATTTACAAAGAATCAATAGTAGAGTGGCTGAAGCTAAGAATAAAATCACCTCTCAGCCCAAACTAAGTATAGTGGGCAAAAGGGTTTTGGGCAAGTGTGACATGCCTTGCACACCTTCCTCCAAAGAAGCCCCTTTTTTCCCCACTGTGGGACACCGAAAAATTAATACCTGCCTTTTGCCATCTAGTGGTTATGGATTGAATGATGCCTTTTAACCCTATTGCCAAATGTGTTGCCCCCAGAATACAACAAGGATGCCAGCCTGTTAAACCAAGCACACCATTGTCCTGGGATAGCCAACTGACCTGGAGTCTGCAAGATTCTTTCCCATGTGGGAAGGCCACCCTCCCCCCCACACCCCCACTCTTATTAAGGATTTGTGGACCCAAGGGTGGGTAGGATGATGACCATGTCCAGCTTGAAGAAGCTAGAGGAGCACGAGACCTTTGCCCATTGTCCTTTATAAGATTATAAAGGGTCTTAAGTCTGAAAGGGGGGAATTGTTAGTTTTAATGTTATAAAAAATTAATTAATTAATTATTTTTACAAAAGACTAATATAGGAAAGGGCGAAGCCCGGGAACTTACATGCACGACCCATGGACATGAACTAAAGGGGGTGAGATTGCTGGAGGAGGGATAGTGCTGGACAGAGGGAAACAAAGGGGAAAATATTGGAACTATTGTAACAATATAATCAATAAAATATACTTTAAAAAAATGACAACAACAACAACAAAAAGAATCAAATCAATGATTTGGAACATAAGGAAGAAAAAAGCATCTAATCAGTACAGCAAAAAATAAAAATAAAAGAAGAATCCAAAAAATTAAGGATAGTGTAAGCAGCCTCTGGAACAACTACAAGTGTTCCAGTATTCACATCATAAGGGGGCCAATAGGGGAATAGAAAGAGTAAGAAACTGGAAACCTCTTTGAAAAAAATAATAAAGGAAAACTTCCTTAATTTGGTGAAGGAAATAGACATACAAGTCCAGGAAGCACAGAGAGTCCTAAACAAGATGGGCACAAAGAAGATTATACCAAGACACATCACAATTAAAATGTCAAAGATTAAAGATAAAGGGAAAATCTTTAAAGCAACAAGAGAAAAGAAGAGAGTTACCTACAAAGGAGTTCCCATAAGACTGTCAGCTGACTTCTCAAAAGAAACATTGCAGGCTAGAAAGGATTGGCAAGAATTTTCGAAGTGATGAAAATCAAGGACCTACAATCTAGATTACTCTGTCTGGCAAATCTACCATTTAGAATGGAAGGGCAGACAAAGTGCTTCCCAGACAAGGTAAAGCTAAAGGAGTTCATTATCACCAAGCCATTATTATATGAGATGTTAAAGGGATTCACTTAAGATAAAGAAGATCAAAACTATGAACACTAAAATGGCGATAGAAACATAACTATCAACGACTGAGTCTAAAAACAAACAAGTAGAACAGAAACAGAATCATAGATATGGAGAACATTGGGATGGTGACCAGCTGGGAGGATAGTCTGGGGAAATGGGAAATAGTCTGGGGTAAAGGTGCAGGGATTAAGAAGTACAAATTAGTGGTTACGGAATAGGCAGGGGGATGTTAAAAGCAAGGATAGAAAATGGTATTACCAAAGAACTTATATGCATGATCCACGGACATGAACAAAAGAAGGGGTATCACTGGAGGGAGTGGGGGGGGGGCACTGGATGGAGGGAGACAAAGGAAAAAGAAATTGGGACAACTGTAATAGTATAATCAATAAAATAAAAAAATAAAAAAGTATTCAACATATGCGGAAATAAAAGGCATTTGAATTTAGTTGAGGTCAGTGTATTTCTACTCTTTGGAATTAGTTTGATTAAAATGAATCTGGTGATCTTGTTGAATATAAGCAAAATGTACTCATTATGCTTTGATTAGGGGTAGATTCCAATCCATCATTGCCCTGGCACATATCAATTACTACACAAAAAGTCAAATGCTATGTCAAATCCAAAGCCTCAGAGGAAAGATTTCAATTCCCAAGAGACCAGTGATAAGTTAACAATGTAAAACTTTATCTAGAGATACGTCAGTATAAATTAGTACTGTGTAACAATACATTGAGGATATAGATGAACACCTGGAAGTTCCTTCTAATGTATATATAAATAAAACCATAGCTTTTTGCATTACCTGTTTTATGGCCTTATAACTTCAATGAACCAAATGAAAACTGACTTTGTTCCAAATTCCATCCTTTATCTCTAGATAAGATAAAATTTATTCATTTTCAAGGCAGAATTTTTTGTGTTCATACTTCTTAAGCTACATTTAAGAAAATAATTTCTAAACTAATTTTGAATGTGTCTTTCTTCATCTTGTACATGAAAGTCTAGCAGATTTAATATTGACATTCATTATATAGTCAAACCCTACACATGTAGTTCAAACCAATCAAATTTGAGATCCTCAACATTTTCTGTGTCAATAAAATTCAGTGTGGATTTAACAGATTCAATGAAGACCTATTTTTCTCCTTGTTACAGTGGATATGTAGACGCCATTTGGATTTTGTTGTTGTTGTTGTTGTTTTAACCAAAATTACTTTATTTGAGGGAAGGGCACAAATAAAAGTCATAAGTGGATGATTTGGTACAAGTCATAGAAAAGGTAAAGGTAGGTCCAACATGCATGCACTGCTTTGGTGATCAAGGAAGTTACCCCCATGGCTGTGGGAAGGCAGCCTAAGGCTTAGTTCTCTGTACTGTCTCCTAGAGTGTGTTTGCCAAAGAGATACTCTGCCATGTCAGATTCAAGGGGCTCCAACCTGTGCAACTTGGTTATATGGTCACTCAATCCCATGATGAATTTCATTTGCTCATCCAGGTCGTGAGTCTCAATAAAGTCACACAAATGAGGGTCATTTTTTTCAGTGGCCTGTTTGTCCAAGCTCAGTAGTGACTGATTCACACTTTTTTCCAAATGTAATGCACACTCCCTTGCATTCAGCTCATTCTCCCAATCATCACAGTCTGGTTTCTTGATATCATGAAAGAAGATTCAGCCACCTTGTTGATTCTGCAGCTTCATCAACTTCTCAGCATGTTTCCTCTCCTCATGAAATTGATAAAGAAAACATTTGTCAAAGTTCTTCAAAGCCACATCATTGCAGTCCAAGTAGTAAGACATGGACAGGTAGAGGTAGGAAGTGTAGAGTTTGATCTGGCCGTTAATTGTGTCCTCCGAGTCCTGGTGGTAGTTCTGCCACACCTGCGAGGTAGACACAGTCATCATGATGGGTGGCTGAGGACAGGTGGCTCCCTGGTGCTAGAGTGGTGACAGGGATTTTGGGGCAGCCCAGGGTGTTGTGAGGAGGTGGCAGAAGGATAGATCTGGCTGGGATGGTGCTCAACACTGGTTCTGTTCAAGCACTGTTGAAGCAGGAAACCACAGCAACTCTCCGTGAAGACTGTCTGGATTGGGTTTAGAAGATGGAGAAGCATAGATGACTCTTGGTCTAAGTGTTTTAATAGAGATGTGAAGAGAGAATGAGACCATGAAGAGACTGCTCGTTGAATGCAGAGTACCACCACTTGCCCTTGTGGTGGCATTCATTGGACTTGGGGTAGTCAGGTTATTGTAAGAGTGGTTGCTTTCAGGTATGTTACAGCAATTTGATTTGAATAAATCTGCATGGGTAGGAACAGTCCCAAAAGCAGCAATCCCAGTCTGAGCCCAGCTACCATGGCTCTGCCCACATCTACTCTGTTGGTGCCAGGAGAGTCTCAGTGGATGCTGGTGCATGGAGAACTGCTAGCTCTAGGCGGGTGCAGGCAGAATGGGAAGATGGTAGATTTTAATCCAATCATGATAATAATTACATTAAATGTAAATGGTCTAAACACATCAACTGATTGACAAAATTGTTATTTCAATAAAACAAAAAGATTGGATAAAAAACAATACCCAAGAATATACTGTCTACAAGAAATGCACTTTAAAAATATGATGACATAGGTTAAAAAATCAAATTTAGTTTAATCCACAATTTACTAGGGTTGACAAAAAGTCCAATGTCAGGCATTATTGCCATCTCTTCTCTTCACACAATTAGATTGCACAAAACTATTAGAGCCTTTGGGTAAACAGGAGGCCTGGTCTTTAGTCTACATAGAGCTGCACTTGTTCCTTGTACTACTCTATGAGGCCATTTTCAATTGCTCCTTACTTGCCTCTGGGCATTGTTGCATTGGGCAGGAAGAGCAATACCCTTTACAATAATCTTCTCTACTGACCACAGACTCAGCTACAAAGGATCATACCTCTGCTTTCAATACTACACATTTAGTGACACAAGAAATATCTATCTGAGGTACTACCCCTATAAGGCACTGCGTAGGAGCCACCTAAGTCCCTATTAGTTGTAGAATCTAAGTTTCACATCCTTCTTGGTCTCTCTTTCCCCAGATTAGATCCTTTACTTCTCTTGAATAATTCATCTCCATTCTCCATTTGCCTACTTTAAAAAATAAAAACATCTTAGCTCTTTCTTGGTGACCAATAAGTCCTAGACTTCAGCTTACAAAGCTCTGGCTTCTCTCTTTAAATGGCGCTATGGTGCGGTGGTAAGAAAATACCTATGTATCAGTTAGACTTATATTCACCTGTAAAAATAAACCTATGGTTGCTCTAACAAATGCAGATTTATTTTTCTCACTTCATAGGAAGTTAAGTGCTGATCTTTGTTCTCCAAGTCAATTGCATCAGTGTTGACATATCTGTGGTTCTCCTGAACTTTTTCCTCATCGTTATGAGATGGCACAGAAGAGCCAGTCATTGATTCTTCATTCAATAGAGAAAGAGGGCAGTAGAAGGGAAGAGGGAACACTAGTCTCATCTATTTTCTTTTTTTCAGGAAAACAAAATCTTTCTCAGAACTCCTTCTCTTGACCAGCAGGCTCCAATTATGTCCCATTGGCTGGAACTGGTTCCCAGGGCCACCTCTAGATGCAGGGAAAGATGGAAAAGCAGGCATTCTGCTTTTCAGTCTGTATAGTGGGAGGCATAAATGCAAAAGAGGTTTGGGAATAGCTTTTTAGCAGCCACTATCATCCATAACCCCTCATTTTTTCCTGATGAGTAGGAAACAAGGCAGAATTAATTTCTCTAAAACAATATCCTGGCACCTTGTGTCACAGCAGATTGTTATGTAAACATGATGTTAAGACTACAGAGATGAACCACTATACTTCAGTAGCAAAAGAAAGACCAGAGCACACTGTGCATCAGAAATGGGGGAGGGGGGAGTGCCAGAGGACAAGCGTTAGAAGAGTTGAGAGTGAAGTGGGGAAGAATTACAGAGATAATGACACAGAGAGACATACAGAAGTTAACAGTCTGAGGGCCCAGAACCCACAATGTCCATGTTAGGATCAAAAAGGGAAGAAATGTCAGGTGCTGTGCTGTAGCCATGGCATCACATTTGTGAGCACATAGAAGAGCACTCTGTGTGGACTGCCTACCCCTAGTTCAACAGGATTAAGAAGTTCTAAGGGCCAAGTCAAATAGATTATGTTTGTTACTACTTTGATTTTACTACATGCTTGGACTGGAGTGGGAAAATATCAATTACATATTTAAATCTGATATATTGATAAAGTTGTACTTGACAGATATAGTTTCTTCATAATTTTGAAGAAAAGATACTTTGACATAAACAAAAACTACCTGGTGGTTGAGAGGTCATTGAGAGTGAAAACACAGAGACCAAAGAAATGGAAATAAAAACCTCCATTCAATGCCATATTCCATTTCATAAATTATAATTATTTTTATGTTATCAATTAAACTCCTTTTCTTCACACAGACTTAAATCATTAAGAATTATATTTGTATGTGTACATGTGAATATGCATACACAACAAAACCTTCTCTCTTGTCCCCTTTTCTCTTACCAATTAATTTAGCTATTAAACAAATATTTATAGAGCACCTACTCTTTCCTCCTACCCTTTCCTATTTCCTACACTGCAGACCTTAGGTAGTCATGATGAGAATTATAAGTTTGAGTTGAGAAAAATATAAGAGAAAACATATTGACTCTGAATAGATATGTAAAAACTTCTGTTTTTTCCTCCTATCTTGGGCCCAGGAAGCAGAGATCAGTAGTAAGTTAAGAGGATCAATTACATGTCTAGCTCTCCCACTATCATGCTGGGAATGTCACAAGACTTCTCCCTGTTTCATTGCCTTTTCACTAAGACAAAACTGGTATTATTCCTTTCTTTTTTCTTCTCCTTTCATCTCTCTTGTCCAACTACCTAACAGATTTATTACACAGATAAATGAGATATTGCTGGTCACATTTCTCTGGGAAAAAAATAAAGCCAAACTATACATGAAAAACATTTTTTTCAATAGAGCTTTTATGCCTACCAGCATGGGTCAGCTCAACAAGAGGGATGTGCAAACAGTCTCGAGAGTGTTAGAGAACTGTTGTCCACACTTGTGTGGCTGCCTTTGCTATTTCTAGGTGTTAACCAGAACATATATTTGCTTCCTTCACTGTCTTCACTGATACCCCACTCTAAGTTATGTCCATGTATGATATCTTATCATTCCCTATAATTTTCCTTTTTACTATCATCACATACATTTATGCAATCTGTATTTGAATATCTACAACATGTCAGCCACTTGTTGTTCTAGGCATTGGAGATGTGAAAGAGAGTGAAACAAAAGTTTCCATACTCCAGAACCTTACATCCTAATAGAAGAGACGCACAATAAACAAACACACAAGAAATGTCAGGGGTTGATAGGAATAATAAGGAAAACAAAGAAGGCCAAGAAGAAAGTGAGTAAGAATTGGAAAGGAAGTGCTGTTCCAGTAGTTTAGTCTAAGGAGTTGACACTTGAACAGAGACATGTATGAATAGAAGAAAGTCATCATAATATCTAGGGGAACAATATTCTAAGCAGAAGGATACAAATGTCAAGGCCCCCAAGTAGGAATATGCAGACCAACCTTAAGAACTAGGAAGAAGAGTTAAGAGGGAAGGTGAGCAGAGAGGCAGGCAGAGCCCAGATCATGTAGAACCTCATATGTCACAGTAAGCATTTTCCTCTAAGTGTGTTGGGAAGCCACTGAAAGGATATACAAAGGGAAATCACATAATGAGACATGTATTTTAAAAATCTCCCTGCTGTATAGAGAATAGAAAAAAGAACGTGATTAAAGAGACCAGTTGGGAATCTACTGGAATGATAGAGATGGTAGAAAATGGTGGGTTGAATGGTGATGAAAGTGGTGGGAAATGGTAAAACTGTGAAATAGGTTGAAAGTTAATCCAATAGGATTTTCTGGTAAATTGAGTCAGTAGTATGAAAGAAAAGTGGTGAACAGTTTCAAGACTTTTGGCCCAATCAACTGAATGAATAGGTGTTCCATTTAATTAAATTTTTTAAAAAAGTAATGAAACCCTGACCAGGGTGCCTCACTTGGTTGGGTGTTACTTTGCAAAGCAAAAGTTGCCAGTTTTGTTTCCTGGTCAGGGCACATACCAGGGTTGCAGGCTTGGTCCCTGGTTGTGTAACAGAACCCCTGGGCTGCTCTGATTGAAACAGAACCCACGGGGTGTTTCGTTAGGGGCCCGATTGCCCGCCGCCAGAATTATAACCCTCAATACCAGAGTTTAGTGAAAAGAAAAAGAATTGTTTATTTGCACATAGTTCTGCCTCCCCCTCCCAGACCTGGCCAGTCTTAGGAAAGTCAGAAACACTCTTTCCCTACTTCCTAGGCACAGTTCAGCTTTACCAGTAGCTGCCAATCACTCAATTCTGATTGGGGAGGTCCTTTCTGTGCTGTGGTGCCCTCCAGCTCTCAATGCAGAACCGTCTGGATTCTCAGCCTCCTTGTAAACTGCCTTCTTCCTGTAAACCGTGTGGATCTCCTCTCCTTCTCAAAACCGCATGGCGAGAGCCTCTTCTTAAAACAGCCTGGAGGCCCCCTCCTCCAAGCCACATGGAGGGAGCACACCCGCTAAAATGTCCGCAGCTGCTTATATATCCCTGATTGCATCCTCTGGTGCAGTGGGTGTTGCAAGCAGTACTGACCATTCACAGAACCCTATGCAGGCTCTGTAGGCTCCTTCTGTACCAGCCCACAGTCCAAGACCCCTCCCATCTTCCTGAGCCTTGGAAGTTTCAAAGCGGATCTTGGTGCAACAAAGTTTCCAGCCACTAGCCCCAGGCATGCAAAGGCATCCTGAAAGCTGCTTCCTTTTCCCTATCTCCCAGCTGCAAATTCTGGGGTTTGTTTCTGGACTCCCCTGTTTCTGTAACAGTTGGGGCGCATATGAGAGGCAACTGATCGATGTTTCTCTGTCACACTGATATTTCTCTCCCTCTCTTTCTCTCTCCCTTCTCCTTTCTCTAAAAATGAGTAAATAAACCCTTTGTTTTTAAGTGAACACTAGTGAGGAAGTAGATATATGAAAAGTGGAGAAGGAATTCAGAGTTCAGTTTGGGACAGTTTAGTTTGAGGTGCTACGAGATATGTGAGAGGCAACATTGAGTAGGCAGAAAGATATAGAAGTATCAAATTCAGGAAAATAGCTAGGGCTTAAAATATAAATTTAGGAGTCATAAATATAGGAGTTGGACTATAAAACTGGAAATCAATTGAAGAAATTTTTAGAAAAAGAGTGTGTGATCAATTGTATCAAATGCTCTTGAAAGGATCAAATTGACTGAAAAATGACTGTTAAATTTAGACACATGAAGGTCAGTAGTGAACTTACCATAGTGAATTCAGTATTTTATTGGGACAAAAATCCTCAGAGTTTTAATTAGACATTTATTACAGAAGACTTGTTATAACTAGCAATCTCCCCAGCCAGACAGTATATTTCCTGAAAGTAAGGATTGTCTCTTTTAGTCACTAATTTATTTTCATTGTTTTGCCTTGTACCTGGCACATAGTAAATGCTCCATAAATATCTGTGGAATATTCTGTTCTGTTCAGTTATTTTAAAGAAATTAACTGTCGGGAATTTCCTTGAGATTGTTTGGGGATTTAGCAGTGATAACAATGGAATGGTAATGGGTCACTTATAAAATCATTAAAGGACTACTCTTTCATTTTGATAAATATTGACTGTCTCAGTTTAAAATGTGTATGTGTTTCAAGACAACAATGTAAACATATACATGCTATGCCTAATATTTGGTAACTTAGGATTTAAAAAACATGCATGTTTTAACTATTAGTTGATGTATAAAGTAAAGAATTAACTTTGAGGGAGAAAGAGATGGAGGAAGAAGCAGAATTTCTCTTGAGGTTATTTTCCTGAGAGAGAAGAATAAAGCACTTCAGTGTTCAAAGAGCCAGGCCTGTGCCTGAGCACTTTTTCTGTACATGTTCACTGAGACCACACTATTGATTTTTTTTGTATGTTTTATTGATTATGCTGTTACACTTGTCCCAACTTCTTTTCCCTTTGTTCCCCTCTGCCCAGCACCCCACCTCCCTCCAGCAGTTCCACCCCCATTAGTTCATGCCCATGGGTTGTGCATATATGGTCCTTGACTTTACCCTTTCCTACACTATTCTTAATATCCCCCTGTCTATTCTGCACCCTTCTACTATGCTTCTTAATTCTTACACCATTTCCATTACACCATTCTCCCCCCTTCCCCCTTCCCAGCTGACATCCCTCTCCCTCATATGCTCCCCATACCTATGATTCTGTTCCCACTCTGGTCGTTTGTTTAGTTTGTTTTTATTTTTATTTTTTAGATCCTGTCGTTGATAGTTATGATTTTGTTGTCATTTTAATGTTCATAGTTTTGATCTCCTTTTTCTTAAATAAGTCCCTTTAACATTTCACATAATAATGGCTTAGTGATGATGTACTTCTTTACTTTACCTTGTCTGGGAAGCACTTTGTCTACCCTTCTGTTCTAAATGATAGCTTTGCTAGATAGAGTAATCTTGGTTGTAGGTCCTTGCCTCTCAACACTTTGAATATTTCCTGCCAGTCCCTTCTAGCCTGCAAAGTTTCTTTTGAGAAATCAGCTGATAGCCTTATAGGTACCCCTTTGTAGGTAACTCTCTGCTTTTCTCTTGCTGCTTTTAAGATTATCTCTTTATTCTTAACCTTTAGCACTTTAATTATGATGTGTCTTGGTGTGGTCCTCCCTGAGTCTAACTTTTTTGGGACTCTCTGTGCTTCCTGGACCTGTGTGTCTATCTCTTTCCCCAAACTAGAGAAGTTTTCCTTCATTATTTTTTCACATAGTTTTTCAATTTCTTGCTCTTCCTCTTCTCTGACACCCCTATGATTCAGATGTTGGCACGTTTAAAACTATCCCAGAGGTTTCTAAGCCTCTCCTCATTTTTTTTTTTTTCAATTCTTGTTTCCTCCTTCTGTACTGGTTGACCATTTATTTCTTCCTTATGTTCCAATTTGTTGATTTGAACCCTGGTTTGCTTTCCTTCACCACTAGTTTCATGTGTGTTTTCCTTCATTTCACTTAGTATAGCCTAATTTCTTCCCTTTCATGCTTAATCTTTTCTGTCAAGTCTGTGAGCACCAGTAAATTTAACCTGTGCATCTGCTAGGTTGAATATCTCCTTGTCTATTAGGTTGGCTATCTCCTTGTCTCTCAGTTCTCCCACTGGAATCTTGATCTGCCTCTCTTTTTGGGATCTACTTCTCTGTCTCCTCATCTTGACAGCTCTCTGTGTTTGCCCCTGTGACTTAGGTAGAGCTGTCGCACCTGCTATGTTGTAAGGGGAGGAGCCTTAGGTATTCATTAGTGCTGGTGACCTGTTTCACCATGTTATGGCACTGTATGTGGGGGAAGGGTCTGAGAGAATACAGTGCCACTTGCCCCACACTTGCCCCTTTTCCAGGCACTTCTCCCACTTCCTGTACTAAATAAACAAGCTGCCTCTGTTGAGAGACTGGCAGTTTCTTCCTTTGCCCCAACCCCAACTGGTTTTCACAGTCAGAAGCAATGTGGCTCTATTTTGCCTGGTGCTGGAACCATGAGCTATGCAGACTGGTCTGGGGCTGGGATTGAACTGGTTTGGCTCTAGGATTGCTTCCCAGGTTTAAAATGTATGATTGCACTTTTTGCTGCTGCTGCCAGCCACCACTGCCTCTAACCATGCCACGAGCTGCTGATGCAAAGCGCCACCCCTGAAGCCACTGCCAAAGTGCTGCACCTTGTTCTCTTTATCCCGCTCTGCCTCTCCTACCTTTCTGACTGAATATTTCTTCTTTCTTTATTTGTTTGTTGAACTTTATGTAGTTTTATTTCCTGGATCTTCTGGGTTGTTTTTAATTTTGAAGTAGTTGAAAATTCTTTCTTAGTTGTGAGGGAGATGCAGCGTGTCTGTCTATGTCTCCATCTTGGCTGGAAGTTCACACTATTGATTTTAGAATAGGTAAGATCTAACACTTGTCATTTGCTCATTGTGGCTTAGAGTCTCCCTTTGCTTAACTCCCTAGAGCAAAATTAAATATCATGGAAAATTCAGCAATTTTTTTCTCAGATCACTAAGGAATATTTGGTAAGTTACTGCTTTAGTGCATGAAATAGCCTCTACTATCCCAAAATCTTTAATGTAGCATCCCCAATGCCACCTACTTTGCTCCAAGTTTGTGTATTTAAAACCCGATGGGATGAGTATCTACACAGAGCATAAATCTGGATGTGATCAACCCCAGACCAAGTGGAATCATGATTAATATTAGATACAAAGATGATTGAAATAAACTCAGAAGGAAATAGGGATCATTTGGAGAGATCACATGACTCCTGGCTTGTTAAATATACTTCTGACAACAATTGTGGATAAAAATAGCCTCTTGAAAAAGGTGTCTTTGAGTAAAAAAGAAGGGAAATGGAAATGTCCCAGAATTTCACTTGCTATTAATATAAAATGTGTTTACCAAGCAAATTATTATACTGAGAGAAGATGTCAGGGAAAGGAAGAAGAACTCAGTCACTGAGTGACTAGTTTGTTACAAAAAAAAAAAAAAATGGAAATTGTGCCAATACAACTGAACTCCTAGCCTTAATTATCGCTGGAGCTGCCGATCCTGGAAAATGCACTAAAGAATGCTGTGCTATGTTTGGGGAACTTTCTCTTGCCCTTTAAACAGAAAAGGGAGAGGGGAGTTACAGGACCACGGCCAAGGTTGTTGGTTGTTATCATGGCCTTTTGAGATCCACAAGCCTGGAAACTGACTTAACTTTTCCCCCTTAAATATTGTGTCTGAAAGAATTAATTTTGGCTCTTTCTAAGTACTTGTGGATATAAGCTTTAGTTATTTAGGGTAGAGTAAACCTACAAGAATATCTGTTTCATTTAAATCTATGGCTGAAAGTCTATTCGTTCTCAATCTGCCTCTAATGCTGGTAATTCATCAGTTTAGTCTAGGTGCTTTTTATTGAGTACCTGTTGTGTTCTATTCTTAGTGTTAAGCACTGGGGTTTTAAAGGTAAATCTTGCAAGCGGAGACAACCATGTAAACCTATACTGCCAATAAAGTATTATAGGTATATAGAAGTAAGGAAGAAAAGGTCAGTTCTGTTGGGCATGTACTCAAGAGGCTTCAGAAAGGACTGTTAGGCTGAATCTTAAATGGCAGTAGGTGAGCAGTCATGGAAGCAGAGGGAGGAAGAGCACCAGGTGTGAGTGATGAAAGTGGGAACCGAGGGACAGCAAATAGCGAAGTATTATAGCCCAGAAAGAGAGACATTAGCAGAGAGTCCCAAGGGCCAAGAGGTTGGGGATAAGGGAAGTTGAAGAGAGAGAAGATAAAGAAATAGCAGATGGTATTAACTTCTACAGAACTATTGGTAAGTAAGAAGATGTATCTTTCTCTCTGAACCTTGAGTAGGCTTTGTGCTTAAAATGGGAATATAATGACATGTTAAAGTTAGTCTGTTCCTTGAGGTTCATAAGCCAAAATACATTTATACTATCTTTTTTAAAGGTTTTATTTATTTATTTTTAGAGAAAAGGTAAGAGAGGGAAAGAAACATCAATGTACAAGAGGAACATCAATTGGTTGCCTTTCATACATGCCCCAACCAGGGACCAAATCCACAGCCCAAGCATGTGCCCTGACTGGGAATAGAACCAGGGACCTTTTTCTTTGTGGCTAATGCCCAACCGATTGAGCCACACAGGTCAGAGCCATTTATACTACCTTGAAATTACAAAATTTATTCTTTGCCTCCACTCATTCTTTAGCTGTTGAGGTTCTTGTTGAAGTGACCCAAAATTTCATTTCCAAGGGATCTGAGCCCTTAGTGGCCCTGCTTGTGTGGTGTTAATAGTGTCCTCTACTGATTTTTAACATTGGCCATAGAGTGTGAGAAGATATATCTGGGGGGGTTACCTCTCTGCCCAATCATTATGCTACAATGATTCTCTTTCCCTTTAGAGTCAGAATTAATCACCCAGCCTACACTTGAACTTTTCTGTCTTACAAAAACTAGCAAAGTAAGAGTTTCATTTTCCAATTTAGTGGAATCTTTAATGTGTCTCTTGCCTGAAGCCTGAAAAGAGAAAATTCCTTTCCAATAGGCTTTCAAGACCACTTTTAAGTGGGTAGAACTTGCAATAGTAGTTCTTATTGTGCTAGTGACTGTATATCAGGGAAGAGCCAGCTGAAAACCAGTCTTGAAAATTTTCTTCTTTAGCCATCAAGTCACAGGGTATTCCCCACAGGCCATATGTGTAGGCTGGGGGAAGACTCATCTCCTCCAGCCCCTAAGTCAGTGGTAGTATACTCTGTTAAACCAAGACCACTCACAGGCTCACAGTGGGGAATATCTCCCTTGGTGGGGTTGGGGGTAGGTCTGATGCCTGGACAGACAAGTGTCTAGCTTCAAGCCTTTCTTCACTTATATTCATCTAAAAGTCTTTAATATTTTATAATTTTTTAAAAATTTAAATCTTTCACCTGGAAGTTCAAGGTAGGGATCCAACTTTATTCCTTTTCCAAATGACTAGTCAGTAGTCTGAATAACACATTTCTTTTCACGACTTTATTATACAATCAAATCCTATTCATATTATGATCTACTTCTGTACTCAATATTTTGTCTTATTCATCATCTGTCTATTCCTGTAGCTATAGATTAGCAGTAAATACTGCAGTTTAAATAACTGACGACATTCTCTCTAACATTCTTCTGTACTAAGATCTTTCTGGCTATTCTTTGCATGTTTTTATTCTTCCAGATTTTAAAATTATTTTGCCAGGTTCTAAAAGAATTCTATTAGAATTTCACTGAGCTGTAATAACTTTATATGTTGGCTTTAGGAAAAACTTACATCTTACAATATGTGTCTTTCAAGTCAAACCTCTATATTTATGTAAGTATTCTTTCTCACTGGACATTGATGAGTAGGGATACAAACTAGTGTTTTGTCAAGAGACCAACATATTTTGTTACCAATCCTGCAGTGAGAACCAAGTTCAACAAAATGTAATAATTTGATGTCAGGTCACCAAGTAGGCTTGACAGTTAGCATAAATACTTGGATATATTGTTGAAAAATGTGTTATGATGATTAATTATTCAAGATTCCAGGTTGGGATTTTTTTGAACTGAATACAGAGGGGTGGTCAGTTGAAAAAAACAAACTGGCTGGACCACCAATATATATTTTTGTTACTTGCTATAAAGGATGTCTTTTAATGGAAAATTTTGTCATTAGCAGGAATGGAGGCTATAATATTATCTTGGCCACATATTTGTGGCACATCTGAGAATTGTTTGCATAAAGGTACTGGCTAGAAGCCACATCTACTGGTTCAAGAGCTATTCTAATATTGACAACACAGTAATGAAGAATGGTTCATGCCAAATTATTTAACAAAGCTTGCCAAAGAAGTCACCATGCATGTTTCATTTTCCATTGTGTACCCAGGGGCCAGCGCAATGCCTGGTTTATAGTTGGTACCTAACAATTTACTGAAGGAATGAATGGAATCTTCAGCAAGCATTTATAGGTATGTTTTTTTAAGGTAAACATTTGAAGAGTATAACTTACTGTCAGCATGGCTAATCCCCTCTCCCAACCTTCATGGGAAAATCAACAACTTCTGAACTGGTAGCCAAGACTGTTGAGACCTTCTGTCCTTACCTCACTTACAAACCTTCTTCAGGGCCTGCTTTTGAAGCTCAGTCAGTCCACTTTCCATTCCAGTGGTGGGTGTTCCCAGCTGGCTTCTGTTTCCCTTCCACCAGCCTGTTGCTGCTAAAGATCCTTTGCACCTCATACCCAGCCAAGTCATAAAACCTTGAGCAACTACACTGGCATTTTGTTTTTGGAACTGGAATTAGAGAACAACACATTGCAATTTGAGTTTTGTAATGACACTGTAATGGCAGACTTTGCCTATTTCATTTTCCTGTTGAGTAAGCTGGTGGGCTAGAATGAGTCAATTGTTGCCAGAATAGGGCAATGACAATACTTTTTACCCACAGTTGCAGATATGAGTTTGTAAATAAGCATGATGTTAGGCCAAAGGGAATGCAGAGTGAAAGAGAAGCATGCCCACTCAGGTAATCAAAGCCAGGACACTCTGTGACTGGTATTAAGAGCTAGAATAGAGAGCCAAGGGACTGGACACCAGAGGATATTGAAGGACATATCCAAGATAGCTGCAGCCAAAAGCTGAACTTTTACCTACTCTCTGAGATAATGGAATGGACACTCTATTGATTTAAATGTCTTAGAATGGAGCAAACATAATGAAGAATGATTGTTAAACAGGTAGATGTGTTAGGGGGCTATGGTATCTAAGCAAGAACTTTTAAAAGACTAGGAGAGCTCTGGCTGGTGTAGCTCAGTTGGTTGAGCATCATCCTGCAAAGTGAAAGATTGGGGGTTTGATTCCAAGTCAAGGCACATATCTGGGTTGTGGGCCGGGTCCCCAGGTCGGGGCATGTGTGAGAGGCAACCAATCGATGTTTCTCTCACACATCCATGTTTCTCTCCCTCTCTCTCCCTCTATTCCCCTCTCTCTAAAAATAAATAAATAAAATCCTTTTAAAAAAATGAACAGTGGGAATTCTAGAGGGGCCAGAAACAGATTTTAAAGCCATTTCAGGAACAGAATTGTTTCTGTGGGGAAAAAGAAAGGCTATCTATTCAGAAGTCATGAATTCAAGTGGTGTTAGTCGAGGCAGGGAAGAAAGTACAAATAGAAAAATTCAAATGATTAAGAGACATTGTGAAAATTCAGATAGTGCAATAATCACTTTCATGGGGTCTTTTAAAATAGACTACTTAAAATGCATTATTATTGTCCATGGCAGTTCAGTAAGAGTTATACCCTTAAAAATTACTTTCATTTTAATGGGTCCGAGACTGTGACTTGCCCAGGATTACATAGCAGCTTAGAGGCATACCTGTAAAAAGAACTTAGGGCTTTGAATCTCCTTGACTTGCTATTGAATTCCATTTCTATTTACAATTTAACTCTCACGATCCCAGTCTAACACAGACACACACACTCATGCACTCGCATGCACACAGCATCTCCTAAATTATAAATGTGATTTCTGATACTAAAATTAAAATGACTTTTCTATTATCAATACTTTCAGATATAGATGGGTAGATAAATAGATAAATAAATGTATAAGTATTGTTAAATGCTTTGGAAATGAAGGAGGAGACTTTATTGTTATACCCACTTCCGGAACTCTATAGTGACAAGACAATTAGTTCCTCTGTTTCTCTCTCTTTCTCTCTCCTTTCATTCCTTTCTTCCTTCCTTCTCCCTTCCAACTTCTTTTCCAGCTAACATTAATGAAGTGCTAATGATATACCAGCTCATGCTGGTCTCTGAGATATATACAAAAATAAAAAGACAAGTTCCCCTAACCTCTAGGATAGGAGGAGTCAAATTTGTACAAGGCACCTCAGAAAAAAATCAACGGGCCTTGAGGGGAATTTTAGTGCTGAAGGGTCCGCACTCAAGTACCAGGATGAAAAAGAATAAAGGCTTCCCCAGTTTAAGCAGGAGAGGCCTGAGATGATGGAAGGGAATGAAGGAGATGTGCCTCCTCATGGGACATAAGGTCAAGGGCAGAAAAGAGGGATAAGAGTACAATAAAGGGTTGTGTGACACAAACAGGTGGCCTCCCCCACTCCACCACTTCCCCAGCACATGGGGGCCCTGAACTTGAAAGAGTCAAGTGACTCCCTTTGGCAGACCAGAAGTATTGCAACCTCTTGTGTTAGTTATATTGCTTATATTTTTACTTTTCCTAAAGTTATATTTAAAACTATTCTTTATAACTTTAACTAATAAGTCCAAACTTCTATTTCTGGATTAATTTATTTAGATGGAATCTTTTGACTCCATTATATGAGAGGGCTCACCTCTTAATTTTTGTTATATATGTACATGGTAATGGTTTACTATATTTACATTCTGCTGTAGGAGTTCAGAATGAGTCATCCCCAAGATGTGCCTCTGTGGTACATGGATTATTTTGAGCTGAAGGCAACCAACACCCTGTGGGCCGAAGAGAAATGACTGCTGCCCATTGACTCTGCTTCATTACCTAGAAGAATTTGAATTAGGGGCCTTGCTCCTTATAAGAGATTATTGAAGATAATATTTTTCTTTTTACCTATCTTTAGGGTAAGGCAAACTGCTAATTACTGAACTTGCAAAGGCCTTCTGAATGCCTTAGGTACCTTCCTCATTCTTAGCTCAAAATCTCATATACACCTTATTTTCCCTTTCTGTCTCTGAACCTCTATATACTTGGGGTTCCCAAACATACAAATTTAATTAACTTTGGTTATTTTCTTTTGTTACTCTGTCTCATGTAGATTTAATTATTAGACCAGTAGAAAAAACTTGAAGGGGAGAGGGAAGTTTCTTTCTCTCCCATAGAGCTCTGTAATTATAACAAAGTCTTCTGAGGATTAAAAAAGGTAATCTATATAAAACACTTAGCACAAAGCCAGGCGCTAAAATTGTCTATGACTACCAGCCGTTATTAACTGAGTTGAATAGACAAATCCCCACTGAGAATGAAATGTAATCTTATTTAATTGGAATTTTGTTGCTTAAATGAGATTCTTCTCAGTTTCAAGGTCTAATGGAGCATTCCTTCCTTCCTTTCCTCTTCTTGCTTCCTTCACTTCCTCTGGTTCATACTCAGATGGCATCACTTCTTGTTTTCTTTCTTAGATTACAATTTGTTGGATTACTTCTTTGAGGTTTTATTTTGTGTAGAAAGTGAGCTCACTGAATTTCTTTTTTAATCCTCACCCAATGATATGTTTATCTATTTGAGAGAGAGTGACAGAGGCAGAGACAGAGACCGAGAGACAGAGAGGCATCAATATGAGAGAAAAACATCAGTTGGTTGCCTCCTGTACAAGCCTTGACCAGGGATCAAACCCACAACCTAGGTATGTGCCCTGACTGGGAATTGAACCCACAAACTTTTGGTGTGAAGGGACAATGCTCAAACTAACTAAGCCACCCAGCCAGGGAACTCACTGAAATTTTGCGTGTCTAAAAATATCTTCTAGCCCTTACATTTGATTGCTAATTTGGCCAGGTGTAGACAGTTAAGACACATGTTTTCTTTTCATAACTTTAAAGACACTCTTCTTATAGAATGTCAGATGCACCAGGGCAGGATTTTGGTCTGTTTGGTTCATTGATATAACCCAGGGACCTAGAAGAGTGTTTAGCACATAGTGTATATTTAATATGTATTAGTTTTATTAATGATTATTATTTTGTTTTATTTTCCCTTCCTTTGGAAGCTTTTAGAATTTTTTGTTGTTGTTGTTCTTAGAGTTCTAAAATTTCACTAGTGCATCTAGATGTGCTTTTGTTTATTTATTTCCTATACTTGCTCTGTAATTGGTGAAATTTACTAATCTAAAAACTTTTTTTTAACGTTATTAATTTTAGAGAGAGAGAGAGAGAGAGAGAGAAAGGGGGGTGGAGATAGACGGACACAGAGAGAAAGAGAAAGAGAAAAACATCAATGTGTTGTTCCACTTATTCATGTATTCATTCGTTGATGCTTGTATGGACCCTGACCGGAGATCCAACCCACAACCTTGGTGTATTAGGATGATGCTCTAACCAACTAAGCTATCCAGCCAGGGCAGAAATTTATTTTATTATTTTCTCAATGGCTTCTTTTTCTCCATAGGACCTTCTAGAATCACATTTAAAGATTAGATTTTTTAGTGCTAACTCCCATGTATCTTAATTTTTTCTCATATTTTTTGTCATTTTACTTCCTTTATCCTCCAGTTAACTAGCTTAATCTTTTATTGTCTCTATATTATTATTTAGCAACTCCATTAAAATTTTACTTTTAGTTTCCAAGAACTCTTTAATGTTCGGTGAGTGTTACTCACAAATTGTAATTACCTTAAGAATGAGGTAGTTATAGTCCTGGCTGGGTGGCTCAGTTGGTTGGAACATCATCCCATACACCAAAAGGCTGCAGGTTCTCAGGTCAGGGCACATACCTGGGTTGTGGGTTAGGGGTGCAAGTGGGAGGCAACCAATTAATGTTTCTCTCTCACGTCAATGTTTCTCTCTCTCTCCCATCTCTCTCTTTCTTCCTGTCCCTTCCTCTCTCTCTAAAATCAATAAATATATCCTTGGATGAGGATTAAAATAAAAAGAATGAGGTAGTTATAAATTCCTCTGATGATACTAATTAACATTTTTATTGCTTTTACTAAAATTGTTTTAAATATTAATTTTCTTAATTGGCTAATGTAGATGTTAGGAATGTGATTGATTTGTGCATGTGTTGATTAGGTTTTTTTTTTTTTTAATTCTCTTTAACTGTTTGAATTATCTTTTTCCTTCAGCCTCAGTTATTCAATTTATTTTTCTAAGGCTTTCCCTTTCATATTTTTTTTCTCATAAGTTTGATGTTTCCTGTTGTTTATTTATATGAATTAAGAACTCAACCTTTTAATTTAGTATAGGTAGCTTGTGAGGGGGTTTCTCTTCAATTGTTTAGGTCTGTTTCTCCAAGCTTCTCCCTTGAATGAAATGACTCAGTTTTTGTAGAAGTAGGTGCGGCTTGTAGACGGGAAGGCTTCCCAGTGGGCAAAGAGCAAGCAAGGGGGCGGGGGAACCCAGAGGTTTCCAGGGGAAGTGGGTGGAGATACATTTTAAGTAATTATTTCCCCTGTGAGTTTATTGTAGATATTCAAAATTTCTTCAAAATATCCTCTTAGGCCCTGAAATTATCACCAGGAGCTCTCTCTGAGCTGATGGCTTGCTTTCTCGAGGGCAGTGTTCTGGCTATAGCCTGAGGACAAAAGACTCAGCTGCCAAGCTCTGTTTACACAGGTCAAAGGAAAAGGGGCCCAGCTGTCCCCAGGCACTGAATCCGGTTCTCTAATGAAGCCACTGAAGATTGCCCCACAGTCCATTCTTATATTACTGACTGAGTGTGAACTCCCTTCTCTGGACCTCTTGGGAAAACACATGCTCATTTTTGTGTGTGTGTGTGTGCCTGCAGTTTCAACACACTTTCTTATCAGTCCATCCATCTGCTTTCTATTGTTCAGAAATTTCTCAAAATTTCTGGTCTGTTGATGATACTCTTTGGTGTTTCCTATTGCTATTATTATTTCATTCTCTTTAAAGAATTTTTCTGTCACTTGAGAATATGGGAGGTAATAGCAATAAATGCATGTGCTTAATCTACCAGTGAGGTGTGTGTGTGTGTGTGTGTGTGTGTGTGTGAATACACACATTTGAAAAGCAAATACAGTACCTCATCCAGTTAATCCTTTAGGGAAAGATGGAATCCTATCAATTAACAGAGTATAATCCCTGAATTCCTTAGTTGGTTTCAATATTTTATCCAGTTTATGCTTACTTTAAAAAATTAATGTTGAATAATACGTCTGGAATTACAGTTATAAAGTCTGGAAATAAAATCATTCTAAAGTGACATTTCAAAAATATTTTACATAATTATTTGTACCTTTTAAAATGGAAGAATTAATCATTTTTGCTTTTTAGTCCCTTTACCTCTGAATTTATACTTGAGTACCCCAAATCGATAGTAAATACAAGCATTTTGTCAAAGCATTGTTCAACTCATATCTTCTGGGCACATCTATGTCATTCGGATTCTCTTGGTTCAGATTCCTTTATTTAGAAATTCCTTAAATGAGTGTTTAACTTAAGACAAAGACAATCAAAAAGATTGTTACTATAAAAACAGAACCCAAACTTTGAAATTAGCAATTTGCTCAGCGTTAGTAAATCTAAGATCAAATGCGGATGCTACTGCAACACAGGGGTCCCAAAGGTCCCCACAGCCCATGATTTTGGTGATGGGGGAAGAAGATAGTACAGCTTTTAAGGCACTTTGCGTATCTATGGCAGGCTGGTAGCTAGATAATAGCTATACTACTACCCAGGTAAAGGGTAAAAGGCAGGTAAAAGAGTGGATGATACAGTTTAAGATACTTTGCCTATCAATAACGAGGAGATAGCTGAGCCTCTCCTGAAGGGAAGCTGTGCTGCCGCCTGAGTAAAAAGGCAGATGATACAGCTTAAGATACTTTTCATGACAATGAGGTATGGGGCTCTAGGTCAGCATTTAAAGCAGTGGTTCTCAACCTTCCTAATGCCGCGACCCTTTAATACAGTTCCTCATGTTGTGGTGACCCCCAACCATAAAATTATTTTTGTTGCTACTTCATAACTGTAATTTTGCTACTGTTATGAATCATAATATAAATATCTGATATGCAGGATGTATTTTCATTGTTACAAATTGAACATAATTAAAGCATAGTGATTAATTACAAAAACAATATATAATTATATATGTGTTTTCCGACGGTCTTAGGCAACCCCTGTGAAAGGGTCATTGGACCCCCAAAGGGGTTGCAACCCACAGGTTGAGAACCGCTAATTTAAAGTAAGGCGGAGTAATAAGGAAGGGGGCCATGCTGTTTGAAATAATGTAAAAGGGCTCTGTCTGCCATAAGAAGCACAATGGAAGCAGCATGATGGAGCAGCAGGTTGTAGCAGCCATGTGAGAAGTAGCAATGCAGTTTGTAGTTAGCATCCAGCCATGCAGCCTGGGCTAGGAGGAAAGCACGCATGCTGTTGCTTTGATTGTGCCCTCTTTAGCCAACTCCAAAGCCACCATGGACTCTGCCTTACAGACCCGGACTCTATATGGACTATTGGAACTAGACACATGTGGAGAGGACACTCTTTTAGAACTTGTGCCTTTCCTGGACTTCCCTGTGATCCAGTGGAACACAGCACATACTTTTCTGGACTATTATATGGAGGCTGATGACAACACATCCCAGATCCTGAAGGAGAGAGCTGATAGATAAGGAATGGAGAACTATTGGGCTTGGTTTTGGCTTATAGCCTTTTGGAGAGCAAGTATTACTGAGCAAAAGGGGATTCTTTCGCGTAGCGCCTTGGCGTAAAATCCAACAATTAGTGTTGAGGAAAACAAGTCTTTATTTACAGTATTCTAACTGGGGCAGGGGGGAAGGGTGCTATGAGCATTCCTGTACAGAGCCCTGTTTTCCTATGGGACCGAGCACTTCCCTTGCTCCGCAAAAGGCTATAAGCCAAAAACATGTCCAGAAGTTCCCCACTTCTTGTCAGCTCTCTCCTTCAGGTTCTGGGGTATGATGTCATTAGCCTCCTTATAATAGTCCAGGAAAACATGTCATATGTTGCACTGGATCATGCTTAAGTCCCTTAGAGGCACAAGTCCGAAGAGAGCCCTCTCCACAAGTCTTGAGTTTCAAAAGTTCAAAAGTCCAGGCTTTGGAGTCCACTGAAGTTGGCATGATTAAGGTAGCAGCAGGCTGGCTTTCTTACTAGCTCAGGCCACATGACCTCCGTTTCCTTCTCTCAGACGGCATGGCTCCATACCCTTTCCCTTTCAAAACCACATGGTTCTCTCTTGCCTAATGACTGCCACCTTATTTTTAAATCTCTGACCATGACCTGTGACAAAGTGGGTGTGGCAACTCCCCTTGGCACCTTGAAAGAACCAAAGCCATTTGCATAAATAAGACACTAGATACCAGCCATAGATATGCAAATGAATCTCTCAGGAAAAACAGCTGTGCTTCACTGAGTCCCATCCCCCACTCCCCAAACTGTGGGCTCTAGGGAATTTTGGGGACCTCTCTCTGTAACACAAGGGAAGTGCAGGGTCTTGTGGGAGAACAGGGCTGCAAGCAGGAGTGCTCCCAGCCCCCCCCCTCCCCCAACGTTGGAATATTGTAAACAAAGACCTGTTTTTCTCAACACTAGTTGTTGGGTCTTACACCAAGGTGCCACTTTGCTCAGTAACACTACCACTCACACTAATGCTGCACCCTGGGCAAATAATTTTCACTTTCTAAGCCTCACTTTTCTGAACTTGCAAATGACCATAAAAATAGTGCCTACCTCTTATGATGAGAACAAGATAATGTACATGTTAAATTCATGCAAGGAAGTGTCAGAGCTGCCTTGCTCTGAGGAATCATTCAGAGACTACTGTGGGATCAGGCAATGGGTTTATTGAGGAAAAAAGGGGAAGGGGGTGGAGGGGAGAGGCAACTCCCAGACCAACTCAAGGGCCAATATGAACAAGAAAATGACGAATGAGGAATGGGGACTCCTGGTCCTCACCCGCACTTCTATAGGCACCTTTTTTATACTTGTCAACCACACATTTTGGTGAGTGTGAGTTTGCTTATCAACAGATTCAGTAGGTCACTTACATCTCACTGCCCCCCCCCCCACCAGGTTAGTTAACATATCAGGCTAGGATCATTACCATTTCCCCTGGGAACGGTTTAAGTCAATCAGCATATCCTTTGGGAATGGCTAAGTCCAGGGCCAGGTTGATTAGCATATACCAAAAGTTCAGGTGTGCATTCTAGCTGCCTCCATGTTCTGACAGGAAGAAGGGAAGAGATGTGTAAACTAGTTCAAAGCCTTTATTGGGGAGGTCCAAGCAGGCAGGCTGAGTCTGAAGTGACTGTAGCCCAAAGCAGAAACAGCAGGGTTTTTAAAGAGCAGTGTTACAGAACCCCTGGGCTGCTCCAATTGAAAACAAACCCACGAGCTCTTTAGTTAGGGGCCCGATTGCCTGCCGCCAGAATTATAACTCTCAATACCAGAGATTAGTGAAAAGAAAAAGAATTGTTTATTTACCAGTTATATAGATTTAGTTATTTGCGGATTTCTGTTGTTAAGTCTTATGTTCTTTAAAACACCCTTAAACACATATCCTTGCCTCCCCCCTACCAAAGCAGGCTAGTTTTAGAAAAGTCAGAGAAACCGTTTCCCTATGTTACGGCTACATAGGCGAGATTGAACACTCTGAAGCGGTGTATAAAGTTAAGCAAAGGATTTTTAATAATGGCCAGGAGTTGGGCAGACCCTGAGCAGGTCTCTAACATGCTCCAACCTACAATGGAGTCTAAACGCTGGGTTTTTATACTGGTGCAGTCTCTTTGTTTCTTCTTTGGCGGGAAACAGCCTTAGGAAGAGGGGGCTGGGCAGGACTGCAGGAGTGTCTTGGCAGTAACAGAAACAGAAATTCGCAAGGCTATAAGGTTATCTCTGGTGGTGGCATAACTCTTCAGCCAGGGACGAACTCCCTGTGAAGCAATTTATTTTCAAAGGGCTAGACATTCTGCAAAGCACAACCTTCACAAATGTTATAAACCAGACACAAGCAAGCAAATGGGAGGTGATAGAGGCTGAAGTACTTTTAGCTTGTAAATCACTAATTGCTATAACACTCCTTCTTACATTCCTTTTTCCAAGGCCTTTTAGCAAGTCCTTGCTACTTCTTACAAAGAACATTTAAAGCCCTTACGTACTTACATATTGAAACTTTTTACAGGGACTATTTGGTGCCCCTACACCTACTTTCCAAACACAGTTCAGCTTTACCAGCAGCTGCCAATCACTCTTCACTGATCGGGGAGGTCCTTTCTGTGCTGTGGTGCCCTCCAGCTCTCAATGCAGGACCGCCTGGATTCTCAGCCTCCTTGCAAACTGCATGGATCTCCTCTCCTCAAAACCGCATAGCGAGAGCCTCTTAAAGCAGCCTGGAGACCCCTTCTCCAAGCCACATGGAGGGGGCGAGGGGGCGAGGGGGCAAGGGGGTGAGGGGGTGAGGGGGCGAGAGGGCGAGAGGGCGAGAGAGAGGGGAGCGAGAGCGAGAGAGAGGGCGAGATCGAGAGAGCGAGAGAGCGAGAGAGAGAGAGAGAGAGCGCTAAAATGTCCGCAGCTGCTTATATATCCCTGACTGCGTCCTCTGACGCAGTGGGCATTGCAAACAGTTCTGACCATTCAAAGAACCTTACGAAGGCTCTGTGTGCTTTTTCCATACCATCCCCTGGTTCAAGACTCCTCCCATCTATCTGAGACTTTGAACGCATTAAAGCCATTTTGCATAAGAAAGACACCAGCCACCAGCCTCAGGCATGTGGAGGCATTCTGAAAGCTGCTTCCTCCTCCCCATCCCCCATCCGGAAACTCTGGGGATTTTTGGACTCCCCTGTCTCTGTAACAGTAGGGGAGTTGGTGTGACTTTCAAAAGTCCAGTTGGAGCTAGTGACAGGGAAGTAGGCTCCGAGAACAGTACAGTTACTAAAATCTTGATAGCAGAAAAAGATATCTTTGTTACATAGGATAACTGCAGGGCATAGACAGTTACTGGCATCAGCAGTTACTGGGGGCAGCAGATTTACTGGCTTGCCGAAGTTAGACCTGAATTCCTGGAACCCAGGTCTTATGCCTAAGAGTACATAAATGCCTTACCACAGTTCCTGACACATAGTAAAGGCTTCATTAGATGTTAGTGTTACAGAAACAGGGGAGTCCAAAAATCCCCAGAGTTTGCATATGGGGGATGGGGAGAAGGAAGCATCTTTTCAGAATGCCTCCACATGCCTGAGGCTGGTAGCTGGTGTCTTTCTTATGCAAATGGCTTTAATGTGTCCAAAGCCTCAGGTAGATGGGAAGAGTCTTGAACCAGGGGACGGTATGGAAAAAGCACACAGAGCCTACGTAAGGTTCTTTGAATGGTCAGAACTGTTTGCAATGCCCACTGCGTCAGAGGACGCAGTCAGGGATATATAAGCAGCTGCGGACATTTTCTCTCTCTCCCCCTCCCTCTCCCTCTCCCTCTCTCTTTCTCTCTCTCTTGCCCTCTCGCCCTCTCTCCCTCTTGCCCCCTAGCCCTCTCGCCCTCTCGCCCCCTCGCCCCCTCGCCCCCTCGCCCCCTCGCCCCCTCACCCCCTCACCCCCTCCATGCGGCTTGGTGAAGGGGCCCTCTCCATGCGGAATAAAGAAGCTAAGTTCTCCATGTGGCTTGGAGAAGGGGTCTCCAGGCTGCTTTAAGAGGCTCTCGCCATGCGGTTTTGAGGAGAGGAGATCCATGCGGTTTGCAGGAAGAAGGCAGTTTGCAAGGAGGCTGAGAATCCAGACGGTTCTGCATTGAGAGCTCAGCACAGAAGGGACCTCCCCAATCAGAACTGAGTGATTGGCAGCTGCTGGTAAAGCTGAACTGTGCCTAGGAAGTAGGGAAACGGTGTTTCTGACTTTCCTAAGACTGGCCAGGTCTGGGAGGGGGAGGCAGGACTATGTGTAAATAAACAATTCTTTTTCCTTTTCACCAAACTCTGGTATTAAGAGTTATAATTTTGGCAGCAGGCAATCGGGCCCCTAACTAAAGAGTCCGTGGGTTTGTTTTCAATTGGAGCAGCCCGGGGGTTCTGTAACATTATCGAGCAAAGCGGGGCTCATTCACGTGGTGCTTTGGTGTATGACCCAACAATTAGTGTTGAGAAAAACAGGTCTTTATTTACAATATTCCAAATTGGGGACAGGCTGGGAGCACTTCAGCTCGGAGCCCTGTTCTCCCATGAGACCCAGCGCTTCCCTTGCTCCCCAAAATGTTATAAACCAAAACCAAGCTCAAGAGTTCCCCATTCCTTATCTGTCAGCTCTCTCCTTCAGGATCTAGGATATGTTGTCATCAGCCTCCATACAATAGTCCAGAAAAGTATGTGCTGTGTTCCACTGGATCATGGTGAAGTCCAGGAAAGGCCCAAATCCTAAGAGAGTGTCTTCTCCATATGTCTTGAGTTACAAGAGTCCATATAGAGTCGGGGTCTGCAAGGCAGAGTCCTTGGTGGCTTTGGAGTCAGCTGGAGCAGGCACGATCAAAGTAGCAGCATGCTTGCTTTCCTACTAGCCCAGGCCGCATGGCTAAATCTTGACTACAACCTGAATAACTGCTGTGTCCTTCTCACCATGGACCAGCTTCACTATAAACTGCACAGCTGCTACATCACTGCAGGCAGCAGGGCTGAATCCCCTTTCAGCTCACAGCTTCCTCCTCATGGCTAGCCCTCCTCTTCTCATCTACACTCTGCCTGCATGGCACTTTCCCATGGCAAATCAGCTCTCCTGAAAAGCTGCCTGCCTAGCTGCTACATTATGGCTCTCTTTCTGCACACCAGATCTTCTAGCCACCTCCTGTCTATACCCTTTTCACACCTCACGGCTTCTCTCCCCCTCCTTTTATGGCTGCCTGCCCTTACTTTAAATGCTGCCCCAGAGCACCATACATCACTGTCATGAAAAGTATCTTAAGTCTACCCTCTACCCTTTTACTTAGGGGCAGCATTAAAGTATCTTAAGCTTATCATCTGTCCATTTCCCTGGGCTACAGCACAGCTATTATCTAGTTACCAACTTGCCATAGACATGCAAAGTTCCTTAAAAGCTGTACTATCCCCTTTCCCCATCTCCAAAACCTTGAGCTATGTTGACTTTGGGGGAGGGGCCCTGCTGCTCTGTTACAAGACCATTCTATATGGTAACTTTAGGTCTCTGAGTTTGTAAGGCTGTTATGCAGATATCTCCTGAGCTTGTCAGGTTTAGTATGTGGCCCTTCCATCTTTTTATTTTTTGTCCACAACATCTATCTTACAGAACAGTTCTAAAATAAATATTCCATCTCTTCTCATTAAAATGTTGGTAAAATATAGGAAAGTATTTATTACTTTCTTGCTATATCTGGATATCTTTTGAATCCTTTTATTGTACTAAAATATGTATAACATAATGTTTACTATTTCAACCATTTTTAAATGTATAATTCAGTGGCTACCATCACCACTATCCATCTCTAGGACTCTTTTCATCTTGCATAACTAAAACTCTGTACCCATCAAACATAACTCCCCATTTCCACATCCCCCCAGACTCTGGCAACAACCATTCTACTTTATGTCTCTATAAATTTGATTACTGTAGATATGTAAGTGGAATCATGCAATATTTTCCCTCTTGTGTCTGGCTTATTTCATTTAGCATAATGTTTTTAAGGTTCACTTATGTTGTAGCATGGGACAGAATTTCATCCCTTTTTAAGACTGAATGATATTCCATTATATGTATATCCCACATTTTATTTGTTAATCTGTCAATAGACATTTGGGTTGCTTTTATTTTTCAGCTATTGTGAATAATGCTTCTATGAACATGGGTGTGCAAATATCCATTCAAGTCCCTCCTTTCATTTCTTTTGGGTATATATATAGAAGTGGCCCTGGCTGGTTTGGCTCAGTGGATTGAGCGTCGGCCTGCGAGCTAAGTGTTGCTGGTTCGATCTTCCAGTCAGGGCACATCAGAGAAGGAAAACTCTGACTCCAAAAAACCTCCGCTGCCTTGCGGCATACCTCTTCAGGGGAAAGGCTAAGGGAGTAAACCCCGACAGAAAATCCGGAGCCGGAGTCCCTAAGGCGGTTTGACATTGTAGTCAACACCGGCAACTCCTGCGGCGCACCTGAACCCAAGCTGTATCGACTCCGTCTTTCCCTTGGACCCTTCAGCTGCGAAGAGAGGGGGGGTCTGCTGCATGGGCAACAGCAGACCCTCCATATCACCCTGCCCAGGCTCTGTAGCTTCAGCTTCACTGGAGAGGACACTCCAGCGTCATCGTAAGATGTCGATTCAACACGGGAGGAGACAGATACCGTGTCACTCCCGAGTCGGACTGCACAGCCATTCTCGGCGGTGCAGATAGACTCTTAAGAAGCTACACCATCGTCTCTCGAGACGGACGGCTGACGACGACGACGATATATAGAAGTGGAAAGGCTGGGTCATATGGCACCGTTTTATTTTTTAGGTTCCTTTCAACACTTGTTTCTATTTGTTTAAGTATATTTTATTGATAATGTTTTACAATTGTCCCAATTTTTGTTCAATTTCCCCCCATTCTTCCCAGCACTCACCTTCCCTCCAGCAATCCCATTTGTTCATGTCCATGGGTCGTGCATATAAGTTCTTTGGTTTCTCCATTTCCTTTACTATTCTTAACACCCCCTCCCCTATTTTGTACCTACTAATTATGCTTCTTAATCCCTGTACCTTTTACCTCATTCTCCCCTTCCTTTTCCCCACTGATAACCCTCCATATGACTTTCATATCTATAATTTTGTTCCTGTTCTAGTTGTTTGCTTAGTTTGTTTTTAGATTCATTTGTTGATAGTTACAATTTTGTTGTCATTTTACTGTTCCTAGATTTTATCTTCTTATTCTTAAATATTCCCCTTAACATTTCATGTAATAAGGGCTTAGTGATGATGAACTCCTTTAGCTTTACCTTGTCTGGGAAGCTTTTTATCTGCCCTTCCATTTTAAATTATATCTTTGCTGGATAGAGTAATCGTGGTTGTAGGTCCTTGCTTTTCATCACTTTGAATATTTCTTGCCAGTCCCTTCTTGCCTGCAAAGTTTATTTTGAGAAATCAGCTGATAATCTTATGAAAACTCTTTTACAGGTAACTCTCTTCTTTTTGCTTGCTGCTTTTAAGACTCTCTCTTTATTTTTAGCCTTTGGTATTTTATAATAATTATGATGTGTCTTGGTGTGGTCCTCTTTGGGTCTAGCTTGTTTGGAATTCTCCGTGCTTCCTGGACTTGTATGTCTATTTCCTTCACCAAATTAGGGAAGTTTTCTTTCATTGTTTTTTCAAATATGTTTTCAATTTCTTGCTCTTCCTCTTCTCCTTCTGGCATCCGTATGATTCAGATGTTGGCAGAGTCTTTTTATTCTCTTCTCATTTTTTTGAATTCCTGTTTCTTCATTCTATACTGGTTGACTGTTTATTTTTTCCTTATGTTCCAATTCACTGATTTGAATCCTAGCTTCCTTCCCTTCACTATTGGTTCCCTGTGCATTTTTCTTTATTTCACTTAGTGTACCCTTCATTTCTTCCCTTATGCATTTGCCATACTCAACGAGTTCTCTGAGCATCCTGAGCACCAGTGTTTTAAACTGTGCATCTGAGACGTTAGCTCTCTGTTTTGCTTAGTTCTTTTTCTGGAGTTTTGATCTGTTCTTTCATTTGGACCATATTTATATGTCTCCTCAATTTGGCAACATCCCTGTGTTTGCTTTTGTGTATTAGGTAGAGTTGCTTTGACTCCCTGTGTGGACACTCCTGTTACATTGTAAGGGGTGGAGCCTTAGGTATTCATCAGTATGGGGCAACCCAGCGGCAACCCATTTCTCTGTGGGGGTGGGGTCAGAGAGGGAACAATGTCACCTGCTCACTCACCCCCTTTGCAGTCCCTTCACCCACTTCCTGTATGTGACTGGCGCCTCTCTAACTGCTGCCCTGGTGGTGGTTCCCAGAGTGGGTGAATGTGCATATGCTCTAGGACAGTGGGGGCCCTCTAAATGGATTCTCTTGAGAGATGGGCAGTTTCTTCCACTGTACCAACCACCACTGGTTTTCAGAGCCAGAAGCAATGAAGCTTTATTTTCCCAGCGCTGGAACCCTGGGTTGCATGGTCTGGCCTGTGGCTGGGATTGCTCCCCGGGTATCCCTCCAGGCCTTTATCCACCACGCATGAAAGTGGAGTCACCCATTCCACTGGCTGCTGCTGCTGCTGCCTTGCCTCCATCACACTGTGTCCTCTCTGCACCAACTCCTTGTTTCTGTTTGTACCCATCTGGATGAATATTTCTACTTTAAATCCTTGATTGTGGGACTTCTGTACAGTTCAATTTTCTGCCAGTTGTGGTTATTTTTGTTTTGAGATTAGTGTGATCCTTATGGTTGTGTGAAGAGTCAAAGCATGTATACATATGCCTCCATCTTGGCAGGATGTTGGCACCATTTTCTTTTATTCTCACTTTTCTCATTTAGACTCCCATGCCAGTTTGCATTTCTGTGTTTCACAGTAGATATGAAGATGCATTTTGTCAAAGAGGAGAGATCCAGTCCTTTTCCTCATCCTGGCACAGAGTCTGCCTGTATTGTACCACTGTGATGACCCTGTGGGATCCACTCACCAGTCCCAAGGGCTCCCCTGGGCATGAAGAGTTGTCTCTGTGGCCCTGTTCGAGATAGGAGTACTCTTTCTGTAACCCACAGAAATAGCTCTACAAGGACTACTTCTCACTTGCTCCATAAAGAAGGAAGTGGTTAAGAGGAGGGCTTGTACCTCTCCATAAAAATTTACTTTTACTCAACAATGTTTCAAATGATCTTTGCATTTCTGAAATGTACCAGACATGTGATAGGCAAGAGGGGTGGAAATGTTTGTGATACTTGGCCTCCCAGTTTAATGAGGAGCTTATAGGTATCCTCTTCCTGTCTCCTTCAAAGCAGAGATTAGAACTAGACTATCTTAAACAAGGATATTTTAAAAGATGTCACAAAGTATTTTGATGTGCTTTGACAATGGTGGATGTTGGTTTGCTAAGTTCTGTAACTGGACGGTTCATGGTCTTTGTAAGGAAAGGAGTACAAACTTATGAATTCAAATAAGCTATCTTTTTAAAGAGATCAAGTAAGGTGTGTGTGGTGTGTGTTTTGGGGCAGTGGGGTTAGGGGTGGGAACGGAAGCATAAGTTTTATTAACTTCACAATAAACCAGCTTCTGGATTTTACCCTCAAATCTCTCCCTCAGTAGTGCTATTACGTGACCAAAGTTTCTGTAATTTTCCCCCCTCACTTAAGAAATTAAAGTGCTTGGTGATATTGGAAATGTTTGGGTGCAGAAAGCAAAGCCCATACTATCTTCAACTATCAAGGGCCTGAGAAGGCTCCTCTGATGGTAAGGACCAGGACTGAAGGATAAACAAAGTTTTTAAAAATACTGTGCTTGTTGTAGAATATTTGGAAAAGCACAAAGAAAACACAAATTCACCTATTAATTGTTCTACTACCCAGAGACAATCACTGTCAACATTGTGGTGAACACCTTCCCAATCTGTTTTACGTACCCTCAGGTGTGTAACCTGTTCTTTTTTTCTTTTCTGCATAAGAATATTAAGGAACATATCTGAACCATGCATTTTGTAAATACATGCTTACACACTTTAAGAAGTTTTTTTCTATAAAAAGGAAATATAAGACATTGAAACATTATTGTTGAACAGATAGATCCTCAAGACCAGTGAGACTGGTATTACAAAGACCAAAAAGGCAGTTGCTGCCACCTAGAGGAAATATGCTAAAAACAATATTTTAAGATGTTTGATGTACTAAACTGAGATATTAAGGAGTCTAATATATTTTTTAAATCTCTTCCTTTTGCCAGGTTCTTTTTATGGGGAGTGTTGCACTTTAAAAATGACATTTTATTTATTTTTAAGTATATTTTATTGATTATGCTGTTAGAGTTTTCCCAATTTTTCCCCTATGCTCTTTTCCACCCCATATCCCCTACCCTCCAGCAGTACCACCCCTTTTAGTTCATGTCCATCAGTCATCATGTAAGTTCTTTGGCTTCACCCTTTTCTATACTACTCTTAACATCCCCATGTCTATTTTACAACTACCAATTATGCTTCTTAATCCCTGCACCATTTTCCCATTTCCCGTCTTTCCCCTCCCAGCTGATAGCCCTCCATATGATCCCCATATCTATGATTCTGTTCCTGTTCTGGTTGTTTCTTTTTTTAAAAAATTAATTAATTAATTAATTAATTAATTAATTAATTTTAAAATTTTTTTAAAAGCTCCTAAATGGGGACCTGGCCCACAACCCAGGCATGTACCCTGACTGGGAATCAAACCTGTGACCCTTTGGTTCACAGGCCTGTGCTCAACCCACTGAGCCACACCAGCCAGGGCAGTTTTTTGTTTGTTTGTTTGTTTGTTTTTAATTTTTAGATTCTATTCTTGATAGTTGTGAATTTATTGTCATTTTAATCTTTGTAGTTTTGATCTTTTTTTTTTTTAAATACGTCCCTTTAACATTTCATATAATAATGGCTTGGTGATGATGAACTTCTTTACCTTTACCTTGTCTGAGAAGCACTTTATCTGCCCTTCCATTCTAAATGATAGCTTTGCTGGATAGAGTAATCTTGGTTGTAGGCCCTTGCTTTTCATCACTTTGAATACTTCTTGCCAGTCCCTTCTTGCCTGTAAAATTTCTTTTGAGAAATCAGTTGATAGTCTTTTAGGAACCCCTTTGTAGATAACTCTCTTCTTTTCTCTTGCTGCTTTGAAGATTCTCTCTTTAGCCTTTGGCATTTTAATTATGATGTATCTTGGTGTGGTCCTCTTTGGGTCTACCTTGTTTGGGATTCTGTGCTTCCTGGGCATGCATGTCTATTTCTTTCACCAAATAGGGAAGTATTTTTTCATTTTTTTTTTTCACACAAGTTTTCAATTTCTTGCTCTTCCTCTTCTTCTGGCACCCCTATGATTCGGATGTTGGTACATTTAAAGTTGTTCCAGAGGTTCCTAAACCTCTCCTCATGTTTTTCGATTCTTATTTCTTGATTCTGTACTGGTTGACTATTTATTTCTTCCTTATGTTCCAAATCATAGGTTTGAACCCAGGCTTTCTTCCCTTCACACTGGTTTTGTATAGATTTTCATTTATTTCACTTAGTATAGTCTTCATTTATTCCTTTATGCATTTGCCATGTCTGTCAAGTCTGTGAGCATCATTATCACCAGTGTTTTGAACTGTTCATCTGTTAGGTTGGCTATCTCCTCTTTGCTCAGTTCTCCCACTGGAGCCTTGTTCTGCTCCCTCTTTTGGGCCATACTTCTCTGTCTCCTCAACATGAAAGTCTCCTGTGTTTGCCTCTGTGTCCTAGGTAGAACAGTCACATCTGTTACATTGTAAGGGGGGGCGGAGCCTTAAGTATTCATTAGTGTGGGGCTACTAGTTTCACCACCTTGTGGCACTATATGTGGGGAAGAGGTCAGAGAGGGAACAATGTTACTTGCTCAGCACTCACTCCTTTTCCAGGCATTTCTCTTGCTTCGCATATGGGACTGGTGCCACTCTAGCTATTGCCTTGGTTTTGGTTCCTAGAGTGGGTGGGTTTGTATACCTTCTAGGACTGTGGGGGCCCTCTAAACAAATGAGCTCTGCTGAGAGACCAGCAGGTTTTTCTGCTACCTAAATCCCTAACTGATTTTCACAGTCAGAAGCAATGAGGTTTTATTTTCCCTGGCATTGGAACCATGAGTTATGCAGTCTGGTCTGGTGCTGCGAGCACTCCTTAGGTGTCCCTCCCAACTTTTATAATGTGTCACTGTGCTTTCTGCTGGGTAGCCGCTGCCACCACACCACGTCCTCTCCACCCTGGCTCTGTCCCTCCTCACTGTCTGGGTATTAGTTCCTTATATCTTTGTTTGTTGGACTTCTATGCAATTTGATTTTCTGGTAGTTTTTGTTGTTTTTAGTTTTGAGGTAGTTGTATTTCTTCTTATGGTTGTGGAGGATGGTGAAACGTGTCTATCTATGCCTCAATCCTAGCCAGAATTTGCCAGGTTGTTTTTTTTAACCTCCATTTAAAAAATTATCCACTTGAATAGGTAATGCACTTACTAGCATGAAAATTTAAATAACAAAATGGCATATAGTGGAAAGCAGGTGTCCTACTTGTTCTGTTCTCCTGAAGCATTTCCCTCCATAAAATCAATCACTATTAGCAGTTTCTTGTATATCTTTCCATAGATTGTCTATACATACACAAGTATCAATATTTGTGCCTGTATTTATGTATTGATACATACATTTATTCCCTCCCCACAAGTGGTAGCATATTGGACCCATTATTTTCCACTGTGTTTTTGTTTGAGTGCTTTCTTTTGTTTTCACTATCTGGAAATAGTTCATATATCATCATGTACTGGGTTGGGTTTTTTTAATGTTTACATTGTATTCCATCTAACTATGATATTTTAAACTAGAATCTAACTGACATATTTTTATATTGTCACCGTTTTTGCTATTTCTCTTGTTCAATGATATAGTGACCTTCTTTGTACATAAATCTTTATACAAGTGTCAAAAATATATAGAGACTACAGTCATGGAAAGAAAGTTGTTGAGTTTTTTATTTCCTGTTCAACTCTAACCCTCTCCACTTTTCTCCCCCTCCTTTTTTCCAAAAGAATTATATCAAAATGTCTAGTTAAGTCAAAAGTCAGTGTTTCTGTGACTATCAAATATTCACCACTGAACCAAATAGTATATTATAACCATACCTTCTTCCTGTATAACCTTCTGGTTTTTTTGGAGTTAATAATTGCTGAGTCCCTTCATTCCTGATCAAATTGCTTAGTTTTCCACATAGTACCACTATATTTTTTCCTAATGATCCAACAAATTTGGAAAACTCTTAGTAATAATTGTCCCAAATTTTTTTCTTTCTTTTTTCCCCCCAAATTTTCAAACACATTAAACACTCTATCAGATCTACTTTTTTCCCTTCAGTGTTCCCCTTTCACACTTCCACAGACATCTATTTTTGGGATGGTTACTTGCCAGGTGTGATAGATGCCTGGCATCCCAGGACTTCCCTTTTGCCACTTTCCTGAGTGCATCTTCTGTTTGTCTCTGGATTCCATATTTTATGCTTATTGTTTACTCAACAGTGTGTTGAACTGTGCCTTTTGCGAGCTTCCTACTAAATGATTTGTGGTAAGCAATTTTTTTGAGACTTTATATGTCTAAAAATGTCTTTATTTTTCCCCTTACACTTATTGGGAGTTTATATGGATATAAACGTTTTAGTTACACAATATTTTATCTCAGAATCTTGGTAGCATTGCCCTATTGCCTTTGAGTATCCTCTATTGTTGTTGGAAAGTCTGATGCCAGTCAGATTAATGATCCTTAGTACATAATGTGATCTGGTTTTTCACTCTGGAAGTTCTTAGAGTATTCTCTTTATTCTCACTGTTCTGAAATTTTAAGATGTGCTTTAAAGAATGTGCCAGAGATTGCTACTGGGCTATCAAAAATCATCTCTTCCTTCTATGGTACAGGGTAGTTGTGGAGAAGCCTGTGTCCAGCCCTGTGAAGCATCACCCAGGCCCTCCACATAGAAGAATCTGTGACTAGTTCTCTCTAATGGAAGGAATGTGAGTAGAATTGATATGTCGGCTCATTTGGTGGTGGGATCAAGGGAACAGACTGAGGGTGGGGGTGATACAGCCAGTGCTTGGAGAACCAGTATCAGAGAAAATCTATGTTCCAATTTCGACCCCACCTCCAGTTTCAGCCCCACTCTTCCCTCCTGCCTCTGCTTGGTCCTTGGTGACCAAGTCTGACCTTTCTGGGAGAACTGACTCATGTCTTATTCACATCTCTTTCTCAAGGCTCTCAGATTGCTAGTCTCTCTACTCTGATAAACTGCCTCTCATTCAATCATTGTGCATATTCCAACAATTTATCAAAATCCTTTTCTGCTCTTATACTTATCTTTATAAATAATATCAGTTTCCCTTTGTTAGCTGTTATTTTGGTGAGGTTTGGGTGGATCTGGGAGTGTGTTAGTTTCCTAGGTGGGCTATGACAAATTACCACAAAATTGGTGGCCTAAAACAACAGAACTTTATTGTTTTACATTTCTGGAGGCCAGAAGTCTGAAATCAGTTTCACTGGGCTGAAATCAAGGTGTTGGCAGGGCCACATTCCCCATGTAGGCTTTAGGATAGAGTTTGTGCCTTACGTCTTTCAGCTTCTAGTGGCTGCCAGCATTCCTTGGCTTGTGGCCACATCACTCCAATCTCTCTTCTGTGATCACATGGCATTCTTTTCTGCCTGTGTCATATCTTCTTCTGTCTCTCTCTTTTATAAATATGCTATTGTTGCATTTAGGGCCCACTCAGAGAATTCAGGATAATCTCACTGTTTCATGGGCCTTAATCACATCTGCAAAGTTTTTGCCATATAAAATTTATAGGTTCTGGGGATTAGGACATGGGCATATCTTTGGGAGCTATTATTCAGCTTAACACAGAGAAACAAGATAAAAGGGTATGGTCAATCCACCATATTTAATAGCAGTCCTTTCTATATTTTCTTCTAGTTACCTTTAGATTTCCTGCCCTGGCCGAGTAGCTCAGTTGGTTAGAGCATTGTCCCTGTACACCAAGGTTGTAGGTTCAATCACCGGTAAGGGCAAACAATGCCCTGGCCAGTGTGGCTCGGTTGGCTAGAGCATTGTCCTGTACACCAAAAGGTTGTGGGTTTGATTCCTGATCAGGGCACATAACTAGGTTGCAGGTTTGATCCCTGGTTGGGGCATGTATGGGAGGCAGCCAATCAATCTTTCTCTCTCACACTGATATTTCTGTCTGTCTTTCTCTCTCTCCACCTTCCTCTCACTTTAAAGCAATGAAAAAAAAAGGTCTTGGTGAGGATAAAAAAGAAAAAGAAACAACTAAGAAGCAACCAATGAATGCATAAACGAGTAGAACAACAAATTGATGTTTCTCTCTTTCTCTCCCCATCTCTCTTTCTCTATCTCTTTCCTTTTCTCTCTCTCTCTCTAAAATCAATCAATAAAAAGATTTCCTTTTATACATTTAAATCTTTGATATATTTAGAATTTGTTTTGGAATAGATTGTCTCTTTTATCCCAAACACTAATTATAAAATATTTTTTCTTTTCCCCCATAGAGAAAAACAAGGGTTGACTCTTAAAAATAAATAAATCACTATTTTTTCTGTAATTAGTACAAAAACATTTTTTAAAAAGTTTTTAAAAACCATATATGATTTTAAAGAAAATGCCTTTGTTTACTTTGGATTTGGAGAGTGAGTGACATGCCCACCTGTGCATGGAAAACACAAAGTCCCCTCTCCTGTGTCACTCCTCCTCAGATGAGAATACCTGGCCTCAAGCAGCAGGATGGAATATTATCAGCATGGGCATTACTCCTACAGACAACAACAGTAGAACTGTGTGGGGTAGGGAAGGATGATCTTGCATTGCTCTGGCCTCCCAACCTTATAAGGAATGATAAACTTAAAGGCTTACAAGCCTGCCACTGCAATGCATGTAATGAGTAATAAGAGGACAAAACAAGCAGGGTCCCTAGGCCAACCTCCCAGGGACCACAGGCCTGGTTGCTCCTCAACTGAACTTGAAAAAGTGCAAAATGTTCAAGTTTCCACCGTGTTTCTGGCACACCCTGAGGCAAGTGCCAGTTGCTTCCATGGAGGTTTCTGTGCAGGCTGTGCATAAGAATTTTTCTACCCCAGCCTTCTTTGTACTTATTTAAGGAAATTTTAAAGTATGCCAGGGTAATTGTTTTTGTTTTCGTCGTCGTCGGCAGCCGTCCGTCTCGAGAGACGATGGTGTAGCTTCTTAAGAGTCTATCTGCACCGCCGAGAATGGCTGTGCAGTCCGACTCGGGAGTGACATAGTATCTGTCTCCTCCCGTGTTGAATCGACATCTTGCGATGACGCTGAAGCTACAGAGCCTGGGCAGGGTAATATGGAGGGTCTGCTGTTGCCCATGCAGCAGACCCCCCCTCTCTTCGCAGCTGAAGGGTCCAAGGGAAAGACGGAGTCAATACAGCTTGGCTTCAGGTGCGCCGCAGGAGTTGCCGGTGTTGACTACAACATCAAACCGCCTTAGGGACTCCGGCTCCGGATTTTCTGTCGGGGTTTACTCCCTTAGCCTTTCCTCTGAAGAGGTATGCCGCAAGGCAGCGGAGGTTTTTTGGAATCAGAGTTTTCCTTCTCTGATTGTTTTTGTTTTACTGCACTGCAATTTAGTTCTTTTGTGGCCTTTGTGTGTTTGAGTAACTTTTTGCTGTGGGGCTAGGAGATGCAAATAGAAGAATATTATTTCTGAAAACTTGAGATTTCAAACTGGGTTTTTATTTCTATTAGCTTGTTTGTTATAGTCTTAATTGTGACATTCATATTATTAAAAGAATGTCATAATCTGAATAACATTTTTTGTCCCAAGTACAAGTGTAACAAGCTTCTTCTCAGTTTCACGACACTATTTCTTTAATACATGAGTCATTACCATATTGCTTGGATGCTCCTCACTCCTGACCCACTTGTCTCCCACTCACAGGTGTGTATCACTGGGCCATGGCCAGCGGGTTGGAGTGTCAGCACAACACACCAAGGCTGTTGGTTTGATCCCTGGTCAGGGCACATAAAAGAGGCAAGCAATGAGTGCCTAAATAGGGGGAAACACAAATTGTTTCTTTCTCTCTCTTTAAAAAAAAAAAAATGTATCTCCTGGATTCTAGATCTTTCTTTATGAGTCACCTAAATTTTTGTGTATTCTATTTTGTTATTTTTCATACTCTCTAAGTATCCCTCTTCATCTAAATTTAACTATCATACACTGATCCAATAACAGATCTTCCTTCTTCTAGTACTACAGTAACTCAGTTATAATTCATTTTGTTTTGAGTGTGCCCAAAGAGTGAAGAAAGGAGATGGTGACTTTGAAGGGGAACATGAGCTGTGAACAATAGAGGAAGAGAAGAAGGAGTTATGAAGAGAAGAGGTAGTGATTTTTCATGAAGTATCTTGTGTTTTCTCCTTGGAAACTGGACAATATCAAAAACACATTTAATTTTGAACTACAATGAACACCTGACACATGAGCAAATGGATGAGCAGTAACAAAAGTTAGGGCCACAGAGACTTTTCTCTATAGCTCCTACTCTTTTCCTTGTCTTTCTTAAGACCTTAGCATAATGCATTATTTCTTGGTTTATAAAATGTTTATTTGCTTATGAAAGTCGCTAAGGGGAGAGCAGAGATTTTAGAATCAGAAAGACTTGGTTTTAATTCTTAGCTTTGCTATATGACCTTGGACAATTTATATAACCTCCTTAAGCTTTAGCATTTTCATAGTAAACATTTATCTCATGAGAAGAGAAAATGTATGTGGAAACAGCCCAGAACATCAATTAATTCATTCAACAAATATTTGTTGAATGTTTACTATGTGTTATATTGTCTGCCAGGTGCCTAAAATACTGTGGTTAACAAGACAGATAAGATTCCTACCCTTCTAGTGGAAGTAGATAAGAAACATGTGAACAAACTAATTAAATAATTACAGGCGTTAATTGTTAGCCCAGGAGGGAAATAAACAGGGTATGTAACAGGGTAGGGAAGATCTTTGTTAGCTGGGGAAGTCACAAAAAAACATCACAGCCTGAAGGGTGAGAATGATGCAGCAATTACTAAGAGCTATTTAAAACAGAGGAAATCGGGACACTGGCTTAGAGAGAGATAGGATTCTGCTCACTGTCACAGGCCAGCAATGTGAGGTTCCTGATTGTCTTCTTATGGTCTATGTCCTTCTGTGTCCCTGATGTCTGAGAATAGGCTCAGACTGTGCCTTTGACTTTCAATCCTCATCGACCTCCTTTTCCAATGTAAATTCAGTGGTAACCATAACAACGACCTTCTTGAATATACCTAAACTCCCTTGGCCATCTCATGGTACTTTACACTCACTTGACCCTACTCCTTACCTTGTTAAATCCAGCGGTCTATCCTACTCCATGTGTACATCAATCAAGTGTATTGGAAAAATAGCAAACAAAATAATTGAGTGGTCCTAGTTTATTTTTTAAGTATATTTTATTAATTATACTGTTACAGTTGTCCCAATATTCCCCCTTTTGCCCTCCTATGTCCAATACCCATCTTCCCTCCAGCAATCATTCCCCACCCCTTAGTTTATGTCTATGGGTTGTGTAAGTAATTTCTTTGGCTTTTCCCTTTCCTATACTGTTCTTAACATCCCCCTGTCTACTTTGTATCTACCAGTTATGCTTCTTAATCCCTGTACCATTTCCCCATTTCTCTCCCTTCCCCCTCCCAGCTAATAACTCTCCAAATGATCTCCCTACCTATGATTCTGTTCCTGGTTGTTTGCTTAGCTTGTTTTTGTTTTTAGATTCAGTTGTTGATAGTTGTGAGTTTGTTGTTATTTTAATGTTCATAGTTTTGACCTTCTTTTTCTTAAATAAGTCCCTTTAACATTTCATATAATAATGGCTTGGTGATAATGAACTCCGTTAGCTTTACTTTGTCTGGAAAGCACTTGATCTGCCCTTCCCCTCTAAATGATATCTTTGCTGGATAGAGTAATATTGGTTATAGGTCCTTGTTTTTCATCACTTTGGGTACTTCTTGCCAACCCCTTCTTGACTGCAAAGTTTCTTTTGAGAAATCAGCTGACAGTTTTATAGGAACTCCTTTGTAGGTAGCTCTCTGCTTTTCTCTTGCTGCTTTTAAGATTCTCTTTATCTTTAGCCGTTGGCATTTTCATTATGACATGTCTTGGTGTAGTCCTCTTTGGGTCCAACTTGTTAGAGACTCTCTGTGCTTCCTAGACTTATATGTCTATTTTCTTCACTGAATTAGAGAAGTTTTCTTTAATTATTTTTTCACACAAATTTTCAATGTCTTGCTCTTTTTCTTCTTCTGGCAGCCCAATGATTTGAATGTTGGTACATTTAAAGTTGTCCCAGAGGTCCCTACGTGTCTCCTCTTTTTTTTCTTTTTTTTTTTTTTTTGCATTCCTGTTTCTTTATTCTGTTCTGGTTGAGTGTTTAATTCTTCCTTTTCTTCCAATTCATTGATTTGACCCTGAGCTTCCTTCTCTTCACTATTGGTTCCCTGTATATTTTCCTTTATTTCACTTTGCATAACTTTCATTTCTTTCTTTATTTTTTTGCCATACTCTATGAGTTCTCTGAGCACCATGATCACCAGTGTTTTGAACTCTGAACTGATAGGTTGACTATCTCTATTTTGTTTAGTTCTTTTTCTGGGGTTTTGTTCTGTTCTTTCATTTGGGCCATATTTCTTTGCCTTCTCAACTTGGCAGCCTCCCAGCATTTGTTTCTGTGAATTAGGTAGAGCTGCGTTTACTCCCTGTCTTAATAGCATGGCCTATGTAGTGAAGGCACTTAGGTAATTGTCAAGGAGGAGCCACTCATTTCCCTACTTTCTGTCTCTGTTTGTGGTGGGGGTCTCAGAGAGGGGACAATGCTGCTGCCTGTCTTCTGGTGATTTGTCCAACACTTGCCCCATTTCTAATCATTTCACCACTTTCCATATGTGATAGGCACCCTTCCAATTGCTGCCTTGGCGATTGCATATGTTCTAAAACCATGCGGGTCCTTTAAGTTGCGAAAATCCAGCAGTTTTTCTGCTACCCCAATCCCCACTTGTTTTTATAGCCAGAAGTAATCGAGGTTTATCTTTCCTGCGCTGGAACCCTGGACTGTGCAGTCTGGCCTGGGGCTGGGATCACTCACTTCCAGGGTATCCCTCCCAATTTTTTTTTATTTTTATTTTTTAAATTTTTTATTATTTTTATTTTTGGTTTTTCAATTACAGTTGTCCGATTTTTCCTCCATTTCTCTCCCCCACCCAGTCCACCCTTCTCCCATAATCATATCCCTCCCCGTTGTCCATGTTCATGAGTCATTTATACACATTTTTTGACTAGACCCTTCCCTTACTTAGCCCCCTTCTCTCCCTCCCCCTTCCCCCCTAATAACTGTTATTCTGTTCCTTGTCTTATTTAGTTCATTTGTTTGTGTTGTTCCTTAGTTTACTGTATTAGGTGATATCATATGGTATTTTTCTTTCTTTGCTTGGCTTATTTCACTAAGTACAATTCTCTCTAGTTCCATCCATGTTGTTGCAGATGGCAGGAGTTCCTTCTTTCCTTCTGCTACATAGTATTCCATTGTGTAAATGTACCACAGTTTTTTAATCCACTCATCTACAGATGGGCATTTAGGCTGTTTCCAGCACTTAGCTATTGTAAACAGTGCTGCTATAAACATAGGGGTGCATAAGTTCTTTCGAATTAGTGTTTTAGGATTTTTCAGGTATAGTCCTTGCAGTGGAATCGCTGGTTCAAAAGGCAGTTCCATTTTTAGTTTTTTTGAGGTAATTCCATACTGTTTTCCATAGTGGCTGCACCAGTTTGCATTCCCACCAACAGTGCAGTAGGGTTCCCGTTTCTCCACATCCTCGCCAGCACTTGTTGTTTGTTGTTTTGTTGATGAAGGCCATTCTGACAGGTGTAAAATGGTATCTTATTGTGGTTTTTATTTGCATCTCCCTGATGGCTAATGACGTAGAGCATTTTTTTTCATGTGTCTATGGACCTTCTGTATGTCCTCTTCGGAGAAGTGTTTGTTCAGGTCCTTGGCCCATTTTTTAATTGGGTTGTTTGTTTTCTTGATGTTGAGTCGTATAAGCTCTTTATATATTTTGGAGATCAGCCCTCTGTCTGTGATGTCATTGGCAAATATGTTTTCCCATATGGTTTGTTCCCTTTTCATCTTGCTGGTGTTTTCTTTTGCTGAGAAGAAACTCTTTAGTTTGATGTAGTTCCATTTGTTTATTTTTTCCTTTGTTTCTCTTGCCTTAAGGGATGTATCCATGAAGATATTGTTACGTGAGATATCTGAAATTTTCCTGCCTATGTTTTCCTCTAGGACTTTTATGGTGTCATGGCTTACATTTAAATCTTTGATCCATCTTGAGTTTATTCTTGTGTGTGGTGTAAGTTGGTGGTCTAGTTTCATTTTTTTGCAAGTCCCTGTCCATTTCTCCCAGCACCATTTGTTAAAGAGGCTCTTCTCACTCCATTTTATATACCTTCCTCCTTTATCAAAGATTAGTTGACCATAGAGGCCTGGGTTTATTTCTGGACTCTCTATTCTGTCCCACTGTTCTATATGTCTATTCTTATGCCAGTACCAGACTGTTTTGATCACAGTGGCTTTGTAGTATTGTTTGATATCTGGTGTTGTGATTTCTCCTGCTGTGTTCTTCTGTCTCAAGATTGCTTTTGCTATTCGGGGTCTTTTTTGGTTCCATATGAATTTTTGGAGGATTTGTTCTAGGTCTATGAAATATGTCATTGGTATTTTAATAGGGATTGCATTGAATCTGTAAATTGCTTTGGGTAGTATGGCCATTTTGATGATGTTGATTTTTCCCAACCAAGAACATGGTATTTGTTTCCATTTATTTGTATCTTCCTTAATTTCTTTCTTCAATGTTACGTAATTTTCAGAGTACAGATCTTTTATCTCTTTGGTTAAGTTTACTCCTAGGTACTTTATTTTTCTTCTTGCTATAGTAAATGGTATTTTGGTTTTTGTCTCTGTCTCTGATATTTTATTGTTGGTGTACAGAAATGCCTTAGATTTCTGTATATTTATTTTGTACCCTGCTATTTTGCCAAATTCACTTATTATATCGAGTAGTCTTTTAGTGGAGTAGTCTTTTAGTGGGTTTTCTAGGTATACTATTATGTCATCTACATATAATGATAGTTTTATTTCTTCTTTCCCAATTTGGATGCCTTTTATTTCTTTTTCTTGTCTGATTGCTGTGGCTAAGACTTCCAACACTATGTTGAAAAGAAGTTGAGAGAGTAAACAGCCTTGTCTAGAGCCTAATTTCAGGGGGAATGCTTTCAGTTTTTGTCCATTGAATATGATGTTGGCTTCAGGCTTCTCATATATAGCCTTAATTATGTTAAGGTATGCTCCCTCTATTCCCATTTTGCTGAGTGTTTTCATCATAAATGGGTGTTGTACTTTATCAAATGCTTCTTCTGCATCTATAGATATGATCATGTGATATTTGTCTTTCATTTTGTTTTGGTGATGTATTATATTTATTGATTTGCGAATATTAAACCATCCTTGCATCCCTGGGATGAATCCCACTTGATCGTGGTGTATGATCTTTTTGATGTACTGCTGGATCCTGTTTGCCAATATTTTGTTGAGGATTTTAGCATCTATGTTCATCAGTGATGTTGGCCTGTAGTTTTCTTTCTTTGTAGTGTCTTGACCTGGTTTTGGGATTAGGGTAATACTGGCTTCAGAGAAAGAGTTTGGGATTTTTCCCTCTTCTTGGATTTTTTGGACTAGTTTGAGGAGGGTAGGAGTTAGTTCTTCCCTAAATGTTTTGTAAAATTCACCTGTGAAGCCATCCGGTCCAGGGCTTTTGTGTGCAGGGAGATTTTTGATTACTGTTTCAATTTCCTTCTTTTTCATTGGTCTGTTGAGATTTTCTACTTCCGCTTGATTCAGTTTTGGAAGGTTATATGTTTCTAGAAATCTGTCCATTTCTTCTAGGTTGTCAAATTTCTTGCCATACAGTTGTTTGTAGTAATATCTTACTATCGTTTGTATTTCTGTGGTATCAGTCTTGATTTCTCCTCTTTCATTTCTGCTTTTGTTTATTTGGGTCTTATCTCTTTTTTTTTTGATGAGCCTGGTTAGAGGCTTGTCAATTTTGTTCATTTTTTCGAAGAACCAGCTCCTAGTTTTGTTGATCTTTTGGATTGTTTGTTTGGTCTCTATGTCATTTAATTCTGCTCTGTTCTTGATGATTTCCTTTCTTCTTCTTGCCCTAGACATTGTTTGTTGTTGTAGTTCTAGTTCTTGTAGCTGTAAGGTTAGATTTTTTGTTTGAGATTTTTCTATCTTTTTCAGATATGCCTGTATTGCTATGAACTTTCCTCTTAGGACTGCTTTTGCTGTGTCCCATAGGTTTTGGGCTGTTGTGTGTTCATTATCATTAGTTTCTAGAAATTTCTTGTTTTCTTCTTTGATGTCATTGTTAACCCATTCATTATTTAATAACATGTTATTCATTCTCCATGAGTTTGGATGTTTTTGATTTTTTTCTCTGAGGTTGATTTCTAGTTTCAAGGCATTGTGATCTGAAAAGATGCTTGATATAATTTCAATTTTCTTGAATTTGTTGAGGCTTGTTTTGTGTCCTATCATGTGGTCTATCTTTGAAAATGTCCCATGTGCATTTGAAAGGAATGTATATTTTGCTTCTCTGGGGTGAAAAGTTCTATATATATCAGTTAAGTCCATGTGGTTTAGTGTGTTGTTCAATGCCTGTATATCTTTGGTGTTTCTTTGCTTGGATGATCTGTCTATTGTTGATAATGGAGTGTTGAAGACCCCTACTATGAGTGTGTTGTTGTTAATATCCTTCTTGTGGTCTTCTAGTATGTTCTTTATGTATTTTGGGGCTCCTATGTTGGGTGCATATATGTCTACCAGTGTTATATCTTCTTGATGGATTGTTCCTTAAAGTATTATGAAATGTCCTTCTTTGTCTCTTTTTATTGCCCTTGCTTTGAAATCCGTTTTGTCTGCTATGAGGACTGCTACCCCAGCTTTTTTTTTCAGGTTTGTTTGCTTGGAATATTTTTTTATATCCCTTTACTTTCAGTCTATGTAAATCTTTTGTTTTGAGGTGTGTTTCTTGTAGACAGCAAATATGTGAGTTTTGTTTTCTTATGTCTTCCATTACCCTATCTCTTTTAATTGGAGCATTTAATTCATTTACATTTAAGGTTATTATTGACATGTATTTACTCATTTCCCTTTGTATCTCTTTTTCTCTCCTCTTTTTTTGTTTTCTTCTTTTTTCTTAGAATGTTCCCTTTAACGTGTCTCGCAATGCTGGTTTGGTGGAGATGTATTCTTTTAGTCTTCCTTTGTCTAAGAAACTCCTTATTTCACCTTCCATTTTGAATGAGAGCCTTGCTGGGTAGAGTATACTTGGTTGTAGGCCTTTGTTGTTCATTGCTTGAAATATTTTTGACCATTCTATTCTCGCCTGTAGTGTTTCTGTTGAGAAATCGGTCGATTGCCTTATCGGAGCTCCCTATTATGTTATTTACTGTTTTTCTCTTGCTGCTTTTAGGATTCTCTCTTTGTCTTTGAATGTTGCCATTTTAATTATGATGTGCCTTGGAGTGGGTTTTGGGGGGTTCCTCTTCATTGGAACTCTCTGTGCTTCCTGAGCTTGTATAACTTTTTCTCTCATCAGGTTGGTAAAATTTTCTGTCACTATTTCTCCTATCAGTTTATCTATTCCTTGTTCTTCTGATCCCTCTTTAATTCCTTTGATTCTAATGTTGTTTTTCCTTATGGTATCCTGTAATTCCCTTACATCTTCTTTGCACTTTTTCAATCTTTTATCATTTTGTTGTATTGTCTGGGGTTTTTTCTCTACATTATCTTCTAATTCACTAATCCAATCATCTGCTTCATTTAGTCTGCTTTTGACTGGTTCTACTGTGTTTTTCAGTTCAGAGGTTGAATTCTTCATTTCTTCCTAGTTCTTGTTGATAGTTTCTGTGTCTTTTTTTTATGCTGGTGTAGTTCTCTGCAAGCTCCCTGTAATTTTCTTGGAGCTGTTGGTAACTTCCTTGGAGGTTGTCGTACTTGTTTTTGAGGTCGTTGAGTATATTGAGCTTCTTCACCATCATTGTTTTGAATTCTGTGTCTGACATTTGGGCTATGTCTATTCCATCTACCTCTCTTTCTGGGGATTCCTCTTTTCTTTTCATTGAGAGGTTATTTCTGCGTCTTCCCATGTTGGATTCTTCTTGTTTGTTTTTGTTATTTGGGTTTGTCTGCTTTGACTTCCCACCTTTGTGGTATGAGATTCTTTATAGGAGATCTGGGATTTTCAGTGGTGCAGTCTCTTTGATCTCCTGATCCTGATGTTCTTGGGTTATCCTTTATGTCATTTGTTTATGCTGTCTGGTTATATTTCAGATGCTCTTTGGTAGGATCTTCCTTCTGGCTAGTTGATTGAGAGTCACTCTATCTACTTTGTCTTGAGTTCTTTTGTGGAGATGCTGTTAAAAACATAAACACACAGCTGAGGCAGGAGACCTACACCCTCAAAAATATCCCCCAGCCTCTATTTCGCAATCGTCAGCCAACACGCCAGTATTAATATAAATGTAGAGAGATTAGAACTTTTGTACTATAGGAAGAATAGATAAGAGTTGTTTTTAGGGAGGAAAAATATTATTTTTGAGAAAGGGGATGATATATTAATAATAGTTGAGACTATACAAGACAATAGGTAATATTTACATTGTATGTTAATAACAATAGAAGAAAAGGTGGGAAGAATGCAGAATATAGTAAGAAAGTGGGATTGTATAGTATTGGATTTATATAGTAGTTATATTCTATTTATTTAGAGTGAAAGGGAGACTAAACTAGACACACAAACAAATAAACAATTGAAGAGAAAAGATGAGAGGGAGAGATTGTATGAAACAGATTAGAGATATAGTTTTTTGTTTTGTTTTGTTTCTGTTTTTTTTTCTTCTCTTTCTCCTCCCTTTAAGGAGGAAAAAAAAAAAATGAAATGTTTTTACTCAGTTCAGCCTTTGTGCGTCATCTTCTTTTTCTGCGTCCACAGCTGGTCTAATGTGACGGGTCAGAGATTCCTATTCCTTCCAGCAGCAGTGTGCGCTGCGGTGGCCGGCATGGTGCATTCCTTTGGTGCCTGTTGGAGGTGCCAACGTGCCTTTGCACGTGCGCCCCTGCACGCCAAGGCTACCCGAGCACTTGCCTCAGGCCTCCTGAGCCGAGTTCTGCGAGTTGGTCTCTCGCCTCTTAGGGCGGGGCCCCAGACACTTGTGCACGGTGGAAGTGAGCATCTGTGAGTCGCTGCGACCCGCTGTTCCCGAGCCTCAGCCTTCCGCCATTCCCACACCCACCTGGGTGGGCATGAGCAGAGCCTGAGCAAATGGTCTGCGCTCCGGCCTGGCGTCCACTGGAGCTGGCCAAGGGTGTCTGCACACGATCTTCTGCGTGTCCAGTGGGCCCTCCCTGCGCCCGTTAGGGCACTGATCTTATTTCTGTTGGGGCATGTCCGAGGGGCACCTGGACTGGCAGCCCTGCGCATCTGGGCCAGTGGATGAGGAGGGCACTTCCCTATGTGCACTCTAGTGACCCAAGGGGTCCCTCCCAATTTTTATCCACCGCATGAGAATATGGGACAGTCCATTCCACCAATGCTGCATATCCAAGCCACACTGCCTCTCTGCACCATCTCTGTAACTCCGCCCCTCCTATATATCTGGATGAATGTGGCTTCCTTAAACCCTTGGTTGTTGGACTTCCATTTAGCTTTATTTTCTGACAGTTCTGATTGTTATTTGTTGTTGAGATCTGGTTGTAATTCTTCTATGATTGTGTGAAGAGGTGAAGTGTGTCTACCAATGCCTCCATCTTGACTGAAAGTCTATGGTCTCATTTTAAATTCATGGAAATTTTTATGCCATTCAGATCTTATGAGGTTTTCTTGGTCTTTCTATCCTCCACTCTCTTCACTGTAGGTTCATAAAGAGAGGGGATGAAGAACCAAGAACCCTGCCCTTCCCTACCAGATGGATAAGAGAAGGGCAGCCCTGTGAGTTCAAGCTCACTTTGCCCCAGCTCCCCTTCCTATCACTTTTTCCTCACCCATACCATGTCACTTCATTCGCCACAGAGTAGCTCTTTTCTCTCTTGAAATCTGTCCTTGCTCAGTCAAATCCATAAAACCATCTAGACAGTGTGTCAGGGTTACACAGCTAGGTAGTCTCTGCAGATGACCAGCTCCTGCCTCCATCCTGACCTCTTCTCCCCATCCTCCCCTTTCTCACCCACGAAGGCCATTCCCATCTTTCCACTGAATGCCCCTTCAGCTTTGAATGACCTTCCCCCACATCGTTTCCTGGCTTACTTCTTATGGTCCAGTCTCGGCAAACTGCCACTTCCTCAGATCTCTTTGCAGCCCACCATGAAGCTGAACTGAAGTCTTCTCAGTTGCCTCCCTTCCCACCCCTCAAGGTAAGAACCAGTCCAAGAAGCAGCAAAGGGGGAAAACACACCACAAAACCTGTTCAAGGAATTAAGGGGGCAGGTGACTCTTGACTCTTGGTAGCTAACAGAAACTTGCAAATTATTGCTAGTTGCTCCATACCTTTTGGGTTAATCATTAATTTCTGTCTGTGTCTGAGGTTTGCTATGATGGTTATATACAGAAGAGCATTTTAATTTTTTTAGTTTATGGATGAGAAAGAGAGACAGACAGACACAGAGAGAGAGACATTGATTTATCTTTCCACTTATTTATGCTCTCATTGGTTCTTTTTTGTACATGTCCTGACTGGGGATCGAACCCACAACCTTGGCATATCAGGATGATGCTCTAACCAACTGAGCTACTCAGCCAGGGCTGGTGGGAGAGCATTTTATAAGTAGTAGAGCACTAAGCAACTATACTCTACCACATGCAATTCAATACATTTTATTAATGTCACAATAATGACATTTTATAGAAATTTTATATATCTGAATACTAATCAGTCACAAGTATTTGGTAATTACTAGCCTTCTTTCTTTTTAAGCCTTCTTCTTTATACTTTTTTTCTTTTTTTTCTCTGTAATACACGTGTTCACCATAAACCACAGACTTATGACTTTAATTTTAATATAATGATTAGCCAAGTCATACAATTTAACACCAACAAACAGTTCAATTAAAAAATGGATGAGGACCGGAATAGACATTTTTCCAAAGTGGACATACAGATGGCCAACAGACATAGGAAAAGATGCTCAACATCACTAATCATCAGAGAAATGCAAGTTAAAACCATAATGAGATATCACCTTACACCTGTCAGGATGGCTATCATCAATAAATCAACAAACAAGTGTTTTTGAGGATATGGAGAAAAGGGAGCCCCTGTGCACTGTTGGTGGGATTGCAAATTGGTGCAAACACTTTAGAAAACAGTATTGAGGTTCCTCAAAAAATTAAAAAATAGAACTGCCTTATAACCCAGCAATTCCACTTCTGGGTATTTATCCAAAGAAATCCAAAACACTAATTCAAAAAGATATATGTACCCATGGTAATTGCAGCACTATTTACAATAATCAAGCTGAAGGCAACCCAAGTGTCCATCAACAGATGATTGCGTAAAGAAGATGTGATACATAAATACAAGGGAATGAGTAAGAATGAAATTTTACCATTTGCAACAACACAGATGGACCTAAAGGGTATTACGCTAAGTGCAATAAGTCAGACAGAGAAAGACAGATATCATACGATTTCACTGGTCCAAAAAACGAAATAAGAAAAACAAACAAACAAAACATCCAGCCCTGGCTGGATGCCTGAGGGATTATTACCGGAGAGAATCCACAGTAGATTCCCTGTTGAACCTGATGAAAAGTCTTTCCTTGCTGCTCTGGCTCCATCTATTGGACGAAAGTGACCAATGCTATTTAAGTTGTTCTATTATGGTTTTTTTTTTGCAAACTTCAAATTAACTAGAAATCTAATAACACTTTCCCTTAACATTACACTTAATTTTGACTCTGTTAAGTTCTGTTCCTAGACACAAAGAGTTTAAATGTTTAAAAAAAATTTTAAAATTAATTGATGAGAGGGAGAGAGAGAGAGAAAAACATCAATTTGTTGTTCCACTTATTTATGCATTTATTGGTTGATTCTTGTATGTGCCTGACCCGGGATTGAACCTGCAACTTTGGTGCATGGAGATGGTGCTCTAACCAATTGAGCTACTTGTTCAGGGTTAAATAATTTTTATTTTTATTTTATTTTATTTTATTTATTTTTTTTAAAGTATATTTTATTGATTATGTTGTTACAGTAGTTCCAATTTTTTCCCCTTTACTTCCCTCCACCCAGTATCTCCCTCACCCAGCATCCCCCCCCAAGTCCATACCCATGGTTCGTAAAAAATAACTATCCCTCCCTCTCAGATATTAAGACCCTTTGTAATCTTGTAAAGGACAATGGGCGAAGGTCTCAAGCTCCTCTAGCTGCTTCAAGCTGGACATGGTCGTCGTCCTACCTACCCTTGGGTCCAGAAATCCCTAATAATAGTGGGGGTGTGGAGGGGAGGGTGGCCTTCCCACATGGGGAAGGATTGTGCAGACTCCAGGTCAGTTGGCTGTCTCCGGACAACGGCGTGCTTGGTTTAGCAGGCTGGCATCCTTGTTGTGTTCTGGGGGCAACAGATTTGGCAAAAAGGGTTAAAAAGCATCATTCAATCCATAACTACTAGGTGACAAAAGGCAGGGATTAATTTTTCAATGTTCCACATTAGGAGAAAAAAAAAAAAAAAAAAAAAAAGGGCTTCTTTGGAGGAAGGTGTGCTAGGCACATCTCGCCTGTCCAAAACCCTTTTTCCCATTATATTTAGTTTGGGCTGAGGGAAATAGTTTATGTTTCCCCCCTCTCAGACCTCTGGGCCCTTTCTGTCCAAGCCATTAGGATAGAAAAGAGAATTCAGTTTTAAAGTGAAGCCCACAGATCACCCCATTCTTCACAAACCCAATCACTTAGTTCAGCCAAACCATTGAGTCTCAGGAGGCAGCGATGCAGACGGGATTTGGTGAGGCCTGTATGTACAGACAATCACTCAGGTAATGAGATCATAGGCTTATGCCCTTTGAAAGCAGAACACACATGTTAATTTATGTAACATAACCAACAAACAAGTCTCTAAATCTGTAAGACTGTCTTATTGGGAAGACATCCAGTTGCAAGGCACTTGACATTCTACTTGCCTGCAACTTGAATCTCTTTGGTGATATCACAGATATGGTTTAATTTTCAAGTGAAACCATTTTTTAAATGAGAAGAAACTTTTAAGACGGTTAGCTGCCCTATTTTACAGTCAGCCACTGATCATTGTGATTTTCCTTGAATAATGATTTTTCCCCCTAAGATTACTCTCCTTGTCTTTAAAGGGACTACATTAAGTCCATTTTTAATTTATCCTGTTCATTTGCATAAATATAACAAGAGCAGCAAATGATCACTTATGATCTTTAGTTCTGTTTTGCTGGAACTTACCCAAGGAACATTTAGGGTGGCCCTCAGTCTGCTCTTCAGGGCACAGAAGCTGGGCCACATACCTGGCATTCATCCTTGCCTGTACACACCTGTCCTTTCCAAGTCTTTCTGGTTTTCCATTGTGCTTCTAGCCATCTTTCAGGAAAACAACCTTCGTTCCTTCCCTGGAGAGATTGCTGTGGACCGCACAACCAACCATGGCAGCAGGCCTTTTATTTCGCGGGCTTTTATTACCTTTGAAAGTCATTCCCAGTTCCTTAGGGCTTTTTGGTAACAACCTGAGCCCAAGCATGTCTCCTTTAGGCTTGACATTCCAGTCAAAGGCTTGGTCAGAAAAAGGAAACTCTATTAACAACTGGTCTTATTAGGTCTATGCAAAGAAACTTAAGTCATTACTTACTTGTTTAGAATGCCAAACTCTGGAGAGATCAAATAGGGAGAAAAATATACAACGTGAAGGAAAATCTTTGTCCTAATATTCACTGAACTGGCATTTCCATTCTTCATATTTTCATTTTCCCCCACTAAAAAAATTTTTTTGTTTGTTTTTCCATTACAGTTGTCTCACTTTTTTTTCCCCCTCTTGCTTCCCTGTATCCTGCCCCTCCCTTCCCCCACATTCAGTCCCCACTCAGTTGCCCATGTCTGTGGGTCATTTATACATGTTCTTTGATTTTACACTTTCCCTTCTTACCCCCTTTTCTCCCTCCCCCCTCCCCCCTTGTTACTGTTAGTCTACTCCTTGTTTACATAGCTCTGGTTCAATTTTGCTCATTTGTTTGTGTTGTTCATTAGTTTCCTGTAATAGGTGACATAATTTTTAATTGTATCTCCTGGACACATTTTTTTTCCTTGAAGTGAAGTTCTGGTGTCCCTTAATAGTAACTAATTTCAATACTTTGGCTAATGAGGGCTTATGGGGGCTGTAATCTCCCATTTATTTTCATTGATTCTCAATTACTGTTTTTAATATGCAGTAGTTGCCTTTCTGAAAGACCTTCTATTGATCATTTTTACCTCTATTAGAAGCACAGGACTGACCTGGGTCTTAGGTTCTAAGTGAACACACTGCTTATGTAGCTTTCCAGTCCTTTTGCCTTCTTTTCTCAAGGAAATCTCATCCACCAGGTTATCTACATATTTTCAACACTTGAAATTGCATTTCTGGCTTTTTCACTTCTACATTCAAGTCCAGAAATGAGGATCTTCAGTTTATTAATTCTTTCAACTAATATTTATTAATGTTTTACTATGGGCAAATCATTGATTTGTTTAAATAAGAGTATTCAGTATACTCTTATTGGAAATATATTAATTTTGATACCTTTATGGAGAGTTGTATATTCTAGGAGGAAGGGAAGGATGGATATGGAGACAGATAATAAGTAAATATAAAGTAATTAATATAAGATGGCAGTAAGTGGTATAGAGAATAACAAGAAAAGGACCTAGGGAGTGGGGGATAGGCATTCACTATGTTATGATTTGCAAAGGCCTCATTAAAAACGTGACCTTTGAAAAGACACCTAAAGTAAATGAGGCAGTGAGGTATGTGGTTATATGAGAGAAAACATGTAAAAAAATAATATAAAGGGAGCCACTTCAAAAATGAAGTTGGAGCCCTGGCCAAGTAGCTCAGTTGATTGGAGTGTTGTCCCAATACACCAAGGATATTCCAAGGTTGTAGGTTCAATCCTCATTCAGGGCACTTGTAAGAATTAACCAATTAATGCATAAATGAGTGAAAAAACAAATTGCTGTTTCTCTGTCTCTCTCCCTCTCTCCTCTATTTATTTTAGAGAGAGGGGAAGGGAAGGAGAAAGAGAGGAAAAGAAACATTGATACAAGAAAGAAACATCAATTGGTTGCCTCTCGTAAGTGTCCCCAACTAGGGACCAAACCCATGACCTTTACAGGGTGACTCACAAGCAACTTAGCCGCACAGCCCAGGTTCTTTTTCTCTAAAATCAATACATAAATTTTTTTAAATTAAAAAATGGAGTTGGAGCTATCGTACTAAAAAAACTGTCTTGAACATCTCATGTCTCAAACCTTTGGCATGTTAAATAGGACAAACAACCTTTGGTCTGAGCCTAAAGCAACATTGTATCTCAAAGAACTGTTTGCAAGTGCAGCACAGGAGCCCAGCTCCAGGCAGGTTTACTTTGGATTTCACCAGGCCGAGAAAAGGCAGTGGAGCGCTGGAGAGGGAATTCATACCACGTATCTTTTTGTGGCAGCGGGCAAGAACAGGGGCTAAAGGATCATCTGCCTTCAGTCTCATGGCAGCGGGTGAGGATGGAAATAACAGGATCTGCCTTCAGTCTAGCCTTGTGGTGGTGGGTGAAGACATATGGGAGTCATGGGAGCCAAAACCATCAGTGCCACCTGAACAGCAAGGGCTCATGTATGTACATGAAGTTAACAAAGGTGGCATGATGCTAACCTGAGCTCTGTAATACTTACACAGAAGGAATTCTCTTAGATAAGAGTGACCTAGGAAAATGAAAATACATGTGTGGAGGCGAGGATCCTGGTTATGGTCACCCTGACATGACAGCAAGGATAAGACAGGGGATATTATGACTATAGGACTGATAAGTTTCAAACTGAAAAATAAAACCATTTTTTAGAATTAGCATCACTATTTTGGTTTATCTGCACCAATAGGAATGCCTTCCTTCTATCTATGCAGTTGTTCCCTTTTCCTTTCTCATAAATACTGTTTGCCTTTGTCTCCTAATAGGAATACTATTTGGGCTTTTGCCTGAACCAGTGCTTCCTGAATAGGTATTCTTTTGGATCTCGAACAAAGGCTTGTTGCCTCTAACTTTGGCCTTTTTAGTTTAACAAACGTTTTAGACAGAAGGAACAGTAAACAGAAGAGAAAGGCCCTGAGGTAGAAGGCCAATGTGGCTGGAAGGGAATAGGTGAGAGGTAAGAAGTAAGACCAGAAGGCAGAAAGTGGCAGAGCATGGGGGGTCTTGTAAGCCATTTCGAGAATTTTACTTTTGCACTGAATGAGATGGGAAGCCATTTTGATAAAGAGAGATCTGACCAGATCACTGGGGAGGAGCAGGGAGGAGCAGGGAGGAGTGGTAGGAGGAGTTTGCCTGAGACAATGGTAAACAGCCTAGGACAGGACTGGAGCACATGGAATTACAGCCAGAAGATTTAAAATAAAAGGATGGCAGGGAACGGACCTTGGGCTCTCTTTCTCAAGGATACCTGGATGATGGTGCTGCAGCTGCTTGTGTTTCCCAAAGGACAGTATTTTGGACTGGAGAAGAAACTCCGGGTACATCCTAGGATCTGGCTGGCCTGGCAGAGGGCAGTAGCATTATTCTTTTTGGGGGGGTTCTAGAGGAGATGGACCTGCCGTTCTTCCAAAATTGTGTAGCTTTTGTATCTTACATTGTTTTAGTTTGTAAACTAACTTTATAGAAATAAGATAAATAAAAACTAACAGAGGGAATGATAGGGGAACTCAAGTTAAAGATTTCAGCCTTAGTTGATAGGCTTAAGTGACTAATGCATGTGGAAAGCTGTTATTCCAAAATTGTGTAACTTTTGAATAGAATCTCTTTTCACCAAACCTCTGCCTCTGGAACTTTGCCTAGAGAAGTGGTTCCCAACCTGTGGGTCATGACCCCTTTGGGGGTCCAATGACCCTTTCACAGGGGTCGGAGGTCCAATGACCCTTTCACAGGGGTCGCCTAAGACCATAGGAAAACACATATATAATTACATATTGTTTTTGTAATTAATCACTATGCTTTAATTATGTTCAATTTGTAACAATGAAAATACATCCTGCATATCAGATATTTACATTATGATTCATAACAGTAGCAAAATTACAGTTATGAAGTAGCAACAAAAATAATTTTATGGTTGGGGGTCACCACAACATGAGGAACTGTATTAAAGGGTCGCGGCATTAGGAAGGCTGAGAACCACTGGCCTAGAGGGTGTTGGTAGGCAACATGACCTCACTTGCTGTTCAGTAACAATTTGAGTATTCTGAGCAGAGAAATCACATGATCCGACTGAAATTTTTATAAAATTTGTGTTTAGAAGAAACCATAGGGAGGAAAAAAAATGCAGAAGCAGAGAAACTGTTGGGATGGGGAGAACCCCACCCCCTCAACATTAGTTCTTATGGCAGGACTAATAATAAAATAATAAAAAATGACATAAGGCTACATTAACAAGAGGAAAAAATATCTAATACATGCACAAAGGAGAATCAAAATATGATGTTCAGGTCATAAAATGAGGCTCTAAGAAATGATCAAACCAGGCATCTTTTAAAACTTTTTAGACAAAAAAAAACAATAAATTAGTGAGAAATGGACAGGCCAAAGAAGGTTAGTGTTCATTAGAAAGGAATCTAAGTGGGATTTTGGCTTACCTAGCACATTAGTAAAAGAGTTACAAGGTTTGTTTATACAGGGCTTTTCAACTCTGGATTTTATAACACTTGTGATAAGGTTGTCTTCCAGTCCTTCACCAGCGGGGAGGGCGCTTATCACAGGAAGATCTATGTTCTGCCTTTAGAGAGACAAAGAACTAGAGAGCTCCTCCCACTCCTGTTGCTTCTCATGTGACTTTAATTCAAAATAATCAATAGGCCACTGTCGGTATAACTTGGGCTGACCTGTCCTTGGCTTCAGTAATACAAGAGGGGCCTATTGCCATAATTTAAGCTAGAAATAATAGTGCCTGACTACCAGGGTGGTTGCAGGTGGAGAGTAAGAAATGATCTAATTTTAGTATAACCTAAGGATAGAATTGACAGGATTTGTGGATGGGTTGACTGAATGCTAAATGAGAGATAAAGGAAGGCTTCAAGCATGACTGCAAGATTTTTATCCTGAGATAACCAGAGGATAGTTACCATTAGTTGACACAGACAAGCTCTTGAGAAAAGAAAGTTTATTTTATTTTATTTATTTGTTTGTTTGTTTGCCGATGCTGCAGACACTGGTTTATTCCACGGGGTGCATGATTCATGCATCTGAGCACCGGCTTATTTTATTTTTTAATGGGGGATGATTCAGAGATCAGTAATTCCGTTTAGCATATATTAATTTGAGAGGACTAGTAGACATTCAGGTGGAGATGTTGAGTAGGTAGTTGGAAAATTAGTTTTGGAATTCAGGTTTGTTGTCCTAAGAAATGTCCAAACCAACAAAAAATTTAAAAGTGAATAGGAAAACAAAATGAAAGAAACATCCAAATCTGTAGAGAATTTCTATGAGTTTATTTGAGCCAAACTGATGACATGCCAGGAAGCAAAATCTCAAATACTCTGGCCAATGACAATTTTGCAAAATTTAAAATACATTTGGAATTAAGGAGGAAACATAAGCAAGATTATATGAACATGGGATAATGCAAGGCAGGGAAATCTCTATGATTGGATTATACAATAGTTAACAACTTTATATACTCTCTGGAAGGTGGTTTGAAGGGGTCTGGAAAAGAGGATTACTTCTGGCATTTCAAAGGTACACAAGATGCATAATAACAATGGACTGGGCTGGCTTAACAAATTTTTACTAAAGAAGTTATAGGCCTGGGGTGTGACTATGCACTATGACCTGCCCAGTTAGGGATTTATGATCAGTTCACCCTGCGAGGTTACTTGCAGTCACTGAACTTGTATATACGCCTGTTTTCATCCACAGGTCAGAGGGCTGAGCTGGAGATATAAATGTATGCCACAGCAGCATACAGTTACATAGACGTATTTTCAAGTCAGGAGTCTAGGTGAGATCCCAGAGCAGAAAAGGGAAAATAGAAGGTTTGAGAACTGATCCCTGGGCACTCCAACATTCAGAGTTGGGGAAACGAGGACAAACCAGCAAAAGAGATTGAGTTCATCTCAAATAGTTATATTTGTGGTCTTCTATGACAGAAGTGATATTTAATTCAGTGGGTACAGGACAGTGTGTTCCTTAAATGGTTCCAGCTGATAGTAAATTTTATATGTGTCCTGTGACTCCAGTAAATAGTGAAGGTTTGCAATCCTCTTACTCTTTTGTGTTCTGGAAAATGGCTTATTGCAAACGACATCCTTCCATATATAACTTAGATAGGACTCACAGATGTCCCACTTGTGTGCCTATGAAAAGGTCAGACAAAGACCCTCCAAATTCTCATTCTTTGCTTCATAAACACGGATTAATTGGAACAAAATGATAGGCAAATTTTAGTGAGGCTTCTCTCTTTCCTATAGGCTCGTGAACTCTTATTGCCCCCAAGCCCGAGGAAGCACTCACACACACACAGACACACAGACACACACACAATGTGGAAGGTGCCCCACTTCCCAGATTCAATGGGCATTTCCCTATTAGACCCCACTGGCCCTACCCCTGTTTGTCCAGCTTCTCCACAGATTCTGCTTGTCTCAGGTTGCCTCCTCCTTAGCCTCTCCATAAAAGAAAAGCCTTTTTCGTTTCATTTTGAGATACTTGGAGATTCCTTAAAAATTTTTTTTTATTTTTCAGTTGCAGTTGACATATAACATTATATTAGTTTTGGGTATGCAATATAGTGATTAGACATTTATATACCTTATGAAGTAATCACCCCAATAAGTCTAATATCCATCTGATACCATATATAGTTTTTGCAATATTATTGACTATATTCTCTATCCTGTACTTTAAAGGGGATATGTTTTTAAATCAACTTCATGGAGCCATAATTTACACACAATAAAATGTTCACATTTTAAGTGTACTCTTCCATGAGTTTTGACAAATGTATGTATACACCTGTTAATAAAAATTCCTGAAGAAATTAAAAGTTTTATTCATATGTGATTTGCAAATCAGGGATGCCACCCTCAATTTGACTGAAGATATGTTCCAAAGTGGGGGAGATAGAGCAAGGTTTTTAAAGGCAAAAGTGCAAGGAACTGATTTAAGAAATGGGTTGCTAGGGGAAACAAGACCACAAACTTACTTTATTTCTGATTGGTGGGGGCATTTGGAAAATCTGAAGGTCTGTCTCATCAACAAGCAGGGCTGTGTGATACAAGAACAATGGTATCATATCATGAGGTATGTAACATCTTAGTTACAATTCAGGAGTGTAAAACAAAAGCTTTTGGGTTACTTATCAACAGAAATCAAACAGCACAGAAAGACTTGTTTGCTCTGTGGACAGTTATCAAGTCCAGAGAGCAGAATTGTGCTCTGTAAGCAGCCTCAGAGTTCAACTGAAAAAATCCAAATGCTGGGAGACAAATTATGATATCAAAGCTCTTGTAAGTCCTCATACCCTAGGAACCACCACTACAATCAATATATAGGATATTTTCATTGCCCCAGAAAGTTCCCTCATGTTTTTATTGCCAGTGTTCCCTTGTCTCCAACCCCAGGCAATCACTGATCAGATTTCTATCTAAAGAAAAGCCTTACTTAAAAAAAAAAAATTATTGATTTTAGAGAGGAAAGAGAGAGAGAGAGAGAGAGAGAGAGAGAGAGAGAGAGAGAGAGAGAGAGAGAGAGGAGAGAGAGAAACAATTTGTTGTTCTATTCATTTATGCATTCATTGGTTGATTCTTGTTATGTGCCTTGACCGAGGATGAAACCTGGGATGATGCTGTAACCAATGGAGCTACCTGCCCAGGGCAGATTTTGCCAATTCTAGACTTAACCTAATGGAATCACACAATAAGCAATCTTTTGTGTCTCCCTTCTTTCTCTTGAGATTCATCCTTGTTGTGTTTATCAGCAGATCATTCCTTTTTTAAATTGCTGACTTGTATTCTATTGTATAGGCATACACAATTTTGTTATCTATTTACCTGTAGATGGGATATTGGAGTTAGTTATCATTACATAAAAATATATATTTATATACACCTATGTATATACTGGGTCAACCAAAAAGTTAAAAAAAATTTTTTTTGTAAGATGCCTCTAGTAGGACTTAGTTGTCTTTTACTTCATTTAAAACAATTTTGTTAGGTTGTATTGTGACAACTGTAATATCAGCATGCATTTAAAAAAACATCAACATTGGTGAACTTTTGTGTAGCCATTTTAATATTGAAGATGGAAGAAAATACACAACATTTTTGGTATATTATGCTTTACTATTTCAAGAAAGGTAAAAATGCAGCTGAAATGCAATAAAAGATTTGTGCAGTGTATGGAAAAGGTGCTGTGACTAAGCAAAGGTGTCAAAAGTGGTTTGTGAAGTTTTTTGCTGGAGGTTTCTTGCTAGACAATGTTCCCTAGTCAGGTAGACCAGTTGAAGTTGAAAGCGACCATAAACTGAGACACTAATTAAGAACAATCAACATTATACCATGCAGGTATTGGTGAAAATGAAAAATGTGTCTTTTTATTTTATGGGAAAAACTAAACAGACTTTTTGGCCAACCGAATATATGCATATACATGTATATATGACCATAGTATATACACAGGCATGTAAAAAATTTATACCTATGTGCAGTGATGGCTGTTAACTAGAGTTATTGTGGTGATCACTTCACAATATATACAAATGTAGAATCATTATGTTGTACACCTGAAAGTCATATAATATTAATTATACCTCAACAATATTAATAAAGTTTTAATTTATAAATCAGTTTATTTACAAATTTATCTTTTCTTAAAGTACATTTCAGTCAACAAATCTGTTTATACTGACATGCATCAGAATTCACCCCAATTATTTTACAGATCATACTTACGTACAAACCACATCCTAAGTCTTCTATGCAAAGTTGCACTGGATGTGACCATTGGCTGAATATGGCTTGATGGCCAGACTATTTACACATACACAGTAAACTAGTCAACTTTTCATGTTTACACAATACAGAACACATGCAGAGGCCAAGCCAGATAATGCTTTGCAATGGGTTTACCAAGAAGGCTTTGCAAAGTCCAGAAAGAAAAGCTATTAAACATAGGTAATTGAAATAATATTACTTTCATTACATCAGTTTGTTTTTTCTTCACATTTTAATAGTTCAAAGATATTTTACTGAATTACTCCAGAACAATTTTAAGATAAATTATAAACATCTAAACACATATATAAAATATACAATGTATATTATAATTATGCAAAATAATGTATAATGAATAATGTAGATAAGTATATCTTATATGCTGTTTATGCATCTAATTTATACAATTATTATATACATATGTCTAATATATAAATTACACATTATGTAATTATATAAATGATATACAATAAAATATAAAATAATATAGATATATAATTATATTATTTACATATGAATAATTTAATTTAATTATAAACTTATATATTTAACCTTATCTGGATGAAATTGGTTTCTTTATGTAAGGAAACCCTTTCTAACCACCAATTATATTTCAAGAAATATTATGTTAGCAAACAAAATAATTAATAGAGTATTCCCTCACTTATCATGGGTATTACGTTCTAGACGCCCCCGTGAAGTAGGAACCTTACATTTATTCTATACTCTTAAACCTACATAACTTTAACAACATACGTATACAGTACCGCAAAGTCCTGCAATATAGCGAAAAATCCGCGATAAATAAATATATTTTTTAAAATCCCGCGATACAGTGAGGCTGTGGTAAGTGAACTGTGATATAGAGAGGGACTACTGTATTTATTTATAATATGTTAGATCCTGTAATGACAGAAAAATAAAATTTGATTGAGTACAGATATTTTTTAATTTTATCCCATTCAAATACATCAGGCTATTATCTTTTCTTTTTTGTAAAAGGATTCATATTGACTGAGTTGCAAGAAAAAGTAGAAAAACTATGATGAGTTAGAGGAAAACAAAGTGTGTTGAACCTATGAATCATACAGGGATGGAAAAAGTATGAAATTTTCAAGTGAGTAGACCTTACTCTACCACTTACTTGTAAGTATGTGCCCTTGGGACAGATACTCAACCATTCCCCTGAACCTTACTTTTTATCTGTAAAATAAAAGCAGTAATAATAATCACATTCAGGGAGGATATATTAGGTGCCAGGCTAAGTCTCTAACGCGCGTTACCTCATTTACTATTTACATCAGCCCTTTGAGGTGGGTACTGTTATAGTCCCAATCTACAGATGAGAATAATGAGGCTTGAGAAGTTAAGTAATTTGTTCAAGATCATATAGCAAGTGATGAGGCAGGGATTCAAAATCTAACTCTGGAGTCTATAACCTTTACTATTATAATATACTACCTTATCTTGATATTATAATTAGGTAATCAAAGTAGTTAATGTATGTAAAGATACTTAAAGCACTTTACACATGGTATTTTTACCGCATTAGAAGGGTATCATTAATCAATAGAGGGCATCGAGATATAAAGAAAGAAACATTAAGACTGTTAATCAGGGTTCCTGGAATCCTAGTCTTTATTTCTGTGTGTCTCCATGACTGTGGCAAGTCACTTAACATTCTGGGGTTCAATTTTCTTAATTTATAGAAATAATTGTCATTTAGATCCTTCTAGCTAGAAAATTATACCATTTTGTCATTTTATGATCTTTTGGCTCTAACTTTCTCTCACATGCTGGCTTTAAGTATTCTTCTATAGGAGACTTGCATTTTCCACCATTGCTCCCCCTTGCTAAGTGCCTTGAGTTCATATACAAGATTATCAAAAAGATTACAAGCTTAGAAAAGTCTGTGAATAAGTAGAAAGAGGAATTTTTTTCTTTTGAAAGTTGTGCTTATTTTGTTTTATTTTCTTTTGTTTTGAGTAGATAGTACATCTACATTGTCCAAAAGTTAAAATACTACTACAAGTGACTGTAGCTCCCTTCTCTGCCCCTGTCTGCCCTATTCCTTATACCCCTGTTAATTTATTATTTATATTTCCAGTGCTTATACATGCAAGTTCAAGCAAAATGAGTATAAATATTCTTATTTTTCTTCCTCTTCTTACACAAAAGATACATTATTTTCTTCATTATACACTTTGCCTTTTTCACTTAACAATGTATCTTGGAGATTACTCTGCATCAGTACACAAGAGCTTTCTTTCTATTATTAATTTTTCAGCTGCATATTATTCAATTGTGGGGTAGTACAGTAGTCCCCCTTATCCATAGAGGACATACCCCAAGACCTCCGGTGGATGCCTGAAGCCATGGATAGTACCAAACCCTATATATACTATGTTTTTTCCTATATACCTTCACATAAAGGAAGCTCTTTACGGTTCTCTTTGTTATCAGACAGGGGCTTGGCCCTGAGTGGGTCTGCCTAGGGCCAGCTGTAATGTGGGGGTTCTTGACTTCATGTAGGAGAGATGTCACAACACAAGTCCAGATGACTATGAGGATACATTTATTAAAGCTGGGGACAGTGAAACAAGGAAAGGCCTAACATAGAAGAAGCAATAGTAGAGCCTAGGCTGGGCTGCCTTAGCTCATTGGGAAGTCAGAGAAAAGGGGGCCTTAAGGAAAGATCAGGGGATAAGCCTGGGAGAAGCTGCCTTAGAGTTTAGGAGACACTTGCTTCTGAAGAAAGAAGTGGGGGAAGAAGAAGGGAAAGAAAATGGATCTGGCTGCTCCCAGAGGGAAAGCACTCACCCTGAGTCCTTTGCCTTGATGCTTTTGGCTCTTTCCTGCAGGCAGGAATCTTAGGGAGGTGTCAGGGGAGGGTTTTAGTAGAATATTCATCAGTTCTCCAGGTGTGTCCCTTCAGGGTCATGGTCTCCACTGATTGGTCAGTGCCTGGTGGGGGGGGGGTCTTGAGTCATTGCAGCTGGTCCTGGGGTTGCCCATCTGGTTTTGCTGTGTTTCTGCACCTGGAGCTAAAACACTACTGAAGCCTAGATGTTATCTCTTGGGAAGTGACCTTTTGTATATGAATATGAAATGCTGGGCCATTGTGTTTAGCGATCTGTCTCCACTTGCCAAGAAATTTTCCTAGCTTCTTACTATCCTGCCTCATCTTTGGCATATTTGAATTCCCAGCATCACTACTCTTGCACTTTGGGGCCATTATTAAGTAAAATAAGGGTTACTTGAACACAAGCACTGCAATACCACACAATCGATCTGATAAATGAGATGACTACTGGCTACTGATGGGAGGGGACCATGTACAGCATGAATATGCTGGACAAAGAAATTATTCTTGTCCCAAGCAGGATGGAGAGGGAAAGAGATTTCATCGTGCTACACAGGGGGTGCAATTTAAAACTTACGAATTGTTTATTTCTGGTATTTCCCATTTAATATGTTTGTACCTCAGTTGACCATGGGTAACTGGAACAACAGAAAGCAAAACCCGCAGATAAGGGGAAACTATTTACTGTACCATAGTTTATTTAATTTCCTAATGAAGGACACTTAAAAGTCATTTCTAATAGTTTCTATTACAGACAATGCTGCAAACAACACTGTACAATATATGACAGAGCTGTATCACACACAGCTGTATTTATAGAACAAATTTCCAGAAGTGGGATTCCTGGATTAAACAGTAAATAAATTTGTAATTTTTATAAATATTATCATGTTGTCTACTATGGAAGTTGGTCAACATTTAAGGTAAGTTTTGCTAGAAATGGATTTTTCAAAGCAGACCCCAACCGTGAAGCTTTGCAACAGCCTAATACTCAGAAACTCCTTTAAATAACAATTGGCATTGAAATGAAACAATTTATTTTTTTTAACTCAAAGCTTTATGTCATCTAAGTTCAAGGAAATTTGGCAATTGCTCTCTAGTTACTCAATCTTAACCCAGAGATCAAATGCTGCATTCCTGGAGACTAGCCTTGAGCTGTCCCACAGCACTGTTAACTACATTTTCTTTATTGTTAAGCTCTAGTCTAGCCTGCATATTAATTACTCCAAATTAATGGCTGTATGTTAATAAACTCCAAAGGTAAAATAATACACGTCTAATGCCTTGAACAGACTCACAGAGTAAAAATGGTACAAACAAGATGAAAAACAACTGGAGGAAATCCATTTTGATATGGGGTCAATGAAATTCACACATACACACCAATTGCAGCACTTCTTTCAGATTCAAAGAAATGGAAATGTATAGATTCCATTTTATTTTTCCTCTCAAGTCTAAAGGTGAATAAATCCATTTGTTGGAAGAATGTAATATAAAATATACAGTGTATCTGTTGTGTTTGTATGTTATAGAAACTACTGTACTCAAAGTCATTTAGTATAATTTCTTTTGATAATACCCCAAACCTCACTTTATGTAAATATAAACTGTGCCTTAGTTTATTCATCAGTAAAATGATAATGACACTGCTACCTACCTCATAGTGGTTTTGTAAAGATTAAATAAATCAAAAGATGTAAAGCATCTAGGACAGTATTTGGCACAGACTAATCACTAAGTAAGTGTTAGCTATTATATTTATTCTTTTATTAGTAAGAAATTTCATGTGACTGAAGAATCATTGAGCGTGGTACCCATGATAGGCACTATATATGTTGAGGAAAGTTTTGAAACCTTAATTAAGATACACTTCCAAATGGCTCACCATCAAAGGATAAACAGAGTGGAAATTTAAAAATATTTAAACTGAACAATAAAGAAAATATTGCATTTCAAATCTGGACACAACCAAACATACTACTTAGAGGTAACTTAAATGCTTAGTGAAATTAAAATACTTCTTTTAAAAAACAAAATTAAAAATTAATGAGCTAAATATCTAGACCAAGAAGTTAGAAAAAGAACATATAATCTAAAGAATTTAGAATTAAGAACATCATAAAGATAAGTATATAAAATTAGAAAGCAGAGATATAGCACAGAAGGTCAATGCCTGAAGTTATCATTTGAAAAGACTAATAAAGTAAACTTTTGACAAGATTAATTAAAGATGAGAAGAGAAGAACAGAAAATAATACAAGAAATATAAAAAGTAATGTAGCTATGGATATATCAGAGATATTTTAAAAACATGAATAAATACTAGGAAAAATTTATACCAATAGATCTCAAAATTTTAGGTAAAGTATACCATTTTCTAGAAAATTATAACTTTTTAAATCAGCTTGTGAATGAATAGAAAAGATAAAAAAACCTGTAAGTATGACAGGTAAGTAAAGGCAAACAAGCGTTTATCCTGCCTTTCCTATACAGGCTCTGCTTCAGGTTGTTGGGAGAGAATCTGAGGGTAAGCCTGTCTTTATAGAAGTAGTCTACATAACCAGTGCAGAAGGAAGGACAACTGGAATATCAGCATGTTGCACCCCAAGTGAAGTGCTCATCAGGAATGGCTAATATCACAAAAAGAGACAACCGACTATTAACATGTGAGAGACATGTTAAAAAATTAACAATTACCCGAAAAGTAATCTTAAAAACATGGGACCTGAAACCCAACAAGCCACTTGATCAAGTTCTTAACTGCTTATGATATTAATTGTAAGCTATGATAGAGGAATTTATAGTGTATAAGATCCACAAAGTTGCATGTGTCAGAGAACGGTTCCTTCAAAGGACTGAATTGAGTCCTGGAGGCTGGCTTTGCATCATCCAGGTGCAGGCAGTGGAATACAAAACCTGTGGAGGAGAAAGGTGTGTGGAGGACCAATGCTTGGTGGGCAGTGGAAGGAGCTGGAGGGGTGTTGCTTGTCCAGCTGGGCAGTTTGTTTTGTTCTAATAATAAATGGTGATGTAATGTCATTTCATTGTCATTTCAGTGGTAATGGAGTATCACATAAGGGCAATGGAATGTTATTCAAGGATTTTCATCAAGAAAATAACATGATCAAATTAGTATTTTAACCGGATCAGCCTACTGGCAGTATGGAGGATACCTTAGAACAAGATAAGACTGCAAGTAGAGGAAAAAGGACTCATGGGCATGAACAACAGTGTGGTGATTGCCAGGGGGAAGGAGGTGTAAGGGGACTAAATGGTAATGGGAAAAAATACAATAAAGATTAAATAAAAAAAGAAAAGATACTTAAGAGAAGATATATTTAAAAATAAATAAAAATAAAAATGTCAAGAGCTAAAAATAAAGACTGCAAGTAGGAAGATCAATTAAGACAAAGACAGAACTTTATGTAAATATCAGTTATATTTAAAATTTAAAGTTAGAAAACTTACCAATATTATCAGCCATATTAACAGATTACCTGAGGGTGGAATAATTTCTTGGGGTGAAATAGATTTAGTTCTAATTTCATACCTTTTTAAAATTTTAGATAATGGTAATTTCTGACTTTATCCCTGAATTATAGGCACACCTCATTTTATTATGCCTTATTTTATTGCACTGCACAAGTGTTGTGTTTTTTACATACTGAAAGCAACACATAACAACAAAAAGATTATGACTCATTTTATTGTTATACTTGCTCTATTAAAGTGGTCTGGGACTGAATCCAAAATATCTCTGAGGTATGCCTGTATATGGATCATGTAGAATCTTAAGCATTTACTATTAAATGTAGAGTTGAAAAATATATGATATATTAATTATAGAACATATAGTAAAATTTAATGAATAATATATGTAAATATATAATAAAATAGAGATGCACCTCAACTTATGATAGGGTTACATCCTGAGAAACCAATTATAAATTGGAAATATTATAGATTGGAAATGCACTTAACCTACCAAATATCATAGCTTAGTCTAGGTGGTTTCTATTGAATGTATATCACTTTCCTACCATCGTAAAGGAAAAATTGGAAGTTGAACCATTGTAAGTCGGGGATTGTCTATGTAATAAAAATAACAAAACGATCTTTTTTTATCCTTATGCCTTGAATTTGGGACAAGGAATACCTGGATTTAAATTTTAGTTTTGCAACTTACTAGCAGTATGATTCTAAGAAATTCACAACTACTGTGCAGCTCAGTTTTCTCATATAAAAATAAGAGGTCAGGGATTTCTTTGTTCACTGCTGTGTCTCCAGCACTAACATAATGACTTTATATACTGCTGATATCAAATATTTATTGATTAAAGGCATTTACTGCTTATAGGCAAATTTATTTTATAGAATTTCTGTAACCAAATGAGATAAAAATTGTGGAAGTTTCTAAGACAGGTCTTTAACAAAGACATTATTAAATAGCTGCTTTGTGATAGGCACTATGCCAGGAGCTGGGGATGTGAAGATGAATAAAATAGCATCCCTACTCCTGGGAGCTTCATTCTAGAGGAGCTGCACAAAGTTTATGTGATAAAGCACAGAGTAGGTGCTCCATAAACATATGAAGCTCAGAGTAGGTGTGCAATAAACATTGAATCTGAATTTTATGACACTTGAAAGTTCACAAAACACTTTCATGAACACTATCTTTTTTGAAACAATAGATACTATAAGTTTTACAAGAACAAACAAAGGTCTTAGGCATTCAGCAGGGGAAGGGATGATCTGTTGGGATAAACAGGCACAACTTCATGGGAAAGAGAATTTGAGATGAGTTGCAAAATATGCATGGATTTTGACAGGAGTGAAAGATGGAGAGATGGGAGTTTTATAAAAAAGAAGACATATATAAGCAAAAGCTTATGCTCAGTAACTCCATATTGCTTTTTTATTTGTGGTCATGACCCGTATATTTATAAATTTCCTCTGGAATACTGCTTCATGAGTATTGATATCTATAATCTTTGGAATCAACCTTTACTTGCCTTTGAAAATCTGGAGGACATTTTTTCCATCTTTAATTTTCATGCACGTTTCATGAATTCTGATGACTGGTAGTAGAAGTTACATGACAACATTACTTTAATCACAAATCCTTATGGAACCCTTGCCCTGTACCTGGTAGTGTGCGGTCTACTAAGATAAACTGTGTATGCAAATAACCATTCTACAAAGTGTAAAGCTGCAAGTGCCACAACCAAGTTGAAGCTGAAAAGGAGGGCTGAGAGGAAAGGGAACATATGCATTTTTTTTCCCCCAGTACTCTCCCTATAATTAATTCATCTGACTTTAGAGACTTAATGCTATAAAAAATTAACTTCTTTTACAACCTCCTCTTTCCCTTTACTTGTCTGGATTTGTGTCCTTTCCAACTTGAACTCTAGCATCAGATTGAGGCAATTTGGGAGTCAAATGACTGCCTTCTCTCTTGCCATTAGGTTCAGTGTCTACTATACATTGGAGAGACTTCACTCAGGTCTATACTTTCTTGTTCTGAATATTCTTTAAAGCATCTTTTCTTGTATTTGCAATATATTCACTTGCCTTTGGCCTTTAGTAGCCTTAAGACTAGACTTAGGGGCATGCTCTTCTTTGAGTTTCCTCAGGCTTGTATTTTGCTTCTTCAGTTCTAAACTCTAAGGGTCCTGAAGAGCCTGTTAACCAAGGGAACAATGGGCAGCCACATCTTGTTGGTGGGCTTATCCCCCAGCCTATTTCCAGGGTCCCTTTCTTTGCCTCACTGGGAAAAATAAAATAAAAGACTAGCCTTAGGGAGAAAGGCCCAGGAAGTTATCCATCATTGTTTGTGACGCACTAGGCTGGTTGTGCGTTGTTTGTGTTAGTTTGTCTAACCCCCAGAATGGCCCTGAAAAATGGAACATCTTATCCGTGAACGTGTTGTGGAAACTCTGATCCTCTAAGAGAATAATTTATCCAAGGTCTCAGAGCTCAACAGAGCTCAAAAGTGCTAGACCTTGGATTTGAACATTGCTAATTTTTGACCTCAAAGCCCACGCTCTTTCCACCACAACATATTAACCATGATAAAGTATATTTTTAAATACATCTTTCTCCTTTTTGTAACTCTTTAAAAAAACTCAGTTCATCAAAGTTTCTTTGTAAGTCTCGTGAACTTCAAGTACTCAAGAAGCATTTATTTGCTATTCAGGCCTAGGATTACCACCTGCCTCCTCCAGTATCCCCAAATTTACTTATTGTGATAGTTTATAACTTCACAGTCATATTTATTTCTCTAGGTAGTACCTCTATTGGCATTTTGAGATTTTTTAAGTTTCCTATTGTTCTTGTTTAACAATGCCCAGAATCCCCTTTGAACCTAATTTGTACTCCAAGATGACAGAATCTACCAGGTTGTGTTTGTTTGTTTGTTTTTTAGGGGGGGATGCAGGGAGTAGGAGGGAAGTGCAAAACAGAAGTGGGTTAGTTAAAACGGGGGGCTGTTTTACTGTATCTTTCCGTTAGACGTTCAGCTATCTTCTAAAATTTATTGTTTTTGCGTGGCAACTCTATACGCTTAACAAAGCTTCAAGGTTAAGACAAAACCTAGCCAGTAGGTTAAAAAGAAAACAAAACAGTCAGTGCTTAGCCCCGCCCCCTAAAACACCCATCCCGGAGGCGTGGGAACGGGCGGAAGGGAAGGGCTGTGCTCTGAGCCCTAAAGGATTTATAGGTCACTCTGAAGGCGCGCGGAGCAGTCGGCTTGCGGCACGAGAGCGACCTCCCTGGCACCCCGGCCCGGGTGGACCCGCCTCGAGTGCCAAGAGCGTCAGGCGCCGGCGCAGGTGGCCGCCAGCACTCAGGGCGCTTCTCGCAGCCGCTCGTGCGCGGTCGGCCTGCGTCGCATCCGGCAGTTATCGGACAGCCGGCTATGGCCGCCGCGGGGTGCGTCCGGCTTCTGCACACTTCCTCTGTAGCCCTCGGCGGTGCAGTCCGTCGGTGGTTCCTCCTCGCTGGAGCTCGCGCGGGAGCCAGCGGCCTCCCGGGAAATCAAGCGTCGGGCGGGAGCGCCGAGTCGGGCCTGGGCAGCTGCGCGGCGGCGACCCGGTCGCTGAGCATGTCGGCACCGGCGCGTTGCAGGTGAGGCGCGGACCTGGGCCCGCGCGTGGGTGCTTAAGGGCCTCTTGTCCAGGGGGCAACCCCCCGCCTCGGGGTAGCCGCGATCCCTGGGCCTGATTTCTCGCTCCCTGTCATTTCTCGGGCGCCTGCGTGTCGGATCGACGTCCACAACCGCCCGCCTCTTGCTCCTCCTTTTCCGCGGCGCTCCTCCAGACCCTGTTTTGTCGTTGGGCGCCGTCTCTCTCTCTCTGACTGCGCGTCGCTAAGTTTCCGAGTCACTGACGCCTGGCGGGAAACGGGGACCCAGGGCCCCCGATTTTCCTTTCCGAGGGTCTCTGAAAAGCCAAGCGCTTTGCTGCCACTGGCTGTCCATGTGGTTTGGCTCGAATCTAACCTTTGCTCTGCCAGGAACCTACAAGTGACCTTCGTAAGATGCTACCTCAAGGAGATCCTGGCCAGCAGTTTCTGACGGAGCCTTTCTCCTGCAATGTTAGGACATTCTGTCTCCAGGTCTTTGTCAGGAGAATGCCCATTTAGCATATACCCGCTCTATCCTTCATGCGTCCCTGTGCGCTCTCTTCTAGTTGATAGAGCGTTAAAAGCTGCTGTGTTGGAGTGGCAAGACAGGGTTTTAAAATGGGTCTTGGCACTTACTGTCTAACTTCCTCAATCTCTACGAACCTCAGTTTTCCCACCTTTAAGTGAAGGATAGGCCTCATAGGATTATTTGAAGAATAAATGGGAAAGTACAGGTAATGCAGGTAGTCTTGTGCCTGGCCAATAGCAGGGCTCAGTCAGTGGATGTTACCTGTTAGCAGCAGTAGCTTCTGAGGCCCGCAGTGTTGATTTGTTAAATGCTGAAAGAGATGTGAAAAAGATTTTCCCCAAATATGTTGAAGTTTTATGTTCTTGGGCATAATTTGTTTTTCAAAGACGTAATCTCCTTAGAAATAATAGAGGTAAAATGTTCTCATCATTTCAGAGTATAGGAACGTGCTGGGGCCCTTTATAATGCATAACTGCTATTTGCCCTCCTGCAATAATAAGAAGCTAGAACTAGAGGGAGGGAGAAACTGTTGGATTTGTATTCTGCCTTTTTCAGTTTCTGAGCATAGGGTGTAGGACTTATTCCTCTTTCCCTCTTAATCTTATTTTATAGTGGGTGCGCAATACATTTGTTGCATTAACTGTGAGGGGAGTAATGGAGAAGGCAAACCAGATTTATTTGTCCCTATTTTCCCTATACTTTTCTGCTTTTGATCTCCCTCCAAGCGGATGCCTTGTTTTCCACAATAGATGCTTTCTTGAAAAATTGTGTATAAATTGGGATATGTGTTGAACGTATTTGTGTAACTGGTATTTAAATGAGCATTAATGCTTGTGTAAATGGAAATTAAATCCCCCAAACTTATTGTTTGGATTTGGATATTATGAAGTTGTCTTAAAGGGATGCACCTTTGTTCTATTCCCTCGCAATTCTATTTTCCCCCTCATTGGAAACAACAGTTTCTATTGATGGTCCTGTGCTTCCTATCACAGACTTTGGACCTACAGATAGTATTATTACCTGAGACTTGTGCTGTCCAATATGATCACCACTAACTACTTGTGGCTACTTAAAATACAGTTAAATAAAATTAAAGAATCAGTTTTCAGTTGAAGTTTTAAGTACTCAGTATCTAGTAGCTGCTGTATCAGACATCACAGGTATAGAACATACAAAGTCCATTGGACAGAGCAATCTAGAAGCTGTAGTTCTGACTTTGACGTTTAACTCCAAAATACCGTGACACAATACTTTATCTTTTGTAGTGATGTAAGTTGAAAAGAGCTTTCCATATATTATTTCACTTGACACTTGAGAAAATCCTGTGAGATAGATAAATGGGAATAAAATTCCATATTAAGTTGCTGGCAAAACTAGGACTAAAATTCATGTAGTTTTTGTTTTTGAGCACCATAACTGTGGGGTCATTTGGAAGACTTAAGGTAGCTATGGAAGTAGGGAGCCCTTTTCTTGAACCAGCCGCCCCAGGCTGCTGTGTGTGGTGAAAGGGTGGGCATCAGCAGCTGTAACCCCCTCCTTGAACTTCCCCAGCAAGGCCTGACAGCTTTGTTAAAATGTTTGCTGTGGTTGAGCAGAATAAATGGCAATAAGGAGTAACAAGTGAAGAACATAGTATTAGCTGATTAATTGATGGCAGAAAATTTGGTATGATCACAATTATTTCCCAGTGTATGAAATCCTTTCCTTTTTGGGAATAGCTAAAAGCTTTTTTGCTAGTTCTTAGAATTGGGGGGAAACCTACAAAACCCACCAACACCATTTGTTAATCATGAATAGAGAGAATTACTTGGGTAAAGTACGTATATAATGCTTTAAGGAAAAAAAAAACAACAAAAACGTTTCCACAAACTTTCTCTCCTTTAATTCTCTGGGGAGCTTGGGGAAGTCACTGTTATCCCATCTTACCCATGGGGAATTAAGGGGCTTCCTATTGACACCTAATAGGCGTGTGTCAGAACTGGGGCTAGAATCTAAAATCTGATTCTTACAGTCCGTGTTTTTCAACTATGAAATTACCTTTCCTTTCTTGCTGGGCTCAGATCCGTATTTCCACCTGGCTTCTGGACATTCTCATCTATTTTTTTCTATTATTAAACAGGTCTAAACTCAAACTAATTTCCATCTTCCCCAAAACTCCTGTTCCCACTGTTAACCCTACCTTAAACTGTACCCCGTAACTGCCTGAGCTGGAAACTTCAACATTATTTCTTCCCTCTCTCAATCCATTTTACATTGATGGTCACCACAACCTTTTATTTCTACCTCCTGAATCACTTAAGCCAATGTCTCCTACATCCTTGCTTAGTTTGTGCTGTTTTAATAACTTACAAAGTGGTCTTCCTGCCTTCAGAGTATCTTCATTCTCATTCTTAGTCATTCTACCTGGAATATCATGGATAGTATTCAGATAGAATACTTTTTTTAAAGCTTTTTTTTTTGCTATGAAAAAAGTTTGAGAGCACAGGCCCTTTGAGGGATTTTTCTCTCCCACGTATTTTTGGTAATTCTTAATGGAATTCTCTTTTTTCAGTGTTGAAATATTAGGGAGACCATTATCTGATAGGGGCTTCAGTTGCCTCTTTTGTGAAATGAGCTAATTTGATAATTTGTAAGATACTTATAGCTCTGGAATTATTTAATTCTAGGTTTTACTTATATTAAAATTTGCTTTGATATAGACTGTTACCATCTACTGGCAGTAGTAAAAATTACAACTAATTTTAAGTACGTATTTTCAATTGTGAGGTAAAAATTAAAATGATCAATGGTGGAGGCTATCTAGTTGCTTGTATAACTTGTTTTCCCTAATTTTGTTGTGATGTTTGTGAGAAGGGAAAGAAATTTAAGTCAGCTAGCTGATAGATAAGATAATATCCTATAATAAAACACATGAGGAGGTACTATATCCTTTCACAGATTCAAACAAACAAATAATATTTTATAGTCTGCTTTTTGAGTACACAGTGTGGACCAAAATAAGATGTTCAAATACTCAGAAGTATCAGACACATGCACAATTGCCTTATTGATGGCAGAATGATTTGCTTTTCTAAAGCTTACCACAGCCATGGTCTGGTCTTTTAGGGACACATTCATAGAGACATTGTTTTTCAGATTGCTGTGTGAGAGCAGAATTTCATGAGTAATGATGATTGCTAAACATTTTCACATGACTGTAACCCATGACCATGACCACTAGGGAGACACATGATACATAGGGAGTTACATATAGCTTTGGAAGTGATGTAGTTGTCATTTCCTTTAAGGTGGCAGAACTCTCCTGGTAGGTGGGCAGATAGACATGCCTTTGTTTTGTGGAGTCTTCTTCACAAATGGACTTTTGAAAGAAAAGAAAATATTGTAAGAGCACATTTGCTTGCATGCCCATGCATACACATACACACACACACACACACACACACCACTGTTTCTTTGACCTTACAAGTTCTTTAAACAACTATTTTAAAGTATCTTTTGAAATTACTGAAATAATAAAGGACTGTTTCCTTTTCCAGCTCAGAAGATAAAATAACAGTCCACTTTTTAAATCGTGATGGTGAAATATTAACAACCAAAGGAAAAGTCGGTGACTCTTTGCTAGATGTTGTGGTTGAAAATAATCTAGATATTGATGGTTTCGGTGAGTATGGAAGTTTTCTTAACGTTTGTAAGTGAAACTATTGAATAGGTTTCAACTCTTTTTTTGAAGAAGTTTATCTTATAGTATACTGAGTAAAATATTAAAATTCAGGATGTATTAGGGTTATATTCTCATATTTAAAAAATAAGAGTAACATTGTATTCCTGTTCTTTGTACACTTAATTAGCGTTATTCCCCGCAAATTACTGTTGCCTCATGACTTTACTGTTTACCTGTGTTATGCAAAGCCAGGACATAGGTGGAGTTGAAAGATAATAGGTTAGAGATAATAAATATCACAGCACGAGGGGTAGTTGAATGGTTTTAACTGAATTTTGAATGTTAGCTCACTTTTCTAGAAGGGTGATTTCTATACCTCTTATTAGAGAAGAAAGTGTTCTACTGAGAGAGTTTTTATTTACAGTTTTCTGGCCATATTCCTTAACCACTCCCAGAAAACCCATATCCCAGACACTGCCATATGGTAGAGCTCAGGAATACCCTATGTAGCACTTGCCAGTTTGGGTCAAGCACTCTGTCTATAGTGATGGTTGTTGGAGAGGGTTCCCGTAACCATCAGCATCAGTATCACTTGGGAATTGCGGATTCTTGGGCCCCACTCCAGATGTCCTGAATCAGAAAGTCTCGGGTAGGGCCCAGCAATGTGTGTTTTAATAAGCCCTCCATATGATTTTGATACTTGTTAAAGTTTGTGAACCATTGGTCTGGAATAAGATCCAAGGATCCTGTCTGACCATGCTGATGTCATGGCACAGGTCACATTGCACTTTTGAAAACCATTTCTACTACATCAGAATTAGTTCTCTTTTCTTCATTTTCCCATGATATGTGAAATATGCCTCTGTCTGTTAATGCTCATCATAGTTTCCTTTTTAGGGAGAATGCTCTTTTCCCTTAGTAGATTGTGAGCTCTTGGAAGACTGTTCTCACTCAAAGCAACTTGACAGAGTATACTTTGCCCAGAGTTGGCACTTACTATATTTGCTGAATTTTTAAATCTAATATATGTCTCTTCAGTTTTATGATTAATTAAAACAACTACCAGTTGAGTCCATACTACATTCCAGCATATGTTATCTACAATTGTAAAAACTCTTAAGAGGGAGATTTTTTTTTAAACCTTCATTTTATAAATGAAGAAACTAAGATTCAGAGAAGTTAATTTTCCCTGGGTTGTACATGCAGCAAGTGAGAAGGCTAAGATTCAAACCTAAGTCTCTAATTCTTAAGCCTCCACTTTTCCTTTATGCCTTTTTCTCTAAGAAGCATCTTTCCTGGGTGAACTGTTATAGAAATTAGGTGATGAAATAGTTGATATAGTACCAATTTTGAGGAGGTTTTAGTCTAATAAAGTGTTTTTTTTTTGTTTGGGATTGAGTTAGAATCTGCAGAACTTTTCAAAGTGCAAACCTCGTCTGTGTTCCACCCTAGATAGTGCAGGAAGAGAGGGGAGCTTTGCAAGTATGTTTTTAAAATGCTCTGGGTGATTCATATATACACTTTGGTTAAGAATGACTTATTTAGCTCAGTTGGTGTGGCTCAGTTGGTTGGTGCATCCTCCTATGCACTGAAAAGTCATGGGTTCAATTCCCTGTCAGGGCACCTACCTAGGTTGCAGGTTCATTCCCCAGTTGGCGCATGTGTGAGAGGCAACCACTCGATGTTTTTCTCACATCCATGTTTCTCTCCTTTCCCCTTCTCTCTCTCTTGAATCAATTTATAAAAATGAATGACTTATTTAGATAAAGAACTCATTGATAATTTATGTACAGTATATGTTCTATAAAATTAATGTACTATTGATCTCTCTTGTATCAGTTCATATTTAGCTACACTTTAACCTTAGTTTTTCTGAATTATTTATTCACAAATGAAAAGTAGTACATAACACAGTAATGGAAAATAGAGGCTCTGGCCTGGTAGCTCAGTTGCTTAGAGCATCATCCCTATACATGAAGGTTGTGGGCTTGATTCCTGGTCAGGGCATGTACAAGAATCAACCAATGAATGCATAAATAAACGAAGCAAATCAGTGTCTCTTTCTCGCCCTTCTCTCTCTAGAATCAATTTTATAAAAAAAAAGAAAATAGACTGGAATCAGATAGGTTATGGTTCATAATCGTCAGAACTATAGTAGCTATAAAAAGCAAGTGCTTAAGCGCTGGCCATGTGGCTCAGTTGGTTGGAGTGTCATCTAGTGCACTAAAAGATTGTGCGTTCGATCCCCAGTCAGGGCACATACCCAGGTTGCAGGTTCAATCCCTGGTTGGGTTGCATATGAGAGGCAACCGATTAATGTTTCTTTCTGGCCCTCTTTCTTTCTCTTCTCTCTCCCTTCTTCTCTCTCTAAAATGAATAAACATATCCTTGGGTGGGGATTAAAAAATAAAAAGCAAGTGCTTAAAATAAAAGTTAGCTATTAATTACATAGTTATTTCACTGTTCATTATAGATTATGGTTCATAAACGAACATTGTCACTAGCCATGAGACCTGGAGCAAGCCACTTTAACATCTTTATGCTTCAGTTTCTTCTTCTGTAAAATAGGATTATAATAGTTCTAACATCATGGAGTCGTTAAAGATTAAATGGGACATTGGAAGTAAAGTGCTTAGCACAGTGCCTACTGTATAAGAAGAACAGTGGGATTTGTGGCATTTTAACTTGGCTAACTCTCATTCTCCTCCCTCTGGTTCCAAAAGCCTTAAAAAACTGGCAACCTCAGAACTACAGTAGCTGTAAAAAGCAAGTGCTTTAAATAAACATTAGCTACTATTATTAACATAATAAGTAATACAGATTCTCTGTTTGTTATAACAAATTTTAAAAATACAGCAAAAAAGACTTCCCATGATCACACCACACAGAGATAACTACTAAAAGAATCTTTTTTTCCCCAGTACACTAGAAATATAGAAAATTTAATGCCAACACCTTCTTCAGTAGTTCACTAAGAATTCTGCATTCACTTATGCAGACTTAGCAAAGAGCCTTTAAAGTTCAAGGATCCTAACATGTCCAGAATTTTGGCATGTAAATATATACTTGAGATAAGCTAAAGTAGGTCCACAAACGATGAGTTAAGCCTAATTCACTGTCTAGAATAAAGATGAAAAGAGGTCAAGAAACTGAAATGTTATCCTTATAAAGAAGAGGTTATTGTGACAGTATGGGGGCAGCTACTTCATTAATTCCTAAAGCTGAATACAGGAGACACTTTACGTATTGTTTGTTGTAAGTCATGTGCACAGATGAGCACCATACTCAAACGAGGCTGACTAAGTACAGGGTCTCTACAATTTCTCCCTGGATGAAATCATCCCTCTCTGACATTAAATCTTATCTAGATGCCCATAAACTCTTAAATTTGCATTGGTAGCTCAGACGTCCCCTCTGAGTCTTGGACTATAGACCCAACTTTCTTCCTTCACACCCCTTCTTGGAAATTGCACAGGTATTTTAAAGTCAACATATTTAAACAACTTTTGACCCCACCACCCACCCCTCACAAATTGAAATCTATCCTTTCTTGAGTCTTCTGTCAGTAATGAACATCACTCAGCAGTTGAAGCCTGAAAATGGAGAGCGTCTTATTCTTCCTTCTCCTCCATCTCCTACCTCTAGTCCATCAGCAGCTCCTGTCAGTTGTGCTTCCAAAGTATGTCTTCTATTCAAAGTGTGTCCTATTCTCTCTGTCCCTACAGTTACTACTTGAGGCTGGCCAGTCACTTTATACCTGGAACTGTGCTGATCTGCTTCTGCTCTTGAGCCTAGCAGTTGGAGTGATTTGTCATAATACACATCAGACGTATCCCCTGATAAAAACCATGAATAACTTCCCATTGCACTTAGGTAAAATTTATATTCCTTACCCTAGCCTAAAAGGTTATGCGTTATCTGGCCCCATCCCATCTGCCGCTCGCCCCCATTTCTGCTCATTTTTTTTTCTTCTTACTTTGGCCATGCCGGCCTTTTCTCAAGAGCTTAATTCACCCAGAATTTTTACCTTGGAGACTTTGTACACACTTTACACTCTTTTCTTCCTGGGGCCACTTCCCCCATCCCCATCTTGAAAATCCTGTATCTGTCTAGTCTCAGTTTATGTTACTTCCTTAGTGAGGCTTTGCCCAACCACCCAATCCCAAGGGTTTCTCTTATTAGCCTGAACCCATTATTCTCCATTACAGCCTCCTGTTCATTTCTTTCATAGCATTTATCACAGTATATTAATTATATATGTCTTTGTTTACTTATACCTCTTTCTCCCAAGAGACTTCAATGAAGGATGAAATAATTCCTGTTTTATCCCTTATTGTATATTAAGTCAAGAAATGAATGGATAAATAATTAAAAAAGGAACAATTGTAAATTTTGGAAGCAACACAAATTTACAAGCATTCTTATTTCCAACTTTCATGATGTTTTCAGTGTATTATAATATTCTGTCACTAGGGGGCAGTTACATCTCTCTGATCAAATTTACCTATTTTATTATCTCAGACTTCATTTTTTTCTTCTGCATTACTTATATCCTTCATATGTCTGTTCTGAGGGAAATTATTCAAATTGGGAGATCCTGAGAATGTTTATATACATTTATATTTATTCCTATCACCTTTATTGACTTGCTATTGTTATAGTGTATTTCTGGCTATTCTAGATTAAACTTTATTTTATAAAATTAGATTTTATATGTGTTTCACAGTTTTTAAATATAATATTCCTACACAGCTATCCAATGGGTTTATGTTTGAGTAAGGGGTTAAGTTTGGGGTGACCCATCTGTCTTGTCAGCATCATAATAGATTTACAGAATGATCTTAATATGAGATACGTGTGCATGCCCGCTTATGCATACACACATACAAAACAGTCTTTTCCTATTGGCAAACACTCAACTTACATGAAAGGAAAGGAGAAATAGTGTGCAAATATCTAACTTTCTCTGGAAATTAACTTAATGGCAAGAATTTCTGAGCATTTGTACAAAAGTGTAATATCACTAGTCTTTTTAAAATTCAATCAGAAAGTTTTATTCATTAACTACTTTGAAATTAGCCAGTAACCATGCCTTGCTTGTTTTTAATGTAATTTTTAATTACAAATGTGAAATCGTACTGATTAACAATATTAATGTTCTTACTCTAGTAAAATCAGAACTTTTGTGAAAACTCAAAACTGTTGTCAAGAATCTCATAGTTTCAACTTGGCAGGCTGTGTGAACTATAAATTTCACATTTGTTGCTGCAGCTAAAGTGGTACCACTTTAGTTGGTAAACAAATAACTGCCATTTTTTGTTAATATCATAGGAACTGCGCTGTTTACAGACATCTAAATGCCTATAATTTTGTTGACTATAGTGCTGATATTTTAAACTGTGATTTGATTATAATTTAATATTATTTTTAAAGCCAATAACAGTTTCAGCTAAGCATTCATTATATGATAATCCTGAAAAACACATCTGAAAACGAGTTATTTTGGAAGTTAGAAGTTAGATGTGACAAAATGCTATAAAGAAAGCCAAAAACCTGTCAGGATACATATTATTGTTAATGTAGAAGAAAGAACTCTGAATCGTTAACCAGAATGCTAACAAAATAAAAGCACTAAAGCATATATACCTGTAAATTCATGAAAACTGTATAAACAAGCTAGGATGATGGATAAAATGCTGTTGCCAGGGACTAATAACAGTATGGCTATGTGTCCCTGAGTCGGATTATTGTCTTGCTAAGGCACAGTATTTTTAATTATTTGAAAGGTGGGTATAGTAATGTAAAAAGTTTTACTTCAAGTGTTTGTTCTACCTAAGTATATTTAAAACAAAAAGGTGAGGGATTTTAGCGCCTCTGGCTGTAGAAGAGTGGCGATAGTGGCAGAGGAGGAAGCGAGAAGGGTCACTGGACCTCTCGATTCTCGCAGCTACACAGGGATCTAACCACCACGTGCAGCAAGAGGGCAAGGACCAAGAAGCGCCCTCAGTGCGCACATCCAATGTGTTTGCTATGTTTGACCAGTCACATATTCAGGAGTTTAAAGAGGCCTTCAGCATGATTGATCAGAACGAAGTTGGTTTCGTTGACAAGGAAGATTTACATGATATGTGCACCTCCCTGGGGAAAATCCAGCCGATGAGTATCTAGACTTTGTGGTGGATATGATGAATGGGGTGCCAGGTCCCATACATTTCACCATGTTCTGTGAAAAGTTGCATGGCGCAGATCCAGAAGATGTCATCAGATACGCTTTTGTTTGCTTTAATGAAGAAGCAATTGGCACCACTCAGGAAGATTACCTGAGAGAGCTGCTGACAACAGTGGGAGATCAGTTTACAGAAGAGGAAGTGGATGAGTTGTACAGAGAAGCACCTATTGACAAAAAGGACATTTCAGTTACACTGAATTCACACACATCCTTAAACATGGAGCAGAAGACAAATATGATTGAAAAGCACTCCAAATTCCAGCCAAATGTTCCTTGTCACCACTTTGGGTATTTCTGAGACTTTCTCTTAGAACCTATAGCATGCTCTAGCTTTACAGCTTTTGCCTTTCTTGTGGTATTTATTCTTAGCACATGCATCTCTATAATCAGACTGGAAATAGGACTTTTTGTCATTTTCAGAATAGAAAATAGGGTAATTTAACTTACCAGCCCCCCCCCCAATAACTAGTCTACATAGAGTCAATATATTTTTTCAGAGGAAGTTTTTTACTCAATTTTTTTCTGAACCATATTAAACTTTATAATAAAACTTAAAAAATATGATGAGGATTATAGATTTATGTACTATAAGAACCCATTTCCCTATATTACATATTGTTTCATTGAGAAAATAACTCAAATTATGAGATTTAAACAATTTTCAAAGTCTTTGAGAATGCATCCCTCATAAAATTCAATCACTTTATGCTTACATATATATGTATGTATATATACAAATACATAGATATCGTCGGCAGCCGTCCGTCTCGAGAGACGATGGTGTAGCTTCTTAAGAGTCTATCTGCACCGCCGAGAATGGTTGTGCAGTCCGACTCGGGAGTGACACGGTATCTGTCTCCTCCCGTGTTGAATCGACATCTTGCGATGACGCTGGAGTGTCCTCTCCAGTGAAGCTGAAGCTACAGAGCCTGGGCAGGGTGATATGGAGGGTCTGCTGTTGCCCATGCAGCAGACCCCCCCTCTCTTCGCAGCTGAAGGGTCCAAGGGAAAGACGGAGTCAATACAGCTTGGCTTCAGGTGCGCCGCAGGAGTTGCCGGTGTTGACTACAACGTCAAACCGCCTTAGGGACTCCGGCTCCGGATTTTCTGTCGGGGTTTACTCCCTTAGCCTTTCCCCTGAAGAGGTATGCCGCAAGGCAGCGGAGGTTTTTTGGAGTCAGAGTTTTCCTTCTCTAATGTGCCCTGACTGGAAGATCGAACCAGCGACACTTAGCTCGCAGGCCGACGCTCAATCCACTGAGCCAAACCAGCCAAATACATAGATATATACATACATATACACATATACATATTTCCCCATTAATTTACTCTTATACAACCAACCACCTATAAAGATGCTAAAAACTGACAGCCACCAATATTGCTCTGGCTGTATGTAAACAATAAGCATAAGTCACATAACTTTTGCACTTTCTGTCCCCATCTCCACATGTCATTTTATTATTGTACTCATATTCTAATCAGCTATCAGTTTTAGATTGAAGGCTGTATAGTGGTTATTTTTGTACCCTTTTCCCTTTTAGAGATTACCTCCCACTGCTTGTTTTGTAGAATTTTTTCCTCTGTATGTGATAAGAACAAAAAACAGACAGTCCCCATTTTTTGAATAGATTTTATTCTCCAAGTCCATTTTCAGGTCAACTACCTGGTATTTGCAATTTGCTTTCTCATGAAAATAATGTTATATATGGTGGCAAAATTTTCAGCCCACCCTATAGAACCTATTTATTTGTAACTACTTAATCACAGTTTACAGTTTCGTTTTATGAGAAAATGCATTGCAACTTCTAATGCAAGGTCAAGAACACCTTAGCTTCCTGGACATACCTACTACACACATGCACACACTTACTACATATTACACATACCCTCCACACTATAGACCTCCTTTTCCCACTTTGCACCTTATTCTGGTAGCGGTAAATATGAACCACTAGTTTTATACCATTGTTGGAAAATATACTTATTATATAAGTATGATTTCAATCTTAATATTTTAAAACTTGTTTTGTGTCCTAACATATGCTCTATCTGGACAGTGTTCAGTGTGTAATTGAGAAGGATAAGTCTTGTAAATCTTTGCTGCAGAGTTTTTTTCTTTTTTCTTTTTAAACATTTTATTTATTTATTTATTTATTTTAGGGAGAGGAGAAGGGAGAGAAGCATCAATGTGTGGTTGCCTCTTGCGTGCCCCCAGCTGGGGACCTGGCTAGCAACTCAGGCGTGTGCCCTGACTGGGAATCAAACCAGCGACTCTTTGGTGGTTCTCAGGCTGGCACACAATCCACTGAGCCACACCAACCAGGCAGAGTTTTTTTCTGTAGTAGTACTTATAATAGGACCATTATGTTTCTCTGGTTCAGTGTTAGCCATCTTATATAGGCTGAATTGATTTCATATTTGAAGTTTCTTTTATATTTGAGTTCTTTCTAGTATGAGGAATAAGAAAAACACACCTGGGCTCAACTTGTGGTGGAAAAAGTTTGAAAGAGACTATAAGGAGGGATCATGAATGTGATACATTTATTTCAAGAATAAACTGGAACTAGCACCGGTAATAGGAACTTAGCATGTAGGAACCAAAAGTTAATCTGTATAACTCAACATTTGTCAAATTCTTATTAGAATACTCTCTTCCGCTCTGAACTTGGTAACTTAAGCAAGATGTGGAAACAGTTGCCAAAGTTTGTGAGAGGGCAATAAAAGTTATATTAGAGAATGAAAATAAAACATTTAAGAAGGTTAGAAGAATGGAGTTTTCTAGGGAGGAGAAGCATTGAAGACTTGGATGGATGGTAAGTAACTCTTAACTTCTTCTGACCAGATGGTACAAAAAGGAATGTCCTAAGTTTTTCTGTTAGGATTTATAGGCATATGAACTTTTCTCCATTCCGGGATGATTTGAGACCATATTGTATGCACTCTTCTTCTTCCCTGGGCTTCACTGACATTGCACTTTTCTGGTTTTCTCTACCGTTTGGGATATTCTTATCTTGACTTCCTTTCTAAAGGGGTCCTTCACCTTGGCTCTCTCTGCCTCTGCTCCTTCCTTTTCAGTTTTCCCTCACTTCTTTGTGAAATCTCTTAAGCTTTTTCTTCTGATCCTTCCGCAGCTCTCTGTAACCTGGAGCACAGGTTCACACCCACAATCTCTCCAGGGGCTGGGGCTGAGTCTGGGAGTGGGATGACAGGTGTTCATAAGCCGCTGGCCAGTGTCATCTCTCTGTTAACTGAGCCTGTGTTACCCTCCCAATGTGCTGGGAAACAAGGTGAAGAACAATGGGCTTATGGAACAAGTTCAAGCTCCTTAGAAAGCAAGTGGTCTGCTGCCTCTGCAGCGCCCCCACACCCTCTCCAGCTCTGGACTACAGGTTTTATTTTCCTTGCATCTTCTGTTATACTTGGCTTGAAGGTCTCAGGATTTGTTTTTTTAATAACAAATCTGAAGAAAATTGCTGGGAATATTTTGTAAGGATTGTTTTACTTACATTTTGAAGACAAAAGAAGGCTGGATTTACTGATTTTTGTCCTGCAGTATTTCCAGAGGGATTTACCATTTTAGTTTTTGAGTTTGTCTGCATTAGGTAGTTTCTAATTGATTTTATTGAGGTGACATTTGTTAATACAATTTTATAGGTTTCAGGTGTACAATTTTATAATACCTCATCTGTGTACATTGGGTATTGATAAGATAAATAGAAATCAAGATAAGTATACTTACTGAATACATCCATTAGAACGGTAATACTTTTGTCTGGAGTCAAAATATTAGAGCCAACAGGCCCTTAGCGATCATCTGCCTCAATCTCTTAAACAGATGAGAAGAAAACTGGGAGGCTTGTTCAGGACATAGCAGGTGGTGTGGTAGGTCCATCTGGAGCTTGAACCTCAAGGTTGTACTACATGAGTTCTCCTCTTACTACAGGGGTTTTTGAACTTGATATGTGTATCCGTGCGTGTGTATTTTTTTAAGCAGAGAAAGCCCTTTTTTAAGTAAAGTATAACCATTTATTTTTTGTGTGAAATATTTCAAATTTACACAAAAATAGAAAACTAAGCTACTTATTCAAATAACCAATTAGTATGTGTATATATTTCTGTATTATATTTACTATTTAAGTAAGGCGACTTAGATTATTGAGTGGAAGGAACTAGTTGTCTTCAGCATTGGAAAACTTAGCTGAAGACATGACCTATCTATAATTAGTATTCAGTAGCATGACCTTAGTATATTTATTTAAAAACTTGGGTTTAATTCTTTTCCTGTTCATGAAAAAAACGTTGAATTACTCTTAAGATCTCTTACAACTTTCAAAAAATAATAATTACCAACACCTGAATAGTGATTACTATCTATCAGTCATGGCTGCAAGTATATACTTGTAGGTTAAGTACACTGTCATGTAATTCTCCCAACTACCCTGTGATGTTGGTGCAGAAAAAAGTATTGAGGAAACTGAGGCATGAAGGGTTAAGTAGCCCAGGTTGATGCCCTTAATAAAAGTGGAGCTGGGATTGAAGCCAGGGAGTCGGCTGCAGAGCCCACGCTGGTTGCTCCTGTATACTTCACTCTGTGTTCTCTTTCTACTTAATTCTGTTATTTCTTTGAATTAGATTTTATCAAAATGAACATTTAAGGAAGTCTCTCTTGATTTTTTAAGATAACAAAAGATGAATAGTAAGTGTTTAAATTATGAGGGAACAGTTCATACTGAAACGTTCTCTTCATTCAGAGGAAAATTAAGGTTACTAGTTATTGATAGTAGTTCTCTTACATATTTTATGTGTTGTTTATTGACCAAAAGAGAATCTAAATCAAACTGAAGTAACTCCTAAGAGTCTATAATATTCAAATTTATGTAATTACTTTAAAAATTAGTATTAAAAAACAAACCAGAAAAAACAATTTTTAAGGTGGAATTTAACAAGAACAGTTTTGCACGATTCTGTTTTGTCAGATCCTCCTGGTTGCCACGGATTAGAAGAGCCCAACCAGACTGAGGAAAGGGAGTTAGACTTCTATAGAAGAAAAATGTGAATGACTTGGGTGTACGCAGCCTGGAAAAGAAAGAACAATCTCAAATACATGAAAAGCTATGGTTTAAAAGAAGGACTCACTAAATAGTTAATATAATTTTCATAGAAACAGTAGAAAGGTGTTTGCTAGGGGCTATAGGTGGGGGAAACAGAGAGAGGTTGGTAAAGGCTACAAACTTTCAGCTGTAAAATAATTAAAGTCTGAGGCTCGGAAGTATAATATGGCGACTACAGTTGATAACACTGTGTTGTATAATTGACATTTGCTAAGAGAATAGAACTTAAATGTTGTCACTGAAAATGTATAATGGATGTGTCAACTAAATGACAGGAATACTTTTACAATGTGTATGTATATCAAATCATCACAGTGTACATTTTAAATATCTTACTATTTATTAGTCAATTATATCTCAATAAAATGGGGGGGGGGGCAGGATTGGATTCCTTGAAATAGTATTGGACCAGTTGGTGGAAGTTTGAGTTACAGACTTTAGCTCAGTAGAAGCCAAATGCAGAAGTGGCTGGCTTACGTGGGTGTGGATTTCTTTCTCAGGAGGTTTTCAAGCAAAGGTTTGGTAACCCCTGGGAAAAGGATATGTAGAACAGATTCAGTCATTTTTCTTTTTCACAGCACCTGGCATATGATAGGTACTGAGCAAATATCTATTAAGTTAATAGCTTAACTATGTGACAGAAATACCTCATTATTAAAACCAGTGTGACTCTTAAAGTGAACTTGTTTGATTCTGTCTTGATTACAAGGAAAGAACAAGAGGGAAGACTATGTAACTTTATTTAAATATAGGTTTGTTAGCTCTCTAATTCGTCTTATATACCACAAGACTTCATACATTGTGTTGTGCTCTCCAGAATCTTTTTGAAATAATATGTGAATGTGATTTCAAACTGAGTGTGTATGGGGGTAGGAGGTTGTCCCTAATTCTCAATATTATTCAGAAAAAAAAAGTCTTATTTATGAATGCCAATGCTGATTCTAAAATTTAGAAATAATTACCTTTAGTTAATTCAAACCAAGTTTAAATTGTGTTTAATATAGAGTGGAGTATGTTCAATGTCTGTTGCTTTTGTAGGTGCGTGTGAGGGAACCTTGGCCTGTTCTACCTGTCACCTCATCTTTGAAAAACACATATATGAGAAATTAGACGCAATCACTGATGAGGAGAATGACATGCTTGATTTGGCGTACGGGCTAACAGATAGGTAAGATTTTAGGACCACTTCAGTTGTACTAACAGTCTGGGAAGATAAAGGTTTTATTAGTTCATGTCTAAGACCAGACCTGTGTGTGTAATAGTGCTTTTTCTGCACAGACAGGTAACAGTTACAAACTTTGAATGTAAAATATGTGACATTTCTCTTTGTATTCTACAGTTTAGCCCTTATGAAACTTTCCTTTTTATGAAAGTAAAACAATAGATTTCTTTATTTTTATTTCAGAAATTAATATTTATCACAATTTAATGAGGTGGTATTACATTTAATACTTTTTATGGTATTATAGAAGGAAAGATTTGATAATTGAACAAAATTATAATGGAAAGTTTTTCCTACTTGGGAGAATGGAATTTTTAAAGGAACTAATATATAATAATAATTATGTTAACATGGATAGTTCTGTTTCTGTGTGTACATTAAATTACATCAGTCAGAGGTTATTCTTGTTAATTAATAGGTAAAATTACTCTTAAAAGTGTTAAGATCTAAAGTAGCAAGTGAGTGATATCAAGCGATGCCTTATTCTTAAAAATTATATAATTTTTTGGTTGGAGTTAGGGAAAGTAGCTAGTTGATTTACTCTTTTAAGGGGCAAGATAATGAGGGCTTATATAAGGTTGGCTTTGGTGTTTAACTATAATATGGTGACCCTAATGAAAAAGATTTTTTAAATTAAAAGTAATAGTAGTAATAGTTTTATTTCATGTGTATTATGTAACTACAATTTTGTTAGACCTTTAACAAATTATCTTATCTAAAAGACATAAAATTTCTTATTCTCACAAAAATGCTTAGGTCATTTGTATTTATTTAGAGGTGAAGAATAATTTTACTCCTTTATAGTTTATTTCCCTCTTGGTGAAGGTGAGACTGATACCTGGGGAAGAGGAACTGGAAAAATAGTATCTCCTTGGGGTTCCAAGCAGAGCAGATGATGACGACCATCTGTCTGTCCCCCTCACATCTTCAGGTGCCACAGTCTCTATTAACACCTTTTTTTTTCAGAAAGGATAGTTAATACACAGAATATGCTCAGAGACTGTTTTAATTTGGTTCTAAGAATTGTTTCTCTAATGGTAAGAGTACATCATGGCCAACTGCTTGCCCTTTTATTTACATAAACTTTGTAGGTGCATGGAACTGATGATATTCAGAGTGAAAAGAAAAAGAAAATTAGAGGATAGCTACAGTTAGAAGAGATACACAAATGTCAGAAGATACAAAAGACCTAATGTAAACATGAACTAGCCAAGAACTTTGATAATAAAATTCAGAAGTTTTAGAACATGAAAATTAAGAGTAAGGACTAGTGTTTATGGTATTTACAATAGGGCATCACCAGCTATTGGTGGAATTAATGGTTGATAGAAAGAGAGATTTAGGAATTATCTGTGAATCTGTATTTGATGATGGTCAGTACTTGCTGCCACCAGTTTCCATGGATGATCTACACAGAGGCCTCAGTTTCTGTATTTGTAAGATGAGGATAAGAGTAGCTACTTCATAGGGTCGTTGTGAGAAGTGCTGTGGAGAAAGTTCATTAAATAGTAGTTGTTAGCATAACGATAATCATATCAATTTACATGTTAGATACTTACTATAATGCACAGGCAATTAAAGATTATTTCTAGCCATCAGTTAGGCAGCATTATCACCACTTTCTAGGCTGGAAAAGAAGGTTTAGTTATCAGAAATTTGCTCAAGGCTGCCCAACTACAGAATGATGGTCCTGATTTGAATCTGTTAATTTGGGCCTTAAAGCCCTTCATTTATTACTTTTTCAATGTGCTTCCCCAACCTTAGAAGTAAACACAACACGCAGTATATTTCCACTGACATGTACATATGACAAGGGTGAGTGGAGAAAAATATCTTCAAGGTTTGCATAGGCGTCAAAGTTTTGTGGGACTAATAGTGATATCAAGGAAGAGGACTTGCTGTCTGTCTCGTTCTCCGGAGGTGTAAGACACTTCCACACTGGGCAGACCTTAAAGCCAGAAACCTTTAAGGAGGGAGAGAAGCAGGAGAGAAATAGCCCCGAGTGCCTCTGCTTTATCTTCCCGGGTGGAGCCTCTCAGTGCTTCCCCTGCCTGTACTCCCATAACACACTTTTTACTGTATTACATTCTGTTTCATGGACAACTGTTTCTGTATTATTTCTTTTACTAAATTAAAAGTTCCTTAAAGGCTAATGCTATCAAATAACCAGCTGTCTCTCTAGGGCTCACCACAGTGCTAATTAATTGGTCTAAATTGGTTTGCCTCATTTTCTCTCTTGCAAATGGACCTTAATGTGTACTTGAGTTTTGTAAAAGCTGTTTCTAATAAACAAATAGGAACTAGTGTAGAAGGGGATTTCTTTTTCTATTAACAGTCAGTATTTCCCATGGTTATACTTACTCTCTTACACAAAAACTTCCCAATGGCTCTTCATTGCTCACCAATTAAAACCTGAACTCTTTCGCTGGTGTTCAAAGCTGTCCATGGCCTGGCCATTTTCTAGCCTGTCACTGTCTTGCCCTTGTCTGTTCTGCACAGCAGCCAAGCTAAAAACCCACCCTGCCTCAAACATACCTGGAATTCTGTTACCTTTGCCTCAAATGCTTTCTCCTTTATCTTTTATTAAATATTCTACCCATTCTTTAGAGCCTATTTTAAACACCAGCTTTTCTGGACAGAAGTTAGTGCTTTCTCCTCAGACCTTTTGGCTTTCACACTCTGGCATTTCTCACAAGTTCCTATGTTAATTATCTGTGAATGTGTCTCATCTCTTTCCATAATACTGATATTAGCAACTAATCCTCACAATAATCCAGTGAGGAACCTGTTTATTATCCATTTTAGGATGAGATTAGGAAACTAGAGTTTGGGGACGGGCATTGAGAAAGTGTGCACACTGTGTTCAGGCTGGATTCTGAACCACTGGTCTGTTTGGCTAGAAGGCTCTAACCCCCTGCTTCCTCTTTTTTGCCTCCCTGGGCACCAAGCATGTAAGATATTCAGAGGATTGAAGGGAGTTGCTGTTCTTTTTACCTCAACTGATGTTTAGTGCTGTGCCTTTAGATGCTTAGTAAATGCTTACATATGTTAATGAAACCAAGACCTGCATATAACATTCCATCAAATGGAAGACAATTTGATTGTAAGACTGACATTTATTTTTGTGTGCCCCTAAGAAAAATACTGCTAGTAAAAATAGGGCACAAAGTTGTCTTGGCACTTAACATATTTTGTGCAGAGAAAAAGAGCTATTTTGAATTACCTAGGCATAGATCTGTATATCTCTGTTAAAAAAGGAAAGCATAAATAAAATTGATAGTAATTTTGAAAAAAAGAAAATGGAATTATATTTGTTCTTTCAGTTACAAATACTTGCTTTATGAATATCAAATTATACATCTGCAAATATAAAATTTATACTCTGCTGTGTTTCTGTATTTTTAATTTTTTCTTTTGTAATCTTTTGCACTAATTCTGACTGGTAATTAAATTCAACACATTTAGTAGTAACATACTTCTCATAACTCATTTGAAAGGACACCGATATGAATATTGTAACCAAGTTTGTGATTCTGGTATGACTGCCACTTTACAGTGATTGTAAGATATCATTGATTTTAAGATTTATGTTGATTTTAGAGATGTTAAAAAAGTGTGGGGAACATATGTATCTTATAATTGATGACTTATGTCCATGTTTATTCCAAATTTCTTGTTTTAAAGACTGTAGTCTGTATGGTTTTAATTATCTGGGAATTGATTAATCCTTTTCTTGACATTGCTAAAACCTGTTTTCTTCTCCACTGTTGTGTTCCTCGTTTCATTTCCTGTCAGTCCTTTCACCAAAAACCAGTAGTTTTGGTGAAACGATTAGTAAATGATGGAGACTAAAGACTAAAATGAAGCTTCGGCCCTCAAGGCTTTTTGTTTTTCCTGTTTCCATTTTGTTATCCTCCAGTTGAGAGTTGAATGTATCTTTTTCAACTTAATAGAAATTTAAAAGGTGAATAAATTTCTAATTTCTTTGGGTAAGAAGATGTTCTATACAACTGCATTGTTTTATGAATGGTATGTGCTTAATACTAAACCATGCCTCCCCCTTTTCTATACAGATCCCGGTTGGGCTGCCAAGTCTGTTTGACAAAGTCTATGGACAAAATGACTGTTCAAGTACCTGATGCCATGGCTGATGCCCGACAGTCCATGGATGTGGGCAAGAACTCCTAGAACAGAATAAATAGGAATATTTTACACAGTTTTACCTATTTTTATAATTATTACTTTTTAATGTAATTAAATGAGAGCATGGATGAATGAGTTTACTATTATGACCAGCTTTACTACTTTAATTCACCTTGTATAACTACTAAATTTTGTAGTTGGAAAGTATGCAATCTTTATTTTTGTTAAATTATAAAATCAAATGCTAGAAAATAGTATGATAAAATTTTACCTATTTTGCTTTATGTTTGTTTAGCAACTTTAGCAAAATATTTTCACATAAATCCTGTCTATTTGCCTGTAAAGTAAGTTTGAAAAGGTATTATCCCTGTTAGATGTGGGTGAAGGCAGAGATCTAAAATGGCTTGTCTAGGCCCTCACAGTGAATCAGAAAATCCGTACTAGAACCTGCATCTTGCTAACTCAAATTAGATGTTCACATTAAAACTGGAGAAATTATGAATATTGTACTTATGGTAGTAATTAAGTGTGAATGTGTATGGGAAAAACTATTGCTTTGTGAACTGATTAATTTCAAAGACAGCTGTAACCTTATACATAAATATTTCAGAATTTTGATTCAACGAGAAGTGTAAGTCTGAGCAAAGGCAATATAACAAAAAAAAATTGGAGGAATAAACAAAACATTGGGTGTCTTTATTCTTTTCTATCCTAAGTAGAATGGTCTGTCTTTGCAATATTTAAAAAATAATGCTGATCTATAAATCTCTGCCTGTAACAGAATAGAGAATTTATGGATTAGGTTTTCTCTGTCCTGAGTTGCACAAGAAAATGAGCAAGCTTCCACACTGCACAGCCCGAATGGAACTGCCGGGTGTGCAGCGAGCTCAGTCGCATGTAGTCCTGGAGATGAGAGGGAATGGCTTGATCACCATGATGATCAATTATGAATGGCAAACATTTGAACTTTATCTTTACCGTGAGTAAACTGGTAAATGATAGTAAAGGGGTATGCAGTGTGCTCTTGGAAGTACAATAAAACATCAACTAGCTTGGACTAATCCTGGGGAAGGGCAGAACAAATAAATAAAAGAAAAAAAATGAACTGTAAGACCTTTGAGTTAGCCTCTAGCTTCTTCAAGCTGGACATGGTTGTCTTCCTACTTATCCTTGGGTACAGAAATCCCTAATAAGTGTGGGGGTGTGGAGGGGAGGGTGACCTTCCCACAAAGGGAAGGATCTTGCAGACTCCAGGTCAGTTGGCTGTCCCCGGGCAACGGTGTGCTTGGTTTAACAAGCTAGCATCCTTGTTGTATTCTGGGGGCAACAGATTTGGCAACAGGATTAAAAGACATCATTCAATCCATAACCACTAGATGACAAAAGGCACGGATTAGTTTTTCAATGTAATAGACTTCTTTGGAGGAGGATGTGCAAGGCACATCACTCCTGTCCAAAGCCCTTTTGCCCACTATACTTAGTTTGGGCTAAGGGGAATATTTTAGGTTTTCCCCCCTCAGACCTCTGGACCCTTTTTGTCCAAGCCATTAGGATAGAAAAGAGAAACCAGTTTTAAAGTGAAGGCCACAAACCACTCCATACTTCACCAACACAACCACTTAGTTCAGCCAAACCGTTGAGTCTCAGGTGGCAGCAATGCAGACAGGATTAAGTGAGGCCTATACGTACAGACAGTCACTCGGGTAATGAGATTATAGGCTTATGCCCTATGAAAAAACATGTTAATTTAAGCAACATAACCCACAAACCAGTCTCTAAATCTGCAAGACTGTCTTATTGGGAAGACATCCAGTTGCAAGGCATTTGACATTCTTCTTGCCTGTAAATTAAGCATCTTTGATGATGTCACAGACCTAGTTTAACTTTTGTTTTCAAATGAAAACAAACTTTAAATGAAAATAAACTTTAAAGGTAGCTGCACTAGTTTATAGTCTACCACTGAGCATTGTGATTTTCCTTGAATCGCTATTTTTCTCCTTAAGATTACCCTCGTCATTAAAGGGACTGCATTAAGTCCATTTTTAATTTATCCGGTTCGTTTGCATAAACACAACAAGAGCAGCAAATGATCACATATGATCATTAAGTTTGCTTTGCTGGAACTTACACAAGGAACCTTTAGGGTGACCTTCAGTCTGCCCTTCAGGACACAGAAGCTGAGCCACATACGTGCCATTCAGCCTTTCCTGTACACACCTGTCTTTTCCAAGTCCTTCTGGTTTTCCATTGTGCCTTAAAGTTTCTTCTAGCCATCTTTTAGGAAAGCAACCTTCGTTACTTCTCTGGAAAGATTGCCATGAACCGCACAACCAACCAATGTACCAGGCCTTTTTTTCTCATGGGCTTTTATTACCTTCGAAAGTCAATCCCAGTTCCTCAGGGCTTTTTGGTAACAACCAGAGCCCAGGCGTGCTTCCTTTAGGCATGGCATTCCAGTCAAAGTCTTGGTTAACAGAACCTCTATTAACAACTGGTCTTATTAGTTTTATGCAAAGCACCTTATATTATTACTCATTTCTTCAGAATGCTAAATTCTGGAGGGGTCAGGAAGGGAGAAAAATATACTGTGTGAAGGGAAATCCTTGTCGTAATACTGTATTCACTAAAATTGCATTTCCATATTTTACATTGTCTTTTGTTCACTCTTCTACATGTGAAGTTTTGTTTGTTTGAGTGGGAGGATTCGCTGGCTCATTTATTTATTTTGCTTTTTTTTCCCCACTAAATTATTTTTTGTTTTTTTTCTGTTACAGTTGTCTCATCCTTTTTCCCCATTGCTTTCCCTGCACCCTGTCCCCCCCCACCCCGTCTCCCACAGTCAATCCCTATCCTATTGTCCATGTCCGTGGGTCATTTATACATGTTCTTTGATTAGATCCTTACTCTTTTTACCCCCCTTCTCTCCCTCTCCCCTCCTTCCTTGTCACTGTTAGTCTCTCCTTGTTTACATGCCTCTGGTTCAGTTTTTCTTGTTTGTGTTGTTCATTAGTTTCTTGTATTAGGTGATATCACATGGTATCTGTCTTTCCTTGCCTGGCTTATTTCGCTAAGCATAATTCTCGCTAGCTTCATCCATGTTGTCGCAAATGGTAGGAGTTCTTTCTTTCTGCTACATAGTACTCCATTGTGTAAATGTATCACAGTTTTTTGATCCACTCATCTACAGATGGGCACTTAGGTTGTTTCCAGCACTTGGCTATTGTAAATAGTTCTGCTATGAACATAGGGGTGCATAAATTCTTCTGTCATTATTGATAGGTACTTATTCATTGTCATTTTTCCCCTTTGTACTTGTGTTCCTCTCTGTGTCTGTTTCTTCATCTTTTTTTTCTTTTATTAATTACGCTGTTACAGTTGTCCCAAATTCTTTTCCCCCTGCCCCCCTCCACCCTCAGACCCTCCCTTCCTTCTGTTGTTCCCCCTCTTAGTCCATGCCCAGTGGTTGTGCATATAGTTCTTCTCAACATCTTCCTATCTACTCCACTCCCTCCTACTATGCTTCTTAATTCCTGCATCATTTTCCTCCCTTTCCCCCCTTCCACCTCCCTGCTGACCTCCCCCCAATATGTTCCCTGTACCTATAATTCTTTTCCCCCTCTCATTGCCTACTTAGTTTGCCTTTGTTTCGATTCCCTAGCTTCTGCTGTTGGTTGTTGTGATACACTTTTCATTTTAATGTTCATAGTTTTGATCCTCCTTCTTCTAAACAAGTCCCTTTAACATCTCATATAACAGTGGTTTGGATCTAACTCCTTCAGTTTTACTTTGTCCTGGAAACACTTTCTCTGCCCTTCTATTCTGAATGACAGCTTTGCTGGATAGAGTAATCGTGGATGTAGGTTTTTGCTTTTCATTACTTTGAATATTTCTTGCCAGTCCCTTCTTGCCTGTAAAGTCTCCTTTGAGAAATCTGCTGATAGTCTAATTGGGACTCCCTTTGTACATAATTGTCTCTCTTCCTGCTTTTAAGATTCTTTAATTTTTGACATTTTGATGATAATGTGTCCTGGTGTGGTCTTCCCTGGGTCCAGCCTATCCGGAACTCTGTGCTTCCTGGAGCTGTAAGTTCCATTTCCTTCCCCAAGTTAGGGAAGTTATGCTTCATTATTTTTTCACATAATTTTTCAATTTCTAGTTCTTCTTCTTCACCCTCTGGCAATCCTATAATTCGAATGTTCGTTCTCTTATAGCTGTCTCAGAGGTTTCTGAGCCTCTCCTCATATTCCTCACTTTTTGTTTCCTCTTTCTGCACTGGTTGACTGTTCCCTCCCTATGTTCCGATTTGTTGATTTGATCCATGGCTTTCCCTTCCTCACCACATGTCTTGTATGTATTTTTGTTCATTTCAGCAGGACTAGCCTTCATTCCTTCCCTGCCTTGATTCAGCCCTGCTGTTAGGTCTGTAAGCTGCCTAATGACTATAGCTCTGAACTGAGCCTCAGAAAGACTTGCTCTTTGTTCATCGGTTAAGACCTTTTTTTGATTTTTCATTTGTGTCATTGGTATTTCAATCATTAATTCTGCCATTCTGACCGTTTTGTTTATCTTTCCTTCTTGGGTGGGGCGCTGTCACACCTATGCTATATTGGGCGGAGCCCCGTGTACTTGTCACAACCTGGCAACCTTTCTCACCACCCTGTGGCACTTTGCGTGGGGGCGGGGGTCCAAGATGGATTCCTGCTGTTACTCTTCGCTCAGGAACCGGGAGCCTCTTCCTCCGTCTGCACGCCCTCTGGGACTCACAGTTCGAGACCGTGGAGTCTGCCTTCCCCAGTGTTGGAATCGCGAACTGACGGGTCTGGTCTGCAGCCAGGGCTGGCTCCCAGGTGCTTCTCTCCTCCCCCCAAATATGGGTGTCTGCTTACACGGTACCACTGTTCGCTGCTGCAGCTGCTGCCTCCAGCAAAGTTCTATCTTTCTCAGCTGCAATTTCGCCCTTCCTACTTGTCCAGACGAGCACCACTTGTTTATGACTTCATACATTGGACTTTCATGTAGCTTTATTTTCTGGAACTTATTATTTTTGGTTTTGACGTAGTTGTAGTCCTTCTTAGTTGTGGAGGGAGACAGAGTGTGTCGGTCTATGCCACCATCTTGGCCAGAAGTCCCCTGTTTCTTCGTCTTTTTAAAGCAGACCCTTTAGCATCTCTTGCAATGCTGATTTGGTGGAGACGTATCTTTTTAGCCTTCTTTTGTCTGGGAAAATCCTTATTTCATCTTCCATTTTGAATGAGAGCCTTGCTGGGTAGACAGTCTTGGTCGTAGGCCTTTATTTTTCATTGCTTGGAATATTTTTTTGCCATTCCCTTCTGGCTTGTAGTGTTTCTGCTGAGAAATATGATGATAGCCTTATCGGAGTTCCCTTGTATGTTATTAACTGTTTCTCTCTTGCTGCCTTTAGGATTCTCTCTCTGTCTTTCAATGTTGCCATTTTAATTATGATATGTCTTGGAGTGGTCCTATTTGGGTTCATCTTCATTGGGACCCTCTGTACTTCCTGAACTTGTGTGACTTTTTCTCTCATCAAGTTAAGGAAGTTTTCTGTCATTACTTCTTCAAACAGGTTTTCTATCCATTGCTCCTCTTCTCCTTCTGGTAGTCCTATGATATGGATATTACGTTTTATGTTGTCCTGCAGCTTTCTTAAAACCTCTTCATTCTTTTCAGTGTTTTTTCATTTTGTTGCCCTGTCTGGGAACTTTTTCTGTTGTCCTCCAGCTTGCTGATCCGATATTCTGCTTCCTCTAGACTGGTTTTAATCCCTTCTACTGTGTTCTTCAGTTCAGAAATTGTATTCTTCATTTCCTCCTGGCTCTTATCATAGCTTCTGTGTCCTTTTTCATGCTTGTATAATCCTCAGTAAGCTCCTTGTAGTTTCCCTGGAGTTCTTTGTAGTTTTCTTTGAGCTCACTGAGCTCATCGAACTTCCCTATCATCTATGTTTTGAATCTCATGTCTGATAGTTTGCTTTCCTCTATTTCATTTAGCATTCTTTCTGGGGATTTCTCCTTTCCTTTTGATGGGGGTTGTTTCTCTGTCTTCTCATTTTTGTGACTCTTCTTGTTTGTTGCTGCTTCTTAGAATGATCTGCACTTCCTGGATCTGCCCCTGGTGGCGTCAGATCATGTACCAGTCTGGCCTAGGCAGCCTGTTGGAGACTACCAGAGATCTACTGCTGTTGTCTTGTCTCCTTTAGTTGTTAATCTATTCAATCTGTGATCAGCCATCAGGCTTAAACTCCGAGGGTGGGGCAGATTAATTCCTGTAGGCAGGCCTTTTGCTTCCCCTCAGGCTGATGCCACTTGGAGGGGAATGGTCTGCCTGCAGTATGGGGAATGAGTCAGCACTGGGACTTATTCGGTTGCTCCCTCAGTTCTCTGCTCAAAGCCACCCCCAAATTCTCCCCAAGCATCTCTAGTCCTATCTGCCCTCCCTCTGCTTGATCCCAGGGTAAGTGGGTGCCAAAATATTTTCATGCGCGATCTGTTTAAGAGCCCTTTGTCTCCAGCTGTTTCTTTCAGGCCAGCCAAAAAACCCTGCGGCTTTCTGCTTTTCACAGCTGGATGCTATTTTACTTTTTGCTCTGTTGCTGTAAGCTGGGAAGCCCAGCTGGGGGTTTAGACCCTGTTCTTCTCAGGGGGAACAGCTGCTGAGCTGTTTCTCAGTTCCTTCAGCTGCCACCCATGGGAGCCCAGTCAGTCCTTTTGTGTCTCCACACTTCCTACCAGTCACATTGTGATGAAGTGGCCTTCTCTGTCTCTCTGTGGTTATAAGACTGCTCTCCAGCTAGTGTTCAGTTGGTTATTCCAGATGATTTCTCCACAATTAAGTTGTAATTTCAGATTGGTCCTGGGAGGAGGTTAATGTAGCTTTCACTTACTCCTCTGCCATTTTAGATCTCCCCCAAGTTTTCTTCTTGACGGTCAATTTAAATTAGAGGGAATAGTGGTGGGCTCCCTTTCAATGCTGTGTAATTTTAGTTTATATTTCTGTGTCATTTTGCCATCAAAAAAGGCATATTCCTTTGGTATAATATTCTATATAATTGTTGGTTATGTGCTTATACTTAATTTTGTATGCGGTTTTCACAGATAAAACCAATCTGTAATTACATAAGTAATTCAGAACTGCTGGATTACTTTTTAAGTGAACCATTCTAAGAATTTTCAAAACATTTGCCTAACTTTCACTGTGAAAATATTATCTAATTTTTGTCTTAAAGAACAGTGTTTCTATTTTCTTCATAACTATTTTAAGGATCACGTGGGTGGTAATTCATGTGGTTTCCATAATAGTCATTCAGCATTCATTAGAACTATTACATTTCACTTGAAAGTTGTTTTATAAGGGAAAGTTAGATTTATTATATTTTCCCATATTTCTTTTCTTCCTTTTTACAACTCTTCTATTTGCTTTTCTTTCCCTTAAACTACCTGAAATATTGTGGCAAACCACATTTTGTAAAAGACAAAAGATTTATGCAACCTGAAGAAAAACCAGAGTATAACGTAAACCACATTTTGGATCAGAATTTGTTAGATGGCTTTCTCATTTACAGGCTAACTTAGCACTCTCTAAAATAAAAAAAACAGGAATAATATGTTATATGTACATTTAAAAAGGTATATGAAACCTCATTCTAAGTGTAAAGCATTCAAAGACATTCAAACATTATATATGAACTTTGTTTCCTATTGGAGAAATATTTAAGAATGCAAATAAGATCTTGGTTAAGCAACAAAAGGATTCTTTTAATGTGTCAACATATCATATGATATCAAGTTATTTTTATCAGGCTTTTTTCTGTTTATAAGTTTTTTGAAACTGAAAAATTAGAAGACCAGCTGGAAGGAGGAAGGTATGCTAACTAACAGATGAATAAGTGTGGCTGTAGCAGGACAGAAACAAGGAGTTAGATAATTGAAACCTACCAGAAATAACTGAGGAGAGAAGTTGACAGGAAAGTGCTTCACAGTTAGAGACATTATCTCTGCAAAAACTGTTAGTAATAGACCATCTAATCAATGTCTTCTCTCTTTGACTCCCATTTGTTCATATTCTTATCAAGATATATGTCATCTAATTTTTACACTTGATTTGGTAATAGTGTTATAAAATTAAACAGAGCCATTGTGTCCTTCTGGCTCCCTTTGTCTGCTAGGTGTTTCTGAAACTATTAACTCAGCCTGACTTATCCCAGTACTCATTATCGCTCCCTCATCTGTCCCAGTACTCTGCCTCAGACAGCCCTTTATAGCATTTACTACATGTATTACACCGGGGAACACAGTTTTCATTGAGTTAGATCTGACACTTGTTTCTGACTAACTTTTGGCATCTGAATCCAAAAATGACCCCAGTTTTTCTCTATCATGTCAACTTTTTAAGTTACAGGATACCCTCCCTTTGTCCCCCAAATCTTACAAAATGTACATACAAAGGAAAATAAAAAATCTTACCTGAATAGACTGTTTATTTAGAGTTATTCATATAAAGGCTATATATTGTTACTGTTAGTCAAATTGTGTACAAGTAGTAAAGTTCTGCTACCAAACATATGTAATAAGATACTTTATCTTTTCAAATGACAGGCTAGGAAATGCCAAAATGAGGTACTTGAAACAGTCTCCTTTAGTGGGCAAAGTTTTAACAAATTGCTTCATGAGACCCAGTTTTATGTGCAGAAGTGAGTATAGAATGTTCTTTCTGTCAACAAGTGGCTCATGTAGAATGTTTGGATCACCAGGTTTGAGGTCAGATCTTGGAGGCCAGTTTGACTCCACCCAGTGCTTCTCACGAGCTCTGCTGTCCCACATACACAGAAAACAGGGATACTTGGTGTATCCATGTCACTGTTCAAGAAGGAAGCAGACCATTTTAAGATCAACACAGATGATCCAATTGTGCTTGTGATATTCCAACAGATCATTGACTCTATGTCTTCATATTCTTCACAAAAACAAACTGAATGGGCATTTGGGACCACACCAAATAAATTGCCATTGTGGAGGAGGACACACTTCAAGTTCTGCTTTGAGCAATCGATGAACAGTTGCCATTCAGTTGCGTTATAGATTGGAATTCCCAATTCCTCCATTAAACCATGTATGTAATGGCAATACACAAAGCCAGCGTCACTTCGAAAGTACTGCAGAAATGTACTTTCTCTATCGAAAGTAAGATGCCTTCCCTCCTTTATCAAGTAAGTTTTTCTTGTGTAGTCTTTTTTTTTTTTCAATTAATTTGTTTATTTATTTATTTTTTGTAGAGAGAGGGGAAAGGAGAAAGAGGGGGAGAGAAACATCACTGTGTGGTTGCCTCTCGCTCGCGCCCCCAACTGGGGACCCGATGTGCAACCTAGTCATGTGTCCTGACTGGAAATCGAATCAGCGACACTTGGCTCACAGGCCGATGCTCAATCCACTAAGCCACAGCAGCCAGAACCCTCTGTGTAGTCTTGATGCTAGGAGTTCTGAGGCCTTTTTTGGATAGTTCCAAATCTCGTACCAAAACATTCAACCCCTGCTGATCAAGTCCCTTATGAACTGAGTCATCTTCAATTTCAAAATCTTCATTGTTTCTGTCACTTAGTTCTTCACCATACTCCTGTTTTTCAAAAGAGGGTAGCTCAATCAAAACTGGCACTGGGATTTCAACTGATGAGACACTGGGCATATAGCTGATGGTAGACTAGGATACTCTATTTTACATTTATTTTTCTTGTTACATCCTGGCGTTTTCACTATACAAAAGGAACAGTCACATGAATGATCTCTGGACTCTCGTCAAACCATAGGTATACCAAATGGCAATTTATCACATGTTCCCTTCATCCACATCCGTAAACTCTTGACACATTGATTGCACACCTTGTGAGGGGCCCAAGACTTATCTTGATCACCAAGTTTTACTTTAAAATGTGCAAAATAGGCTTGCCTGACAAATGTGCTGATGTTTGTCCTTTGACTTGGAATGGTGAAACTACCACAGATATAACAAAATGAATCAGGGTTGTTTAGGCACTTAAAATGAGAAATAGCAGAGGCAGACATGATCTGAAGGAAAGGAAATAAGGACATATGTAAATAAAAAAATAAATTCTGCTAACTCCTTGTATACAGACAAGAACTCAGACTACGGAATACAATTCACTATATAGAGCAGCACACAACCTCTCACCACACTGTCTCATAGGTAACTGAACAGCCTAGAAAAGTACGAACCTGTCGCTGGTCTCCAAGGTTGTCCCCCACCCCTCCCCACTTGAGGGAGGTTTGCTCTCAGCCAATAGGAGAGCACTAGTGCTTACCTCAATCCAGGCTCGATCCAGCCCAGAGTGGTCGCGTTAAGATAAGCTGTACAGAAAAAACTTGACATGGTAGAAAAAAAACTAACTGCAGTTTTGAAATCAGCATGCCTATTTAAGTCTAAAACAGCTGAAAAATAGAACTCAACAGGTATTATGTTAAAAATTGTTCACCTGTGTTATATATAACATTGCATAAAGCACATTGGTTCTTGTTACATATTCTCTCTGATAGATTAAGCTTTTTAAGAATGAGGACTGGGTTGTGTTCAACTTTGTAACTGCAGTGTCCACCATAGTATTTAGCCCACTGTACGTATACAATATACTCTTATATCATGAATTAATCAAAACCTGGTCTTAAAAGGAATACGCTTCTTGCATTTTGCTCTGTGGCAGTCACCTGTTTGTGGATGAGACTACCTGAGCTCAGTATAGGCCTATATACTGAGCCTGCACCCTGACCCCAACTTGACAAGAGTTAGGATACATAGTAACGTTTTCTTGAGAGATCAGGTAATTTCCACTATACTAAAAAGGACAGTGTTCAACTTCTTATAATTTTTTTTTAACATCTAGGATGAAACAGCTTTTGAATGAGCTGAATGCAGATCCCTTTGCTGGTCTTAGATCTTGTAGGTTGTTGATTCTTGAAATCTGAATGCTGAGGTCCTGTGGGTGGTACATGGACTACCTTCTCTTAAATCATGGGACACTGTCATGACCATGCCAGTGCTCCATCTTAGAAGCATGTGGCATCACGTATTTCTTTTTTTTTTCTTTTTTTTTTTTTTTTACAGATTTAATGTGTTTTATTGATTAAAATATTACATTTGTGCCACTTTCCCTTCCCTCTGCTCCCCTCCACCCGGTGGCCCCCTCCCTCCAGTTGTCCCCCCCTTTTAGATTATGTCCATTAGTTGTGCTTACAGTTCCTCCCAACCTCTCTCCGTCTATTCCATTCCCTCCTACCATGATCCCCAATTCCTATATCCTCTCCCTCCCTCTCCCCACTCCCCCTCCCTGTTGGCCTCCCCCCACTATGTTTCCCTTACCCACAGTTCCTTTTCCACTCTCGTTGCCTGTTTCGTTTGCCTTTGTTTCATCTCCCTAGCTTCTGTTTTTTAAACCAGTCCCTTTAACTTCTCATATAACAGTGGTTTGGATCTAATGAACTCTTTCAGTTTTATTTTGTCCTGGAAACACTTTCTCTGTCCTTCTATTCTGAATGACAATTTCGCTGGATAGAGTATTCGTGGTTGTAGGTTTTGGATTTTCATTACTTTGAATATTTCTTGCCAGTCCCTTCTTGTCTGTAGGGTTTCCCTTGAGAAGTCAGCTGATAGTCTAATTGGGACCCCTTTGTACATAATTCTTTTCTTCTCTCTTGCTGCTTTTAAGATTCTCTCTTTATCTTTAATTTTTGACATTTTGATTATAATGTGTCTTGGAGTGGTTCTCCCTGGGTCCAGTCTCTTGGGAACTCTCCTTGCTTCCTGGACCTGCAAGTCTATTCCCTTCCCCAAGTCTGGGAAGTTCTCCTTTATTATATTTTCACTCAATTTTTCAAGTTCTAGTTCATCTTCCTCATTCTCTGGCAAACCAATGATTCTTATGTTGGGCCTTTTATAGCTGTCCCAGAGGTTTCTGATCCTCTCATTGTTGCTTGCCATTTCCTCTCGCTGCATTGGTTGACTGCTTGTTCCTTCTCCATATTCCAGTTTGTTGAAATGGACTCTGGATTCCTCACCATCTGTCTCGTATGTGGTTTTGTTCCTTTCGTTATGAAAGTTTTTCGCTTCTTTCATATCTTTTTCCTGCTCTTTTGTGAATTCTGTAAGCCACCTGATAACAATGGCCCAGAACTGAGCCTCTGACAGGTTTCTTATCTGTTCATCTGTCAGGTTCTCTATCTGCTGTCTGGTGAGTTGTGTCACCGGGATCTCTATATTTGTCTGCCACATTTTGACAGATGCGTTTTGTTTTCCTGGGCCGGCTGTCGGGGGTAGGGGGCAGTGCCTGCGTACGCGTCACAAATCAGCGACCGCCGGCGCCTGCCCGTCCGCGACCTATTTCGCAGCCCTGTGGTGCTTTCTGTGGGGGCGGGGGTCCAAGATGGATTCACACAGTTATTCAGCTAGGAGACCGGGATCCGTCCTCCCGCCCCCCTGGGCCTCACTGTTCAAGGCGATGCTGCGGCTGCTCCCCAGCGCCGGAGTCGGGCACGCCAGGGGCTTGATCGGAGTCGCCTGCCTGTCCGCGACCTATTTCGCAGCCCTGTGGTGCTTTCTGTGGGGGCGGGGGTCCAAGATGGATTCACACAGTTATTCAGCTAGGAGACCGGGATCCGTCCTCCCGCCCCCCTGGGCCTCACTGTTCAAGGCGATGCTGCGGCTGCTCCCCAGCGCCGGAGTCGGGCACGCCAGGGGCTTGGAGTCGCGCACGCCAGGGGCTTGATTGCCTCCAGGATTTTTCGCCGCCCTGTCCCGCCGCTCAGCAAACAGCTTTGCCTTCTTTAACTCTTACCTGCCCAAATGGCACCGCTGGTTTATAACTTCATATGTTGGGCTTCCGTGTAGCTTTATTTTCTGGAATTTCTAGTTATCCTTTGTTTTGAAGTAGTTGTATTCCACTGTAGTTGTAGAGGGAGACCTAGCGTGTCCGTCTAAGCCTCCATCTTGGCCGGAAGTCTGGCATCACGTATTTCTGATAGCTGCTTGGAGTTTCTCCTCAGCATAAGGCTTCTTCCTATTGGTCCTAATGGTTCGTCAAGGTGGTGGAAAAGGGATGGGTAGTTCATACAATAGTTTTCCAAACTAACAAGCCAAAGGCAGAAATATTGAGATGCTCTTCTTAGTAGTTATGTTTTAATATTCTCTCTTCAAAAGAGTCTTATTTTGTTTTTTAACTGAAGTCTAAAGATTGAAGGGGCCTCAGAGAGACAGCAGAATAAGCTCTCTTATGAAAGCTGGGAGGAAAGCAAGGGATTAGAGGATTGCCTTATTTGGCCACCTAAGGATCACTTGATGTTCTAGGTCTGGGGCATTTGCAAACTGTATCTTGTGAGTAGGATCAAGCCCACCACCTGTTTTGTGTAAATAAAGTTTTATGGGAACACAGCCATGCTCGTTGCTTACTGCCTGTGGCCACTTCCCTGCTCAGCAGCAGAGTTGAGTAGTCCTGTTAGAGAGCAAATGGCCTGAGGTACAGGGTGGGACAAAAACAGGTGTACAGTTCCTATGGAAACTGATTAAATAATAGAAGCATAAACTCTGTTTCAAGTACTCACAATTGTAAACCTACTTTTGCCCCACCTTGTATTTACTATTTGGTTACTCCTGCTCTAGGGGAGGTAACTGAGTTAGTACTTATTGATTAGGACCCAGTTCCTCTAAAGTTAGCTGTTTAATAACTTAGAGAAGATTGATAAATTGTAAAAGGTTTCTGTTTGGTAGACAAGGCAACTCCAAGAATTTCGGTTTTCTCAACTTGCAGGGCGTTACTCAGTTTTGTGTTTGTCTCTGGTCTAACACAACACTTCCCTCCCCTCCCAACTGTGTATCAGTTTCTTGTCTTCTTTGAATCAACGTTGTCTTTCTGCTGATCCTCTTGTTAAAGAATTAAATCTCTGACACATGCTCACTATGTATTTGTATGAAAGTCCTTTGTAATTTATAGAAAATTATACAGTGATTGCTTGAAGCCTGGCTGTTTTTCCACATTTATGTTCCGTCTTAAGTTATCACTTAATTCTGCTCAGCCTCTGGTTACTCATCTGTTAAATAAAGACAGTTATACCCACATCTCAGCCAAACTACTCTCACCCATATAGTAATATCCACTGGACAAAGTTTCATAATTATTTAAATTAAAATATGTGTGTAAACACTTTTGTTAACTGCAAAGCACTACGTGATTGATGGTTGTTACTTCCTGACAAAATCTAGACCTTAGGTATTAAAGCATACACAGAATTCCTATTACATATGAATTGCAAACTGAGACTTGGTTCTTTAACTTTTACATTTAGAATAGTTATTTTTTAAAAAGCAAATGGATAAAGAGATTAATTTGAAGTCCAACTACCCACCTTATAAATGTACTCAAAATGGAAGTGCTTTATTATGTTAGAGAAATATTTCATTAATAACTACATACATCAAATCCTCAAGAAGTGGTTATGGACTGAAAATTTCTAGGCTATAATAATTACGAAAGGAAGCAAATACCAGAATACAGATGTGTATATGGTCTGGAAATAAGTCACTGACGTTTTATTGAGGGTGTGAGAAATGCTCACAATAAAACACTGGGACACAGCACTTCAGCAGCAAAGTGAGGCATTTATTCATGAGTCTGCAGAGTCGGGCATATAGCCAGCCAGGGGCATGCACACCGATAAAATGGAACTGGCTGTTTTTATCTGTTTTTCCATGCTGGCTACTCCGGAGTTATAATCTAATGTGATTAACTAAATTAACTGAGGGTGATAATTAACTCAGGGTGATCTGGTTATAGGTCTGTCTCCAGCTCTTTGAAATTTCCCTATCTTGTTTGCTGAGCTGTCTACTACATTTTCCCATTTCCCGGAGTTTGACGATGAATATCTGCCCCCCTTTGATCTCAGATATCCTTTGTCCTCAGAAGCATTTGTGTTGAGCTGTGGAATGCCCCCTTTCCTGACTTGTAAGTGTGCTGATACTGTTAACTCTGGCTCAGAGACCCCCAATTCAAGATTTAGTTACATTTGTCCTTTGCTGCTGATTATTTTCTAATGGTTTGAGAGTCACCACTTCCCTGCCCCTTACAAGGGGAAAAAGTAAGGGGTGATACTTCCAATAAAACTAAAAGAAAGGAGGTACCTGTTGCTGAAATGAAATATAAATTGTTTACTTTTAAGTGCAACATGAGTTCTTTCAAACCACACAGTTCTTTTTAATACTCCCAAACAAGCTGTTCTATGGAAACCTGCTGTGAAAGGGATAACTGCGCTACCAGCGATCTGCTTACTCTCCACCCACTAAGTTGAAGCATACATAAGAGTTGAAATATATTTCTTTAATCAAGCTCAAAAAAATATTTTACACATTTCTTGACAGCCCAATCTAATGTTTTTTGAAGTATGATCATTGGATAGATCTTGCAGGATAGATAAGCTATTCTTTGAGCAGAAGCTAAAACATTTTGGGGAAATTTTCAATAATCCCAGAAGGTTTCCATTTAATCTGTTATGGCAAGGTGTATACTCTGGCTATTCAGTTTTGAGCTGTGTGTTGTACAACAAAGTGCCAGTAAGATTTCCACATATACAATGATTTCAAGTGATGTGGCCTACCAAAGATCATATTTGAATTACAAAATCAGAAGTGACAACTCCTCTTTTTAAAAAGTCCTGTCTCATTCATTGAATATTCCAAATGCCTTCAGGAATATCTGGCACATGATAGGTGGTTAACCAATATTGGTTGAATTTGTTAAATGAAGCTCCTATGAAATGACCTCTTTCCTTTGTCCACTACTGTGCCCTGAAAGGCAGGAGCCCAGGAGAAGAAAATCTTGGGTTAGAGTTTTGGATTAAGTAGGTAAAATTATGTGAAACGAGTCTGCTAAACCAAACAAAGAGAGGCAGAAAGGTTCTGTAACAACAACAGCTTCTGAAATTAACGTCTTAGGTTATAACTCTTATTAGAATGATGAAGAGACAAACTTCCAAGTGCTTTTTAATTTTTATTACTTTTGCCAGACAGTTAAACTCTTAAGGAAGACAAAATGATTGTTTCCTTTAAGAACGCTACCAAAATTGACTAAGCGAAGTTTTGATGTACATAGCAGTGGAGTAGACATACCACTACCCACTTTTTTTCTACTAGTCTGTCCCAGTGTGCACTGCTAACTAAGCACACCTTTGTGGAATAGAGGGAGGCTTCCTTTATTGTAGAGGACAAAAAGAAGATGGCCTCAGGAAGCTGACTCCCATTTTTCTCTTCCTCCACGAGGGATTAAAATGTCTTACTGTTGCACCAGTTCCCAGCCAACCGGCTGGTTGCATTTGTGCAGTAATCATGCAGTCTTGGAGCTCTTTCATAGCCCCAGTGAAATCCCATCCTGTGAAGGACAGAGCCTCATCTTGATATGGTTAATGCGTACACCTCAGAATATCCATCATCCAACTCGGAATTCATGCCAAGTGGCAGGGTAACAACTTAACACAAGGCATTAGATTATGAAACCACCTGTTGGCACTTGTGTCTCCATTATTACACAACTTTTTTAATGCCACAAATCCAGTTTTGTGGACTGCCTACAGCTTTCCAACCCAAGAATTATTTGGAGGGAGAGCAAAGGAAAAACCAAACAGGAAATAAGTAAGCCAACAGTCATCACCAAATGCAACTGCACAGAGAAGTTGAAAATATTTTAAGTGTTTTCAAAAAGTTTGTAGATATCAAAGAGCCAGACCATCTGGGTGAAACATTCCATTAGTCTTATTTTTTTGTAGGGGCATTAATTTTGAACTGGAAAAAGCTCATCCCTGCCCAAGTTAACATACTTTGCAGTTAACACCTCATTTAAAACTCCTAAGCATGTTAAGTTCTAATTAGTAATAAAACTTAGAAGTGCATGGCTATTAATATTTTTTGTTTAAATATTTGTCCACAAGGCTTAAAAAGGAGAGGAATCCTTCTTTATTCCTTGGCACTTGTAAGTCCTGTCAAGACACTAATTCTATTCTGCCTCTTCCGCCTCACCACTCCCCCTTTCACATCTTTCCTTTTTACATTGACCCAGCTCCTAAGAAAAATACTGCTAGTAAAAATAGGGTACAGTCTGCCTCCCCCACCCCCACTTCTCACCCAACCCTACTCTTGCCTCTGTCCTCCCCTTTGTGTAGTGCAATGCCTATTGTGTCCTCCTTTCCAAGGTATCTTCCCCCTCCAACCAAATACTAGCACTGAGTAATTAATAGGACTTATAGGACTTGAAAGAACTTTTCAACATGGTCACTTGATAAACCTGGGCTGGAGATGAGGGGCTGTGATTTTGAATAAGGAGTAGACATCCAGTATGTTTAGGGTCAGTCTCTGAAGACTCAGGAGTCACTTGTAAGGTCCAACGTTGGGAGTGGAAATGAGACCATGTCCCATCTAGGGCGAGGAGGCTAGGAGGGTGGTAACTGCTGCTATTGCATTCCAGCCAGCTGCCAAATATTGCAGGAAGGCAGGCCAGTATTTTGAGATTTTTTTCAAGAGGAGTTAGGATCCAATTTTTTCTGTGAAATATGGTTGTTATATGTTCATAAGGATTTTAAGTTATTTTAGTTTGTCCTTAACATATGGGGTGAATAAAACAGCCAAGAGCAAATGTAATGGGCTGCCATCTTGCAACATCTGGTCTAGAGAATTCCTGAGAAGTGCATCAGCTGAGTCCTAATTACCAGGACTTTCATTATACTCAGAAGTCTCTGAAATGTCAATATGGCTCTCTTTGAATGCACTTTATTTTTAAGGAACAATTGATTCACCTGCTAAAGGATTTTCTGGTCTTAGGAGGCTGGCCAGCCTGGAGTGAGCCTGTGGGTTGACCATGGATTGAAGTAGATCACCTGGCCCACCTGGGCTATTGGCTGCTTCTAAGGTGGCCTTTAGGCTACACGGGTTTCTGATGGGTCTGTATTCTCTCTGGTCACTATGTGAAAAGGGCCAGTTGTGTCATCCAAGATTTCACCGTCTTGTTTTACGAGACCTAAAAAAAAACCTTTAATAAGCCTAAATTAAAAGCATCACCCATTAGGGTGATCAGTTTGAAAGCAGTCAATCATTTCACATTCCACAAGTGCAGTCCAAGCTCTGTCATCTGGGAGGTAAGGGACCTTGAGCCTCATATGTGGTGTTCTTGTAACACGGGACCCCTGCAGTTCCTAGCATATGTTGTGCAGTTTCTGAACTGCATTTGCTTAGACTTACCTCTGTAACACCCTCTTGCCCCTCTGGGTCTGGCTAACTCTTGATGGTCTTTTCGACATCTCTGGGAAGTCTTCTCTGAACTCCCAGCAGGTGCTAAATTTCTCCTTTCTAGGTCCCCAAGGAGATAGTTTCACCTTAGCATTTACCATATTAGAGTGTTGAGATCGGCTATTGGTGTTTGTTCCCGTCACTAAGCTGTAAGCATGTCCTGTGTATTGTACTGCCCAGAGCCTGATGCCTGCCACACACTAGGCAGTCAACAGGTGCTTGTACTAAAGGTGGGAAAGCAGGGACTGGGCACCTTCATGGTAGGGGGTAAGCCATGTGAACACTAAAAACAAACAAAAAAAGTAATTATATAAAGTTCTAAATATCCCAAACTCAGGAAGGACTTATAGTGTGTACATTACTTGTCCCTTGTTTGGATATGTTCTTTGCCTTGGAACCATTTAAATGTGTTTCTTAGTTACTTACAGCTAAGTTTTGTGTGTGTCTTTTACCCTATTTTGGAAGGGCAGAGACTTCTGATCTAAGATGTATGACCTTGGAAGAGGAAACAAGAGAGGATAAAGATATATTCATTTGTTCATTTAATGAATATTGATTGAATATCTACTAGGTGCTGGGGACTCAGCAACGACTAAACAAAACAATTAAATCCCTGTCTTTAAAGCTTACTTTCCAGTGCCAGTGGGGGAAATAGAAAATACATGAAAATATGGGGTATTTTAAGTGCTGCTAAGTGCTTTGGAGAGGAGTAAATCAGAGAGGAGGGTTGCTGGTGTTGAGCGGCAGAGAGTGAGGAGCTGCGGTTTTAAATGGGATGGTCTCTGAGGTGGAAATGCTCCAGGGTAGGCAGGGCCTAGGGAGTGTAGGATGTCAGCAGGCACTGGGAGGGTGGTCAGAAAAGTCGAGTAGAAAAGGGGAATTTCCAGATGCTGCAGGTCCTGTCGGCCACAGCAAGGACTTGTCTTTACTCTTGTGGGATGGAAGCTTCTGTAGGGTTTTGAGAAAAGCAGTGCAATGCTCTGACTTATCATATTCACAGCCTCTGTGCTAGGTGTTCACATAAACTACCTTGTTTAATCTTGTAAAGTACTCTGCAAGGTGTGTGATGTTATTTTGCAGGTAAGGACTACACAACTGTTTCCAAGGTCAAATGTGCAGTAAGTGAGGGAACCAGGAAGACAACCTCTGTAAGCCCTGACTTCGTCCTCTGTAAAATAGGAATGATACCTATAAACCCTATACAATTATTGTGAAAATCAAATGGTAAAAAGGGCCTAGCAAAGTGCTTGAAGAACTCAATAAATGTTTTCTTCTTCGTCACAAGGTCATACACACAATAACAAAGTCAACATTGTATAGAATGTCTCTGCCTTTAGAGAACCTAAACGAGGCACATTCACATGCTTCATTGAGTTTGGTTTCCTTCTCTCTTCTTTCCCCCTGCTATCTTTTGGTTTAGTTTTCTTATCTATATTTGAGCCTGTTGAACTGCTCTCTGAGGTATGTTCGATAAGAAGGTTCTTCGTTGGCTCCATGTTGTCCTGGATCTCTGCCGTACTACCCCTTTGAAAACCCGTGTGGGGTGGTGCACACTGGGGAGCCTCATCAGTCTCCAGTAGATGACGTCAGAGGTGTGCTGATAGACTGATCAGGTTAAACGCCAATGTCACAATCAAGTTTGTGTCAGTGGTCTTGCAGAAGGGCCATGGCTAAGTGCCCCAAGGAAGATCTTAAGAGTTTCAGAAGATGAATGCAAAAGACAAACTGTCACTGCCTCCCAAGCAATGCTGGAGTGATGCTGCCTCTTGTACACTATCCTTATTGCTTTATAATTACCTTCTGACCTTTCCTGACTGACAGTTGTGTGTCTTTAAAAAAAGGATTCAAGAATATTACCATTATGCAGTTGCTTAGAAACAGGGCCTAAAATACACCTGGCTTTAATAGAAGAGCTAAAATGAGTTTTCATTTTTTGGCATTGTCTCTCTCTTTTCTCTCCTTTCTCCTCCCCCAACCTTTTATTTGTATTAACCATGAATTGCAATAGAATTTCTCACTAATCCTTTCTGAACAGTTAGAAGCCAAGATACTGAACAACAAGAGAATTTTTCCATCATGGGGAGCTTTAGCAACACTAACGTGGTGTTATGAAACCTAATCCCTAGCCCACTTACATGTAGTATCTATAGAATCTGTATCATCAAATCACTCACCACTCACTCTCTGAGGAAGCTTTGGCCAGCACTCCTGAGAATGCTAGAAGGAGGAGACATTATTTTTCTCTTCATCAAGGCATTTTCTAGTACAGTTTGCCAAATCTCTACAAACATAATTTTCTGACCTGTAAAAATTTCTATTCACTACCCAACCCCTGTTCCAATATCCAGATTCTCTATTCCTTCTATCTTTTATCATTTCAGTGTTTAGTTCATCTATACCTACTTAGTGCATGTTGCAAACACAAATCCTTACAACCCCATAAAAAAGAAAAAAAAAAAAAAAAGCCCTGGCAAGTGTGGCTCAGTTGGTTGGAGCATCGTCCCATAACCAGAAGGGTGCAGGTTCAATTCCCAGTCAGTGTGCATACCTAGGTTGCGGGTTTGATCCCTGGTCTGGGCATGTACGGGAGGCAACTGATTGATGCTTCTCTCTCTCACTTCAATTTTTCTCTCCCTCTCTCTCTAAAAGCAGTAAAAAAAAAAAAAAAAAAAAAAAATCCTCAGATGAGGATTAAAAGAAAAAAAAAAAGAAAAGAAAAGAAAATGGTGGAAAGGGAAAACAATATATCCCATTTCTTTCGTGTCTGCTGTTTGATCTCTGCCACTAGACATATTTTGATTTGCAGTGATGCCTCTGGTGGCAGAGGTCACACACTGTCTTATTTGCTCCTGAGACCAGAAGTCCCAAGGCCAGGACAGCATACCTACTATTCAGATATTTCGTGGAGGTTCAAGGACTCAGCTCTGCAAGGGGAGGAATGAGGATACCCGCGTTCCGAAAAGAACTGGTCAAGAAATAGTTCCCATTGCCCAGCATCTCCTCCAGGCTGTTTCCAGACTTGCCTGATCATAACAACCACCAGATGGCTTGTTAAAACGAGTCATTCAGAGCTTCTCCCCTGAAGACTGATGGAGCAGGCCTAGCATAGAACTTGGAAAGCAGCTATCACAAATGCTCTGGGTGATCCTTAGCAGGCAAGTTTAGCCAACACACAGGCCAATAGGGTAGAATCCAGGAGGCTTAGAGCTGCAGTCAAGGCATCCTGTGATCTTGCTTCTGTCTAATCCCATATTCTCTTGCTCACGCTTTTGGCCCAGATATGACACCTGTATGTACTTCCCTGTTGCATGACTCCAGGTCTTTGTTATGGCTCCACACACCACCCTGTGGCCGCACACCCACCTCATCAGGCTTCCTGTGCTTTAAGATTCAATTCAGGTATCCCTTTCTTGTGTTCGTAGAGTGCCCTGCTCTTGCTTCTAACACAGGAACAGCACCTACCCAAATACATTACATTTACCGCTTTCTTTATTTCACCTCTACCTCCTTACTCCTCAGTCTGAATGCAAGGGTCCTTGTGTGTTTTACATTCATGTTATGCTTCATGCTGAAGTCTGCAAGAGGACCTGGTATATGGTAGGTGCCCTGTAACTGGTGATTAACTGCTCTCCTCACAACACTAGACTGTGACCTTGAGGGCTGGGTCATTCATCTCTGCAACCTCTAGCAGCTTTTTCAGTGTCAGTCACTCGAACATTAGCTGAATGAATCATTGAGAAATCTGACTTTATAACCAGGCTTGGGTCCCCTCAGGGCTCTTAGTGGAGGGAGGATTAAGCAAACACAATTTTGAAAGTAAAAGAGGAGTCAAGTGGGAGAGAACCATGGAAACTGAGAAATAAGAAAGGAAAGAGACATGCAGGGAGGAGGATACTGGGAAGCTGCCGTGGTGAGGATGGTGAGGAAGGCATTGAGAAGGGAATAAGTGCTGATTGTTTCTGTACAACTCAGTTTTTGTTGGTAGTTTCCAAAGAGAGTCCAGGGCTCACCAGGGCCATCTCCACTCACCAGCCGCCCCTCATGGCTTTGCAAACAACCTAACCCAGGCGAGCATGAGCATGCCATCCTGTGGTTAGGAAGGTGGATTCTAGAAGCAGAGCGCCAGAGTGTCTGGTTCCACTTACTGACCTTTCTCTTGGGCAGAAGAAGGTTCAAATATCTTAGGCCTTCAGTCTCCTCATTTGTAAAATGTCTATATTACTAGTCCTTCATCATAAGGACTAGTTGTAGTAATTAAATATGTTAATTCATACAAAGTACTTAATACAGTGGGTCACACCCAATAATTAGTTGCAGTGCTAGGCATTGGGTATTGTATATATTAAATAAGAGAGTGGCTAAGAGCACAGGCTTTGGAATAAGATAGGTGTAGTTTAGAGACCTAGCTTTACTGCTTCAGGCAAGTTGCTTTTTTGAGCTTTGCATGTAAAGTGGAGAAAATAGGTAGCATTTATTGAGCACTTACTGTATGCTGAGTACTTGGCATTCATTAGCTTGAATGAATAACACACCTGTTCTATGAGAATATTACTTTCTTATACCCATCACCCAATTTCAAAAAGTATCAACTCCTAGTGATCACTGTTTTATCTACGACCCTCCTCCCAATCCCCCTACCTCCCACTTACACCCGGGTATTTTCGAGCAAACCCCAAATAGAATTTTTCTTCACTTGTCAACATATTTTATAGCACTTTGGTGGCTTCGCCACATCTGGATTTATTCTAATCTAAGTAAACAATCTTGGTTCTGGACAAGAAGTGCAATGGAACACCATGGCTTTCATTGTCATCCTTGTCTTTCACTTCTGAACCAGGCTTCTTGCTCCCTGATGAGCTGATACCATTCATGCTGCAGGTGGCGCTGGAATTAGAAAAGGAATGAGGCTAAGTACGTACCCTGCTTGTCAAGTGCAAAGGCCACGGCAGACAGGGAGTGTAACAGGAAATTATCTCTTTTGCCTTGGCCTTGTGCAGAGAAACTGGATAAGAAGGTCTGGGATGACTGTTCCAGGTCACGGTCAAGCCAGAATCTCCCCATATAAACCTGTCCCCAGACTTAAAACTGTCCACATGGCGCATTGCCACAGTTGCTTCGAGGAAACCAGGATCTCTTCTGGGGACTGTTCCAAGGTCACTGATATCTCTCTAGAACTTGTTTCCTTTAAGCAACAACAATGAGCTTTTAAGCTGCTGCACAGGCAGATTGGCAAAACAAACAAACAAGCAAAAAAACCTCTTTGACTAAATTGTCACTTGGTCCTGTTATATCAGGCTATCATTTTGGCTAACTTGTCAAAAGTTCTTTACATCCCAAATCTGAAAGAATTCCAAAATACCTGAGCCCTCTGGTGAGCAGGAAACTGTCCTGAATCTTCTTCCTTCTCTTAGACATGGATATCTTTGCCATTCTGAGACTAATGTGTTGTTTAAAAGTTATTTTTCTTCTTCTTTTCTCATAATTCATGTTACTACTGGAGCAATTAGCTTTAAATAGATTGGTTCACCACTGCTCCAAAACAAAGATCAATCCTTGTATAAAAGGAAACATGGTCAGGCTGCAACTTCTGAATTCTCTCCGTAGATGACTATCAATTCCTCTTCAACAAGATCTAACCCAGTTGGAATCTCCTAATGCATTCTTTGTGATAGCTGCAAGGCAAATCTAAGGTAAGCTTGGGGCCAGAGAGTTTTATTTATTTACTTATTTTTGGTGACGCTGCCAATATTCCTATTGCAATATAATTTCTCAGGGAGGCAGTATTATGTAACCATCGCATCAGATAAAAACCACCTCTGGTCTTTCTGCTCCCTGGGAAGGCTTCTCTTTACTCCCTGATGATGAGCCAGAGCTCGTCAGTGGTGAACAGGCAAGTACTATACTGCTTTCTCTTTGTTGCAGAAAAGTTTTGATGTCAGCTTTTGGCATGACTGGGAAACTAGTATGTCTCTGGAAGGAAAGTCTGCTTACCTGGGCTCTGCCTAAGGTCTGGCAGAGGTTTCTACACCTCTGGGCCTTCAATTAAAAGCACCTCAAACAACTAGGTGATAAAATTCTCATTTAGAAGGGTTACTGAAATGTCTGTTTCAAGATGTCATTAATATATGTATTTACAGCAAGGTTGTTCTCACTGCCTCATCACAGTTCTCTGAGTGGTATCTGTGAGCTCAGTTTTGAAACTGAGGGTCTTTATGACTTTGATTAAATTTAGTTTTAAATCCTAACTCTTGAAATCATTCCTTCTTTCCTTCCTTCCTTCCTTCCTTCCTTCCTTCCTTCCTTCCTTCCTTCCTTCCTTCCTTCCTTCCTTCCTTCCTTCCTTTCTCTCTCTCTCTCTCTCTTCATATATATATATATATATATATATATATATATATATATATATATATATATATATATATATCTCGTCGTCGGCAGCCGTCCGTCTCGAGAGACAATGATGTAGCTTCTTAAGAGTCTATCTGCACCGCCGAGAATGGTTGTGCAGTCCGACTCGGGAGTGACACGGTATCTGTCTCCTCCCGTGTTGAATCGACATCTTGCGATGACGCTGGAGTGTCCTCTCCAGTGAAGCTGAAGCTACAGAGCCTGGGCAGGGTGATATGGAGGGTCTGCTGTTGCCCATGCAGCAGAACCCCCCTCTCTTCGCAGCTGAAGGGTCCAAGGGAAAGACGGAGTCAATACAGCTTGGCTTCAGGTGCGCTGCAGGAGTTGCCGGTGTTGACTACAACGTCAAACCGCCTTAGGGACTCCGGCTCCGGATTTTCTGTCGGGGTTTACTCCCTTAGCCTTTCCCCTGAAGAGGTATGCCGCAAGGCAGCGGAGGTTTTTTGGAGTCAGAGTTTTCCTTCTCTGATATATATATATATATATATATATATGTCCCTGGCTGGTTTGGCTCAGTGGATTGAGCGTCGGCCTGCGAGCTAAGTGTCGCTGGTTCGATCTTCCAGTCAGGGCACATCAGAGAAGGAAAACTCTGATTCCAAAAAACCTCCGCTGCCTTGCGGCATACCTCTTCAGGGGAAAGGCTAAGGAAGTAAACCCCGACAGAAAATCTGGAGCCGGAGTCCCTAAGGCGGTTTGACATTGTAGTCAACACCGGCAACTCCTGCGGCGCACCTGAAGCCAAGCTGTATTGACTCCGTCTTTCCCTTGGACCCTTCAGCTGCGAAGAGAGGGGGGGTCTGCTGCATGGGCGACAGCAGACCCTCCATATCACCCTGCCCAGGCTCTGTAGCTTCAGCTTCACTGGAGAGGACACTCCAGCGTCATCGCAAGATGTTGATTCAACACGGGAGGAGACAGATACCGTGTCACTCCCGAGTCGGACTGCACAACCATTCTCGGCGGTGCAGATAGACTCTTAAGAAGCTACACCATCGTCTCTCGAGTCGGACGGCTGCCGACGACGACGATATATATATATATATATATATGAAAAGTCTGCATTCATGCTACTTTTGGCCCTGAGATTTAGGTAGTATCTTTCCATAACATATTAACAAAATACCATCAATTTTACTGTCTGTGGAAGTCCACTGTCAAATTTCTACCAAGTTTTATGGACCCTCCCATGGTCCTATGCTTTTGGCTCCACACACTGTTGCTTTGGCCTTATCATGTTAATCAAACCATGACAAGTTTCAGCAGTTTCCAAACATACACATGTCACAAAAGTATAAGCATATATTTATAAACTTATGACTTTACTGAAGATCTGGGTACTGAAGTCAGTACACACTAAATAATATTTTAAAAATCCATTTGTGGAGAGATATATGCCAATTTTGTGGTTTGGGAGAATCAATATTATTAAAATGTCCATTCTCCCTAAACTGATCTATGTATTCAACACACTTCCAATCAAAATTTCAGGAGGCTTTCTTATTTTAAAGAAATCCACAAGGTTATTCTAACATGCATGTGGAAATGCAAAGGACCTAGAAAAGTCAAAACAATTTGAAGAATAACAAAATTTGAAGAATTATACTACCTCAGTTCAAGATGTATTATAAACCCACAGTAATCAAGACATTCTTATACAGTATTGATATACAGATAGTTATATGGATCAATGAAACAGAACAGAGAGTTCATAAATACATATATATGGTCAATTGTGACAAAAGAACAAAGGCAATTCGATGAAAGAAAGACAGTTTTTCAACAAATGGTGCTGGAATGATTGGTATTTATACACAAAAGTATGACCTGTGATTCATACTTGTTCCATGTGCAAAAATTAACTCCAAATGGGTTAAAGATCTACATATGAAACCTAGAAGTGTAAGACTTAGAATTTTTCAGCTATGACACAAAAACATGGTCCATAATAAAAAAAAAAAGGATAAATTGGAGTCTATCAAAATTAAGATGGAAGAAAATATCTGATAAAGGACTTATATGCAAATATATAAATAATTAAATGCAATAAAACAACTGAAGAAAAATAAAAATATATTTTAAAGAACATTTCATCAGGAAGATACATGGTAAATAAATGCATGAAAAGATGGTCAACATAACTTGTTATTAGAGAAATGCCAATTAAAGTCACAATGAAATACTACTACACATCTTTAGAATGTTTAAAATTAAAAAGACTAGCCCTGATTGGTGTGGCTCAGTGTAATGAGTGCCAGCCTATGAACCAAGGGATTGCTGGTTCAAGTCCCAGACATAGCACATGCCTCGGTTACAGGCTGGATCCCCTGTTGGAGGCGCATGAAAGGCAACCACATATTCATGTTTCTCTCCTTCTCTTTCTCCCTTCCTTCCCCTCTCTCTAAAAATAAATAAATAAAATAATTTTTTAAAAAAGAAAGACTGATGATACAAGTGTTAGCAAGGATGTGGAGAAATGGTAAATCTCATATATCTGGTACAACATTTTGGAAAATAATTTTTTAAATTTCTTTTTTATTTATTGATTTGAGAGAGAGAGAGTGAGAAAGACGAAGAGAAACATTAATTTGTTTTTTCACTTATTTATGCATTCATTGGTTTATTCTTGGGTGTGCCCTGGTGTACACTGACTGGGGATTGAAACCACAACCTTGTAATCAGGGACAGTTCTCTAACCAACTGAGCTACCCAGCCAGGGCCAGAAAATAATTTCTTAAAAAGTTAAATATAAACCTAAAATATGACACAGCCATTCTACTCCTACTGGAATGAAAGGGTTTTTTTTTTTTTTTTTTTCCGTACAAAGACAAACAGGACTGTTCAGAGGAGCTTTATTTGTAATAGCCACAAACTGGAAGCAACTCAAATGCCCATCAACAGGTGAATGGATAAATAAACTTTGATATAACAATACAATGGAATGCTTCTTAGAAATGAGAAGGAATAAACTATTGATACACACTAAATCATGGACGAATCTTAAAATAATTACACTGAGTGAAAGACACCAGACAGAAAAAGAGCATATACTGTACAATTTCATTTATATGACATTCTAGGAAATGCAAACTAACCTACAGTGAGAGAAAGAAGATCAGTGGCTGCCTGGGTGGGCAGGGGTTTGGGAGAATATAAAGTGCATGGAGACACTTTGGGGGTGATGGAATTGTTTGCTATCTTGATTGTGTTGACGGTTTCAACTTATCAAATAGTGTACTTTATATAAATACAGTTTGTCAATTATACCTCAATAAAGCTGTTGTTAAAAATCCACTCATTGTAGGCATTCCTGCTCCCCAAAGTTGTATTTTAGGCTTCCCCACCACGGGGAAGTTCTTCTCTTCGCCTCTCCTACATCATTCCTTGACTCCTCTCTTTCATTGTTTCTCCCACCTGCCTTCTGTTACCTTAACAATAAATTTTGTTACTTGTCTCCTGCTGAGCAGTTCTGTCCTCATCTCTGAACTTTGAACTGTGTAACTAGCTCAGCCCTCAGCCCTTGACCTTACCATCCATCCTGTGGTGGTTTACACCCCAAGTTCTGGAACCAAAGTGCATGGATACACAAGCTCTGCTCTCCTACTTTCTAGCAAGGAGCTTCAGCAAGTTACTCACTAGCTCTATAACCAAGTTTTATTCTTACAAAATGATGGTGAAATGAATAGTACACTCTTCTAATAAGATTTTCTGTGAGGGTCAAATGAGCTCATAAATACAGGATACTTAGAGTAATCTTTGGCATGTAGTCAGTCTTCAACACATGTTAGTTGTTATTACTTCTAGGACCTAACAGCATTTTTGTAAGTTCAGACAATTTTATTCCTTAAGAGGAATTATAGTAGTTCCCCTTTACCTAGGGGTATATATTCCAAGACCCTCAGTAGATGTCTGAAACCACAGGTAGTACCCAACCCTATATAAACTGTTTTTTTTCCCTGTATGTACATATCTATTAAAAGGTTTAATTTAAAAGTAGATGCAATAAAGAAATTAACAACTAATAATAAAATAGACAATTATTACATAACTCTGTAATGAGAGTTATGTGATCTCTCAAAATATCTTACTGTATTGTACTTACCTTTTTTCTTAAAGGAAGCATTTTATCACTTCTCTTTGGCATATCTGAATTGCCAGCATCACTACTCTTGCACTTTGGGGTCATTATTAAGTAGAATAAGGGTCACTTGAACACAAGCACTGTGATACCTCAACAGTCCATCTGATAACTGAAATGGCTACTCAGTGACTCAGAGGCAGGGAGTGTCTACAGTGTGGAGATGCTTGACAAAGGAATGATTCACATCCTGGGTAGGAAGGAGTGGGACTTGAGAGATTTCATCATGCCACTCAGAATGGCACACAATTTAAAACTTAGGAATTGTGTATATCTGGAATTTTCTATTTAATATTTTTGGACTGTTGTTGACTGCTCGTAATTAAAACCATGGATAAGGGGGAACTATTACATGATAATAGAGGAGTTAGTAAGTTATGATTTATCTTCTCAGTGGAATATTACATGTACCTTGAAAATGGTCCTTCCTATGAATCTATATTAATTTTGGGGAAATGTTTGTTAAATAAAAATAAAGAAGGCTTTGATCATTCATACAGTGTCATCTCAGCTATGTTTGAAAGCCCAAATTAAAACTATGTACAGAGTAGAGAATGAAAGAAATTATATAGAAATGTTCACAGTGTTATCTTTCATCTTTTATAATGGAAAAATGTTTTAAAAGAATCCTTTAATTACTAGTGAATACCTCTTCAGGGTGGGGGGCTGCGCACACTGTATACTTTTATTAATTAATCTCTTATCTAGCCAAGCCCTTAGCAGGAAAGACTGCAATGCAACCTAGGGTGGAGGAATATGTTAGAAAGGGAAGGGAAGGAATAAAAGAAGAGACATATAAAAGTTGAAGAGGACACTGTAGGAAAAGTGGCAACTGCCAAGGAAATGTCTGCTTTCCCGTTGTACCTAGAGCAGGAAGCATTCACTGCCCCACATTTGGGTGGGCATGTCCAACCAGCCTATTGCTGAAAATCACTCTGATGCCCCTTCATATGGTGGAGACCCAGTCATGCCATGCTGGCTACTCATGTTTTTCTCTTTGGCTCGAGGCCTGTGCCTGTTGCAAAGGATATTGCTTATTCATGGCGGTAATTCCAGAGTTCATGATTACATTATTAATAAGCTGCACAAATCATTTCCTGATCTTCCATCTCAAGCAGAAATTCAACTTTTGTTATACTGGCAAAATTTTGATACTCATTTATGCTTTTGTTATACATATTTAGTTGAACGGAGAAGACAATCTTCCTCTTTTCTCCTTTACTGGTCTCTTCTTACTCTGTGATTTCTGGGTTGAGTATTTTGTTTTCCTAATCACATGCAGCTCACGAGATGAGGCAAGGCAAGGAGTTATCTCAGTTGTTGGACCCTGGATTCCTGGTCAGCCAACCAACCCTTTGTCATCTGGAGAGATGGGTAATTTTTACTGGATGTCTTTCTTAGTCCAAATTAGACCCTCAGTATTGTGGATGGAACGCATAGGCCAGGTGGATTGTGTTCTGTTAGGAACTTGGCTTATCTGACATCTGTCTGCTAACTGCACCTCGAAGGCTAAAAAACTGGAAACAGCCCTAATGCCCTTTGCTCAGGAAATCAAGAAAATAGAGCTACCATTATATAGGCTGCAGGGTAGGAAATGTGGCCTCCCTCTGAGAGGAAGCCAACTGATGAAAATGTATTTGGGGCATTTCTATGGGGCAGCCTGCTTGTAAACTATCCGAGGAACACTGGCAGCCAGTCTGTGATGCACCTACCATGTCTGCTCATGGCAGCTCAGGTCCAGCTGGAGTGAGGAGTCAGACTGGGGAGAGAGTGTTCCCGGTCACCATTCTGCTACCATGCCCAAGAGAAGTCATCACTGAGGGCAATCTGAAGCTGCATGTTTTTAAACAAAATTATTTTAATTTAGTCTAATTACTAAAACATGAAAGCTCATTGTTAATTTGGAAAATATAGAAAAAGAAATAACAAAACATTATTTTGGAGTATTTTATTTTAATAAGATTTAATTGTCCTTTTTTACATAGTTGAGCAGTTCAAGCTTTTTCTTTTGTTTCCTGCTTTTATTACTTTACATAACATGAGTATTCTCTAGTGTTGAGAATACTTGCAATCATGTGTTTTAATTGTTGCTTGAAATTCTCTCCTACTATAGTTTCTTTAGCCATTCTTCTATAGTTGGACATTTAGGTTATTTTCTGTTTTTCAGTATTGTGAATAGTATAGCAATAAACTCCATTTTTATATTTCCAGTTATTTCCTTAAAATAGAATACCAGAAGATGACTCTATGAGTGAAGATATTAACAGTGGCTATCATTTATTTTATTCTATTTTTAAATTACATTTTATTGCTTATGGTATTACAGACATCCCAATTTCCCCCCATCTCCACTCCTCTACCCAACACCCTACACTCCCTCTAGTAATTCCCACAACATTGTTTATGTCTATGGGTCATGGTTTAAGTTATTTAGCCACTCCATTTCCTATACTGTACCTTACAACCCCCTGGCTATTCTGTAACTGGCCATTTGTACTCTTAATCTGTTCACCTGTTCAGCCTTTCTCCCCCAACCAACCTCCCATGTGGCAACCATCAAAACCCTCTCCATATCCGTGATTCTGTCTGTGTTCTCTTGTTTGCTTAGTTTGTTTTTTTATTCAATTGTTGATTGATATGTATTTAATGCCTTTTTATTGTTCATAGTTTTGATCTCTCCTTCTTCTTATTCTTAAATAGTCCCATTTAATATTTTATATAATAATGGTTTAGTAATGATGAAGTCCTGTAGTTTTTTCTTGTCTGGAAACTTCTTTAAGCTCTTTATCTACCATCTGATTCTAAATGATAGTTTTGCTGGGTAGAGCAGCTTTGGCTGTAGGACCCTGCTTTTCATGACTGAATATTTCTTCTTCTTTTTTTTTTAATTTTATTTTTTGGTTTTTCAATTACATTTGTCCCATTTTCCCCCCATTGCTCCCCCCCTCCCAGCCCATCCCTTCTCCCACAATCATATCCGTCCCCATTGTCTGTGTCCATGAGTCATTCGTAGATGTTCCTTGACTAGACCCTTCCCTTACTTATCTCCCTTCTCTCCCTCCCCCCTCCCTCTACTGACTACTATTCTAGTCTTTGCCTATTTAGTTCGTTTGTTTGTGTTGCTCTTTAGTTTCCTGTGTTAGGTGATATCATATGGTATTTTGCTTTATTTTCCTGGCTTATTTCACTAAGAATAATTCTCTCTAGTTCCATCCATGTTGTCACAAATGGCAGGAGTTCCTTCTTTCTTTCTACTACATAGTATTCCATTGTGTAGATGTACCACAGTTTTTTGATCCACTCATCTACAGATGGGCACTTAGGCTGTTTCCAGCACTTAGCTATTGTAAACAGGGCTGCTATGAACATAGGGGTGCATAGGTTTTTTTGAATTAGGGTTTTAGGATTTTTCGGGTATAATCCTAGCAGTGGAATCTCTGGTTCAAAAGGCAGTACCATTTTTAGTTTTTTGAGGAAATTCCATACTGTTTTCCATAGTGGCTGCACTAGTCTGCATTCCCACCAACAGTGCAGTAGGGTTTCCGTTTCTCCACATCCTTGCCAGCACTTGTTGTTTATTGATTTGTTGATGATGGACATTCTGACAGGCGTAAAGTGGTTTCTCATTGTGGTTTTTACTTGCATCTCTCTGATGGCCAATGATGTTGAGCATTTTTTCATGTGCCTATGGACCTTCTGTATGTCCTCGTTGGAGAAGTGTTTGTTCAGGTCCTTTGCCCATTTTTTAATTGGGTTGTTTGTTTTCTTGATGTTGAGTCGTATAAGCTCTTTATATATTTTGGATATCAGTCCCCTGTCTGTGATATCATTGGCAAATATGTTTTCCCATATGGTTGGTTTCCTTTTCATCTTGCTGATGTTTTCTTTTGCTGAGCAGAAACTTTTTAGTTTGATGTAGTTCCATTTGTTTATTTTTTCCTTTATTTCTTTAGCCTTAGGAGATGTGTCCGTGAAGATATTGTTATGTGGGATATCTGAAATTTTCCTGCCTACGTTTTCCTCTAGGACTTTTATGGTGTCATGGCTTACATTTAAGTCTTTAATCCATCTTGAGTTTATTCTTGTGTGTGGTGTAAGTTGGTGGTCTAGTTTCATTTTTTTGCACGTCCCTGTCCAGTTCTCCCAGCACCATTTGTTAAAGAGGCTCTTCTCACTCCATTTTATATTCCTTCCTCCTTTATCAAAGATTAGTTGACCATAGAGGCCTGGGTTTATTTCTGGGCTTTCAATTCTGTTCCACTGATCTATATGTCTGTTCTTATGCCAGTACAGGACTGTCTTGATCACAGTGGCTTTGTAGTATTGTTTGATGTCTGGTATCGTGATTCCTCCTGCTGTGTTCTTCTGTCTCAAGATTGCTTTTGCTATTCGGGGTCTTTTTTGGTTCCATATGAATTTTTGGAGGATTTGTTCTAGGTCAGTGAAATATGTCATTGGTATTTTAATAGGGATTGCATTGAATCTGTAAATTGCTTTGGGTAGTATGGCCATTTTGATTATGTTGATTCTTCCCATCGAAGAACATGGTATTTTCTTCCATTTATTTGTATCTTCCTTAATTTCTTTCTTCAATGTTGCATAATTTTCAGAGTAGAGGTCTTTTATCTCTTTGGTTAAGTTTATTCCTAGGTACTTTATTTTTCTTGTTGCTATAGTAAACGGTATTTTCTTTTTTGCCTCTGTCTCTGATATTTTATTGTTGGTGTACAGAAATGCCTTAGATTTCTGTATATTTATTTTGTACCCTGCTATTTTGTCAAATTCACTTATTATATCGAGTAGTCTTTTAGTGGAGTTTATAGGGTTTTCTAGGTATACTATCATGTCGTCTGCAAATAGTGATAGTTTTACTTCTTCTTTCCCAATTTGGATGCCTTTTATTTCTTTGTCTTGTCTGATTGCTGTGGCTAGGACTTCCAACACTATGTTGAATAGAAGTGGGGAGAGTGGACAGCCTTGTCTAGTTCCTGATTTCAAGGAGAATGCTTTCAGTTTTTGTCCATTGAGTATGATGTTGGCTTCAGGCTTCTCATATATAGCCTTAATTATGTTAAGGTATGCTCCCTCTATTCCCATTTTGCTGAGTGTTTTCAACATAAATGGGTGTTGTACTTTATCAAATGCTTTTTCTGCATCTATAGATATGATCATGTGATATTTGTCTTTCATTTTGTTTAGGTGATGTATTATATTTATTGATTTGCGGATATTAAACCATCCTTGCATCCCTGGGGTGAATCCCACTTGATCATGGTGTATGATCTTTTTGATGTATTGCTGGATCCTGTTTGCCAATATTTTATTGAGGATTTTAGCATCTATGTTCATCAGTGATATTGGCCTGTAGTTTTCTTTCTTTGCTGTGTCTTGACCTGGCTTTGGGATTATGGTAATACTGGCTTCATAGAAAGAGTTTGGGATTTTTCCCTCTTCTTGGATTTTTTGGACTAGTTTGAGAAGGGTAGGAGTTAGTTCTTCCCTAAATGTTTTGTAAAATTCGCCGGTGAAGCCATCCAGTCCAGGGCTTTTGTGTGCCGGGAGATTTTTGATTACTGTTTCAATTTCCTTCTTTGTTATTGGTCTGTTGAGACTTTCTACTTTTTCTTGATTCATTTTTGGAAGGTTATATGTTTCTAGAAATCTGTCCATTTCTACTAGGTTGTCAAATTTCTTGCCATATAGTTGTTTGTAGTAATTTCTTATAATTGTTTGTATTTCTGAGGTATCAGTCGTGATTTCTCCTCTTTCATTTCTGCTTTTGTTTATTTGGGTCTTCTCTCTTTTTTTCTTGATGAGCCTGGCTAGAGGCATGTCAATTTTGTTTATTTTTTCAAAGAACTTACTCCTAGTTTTGTTGATTTTTTGGATTGTTCATTTAGTTTCTATGTTGTTTAATTCTGCTTTGATCTTGATGATTTCCTTTCTTCTTTTTGCCCTAGGCTTTGTTTGTTGTTGTTCTAGTTCTTGTAGTTTTAGGGTTAGGTTTTTTATTTGAGATTCTTCTAGTCTTTTCAGATATGCCTGTATTACTATGAACTTCCCTCTTAGGACTGCTTTTGCTGTGTCCCATAGGTTCGGGGCTGTTGTGTGTTCATTGTCATTAGTTTCTAGAAATTTCTTGATTTCCTCTTTGATGTCATTGTTAACCCATTCATTATTTAATAGCGTGTTATTCATTCTCCATGAGTCTGGTTGTCTTTGTTTTTTTCCCCTGAGGTTGATTTTTAGTTTCAAGGCATTGTGGTCTGAAAAGATGCTTGATATGATTTAAATTTTCTTGAATTTGTTGAGGCTTGTTTTGTGTCCTATTATGTGGTTTATCTTTGAAAATGTCCCATGTGCCTTTGAAAAGAATGTATATTTTGCTTCTTTGGGGTGAAAAGTTCTATATATATCAGTTAAGTCCATGTGGTTTAGTGTGTTGTTCAATGCCTGTATATCCTTGGTGTTTCTTTGCTTGGACGATCTGTCTATTGTTGATAATGGAGTGTTGAAGTCCCCTACTATGAGTGTGTTGTTGTTAATATCCTTCTTGTGGTCTTCTAGTATTTGCTTTATGTATTTGGGTGCTCCTATGTTGGGTGCATATATGTTTATCAGTGTTATATCTTCTTGATGGATTGTTCCTTAAAGTATTATGAAATGTCCTTCTTTGTCTCTTTTTATTGCCCTTGCTTTGAAATCCATTTTGTCTGCTATGAGGACTGCTACCCCAGCTTTTTTTTCAGATTCATTTGCTTGGAATATTTTTTTATATCCCTTTACTTTCAGTCTATGTAAATCTTTTGTTTTGAGGTGTGTTTCTTGTAGACAGCAAATGTGTGGGTCCTGTTTTCTTATCCATTCTGTTACCCTATGTCTTTTAATAGGAGCATTTAATCCATTTACATTTAACGTTATTATTGACATGTATTTATTCATTTCCCTTTTGTATCTCTGTTCCTCTACTCTTTTTTTGTTTTTTCTCTTCCTTTTTCTTAGAATATTCCATTTAGCATCTCTTTCAATGCTGGTTTGGTGGAGATGTATTCTTTTAGTCTTCCTTTGTCTGAGAAACTCCTTATTTCACCTTCTAGTTTGAATGAGAGCCTTGCTGGGTAGAGTATTCTTGGTTGTAGGCCTTTGTTTTTCATTGCTTGAAATATTTTTGACCATTCCCTTCTGGCTTGTAATGTTTCTGTTGAGAAATCGGTCAATAGCCTTATTGGAGCTCCCTTGTAAGTTATTTGCTGTTTTTCTCTTGCTGCTTTTAGGATTCTCTCTTTGTCTTGGAATGTTGCCATTTTAACTATGATGTGCCTTGGAGTGGGTTTTTGGGGGTTCCTCTTTATTGGAACTCTCAGTGCTTCTTGGACTTGCATAACTTTTTCTCTCATCAGGTTGGGAAAATTCTCTGTCACTATTTCTCCTATCAGTTTTTCAATTCCATGCTCCTTTTCTTCTCCCTCTCTTATTCCGATGATCCTGATATTATTTCTTCTCATGCTATCCTGTAATTCCCTTACAGTTTGTTCATATTTTTTCAATCTTTTTTCATTTTCCTGTATCATTTGAGAATTATTTCCTACATCATCCTCTAACTCACTAATCCGATCATCTGCTTCGTTTAGTCTGGTTTTGACTGATTCTACTGTGTTTTTCAGTTCAGAGATTGCATTCTTCATTTTTCTTGGTTCTTGTTGATAGTTTCTATGTCTTTTTTTATGTTGGTGTAGTTCTCTGCAAGATCCCTGTAATTTTCTTTTGTTTTTGAGGTTTTCGAGCATATTGAGCTTCTTTACCACCATAATTTTGAATTCCATGTCTGACATTTGGGCTATGTCTATTCCATCTACCTCTCTTTCTGGGGATTCCTCTTTTCTTTTCATTGAGAGGTTGTTTCTGCATCTTACCATGTTGGATTCTTCCTGTTTGTTTTTGTTATTTGGATTTGTCTGCTTTGCCTACCCACCTTTGTGATATGAGATTCTTTATGGTGGATCTGGGGGTTTCAGTGGTGCAGTCTCTTTGATCTCCTGAGCCTGATGTTCTTGGGGTACCTTTTATATTGTTTGTTTATGCTGTCTGGTTATATTTCAGATTTTTTTGTTAGGATCTTCCCTCTGGCTAGTTGATTGAGAGTCACTCTATCCACTTTATCTTGAATTCTTTAGTGGAGATGCTGTTAAGAACATAAACACACAGCCCCGGCAGGAGACCCGCACCCTCAAAAATATCCCCCACCCTCTATTTTGCTATCGTCAGCCAACAAGCCAGTATTAATATAAATGTAGAGAGATTAAAGCTTTTACACTATAGGAAGAATAGATAAGAGTTGTTTTAGGGGAGGAAAAATACAATTTTTGAGAGAGGGGATAATAGGTTAATAATCGTTGAGACTGTGCAAGACAGTAGGTAATATTTACGTTGTATATTAATAACTATAGAAGAAAAAAGGGGAAGAGTGCAGAATATAGTAGGAAAGTGGAATTATATAGTAGTTATATTCTATTTATTTAGAGTGAAAGGGAGGCTAAACTAGGCCCACAAACAAATAAACAACAATTAAAGAAGAAGGGCCTGGGCAAGTGCTCTGCACTCCGGATTCCGGCCTGGTACTTTTGCCTGGCATCCACTGGGCTGGCCAGGGGCGACTGCGCACAGTCTTCTGTGTGTCCAGTGGGCCCTCCCTGCACCCGTTGGGTCATTGATTTTATCATGACTGAATATTTCTTGTCAATCCTTTCTAGCCTGCAAAGTTTCCTTTGAGAAATCAGTTGACAGTCTTATGGGAACTCCCCTGTAGGTAACTCGCTGCTTTTCTCTTGCTGCTTTTAAGATTTCTTTTTATCTTTAATCTTTAGCATTTTAAATATAATGTGTCTTGCAGTGGGCTTCTGTGCATCATCTTGTTTGGGAATCTCTGTGCTTCTTGGACTTGCAAGTCTATTTCCTTCACCAAATGAGGGAATTGCTTTCATTATTATTTTTTCTTTCTTTTTAAATTATATTTTATTGATTATGCAGTTACAGTTGTCCCAATTTCTTTTCCCTTTGCAACCCTCTGCCCAGTATCTCCTTTTCCTCCAGCAACCCCCGCCCCCTTAGTTCATGTCCATGGGGCATGCATATAAGTTCTTTGGCTTCACCCTTTCCTATATTATTCTTAACTTCCCCTTGTCTATTTTGTACCTGCCCATTATGCTTCTTAATCCCTGAACAATTTCCCCATTTCTCCCCCTCCAAGCTGATAACCCTCCAAATGATCCCCATACCTATGATTCTGTTCTTAATCTGGTTGTTTGCTTAGTTTTTTTTTTTTTTTTTTTTTAGGTTCTGTTGTTGATAGTTGTGAGTTTGTTGTCATTTTAATGTTCATAGTTTTGATCCTCTTTTTCTTAAATAAATACCTTTAACATTTCATATAATAATGGCTTGGTGATGATGAACTCCTTTAGCTTCACCTTGTCTGGAACGCACTTTATCTGCCCTTCCATCATCAATGATAGCTTTGTTGGATAGAGTAATCTAGGTTGTAGGTCCTTGCTTTTTATCATTTTGAATACTGTCGCCACTGCTGCTGCTGCTGCCACCACCTCTACATCGTGTCCTCTTTGCCTTGGCTCTGCCCTACCTTTCTGGATGAGTACGTCTTTTTTATATTGTTGTTTGTTGAACTTCCATGCAGCTTGATTTTCTGGAACTTCTGGTTGTCTCCAGTTTTGATGTAGTTGTATTTCTTCATAGTTGTGGAGGGAGATGCAGCCTGTCTGTCTACCCATGCCTCCATGTTGACTGGAAGTCCTATTTTTTCAAACATATTTTCAATTTCTTGTTCTTTCTCTTCTTCTGGCACTCCAGTGATGCGAATATTGGAACGCTTGAAGTTGTCCCAGAGGCTGCTTACACTATCTTCATTTTTTTTGGATTATTTTTTCTTCTTGTTATTCTGATTGGTTGTTTTTTGTTTCTTTATGTTCCAAATCATTGATTTGATTCTTGTCTTCATTGTTGTTTCCCTGTAAATTGTTCTTTATTTCAATCACTGTATCCTTCATTTCTGACTGGATCTCTTTTATGCTGTTGAGGTCCTGACTCAGTTCCTTGAGCATCTTTATAACCAGTGTTTTGAACTCTTCATCTGACAGGTTGCTTATCTCCCTTTTGTTTAGCTCTTTTTCTGGTATTTTGATTTGTTTTTTCATTTGGGCCATGCTTCTTTGTCTCCTTATTTTGTCAACTTCCCTTGTTTGTTTCTGTGTATTAGGTAGAGCTGCTTTGACTCCCTGACTTGGTAGCATGGCCTAATGTACTAGGTGTCCTGTGGGGTCCAGTGGCACAGCCTCCCCTATCACTCAAGCTGAGTTCTCGAGGTGTGCCCTTCATGTGGGCTAAGTATACCCTCCTCCTGTAGCTGAGATTTGATTGCTATTGGCAGATCATTGGGAGGGATTTACCAATGCCAGTCAGCTGCAAGGATTGGCTGTGACTACTGACCACCAACCTCTGCCCTCTGTGGAGGTCAGCTGTGCATGTTCAGGGTGGTGGTGCTCCAACATGGTCTGTAGCTCTCCACTGGGTGTGCAGGCTCTGCGGGTTCCTGGGTGGTGCAGGCCAATGTCAACTCCCACCTGTGTTTTGCCAGGGGCCACACTGCCTGGGCTATAAAGCAATCTGAGATAGTTGCTACTTGTGTCAGGCTTAAATATTCCCAAGTGAAGAAAAATGGCTATCATTTTTAAGCTCTTACTATGTGCTTATACTGGTTATATAATTTATTTCTAATAATCTTTCAAGATTTGTGTTATTATTTGCATTTGACAGATAAAGGAAGGCTCAGAAAGTCACATAATTATTAAGTGGCAAGACTGGGATACAAATGTTGGCTGGCCTAATTCTAAAAGATATTTGTGATGATTATTTTTATCCACCAATTTGGCTGGATCATAGTGCCCAGATATTTGGTCAAATGTCATTTTGTAAGTTTCTGTGAAGGTGTTTTTACATAAGATTTACATTTAATTTGATGAACTTCAATTAAACAGATTGCCCTTCATAATGTAATGGACTTCATCCAATCAGTTGAAAGCCTGAATAAAAAAAATAGGAATGACCTCTCCCAAGCAAGAGAAAATTTTGTAGCTGATCGTTTTGGACTTTAACTGCAACCCCTGGCTCTTTTTGGGTCTCCAGCCTGCCAATCCGCCTTGTAGATTTTGGACGTGCCCATTTCCATAATTGCACGAGCCAATTTCTTAAAATAAATCTCTATATCTATCTATATCTCTGTTTGTCTATAGATAAATATATGCACATTCTATCAATTGTGTTTCTCTGTAGAATCCTAATAGAACATTCTCTTGCTAGGATATTATCAGTTTTTGAGGGCTATTTTCAAATTGCTTATCATAAAGTTTAACAATGAATATTCCCCCCAACAATGTCTGAGAGGACATGAACTGACATCTTGCAAAAGAGGAGAAATAGAGCGTGTGAGTATCTGTCTTATCCAGACCATTGAACATTCATATTTTAAAAATATTGTTTATATATTATATGGAAAAAGACATTTTTCAATGTTGCTTGAATTTACATTTTTTTTCTAACTGAAGTAGTTGAGCATTTCTTTATATTTTACCAAATTAATATTCACATTCACTTTTTTCTATATTTCTTTGTTAAGGATTTAATTTTTTAAGAGAATTTATTTATTTATTTTTAGAGAGAGGGGAAGAGAGGGAGAAAGAGAGAGGGAGAGAAACATCAATGTGTGGTTGCCTCTAGCATGCCTCCAGCTGGGGACATGGCCCTCAACCCAGGCATGTGCCCTGAGTGGGAATCGAACCAGCAACCCTTTGGTTTGCAAGCCAGCATTCAATCCACTGAGCCACACCAGCCAGGGAAGAATTGAGTTTTTTACATTTAAGTTTCTGGAATTCATTTTGGTGTATAGCTCATGATGAGGATCTGATTTGATTTCTTCTAAGATGGCTCATATAACTGGTCTAATGCCTTTTATTGTATAATCCAGTGGGCTGTGGTTTTCTCACCTAGTGAGAGGGTTGGAGTAGGAGGGGTCTTACATTAGTATCACCTGGGGCACTTTTTGAAAGTAGCGTATAGTTGCTTCAGCTTCACTCTAGAGTTTTTGTTTCAGTTGGTCTGTGGTGAAAATTGGAGATTATATTTCCTCTTTTCTGGTCTTTTAAATTCTTTCACATGTAGCCAGCTTTGAGAATGACTGAGCCACATGACCATAGAGACCACACCACCTCTAAAGTCTAGAGTGGAGGTGAAACCACTGTGACATCTGGGAGCCCATTGCTCTCTAGGATGGTGGAGTTGGAGGAACATGGGAATGGAAGAGATTTCCTTTATTTCTTCCCTGAAACTTGTGTGCACCTTCCAGAGACTCTTGGTCTATGATGATACTGGCCCAGCTCTGTATCCTGCTAGGACTTCCATGTATAGAACTAAATGATTCCACAGACTTAAATTTATACAAAAACATTACTAAAAAGAAACCAGAAGGAAGAAAGGAGGAAGAAAAAAAAAAATAAAGAAATCAGTAGCAGAGTAAATCTGTGTATGTTTCCTGTTGGGAAGGTCAGGCTCTGGTCGATTTTGCTGCTGATTTTTGGTCCATTAACTGTCCTCATCCACCTTTATAATCTGAGGATTATCTCTGTCCCAGTATCTGCCAGCCCACATCCTGTGATATAATCTTCTTGGGAAGTGGTTCTCAAACCTGGCTGCACATTAAGTGGGTAGTTTTAAAAAATGCTGATTCTGAATTAACAAGTGTGAGGTAGGATAAAAGCCTCAGTATTTTTATAATATTTATCAGGCGATTCTAAGGTGTAGTCAGATTTGAGATCCACTGCCTGGGAGATGATGGTTAGATTTGTGGTAGGCAATTAGACAGACAAGAGCAGAGCAAGGGCAACAGGCCAGGTAAAGAAGGCCAGCAAGGCAGAAAGCCCCAGGTGCTTAGCAATGGGCAAAACCTGGAAAACAAGTACCTCACCACCCAGGGTAACCTTTTATTCCGTAACATATTGCTGGTAATGCGATTTAGACCACCTTACCTTTCATGTCTCTGGTCATGAGGTTTGAACCCTCCCCTGACCTTTCTTCCCCTGGCATGTTGCTAGTCATGCAAGTTAGACCCCCTTAAAGGGGGAACAAAAATGGAGGTTAGAGAATAGCCCTAAGCATTAAGCCCCCAGGGAAATGAGGTTCTGACTCTCATCAAATACATCTAGGCCTGAGTTGTGTTTCAACTTCAGGCCCAGAAAAGCAGCAAAACCAGACAAGTGATGCCAAGGCTGGCCCCAGGACCAGTGCAATGACTTGACTAATGACCCCCTGTCCTAGCACCAACCAATCAGTAGAGACCACTTCCCTGGGAAGCTGATGAATATTCTATTAAGATCATCCCTTGAGACTTCCCCTAAAATCCCCACCCTTAAAAGCCTTTAGAATGGAGGACCCAGTGTGCTTTTCCTCCCAGGAGCATTCCCGAGCCTTTCCCTTCCCCCTCCTCTTTCTCCCAGGCAACTTACCTTTACCTTCCTCTCTCCTAAGCTCCAAGGGCCCTGTCTTTTGCCATTTCTTCTACTTTTCCCTTCTACCTCTGTGACTTTCTAAACAAACTCTCTCTTATAGTTTGAGTCTTGCCTCTGAATTCTGTCTTAGCCAGAACTTAAGTACTAAGGTTGCTGAACTGAGGTCTAGTCTGACTCCATGGTCTAACTCCATGGTCTGATACTTGGTACTATTTTCTCACTGCCAACAAATTCAAGTTGCATTTAGAGAGAAAGTATTGTCAAGGAAGAAGATTCTAGACATATTACTATTTTGACAACCAAAAGGAAAGGAAAAGAAGTAGTAGATGGCTTAGTATGAATAAATCATATTCAGGGCCAGACTGTTTTTAATGTAGGCTCAAGCAGGACGCATACTGAGGCCTGAACTTCATCAGAGCCATGGAGAAACTGTATTGATGAAATGTAGGTGGGAAATTCAGGACTAGCTCCTGTGGCAACCAGGTGGGCCAAAGGGCTTAGAAAGCTGAGAGGGAAGCTGCCCAAGTATTGACAGTATGGAGATTAAATCCAACAGGGAGATACAGTGACGAGAGAGGCTGAAAATCAGGTGGGCAGTGGCTTTCTGGTTCTGGGCAAACAGTGTACTCAAGGCAGTGGTCCATGAGTGTTTGGGGGCATGAGGATCAGGTTATCACTGCCCTCCCCTGCTCCAAGTAAGTCAGAGAAGAGCCTGACATGGTGGTCTCATTTGCAAAGAGAAGTGGCATGGAGAATAGCAGCTGATGCAAGATCAGTCATTCCTGGGATACTCTTTCTTTACAATTCTTGCACTGGAATGTAACCTCCATGAGAACAGATATAATTTTGTTAACCATTTGATCTCAGTACATTTCACAGTAACTGTTGTAGGTTCTCAATTATTTGTACTTGGTGCGGGTCTGTTTTAGTACATCCTAAATCTACAAACAGCAAGGTGCCAGCTCTGTCCTCTCCTGATGTTAAGTATGAAGCATCCTGCTTTGGGATACAGGGGGTAGGTCCAGGCTGATGGACCAGGTGTGTTGATAGATATACTGTGGGAGCAGGGTGAAAGTGATGAATGCCAAGACAATTTGTCTCAGATTACTACTTCTCCTAAGCATTGGGGAGGGCAGACTGCCTCAGTGACTCCTCACTTCCTTTAGCCTCTCAGTTTCTACCTGTGAGAGAGGCCCTTGAAAAGAGTTTCCAAAAAGGAAATGTCTGGGGTTACCTGCTTTTACATTAAAAAAAGTCAGCACATTTTTTAAAATGCAGGATTTTCTTCCTTCAAGCAGGCATTAAAGCTTTCCCAGTGCCTTGGTAACAGTGTGTGCACTTCAAGGGTTACTTTTCCAATTTGAAAGAGGAGTTCCTCAATTTTAGAAAAGCTGGAAGGAGCTATTGCCAAAGCAACCAATAGAAGCCATAATATTTGCCCTCATCCACTTTAACCATGCCCAAGTCGACTGTAGGAGTCACAAGGATGGACCGAATAAGCCATTCTAAGTAGCTAATTTCTGCTTCCATCTAGCCACTTCCCTTTGGCTCTTCAAGTAAATGTAATTTATTATATCTGACAGCTGGCTCTGCAGCTGTGGTCAAACAGGCCATTTCTTCTTTCATCTTATGGTCTTAGACTGCTCCCTTATTAAATACACGCACTGATTCAAAGCGATGGAGTTTTAAAACAGGCTTTCAGAGAAGTTCAGAGAAATCAATCTTCTCCACCAGCTCTTCTTGGAGAAGAGCTACAGTCTCTTTGCTGGCCTCTCTGCTTCCATTTTTACTCTCCTACAAGCCAGGCTCTTCACGGCTTAGTTACAGTAATCTTTTAGGACAGTAATCATGCATGTCATGTCTCTTAATTTCTATTAGTGGGTTTAAAAGTCACTAATAGAAGGAAATCTAAGCCTCCTATGAGGGAGGCCCACAGGGCCCTGTGACACCAGGCCTAGTTGGCACCAGCCCCAGGTCCCAGCACTCACCCCTCACTAGCTGGCCTATTTGTACACTCCCTTCTGTTCCCTGTGCTTTTGATGTGACTGTTGCATTCAGTCCTTCCCAGCTCTATCAGTCTGAGTTCTGGTAATGTTGCCATGAGCTCATACTTTTCTCTAAACAGATTAACTCTTCAGTAAATTCTCAGTTACTTCTTGGAAACATCCAACATTAACAAATGTGCTCAGGTCTGTAAGATGGGACTAAAACCTGGCCTTACCATAGATCATCTGGGAATGGGAAGAATGAAACTAGAGATTGGGGAGAGATCGTGGGGGCTTAGGGAATATAAAACCAGAGAAACTAGTTGCACAAAAGAGAAGAGGGGCATTCCTAAAATAATATTATTGTAAGATTTAGTCATTATATATGAAATGGTAGATGTAATATTAATACTGGGGGGACTCTGTAAGTTAAGAAACCATATTGCATATAGGTCATGTATCATAGAAATGTATACTTGAAACCTGCATAATCTTATTAACCAATGTCACCCCAATAAACTTAATAAAAAAATAATCCATATTGCTATTTATAGATCAGCCACTTAAATATATACAACAAAGTGATATAGATAAATAAACCAACAGACAAACAAAATGGAATACTAAAACAGACTATATTAACTAAAAACTTTAAAAAACACAGAAAAAGAGGAAAAGGGATCAAGAACAAATGGGAAATATAGACTCAAAAAGCAAGATAGTAGACACAAACTCAACTATATCAATAATTACAATAAGTGTACTAGTTTCCTAGCATTAGCATAATAAATTACCACAAATTATTTGTCTTAACACAATAGAAGTTTATTCTTTTATAGTTTAAGTGACCAGAAGTACAAAAAAACCATGTGCTGGGCATTATTGGTTCCTTCTGGGGATCCTGTTCATTGGCTTGTAGCTACATCAGTCCAATCTCTTCACATGGCTTTCTTCTCTGGTTCTGTGTGTATCCTTCCCTTTTCTTTTTTCTTTTTGTATGTTTGATTGATTATGCTGTTACAGTTGTCCCAATTTATTTTCCCTTTGCTCCCCTCCACCCAGGAATCACCCTCAGCCCAGCAGTCCCCCACCCTTAGTCCATGTCCATGGATTATGCATAAAGCTCTTCCCAATATCCCCCTGTGTATTCCCCACCCTCCTACAATGCTCCTTAATTTCTGCACCATTTCCCTCTCCCCCTCCCAGCTGCCCTCCCCCCACATGCTCCCCATACCTGTGATTCTGTCCCCACTCTGGTTGTCTGCTTAGTTTACCTTTGTTCCATTCCTTAGCTTCTGTCGTTGATAGTTGTGATACTGTTTTCATTTTAATGTTCATAGTTTCGATACCCTTTTTCTTAAATAAGTCCCTTTAACATTTCATATAATAATGGCTTGGTGATGATGAATTCCTTCAGCTTTACTTTGTGAAGCACTTTATCTGCCTTTCCATTCTCAATGATAGCTTTGCTGGATAGAGTAATCTTGTAGGGCCTTGCTTTTCATCACTTTGAATATTTCTTGCCAGTCCCTTCTTGCCTGCAAAGTTTATATTGAGAAATCAGCTGACAGTCTTATAGGTACCCCTTTGTAAATAATTCTCCTCTTCTCTCTTGCTTCTTTTAAGATTCTCTCTTTATCTTTAACCTTTGGTATTTTGATTATGATGTGTCTTGGTGTGGTCCTCCCTGGGTCTAGTTTGTTTGGGATTCTCTGTGCTTCCTGGACCCATATGTCCATTTCCTTCCCCAAATTAGGGAAGTTTTCCTTCATTATTTTTTTCACATAATTTTTCAATTTCTTGCTCTCCCTTTTCACCTTCTGGCAGCCCTATGATTCGGATGTTGGCATGTTTATAGCTGTCCCAGAAGTTTCTAAGTCTCCTCATTTTTAAAATTTTCATTTCTTCCTTCTGTACTGGTTGACTGTTTCTTCATTATGTTTCAATTTGTTGATTTCAACCCTGGTTTCCTTCCCTTCACCACTTGTTTCATATGGATTTTTCTTCATTTCAGCCAGGATAGCCTCCATTCTTTCCCCATCCTGTTTAATCTTTGTTGTCAGAGCGTGAGCTTCCTAATCACCACTGCCTTAAACTGTGCATCTGTTAAGCTGTCTATCTCTCATCCATTAGGCGCACTATGTACTAATTGCTTAGTTGTACCACTGGGACCTTGATCTGCCCCTGCTTCTGGGTTGTACTTCTCTGTCTCTTCGCCTTTCTGTGTTTGCTTCTGTGATTTGGGCAAGAGCTGTTGTACCTCTTATGTTATAGGAGGCAGAGCCTTAGGTATTCCTTAGTGCTGGCAAACCATTCACTGAGTTTTGGTGCTGTATGTGGGGGAGGGGTCTGAGTGGGAAAAGTGCCGGTTGCCACAGCTTTTCCAGGCACTTCTTTCCTTTTCCTCCCCTTTCCGTACTAAGCCAGCAGCCTCCTTTTTGAGATGCAGCTTCTTCCTCCGCCCCCGCCCCCTCTTGCTTTCACAGTCAGAAGTAATGCGGCTATATTTTCCCACGCTCTGGTACTGTAAGCTGTGTCGTCTAGTTGGGGCTTGAATCATTTCTCGGGTTTAATCAGTATGACTGTGGTTTTTGTCAGGGCTGCTGCTAGCTGCGCCTGCCTGCTGCTCTCCTGCAAGCTGCCCCGCTTCTAGCTGTGCTGCCGAGAAGCACCGCCCCACAGCCGCAGCTCCTCTCCTCTTTCTTTCTGTCCTGGCTCTGCCCCTCCTACCTTTCTGGTTGATTATTTCTTCTTTATTTCTCACTGAACTTCCCTGTAGTTTTGAATTTTGGGATTTTCTGGATTTTCTTTTTTTTTTTTAGTTTTGAAGTGGTTGTAAATTTCTTCTTAGTTGTGAAGAGAAGCAGCGCATATATTTACGCCTCCATCTTGGCTGGAAGTCCTCCTTCCCTTTTCTTATAAGGATGCAAGTCATTGGATTCAGGGTCTGTTCTAATTTCTAATTACCTTATGTTAATTAATTATCATCTGCAAGGACCTAATTTTCAAATAAAATCCCATTCTTAGATTCTTGGTTGATAGGAGTTTTACGGGGACACTATTCAACCCTCTAAAAATATTAATGAATTAAACACTATGATTGAAAGCAGAGAGTATCAGAACTTTTTTAAAAAGTAAGACTTCACTGTATGCCATTTATAAGAGGTACACTTTAACCATAAAGACACAGATTAAAAGTAAAGCATGGAGCCCTGGCTGGTGTGGCTCAGTGGATTGAGCGCTGGCCTGCGAACCTAAGGGTCACTGGTTTGATTCCCAGTCAGGGCACATGCCTGGGTTGTAGGCTGGGTCCCCAGTTGGGGGCACCTGAGAGGTAACCACACATTGATGTTTCTCTCCCTCTCTTTCTCCTCCCTTCTTCTCTCTCTAAAAATAAATAAATAAAATTTTTAAAAAATAAAGAGAGGAAAAAGTGTCTACCATGCAAATTGTAGGAGTTTATCTAATGTTTTGGATATTAATTGCTTATCAGATATTTAATTTGCAAATATTTTCTCACATTCTGTAGGTTGTTTTTTTGTTGATGGTGTCCCTTGATAGACAAAAGTTTTTAATTTTGATAAAGTCCAGTTTGTGGGCTGTTGTTGTTTTTTTTGCCTATGCCTTTTATGTCACATCTAAGAAACCATTGCCAAATCTAACATCACAAAACTTTTCTTCTACATTTTCTTGTGGGAGTTTTATAATTTTAGCTCTTACTTTTAGGTCTTTGATTAATCTTGAATTAATTTTTGCATATAGTGTCAGGTAAAGGTCCAACATTATACAAGTGGATATCCAATTTTTCCACTACCATTTGTTGAAAGACTGTCTTTTCTTCATTTAATAATCTTGGAATTACTGTCAAAAGTCACTTATATGCGAGGGTGTACTTTTCAGTCCCCAGTTCTACTCCATTGTTCTATGTCTGTCTTTATGCTAGTGCCATACTGCTTTGATTACTGCAGCTTTGTAGCAAAATTAAAAACTAAAAAAGTCTGAGTCTTTCAACTTTGTTCTTTGTTTTCAAGATTGTTTTGATTCCTCAGGTTCCCTTGAGATTTCATATGAGTTCTAGGATGCAGCTTTCTGTGTCAGAAAAAATAATGTCTTTGGATTGCACTGAATTATAGGTCATTATATTAAGCCTTCCAATCCATGAACATGGTATGTATGCCTTATCCTATATTTCTGTCTTCTTTAATTTCTCTCAGCAAGGTTTTGTAGCTTTTAGTGTTCAGGTTTTTTACCTCCTTGGTTAAATGAATTCCTAAGTATTTTCTTCTTTTTAATACTATTGTAAATGGAATTGTTTTCTTAATTTCCTTCCTCATTGTTCATTACCAGTGTATAGAAATGCAAATGCCCTGTCCCCCTCCACTGAACTGTTTTTCTCTTGTCCCCAGCCCCTAAGTCATGGCCCAGGTGATTAAATTATTACCTGTTCCCACCTTCGTGTGCCTAAGGTGGTTGCTGGGTCAGGAATGATCCAACTCTACCCCACCCCCGTTCTCATTCCTCTCCCTCTGACAAAGTGGCTCCCACTCCTCTCTCTGGGTGACCTCCTCTGTGCTTCCTCTCTTGTTATACTAATCAGACCTCATTGCCATGGTTTGCTGGCTTATGTATCTTGACCAGACTGAGCTTCTCATTGGCCTGGGCATAGAACAAGTCAGATTTATGTTTATGGCCCTCGCAGAGAGGACAGCTGTTTGTTGAAAGAGTAAATGAATAAATGAAGAAGTGTATTAAGGATGTAGGCAGGTGAAGGGCTAGGCCTGGAGGATGAGGCACTGCCTACAGAAATTAGAAATTAAAGTAATAATAATGATGATGGAAACCATTTATTGAATCTTTACTGTTTATCTGGCACTGTGTTATACCCCTCACATGCATTAATTCATTTAATCCTCATGACAGCTTTACGAAGTAGAGCTCATTTGTGTAAACAGCCAGTAAAGACAGAGTGGGGACTTGAAGGCAGATTTGCTGACTTCAGATTCTAGCCTTTTGCAGTAGGAAGGTGTAACCCATAGATTTTTTCCTTTTGTCAAAACTATGTGCAGGGCCAGCTGTGCCTGTCATGGTCTTGGGCACTGTGTCCAAGGTTCAAAGCACAGGAAACCTGACAGTTCCCCTCAGTGAGATGAATTCCAGAAGTTTTGGGGCTGATCAAAGGAAAAGATATAACCATGAGGTGGCAGCAGCACACACAAGCTTTGTTTGGGTGCTGCTTTAACAGGAGTAGTCCCTCAGGGCATGAGACCATCCAGGAGCTACAGCCTGGGGGCCACCACTCAGAAGGGGAGGAGGACAAAGAAACTCCCAGGGAAGGGGGACAGATGGGGGTTTCTGGGTCTAGGTGATGTCTCTCAGCAAAGTGAGGCATCTCCGGGTCAGAGAACTTGTAAGAGCAGCAGTGGATGGGGTTCTTCATGCCAACAGGATCCATGGCTAGAAGATTCAAAGGGTATGTAAAGCTGACAGGCTCTAAATGGCTCAGAATCTGCTTAATTGAACTAAGTTTAAGACAATTGGATGTGAAAAATTGGGGTTCAGTGTCAGGTGTGTTTTGCTGTGAGGAAGTAAACAAGCCAGGGGGGCCTGTATACAGTGGCTGTCTTTGACTCATTTCTAGAATACCCAGGAAGCTTTAATCCCTAGGAGAGAATCAGGCCAACATAATAGGCCCATGGCAACCCATCTGGAGCTGAATCAGCCTTGTTAAGCAGGTGGTCTTAAGAAAGGAAATGAGTCTCCTAACTTGACCATGAAAGTGTAGAAATTAAACAATTCTAAACAGAAATGCCAATACCTTTAAATAATTAGTTTTAGTCACAACCCTATTAGTGATAGGTAAATAGGTAAACAAGTAAAAATATTACTTGGAAGACTATCTTTCTCTCTCTCAGTGCATTTGCTTGATGAAACTTTACAAAGTCCAGAAGTCTCACTAGAGTTGGCCAACACTGTGTGTGTGATGGTAGGCCTGAGCTTTGTGTGTACAGGGGACTCATAATCATAGCAGCTAACACTTGCTCACCTTTACTGTGTGCCAGATGCTGTGCTTCTCAGAACATGATCTGTGGGTTGGTGCCAACCCATGATCTGTTTTTTAATGGTCCATGACAATAAGTATAGAAATTGACATTTTTATAGCAATTTGACATTGCCAAAACTTCTACGTATGAGTTCATTGTTCAAGCATTTTATTTTCATTGTACTTTACAAAAGTATCAGTCTAAGTTTGAAATAAAAAAAAAACCCGAAGACTGAAAACTGGTTTTTTACTTTAGATAGTTTGAAAAATACTGTTCCATATTATTTCCACTTCATAGATGAAGAAACAGAGGTTCAGAGAGATGAATTACTTGCCCCAGGTTGTGTAATTAGCAAGCAGGTACTGAGATTTGAACCCACTTTATCTACCTGACTTCAAGTCTATGGTCTCAGATATCATGCTGTGAGCCCTAAGATGCTGTACTTCAACCCACTGACAGTCATTTGGCCACTGGTTGTGGCTGCAGCAGCTTTTAGCAGAGCACTTTCATTTTCTGACGCCAAAGCCCATTATAGAACTTGAGGTGACCCATCACTGGGCAGGAGGTAAGCAGGAGGCTGCCGGCAGGGCCTGGCCATTAAGATGGAAGGCTAGGGCATAGGTATTCGTGTTATTAATCACTTGTGGTCAGGAAGCCAGAGGTTCCAGCCACAGAAATGAGGGTTTCAGTACTTTGCACTAATTACCATGGTTTCACAGCTGTGATCAATTCATGTTTTCTCACTTTGTGCTGAAGCCTGGTCTATGGGGATTGATGTGAAGAGGTGTAAAAATAAGTTCTGTTTCCAGCCAGATTAATTGCAGGCTCTGTGGAGGCCCCAATGCCACCACTTGGGTCATAAGATTGATTGGCTCAGGACCCAGGTCCAGCTGTAGGAAAGCCACACTAGCTGACACGAGGCTGCCCAAGGGGGTGCAACTGAAGCTGAGAGGCAGCGGGCCGGACCAGGGCCCAGTCTTGGCTCTCAGTGCAGCCCCCACTTGAAGGCACTTTCTTCCTTTTCCCACCACCCAGCTCAGCAATGTGCATGGACAACAGGATGAGGATCAAATGTGGGAGAAGGGAAGGTGGGAAGGTCAGGGAAGAGCAATGGGGGAAAAATTAGACAACTGTAATAGAACAACAATCAAAAAGGAAGAAAAAAAGAAAAAGAAAATGAGACCAAATATCTGTAAAATGCCTAAGACAAAATGCAAAATGTTGGGGATGCTCAACAAAGATAATTGTTATTGTTATTAGTGTTATTTACTTTTATTGTAATTATTAATTTTTGCAAACATCTGTCACTTTCTACTATACTTTGAGTTTCTCAAGGTCAAGAACTGTTTCTTATTTTCTTTGATCCTTGGGACCTAGTGTGGTGCTAGGCACAACTCAGATGCTCTAAATGAGTAAATTAGTTGATTGAATTGACTCCAATTTGCATTATTTCCTCCTCATAAGTAATTTATTTCACTTGTTACTGGCTTCCTTCCCCAGAATATCCATATCCTGTATATAACTAATTAATTCCCAGATGGGCTTGCCCCACTATTCCTGGGAACCCAGCCTCCAGTCCTTTCCTTAAGCAAGACATCTTTCAATTCCATGAGGCCCCTCCCTAGCCTTTTAACTCATTCACACACATTAATTCAATCCATAATTATGGGTTGGGAGCCTGTTTGGATCAGCACCGAGTTAACAGCTGGAGGGACAGCTAAGAGGGGCACAGTCCCTGTCTTCAAGTTATTTTTGATTGGGGTAAACACATAGGAGAGACATGAACCCAGGCTTGAGGGGCTGGAGAAGCCGTCCTAAGTAGAAGAGGGCACAGCAGAACGATGCCGGATGAACTGGAGGTGAGAGGGGCTGGGGAGGTGAGCAGGAGCCAGATAACAGTGGCCTTTGTAAGTCGTGACAGACAGGGAAGTTGAACTTTACCCAGGGACAATGTGGGAAGTGGTGGCTGGGATAGAGGGTAGGTTGTTGGTAATAGGTATGTGGGGAGGAGTTGGGAGGCTGACATTACTGGATTTGCAGTGTAGACATTTCTCTTTCATTGCAAAATAGGAGAGTGGACTTGAAGAGAGAAAGCCTGGAGGATAGAGACAAGGTTTGTGTCAGATTTAGGTAGATTGGGTTTGCTTCTATAGAAAGCCTGAAAATGCAGAACCCTCTTTGTTGCTGTGGCCAGAATTCTAACAGGTTCTTTTTACTGAACAGATGCATGAGCCCTGATTCAATCCACAAACTGCTTAAATGATGCATGTCAGTACTCCAAAGACAAGCAGTACAGCCGTGTGTATTTCATGAGGTGGTGAGTGAAGAGGATTGAGGGTGCCACACATTGTGTGTGTGTGTGTGTGTGTGTGTGTGTGTGTGTGTGTACACAGCTCTAGAGAAATTGGGGAGGTCTCTTTTTTATACAAAAAAGCAGAAAAATCTTCAAGACAGTGGAATTTACTGCTTGAGATTTAGAGAAGCAGCAGGCACCAGTGGTAAGAGCTTGACCAAGCCTACTAAAGGACACATTGAAGACTGGTGCCTTCTGAGGGTCAGACTTCTGTGAGATGGAGGCAATGGCTTGATGATGAAGTCTTGGGAGAAAGCAGGCACTCTGTGTGTGGTGTGTGTGTGTGCGTGTTAGTGGTGTAATGCAAGTACATGTGTACTCTTTGGATGAATGATTTTCAAGTTGCCAACTGAATTATAAAGTTAAGAAATGACACCTGAGAAACAGCTCTGGAGAATTGCTCACTCTACCCAGAGTTAGAAGTTACAGGTGGTGGAACACAGGTGAGGCTGGGGGATAGTTACAGCCTCATTTGTGTGAAGACACAGATTGTGGGTGACAGACGTGAATCAGGTTTTCTGTGCCTGCTGACAATAGGGGATCAATATACTTAAAATACAGTTGTTGGAATGAAATATTTTTGCCCAAACTGGAAGTTTTCCTAGGAATGTGTGAGATTTCCTTTAGGGTGTCCTGAGGAAAAGGGCAGGGGTTGTGAGAGTGGCTTCCTGAGAGTATGAGTCCTTGGCCCTGCTGGGAAGGAACCCACTGGGAGTGGTGGCTTCAGATCCTATTCACGAGCCTGCAGAACCCCAGACAAAGGGGCACTTCTGAACAAAGATTTGGGCCAACCAAGAATAGGAGATACTAACTGCTGGGCAAGCACTGGCCTAAGCACCTGCCCGTCCTTATTTTATTGATTCCCCAGAACAACCTCTTGTGCTAAGTACATGATATTCCCATTTTACAAATGGACAAACTGAGGCTGAGATAAGGTAAGTAGCTTATTCAGTGTCACTGAAGTAAATACGTTTTTGGATTTGTGGGAGTGGGTTTTCTTCAGCAGCAGCTCTGGGACAAGATGACATAGATGTCAGGGCCATCCTGGCCCCTGTCATTGTTCCCTAGCCATGAGCCAACACCCATCTAATAAATTTCCATTGGGCTGAAGTTAGCCAGAATTGGTTTCTGTCACTGGTGACCACTGAGCTCTGACTGATGTGATCACAGGTTGTCAAGCAGAAGCAGCAGAATTTGGATCCAGGCAGGCTGGCTCCAGAGTGTGTCCCCTTAGTCACTCTAGTCTGTGCCCAAAGGCAGCAGCCACAGAGGTATCTCTATGGACCCTCAGGGTGAAAAGAAGGCCCATTGAGAGTTGACTGAGAGCCACTGCTTTTCTGCCTGTCCATGTGCAAGTTATGTTCTCATCATTCTGGATGTGTTTATATCTTCTTCACAGAGGTGAAGAACTTGGTCCCATCTCCTCATGGCCGCTCAGGCAGAATGTTTTGTTTCTAGGGTGCTCCCTGGAAGCCACAGCCACAGCCCACCTTTTCCTCAGGTCTTTACTCAGACATGCCTTTCCTACAGGTTCCTTTAGCTTCTCTGCTCCTTCCCTCTTGCTCCTTAAAGGTCATGGTACCAGACACACAAGCTGTGGTGTGGTATTGTCCAAGGTTAATCCATGGTCATGCCTTCACTCTGCCGTTCATCGTGGAGGGAGGGCTTAATTGGCAGGTTCAGAAATATGATATTTCAGAAAGCAGGTGAGGGATGGGAGGTTGCAATCATACTTGTCTATGAGAGGTTGGTCTGTGCTCTGCTAATGGTAGCTGCCTTCAAGCAACTGTTCTCCACTTTTGTGGGCTTCTCTGATTCTCCCAAAGATTGTTCTGCCCAGCTGGCCAGATCTGCTACACAGGCAAACCAGTTTGGTCAGGAAAATGTCAGCCTGATTATTTTCCAGTCTTGTATGTTTCTTTGCCCACCCTAAGTCTCTTCCATCTGACTGAATTTTTTTCTATTTTTCCTGGCTTATTACATGGCTCTCTGGCCCATCCCTAGGGCATCAGGCCTCCTGGAGTGTTGCATTCCTTGTCCTGGGAAGCCAGCAATGGGGCCCAGGGTAGAAAATTGGACTTAAAGAAAAAGAAAACCTACTTAGTTCAAAAGAACAAAAGCATAAAATTTGTCATTCAATGAAGTCATTAGCAATGTGGAAGAGATTAATTTCTAATTACTTTAAACTTGAAAAACAAAATAAATACTAATAGACCAAAGCAATCAATTCATTAATTTTATAATGCCACTTTTCATTAGATATGTAGTATAGTTGATTAAATTCTATTTCTTTTCATTTTATTTTTGATTAGGTAAGATATGCACATGGTTCACAAATCATTAAGTATAAAAAATTATGCAGAGATAAGTTCCCTCACAACCTTGATCTCCATCTGCTCTGCCTCATAAATAATCAATAATTTGAATGTTTTTTTAAATTAAATTTATTGGGGTGATGTTGGTTAATACAATTATATAGGTTTCAGCTATACAATTCTACAGTACATCATCTGTATATTTTATTGTACGTTTACCTGCCAAGTCAGGTCTCCTCCCTCCATCATCATTTACCACTTTTTACCCTCTTCTACCTCTTCCATCCCCCTTTCCCCTGGCTATCACCATAGTGTGGTCTGTGTCCATAAGACTTTCATTTTTTTTTTTTTTTTTTGCTTAATCCCTTCACCCTGCTCACCCAGCTCCCAAAGCCTCTCCCTGTAACAGCTGTCAGTCTGTTTTCTGTATCTATGTCTGTCTCCATTTTGTTAGTTTATTTTTTTCATTACCACACATGAGTGAAATTATATGGTATTTGTCTTTCTCTGACCAGCTTATTTCACTTAGTATAATACTCTGCAGGTGCATCCATGCCATTGCAAAAGGTAAGATTGCCTTTTATTTTGACGGCAGAGTAGTATTCCATTGTATCAATGTACCAGTTTTTCTAGTCCACTCATCAGCAGATGGGAACTTGGGCCACTTCCAAATCTTGGCTACTGTAAATAATGCTGCAAAAAACATAGGGGTGCATATATCATTTTGAATAAGTGTTTTGGGTTTCTTTGGATATATTTCCAGAAGTGGAATTGCTGAAATATAAAAAAGTTCCACTTTTAATTTTTTGAGAAAACTCCATACTGTTCTCCACAAATGGCTGCACCAGTCTGCATTCCCACCCACAGTGCACTAGGGTTCCCTTTTCTCCACATCTTCGTTAGCACTTCTTGTTTTAGATTTTTTTATTCTATCTATTCTGATGGGTGTGAGATGGTATCTCATTGTGGTTTTAATTTGCATTTCTCTGATGATTAATGACATTGAGCATCTTTCCATATGTCCATTGGCCATCTCTATGTGCTCTTTGGTGAAGTGTCTATTCAAGTCCTTTGCCCATTAAAAATTTTTTTTTTTGATGTTGAGTTTTATAAGTTCTTTATAAATTTTGGATATTAAGCCTTTATCAGATGTATCAGTGAATATGATTTCCCATTCATTGGGTTGTCTTTTCATTTTGTTGATGGTTTACTGAGCACGAACTTTTAAGTTTGATATAGTCCCGTTTGTTTACTTTTTTGTTTCCTTTGCCCAAGGATATATATCATAAAAATATTGTTATGAGAAATTTCCAAGATTTTACTGCTTATGTTTTCTCCCAGTCTAACATTTAAGTCTTTAACCCATTTTGAGTTTATTCTTATGTGTGGTGTAAGAAAGGAGTCTAGTTTCATTTTCTTGCTTGTATCTTTCTAATTTTCCCAACACCATTAATTACATATACTATCTTTACCCTGCTGTATATTTTTGCCTCCTTTGTCAAATATTAATTGACTATAAAGTCATGGTTTACTTTTGTGCTCTCTGTTCTGTTCCATTGATCCATATGTCTATTTTTATTCTGATACCATGCTGTTTTGATTACTTTAGCCTAGTATTATACTTTAATATAAGGTAGCATGATTTGTCCAACTTTGTTCTTCTTTCTCAAAATTGCCATGGCTATTTAGGGTCTTTTGTGGTTCCATAGAAATTTTTGGAATACTTGTTCTAGTTCTAGTATCTTGACAGGAATTGAGTTGAATGTATAGATTGCTTTTGGTAGTATGGACATTTTAATGATGTTAATTCTTCCTGTCCATGAACATGGAATATACTTCCACTTATTTGTATCTTCTTCATATTTTTTCTTTAGTGTTTTATAATATTCCAAGTACAGGTCTTTTACACCCTAGCTTAAATTTATTCCAAGGTATTATATTTTTTTGGAACAATTGTAAATGGGGTTGGGTTCTTAGTTCCCCTTTCCAGTAAGTCATTATTACTGTATAAAAATGCAGCCAGTTTTTGAATATTTATTTTGTGTCCTGCTGTTTTACTAAATTCATCAATCAGTTCTAGTAGTTTTTTTGGCAGAATCTTTAGGGTTCTCTGAATACAGTATCATATCATCTGCAAATAATGACAGTTTTACTTCCCCTTTTCCAATTTGCATGCCTTTTATTTTTTCTTCTTGCCTGATTGCTGTGGCTAGGACTTCCAGTACTATGTTGAATAAGAGTGGTAAGAGTGGACATCCCTGTCTTGTTGCTAAAGTTAAGGGAAATGCTTGTAATTTTTGCCCATTGAGTATGGTGTTGACTGTGGGTTTGTTGTATATGGCCTTTATTATATTGGGGTATGTTCCCTCTATTCCCACTTTGCTAAGAGTGTTTATCATAATTGTTGCTGGATTTTATCAAATGTTTTTCTGCATCTACTCTTATGATCATGTCGTTTTTTATGTGGTGTGTCATGTTTATTGATTTGCAGGTATTGTACCAACCTTGTATCCCAGGAATAAATCCCACTTGATCATGGCATATGACCATTTTAATGTATTGCTAGATCCAGTTTGCTGATATATGGTTGAGAATTGTAACACCTATGGTGATCAGGGATACTGCCTATATATTTTTTCTTTGTAGTATCTTTATTTGGTTTTGGAATTAGAATAATGCTGACTTCATAAAATGAGCTGTGGGTCTTCTTTTTTCTTGAATTGTTTGAAATAGTTTGAGAAGGATAAGTGCTCATTGTTCTTTGAAAGTTTGGTAAAATTCACTTGTGAAGCCATCTGGTCCATGACTTTCATTTGTTGGGAAATTTTTTATTACTGCTTCATTTTCACTAGTTATAATCTGTCTATTCCAATTCTCTGGATTCTTCCTGATTCAGTTTTTGAAGACTGTATGTTTCTAGAAATTTACCCATTTCTTTCGGATTGTCCTATTTGTTGGCATATAGTTGTTTGTAATATTTTCTTATAATCCTTTGTTGTCAGTTGTTTCTTCTCTTTCATTTCTGATTTTATGTATTTGGGTCTTCTCTTTTTTACTTATGAGCCTAGTTAAAGATTTGTCAACTGGTTTATCTTTTCATTGGGTTCATTGATCATTTGTATTGCTCTTTTAGACTCTTTTTTTTTGTTGTTGATGATTTCTGCTCTAATCTTTAATATTTCCTTCCTTCTACTAACTTTGGGCTTTATTTGTTATTTTTCCAGTTCCTTTAAATGTAAAGTTAGGTTGTTTATTTGAGATTTTTATTGTTTCTTGAGGTAGGCCTGTAGTGCTAAGGATTTTGCTCTTATGACTGCTTTCACTGTGCTCCATAGATTTTGAGTTGTTGTGTTCTCATTTTCACTTTTTTCAAGGCATCTTTTGATTTCTTTCTTGATCTCTTGGGTAACCCATTCATTGTTTAGTCACATGTTATTTTGCCTCTATGGTATTTTGTGTTTTTTAGTTTTTTTTCTTGTGTTTGATTTCTAGTTTCATAGCATTATGGTCAGAGAAGATGCTTATTATGATTTTAATCTTCTTAAATTTATTGAAGTTTGTTTTGTGTCCTAACATGTGGTCTGTCCTAGGAAAATATTACATGTGCACTTGAAAAGAATATATATTCTCCTGATTTGGGGTAAAATACTCTGAAGACATCAATTAAATCTATTTGATCTAGTGTGTATTTAAGGTCACCATTGCCTCATTGATTTTCTGCCTGGAGGATCTATCCATTAATGTCAGTGAGTGTTAAAATCCCCTGCTATGACTTTATTATTGTCAGCCTCTCCTTTTATGCCCATCAAGATTTGCTCTATATATTTAGGTACTTCTATGTTGGGTGTATAAAGGTTTATAAGGGTTATATCCTCTTATTAGATTGCTCCCTTAATTGTTATGTAGTGTCCTTCTTTGTCTCTTATTATAGTTTTTGTTTTAAAGTCTATTTTGTCAGGTATAAGTATTGGTACCCCAGTTTTTAGAAAAATTACCACTTGCATGAAATATCTTCTTCCATCCCTTCACTTTTAGTTGTTGTATATTTATCATTCTGAAGTGTGCTCTTGCAGACAGCATATATATGGGTCTGGCTTTCTTATCCATTCAGCTACCCTATGCCATTTGATTGGAGCATTTAAGCCATTTACATTTAAAGTGATTATTGGTAGATACATACTTATTGCCATTTTAATCTTTATAACTATGTTCTTCTGTTTTTTTCTATCTTCTCCTTCTAACACTCCTCCTCCTCCTCCTCTTCTTTAGGCAGGCCCTTTAACATTTTTTGTAATACTGGTTTGGTGGTGGCAAACTTCTTTCACTTTTTCTTCTCTGGGAAGCTCTGTTTCTCCTTCAGTTTTAAATGATAGCCTTGCTGGATAAAGTAGTCTTGGTTGTAGGTTTTTGCTTTTCACCACTTTGGATATTTCATGCCCATCCCTTCTGACATGAAGTTTTTCTGTTAAGAAAATAGTTGACAAGTCTTATGGTGTTCCCTTGTAGGTAACTGTCTTTCTCTTGCATATTTTTAGATTCTCTCTTTGTTTTTAATCTTTGCCACTTTAATTATGGTGTGAGCCTCTTTCAGTTCATTTTGGGTAAGACTCTGCATCTTCTGGACTTGTGTATTTTTTCCCTTTACCAGCTTAGGAAAGTTTTCTGTCAATATTTCTTCAAATAGGTTCTTGATTCTTTGCTCTCTCTCTGCTCCTTCTGTTACCACTATGATGTGGTTGTTGTTACCCTTCATGTTGTCCCAAGGGTCCCTTAAATTATTCTCATGTAAAAAAAATTCTTTCTTTTTGTTGCTCTGATTGGTTTTTTTCTCTATCTTTTGTTTCAAATTGCTGATTTGATCCTCTGATTAATCCAATGTACTGTTTATTTCTTCCAGTGTAATTTTGTAATCAGATACTGTATTCTTTGTTTCTGACTGGTCTTTTTTATGTTGTCTATGTCCTTTTTCTTTTCTTTTTTAAAAAAGTTTTTATTTATTTTTTAGAGAGAAGGGAAGGGAGGGAGAAAAGGAGGGAGAGAAACAGTCATGTGAGAGAGAAACATTGATTGGTTGGCTCTCATACACACCCTGACCAGGAGCCAAACCTGCAACCCAGGCATGTACCCTGACTGAAAATTGAACCAGTGACCTTTCACTTTGCAGTATGATGCCCAATCAACTGAGCCACACCTTTCTCATGTTTTTGTAGTTTTCACTAAGTTTCTTGAGCATCCTTATATCATTACTTTGAACTCTATATCTGATGAATTGCTTGCCTTCATTTCACTTAGCTCCTTTTCTAAGGATTTCTATTTCATTTGGGGCATGCATTCTGTCTCCCCATTTTGGCTGCCTCTTTGTGTTTATTTCTATGTATTAGATAGATCTGCTTTGACTCCCAGTCTTCATGGTGTGGCCTTATATAGTAGGTGTCCTGTGGGACCTAGTGGCATAGTCTCCTTGATCACCTGATCTGAATGCTCTAGGAATGTCCCTTGTGTGGGTTATGTGGGCCCTCCTGTTGTAATTGAGTTTTGATTGCTATTGGCTCCTTAGTGCATAAAATTGACCCTCAGGTTGGCTGACTATTGGGCCCAACTCTGACCACAGTGTGTAAGCTGCTATACAGGTGCTGACCACATGAAGGGGCATTTGCCTCAGTTGGGTTCGGTGCCTGTTGAGATCTTCCTTTGGATATGCTGTTTGTGAAGCTTTTTGAATCCTGCTTTGATGATTTCTGAAGCTCGCTACTAGGCATGTTGGTCCTGGGCCTCATGGAAAGAGCTGGTGTAGACCTTGTCAGACACGGTATGTGCCTGGCCCTTGGCAACCTGTCTGTAGCTACAAGCAATCCACAATTTGTGGCTGCCTCTGCTAGGCTTGGGTTCATGTAGGCAGGACTGAACTGCACATCAAATTTCCTTTTTTTCCTGCACTGGGCCCTGAGAATAGGTCATCAAAAATCCCAAGGAACCCTGAGATCTGCCTCTGCCTGCTCTGTTTGCTGGCTGCCAGTTACACATCACTAAAAGAGCCTCTGGTGGAGGCAGGAGGATGGGGCTAGTCAATCTTTTTTTTTAAGGGTGAGTTCCAGTTAGGTTCATGGGAAAGTAGCAGTAATGGTCCTGCCCCAAAGCCAGACAACTCAGTCACTCATACCCCCTGAGTCTTCCCAGTTCAATACATGCTGGCCAAGCCAGCTGACTTCTCACCAAGGCCTAAGCTTTGCAGGATAGGGCAATAGAGAATCCAGAGGCTGAGACAATTGCTTTCTCCCATGCTGGTGCCAGAGAAAGGAGTGCTCCACCAAAGAAGAATGGCATGGACAAATAATTCAGCACAGAGTTCATGGCAGCTGTCTCCAAATTCTGCATCAGAACCACAAACCATAGACTTTCCTCCTGTGACTCTGGTCCACTCTGCCCTCCTTCCACTGGAGTATGAATGAAGTGTTTTTGTGTTGGCTCTTTAAAGAGGGTGCCTGTGTCTCCAGCAGACTCTGTTTTCCTGGAGGACAGAAATCTTGCTGCTTTTCACAGATATTTTGTGGGCACCTCTTACCAACTCTGGTGCTCTGGGCTAAGGAGCATGGTTTGGGGTTAGGCCCCATACTTCTCAGGGGGACCCTGCCCCCCCCCCCCATTGCTGAGCTATCCCTCTGGAACCTCAGCTGTTACCTGTGTGAGTGGAGCCAGCCTTTTTCACATCTCTGCCCTTCCTACCAGTCTCAATGTGGCTTCTGTAAATCCTTGATTATAAGATTTCTCTTCAGCTAATCTTCAGTTGGTTATTCAGGATAATTGTTTTTTAATTTAGTTGTAATTTCAGTTTGGTCCTGGGAGAAGGGGAGTATAACTTCTACTTACTTTGCTGCCATCTTGAAAAAAGAATTTGGATGATTCTGAATGACGAAAATCTATCTTTCAAACCCATATTCTCCCCTAGGCTTAGTTTTAACTTACTTTTATCCCAAATATTAAAAAACATTTTCTCACATTAACTTTTGAGATGATCATTGCTATAGAAATAATAAAAAATATATGTTACATAACTGAGACTGTATTGCAATCTTTGAAATTTTTGTCCCTGGTGTTTTTACAAGCCAGCATCTCCACTGACTTCAGATGTCCTTCAAGAGGGTTTTTATTTTGGTGGTGGTGGGGGAGTTCCCAAAATCCCAGAAAGATGTGTTGAGTGTCAGGTTGAATCTTTAGTACAAGTAGTCAATGATTAATACTATGAAAAAACTTATCCATAGTGGCACTCAAATGTTAAAATCTCCAAGAAGAAAAATCATAACATCATGCCTTTCATCTTCTCAGGGTCTCAAACTGTCAGTAAGAGTGTGTTCTGTCAGATCAAAGCAGAGAGATGTTGGAAGCAATGGTATCCTTGAGAAATGCCTTCAATTCAGATTAACAAATATGGCCTGAGCTCCACCATGTACCAGGTGGTGTGCCTGAGCCTATGAAGGGGGAAAAACTGTTTTAAGTAGTTATGAAGTTGGGTTTTTGGTTGGGGGTAGGTGTGTGTTTTTGTGGAGAGGGGGAGAGAGAGAGAGAGAGAGAGAGAGAGAGAGAGAGAGAGAGAGAGAGAGAGAGAGAGAGAGAGAAAACAAACAAACAATAGCAACAGAAAGAACAATATTCAAGCCTGGCCACACATTAGAATCACCTAGAGGAGCTTCTAAAAACAATTGGTCCCAAAGGCTCACATCCTAGATTTCTGATTCAATTGACTTGGAGTGGAGCTCAGGTATCACAATGTTTTTAAACCTTTCTAGGAGATTCTACTGTGCAGTCAGGTGACAAATCACTACTCTGAGCTAATTAGAGTCCACGATATTTACCTTGAATTGCACTGAGATCCAGAAGCATGTGATTACAACTTGTATTGTGCAAGTCTCACATTACAGACATCAATTTACTTTTCTATCAGAGGGAAAAGTGAACAATAAAAATGCTTATCTCTGATGTATCTGGATAAAACCATCTACTGTCTCTCTGCATTGACTACATAGCTTGGAGCTGTGGTTAAAACTGAAACAAGCAGTGCAGAACCCAACAGTTTGGAATAATATGGCAGTCCTGACTCTATGGCATGCTATCTTCCCATTCTGTTCTGGGTTTTTCTCCCTTCTCTTCTCTGTAAAATGAGCATTACCTTCTCTCTCTCCTTCTGAAGATAAACCTTCTGTTCAGAGCTTCCCAAAACACAGGCAGGATATTACTTCCAAAGTTGGTCTGAAGCTCATACTTCTCTACTCTTAGTGAGTCACCATACATGAATATGAGGAAATGAAGTGTGTAACTTTGTTTAATCCACTGTTTTCCAAGCTTATTTGATCATAGAACACTTCTGTATTCAAGGTAGTGAAGTGAGATTTCCCACAGACCTGACCTTGCATCCTGAATGAAGCACTTACCAGCTTCCAAGTGGTCCTCAATGCTTCTCAATTATGGTATTTATGCCTCAGTGTATCCCCTTGCATGCTGAACCAGAGATGACCTGTGTGACAATGTTTAATACTGTGTGAGTTATAGGGTGTGCCTTCTGAGGCTAGGTAATAAAGGGGTTGTGGCTCTGCCTTGTTTTCTTGGGTCACTCACTCTGGGGGAAGCCAGCTGCCATGTTGTGAGGACATTAAAGCAGCTCAGTAAAGAGGTCCACATGGGAGGAAACAGAGTTCTCCCACCAACAACAGCACCTGCGTGGTGAGTGGGTGAGCTGCCTTGAAAGAAGAGTCTCCATCACATTAAAGCCTCCAGCTGGCAGTACCCCTGACTGACATCTTGACTGCAACCTCAGGAGTCTATGAGGCAGAAGTGCCAGCTAAGCTGCTCCAGAATTCCTAACTCACAAAAACTGTGCGAGACAGACAAGTCACTCATGTGACCATGGTTCAGAGCCACAGGACAATCTGGTTCTTAGCCTTGGAGGTTCCATCTTGTCAGGTAAGGGTAGGTGGAGATCATAAGTGGTAGTGATGACCCAGAGCTTTAGGAACCTTACTACTCAAATACTATAGTTCCCACTTCCTTAGAAGTTCTCAACTTTCTCCATTTTTGTCTTTCCTCACAGTTAGTACTATAGGTCAGGCCATCATCATCTCTTGCCCAAACTATCAAATGGCTTCTTCCTACCTGGTCCCCCAGCTTCTGGGATTGCTCTTCACTCCCTACAATCATGTCCTGATCTTGCAGGTCAAATAATCTATTTAAAGTTTAAATGTTATTATGTCACTTCTATGCTCCAAACTCTTTAACATAATTTATAAGACATTGCAAGATCTGGTTCCTATTTATCTTTCATGTTCCACCTCCCAACACATACCTATCTGCAGTTCCCAGATGTGTTGATTTCTTCTTAGTCACCTGAGATTTGCACATAATTTTCTCTTTGCTTCAGATTGTGTAATGTACAGCACCAGAAGGTTCCCCACAAATGCCACGACCATCAAAAACCCACAGCTCTCTTATTCCAGATTTGCGGTGGTTGCGTAAAATCTCACCATTCACTGGTAGTGACACTCAAGAGTTTAATAGGTGTTTTCTCCTATTAGGTAGCAAATAACTTGCACAGGATAAGTGGATAGGGGTTGGAGAATTCTAAACAAGTATGATTTCTAGGCATTAAAGATCATATTGTCCACATGATTCCCCAAACCATTCTAACTAGCTGGAAACTAGGGCAGATTGGAGTTGTGGGGTGAGAGCAGTTAGCAGTGGACAAAAAGAAAATCAGGTTAGAATTCTAAGTTCCAGAGCCTACACAGGGAATTCCTCTTGGCCTGGACCCCTTATTCTGAACTTCAGACAGAGAAAGCCAATTGCCAACTGGTTGCAAGTTCCTCTTGCATGTTCTACAGACACCTCCAACTCCAAATGCTCACAACTGAACTAATAGTGGGCTCTCCAAACCTCTCCTCTTCTGGCATTTCCTATCTCTCAATTAATGGAGCCATTAACCACCCAGTCCCTGAGCTAGAACACCTGGGCATTACCCTGTGCCCACCTCTAAACCTCTGATACAGTCATTCACAATGCCTTGTGCATGCTGCATGTTAAGTATCTCTTCCTGGTTGATCTTCCCTTTTCCATCCATTCTGCTCCTCCTTGCTTCTGACGATCCTTATCTTTTTTCCTGGACTACCACTACATGAGTTTCCCGAGAGTTTCTCTGCTTCCCATTGTATCTTTCTCCATATTTTTCCATAATGATCTTTGAAAAATGCATCTCTCTCCTGATTAAAATTCCTCAATGACTTCTTTTGTCTTTAAGATTGAATTAGATCCTTGCCATTGTACACAGGGATCTGGATGAAGGGCTGCTGCCTTCCTCTGCAGCCTCACTTTTGACCTGCACAGCACTCACATCCTACAATCTGGCCATGAAGAGCTCTGCGTCCTATTCTACTGCTCCTGGATCAGACTGTGAGGTTTTATCCTTGTCTCACACTTTTTTCACACCTATGTGTGGAAAGTCCTTTTCCCCTCTTCCTTCCTTCATCCCTCCCTCCCTCTCTCTCTCTGTGTGTGTTTCTATCTCTGTCTCTCTCTCTTTCTGCCTTTCTTTTTGAAAGTCCTTTCTTATTTGCTGTTCCACACACTCCACAAACACCCTGTCAAAGGCACCTTCAAGTCCTGAAACAAAATCTTGAAGTATATTTTAAGACAGTGCAAGCATCAGAGGCTGGCCAAAACCTTTCACAGTCACCACCCCTGCCCTACCCCCTCTTGGATGAGCATTTACATGGTGGGTGTTCCCCATTTCGGCAGCAACCAGTGGAATGGGGGAGGGTGTGTGAGGGATATAGTTTGAGGCTGTTAGCAATGGTATGAAAGATTTGCTCAGTGGGAAACATCAGTGAGGGGGAAGGTGATCCAGAATTAACTCTACTGTGGATTTGGCACCAACGCTTTGGCCTTCAGCCTACATGAAATTGAAGTGGACCTAAAGGAGCTGAGGCCACTGAATGGAAGAAATCAGTCTGTGGGACAACAAAGAATGGAAGATATCCTCTCTGGCTCCTCAGACCCTCTGTACTTCTTGTTCTGGTGTTTGTGGAAATCTCAATGCCAATTTGTGTGCATGTGTTGGGGATGAGGGGAAAGGGGAAAAGCAGCAGAGGAAAGGGGAGAAAGGAGACGGATTTCTGAGCATATGCAGCCATATACTTGGAGGAGGTTGCCTTCAGAAAGGGAAGGAAGGGCCAGGACTCAGGATGGCTGAGGGGGAGGGAGAGTGTCACCCCATTTAAAAACTTTACCAGGTGATTTGATATTAAGGTCTGCACCTCCTTGCACTGCCAATCCAGAATCCAGCTTTAGGTTGACTTGGAAAAGCAAAGGTATGTGTGTGGGGGGCACATCCACGCTCCTGCCTCTAGCCACTTACCCCAAACACTATGACCACAGAGGCCCACTTCTCCACATCAGACACTGCAGTTTTGCAAATGGGAGAAAATTGGGCATAAAAAAGGAAACGTGCAGTGTGCGATGCCGCTGCTGGCTTGGAGGGGCTCCAGCGTGGCCTGTTGGCTGGGTTGCCTTTGCTTCACTCTGCTGGGACTCATCCATGCAGCAGGAGTGGTGCCTTCCCAAACACCACGTTTTTATTTAACCAATTCAGAAAGAAGTTAACTGCTCTCGGAGCATTTAATATAATTGGAAACATGCATTCTGGCAAAGAGGAATGGAGGAATTCTTGGTACAACTCCAGCAAAAAGGCCAATCTATCAACTGAGGGGCCCGACAGTGGCTGGCCCACTGGAGCCTGGTGAGTTTGTACAGGAGATGGAGCACAGTGCTTGGCTGTGTGAGCCAGTAACTGGTGAGCAGTGCTGCTGACCCTCACAGGAAGGCAGAAGAGAGAGCTCCGTAAAGAAAAGAAGGGGAGGACTAAAAGTAGGATAATTTTCCTTAATGTTAGAGCAAAATTTTTCCAATAAATAATGTAACACAGACTGGTGATATGTCAGCAACTTACAGAGTGCTTAATATTATGTTCAGGTATGCAGATGATAGATAAATATCTTGTCCATACTGCGTGGTATAGAGGGAAGAAGGTGGGTTCCCTCTGCTACTTATTAACATGTTTCTCAGCTTCTCTAAGCCTGTTTCCTCAGAGAAAAATTGAGGACACTGATGCCTATTCATAGAGCTGTCACTTGGTTAAAAATATGTATAAAATATGCTTAGTACAGTTAGTGGCACTCCATATTAACAAAACCTTGCAAGTAACTTTTGATGATTTCTTCCTACTAGTCAACTACTTATAAAATCTTGTTGGCCAGCTAATGAAGGGAGAGGAGATACCACCAGACATAACACTGAACATCCTAGGCAATTTTGGTGCCCGTGTAGCTCTCAGCTGGTTACACACTATCTGAGCCTCTGGGCTACCCCATGGTGAGGCCCCATGATGCTCTGCTTGACCTTGGTCCTTACTACTCTTAGCCTTGCTCTCAGAGCTCTGGCCAGCTTCCCCAGATTCCGATCCCTACGCCTCTACTCTCTGTGCCTCTCTTGACCCAAATCAGACTGCTCTCAGCTCTCAAAGGTTGGGGGTATCTTTATTCATCCTTCCTATGACTATTCCCTTCCCACTTGCAGGACACTCCCAGGAATCATTACAATGACAAAATTTTGTTGAAGAGAAAGTTCTCCAGCAACAGAGGACTTCCCAGGATGACTTCATTCCTGGATTTGAGAGTTTCTTGGTGGTGAAAAGTGAGTTTTTGAGATACCCAGGTCTGAATTCTAATTCTGGCTCAATTACCCATCATCTGTGGGCAAGTCACTTAACTTCTCTTAACTTCAGTATCTTCAATCATAGAATAAGAATAATAACAACAACCTCATGATGATATTAAGAAGTTGTAATTAGGACCTAGTACTTGGGAAATGTTTGATAGATGTAACTACAGAAAAAGGATATACCTATAGGTGTATACATATATATGTATTCACACACTTATACACACTTACATGTACACATACACACATATATATAGGGTTGGTCAAAAAGTTCATTTAGCTTTTTTTATAAAATGAAAGACATATTTTTCATTTTTACCAGTAACTTTATTGATTTGGATATTTTGAGTATGTTGGCTATCTCCCCTGTGGTATAATGTTGATTGTTCTCAATTAATGTCTTGATTTGACTGCTATCAACTTCAACTGGTCTACCTGACTGTGGAGCATTGTCCATTGAGAACTCTCCAGCATGAAACTGTGCAAACCACTTTTGATGTGTTTGATCAGTTCCAGCACCTTTTTCATACACTGCACAAATCTCTTTTTGTGTTTCAGTTGTGTTTTTATCCTTCTTGAAATAATAATACATAATATACTGAAGATGCTGCTTATTTTCTTCCACCTTCAATATTAAAATAGCTACACCGTTTTCTTTTAAATGCACACTGATAGGACAGCTGTCACAATACAGTCTAACAAAATTGTTTCAAATGAAGTTGAAGACAACTAAGCACTACTAAAGCCATCTTATGTAAAATAACAAACAAAGTTTTGTATATAACTCCCATTGGTCTTCAACACCCATCTTTACCATAGGGGTCAGAGAAGAGTAACACATACTCTAGAGCCAGGCCACTCAACTGGGACCTGGCTTCTAACTCTGCACTGTCTCTGATTAGTAGTGTGACTGCAGAGAAGCCACTTAACGTAGTGGGTTGTTGAGGCACTTGCTACAAACTGAGAGTCAAAGAGAAGCTGTGCTGGGGATTGTAGGGGCTAAGAAGCAAGGGTCCTGATGGGGTCTCACACCTGTCAAGACAGCTGTGGGAAAGAATGGGGAGGGACCACTGCGTTCTACCTTGTTTCCTCTCCAGCTTTCTCTTCAGACCACACTGTGGCCATAACAACCATGTGGACTGCAGAAAAGGGGCCTCTCATGCCTGCCAAGACTTTCCCTCTCTGAGCTGGAGGCTGCTGTCAATCTGAGGCTACTTATTTACTCAGAGACCCTGAGTTCCTGCCCATGTGGAAATGACTTCCCAGTTCACTGTAGGGCCATCTGCAGTCTGAGCATCTGCTGTGTGCTGTGAAGGGGTTTTCCCACTGGATCAGGCCTTTGAGGCTGTAGTAATCATGGTGTCTAAGTCCGACATTGGGACTCTAGGTATGACACATGGACAGAATGCTTAAAACTCTAGGCCCTGGAAAACCAGGAATAAGATAAAGTTGAGATGCAGAGAATGGGATCTAGAAGAACATCAACTTAGTGAAAGGGAAAGGAGTTCATGTGTATAAGGGCCCCACATACTACCTGGCACCGCATTGGCATTTACACACATTTGCATTTCATTTATATTTCTGCAGCAACCCTATGAAGTAAGCACTATTGGCAGTCCCATTTCAGAGAGAAGGGCTGAGAGCTTACATAACTTGTCCAAGGTGACCTAATCAGTAAGTCCTAGTGTCAGAATTTGAATCTAGGTCTTTCTGACTTTACAGTTTGAGAATGAAACCGCTAAGCCATATGGATGGCCAAGAGATAGTCAATTATGTAAGTAGCCTTGTGAGATGTAGGCATCATTATCCTTGTTTTACTCTTGAGAGAACTAAGACCCAGGCTTTCCCAAAGACTCTCAGCAGGGCTTTGAACCCTGGAACATCTCACATCCAAGTCTGTGTGAAAGCAGTACTCTTTTTTTTTGCAAGGGACAGAGAGAGAGCTAGCTTATGTTCACTTGAAACAGGGCATGCACAAGTGGAATTCTGTAGTCCTTGCATTACTGGGGACTCAATCATTTTCAATAGCACTGACCACTCTGTTTATTTACTAAAAGAAATTTAACATCAAGAGAAAGCATAAAATTTATGAGGGATTTATTTAATCTGGTACTATATAATGAGAGCCATTTCAACTCAAAGTATGAAAAGTATTTTGCATTTAAGTAAACAAAAGTCTGTGAGTCCACTGATAATTGTCCAATTCCAAATTTATGATTCCTAGGTCTTATTGAATGAAATGTAAAGTATAACAACAAACTTCCAAGATTATGACACATTAAATGAGGAATGTGAAATATTTATTAAAGCAACAGGCATTGATGCAATGGACAGTTTGGAGCCTGATTCTTGAGGATGACTATAAAAATTCTGAGCAAACACCAGTGTTACTTTCTACTCTTTTGTGACAGTCATTAACATCTGTCACATAAGGCCAGAAAATCTGCATGAAACTATTAGGACCCAGGGGGAAGAGAGCAGGGGAACCAGGCCCAGAAGAGGTGTGAAATACCTTCAGATTATCAAGAAATCTTCCTTTTTATATGTGTGGGCCAGGAGTTTAGAGTCAATATGTGGCGATTCCTCAGGCAAACCTCACAATGTGCCACTCTGAAGTCCCTGGAAAGGTGGGTTTTCACTGCGCCCCCTTTTGAGGGTGATGGCAAATGAAGTCATTTACAAGCCTCTGTGGTTTCCATCATTGTGAGCAGTGCCCCCAGCTCTTCATGTCCCCCAGCCATTTGAGTGTTCCTAGAATTCAGGGAGTAGGGGCCATTACCCCACTCCCCCCCCACTGCAACTAGGCTTTGCCCAAATTCTTGACCTGTAGACATGACAAATGATTGTGTTTTATGCCACAAAGTTTGGGTGGTTTGTTATGTACCAATAGATAACCAAAACAGGGTGGAGTCTCCTAAAATTTAGATGCAACAAACAGTTCAAGGTTTAAAAGTAACAACCACCATGCAACTACACTGGCCAGTATCAGGCAGGCCAAATGCAATTACTCAACCTGTCTCACAGGACAGCAGTTTGAGAACTCAGCTTAGAGGAATTATAAATGGTAGACAGTCGATGACAAATGAAACTGAAAGAGAATCAGCAGGGAGGGCAGAGATTTTCCATCAGAGACATGACAGGCACGGTGCTTAAAGGGGTACCCAGATTTATAGCAGGTTTTTGAAAAGTGAATATTAAATAAATGAGTGTTCTCATTGAGAGGACAGAGAACCCTGCCCAATTTGGAATACATCGGTCTCTCACGCACCATACACTAGGCCTTTCAGAATTCACTCAAGCAAATCACTAATATCTATTTTTAATCCACAAATTCCACATATTTGTTTCTTATAGGGTACCTCAGTTTGGAGAGTCTCATTTGGTTCTCCTTTACCTGGGAGCAGACAAATGCTGAGTTTTTCCTAGGTTTAGTTGCAGAAAAACACTGTGCTGGGGAATATAGAGGAATGTTATAAGGATATTGAGCCATTGCAAATAGAATTTATATAAATAAGTCTGTGTGAGGGATATGTAACAAACTCCTGCCTGGGCAAGACTAGTGTATCTTATGAGGAGTTTCTTTCCAGTCACCCCTAGGATTTTGAAATTCATTTATATGAAGGGACAGCCCAGGAGGACTCAGGCCATTCTAAAGGGCTAACCCAGATCCTCCCTGGCCCTCATCTCTATTCTTTCTGTAAGCTGGTTCTCTGAGAAGCTCTACCCAGCTCCTTCTGGAATCCTCACTGTCTCCCACAGGGAGGACCTCACTTCCCTCCTTTCCATGTGTCTACCCTAGTCTGGGCTATTTAGGCTGAAGGATGGAAGCCTGTTGACAGAACTGTGTTGGGCAGTGTAGAGGTGAGACTGGTATTCCTGGATGTGTCCTTCATGTCCAGTGGTCTTTATAGCTGCAGGTTGCCTTATTTTTTATTTTAGTTTTTGAGACTAATAGTTAACGAAAACACCTAGCTCAAGAATGGACACTTTATAGGGAAGCTGGCTAGTATCAGCTGAAGCCAAAATGAGAAGGAAAAAATTTTTTTAATTAACATCTTCCATTTCTCCAGACTTGTGAGCACTTGTTAGAGGGCAGAAGTGACTTAGTATTTGGTTTCTGTCTTACACTCCATGGTTTCCATAACAATACAGAAGCCACAGTATCCTTTTGGGTTGCTCTCTGTGACATCAGGAAGGGCATCCCAATCACAATTCTGATTCTTGGGTCATCCCACTCTTTCAAACTCACTTCTTGCTGTTGCTTCCTTCCATCACGCCTTTGTTCTAGCTGCCCTGCAACCTTGGGTGCTCTTGTCCTTGTAATTCTGCTGTGCCACCATTTCTATTTCCTATACAGAACTCTGCTAGTGACTTGGTAAAAGAAACTTGTAATCTCTGAGGGAGCACCTTATTGTGGAAGCCTTCACTGCTCTCCCTTTCCCTCCAAGTGCTTCCAGTGTGCTCTCATAGACCCCACTGTTTGCCTCCATGGTGCACTGATCAGAGACAAGTTCAAGGGCTTGATGATGAATAGTCATATCTTCACAGAGGCCTAGAGCAAAAAATATCAGAGCCCAAGTGATTGTATTGGGGAGGCTACAATATGATTCCAGATGGCCTGGAAGGAGCACGTGGGAAGGGATGGAGTGGCGGAGAAGCCTAAGAGAGTGGATGGGGTGAGAGTGGAGGGGGCAGAGCAACAGCCTATAGTGATCCAGTCTGGGAGGGAGAAGGACTCTCTTAGGAGATGGGGCTGGACCCTGGCAAGGAAACACTAAAGAAAAGAGGAGGTGAAGGAGGTGTACCAGGAAGATGCTTTGATCCCACAGGCCTGTAACTTGCAAAGTTTTTAAATCCTAACTTATAATAAGAAAAACACTTTACTTTACAACTCAGCAAACCCACATCTACACCCTATCTGGAAACAAATTTCACAAAATGTGAATGCAAAGCATTGATATTTTCTATTCTACTCTATTCAGGCCATTCTTCTTCTTCTTCTTTTTTTTTTTTTACAGCTCACTTTATTTTTTTTAAGTCTGTTTTATTGATTATGTTATTACAGTTGTCACTTTATTCCTCTTTTTCCTTTCCACCCAGTAACCCCCTTCCCTCCAGCAATTCCCCTCAGTTCATGTCCTTGAGTTGTGTGTATAAGTTCTTTGGCTTCTCCATTTCCTATACTATTCTTAACAGCTCCCCTGTCTATTTTGTGCAATTATGCTTTGTAATCCCTACACCTCTTCCCCAATTCTCCCCCTTTCCCTTTCTGGCTGGTAACCTTCCAAATGAGCTCCATACCTATGATTCTATTCCTGTTATGGTTATTTTCTTAGTTTGTTTTTTGTTTTTGCTTTTTGCATTCTGTTGTTGATAGTTGTGAGTTTGTTGTCATTTTATTGTTCACAGTTTTGATCTTCTTTTTCTTAAATAAGTTCCTTTAACATTTCATATAATACGGGCTAGGTGATGATGAACTCCTTTAGCTTTACCTTGTCTGAGAAGCACTTTATTTGCTCTTCTATTCTAAATGATAGCTTTGCTGGATAGAGTAATCTAGGTTGTAGGTCCTTACTTTTCATCATTTTGAATACTTCTTGCCAGTCCCTTCTTGCCTGCAAACTTTCTTTTGAGAAATACACTGATAGTCTTATGGGAACACCTTTGTAGGTAATGCTCTTCTTGTCTCTTTCTGCTTTTAAGATTCTCTCTTTTCTTTAACCTTTAGCATTTTAATTATGACGTGCCTTGGTGTGGTCCTCTTTGGGTGTAGCTTGTTTGAGACTCTCTATGCTTCTTGGACTTGTATGTCTATTTCTTTCACCAAAGTTAGGAAAGTTTTTTTTCATTATTTTTTCAAGTAAGTTTTTAATTTCTTGCTCTTCCTCTTCTTCTGGCACCCCTATGATTCATTTGTTGACACGTTTGGAGTTATCTCAGAGTCTTCTTATACTATGCTTGTTTTTTTGTATTCTTGTCCTTCATTCTATTCTGGTTGAAATTTTATTTCTTCCTTATGTTTCAAATTATTGATTTAAATCCTGGATTTCTTCACTTCATGGTTGGTTCCCTGTAGATTTTTCTTTATTTCACTTAGTGTAATCTTCATTTCTTTTTTTATGTTGTTGCTGTACTCAATGAGGTCTTTGAGCATCATGATCACCAGTGTTTTGAACTCTGCATCTGATAGGTTGGCTATCTCCATTTTATTTAGTTCTCTTTCTGGTTTTTTTTTTCCTTCTGTTCATTCATTTGGGCCATACTTCTTTGTCTCCTCTACTTGGCAGCCTCCCTATGTTTGTTTCTGTGTATTAGGTAGAGCTGTTTTGACTCCCTGTAAAAGGCACGTGTAAATTGTGTGGGGTAAAGCTTTAGGTAATTGCCAGGGTGGGCAAACTTACTTCACCACTTTGTGGTTCTGTGGCGTTGTGGGGAGGCTTGGAGAGGGGGACTGTGCTGCTGCCTGACTTCTGGGGTTTTGCTTGGCGTTTGACTAATTTCCAGTCACTTCACCCATTCCCCTTATGTTACTTGCGCCTTTCTGGCTGTTGCATTCGCATTGAATCCCAGAGTGGGTGGGCTTGGATATGTTTTAAGACCACGTGGGCCCTATAAGCTGAATTTTCTGAAAATCTGTCAATTTCTTCTGCTACCCCAAGCCCCACTGGTTTTTATAGCCAGAAGTTATGGGTATTTATCTTCCTGGCACTGGAACCCTGGGCTATGTGGTTTGGCCTGGGGCTGGAATCACTCACTCCAAAGGTTTTCCTCCCAATTTTTATCCACCACATGAATGTGGGACCGCCTGTGCCCATTCCCCTGCCACTGCCTCTCCTTGCCAAACCACATATTCTCACCTCTCTGCCCTGTCTCTACATTTCTGCCCCTCCTACCTGCCTTGATGAATGTTGCTTTTTTAAACCCTTGGTTGTTGGGTTTTCATACAGTTCGATCTTCTGACAGTTCTGGGTATTATTTGTTTTGAGACTTAGTTGTAATTCTTTCTGTGGTTGTGTGAGGAGGTGAAGCATGTCTACCTATGCCTTCATCTTGAGTGTAAGTCCCATTCTTTTTCATTTTAAAAAATGCTGATTGTACTTTCTAAATTAATTTTATGACCATTAACAGGTCACAAGCTACAGTTTATGTGTGTGTGTGTGTGTGTGTGTGTGTGTGTGTGTATGTTTTTTATTCCAACATTTTATTTTGAAAAAGTTAAATCCACAGAAAAATAAAAACCAGAACAATGAATATCCATATATTCTTCATCTAGTTAACATTTTGCCAATCTGTGCAGAGTATGTAAATAACACACACACACATATGTATACGTATATATGTGTATATAGTACACACACAATTGATTCTCATTACTCACAGTAGTTATATTCTATAAAGCTTCAGCAAACACTGAATTAACAAATACTGAACCATTACTCTTAGGAAAAATATATGGATAGGTTTCTGTCAGCCTTTGGTCATATTTTCACTAACTTTGTTTTACATGTGTTTCTTATTTACTGTATGTTGTTGATTCATTAACATTGAACTCACAGCCAACAGCGCTGTAAGTCCTGCCTGAATGAAACTTATCTAACATATGGATTTTCTCTGTGAGGTGCATTACAGAATCTTGTGATTAGGAACACTAGATAGCACTTCAACATTATGCATGGAGCCTTTTTAAATAACAAAATCTCCAACAAAAACACAAACATTTGAAAAACATGGCTCTAAATGGACTGTGAAAAGGATACTTGTTTATGGTATAAAGCAAGTGAAACAAGAAGGCAGAGTATTGCCTTGTCTGACCTTAGCTGGAAATGTGATTATTGAGTCATTGAAATTTTTCAGTACTCTGGGCCTGCCTGTAAATGTTCATGAAAGCACCATGAGTATTAATTTGGGGTTACAGATAAATTGTAGCAAGTAGGTAATTAGCAAATATGACATCTGTGAATAATGAAGACCGATGTATGCATTTTTTAATTTAAAAACATCTTTCTTTCAGATAAAACTAATATTTCTATAATTTAGGAAAAAGCAAACACACTTCCTTGAATCCATTATTTTAGGTAATTGTATCATTTGAATATTTGCCTACATACTTGTTGGAAGGTTCTGTAGCCTTTTCTTGGTAGGAATTCCAGTTTTTCTGAATGTTTCCCTTTCCTTCTGGTATTCTGTTTTGCATTTTTCAGAGAAAGCAGGATCATAACAGTAAGCAGTTAGACATTCTTTTAATGCAGAATTTTCTTTCTGGCCTTTTACTGCCATAAGGATTCTAGACTCTTTGCAACATTTGGTAAGATCTTGAACTTGTTCAGAACATCTCTCTTGGGTCTTTTCTCTCATTATTTTAGGGATTAACACATCTTTTTTTGACATGTCTGAGATGCTGCTCTGCTGGGTCAAGCACCATCTTAGCGACAGAGACTGTATCTTCATCCCCGAATGAAACTCTTCAGAGTAAAGACATTCTCCAACAAAACTGCATTGCCATTATGCTACTCAGGAAAACTAACCCTCATCCAATTTATATTCAAACGTTTCCAATTTTTCTCAAAAATTTTAAGAGCTATTTTTGAGGAACCAGAATCCAATTATGATTCATCCACACACGCATTTAGTTACGTGTCCTTTTCTCCTTTAATGGAAAACAGTCTCCCACCTCTGTTTTTTAAAAAATGACACTGATACTTGCAGTGTCCAAGCCAGTTGTTTCTTAGAATGTCCCATTTCTAAATGTGTCTGATTGCTTCCTCATGATCTGATCCTGGTGAAACATTCTGGCAGGATGACTGCACAGGTGATGCTGTGTACTTCTCTTTGCATGCCACAAGAAGTCACAATATCAATTTGTGCCTCTACTGGTGAGGCTGAGTGGAGTTGTAGGTTAAGAAGATGCCCCATAGTTTTAAAAGGATAGTTTTGGGTGACATGGAAGCAGTGCTGGTAGTTGCAAGAGTGGAGAGATTGAGGGCCCAAAGAGAGGAGACAGGGCCAGAAATCACTGTTGTGATGAATGGGGCAGATAGGCAAGAAGTCCCAGCCCTGAAAAGCAGCCATCTCCCTCTGAGCCTTTAGCTTGCCAAGAGCATGAAGAAACATAGTGTCAGTGTCTGGGGGATGAGTCTTTATTTTCAGTGAAATTGGGACAAAGTTCCTTTAGGATAGATATAATTTCTTTTAAGCCTTAGGCTCAAACTTGGAACTTTCTAAATAGTTAGGCATTTGTTATGAATAGTAATGAAAGGCAGAATAGCTAATGTCTGACATAGTGTTTTCTATGCCAGTACCACTAGATGATTTAATATTTAATGTGATTGTGGTCAAACTGAGTCGGAATGGAACAAGCCTGAAGCACTCCTAGTATTGCAGCCAAATGGCCAGGAGCCCAAAGTGATATAACCATGGTTTACTCACCAACCTTGAGAGTCACCTTAGGGGCTAGTTGAACTCTCAGACACCACTTGGTATTTCCTAACAACGACCTGTAATGCATTTGGGAAGCGCATCTGAATCATCCAATTAGGTCATGTTTTCCAAGGGGCCTTAATGCAGAAATGTTGCCAACGAATTTGTCAGAGTGAAGCAGAGTCCCCTTCACTTTACAAGGCAGTTTCTGTCACTTGCTTGTAAAATGAGGTCCACTCTCGGTCATTCATTTGATTCTCACCACAGCCCTGTGCAGTATCCTGAGCTGATGATACTATTCCCATTTGTGGATGACAAAGCTGAAGCTCACAGAAGGTAAATGACTTGGGCAAAGTCACAAAAAGCATTGAATGGATGCCATGAGCCCAGGCCTTGACTTCCCAGTCAATTGTCCTTCCTACTGTGGCTTTGGGAGTTAAGCAGGAGTGACAAATAATTAATTGTTCAGGAGATGCTCATGAACCAATGCCAGCCTGAGTTTTTAGGTTGGACTTCAGCAGTCTTTGTCTGATCAGAGAGAGAGGCAGTGTGGTTAGACTGGTGTAAAGGCATCCGCTAAGACTCTTTAATAACTTTCCACAAGGTCCAGAGGACTCACTCTATTGTCCCACCTAAAGTGATCCCATAGCTAGGTGGTTAAGACCACTGTTTAGAGTTGGACTGAGATTGGAACCCCAGCTCTGTCTCTTACTCATGAGTGACCTTGAGCTTGTTATTTGACCTTACTCAGTGTGCAGTCTTCTCATTTGTAAAATATGGATAACCCTAGGACCTACTGCTAGGTCTTATTACACAGGAGAATAATTTTCAACATAATTCCTGTTGAGTTTGATTTTTCAGCTGTTTTAGACTTAAATACACACGCTGATTTCAAAACTGCAGTTAGTTTTCTTCTACCATGTCAGGATTTTCTCTGCAGCTTATCTTAATGCTACCACTCTAGGCTGGATCAAGCCTGGATTGAGGGAAGCACTAGTGCTCTCCTATTGGCTGAGAGCAAACCTCCCTCAAGTGGGGAGGGGTGGGGAATGACCTTGGAGATCAGCGACAGGTTCCTACTTGTCTAGGCTATTCAGTTACACATGAGACAGTGTGGTGAGAGGTTGTGTGCCACTCTATATAGTGAATCATATTCCAAAGTGTAGTCCTAGTTCTTTTCTGTATATAAGGAGTTAGCAGAATTTATATTTTTATTTACATATATCCTTATTTCCTTTCCTTCAGATCATGTCTGCCTCTGCTCTTTCTCATCGTGAGTGCCTAAACAACCCTGAATCGTTTTGTTCTATCTGTGGCAGTTTCACAATTCCCAGTCAAAGGGCAAACATCAGTACACTTGTCAGGCAAGCCTATTTTGCATATTTTAAAGTAAAACTTGGTGATCAAGATAAGTCTTGGACCCCTCACAAGTTGTGCAGGCAATGTGTCAAGAGATTATGGATGTGGGAGGGATCCAAGATGGCAGAAGAGTAAGTAGAAGCTACACTAACCTCCTCCCAGGACTAGTCTGGATTTACAACTTAATTTTGGAGAAATCATCTGGAATAACCAACTGAACACTAGCTGGAGAGAAGTCTTATAACCACAGAGAGACAGAAAAGGCCGCTACATCACAACGTGTCTGATAGGGAGTGCGGAGATGAAGAATGGCTGGCTAGGCTCCCACAGGTGGTGGATGTAGGGACTGAGAAACAGCTCAGCACCTGGCGGTTCCCCTTGACAAGGGCAGGGTCTAAACCTCCAGCTGAGCTTCCCAGCCTACAGCAACAGAGTGGAAAGTAAAATAGTATCCAGCTGTGAAAAATGAAAAGCCACAGGGTTTCTTGCTAGCTGGAGAGAAACAGCTGGAGAAAGAGAGCTCTTAAGCGGATCACATACAAAAATATTTTGTCCCCCACTTACCCTGGGCTCAAGCAGAGGGAAGGCAGAGAGGACTAGAGAAGCTTGGGGAGAGTTTGGTATGGTGGCTTTGAGAGGAGAACTGGGGAATCAACTGACCGGGTCCCAGTGCTGATTCATCCCCAGTACTGCAGGCAGATTATTCCTCTCCAAGTGGCATCAGCCTGAGGGGAAGCAAAAGCCCTGCCTACAGGAATTAAGCTGCCACACCCTCAGTCCTTAAGCCTGACAGCTAATCACAGATTGAATAGATTAATAACTAAAGGAGACAGACAAAGGCAGTAGATCCCTGGAAGTCTCCAACAGGCTGCCTACGCCCAGACTGGTACACGATCTGAAGCCACCAGGGGCAGATCCAGAAAGTGCAGATCATTCTAAGCAGCAGCAACAAACAATAAGAGTCACAAAAACGGGAAGACAGAGAAACAATCCCCCATCAAAAGGAAAAGTAGAATCCCCAGAAAGAGTGCTAAGTGAAATGGGAGCAAACTATCAGATATGGAATTCAAAACATGGATTATGGAGAAGCTCAATGAGCTCGGCAGAAACTACAAAGAACTCCAGGGAAACTACAAGGAACTCCAGAAAAACTACAAGGAACTTACTGAGAATTACACCAGCATGAAAAAGGACATAGAAGCTATCAGTAAGAGCCAGGAGGAAATGAAGAATATGATCTCTGAATTGAAGAACACAGTAGAAGGAATTAAAAGCAGGCTAGAGGAAGCAGAAGATCAGATCAGCGAGCTGGAGGACAACTTAGACAAAAACTCCCAGACAGTGCAACAAAATGAAAAAAGACTGAACAAGAATGAAGAGGTTCTAAGACAGCTGCAGGACAACATGAAACATAATAATATCCATATCATAGGAATTCCAGAAGGAGAAGAAGAGCAAGGGATAGGAAACCTGTTTGAAAAACTAATGACAGAAAACTTCCCTAACATGAGGAGAGGAAGAGTCATGCAAGTTCAGGAAGCACAGAGGGTCCCAATGAAGATGAACCCCAAAAGGCCCACTTCAAGACACATCATAATTAAAATGGCAACATTCAAAGACAAAGAGAGAATCCTAAAAGCAGCAAGAGAGAAACAGCTAATAACATACAAGGGAGCTCCAATAAGGCTATCATCAGATTTCTCAGCAGAAACACTACAAGCCAGAAGGGAATGGCAAAAAATATACCAAGCAATGAAAAACAAAGGCCTATAACCAAGAATACTCTATCCAGAAAGGCTCTCATTCAAAATGGAAGGTGAAATAAGGAGTTTCCAAGACAAAAGAAGGCTAAAAGAATACATCTCCACCAAACCAGCATTGCAAGAGATGCTAAAGGGTCTGCTTTAAGCAGTGATATTTACAATAGCCAAGTGCTGGAAACAGCCGAAGTGCCCATTTGTAGATGAGTGGATCAAAAAACTGTGGTACATTTACACAATGGAGTATTATGTAGCAGAAAGAAAGAAGGAACTTCTACCATTTGCAACAACATGGATGGAACTAGAGAGAATTATGCTTAGCAAAATAAGCCAGGCAACTAAAGAAAAACACCTATGCTATCACCTATTACAGGAAACTAATGAACAACACAAACAAATGAGCAAAATTGAACCGGAGGTATGTAAACAAGGAATAAACTAACAGTAACAAAGGGGGAAATGGGAGGGAGAGAAGGGGGTAAGAAGGTGAAGGGTCTAATGAAAGAACATGTATAAATGACCCACGAACATGGACAACTGTGTGGGGACTGAATGTGGGAGAAGGGAGAACAGGGTGCGGGGAAGCAAGAGGGGGGAAAAATGGGACAACTCTAATAGAAAAAAACAAAAAAAATTTTTAGTTGGGGAAAAAATGAAAATATAAAGAATGAAAATGCAAGTTCAGCGAATATTAGAAGGACAAGAATTTTCCTTCACACTGTATATTTTTCTCCCTATCTGATCCCTCCAGAAGTTGGCATTGTAAAGAAGTAAGTAATGACATAAGTTTCTTTGCATAAAACTAATAAGGCCAGTTGTTAATAGAGGTTTTTTTGACCAAGACTTTGACTGGAATGTCATGCCTAAAGGAGACAGGCTTGGGCTCTGGTTGTTACCAAAAAGCCCTGAGGAACTGGGATTGATTTTCAAAGGTAATAAAAGCCCACGAGATAAAAGGCCTGATACCTTGGTTGGATGTGCAGTCCATGGCAGTCTTTCCAGGGAAGGAATGAAGGTTGTTTTCCTGAAAGATGGCTAGAAGGGACCTTAAGGCACAATGGAAAACCAGAAGGACTTGGAAAAGACAGGTGTTTACAGGCAAGGCTGAATGCCAGGTATGTGGTTCTGCTTCTGTGCCCTGAAGGGCAGAATGAAGGTCACCCTAAATGTTCCTTGCATAAGTTCCAGCAAAGCAGAACTAAAGATCATAAGTGATTATTTGATGCTCTTGTTGTGTTTATGCAAATGAACAGGACAAATTAAAAATGGACTTAATGCAGTCCCTTTAATGACAAGGAGGGTAATCTTAGGGAGAAAAATTGTGATTCAAGGAAAATCACAATGCTCAGTGGTAGACTATAAAGTAGTGCAGCTAACCATCTTTAAAGTTTCTTTTCATTAAAAATTTGTCTTCATTTGAAAGTTAAACTATGTCTATGGTATTATCAAAGAAGGTCAAATGCCTTGCAACTGGATGTCTTTCCAATAAGACAGTCTTACAGATTTAGAGACTTGTATGTTGGTTATATTACATAAATAACATGTGTTTTCTGTTTTCAAAGGGCATAAGGCTATGATCTGATTACCTGAGTGATTGTCTGTACATATAGGCCTCACTTAATTCTGTCTGCATCACTGCCTCCTGAGACTCAGTGGTTTGGCTGAACTAAGCGGCTGGGTTGGTGAAGAATGGGGTGGTCTGTGGGCTTCATTTTAAAACTGGTTTCTCTTTTCTATCCTAATGGCTTGGACAGAAAGAGCCCAGAGGTCTGAAAGGGGGGAAACCTAAAATATTTCCCTCATCCCAAACTAAGTATAACGGGCAAAAGTGTTTTGGACAGGTGAGATGAACCTGGCACACCTTCCTCCAAAGAAGCCCTTCTTTTCCCTAATGTGGGACATTGAAAAGTTAATATTTGGCTTTTGTCATCTAGTGGTTATGGATTGAATGATGTCTTTTAACCCTGTTGCCAAATCTGTTGCCTCCAGAATACAGTAAGAATGCCAGCCTGTTAAATCAAGCATGCTGTTGTCCGGGGACAGCCAACTGACCTGGAGTCTGCACGATCCTTCACCATGTGGGAAGGCCACCCTCCCATCAATACCCCCACAATTTTAGGGATTTCTTGACCCAAGGGTAGGTGGGACGATGACCATGTCCAGCTTGAAGCAGCTAGGGGAGCGCGAAACCCTCGTCCATTGTCCTTTATAAGATTATAAAGGGTCTTAAGTCTGAGAGGGAGGGATTGTTATTTTTTAGTGTTAAATTAATTAATTAATTAATTAATTTTTAAAAAAGAAGAAGAAGAATATATGAAAGGGTGAGGCAGGAGAGCTTGTATGTACGACCCATGGGCGTGGACTTGGGGGGGGTGTTGAAGGAGGGGCGTGCTGGGCAGAGCGGAGCAAAGGGGAAAAAATTGGAACTATTGTAACAATGTAATCAATAAAATATACTTTAAAGAAAAGAGTTTATGGATGTGGACGAAGGGAACTTGTGATAAAGTACCATTTGGTATACCTATGGTTTGGCGAGAGCTCAGAGATCATTCAAGTAAGTGTTACTTTTGTATAGTGGAAATGTCAGGATGTAACAAGAAAAATAAATGTAAAATAGAGTATTCTAGTCTACCATCAGCTTTACACCCAGTGCCTCATTCAGCTGAAATCCCAGTGCCAGTTTTCATTGAACTACCCTCTTTTGAAAAACAGGAGTACGGTGAAGAACTAAGTGACAACAACAATGAAGATTTTGAAATTGAAGATGACTCAGTTCATAAGGAATTTGATCAGCATGAGTTAATGATTTGGCATGAGATTTGGGATTATCCAAAGAGGCTTCAGGACTCCTAGCATCAAGACCGCAAGAGAAAAACTTGCTTGAAAAAGGAGTGAAGGTATCCTACTTTCGATCAAGAAAAAGTGCATTTCTGCAGTACGATTGAAGTGACGCTGGCTTGTGTATTGCCATAGCATACATTGTTTAATGGAGGAATTGGGAATTCCAATCTAGAATGCAACTGAGTGGCAACTGTTCATCAATAGCTCAAAGCGGAGCTTGAAGTGTGTCCTCCTCCACAATGGCAATTTATTTGGTGCGGTCCCAATTGGCCATTCAGTTTGTTTTTGTGAAGAATATGAAGACATAAAGAGAGTCAGTGATCTGTTGCAATATCACAAGCACAATTGAATCATCTGTGTTGACTTTAAAATGGTCTGCTTCCTTCTTGGTTAGCAATGCGGATACATCAAGTGTCCCTGTTTTCTGTGTATGTGTGACAGCAGAGCTCATGAGAACCATTGGCTGGAGTCAAGTTGGCCTCCAAGATGTGACCTCAAACCTGGTGATCCAAACATTCTACATGATCCACTTGTTGACAAAAAGAACATTTTATTTCCACCTCTGCACATAAAACTGGGTCTCATGAAGCAATTTGTGAAAGCTTTGCCAGCTGAAGGAGACTGTTTCAAGTACCTCATCTTGGCATTTCCTAGCCTGTCGTTGGAAAAGATAAAATACCTTAATATGTATGTTTGGTAGCAGAACTTTACTACTTGTACACAATTTGACTTACAGTACCAATATATAGCCTTTATATGAATAAAATAACTCTAATTAAACAGTATATTCAGGTAATTTTTTTCTTTATTTTCCTTTGTATGTACATTTTTGTATGATATTTGGGACAAAGAGTGGGTACCTGTCCCTTAAAAAGTTGACGTGATAGAGAAAAACTTGGGTCATGTTTGGATTCAGATTCCAAAAGTTAGTCAAAAACTAGTGTCAGATCTAACTCAATGACAACTGTGTTCCCCAGTGTTATTGATGAAGATTGAGTTATTAGACGAAAATTACTTAGATCATTGATTAGCTCTTATTATATAATGTGTTTAGTGAGCACTCAATAAATAGACATTGGGTGGCACTGGGACATTTTCATAAACAGTGGTTGCTATTTGCAGATGGTGTCAATGAACACTGCATGTATTTTGTGACAGTGCTTGAAGAGGCTAAAGAAAGTTCCCTAAGTGTAAAAGTCCATGAGTTGCACTTATCATGCCTTCCATTAGGTAATTTTCCATCTTGTCATTAACATGCATTGAGGTAAGTGCTAGATCAGCAGAGGTAAGAAATGTTTCTTGTCCTCAGGGTACTTATAGTCTGACTCAGTGGCAGGTAGAGATGTGAGGTGCAAAAATCCATTCATAAAATATAGAAGTTAGATAAGATAATGTTGGCCAGTGAATAGGGTTAGGAGTATGGAGAACAAGGGATGTGGATGGCAAGAAGCAAGGCAGCATAACAAGGCCTAGTAGAGAAGGTGGACTGGAGCAGTGGTCTTATGTTTGTATTAAGCCATTCCTACACCCTCCTTACTTACCAGTGATGAAAGAGCCAACTCAGTAACAGATGCCAAATTAGTATGACTTCAGAGGACTTCTCAGGCCTCTCTGCCTTCAGAGTGGTATTAGCTTGTATGTCATCTGCTATTCTCAGAGGGTCCAGGCAGCGGGTGTGTGTGTCAGTCAGAGACAGTATACACATGGGTCATGGCAACTCTGTTCATTTATTTATCTGTCTGTCCATGTGTTTGTTTGTCCATCTCTTTATCCACCTGTGTACATCCATCCATCCACCCATCCAGCAGTCCAGTCACCCATCTATCTGCCATCTGTCTCTGTGTCCACCTGTCCTTTCTATATTTCTATTTTCCATCTCACTCTACAAAGATTTGCAGCGGATTGCAGAAATCTCACACCATAATAAAAAAAAAAAAAAAAACAAGCAAATACACACACAGAGGGTTTGAAAGCTGTAGGAAGCCAAGAAGTAGAGAATGGGAATGTGAAAATAAAACTCAGAGTATGTTGAAAGAACATAACTGGCTGCTGCTGTAGTTGAGCCACAAATTGTCTCTTAGTTATTTTTACATTTATCTTCACCAAAGTAGGGACAATCTACCTTGTGTTCAGGGGAATATAATCTTTTTCTTGTTTTCAGTTCAAAAAAGACTTTGTATCATGAGACTTCCTTCAGTTTCTGGGAGGAGGCAGCGGTCTGGTGATTCCAAACAGGGGCTTCTAAATCAGACAGGCCCAAGTTCAAATCCTATGTCTATTTCTCAACAACTGCATAACCTCAGACAAGTCACTGAGTCTCTCTGAGCCTTACTTTCCTCATCTTAAACATGGGATAAGCATGGTACCTGGCCTCAAAGGGCTGCAGGCAGGATTAAGATCATATATATATATAGGGTTAAAAGGTGCTGGATGCATAGTTAGCCTTCAATAGGTGGCAGCAATGATTATTTTTGAACAATCTGTTGAATGTGGTTGGCTATTGGCATTCTCCCAGCTTCTGCATATAGAAGCCATGGGGAGAGTCAAGGCCAGAGTACTTGTGCCTGTTAGCCCTGGTTAGACAGGGAAGATACTGACATTCCTCCGATCATTTCTGTCAGTTAACAATCTGATTTTTCCCTTGCCCCGAAGGTTCAGGCGAGTAGGAGGGCTTTATCTCACTGCTATGATTCCATGGCCCTAGTTAGAAAGCAGAGACTTAGCAAGCTGCTGAGACTCTCCTAATCTTCCAGTGCCATCCCATTGCATTTACAGATGATTAATTGCATAGAAGAGCAAGCGTGCATCCCTCTCCTTGGCTGGGATTCCCTCTATCCCTCAAGCTCCTTAGAGCTGACAGTAATTCACTCTTAACCTTTCAGTTTTCCTGGGTCTGACTTGCACTCATAAAGTCTGTATATCCTAAATATGAATTGAATCATTTCTTTTTGGACATCAAGGAGTGGGAAGCAGGGGCAAGCAGTAGGTGGTGTGGCTTATTCTGTCTGAGAGCAAGAACCCATGGCTTGGTTGTGAGTGTGTATATTTCTGTGTGAGGGAGGGTAGGGTGAGAGCAGAACCATTTCATTTTGTTTTCGCCTTTAAGTATTATACAAATGGTCTCTGGAATCCTCTGGCAGCTGGTGGACTTTGATTCAGCAAGCAATGAATTATATCCTCCAGTTGGTGTAAAGTTACAAATATCTTCAAGATGTTCTGTGCTCTGGAAAAGGGCAGCCAATTCATGTTGGCAGGGTGTGCTGCCCTGTCCGGAGGAGAATGCAGTGGCTCTCTCTCTCTGGAGAGGGGAAATGGGAAAGTGGGCAGCAGTCACTCACAACAGAGAGACCAGAGAGGAGTATGTGTCAGGACAGCCTGTGCCAAATACGGGGTCTGCGGGAAGGGGAAGGCAGGTTCTGTAGTTGACAGCCACTCAAATTAGTGTCTAGGGAGCAGCTCTGTGGTCACCAGCACTCAGTAGAATGGACAAACCTACTTTATCTCAGCAGCAAATACTTACCAAGTGTCCCCATGTGGGAATAGATAACCTAAAATATATTGTCACCAGAGCAAGACCAAGACATATAGAGGCTCTCAAGAGAGCAGTTGTTTATTCACAAAGATGTGCTTTTAAAATGATACATAATGATATGCTGATACTGAACAATGTTTTCTATTTCTGTTATTTGGGAAACTAATTCACTCAAAGCGTGTGTCATCTGGGCACACAGAACACCTCTTCTTGCTTGTTTTGAGACTGCCTGTGGGGTGACTGTTGAGAGTGGCTTTGCCCCACCAGCCTGTGGACCACGCAAAGCAAAGACTGGGTTTTGTTCATCTGACATCATAATGGCCTCTCCTCTCCTCAACGTTTTTTTGGTTTGGTAACTAGTAGCACTTAGTAAAATTTGTCAAATGAGTCAGATAAACTTAGCTATCCCTTGTCTTTGTTGATGGGGTCAAGCAAAGGCAAAGAAAAAGCAAAAGTGAATAATTCCTTAGGCACTTGTGATTGACTTTGTTATCCAGAGTTTTAACAGGCTGCACCCTCCTTCTACAGTTACCCCTGATCCCCACCCAGTTAGGCTCTACCACGAGCCTCTTGGCACCTTCTTGTGCAGGGAGCTGAAGAGGTCATGAACATGTAGTTGTTGATAAGGTATTTATTAAATAGAACCATGGGCCTAACACTGTGCTGGTGCTGCTATGGATGGGAGATGAGTGGCTTATTATAATAGTAGCTCTCTGTTCTTAGGTATTGAGCTTGTAAGATGGGCCTGGCACCCTGATAAGTGTTTTATATGTATCACCTCATTTGATCCTCACATTGAAGTATGTTCAATTGGTATTTTTTTAAAAGGATCACATCTTCTTGGTACAATTGAACATATTGGAAAAGGGGGATAAGGCAAGATGGTTGGATGGGGAAGGCAACAAAAATGAAGCCACAGGTGACGTATTCAGCTTTTACATGTTTCAATATTCTTTTCTCTGTGAAGAAAGAAACTGACTTTTATTAACAAAAACAATTTTTAAAAAAGATACCAGTTATGGACAAGCTAGCATTGTGTCCTCTCTGGGAAGAGTGAAGACTAGTCAGTTTTAGTTGTGGCTGTGCTAATTACTTTTTTATCACCTTAGTATTAGGTAGTACTTCATGTTAGAGCAGTGTTTCTACTATAATACTGTTTTTATTTTTGATGACAAATATGGTAGATTGAATTAATGGTTCCAATTCATTATTGCCTGTGATAGGATTATACATACACACCCACTGTCCTGCAACTCAGTGTCTCTGGCTGAGAGCAGACTGTACTTCTTTTCCCATTGATGTTGAGCTTGGCCATGTGACTGGACCCAATAAAGTCTTAAAAAAGTGCTGTGTCCTTTGGGTTGGTTTTGTTTTCTCACCTGAAAATTAGGTTCCAGTTCTGTCCTGAGGAATAAAGATGATTGTAAAGCACCTAACTTAGTACTTGCTACATAATGGAAATAAAGTTATTTTTTAATTTAATTTATTGGGGTTACATTGGTTAATAACATTATATAAGTTTTAGGTGTAAAACTTTATAATATAACATCTGTATACTCTATTGTGTGTTCACCTCCCAGAGTCTAGTTTCCTTCTGCCACCATATATTTGACCCCCTCTACCCTCTTGGTCTTCTCCCACTCCTATCCCCTCCAATATCTATGAGTTTGTTCTGTTTGTCTATTTGTTGATTTTGTTTTATAGCTCACAAATGAATGAGATCATATAGTTCTTGTCCTTTTCCAGCTGACTTATAGAAACACAGTTTTTATCATTATTTTTGTGATTGTTGGGCAAGTTAATTCAGAGAGCAGTGTCTGGCATGGCTCTTACCTCAAAGCCTTTGCCACCAGCCCTCAGAAACATCCAGCTTTGAGACCGCTATGTGGTGCTTGACCCTCCTGTTCCCTCTTCCCACAATAAGGCCCTTTCATGGTCCATTCTTGGGGTTCTCAGCTCTCCTTGCTCCTTTCTCCATGTACCCGGCAAGGCTTAAAATGTACACCTTAGATCTAATCATGGGAATTGCTTTTCCTGGTGCTATTTTGTGTTGTGGTCATACTCACCTTTCTGATTACCTCCCTGGAAGGGAAACTTGGCCCCTTCCCAGCTCACCGTTGTGGCCAGCATCTTAGCTACAGGGCCCTCAGCCCAGGGCCTAGGAGTGGGAAGTCATCTTAAAAAATATAGCTACTGGGTACCTATGAAAAAACAGATATTAAGAAGTAATTTGTCTAGGGAGTTAAAAAAAAAAACAATTAATTGGCTTAATGAGTGAATGATTTTTTAAAAATCCAAAAACAATGAAATTTCATCAAACACATATTTAATATATGACAGTTCAACAATTTGCTATATGAAAGAGAAAGAGGGAAAGATGCCAGGGTGTTTATGTACACACACATGCACACATACTCACTGTTTAATGATTCGGGCCATTCTAGCTGGCAATCCTTTCAGTGGTTACAGACCTAGTGAGCATAGATGGGAAAACAGAACATGACCTTTTTCGGTTGGACTCAGTTTTTTTTTTTTTAACCTTACAGAGAGGAAATGTTTTGTCATTTTTGTGTTTAAAGGCTTTTGTTTTTGTTTTTAACATGATCCATCTACTCCATTTTATACTCAACTGAAGAAACAGATCTATTGTAATCATGGAGGAAACAGTGGCTCTACTGGACTTCCCAAGATATGTGGTCTGCAACTCGGTGCTGTTCTAAGGAATGTTTAAGAATGTTTTTAATCATTTGTGATTTTTACCAACTCTTTTGGGTCAGGGACCCAAACTGAGGTCTTCTGTCCAATGCTGTTTGCGTCATAGAATGAGACTGAATTTGGTAAAGCACAGCAGAAACTCTATCCTTTGATCAAGGAGTCAAGAAAGATGAGCTCATGCTCTAAAGGCACCTTCTCCCCAACTGGAGAGGAGCCTTCTGTAGTTATAGGCTGCAGACTGGAGTGATTACATTCTTTTAGGCATCTGCAGTCATTCTTCTATTGCACTCAGCCCTTCTGGGCATGGTCCTTTTTGCAAATGCCGCCTCATCACCATCTTAATTTTTGCACTCAGCACCCTAGTCTTCGCACTTTGGGATCCTTTTCCGTTCCTGTAAGCAAGCATAGCTCATGACATAGCTTATGTATTAGAAAACGTTAGGGTCTTTTGGATGACAGCTCAGGAACATGTGCAGATACCACTAGTAAGAATTCTAAGTCTTTATACAATTCACTAATAAAGTGGGCAATCATAATGACATTTTAATTTTAGTTATGGAATATTTCAAATGTATGGAGAAATATAAAAATATAACCAATCACATCCACATACTTGCCATCCAGATTGTGCCATATTTGCTTTTGAATTCAATAAATGTCAAGTGATGGTGAGAATGTAGGATGCTGGTGGGAATATAAACTGATGCCACCACTTTGGGGAGAGACTGTAAGCAATTCAAACGGAGTTAAAGATTGAGACGCCACTCATACCCTTCAACTGAGAAATCTCATTTCTAGGCATGTACCCGAAATAGAGTCTCACATGCAATAGAGCTAAGTACCTCACATTATAATAGCACAACACTGGAAATAACTTAAACATACCTCGATGTAGAGTGTCTATAGAATGAAATATTGTTATTAAAACAAGCCCATAAAATTTATCAACATGGATAAATCTCAAATGTATAATATTGAATGAAAAGAAGCAAGTTGTAAAAGAGTGCTTCTGATATGAAGACATTCATAAGAGTTTTAAAAAAGAAAGAAAAATACTGCAGTTATTAAAGTACTTGGTGCTTCACATGACCTTTGGAGCCCCACTGACCTGGGTGAAACCCTGGCTTTGAGTTTCACAACCAGAGATGAGTTGTAGAAATTCCCTGAAAATCAGTTTCTTCATCTAGTAAATGGGAACAAAAATCATACCTATTTTACAGACTTACAGCAATGAGGATCAGATAATATGTATATAAATTGTTTAGCACAGTAATAAGTGCTGAACAAATACTAAATTCTGGTTCCTTTCTTCTTGCTCAGGCTAGTGAAATGTAAGTAGAAACAGGTAATAGCAGCAAATGTAGGTGAGAGGGCAGGGAGGAAGCTGGTCACAGTTGTTTCATTCACAACTGGTGCTGGGAGTGGCATCATGGGAGAGAAGAACCCCATGCCTGAGAAAGTGCACATAAGCAGAAGGCAGGGAGTGAAACAGCTGGAAGCATTCAGAGAAAAACAACCCAACCCAGTGGGTAACCCAATCCAGTTGAATGAGCTGGAAAGCGTGGCAAACTGGAGACTGAGAGAAGAAAACATTTGTACTCTTGGAAGAAAATGCAAGTGGAAAAGCAAAACCCCAGATTAGGACTGAGCTAGCTTGTGCCCAGATATCTGTCTTGCCCCACAAGGCCTTCCCAGTCCCTGGTTCCATACCTTTTAGGTTACATCTTTATGAACCCTCTTCAGCTTTATTCAGGTTTCAGTCTGGAATCTAATGGGATAGAATGGCCCATGCTCCCCTGGAATCAATCTTCACTTACCCTACCTGTGTTTTCAGGGAACACATAAACTGTCGTCGTCGTCGTCGGCAGCCGTCCGTCTCGAGAGACGATGGTGTAGCTTCTTAAGAGTCTATCTGCACCGCCGAGAATGGCTGTGCAGTCCGACTCGGGAGTGACACGGTATCTGTCTCCTCCCGTGTTGAATCGACATCTTGCGATGACGCTGGAGTGTCCTCTCCAGTGAAGCTGAAGCTACAGAGCCTGGGCAGGGTGATATGGAGGGTCTGCTGTTGCCCATGCAGCAGACCCCCCCTCTCTTCGCAGCTGAAGGGTCCAAGGGAAAGACGGAGTCAATACAGCTTGGCTTCAGGTGCGCCGCAGGAGTTGCCGGTGTTGACTACAACGTCAAACAGCCTTAGGGACTCCGGCTCCGGATTTTCTGTCGGGGTTTACTTCCTTAGCCTTTCCCCTGAAGAGGTATGCCGCAAGGCAGCGGAGGTTTTTTGGAGTCAGTTTTCCTTCTCTGATGTGCCCTGACTGGAAGATCGAACCAGCACATAAACTGTGATGACCTTATAAAGTCATACTTTATAAGTATGTGAGACATTTCAGAGATAACCCATTGCTTCAGGGGGAGAAGAACAAAGGTTGGTCAAGATAACTCTTATTACCTTGAAAACCACCCTCTGTTCTCCAGCACCTTCTCCCTCTCCAACCCACTCCAGTAGCTCTTAGTTTTATTTGCCATATTGTCCACAGCACAGCCCCAAGGACTGGAACAAGGTCTGGCACAGAATTGGCATTCAGTAAAAGGTTTTTTGAGTGGATGAAGGCATAGATTGCATGGAAGGTTTGACGGTGAAAGTTCACTAGTGGAGGGAAGAGCATTTTGGGCAGAAGAACTAGTGCAAGTGAAAAGGAATGATGACGAGACTGGTTAGATAGCCTATGTACTTCCCAGTTGTGGCATTTGGTTTACTTCATTGGAATTGCTCACCTACTTCGCTGTTTCCCCCAAAGATTGTAAGTTTCTGAGGGCAGAGGCCCTATTTATCTTGTTCACCTCTGTATTTTCAGTGTTTTAGCCCATCGTGGGTTCCCAATACCCAATGATTATTGAATGAATAATGAAGGGTCTGAAGGAAGAACAATGGGGTATGAGGCATTGTTAAGCGCTTTGGATGTTAAGCAAAGGAGTTTGTATTTTGTTCTATAAAAAATGGGGAGCCTTGGGCATTTTATCTTGTTGCGTTTTTAACTTTTGTTTTTGTTCTTTATTTCTTTGTTTTTAATTATTTTTAAGTAATTTATCTATTTAGGTTTTAACTTTTAATTTTGAAATAATTATAGATTCTCAGAAGGTTGCAAATAAAGGTACAGGGAAGTCATGCACACCCTTCCCCTAGCTTCTTTCAATATAACCAAGGTCATGTAAGATATTTAATCACACTACAATAGCAAAACCAAGAAATCAACATTGGTACAATAAAGCTTGCTCAAATTTCATCAGTTTATATGTGCTAATCTGTGTGTGTGTGATAGCTATTTTATCACACATGTAGCTTTGCATAACCACCATCACAATCAAGATACTCAATTGTGTCATCACCCCAAGACTCCCTTGTATCACCTCTTTATATTCACACCCACTCCCTCATTTCTTTTTTTAAAATAATTTTTATATCTTGTTTTATTTTTTTCTCAGAGTTATATTGTAAGCTTTTTGTGTATATATTATTAATTATGTTGTTACTATAGTTCCAAATATTTTTCCCTTTTTCTCCCCTCTGCCCAGTAACCCCCTTCCCCCAGCAATCCCACCCCCCTTAGTTCATGTCCATGGGTCATGCACACAAGTTCTTTGGCTTCACCCTTTCCTATATTCTTCTTCTTCTTCTTTTAAAAATAAATAAATAAATAAATAGTTTATAACAATAAAAAATAACATTTCCCCCCTCTTAGGCTTAAGACCCTTTATAATCTTATAAAGGATAATGGGTGATGGTCTCATGCTCCTCTAGCTGCTTCAAACTGGACATGGTCATCATCCTACCTTCCCTTGGGTCCAGAAATCCCTAAAAATGTGGGGGCGTGGAGGGGAGGGTGGCCTTCCCACATGGGGAAGGATCTTGCAGACTCCAGGTCAGTTGGCTGTCCCCAGACCATGGCATGCTTGGTTTAACAGGCTGGCATCCTTGCTGTATTCTGGGGGCAACATATTTGGCAACAGGTTTAAAAGGCATCATTCAATCAATAACCACTCGATGACAAAAGGTAGGGATTAATTTTTCAATGTCCCATATTAGGGGGAAAGAAAAAAAAAGGATCTTTGGAAGAAGGTGTGCAAGGCATGGCACACCTATTCAAAACCCTTTTGCCCACTATACTTAGTTTGGACTGAGGGAAATATTTTAGGTTTTCCATCTCTCAGACCTCTGGGCCCTTTCTGTCCAAGCCATTAGGATAGAAAAGAGAAACCAGTTTTAAACTGAAGCCCACAGACCACCTTATGCTTCACCAACCCAGCCACTTAGTTCAGCCAAACTGTTGAGTCTCAGGATGCAACAATACAGACAGGATTAAGTGAGGCCTATTTGTACAAACAGTCACTCAGGTAATGAGATCATAGGCTTATGCCCTATGAAAACAGAACACACCTGTTAATTTATGCAACATAACCCACAAACCAGTCTCTATGTCTGCAAGACTCTCTTATTGGAAAGACATTCAGTTGCAAGGCATTTCACATTCTTCTTGCCTGTAAATTAAGCATCTTTGATGATGACACAGACCTAGTTTAACTTTCAAATGAAAACAACCTTTAAATGAAAATAAACTTTACAGAAAGTTACCTTCACTACTTTATAGTCTGCCACTGAGCATTGTGGTTTTCCCTGAGTCTCAATTTTTCTCCTTACTATTACCCTCCTTGCTATTAAAGGGACCGCATTAAGTCAAGTTTTAATTTATCCTGCTCGTTTGCATAAACACAATGAAAGCAGCAAATGATCACATATAATTTTTTTTTTGTTGATTAGTTTTTATTTCATAATCATAAACTTAACTCTGCAATCCAGCTAGACTTGGAAGGGGTAAGGAAAATATGGAACCCAATGAACTGCGGCGAGAGCACAAAGATTACAGAACATTTCCAAGCAGAGAGGGGTGAAGGGGTGCTCTCCTGAGCTACAGAAGGAATGGTCTGGTGGTTAAAATAAAACCCACGTCAAATGTATTAGAGTTGTCCACAGTCAGTAATGGTAATCTTCTTGCTGGTCTTGCCATTCCTGGACCCGTAGCGCTCCATGGCTGTCACAACACCCATGCCATCTTTCACCTGGCCAAAGACCACATGCTTGCCATCCAGCCACTCGGTCTTGGCCGTGCAGATGAAGAACTGGGAACCGTTTGTGTTGGGTCCAGCATTTGCCATGGACAAGATGCCAGGACCTGTGTGCTTCAGGATGAAATTCTCATCATCGAATTTCTCCCCGTAGATGGACTTGCCGCCTGTGCCATTGTGGCGTGTGAAGTCCCCACCCTGGCACATAAATCCCGGAATAATTCTGTGAAAGCAGGAACCTTTATAACCAAATCCTTTCTCCCCGGTGCTCAGAACACGAAAGTTTTCTGCCGTCTTTGGGACTTTGTCTGCAAACAGCTCGAAGGAGACACGGCCCAAGGGCTCACCGTCGGCAGCGATGTTGAAGAACACGGTGGGGTTGACCATGGCTGGATGCGGGAATATCCGGGGCGGCGGCGGCGGCGTCTGCAAGGCCCACATATAATTTTTATGTCTGCTTTGCTGGAACTTACACAAGGAACCTTTAGGGTGACTTTCAGTCTGCCCTTCAGGGCACAGGAGCTGAGCTACATACCTGCCATTCAGCCTTGCCTGTAAACACCTGTCTTTCCCAAGTCCTTCTGGTTTTCAATTGTGCTTTAAGGTCCCTTCTAGCCATCTTTCAGGAAAGCAACCTTCGTACCTTCTCTGGAAAGATTACCATGGACTGCACAACCAACCAATGTACCAGGTCTTTTTTCTCATGGGCTTTTATTACCTTTGAAAGTCAATCCCAGTTCCTCAGGGCTTTATGGTAACAACCATAGCCCAAACATGTCTCCTTTAGGTATGACATTGCAATCAAAGTCATGGTGAACAAAAGCTCTATTAACAACTGGTCTTATTAGTTTTATGCAAAGAACCTTATGTCATTACTTACTTCTTCAGAATGCCAATTTTTGGAGGGATCAGGTAGGGAGAAAAATATACAGTGTGAAGAAGAATCCTTGTCTTTCTAATATTCACTAAAATTACATTTCCATACTTTACATTTTCTTCTGTTCACTGTCTTACATGTGAGGTTTTTTTAGTTTGTTTGTTTTGCTATTACAGTTGTCCCACTTTTTTCCCTATTTCTTCCCCACACCTTGCCCACCCCTTCTCCCAGAGTCAGTCCCCACCCAGTTGTCCATGTCCATGGGTCATTCATGCATGTTTTTTGACTAGACCCTTCCCATTCTTACCCCCTTCTCTCCCTCCCCCCTCCCCCCTTGTTACTGTTAGTCTACTCCTTGTTTACATGCCTCTGGTTCAATTTTGCTCATTTGTTTGTGTTGTTCATTAGTCTCCTGTAATAGGTGATAGCATAAGGTATTTTTCTTTCATTGCCTGGCTTATTTTGCTAAGCATAATTCTCTCTAGTTCCATCCATGTTGTTGCAAATGGTAGAAGTTTCTTCTTTCTTTCTGCTACATAGTATTCCATTGTGTAAATGTACCATAGTTTTTTGATCCACTCATCTACAGATGGGCACCTAGGCTGTTTCCAGCACCTGGCTATTGTAAACACCGGTGCTATGAACATAGGGGTGCATAGGTTTTTTTGAATTGGGGTTTCAGAATTCTTAGGGTATAGTCCTAGCAGTGGAATTGCTGGTTCAAAAGGCAGTTCCATTTTTAGTTTTTCAAGGAAATTCCATACTGTTTTCCATAGTGGCTGCACCAGTCTGCATTCCCACCAGCAGTGCACCAGGGTTCCCTTTTCTCCGCATCCTCACCAGCACATGTTGTTTGTTGATTTGTTGATGATTGCCATTCTGACTGGTGTGAGATGGTATCACATTGTGGTTTTTATTTGCAACCCTCTGATGGCTAGTGATGTTGAGCATTCTTTCATATGTCTATGAACCCTCTGTATGTCCTCTTTGTAGAAGTGTTTGTTCGGGTCCTTTGCCCATTTTTTAATTTGGTTGTCTGTCTTCTTGGTGTTGAGTTATATATGTTCTTTATATATTTTGGAGATCAATCCCTTGTCTGAAGTATTATTGGCAAATATATTTTCTCATATGGTTGGTTCCCTTTTCATTTTCCTGATGTTTTCTTTTTCTGCGCTGAAACTCTTTAGTTTGATGTAGTCCTATTTGTTTATTCTTTCCTTCATTTCTCTTTAGGAGATATATCAGTGAAAATGTTCCTACACAGGATATCTGAAATATTCCTGCCTATGTTTCCTCTATGATTTTATGGTGCCATGGCTTACATTAAAGTCTTTGATCCATCTTGAGTTTATTCTGGTGTATGGTGTAAGTTAGTGATCTAGTTTCATTTTTTTGCATGTCCCTGTCCAGTTCTCCCAACATCATTTGTTGAAGAGGCTCTTTTCACTTCATTTTATGTTCCTTCCCCCTTTGTCAAATATTAGTTGACCATATAGACCTGGGTTTATTTCTGGGCTCTCTATTCTGTTCCATTCATCTATATATATGTCTGTTCTTATGCCAATACCAGACTGTTTTGATCACAGTGGCTTTGTAGTATAGTTTGATGTCAGGTATTGTGATTCCTACTGCTGCGTTCTTCTGTCTCAATATTGCTGTGGCTATTTGGTTTTTATTTTGGTTCCATATAAATTTTTGAAATATTTATTTTAGGTCTGTGAAATATATTATTGGTATTTTAATACGGATTGCAGTGAATCTATAAATTGCTTTGGGTAGCATGGACATTTTAATAATGTTGATCTTCCCATTCATGAACATGGTATATGCTTCCATTTATTTGTATCTTCCTTAATTTCTATCTTCAGTATTACATAGTTTTCTGAGTACAGGTCTTTTACCTTCTTGGTTAAGTTTATTCCTAGGTGCTTTATTTTTCTCGTTGCTATGGTAAATAGGATTTTTTTTCATGTTCTATCTCTGATATTTTTTTGTTCATGTAAAGAAATGCCTTTGATTTCTGAATATTGACTTTGCATTCTGCTATTCTGTCAAAATCACTTATTATGTCAAGTAGTTTTTAGTGGAGTTTATAGGGTTTTCTATGTACACTATCATGTCATCTGCAAATAATGACAGTTTTACTTCCTCTTTTCCAATTTGGATGCCTTTTATTTCTCTTTCTTGTCTGATTGCTGTGGCTAGAAACTCCAAGGAGTGGAGAGAGTGGACATCCTTGTCTTGTTCCTGATTTCGGGGGGAATGCTCTCAGTTTTTGCCCATTGAGTGTGATGTTGACTTCAGGTTTCACATATATGACCTTTATTATGTTGAGGTATTATTCCTCTATTCCCACATTGCTGAGAGTTTTCATCATTAAATGGGTGTTATACTTTATCAAATGCTTTTTCTGTATCTATTGATACGATCATGTGGTTTTTGTCTTTCATTTTGTTTATGTGGTGTATTACATTTATTGATTTGCTAATATTAAAGCATCCTTGCATCCCTGGGATGAATCCCACTTGATCGTGGTGTATGATCTTTCTAATGTTTTGCTGGATCCTGTTTGCCAATATTTTGTTGTGGAATTTAGCTTCTATGTTCATCAGTGATATTGGCCTGTAGTTTCCTTTCTTCGTTGTGTCTTGACCTGGTTTTGGAATTAGGGTAATACTGGCTTCATAGAAAGCGTTTGTGAGTCTTCCCTCTTCTTGGATTTTTTGGAATAGTCTGAGAAGGATAGGAGGTAGTTCTTTCCTAAATGTTTTGTAAAATTCACCTGTGAAGCCATCCAATCCAGGGCTTTTGTGTGCCCGAAATTTTTTGATTACTGCTTCAATTTCATTAGTTATTATTGGTCTGTTCAGGCTTTCTGCTTCTTCTTGATTCAGTTTTGGAAAATTATATGTTTCCAGAAATTTGTCCATTTCATCCAAGTTGTTGAATTTCTTGTCAGAGAGTTGTTCATAATAATTTCTTACAATCCTTTGTATTTCTGTGGTATCGGTTGTGATTTCTCCTCTTTCGTTCCTGATTTTACTTATTTGAGCCCTCTCTGTTTTTTTCTTGATGAGCCTGGTTAAAGGTTTGTCGATTTTGTTTATTTTTTCAAAGAACCAGCTCCTACTTTTATTGATCTTTTGAATTGTTTTTATAGTCTCTATGTCATTTAATTCTGCTCTGATGTTGATGATTTTCTTCCTTCTGCTTGCTCTGGGCTTTGTTTGTTGTTGTTCTTCTAGTTCTTGTAGCTGTAGGGTTAGATTTTTTTATTAGAGATTCTCCTATTCTTTTTATGTAGGCCAGTATTGCTATGAACTTTCATCTCAGGACTGCTTTCACTGTATCCCATAGGTTTGGGGTTGTTGTGTGTTCATTATCATTCATTTTCAGAAACTTCTTGATTTCTTCTTTGATGTCATTGTTAACCCATTCATTATTTAATAGCATGTTATTCGTTCTCCATGAGTTTGAATGTTTTTGAGTTTTTTCCTTAAGGTTAATTTCCAATTTTAAGCCATTGTGATCTGAGGAGATGTTTGATATAATTTCAATTCTCTTAAATTTGTTGAGGATTGCTTTGTGTCTTACAATGTGGTCTATCTTTGAAAATGTTCCACGTCCACTTGAAAAGAATGTATATATTGCTTCTTTGGGTTGAAAAGTTCTATATATATAAACTAAGTCCATTTGATCTAGAGTATTGATTAATGCCTCAATATCTTTGGTGTTTCTTTGCTTCAAAGATCTGACCATTGTTGACAATGGGGTGTTAAAGTTTCCTACTATGAATGTATTGTTGTGTATATCCTTCCTGAAGTCTTTCAAATTTTTCCTTACATATTTGGGTATTTGGGTGCTCCTATGTTGGGTACATATATGTTTACAAGGGTTATATCTTCTTGATGGATTTCTCTTTTAAGTATTATGAAATGTCCTTCTTTTTCTTTTTTTATGGCCTTTGCTGTGAAATCTGTTTTGTCTGATAAAAGTATTGCTACTCCAGCTTTTTTTCATGTCCATTTGCTTGAAATACTTTTTTTCATCCCTTCACTTTCAACCTGTGCAGATCTTTTGTTCTGAGGTGGGTCTCTTGTAGACAGCATATATGTGGGTCATGCTTTCTAATCCATTCAGCTACCCTATGTCTTTTGAATGGTGCATTTAATCCATTTATACTTAAGATTATCTAAGGTACTTATTCATTTTCATTTTCCCCCTTTGTACTTGTGTTCTTCTCTGTCTCTCTGTCTCTTTATCTTCTTAAATCAGACCCTTTAGCATCTCTTACAATGCTGGTTTAGTGGAGATGTATACTTTTAGCCATCTTTTGTCCGGGAAACTCCTTATTTCACCTTCCATTTTGAATGAGAGCCTTGCTGGGTAGAGTATTCTTGGTTGTAGGCCTTTGTTTCTTATTTCTTGGAATATTTTTTTGTATTCCCTTCTGTCCTGTAGTGTTTCTGCTGAGAAATCTGATGATAGCCTTATTGGAGCTCCCTTGTATGTTATTAGCTATTTCTCTCTTGCTGCTTTTAGGATTCTCTCTTTGTCTTTGAATGTTGCCATTTTAATTATGATGTGTCTTGAAGTGGGCTTTTGGGGGTTCATCTTCATTGGGACCCTCTGTGCTTCCTGCACTTGCGTGACTCTTTCTCTTATAAAGTTAGGGAAGTTTTCCGTCATCAGTTTTTCGAACAGGTTTTCTATCCCTTGCTCCTCTTCTTCTCCTTCTGGAATTCCTATGATATGGATATTATTACGTTTCATGTTTTCCTTCAGCTGTCTTAGAATCTCTTCATTCTTTTTCAGTCTTTTTTCATTTTGCTGCACTGTCTGGGGATTTTTCTCTAAGTTGTCCTCCAGCTCACTGATCCGATATTCTGCTTCCTCTAGCCTACTTTTAATTCCTTCTACTGTGTTCTTCAATTCAGAAATTGTATTCTTCATTTCCTCCTGGCTCTTCTTGATAACTTCTACGTCCTTTTTCATGCTAGTGTAATTCTCAGTAATTTCCTTGTAGTTTTCCTGGAGTTCCTTGTAATTTCCCTGGAGTTCTTTGTAGTTTTCTTTGAGCTCACTGAGCTGATTGAGCTTCCCTGTAATTTATCTTTTGAATTCTATGTCTAATAGTTTGCTTTCCTCTATTTCATTTAGCATTCGTTCTGGGGATTCTTCCTTTCCTTTCAATGGGGGGTTGTTTCTCTGTCTCCCCATTTTTTGTGACTCTTCTTGTTTGTTGCTGCTTCTTAGATTGACCTGCACTTCCTGGATCTGTCCCTGGTGGCATCAGATTGTGTACCAGTCTGGGGTAGGTAGCCTGTTGAAGACTACCAGAAATTTACTGCCTTTATCTGTCTCCTTTAGTTGTTAATCTATTCAATCTGTGATCAGCCATCAGGCTTAAGGACTGTAGGTGGGGCAGCTTAATCCCTGTAGGCAGGGCTTTTGCTTCCCTTCAGGCTGATGCCACTTGGAGGGAGTTATCTAACTGCAGTATGCGGAATGAGTCAGCACCAGGACCCGTTCAGCTGCTGCCTCAGTTCTCCCCTCAAAGTCAATGCCTCACATTCTCCCCAAGTGTATCTAGTCCTGTCTGCCCTCCCTCTGCTTGTGTCCAGGGTAAGTGGGTCCAAAATATTTTTATACGTGATCCAGTTAAGAGCTCTTTTTTTCTAGCTGTTTCGCTCCAGTAGCAAGAAACCCTGTGGCTTTTCACTTTTCACAACTGGATACTATTTTACTTTCCACTCTGATGCTGTAGGTTGGGAAGTCCAGTTGGGGGTTTTGACCCTGCCCTTCTCAGGGGGGACTCTGAGCTGCTGAGCTGTTTCTCTGTCCCTTCAACTGCCACCCGTGGGAGCCTAGCCAGCCTTTTCACATTTCTGTATTTCCTACCGGTCACGTTGTGATGAAGCAGCCTTTTTTGTCTCTCTGTGGTTATAAGACTTCTCTCCAGCTAGTGTTCAGTTGGTTATTTCAGATGATTTCTCCACAATTAAGTTGTAAGTCCAGACTGGTCCTGGGAGGAGGTTAGTGTAGCTTCCACTTACTCCTCTGCCATCTTGGATCTCCTCCCACCCCTTCATTTTTTATATTTTGTAACTAGGCAGAAGACTAAATGGAGAAGCAACCAGAGTGCAAGTTATATTTGCATCTAGGAGATTGATGAGATTGTCCAAGGGGTGACAGAAAGTTGAGCAGAGACTGAGGACATAGCCTTGTGAAACACCAACCAAGATACTGAACACAATAAGGAGGAAGCCACTGTGCTGGCCATTAGGTGATCAATGTTTGATCTTTGCAGGAATAAGCCAGTGTACCGAAGCATGGTGGAGTGGGCAAGGTAATAAAGGAGAGGTGAAGAAGTGGAGGCAAAGAGTATAATGTGAGCTTTTAAGAACTCTGACAACAAAGACAGAGAGAGAGAGAGAGAGAGAGAGAATGAAACAGGGCAGAACAGGAACTGCAGGTACCCACCCAGAGCCCCACATTGTGTGGTGCTCTCTGTGACTGTGGGCAGACGTAATAATCCATTGGGTATATCTTTTCTGTGAGCTGCTGTGCTCAGGAAGCTGCTATCAATTGATCCCAACTATCACTTGACTAATACCTACTTGCTATCTTGGCAGTAACGAAGAATTGTTGCTTTAGGACTATGAGAAATGAACAAGTCTGTGAGTTGAGGACAAGCTAATGAATGAGGAGAGAAAAAGTGGGGAGCATATGGGCTGGCCGAGCTTATGGAGCAAGGCCCCAGAAGTGGGGTTAGCATAAGTGGAGAGGTCAGTCTTTAAGGAAGAATCAGAAACTAACTCGGTAAGAATGGGGAAAGATGATGGAGATTAGGATGTGCAGGGGAGGGGGACTGAAGCCACAATTTTCTCCTTGATGTGGGAGGTCATTGTAGTTGAAAGCAAGAGAAGAGGAGCTGTAGGCTTACTTGAGGAGAATTATAAAGAGCCAGAGCAACTCTATTTCTCTGTAATACCAGTCACCAACTGACAGATATTATAGTCAATATCTGTTTGCCGTTTAGCTGTCTTTCCTCTTTAGGACATGTCCATAAATTCCATGCGTACAAGGGGTTATTTTTTATTTACTCTATATCCCTGGCATTTAGAACAATTCTTGACACATAGTAGGACTCAATATTTATTGAATGGATGAAAGACTAAATGGGAAGAGAAACAAAATGACTGGTGAGCATCATGGAGGACCTAGCTGAGGCTGGAAGTAATCTCTCCCTCTCTTACCTGCACTTGTCTATTGTTACCTTGCATCTGAGTTATAGTCACATCTTGTCTCCCATTTTCAGTGAACATTCTTCAGGGCCAAGTCTACATCCTGGTGTGTGTACAGCATTGTGGGTATTCACAAATTATTGACTGAATTAATGGATATGTGACTGAAATGTTAAGCAGCTTTGGTTGTTAACAAAGGGCCTCTTTATGTTGCATTAAAATCCAGTTTCTTGTGACTTCTATACATTAGTTAAAGTTTCATAGTTTGAAATAAATAAAGCCTGTTTCTTCTTCCTTTCTATACCCCTTCAAGTATTTTAATGATTGTGGTGTCTCCCCACACTTTTTCCTCAGTAAAGGCACATGATTCTTGTGATTGTCCCTCACTTGACTGGTTTCCAAGCCCCCTGACATCCTGTTGTCTCTGGGATGGGAACTACCTGGCCCTCAGGGGTTGTTTAGATATCATCAGACTATGCCTCCCCAGGGAACCTATGTGTTCTTGATCTAGGAACATACAGGTATTGCCGGAACCCCTGCCTAAAGTTTTTAAGTCAATTTCTGTGCAAGGTCCAGTGACTCCTAAAATTATGAGTGAGGGTGTCATTAGAGCTGACTTCTATACCAACAATAAAGTGCCTCCCTGTCCAGCATGACAGGTGACCTTGGGCCTGTTAAACCAGCTGCACTCCACAGTTGTACCTTATTCCTTTTTGGAGGACAGTGTGGAATGACTGCCAAGCACCTCTGATATTTGTCCTCTGAGTTTTAACAGATGAACGTAATAAATAATAGGTCAGTTTGCTCTGGGGTGAAGGTAGAGAGAAGGAGCTTTTCCAGCACCGAGATGCAAAAAGGCCTTTTGGTTAAAGTTGTTTTGCAGGAACTCTTCATTGTCTTCACCCCTTAGGTCCCGGCTATTCAAGGATTTAATTAGCTCAGATCTCAGGTTTCTGTCAGGAGAGAAGAAACTGTCCTCCAAGGGGCAAAGCCATAATCCCTGTAGTTAACCTGGCAGGGTCTCTTTTAAAAATAATTTATTGAGATATAATTAACATACAATAACATACATATATTTTAAGAGTTCAGCTAAAAGAGTTTTGATAGTTTGAGACATCCATCCTGGTGTGTGCATTGCTCAAAGTAAGAGAACATTTCCATTACCCTCCTGTTGTAACTGAGCTTTGATTGCTATTGGCACAACAATGGGAGAGATTAACCCCCAAGCCAATTAGCTGCAAGCACTGGCTGCAATCACCAATCACCCTGGAGGATCAGCTGTGCAGGGGCTCACTCCACAGAGGACTGACTTTGTGAGGGTTCTGGAGCCTGCTGAGTCTACCCCTTGAGTGTGTTGCTTGTGGAGGTGGTTGGGTGGTGCTTTGATGTGGTCTGAAGCTGTCCACCTGGTGTGCTGGCTCTGGGGCCTCATAGGAGGTAAAGGCCAAGGTCAGATGCTGTCTTTTTTTTTGCCTGGGGCCAACCAGAGTGAGCTACAAAGTGATTTGCAGATGGCTGCTACCTGTGCTAGGCTTGGAGGTATTCTGGCTAGACCAAGCTGTAAACAAGGGCTGGCTACTGCTAGTGCCATCCCTGGGGCCAATTAGCAAGAATATGGGACATGCAGAGGCCAGACACTGCTTATTTGACAGATTTTAGGAAAGTCTGAAGCATGAACCAAGACAGACCATTCATATAGTATAGGCACTGGAAATAACTTAAGTGGGCCCACAAGTTCGATGGGGCAGTGTCTCAGGGAATCATCAGGCAGGGGGAATTTTGGGGACCAGGTTGATGGAGACTCAGATATGGCACCTGCCTGCTGGCTCTGCGTGTATGTGTGCATGGGGGATAGTTTCAGAAATGGACAATGGCCTCTGTAGAAAGCTGCTACGCAGGTCTTGTCCCAATGCCAGACAGTTCAGTTCCTCCCTGTATGTCCCTTGTTCCTTTCAAGTTGCTGCCCCAGCACCAGATCTTAGAGGGAGTGAGTCTGTGTAAGTCCATGCATGGGCCCTTTAAGAGGAACTGCCTAGGACTTCAAAGGTCCTCTGTCTCCCTCAGCTACAATCCCTGCTGGTTTTTACAGCCAGAAGTTAAGGGAACATCTCTTCCTTGCACTGGAAAACTGAGCTGGGACATCGGGCATGGGACTGGGACCCCTTGCTTTTTAGAGGGGTACCTCTGCCGCCAAGATAACCCTCCTGATTTTTATACACCACATATGGGTGCAAGACTAGCCTGTTCTGTGTCTCTGCCCCTCCTCCCGTCTTGATGTTGCTTCTTCTTTAATTCCATTGTTGTAGGACTTCATACAGCTAGATTTCAGGTGGTTCTGAAGGTGGTTGTTCTGTAGTGTACATCTATCCATTTTCTTAAAGGTATGTTTTGACGAAGAGAAATGTTTCATTTTGATGACATCAATTTTTTCCTTTTATTGTTAGTGCTGGGTGGTTTATTTTTCATCTGAGTGGTCGTTTTCAGCCATGAGATAAAGTCTAGAAACCCAAAACGAATCTGGAATAATTGGGAGTCAGGTGGGAGTAGAAGACCTTTGCCCTTTAAGTAAACAGTAACTCTGCAGCTTGGAGCTTTGAAAAGGCACAAGGTTAGTGAGGAGTAATCAGAAGATCAGAGTCAAGCCTTGGCTCAGCCATTTACTAATTGAGTAACCAATATATTCATCTGCAAAATGGGGGTAATCATGCTTGCTCTTGACATCATAATGAACTTTGAATAATGGGATTTGAATGAACTCTGAAAGCCATAAGATACTCAACAAGTGATTATGAGTATTATGTGAATAGCTACCACTATTATTATCATTAGGCCTACAGATTTTCATTATCCTGCTTGTGTTATCTTATCCATCCTCCTCCCCCAGCCCTTACTCCTGAGCATCCCACTGCTCAAGAGCATCTTTTTGAGGGACAGGCAGAAAGAAATGATTGTAAACTCAAATCCATTATATCACTTGCTTGTATTTCCAGGAGAAGTATGTGTAGTGTATTAGTACCAGGGGGCTGTGCGTGGTGCCTGTCGTGAGCTCTCTGCAGTGGGAGGGCTACGTGAGAGCCTGAGGGGTTGACAACTGATGGGGATTTCCACACAAATCCCTGAGCAAGTTGCCAAAGGTGTCTTGTCTTTTCACCTCTAATGGCTTCTTTCATTATTCTCCCCCTGCTTATTGCAATTTCTAAGATATAATTTTATATAAAAAATTAACCCTCAAAATACTCATTCAATTGTAAGTAGTTTTTTTTTTTTTTTTTGGTCAGGTGACAGCCCTTATTTTCCTACAAGTTAATGTATTATACTAAATTCATTGATTACAATCACAAGTAAAGAATGGTGCTGATATTGCCATTAGCCAGTGTAGTTTTATAACTGGCTTTTTTTTAAGTTGAAAATTATGTGGGTATCTCCATTTCTACCTCTGAGAGGTCTAAGCAATTGGGGACCCCTGATGAGGAGAGTCTGCTCATTGTAGTCAATGTCTTTGAGAAGAACTATGTAGCAATTTTTTTCTCTTCCTTCAAAGCACAGTCTTCCTTCTTGGAAGGACCAAAGTGAAAGCAGGACACTTGGGAAGTTTTGGATAGTTGGGAAAAAACACCTACTCTCATTGTGCTCCTGCTGAACTGGTAGCTTAGGGTTCCTTAAACCCGGGAGTGTCAAACTGGACCATACATGCCGTAGCTCATCGGGCAGCCACCCACCGGCCAACCTGGGGGGCCACCAGACTGTGGTAACTCCTGAAGCTTCCCCGCAGATGGAAAATGTTTCCTCTTCTGTGCTCTGTACAGGACTCCTTGTTATTCTCCTCCAGAAGAAGCTTACAAAATATAAAAACCGTCTAAGACTGTCAACAGTCTTGTTTTTCATATCCGTCGAGTTTATGGAGGAGCTGAAAGACTCCAGACCAAATATTCATATCTAGGCCCTGTTATACTCTCTGAGATGAGGGCTTGGTGGACTGCCTGAGTGAGGCACCTTATAATCGGGGAGGGAGGAAATGAAGGCAGGATACAGGCAGAGGGGTGAGGGGACAGTTTATGGTCCTTGCCTGGCTGCACCATCATTAAACAATGAGCCCAGCAGATGGGAGGAGGGTGGTAAAGCAAATGACATGATCCTTAAGTTGTCTAAGCAGGAGAGGTCTCTGTTCTCTGTGTGGATCTGAGAGAGGAGAGTTGGGAGGTGGGAAGAGGCAGCAAAGATAAGAAACCAGCAGCTGGGTGTCACATTACAAAGCTGAAAGGAAGATGTGGAGAAACCCAGAACTTGCAAAAGATCAGAGAGAGCTATTATTATGCAATATGCCCATTGCTGACAGACAGGCGGCACTGGCCCTTCATCTTTCCCAACCTCAGATTCCAAGAAAGCCTTTGTTGTAGCCTGGTCAGTCACACAAAGGCACAGACTGTGGTGCATGTCAAGTCTTAGAAAATCCCACTCTGGATAAGAGGATGAACTTGGGAAAGATCTGAGACTTTTTCAGGTTAGGGAACTGACACATTTAGCCCCTATCCTAGTTCAAACTTAGCTCCCTTCTATTGCCCTGGCCTCCAAACCAAGCATCTCAAGCTACTAAGACAGTGGGAAGATGGGGCTGCTGCCTGCCCCACAAACAGCAGTGTGTGCAGGGCCCCAACCTGCCCACATACTTGGCAGGCACCACTGTAGACTCATGCCAACTTGAGCTGGTTGGAAAGTGAAAACCCGGTCCTTTAAACAGTTGTTTTGTCTACATGACACCTAACCAACCACTTATTTACATCGATGCCACATGGCACCAAGAGTTATTTTGACTGAAAGAAGCTACTCTGACACTGGGAGCAGCTGTAGCCTGTATTTGACACCTTGCAAAGGGAAGGTAGAGCCTTAAGTGAGAGAACTCCTCAGACCCAGATGGAGTCAAACATAACTGCCCCGACTGAGACTGGGAACTGTTGTTGCATGCCCACTCTTAAAGAAACAAGGAAACAAGTGTTGTTTTGTCCACTGCCACAGCTCTGAGTATATGTATGGCATCAGTGGGAGGCCCTGAATGGAGAGTGTTGCAGAGGGAAGCAAGCTGAAGGACTACCACCCTGAGCTTGAAAATGCGGGATTAGAAACCATAGCTGGACAGAAAAATCCTCAGCTAAGAACGTGTTGGCCATCTGAGAAATGTCTTATGGAGGCTAGTCTGGGTCACAACCTGGACTTGGCTTAACTCAGTTACAGGTGCTAAGTGAGCCTTGAGGGACAAGCTTCTCAGGTAAGCAAATGCCAGGGTGCAGGTAGCCCATGGAAACAGCTCTGGGAGACACCCTGTCATTTCCCAGCTGTGGAACCTGTGCTTGATGTGGCTTCTCTGAGGGCCATCTGATGTTGGCTTGTTGATTTGTTAGGTTCTGTCAAATGGCTCTGATTCTTGATAATATTCTTAATCTTTTGACAAAACCTAGAAACAACAGGAGGAAAAAAAGACCACAAGATATCAAAGACATAAAATTAATTTTCCCTCACTCACACACACGTAACAGCGTTTTAAACTTTTGACAGTTTTTCTCATTCATCACATTGCTAGGAATGCTCTTGCCCTAGATGTCCACTAAGCTCACTGCCTGTTTTCCTCACTTCTTCAACTCTTTACTCAAATGTACCTTTTCTGGGAGACTTTCCTAGACACCTGCTCTAAAATTTTACCCTGACTCTTCTGCTCCTGCCACCTTCATGCTTTATTTTTCTCCACACTCATCATCATTTGATACAAGCACACCTTGGAGACATTACAGTTTGGTCCCAGACCACTGCAGTAAAGCAAGTTGGGACCTTTTTGCTGGTGGAGTGTCTTGCCTTCAATTTGTAAAAAATGAAGCATCTGTGAAGTGCAATAAAGTGACATGCAATAAAAAGAGGTCTGCCTGTACAATAAATATGTTACCTGTCCTATTTATTGTCTGCCTTTCTCTCTAGAATGTAAACGCTACAAGGGCAGGGAAATTTTTCTTGTGCACTGCTTGTTCACTGTTGTAACCAGCCACGACAGCACCTGGCTCATCTCAATATGTATTTGTTGAATGAGTTAGTAATTATTTCCTATCCTTTCAGTAGAGCAGATATCTTCAGTGTGTAAATGGGTATTTAAGGCAGTTTCTATGCTCCTGACTTCAGCATTTTGAAGAAAACAAAAGCAAAAACAAAAATGTTTCCAATGACTAGGTTTTTTTTTTTTTTTCTTTTCTCCCTCAGGTGTGATAGGAAATGGTCTGCAGTGGCGCATAACCTTTCCCCCAGGATGGTTAGGCTCAGGTAAAATAGTTTTCCTTGAGGGCAGGCCTTGTTAAAAATAGAATGCTCAGGGCATAGTTCAAAATGGCTACTTTCTCCTCTCCTGGGACAATGAGGGGATCTTTTTCTGGTCTTCACTGTGAGAACCTGGTGGGGCTTCTGGAGGTAAAACTCATAAAAGTGTGGTGGCCCTGGAAAGACTGTGCCCATTGGAGCTCTTGACTCTCAAAGTTGTCTACACTGGGCTTCCAGCAATCCATCAATTACAGTTTAAGCTTTTCTCTCCAGGACTGGGTCTAACAGATGTTTTTGCTTCTGGGTTCTGCTCTGGTAAGCTGTGATTCTCTGTATCTACTTGTCTATAATATTTGGGGTGGCAAGTTCCTCTGTGACCTCCATTCTTTAGTGGATCTGAGTTTTTGATTTTGTTTGTTTAGCTCTTTTCTTGTTGTGAGGATAAAAGTGATGACTTCCAACTACATTACATGTCAGACCAGCCAGACTATATAAAAAACTTTTACTGTTGAATTATGAGATTTTATATATACATATATATACAGACACTTACATTCTAGGCAGTAGTCCTTTGTCAAATAGGAGGCTTGCAAATATTTTTTCCCAGTCTGTAGCTTCATCTTCTCTTCACACATTCCTTCACAGAGCAAAAGTTTCCAATGAAGTCCAGTTTATCAGTTTTTTCTTATATAGATTATGCTTTTAATATCAAATCTAAAAACTTTATGCCTAGCCCTAGATCTTGAAGATCTTCACCTGCTTTTTTTTTAAAAAACAGTTTTTATAGTTTAAAATTTACATTTTAACATTATAGTTTAACATTTTAAACATAATTTGCATTTTACATTATAGTTTACCATTTATATTTAAGCTCATGATCCATTTTGAATCCATTTTCTTATAAGGTATGGGGTTTAGGTTGAGTTCCTTTTTTTTTAATATGCTTTATTGATTATGCTGTTACAGTTGCCCCGATTTCTTTTCCCTTTATTCCTCTCCACCCAGTGACCCCCTCCCTCCAGTTGTCCCCTTCTAAGTCCATGCCCATTGGTTGTGCATATGGTTCTTCTCATCATCTTCCTGTCTACTCCACTCCCTCCTACTATGCTTCTTAATTCCTGTACCATCTCCCTCCTTTTCCCCCCTCCTCCATCCCTGCTGACCTCCCCCCCATAATGTACCCCATACCTGTCATTCTTTTTCCACTCTCGTTGCCTACTTAGTTTGCCTTTGTTTCAGTTCCCTAGCTTCTGTTATTGGTTGTTGTGATACAGTTTTCATTTTAGGGTTCATAGTTTTGATCCTCTTTTTCCTAAACAAGTCCCTTTAACATCTCATATAACAGTGTTTTGGATCTGATGAACTCCTTCAGTTTTATTTTGTCCTGGAAGCACTTTTTCTGCCCTTTTATTCTGAATGACAGCTTTGCTGGATAGAGTAATTGTGGTTGTAGGTTTTTTGCTTTTCATTACTTTGAATATTTCTTGCCAGTTCCTTCTTGCCTGTAGAGTTTCTTTTGAGAAATCAGCTGACAGTCTTATTGGGACTCCTTTGTATGTAATTCTATTCTTCTCTCTTGCTGACTTTAGGATTCTCTCTTTATCCTTAATTTTTTACATTTTGATTAAAATGTGTCTTGGTGTGGTTCTCGCTGGGTCGTTTTTTTGGAACTCTCTGTGCTTTCTGGACCTGTAAGTCTATTTCCTTCCCCAAATTACAGAAGTTATGATTCATTATTTTTTCACATAATTTTTCAATTTCTAGTTCTTCTTCTTCACCTTCTGGCAACTCTATGATTTGAATGTTGGCTCACTTATAGCTGTCACATAGGTTTCTGAGCCTCTCCTCATTTTCCTCACTTTTTGTTTCCTCTTTTTGCACTGGTTGACGGTTTGTTCCTTACATATGCTCTGAGTTGTTGATTTGATCCCTGGTTTTCTTTCCCTTACCACTAGTTTTGTATGTGGTTTTGTTCATTTAGCAGGACTAGCCTTCATTTCTTCCCTGTCTTGTTTAATATTTGCTGTTAGGTCTGTAAGCATTCTTATAACCAAAGCTCTGAACTGTGTCTCAGAAAGATTTCCTATCCACTGCTTTGTTAGATTAGATATTTGCTGTCTGGTCAGCTGCGTCACCAAGATCATGATCATAATCTGTGTGATCCTGACAGTTTTGTGTTTGCCTTTGCTTCCTGGGTAGGGCTGTCACACCTCCTATGCTACAGAGGGTGGAGCCCCATGCACTCGTCACAACGGGGCAACCCTTCTCACCACGCTGTGGTGTTTTCTGTGGGGGTGGGGGTCCAAGATGGCTTCCTGACATTCACTCTCCACTGAGAGACTGGGAGCCTCCTCCTCCATCCCCACCCCCTCCAGGCCTCACAGTCGAAGGCAATGGGGGTCTGCCTTCCCTGGTGTTGGAATTGCAAGCTGACAGGTCTGGTCTGCAGCTGGGGATGCTCCCCAGGTGCTTCTCGCCTCCCCCTAAATATGGGTGTCTGTGTTTACCGCTGTCCCGCGCCAACGCTGCTGCTGCTGGCACCACCAGCACAGCTTGACTTCTCTGCCCAAGCTTCGCCCCTCCTACCTGTCTGGATGAGCACCACTTCTTTATAACTTCATATGTTAGACTTCCATTTATTTTCTGGAACTTCTGGTTATTTCTGGCTTTGTGGTAGTTGTATTCCTTCTTAGTTGTGGCCAGAAGTCTCCTTTGTGCCTTTAGATATCCAGATGCCCCAGCACTATTTGTAGAAATGGCTGCCCACCCCTCCATTGACTCCCATTTGTACCATTGTTAAAAATCAGTTGATCATATTTGTATGGGCCTATTTTTGGGTTTTCTATTCTGTTCCATTGACCTGTGTGTCTGTCTCTCCACCAATACCACCTTGTTTTCATTGTTGTAATTATATAGTAAGTTTTAATATTGGGTAGAGTTAACCCTCTCACTTTATTCTTTTTTTTTTTTGTCGAGATTATTTAAACTGTTCTATGACTCCTGCCATGGCCTGTGTGACTCAGTTGGTTGGAGTGTCATCCTGTAAATAGAAAGGTCATGGGTTTGATACCCAGTCATGGCACATGCCTGGGTTGCGAGTTTGGTCTAGGCATGTATGAGAGGCAACCAATTGGTGTTTCTGTCCCACATCAATGTTTCTCTATCTCTCTCCCTCCCTTTCCCTCTCTCTAAAATCAATGGACACTTCTTTGGGTTAGGATTAAAAACAAAAACTATTCTATGGCTTCTGCTTTTCCATATATTTTTAGAAGAAGCTTGTCTATGGCTACAAAAATCCTGAGATCTTGGTGGGAATTACATTAAACCTATTAGCAATTTGGGAAGATTTAACATCTTTACTGTGCTGAGTCTTTCCAGCCATGAACATTGCATATCTCTAAATCCTTTAATCAGAACTTTATCAACATTTTGTAATTTTCAGAACACATATTTTATACACCTTATGTTAGGTTTATATCTAAGCATTTAATTTTCTTTGGAGTTATAAATGGTATTGTTTCAAATTTTATTTCCTGCATTATAGCATACAAACGTACAAATGATTTCTATGTGTGGATCTTGTGTCCTGAAATCCTGCTAAATTCAGTAGTTTGTTTTTGGAGTAAATTTTTTTGGTAGATTTCTCAGATTTTCTATGTAAGCAATCATATCAGTCATGTCATCTGAAATGTTGAACCTCCTTGCATACCTGGAAAATAATTCCACTTGGTCATAATGTATAATTCTTTTTATAAATTGTTGGATTCAGTGTACTACCTTTTTTATTCTTTATTCTTTTTTTTTTTTTTTTGAGAATTTTGGCATCTGAGTTGATAAGAGACATTGTTCTGTAATTTTCTCTTTTCTGTTTTTGTTTGATTTTCTTATAAAAGTAGTATTGGCCTCATAAAATGAGTTGAAAGTATTTCCATCTTTTCTATTTTATGGAAGATATTGTGTAAAATCAGTGTAGTTTCTTTAAATGTTTGTTGGAACTTTCCAGGAGTTTTTAAATTGTGAATTCATTGATTTATAATCCTGTTTTGATTATCTATTTAATCTTGGTTGAAGGTTGGTAATTAGTAGTTTTTGAGAAACTGTACCATCTCTTTTAAGTTGTCAAATTATGAGTGTAAAATTATTTGCAGTATTCATTTATTATCCTCGTTTATTTTTTATATATTTTAAATTTAAATTTTAATGTTTTTTATTATGGGATATAATACTTTTTTATTTTAGTTTTCCAAGGGATTCTTTTTTTCAATTAGCAAATTATTTTTTTTATATTTTATTGTTATTCTATTAACAGTTGTCCTAATTTTCCAACCTTTGCCTTCTTTCACCCATCCCAGCCCCTGCTGCCACAGGCAACTCCCATACTCTTGTCCATGTCCAGGGCATTCATACATGTTCTTTGACTAGTTTCTTCCCCTTCTTTCCATTATTATCCCTTTCCCACCTCCCCTCTGATAACTTCAGTGTGTTCCATGTTTCCATATCTCTGGTTCTATTTTGTTCATTAGATTCTTCTTACATGTGAGATCATATGGCATTTGTCTTTTACCAACTGGCTTATTTCACTTGGCATAATATTCTCCAGTTCCATCCGTGCTGTCGCAAAGAGTAGGAAGCCCTTTTTTCTTTCTGCCATGTCATATTCCATTGTGTGAATGTAGCACAGGTTTTTAATCCACTAATTTTCTGATGGGCACTTAAATTGTTTCCAACACTGGGCTATTATATATAGCACTGCTATGAACATAGGGGTGCATAGGTTATTTTAAATTGGTGTTTTGAAATTCTTTTGGTATATTCCCAAGCAGCAGAATTGCTTGGGTCAAAAGTCAGTTCCATTTTAAAATTTTTAAAGAAATTCCATTCTGTTTTGCACAGTGGCTGCATTAGTCTGCATTCCTTCCAAAAATGCACTAGGGTTCCCTTTTCTACACATCCTCACCAGCACTTGTAGTTTGTTGATTTATTAATGATGGCCATTCTGACGGTTTGAGGTGGTATCTCACTATGGTGTTAATATGCATTCTTCTGATGGCTAGTGATGTTGAGCATCTTTTCATATGTCTATGAGCCCTCTGTATGTCCTTGGAGAAGTGTCTATTCAGGTCCCTTGCCCATTTTTTAGTTGGATTGTTTGTCTTTATGGTGTTTGGTTGTATGTGTCCTTTATGTATTTTGGAGCTCAAACCATTGTCCTATGTATCATTGGCAATTGTGTTCTCCCATACAGTCAGTTCCCTTTTCATTCTGATGATGCTTTCTTTAGCTGTACAGAAACTTTTTAGTTCGATGTAGTCCTATTTATTTTTTGCTTCCTTTGTCCTAAGAGATATATTAGCAAAAATATTGCTACATGGGATATCTGACATTTTACTGCCTATGTTTTCTGTCAGGGTGCTTGCACCACTATCTCCAGTGAGCCTCAGTCTTGGGTTCACACCTCTGGGCTTCCACCATGGCCTCTGCAGCCAGATGCCTCAGGTGCCTCTCACCACCCCTGATACTCCTGGCTCTTCCACCAATCTACAACCTCCTCAGACTGTGTCTGGTTTGTGGTTCTAGTGGTGCTTTGGAGCTGGGGAGGTGACTGCCCCCTCTCTGACAAGTATTGCAGTCCCTAGATACCAGCTCTCAGTGGTGGTGGGGTGTGAGGCTTGGCTGGGTGCAGAGGGCATGGGTGCCAGCCTGGGTGCCAAGGTGTGGCCACTCTGGTGGCTTCTTCCCAAGGGGGATTTTGTAAATTCCACAAAATGGCTACTGCTCCAAATCTGCACATCCAGAAGAGCTGAGATGGATGGTGGCAGTGATAGTGGCTCTCCTAGGAGAACCTGGCCTGCGAACCCCCAGGTGCCCTCACAGGCGGACAGGCCCTTGCACACTCACATGCATGACTGCATACTCACCCACATACACGTTCACTCACACATGCTTTCACTCACATTCAACTGGATTTTCAAGTTGATTACTCTGTAGTTTAGCTGCAAGACCACTCTGGGACTGGGAATAAGTCAATGGAGCTTCCAGCTACTTTGTAGCCATCTTGGAACTGCCACCCTTTATTTTTTTATTTTAAAAAATTTTACTTTTCAGTTACAGTGGATGTGTAATATTACATTAGTTTCAGGTGTACAACTCAGTGATTAAACATTTTTATAACTTACAAAGCGATCACCCTGATAAATCTACTACCCACCTGACACCATACATAGCTATTACAATATTATTGACTATACTTCCTATTCCGTACTTTACATCCCCATGACTATTCTGTAAGTACAAGTTTGTACTTCTTAATCACTTCACTTTTACACCCATTTCCACCAAACCCTTCCCCTCCGGCAACTGTCAAAATGTTATCTGTTACCTATGAGTCTGTTTCTGTTCAGCTTGTTTGTTTTTGAGATTCACATATAAGTAATATCATATGGCATTTGTCTTTCTCTGTCTGACTTATTTCACTCAGCACAATACCCTCTAGGTTCATCCAGGTTATTGCAGATGGCAAGATTTGATTCCTTTTTATGGCTGAGTCATAATCCATTGTATTGTATGTGCAGCACTTCTTTATCCAGTCATCTATTGATGGACTCTTAGGTTGCTTCCATATTTTGACTATTGTAAATATGGGGCAATAAATATATGGATGTATATGTCTTGGGTTTAGTATTTTGGATTTCTTCATATAAATACCCAAAAGTGGAATTGCTGATCTTTCTTTGTCTCTTGTTATAGATTCCGTTTTGATATATATATATTTTTCTGGTGTAAATATTGCTACCTTGGCTTTTTCTGTTTGTTTTCATTTTCATGAAATATCTTTCTCCATTCCTTTGCTTTTAGTCTGTGATCTGAAGTGAGTTTCTTGTAGACAGTGTATGTAAGAAACTTGTTTTGTTAGTCATTCAGCCAGCACATGTCTTTTGATTGGAGCATTTAATCCATTTGCATTTAAAGTAATTATTGATAGACATGTATTTATTAGCATTTTATTATTCATAATTTTTTATTTTTTCCCTTCTTCTTAAGAGGACTCTTTAACATTTCATATTATACTGGTTTGGTGGTGATGAACTCCTTTAGCTTTTTCTTGTCTGGGACTCTCTTTATATGCCCTTTCATTCTAAATAATAGCTTTGCTGGAGTCTTGGTTTTAGGTATTTGCTTTTCATCATTTTGAATATTTCTTGCCTTCTGGCTTGCAAAATTTCTGTTGAGGAATCAGCTGAAAGTCTTAAGGAAGCTCTCTTGTAGGTAACAAAGTGCTCTTCTCTTGCTGTTTCTAAGATTATCTCTCTTGTCTTTAACTTTTTGCATTTTAACTGACGTGTCTTGGTGTGGGCCTCTTTGGGTTCATTTTGTATGGGATTCTATGCACTTCTGGTCTTGTATGCATATTTTCTTCATCATGTTAGGGAAGTTTTCCATCATTATTTTTTCAAATACATTTTAAATTTCTTGCTGTCTCTCTTTTCCTTTGGCATTTCCATAAAGTGAATGTTGGTATACTTGTAGTTGACCCAGATGCTCCTTAAACTTGTGTTGTTCTGATTAGATGTTTTCTTCTTATCTTCCAAACCACTGATTTGATGCTCTGCTTCATCTACTGTAATGTTGATTCCATGTAATGTATTCTTTATTTCAGTTACTATATTCTTCATTTTGGACTGGTATTTTTTATGTTTTCTATCTCCATCATTATGTTTCTTATCTTTTTTGTTGAAATTTTCACTAAGTTCATCCACTTTTTCACTAAGTTCATTGAGTATCTTTAGAAGCAGTATTTTGAACTCTGAATCTGGTAGATTGCTTGTCTCCATTTGTTTAGTTCTTTTTTCTGGGGTTTTGTTCTGTTCTTTTATCTGGGATATGGTTCTTTGTCTACTCATTTCAGCTGTCTGTGTTTGTTTCTACACATTAGGTAGATTTGCTATGTCTCCTGGTCTTGGTAGAGTGGCCTTATGTAGTAGGTGTTCTGTAGGGCCCAGTGGTATAGTCTCCCCAATCATCCAGGCTTGGTGCTCCAGGTATGGCCCCTGTATGGACTGTGTGCACCCTCCTGTTGTAGTTGAGACTTGATTGCTGTTGGCATGTCAATGGGAGAGATTGACCCCTAGGTTGATTAGCTGCAAGGTCAACTGCAACTACAGCTGAATATCTGTTGTGCAGGGGCCATCCCCACAGAGTAGGACTTGCTTCAGCAGGACTCTGGTGCCCTTGCATGTGTCCCTTCGGAAGTAATTGGGTGGTGATCTGGTAGTTGGATAGTTGGGTCTGAAGCTGTCCACCAGCTGTGCTAACTTTGGTGCCTCCTGAGATGTTCAGGCCAACCTCAAACATTGCCTATTTCCTGCCTGGGGCCACCTGGTGTGATCTACAGAGCAATCTACAGATGACTGTTAGTTATGTTGAGCTGAAGGTGCACCAGGGAGTCCATGTTGTGGACTGACTCTAGCTATCACTATGCTGGGCCTGGGGTCACTTAGCAGGAGGTACAGGGCATGCTGAAGCCAGATGCTGCTTGTTTGAGAGATTTTAGAAGAGCTCAAAGAATGAACCAAGACAGGCCATCTGTATGGCCAAGCCATGGTAAATAGTCAGAGTGGACTCACAAATTTGGGTGTAATAGGGTCTCAGGGAATCACAAGGGGGGGGTGAGACCACTGCTAACCAGGTTGGTGGAGTCTCAGATACGATGCCCATCTGCCAGCTCTGTTTGGGAAGTGCTCAGCAAAGGAATAATGGCCTTTGCCAGCACTTCTGTCTTGGAGAAAGGTGCCCCTCTAGCCCTTGCTCTGATGCCAGACATCAGTTCCTTCTCATATGTTCCTGGTGTCTTTCAAGCTGCATCCCCAGAGATGGAGCTCAGGGTAAGTGATCCAAGTAGGTTTGTGGGTTAGGGTTAGGGTTAGGGTTCGGGTTAATTAATTTTAATTAATTTTTAAAAATGCCCTGACTGCTGTGGCTCAGTGGATTGAGCTAAGTGTCGCTGGTTTGATTCCCAGTCAGGGCACAAGACTAGGTTGCACATCAGGTCCCCAGTTGGGGGCGTGAGTGAGAGGCAACCACACAGTGATGTTTCTCTCCCTCTCTCTCTCCTTTCCCCTCTTTTTAAAAATAAAATAAATAAATAAACAAATTATTTTTAAAAATTAAAAAATGAACTTTTAATTATTTTATCTACTATTTCCCTATGTTTAAGTTTATACAGAGCAGGGTAGAGTTAGGTTAGAGTTATTCATATGAAAATAATGCAACAATTAATAAATAATAATATAAGAATAAACTTTCGCATACTCATAACTGTAAACCTACCTTTGCCTCACCCTATAGATTTCTGCTCTAATCTTTTATTCTTTCTTATGCCTGCTTTGGGTTTATTTTGCTCTTCTTTTTCTAGTTTCTTGGTGTAGACAGTTAGTGTATTGATCTGAGTTCTTTCAAAGTGTAAGCATTTAGTGTTATAAAATTTCCTCTCAAAACTGCTTTAGCAGTATCCCACGTATTTTGATATGTTGTATTTTCATTTAGTACTATAATTAAAAAGAATTCATTTGAAACTTCCTCTTTGACCAACGTATTATTTAAAAGTGTGTTTTAAGATTTTTCTATCTGTTATTGATTTCTAGTTTGATTACATTGTGGTCAGAAATCATATTCTGTATGATTTCAATTATTAAAAAAATGCTGGTGTTCGTTTTGTGGTCCAGGATATGGTACATGTTGGTTTATGTTCCATGGGCAGTTGAAAGGAATATGTATTTTTCCATTGTTGGATGGAGTGTTCCATAAATGCCAACTATATCCTTTTGGTTCATGGTGGTAAGTTCTATATAATTGCTGGGTCTTTGTCTAGTTCTATCAGTTGGTGTTAAAGTCTTCAACTAAAATTATGATTTTACTTATTTCTCCTTTTAGTTATGTCATTTTTTTTATTTTACATATTTTGAAACGTTGTTGTTTTTGCATACATTCAGAGTTTCTTCTTGGACTGAGGTTTTTAGTAGTATACAATGTCCCTTCTATCTCTGGTAATTTTCTTTCCTCTGAAGTTCACTTTATTCAATTTTACAAAGGGGGACCCAAAGAAACCCAGAATTTGTTTTTATAAAAAGTTATGTATTTATTCTTACATGTTTAAACTTCAATTACATTCAAAATACTCTCCATTTGATGCAATACACCTATCAAGACATTTTTTCCTTTGCTCAAAACAGTTTTTGAACTCATCAATTTTGATGCCTTTTAGTGCTTCTGCCATTTTTTGTTTCACCTCTTCCACATCGACAAAGTGTTTCCCTCTGAGAACTTCTTTTACCCAGGGAAACAAAAATGTCTCTCAAGGTGAGATCAGGTGGATAAGGAGGGTGGGGTATGAAGATTATGCTGTTTTTGGTCAAAAAATTGCTGAACCCTCAGCATGGTGCAGGCAGGTTCACTTGTAAATCATTCATCATGAATCAGGCAGATGTGTTGAGTCTTCAAACAAAACTCACTGAAGCCAAACATAGCCCCTCACAACAATGCCAGCTGGTGCACTGATGCAGATGGTTTCCTAGAACACTCACCTAGTAGGGGAATCCTGTATTACAAGGGGCCTGCCCTCCAGAAGATAATTTCATTTTGTGGGGAGCCCTCCCTTGTAATATAACCACTTCTGCTTTCTATTAATTTTTTGTGGTGTATCTTTTTCCATCTCTTTACTTTCAACTACATATGTCATCAAATTTAAGTGAGTTTCTTTTAGGCATGATATAATTTAGATAGGTTTTCTTTAAATTAACTCTGTCAATCTTTGTATTTTGATTGTCATATATATGTCATTCATATTGAAGGTAATTCTTGATATGTTAGAGCTTAAGTATGTCATTTTATTATTTCTTTCCTCTGTTTTTATCCCCTTTCTCTCTCTTTTTTTTTTTACCTGCTTGTGGGTTAAACATTTTTTTAGGAGTCCATCTTGATTTACTTATAGTGTTTTGGAGAGATGTACTCTCCAATATATACTGTTTATAGTTGCTCTGAGTATTACTATATATATAGCATATTACATTCTACTGGTATCAACATTTTGTCACTTCAAATGAAGTATGAAAATCCCACATTATTTAGAACCTTTTGCTTTTCACACTTTTAAATATCATTGTCCTTAGTGTCAAAATGGTGTTATAATTTTTGCTTGAAGCATCAAATATGACTTGTGAAACTCATGAGAAGTATGGTCTATTATTATGTACTCTTCTATGTTCAGTTGTCCTTTCTTCCTTCCTGATGCTCCAAATTTCATTCTGTTAGTATTTACTTTTTGTTTAAAGAAATTTCTTTAGCCAGTCTTCAAGAGTATGTCTACTAGTGACAAATTCTTTAAAGTTTGTCTTCATCTGAGGATGTCCTTATTTTTCCTTCACTTATGAAGAATAGTTTCACTGAACATAGGATTCTTGATTGACAGTTTTAGCACTTGCAAAATGTGCCTCTTTCTACTGGCCTCCATCTTTGCAGATAATAAATCCTATTATTTAAATTGGTTCCCTTATAAGTAAGGTGCCATTTCTGTGTGCTCTCAGCTTGTTAGATATGTAGGTTTGTCTCTTTCATCAAATTTGGGAAATTTTCAGCCATTGTTTCTCTGAAAACTGTTTCAGCCTTATAGAACTCTCCTAGAACACTGATGATATGAAATTTGGAACTTCTGTTATTGTACCACAGGTCTCTGAGACTCTGTTCATTCTTTTTTTTCAGGCAATTTTTTTGTGTTCAGACAGTGTAAATTCAATTTGTCCTCAAGTTCACTGATTCTATCCTCTGTCATTTCCACTCTACTATTAAATCTACACAATGCATTTTTAAAATTTGTTACTGTATTTTTGAATCCTATAATTTTCACTTGGCTCTTTCATAGAACTCCTTCTTTGCTAAAATTTTCTATTTTTTGTTTCAAGAAAATTTGCTTGGTTGTTCGCACATTTTTAAGATGCCTGTTTTAAAATCATCTTGATCTTGGTGTCAGTTGTCTCCTCTCATTGTGATTTTTTTTGGTTCTTGGTGTGACCGGTGATTTTCTTGTGTTATAGACATTTGTATGTTATGTTAGAAAACTCTACATCCGATTTAAATTATTTATTTTAGGGGGCCATCATCTCGTTTTGTCTGGTCTATATTTGGGGGTGTGGGCCCAAAGTTTAATTTTCAGAGGCTTTGTGGTGAAATTTTGATCTGTTTTCTGCCAGAGAAGCCTCTTTGTCCCATGGCCTCAGATTCCCCTGGCTGGGTGCTTTCTGTGGTGAAATTCTTCCGATCTATCTTATCTAGGCATCCCAGTGTGCTTGGGTGGGGTTAGGGAAGTGTTAGGCCTGCTGGGGCAAAGATGCTCCTCAGGCTGAGCTGCTTCTTGGGCTAAGTCCTTCTTTCTGTTGTTGCCCAATTACTTTATCTTCCAGTGCGTGGAGTCTCAGGCTTAGCAGGAAAGAGTAGTTCTGCCCCTTGCTACTTAATGTTAGTGGGGCACTCATCTGTCCCTCTGTGGGTGGTGCCTGGCTTACCCAATGGTGTCAGAGGGACTTCAATTGATCAGGGGAGGAATGAGCATATCTTGGTTGTCTTCTGTTGCTAGATTGGGAAAGGTCAGGCCTGAGTTGCCTTTTTCTTGGTTGAGGGGATGTAAGATGCTCTGCTACTGTGTTTCTGTGGTCCTAGGGTTTGGACCAATTTGCCTTTCTATTATTACCTTTTAAGGTTCTCTTTTGGTTGACTTCCCATATATAAATTATACCTGGTTTATTATGGAGGAAGTATTATTTTAATTCTTATTTTAAGGTGCAAGGGTTAAAAAAAAAAGAGTCAAGGTCAGAATGAGGTTCCAGATGAATGTACCCACTATGTAGGGCTCCTGTGATCATTTAATGAGAAAAATACATATATGCATTCATCCCCAGTGCATGCAGGCAATCATAAGTATCCAATAAATGTTAATGTTCCCTTTCTTCTACACAGTCCATTTTCCCTCCTTAGTTGTTTAAAGCCCCAGAGGACAGAAACAATCTTTTTGTACCTTGTATCCCTAAAGTCTAGACTAGTACCTGGCAATAAAAATTAAACTTCCTGAATACTAATCATATAATTTCTAATACTTCTGTCTCCTCCCAGCCATGCTATTTCCATCTTTTCAAATTTCTGTGACCTCCTTGTGATTCAATTTCTTGCTTGAATTAACTCATTTTTAGCTTTTGTCCCTTCTGTTCATTTGCTCTGCCTCAAGCAATAAGCTTCTCTGTGCTCATATATTTTGATGAGTCTCTGTTTCTCAATCTTCCCATTCTTGGGCAAATATATAAAACAGCTATTTTCTTCCTGAGTTTTAGGCAGTGACAATCACAGCCCTTGACCTGGCAGAGAAGGAGTATTTCTTTATGGCATCCATTTTACTTGCTCAGAGTAATAGGCCTACCTCACAAATACAGGTTTTTAGCCAATTTATTCACTCCTCATAGCAGATCAAGGGGCTGCAAGATGTTCTAAATTTAATTCCAAGTTTGTAATGTCAAATAAAACCTAGATAAGTACAATCAGCATTTAAATCTTCATGTCTCCCAAATCTGCACCACATATTGCCATGTAAAATCGAACTCCAGAAAATGTATGTACTTTGCCTTAACAAATTAATTAGGTTAGAAAAACACTTTAAGTTATTTAAAAATGTGTGCCCTGGCACTGCACAATAACACACTGTGCAGATTGAGTAACAATATACATCCAATATCAGCATCTGTGTATTATTTCTGTGGGACTTCAAAACAAAAATTTCCAAACTACATCAAAAGTCTTCTGCTAATTCTACCACGAACATGACATCATGCAGAACTGAAGCTCGAGGAGGTCACTCTGTTTAAAAAACAAAACAATACTCAAAGGATTTATATTCATAGGCAGCTTAGAAACACAGTAGGATTTATACTTGGAGTAGATAGCACACATAACTCAGTGGTATTCTTTCTTTCAGCAGAAAACTTAGTTTTTAAGATATCCTCATAACCAGGAGAGATACTAAAGTTAACATTTTACTCAACTTTTATTATTTAGTTTTTTCTTTGTATTGAAATAAACAGTTTGCAAAGATTTTCTCTCAAGTCATTAAAAACTGACCAGGTAGGAAAAGATAAATTAAACACTTACTACCATAATTTGGCTTAAGATAAATAATATTTCTAGTTTCTTTTCAACAAACAAAATATGCCATTGGTTCCAGGAAATATTACATCTTTTCAATTCAATGTCATGTCATGAAGAGTAGAAAAACACAATGTGAGATGATTTCTAGAATCCAATGATTTTAGTAGATTAACACTCTTCTTAAATAGTAATCTTTGTATTTTGTAAAATTTAGGGAGAAATTAACATCAGCGTATGTGTACACTGCCCATCTAATCAGCGACATGTTTGACTGTGGGGTTGTGGTCTTCACTGCTGATAGAGCAAACAGTTCTTCTGCACTAAGGTATTATATTTTCTTGAGTCTCTTTGAAATGGTGTTTAAAGATACAAAGTGTGACCTCAACAAACTCTGAGAAGTGAAGATGCAGCAGTCATGAGAAACCAGTAATATTCATTAAGTTGATATGACCTGAGAAGTACTGATGTCTGGGGTCAAAGAGTCAATTTGGTCAGAATGGTTCAAATTTAGGTAAGAAAATTTTATACAATCAATTAAAGTGAGTTGATGGTTCTTTTGATATGAGAATATGGACTGTATCTGATTCTAGGAGCACAATGAAAACACAATGCCTTAAAAATGATGACTGTGTCTAAAACAAGACTTGTTTGGTAGATGTCAAGATTAGAAAAATATAAAAGAAAAAAAAAACTTTTTTTCCTAGGAAGACTGATCATGGCATATGACTAAAAGCTTAAAGTTCCAATTCCACATTAATTACATTTTATAAAATTTCCAATGTTAAGGAGAAATTGGGCTCATTAACTAAAAACAATTCTACAAAGGCAGTATTGTTCTGGTGAGACTGTTAACTCTGGAGAATATTTTATTTAATAGACAGCATGGACTTCATACATCTCCATTATCAGTGCCTTGAAAATCAAACAACTTTAAAAGTTAGCAGCAGTTTCTGCAAGTACAAAAATACACATTTATTACATAACATGATAGTAAAATTTGTCGATATATTATACAAACTCAAAGCATTTTAGATAAAGCATCAGTCTAATATATTATAGATTAACAGAGTATAATAAAATGACGTGTTCTTCAAATCATATAATACTTTACAGTAATATTAAACTATTCACATTAAGTATACAGGAGTATACTAAGGGAACACAGAGAGTAGGAATGGTTATTTAAGAGCCTCAACATCTACTTTCTTCTATGCTTCAAATTGGGTAGGTGATTTTCTATTCATCTCTACACACACACACACACACACACACGCACTCACACACACATATATATAAATATATATGCTAGAACTATTATTTTGTAAAGTAGAGAAGAAATTTCTTCCAGAAAGACACTCTAAGCTGGAAGAGTTTCATTCACATCTTGCAGTTCTGACAGTAGTTTTGCCCTAAGGGTAAGGGACACCCCTGTTACCTTTATATACCACAGAAAATGCATATGGACACTTAGGAATCTAAATATAGGAGTGGTTGGTTACAAGGTGACATCTACTTCACATCTGTGACTGAGCTGGCCAGTGTCATGAAGGAGTTCTTTGGACCCAGAGTTCCTACAAGCTAATTATAATGCTTAGGACAAACAGGGCCATGTACCCTAGAGGTAGGTAGCACCAATAGCTAATACTGAAAGGACTTTTTGTAACTTAGAGAAAATACTTTTCCCCCTATAACTGAAAAATGCAACATTTAGGGCAACAGGGAAAGAACATTTGACATGGAAGTTTCCTGGTGGCTCAGAAAGATAATACAGGATAAGCTAATTTGTGGGAGAAACGTCCATCTGATGGTAGACTAAAGAGACCCAATGGGTTTTAAGCAACATCTTCTGAGTAACAACTTCAAATGAAAAAAGATGCATACATCCTTCCCTGACTCTATCCCTTCATACTGGCTGACCAGGCATAATAATCAATGGAGAGAATCCAGGAGATGTATATCAGTATAATTTTAAGGCAAGAGAAAAGAGAAATGTCCATGGATATAAAATAAACCAATGGGGTATACACTATCTGTAAACCATGAATCATTTTGGACAAAAATATGTAAAAACTTGTAGAGGTAAGAAAATCCAAATCCAGTGATAAAGAAGGCCTGACAGCCACTTTGGTGGGTATTCTATTCTGCAACACTTCATAACCTGGCAACCTCTAAATTTCTCTCTCTACTGCCAAATGATAATCAGAAAAAGGATGATTTATCAGTAAATTTTTCTGGCTGCGTACTCTAAGAGGCAGGGCTGCAGAAAAATATTTCGGTGAGAAGGAGCCAGATTTTGATCACATGTTGGCAACGGCATCCGTGACACAGAGAAAAGGACCGTTGTTGCAGTGTTCCTCCACGTTCAGACAACGAATGCTTTCAGGTCGCCTTCTAACAGAAAAGTTGCATTTTGGGAAAATGTTCCCAGCACAAGTACCTTTGGAAAGGACACTAAGCTGAGCCAGCCTGTCCTTCTTTCTCTTCATAGCTGTTTCCTGGAGCCTTTGCAGAGCAATGCAACACTAATAGCAAAAAGAATCAAGCAACACAGAAAAACAGAAAAAATATACTATGATACTCATGGCTCTTGAACCACTCTACTTTTTTCCAGTCAGCTACATCAACGGGCTATTTCTGGACTAATCCTGTGAGGGCATGTGACTATAACATGTCACAGAAATGGCCACTGGCTTGGATTCAGGTAAATGCTTGACATGATTTCCTTCACTAGGCATGCTTTTCTTCCCAATGCTTTGATTAGTGGCTTTTTCTTGTCTATTTATTAAAGACATTTCATGAAGTGGGGGATGATTTCTCTGCTCCCTGCCCCTTTTCCCACCATCCCCATCCTTCACTTATGATACCCTGGCCTTCTCAGACGACTACTCTTATATAACATAAGGCATGTTTTCTCTACAGAAGATGCTCTCTCTAACTCTCTGCTAGTATCTCTAAAATCACATGCCAGGACCAATCCCATGCTCTAATAAGGAAAAGCCTCTCACTTAGGAGATGCATGTTTTTTTAGCCTAAATTTTTTGTCCAATGGTTTCAATAAAGAGAATCATTTTGTTATCTTAAGTATTAGCAATAGTTATCTTTATGCTACCTATCCCATGTATATTATACAAAGGGTCATAATAATTATTGTCTTGTTGTCATTATTAGCCCAGTCTCTGTTCTTATTGTGGTAAAATGTCTTTGGTTGAAGGTTTGTCCCCAACATCACAAACTACTGTAGGCCCTAAGTCTGGGCTGGACACATCATCCACAGTCAAGGGGCTGGGTGAGGAACTGGCACAAAGCAGAGACCCAGGAGAGCACTGCCCACTATTCTCTCCTTCCTCATGTGACTTCAGACAGAGCTCAAGTCTGCCTTCCACTAGGCTGAATGAAGAGCTTGTGTGTTTTTCTGAGACTTGGCTGGAATCAGCATTATACCGCTGGACTATCTGCCCAGCTCCAAGTCCTTCCGTTGCCCATATGGTCATGTCCTTCTGTTTCTCTTGCAGTGAGTTAGTGTCTGAAATATCAGAAGCATGTGGAGGTGGCTCAGTAGGTTCTTGTAGAGAAGTTATTTTCTTTTCCTCTGATCTGGTTGCCTTTACTTTGTTTTTGAGGGACCAGTTTTTGAAACTGGCCATACCATTTCTTAGCCACGTGCTGGGATGAAGAGTTACAGAATGCATTTGCAAATGTCGCTCTATAGTGTCCTTTTTTGTATAAGTCAGGTGACTGCTGGCCTGCTCCGAGGAGGTACCAGGCCCAGGCACTCCAGAAATGAGACTGGAACTGCAAAAGTCAGAAGAAAGTTCTTCATGCTTTCTTGGAGCCTGAAAAGTGCAATCTATCGGAGAGGAAGTTTCAGTGGGTGTAAACACTGAATGCTCTGAAATCTGAGAAAAAGCGCTGTCTTGGGAGCTCACTGATGAACCAGATGGGGAAGTGCCTGGGGAGGACAAGCTAGAATAGCTAGTCCTTGGGCAAATGTTTACTCTTGAGGGTAAAAACTTATCAGAGTTTTGGTTTGTGGCACTGCTCTTGCCCACCTCGATCCCCATGACCAAACTCTGATTAATAAGCTTTTGCCCCTCCTTTTGCAAAGACTTGTGCTGCTGGAGATAATCCTCCTCTCTGTGCAATTGACCAGCTTCATAGCTACTTTTATTTTGCTTCTTTGAAAAAATCCCCCTGAGATAACTCAGTTTGGAAGGCTGGTCATCAATGCTGGGCTCTGAGCAGCGCCGGTGCCTACTTGAACTCTTGAGGGCATCTGCTGGGTGCGGTGAGGGGTGTCCAGATGTATCTGCATCAAAGGGCTGGTGCCTGGGATGAGCATGTGAGGACATGTGACTGTAAGATGCCACAGAAATGGACACTGGCTTCGATTTAGGGAGAAGCTTTGTATGATTTCCTTCATTACCAAAGAAGTTTTTTTTCTTAGCATTTATATTAGTGGCATTTTTCTTGAGGTCAGTGCCTGTAACTAAACTCTGTTTAAAATATGTTTTAGCCTCTTCTTGCAGGGGTTGATTCTGCTTCAGATGGTCCTCATCCTTTTGTGAGAGAATTGCATCACAGCTGGACTTGCGTACCTTTTTCTGGTAAAACTCCCTGAGAGAGGAAAGCTTCGCATCTACATAGTCCATGTTGGGCTCTGAACAGCGGCGATGTCGCCTTGAGCTCTTTGGAGCATCTGCTGCAGCTGTGGACAGATAGCTGGGGGTGGTCATGCCAGAGGGGGCTCCGGCATGATCCTGCAGTGGGACCTTTCTGTACAGTACTGTGATGGTCACTGGTGTGGATTCAAGAGGCCGTTCCATTTGGATGTCTTCATGTTTAGAACGGTCTAAGTCAAAGCCGCTCAGGGTTAAAGGACCTTCCACCTCAGGCTGGTCAAGGTCATAGTCACTAAGTGTTAAGACAGAGTCCATGCTTCTGCTCCCCTGGCCAAGGTTCTTTACCAAGTCACTACACGGAGCATCAACATCCTCATTCAGCTCATTTTCCAAGCTGTCATAGGAAGAGTCAGTCATTTGTAAGCAAGAGATATCTGTGAAAAAAATCAAACCATGATTAACATTATTTTTTACTCCAAATACATGCTGCCTTACAAAAAAGACAAAACAAACATATGGTACTTAGTTTCTCTTTTCATGTAGATTTTTCAAATTTCTACTCTAAAAAGAAAAAGAGGTCTTTCACAATCTTTTTAATTGTTAGTGCAAAATATAAAATGAAGTTGTTTGGGTGTACTAGATTTATCTCAGTCCTGAAGAACTGTTCTTTCCTTAACTAAGATTTCTTCAAAGCAAGGAGACATGTCATCATCTCAAGAAATGGTAAAAAAATAAAATTAAAGGCATCAATGCCAAGTATAAGACTGCTTTCCAATGTGGATTGCTGGTGAGTACATATAATTAACTCTAGTATCAAGGAAGCCATTTACTAACCCTATCCATTTCTCTTTGACCAAGTTCTTTAATATCCATTATTTATTTAATCTTTAAAATAACCATAAAAGTTAGGTATTATAGTTATCCATATTTTATAGAAACAGAATAGATGTTCAGTGGCACAATATAATTGGCCAAAGATAACATAACTAGTAATTGTTGGTGCAGGAATTCATATTCTGGAAGGCTGAATGTGTTCAAGTCTGCTCCTACCCCCACCCATGATGCTGGTTGTTTTTGAACTGTTTTCTAGCACACCCAGCTTCGGGGATGACTCAGGGACCACTGAGAGAGGAGAGAGAGAGAAAGCCTAGGTCTGCCTCTCCTGCCCTTGAGTCTTCTACTCCAGTTTCAACTACAGTCATGCTATTATATATATTAGCATTCCTTGAAGTTTTTTTTAAGGATTAAAACCATCATACCATAAATGCTACTACTAAAAAGTTCTTAAGTTTAAGATCTTGTCTTATACATGTCTAAACCCACCAGAGAGTTAGCATTAGCAGGCTGTCTAATGAAGGAGCCCCAGGCCCACTGACCCAGATGAGCAGCTCCCTTCACCTGAGCTGCTGTGGGAACCAGGAGAGCCACTGTTCCATCTTCACAGACATGTGCCTATTTTTCATAAAAACTATCCAATTGTTCACAATACCTGAGGTATTCTCTCTAGTATCACAGCTCACTGAAACCTCTCCAAAGAGGGAAGTGATTTCTTTTCCAAATACTCCACAGCAATTTTCAATCAGAAACTGAATCACCAGAGTGACCTGCACAAAAAGGGATTAAAATGAAGTGCTGCTTGTCATATAGCATGTCTATTAGTGGTGTTTCATACATGAATCCTGATTTCAACAAAAAATGTAAAAGAATCCTGAGAAAAATTCATGTCTGTTTTAAAAGTATAGGGAAGGGACTAGACAACAAACATGTATGAATGACCCATGGACATGGACAGCAATGTGGGAATGATTGTGGGAGCAGGGACAGGGATGGGCAGAGGAGGGCAAAGGGGGAACAATTGGGACAACTGTAATAAAATAAAAAAATAAAAACTAAATTAAAAAAGAACATTTAAAAAAGGTATACAAAATAGTTTCCTCTAAAAAACTATGATACTGTCAAGAATAATTTAGGTATAGAAATTCATTTTAATCAATGGACTAAAGTTATTGTTTATGGCCTTTGTCTGATGCTATACCAATAGCTCTGTCTTTAAAATCAGGGTAGTTTCCAGTATTCTCTACAAAGTGTTTGGGTTGAAGAAATATACTTTGTTATTAAAATCCACAATACATCATTAGAAAAACTTATGAAATGTGTTTCTTATATAAAAGGCAGAGGTCATAAGCTTGGGAAGAGGGCATCCTCTGTGGGCTTACTGTAAAGGAGAGAGACAGCTAGAGAAAACACTTGCATTCTGTATGACTGCTCCTCTAATTATGCATTTCCTTCCCTTCAGCTCCCTAACTGGAGGTGCTTGGGGAAGAGTTAAGAATTCACTAGGGAGCTTTGAGCCTCCACTGAAATGTACTAGTTTCCCTCTGAGGCAAAGGAGCAGGCAGATGGTGGAAGAAAAGGGAATTAGTATCTCCAAACCTTGTATTAAGCACCAGGCACTACAAGACTATGATGAGCTAGGTATCACCATCTCCATTTTTCAGTTGAGAAACTGGATCAATGTAACTGTTTTTGCCCAAGATTGTACATCTGGCAAGAGGTGGGGCTGAGAATTGAACCTTGACTTGTCTAACTTTAAAGTCCTTGTTTCTTTTTAAAATCATATCAACTGCTTTCTTACTACCCTATGGTTTAAGTCAGTCATAGTTTTTTGCCTCTTTAAAGGGAAAAGAGAAATAACCCAAATGGTAGCACTCTTTTGCTTGAGAAATCAGTTCTTAATAGTCTACCAGGATAGGATTAATAAACTTAAATTTATGTTATTTAAGAAAATGCCTTTGAGAATAAATACCCTGAATTTTAGGTTCAAAATAGAGATAATCACCATAGGGCATAAAAATGAAAAACTGTATTACCTTTTTTGTAAATTCGTTTTCTAGTTCTGGGCTGGAGGAAGAAGAAGGCCAAAGAATGCTTGGAGCAATGCACACTGCTAAGTTAAATGCAGTCATCTGATTGGATGAGGAGTGTTGCTCAATGTTGTGCAATACCCCAAAAAGGTACCTTAGAAGAACAACATTGGCTCTTGGAAGCTGATTTAACAGCCTAAAGACAGAAAAAAATGTACTCTTTAAGCAAGACATTTCATTAAAAAATTTGTATAGTCAGGCAACCCTCACTTTCCATGGGTTTCCCATGCAAAACAAGAACTCAGTCCAGATGTGCACGAGTTTCAGTTAATACAGTTCCATGCAAGTGGGGTCTGACTGCCTAAATAGAACGAGAGAAAATAAGCACTGGGGATTTAGTTTTTTATTTTGAACACAGTCTTCAAATTCAATAAAAATGGAAAAGAATGCAGAAAAGTGGCTTATAAAAATATGCTACCTGACATATTTACCTGAAACTAGTATAATGCATTTTAACTTAGGTAAATCCTGTAACATTTCAGAATATTCTCAACCAAACCCACCCAAAGACTTTCTGATGAAAATTCAGCAACCATTAAACTTAAAATGCTCCTTTATTTCCAAGTAGCAACACAGGAATTGTATCTCCTGGGGGAACCAATCTTTAGCTCTGAAGACTGCCAGGTCCGGTCTGAGAGCTCGTGCTCCACGCCACTAGCGTCCAAAGTCGATGCGTCCCAAATCTCATCTCGCTGGTGTCACTTCCACATATTAGTTAAGCTCATCATAGTCTATTTCCTATTGCTCCTATTCTGTAATTGATAAAGGATCTCTAAATTATCATTCACTGAAAATGATTTTAATTACCATCCAGAAAATGTATATATTGATATTCATGGTTGTTGCTTTTATTAAAAACAAGACTCTGCAACCAAGAGGAGAAAATTAGGTAGTCTGACTCCTGTTGCAAAAATTATAGAGGCATTTCTTCAGTATAGTAAACTTACAATGAGTGTAATTTTGTAGGGACAGATTATGAAAGACATTGATATGGACCAAAAGATGACTGAGTGTATTCAATGGCAAGTAAGACGTTGTCTAGCACACACTGATTTGGGTTACCTCATTTTATGGAGGCCTTAAGCCTTGATCTAATTTTACAAACTCTAAGTTACAGAAAACTGACAGCAGTACACTTAATACTTTTCCATAGAACTGAAAATTCTGTTTGGTTAAGAGACAAATGATTTATTTGTGCCTTCCCCCTTACCCCTCAATGCCCCGGTAGAGAAAGCCAGTTTTTTGTCTTTTTGTAAATTTATTTCAGCACCTCTGACTCAACTACATAAATTGTGGTAGTTTAGAATCTCCTTTGAATTGGTTGCAACATCTTATTCGTTCTCTCATTAATGGTTTAAATTGAATCTTTCACATGTGTTCATTTTGTATTTGTATGAGAATCATAATTTTACCCCTTTAAAAAAAAATCATCCTTTCACAGTAGGACATAAAATTTTACACAGTGAGCCACAAGTATAGAATCTGATTTTAACTATCTCTGAATGGTTTCTATCAAACCATATAAGAGCAGAGATAGTAGTATTTTGTTACAAGGCTTTGATTTCTGATGTCTTCAACAGTTGTACTATGTTCTACTATGGATAAGAGATGTCTATCAATAGCAGTGTGTAGATAAAAATTCATATTTTAAAGTTGCTCAAGAAAAAACTGTATCAATCAACTATATGCAAAAAATGATATCGGGATTCTTGGGTTTTCAAATAACTGGAAATATTGCTTAAAAAAAAAGAGAAATGGACACTTCTTTCCCACTCTCTTATAATGGAGGAAGTATTGATGAATGGGGGTGAGGGGTGAGTTCTGCCAGCAACTTCCCTTTGCATGAGCATAGACAATGCATTCCTGTGATGAGGCAGTAACTCTGCAACTCCCTTTCTCCTTGATACTTTTAAGACTTAACCTGCTTCTCTGTGGTGCTCCCACAATGCCCTGTCCTGTTACTTCTTTTATAGATAGCACTGATTATACTGCACAATAATTGTAATTCTTGCTTTCTCTATGTACTCTACCAGACTGAGAGTTCCTGGAGAGAGGAAACTTTTTCTGTATGAATTCAGTTGCTGCATGAGATATATGAGGAGTTGTCTGGTAAAATATTTACAAAAATTAGGATAATAAATTTTAGTTTAGTTTTACAGTATTAGCTATTAGTCTAATGGGTTTCAGCTCCTCTCAGATTTAGATATACAAGAGGTTTATAATGATTAAGTATGCCATGTTAATAAGATTAAGGAGAAAACAATAATAATGACAGTAGTTATCATAGATCTATTTTTAAACCAGTCCCCATAAATATGATTTTTATAGTCATCATTACTTTAATAGACAAACTTATAAAATATAAGTATTTAAAAAGTATTTTTGATATATGACCAAATTAGAATAATTACCTTTGAATCGTATTTATTTTGTCTTCATCATCTCCTTGATCCATTACACAGACCCAGTGATCATAGAGATCTGATGAGAAAATACTTCCAGGAATATTTCGTAAAAAGTCCTTACAGAGAAGAAAAAAATTTTAAATCATTATTCTCATGTTAAATATGTTTTGGAGAAATTATAATACATTTTGTTGAAAAGGTTAGTTAAGTCTTCCCTTCTTTGGAATACACAGATCTCTGTGCCAGTTCTCCACTAATGTGCACTTGTAGAAACAAACAAAACGAAACTGGAGTCTGGATTATAGCGGGGAAGATACAGGACAACCTGTCTGGAGTGAAAGCCCTGGCTGTGTACATTTTAACATACTAGTACTCTGTGACAGGGCCTGGCAAATCATCCTAAATCCTCCCCCACCGTCAAATCACTAGGTCAAAGAAATACATGGAGACATTTGTGTGGTTCATAATGTCAGAATCACTTATCCAATTATGCTATACATATTTACTCATATGTGCCAGGCACTGCTTGACGTGCTAAGGACAGAGCAATGAATAAAACAAAGTCTCTGTTACTTTCAAACTTCATATTCCAGGGGTATCTGTGAACAATTCCAACTAGAGATACTTAAGAGTTTCCCCAGAGAAGGGTTCTCACTATCTGTGGGGCAGGGGGAGCATTACAAAATGGCTGGGTTCTGGGAGCCTGGGCCAGCACCCCCTTGCCTGATGTTCACTAAATAACATGTCCCCAGCACATCATCCTTTCTGGCATTCCAGCCCCTATTCTGCTGAAACTCCCAATGGGGCTGGGTGTGGTGAAACCAGACTATAACGCAAGCAGTATATGGCCAAGGGTGTTTGTTGTCCAATCTTTGTTTATATAATGCTTAAAAATAAACTAAATTTGGTTCGGGTCTTATGTTCACTTCTGTTCTAAGCCAATTCTCTGTTGTTTTTGGCATGGTATTAGCAAGGCTAAACTTGCAAAGTCTGCTCTCTACCTCAGTCAACTTTAGGCAGAGAAAACAATTTCATGCCTTTAGAGAAAAAATTTCATGTCTAAACACTATACCCATGGGTAGCTACTATTTTGCAAGTTTCTGCCTACAACCTGGAGATAGGTGCAAGTTGCAATTGAGCAATTTAAATATAGCTGGAAAACCAAACCAGCAAATTTACCTGTGTGTTTTACAAAAGGTGACACACAAGTTGTTACTTATATGTCATGTTTATAACACTAATATGAAAGTGGGGATACCTTATTGTTATAGTTAGCTGATCACACATGTATCTCCCCCAAAAGCTTCTGAGCTCCTCCAGGACAGGGGCAGCCCCTCACTCTCTCGTTGTACACTTCAGCGCCACACACAGTCCCAGACACAGTAGTGGACATTACTGAATTGTTGCTATTTGTCATATGGACAAATAGTAGTGAGGGACAAGGGAAGGACAAGTAACTATGAGAGTCTTAAGATAATATAAAAAACCTCTTTGTAGTCATGTCCTCTATCATGATACAATTTTTTAAAGAGTGGTTAACAAGTAGGAATATGATTGAGTCTTTCTGTTCAGTTATATCTTTCTCTGTTCTATTATATCTTCCAGTAGAAATACAACTGGATACTTGTGATTCAGATGTGTCTTTACAAAAGTTACCTCTTTTGGGGGAAAGCTATTGAATTTTCATAATTCCTAACTAATTTTAGTTGCTGCACCTACTTTAAAAGTCAGATTTAGAAGAGGCAAAAATCTTATTTCAAAGTGGGGCAGTGACAATAGCTCTCTTTTTAAATCTCAGTGGAAAACATACTTATGATCTGTCTTGAAGAAAAACATCATTATATCTTGAACCTACACTTGAAAGATAATAGGTCATAACATCTCAATGAACTCTCCACAGCTGGAATAACAAGTTACAAACTGCAACCACCATCACAGTTGAGAAAGAATATGAAAGCTGGTTCTGAATTACAATCACCAGCTCACAGCACTCAACAGAAAGCCTCCTCGCCTCCGAACCCAGGGCCCAAGTCATCGGCAGAACTACCAGGTTCATCTGAGATAAGATTCCTGCTGGGTTAAAATAAACTTTCTCTCAAAGGTTTGATAGATCACCGTTACAGTGTCTTAAGAAATTTTCTTTCAATTGTAGTTTAAAGAGTTCAACTTATATTTAAGCAAAACCAGCATAAGTAAAAAATTAAAGGAAAACTAAAGTACCACTTTCAAATAGTCTTAAAAACAAGAAACAAAACAAAAGCTCATAAAAATTTGGCAAAAATATCTCTTTTCCTGCAACCACTTGGAAGGAATGAGAGTAAAACACAGTCACATAATTACAAACCTTCAACTACTTGTAACCCATTTAACCAGACTTTCCAATCATTTGGATTAGATTTTGCCTTTTGCTTATTTTTGTACAAGTAATATTTCTGCAATTTGAAATACAATCAAACTCTTCTTGATTGTACTTTGTAATAGTCTCAATAATTTAGCACAAAATTTTAAGAAGTGTGGTGCTGTGAAGAACAGCATACTAAAGAAAATTTTCTAAAATATACACTTTAACTTCTTAAATTGAGATGGGAAAAAGCCTAATTATATGATAAAAAGAGAAAAATTCATTGTGAATATATATATCCCTGACATATATCTGGCTGAGCATATCATACATATCTTTATTGTATTCCAGGGTTGAAGAGTAATCACAACCCTGTGCGAAATAGATTAGATGACCCTTTTTTCAGCTCTCTGGTTCTCTTGAGTGAATCTTCAATGCACAAGCCTACTACATAGAGCAGGGGTTGTTTAAGAGAAGACATAGCCCATTTACCAAGAAACCTCTGATTGTGCATTAAGTCATGAGGTTAAGATTCTGTAAGTAGTTGACCACCTAGCTGGAGAAAGGGTATGCAAGCATGTTCTTCACCATGTTTTCCTTAATTTGGTTTTTATGCTCCATGCCCTGGGATGCAGGCTGTGGCCTTGTCTGTACCCATAGCATGGTGCATTCCCGCCCTGCTGGGACATGGGAGACTGAGGCAGGCCTGCAGAAGCTATTGCTAGGGTCGAAAGCTCTGCTAAAAGCTGGTTTGACTCTGTTTTCCTAAAAAAAAAAAAAAAAGTGAATTTTCAAGATTGTGGGAGGAAAACATTTTAGAAGAGCTCTAATCCAGCTAGGGATGTGACTTAAGTAACTGTGAGGTGAAGGTAAGAACCATAAGAACGCCAAATGTGGTACAGGTTTTTATAATAGGAGTAATAGGATAATAGGAGTCACTCACATTCCACTTTTACTTTAAAAAGGCATTAGGGGACAAGGAATTATATAAATGAATTGAATTTTTAGTGGTCCCAGAAAGCAATTTTTTGTTTCAGTTGTTAGGCGAATGTTTGTTATGGTAAACTTCTTTTTCAAAGTTTAATGAAGTTTATTTTTGAAAAATTTGTTTTTATTTAGAAGGTAGTGAGATTGTGAGAAAGTCATCATAATCAGGATATTTGATTTGGTAAACAATGTTGTATGTGTTTTGATAATTTTTAATTTAACTTATTATTTTTTAGCATGGGGTAGCAGAAGTGAAGATGAAGAGTGGTTTGGAATAAAAAATTTAAAGTAGTAGGTCTGACATACCATTATCATTGGCAGTGGTTTTTAAAGGAAAATCTTGACTTTGTGAAGTGTTTTTAACACTTTTTAGATTCTAAATCTATTAGAGTTTTTTGTAGATGGGAATAATGTCATAATGAAAGAAACCCTTTGTCTTTCTCCAGAGCTTCACCATGGGGTGGAAGAAGGGAGAACTTTTCCTACCTTTAAAACAGATGCTATCACAAAAATAGATTCACAGTCTAGGTTTACTTCAACTCCAGAATTCAGTTTCTCTTTCAGCTCTCTGCAAGATTTCATATTGGCCGATTGCCTGAAAATTCCTTTTGTGAGGGGTCCTTTGGTATTAAGGAAATAAAGCATATCCTATGGGGAAGCAGAGAAAAAACAACGGCACTTTACACATACAGGCACTCTCAGCTGGGGTACCTGGGGAAAGACCTGAAGGATGGGGTTGGACGGACTGCTAGAAGGACTAAAGTCTTTTTATTTGTTGGTACCTCTAAATATCCTTCCTTCAATTTACTCAATATCTAAAAAACCTTTTTACTTCAAACACTTGCTTTAATGAGACTGTCTTGTTTCAATGAACTAAGAGCCACTTTAAAATAAAATTGCTCTGACTGCTTCACGGTCTCTGTTAACTCGTCTCTCTTCTGTCTCACCCCTCTCTTCCATTATTCTGCAACACATACCCTTTCACCCAAACATGGAAATATTATAGTCAAACTCATTCTCCACTTGCTGGTCTTCCTTTTAATGCATCTTCATATGTCATTCTACTTCCCGTATTTACTTCCTTCTTTTAAAATCAGGCTAAAAATATGTCTGTCCTCCAGGAAGCTCTCTCCATCCCACTCCAGTCCGTTCTGGTCAATCTTACATTTTGCCTTCTTTTAAGCTGCACGTCCTCTGCTTTCAGTGTAGGAAATGAGTGTTGGAGACAAGCAACCCATGGGATTTAAAACCTAGTTGAAGCACATATTTACTGTGTGATCTTGGACAAACTTGAAGCTCTAAAAAATTTTTTAAAAGTAGGGATGATGATGATGATGATAACTACTCCCTAACTCTGCTGTACAGGGGTAGCAATAAAGTGGCTGGGCTAGTGTCTCACACTTACAGACGCACAATATAACATAAAATGCCATACATCTAGTACACTACTTAGAAGAAACTGGATACTCAATAAATGTTGCTTAGCAATGATCATTTACTCTATCATTTGGAGACAAGACAAACACAGTGGTTTTCATCTGACCCATTCTATACAAGATAACTAAATCCCAGAGGATGTATTTTCATGCATAAACACTTGAAATACAAATAAAACACATGTAATATTTTTCAAAAGCATATGATTGTGTAACCTCTGCTGCTAAAGTGAATAAAAGAGACTTTCAGAACAATGTAGAATTCAAGAAAGAAAGTGAGAGAAATGTGAGGATAATGTGAATTCTGTCTACCAAGCACATTCTAAACTATCTGAGAAAGCTTATGTGCTCTTTCCAGAGATGAATATACTAGAGGATCTCTTCCAATTATGTCTAACTTATGATTCTGTAATATCTTAATCAGATTTTTATTATTTGAAATAGTAATAATAAAGATTCTCAGCCAATGTCATGGATGTCTGTATTTCCATTTGGGGGTAGATTTATCTCCCAGAGCCCTTTCTTTTCCCATTGGTGTTACAGACCAGAGAGACTTACCAAGACAGGTTTGGGTAGATTGTCGCTCTCACAAATATTTGGCAGAGGCACTCCAAAGAGCTGTCCTGCCATAGGAGATGTTGGTGACATGGGCAAGTTATCTAGGTGAGTGCTAGAACCCCGCCAAAAGGCCCAATTTATGATAGATCTTCTCCTTTTAAATGTCTTCTGACCTGAATCTAAGGAAGAAGTAGAAAAACTAGTTTAATTCACTTAACCTTATTTCCACAGTTTCCATTTTAAATTATGTTCATTACTATGGCTAATAAAGAAAAGGTGCTTATAGATGTCCTTTGTTACCATTAATTCAATCTGTGAAATTTCATTGTAATATTTTATAAGTTAAGAAAGACTTAAATGTTTGGGTTATTCTCCTATCCATTTTTGGAACATCACTGGTTTGTTTACATGAGTTTTGACACTGAATTTTCAAAGGTGTAACAAAGCAAAAGTGTTTCATACCAACATATATATTATCCCGTTTAAAAGATGAGACTAGGCACACAAAAAGTTGAAGATTAAATTAGACTACAATTACATAGTAAAGAAAGGAAAAAGGGGAAGAGTAAAAGGGGGAGGGAGGCAAAGCGAGGGGGTAGCAGGGGGAGGAATAGGAGAAGGAGAGTTGTCTCTTAAATTGTTCTCTTGAAACAAAGAATGCTTCAGTGCCTGATGTTCCACTCTGCTACTGAGACAGGAAGCTAATGTCCTACATTTCTCCGCCTTTCTTTCCAGCTGCAAAGACTTTCATGTATCTCTTCAGATGCCAACTTAAAAAACCCTAAAGGCGACATGGGTGATTGCAAATATGAATGAGACTTGCCCTTGCCATGCTGAAAGTTATAATCTAAGAGGGGAATGAGACTGGTGGGTGGGGAGAAGCAGCAAGGATAATAATAAAGAAAACATCATAAGGGAGGAACAAAGGACCAACAGCATTCAGAACAATGAGAAACACATCTACCCATTGGGTGGGAGGGTGTGATCTTGGAGGCATTTGCATTTTATGTGGATTTCAAAAGAATAAGATTTCAACAGAGCATCTAGCTAGCATCGTTTCTCGATTTAATGAGTAAGGACTCGATCATTCTTGAAAAATAACTGAATTAAGGAGAGATTTAGGAGGAAAAAGATAAAAAGACAACATTAACAAAAAAGGCAAAAGAGAGATCAACCATGAATCATGGTTTTGTGATATCATAGTGCTAAAACATTTTTGATGTCATTTGTCTCTAATTTTAACATAAAAACAGATGGATATGCACAGGATTTGATATTTATTTCTTCATTATATTATATTGATTATGCTATTATAGATGTTCTGATTTTTACCCCTTTACCCCCTTCTACCCATCAACCCCCACACCCTCAGGCAGTCTCTACACCATTGTTCATGTCCGTGTGTCATGTGTATGAGTTCTTTGGCTACTCCATCTCCTATACTGTACCTTACATCCCCCTGGCTATCCTGTGACTACCTATTTGTACTTCTTAACCCCTCATCTCCTCACCCATTCCCCACAACCCCTCCCATCTGGCAATCATCAAAATCCTCTTTGTATTCATGATCCTGTTTCTGTTCTTCTTGTTTGTTTAGTTTATTTTTTATATTCAATTGTTGATAGATACATATTTACTGCCATTTTATTGTTCATAGTTTTGATTTTCTTCTTCTTCTTAAACAAGTTACTTTAAAATTTCATATAATAATGGTTTAGTGATAATGAATTCCTTTAGTTTTATGGAAACTCCTTTGTAGGTAACTGTCTGCTTTTCTCTAGCTGCTTTTAAGATTCTCTTTTTATCTTTAACCTTTGGCATTTTAATTATGATGTGTCTTGGAGTGGACCTCTTTGCATCCATATTATTTGGGACTCTCTGTGCTTCTTGGACTTGCATGTCTCTTTCTTTCACCAAATTAGAGAAGTTTTTGTTCATTATTTTTTTAAATAGATTTCCAATATCTTGTTCTTTCTCTTCTACTTCTGGCATCCCTATGCTGCGAATGTTAGAACACTTGAAGTTGTCCCAGAGGCCGCTTGTACTATCCTCATTTTTTGGATTCTTTTTACTTCTTGTTGTTCTGATTGGTTGTTTTCTTTTCTTCTTTATGTTCCAAGTCATTGATTTGATTCTTGGTTTCATATACTCTATTGTTGTTTCCTGTAAATTGTTCTTTATTTCAATTAGTGACTCCTTCAGTTCTGACTGGATCTTTTTTATGCTGTTGAGGTCCTCACTAAGTTCCTTGAGCATCCTTATAACCAATGTTTTGAACTTGGCATCTGATAGATTGCTTATCTCCCTTTTGTTTAATTCTTTTTCTGGAATTTTGATTTGTTCTTTCATTTGGACCATGTTTTTTGGTCTCCTCATTTTGGTAGCCTCCCTGCGTTTGTTTCTATGTCTTAGGTAGAGCTTCTATGACTGTTCTGGTAGCACGGCCTAATGTCATGGGTGTCCTCTAGGGTCCAGTGGCACAGCCTCTCCTATCACCCAAGCTGGGTACTCAAGGTGCACCCTTTATGTGGGCTGAGTATACTCTTCTCTTGTAGTTGAACCTTGGTTGCTGTTGGCAGGTGAATGGGAAGGATTTACCCAGGCCAGTCAGTTGCAAGGACTGGCTGTGACCACTGACCACCAACCTTCATCCTCTGTGGAGGATCAGCTGTGTGAGGGCAGGGTTGTGGTGCTGTGATGTGATCTGTAGCTGTCCACTGGGTGTGCAGGCTCTGTGGTTTCCTGGGTGGTGCAGGCCAATGTTAGGCCCCACCTGTGTTTTGCGAGGGGCCACCCTGCCTGAGCTATAAAGCAATCTGAGATGGATGCTGTTTGTTCTTGGCTTGGAGATCCCCAGGTGAAGCCAAGCTATGAATCTAGGCTGTCTGTTTTCAGTGTATGGCCTGAGGCTACTTAGCGAGAGGTACGGGGGCTAAGGGCTCACTGAGGCTGGCTGTTGCTTGTTTGAGAGGACTTAGGAAGTTGTGAAGCGTGAGCCAAGACCAGCCATTCATATGGAAAAGCCTCTATTAACAGCCTGGTGGGCTCATAATTTGGGTGGAACAGAATCTTAGGGGATCTCCAAGGAGGGGCAAACAGTGTTAGTCAGGTCAAGGGAGTCTCAGGGATGGTATCTGCCTGCTGACTCTGTGGCTCTGTTGTGGGAGAGCTCAGAGAAGGGGCAATGGCCCCTGCCCACCATTCTGTCAGGGAAAAGCTGTGCTCCAGCTCTCACTTTGATGACAGACACTTCAGTTCCTGTCTGTATGCCACTGGTGCCTTTGAAGCTGCTACTCCAGTGCTGGAGCTCAGAGGGAGTGAGTCTGAGTTAGTCCATGTGTGGATTCTTTAAGAAGAACAGGCTGGGACTCCAGAAGTTTCTTCTATCCACTCAGTCCTCACTGGTTTGTGCAGCCAGAAGTTATGGGAACTTATCTTTCTGGCACCAGAACCCTGGGCTGGGGGGCCTGGTATGTGGCTGGGACTCCTTGCTCCCAAGATATCCCTTCTGAATATTTATCCACCACACATGGATGTGGGACCAGCCCATTCCATGTCTCTGGCCCTCCTACCAGTCTGCATGGATGTGGTTTCTTTAACTGTGTTGTCAGACTTCCATTCAACTGAATTTCTGACAGTTCTGAGTAATGGTTGTTTTATAATTTCATTGTAATTTTGATGTGTTTGTGTGAGGAGGTGAGCTGTGTTTACCTATGCCACCATCTTTTTTAAAATTATTTGTTTGTTTATTTATTTATTTAATTTTAGAGAGAGGGGAAAGGAGAAAAGGAGAGAAACGTCACTGTGTGGTTGCCTCTCACTCGCGCCCCCAACTGGGGACCTGATGTGCAACCTAGTCTTGTGCCCTGACTGGGAATCAAACCAGCAACACTTGGCTCACAGGCCGATGCTCAATCCACTGAGTCACAGCAGCCAAGTATGCCACCATCTTGACTGAAAGGTCCAGTGCACAGGATTTGATATTTAAAAAGACAGTTCTTTAAGGATCCTTTTGGATCTCTCTATCATCGTCTCCTGCCCCAGAGCCCCACCACCTATACACGGATAACAAATTTTTAAAAAGATTATCTGAAGGCACTAAAGAGGAGCCAATAGAAGGGAAATACTTGAGATAAAAGTTTGACACTTGGAAAAAAGGAATGGCATGGCACTGAATAAGTTTTCTATTCTTACAGCTTTTAGTCTAAGGACAGGCCCTAGGGTGGTGGGGTGATTAAAATTTGGAGAGAAACCTGCACTCCCACTGGCTTGGTAAACTAGAGAATGAAGATGGAGGTAACCACAGCAGCTGTAAAGCGAGGAGGGAAAATTTTAAAAGGAGAAAAGTAAACTAGTGGGAGACCCAGATGCTGCGTATAATTTGCCCAAATCTCTGCAGACCCTGAAGCACCCATGAGTAAGGCAGATTCAAAACAGCTTGTAGTTAAGGCTAACGAGCTGAGATTTGAGGGCCATCATCCTCAGTGGCACCCACATAGGGTTTGACTCCATTTTCTCCAGTGAGAGAGTATGGCGGTTGGCCAATAAATGGTGGCTGCGTGGCAGATAGCTAATTAAACCACCAGTGGTCATGTTGAACTACTCAACATTCCCTGACAATGGAATGCTGAAGGATATATACTTTTTAGGGAGGACATGGTCAGCAGTGTCAAATGCTCATTTCGAATACTTTAAAAAGCCACGTTGTGGGAGGATAAATAAGTAACATTTTACCAAATGTCCTTCAGACCACCATCTACCCTTGGCTTCCTCAGGATGCATAAGTGCATCATCAGTGTGCACACACCCAGGTGTAAAAGTCTTTGGTTATAGAGTCAGGAGCCCAGGTTATACTCTTGGCTCTGACACTTGCATGGGTAACTTACTTAACCTCTTCACTCGACTGTAAAATAAGAATGATATAACCTACATGTCAGAGGCTTACTGGAAGAATTAAGTAGGATAATGCATGAAAAGTACTACTTCGCCCAGGGCATGGGTCACAGTGATCTTGATTAAAATTAAAGTTGCTAAGATAACAATCTCCTTCCTACAAAGAGGAGCTCCTCCCCACATCCATCTCCATTTGGGGTAACAGCCTTTGGAAGTATGCAGACAGGAAGAAATACCAGACTCTTCTTAACTAGAGTGCTTTCTTCTTGATTTGACACTCCCAAACTATCCCACTTTGAAAAACCAGAAAAGGAAACTAAACCCATTCTTAAATTCGGGAGGGAGTTCCAGGATGCCTGGCAATGTTAATTTGTGCAAGTATTTATTTAATTTGTATGTCTATATATGTTGAGTAGTTGTACTTGGTCTAGTTTCCTCACATTTAACCTTGCTTTCTTATTTCTAAAACCATCAGATTTATTTGACTTTTTTGCTTTGAGACACTTAGGAAGAATGCTTTATCATAAATTTATATACCCAACTATCCTGTGAGTATAGATATAGAACATAAAGTAGAAATTGAGTTCTGTGCTGTATTATAAATAGTTTCAGCTGCAGCCATGCCTTTTGTTATGTACAATATTCAATTTCAGAGTTCATATTGCCTCTGGGACTGAGAGGAAAAAAATTTCATTAAAGTTTACTTTCTTGAAGAGCTTTCAATGCTAGCTCTTACTTTCTAAATGTCCAAAGCTTGATGAAAATCATGCTATTGCTATTAAAAACATAAGGGTGAGATAAATGTAGCGCAAACTAAATTCATGTAAATCTAACTTTCCTAAAGAATCCTGGCAAGATTCAGATAGTATTTCTTCATGATTAAGGAACTGAATATTAAAAATTATAATTCTTAAAAGTTTGTGCTCATAGAATAACAACACCACCAAAGCCTTAATCAAAAATTCAATTCTAGCCAAATAATTAAAAATACCCCCTCTTGCCCCTACTCCACCAGAGTAGGAAATATGTATCAGAGACTACTAGAATGATACAGCCAACAGGTAGAAAAAAAAAAGTTGCATCCAATATTTACCATCTACCATAAAAAGTCGACTCCATTAGCCCTGAGTTGAGACAAATGTGAAAGGTGAGCCTGCAGTGGGTGCAGAACTGGTAGTTCATTTTGGGCTAGAACTTCAGAAGCTACTTCAGATCATTCCTGGAAAGCTCCCATTTCAACCCCAGAATTCTGCTCCACTCAAGTTTTCCCATAATAGGTGTGACTAAGCAACTTAATCTTCCATTTAACTTTTCTGTTCTATCTATTGGAATAAGCCCTGCTATGAGTTCCCAGGCCTTAAGCAAGCTCACAGTCTAAATGAGACATGTAAACAAACTATCGTAATTTTTTATGTGTTACATTAGAGATGTAAGAACTGTTCTAGAGACACAGAGAAGGGGGCAACTACCTGTCTGAAGGAATAAAGATCTCCTGGAAGTGATATTTGAGTTTGGTCTTGAAGTCAGATCTTTAATATTTATATCCTGAAACCCAAATTAACACCAGAGCTGTTTCACTGGGGACCAGCCACCCAAAGGCTGAGTTATAGCAATCTGACTCACAGGGGTAGCCTTCTGAGAGATCTATTGTTACTCTGTTTTCAGTATATTACAGTATTTGTAGATTTTTTTCTCCCACACTGAGGCAGAAATTTGAAAAACAGATTAGGGATGACTATGTTCACGTATGGTTATTTTGGATAACTGAGATATTTTCCTTAGGCTAACTAGAGAAAGCTTTCCTCAAAAATGGAGATTTAAAGTTATGTCTTCATTCTAGTTGTGGCTCTTTGGATTCTTACCATATTGGTAAAATTAATTAAAATAAAATTGATAAAAGACTCAGAGAAATAGTTTGAAAAACATGAGTATAAAGGTAAAGAGTAAAATATTATTCTTATCAGCTTAGTTATAAAGGCAATGTTCCCTTTGTATCTTTAATCAGCAGTAACAACAGACTTATTAATACATTCATTCATTCAAAAATATTTGAATTTTTATTTACATATGTCAGGCACTGTTCTGGGTGCTGAGAATACAGCAGTGAAAAAAGCAGACCAAAATCTGTCCCTTCATGAATTGTGGTGGATAAAAAACTACAACATCTCTATAATACCCCTTCAAAATGGTCCGGAATTGTGAATATAAAACCTTAGGTTTCAAGAACTCAATTTACCATTATGGAAGAGAAGATGATTAGTTCAAATACAGGGTAAGTTTTTATAGCTGATGTGGCAAGATGACTCAAAAATTCAATGGAAGGTAAAGTGGGATGTTCATGTGTGGGGAGGTGTATAAAATTTAGTTGCCACTATTTACTGGGTCCTCCAGTTGGTACAAAAGGCAGCTATAGAAATTAAGTATAGATTTTCTGCTATTTGTTGATATTCCTTTCCTTCTATTTCTCACATAATCTTACTTTCAGATTGAGCGCTTAAAGCTCAGATTTGGGTTAGGGTTAATGATGATCCTTCTATGCTAAATATCACTTTATTGTTCTTTATTATGGGGTGGGTTAGAGAGTGCTATGTGATGGGGAATTCAGATTAGATTAGTAGACTAAGGAGAAATTTCTGTGGAAATCATGTTAGTCTCACACACTTATCTGTACCAGGATCCACGTAGGGCATCACAGCCTCCTGACAGCCATCACTGAAAGCCTCCTTTTTATAATATGACTATTTAGGGGGAACACACAGTGCAATGTATTATAGTACAAAGAAGGCATTGAGGCACCTGCAGCATTGCCTGGTGCCTCTGACTCTGTAGTGGGCATAAGGTTAAAGGGGAAAGAATAGTGAAGAAAGAAGGAACAGACTGTACTATTGATTATAAGTTATCACACCTACTGCTGATTTATAAAACTATCTTCTAAAATTTTCCTTTCAAAACACTTCTCAAATTCAAATGAAAAAATAACCTCAATCTGAGTGGAAGGCTGAGTCTTTGCCTCTGTACAAATTTTCTTTTCAGAAATAAAAGATTCCGCTAGAAAAAAAAGGCTCTATTTAGAAAGAGAAGTAACTCACCACTCAGCTGTCGGGCTGCAGCCAGGTGGCTGGGCTTCAGGGTGAACTGGCATTGCATCTCCCGGGGCAGCTGTTCCATGAGGAAGGGCTCCTGGAGGTTGGAAGGGCTGGTGGAGTCCTTTGATTCCTGTGTCAGGAGTGCAGTGTCTCGAAGATGGCTCATTTTAATTCCATAGGGATATTCATGTCCTACACAAAGAAAGATATAAATGTAGACTTTAGGCTGACTGGTACTGTGAGCATGTGTGCTACGTACTAGAATGTACTGCAGTTTGCTCCTGGGACTTTTGGTATAAAGAATCCTTTTGTTGACTGAACGATCACCACGCACACTCTTACAGCTGGAAACCACTGCATAATGCAGGTGGCCCTAGCAGAGTAGTTTTGAGGGGGTAGGGGAGAGGGGAAATAAGCCAATCTATTAAGAATATCTTATTTGGAATGCACAAATTGGTTTGCACAATGTTGATGTTTCCTATGCTCTCATCTAAGAATATTTAAAGGTATTCCAGTTTTTCTGTTGATAGTAACTGTATCAGTAAATTTTTAGCAAATCCTTGACGTCTCTCTGCCTCAAATCCATGACTTAAAATATTTGTCTTACCCATCACACAGTATTAGAAGAATCAAATAAGTAAAAGTTAGTGGTTAATGTAACTTCACTAATAAGGACAAAATACTATATATTTCAAGCATCACCAATTACTATTATTCAACACATGATATCTGTGTGAAAAAGACATTTCGTTACTTTTTATTAATTATATAATCAGAGTTACACAAGAGCATCAGGACTGGTTTGTTCAATATATGCTACCTTCCCACTGCTGCTCTCTGGGATAGGTGTTATAGGCAACAATCAGAAGAAAGATTGCAGAGTATTAGAAACAGAAACAAGATGCAATAAGAAGTCTGTAAACTAGAAAAACTAAACCCTGGACATCTGACTGAAATATGATTTTTTGCTCTTTAGTACTCTCAGTAATTGCATTTTCTTAATTTAATTCTTGAGTACCATTGTGTTACAGATTTACTGTTTTTTTTTTAAATATAGAGAGTAAGTGTTCCTCTATTTCTGATTTATCACTGAATGTAATTTAGTGAATTCTTCCTTTTCCTTATTATCTGGCATTGGCATACAATATCAATATTCCTTTAATATCACATAATCCAGGGATTAAGGTTAAAAAAAAGAAGAAAACAAAAACAGGGACTACTTTAACATCAATAAAACAAACTCAGTTTATCAAAAGAGCAAGTAGTTAATCATAATAGAAGTTTGCAAGGAAGAATAAAATATACAATGAAGAACTCTTGTTAAGTAACAATCATGTCCTAAGTTCCATGGTTTTTTAGTGACAGTGATAAATCTTGAAGCTGTTTTAAATATGAAAGTTACCATCTACATAGATTTAATTCATTTAATTTATTAAAATTTATTTTAAGTGTTTATTTAATTTTTAAGCACAACTTTAATGGTTTCTTACTGACTTTTACAAAAATGATACAATTAAAGAAGCAAGAAATGTAGTGAGTTTTGTCTTCAGCTGTGTGCATGGTGGCTTGCTTTGGGTCTGAGAATAATCTAAAACAAGACATTTATAAAAAGTTTGGTTTAGTAGAGAAGTTTGGTTTTAGTGTATTCAGATCACTTGAAACATTCTGAATTACACAATATTGACCTCACAGGTAAATGAAAGGACTAGATGAAATAATGCAAATGGTATGTTTTGAATAATGTCTGGTAGAAAGTAAACATATAAAAATTAACAGAAATCATCCATCATCATCATCATCATCATTGTAATCATCTTAAGATCTGCTACAGACACTGTCCCTCATTTTAATTGCTCAATTTTTTAACCACGCTGAATGACCTTAAGTGATCAAAAATATTTTTTATCTAAATGATTTAAATAAGGGGAGATTAACCTAATTACCAGTAATTCCTCAAAACAAATGCTGAAAAATTTGACTAGAGAAATGGCAATGTAAAAGGTATTAGCTAGTTGATAAGTCAGTGAAGATTCTTTGGAATCTAAATAGGTTAATCTCACTTTCTTTATGACGTCTAGTAAAGTTCTGCAGGATTAAGAGGCATGACTGAATTCTAGATTAAGAGGCAACTTAATAGGTAGGAAAGGGAGCAGGAAATCAAAGAACCCAATATGACAAATAAAAGTATAGGAGAAAAGGTATACCAAATACATATTGCTTTCTTACAGAAACACATTTAACAGGATTTGGCAAGACAGTGCTCTCTCTGTGAAGTGTGAGAGAAGAGAGGAAAATTTACATTTCTCTTCCCAACTGTACCATTAGCTGCTTGAGAGAAGAGGTATTATTTGTCTAGCACATAGAAAATGCCTGGCAGGTATTTATTGAGTGAATAAATGAACTTACATGAGATTTAATATGACCAGTTCTCTGAGATATTTAGAATTATAATTAAAACACAATCAAACCTATCTTAGATCTTCACAGAAACTTACCAATAAGTGGATACGGTGCCTCTTCTTTGCCAGAATTGACCCATAACTGGTAATCTCTCTCAGAGCCCTAGGAAATAAAAGAATTAATAATAATTCTTTCATGTTTACTAATTAAATGAATACATATTTTTGGCACTTTTATGTCTTGCCAAGAAAGATAAAATGGGAACAATATAAATACCTTGAGATTAAAAAGAGTGTTTATAGTTTGTAAAGATAAGAGTGTTGATTCCTACAACCCTTCTCCTCTCTCTCCAACCCCTAACAGAGTACTCAGGGATCCTGCCCTCTTCTAGTTATGGCTGGAGTCCCAGTACTGCAGCGGAATCAGAACCTCACTATTAGCCCACAGAATGTGCGATCACAAAGGAAGAGAAACTTTCTGGGTTTCTAAAAGGCTAATGTCTTCTGTGAAGTCGTGACTTCTAATATGTCTGCAGGCTTCTCAGAGAATACTGAACTTTACTTCCAACGTGCCTCTGCAAAGACAACCTTGTTATCCAGGAAGCCACAAATACTGTTGTGTCTGTGATGAAAAACTAAAAATCTCAAAGGCTGACTATTTGCTCAGCTGCTTCTGAGCAGAATAACCAAGAGACTTTGAGGACATAGGTAGCTGGCACCATCTACATTGGCTCTATTTTGGGCAAGTTCAGTCCTAGGGGCAGAAAGGACAAGAATTCTATCTAGAGAATAAGCCCAGTGATGGAAATCAATGGAACTGTTTACTAGCAGAGTTACAGTAGTATCTCTATATCGTGGTTCACTTATTGCAGCCTCACTGTATCGCGGGATTTAAAAAAATATTATATTTAATTATCGCAGATTTTTTGCTATATTGTGGGATTTTGTGGTACTGTATACGTATGTTGTTAAAGTCACATAGGTTTAAGAGTGTAGAATATGTTTGAGAACATAATTAGTGTTTATAAAAGTGTGGAAAAGGTTAATAAGGGAGTGGGAAAGGTTTATAAGTGTGTGGGAAGGGTTTATAAAGCCTTAAAATATATATAAATACTAATATAAATGAAAGGTTTCTACTTCACGGATTTTCACCTATCGCGGGGGGCGGGGGGGGGGGGCGGTTCCAGAACGTAATACCCAGAAATACTCAAAATCCTATTCAAGGAAATAACACTAAATTCTACAAACTACTGTATCCTCAAGGAGAGAAAAAAGCAAAAATGTTTTAAATGAAGCCAAAACAGATTGGCAATATAAATATTCTTGACTATCTTCTGATTAAAAATCATAGCCCTGACCTTATAATGAAGGATGGTGGCTATGGAGAATACCATTCCCCACCCCTCCCCCAGTCTATTAGTCATTTTTTCCTTATCCCTAATCAAGAAACTGTATTACAAATAGGAAGAGCAATCTAATAAAAGTCCTTTCTTTTTCTAATAGTGTCTGAAAACATTATAATAATTTCTTAGAACAGTAAAAATATTATACTGAATGGAAACATTTTTTTTTCTGAGGAGATGGATCATTTTATCCAAAGGAAAAGCATAAATAAGAAAATGAATCATGTCTTACTTAATCTCCCTTCCTTCCCCTTAAAAGTACTCACTCTCTTTCAAGACATAATTATATAAGCTTAGAAATCAATGCAGAGGTGCCTTCTTTACTCAATGCATATAAACTTAATTACATTTTAAATATGTTATTAAATGTAATTAATAGAAAACCCTAAGTTTTGGTTGCCTTGAATTTTTAAAGGTTTACAATGGCATTATGTAAAAGCAAATCTAAATACAACTAATAAGACTCTGGCACATATTAACAATATGTCATATGTCACCTTGTAGTAACATTGTGTTTTCATAGAGAATATCACTCAAGAAATGGTGTTGGTCAAGTGCCTCCTTTAGTTTTCATCCTTCTGAAAGTCACTCCCTTTAATACAAGTACCCACTCTTTGGTGTTTATATACTGGCAGGGAGGAGATGAGGAGGACTTTCCAATTCTCTTTCCCCTGCCTCATACTCCAATATTCCAATCTTCTTTATTAATAAAATTTCAAAGCTTATTTTTGCGCAATAAAACAGAAAGAAGCTGAAAGCAAAATAGGGAGAAATGTAATGTGCATACAAAGTTCTTTAAATCCATAACCTAATTTACAGCTTGTTTTTTAATTTACTAATGCATTAGGGGTACCAGCCATCCCATTTTCTGGATCTTCAGCCAGTGAATATGGTTTCTAGCTATGTGTTCTTTATGTAATAATTCTACTGTAGAGAAAATTCTTTATCATTCTTCATTCTAAGACTTATTAAATCTAGGGACAGTCCTATAAGAAAGACTATCTGTGCTCTCCTTCTCATGAGTGTTCGCTCAGGAGTCTTCCACTTGCTGACTCTCTCACCCAGCTGCTCATCCCCATACTGCTCTGTCCCATCTGGGACACGCGTCTGTCAGTTCCCGGCACCACCGGGTCGACTGCTGGCGGTGGAGTGGGCGCTGAGCCTCGAATCCTGGGCTGCCTTCACTGGGTGGGACCAGCCTGTACTTACAACTTAATTGTGGAGAAATCATATAGAATAACTAGCTGAACACTAGCTGGAGAGAAGTCCTATAACCATGGAGAGATATAAAAGGCCACTTCATCACAACGTGACCGGCAGACCATTTCCCTCTAAGTGGCATCAGCCTGAGGGGAAGCAAAAGCACTGCCTCCAGGAATTAAGTGGCCCTGCCCTTGGTCCTTAAACCTGATGGCTGATAACAGATTGAATAGATTAACAACTAAAGGAGACAGACAAAGGCAGTAGATCTCTGGTAGTCTCCAAAAGGCTGCTTAGGCCAAGACTCGTACATGATCTGATGCCATCAGAGGCAGATCCAGAAAGTGAAGAACAATCTAAGAAGCAATAACAAACAAGAAGAGTCACAAAAATGGGGAGACAGAGAAACAACCCCCCATCGAAAGGAAAGGAAGAATCTCCAGAAATAATGCTAAATGAAATAGAGAAAAGCAAACTATCAGACATGGAATTCAAAAGATGGATTATAGGGAAGCTCAGTGAGCTAAGTGAGCTCAAATAAAACTACAAAGAACTCCAGGGAAACTACAAGGAATTAACTGAGAATTATGCCAGCATGAAAAAGGACATAGAAGCTATCAAGAAGAGCCAGACGGAAATGAAGAATATGACTTCTGAATTGAAGAACACAATAGAAGGGATTAAAAGCAGGCTAGAGGGAGCAGAAGATCAGATCAGTGAGCTGGAGGACAATGTAGACAAAACCTCCCAGACAGTGCAACAAAATTAAAAAAGACTGAACAAGGCTGAAGAGGTTCTAAGACAGCTGCAGAACAACATGAAACATAATAATATCTGTATTATAGGAATTCCAGAAGGAGAAGAAGAGCAAGGGATAGGAAACCTGTTTGAAAAACTAATGACAGAAAACTTCCCTAACCTGATGAAAGAGTCATGCAAGTCCAGGAAGCCCAGAGGATCCCAATGAAGATGAACCACAATAGGCTAACTTCAAGACACATCATAATTAAAATGGCAACATTCAAAGACAAAGAGAGAATCCTAAAAGCAGCAAGAGAGAAACAGCTAATAACATACAAGGGAGCTCCAATGAGGCTATCATCTGATTTCTCAGCAGAAACACTACAAGCCAGAAGGGAATGGCAAAAAATATTCCAAGCAACGAAAAACAAAGGCCTACAGCCAAGAATACTCTACCCAGCAAGGCTCTCATTCAAAATGGAAGGTGAAATAAGGAGTTCCCAAGGCAAACGAAGGCTAAAAGAATACATCTACACCAAACCAGCATTGCAAGAGATGCTAAAGGGTCTGCTTTAAAAACATGAAGAAACAGAAACAGAGATGAACACAAGTACAAAATGGGGAAAATGAGAATAAATAAGTACCTATCGATAATAACCTTAAATGTAAATGGATTAAATGCACCAATCAAAAGACATAGGGTAGCTGAATGAATTAGAAAGCAACACCCACATATGTGCTGTCTACAGGAGACCCACCTTAGAAAAAATGATCTGCACAAACTGAAAGTGAATGAATGGAAAAAAGTATTTCAAGCAAATGGACATGAAAAAAAGCTGGAGTAGCAATACTTTTGTCAGACAAAACAGATTTCACAGCAAAGGCCATAAAAAGAGAAAAAGAAGTACGTTTCATAATACTTAAAAGAAAAATCCATCAAGAAGATATAGCCTTGATAAGTAAGGGAAGGGTTTAATTAAAGAGCCTGTATGAAAGACTCATGGACATGGACAACGGGGAGGGATATGATTGTGGGAGAGGGGGTGGGTTGGGTGGGGGAGAGAAATTCGGGGAAAAGGGGACAACTGTAATTGAAAAAACCAAAATAAAAAAAAGAAGAAGAAGATATAGCCCTTGTAAACATATATGCACCCAACTTAGGTGCACCCAAATATGTAAGGAAAATTTTGAAAGACTTCAGGAAGAATATACACATCAATACACACATAGTAGGGGACTTTAACACTGCATTGTCAACAATGGGTAGATCTTTGAAGCAAAGAAACACCAAAGATATTAAGGCGTTGAACAACACTCTAGATAAAATGGACTTAATTTATATATATAGAACTTTTCAACCCAAAGAAGCAATATATACATCCTTTTCAAGTGGACGTGGAACATTTTCAAAGATAGACCACATGGTAGGACACAAAACAAACCTCAATAAATTCAAGAAAATTGAAATTATATCAAGCATCTTCTCAGATGACAACGGCTTGAAACTGGAAATAAACCTCAAGGAAAAAACTCAAAAACACCCAAACTTATAGAGAATGAATAACATGCTAGTAAATAACAAATGGGTTAACAATGACATCAAGGAAGAAATCAAAAAGTTTCTGGAAACAAATGATAATGAACACACAACAACCTCAAATCTATGGGATACAGCGAAAGCAGTCCTGAGAGGAAAACTCATAGAAATACAGGCCTATGTAAAAAGGATAGAAGAATCTTTAATAAAAAAATCTAACCCTACAGCTACAAGAACTAGAGGAAAAACAACAAAGCCCAGAGCAAGCAGAAGGAAGGAAATCATCAAGATCAGAGCAGAATTAAATGACATAGAGAATATACAAACAATTCAAAAGATCGACAAAATTAGGAGCTGGTTCCTTGAAAAGGTAAACAAAATCGACAAGCCTTTAACTAGGCTCATCAAGAAAAAAAGAGAGAGGACCCAAATAAATAAAATCAGAAATGAAAAAGGAGAAATCACAACAGATATCACAGAAATACAAGGATTGTAAGAAATTACGACAAACAACTATATGGCAAGAAACTTGACAACCTAGATGAAATGGACAAATTTCTAGAAACATATAGTCTTCCAAAACTGAATCAAGAGGAAGCAGAAAGCCTGAACAGACCAATAACAACTAGTGAAATTGAAGCAGTAATCAAAAAACTCCCAGCACACAAAAGCCCTGGATTGGATGGCTTCACAGGTGAATTTTACAAAACATTTAGGAAAGAACTAACTCCTATCCTTCTCAGATTATTCCAAAAAATCCAAGAAGAGAGAAGACTCACAAACGCTTTCTATGAAGCTGCTATAACCCTAATTCCAAAAACAGGTCAAGACACAACAAAAAAAGAAAACTACAGGCCAATATCGCTGATGAACATAGATGCTAAAATCCTCAACAAAATATTGGCAAACGGGATCCAGCAACACATTAGAAAAAATCATACACCACGATCAAGTGGGATTCATCCCAGGGGTGCAAGGATGGTTTAATATTAACAAATCAATAAGCATAATACATCACATAAACAAAATGAAAGACAAAAATCACTTGATCATATCAATAGATGCAGAAAAAGCATTTGATAAAGTACAACACCCATTTAACGATGAAAACTCTCAGCAAAATGGGAAGAGAGGGAGTATACCTCAACATAATAAATGCCATATATGAGAAACCTGAAGCCAACATCATACTCAATGGGCAAAAACTGAGAGCATTCCCCCTGAGATCAGGAACAAGACAAGGATGTCCACTCTCTCCACTCCTCTTCAACATAGTCTTGGAAGTTCTAGCCACAGCAATCAGACAAGAAAGAGAAATAAAAGGCATCCAAATTGAAAAAGAGGAAGTAAAATTGTCATTATTTGCAGATGACATGATAGTGTACATAGAAAACCCTATAGACTCCACAAAAAAAACTACTTAATGAAATAAGTGAATTTGGCAAAATAGCAGGGTCCAAAATAAATATACAGAAATTTAAGGCATTTCTGTACAACAACAATAAAATATCAGAGACTTAATCTAGAAAAAAAATCCCATTTACTATAGCAACAATAAAAATAAAGTACCTAGGAATAAACTTAACCAAGGAGGTAAAAGATCTGTTCTCAGAAAACTACATAACACTGAAGAAAAAAATTAAGGAAGATGTAAATATGTGGAAGCATATACCATGTTCATGGATGGGAAGAATCAACATTATTAAAATGTCCATACTGATAAAAAAATAATACTACCCAAAGCAATTTATAGACTCAACACAATCCCTATTAAAATACCAATGACATATTTCACAGACCTAGAACAAATATTTCAACAATTTATATGGAACCAAAAAAGAGCCCGAATACCCACAGCAATCTTGAGGAAGAAGAACAGAGTATAAGGAATCACAATACCTGATATCAAACTATACTACAAGGCCATGGTGATCAAAACAGTCTGGTACTGGCATAAGAACAGACATATAGATGAATGGAACAGAATAGAGAGCCCAGAAATAAACCCAGGTCTACATGGTCAACTAATATTTGACAAAGGGGGAAGAAAAAGAAAATGGAGTGAAAAGAGCCTCTTCAACAAATGGTGTTGGGAGAACTGGACAGGGACATGCAAAAAAATAAAACTAGACCACCAACTTTCACCATACACTAGAATAAACTCAAGATGGATCAAAGACTTAAATGTAAGCCGTGACACCATAAAAGTTCTAGAGGAAAACATAGGCAGGAGAATTTCAGGTATCCCACGTAGCAACATTTTCTCTGATATATCTCCTAAGGCAAGGGAAATAAAGAAAAGAATAAATAAATGGGACATCAAACTAAAGAGTTTCTCCTCAGCAAAAGAAAGCATCAGCAAGCTGAAAAGGGAACCAACCATATGGGAAAATATATTTGCTAATGATATCTCAGACAAGGGATTGATCTCCAAAATATGTAAAGAACTTATAGGACTCAACACCAAGAAGACAGACAACCAAATTAAAAATTGGCAAAGAACCCGAACAAACACTTCTACAAAGAGGACATACAGAGGGTCCATAGTCATATGAAAGAATGTTCAACATCATTAGCCATCAGAGGGATGCAAATAAAAACCACAATGAGATATCATTTTACACCAGTCAGAGTGGCAATCATCAACAAATCAACAAACAACATGTGTTGGTGAGGATGCAGAGAAAAGGGAACCCTGGTGCACTGCTGGTGGGAATGAAGACTGGTGCAGCCACTATGGAAAACAGTAAGGAATTACCTCAAAAAACTAAAAATGGAACTGCCCTTTGAACCAGCAATTCCACTGCTAGGACTATACTCAAAGAATTCTGAAACCCCAATTCAAAAGAACCTATGCACCCCTATGTTTCTAGCAGCACTGTTTACAATAGTCAGGTGCCGGAAACAGCCTAGGTGCCCATCTGTAGATGAGTGGATCAAAAAACTGTGGTACCTTTACATAATGGAGTACTACGTAGCAGAAAGAAAGAAGGAACTTCTACCATTTGCAACAACATGGATGGAACTAGCGAGAATTATGCTTAGTGAAATAAGCCAGGCAATGAAAGAAAAATACCTTATGCTATCAACTATTATAGGAGACTAATGAACAACACAAACAAATGAGCAAAATTGAACCAGAGGTATGTAAACAAGGAGTAGACTAACAGTGACAAGGTGGGAGAGAAGGGGGTAAGAAGGGGAAGGGTCTAATCAAAGAACATGTATAAATGACCCATGGACTTGGAAAACTGGGTGGGGACTGACTGTGGGAAAAGGGGTGGGCCGGGTGTGGGGAAGCAATAGGGAGAAAAGTGGGACAACTGTAATAGAAAAACAAGCAAACAAAAATTTTTAGTGGAAGAAAAAAAGAAAATATAAAGAATGGAAATGTAATTTTAGTGAATATTCGAAGGACAAGGATTTTCCTTCACACTGTATATTTTTCTCCCTACCTGATCCCTCCAGAATTTGGCATTCTAAAGAAGTAAGCAATGACATAAGTTTCTTTGCATAAAACTAATAATACCAGTTGTTAATAGAGGTTTTGTTCACCATGACTTTGACTGGAATGTCATGCCTAAAGGAGACACGCTTGGGCTCTGGTTGTTACCAAAAAGCCTTGAGGAACTGGGATTGACTTTCAAAGGTAATAAAAGCCCATGAGATAAAAGGCCTGGTATATTGGTTGGTTGTATGGTCCATGGCAATGTTTCTAGAGAAGGAACAAAGGTTGCTTTCCTGAAAGATAGTTAGAAGGGACCTTAAGGCACAATGGAAAACCAGAAGGACTTGGAAAAGACAGGTGTTTACAGGCAAGGCTGAATGGCAGGTATGTGGCTCAGCTCCTGTTCCCTGAATGGCCAACTGAAAGTCACCTGAAAGGTTCCTTCTGTAAGTCCCAGCAAAACATACTTAAAGATCATATGTGATCATTTGCTGCTCTTGTAGTTTTATGCAAATGAACAGGATAAATTAAAAATAGACTTAATCCCGTCACTTTAATGACAAGGAGGGTAATCTTAAGGAGAAAAATTGTGATTCAAGGAAAGTCACAATGCTCAGTGGTAGACTATAAAGTAGTGCAGTTAACTGTCTTTAAAGTTTCTCTTCATTTAAAGTTTGTTTTCATTTGAAATTAAACTAGGTCTATGGCATCATCAAAGATACTTAATTTACAGGCAAGAAGAGTGTCAAATGCCTTGCAACTGGATGTCTTTCCAATAAGACAGTCTTACAGATTTAGAGACTGGTTTGTGGGTTACGTTGCGTAAATTAACATGTGTTTACTGTTTTTGAGTGATTGTCTGTACATACAGGCCTCACCCAATCCTGTGTGCACTGCTGCCTCCTGAGACTCAATGGTGTGGCTGAATTAAGTGGCTGGAATACAACAAGGATGCCAGCCTGTTAAACCAAGCATGCCGTTGTCTGGGGACAGCCAACTGACCTGGAGTCTGCAAGATCCTTCCCTATGTGGGAAGGCCACCCTCCCTCCCACACCCCCACTCTTACTAGGGATTTATGGACCCAAGGGTAGGTAGGACAATGACCATGCATAGTTTGAAGCAGCTAGAGGAGCATGAGGCCTTTGCCCATAGTCCTTTATAAGATTATAAAGGGTCTTAAGTCTGAGAGGGGGATATTGTTATTTTTTATTGTTATAAAAATTAATTAATTAATTAATTTTTAAAAAAGAATAATATGGGAAAGAGTGAAGCCGGAGAGCTTGTATGCACGACCCTGGACTTGAACTGGGGGGTAGAGGGGGCGGTGGGATTCTGGGGGAGGGGGGTCTGGGCAGAGGGGAGCAAAGGGGAAAAAATTCAAACTATTGTAACAATATAATCAATGAAATATACTTAAAAAACATCTTGGGATAATAAAAATAATTAGGCAAGGGAGAAGAACCAGGAGTGGGTATGGGGAAAGAACAGTCATATAGTGATGAGTGGGAAAGGAGAAGGAGGTTAAAACTTCCTTATTAAGAATCTTATACCAAAAAAACTCCCCAACTGTATATGTATACAGCATATGCAATAGACACATTTTATTTTATTATAGCACTCTAAATTTAGAGTCTGATCTTATGCTTTTCAGTTTGCACAGGTTTTGAAATGACAGTAGAAGAATAGCACCCAATATTAAGCTAATATTAAGGCTTTACTATCCTTGTTTCCTATATTTTGGGGGACAAAATATGACTTTTGCATCTGTAATAATCAGCCATCTTATGATGGAAGGGATAATATTTACATGAATTAAAAGTACCAAAGTTTGTTAATTAAGAATATCTAGCAGAGTAACTTACAGTTATCCCTAGCATTGGTAGAGACATGTTGATAACTTCATTCACTGTATCTGAATTTGTTATTGTTATAGTTTTAGACTGCAGAAAAAAAGAAATAAGAAATACAGCTATAAATACAGGATTTTAAAACAGGTAAACAAATAATTATTGTCAAATCATTATCTATTGGAAAATCTTGATTTCAAATGTTGACAGAGTAAAGCATATGACTTAGAATACAAACCCTTGATATGTTACTTGCATTCCATTATGTATTATACTATTTAATAAAATACCTATTTCTCTTAAAATAAAGAATACGTGGCTCACAAATCTAAGATTGTATGCAAGAAAGAGACAGAGTAACTATATTTGAGAGAAAATACATTGACCAACCTCACACTCTAAAAGAAGCCAGTGAGGTTAGCCCTCTGAATCACTTTCATAATTGTATTTCCATAATGCAAAGTGTAATGAAAGGGGGAGAGAGCTGGATCACTTTCTCTTTTCTCCTGAATACTCTTTTCACAGGGTGGGTTCTTATTTCTTTGCATGGTAAAAAGTCAGTTTAGGTAAAATCAGAATAACAACTGGTTATTAAAAACATTTAAAGCTTAGAATTAAAAAAAATCACTATTTATTGAGCACTTACTTCCTCTATGTAAGGCACTGAGGTGGGCTATGGAGATTTTCATTGTTGAAATCTTAGAGGCCTTGAAATCAATGAGTCTAAGCAAAGAGGACTGAAAGTTTTAGAAAGCTCAATTCTGTTACCAACTTGACCTTTGAATAGGGTTATCTATAATAGCTCTATGCTAAACTACATTGAGAAAATACTACTAAAAAATAGAAAGACAGTTTGAAACAAACAATGGAATAACAAGATTCTGAGACAGCTCTAGCTATCAATTTCCAAGACATTGTTTAAGACAGTGCTCTGCTATCAAAAAAGAAGTATTTACTATGCACATGTAATTTATTTATTATAATTATCAGATAAATCAGGAATTAAGACTGTTTCTCTAAAAGGGCTTAAATGGCACAAATAGGTAACATCAATGAAAACAAATTGGTATAAAATCAAAAATGATATACAAATAAAACTAAATGAAATCCACTGATAATTCATTACTTACAGTATTTTTTCCCTCTTTGAACCACTTGGCATAACAAATTGCCTCTAAAGATTGCTTTGTTTATTGATTTCAAATTGTGCTGCATGTAGCTCCAAGATTTATGTAAAAGTATTTCAGAACCCAGCAGGGAGGGTTTAGAGCACCCAAACCAGTGTTTGTCTTTTACCAGAGTGGCAAAGATGTTTTATGTATATGTTTGGCTTTAACCTGAGATATAATTTCATGAAAGCCTTCTGATTCTTTATAAAAAATTTCCTAAATCCATTTTATTTAAAGAAATTCTCTCATGAAGTGAGGAATCTATCCTGTAATACTTAATAATCACTCCCAAAGTTCCTGGTTTCTAAAATAATTTTTCTTAATATTAGGCACATATGTTCAAAACAGTAATTATAGGATGTGTATTTTTCCATGTATGCCTCTTTGGTAAACAAAACAAATAAATTTCATCAGACAGTGCCCTTTGGCTAGTAAACAAATAAAACAGACAAAACTGAAAATGTGGCTAATTTTTTCTATATTAGTAAAATTCACTGACAGGTTATATAACTAAAGGCTAAGGATAAAGAATGCTTCCCATACATACACTCCTATTTGGTGGGGATCACTCTTTCTGGAAGCAGGGCACCCTGAAAGGAGACTCTTGCCATGAAGCAACTTCAGACAGCAAAGGAGACTGTCATATTATTGTTGATTTAACTAGGGTACTAGTGATAAAAACACAGCACCAAACCATATCACCTGTCTTCTGTTCCAAAATGAGAGTGGAAGACCAATCCTTTCTCAAGTATGCAATTTCCATGCACTAAAAGTGTTTTAAAAAGTTCATGGGGTTTTCTATGAAAATCCTGAATTTAACCAACTGCCACAACAACTGAATCAAAGCCAGCAGAAAAAGAGTGGTGTTTTTTTTTTTTTTTCTACTTTGCTACAGGAGATCTCTGTAGTCTTTATACCACAAAAATATGAGTATTTCCCTCAAGAAGTAGCATCTGGCACTCATGTTAGAACATTTGCATAACTTCTGCATTTGGCCCAAACACAACTGTTCGTATTACATTTTTTCCACACACAAAACTATTCTGTGTGATCTAGAGCTGCAGTGAAGTATAACAATTCACAGCAAAAATAAAAATATTCACAAGTTTTCATTTTGTTCACCTTGACACTTGTACTATATTTTAGCCATCAAATTACACATAATAACTAGAATTAAGCAGACTTAATTTTTATTTGACCAATATGATAAAAATTGTGTGGCAGAAACATGCTGATCTCTTAAAAATGTCATCTCTCCCAGCTCATCTATTTATTAACCTGAGGAATTCAATCCCCCTAAAAACTCAAAGAATGAAGAACTTTCCAAAATTGCTCTCTACTTAAAAAGTGGTAAGTTGGAAAAAATTGCTTAATATTAATAGGAAACATCTCTTTGTGGAAATGGCTTTAGTACAAGCCTCTACAGCTGCTTTTGAAAGGATCCAGGGAAACATTAATGCCAGAGGGAAGAGACATCTGACAAGCAATATTCCTTCCAAGTGTAAATGTTAAATACTGTGATTAATATGAATTTCTCTTGTTTCATTTTGTCTAGGGTTTACTTTTCATATATACAAAGACATATACATACCGAGTAAAATGTGTTTCACCACAGTGGAATTTCTAACTGCCTACCTTGCACAGCACATACACAGTCTGCCTGTCTGCATGCCTGTCTCTCTTTTTTTAATCCATGGTGTTCTGCCTTAGAATTTAATTTTCTGGCTTAGAAACACTTACATAGGCACAATTCCCAATGTCCTTGGCGAAGATTTTGAGTGGAATGCTCTTCGGATAGTCCTTCTCTTTCTCTAGATTGATGTATCTAATCAAATGCAACAACAACCCAAAACAACACTGAGTCAGATGGATTTTGCTAAATGGCTTATTTTTAAATCACTCTATTTTGTTAATATTTTCAATATACTTATATGCTATTTTTTAAAAGACAGATGGAAAAGACTCAGCAAAGTCAAATTACATTATGGGTTGGAAGAGAAAAAATTGTCAGGACATTAGGCATGGGCACAAAAAGAATGGGGGATGCATTTCAAGTGTGAGGTTTGAGAAGCAGTCAGGCTTAGGCACCTCTGGGTGATGTTTTATCCTCAAGGCTTCCCTACCCTCCCTGGACAGGCCCAACACATTTCTTATCTATAGGAACATATAATACTTTACCAGATCAAACCAAAATAATGGTCTTTTACTTCTCATTCATCTCTTCAGTGGAATGTAAATCTTGGTTATCCCATTGCTTGGGAAGGGAAAGGGGAAAGAATGGAGGGAACTATGGGAATAAGAGATGAACCTAAATTGATCATTTAACTTTGTATTTTCAAAGGTAAGAATAATGATTGATTTTTGAGTTGCACAGAAGAAAATCCTCCATATATGAAAATTTAATAATGCTTTGAGGAAATTATTAGTTCCATCCAAATGGCAGGCTGGAGACAGGAGAAGAGATCAAAGACATCACTAATTTTTGTCTAAAATAATCTGACAAGATCTCAATGTTCTCCTTCCTACAAAGTAAGACATGCATGTAATGAGAAAACATTACAGTATTCAGTAGCTAGTGTACAGTCTAAACAAAAGCTTATTTTGAGTACAAATGAACAATTTCTACGAAGGAGAAGGAACAGTTTGGGGTACATCTCTGCAGAGATGAATTTAATTCATTTAACTACCAGCTAAAGATTGAAAATATGTATACTGAAAAAATACCTCTGAAGGAGAGAGAGCCATTTGTCCTTCTGTTCTGGGGAACTGCAAATAAAATGGGAGAGAAAAATTAAACCACATAAAATACTTCTGCTAACATATTTAAGTCAATGAAATATCAACAGCCTGTTGTTATTGATGTAGCCGCACACAACTGCAACCTTGGCATAAACGTGTTCTGTAGAACCCTGAAGTGAAATCTCTATTAGGAAAAACTATACAGTTAACTATAGACCCAGTTTCTTACTTTATTACTCTTCTACAAATGATATTCTTCTAGTGGAAAGAGTACTTGATTTGAAAACCAAACACCTGGTTTCAATGATATATGCAAACTATGTGATGGTAGACAAATCTCTTAATATCTCTTAGCTTCAATTTCCACATCTGTAAAACTGGCTAATTATCTTAGAATGTTTTTGTAGCTATAAGTGCAATACAAATAGACAGTATGCTTAACTTGAGATTAAGAGGTTAAAGAGAAATTTGGCATACCAGTGGCCAAGAAACCAGTTTGTTGTCAGAAAAAATTTATTTCTTCATACATATCGTCGGCAGCCGTCCGTCTCGAGAGACGATGGTGTAGCTTCTTAAGAGTCTATCTGCACCGCCGAGAATGGCTGTGCAGTCCGACTCGGGAGTGACATGGTATCTGTCTCCTCCCGTGTTGAATCGACATCTTACGATGACGCTGGAGTGTCCTCTCCAGTGAAGCTGAAGCTACAGAGCCTGGGCAGGGTGATATGGAGGGTCTGCTGTTGCCCATGCAGCAGAACCCCCCTCTCTTCGCAGCTGAAGGGTCCAAGGGAAAGACGGAGTCAATACAGCTTGGCTTCAGGTGCGCCGCAGGAGTTGCCGGTGTTGACTACAACGTCAAACCGCCTTAGGGACTCTGGCTCCGGATTTTCTGTCGGGGTTTACTCCCTTAGCCTTTCCCCTGAAGAGGTATGCCGCAAGGCAGCGGAGGTTTTTTGGAGTCAGAGTTTTCCTTCTCTGATGTGCCCTGACTGGAAGATCGAACCAGCGACACTTAGCTTGCAGGCCGATGCTCAATCCACTGAGCCAAACCAGCCAGGGCTCTTCATACATATAGAAGAATGGTAATTTAGTCAATTAGTACATCAAAAATTACTCAATTTTTTCTTTAAATATTTTTTATTTTTCAATTACAATTAATGTACAATATTATATTACTTTCAGGTGTACAACCCAGTGATTAGACATTTATATAACTTACAAAGCAATCACCCCAATAAATCTAGTACCCACCTGACACCATACATAGATTTTACAGTATTATTAATATTCCCTATGCTATAGTTTACATCCCCATGACTATTCTGTAACTACCAATTTGTACTTTTTAATCCCTTCACCCATTCCCCCAACTCCCTTCCTTTCTGGCAATCATCAAAATGTTCTCTGTTATCTGTGAGTCAGTTTCTATTCTGATTGTTTATTTTGTTTTTTAGATTCACATGTAAGTGAAATCATATGACATTTGTCTTTCTCTGACTTATTTCACTCAGACAACACCCTCTAGTTCCATTCATATTGCTGCAGATGGCAAAATTTATATTTTATGGCTGATTCATATTCCATTGTATATAAGTGCCACATCTTTTTTATCCACTCATCTATTGATGGACACTTAGGTTGCTTCCATATCTTGCTATTGAAAATAATGCTACAACGAACATATGGATGTATGTCTTTTTGATTTAGTGTTTTGGGTTTCTTCAGATAAATACCTCAAAATAGAATTGTTGGTCCTTCTTTTCTTTTGTTATGGCCTTTGTTTTGGTATATATTTTGTCTGGTATAAGTATTGCTACTCTGACCTTTTTTTTTTCCTATTTTCATGAAGTATTTTTCTCCATTCCTTTACTTTCAATCTATGTGTGTCTTTTGATATAAAGTGAGCCTCTTGTAGGCAGCATGTGCAATAGGGGTCTTGTTTTGTTATCCATTTGGCCACACTATGCCTTTAGATCGGAACATTTAATCCATTTACATTTAAAATAATTGTTGATACATGTTTATTGTGATTTTATTATTCATATTTTTAGCTCCACCATTCTTCTTCTTGTTGATCCCTTAACATTTCTTGTTATACTGGTTTGGTGGTGATGAACTTCTTTAGCTTTTTCTTACCTGGGAATCTCTTTATATGTCCTTTGATTCTAAATGATAGCTTTGCTGGAGTCTTGGCTTTAGGTATTTGCTTTTCATCTCTTTGAATATTTCTTGCCAATCCCTTCTGGCCTGCAAAGTTTCTGTTGAGAACTCAGCTGACAGACTCCTGGGATATCCTTTATAAGTAACTAAGTGCTTTTCACTTGCTGCTTTTAGAATTCTCTCTTGTCTTTAACCTTTTGCATTTTAATTATGATGTATCTTGGTACGGGCCTCTTTGGGTTCATCTTGTTTGGGACTCTCTGTGTTTCCTGGACTTGCACGTCTATTTTCCATTATTATTTTTTCAAATAGGCTTTCAATTCTTTGTTCTCTCTTTTTTTTTCTGGCACCCCCATCGTATGACTGTTGGTAAACTTGAAGTTGTCTAGGATGCTCCTCATACTATACTCACTTTTTTTGGATTCTTTCTTCTTAGTGTTGTTCTGATTGGGTGTTTTCTTTTTCCTTATCTTCCAAATTGTTGATTTAATTCTCTGCTTCTATTCTAGTGTTGATTCCCTGTAATATGTTATTCATTTCAGTTATTGTATTTTTAATTTCTGACTGGCTCATTTTTAATGTTTTCTATTTCCATTTTTATTTTTCCTATCTCTTTGTTGAGGTTATCACCAAGTTCACCTTCTTTCCCCCTAAGTTCATTGAGCATTCTTATAGCCAGTGTTTTGAATTCTGCTTCTGGTAGATTGCTTGTCTCCATTTTCTTTAGTTCTTCTGGAGTTTTGTTCTGTTATTTGTGACATGTTTCTTTGTCTCCTCATTTTGGCTGCCTCCCTGTGTTTATTTCTACAATATGTATTAAATGTTTCCCAGTTTTCGTAGTGACCTTATATAGTAGGTATCCAGTAGGCCCAGTGGCACAACCTCCCTGATCACATGGCAGAGCCTCCAGGCCACACCCCCCCCCAACCACTGCCCCATCACACACTCTATGGGTTCTGTGCACTGTCCAATTGTAGTTGAGCCTAAATTGTTACTGGCACATCACTGAGAGGGATTTACCCCAAGACTAAATGTTTGCAATAACTGGCCATGACCACAGAGGAGGATATACTGTGTAGGTGCCAACACCACAAAGCAGGATTCACTTTAGTGATGTGCTGGTTCCTGACAAGTCCATCCTTTGAATGGGTCACTTGTGGAGGTGGTTGGGTAGTGGTGCTTCAACATGGTCTGAAGTTGTCCACTGGGTTCACTGCACTGGTGGTGCAGGCCAAGGTCAGCTGCCACCTGTGCCCTGCCAGAGGTCACCTGGCATGAGCTACAGAGTGATCTTCAGATGGCTGCTACTAGTGCTGGGCATGGAGGTGCCTGGGAGAGGGCCAGCTTCCACTAGTTCTGGGACTGGGGTGACTTAGCAAGGTGTATGGGGCACACTGAGGCCAAATGTTGCTTGTTTGGTGTTTGTGAACATTGATAGAACTTAGGAAAGACTGCAGAATGAGCCATGACAGGCTGTTTGTATGGAAAAGCCACTGGAAACAGCATAGATGGGGTGAGGTCTCAGGGATTCACCAGGACAGGGGAACAATGTCAGGTAGATGGAGACTCAGATTTGGCATCTGCTTTCCAGCTGTGTGTGTGAGGGGCGGGCTCAGCAAAGGAACAATGGCTTCTGGCAGCACTTCTGTCTGGGAGGCTGTTGTCCTTCCAGCCCTTGTCCTGATGCCAGTTAATTCAGTTCCTCTCCTTATGTTCCTGGTGCCTTTAGAGCAATCACACCAGCGCTATAGCTCAAAGCAAGTGAGTCCACGTTGAGTCCATGCATGGGCCCTTTCAGAGGAACATCTTGGTCTCTAGAAGTCCCCTGTCTCACTCAGCCACAATTCCCACTGGTTTTCACAGCCAGAAGTTATAGGGACTTCCCTTCCTGACATGGAAATCCTGGGCTGGGGTGCCTAGTGTGGGGCTGGGACCACCTCATTCCTAAGAGGTGACCTCTGCAGCTGATATATCCTTCTGGCCACACATGGGTGTAGACCAGTATTCCCTGTTTGCCCTTCCTACCAGTCTCCAGTGACTTCTTTATATTCTTAGTTGTAGGATTTTTATTCAGCTAGATTTCAGGTGATTCTGAGTGGTGGTTGTTCTTTAATTTAGTTGTAATTCTGATGTGATTGTGGGAGAATGTGAGTACTGCATTTATCTACTCTGCCATCTTCACTGGAAGCTAGACAACTTTTCTTTCTTTCTTTCTTTCTTTCTTTTTTTAACCAAAAAGTGTTTCAAACTGAATGTTTTATTAACATGGTAGATGTCTTCGTAATATGCTCACACACACACACTCAGAATAATCTGTTTGGGGGTAAAAGACTATGCATGCCTAAGGAGAAAAAAAAGTGTCTAGATTTTCATTATTGTAGGCAATTATGTCCACATCAGTTACAAAGCTATTGCCAAATCTGTCCAAGGAAGCAGTTTGAGAGGGGAAAAAATAAATCTTGGGAAAAATTCATTAGTGGCATAGCAAAAATTTAATATGAGAAAGCTAACATAACAAGAACTTTTGCTGGGCAGAAAATAAAAGAATGTGGTGTGAAGTAGGCATTTGTAGTCAAATATCCTTACAGTATTGTTCAGGGAAATCAAGGAAATGTTTAGTCTTTCTCTGAAACCAGTTTCTGAACTTTTCCAATTGCAATGATCTTGCCCTCATCTCTTAAGGTAAATTGATGCATCTGAGGGGAGTCTTTAAAGGTCTCAAGGCAGGTGGTTCCTGCTGTCCTTAAGCAAGTAAGGCATACTTGTTCTTGTTCCACAAAATAGTGTCGAGTCTTACTTTTTTCTCCTGATTTTGTCTTCCAAGCAAATTAAGGCTGTTATTTCAACTTCCTCAATACATGTATGAATATGAAGCACCACATTATAACCTGAGCAGATGATGGATTTTTACTCTATAATCAGTATCTGGGCATCAAATGCGCATTCACAATGACAAAGATTATTAGGATCACAAGTAGAAAACCTGGAAGAATTTCCTCTTCTTTAATTCCTTTCAGTCTGATTTTGAGGTTTTCATCTAGGCTACAGAATCAGTTTCTACAGCATCAGAAAGGATTCTAAGCAACTTCTATGTTGTGTTTGTCGGGCATCATCACAAGCTGCTGGCTTTTACAAATAGATCCTGACTCTAGCTTTCCCAGGACCACAGACAGTACCCATATCCTTATATTTATCTACAACTGGCACTGGTCCATCAACTGATCCACTGAAGTCTGGCAAATTATCTACATATGAAATAAATGGTATCCCAATGTACCAAGAAAAGAAATATACATATTTCTTTAAGATTTGCTCCAGTCAGTCCTGAGCAGGGCATAAAGTGAATGTCGTTTTTGGGACTGAAGTCACCTTTTATAAAAAATGGCACTAGTTTCCTCTTTAAATTCTTCAATTCCCTCATTGATCCAATTCACACTACTGGATCATACATCTTATTAATAATTGTACAATTAAGTGTTTCACACCTGCTGTCTTTGCCAACATTGCATGTTCTCTTGTCTATCCTCCTTTTTCTTTCTCTCTCTTTTTTTTTTTTTTACTTTTAAGTGTATTTTATTGATTATGCTCTCACAGTTGTCCCAATTATTTCTCTTTGCCCCCTTCCACCTGGTATCCCCCTTCCCTCCACCAATCCTTCCCTCCTCATTTCATGTCCACGGGTTGTTCATGTAACTTCTTTGGCTTCACCTTTTCCTGTACCATTCTTAACATCCCCATCTATTTTGTTCCTACCGATTATGCTTCTTGATCCATGTATCATTCCTCCTGTTCTCCCTCTTCCCCCCCCAGCTGATAATCCTCCAAATGACCTCTATATTTATGATTCTCCTGTTCCCACTGTTTGCTTAGTTTGTTTTTGTTTTTTAGATTCAGTTGTTGTTAGTTGTGAGTTTATTATCATTTTGTTCAGTTTTGATTTTCTTCTTTTTCTTAAGTAAGTCCCTTTAACATTTCATATAATAATGGCTTGGTGATGATGAACTCCATTAGCTTCACCTTGCCTGGGAAGCACTTTATCTGCCCTTCCATTCTAAATGATATCTTTGCTGGATAGAGTAATCTTGGTTGTAGGTTCTTGCTTTTCATCACTTTGAATACTTCTTTCCAGTCTCTTCTTGCCTATAAAGTTTCTTTTAAGAAATCAGCTGATAGTCCTAAGAGAATTCCTTTGTAGGTAACTCTTCTCTTGCTGCTTTTAAGATTCTCTCTTTATCTTTAATCTTTGACATTTTAATTATGATGAGCACTGGTGTGGTCCTCTTTGGTTCCAACTTGTTTGGGACTTTCTGTGCTTCCTGGACTTGTATGTCTATTTCCTTTGCCAATTAGAGAAGTTATCTTTCATTATTTTTTTCACACAAGTTTTCAGTTTCTTGCTCTTCCTCTTCTCCTTCTGGCACCCCTCTGATTCGGATGTTGGTACATTTAAAGTTGCCCCAGAGTTTCCTAATTCTCTCTTCTTCTTTTTTTTTTTTCCCAACTCTTGTTTCTTCTTCCTATTCTGGGTGAATGTTTATTTCTTCCTTTTGCACCAAACTGTTGATTTGAATCCTGGTCCTTCCCTTCACTGTTGGTTTCCTGTATATATTTTTTATTTCACTTTTTATAACCTTCACTTCTTTCTTTATTTTGTGGCCATACTCAGGCATTTCTCTGAGCATCCTGATCACCAGTGTTTTGAACTCTGCATCTGAAAGGTTGAATATCTCGGTTTCATTTAGTTCTTTTCCTGGGTTTTTTTTCTGTTCTTTCATTTGGGTCATATTTCTTTGCCTTCTCAATTTGGCAGCCTCCCTGTGTTTGTTTCTGTGTATTAGGTAGAGCTGCTTTGACTCCGTGTCTTGGTAATATGGTTTAATGTAGTACATGTCCTGTAGGGTCTAGCCTCCCCTGTCACCCAAGCTGAGTACTTGAAGTGTGCCCTTCATGTGAGCTGAGTACACCCTCCTCTCATAGTTGAGCCTTGGTTGCTGTTGGCAGATCAATGGGAGGGATTTACCCATTCTAGTCAGCTGTAAGGACTGGCTGTGACCACTTACCCCCAACCTCCACCTGCTGTGGAGGATTAGTTGTGCAGGGGCAGGGTGGTGGTGCTCCTATGTGGTCTGTAGCTGTCTACAGGGTGCGCTGGCCCTGGGGTTTCCTGGGTGGTGCAGGTCAAGTTCAGTCCCCACCTGTGTTTTGCCCAGGGCACCCTACCTGAGCTATAGAACAACTTGAGATGGCTGCTACCTCTGTTGGGCTTGGAGATCCCCAGGCGAAGCCAAACTATGAATCTAAGCTGGCTGCTACTACTGCTGGGCTTGGAGGTCACTGAGGCCAGCCATTGCTTGTTTGATAGGATTTAGGAAGTTGTAAAACATAAGCAGAGATCAGGTATTCATATAGAAAAACAGCTAGTGGGGAGGTCTGTAAATTGAGTGAGGCGGAGTCTCTGGGGATCTCCAAGGCCAGTCAAACAGTGTTAGCCAGGTTGATGGAGTCTTAGATATGGTACCAGATGGCTCTGTGCGGGGAGGGTTTAGAAAAGAGACAATGGCCTCTGCTCACCTTAATGCCAAACACTTCAGTTTCTCCGTGTATGCCACTGGTGCCTTTCAAGCTGCTACTCCACTGCTGAGCTCAGAGGGAGTGAGTATGAGAAGGTGAGTCTGTGTGTAGGTTCTTTAAGATGAGCTGCCTGGGGCTCCAGCAGTTTCTTCCATCGATGCAATCCCTGCTGGTTTTTCAGCCAGAAGTTGTGGGGACTTATCTTCCTGGCACTGGAGCCTTGTGGTAGTGGTGGGGCCTGGTGTGAGGCTGCGGCTCCTCGCTCCCGAGCTATCCCTCCCAAATTTTTATCCACTATACGTGGGTGAAAGACCAGCCCATTGTGCATCTGCGCCCCTCCTACCTGTCTCAATGAATGTGGTTTCTTTAGTTCCGTAGTTGTCAGACTTCCAATCAACTTGATTTCTGACAGTTCTAGCTGATGATTGTTCTATATTTTAGCTGTAATTCTAATGTGGTTGTGCAAAGAGGTGAGCCACATCTGTCTATGCTGCCATCTGGACTGTATCCCTCTTTCTTTCTTTAAAAATATTTTATTTATTTCTTTTTAGAGAAAAGGGAAGGAAGGCAGAAAAAGAGGGTGATAAAGTTCCTCTCATATGTGCCCCCATTGGGGACCAAACCCACAACCCAGGCATAAGTCCTGACCAGAACTGAACCAGCAACCTTTAGGTTTGTGGGATGATGCCCAACCAACTGAGCTACACTGGTCAGGGCTGTCCTCCTTTATCAAATTCAGTTTCAATTGTAGCAGAGATGACCAGTATAGCCTAATCAGCTTGGGAAGTACCACCAACCGTATTTGGGACAAAACTCTTGTGGCCAAGGGCATCTAAGAACTGTGAAATGCTTCTTTACTGTTTCAAAATCGGCATGTCGCACTTCAGTTTGATCCTTGTGTCATTCTTCCGTATTTGTGTCTACGGCCCAAGACAAGTATGAAGTTTCTCTGTGTTTTTTCTTTAATTTCACTTTCACATATTTTTCAGGTGTCCTTTTGTCCACTGTTCCAGTCAGATACATTAGCTGTCCTCTAATGGCTGACCTGCTAGCATCTATGTGCTACATTTGCATGTTCATTTTTTAGGAGCACCTGGTGGGGCAATCACAGATTTAAGTTTTGGTATTTTCCCTTCCTCATCATTTCTCGGGCATTTTCCTCTGGGGGCCTTCCATTTCCAAAGAACCAACACCTGCTCTGCTTCACTTATTTCTTCTTTGTGCTCCCATGATTCTTCAAGGACACTTCTGTCTCTCCATTTTCTACAACTGATTCCGAAAGTTCCACACTAACAGTTGTAAATGCACCTTCACACAACGACCTCCTCCTGCGAAGGTTCCATAGGTTCCCAAGGGCCTCCTATGCCATGGCCCGCTTGCATTCCGGGGTTGTTGCTGGAGGCGCCAGCCAGGGGTGGCCTCGGCTGGTTCTGGCTCACTGGAAGGGTCACACAACCTTGCAGCATGGACATCAGCACGAAGGGTTTGGCGTTGACGTTGAGTTGCCAACAGCATACCTGGCTGGTGTTTACATAGGACCTGGCCACCAGGGAGCTGCAAGGGCCCTGCCTTGGGGCTTCTATGTATGCCTGGTCCCAGCAGTCGGGCACTGAGGCACTGCTGTCACACTGCCAGTGCAGCAACTCATGATGGGCGTTTCGGTGAAGAGAGGGTGGAAATGAAGGCAAGGCGACCGGTGAGAAGGAGCTGGCTGCGGGGACCTGAGAGGGACCCGCAGAGTCAGCTCCAGTCTGGATGGCAGCTGCCCAACCCTCCTCCTGTGTGCATGCGTAGAAAATGTATTCTTAATTACTATAATCTTCTGAGTAACATCACTTCATTTACAACTAAATTAGTATTAATTAATATTTTTTTCTGAAGTCACTGCTTCATGTAAAATTAAAAACAATTTAAAGTTTATTTTAGTGTAGTTTTGTTATTCACTAGCTTTTACTTCTAAACTCCTTAAAGATGGAAACTCATTAATTTTGTTACAGAAAAATACACTGAACAAATACTTGTAATTTGTTTCTAACTTCGTTGCTTAGCAATTTTGTTCATGGCCATCTCCCAGGATTGGTCATCACATAGTGTAGTATACATCTCTTTTTACCAATGACCATGCAATTTTCATATTTCACAATTCCTTACAACCTTTCCTAAACGACAGATTTTCAATGTTTTTTTAATCTCTAATCTTTGATTTATAAAGCAAAAATCTATGCTGAAAAATAGGTGTTTTCTTTAGATTTGTTAAGTTTTTTCAAAGCAATTAAAGAAAACTGACCCTTAAAAGCAGTATTTTTAAAAACTTTTAACCCTTTATTGAAACATATGGTGACACATACAGAAAACTGTAGAATGCATTAAGTATACAGTTTGAAGAATGTTTACACACTGAACACACCTAGATTATGAAACAGAAAACCACTTTGAAAGGTCTGTTGTGCTCCATTTCAGGCACTAGTTTCCACTATCCAGAAAAGTTTTGTTGTTTTGGTACTTTAAATAAACATAACCATGCAGTATCTACTATTTTGTGTCTGGCTTCTTTCATTCAACATTATGTTTGTGAGACTTACTCATATTACTGCATGTGGTTTTAGACCATTCACTCTCATTGCTGTAGTGTTTCACTGATTAAATGTATAGCATACATTACTTTAAAAATTATGAAGTATAATTATGCTGTATGCCAGTTTAATCTATTGAGATTGATTTGCATAGTCTTCTTGTATTTTTCCCTTTCTCCTACTATACTCAAGCAAACATGACTTCTCTTCCCTAGTAAATCTTATGCTCAGGCATTTTTTCACATAACTAAAAACAAAAAATCAAGGCTACCTACCTTAAGAGTTTTTTTTTATTTTTTGGTTTTTCAATTACAGTTGTTCCATTTTTCCCCCATTGTTCCCCCCACCCAGCGCATCCCTTCTCCCACAATCATATCCCTCCCTGTTGTCCATGTCCATGAGTCATTTATACACGTTCCTTGACTAGACCCTTCCCTTACTTATCCCCCTTCTCTCCCTCCCCCCTCCCCCCTGTTGACTACTATTCTACCCTGTCCTATTTAGTTTGTTTGTTTGTGTTGTTCTTTAGTTTCCTGTATTAGGTGATATCATATGGTATTTTGCTTTCTTTGCCTGGCTTATTTCACTAAGCATAATTCTCTCTAGTTCCATCCACATTGTCGCAAATGGCAGGAGTTCCTTCTTTCTTTCTGCTACATAGTATTCCATTGCGTAAATATACCACAGTTTTTTGATCCACTCATCTACAGATGGGCACTTAGGCTGTTTCCAGCACTTAGCTATTGTAAACAGGGCTGCTATGAACATAGGGGTGCATAAGATTTTTTGAATTAGGGTTTTAGGATTTTTTTGGGTATAATCCTAGCAGTGAAATTGCTGGTTCAAAAGGCAGTTCCATTTTTAGTTTTTTGAGGTAATTCCTTACTGTTTTCCATAGTGGCTGCACCAGTCTGCATTCCCACCAACAGTGCAGTAGGGTTTCCGTTTCTCCACATCCTCGCCAGCATTTGTTGTTTGTTGATTTGTTGATGATGGCCATTCTGACAGGTGTAAAGTGGTATCTCATTGTGGTTTTTATTTGCATCTCTCTGATGGCCAATGATATTGAGCATTTTTTCATGTGCCTATGGACCTTCTGTATGTCCTCGTTGGAGAAGTGTTTGTTCAGGTCCTTTGCCCATTTTTTAATTTGGTTGTCTGTTTTCTTGATGTTGAGTCGTATAAGCTCTTTATATATTTTGGAGATCAGTCCCCTGTCTGTGATATCATTGGCAAATATGTTCTCCCATATGGTTGGTTTCCTTTTCATCTTGCTGATGTTTTCTTTTGCTGAGCAGAAACTCTTTAGTTTGATGTAGTCTCATTTGTTTATTTTTTCCTTTGTGGGATATCTGAAATTTTCCTGCCTATGTTTTCCTCTAGGACTTTTATGGTGTCACGGCTTACTTTAAGTCTTTAATTCATCTTGAGTTTATTCTTGTGTGTGGTGTAAGTTGGTGGTCTAGTTTCATTTTTTTGCACGTCCCTGTCCAGTTCTCCCAGCACCACTTGTTAAAGAGGCTCTTCTCACTCCATTTTATGTTCCTTCCTCCTTTATCAAATATTAGTTGACCATAGAGGCCTGGGTTTATTTCTGGGCTCTCTATTCTGTTCCACTGATCTATATGTCTGTTCTTATGCCAGTACCAGGCTGTTTTGATCACAGTGGCTTTGTAGTATTGTTTGATGTCTGGTATCGTGATTCCTCCTGCTGTGTTCTTCTGTTTCAAGATTGCTTTTGCTATTCGGGTCTTTTTTGGTTCCATATGAATTTTTGAAGTATTTGTTCTATGTCAGTGAAATATGTCATTGGTATTTTAATAGGGATTGCATTGAATCTGTAAATTGCTTTGGGTAGTATGGCCATTTTGATTATGTTGATTCTTCCCATCCATGAACATGGTATTTGCTTCTATTTATTTGTATCTTCCTTAATTTCTTTCTTCAATGTTGTGTAATTTTAAGTGTACAAGTCTTTTATCTCTTTGGTTAAGTTTACTCCTAGGTGCTTTATTTTTCTTGTTGCTATAGTAAATGGTATTTTCTTTTTTGCCGTTGTCTCCGATATTTTATTGTTAATGTACAGAAATACCTTATATTTCTGTATATTTATTTTGTACCCTGCTATTTTGCCAAATTCACTTATTATATCGAGTAGTCTTTTAGTGGAGTTTATAGGGTTTTCTAGGTATAGTATCATGTCACCTGCAAATAGTGATAGTTTTACTTCTTCTTTCCCAATTTGGATGTCTTTTACTTCTTTGTCTTGTCTGATTGCTGTGGCTAGAACTTCCAACACTATGTTGAATAGAAGTGGAGAGAGTGGACAGCCTTGTCTAGTTCCTGATTTCAGGGGGAATGCTTTCAGTTTTTGTCCATTGAGTATGATGTTGGCTTCGGGCTTCTCATATATAGCCTTAATGATGTTAAGGTATGCTCCCTCTATTCTCATTTTGCTGAGTGTTTTCATCATATATGGGTGTTGTACTTTATCAAATGCTTTTTCTGCATCTATAGATATGATCATGTGATTTTTGTCTTTCATTTTGTTTAGGTGATGTATTATATTTATTGATTTGTGAATATTAAACCATCCTTGCACCCCTGGGATGAATCCCACTTGATCGTGGTATATGATCTTTTTGATGTATTGCTGATTCCTGTTTGCCAAAATTTCATTCAGGATTTTAGCATCTATGTTCATCAGTGATATTGGCCTGTAGTTTTCTTTCTTTGTAGTGTCTTGACCTGGTTTTGGGATTAGGGTAATACTGGCTTCATAGAAAGAGTTTGGGATTTTTCCCTCTTCTTGGATTTTTTGGAATAGTTTGAGGAGGGTAGGAGTTAGTTCTTCCCTAAATGTTTTGTAAAATTCACCTGTGAAGCCATCCGGTCCAGGGCTTTTGTGTGCCAGGAGATTTTTGATTACTGTTTCAATTTCCTTCTTTGTTATTGGTCTGTTGAGACTTTCTACTTCTTCTTGATTCAGTTTTTGAAGGTTATATGTTTCTAGAAATTTGTCCATTTCTTCTAGGTTGTCCAATTTCTTGCCATACAGTTGTTTGTAGTAAATTCTTACAATCGTTTGTATTTCTGTGGTATCAGTCGTGATTTCTCCTTTTTTGTTTCTGATTTTGTTTATTTGGGTCTTCTCTCCTTTTTTCTTGATGAGCCTGGCTAGAGGCTTGTCGATTTTATTTATTTTTTCAAAGAGCCAGCTCCTAGTTTTGTTGATTTTTTGGATTATTTGTTTAGTCTCTATGTCATTTAATTCTGCTTTGATCTTGATGATTTCCTTTCTTCTTTTTGCCCTAGGCTTAGTTTGTTGTTGTTGTTCTAGTTCTTGTAGCTTTAGGGTTAGATTTTTTATTTGAGATTCTTCTAGTCTTTTCATATATGCCTGTATTGCTATAAACTTCCCTCTTAGGACTGCTTTTGCTGTGTCCCATATGTTTTGGGCTGTTGTGTGTTCATTGTCATTAGTTTCTAGAAATTTCTTGATTTCCTCTTTGATGTCATTGTTAACCCATTCATTATTTAATAGCATGTTATTCATTCTCCATGAGTTTGGGTGTCTTTGGTTTTTTTCCCTGAGGTTGATTTTAATTTCAAGGCATTGTGGTCTGAAAAGATGCTTGATATGATTTCAGTTTTCTTGAATTTATTGAGGCTTGTTTTGTGTCCTATTATGTGGTCTATCTTTGAAAATGTCCCATGTTCCTTTGAAAAGAATGTATATTTGGCTTCTTTGGGGTGAAAAGTTCTATATATATCAGTTGAGTCCATGTGGTTTAGTGTGTTGTTCAATGCCTGTATATCCTTGGTGTTTCTTTGCTTGGATGATCTGTCTATTGTTGATAATGGAGTGTTGAAGACCCTACTATGAGTGTGTTGTTGTTAATATCCTTCTTGTGGTCTTCTAGTATTTTCTTTATGTATTTGGGTGCTCCTATGTTGGGTGCATATATGTTTATCAGTGTTATATCTTCTTGATGGATTGTTCCTTTAAGTATTATGAAATGTCCTTCTTTGTCTCTTTTTATTGACCTTGCTTTGAAATCCATTTTGTCTGATATGAGGACTGCTACCCCAGCTTTTTTTTTCAGGTCCGTTTGCTTGGAATATTTTTTTATATCCCTTTACTTTCACTCTATGTAAATCTTTTGTTTTGAGGTGTGTTTCTTGTAGACAGCAAATATGTGGGTCCTGTTTTCTTATCCATTCCATTACCCTATGTCTTTTAATTGGAGCATTTAATCCACTTACATTTAAGGTTATTATTGACATGTATTTATTCATTTCCCTTTGTACCTCTGTTCCTCTACTCCTTTTTTGTTTTTTTTTCTCTTCCTTTTTCTTAGAATATTCCATTTAGCATCTCTTGCAATGCTGGTTTGGTGGAGAGGTATTCTTTTAGTCTTCCTTTGTCCGAGAGACTCCTTATTTCACCTTCTATTTTGAATGAGAGCCTTGCTGGGTAGAGTATTCTTGGTTATAGGCCTTTGTTTTTCATTGCTTGGTATATTTTTGGCCATTCCCTTCTGGCTTGTAGTGTTTCTGTTGAGAAATCGGTCGATAGCCTTATTGGAGCTCCCTTTTAAGTTATCTGCTGTTTTTCTCTTGCTGCTTTCAGGATTCTCTGTCTTGGAATGTTGCCATTTTAACTATGATGTGCCTTAGAGTGGGATTTTGGGGGTTCCTCTTTATTGGAAGTCTCTGTGCTTCCTGGACTTGCATAACTTTTTCTCTCATCAGGTTGGGAAAATTTTCTGTCACTATTTCTCCTATCAGTTTTTCTATTCCTTGTTCTTCTGATCCCTCTTGAATTCCGATTACTCTTATATTGTTTTTACTTATGCTATCCTGTAACTCCCTTACCTCTTCTTCGTACTTTTTAAATCTTTTTTCATTTTGCTGTATCGTCTGAGAATTTTTTCCTACATTATCTTCTAACTCACTAATACGATCCTCTGTTTCGTTTAGTCTGCTTTTGATTGATTCTACTGTGTTTTTCAGTTCAGAGATTGCATTCTTCATTTCTTCCTGGTTGTTGTTGATAGACTTTATGTCTTTTTTTATGCTGATGTAGTTCTCTGCAAGTTCCCTGTAACTTTCTTGGAGCTGTTGGTGACTTCCTTGGAGGCTGTCATAGTTGTTTTTAAGGTTGTCAAGTATATTGAGCTTCTTCACCGCCATAGTTTTGAATTCCATGTCTGACATTTGGGTTATATCTATCCCATCTACCTCTCTTTCTAGGGATTCCTCTTTTCTTTTCATTGAGAGGTTGTTTCTGCGTCTTACCATGTTGGATTCTTCTTGTTTGCTTTTGTTATTTGGATTTGTCTGCTTTGCCTTCCCACCTTTGTGGTATGAGATTCTTTATGGTAGATCTGGGGGTTTCAGTGGTGCAGTCTCTTTGATCTCCTGAGCCTGATGTTCTTGGGGTACCTTTTATGTCGTTTGTGTATGCTCTCTGGTTATATTTCAGATGCTTTTTGTTAGGATCTTCCTTCTGGCTAGTTGGTTGAGAGTCACTCTATCCACTTTATCTTGAATTCTTTCATGGAGATGTCAGTTTAGCCTTTGTGTGTTGCCTTGTTTTTCTGTATCCACAGCTGGTCTAATGAGGTCGGTTAGAGGTTCCTGTTCCTTGCAGCGGTGGGCCCCGTCACGGCACATTCCTTAGGTGCCTATTGGAGCTAGGCAAGGTGTCCTTGCAGGCATGCCTGTGAGCCAGTAAGGCAGCCCAAGAGCTTGCCTCAGGCCTGCCTCGCCATGCTCCGGGAGTTTCCCAATGTGGCCGGGAGCTAGCCTCAGGCCTGCGGCACTGTGCTCCGGGAGTTGGTCTCTCGCCTGCCAGTGCTGGGCCGCAGACACTCGTGCACAGTGGAAGTTAGCGATTGGTGCCTATTGGTTTCGGCGAGGTGTTTTTGCACTCGCACACCCGTGCTAGCCCAAGGCGGCCAGGGAGCTAGCCTCAGGTCTGCCGCGCAACGCTCAGAGAGTTGGTCTCTAGCCTCTTAGGGTGGGGCCCCAACATTTGTGCTCAGTAAAAGTGAGTGTCTGTGAGTTGCTGCTGCCTGCTGTTCTGGCGCCACAGCTGCCCACCGTTCCTGCACCTGCCTGGGTGGGCACAAGCAGAGCCTGAGGAAATGCTTTATGCTCCGGCCTGGCACTCAGGCCTGGTGCCCACTGGAGCTGGCCAGGGGTGACTGCGCACAGTCTTCTGTGTATCCAGTGGGCCCTCCCTGTGCCCGTTGGGGCACTGATCTTATGTCTGTTGGGGTGTGTCCAAGGGGCACCTGGACTCGAGGCCCTGCGCACCTGGGCCACTGAATGAGGTCACTTCCCTATGCGTGCCCACGACCCAAGGGGAGGGTGGGGAGTGGGCGAGCGCACTTCTGCGCCTGCGCTCCTCAAGAATGTCCTATCACCCCCAAACTTCCCCCCCTCTCCACAGTTCACAACAGAAAAATACAAAGGAAAAATTACGATTTCACTTGCTCAGCAGCACGCTGTCTCCCTTCTTCCAGCGCCAATGCCGCCTGGTCGAGTCCCGTCTCTGCCAGCGGGCAGAGATCCACTTTCCTCTTGACTCCCCTCTGGGGAAGCCTGTGGTCGCCAAAAAGCCTCTGTGTTCTTTCAGCCGCAGCTTGGGCAGCCACCCCAGTCAGGAATCCTGTTTTGTCCCTTTTTCTTCCACTATCCTCACTAAACAGGTTATTCCCAGATGGATTTTCTCTAATCCAGCAGTGCCAAGGCTCGACTCCTGCCAGTGTCCAGCTGCTCACTGAGGTGTTCTGTCTGCAATTAGTCCAAACTACAGATGGGTCTCAGGAGCCTGAGAGTGCAGCCTCCCCTCAGTCCTCTGCCATCTTCCCAACCCCTTCATAAACACCTGAGCTCATTTGATAAGAGCCAGGAGGGGAGAAAACAGTCTATCTTAGAGAAAGAAAAAGGACAAGGCAGATTGGAAAGAGTCCCTCAGATCTGGGAGTGGATAGAGTCTATCCCTTGAAACTGAGCTGGGTGCCTAAAAAAATCACAAAGAACCCAGAACAAATGGTTGTACAGAGCAACTAGGGAGGCTTGTTCCTTGGCACCAAGATTTTCATAACAACAAATATATCTTCACCCCACATGTGGCAAGGAGTGAGCCTCTCTGGATATAAGAGAACAACTTTGAGCATAGAAAAAGATAATGACCATAATAGACTTAAGGTCAGAAGCTCTTCATCTGTTTTGGAGACATCAGCGAATTCTCCTGTATTCTGCTTCTACTCTAAGAAAATAGGAGTTCCAGTAAAGAAAAGAATTTGATTTCTCAACAGCCTGGCAAAGTGGGGGCTCAAGGTGGGTTCTAATTTAATCTATAAATAGACTTTTCTTGCCTACCTGTTTGTAGACTAAGATTCATACTAGGTCCTTAAGTTAAAATATTCTGATTCCTCTTTCAGATTTAAATATTGCCTGAGTCTTTTGAACAATGTTCTCATTTTACTATACATCAGGTCTTTGAATAATGTTTTGTTCAACATTGTTTCACAGTTGCATTGATGAGAAAAAATATTGATTCTTGGCTGGGGCCACTGTGTATGGATTTTGCATGATCTCCCCATATCTTCATGGGTTTTCTCTGGGTACTCCAGGTTCCTCCCACATTCCCAAAATATGCGTATTAGGTTAACTGGTGTGTCTAATTTGTCCCAGTATGAGTGACTGTGGAAGTGTGTGTGAAGGCGCCCTGTGATGGAATGTCGTCCTGTCCAGAGTTGGGTCCTGTGTTGCACCCTGAGCTGCAAGGATAGTCTCCAGCCACTTGTGACCCTAAAGTGGAATAGTCAGGTTGGAAAATAATTACCTTACTTGTTTTCATAATCTTTCTTAAATGGATGTATAGCTCAGATTTATTTCAATATTTAATATTAGAAGTGATTTGGGTCTTTATTTGGAAGTGTGGTGACATTTTTGACCAGAAATATGCTGTAGAAACTTCTTGTTTATATCTATTAGCTTATAGTCAAATTAGTTTTGTTATATATCATTTCACTTAAAGTCAGTTTCCAATGATGTTAAATGAGAATTTACCGTATGGTTATCTGTAAAAGAAAGTGCAGTGCCCGTTTTTCTAGTAGATACAGATTCTAGGTATATGAATCAAGGTACAAGTAGTGAAAGAGATATGAAATTCCTTTTGGCATTTTTTTTGAGATGTTATTATCTACCCCATCTCCCAAGGAAAAGCATGGGAAGTGTACATTTATTGTTTGCTCTTCCTCCAGCTGGACTTGATCAGGAATGCCTCACAGATTCTGGCAGTTTTTAGTCTTATAGTCCAAAGCAATGAATGTTTCATTTCTTTATAAATATTATAGTCATTGCCTCTTGAGCTACCTGGATTGATTCTAAACTGATCAGGACCTCAATTTTCTTAATATTTACTGAGATCTATATACCATTAATGATGTCCTTCACCCTTTCCTAAAGATCTGAGCTTCCCTCTGATATCATTTCACTTCAGGCTGAAAAAACTTGCATCGGCATTTTTTTTTTTTTTTTTTTTTGTAGTACAGTTCTGCTGGCAATAAATTCTTAGAGTTGAAAAGAGATATTTGTTTCACCTTCATTTTTAAGGGATATTTTTTCTGGATATAGTATTCTAGATTCAAAGTTTTTTCTTTCAAGACTTTAATGATGTCATTCCACTATCTTCTGAAACCACCATACTTTCTGATAAAAAACCCACAGTGATGCACATTGTTGTTCCTCTGTACATAATGTTTTGCTTCTCTCTGGCATTTTGAAGCTTTCCTCTTATCTTTGGTTTATAGCAGTTTGTCTATAACATTACAAGGTGAAGTTTTCTTCATACTCCTGTTTTAATGTCACTGAGCTTATTGAATCTGTACATTTTATGTCTTTCACCAAATCTCCCAAAATTTCAAACCACTATTTCTTTAAATATTTATTATGTCTCATTCATTCTCTCTTCTCTTTCTGGAATTACAATTACATGTATATTATATCTTTTGGTATTTTCCAATAAGTCTCTGATGCATTTTTCATTAAAAAATCTTTTTCCACCTATTCTTCATATTGGAAAAGTTGTATTGATTTATCTTTAAATTTTTTTGTTCCTCTTTCATTTCCATTCTGCAACTAAGGCCACACAGGGGATTTTTAAAATTTAAGATGTTGTAGTTTTTAGTTCTAGAATTTTCATTTGGTTCTTTTTTATATTTTCTACTTCTCTGCTGAGGCTCCCTATCTTTTTCCTTCATTTCAAGTGGCTTTTCCTTTTACCTACTGAGGATCATTATGAGTTGCTTTAAAGTTCTTTTCCGCTTAATTCAAACATATGGATCACCTCAGGATTAGCTTCTTAATTATCTTTCCCCTTTCCTGTTTCTTTGTGTGATAAGAAATTTTAGATTGTATCCAGGGCATCATGATGTTTTGTTTTGGAGAGTCTGTGTTTTGTTATATTTGCCAAAGTGTCTGCGTTTCTGTTTTAACAGACAAGGAACTTGATCAGATTCAAGTTGCAAACCCTGTGCCTCTTCAGTTCAATTCTTTTATCCTGAGCTTCAAGCTGCTTTGAGTCTGTTCCATGCAGGCGTGGTGCAGCAATCATTCAGAGACTTGGGCAGAGTCTTCACACAAAATTTGGAGCTTTCCTTCTTGGATACTCTCCTTTTTGAGATTTCTTTCCTCACTTTTCTGTGGCTGTGGCTGACCCAGACACTTCTCTCCTGGCTCTTTGGCAAATAGACTGTGGGTTTTTGGTCAATTTAGTTCCCCTCCACTATGGTGTGACTTGTTTCCTGCCTCATTTAATGCCCCAAGAACAGAAAACTCACCCACCAGTGCTTGTGTCTCCTTCCAAGTTTCAATTCCTCACCAAAATCTGCCAACTTTTGTTCACTTTCCAGAACCTTGAGGTAGTTGCTTGTATTTTGTTCAGAGTTTACAGGTGCCATACCAGAGGCATTACTCTCCAACACTACTTTTTTTTAAAAAAAAAAAGTAATCTTTTAATTTTGAAATAATTTCAGTTTTTCAGAAATGTTGTAAAAATAGTACAAAGTCCCTGTATACCTCTCAGCCACTTTCAGTTCCCTCTCATCTTATCTTCTTACATTATCATGGCACATTTGTCAAACTAAGAAACCAATAATGGTGCATTACTATAAACTAAACTTGACCATTTCACTAGTTTTCCCATTAATGTTCTTTTTCTATTCTAGGATCCAATCCAGGATACCACACTGCATTTAGTTATCATGTCTCCTTAGTTTCTAGTCTATGACAGTTTCTATGTCTTTTATTTTTTCTTTTTACCTTGACAGTTTTGAGGACTACTAGTAGTCAGGTAACCTATAGAATATCCCTCTTTTAGGTTTGTCTGATGTTTTCTCATGATTAGACTAAGGTTAAATATCTTGGGAAGGGATACTATAAAGGTGAATTGTTTTTTTCATCACATTCTATCAAGGGATACATGATATTCACATGACATTACTAGTGATGCTAACCTTATTTGTTTAAAGTATTCTACTTTTGGAGGAATACAATGTACGTGAAACTTTTCCCCACATTTCCCCTTCTTTTTAAAAGAAGTTTCATGGAAATTCCTTGATTAAAGATGTCGTGTAATACCACCCCTCACTCCAAATTTCTTCCTTTCACCTATAACTCCAAGGAGATTAGACAATTAAAAATGGTAATATCTAGAGAAATTTTTCATGGAAAAGAAGCTATTCAGAGAATGATACAAACACATATTTCTTCCAAATAAATTCTTAAAACCTTGTGGTGGCTAATAGTGCCTAACACAATTTGATGACATGTCTTTTCTTTATTAGAAGATTAGTAGGTTGGAAAGTTTTAGTTTTTTTGGCTTTAGGATGATGCCTGAGAAGTTTGGTGGTAGTGGGGAGAGAAGAAGCAAAAAAAAAAAGAAATAAAACATAAAAACAAAAACATTGCGTGCATGTGATTAACACCAACCCTAAGTGTAAAATAAATACCGGTGCAGTTGTTCAAAATCAGCTATATGTTTCAGAATGTTCATCCTGTACTGAAAAGTGCCAATTTAGCATGTTGAGGATGAGAGCACAACGATTCTCCATTCATTCTTCATCCTAGAACTTATAAAGTTGACTGTATTTCACAAGAGCTAACTCAGGTGCAAGTTATATTCTTACCTGAAGGTGGCCACAAAGTTCACCGTGGGCCAGCCCACGACAAAGGATCTCACGGCATCGGTGTTGCCTTCTCCCACTTCATCCACACAGCTTGCTGTCCACATGTCACTTAACTTTATTTTATTTTTTATCTTAAAGTTGTTGTTATATCTAAGAAGATAAAAACCAGACAAGACTTATTATTTTGTTACTTTAATTTTATGAGTTTCTGTACTTGTTGTAACAAAACAGTTTAAATCAATCAAGGCAAAGGATACCTTATTCATTGTTTTTGTCTTCAGTGCTTTCCACCATAAATTGTAGCATGATTGGCTACCACAGCCCAAAAAGGCCTTGAGAACATTTGGTGTTATTAGTCCTCATGCCTGCATTTAGCTGTATACTGATTACTTTATCTTTCTGTATGTTAAGCATTTCATTTGGATCAAAATCCTAATTTTAAATTTACTGCTGTTATAAAAACTGATTTATTATTTATAATTAGCTTACCTTCAAAAACATTTGAGTACCCAAACAAAAGATTAAAATACACATTATTTATTAAATTTTTACCTTAACAGAGATAGATATGTTAAAATATATAACCTAAAATTAATTAGAGGAATTTACAATGCATTTCCAGCTCAGTGGTTATAAGATTTTCTAGTCCTGAGAAGCAAAAGTTATTTTAGATTTTCTTTTTAAAGATTTTCTCATACCATTTCCCCTTATATTCTGGCTAAAATGTAAGAAACTAGCCTAAAAACAGACCCTACAGTAAAACAAAAAAGAAAAAAAGGAAAAGAGGCCAGGAAGTATTATATTTAAGTAGAGTTGACATAATTAATATTTACCACTGGGGATCCAGAAAGTGATCTACTTTAAGTTGGCAATGAAATTGCTTTTTGGCAATTTCTGCCTACCTCCCTTAGAACCCTGATATTGACACCACCATATCACTTGACCTAATTCACATATTTAATGCTCATAATGGACCTAAGACATAGTAGTTAGAAGGCACTAGGAAGGATAAAGAGAATGCCCAGGGAAACTTGGGTACTTTCCTATCATTCAGAACCATTTATAGAAACACTAAAAGCTAAAATGAAATCAAAGATACTTCATATGGAAGTATTCCTAAAACTCCTCATGGAATGTTTAAAGCTAAAACTCTTCAGTAAGATTTATAAAATGAAAACGGATTTTGCAGGTACTATACATTAAGGAAATTCTATATTTGAAGCCTCATTTATGCTTCTGGTAGGACACACTTAGCTCAAGTGTAACAGGAAAATGCCTGGTGGCACAAAGGCTTCCTTCTATACTTCATGTCAGTATTTTAACCCTATTGTTATGGATCTTACAATTTTTTAATATACTACTCAACTGAAGATAAAATCTCATTTTTATTTTTAAATCTTATTTTTTGACGGCAACTATTTAGGTAATGTAAAACAAACTACAGATCATTTGGAAGGAAAGGTATGTTTTCATATCTGTTTTCATGCATTTTGTGTTTTCTAATGCAGGTCTCTTTCTGTATTACATAGTTCACATACCATGTGGGAACTGTCACATCTATTGTCCTGAAGAAAAGTTATTCCAGAGATTCTTTCCTAGATCAATAAGGTGCCAAGATTACCCATTTCCTGAAACAACAACAAGGTGCTAAAAGTGTAAATAATGACTTCCATTCTAATGGCTAATATTTATTGATAACTTAACATGTGCCTGTCATTGTTATAAATGCTTTCCATATATTTAGTTTAATCCTCTAGCATTTTACAGATAAGAAATAGAGTCATGGAGAGATTAAGACACCTGGCAAAATTCAAACAGCTTAATTAGCAGAGCTGGAGTCTGAATGTGAATGCAGGCAATGTTGATTCCTGAGTTTCTTTATGCTCTTAAACACTATTCATCTATAAAAAGCCCTGCCTAGATGGGAGTGTATTTCCATGAAGTTTCCTTCAGCTTTTCTATCTTCACTCTCTCACCTCTTCATACTTACAAGTTCTTCCTATCTCAAGGATCCTGGGTTCACTACCGTCCCCACCCCCAATTAACTTAGATCAATCACATTTTTTAATTTTCCAATGAATGTAGAAAGTACTTAAAATAATCTTTTATGAATTGAAACTCTTAAACAAGAACAGCATTATGTCAATTGATATAAATTTTTTTTACCTCATGAACATTTAAGTGATTATAAAGAGTTATCTTTGAAGCAGTATATGGAAAAAATGACATACACCTTATGTGAGAAAGAAACAGTCAAAATAAAAAGTCAGGTATAGAGCCCTGGCTGCTGTGGCTCAGTGGATTGGGCATCGGTCTGTGAGCCAAGTGTCGCTGGTTCGATTCCCAGTCAGGGCACATGACTAGGTTGCACGTCAGGTCCCCAGTTGGGGGCGCAAGTGAGAGGCAACCACACAGTGATGTTTCTCTGCTTCTCTTTCTCCTTTCCCCTCTCTCTAAAAATAAATAAATAAACAAACAAATAAATAAATATTTTTAAAAAGGCAGTTATAGAAGTAGATGACAGGCACAGATTTTGCCATTATATCTAAAGTAGCGATTTTCTAGTGGGAAAGAAACTGTCTTTACATTGAAGGTTTTCAGCAAAATATTATATAGTTTATGTAAAACCACTTAGATGATGGCAAAATTCAGAACAATGGCTTCTGATAAGAAAACAAAAGACTTCTACTTTATTTTTTTAAGTATATTTTATTCATTATGTTGTTACAGTAGTTCCAATTCTTTTCCCCTTTGCTCCCCTCTGCTCAGTATCCCCCTTCCCTCCAGTAATCCTACCCGCCTTAGTTCATGTCCATGGGTCATGCATATAAGTTCTTTGGCTTCACCCTTTCCTATGTTATTCTTAACTTCCCCCTGTCTATTTCATACCAACCAATATTCTTCTTAGTCTCTGCACCATTTCCCCATTTCTCCCCCTTCCCCCTTCCAGCTGATAACCCTCCAAATGGTCCCCATATTTATAATTCTGTTCCTATTCTGGTTTGCTTAGTTGGATTTGTTTTTATTTTTTAGATTCAGTTATTGGTAGTTGTGAGTTTGTTGTCATTTTAGTGTTCATAGTTTTGATCTTTTTCTTAAGTCCCTTTGACATTTCATATAATAATGGCTCGGTGATGATGAACTCCTTGTCTGGGAAGCACTTCATCTGCCCTTCCATTCCAAATGATAGCTTTGCTGGATAGAGTAATCCTGGTTGCAGGTTGCCTTTCATCACATTGAATACTGTTTGCCTGTCCCTTCCTGCCTGCAAAGTGTCCTCTGAGAAATCAGCGGATAGTCCTATAGGCACCCCCCTGTAGGCAATTCTCTGCCTCTCTCTTGCTGCCCCCAGGACTCTCTCTTTATCTTTCACCTTTGGCATCTCAGTCATGATGCGCCATGGTGTGGTCACCTCAGGGTCCAGCTCGCCCGGGACCATCCATGCTTCCTGGACCTGTATGTCCACCTCTTTTGCAAAATTTGGGAAGTTTTCTTCAATTCTTGCTTCCTCATTCTACACTGGTTGACTGCTTTTTTCTTCCTTATGTTCCAAATCATTGATTTGAACCCCGGTTTCCTTCCCTTCACCATTGGTTTTGTGTGGATTTTCCTTTGTTTCACTTAGCATAGTGTAAGAACAGTGTCGCTCAGAGTACCATGAGGAGGCAGCAAGCAGACAAAAAGAAGTTTATTGAGGGAAATAGCAAGCGGGGAGGAAGCCATGCCGCGAATGGCCTGACTCTGGGTTCCTAGGGAAGGATGGGGCTGTTTTATAAGGGGAAGAAAAAAGAAACTATTGAATTCAGTTGTTATCTTGCAGCTGTGAGTCTAGGGCTGATCAAGGCCAAATGGAGCTCAGGTTGATGTACCCCACTATCATGGGAAACTACCAGACACCTGCAGGTGGGCAGGGGGAGGGGCAATTGCATGGGAACCAAGGCTGTCATTCTAGCCTTTTTGTTTTAATAAAAAGAGACAAGGGGTGGGGTGTGTTTTTTGGGGGGTGGCAGAGACCAGTTGGGAGAGGGGTCGTCAACTCTCTGTTCTTCTATTATGACTTCCTGCTGAATTAGGGGCGATGAGAGGGGATTGATTGCTGGCTAGGGGTCATCTCTTGCCATGGGTTAATATCTGAAAGATCTTAATAAGAGTACATTATGGATGGTAGAGGCTGTTATGGATTGGACCATTTTCTGAATAAAGTTTACTAGCAGTTTGAGGAAGCAAGGGCCAAGGGCGAGGAATAATAGGAGGAGAAGCAGTGGGGTTATGAGAGGCATTAGGATCGCTTTGAAGGGAGAAGAGAAGTATGAGAGGAAGGTTTTAAATTAGGATTTTTCGTATGCCTATGTCCTAGCTTGGGCAATAATGTTAATGTGTTTTTTATGTGTGAATGTATGATGTGATAGGTATATTTGGAGTTAGTGTATATAGCAATATGAGAATTTTTTGTAAGGGCCAGGGCCTACATTAGGGTAATAAGTTATGCCTGTTGGGAAGAGGTATCGGAGGGCAAGTGTCCCGACTTAATGATGGAGGTGAGGGTAGTGATGGCATACTATGCTCCTTTTGGGTCAACCTTGTAGGAGCTTTTTATTTATAAATGATTTTACGTGGGGTAGAGGGGTGTCTTGTATGTTGGGGAAGGGGTGTGAAAAGGAGGAGAGATGTTGAGTGTAGTTGTGGGTATGGGTGTGGAAGTGGAGGAAGGGAAGTAATGAGGCAGGGTTGAGGGGGAGAGCTGATTTATGCAGGGAGATCTGAGGATTTTGAAGTAGTTGAGCGTGTAGGAACTGAATTCGTGATGGGGCGGTTGTAGCGATGGCCTGGTGGGTTAGTAGGCTAGAAATAGTATGAGAGGAGTGGATTGCTACGTGGGCAAAGGGAACTAACTTAAGGGTTTTTTGACTGAGAATTGCTGCCACTGCTAAGGTGCAGAGGCAGGCTGGCTGCCCTAGGAAGGGGGAATTGAGTGGTTTGGAAAAATAGGCTGTAACCCGTTGTTCTGGTCCATATTGCTTTGCCAGCAGCTTGAGAGAAAAGCTATTTTTTGTGTTGGTGTATAGGAGAAAAGGCTTAGTGGCTGAGTGCTATTTTGAGTGTGGTGATAGGTTTAAGGAGGGCTCGAGAGTTTTCTAGGGGTTCAGACAAGTCCCTAGCTATTGCCTGATATAAAGGTTTGGCTAGGGATACAAAATTAGATATTTAAGTTTTGAAAAGTTGGTGAGGCCTAAAAATGATAGGGTTCCTGCTTAGTATGGGGTAGGGGGAAGGTAGTTATTAGGTCCTGTCTTTCTGGATTTAGGTGTTTATGAGTAGGGTGATGGAGAGTCTGAGATATGTGACCTGAGTTTGAGAGAACTGGCCTTTGTTTTGCGACACGCAGTATCCTCAGTTGGCAAGAAAGTTTAGGAGCTGGGCAGTATGGAGATGAGAAAGGTTTTTAGATGGACTGCAGATGAGGAAGTCATCCACGTACTGTAGGAGGACGCTTGGGGAAAGGTCAAGCTGCTGTAAGTTGGCTGCTAGGGCTTGACTGAAGAGGTGGGGACTATCTCGAAACCCTTGAGGCAGGACCGTTTGCGTCAGTTGTTGGGTTATTTTTGTGGTTGGGTTGGTCCAGGTGAAGGTTAAGAGGTCCTGGGAGGTTGGGGAGAGTGGGATAGTGAAGAAGGCATCTTTGAGGTCTAGGATGGTAAAGTGGGAGGGTTTGAGGTGGGATTACTTGGTGGGGGTATGGAGTCAAAATAACTAAGAGATATAGATGCATGCAGTTTGGTTAGAATATCGCATCCGAAAAGTGGGGTTGGGCAGTGGGCAGGACTAGAAAGGAGTGGGTGAATGCCTGATGCCCAATGAGACAGGTTAGGGGAGGGGTACTTAGGGGTTGGGTGCCTTGCCGTCTATTTCTATAACTGATATGGCAGAGGGCGTTAGGAGCCCCGAAAATTCGGGAAGGAGAGAATACGTAGGTTCTGCATCAAGGATAAAGGAGACAAGCTTACCTGCCACCAATGTTTACCCTGGGTTCTGCATCCATGGTGGTGAAAGGCATGGCTTTTGAACCTGGGACCTGTCAGGTGGTGGAAAGTCTGAGGAGGTTTAGGACTGAGAGGCCCGCGTCCAGATCTACTGCCAGGGTAGGTGGGCTAGTCCCTCGGTTAGAGGCCAATGGACAGTCTACCTTCCAATGACCTGTCTTTTGACAGAAAGGGCAGGAACTGAGAGGAGGTAAGCAGGAGTTTGGACAGAACTTTGTCCAATGTCTCTCCTGACTGCACCGGAAACAGGGGCCCAGAGGCTGCTTGATGGTGGAGGCTTTGCTTTTAGGCTTATTTTAATTTTTTTCCTTGGGGGAATTTTTTAGGGCATTAGCCAGGAAAAGAGAGTACTTGTAGTTCCATTTTTGTGGCTCCTTTACCCTCTTTTATTGCCAGTTTTATGTTTGGAAGGCGATTTGAATAAGTATATTTTGTGAGGGGGTTGTTAGGAGGACTAAATTGGGCCGGACCACCAGGGAGTGAGAGCTTTAGGTGTAAGGGTTTTAAGATAGATATAGTCTTTTGGCATAATGGGGAATTTTTGATGATTAGTGGATGGGGTGGGTAGGATTGAATTGGTCTGACTTTGGAGGGTGGATCTCAGGTGTGAGAGAATAGGGAGGTAGAAAATTTGAATTGTTGGTATGATTGTGAATTTGGGCTAATATGTAAGGATGAATAGGAGTTTTTGGTAGACTGTTATAGTGTATGAAGACCAGGTCTAGGGTGTGGTTGTAGAGAAGGGAAGGATTGAGTGCGCCTAAGGAGCGAGGCTAAATGTGGGTGTCGTCAACATGTCTGAAGCAGATGCAGAGAGCAGCAGAACCTATAATATGAGTGACAGTGGCTATAGTGGGGAGTGGAGACTAGAGGAGCGATGCTGATCAGAGGTTGGGAGGAACTTGGGGAAGGGGAGGTAGGGATGGGCCTCTGGGATTAACTGGAGAAGGTGCCAGCATTAAGGAGGGGGGGGGGGGTTGCAACCGCAGCCGCAGGGAGGGTGGCCTGGCTGCCTGTGGGATGGGGAGTGCCAGGCCCCAGGCCTCTGGCGGCGAGGCCTGACCTTGATTTCCGCTGGCCTAGCAGGTCCAATCTGGCTATGGTGGCGGTGGCCTTGGGGGCGAGGAGTCAGGCTAGCTGGAGTGGAAGAGGTGAGAGGTGGGACTGCCTAGCGCCTCCGCAGGGCTGGGAGAGGGAAGAAGTGCCCAGAGGGTGGGGGCTATTGGCCAGCTATAGGGATGTCTTTTATTATAGATGAATGAACGTGCGGGCCAGGCGGGGCCCTAATGGCCTCTGGGGTAGCCTGGGCACCCCTGGTACCCCGACTGGGGCCACCCGCCCCACGTGTGCATCCTGCATGCCTGTGTCCTGGCACGCCGGGTGGGGGCAGGGACTGGGAGGGAGCTATGAGGAGTTAGATGACAGAGGTTTTGAAGGCGGCAGGGAGAGGTTTCCTCTGCAGGCGGGGGCAGTCGCAAAAGGCAGGGGGAAGTGAAGCCACGCACCTTAATTCTCCCTTGGCCTCCCGGCTGGCCCACCGTGCGACCACGGAGACAGGAGTTTAGGGGGGACAGTGCCAGGTGGGGAGTTTGCCGGGGGCAGCAGGGTGGGACTCACCAGCCTCACAGGCCACCGGTGAAATACTACTACTCTGATCGTTTTTTTTTACCGACCCGGTGAGGCGGGGGCAGGGTGAGCCCTAGGGACTCTCACTTATGGTGCCAAGCTCCTGGTGGCCCGGTGTGAGCCAGGGTTGGGTGGCACAGGAGCGGGAGCGAAAGCGAAAGTGTTTAAATGTAAGTTTTTAGACCAGTAGAAGAATATTTAGGCAAATGTAATTAGAGGGTTTCTTTGAGGCAGAGTTAACAATATTAGCATTAGAAAAGGGGCATTCCCCAGCTCAGCACAACTGCGTTTGAGAACAGGACATCAGAACTCCGAACTGAACTCCGAGGGGAGGACTTTCATTACTAAATCTTGGGAAATGAGAAAGTGCAGCTAGGCAACCCCCTTGGTCCTTGGCTGTGCCCAGAGCTGCCGGTTTGTGAATAAATGTTTTGGTTTTTGCTAAAAATCTGTGTTTTGGTGTATTATTGTAATTGTGTGTGTGTGTGTGTGTGTGTGTGTGTGTGTGTGTATAAGAAAGGAGAAGGGGTTAAAGGGGGTGCAGAAGGTCGAGAGGAAGGTGGTTTTTTCTGGATAAGGGGAGTTTGATGGACAGTGAGCTGTTTGCAGAGAGAGAGAGGTCTGAAGAGTTTAGAAAGCCTGAGCATAGGGAAATTTTTTGACCGCCTGTTCAACTGCCAGAGAAAGTTATGGAGGTCTGTGAGAACTCCGAAGTGCCATTTTTTGGCTACTGACTTTGGTTATTTAGAGGATATTAGGGTTACACGACAGTGCCTTGACCTCACCATTTAGTTGGAGAGGTCTGAGATTATAGGCTAAACACACAAGAGGGGTATTTTTGGGTGGGAGGGGACTGGCCGAAGTCCCATGGTGACGGTTACGGTTATCGTGGGTCTGAGAAGGAAGGAGAGGGGGAGGGCGAGTTCAAGCTAAAGTTTCCGGCTTTGCACTCTGTTGAGACGAGCATCCCTGTATTGACCAGAGTATAGAGGGCCAAAGGCCGAGAGGAGGGGCACTGATTTATTCCAGGCATCCCTGGGATTATCAGGCTCCAGGGGTGGGGGGGGGTGGGTCCTGACTGACCCCGAGGAGTTAGACTCTGAGAGTGGTTCCGACTGAGCCCTCAGATTTAGGGCCGGACTGCCCAGAATGGTCTCAGATTAGACCAGGAAACAGAACTATGGAGAAAATGGAGTCAGAGAAGTCACCCATAAATCCGAGGCCGGTGTTGACTGGGATGTTAGTTGAGGGAGGGGTCGGAGGAAAAAGGAGGAAGAAGGGGTCAGCAAGCCAGAGGCAAAGCTTGAGCCATAAGCCAGAGGGGGAGCTTGAGCAGCCAACCTATGGAGGTCTGAGCAACTCCAGGTCCAAGGATTGGGGCCTGCTCACACCTGAGTCTGACTTGGGAATCCTGATTGAGCCAGTGTCCCAATCCTGGGTTTCGGCACCATAATGTAAGAATGGTGTCGCTCAGAGTACCATGAGGAGGTATTGAGGGAACTAGCAAGCAGGGAGGAAGCCATGCTGTGAATGGCCTGCTTCCGGGGTCCTAGGGAATCAGGGGCTGTTTTATAGGGGGAAGGAAAAAGAAACTATTGAATTCAGTCGTTATCTGCAGCTGTGAGTCTAGGGCTCATCAAGGTCAAATGGAGCTTGGGTTGATGTACCCCACTATCATGGGAAACTCCCAGACAGCTGCAGGAGGGTGGGGCGGGGGGAGATGACGTGGGAACTAAGGCTGTCACATAGCCTTCATTTCTTCTCTTATGTGTTTGCCATACTCAAGCATATCTGTCAAGCCTGTGAGCATCTTTATCATCAGTGTTTTGAGTTCTGCATCTGTTAGGTTGTCTATCTCCTCATCTATTTGGTTGGCTATCTCCTTGTCACTTAGTTCTCCCACTGGAACCTTGATCTATTCCCCTTTTTGGGCCATACTTCTCTGTCTCCTCATCTTGACAGGCTCCTGTGTTTGTTTGCCTCCACATCCCAGGTAGAGCTGTTGCTCCTGTTATGCTGGAAAGGGTGGAGCCTTAGGGATTCATCAGTACAGGGCTCTGTATTTGGGGGAGGAGTCCTAGAGGGAACAATGCCCAGCACTCACCCCTTTTCCAGGCACCTCTCCCACTTCCACACTGCACTTGCGCCCTTCTAGCTGCAACCCTGGCCATCATCCCCAGAGTGGGTGGGTCTGTGGACATTCTAGGACCATGAGGGCCCTTTAAACAAGTGAACTCTGCTGAGACCTGTGGTTTCTGCCTCCGCCCCAACCCCCACTGGTCTGCACAGTCAGAAGCAATGAGGCTTGATTTTCCCCAGTGCTGGGACCATGAGCTGTGAAGTCTGGTGAGGAGCTGGGAAGGCTCCCCAGGTGTCCCTCATGACTTTTTAAAATGTGTGACTGTGCTTTCTGCCAGCCTGCCGCTGCCACTGCTGCTGCCACCACACCACGTCCTCTCCGCCCCTCCCACCTGTCTGGATGACTATTTCTTCTTTATTTCGTTGTTTGCTGAACTTCCATGCAGTTTGATTTTCTGGAACTTCTGGTTGTTTCTAGTTTTGAGGTAGTTGTATTCCTTCTTAGTTGTGAAGGGAGATGCAGTGTGTCTAAAAGACTTCTACTTAAATATTATCATAATTGTTGAGAAAAAAAATCCAAAACAGGTGAAGGAAAATACTTTCTTTCATAAGAACTGAGCTCATGTGAAATAGTTTTTAAGGTCTCAAAGTGCAGAAAATGGGTTATTGTAAGTTGTCATTGCTTGCTTATCTATTTCTAGGCTGAGCACAAAGCTATGCACAAAATAAGAACAATATGGAACAGTAGAAAGGGCCAGCCACTGGAAGTAAGGCCTAGATTAAAATCCTAGCTCTACCATTTTCTAGTACAGCAGTTTTTAACTAGTGTGCTGCAATTTTTAAAACAGGCAATACCTAAGTAGTCAGGGGCACTGACCTCTTTTCCCTTAGAATGCCATATAAAAAAATGACAACACCCAACACAACAATAGCTGTCCTATGTGAATGAATCAAAATTATACCTATTTTTTTGTCAGACTGGCAAAATATATATTTTTTGGTGTGTTGCAGAACTTTAGTAATTCATTTATGTGTGCCACAAGATGAAAAAAGTTGATAATTGCTGTTCAAGTACATGACCTTGTACAAACCTACCTCCTCCCTGAGTTTTAGTATTCAATATCTAAAACCACTCTTGTCTTGGGGGTTTGTTAAGAAAATTAAATTACATCTTTGTGATTCTCTTAGTATAATACTTAGCATATAGAAGTCATCCCATACATTTTAAATAAAGGGATGGTAACTAATGTACACTTAAAAAAATAATAGTTTGTTCCTCTATGAATAGCATCTGTTAATAGCATAAAATTTCAAATGCACTTAGTACAAAGGCTTGGATGGAGACTTTTCCTTTTCTATATTTCTCATAAGATCATCTCCATTTCCAAAACTACATTTACAGGTATTACTTCTATTCAAAAACACATTCTGAGTTTTAGTTTCACCCCACTGTGGTTAGAAAGGATACTTGGTAAGATTTCAATCTTATTAATTGTGTTAAGTCTTAAGATATCACCTCATTCCTGTTAGGATGGGTATTATTTAAAAAAAGAAACAACAATAATAAATCCCCAGACAACAAAAAAAGTCAGAAAGACAAGTGTTGATGAAAATATGGAGAAATTGGAACCCTTGTTCACTGCTGGTGGGAATGCAAAATTGTGCAACTACTACAGTAAACAATATGGAGGTTCCTGAAAAAATTAAGATTATAACTGTCATATGATCCAACAATCTGCTTTCTGGGTAGTTATCAATGGATTGAAATTCAGATTTTGAAGAGATATCAGCATTCTTATGTTTGATGTAGCACTATTTACAACAGCCAAGATGTATAAACAACCTAACTATCCACTGATGAAGAAATAAATAAAGAAGGTATGGTGTATATATATATATATATATATATATATATATATATACACAATGAAATATTATTCAACCTTAAGTAGGAAATTGTGAAATATATGAGAACATACATGAACCTAGAGGACATTATGCTAAGTGAAATAAGCCAGTCATAGGAGGACATATATTGCATGATTTCACTTACATGAGTTATCTAAAATAGTCAAACTTATAGTATCAGAGTGGAATGGTTGCTAAGGGCTGGGGGGAGAGAGAAAGTGGGGAGTTGCTTATTAATGAACATTAAGTTTCAGGTATGCAAGATAAATTCTAGAGATCTGTTGTACAATATTGTACCTATTAGTTAATAATACTGTATTGTACACTTAAAATTTTCTTAAGAGGGTAGATCTCATGTTAGGTATCACCCCACAAAAGGACATTTTTCCTAAAGAAGAAAACCCAACACATTATGAAATAGTTTTCTTATCTTTATCTTTGCCTCTTAAAAAATATCAACAGTTTACTAAGCATTCTATATCAGTTTTTCCTAGATGAGTATTTATTAGATCCTTTTATTTATCAAAAAAAGGAAAACTGATTTAATGGTTAAAAAAACTAAATGGTTGAGAAATCTTCCAAGAAATCCATAAGAAAGGAGGTAATAGAGACAGCAGGCCACATATTGTTGAAAAGCATGGATTTTGAAATAAGATAGACCTAGGTTTAAATGTAGGCTCAACTAATTACTAACTTTGTGATCTTGCAGAAGTCAGTTAATATCTCTATCAATTTCTTCTTTAAAATGAGAAAAAGAATATTGATCTGATGGAATAGTTATGTGTTAAAGTCTCTAGAGAAATACCTAACATATAATAAGACCCCAATAAATGTGAGGTCTCTATTATTATTAATATCACTCAGATTAAATATAGTGTTTTGCAAAATTAGTATTTGGTCATGCCCATGTCTTATTTATAACATGGCATAATTTAGGTTTGTGAGTGTGGATAGCACAAAAAAATATATTCCATTGTCTAGTTAAACTAAAAATCCCTTTGATGAGATTATATCTGTTAAAATACTGTTATCTTTTATGATTTTTTTTATAAATAATGAGAATAGGCAATGGAACAACTGACAACCAGCATATTTTGGCTGGGTGTTAATTGCACTGGCATTTAGTATCGAGTGGAAGTGAAGTCTTTTGGTATCCTCTAAAGTGTGTTCCAAATATGCCTGTATTTGTCACTGAATTGCCATTTCCCCTGATAAAGACCTCATTACCTCTTATCAGGACTACTATAATAACCTCCTATCCAGGCTCTTTGCTTCCACTTGTGCCTGTCCTCTAATCTATGCATTAGCTATCACAGCCAGAACAGTATTTTAGAAATATGAACTACATTCTACTATTACCCTCATTAAAACCATCTGGAATAAAATACAAACTCCGTATCATATCCTGTGTGATACCTAGCCTCTGAGATGGTCCCCGATGATCTCTTTTCCTGATATTCACACCCTTGAGTAACTAGTTCCCTTCCACACTCTACCAAGGATGGTCTGTGTGGCCAATAGCATATGTCAAAAATGATGGTATCCACTTCCAAAATTAGCTTATAAAAGACTGCTATTTCTATTTTGGGTGTTCTGTTATTTGCCTATTCTCTTCCTCACTCTCTTGGATCTTCCTCTCCAAGGAAGCAATACCTACCATGTTTTAAGCAGCCCTATGGGAGACTCACATGGAAAGGAACTACAGCTTCAAACCAACAGCCTGTGAGGACCTGAGGCCTGCCAGTATTGGCATGAGTGAGCCAGGGAGTGCACTATTGCTCCAGTCAAACTCTGCGATGGCTATAACCCTAGTCAACAGCTAGACTGCAACTTCATGAGGGCCCCTGAGCCAGAACCACAGCTAACCCTGACAGAGAAACTATATGAGATGTTTGTAGTTATGTACTGTTATATTTCGGGGGTAATTTGTTATATGACAATAGATAATTAGTACAGCTTACAAAGGTCCTGATAACCTAATCTTTGTCTGTTTCTTCCATCTCAACTCATATTCCTCTGCTGCTCATTATGCTCCAGTTAAATACACAGGCAGGCCTTCTGATTACTCCTCCAAAGGGCCAAGCCTTCCCTGGTATTCCCTCTGCCTAGAATGCTCATCCCCTTAATACGTGAATGGCTGGTTGCTTCTCATCCTTCAGTAATTTCTTTCCCTCTGACTACATCTACCTAGCATATATACCATTTCTACTTCTTCTAGCACCTTATTTTCTTCATAGCATTATCACAATCTGGAATTAATACACCCCCCCCCAAAAAAAAATGATTAGAATGAAAGCACCAAAAAGCAGGGACCACACCCATCACATTCTTTACTATATCTCCTGCTTTTATGTAGAGTGTGGCACAGAGTGGGACTTAAATGAACACTTGTTGAATGAATAAACAATTGAAACTTTTTTTGCAAAAACAAAACAAGCATAATACTCACTTCAGATATTAGCTATGGTAATAGAGACCGGACATTCTTACAGTGAGCACTGAATAGAAAGGTCATTTAGTCAGTGGAAGTACAATTTTACAGTGATAACTGTAAGAGAATGTAGAGTACACTTACTTGCTTTTGGCCACAACAAAAAGATCATTGAACAGGAAAAGATGCCGCTCCTGCCTTTGCAGGCCTCTTTTGAGTTCTACTCGGCCATCAATTAGCAGAGTCCTATTGGAGCACACAGATGATGACAGAAATGCACACGTGTCCATGCTAGCAGAAGGACTCTCCCTGTAATAGATCAAACACCACAGGTCCTTAGTCAAGTGATCATCTATAGGACTGGGTGCCCATAAAATTATAGCTTATAGTTTTGTTGAGAAATATAAAATTTTATAATTTTTTAATGCAATGGTATAGTTTCCTAACTGGTCTCCCAGTCTTCCACACAGTAGTCCTTACCATTTTATTATGAAAAATTTTTAAACATAAATCAAAATTGAAATTTTTATAATAGACACAGTATGTGTACTGTACCCCAACCTACAGTCTACCATTAAAACTTTACTATACTTGCTTTAATATCCTTCTGTCTACTTATTAATCCATTTTATTTTTGGCATTTCATTATAGACTGCATACAGTGGTACGTTTCCCTTGAAATACTTCTGCATAAACATTATTAACTAGAGTTTGATATTTATAATTCTTAAAAATCCTATATTATCTTATTATCACATGTCACCCCAAATAAATTCAATAAAAATATAAATAAAATAAAATTCACATGGAACCTTGAAAAATGTTTGCGCAATGAAATGCACAAATCTTAGGAGTTTTTATAAATGTGTCTCCTGTATAATCTAAACCCTTATCAAGATGTAGAACATTATCATCACTCCAGCCAATTTTCTTTTCTCCCTTCTCAGTTAAATAAATCAGCTGAAGATAGCCTCTATGTACCGGTCCCTGGATTGTTTCTTTCTTCACTGCAGACTGAGATTCATTAACAAAAACATCTGCTGGAACCAAACTCAAATTTTTATATACCACATTGTTTTAAAAATAGCCCAAACAAGCAGATCTTTAGCTATTTATAGTTTGGCTACTCTGCATACTCCACAAAACTGTTCCCAACATTTGGTATCCATTGATAAGATAAAGCCTTGTGGTTGTAAGACCCCACATCACTACCACCCTTTGGAGTTCTCTGACCCAGTGATTCCCAACCTTGCTACTGAACTAGACACATAACCTCCAGAGACACCCTCTTCAATCTCTATCACTTGTCCTCCTTCCCTTTAGATGGTAGCCCTTTGGCCAAAGGCCTCTACAGATAGTCTCATGCTGTGAGGGACTTCCTTTCTCATGCAACCTTGTCCAATGGTCATATCCTTGTCCTTATCATCCCGAAATTCCCTCAAATTCCTTACAAAAGTCAACTCCTACCCTATCACCCTAAAGGTAACCACTATTCTGATTTTTCCCCACTGAAGATTAGTTTTTCCTCTTCTGGAATTTCATGTAAATGGAATCATAAAATTTGTAACGGTCACCATCAAGGTACAGGGTGTGAGAAGCTATCCCTGGTCATCCGCAGTATCTGGTTCACATGGCGGCCACAATAAATGCAGGTTGGCTTCTTTATGTTTCTTGAGCTTGAATAGTATTGTGGTAGGCAGTTAGATATGAGCAGGGCAAGGATAACAGACCAGGTACAGAAGGTCACCAGGTGGAAAGCCCTGGGTGCTTAGCAACAGGCAAAACTGGGAAAACAAGGACCTCACCCCAGGGTGACTTGTCTTCCCCCAGCATATCACTGGTCATGTGGTTTAGACCCCCTTGACCTCTGTCATGCAGGGGGCCAGAGAATAGCCTTTAAGCATTAAGCCCCCAGGACAATGAGGTTCTGACCCTCATCAAATACATCTAGGCCTGAGTTTTTTTTCAGCTCCAGGACCAGAAAAGCAGCAAAACCAGACAAGTGATGGCAAGGCAAAGCTGATGCATATCTTATTGAGAGCCTACCCCCTTCCCCCAAATCCCCACCCTTAAAAGCCCTTAGGATGGATGACCCAGTGCAGCTCTGTGCCTTTTGCTTCCCTTTCCCCTGCTCCTCCCACCATGTGCATTACCTTTACCTTCCTCTCCCCTAAGCTCCAAGGGCCCTTCTTTTGCCTCTGTAACTTGTTTCCTGAGGGCATTCCTTCTACAGCTCAATTCTACCTCTGTGAATTTCTAAATGAACATTCACTTATAGTTTGAATCTTGGCTTTCAATTCTTTCTCAGCCAGAACTCAAAACCAAGAATGCTGAACCAAGGTCCGGTCTGACTCCACTGGTGCCATTTTTGTTTTGTCACCAACAGTGTGGGTCACAGTGTCTAAGCTCCCCTGGGTATATACTAAAAGGCTGAAAACCATACACTATCCTGATAACACTCTGAAGCAATGCCTTAATGATGAGGCATCCCTTCCTCTGTTATAGGTGATTGTAAAGTGTGGTCTCTTGCAAGCAGCATCAGCATCAACTGGTAACTTTTTAAAAAAGTAAATTCTCAGGCCTACCTCACACTTCCTGAATCAGAAACTCTGGAGGGTTGGGCCAGCATTCTGTATTTCAACAAGCCATTTAGATGATTCTAATACACATGAAGTTTGAGAACCACTTATGACTCCATAACACATTCTGGTTGCAACATTCTAAAATTTTACAACTGTGCTTTAAAGTAAGTATAAGTAGCATATATTTCTACTTCAGATAAGGTGAACTTCTGAGAGTTGTTTCATCATTTCCTGTGGTTTTGGAGCTATATAGCTTCCTCTCCTAATATGTAAATTCTATTATGCACACTAATTACTAGTTAAGCACACACTATTTATAAGTGAATAACAAGTCAAGTAAGTCAATCACAGTCCTTTAAAAGAAAAGAAAAGGGAGTTTCTATGTTTGATATTATAGGTTGGAGTTGCACAGAAAGAAAAGACCCATATTCACCATCACAGAGAAAAAAATTCTGGGGAAGCAGGAGGAGGCATAATGGCATGTTTTATTATGTAGTGATTTCAAATTTATAGAAAATAAGAATGGAAGTTCACAAGGCTAGCAAACAATTAACAGATGATGGAATGGCCAACATAACATTTTACATAGCTTTAGTTTCTTAATTGTCTGACAGGAGATTTTTGCAAGGGGAAAATCTGCATTTTGATTTTAGGTATTCAATAAATAACTGCTTTTTGATTATAATGACAAAGTATTCAATAGCAGTACAGCTTAAATAGGTGACCTCAAATTATTACTCAAAGAAACTGATAGTAAATATTTTAGGCTTTGTGGGTCATATGGTCTCTGCCGTCAACTTAAACTGATGTTGTAACACAGAACCAGTCATTGACAATACTTAAATGTGTAGGTGTGGCTGTGATCCAGTAAAACTTTATTTACAAAAACTGGCAGCCTGTCTGGGCCACAGTTTGCTGACCCTGGGTTTATGCAATACCTCCAAAACATTTAAATGCTTATAAGTAATGGTGAATCTGAAGCAAGTATTGAATTACATTTCTTTCTTTCTTTTTTTCTTTTTTCTTTTCTTTTTTTTGCTTGGCGTTAGAATAGACCAAAGGTTAATGAAATTATTTTTAAAAAACAGTTTACATTTTAAAGCAATTCCAAAGATTTTTCATAGGTACTAACTCATTTTCCACTTCACAATAATACCTCCAAATAAGTAGATTTGATTGTTGTGTGGGGGAAGAATCCACCACAAGTTTAAAATATTTTTCTTTTTCAATATGGTGTTATCAACGTACATTTTAAAGATCTACATATAATTATGAGATGTCTCATGACTTTAGCAACCTAAGCATTGGTTAACCCCCCAGCACCCAACATTCATGCAGTATAATTTACTTGAGTAAAATAAACATCTCAGCACTCACATAATTTAAAATAAAAAATTCTTTTGCAGAAGAAAACAAAAATACAAATAACCTTTGTGCTTTTTAAAACTACAGTCTTAATCAGTGTTTCCTACTTAAAAATGTATTTCTCAATTATGTGACTCTGGAGCGTTTATTTTTATTCTGAGTGCAATGTAGATATGTTTATTTTAGTGTCTCAGAGTATGGAAATGGGGAAAAGGGTAAGATTATAACCTTCTATTTAGCCTCTTAATATAGCCTGATTAGGATTTACAAGGTTTAATTAACAGAGCTCTAAAATGATCTGACAAATAAAAGCAGAATCTAAGAATTAAACTGTTATCTGCTTCTTATGTCTTACCATTACATTTTCAAATAGCTCTGTGAAGTTATTTCTGAAACACAAAAAGGCATTTTAGGACATTAATCATTTTTTATTAAAACTAGGTAATAGTTATCATAAAACTTGGGTACAGTAATATCTCTTAATAGTTATTACTAAGGTTCATTGTAAAAGCAAATCCACTTTTAGGTACAGTTTTACAGGTGGGATTTCTTCATCTGAGATCGCAAAAGAGAATAAACTAAAATTTACAACAGAATACTTCTTGGAATGCTTATGTTTATACATGGTAATCAATTAGTGATTATGATGACAAGTACTAAATAGGACTTTGATAACCTCTGGAAGCCTAGCCCATGGTCAACCGCTCATTTCAAATGCCATCTCTTCCATGAACATTTTCTCTCAGTTGAATACTTGATTGATATCTCTTATATGTTATCTAGCATTTATACCCTACCTTGAAGTTCTTAAATAATCTTACTCAACATATATTGAGTATATGATCACCATGTAATTAATTATTTTTTAACAGTGATAAAGGTTGCCTTAGCTGGGTGTCTGCCACGCACAGGCACTGGAGATAGGTGTGGTCCCTAGCTTCAAGGAGTCAGCAGTGTGATAAGGGAATTAGAAACAAACACAATGATAAACCCATGAAACCACTGTGATAAAAGAAATGGAGAGTACTGGGGGCACAGAGAGAAGCATAAATAGGGGTCCCTATGCAATACTGGATTGGTTAAGAAAGTTTCTTGAAGGAACCAGTCTTAAAGGATAGACAGGTCAATGAAGGCTGAGAGTAGTTTAAGTGGAAAGAATAGCAAGGCAAACATGCATGGTGTGCTTCAGTTACTAGGGGAGGTTCAGAAAGGCTGGAGAGTCAAGGGCCTGGGGAACAGAAACAGCAGATGGATGCTGTCCTATCACATTTAGATTTTATCTGAAAGCACTAAGAGTAAGCAGGACATTGTGTTTTGTAATATATTGAAGAAAATAAAGAAGGGCAAGCTTAGAGGAAGAAAAACCTTTAGGAACTTATTGCAGTAATCTTAGGCAGGAAATGTCATGGAACTGGGTCAGAGTTAGAAAAAGACAGAAGGTAGAAAAACTACTTAAGAGATATTAAAAATATAGATAAAATTTGCAAATTGATTACTTGTGGAGAATGAGATGAAGATGGAATTGACTTAAGGAAAAGAATATAGACTTACTGCCCAAACCTTTTTAAATTTACTTATTTTTCATCTAACATGTGTGTTGGCTAGGCATTGTGTTCCATGGTGGCAATATGGGGTAAACAAATTAAGATTTATCCTCTCCTCTTGTGGAACTTTGTGTCTAGTTATATTGTCAACTATCTACTTGACATCACCTGTCATTGTTGCTCAGTTCAATTTGTAGCAGAGGTTGAAAACCACAGCACACAGTCATATTTAATTTGATTCACAGAGAGGTTTTGGTTTCAAATGAATCCCTGATTCATGACATTCCCTTTCTCGCCACTTCACTCTGTGACCTGAAAGCATTAAGTCTGTGATTCTTGCCCTAGTATTACTTAAAACAACAACAACAAACCAGTAGTGAGGTCTTTATTTTTTATACTTCTCATGCCATGAATTCATACAGAACAGGTTACAGTAGGCTCCTTTCTCTCGCTCTCTCTCTTTAATTTTTATTTTTTTGCCCATATGTAACTTATTTATTGTTTTTCTATTATAGTTCTCCCACTTTTCCCCCCATTGCTCCCCCTTCAACCAGCCCACTCCTTCTCCCACAATCAGTCCCACCCCGTTGTCCATACATGGGTCATTTATACTAGCTCCTTGACTAGACCCTTCCCCTACTTACCCCCCTTTTCTCCCTGCCCCCTCCCCCCTTGTCACTGTTAGTCTGCTCCTTGTTTACCTGCCTCTGGTTCAATTTTGCTCATTTGTTTGTGTTGTTCATTAGTTTCCTGTATTAGGTGATATCATATGGTATTTGTTTTTCATTGTGTGGCTTACTTCACTAAGCATAATTCTCTCCAGTTCCCTCCATGTCACATATGGTAGGAGTTCATTCTTTCTTTATGCTTCATAGTATTCCATTGTGTAAGTGTACCACAGTTTTTTTGATTCACTCATCTACAGATGGGCACTTAGGCTGTTTCCAGCACTTGGCTATTATACATAGCACTGCTATGAACATAGAGGTGCATAGGTTTTTTTGAATTAGTGTTTCAAGATTCTTCAGGTATAATCCTAGCAATGGAAATGCTGGATCAAAAGGCAGTCCCATTTTTAGTTTTTTGAGGAAATTCCATACTGTTTCCCATAGTGGCTGCACCAGTCTGCATTCCCACCAGCAGCGCACTAGGGTCCCCTTTTCTCCGCATCCTCGCCAGCACTTGTTTGTTGATTTGCTGAGGATGGCCATTCTGACCAATGTGAAGCGCTATCTCATTGTGGTTTTAATTTGCATCTTTCTGATGCCTAGTGATGTTGAGCATTCTTCCATATGCCCATGGACCCTCTGTATGTCCTCCTTGGAGAAGTGTTTGTTCAGGCTCTTTGCCCATTTTTTAATTGGGTTGTCTGTCTTCTTGATGTTGAGTTTTATAAGTTCTTTAATATTTTGGAGATCAATCCCTTGTCTGAGGTATCATTGGCAAATACATTCTCCCTTTACATCTTGTTGATGTTTTCTTTTGCTGAGCAGGAACTCTTTAGTTTGATGTAGTCCCATTTATTTATTATTTCCTTTATTTCTGCTGCTTTAGGAGATATCGGCAAAAATATTGCTATGTGGGATATCTGAAATTTTCCTGCCTATGTTTTCCTCTAGGACTTTTATAGTGTCATGGCTTCCATTTAAGTCTTTGATCCACCTTCAATTTATTTTGATGCAGGGTATAAGCTGGTGCTCTAGTTTCATGTCCCTGTCTAGTTCTCCCAGCCCAATTTGTTGAAGAAGCTCTTTTCATTCCATTTGATGTTCCTTCTCCCTTTGTCAGATATTAGTTGACTATATACTTGGGTTTATTTCTGGGCTTTCTATTCTGTTCCATTGATCTATATGTGTGTTCTTCTTTTTTAATAGTATATTTTATTGACTATGTTGTTACAGTAGTCCCAATTTTTTTTCCCTTTGCTCCCCTCCACTCAGTACTTCCCTTCCTTCCCGCAATCCGACCCCCCTTAGTTCATTTCATGTCCATGGGTCGTTCATATAAGTTATTTGGCTTCACCGTTTCCTATATTATTCTTAACTTCCCCTTGTCTATTTTGTACCAACCAATTATGCTTCTTAATCCCTGCACCATTTCCCCATTTTTCCCCCTCCCCCCTCCCAGCTGATAACCATCCAAATCATCCCCATACCTATGACTCTGTTCCTGTTCTGGTTTGCTTAGTTGAATTTTGGTTTTATTTTTTAGATTCAGTTGTTGATAATTGTGAGTTTGTTGTCATTTTACTATTCATAGTGTTGATCTTCTTTTTCTTAAATAAGTCCCATTAACATTTCATATAATAATGGCTTGGAAATAATGAACTCCTTTAAGCTTCACCTTGTCTGGGAAGCACTTTATCTGCCCTTCCATTCTAAATGATAGCTTTGCTGGACAGAGTAATCTTGGTTGTACGTCCTTCCTATTCAGCACTTTGAATTCTTCTTTCCAGTCCCTCCTTGTTTGCAAGGTTTCTTTTGAGAAATCAGCTGATAGTTTTATAGGCACCCCTTTGTAGGTAATGCTCTGCTTTTCTCTTGCTGCTTGTAAGATTCTCTCTTTATCTTTCACCTTTGGCATTTTAATGATGATGTGTCTTGGTGTGGTCCTCTTTGGGTCTAGCTTGTTTGGGACTCCCTGTGTTTTCTGGACTGGTATGTCTATTTCCTTCACCAAATTTGGGAAGTTTTCCTTCATTATTTTTTCACATAAGCTTTCAATTTCTTGCTCTTCCTCTTTTCCTTCTGGCATCCCTATGATTCAGATGTTGGCATGTTTAAAGTTGTCCCAGATGTTCCTAAGCCTCTCCTCATTTTTTTTCAATTCTTGTTTCTTCATTCTGTACTGGTTGACTGTTTTTTTTCTTCTTCCTTATGTTCCAAATCATTGATTTGAACCCTGTTTTCCTTTCCTTCACCATTGGTTTTGTATGGGTTTTCCTTAATTTCATTTACCACAGCCTTCATTTCTTCCCTTATGTGTTTGCCCTACTTAAGCATATCTGTCAAGACTGTGAGCATCTTTATCAGCAGTGTTTTGAACTCTCTGTCTGTTAGGCTGGCTATCTCCTGGTCTGTGAGGCTGGCTATCTCCTTGTCACTTAATTCTCTCACTAGAACCTTGATCTGTTCCCTCTGTTAAGCCATACTTCTCTGTCTCATCTTGACAGGCTCCTGTGTTTGTTTGCTTCTGTGTCTTAGGTAGAGCTGTCACACCTGTGATGTTGTAAGGGATGGAGCCTTAGGTATTCCTTCTTGCCCTTTTTTATTGTTATTTTACAGTTGTCCCAATTTTACCCCATTGCTCTACCCTGCCATGCCCAACCGCCCACTCCCAAAGTCAATCCCCATGCTGTTGTCTGTGTCCATGGGTCACTTATAGATGTTCTTTGACTAGATCCTTCCCCTTCTTTCTCCTCTTATCTCCCTCCCCTCTGGTCACTGTATGTCTGTTCTCTGTTTCCATGGCTCTGGTTCTATTTTGCTTGTTTGTTTTGTTCATTAGATTCCCCTTATGGGTGAGATCATATGGTATTTGTCTTTTGTGACCTGGCTTATTTCACTTAGCACAATACTCTCCAGTTCTATCCATGCTGTTGTGACAGGTAGGAGTTCCTTCTTTCTCTCTGCTATGTAGTATTCCATTATGAGAATGTACCACAGTTTTTTGACCCACTCATTTACTGATGGGCACTTAAGTTGTTTCCAGCATTTGGCTATTGAAAATAATGCTGCTATGAACATAGGAATGCACAGGTTCTTTTGAATTGGTATTTCATGATTCTTCAGGTAAAATCCCAGCAGTGGAAATCACTGGGTCAAAAGGCAGTTCCATTTTTAGTTCTTTGAATAAATTCCATCCTGTTTTCCACAGTGGTTGCACCAGTCTGCATTCCCACCAATATATCCTCACCAGCACTTGTTTGTTGACTTGCTAATGATGGTCATTCTGACTAGTGTGAGGTGGTAGCTCATCATGGTTTTAATTTGCATCTCTCTGATGGCTAGTGATGTTGAGCATTCTTTCATATACCTATGGGCCATCTGTATGTCCTCCTTGGAGAAGCGTCTATTCAAGTCCTTTGTCCATTTTTTAATTGGACTTTCTTCCTGGTGTTGATTCATATGAGTTCTTTACATATTCTTTAGGTCAAACCCTTTTCCGAGGTATCATTGGCAAATATGTTTTTCCATACTGTTGGTTCCCTTTTCATTTTGTTGATGTTTTCTTTAGCCCAGCAGAAGCTTTTTAATTTGATGTAATCCCACTTATTTATTCTTTCCTTTATTTCCCTTGTCCTAGAGGATTTATTGGCAAAAATATTGCTGCCTGGGATATCTGAAATTTTACTGCCTGTGTTTTCCTCTAGTAGTTTTATGGTATCACAGCTTATGTTTACCTCTTTTATCCATTTTAAGTTTATTCTGGTGTATGGTGTAAGTTGGTGGTTTAGTTTCATTTTTTGCACTTCCCTGTCTCGTTTCCCCAACACCATTTGTTGAAGAGGCTATTTTTATTCCACTTTGTGCTTCTACTCCCTTTGTCAAATATTAATTGACCATAGAGACCTGGCTTTATTTCTGGGCTCCCTATTCTGTTCCACTGATCTGTGTGTCTGTTTTTAGGCCAGTACCATACTGTTTTGATTACAATGGCCTTGTAATATAGTTTAATGTCAGCTATTGTGATCCCTCCTACTTTGCCTTTCTTTCTCAAGATTGCTGAGCCTCATACTCTGGGTTCTCAAAATCCTGGAAGGATGATCCCCTTGGTGTATCTTCAGTCTCTTTCAATTCCTTTGCTGTCTGTTTGGATGTTATTAATGTGCTCATTGGGGCCACAGTTGATATCTGCAAACTCTACAGGTATTCCTATTATTCAAAATAATGTCTTCTAAACATTTCAGTATCTGGAATACTCAGGCCCACAGTACAGAGCATCTCTTTCCCACAAATAAAGTACCTGCTCTAGAAGCTGGCAGAGGGTGTGTGAGTTGGGGATGGGGGGTTAGCCCTGTGCTGCATCCTCAAAAGTGCAAGGCAGGTCCATAGCCATATCCTGCCGCTGCCAGTGTGCTCTCAGGCAGTGCACTGGGCTGGCCAGCAGCACCAACTGCATGGTGGAGATGTGGACAAATGCCCCCACGGGGAGACTTCAGGCTCCTTTCCAATGGTTCTCACAAAGTGTGCTTCTCCAGGTAGAGCAGGCCAGAGTCTCAGCTGAAACCAGGTACCTTTCTCTTTCGCATCCTTCTTTTACTGATCATTTTCCTTCACTTGTTTCAGGAAGCTATCTTGGCTCTTATAGTGCTTAATATGCTCAATACGTACATTAATTCTCTTGGCAAGAAACTTGTTCTTGTTTTTTCACAGCAATGCCCACTGCATGCTGGGTGACACTGTAGACTCCTCCAGTTTTGCCATGGTAACAATTGTGGGGCATTCCTTTTTGAATGTTGCCCATTCCCTTGATGTCTACAATATCACCTTTCTTGTAGATTGGCACATAAGTGGCAAAAGGAACAACAACTCCATGTTTTCTAAAAGACCTAGAGAGCATATAGAGCATATAGAGAGTACCTCTCTTCTTTCCCTTTGTGTTAGTTCTTTTGGCAAATTACTGGGAGATGGTGGTGCCAGCTGAAAGGGTTACTTTTTTTTTATAACCTCGATCAATTTAATAGTTATTTTGGATATTATGGTAAGATACCCATAAAATAAAACTTATCATTTTAAAATGAATAATTTTGTGGCAATTAGCAATATTCACAATGTTATGAAACTATCAACACTATATAGTTTCCAAGTATTTTCATAATCTCCAAAGGAAAACCTGTATTATACAGTCATTCCCTGTTGCCCACTGTATCCAATACCTGGCAAATTCAGACTTCATTATTTCTCTATGGATTTGTCTACTCCAGATATTTTATATCATATAATATGTGGCCTATCGTGTTTCAAGGTTCATCTATACTGCAGCACTATATCAGTACTTTATTCCTTTTTATTGATGAATAATATTCCATTGTATCAATATAGCACATTTGTTTATCCATTTGCCAGTTGATGGGCATTTCAAATGTTTCCATCTTATGGCTATTGTCTATTGTGAATAGTGCTGCCATAAACATTCATGTATATATTTTTGTTTAAACATCTTTTTTTTTTCTTTTTTGTATATATCTAGCAGTGAAAATGCTGGACCATATGGTATTTCTATGTTTAAGTTATTGAGGAACTGCCAAACTATTTCCACAGTGTCTGTACCATGTAAAATTACCACCATCAATGTATGAAGGCCCTAGAGTTACTTTTGACTTTACTCTCTTTGTTCCCACATATAATCACATCTTATATTTACAGGTTATTCTAACTAAAAAATGAAATCTCTTAAGTCTAGATCCTCATAACCTCTACTATTGTTTGCAATGAACTCCTAACTGGACTCTCTACTTCCTTGCTTTCTATTCTTCAATATATGCTACTCACTTCTCATTTTATCAAGTTAATCTTCCTGATGTATATTATCAATGGTCATGGCATGTACACTGTCTGAAGAGTAAGCCCAACTCATTAACCTAGCATTCAAGTTCTAGCATCTGTTTTATCCTACCTGGTTATGATGATATATCAGATTAGAACTCTATATTACCTGTATAAAGGCAGCCCTAGCAAGTTTTAGAGAATAAATTAGTCCAGAAGTAATTTAGAAGAAAAAAAAAAAAAAAAACCAGAAGACTACTGAAATGAAGCTAAGAAAAACCACTATCAACATCAAAATTATACCTTGTATTCAGCAATAAAAATTTGTCATTAGATATTCATGACTATCTCAAACATCTCAACAGTAAAAGCACATTTTAAGGAACTCTAGCCTAAAGTATTTCTAATTGATGGAATAAAGCATGAGAAAGTGCTGTTACATTTCAATAGTCATTAGCTAAATAAAATCACATTCAAATTACCAAAGAAAACTCTACATAGAAATTATAACATGATGTGGTTATATGCAATATGTACTATTATTTCCACTTCCAAATTAATATCAATGATTAAATGATGCATTATGTAGCTGATATTATACAATCCAAATTCTGACTTGTTATTATGCAACAGAGCCTAGTTAGTGATCATGTTAATACCAGGATCAAAATGAACTAAGCTAGGATAAGGGCTTATAGGTTATACGAATGAATGGCTGGATAAATAGAGTAAGCAAGGCCTTAAAAGCAAGAAATATACAAAGGAAAACATTTGCATTATCATCAAAATGCTGATTGGAATAAGCGATATATGTGATATAATGAGAACAACAATCTTATATCAGTGGTGACAATATTTAAAGAGCACAGAAAACATAAACATTAAATAAGCAAAGACTGAATAGCAATATGGAAGGAGAGAGTCAAGGACAGAGGACATTAATAAAGTTACACAAACAGGAAGATCCCTACATGGAGATATTATTTCTAAAGAAGGGAGTAAACTACATAAATTTTTAATAGCCTTGACATAGAAGTTTCTCAACAATATCTATTAGGAATTCACTTAATAAAAAGCACTTGACAAGATATTACAAGAAAGGAGAGAACACGATCTTATGAGTATCGTCTCTGAGAACTTCAATTTAGTCACGTGTGTGGACTTTAAATAACTGTGTATCTTAAATCTTTTTTAAAAATCCTCACTCAAGAACTTGCTTATCAATTTTAGAGAGAAGGGAAGAGAGGGTGGGAGAGAGGGAGAGAAACATGAATGTGAGAAACATCAGTTGGTTGTCTCTCATATGCACCCCAAATGGGGACTGAACCTGCAACCTAGGTAAGCGCCCTGACCAGGAATTGAGCATGTAACCTTTCAGTTTAGGGATAATGGTCAAACCAACTGAGCCACACTGGTCAGGGCGATACTGTGTATGTTAATTATCAACTAAGTAAAATTAGTTTGAGTCATCTTCTTGAATCAAATGAGATTTCCAAGCATATTTATGCTACTCAAGGAATTTTATATGTGTAGTGATTACAATGTGACATGGTTATATGTTTTTTTGTTTATTCATTCAATAAAGAACCAAGTCACCAACAGGCTGACTAGGCACTCCAGTAGTCTGAGTAGTTTGGTTCAGGTAATAATTATATAATGGTACACTGAAGGAAACAGAAGGGTGGTTCTATCTACAATTTCTGGATCTGCTAAAAATATATCATCTGATAACTTCTAATTAAAAAATTAAGAAATATCATATTTGATCAATGACTTAGAAACTAAAGGCAGTATACTCAAGGCAGTGTCTTAAGTCATCTACTACTATGTCCAGTTCACTAAGGCCAAAATGTCAATGCACAGGTGGACACATAAATAGATTGATTCAATTAATTGATTCATAACAAATAGAGAAGACTTAGCTTTGACAGGAACCTTAAATTACTATTTTAATAACATACCTACATAATACATTGAAGAGTAAGAAAGGGCCACCTAATGAATACTTGCTTTAAGACATTAAAAAACAAATAAACAAACAAGTTGGTTAAAATCTCTCAAAAAAACTCAACTATATCTTTGAAATAAATTTCTGAATACATTTTGGTTTGATAAATTGATTTCAAATTAAATCATTTGGGAAATAAAAGAAATAGTTTTTTAGTAAATGCTAAATAGGAAGTTGAATATTAAGGGAATTTTAAAATTCAGTATATAGTTTTTCTCTATTGAAATGGCTAAACTATTTGAAGTTTAACTTTTATTTTTAAATCCCAAAGCATATTGCATATTTGCCAATAATTTGCTCAGTCACTGACATATTGATTGCCTACAATGATTAAGGCCCTGGGGATATAGCAGCCAGTGAAGTGGCCAGAGCCATGCAAAGACTCTGACCTTTTTTTTTTTTTTTTTGTATTATTATTTTTTTTATTTTTGGTTTTTCAATTACAGTTGTCCCCTTTTCTCCCAATTTCTCTCCCCCACCCAACCCACCCCCTCTCCCGCAATCATATCCCTCCCCGTTGAAGACTCTGACCTTTTATTCTGACTGAGATATGATGAGGAGATGATCTGGGCAGAGAAGTGACAGGATTTATTATGTAAATAGCATAGAAGGCAGCAAAAAGGAAGCCTGTAATAAACGCTTGCTTAAAGAAAGTTTGAAAGAAAACCACAGTAATCAGTTGGCTAAAATTCCTTAAGTAAAAGTCCTTTAGAGGCTTCTTCAAGAGCAGTAACTTAGGAGAGATATAATGGTGGTTTGTTACTGGTGGAGGTGGTAAGAAATAGTTTTATACTAGATATACTTCAAAGGTAGAACCTAATAGGATCTGATGATAGACTAACTGGGCATGACTAACTGGGATAGGGGTGGGATAAGGAATTTGGTTTTGGACATATGAAGTTTAAATTACCTATCAGATATCAAAATGAAGATTTTAAAGCTATGAAAGAGATCAGATCTTTGAGGGAGTTAGTATAGATGGAGAACAGATTCAGGTACTAAGCCCCAGGGCACACCAATATTTAGAAGTTGGGAAAGAAGGAGAAACAAGCAAAGTAGAATGAGCTGGTTGTCAGTAAACAGGACCAAGAAGCCTAAGGAGGAAGGGAAAGATTAGGGTGTCCAAAGCTGCAAAAAGGTCAAGGAAGATGATCTGACTACTGGACCTACAATTATGGCAGTCACCAGTGATGCTGTCAAAAAAAAAAATATGGGAAATATATGAAGAAATGATTCCAATTTAGTTAACATAAGCTTTCAGGTAATTGATGATTTTGCAGAGTCACCATTTATATTGTCCAAAATCATATTCAATTTAGAAAATAACTGTTAAAAAGAATGCCAGATAAAGCTGGAAACACACGAAAGAAGTTTCTACATTCAAGAAAGTGCTAATAGTGGTTTTGGCCATTATTTGGTACAGCTATTACAAAGTTCTAACACTATTCTCCCACTATTACAGATAAAACACCTACACTGAATAGAACATAAAAGTTATCTCGTGATTAGAGCACATATTTTTATATATTCCAGAAAATTGTCCCCCCACAGTGCTAAATAAGTATCTTCTGTCTGAGAATGCAAAGCATGCCTTCTTGTGCTCAGTAGCAGCAACTTTTATCAAACATGAGCAGCTTTTCATAAAATTGATGTTGAAGTCAAGAATCGGTTAGTATATTATAGAGGAAAGAATCAGAATACTTTCTTTGACAGCCAGTCTATTTCAGTTTTCAGAAAGATGTTTTAAAACTTCCTTGTACAAGAAAGTCTTAAATAACTGCTCAAAAGCTGGGGATGCTTTTTGTTTCAACCTTTGGGAATGAACAATGTCTGCTAAACTCAGTCACACACATATACAGTACATAGGCTCATAAGTCCCAAACCATAACATGAAGTGCTTTTTAAATAAGTAAAGCTCAGCTGTTAGCTTGCAATAAAATAGCCTCATTTGTCGTTTTTGTTTTTTTAAATAAAAATATCCCATAATTCAGGCAACTGAGCTTTTCAGATAATCCGGTTGTTTTATTGCACTAAAAATCACTTACTGTGGGTAGAATAAAAACCAAAAACATTAAAAATATCATGTAGTTTGTTTTAGATAGGGCTGACATAGTATATGTCTCTAGTGTTTCATGCAATCTAATTTGACATGAACCCTTTAAAACATTTTAAAAAACTAACATACTTCCCAATTTCAGACAAAAGTAAACCCGAGCCTTAAAAGCTTTATATTGGACATATACAATATATACTGTCAACGAATGTTGTACTAAGTATTTTTAAAGGGTAAAGATAAACAACTTTTATATTTAAGAAACTGTCTATTTTCCAATATTAATCCTTTCACCCAGGTCTGTCACCATTGGTGTGAATATATGAATGAAATACGATATGACACAGCACTTTAAGGATAGGCATTTGATTTTGTTAAAGCACAGACATTTTATTTTGTTGAAGGGCAGGCATTTTCAATAACTTTATTTTTACCCTGTACAACTTCAAATCTGTCACCAAAACAACAAACAAAACAAAGAGAAAAGTGGTAAGTATCATAGAAAAGAGGTATAACAAAATACTAAGGGAGTTTAGGAATCAGGAAGGGTCCTTGGAGACAACCAGGATGTGAAGTGCGAAGAAGATTGGAGAGCAAGGAGGAAGAGAAGAGATTTGGACAGAAGATAAAAACTTCAGTTTAAAAATATCAGGTGATTTGCTAAAGGTCAGGAAACTACTTATTGCCAAATTAGGCGTGGAACAACAGTTCCCCAAGGCAGAAAGCAAGTAGGCTTTGGATTAGGTTTTGGGGAAGAAGCAGTAGTTTTGGCAGTATTTTCATCTAGTTTTTCTCATAATAAATAGCCTTTATCTATTTTTCCATTTTTTTGGTTGAAATACATCACATTGAAAAAAAAATTTGCTAAAAGGACATTACGAACAACAAAAAAATTTGCAGTTTATGTTTAAATTACCTGTAATACTTGCTCTTTCCCCTCTAAACACAGAAACTATAAACCTTTAAAAAATATCTGTATCCTGGTATATCAGCAATATCTGACTCAGGTATTATAATTACTTGTTAACTGATGTACTACACATGCACTACTTAGCACTTTATTATCTGTTATGTTCTCTGCTCACTGTGTATCTGTATGCCATGTTTCCCAAATTGCATGACAGGCTCCTAGTAATCACTCTATACTATGTAGCAAGGTAGGATCCATGTCTTATTTCTGATCCCATTTCTAGAACTATCTCTTTTACAGAGGACTCAAATGTTTGCAGAATAAATAGGTAAGTAAACAAAAATGTCCTTAGTTTCTTTTCCACATACAAGAGTAAAGTGGAGAAATCACTCAATTTATCATTCAGAAACGAAAACCAAACTCCAAAGCCACTTTGCTATGGATCTGTGTTGGTACTAATACTTTTTGCTGGGGATAGGGCTGGGGTGGGAAAGAAAGGTCCTTTCCTCTTTTCATGGATGATTACCATGGGTCTAGCAGAGCATGGGGTAAAGAAAGTGACTAATTCTCTTGAGAGGACATAGAACCACTTGACCAGTTTCTCCTCTACCTAACTTTATGATTGCAGTCCACCTTCACAGCCACACCCCTCTATTTCTGGAATCTTTTCCATCATTGCTCCTAAATAAAAATTAAAGAGGAGAGGAGAAGAATTCCAGAACGATGACCATTTGACTTCATGCTATTTAGTTCATAGTGGCAGGACTTTTTTCAAGTGATCAAAGCATTCCAATAAGTGAGAAAAAGCTAAAATCTGTTAGAAATAACCTAAGCCAATAGTCTCTCCTGCCCAAGTTAACAGATTCTCAGACTTACCCCTCCTCTCAAAGACTTGGTTCTGTACACATGTACAAAAGGATGTGTGAAGATGCCCAGTATGGTTTCTAACCCCTGACGCAAGGGCAGACCTTTCACTTTTGCTCCTTACAAAATACTGAACAAATGTTTGCTGAACTGAAATCCAGCTGGACTAAAGAAAAACAAAGGGTGTTAAAGCACCCCCCAGTTGGACACCAATTATGGGGAGCTATCATATTAAAAATCCTTTCATCATTCTCACATTTTTGCTCATGTTCAAATTATAAGAGATTGATCACAAAGATCATAAATTAATGCTATGGAATAAATGTCTTAATTTCCATTTTATCCAAAGTTTCAAAAAATGTTAGTAATAAATGGAACACTTAGAAATAACTGTTGGTGCATGTTAAAGCATGAAACATACATTTTTAAAAGCTAGACAAAATAAAAATTGACAGCTCAACTAAAACCAAACCACATTTTAAGTCATTTTTCACATAGCTAAAATGACATCATTGCCTTAACAAAGCACAAAGCACGCATTGCATCTGTGTTGGTGGAGCTGAGCAAACACATATGTGGCCTAATTTATCTCCAGACTGTGAAAATTTTAGTGTGGCTGTAACGTGCCTTCTGTGATTATTCAGCACAAGTGATAAAGCAATATTCCTTGTCAGAGAGGCCTTGCCAGAAGGAAAGGTGAGTGGGAAAGTGCTTTACCATTTCTATCATTCCCAATGAAATTATATTGGAAATACTTTACAGAGGTTTCTAAATCTAGGGGTTTGAAGAAGACTTACGAATAAATCTTTTAAGCAAACTACAACTGAATTTCAATGGAAGTTTCATTCTCATTTTTCAGGAAAAGCTTCTCCGCTGACCTCAACTCTGGATACATACAGGGAGTGTTAGTATTCCATAAAAAGTCAAATTAACTACATTTGAGCTGCCCAGACAATATTCTCCTTTTTATAACTACAAAACTAAGTAGATAGCCTTTGGAAAGACAATAAAACAAAAGGAGGGTGGTGGTGGTGGTGGTAGGGGGTGGGGAGGATAAGCCTTCCTCTCTTCTAGAACCAGAGCTTAATGTGCCCAAAATATTAACAGAACAAAATCAAGGTCCCTGTCCTCCATGAGGACAAAGGCTTTAGTCTGTCTTGTTCACTGCTATATTCCTAGCAGTGCCTGATCACAGAAAATATTCAGTAAACATTTGCTGAATGAGTTATGATGATGAATGTCTATCTTGTTATGGTCCTTTAAAAACCCCTTATAGCCAGTCATGGGTCTTATCTGACTTGGGAAGAGGCAAGTCTCTAAAGTGGGTAAGAGTACCTAGTCTGACTTCCTACTCTTTGATCTGGTGCCTTATAAAAGAGTGGAACTCTTTGGGGTAGGCCAGGAAAAAGGGAGAAAAGAACAAGCTCTAATTTATAAATAATATTTTCTAATGGTATATCATTGTCTTTATTTCTCTCTTGCCTCATTCTATTTCCTTTGTACTAGGTACTACTTACTAATATTCTCATTTGTTTGTATTTTGCTATCCACATGCCCCCACTAGAATGTACACTTAATGAAATTTATCAAAACTTTTTGTTGAATAGATTAACAATTGCCAGGCACTGTTCTAAGAGATGAATGAGAAAAACAAAATTCTATCCTTCTATAGTTTTCATTCTGTGAAGACATAATATATAATACAAAAAAAAAAAAAAAAAGGAACCCGAGGGAAACAACAGATTGAAGAGATTTCTTTACCTCCCTATTTCCAGAGCTTTTATTGTGTATGGTGAAACTGACAAAGAAACTTCTTCCCCCCAGCTGAACATCCGACAGGAGTAATGTTTCCCATTTACACTGAACACAAATTGAGAAATGCAGTCCTGTGTCTGGCTTAGGTAATCCCATTTAGTCTTTTCCTGGCTGGCACTAAGGGAAGATTCCTGTATCTACACTTGGGGTCAAGAGTCTTAAATTGCCAGTGAGAAGACACCAGTAATAACTAGGGAGGGACCCTCAATGGTGTATAGAAGTCAAGGGACAAGATGCTGAATTGCGATGCGAGTTCCAGTCATCCCTTCCTGCTTGGATAATCTCCCTCCACTTTCGGTGTAGCGGGGGATCTGGGTTTTATTTATTTGGCTTGAGAGTTTCTGAACTTCTCCATTAATTTTGTAAAATTCTTGGCCATTATATACTCAAATGTTTTTTTCTGCTCCATTTATGTTTGATATTGTTCTATAGTTCCTGCATGCTTCACATTTTTTTTCCCTTGTATTTCATTCTGAAAATTTGTTAATCCATCTTTAGGTTTACTATTTCATCAGCTGTGTCAAACCTGAAGATAAATCTGTTGAAAAAACTCTTCATCTTTGGTACTGCATGTTTATCTATAAAGATCTCTACTTGAATCTTTTTTAGTTCCCATCTGTCTGCTAAAATTTCCCATCTGTTCATGAATGTGGTCTACTTTTTCCACTAGATCCTTTACATATTAATCATAGTTGTCTTAATGTCCCTGTCTGATAGTTCCAACATCTAGTTCATTTCTCAATCTGGTTGGCTGTTTTATCTTTTTTTTTTTTTTTTTTATGTTGTTACAGTAGTCCCAATATTTTTCCCCTTTGCTCTCCTCTGCCCAGTACACCTGTTACCTCCAGCAATCCCACCACCCTTAGTTCATGTCCATGGGTTGTGCATATACGTTCTTTGGCTTCATCCTTTCCTATATTATTCTTAACTTCCCCCTGTCTATTTTGTACCAACCGATTATGCTTCTTAGTCTCTGCACCATTTCCCCATTTCTCTCCCTTCCCCCTCCCAGCTGATAACCATCCAGATCATCCCCATACCTATGATTCTATCCCTATTCTGGTTTGCTTAGTTGGATTTTGTTTTTATTTTTTAGATTCAGTTGTTAATAGTTGTGAGTTTGTTGTCATTTTAGTGTTCATAGTTTTGATCTTGTTTTTCTTAAGTCAGTCCCTTTGACATTTCATATAATAATGTCTTGATGATGATGAACTCTTTTAGCTTTACCTTGTCTGGGAAGCACTTCATTTGCCCTTCCATTCTAAATGATAGCTTTGCTGGATAGAGTAATCTTGGTTGTACATACTTGCTTTTCATCACATTGAATATTGCTTACCAGTCCCTTCTTGCCTGTGAAGTGTCTTTTGAGAAGTCAGCTGATAGTCTTATAGACACCCATTTGTAGGCAACTCTCCGCTTCTCTCTTACTGCTTTTAGGATTCTCTCTTTATCTTTCACCTTTGGCATTTTAATCATGATGTGTTGTGGTGTGGTTCCCTCTGGGTCCAGCTCATCTGGGACTCTCTGTGCTTCCTGGACTTGTATGTCTATTTCCTTCTCAAAATTTGGGAAGTTTTCTTCCATTATTTTTTCACATAAGTCTTCAATTTCTTGCTCTACCTCTTTTCCTTCTGGCACCCCTATGATTCAAATGTTAGCACATTTAGAGTTGTCCCAGAGGTTCCCAAGCCTCTCCTAATTTTTTCCAATTCTTGTTTCCTCATTCTGTACTAGTTGACTGTTTTTTTCTTCCTTATGTTCCACATCATTGATTTGAACCCTGATTTTCTTCCCTTCCCATTGGTTTTGTGTGGATTTTCCTTTGTTTCACTTAGCATAGCCTTCACTTCTTCTCTTATGCATTTGCCGTACTCAAGCATATCTGTCAAGCCTGTGAGCATCTTTATCACCAGTGTTTGGAATTCTGCATCTGTTAGGTTGGCTATCTCCTCATCACTTAATTCTTCCACTGGAACCTTGATCCATTCCCTCTTTTGGGCCATACTTCTCTGTCTCCTCATCTTGACAGGCTCCTGTGTTTGTATGCCTCTGTGTCTTAGGTAGAGTTGTCACTCCTGTTATGTTGTAGTGGGGGAAGCCTTAGATATTTGTCAGTACAGGGCGACCTATTTCACCATGTTGTGGCACTGTGTGGGGGGGATGGGTCTGAGAGGGAACAATGCCACTTGCCCAGCACTCACCCCCCTTTCCAGGCACCTCTCCCACTTCCATATGGGACTGGTGCCTCTCTGGCCGTTGCCCTGGCTGTTGTTCCCAGAGTGGGTGGATCTGTGGACATTTCAGGACTGTGGGGGCCCTTTAAACAAGCAGACTCTGCTGAGAGACTGACATTTCTGCCTCTTCCCCAACCCCCACTGGTCTGCACAGTCAGAAACAATGAGGCTTGATTTTCCCCAGTGCTGGGGCCATGAGCTGCATGGTATGGTGAGGAGCTCGGAATGCTGCCCAGGTGTCCCTCCTGACTTTTTAAAAGGTGTAACTGTGTTTTCCGCCGGCCTGCCGCTGCCACCGCTGTTGCTGCCACCACTGAGTCCTCTCCACCCTGGCTCCCCTCCTACCTGCCTGGATGAGTATTTTTTATTTATATCTTTGTTTGTTGGATTTCCATGCAGCTCAGTTTTCTGGAACTTCTGGTTGTCTCTAGTTTTGAAGTAGTTGTATTCCTTATTAGTTGTGGAGGGTGTTGCAGCATATCTGTCTACGCCTCTATCTTAGCCGGAAGTCCTCTGTTTTATCTTTCAACATTTGTTTGTTCTTGCTTTTTAATGTCATGACGTTTTTGATTGTTTACTGGACATTATTATAGAAGAACAATAGAGTCTGAAGTAAATAGTATTTATTCAGTAAAGTGGGCATGTATCTTCTTCTGTTATGCCATTAGCACGAGAGGCTGAGTTAGTTCAGTCAGTTGTTGAGTTGTGTTTGGGTTTTGTTGTTGCTCTGTGTTTAACCTCAGTGTACAGATTCCAGATTCTTCTAGAGATGAACTTCTGTTGCCTAGTACTTAGTGTGAGGCCTGAAATACTGGAGTTTTTCTCACTGTCCCTGCTCCACTTTCAGCTTTTAGCAGGCCCTGAATGCCTGCACTGTAGGAGGAGAAGGGAGGAGAGGTGGGCTGTCTTTCACAAGCTCTGGCTCTTGCCCTAGAAGTAGACTCTTATTGCTTGTTATTCAGCATTAGACTCTTCATAAAGGCACATGAGATTTTCAGTCCTCCTAATCTGTCTGAATTTTTGGCAGAATATATGCACATGGGCCTCTGTGGCAGGGTCTTCTCATATTCCTGTCCCTCCTCAACACCACGGTAGCCAAAGTCTGTCTTGACTTTGTGGACTTTGTGACAGTTATTGGGCAGAACAGAGTTTCTGGCTTCCCCCTAAATGGTGTAGACCTCTTGTTTTTATTGGTGCAGAATTCTGGGACAAAGAAGTTTTTCTGCCCTTCCCAGATGGGTAGATAACCCAGAACAGGGAGTATTTGCCTAAGTCCTGTGGGTGAGGAAGATGTTGCTTTCCAACAGGCAAATACGTTTTCCTTCTACCTCTCCTCAGGGAGCAATGGGACTTCAGCTGGGCCCTGATAGTGACAGGGTTTGCTATCCCTCCCCTGGTGACTTAAGGTTTTTGCTTAATATGAAAGAAGGTTCTGAAGAAGAAGGCAGTGTTTCATGCCCATCTCACAGAGGAAACCAAACATTTTTGCATGCCTCTTTTCCGTCTCCTTATTTATCTCTAATCTTTCTTGTGAAAAACCAGTAGAGGCCCATGGAAAAGAAAGTAAATGGGGCTTCCAGTTACTTTAAACTGACACTTTAGCCCACATTTGGTCTTTAAGAAGTGCATTAAACTTTCAGTAGATTTCTTCTTACCCATTTTCCTGATGGTTACATCTTCATCCTATGTCATTCTTTGGATTTAGTTCACATGATTGTCATAAAAACTCAGCTTACTAATGAATTCAAGAAAAATTATGATGGGAATGATGGTCTTTAGAGGATTTATTTTATTAAGAAAAGCAATAGTTATCAGTCACTTCATATTTTTTCCACCCTTGGTCCTTGAAGATACAAATTAAATCTTCTTCTTCTTTTCTCCTTTCTTCTTCCTCTTCTTCTTCTTAAGTCCATCCCAGCTTTAAATTTCTAAGATTCTGAAAATATCATAGAATTGAAGTATAAATGTCAGCTAGAGCTATGGGGAAAGAGAATAAGAAACTAAATGTGGCTATGAGGTAGTCTGGCCATTGAGAGAGACAGACCCCCTAAAGAAGTGATTATGTTATAATATGTGGGGAGAGGGAAATAACATAGTTTAAATGAAAAATCATAATGAGAATTTAGCATGAGGAATTGGGGAAGCTTGAAGAGGGAAGACAGAAAAATTTGGGCAGGAAGGTTGTCATAGGCATAAATGACCTGATCCTTGACGTAGTTCTTGAAGCAGAGAAGCAGAAGAAGAGTATATTCAAGAAAAAGAGGTAAATAAACCACAGAAGTGTTTAGGGCTGATGATATGGGGAGAGAGTACCAAGAGATGAGGGTTAAGAGCATCAGTTTTGTAAGCAGACAGACCTGAGTTTTAGATCTGGTCTGCTACTTCAAGATTGTGGACTAGACAGTTGTTTAAGCCCTTTAAAATGCATTTTGCCAGTTTGTCAAATGGAAGTACTAATGTTTTCCAATCAGGGTTGTTGTGAATGAGATAATCCACCTAAGGTACTAGCTAAGTGCATCTGGAACAGTTCTGGCTCAACACTTAATGGCTGCTACTTCTATTAGCAGTGGTTCTCTGTCAAAGGACAGAGGCATCATACGTCCTTTGCAGCATAGTTATTTGGACTTTCTAAAAATCTTAAGATGTCTAGAGGTGTCACTTGCTTTAGAAAAACAATTGCTTCCATGTAGTCAGAGTATAATCCCCTTCTTCCTTAAAATATTACAGTTCCTAACTCCTCCTTGGCATAAAAACTATAATACATATTTAAAAGTAACTCAGGAGAGAGTCCCTCCTATTGGAAACAGCAAGTAACAATTTACACTTGGCAAGTGGGAAGAACTACTAATTTTATCTGTTTTACTGTATCTATGTAGGAAGGAAAGAAGATTTTAAAAAATAAAAGAGTATGTGCTGAAAAACCATTCTTATTTACAGGGAAGACTTAAACCAAGGTTCACATAGTGCAAATATAGTGCAACATGAATATATTGTTCAGCAATGATGCCATCTTTTTTTACTGAAGACCAAAGTTTGGCCCAGGTCTACAACATTCAAGACTCATCTGGATGATGGTTACATCTTCATCTTATATTCTTCCAAAGGTGAAACAATTTGTGTGTCCTATCTCTTTTTAGAGGGGCTTGTTACTCCTTGGAATTTAGTTACTTGGTTGTCTTACAAACTCAGTTCACTAATAAAGTGAAGAAAAGATTGTCATTGTTTACTGTTTATTGTTTGCTTTGGTCTTGGGCTACTAGAGCCTACAGTAGTTGTCTCTAGACATTTAGTAATCTTGAAGAGGCCTAGAAAACTGCCCTCCTAGTTTTGCTAAAGATTGACTTTATTATCTGAATCTGATTCCCTGGGCTATGCTATCAGTCTATGGTTTAATCACTTCTGAGAAGAAGACTCTACCTAGAGAATACCCTAGAACAGTGGTTCTCAAATGTAAGCCTGTATCTGAATTACATACAGGATTTGTTAAATCAGAATGCTGAGCCCTAGTCCTAAAATTTTATATTTGATATGGGGTAAGGCTCTATAGTCAGTATGTCTAACCTATTCCCAGGTGATGCTGATGCTCTTGGGACCAGCACCATACACTGAGGACCACTGCCCTCAGAAGTTTTTGTTTTCAGATGGTGTTCCTTCTCGTTAACGGAGGTGTGTTAGAAGAGACTACTATCACTGGTTTATAGAGAAAACTCTGATTATAAGAGATAAATGAATAAACAATAACAGGCTATGGCAAGGACGAAAAAGGAAGAGGGACAAATTGTTCTTCTATTATTGTTTGAAAAGGGTTAATCCTGAGGCTAACTTAGGAGTAAGTTGGAAGAGTATTGGCAGGTCAGCCTTTTTTTTTTTTTTTTTTTTTTTGTATTATTTTCACTAGATCCTGGGAGCAGAGAGCCAATCTTACACAAGACTATCAATAGTAGCTCTATTCTACTTCCTACATCAAGATTGTGTAGTCTCAGGAACACAGCCTCTGAGGATAATATCCTGATCTTTTTCCAAAGGTCACCTCCTCTCAGAACTAAAAGAGGTTACCCACATTTCTAGGTGGCTATTTTTAATGCTCTAGAGAACAAGCTGGCACTTTGGCTAGTTTCTTTATGAACACTCTGTGCTTGATTACATTGGCCTCTTTTTCATCTTATTTTTAAGACCAGATGTGAGAGAAAAATTGAGGCTAGAGGGACAGTGAAACATTGGGCACTAGCCCTAGCCCTAGCTCTAACATTTCCTTTCTATGTAATCTAAGGTATTCAATCTCAGTCTTAGGCTCCTTGTTCATAAAATAAAAAAGACTGATAGAAAGATCTATATAATTACTTTAAGAAAGTCTTTGCAATTCAAAAACTCCATGGTTTCTCAAATTCCACCTTTCCTTACTAGTACAAAAAGAGAAATGTATGTATCTGAGATGAAGACAATTAAAAAACATTAAATTCCACTTGAATTTGTAACTACCCTTTAAAGTTGCATAGTTCAATATAGTAGCATCTAGTCACAGACAGAACATTTTCATTATCTCAAAAAATACTATTTGTCAGCATTGCTTTAGAGGCCTAACCATAAGAGAGTAAATGATTCTCTTTTCTTTTCCATGGAGGCATATTTCTTTCCTTCTCCCTCCATTCTTTCACCCCCACCAGTAAAACTGCCTGGAATTATTAAAAATTTTCCTTAATCCTAACTTTATCATATAGTTGTAGTCACAACTATGCATCAGGTACAGTGGTCCCTCATTTATCATGGATATTACATTTTAGACCCCCCTGCAATAGATGAAAATCTGCAAAGTAGGAACCTTACATTTATTTTAGTATTTATATATATTTTAAGGCTTTATAACCCTTCCCACACATGTATAAACCATTCCCAGTCCCTTATTAACCTTTCCCACTCCCTTATTAACCTTTTTCACACTTTTATAAACACTACTTAAGTTCTTAAACATATTCTACACTCTTAAACCTACATAACTTTAACAACATATGTATACAGTACTGTAAAATTTTATATGGGTACTCATCAGTGGCATATACTACAAGTTGAATGATGAAGACAATGAATTAGCTGTGCAGTACTGATGACGATGAAGGTGATGAAGATGAGATGAATGTACTGCACAGCAAAGAAGAACATTACAGCTCTTCTAAAGGCACCACTTCACCAGCTTCTTCTTCAGGTGGTGCAGTAGTATCTTCGGCCTCGTCTGTAACTTCTAGTTCTGCTAAAGGCATAGGCGTAACCGACCTCTTCGTTTGAGTGATGAACATAGTTATGGGGAGTTGCTGGCACTGCTTCTTCTTCTGATTGAGAATGTTTTTGTAAACTGACATGGCACTGTTGATTGAATTTGCAAACTGCAACAAATGAACCATATGGGGGTCCCATTCTTCAGCCACTTCATTGAAGTTCTTTGGTCATTCTGACCATGGTTGCAAGACGATCAAGTGTTAGGTCAACCTCCTTCTCTTCTTCAACCAGTTGTTCGTCTTGTTCCTCATCCTCTTCTTCACTTGCTGACTTAGCTCCTCCAGGTTTTCATCTGTCAACAGTTGAGAGTGCACATTGATCAGGATATTTACATCTTCAGTAGTCATGTCACTGAAGCCCTCTCATCCCAGTATTTTTGCCAGCTTCATGGCCTTATCCACTGCAGAGTGATGGATTTCATCAGGAGAGAATTCCTTGTAATCATGGACCACTTCTGGCCACAATTTTTTCTAGCTGGCATTCAAAGTCTCACTCTTCATCTCCTTTATGGCCTTTTGAATATTTTGGAGACACGATGCAATTGTGTACTCACGCCAGTAAGCCTTTAGCAAGAATTCTTCATCCGAGTCCATAGCTTTAATGAGGTTTTGCAGGGCGTTTTGGGTGTAGAGCACCTTAAAAGTGCGAATAACACCTTGATCTATTGGCTTAATCAGTGATGTAGTGTTTGGTGGCAAGAAGTCTATCTGGACACCATCATATGTCAGGTCGACAGCATGGCCTCCAGCATTGCCCATTATCAGAAGCACTTTGAAATCAAGGCCTTTCTCTGCCAGATAAACCTTAACCTCTGGGATAAAACATTGATGAAACCAATCAGTTGTGAGGAGTTTCGTGATCCAAGCCTTAGGGTTGTGCATCCAGTACACAGGCAACATATTCTTATTTTTGTTTTTTAGGGCCCTTGGGTTCTTGGACTTATAAATAAGCCCTGGCTTTATCATAAAGCCCACAGCATTCCCACACATGATTACAGTTACCCTACCTTTTTGGGCCTTGAAACCAGGGGCTTTTGCTTCTTTCTTTGTAATGAAAGTGCGAGAATGGCATCCATTTCCAGAATAAGCCAATTTCATCCACGTTGAGAACTTGTTCAGACTTATAGCCTCCTTCCTCGATGATGTCTTTGAACGTGTTGTTCACGTACTCCTCTGCTCCAGCTTTATCTGCAGAGGCAGCCTCTCCATGCAGAGAGATGCTCTTGAGTCCAAAGTGTTTCTGAAATTTGTCAAACCAGCCCTTGCTGGCACTGAATGGGGTTGGTCTGGTTGGAGAAGCACTCGAAGGTCCTGCTTCAGCATCGTTGTCATCCTCTTCTTTATTCTCATCACCATTGCAATCATCCCTTTTTGTTGCGAAACGATCATACAGTTCCTTGTCCTTCATCCAGATGGTGTTTGTATCCAGTGAGATATTCTTTTTTTCGGCAATCGTTTATCCACACAGCTAATGCAGACTCCATCTTCACAATGATCTTATTGTGGGAAGTAGCCACCCTCTTTGCTGTTTTGTTGAAAGTCACTGATGCCATAGACCTGATATTCTTCTCATCCTTCTTTATATAATGAACTGCAGACTCGTTGATCCCGTAATGGTGGCCAACAGGTGCACTGCTTCTCCCTTCCTTCAACATGTCAAGAAGTTCCACCTTCTCTTTTATGGTAAGCATCTTCCTCTGGCACTTGGGTTCACTGCCAGAATCCTTAGAAGATGCAGAACATTTGAGTGGCATTGTAGGGCTTGCAATAAATTCAGTCTTTAAGGAAAATTTCACAAAACAATACCACAGAACAAAACTACGCACAGTTATCGGAGGTAGGAGTGAAGTGGACAAGGCAAGATGCTGAACATATATGCACACAGTGTGGGATAGCAGACAGACTGATGCTATGGTTACTGAGCCAATCAGAGCCCAGGATACACAAGACAATGCTCTGGTTGGTTGCATTCCACCAATCAGCCAAATCATGTGCAATGTACAATCTCACGTAGGCAAATGAGCTCGAGTGTACATCTCATTTTCAGTGTAATGTATGTGTTCGTCCACAAAAAAAAAAAAATACATACTGTAAACAGAATGCAGTATTTTATTTCGATTTAATATTCTTTTAATGTTAAAATCATTTATTATATTTTTAAAATATATTTTTTGAAGAATTTTAGGCAAAAATCCTTAAAATCATAAATACCACATATATATACATATACAATACCACAAAATCCCATGATATAACAAAAAATTCACGATAAATAATTAAATATAATATTTTTTAAAATCCCACTATACAGTGAGGCCACAATAAGTGAACAGCAATATAGAGAGGGACTACTGTATATGTAAATTTAAAACAAAATTCTGTTTCTAAAGTAGAAAAAAAATTTTTTTTGCCAAAGAACTAGTAGTACAATATAGCCTTTAGAAATCTTTAAAAATACTAGTCTTTCATCTGCTTAGAATAGTTTAGTAATGCTTTTGATTTTAAACTAGGGGATTCTACCCATAATGTCATGCTCATAATGGAAGAATAGATATCAACCTCAATAGCTTATCCCTTTAATACCTAGGTTCCTCCCTGTATTTTCAGAAGACCTCCTTTTTATGCTCTGTTTAAAGTTCTATGTGTCTATAAGCAGTACTGTCAATAACAAAGTTTCTGGAGTCAGACATAGCTGAGATTAAGTACTGGCTTTACCATTTACTAGTTGTGTACCTTAATATTTAAACTCTAGAAGCTTAAATTTTTCTTATCTATAAAGGAGGATAATTAAAAGCATCTATCTCATAGCACTGTGGAAGTTAAAATGAAGAAATGTATTTAAAAGCACTTAGCAGACAACAAAGGCACAAAAAGTTAGCTACTGATACTAAAAATCACATGCAATTCAAATCCATGCCCAAAGAACAGAATATTTAGTAAGGGTCAAAATATCAACTCACAGATTACTTTCTTCTTGCAAAGGGAAAAAAATCTCCTATACAGAGGATATCATATCATCTTAGCCAAGTAAGATAACCTGACATTATATACCTCCTGAAGTAATGTAATATGAAACACACTATCATTTATGAAGCATTCTTGCACATAATGACTGCTTGAATATAATCAAGCAGTTAAGATGCAACTTTCAATGTATAGGAAATATTGGAAAAGTAAAGGAACAAATTAAATGACAATGCAAAGAAACTGGACAAATTCAGAATGTGGGCAGTAGTGGCCAGCCTCTAGGTTGGCATCCCATGATATCTGCCTGTTAGTATTCATGCCCTTACATGGCCTCCCATACTATATTAGTGTTGGTCCCTATAACCAAGAGAATTTGGCAGAAGTAACACTATGTCACTTCCAAGATGAGGTTATAAAAAATACTCTAGCTTCCAGCTTGGTCAGTATGTGTGTGCATGCATCAATTGTGTGTGCACATCCTTCTCTTGGATTACTTACTGTGGGGGAACTTAGTTGTCATGTCGTTAGCAACTCTATGGAGAAACCACATGGCAAAAAACTGAGGCTTCCAACACCAAGGCCATGTGAGAGGAGAAGGGTCTGAAGTACACTGAGGAATCCATGGAGAGGCTGAGCCAGTGGCATCAGTTACCATCCCAGCCTATGGTCCTGAAAAGAGCCAGGATGATGCCCGGTGCCTGCTGGATTCAATGAAACCTCCAACATCAACGACCTTTCTGCTGGTATGGCCAACAGCAGTGCTAACATCCTCATTCCTCAGGCTGTCAGTCAGGAGAAGAAAGGTTACTTTGAAGATCAGTGCCCCTCTGCTAACTGTGACCTCTTTGTGGTGACAAAAGGGCTCATCCACATGTATCTTCTCAAGGAAATTGGTGATAAGTCCTTCTAGTACAAAAACTAAGTGGACTGGACTCGCAGCAAATGAATCCCAATAATTACTTCTTCATCCTGCTCCCACTCTTGCCCCCCTCAATGGTATTAATAGCTGTAACTCAAAGGGTGAACTATCAAGGTCTTTTTTTATTCCTCTTGCCTAGTTAATATTTCTTGCTTTCTTTGGCCACATAGAGGGGTAAAGTTCTTCATCTCTTCACACACAACACACACACACACACAAACACATTTTTCCCTCTCTCTCACTGAAGCTCTAGTGAGTTAATGAGGAGGGGGTCGGGTAAACATAACCACTGCTTCTCTTTAATCAGGTGATTGTCTAATAGGTGCAGCAATCTGGAGAGTGAGCCAAAGTTGGCCAAAGTTTGTTGGTTTTTCTTCCATAAGATGGCTCTAATAGCACTTAATTGTCTTTAACTTCATTCAAAACAGTTATGTTAGATTGCATTGTGACAGCTGTCATATCAGCGTTCATTTAAAAAAAAATCATTTTGGTTAATTTTTGTGTAGCTGTTTTAATATTGAAGATGGAAGAAAATACGCAACATTTCCAGCATATTATGATTATTTCAAGAAAGATAAAAATATAACTGAACCGCAAAAAAGAAAAAAGAAACGACTTGTGCAGTGTATGGAAGTGCTGTGACTGATTGAACATGTCAAAAGAGATTTGCGAAGTTTCATGCTGGAGATTTCTTGCTGGGTTATGCTCCACAGTTGGGTAGACCAGCTGAAGTTGACAGCAATCAAATCGAGATATTAACAAAGAACAATCAACATTATACCATGCAGGAGAGAGCTGACATTCTCAAAATAAGCAAATCAAGCATTGAAAATCACTTGCACCAGCATGGTTATATTATATTAATCACTTTGATGTTTGGGTTCCACATAAGTTAAGTGGACAAATCCTTCTTGACCATACTTCCACATGCGATTTTCTACTTAAGTGTAAAGAAAACATTTGTTTTTAAAACAAATTGTGATGGGTGATGAAAAGTGGATACTTTACAATAATGTGGAATGGAAGAGATCATAGGGCAAGCAAAGTGAACCACCACCAACCACAGAAAAGGCTGGCTGGTCTTCATCCAAAGATGATGATGTTCTGAATATGGTTAGATTGGAAGGGAGTGCTCTATTTTGAACTTTTTGGCCAACCCAATATTTCCAAAGGGAGGGGGAGGACCTTTTTCTTCTTTGAGGTAGCTGAAGTGGGTGGGAGAGCTGGGCATACTCTGTGGTTGCCTCTTGGTGGAAAGTTCCATTTCTTTAAAGGTTATAACCAGTTTTCTAATTAAAGTGATAATTAGGAGTAAAGGTAAGTGTGGGAATCAGGATGGAAGATGCCCTTTCACCCTAGTGTGCTTCCTTGGCCTGGGGTTAAATGCCCTCACTGAAAGACAAGCTCAGCATAAAGGGGTGGGATGGATAGCCCTGCCTTAGAAGAAAAAGTTCTCATTGCTTGGTCCTCCATTTATAACACAAAGCAGAGTAGCATTTTTATATTTAAATGCAAAAACAAAAATATTATATATGTGGGTGTGTGGATATGTATAATATTTCTAAAGGAAAAACCCATTCTGGTCACTGGGAGCCAAATTTGAGGTAAGTAGTCTGATTAGAAATAAGGCTCTTCTGAATGAAGGGTGAGGGTGATGGTGCTTGAAAAGTTGGCTGTTTGGGGCTGTTAAACCCTCACTGCCATTTAAGGGTTTCTCTGTTCCCTGCCTGCCCTTCGGAGGGGGTGGACACTGGTCAGTTAACAGGAGGAAGCATGTTATAACAGCAGCAGTAATCTGAGCCCTGTGGCTTTGGTTTAAAGACACATATATACACAGGGCTTTAGAAATATGAGTTGGCTGATCAACATGAGCATGTATGTTACTAACAAGGAAGCACTGGGTTATTTTCTGGAGCACTAGCATGTCACCAAAGCAGGCTTTTTGATATATTGAATTTTTTAAGAAAGCAAAACAAGAAGAAAACAGAGGCCACTTGCCAAAAGCCATGTGAGTGGAAGTTATTGGTAGTGGATCCCCCAGTATAGGTCAAACCATCTGATAAGTGCAGTACCAGTTGACACCTTGACTGCATCCTATGAGAGATTCTGAGCCAGGCCCACCCAGCTAAGCTGCTTCTAGATTTCTCATTCTCAGAGACTGTGTGAAATAGTAAATGTTTGTTGTTATAAGTTTCTAAGATTGAGGTAATTTGCTAAACAGAAATAAATAACTAATATGTTCACTCTTCTCCAGACAAATCCAGAATTTAGGACTAGTCTCTTCAAAAAGTTAATAAATAAGGATTTAAAAAAAAAACGTTGCAGGGCCCTGGCTAATCAGTTGACTGGAGCATCATTCTATTCACTAAAAGGCTGCAGGTTCGATTTTCAGTTAGGGCGCATACAGAAGGCAACCAATCTATGTTCCTCTCTCTCACATCCATGTTTCTCTCTTTTTCTCTAACTTCCTCTCTCTTTAAAATCAATAAACATATCCTCAAGTGAGGTTTAAAAAAAAAGTTGCAGGGACTGTTCTATTTTATGAGACTAAAGACCTAACAACCAAGTTGTGAGCCTTGATTTAAATCCTGGTTTAAAAATGATAGTAACTTAAAAATGTATAAATTATTAGGAAAATTTGAACATAAATACTCATTATAGGATGTTAAAGGAAATTTAAATTTTCTTAGGTGTGATAATGGTTTTGTTGTATCAAAGAATGCTCTATTTTTAAGAGTTTCATGCTTAAGTATTTTGGTGAAAGTATTATGTCTCAATTTAATTTCAAATGGTTCAGAAACAAATATATACTTAGATGAATATAAATGAAATAAATATGGCAAATGTCAACAATTAAAGTATAGGTAGGGGGTATATTAGCATTCATTGTACTATCCTATAAATGTTGGTTTATGTTTAAAATTTTTCCTAATTACAATGTCAGAAAGCAACTAAATCCCCCAGAAATTAGTTATCTCTACTTGTCATTAGATCACATATTTATTGATATTCAGCTTAGAAGTTTGCACAATTACAAAACAAATAAATCTGAGGAGCATTGTTGAACCAGTAGTTCCACTTAAAAGTTATCCCATCTCTCCATGTTTGCCGGAGGTTAAAAAAATAATTGGTACTGATTCCTTTGTTTTCTTTTCCTGTTTTCATCTTACTTTACTTTTCATTAAAAGCAGACAATCGCTAAGTCCAAGAGGAATTAGTCAAGTTCAGTATCCAGGTGCACAAACATAACCATAAGTTCATTTTTATATAATAAATGAAGAACTTATGTGTTTATGCAAAACACTGGAAGGGGGCACAGAGGGGAAAGAATAGCAGGACAAGAAATTCACATCCAGAAGTTAATTGAAAAAGGACCTTTAAAACCAATGAGTTAATTTGCAAATCTAGTAATTTTTACTGAAATATTGACATGAAAATATTATCTGGGTGTTAAGTTCTCAATGTAAGAAAAATTCAGTGACACTCTCATCATTAACACATCCAAAGCATACTTTTAAAAAAACTGACATAGTCACCCTGACCCATGTGGCTCAAACTGGTTGGGCATTGACAGGTAAAGTGAAAAGTGGCTGGTTCGATTCCTGGTCAGGACACATGACTAGGTTGTGGGTTTGGGTCTCCTTTTGGGGCACATTCGAGAGACAACTAATTGATATTCCTATCACATCAATGTTTCTCTCCCTCTCTTTCTCTCTCCCTTTTCCTCTCTCAAAAAATAAATAAAATCTTTTAAAAACTGACATAGTCAAAATAATAATTCAGCATTTATTTTTATGTAAAGAACATTTTATATTTCTAAATTGCATCGATGAGTTTTTGTTCTTAAGTTATGCATTTGTAATTATGTTTTCACAGTATTTTTAATTTTAATTTACACTTATTTAGTATAATATGTAATTTAAAATATGTTTTACTTCACACCAATAGGAATTTAAATTAAAACTACCCTGATACATCATATCAACACACTCTGTTAGTGAGGCTGTGGCAGAAACAGGAACTCTTCTGCATTCATAATGAGAATGGAAATGGTACAATCTTTACAAAGAGAAAATATGGTACTATCTACAGAAATTATATAGAGAGACCAATCCTATTTTTCATAAGGTTTTTTTTTTTTTTTTTTTTACTGTAGGATTGTTTATAGAAAAAGAATAAGAACAAAGTAATCAAACATTCAGGCTGGCTAAATAAACCATGGTACTTATGTATAAACAATTACCAAAAGTTGTAGAAAAGAAAGAAAATTATCTCTATATATTAGTATGAAGTGATCATACAGATATATTGTAATGTAAATAAAGTATGGTGGAAAGTATGTAGTATATCATTGTTTAAGAAAGAGAATAAATATATATACTCATACATGATTATATAAAAATCAAATTTTTAAGTTACCAGTGGCAAAGAAAAAGAAAACAGGTTGAAGAGACAGAAACAGAAACTAAACTTCTTTGAATATATTTGTTTCAATAGATTCAACTGGACTATGTAAATATTTACATAATTACAAATTTTATAAAACTATAAAAATTTTATAGTTTTTATTAGACTATAAAACTACAAAATTATAAACAATAAAACTTAAAATTTTATAGGTTTTACTTACACAATAGTTTAATAAAACTATAAAAATAAAGTTAAAACAAATTAGCCAAATAACCACATAGAGACAAACTATTCCAAGTGACTTTCAAAAACAGTAATATGACTTTTTTTTAATGTATGAATATTGGGATATGCCTAAAGATGATTGATATAAAAAATCAAACTAGTGGAGATCCAAGATGGGGGAGGAGTAAGTGGAAGCTACACTAACCTCCTCCCAGGATCAACCTGAAATTACAACTAAATTGTAGAGAAATCATCCAGAATAAGCAACTGAACAATAGCTAGAGAGAAGCCTTATAACCAAGGACAGACAGAAGGAACCACTTCACCACAAGTCTGGTAAAGAGTGAGGAAGAGATGTGAGGGGGCTGGCTGGGCTCCCACACGTGGCAACTGAGGATCTGGAGAAATACTCCAGTGGCCCAGGGGTTCCCCCTGAGAAGTGTGGGGTCTAAACACCAAGCTATGTTCCCCAGTCTATAGCACCAGAGCCAGCAAGGAACCCGGGTAACATCCAGCTGCGAAAAGCAGTGGGGCTTCTATCAGCCAGAGAGACAGCTGGAATCATAGCCCCTTAAAGCACCAATGCATAAAATTTCATTTCCAGTCACTTACCCTGGGATCCAGCAAAGGAGGCGGGGGGCAGAGTGACTAGAGATGTTTAAGGAGAGTCTGGGGATGGTGGCTTTGGGGAGAAAACTGAAGGAGCAGCTACCAGGATCCCTGGGCTGAGTCATTCCTCATACTGCATAGTCATCATTCTTAGGCAGGGCACTCCCCTCCAAGTGGCATCAGCCTGAGGGGAAGCAGTATCCCCACTGACAGGAATTACTCTGCCCAATCCTGTGGTGCTAAGCCTGACTGCTGATTTTACGGACTGTCTAGATAAACAAATGAAGGAGACAGCCACAGATGGTGGATCTCCAGTAGTCTCTAAAAGGTTGCCTAGGGCCAGACTGGGACACAATCTGACATCACCAAGGGCAGATCCAGAAAGATAAGACACTGGTAAACACTGGGTTCTACTGAGACAAATTCCCCTGAAGTCTTCTTCATGATTTGCATTATTTCCTCTCCTGCATAGCTTCTTAACATTCATTCCTTTTCCTTCAAATTAGGTCACTAGTTTTTATATTATAGCTCCTCCCTTATCTTACTCCATTTTACCTTCTTCTTTCCTCTTCTTATTTTAAGTTTTATGTTCTCTCTTACTATGACTTGTGTCTATTCCACACTCTTACTATTTCTCCCCCCTCCAGCTTCTCAAAACCATGTTTCTTGTCATTAGTCATCTCACATTATTTTTCCTGTTCTTAAAATACCCTTAGTCTCTCTCCACTTTTATCAACCTTTGCTCATTGGTTGTAGATGTGGTGGTGGTTGATGCAGTCCTTCAATTTTATTTCTAGATCTTAGCTATTTTTGTATTTAAAGTCTCAGATTTTACCATTCCCCTCTTCTACTCCATTTTGCCTTCTTCCTGCCCTTTCTTTTTTTGTTGTTTAAAATTTTTCCCTGTGTTAGACTGGTTTTCATTCCTCACCCTTAGTTTTCCTTCTCCCTCTATCCTCTTAAAATCGCTTCTCTTTCCTCTAGACATCTCCTAAGTTTTTCTTTCTTTCTTCTTTCCCTCTTGTTACCACCCTATTATGTTAATCTTTGCTCATTTGTTGTTGATATTGCTGTGGTGGACCTTTTTATCCAATCTGGTTTCTATTTATATTTTATAAATTTCTCTTTAAACTGAATACTATACACTTCTATTCTCTCTTACTTCATTCTTCCTTCTTCCCTCCCTTTTACATTTATGATGTAAATTTTACTTTCTTTTTCTCTTCACCTTGTCTCTATTTCCTACTCTAATTATTGTTGCCCCCTCTACCTTCTCAAAATTATTTTTCTTTCAGTTAGTCATCTCATATTTGCTTCTCCTTTCTTATAATAGTCTTAATCTCTTTTCACCTTTATTAATATGGGCTGATTTGCTGGTGATAGTGTGATTGTGGTGGGAGTTATTTTTGCAGGTGTGGTTTTCTTTCCTGGGCTGTTTGGTTTTATTCTGGTAGTGCCTGTACAATAGCACAAAAGATGTGGTGGGCAGAATGACTCTCAGTCAGCCAGTCAGATGGAAGGACCCACCAAAGAATGACCCAACAATGACCAAAACCCAATTACAACAAGGAAACAACATAAGTGGCAAAAAGGGCATCCCAAGAGCATCAAGTTCAACAGATAAAGAGACTGCACCACTGAATCCCATAGGTCTCCTACCACAGAAGGCCACACTACTAAGACAGGAAGTCAAAGCAGATCAATCTAAGAAGCAGAAACAAACAAGAAGTCACTTAAAATGAGGAGACAAAGAAACAACCCAAAATCAAAAGGAAAGGAGGAATATCCACAAAGAGTGCTAAATGAAATTGAAGCAAGCAAACTATCAGACACTGAGTTCAAAATGAGGGTTATAAGGATTCTCAATGAGCTCAGTGACAACTACAAAGAATTCTGGGGAAACTACACAAGCATGAAAAAAGGACATAGAAACTATCAATAAAAGCCACGAGGAAATGAAGAATACAATTTCTGAAGTGGAGAACACAGGAGAAGGAACTAAAAGCAGTCTAGATGAAGCAGAGGATCACATCAGCAAGATGGACGACAAGGTAGAAAAAATTCCCAGAGGGCAACAAAACAAAAAAAGAATGAAAAAGAACAAAGAGGGTTTAAGGGACCTTGCAGTAAAACATGAAACGTAATAATACCCATACTATAGGGATACCAGAAAGAGAAGAGGAGGGACAAGGGATAGAAAACCTGTTTGAAAAAGTAATTACGGAAAACTTCCCTAACTTGGTGATAGAAAAATCATGCAAGTCTAGGAAGCACAGAGGGTCCCAATGAAGATGAACCCAAAGAAGCCCACTCCATGACACATCATAATTAGAATGGCAAAATTTAAAGACAAAGAGAGAATCTTAAATGCAGCAAGGGAGAAACAGCTAGTAATATACAAGGGAGCTCCAATAAGGCTATCAGCTGATATCTCAACAGAAACACTATAAGCCACAAGGGAATGGCAAGAAATATTCCAAGTAATGAAAAGTGAAGACCTGCAACCAATACTACTCTACTCAGCAAGGCTCTCATTAAAATAAAAAGAGAAATAAGGTGTTTCCAAGACCACCCCCCGCAAAAAAAAGCTAAACGAATACATCTTCACCAAACCAGCATTGCAAGAAATGATAAAGAGACTGCTTTAAGAAGATTAAGAAAGATTGTGATGGTGGCATGGGTATAAAGATAAGAAATGGCAATAACTAAGTACCTATCAATAATAACCTTAAATATAAATGAATTAAATGTTCTAATCAAAAGACATAGGGTAGCTGAATGGATAAGAAACCACGACCCGCATATATGCTGTCTACAAGAGACCCACCTCAGAACAAAAGAACTACACAGACTGAAAGTGAAGGGATGGAATAAAATATTCAAAGAAAATGGACACACAATACAAGCAGGGGTAGCATTATGTACATCAGACAAAATAGATTTCAAAACAGAAGCCATAAAAAGAGACAAAAAAGGACACCACATAATAATAAGGGAATAATCCATCAAGAAGATATAACCCTTGGAAACATATATGTACCCAACATAGGAGCACCCAAATATATAAGGAAAATCTTGGAGGGCTTCAAGAAAGATACTGACAGCAACACATTCATAGTAAGAGATTTTAACAACCCATTGTCAACAATGGATAGATATTCAAAGCAAAAAATCAACAAGGATACTTTGGCATTGAATAATACCCTAGATCAAATGGCCTTAATTGATATATACACAACCTTTCACCCCCAAAGAAAGCAAAATACACATTCTTTTCAAATGCACATGAAACATTTTCAAAGACAGACCACAAAACAAGCCTCAACAAATTCAAGAAAATTGGTATCATACCGAACACGTTCTTGAATCACAATGGTTTGAAACAAGAAACCAACCTCAAGAAAAACTCAAAAACATTCATATTCATAGAGAATGAATAACCTGCTCTTACATAATGAATGGGTTAACAATGACATCAAGGAAGAAATCAAAAGTTTCTGTAAACAAAAGAAAATAAACACAAACAGCCCAAAACCTATGGACACAGCAAAGGCAGTCCTGAGAGGAAAGTTCATAGCAACACAGGCCTACCTAAAAATGATAGAAAACTCTCAAATAAACAACCTAACCATACATCTATAAGCACTAGAGGAACAACAACAAACAAAACCCAGAGCAAGTAGAAGGAAGAAAATAATCAAGATCAGAGCAGAATTAATGATATAGAGACTAAAAGAACAATTAAAGGGATCAATAAATCCAGGAGCTGGTCCTTTGAAGAGATAAACAAAATTGACAAGCCTTTAACAAGACTCATCAAGAAAAGAAGAGAGAGAATCCAAATAAATAAAATCAGAAAAGGAAGAGGAGAAATTGCAAAGGATTGTACTAATTCGTCGTCGTCGTCGGCAGCCGTCCGTCTCGAGAGACGATGGTGTAGCTTCTTAAGAGTCTATCTGCACCGCCGAGAATGGCTGTGCAGTCTGACTCGGGAATGACACGGTATCTGTCTCCTCCCGTGTTGAATCGACATCTTGCGATGACGCTGGAGTGTCCTCTCCAGTGAAGCTGAAGCTACAGAGCCTGGGCAGGGTGATATGGAGGGTCTGCTGTTGCCCATGCAGCAGACCCCCCCTCTCTTCGTAGCTGAAGGGTCCAAGGGAAAGACGGAGTCAATACAGCTTGGCTTCAGGTGCGCCGCAGGAGTTGCCGGTGTTGACTACAACGTCAAACCGCCTTAGGGACTCCGGCTCTGGATTTTCTGTCGGGGTTTACTCCCTTAGCCTTTCCCCTGAAGAGGTATGCCACAAGGCAGCGGAGGTTTTTTTTTTTTTTTTTTTTTTTTTTTTTGGAGTCAGAGTTTTCCTTCTCTGATGTGCCCTGACTGGAAGATCGAACCAGCGACACTTAGCTCGCAGGCCGATGCTCAATTACTACAAACAATATATGCCAAGAAATTTGGCAACTGGATGAAATGGACAAAATTCTAGAAAGATATAATCTTCCAAAACTGAATCAAGAAGCAGCAGAAATCTGAATAGACTGATAACAACTAGTGAAATTGAAGCAGTTGATGAAAATCTCCTGGCACACAAAAGCCCTGGACTCGATGACTTCACAGGCAAATTTTATCAAATATTTAGGAAGAGATAACACCTATCCTTCTCAAACTACTCCAAAAAGTTCAAGGAGAGGCAAGACTCATAAACTCTTTCTATGAGGCCAGTATTATCCTAATTCCAAACCAGGTCAAGACACAATGAAGAAAGAAAACTACAGGCCAATATCACTGGTGAACATAGATGCTAAAATCCTCAACAAAATACTAGCAAATGGGATCCAGCAACACATTAAAAAGATCATACACCATGATCAAGTGGAATTCATCCTAGGGATGCAATGATGGTATAATATTTGCAAATCAATAAATGTATTATGCCATATAAACAAAATTAAAGACAAAAATCACATGATAATATTAATAGATGTTGAAAAATATTTGATACAGTACAACACCCATTTATGATAAAAATATTCAGCAATGTTTCAACAGAGGAAGCATACCTCAAAATAATAAAGACCATATATGAGAAACCTACAGCCAACATCATACTCAATGGGCAAAAACCGAAAGCATTCTCCCTGAGATCAGGAATAAGACAAGGGTTGCCATTTTCACCACTTTTATTCAACATAGTATTGGAAGTTCTAACTACAGCAATCAGACAAGAAAAAGAAGTAAAAAGCATCCAAATTGGAAAGGAGGAAGTAGAACTGTCATTATCTGCAGATCACATGATAGTGTACATAGAAAACCCTATAGGCTCCACCAAAAAACTGCTCTACCTAATTAGTGAATTTGGCAAAATAATTGGGTACAAAGTCAATATTCAGAAATCAAAGGCATTTTGTACACTAACAATGAGTATCAGAATCAGAAACTAGCAAAAATATCCCATATACTCGTTGGCAGCCGTCCGTCTCGAGAGACGATGGTGTAGCTTCTCAAGAGTCTATCTGCACCCCCGAGAATGGCAGTGCAGTCTGACTCGGGAGTGACACGGTATCTGTCTCCTCCCGTGTTGAATCGACATCTTGCGATGACGCTGGAGTGTCCTCTCCAGTGAAGCTGAAGCTACAGAGCCTGGGCGGGGTGATATGGAGGGTCTGCTGTTGCCCATGCAGCAGACTCCCCCTCTCTTCGCAGCTGAAGGATCCAAGGGAAAGACGGAGTCGATACAGCTTGGCTTCAGGTGCGCCGCAGGAGTTGCCAGTGTTGACTACAACGTCAAACCGCCTTAGGGACTCTGGCTCCGGATTTTCTCTCGGGGTTTACTCCCCTAGCCTTTCCCCTGAAGAGGTATGCCGCAAGGTAGCGGAGGTTTTTTGGAGTCAGAGTTTTCCTTCTCTGATGTACCCTGACTGGAAGATCGAACCAGCGACACTTAGCTCGCAGGCCGACGCTCAATCCACTGAGCTAAACCAGCCAGGGCCTATCCCATATACTATAGCAACAAGAAAAATAAAGTTCCTAGGATTAAACTTAACCAAGGAGGTAAAAGATCTGTACTTGGAAAATCACTGAACACTGAAGGAAGAAATTAAGGAAGATATAAATAAATGGAAGCATATACCGAGTTCATGGGTTGGAAGAATTAACATCATTAAAATTCCATACTATCCAAAACAATTTAGATTTTCAATGCAATTCCTATTAAAATTCCAATGACATATTTCACAGATTTAGAATATTTCAAAAATTTATATGGAACAAAAATGACCTCAAATAGCCTTAGCAATCTTGAGAAAGAAGAACAAAGTAGGAGGGAATACAACACCTGATATCCAACTATACTACAAGGCTACTGTAATCAAGACAGGCTGGTGGTACTGGCATAAGAACAGATGTATAGATCAATGGAACAGAATAGAGATTCCAGAAATGAACCCATGTCTCTATCCTCAATTAATATTTGACAAAGGGGGCAGGAGCATATAGTGGAGTTTTAAAAATCTCTTCAGCAAATGGTGTTGGGAGAACTGGAAGGATACATGCAAAAAAGTGAAACTAGACCACCAGCTTATACCATACACCAAAATGAACTCAAAATGGATAGAAGACTTAAACATAAGCCATGACACCATAAAAATCCTAGAGGAAAAGAGAGGCAAAAAAATTTCAGATATCCCATGCAGCAATATTTTTGCCGAAATACCTCCTAGGTAAAGGGAAATAACGGGAAAAAAATGGGAATATACCAAATTAAAAAGCTTCTGCTGGACTAAAGAAAACATCATCAGAATGAAAAGGGAACCAGCCATATGGGAAAACATATTTGCCAGTGATACCTCAGGCAAGGGTTTGATTTCCAAATATATAAAGAACTCATATGACTCACACAGGAAGACAAACAATCCAATTAAAAAATGGGCAAGGGCCCTAACAGACTCTTCTCTAAGGAGGACATACAGAGGGCCCATAGATATATGAAAGGATGCTCAACATCAGTAGCCATCAGAGATGCACAAATTAAACCACAATGAGATACCACCTCGCACTGGTCAGAATGGCCATCATTAACATCAACAAAAAAGTGCTGGTAAGGATGTTGAGAAAAGGGAACCCTAGTGCACTGTTGGTGGGAATGCAGACTGGTACAGCCACTGTGGAAAACAGTATGGAATTTCCTCAGAAAAATAAAAATGAAACTGCCTTTTGATCCAGCAATCCCACTGCTCGGATTATACCTGAAGAATCCTGAAACACCAATTCACAAGAACCTATATGTACCCTTATGTTCATAGCAGAGTTATTTACAATAGCCAAGTGCTGGAAACAACTTAAGAACCCATCAGTAAATGAGTGGATCAAAAAACTGGTACATTCACAAAATGGAATGCTATGTAGCAGGAATAAAGAACTCCTACCTTTCATGACAGTATGGATGGGACTAGAGAGTATTATGCTAATAATACAAATACTATATTATCTCACCTATGAAATGAACCTAAAGAACAAAAAAAACAAACCAGCAAAATAGAACCAGAGGCATAAAAACAAGGAACAGACTGACAGTGACCAGAAGGGATGCAGGAGAAGGATAAGGGGGAATAGAATGGGAAGGGTCCAGTTAAGGAACAGGTATAAATGATTCATGAACATGGTCAACCGTGGGAGCAGGAGCTGGCAGGAGCTGTGGAGTGCAGCAGGGGAAAATTGGGACAACTGTAATAGAACAACAATAAAAAAAATCGAACTAGTTTCAGTAACCATATTGGTGGTGGTAGTATTGATAATACTGTTCTGAAGGTTAAGTAAAACACTTATAGTACTAAATTTGAATTGGAAATCAATTTATATTCATTACAACATGTTTGTCTCTAAAGAATATATATTCTTATGTATCCACTGAAAAGACCCAGAAATGAATACCAACGTAGTAGCAATGAATGCCCCCACTGTCCAGAGTATAGTCCTGGAGAAATACCAATTCCAGGTGTGAGGCAGGAAATACAGAAGATGAACCAAGAACATCTTGTGATACTAAATATCATACTTTTAAACAACCCATATATCAAAGCAGAAATCAAAAGGGAAATTAGAGAGTGTTTTCAACTGAACAGGAAAATACTATGTATCATAATTCATGTTATGCCACCAAAGTAGCACTTAGAGAATTATGCTATTCAATCCCTGTATTAAAAAGATATATCTTATATAACTACCTCAACTTTCACCTTAAGCAAGTTAAGAAAAACAATAGCAAGTTAAGCTCAAAACAAGCAGAAAGGTAATAATCAAGATCAAAGTGGAAATCATTGAAATATAAAACACAAAAATGATAGAGAAAATTAATGAAACCAAAAGTTGTTTGAGAGTACTGATAAAAATTGTCAAATCTCTGCTAGATTAATCAGGAATCAAAGAAAAAAAACAATGATATTACTATACATCAACATTAGAATAACTAAGATCAGAAATTCAAAAGGAAATATCACTATAGATGTTAACAAGATAATAAGGGAATATTATGAAGAAATTTATGGCTAATAAATTTGACAACTGAGATAAAATGAAAAAAATCCTTAAACTACATAATCTACCATAATTTACTCAAAAGAATAACCTGAGTAGTCCTAATAAAGAAATGAAATATGTAGTTAAAGCCTTCCCAGAAACGAATAAACAAAAAATATTCTAGGCCCAGACATTCCATAGGTGAATGCTACTAAACATTTAAGAAAGATGGTGCTAACCCTACACAAATTCTCCCAGAAAACTGAAGGAGAGAGACTCCCAACTCATTCAGGGTCTAGCATTACCCTGATATGAGAACCAGGCTAAGATATTACAAGGAAAGAAAGCTATGAACCAGTATCCCTCAAGAGCACAGATTTTGAAAACACCCATCAGCAAATTCAACAATAGCTGAAAAGGATATTATATCATGTCCAAGGGAGTTTTATACTAAGAATACAGAATTGCTTTAATGGCCTAAAATAGATCAATATAATTCACATATTAACAAATTAAAAACAAAAAATAATGTAATCATCTCCACAGATGCTAAAAAAGCATCTGACAAAATTCAGTAATTGATCATGATAAAAAGTCAGTGAGCTAGGAGTAGAAGGGAATTTCTCCTTTCCTTCTACTATTAGGAGTAAGACAATGATGTCTGTCCTCACTGCTCCTTTTCAATATTGTACTGCAGGTTTTGGCCAGAGAACTCAGGCAAGCAAGGGAAATAAAGGGCATTTAGATTGGAAAGAAAGAAAACTAGTCTTGCTCACAGACATGATAGCCTACATAAAATGTTCAACAGAACAAAAAAAAAAAAATCTAAAATTAATATGTGAGTTTAGAAAGGTTGCAGGATAGACAACGTACAAAAATCAACTGTATTTCTACATACAGGCAACAAACCTTTAAAAAATTAAATAAAAAGACTATTTACAAATATCATGAAAATATGAAAGATGTGGGGTAAAATGACCAAATATATAAAATACCAGTACACTAAAAACTATAAAACACTTCTGACAGATAGTAAAGAAGACCTAAATAAAGAGAAATATATCCTGTTCATGTGTTAGAAGACTCAATACTGTTAAGGTATCAATTCTACCCTAACTGATCTACAGATTCAATGTAATACTAATCAAAATCCCAGTAGGTAATTTGCAGAAGTCATACAGAGTACAGCAGTCCCTCTCTACATAGCGGTTCACTTATCACAGCCTCACTGTATCACGGTATTTTTCAAAATATTATATTTAATTATTTATCGTGGATTTTTCACTATATTGCAGGATTTTGTGGTACTGTGTACATATGTTGTTAAAGTTATGTAGGTTTAAGAGTGTAGAATATGTTTAAGAACATAAGCAGTGTTTATAAAAGTGTGGAAAAGGTTAATAAGGGAGTGGGAAAGGTTAATAAGGGACTTAGAATGGTTCAGAAGTGTGTGGGAAGGGTTTATAAAACCTTAAAAAATCTAAAAATACTAAAATAATATAAGGTTCCTACCTTGTTGATTTTCACCTATCGCGGGGGTGGGGGCGGGTCTAGAACATAATACCCACGATAAGTGAGGGAATACTATATTCCAATTACAATACAATTAAATTAGGAAGCAATAACAGAATGACATCAGGAAAGTCCCAAAATATTTGGAAATTAAACCATGGGTATAAAAGAAAATCACAGGGAGATCAGAAAACATTTTGAACTAAATGAGAATGAAAGTGCAGCATATCCAGACTTGTGGAATGCAGCTAAAGCAGTGCTTAGAAAAAACTTCTATTGTAGAAAAAGATGAAAGGTTTAAAATCTATAATCCAAGTTTCCATTTTTATAAGTTAGGAAAAGAAGAACAAATAAATTCAAAATAAGTGAAAGGAAGGAAGTACTAAAGAGAAAAAAGTTATTAAAATAAAGATTTCTGTTCCCAACCATGCTAGAATAACTTAAACTCTTAAAAAACAAAAAAGAAAAGGAAATATGAAACCGTTATTTCAGATATTGGACAACAGGAACATAGAAGAGTGATTCCTAAGAGAAGAGAAACAAATAAAGTGAGCCCTAGGATTGTCCCAGGTACCCCTTCATACTAAAATGGCTATAGTCAAAAAAAATGGAAAATAACAAGGGCTGCTAAGGATGTGTAGAAATTAGAACCCCGAGACATTGCTGAGTGTACAATGGTGCATCTGCCTTGGCAAATAGTTTAGTAGTTCTTCAAAAAGCTAAACACAGAGTTATCATATGACCAAACAATTTCACTCCGAGGTATATATCCAAGAAAAATGAAACATTGTGTCCACACAAAAACTTGTACATGAATGTTCACAGCAACAATATTCATAATAGCCACAGGGTGGAAATAACCCAAATGTCCATCAACTGATGAGTGAAAAAAACAAAATGTGGTATACGTATCTATATAATGGAATATCATTTGAAAATTCAAAATAATTAAGCTACAACATGGGTGAACCTTGAAAACATTATGTTAACTGAAAGAAGCCAGTCACAAAAGACCATGTAGTGCAGGACTGGATTTATATAAAATGTTCAGAAGAGGCAAAGCTATGGAGACAGAGAAGAGATCAGTGGCTGCTTAGAGCTGGAGGTAAGAGAAGAAGGGACATGGGAAAGAATGAGGAAGAGCTAATGGCTATGGGGTTGCTTTTAGGAGGGGTACAATGCTTTAAGACTGTGATGAGGGCTGTACAACACTGTGAATATACTAAAAACTAATTGGTTTTGTACACTTTAAATAGGAAAGTTATATGGTATAAAATGTATCTTAATAAAGCTACTTAGAAAGAATGTTATTGGAACCCTTTTCCAACAAATTACATGATATTAGGAATAAGCATTTTCATTTATAAATGGAAACAGTATCCATTCCAATCTTTCTACCTCTAGATATAAGGACATAAGGTACATGGAAGAAACATTCTAGAAAGCTAGTTTCATAACTTGAAGATGACTATATTGGTTATTGCTGTATAGCAAATTACCCCAAAACATCACAGCTTAAAACAAAAAACATTTATAATATTATCTCACATAGTCAGGAACAGGGGCTGGCTTAGCTGGGTGGATCTGGCGCAGGTCTCTAATGAGGTTGCAGTCATGCAGGAGCTACACTCTGAACACTTACTTTACTGTGGTTGGAAGATCTGTTTCCAAGCTCACTTACATGGCCATTGGTTGGAGGCTTCAGTTCCCCACCTTGTAGGCCTCCCCACAGGTATGTTCATCCTGGTTTCACTCAGAGCAAGTGCTCAGAAAGGCAGACAGAATGTGACAGTAATTGAGACAGAAGCTCAGTCTTTTATGACCTTATGTCAGAAGTGCTACTTTGCCATATCCTGTTGGCTACACAGATCAATTCTGATCAAGTGAGGAGGGATTAGACAATGGAATGAATATCAGGAAGTGAGACTCACTGGGGTCATTGTGGAGGCTGACTATCAAAATGACATTATGACAATAAATAGACCAAAAATCCCACGTAAGCAAATGTTTGACCTTTGATCTGAAAGGAAATGAAAGGTATACTTATTCTTCAGCAGGGTCACAGGTACACTCTTGAAAATGTTTTCAGAGTTGCGAAAAAAGGATTTGGAATGACTGTTGATACCATTTTCTACTCTCCTTATGATTAAGTAATGGTTAGCATAAAGCAATACAAAACTATAGAGCTGGGCGCTGATGGAGGAAGTATGCAAAGGGTTTAGTCAACTGCACTCTCACCTGGCTCCCCTACCATTGATGGTTGAGGAAAGAGTCCTAGTTGCAGAAAGGCTAGGCGACTCCACCAGGATCATATGGTGAAAGTGTGGGGACTAAAATCCAGTTCTGCATGTTTTTATTACACCAGGAGCTATGCATCAGAAAACCAATGGCAGAGACTCATAATACAGATGACATGTTAAACATGAGAGCATTGAATCACTATATGCTGAACTCCAGAATTGTCACTCCTTTTGTGTGGCTTTTTGACATTGCCTATACTGTATTACTTTCTCAGGCAGTAGTGGCCTCTTACCCTCTTTCCACTCCAACTGAGAGATGATCTACTTAGCTACGGGGAGAAAGGAATCACTCCTTCAGCTTAGCTAGTATTTATAAAATATCTGTTCTGTACCCAACATTGTACATGGAGATTTGAAAATGAAAAACATGGTCCCTTCACTCAAAAAGCACATAGTCAAGTTGAGAAGACATGACCTAAATCTAAAACACTAAGAAAATCAGACATCATGTGACAGGACTGCATAAATATTAATATATTTTGAATAATTTTATTTAATAAAAATTGTATATAATTCTTACAATGTGCCAGATATAACTACATTATAATATTAATTCTTAGTCCCCACTTTACAGACGAGGAAAGAACAGGCTGGAGAGCTTAAGGCATTTGTCAAAGTTCTCATGCCTAGGAAGAAGCTGGGCCAAATACAAACTCAGTAAGAAGGGCTCCAGAGTCTGCACTTTTCTTAATCACGAAAGCATGAGGCTTCTCAATAATGGTAACAATTATTCTTCTTCTTCCTTCATATGTACTTTTGTTCAGGGTTCTGAAGGAAAGTCAGTCATAAAATTCAAAAGCTCCTCTGAGAAATCCTGGCTGTACTGGGGAAGAGAGTAGTTAGCCCAGTACAGTAAGGATGTCTCTGAACAGCCTGCTAACCCTGTGGAGAGAGGTGAGAAAGGGTGAAGAAACAGTCACTAATGAGGTAGTGCTTTCCTGCTGCCAAAATGAAAGATAAAATTGAATCATAACTGCAATTAACAAATTAGGCTATAGATGGAGTGAAAAAATTAAATGGATGTACTGTTCTGTAAGTGCAAAAATAAATTAATTTCATCCCGTCAAAGTCCACTAGAATGTGGGGAGATTCAATATAGTCTTCTAAAGACTTCCTCCCAGAATCATACCATAAGAAAACAGCACACACACCACACCAGGAACAGATGTATTCAATCATTTTTAATGAATATGAAAAGTAGTTTGAAAAGAATAAATTGATATGTAGGCCTGGAAAACCTTTTGCTTAAAGCAATGAATTCCATTCTGGTAAAAATTTGCCAACTTTGCCACCTTATAAAGCAATTGCTGTCTCTTTCCTTTACATCTGAATTTTATGATTTTGGAAAATGTTCCTTGCAGCAAAGAGGCGATATTGCATTGTTGGCAATCTTCATGTAATAAATTTCTATTTTTGTGTTCTTCTCCTCACATATCTTGAATTATCCATGGGTCTATCAATTAAAACTTCAGAACACATTGTCCAAAACTTGTAGGAAGAGGCCTTATGTAGAGCCAAGTGGCATGTAAGCAAGGCAGCACAGTGAATAGCATTTGGGTCAAATTTTTTCTTCTAAGATAACATGCCAGTATACAACTGACCCTTAGACAATGCAGAGGTCAGGAGTGGCAAGAACAGTGCACTTCTAAATCCATCTATAACTTCCATCTCCCACAGTTGTCCCTCAGTATCTGAAGGACATTGGTTCTAGGGCCTCACAGATACCAATATCCACAGATGTTCAAGTCCCTTATATAAAATGGCACAGAACAATGTATATGGATGGCCTTCCATATCCGTGGATTCCCAACTGAACACTGAAAATACAGACCTGTGGTTGCTTGAATCCATGATTGTGAAACTCAGGGATACAGAGGACCAAGAGGGCCAACTGTATATTTTTGAAAATCCAGGATTAAGTGGACCCATGCAGTTCAAACCCATGTTGTTCAAGGGTCAACTGTAGTTTATTGTAATTTTTTTTAAAGGTCTTAAAATTATTTTAAAAAAACTAAAATTCAAAATTTTATTTAAAGTCTTTTTTTTCTTTTGTACGTTTTATTGATTATGTTGTTACAGTTGTCCCAATTTCTTTTCCCTTTGCTCCCCTCCATTCACCAGTTCCCCTCCCTCCAGCCCCCCCACCCACTTAGTCCATGTCCATGGGTCATGTATATAAGCTCTTCTCAACATCACCCTGTCCATTCTGCACCCTCAACTATGCTTCTTAATTCCTGCAACATTTCCCTCCCTCTCCTCCCTTCGCCCTCCCAGCTGACCTTCCCCCACGTGCTCCCCATACCTATGATTCTGTTCCTACTCTGGTTATCAGCTTAGTTTGCCTTTGTTTCCATTCCCTAGCTTCTGTTGTTGATAGTTGTGATATTGTTTTCACTTTAATATTCATAGTTTTGATCTTTTTCTTAAATAAGCCCCTTTAACATTTCATATAATAATGGCTTGGTGATGATGAACTCCTTTAGCTTTACCTTGTCTGAGAAGCGCTTTCTCTACCCTTCCATTCTGAATGATAGCCTTGCTGGATAGAGTAGTCTTGGTTGTAGGTCCTTGCTTTTCATCAATTTGAATATTTCCTGCCAGCCCCTTCTTGCCTGCAAAGTGTCTTTTGAGAAATCAGCTGACAGTCTTATAGGTACACCTTTGTAGGTAATTTTCCTCTTCTCTCTTGCTGCTTTTAAGATTCTCTTTTTATCCTTAACCTTTGGCATTTTAATTATGAGGTGTCTTGGTGTGGTCCTCCCTGGGTCTAGTTTGGGACTCTCTGTGCTTCCTGGACCCATATGTCCATTCCCTTCCCCAAATTAGAGAAGTTTTCCTTCATTATTTTTTCACATAGCTTTTCAATTTTTGCTCTCCCTCTTCACCTTCTGGCAACACTATGATTCAGATGTTGGCATGTTTAAAGCTATTCCAGAAGTTTCTAAGCCTCTCCTCATTTTTTTCAGTTATCATTTCCTCCTTCTTTACTGGTTGACTGTTTGTTTCTTCCTTGTGTTCCAATTTGTTGATTTGAACCCTGGTTTCCTTTCTTTCACCACTTGTTCCATGTGGCTTTTCCTTCATTTCAGCCAGGATAACCTACATCCTTAACCCGTCATGTTTAATTTTTTCTGTCAAGTCTGTGAGCATCTTTATTAACAATGCCTTAAACTGTGCATCTGCTAAGTCCTCTATCTCTTCATCTGTTAGGTGCGCTATCTGCTCCTTGCTTAGTTGTGTCACTGGGACTTTGATCTGCCCTCCCCTTCTGGGCCCTACTTCTCTGTCTCCTCATCTTGACCGCTTTCTGTGTTTGCCTCTGTGATTTGGGTGGGGCTGTCCCACCTCTTATGTTATAGGGGGTGGAGCCTTAGGTATTCATTAGTGCTGGCACCAGTTTCACCACATTTTGTTGCTGTATATGGGGGAGGGGTCTTAGAGGGAACAGCGCTGGCTCCTGCCCCTTTTCCAGGCACTTCTCCCCCTTCCAGTACTAAGCAAGCTGTCTCCTTTTCAAGACTGGTAGCTTCTTCCTCTCCCCCAACCCCCCATTGGCTTTCACAGTCAGAAGCAATGTGGCTCTATTTTCCTGACGCTGGAACCACAAGCTACATGGTCTGGTGTGGGGCTGGGATCACTTCTTCGGTTTAAACCCTATGAATGTGTTGTCGTGTTTTTTGCTATGGCTACTGCTAAACGTACGCGACCACTCCACTCCCACCAGCTGCACTGCCTCTAGCTATGCTGCCTTCCAAGCACCGCCCCCACAGCTGCTGCTCCACCTCTCCTACTTCCTGGCTGATTATTTCTTCTTTATTTCTTTGCTGAACTTCCCTGTAGTTTCGATTTTCTGGTTTATTTTATTTTATTTTATTTTTTAGTTTTGAAGTGGTTGTAAATGCCTTCTTAGTTGTGAGGAGACACAAAGTGTATATTTATGCCTCCATCTTGGCTGGAAGTCCTATTTGAAATCTTATATCTGGGCACAGGTGATTTATAGGATTCCAAAAGAAAGTCTAATAAATTCTCTTTTAAATTGACTTTTCCTTTAAATTATATCAAACGTACCATAATTATCTTAAAGTCTCAGCATAAGAGTGACTTTTAGGAGGTCATTCAGTTCATCCCAACTACCATATCTGGAAAGTTCTCACTAAACTATTACAGGAAGAGGTTTTTTTGTTTTTATTTTTGTTTCCATTCTGTTATGAAAGATTTGACCACACTCCTCACTAAACTACTCTGAACTACAAATGTTCTTCTTTCATTTGGAAGTATGGTAAGTTATCGTCTACTTCAGACTTATATAAAAATTATGATGCTAACAAGACAGAGACAAAGGAAATGGAATGATGAGGAATTTTTAGCATATAATGCGGGATAGTCTGAGTAGGACAATGTTGGCATGGGTGTGTGTGTGTATGTAGTCATGAACAACTGGAGTGAACTGACCAAAAAAAAAGTAGAAGCCAGTTAGCAAACAGCTGTTTCCTAGTTCTCCAATGCCTTCTTATTTGGCTCTCTCACCCTAGCATCCTTGCCAGCAAATTCTATGTGTGTCTAATCTTGGTTCGTAGCTTTGGCACATAGGAATCTCCTAGAGCCTCTTCATCTTAAGTGGCCAAACAAAGCAGGTCAATCCTCTGTGTCTCAAGTTCTTATTTCCCAGAATCATTCCAGGCATACTTTGAACTTCTTCCTAGGGAAACCTCAAAAGTTGTCAGGGTCCACCAAGAATAAATCCAAAATGTTCTGAGCTAATCTTGCTTAAGGCCAGACCTAGATATAATTGTCTTGTTAAAATGAATTTAATATTAGAATCTAGCTGGCTTCCAGATGGCATCTTTCATGTTTTTTATTTCCCATCTGCTATGGGAAGAATCTCTCTACTAGGATAATGTGCATTTCTACTTCCGTTGTTACTACTGTTACTATCACCACTAATAATAATATATAGCCTTTATACATACAGCATAGATTATGGACCACAGACTACTCTACATATGTAAGACCACTTAGTCTTCCTTACAGCCTTATGAGGTATGTTTTCTTTATTATCCCTGGTTTAAAAACTTACCCAAGATCACACAGCTAGTAAGGGGAAGTATTGAGGTTCTAACCTAGCAATTTGGCTATAAAATCCATGCTCTTATACCCTATATCATACAGCTTTTTCTTGTGTAATGCAAAGAATATTCCATCAAGACCAAGAACCTGGGTTTCCAGTTCTGTCTCTAATCCTGAATTAATTGAGTGACTTAGGGCAAGTCACTGACGGAATTTCCACTATATAATGAGACAGGCTCAATGACTAACTTTTAGTTATACAATGTTGTGATGATTAAATAGGTGCCTTTCATTATGAAACCTGATTTTGCTGGATGAGTTAGGGCATCTAAAGCTTGAAAATTAAATATATCTAAGGAAAGGAAGGCAACTAATAACTAAGTTAATCTCCTAAGCATTCTGTTATTTTCTCAAGTCATACTCTATACTGTAAGAACTAGATTAATATTTTACAGAGGAAAACACAGACTCAGAGATTGGTTGATTTATCTGAGGCCACACAGAAAGTCAGGATGAAGAGCCAGCATTTGAATGTAGACAAAGCCCAAGCACCTTCTGCCATATCTCAGTGCTTTCCTGGCATTGTCTTTTTCTCCCCTTAGTAGTAGTAAGCAGAGATTTAAAAGGTAATGTATTTAAAGAACCTAGCACAAGATCTTACAAACAGCAGACACAAGAAACTAATTTGGAGGTAAGGATGGAAGACAGGTGAATACCAATTTAGCTGTGCCAACAGATTGTAATTTTAAACCAAAGTGGGTACATTTTTGTGTAAATTCTCTAAGGTAGGCTGAATACCCAATCAAAACAAGTGAATTTCTGGAGGAAAAGTTTGAATTTATCCCTAAGTAAACAATGATGACATACCACAAGAATGCCAACATATGAGGTATTTCCAGACCACATACATGAGTTCTTGTGGTATTTTGATGCTGAAATAACTTCCTAATAATAACTCAGAAATATTTTGTTAAAAGGAATCTCCCTTTTTCCCTAGCCAGAATTTCACAAATAATAGAAATGAAAAAGGAAGTCCCTTATGTATCGACTACTTAAAGGAGGGCACAAAAATCAGAAACTACTGTCAGAAACTTAATAAGTTCCTATTTTGGTTTGAAAATGGACTCACTCATTCACTAATTCATACAACAAATAATAACTGAACACAAGGTATATACAAAGTACTATTTTATTATGAAGAGTTTTTGAAAAACGTGCCTGGGTCCCACTGCAGAATACTGACTTAGGTTCAGAAACCACTGGACCTGATGACCTTTAAGATTCTTTCCAATCCTGGAATTACTTTACTTGCAAATATTTTGTATACATACAACATTCAACAGGTTTTGGTGGGGGGCAGGCAGATGTATACATTAACCACCAACACTACATAGGGTAAAAACATTATTTCTATAAGATAGGTAAAGGTCCTCTTCCCCAGCACTAGGTACTCTTATTACTGACCCAGAGAAATTCATAGGAAATAGACTGAGATTACAGTTGATATACAACTGCAACTTAGTCTTTTTTCCCTGTGATTATTTTGACACAAACTCCACCGTATTTCTGAGTCAGGAATAAGGGGAACTGGCTCTAATGTAAGCACCAATTGTTGCAGAGGTGATGAGGAGGCAGGGGAAGGGCAGGAGGTGGTTGCACATTATCATACTGGTTCTCTAACTCAAAACAATCTCAGGAAGTCAGGCAAGTAAGTGTTAGCATTTTCTCTAACCTGGCATTTCATATACATCAGTTGTTCTCAATCCTATTAAACCATATGCCCCCTTTTTATGTAAAAGGTATGCATATACATTTATTTCAATTCCTCCTTTTTTTATCCTGAAATGAAAATGTATCAATTAAATACCCTAACAGTAATATAAAAGAAAATGAAATGAAAGTAATTAATAATAAATTATGTATTTCAATATGTATATGTTCGGGCACGACTATACTAAAAGATAATGAAGTAGTCAGATGCTTATACCTATTTATAATTAACACATTTAAATTTAAGAGAAGTAGGATAAGAAACCATTCCATGCAACAAGTACAGGAAAATGAAGCAAAGCCAAGTGATTTTCTGAAATGGTTTCAAACAATACAAAGTACAATTATCTCTTGATATGCAAGGTAGCTGCATTTCTGGAGATTTTACTGTTTTTTGAAACTATGCAAGAGTATATAAAACATTTAGTATTTATAGATAAAAGAGTTAAGTTATAGGCATAGATAATTATACAAAGGCTTTCTCTTCTTCACAAATACACCATATACGCGACATTGAAAAGCTATGCAGGAACCACACAATTCTTTGTTGTGTGGTTTGTCCTGTACATTACATGATGTCTAGCATCTCTGACCACTGCCTACTAAATCATTGAGACAAACTCAAAAGCTCTACAAAATTTCAAAATTACCTCTTAAAATTAGTACCTCCCTGTTGAGAACCACTGGTCTATATGAGCTTTCAGTGCTACAATTGTATTGTTACAGATTCTTGCCCTGGCTTAGGTAGTAGGTGGGCCACTGATGACCTCTGATCTCCGGCTATAGATTTTCTGATGTAAGGGTTACTTTAATTGAAAAGTCTAGCACACATCTATCCCAGAAGCTTCCAATATGAAATTTTCCTTTAACTGTTCCTTTTTATTTCTTTAGAAAAGTCAATAATAAAGCTATTTTTACCTATATAGCAGAATTAAAGACAGTTGTACTGATAATTCTGCCTCCCCTCTCTACCTCTTCTAAAAAATTACTTTCTCCTGAGTTTTCAAGGTAAGCAAGCTCAAACTGTGAAGCTATAACCATACTCTTTTCTCCATACTAATGCAAAGATACATACACTAATGCAAATAATCTAAAAGTTATTTAAATATGGTACTGAAATGTGTTACTGCATTGTTTAGTTATTTGGCAGAAGAATATCTTCCTAATTAAATTTTTATTAGGCTTCTATTAAAAGTAATTTACATTTCCTGATCAACCCAATAACTATAGCATGTGTTTTGGGGTACAGGCTGCCTGAGTCTGAGAAGTTGCTGACTACTGAGAATGACCTAAGTATTTTGAAAGTTTCAAGACTGGGATTTAGCTATATAATTTATTTTTGGCATTGAAAAAACTGCCATGCTTCCATATAGACTTTATGTTAAATTAACACATCATTCGTAGAAATACCAGGTATACCCTCAATTTAAATAAAGGTGATAAGACTTCTATTTACATAAAAGGATTCACAGATTAGTAGAAAATCATTACAGGATTCCTTTGGACATAAAACTTCTGAGTTATAATGCCACTTAAAAATTAATGAATAGGAGCATCCAGTCAAGATGGCACTGTAGGCAGACATGGCTTGCCTCTTCACACAACCACATCAAAATTACAGCTAAAATATAGAACAACCATCAGCCAGAGCCATCCGAAATTGAGTTGAATGGAAGTCTGACAACTACAGAATTAAAGAAACCACATTATTGAGACGGGGTGCAGAGTGTGGAACAGGCTAGTCTCACCCATGTGTGGTGAATAAAAATTCAGGTAGGATATCTCGGGAGCAAGGACTTCCAACCCCACACAAGGCTCCCCCAGCCCAGGGTTCCAGTGCCAGGAAGTTGAATCCTCACAACTTTTGGCTGCAAAAACCAGCGGGCATTGGGTCGGTGGAAGAAACTTCTGGAGACCCCAGCAGTTCCTCTTAAAGAACCTGCACATGGACTCACCTACTCAGATTCATGCCTTCTGAATGCCAGCACCAGGGTGGCAGCTTGAGAGGCACCAGTGGCATACAGGGAGGAACTGAAGTGTCTGGCACCAAGGCAAGCAGAGGCCATTGTCTCTTTTCTAAACCCTCCCCCCACAGAGCTGGCAAGCTGGTGCCATATCTGAGACTCCATCAACCTGACTAACACTATTTGACTGGCCATGGAGATCCCCAGAGACCCTGCCGCACCTAATTTACAGACACCACCCCGCACCTCCTAACCCTCCCCCCCATCCCCACCCTGCGCTCTGCCTGCCCACAAGCCAATTTTTCATATGAATAGCTGATCTTGGCTCATGCTTCACAACTTCCAAAATACTATCAAACAAACAACAGCTGGCCTCAGTGACTCGGGCCCAGCACTACAAGCAGTCAGCTTAGATTCACAGCTTGGCTTTGCCTGGGAATCTCCAAGCCCAGCACAAGTAGCAGCCATTTCAGATTGATTTATAGCTCAGGCTGGGAGCCCTTGGCAAAACACAGATGGGGGCTGACATTGGCCTGCAACACCCAGAAAACTCCAGGGTCAGCATACCCTATGGACAGCTACAGACCAAGCAGGAGCACCACCACCCTGCCCCTGCACAGCTGATTCTCCACAGCAGGCAGAGAGGTTGGGGATAAGTGCTCACAGCCAGTTCTTGCAGCTGACTGGCCTGGATAAATCCCTCCCATAGATCTGTCAACAGCAACAAAGGCTCAACTACAAGAGAAGGATATACTCAGCCTACATTAAGGGCACACATCAAGTACCCAGCTTGAGTGATAGGGGAGGCTGTGCCACTGGACCCAAAAGGCACTTATCATATTAGGTCATACTACCAATATATAGAGTCAAAGCAAGTCTACCTAATACACAGAAACAAACACAGGGAGGCTGCCAAATTGAGGAGGCAAAAAAATATGGCCCAAATGAAAGAACAGAACAAAACTCCAGAAAAAGAACTGAACAAATTTAGGTAGCCACCTTCTCAGATGCAAAGTTCAAGACACTGGTGATCAGGGTGCTCGGAGAAATGATTGAGTAAGGCCACAAAATAAAGGAAGAAGTGAAGGCTATACAAAGTGAAATAAAGACAAATATACCAGGAACCAACAGTGATAGGAAGGAAGCTGTGATTCAAATCAACGATTTGGAACAAAAGGAAGATATAAACATTCACCCAGAACAGAAAGAAGAAATAGGAATTGAAAAAAAAAATGAGGAGAGGCTTAGGAACCTCTGGGACAACTTTAAACGTACCAACAACCAAATCACAAGGGTGCCAGGAGAAGAGGAAGAGTAAGAAATGGAAAACTTATTTGAAAAAATAAGGAAAGTAAACTTCCCTAATTTGGCGAAGGAAATAAAACATACAAGTCCAGGAAGCATATAGAGTCCCAAACAAGTTAGACCCAGAGAGGACCAAACCAAGACATATCATAATTAAAATGTCAAAGGTTCAAGATAAAGAGAGAATCTTAAAAGCAGCAAGAGAAAAGCAGAGAGTTACCTACAAAGGGGTGCCTATAAGATTGTCAGCTGATTTCTCAAAAGAAACTTCGCAGGCAATACAAGACTGGTAAGAAGTATTCCACATGATGAAAAGCAAGGACCTACACCCAAGATTACTCTATCCAGCCAAGCTATCATTTAGAATGGAAGGGCAGACAAAGTGCTTCCCAGACAAGGTAAAGCTGAAGGAATTCATCACCACCAAGCCCTCATTATATGAAATGTTAAAGGGACTTATTTAAGAAAAAGATCAAAACTATGAACACTAAAATGACAACAAACTCACAACTATCAAAAACTGAATCTAAAAAACAAAAACAAACTAAGCAAGTAACCAGAACAGGAACAGAATCATAGGTATGGGGATTATTTGGAAGGTATCAGCGGGGACGTGAAAGGGGGAGAAGGGGGAATGGTGCAGGGATCAAGAAGCATAATTGGTAGGAACAAAACAGGGGGATGTTAAGAACAGTATAAAAGTCCTGGCTGCTGTGGCTCAGTGGATTGAGCGTCGGCCTGCAAGCCAAGTGTAGATGGTTTGATTCCCAGTCAGGGCACATGACTAGGTTGCATGTCAGGTCCCCAGTTGGGGGTGCGAGTGAGAGGCAACCACACAGTGATGTTTCTCTCCCTCTCTTTCTCCTTTCCCCTCTCTCTAAATATATAAAAAAATAAAATAAACAAATAAATAAATTATTTAAAAAAAAAGAATAGTATAGGAAATGGTGAAGCTAAAGAACTTACATGCAGAGCCCATGAAAATGAACTAAGGGGTAATGGATTGCTGGAAGGAAGGGGGGGCAAAGGGAAAAAAATGGGACAACTGTAACAGCATAATCAATAAAAAAACTTAAAAAGTAAATAGACATCTTGGAGAAAAAAATTAATGACTAAGTTAATGATTGAATATCCATTCAATTTCTACACATTATGAAAGATTTTTGTAAAATGTCATTGAAATAGTGTTCAGCCTCAATAGGTAAAATGATCATTTCAATAGATATTTAGTTTGTTTTTTCACTTCAAATTTCACTAATAAATTCACTAATTAATTTAACTAATAATGTCTAAAAGAAATCAACATTCCCTTTTTTAACAATCTTAATCTTTCTTCATATCTAAAATTAGTAAAAATTTCCCTTATAACCATGCACAGGGATCACCTTTTGATAAAGAACTAGACAAAGGCTTGTGTATGACCAAATATGTACGGTGGTTAAAATAACTCATATATTAGTATTCCTATTTTTGATCATTTTTTTATATAAACTTTAACAGTATGTGGACCTTTAATTTTTGTGTACTATGTGATGTGGGATCCACTTTTGAAATCAGTTTTAAAGCAACTGATCATATGTGCCAACTCTAAAATGCTCTGTGATTCACAAAATAAATAGACCTTATTAAATAACCTCAGAACAGAAGTCATATTTTCTATTATTAAACAGAGAATTCTGGTGCTGTTAAAAAAAAGAAGTAAATAACCCCACACATAAAAAATATGTAGCACATACAAAATGTATGATACAAATTTTTCACTTACTTGGTATTAGGATGTTTTTGTAGGGCTTTATCCAGGATGAGAGATGGAGCACTCCTCCTCCTTTCTGCTAGTGTTTTCATTTTCTGTTGAGAAAAGAATCATAATAAAGACCATGCAGCTTGTAAGAAAGTAAATGCCAATCTTCAATCAAATCCAGCAAGTTTTATATTGCCTCTCTTTGTCTATGAAGATGTTTGCAATCTCATCATGGAGATAAAATGATAACATCTAAACTAGGAAACTAAGTGTCAGCAAGTGGTACAGAAGTAAATTATTTTTTATGGTCTGAGAATAAGGTCAAATGCTGATCAGAGTATTTGGAGAAAGCTTTATCATAACCATTACCACCCTTTTCAGCTAACATACATATTGCTTATTATGTGCTAGGCCCTATGCTAAAGGCAGAACAGGATTATCTCATTTTTACTCCAAAATGTCATCAAAGTAGGTTCTACTATCTGTATTATAGGAAGGGTAGGCCCCAAAATGGGTTTCAAGAATAGACAGGATTTGAAGAGATCAAGTAAAGAGGGGAGAAAACAGTTAAAGCAAAATGGAGAATAGATTCTTACTCATTTAATAGACCTTTAAATATGCACAGATTTGGAAATACCTTTTCCAAATATTTTTTTTTTTACTGTAATATTTTTATAAAAAGGACTTTCACCCTGACTGGTGTGGCTTAGTGGGTTGGGCATCATCCTGCAAACTAAAAGGTCAATGGTTCAATTCCCAGTCAGGACACATACCTGGGCTGTAGGCCAGGTCCTCAGAATGGGGTGTGTGACAGACAACTGATCAATGTTTCTCTTGCACATCAATGTTTCTCTCTCTCTTTCTCCCTCCCTTTCTCCCTCCCTTTCCTCTAAAAATAAATAAATAAAATCTTAAAAATAAACAAATAAAAAGGACCTTTTCCCCTTTTTTCTAGGTATTCTATAAGTATAGAATTAACTGAATAATTCAAGTACTCTGTTTCAGAGGACCTTAAATTTGTGGTAAATGAGATTTTATTTAGCTTGAGTTATCCATGTAATTACTTTCTAAATTCAATCATATATTTAATAAATCTAGATAGACTAAGAGGGCCTGCCAGTGAATATGGATGAGTAAAATTAATAATAGTCACAAAGAGCCATGAGTGAAGTTCAGGATGTCTTACCAAAGTCATCCTTTTGCTCTACTCTACCACCCTTCCCTGGCCAGAGGTCTCACCCACGGCCTCAGGTCTAGGCCAGCCATGCTTGGGAACTGGATGCTGCTCTAAGAAGAACCACCTAAGACTAATCTGCTCAGTATCAGCATCACATGACGATTCATATAGGAACTGCTTCACAGTTGCTAAAATAAAACCTAGACCCTAGCTTAGGAAAGAGGTAGAATCATCCAGTGAGAGAGGGGTGGTGAACTTCTTTGGCACAGTTCTTATCCCCCAACTCACCATGCCCCTCAAGGATCTCCTCCAAAGTATTGGTGTCATCAGTGCCATGGCCTGAGGGTTGCAGTTTCCCATTAATCTTTTGGCTCACATGTGGAATGCATGCCCAAACCTCCTTCATATAGCTCAGATAGCAAATGAAACAATTATATAAAACATTAATAAAGGACAAAAAAACAGATAAGAAATGCAGAATAACACATTTCTCAAAAGGTTATTAACCATGTATCAGTTTCAGGGCAGATTAAATTGTATACAATTATTTGTACAATATGTATGAGTATTTGGTGCCTTCCTTCTGGAGAGAAAACCCACCCATAGTTTCATCAGAGTTCTATAATTGTCTGTAATTCCTCCCAACCCCAATGATTTTGATAGCCTTCTTCATATATTATAGCTTGTAAACCTCATCCACTGTTTCCATTAGTCACACCTCTTGGGAACATAACTCTCAGGAACCTAACGCCTCAAGGCTAGTGGGACTTTGGAGGTTACAGGAGAAGGGAAATTGGGAAGACAAGTACCTCCCCAAGTGAAGAGTCTCAATAATGGAAGACTGCATCAATTTTTACTTAGAAAGGTGGCAGTTGGTTCATGTGCAGATTTTATCTGGGATTCTGTGTCACCTTCAGGTCTGGGCTTGCTTCATGCTCACTATTCTGACTCCTTTATTCAGGATCTGTTCACTATGCTTTGAACTTTGAAATAATATGCCCAATCCTTTTAAACTTGTCTTGGTCCCTTAACCTTCTGACTCTCTGGACCTTAAGGTTCTGCCCAGCCTACCTTGAAATGGAGTGGGGGAGGGAGATCATTTCTGGACCTATCTCAGTAGTCTTATTTCTGCTGCCCGTAACTGCATGAAACCACTCACTATCAGCAGTTCCAAGCTCCTAAACTAGATCTTCATTAACATATCATTTCTAATTCTGAGCTCCTTGGCTTTCACATTTATAAAGAATTTGGAAAGGGTTCAAAAGACAGTCATAAAAATGACTTAAAATGTGGAGGGAAAAAAGGACCTATGGGAAAAGTTAAACTGATCTGAAATTCTTCATTTGGAAACATTAACAATCTCCAAGTTAAAGTAGAATTATAATATGGAGGATAGGAAGTTATCTTCCAAGGAAGATAAGGCAAAAAGAAATTGCTAAACTGTAGACTGTGAATCCAACTTGGTCTTGGGTAGTGGCTCTTTGAGATATTTACAAAAGCTATGAACTAAATTATGGACATAATTTCAGATGGCTCAGAAACTCACATAATATGAATTCCTTAAGGATTCATGAAACCCAAATATTAAACCTTCTGATATAAAGAAATCTTTCTGAGTTGATGGCTGTTAAACATGATAATCAAAAACGGGTGACATATTTTCTTCTGTAAAGATGCTTTTAAAATGGTTTCCCATGCAGACCTAATATAGAGGACCATTTTTATACATAGTAGTAAGATTGTGTTTTCTTAGTTATAACATTGCCAGAATGGAGTGTATCTACCTCATCTAGTGTACTCATATTCAGGAAAGTGCAATCAAACTACAGGCAGAATATTATTTTTGAGATCCTATTGTTTGTACTGAAATTTACTTTACCACTAATGAGATATGCAACTCAAGGCAATCCAGTTACTTCTCTAGCCCTCCATTTCCTTATCTAGAAAAAGAAATTTTGACCTACATAGTTTCTTAGGTACCTTCTATTTCTGATATTCTCATGTTAAGTGTCCACCGAAGGCTCACCCTGGATTTCCAAGAAAATAAACATTACCTACATTACACATTTAGAATTCAGAAGATTCACTTCTCTGCTAAGTAGTAAGTCTTAAAAGTTGCCAACATGAGGGCTTAATAAGTAGATTTAGGTATTAATTCATTCAAAATACACAGATCTCTTTTAAAAAAATATTTTATTGTTGTTCTGTTACAGTTGTCCCAATATTCCCCCTTGTCCTCTTCCACCCAGTTCAGTCCCCATACAGCTCTCTCTCCCTCTTTTTTTTTTATCCTTACCCAAGGACATTTTTCATTGCTTTTACAGAGAGAGGAATGGGGTGGGGAGGTAGAGATGGAGAGACAGACAGATATTGATGTGAGAGGAAAACATCAATTGTTTGCCATCAGTTGCCTCCTGTAAATGCCCCAACTGGGGATCAAACCTGCAACCCAGGTATGTGCCCTGACCGGGAATTGAATCCACAACCTTTTGGGGTACAGGAAGACGTTCGGACCAACTGAGCCACAGCAGCCAGGGCCAGATCTCTTTCTTCTGCTCAAAAGTATAGCAAAATAAAGGGCCAGTAGTAACTTTTAAACAAATTTGCACATCAAAGAATTTGTTCTCAGGCAATAAAGACTTGGATTTTCTTTCTGTTTATAATCACTGTGTGAAATAGAATGCATGGAAATAGAATAAGGCTACTGATTACTTTACAAATGTGTAAGAGTATAAACTTGTCGGGATAGGTTGAGACTATCCTTATATTAGTACCAACAAATTTATCAGTTGTTCAGTAACAGTAAAGACTATGATTCTTTGCCTCACAGGAAACAGAAAGTAGATTTAAAACTGTATATTTTCTGTGTTAGCTTAAAAATCACAACCCACAGTGTGATTTTTCAGAATATCCATAAGAAAATGGTCATATCCAGATGACCTCAGAAATATTTAATGTCATTCTGAAACGGAATATTTTTAAAAGACAATATTATTTTCTAAATTGATAAACTACACATTAGGCAAAAATTCAATTGCTTTAATCTTTTGGGAACAATTTTCTTTATATCATACACTTTATCTAGTCTTATGTAGCCCAAAAAACTAAACAAGAGTTTTATATAAACTAAAAAACAAACATAAACAGCCTTTATTTATTCCTCCACTCTAAATGGGAAGGATGAGGAGAAGCTTGGGAAAACTTATAAAAGGAAATAAATAGCAATAGAATTTTAAAAACTGCTGTGCTTTTACTAAGAGGTATTTATTAGGAAAGTAGACGATGAATACTAGAGAGGAATTAGATCTTTGATTTTTTAAGCTATCTCCTCTGTATTGAAAGCAAAAAACCTATTCTTCCAAAGAATAAATGAATAGAGGTCATAATTAAAGATAAGAAACAAATGTCTATAATTAATTTTTAAAAAATATTTCAGTAACACAGAACTCTAGCAACATCACCAGCTAATCTGCTGGGTGCTTTCCACTTCAACTCTCTTTTAATCATTTGGATTAACTATATATTCAATTTCTTGTATTCTTAGCTTGCTTTACATACTATGCTTCAGTTATAGCCTTTCATATTACATTGTTTATTTTTCTGCACTGTTCTAGAAAGCAGGGACTATATCTTCTTTCCAAACTATCTCCCATCTTTCTACAATCATCTACTGGAACTCTAATCTGCAGCAGGCCTAATTTTCATTCCCAAATCACAGTACAATGCCTGGCAAAAACTATACACCCAATAAGTGAAGTTTTTATGTCAACTTTAAAATCCACTCATTCTCCACATCTATACCACTGTCCTCAAATACACACACAGGAAAACAAACCAACCAAACTTTGGGGGCTCTGCTGGAGGTGATCATTAACAAAACGTAAATACTTGCAATGGAACAGAATGGTAAGAGTCATGTTTGCACAATGCAAACTACATCTTTTGACACTGTTGATATTTACCACTTTGAGCTACATGATAAACATCTGTCTGATGATAAGTTTAATTTCTTTCCAATAAATGGTGCAAGGACAACTGGTTACCCACATGCAAAAGAATGAAGCTGGACTCCTATCACACACCACATACAAAACTTAACTCAAAGTGGTTCAAAGATTTAAAGGTAAGAACAGAGTCTATAAAAATTTTAGAAGAAAACACAAGCAGAAATATTTCTGATTTTGGATTAGGTAATGGTTTCTTAGATATGACACCAAAAGCACAAGCAACTAAAGAAAAAATAAATTAGAAATGACTGTCAAGAGAAAAAACTTCTGTGCTTCTAAGGACACTATTAAGAAAATAAAACCCACAAAATGGGAGAAAATTTCTGCCATTCACAAGAGATCTGTATCTAGAATATATAAAGAACTGTTACAATTCAATAAAGACAAGCCAATTTTTAAATGGGCAAAGGATCTAAAGGGACAGTTCTCTAAGAAAGACATACAATAGCCAATAAACACATGAAAAGATGTTCAACATTATTAGCAAATCAAAAACATGAAGCACCACTTTATACTCATCAGGATACATTCATCAAGATGATTATAATAAAAAACCCACTTCAAGTCACATCATAAGTAAAATGGCAACATTCAAAGACAAAGACAGAATCCTAAAAGCAGAAAGAGAAAAACAGCAAATAGCTTACAAGGGAGTTCTGATAAAGATATCAACGAATTTCACAACGGAAACATTACAAGCCAGAAGGGAGTAGTCAAAAATATTTCAAGCAATGAAAAACAACGGCCTACAACCAAGAATACCCTACCCAGCAAGGCTCTCATTCATATTGGAAGGTGAAATAAAAAGTTTCCCAGGCAAAGGAAGACTAAAAGAATACATCTCCACCAAACCACCATTGCAAGAGATGCTAAAGGGAATGTTTAAGAAAAAGAAGAAAAAAAGAGATGCGGAACACAGGTACAAAGGGAAATGAATAAATACATGTCAATAATAACCTTAAATGTAAATGGATTAAATGCTCCAATTAAAAGACATAGGGTAACAGAATGGATAAGAAAACAGGACCCACATATTTGCTGTCTACAAGAAACACACCTCAAAACAAAAGATTTACACAGACTGAAAGTAAAGGGATACAAAAAAGTATGCCAAGCAAACGGACATGAAAAAAAAGCTGGGGTAGCAGTACTCATATCAGACAAAACGGATTTCAAAGCAAGGGCAATAAATAGAGACAAAGAAGGACATTTCGTAATACTTAAGGGAACAATCCATCAAGAAGATATAACACTGGTAAACATATATGCACCCAACATAGGAGCACCCAAATACATAAAGCAAATACTAGAAGACCACAAGAAGGATATTAAGAGCAACACACTCATAGTAGCGGACTTTAAAACTCCATTATCAACAATAGACAGATCTCTGAAGCAAAGAAACACCAAGGATACACAGGCATTGAACAACACACTAAACCACATGGACTTAACTGATATATATAGAACTTTTCACCTCAAAGAAACAAAATATACATTCTTTTCAAAGGAACATGGGACATTTTCAAAGATAGACCACATGATAGGACACAAAATAAGCCTCAACAAATTCAAGAAAATTGAAATCATATCAAGCATCTTTTCAGACCACAATGCCTTGAAACTAAATATCAACCTCAGAGAAAAAAACCAAAGACACCCAAACTCATGGAGAATGAATAACATGCAATTAAATAATGAATGGGTTAACAATGACATCAAAGAGGAAATCAAGAAATTTCTAGACACTAATGACAATGAACACACAACAGCCCAAAACCTATGGGACACAGCAAAAGCAGTCCTAAGAGGGAAGTTCACAGCAATACAGGCATATCTGAAAAGGCTAGAAGAATCTCAAATAAAAAACCTAACCCTAAAGCTACAAGAACTAGAACAACAACAACAAACAAAGCCTAGGGCAAGAAGAAGGAACGAAATCATCAAGATCAGAGCAGAATTAAATGACATAGAGACCAAACAAACAATTCAAAAGATCAACAAAACTAGGAGCTGGCTCTTTGAAAAAATAAACAAAATCAACAAGCCTTTAGCCAGGCTTATCAAGAAAAATAGAGAGAAGACCCAAATAAACAAAATCAGAAACAAAAAAGGAGAAATCACGACTGATACCACAGAAATGCAAAGGATTGTAAGGAATTACTACAAACAAGTGTATGGCAAGAAATTTGACAACCTAGAAGAAATGGGCAAATTTCTAGAAACATACAACCTTCCAAAACTGAATCAAGAAGAAGTAGAAAGTCTCAACAGACCAATAACAAAGAAGGAAATTGAAACAGTAATCAAAAATCTCCTGGCACACAAAAGCCCTGGACCGGATGGCTTCACAGGAGAATTTTACAACACATTTAGGGAAGAACTAACTCCTATCCTCCTCAAACTATTCCAAAAAATCCAAAAAGAGGGAAGACTCACAAACGCTTTCTATGAAGCCAGTATTACCCTAATTTCAAAACCAGGTCAAGACACAACAAAGAAAGAAAACTACACGCCAATATCACTGATGAACATAGATGCTAAAATCCTCAACAAAATACTGGAAAATAGGACCAGCAATACATCAAAAAGATCATACACCACGATCAAGTGGGATTCATCCCAGGGATGCAAGGACAGTTTAATATTCACAAATCAATAAACGTAATACATCACCTAAACAAAATGAAAAACAAAAATCACACAATCATATCAATAGATGCAGAAAAAACATTTGATAAAGTCAACACACATTTATGATGAAAACACTAAGCAAAATGGGAATAGAGGGAGCATACCTTAACATAATTGAGGCTATATATGAGAAACCTGAAGCCAACATCATACTCAGTGGACAAAAACTGAAAGCATTCATGCTGAGATCAGGAACAAGACAAGGATGTCCACTCTCTCCACTTCTTTTCAACATAGTGTTGTAAGTCCTAGCCACAGCAATCAGACAAGACAAAGAAATAAAAGGCATCCAAATTGGGAAAGAAAAAGTAAAACTATCATTATATGCAGATGACATGATAGTATACATAGAAAACCCTATTAATTCCAATAAAAGAATACTCGATATAATAAGTGAATTTGGGAAAATAGCAGGGTACAAAATAAATATACAGAAAACTAAGGCATTTCTGTACACCAACAATAAAATATCAGAGACAGAGGCAAAAAAGAAAATACCATTTACTATAGCAACAAGAAAAATAAAGTACCTAGGAATAAACTTAACCAAAGAGATAAAAGACCTGTACTCGGAAAATTACGTAACATTGAAGAAAGAAATTAAGGAAGATACAAATAAATGGAAGCAAATACCATGTTCATGGATGGGAAGAATCAACATCATCAAAATGGCCATACTACCCAAAGCAATTTACAGATTCAATGCAATCCTTATTAAAATACCAATGACATATTTCACAGACCTAGAACAAATACTCTAAAAATTCATATGGAACCAAAAAGACCCCGAATAGCAAAAGCAATCTTGAGACAGAAGAACATAGCAGGAGGAATCACGATACCAGACATCAAACAATACTACAAAGCCACTGTGATCAAAACAGTCTGGTACTGGCATAAGAACAGACATATAGATCAATGGAACAGAATAGAGAGTCCAGAAATAAATCCAGGACTAAACAGTCAACTAATACTTGCTAAAGGGGAAAGGAACATAAAATGGAGTGAGAAGAGCCTCTTCAACAAATGGTGCAGGGAGAACTGGACAGGGACGTGCAAAAAAATGAAACAAGATGGATCAAAGACTTAAATGTAAGCTGTGACACCATAAAACTCCTAGAGGAAAACATAGGTAGGAAAATTTCAGATATCCCACGTAACAATATTTTCATGGATACATCTCCTAAGGCAAGAGAAATAAAGAAAAAAATAAACAAATGGGACTGCATCAAACTAAAGAGTTTCTGCTCAGCAAAAGGAAACATCAGCAAGGTGAAAAGGAAACCAACCATATGGGAAAACATATTTGCCAATGATATCTCAGACAGGGGACTGATCTCCAATATATATAAAGAGCTTATATGACTCAACATCAAGAAAACAGACAACCCAATTAAAAAATGGGGACAGGACCTGAACAAACACTCTCTGAAGAGAACATACAGAAGGTCCATAGACACATGAAAAAATGCTCAACATCACTAGCCATCAGAGAGATGCAAATAAAAACCACAATGAGATACCACTTTACACCAGTCAGAATGGCCATCATCAACAAATCAATGAACAACAAGTGCTGGCGAGGATGTGGAGAAACAGGAACCCTACTGCACTGTTGGTGGGAATGCAGACTATGGAAAACAGCCACTATGGAAAACAGTATGGAATTACCTCAAAAAACTAAAAATGGAACTGCCTTTTGAACCAGCGGTTTCACTGCCTGGATTATACTGAAAAATCCTAAAACCCTAATTCAAAAGAACTTATGCACCCCTATGTTCATAGCAGTACTGTTTACAATAGCTAAGTGCTGGAAACAGCTTAAGTGCCCATCTGTAGATGAGTGGATCAAAAAACTGTGGTACATTTACACAATGGAATACTGTGCAGCAGAGAGAAAGAAGGAACTCCTGCCATTTGCAACAACATGGATGAAACTAAAGAGAATTATGCTTAGTGAAATAAGCTGACAAAGAAAGAAAAATACCATATGATATCACCTAATACAGGAAACCAAAGAACAACATAAACAAACGAACTAAACAGGACAAGGAGCAGAATAACAGTCAATAAGGGGGAGGGGGAAGAGAGAGAAGGGGGATAAGTAAGGGAAGGGTTTAGTCAAGGAATGTGTATAAATGACTTACGGACATGGACAACAGGGAGGGATATGATTGTTGAAGAACGGGTGGGCTGGGTGGGGGGGAGCAATGGGGTAAAATGGGACAACTGTAATTGAAAAACCAAAAAATAAAATTAAAAAAAAATATGACTATAATAGAAAAGACAGCTAAATAACAATTGTTGACAAGGATGTGAATACATGGGACCCCCCATCTCCCAATCATGTTTCTAATCTAAACTTATCCTGCTGGTGGGAACTGTAAAATGGTTCCATTGCTTGGAAAACAGTTTGGAAGTTTTACAAATGGCTAAAGATAGATACTATATGATCCTGCAATTCCTAGCTACATACAAGAGAAATAAAAACATGTCCACACAAAAACATGAATGTTCACAGCAGCAGTATTAATTTACAGTAAAAAAATAGAGACAATTCCAATGTACATTAACTGACTAATGAATAAACAAAATGTGGTATATACATAAAATGGAGTATTACTTGGCAATAAAAGTACTGATATGTGCAACAACATGAATGACTCTTGAAAACATATGCTAATTAAAAGAAGTCAATCTCAAAGGACCACATATTATATGATTCCACTTATATAAAATATGCAGAATAAACAAATCCATAGAAACTTAAAGTAGATTAGTGTTTGCCTGGGACTTGGGGAGATGAGGGGACTCGGATGTGATGGCTAAGGGGTGTGGTGATTCTTTTGGGGGTTATTCTAAAATTGACTATGGGGATGGATTCACAATTCTGTGAATATATTAAAAGCCATTGAATTTTACAGTTTGAGTAAATGAACTGTATGGTAAGCAAGTTATATCTCAATAAAGCTATTAAAAATGCCAACTATCACATTCCTAAATCATTGGGTTCCATTCCAGCAAACTGGGTCATAAGCAGAAGATATAATTTTCTTTATTTGTATAACAGTCATCTGAAGTATAATACATAAGGATAGAATTTATTTATTTGCTTTTTGTCCAACATGTTTCTGTACTAAATGTCTGAGTGGCTGCCCATTTGAATTCCTTGAAGAGGTGAGGAACAAGGTTGGCTGTCTATTGTGACTTGCGACCATTCCTACCCCATTCCTCCAGTGCCCTGCTCAGTCTTTCCATGGAGTAAATTCTCAGTGCCTGTGTGGTAAGTCAATGAATTAACACCGACTGTATCCGAGAGTGTGCCTCTGTAGGAAACTGCAGTTGTAAACAGGTAACTTAAGAAAAAAAGTTTTTTTTTCTTCTGTTTTCTACAAGCCAGATAACACTGTCACATAAAAAACTTGATGTAGTCTCTCATTAGAGTTTGAACTTCATGTCAACCAAGAGATACAGTAGTTTTTGAAACATCTAAATATGGTTATTCTTAGTTTATATTAAAGGAAAAGAAAGCCTATCAAAAGAAAGGAGCAGGATGAAAGGTTTAAGTCAGGTGCACTGTGATTTTTCATACTTTGTTATTTTTCCAGTCACTTTATGAGGAAAAGTTCAAGCACTGCAGTTGAATTTAAGTTACATGTGCTGAAGTCGCTTTCAAACATTTAAAATTAGCATAGAATTAAAATAAGGTCTTTGATGGAAGTTTTTAAATATTCTGAAGTTTTAAGGCTAGAAAAAATATTTAATCACATTTGCAAATTAGCTTATTCAAACTTGCCTATTAATCCTTCTGTGGCTAGTCTGTACCTCGTCTTATCTTCCTAGATGCCTGCAGCATTTATTTGTGGAGACAAAACTCAAAGACACTGGTTCTGCAAGGTAACAAGAAAATTATTCTTAACCTTACACCCTGCTTCTAAGGTCCTATTATCACAAAAATGTTTTGACCACTGGGTGAGCTGAAGCTTCTCACTATTGTCAGTTTGGTCTCTGATGAGTACGATCTCCTATTTACTCATGATCATCCCATCCAGAATCACTTTGAAATTTAATTAAAACAAATGTCATCACAACACAGACTACTGTAAAGGAATAAAAGTTTTCTAGCAGACATTGGGCCTAAATTCTAGACCCTGATTCTATCACTTAACTTCTCGGAGTCCTCTTTGTAAAATGACATAACTATCTAATCTACGACAAAGATCAAATTAAGGTTATAGATGTGGAAAGCACCGTGATGGTGTAATGCTTTAGAGTACACAAGTACTGTACATAAATACACATGAGGACAGTAGAACTCCCCTTATACATTATTCTTTCTCTGCCTCTGCCCCACCCATGCAGTCTTCTGGAGTACCACTATGGACCTTCACGTTGGCTGGACTTTCTTCTTCGGCAAAGGCAACAGTTTCAACATGCAGTCACAATTCCCTGTCAGCAGCCCCCTGCAGTAGGCAAGGTCACTCACCAACGCTCAGTCCCTCATGATCCCTTTCAGGGCATGGCTTCCCTACATTTTTCACATTATGCCCCATACAAAGTGATATTATTTGTACATCCATGACACTATAATAATAACAAAAAAAGCTCTGGTTGCCTCAGTACTTATCTACCTGCCTGAAGGCTAAGAGGCTGAATGTATCAGATACATCTGCAATGGCTGGGAAACTGCCTTAAGGCAACTTCCCACTTTCCTCCCACAGAGTCAAACAGTATGGTGATCAAGTCCAAAAACCATAATGCTAAAAGAATATATCAAATAAGAATACAAAAACAGGCCCATGTCTATCCAGATTCAGATAGAGAATAACCTAGTAATGGCTACTGTTGGAGCTGAGGTTCAAGAGGGTGAATATAGGGGTATAAAAGAAAATACAGACACCTGTCTTAGGTATAAAGTAGGACCCAGGTAAACAGGGAAAGAAAAAGGCTGCAGAACAGTTGAGCTCTTCAGATCTTTGAAATATGAGCTGATGTGGGCACATTCCATTTTCAGAGTCCACACACCAGTGACCAGACATCCAAAAATGGTTTTACCTTTCAGTTGTGCCATGTGACAGCTGTCTGTCAAAATTAGGTCAAAGCTGCTCAGCACAGCACTGACATACAGTGCTGATAGGGCTATTTCTGCTGTTGGTTGGATGTTTCTAATCTAAAAGTGTCCTAGATAAAGAAAATAAGACTGAAACAAAATTATAAAATAAACCAGGCAGTGTTGCCTATATGCCCCATTATTGGGGGCTGACAGAAAGCTGTTGCCTCTGCTCCCTTTCCAGACTCCCACACTGAGGCTAAGTTCCGTAAGTAAAGCTAAACATTATCTCTATCCTAGGTTGCTTCAGAAAGCAGCTGCAGTTGCCGTTACTAAACTGAGCATTCACCCTGCAGGCTTTCTCCACGCATCAGAATCTGGATAGTCCCGTGATCTAGAACACTTGAGATAACAACAGAAAGAACAGAAGAGCCAACCTTTCACTCAATGAAAGTTTATTTTAGAGTAGTCAGCTCAGGCTACCATAACAAAATAATAGACTGGGTGTTATTTTAAACAACAGACATTTCTCACAATTTTGAGACTGGGAAGCCCAAGGTCAAGGTGCCCACAGATTGGGTTCTTGTGAGGGCCCTTTTCCTCATTTGCAGACAACAGCTTTCTTGCTCTATCCTCACATGGGGGACAGAGAGAGAAAGAGCAAACTCTTTGGTCTCTGATAAGGGCATTAAAACCATCATGGGGTTTGGTTCTCATGACATCATCTAACCTAATTATCTCCCAAATGCCCCGACCTCCAAATACTATCATACTGGGGATTGGAGCTTCAACATATGAGTTTGCAGGGACACATTCAGTCCATAGCAGAGGTTTCTGCCAAATACTCTGGAGATATGAGGGTTTGAGTCATGAGACTCTATCAAATCACAATTAAATGTGTGTGTGTGTATATATACATATTTATCCTCAAAGCACTATGTATATGAGTATATATATATACATTTAGGTATCGTCGTCGTCGGCAGCCGTCCATCTCGAGAGACGATGGTGTAGCTTCTTAAGAGTCTATCTGCACCGCCGAGAATGGCTGTGCAGTCTGACTCGGGAGTGACACGGTATCTGTCTCCTCCCGTGTTGAATCGACATCTTGCGATGACGCTGGAGTGTCCTCTCCAGTGAAGCTGAAACTACAGAGCCTGGGCAGGGTGATATGGAGGGTCTGCTGTTGCCCATGCAGCAGACCCCCCCTCTCTTCGCAGCTGAAGGGTCCAAGGGAAAGACGGAGTCAATACAGCTTGGCTTCAGGTGCGCCGCAGGAGTTGCCGGTGTTGACGGTGTTGACTACAACGTCAAACCGCCTTAGGGACTCCGGCTCCGGATTTTCTGTTGGGGTTTACTCCCTTAGCCTTTCCTCTGAAGAGGTATGCCGCAAGGCAGCGGAGGTTTTTTGGAATCAGAGTTTTCCTTCTCTGACATTTAGGTATATATATAGTATATAACATGTTTTGGTGGCATTTTAAATTGAAACCTAGTATATTTTTAAATACAGCTTCTAGGAAGGCAAACTTTATAATCACATATCTTTGTTAAATTATATGTGGTACTATAAGGCACAAGATGTCTTTACTTTGATAAGAACATCCACTAAGTTCTGGATAGCTGGAGGAGAACTATGAAAGAATCAGACACCTAAATTATTAAAGTTGGAGGTTTCATTTTCTGCAGGTATTATCAGTTACCTCACTTCTTCCAATCTACTGAACATGTTCCACCTTTTGCAAGGCAGACTTTTTACCAAATCATAACCTGGAACGATGCTGAAATCACAGGAAGTGAAAAATTGCTTCACAACAATCTTTACTTTAACCAAAAGCAACAACTGCATTATTTAGGTATCTGTGAATTTTCAGTCTATAGTTATAACTCTCTACTTTAACTTGGAATGCTAAATATTCAAAATTAATAATTACTTTATACACAAATGTGTAAAATTAAAACTGTCTTTAACTTGCATGTTATAAAGCATACAATAGAGTTACAAAAAATTAATTTTTCTTTTGCTATGTTAAAGTGCACTATTGTGTTCACATGTTAAGTAAAAACATCTATGGAAGCAAGTTTTCTTCCTGTATTTAAGATTCATGATATGAAATGTTCACTGAATGGATAAGTTTTCAGCTGGGTTTCCCACATATCATTTTCCATGATGGAATCATCTGAGGCATCGGATTCAGTGCACCCCTACATAACTTTGAATAATTTTATGAGTTTGGAGAATATGCCAAGCTTTCCAACAGAAAGCAAGACTTACATACCAGCATGGGAAGCAAGCCTGGCTGAAGAGCTCCTGAAACAGAAAGGCTTTCGATAAAACATATGAAAATGACATATCAAGGCATAAAAATCAGAACTTTCCAAAGTAATTAGACCAATGATTGTATCATTGTTGCTGTTAGTCAGTACTGACTGGGATAGTTAATTTAACAATTCCAGGTATGTCTGTAAAGCTACTTCGGATGAGATTCATATTTGAATAGCTAAACTCAGTAAAGGAGATTATCCTCACCAAAGTGAGTAGGCATCATTCAATCCCTTAAGAACCAGTTTTTTTAGAACAAAAAGTGGAGGAAGGAGGAATTCTCCCCTCTCTCCAACCTCCCCCGCCCACCCCCTCAGTGTTGAGCTGGGATGTCTTATCTCATCTTTTCTTGTCCTCAGGAAAAAGTGGTGGTGAATTACACCATTGGCTTTCCTGGACACTTCTATTAGTTTGTTTTTCTGGAGAACCCTGAAGAATACGTTTACTTATTGGCAACAATGGATATAATATTCAATGGTAAATGGAAAGGGTAGAAAGTCTGTTCTCCAAAGAGTAAAGTTACTTCTCAGAAGAAATACATACAAGTTTTCCTCAGCTGGTTATATAAAATTCAAATGTACTCTCTCCTACATCTTATGTTACAAATAATAACAAATACACCTATAGTCTAGCTGGCAATAAAAATAGAGTTGGAAGACCTGGGTTCAAATTCCAGCTCTGCTGCTTACCACATGTACTCTTGGCAGGGCTCAGTTCCTTCTTCCACAAGAGTAAATTAATAATACCCACCTCATATAATTTATATGTATTACATATAAAACACTTAAAGAGGTTTTAAAAACTCCCTTTACTATTGCATAAATTACAAATAGTAAAGTCTTTTTGCTCAAGTTGCTACCTTATATTTAATATTTATGACATTCAAGAGTGACTGCTTTGAAGGATAAGTGTTAGGGACTGAATGTTTGTGTCCCCTCTCAATTCATATAATTCATTTTCTAACCACCAATACAATGATATTAGCAGATGGGGGTCTTTGAGAAGTGATTAGATTTAGATGAGGTCATGAGAGTGGTGCCCCTATGATGAGATTAGTGCCTGTATAAAAAGAAACCAGAGTTATCTAGCTCCATCTCTATCCTCCTTCCCCTCCCCTTCTCCTTCCCCTTCCCCTCCCTTCCCCCTCCTTCTCTCTCCCTCTTGCTCCCTTGCTCTCTTTTCCCACCCCCCACACATACAGCAAAAAGATGGTAACTGCAAGCCAAGAAGAGGGGGCTGTCACCAGGCACTGAATTAGCTGGCATCCAGATCATGGGAATTCACAGCCTCCAGAACTGAGGAACAAATGTCTGTTGTTTTAAGCCACCCAGTTTATGATATTGTTATGGCAGCCTGAGTTAAATAAGACAGGATTCACTCGTCTGTATGTAAATGTTCTTGTATTAAATTCATAGAAATACCACTTTTTATTGCTTTATACCTACTTTTACTAGTAAAAGATACTAACAGCTGATGCACTTTTTCTGAAAGTGTTTTTGTATACTTTCTTCTTTGGATCCATAAAAAACAACCTGTGAGATACACAGGATATGGATTATCACCCCCATTTTACAGACAAAGAAATATAGTACAGTCAGAAGTTCTTAGGTCATACCAGTGATAACAAAGGTCATTTTTGAGCAATTTAACTCAGTTTTTGATAATTCCAGACTCCTCTCAGCCAAAACAATGTTATGTGCCTGATTTTATGCACTTTACGCTGGTTTAACTACAGGCATAATATTTTCCTCAATATTTAAGAGTAAAACTGAAGCTTATTCACCAAGATGTTTCATTCAAACCCCAGCACAAGACACACACATGGCCAAAGTCAGCTCTCAGGGGTGTTCTAGCATAAGTTGCTATAAACAGATTTGGACCCAGAGAATGTAGACAAAAAAAGACAGAATGAAGTGTACACAACAGCAGCTGCCACATTTTAAAATGTTGGAGCTATTTTAAAATCCTTTGCTGTGACTTACTTTCTGTGTCTTTCTCTACTATCCCAATAGTACTCATCTTATTTAAAGAGTTTCAATTAGTATGTGAAACCAAAGGGTCATTGTGGTTGAGTATGAAACAAATTACCCCGAATTGAAATTATTCTAATGTGTTTCCACTTCATTTCATAAAAACTTTTTTTATTCAAATGTGTATATCCTCAAGGATGCATTAGCCTTAGTTCTTATCCAGAACAAATTATCTAGATGATGCTATTATATTTTAGAGCCACATTTTAAAAAATTAATGTACAAATTTATTGTGTATTCATTTGAAGAGTCTCAGTGATGAAAAATCTTTGGTTTTTGGAAATAGTAAAGTTATCTGGATGGACCGACTAGGTAATTCCACTTGAGGTTAAATGTGGCTGTAAAATAAAGAGACTGACTTCTTACATAGCATCTACAAACTAGCTCCTCAAACACATAGTGCTCTTTTCTAGCTCAGAAGCTTTGAACAATTGCTCCCAGTTCTTGGAATCTTTTTAGAGTATGCTCTTTGTCACCCATAAATGCATGTAAAAGAGGCCTTCCCGGAACACCCTAAATCCAGAGTGGTCTAGCTTCATATCTATGTTTGTCTAAATCAGTGTCATGTTTGTTTCTTTAATAACAGTTATTATTGTTTATGGCTTTTAAAATTGTTCTTGTCTCTTCCTCTCAACTTGTGCTGTCCAATACAGTACTCACTAGACACATGTGGCTATTTTAATTTAAATTCAAATCAATTACAATGAAGTAAAACTAAATTTAAAAAATGATCAATTCAATTTCATACAAATTAAGAACTGTTCTTTGAAAGACACTGTTAAGAAAATGACAAGCCACAGAATGGGAGAGAGCATTTGAAATGCACATATCTGATAAAAGACTTTGAATCCAAAATATATAAATAAATCTTAAAACTCAATAATAAGAAAATTAACAATCCAACTAAAATTGGGCAAAATATTTGAGCAGGCACTTCACTAAACATAACATATGGATTACAAGAAAGCATGTGATAAGATGTTCAGTATAATTAATTATAAGGGAAATGTCAATCAAAACCACAGTGAGATACCACTTTATACTCTCTAGGTGGTTATAATAAAAAAGATAGATAATAAGTGCTGGTAAAGATGTGGAGAAACTGGACTCAGACACTGCTAGTGGAAATGTAAAACCACTTTGGAAAATAATCTGACAGTTTCTTATATTAAACATACACCTAAAATATGACCCAGCCATTAAACACCTAAGAATTTACCCAAAAGAAATGGGAGCATAAGTCCATACAAGGCCTTGTATATAAATGTTCACAGAAGCTTTATTTGCATAGTCAAAACCTGGAAATAATCAAATACTCATTAACAGGTGAATGTATAAACAAACTGCAGTTTATCCATATGATCAAATACTGGTCAGCAATGAAATGAACTACTGATACATGCAAAAAACAGAGATAAATTGCAAAGTAACTATATTGAATTAAAGAATGCAAAAAGGAATGTACAGGATGATTTCATTTATATAAAATTCTTGAGAGTGCAAATTAATCTATAGTTACCTAGGAATGGAGCAGGAACAAAAGTATTAGAAAAGGACATAAGGAAACTTTGGGGGGATGACAAATATGTTCAGTATCTTGACTGTGGTAATGGTTTCCCAGGTGTATACATACATTAAAACTTACTGATTTATATATTTTAAATTTGTAAAACTTATTGTATGTCAATTATACTCAGTGAAGCCATTAGAAATTTTTAGTTCCTCAGTTGTACCAGCCACATTTCAAGTGCTCAGTAGCCACATGTAGCTAGTAGCTATCAAATTAGGCACTGTAGATGAAGGGCAGTTTCATCATCATAGAAAGTTCTAGCCAACAGTGACATTCTAGACCAAGGGTCGGCAAACCATACACCAGGGACCCACCACCTGTTCTCTAAATAAAGTTTTATTGGAACACAGCTATGCCAATTCATTTACATATTATCTCTGGCTGCTTTAGCACTACAATGGCAGAGTGGATAGCTGCAACAGAGACCTATCATTCATCAACCTAAATTATTTACTACCTGACCCTTTAAGAAAGTCTGCTGACCCTGCTCTAAATCATAAAGTGAATACAAGGACCAGTATCTTTCCTGTTCACTGCAGTACATAACCCAACTAATATTGAGTACCTAAAATGTGGCACTGTCCTGGGAACTGGGGGGCGGGGGGGGGCTGCCTTGAACAATACAGATACGGTCCCTATTCTCATGGTGAGGGATTCAGATAATATAATCAGGAAATAAATAAGAAAATATCAGGCAAGAATCAATGCTAAGATGAAAATAAAACAAAATATAGAGATTATTAAGGGGCAACTTCCACTTAGGTAGTTAGGACAGGCCTCTGGGAGGACCTAATATCTGAATAGTATAAAAGAATCAGTACTGCAAATACCTGTGGCAGAAGCAGAGGGAATAGGAAAACTAAGGCCTCGGAATAAAAATGAATTGATGACTTGATGTTTGAAAAAGAAGGAACATGTGGCTGGAGAATACAACAAGGTGGCAAAAGTTCAGCTGAGGTAAGAGAAGTAGAGAGGCCTAAGAGGAGTCTGAATTTTACTTTGAATATGATGAAAAGCCACTACAGGTTTTGAAGCAGGTGAGCAACATGATGAATTTATACTCCAGTGCTGCTAAATGGAGATTGGATCAGGGAAGAAAAAGAAAGGTGTTAAGACAAGTTAGGGAGTTTTTGCAAAGGTACAGGTGAAAGATGGTGCTGGTTTGGCTTGGACCACAGTGGCAGCAGTGGAGATGAAATGGACAAAATCAAGATATGTTTCAAAGTAATATTGGATTGGCCTTTCTGATGGTTATTGTAGAGTGAGGAAATGAGAGGAGTCGAAGATGATTCCTAGATTTTTGGCTTGAGTAACTTGGACACAGTAGTATGAATTACAGATATGTGGGAAATTACAAACAGTAAGAGTTATCATCTACTGAGGGCTTATTTTATGCCAATACTCACCCACTGGCCCATTTAATTTTCCCAACAATCTTGAAGAGGCAGGTATTATTGTTATTTCAACTTTACAAATAGTCAACGAAAAAGGATAAGCAACTTACTTAGGTCAGAAAACTAGTATCAACACAATCTATGCCAATTTCTGACCATTCATTTACTGGCCCAAAAGTAGTGTTAACCTGGTAAATTCACACACACACACACACACATCCTTAAGTCATCAGTCTCTAAATTCTACCACACTATATAAAACTGCCTCAGTGACAGCAGTTTCTGGGAATCTGATCTACATTGTAGGCAATGACAGTACCCCTGGGTTAATAGACTCTCAGGATGACTAACTTGAAAGATTAAATTTTTCTTTATAAACTCCTGTTATTTAAAAATCACCTTATTTTCACAGAGTACAAGATATAATTGTAAACTATATACTTTTTCTCCAGCATTATCTCTTTGATTCCTGTCTAAAAAATGAGAAACTGAAACAAGTGAAGTGATTTTTCTCAAGATCATTGAGATAGTAATAGAGCTAGAACTAAAAGCCAAGTGAACTTATTCCATACAATGGTCAGGCCAATAAACCTGCCCTTAAAATTTTTGACAACTCAATAAAAAACACATTTTATACCACTACCCAAAATAAACATACGTATATGAAACAGAGGGAAAGAGTTATACAAAACAGCCTTTACCCTTACTAATGTACTAATATTTTCTACTTTATTTTTTAAAATGTTGATTGTACCTGGCAATTTGAACATTGACTCAAGCCTTAATAATTAACATTACAACCACATAAGTGGCCTTTGTTTTTAGAAATGTCTCATGATTCACTAAGACTACCAGACACCAAAAAGGCGAGATAAAACACAAAAAACAAAAAAAGATGAATCTGGTGAGTATTTGGAATACATGAAGACTGATTTATAAGAGCATAAATGATGATGATTCTATGAACTATACTTTGGAAATATTTTATTTTTACTTTCTGTTGCTAATATGGAGGTCTGAAATCAAAGAGATATGCCTACTTTTTAAAATAAGCAGAGATGTGCTTTTCTGGAAAACATATTAAAAGCAAAATAAAATGTTTCTTCAACCTCACCCCAATTCCAAAGGAAGTAAAAAGCTGTAGAGAGACCATACTGACAAAATCTATTCCGTTTAAAGAAAAGGAAAAGGAAAAGACTAGACTGGCAACGTAATAATCCATTATGGTTTATAATGGATAGCATCTTAAGGACAATGGCTTAAGATGTAAAGCAACCTTTCATTTACTGAATAAGTACTATCTTATAAATGATCAAGCCACTCCAATGCTTTCTCTTTTTACCAGTAATGCTTAAGCTTAATTACTTAGTTAAAACAGGAAGAGAACTGTTCAGGAATACAAATATTTGATTTCCTCCAATTCCTTAAGTTTACAAGGATAAAAATTGCTTTAAAATCTATGCCAATTTCTGACCATTTACCTTCCCAAAAGTAGTGTTAACCTGGTAAATTCACACACACACACACACACACACACACACACACACTCCCTGCATCTCTGAAGGGGAAAAGCAACAAGGACAAACCACAATCTAACACATCAAAAGCTCAGCAGACACTACAGCTGATGCATCAAGTTCACTCCTAAATGGCTCTGTGGCATGGTCAAGGTCCTTGGGAGTTCACACACACTTCTGTACTCCCCACACAGATCTCACGTCTTCAACTGACCTCTAGCCAACCCAGGATGCTGGAGGGAAGAGTCGTGAAAGGTAATAAAATCAGGACAATCTGGGAGCCTGCACAACCCGTTACGGTTCTAATTATATAAATGCAATGCATTAACACAGTTCTTTACAAAAGAGTTGGATGATCCCTCTAATCCAATTTGTTCCAAAGAAACTGGAAGGGAACCACCAAGACAGAGTAAAAATGGCCAAATATCTTAAAGTCTTGGGGGGGAGGGGAGGAGCAAGAACAGAAATACCCAATGGCTATAAACACCCAAATCAATTCCTCTGACAGAACAGTAGAGGCCGGCAGTCGGCGGCCACGTGCACTTGCTCAGGAAACCGTTCCAAAGAAACCTTACCGGATCGGAATCAGCACGCGGCACAGCGGCTGCATGTATCCTAGCGAAATGCTACAAGTTGTTGCCTGCATCCCTCCCTATCGCTCTGGGAGGGAACACGCACGCGCCCCCACGCCCACAGCTACAGCCAGACTCCTCTCCAGCCCCACCAAATCCCAAGGGCTAGGGGACATGGGTAGGGTGAAGGCCCCTGGCCTCGGTCCATTCGACCCTGACCAAAGCCCACCGGCCCCACCCACCTCGGTTCTAGGCCGAACCAAACCTCCAGGACTTCGCTTTGTCGACCGTTAGCATCCCTAGCTTACCTACACGTCTGAGCACCACCTCAGAGACCCGGAGTCTTTCTGTGAGCCCAGCGCTGGGCACAATAACGCTCCCCCCTCAAACCCCTTTCCACTCAACCCAAATCCCTCGGATGCCGCATCCAGGTGAGAGGACTGAGCTCCTTAGGCCCGCAGCTCCGCCGCCTGCCTTCTTCAACGCGGGTGGCTGGACGCCTCCGCCCTTCGGGACCTCGGGGCTGACTCGGTCAAGAGACGGTGAGCGCCTGGAGGACCTCGGGGGAGATCAGGGGCTGAGCCCTCGGCGGTACCAAGGAAAGGCGATGCCCCAATACGAGGCCCCACGCCCAGCTGGGGAGCTGGGCCGCCTGCAGACCCTGCGGCGGATGGAGATGAGGGGGGCTGCTGATCTGTTCCTAGAGCGATTACGACTCTAGACCGAACAGGGTACTGGGGTGATTTGGGAGACTGCTGTGACCATGGGAGTGAGGACAAGTAAGGTGGGGACGTTCTAGAACTAAGGCAGTGGAGCCTCTAGCCTCTAGCGTTAAATCCCCACGGCGTTCGGGTCCCCGAGCCCCGGTGGCCGGCGCAGCAGGCACCCGCGGTGAGCAGATCTGCTGCTGCGGCAGCAACGACAGGAGTGGGGCCCCTCGCAGTGTCCTCACCTTTTTGGTGCCGGGGCCTCCTGCGATCCGAGACATTCCTGTCAGGGAGAAGGAGCGCCCCGGCTGCCCCCCTAGAGTCTCCTGCTGGGGGGACATCGCTTCCATGAAGAAGACTTTCAAGCAAATCCCAGCCCAGGAGGAGGCTACGCGGTCATAGCCGCAGGATCGCAGCCGGAGCGGCGATGATGCGCGGGCCGAGGCAGCCGCGGCGCTCAGGCAGGGAGCCAGGCTCCGAGTGCGGATGGCGCGCCTCCCGTCGGGGCCATGTACTGCCGCCTGAGCTGGACACGGCGGGCTGGAGGCGACTGCAGCGTCGCCAGCGCACCAGCCGCGGCCTGCCCCGCCTCGGGCCCGCCCCTCTGCGCTGGGCGCTGGGACCCGCCCCCGGCCGCCCTCCTCCAGCCGGGAACTACCGGCAGCGCCCGGCTTGCGGCGCAGCGGCCTGTCATTTTTTTTTGTATGTGTGTTAGGGCAAAGGCAACTGACTGACCTTCCCAGGCAGCCACTCTGGGTGAGTCCAGCCTGAAGGAGCTCACGGTTTGGTGTCACGAACCTGGGCCTTTAGTGCACGGACACGTGCTTCTCCCACCACCCAGCCCACTCGCAGCGACCCCATCCCTTCCCAGGCTGCGCCCGCGGGGGATGGCGCCACTGCAGCGTGTGCATCAGCGCAGCTGTGGTGACTTCAGCCTGAACCGAGGCTTTGCAGGGATTCCAGTCTCGTTCTCAACGAACTGCAGAGGAGTACCCCGACCCTCGTCCCAAACCCCACCCTGGAGGCCTCCGGATGGAGTTGCACGTTGCAGAGTGCTGCAGCTGTACAAATGTGGAAGCCCACAGCATCGCCTGACCTCTTGTGCAATCCCGAATGTTAGCCTAGCTCCGGGTCACCCTCCTTGCTTTCTGCAGCCTCCTGTCACCAGCCCCTGCACAATTTACACCAGCGGTTTCCCGGTGTCTGTGCGCGGGCAAAGACGGGCATTCCAAACGTGAAAGTGCACTGAAGCAAAATGCAGGCACAGAGGACTGAAATTTGACTTAGCTATTGAGCAGGTTACAATATGTGGAAGTGTTTATCAGATATCTGCGCCGAGAGCATAACTTCCTGTCAGCCCAAATAGTGGCAAAAAAAAAAAAAAAAAAAGGAATAATCAGAGGGAGGGGCTTTGGAGCCGACCGGGTTGAGTGTTACTGCACTTTGCAGGACTGGCTGACTGGTGCTGCTGATTCGGTAGGTGGCATTCTTTCTTTGGAGTCAGGCCTTCTTAAAGTGCAGATAAGTGGTGAAGGACACCACTCTATAATACTAGGTTGTTGAAGGAGATTTGTTTGTTCTTGCTCTTGCGGTAAGAAAAAGAAAAGCATCGATGTTCCTGCTGGGTTGGGCTGTTATCAGGACAGGTTGTAGAAGAATAGGGCTCGGCAGGCTCTGTTCCAAGAAGGAGATGGTGTCTAAAACACCCACACCCACACACTACCACCATCACCAAACCCCAGAATTGTTTATTGTGGAAGTAGTGGGTAGAATATGATCCAGCCCATTTTAAGCCTTGTCCTCATCACATTGCTTAAAATAGACTTACACTGTCTTTATAAATCATGCATGATTATTATATATAATTATACAAATCATGCTAATATAGAAATCATATATAAAGTTTATCAGGGTAACCCTCTTTTTGCTCATGTGCAAAAAGACCCATGTGCAGTGACAGGACTTTGCAACCGCCATAGAGTTAATCGTGAATTCTACACTGTAGAGGGTTTTGCAGTTTCTTTCATTCCTTGTTCAAATCATCCTTTTATGATTCCTACCTTGAATGAACAATCCCAATTTTCCTTACTCTCCTTGATCTTTTATTTCGGTAATACTATGTCATTTTAATATTTTATGTAAGTTACTTATTAATGTTTATGATCCGTCTCTCTGTATTCCAGAGGGTAGGAATCTTTGATTTGTTTTTGTTGTTATTGTTCATTGTTGTATCTCTCTCACACACACACACAAGGAGATAGATACGGAAGGGCCAAGCTAGAGTGGTTATTTCATTCAGAGTCCCATATACTATCAGGTATTTCTTTTTGTGATAAATACTTCATGCTCCAAACCAAAGTATTATTTATACTGCACATATGGAAAACTCATTTTCACTTCTTAATTTCAAAGTGCTTTTATTTAAAACTTAATTAGTTTTGATTTGCATACAAAACAATCCTACTAATCTCTGATAAGGAGTTTTGCAGGAGGTCTCACTTCCTAAAGAAAATTGAGTTAGCTCAGATTAATATTATCACTAGAGTAATGTTTTAAGAGCACAGCTCTGATCCCATCACTCCCCTGCTTAAACCCTTCTTTGCCAACTTGTGTCTCTGGAATAGGTTTCAATGCATGGTGTGATATTCAAGGCTGCCTACAAACTGACACCTTCTCCTCCACTTCTTTCTCTTATCATCTCTTTTCTCTCTTCAAGTCTCACCCTATCTCCTTTGCCTCACTGAGCTATTTGCACCTCTAAGAACTTGCCTTGACTTTGAACTTCCTCTTCCCATAGCCTAGGAAGTTTTTCTTCTAGATTTTCCAATTCCTGCTGCTTTACATTTCTTTATGTAGTGCATGTTGCATAGTAAATATCCAGTAGATATTTGTTGAGGAAATGAGTCTTCAAGACTTACATCTTTATTTCTCTTTACCTAGCTAACCACACACACACACACACACACACACACACACACACACACATACAGGGTTATGTGTATCTTCAGTTATAGTAACATAACATTTGTTGAGTGCTTACTACATACTAAACACTGTTCTAAGCCCTTTTCACACATTAATTCACTTAAATCTTCATGTTAATCTTACCAGGTAGTATTCTCTTACACCTCACTTTACAGATAGAAAAATCAAACCACATGTTAAATAACTTGCTCAAACAGCTGGTAAGTAGTGAAGCTTGGAACTGGGGAAGTGCCCTTAACCAGTTGGTTATACTGCCTTTTCTGTGTATATTTCCTTTATAGTACATATTACACTATACTTTTACTATCTGTTTTATTTACAATAAGCTCCTTGAAATTAAAGATTGTATTTTATTAGTGTTTACTTCTTTCTACCAGGCTCATAAGTATGCTCTCAATGATTTTTTTTTCTAATGACTTACCTTTGAATGAATGAATCAAGGATTAGAAACAATCATCTCTATTATGCTCTACAGTTTGAGGAAGAATGCTCTGATGGGGAAAGAACAATCCTGGACTAGTCCTGTTATTCTTTAGACAGTGACACCATTTTCTCTGCATTGGGAATGTTATGTTGTAGAAAAGGATGATGCTATACAGAAGTGATGACAGGGCAGCTGAAGGAGTGGTGACCAAGTCTGACACAAGCAGAATGCATCCAGAATATTTTGAAACAAACTGTAAAGCAAAGTACTAAGAATAGTAACATTTAACAGCTGGGAAAAATCAATGGCAGACCTTTAACAGGAACCAAACTAAGAATGAAACCAAAATGTTTCCCAAGCATTACATTGAATAATATAATGAATAAACTTAACTATGAAAAGAGGTGTTCATGCAACTCATTTATTTAAGGTATATTTATTATGTACCTGCTATGTGACAGATGCTGTGCAGTGCTTAGAGTACAGTCAAGATGAACCTACAGGTATATAGTCCTTGTAAGTCGCAGGATGCACACGAGAACCATTGGCAGTGCTCTCCAAATATTCTAGAGCAGAGGTTAAAAACTGATGTCCCACAGAGTGAGTTTAGGCATATTTTTCAAAATGCACTTTTTAATTTTTAAATGTGTTACAAACCTTAAAAATTAGAATATTTCACATAGGAATCTGGGTTCTCTTGAAAACAGTCTCTTGAAAATATTGGCAACCCTGGACTCAATTTCTCCAACACAACAATCAGTTAAAACTGAGTTGTAACTGTGTTATTACATTTAATGCTTGCAACAACCCTATGATTGTCATAGATGCCTCTGTTCCTAGTGCTGGAGATCTAATAACAAATAAGGTAATGGAAGATGCAAAACTATCAAGAGAGAGAGGAGGCCAGATAAACGCAAGTGTGTGTGTGCACACATGCACACCTTTTAAAGGCAAAGTAATAAAGTTTTTCAAGAAGAGAAATGGTTTACTGTATCATATTCTAAGAGATCAAGCTATCTCTGAGGTCACTATGAGCATTGATAAAAGAGAGCTATTGATTTTACTTAATTATAAAGACAAGATGTGGTATTTTCTCTTCTCTTAGATAGAATCTAAAAATGGGATATTTCCTCAAAGAACATAATCCCAGTTCTAAGGGTAGAAGCTAATGAGGTGGGAGACAAAGAAGTTAGGAAAGGGGAAGAAGAAGATACAGGGAGGGTGTTAGAAGCTAACACTGGAAAGAGAGCCAGGGGCCAGAGTATGAAGGTCCTTGGACTCCATGGTAAAAATTTGGACATTATTCTCTTGGGAAAGCAGTAAAAAGGGAACCAGCATCTGCTGAGTGCCTGCCATGTGTCATATATACCTTACATACATTTCATGTAACCATCACTGTCTACCAGAGAGGTAGGCATTATTGAACTCATTTTAAGTATAAAGATGAGGCTCAGAGAAATTAAGCAGCTTTCTGAGGTCATACAACTATAGATGGAGCCAGGACTTGAACCAAGATATGATTGAGTACTAAGACCAAATATTTATAATGTCAACAGTATTACTATTGGTAACAGCTACCACTCATTGAGAGGGTATAAATTTAGTAGTGAAACACTACTATCATAATCTTCCAAACAACCCCAATGGCTTGTATATTTATGCCTACTAGACAAAGAGCTTGGTACTAAGAGATATAAAGCAACTTGTTAAAGATCATATGGTTACTGAATACTGAGCTAGAATCAAACTCAGGACACCAAAACCCATGTTCTTAACCACTACACTTGATAGTATCTTCTTTTTGTTCCTTATGACTGAAAAACATAATAAATTGTGTTGCATCCATGTAAAATATGTGTGACTCCAAACCCTTCCACTTAGTCCATGGTCAGCTTTCTTGCTGGTCAGAGGCTTAGCATAATCATTTAAAAAATGTATTTTACATATTTTACAAAGCAACTTAGTATTTTAATAAGAAACATCAAAAAGAAGAAATATCTGTTTCCCATCAAAGTTAGGTTGCTCTGTGAACCAGACCAAATTAATTAACTAATCATCATTTATTTTCTACCACATGCCTTGTGCTTCAAGGGTGAGCACAATCTATGACACTTCTCTACCCCACAAATCACTTTGAGTTTCTTTTTTCTTTTTGTTTTTTTTTTTCTAGGCATTTCAATTGATTGCATATTTTTTAGTTCTTCCTATATGTTATGTTAAAATCCTGTCCAAAGCTTTGTGGAATTAACCCTTTAACTGTACCCCTAATTCACTATTATACCTCATATCTGCTACACAGTTGATTATTATTGGTGCTTATATAGAAGAGTTAGGGAGCTCAGTCCATGAGTAGGTTCAGTAAGTTGTGTAAGATTGTTCAGCTAATAAGTGGTGGAAGAGCATTTCAGTTCAGTCTTGACTCTTGAAAGTATGACACTTAAATCCTTGCCCTTAAGCTCTATTTAAATTATGAGTGAAAACTAACTGTTGAATATTTGCAATAGAAAAGAACAGAAAATGACACTGGTAAACAAAGAAATACATCAAAGGAAAGAAAGAAGTTATATGTAGACATTCTGAACAAATTTTTATTTTAAAGCATGTTTTCCAAGGCATGTTATATGCAACACTAGTACCTTAAAATGCTCTTGAAGAAAAAGGGGGGGGGTCCATCGTTAAGGGTTCTATGGGAAATACCTCTAAGGGTTGTTGCATGCCTAACAAAACAAGCTAATGTGATAATGTATATTATAAAATGTGCATATTAAATCATTGGTAAATTCTGTAGTTAAAAAAATAATCCTTAATTAAGCTCAATCTCTGCTTTATATATTTTTTCTGCCTCTATATAGTCCCATATGAACATTGCTGGGCATGCAACAGATTTTAAGAGTAGAGATGGGAGAATGGGGCATGTCCCATTTAATCACTTCCTCTTCAGTGGCTTTTTTCTCTTTGCACACAATGTACTCTAGTCATTAAAGTTTTAAAATAAAACTTTATTTCATCATGGTACCCTCCTGAGTTATTACTACTGTCCCTCCACTTTCTTCTTCTCTTCATTGCCGGCTCTTGGAGAAGAAAGAAATCCATATTTACCACTGCCACTTTTTTTATTGCCTTTTCTTCTTGCAAATATGAGGTCTCTTCCATGATTTCCTAGTGATCAAATGCAATAGCTTCTACAATCACTTCAAGAATGACTTTCGTAACATATGACCTGCCACTTTTCTTTTGCCAATTGCGACACTTACTTCTGATTCATTCATTCCACAATATATATCAATCACCCAAGCAATGTTAGGTATTGAAGGTACAAAATGAATACTGTAAACATGGTTCCTACCCTCCTGAAGATGGCATTTCATTTGCTCTTTTATTTCTCTGAATTCTCTAAATCGCCTTTACTAGATCCTCTATCCACATGTATAATATAGACGTCTCTCAAGGTTCTGTCCTTTCTCTTTTCCCTCCCAACATATATGTGCATGTACAGACACACAGACACTCACAAGCACACACACTCAAATGTTGAAGAGAAGAATCATGACCTTATTTCCTACTGTTTGTTGAATAAGTAAATTTTTATTTTTACTAATACTGGATATAAATATAGCACTAGTACTATTATTTTTGTTCAAAATAAGTATTGTTCTATAATCCACAGATGGAATAGATGAGTAGGTATATGTTGATGAGGGAAAGGCAGAACTTATCATATACATAGAAAGTGATTCTTAAGTAATTAGCAAATAGTTACTGAGAATTTTTCAATTTCCTGTTAAGAAGTGAATAGGAAGATGGCCTATTAAAAATTTTTTTACAGGATTTCTCTCCAAAAACACCACAGAATGAGCAAAAATGACGTTTCTTTTATCCTCACTCACGGACATTTTTTTCATTGCTTTAGAGAGAGGAGAAGGGAGAGAGAGAAAAACACCGATGTGAGAGTGAAAAATTAATTGGTTGCCTCCCATACACGCCCCAATGAGGGACTGCATGTTGCCCCGACTGGGAATTGAACCCGCAACATAGGTATGTGCCCTGATCAGGAATCAAACTCCTTATAGGATGATGCTCCAACCAACTGAGCCACTCTGGCCAGTGTGAGCAAAAACTTTCCTTAAAAAAATTACTGCAAACAAAGAAGGAAAGATGTATGACCGAAGCTTGCAGTTCTTAAGCTCCATACTATCTTGGGCACTTTAAAACATATTTGCAGTCTCCATGGATTCTGATTTAATTGACCTGGGATGCAGCCTGAATGTCAGGATTTTTTATTCCCCAGAGCTCCATATAAGGTTAAAAACCACTGACCTAAGCAAATAATTCCAAAACCTGGTTACTGAAGGAGTGATAAAAGATTCTGAAGAGCAGCAGTGCTATGTTCCTTACCTCACCCAAAATCCTGCAAGAGCAAACTTCTGAACTGGCCAAATATAATTCTCCCTATTATCAACTAAATATAGAAAGGAAAAAATGGGTTTAAGTCTCATTTTTCTCTCCTAATAAATGACTAGCACGAACTACCACTGCAGACAAGCAGGTGATAATAAAAATGAACAATGAAGCTGCCTCTCTCTCTTATGGAAAGGAGGACTCCAGAGTTAGAATTTGAGAAGTGATCAAAAGCTTTTCAACACTGAAATAGTGTACTATCCTCTACCCCAACTAGAAGCAGAAAATCCTAGAATGTATAATGAAATATCAGAAGAGATATCATATGTAATGAATAATAAAGTCTCAGAAGAGTCAGTAGAGAACAAGCAAGATGAAACAAAATGACATGGAAACTATGCAAAAATACTATAGCACCACAAAGTCATGCATTGCATGCATTTTTTGAATTTAATGAGAACCAGCATTAAATGAACAAGAGCTCAAAGATGTGATGACAGATAAAACGAAATGTTGCATGCCCCCCCAAAAAAGTAGGTGCCCAACCAGTGTCATTATAGAACAAATAAATAAATTAGACACAAAAACTTAATTTGAAGATCAAAAGAGCATTCTCTGTTTTTGGTAAATTTAATGCAGAACACTTAAGACCAAGACATATTCTTATTAAACTGTTAAGCTTTAGAACATGAATAGGAGATGGTAGCTGAGTAGGTAGAAGCTGAGTCCACTTGGTCTTGTCCCCAACTCAGATTCTCAGCTGATCTTCCAACAAATAACCTACACAATCAATGGAATCTTAGCTACTATGAAGTTTTGAAGCCGAGGAGAGTGGCGAGGGGGAGAGAGAAAGAGAGAGAGAGAGAGAGAGAGAGAGAGAGAGAGATGCTATCTCCCAAATGACCAGGGGCTGCAACTGGGGTTGGGCAGAGATAGGCTGCAGCCAGCCATGACCATGAGAAACTAGGCTTTTTGAAGAGGTGGTAGGAGTGGATAACTGGACAGTGACTTGGTACTGCAGTGGGTGTGCCACAAAGAGACTTCAAAAGGGGAGCTGAAACATGCTGGGCAGGGACCCCATGCACAGCTGCCTTGCAAGCATAAAGGCACAAAATTGAAAGTGCAGTTTGCTCCCACTGAATACAGCTGTGCAGGGAGATCAGAAAGTTGCACAGCAAAGGGATTTCTGGGATCCAGCCCAGTGCAGCTAGCAAACTGGGGCTACTGTGCCTAATGTGAGGGCAGTGGGCTGGGAATTAGACGGGCAAGGATTGAGCATTTAAAATTCTCCTCAGCCAGGCAGAACCCCCTTCCCTGGCTGAGAAACCTCTGGGAAAGGAAGGACATACCCAGCCTCCACCTCCTGCAGGATTGCAAGCACCACATCCAACAGGGGAGCTCTACAGAACAAGCCAGGCCAGACTCAAGAACTCCCTGCTGGTGCATATCCATCCACAGGAGAAAGACAGGAAGAGAAACTCCAGAAGGGCCCATTTTTAACTTCTCTCAGGCAGACAAAATACACTCGTTCTTCGGGCCCTCTTCCACTGAGGCTAGCAAGGCAGTGTGGTTGGAAATCAGTGCAGCAAGATATAATCAGGGCCCTGCCCGGCTTCTCTGCTCACACAGAGCTGCCATCAGTGCCAAGCAGGAAAAAGCTGATCCTTTTACACAGATTGGCCCCTTCCTTGAAACGGACAGCTAGTTCATCAAAACTGTTCATTATTGGAAATAAGCTGGGACAGACCAAGATGAGCGGCATAAGAGCAGGGGAACACACCCACAATTTTCCCAGAATACCAAACAGTGCCTCTTAGGGGAGCTCAGGGATCCCACTCTTCTAATTGTGATAGAAGTGCCCCATCTATAAGCAGGTGAAGGTGAGCTGATAAGTCCTAGAGGAAAACACAGGCAGTAAAATTTCAGATATCCCACGCAGCAATATTTTCACTTATATATCTTCTAGAACAAGGGATCGAAAGGGAAGATAAATAAATGGGACTACATCAAATTAAAAAGCATCTGCTTAGCAAGAGAAAACATCAGCAAGATGAAAAGGGAGCCAACTATATGGGAGAACATATTTGCCAATACCTCAGACAAGGGATTGATCTCCAAAATATATAAAGAACTTATAAGACTCAACACCAAGAAGATAGGCAACCCAATTAAAAATTGAGCAAAGGATCAGAAGAGACAATTCTCCAAGGAGGACAGATAGAGGGCCCTTAGGTGTACGAAAGGATGTTCAACATCACTAGCCATCAAAGCGATGCAAATTAAAACTACAATGAGATACCACTCACATTGGTCAGAATGGCCATCATTAACAAATCAACAAACAACAAGTGTGGGCAAGGATGTGGAGAAAAGGGAACCCTGGTGCATTGCTGGTGGCAATGCAGACTAGTGGAGCCACTGGAACATGGTATGGAATTTCTTCAAAAAACTAAAAATGGAACTGCCTTTTGATCCAGTGTTCCCACTGATGGAATTATACCCTAAGAAAACTGAAACACCAATTCAAAAGAACCTATGCACCCCTATGTTCATAGCAGCATTATTTAAAATAGCCAAGTGCTGGAAACAGCCTAAGTGTCCATCAGTGGATGAGTGGATTAAAAAATTGTGGTACATTTACACAATGGAATACTATGCAGCAGAAAGAAAGGAGGAACTCCTACCCTTTGCAACTGCATGGATGGAACTGATGAGTATTATGCTAAGTGAAATAAGCCAAGCAGTGAAGGACAAATATATGGTCTCACCTATAAGTGGAACCTAATGAACAAAAAGAAAGAAATGTGCAAGATAGAACCAGTGACATGGAAATAAGAAACAAAATGACAGTGCCCAAAGGGAAGGGGTGAGGAGGATAATGGGGGAAAGAAAAGGAAGAGTCTAATCAAGGAACAAGTATAAAGGACCCATGGACATGAACAACACGGGGAGGGGGGGGGACTGACTGTGGGAGCAAGGCAGACAGAGTGCGGGAAGGGGAGAGCAAGGGAGGAAAAATTGGGACAACTGTAATTGAAAAAACAAAAACAAAAACCAGCAAAGCAGTTTAGTCAGTTCACATTCTTTTCCCCCCTTTTTTCTAGTATTTTTATTTTCCTCCCATCTTTATTAATTGTTGCTTGTTTGCCATGGATATTGGAGTTATTGCTGTTTTTCTTCAATTTTATACCTATTTGTTCACTATTTTTTATTTCAAATTTCATGGCTTCCTCTCCCCCCTCTTACTTCATTTTGCCTTCTTCCTGCCCTTGCTTATTTGAGTTTGAAATTTTATTTTTTTCCCTTTCTTAGCCTGGATTCTATTCTTCATTCATATTATCTCCTCCTGCTATGCTCTTGCAATCATTTTTCTTTCCTTTAAACTTCTCAGGTTCTCTTTTCTCTTTGTTATAATATTCTTATTCTCTCTCCACCTTTATTAATCTTTGCTCATCTGTCATTATTATTGCTCCTGTTGTGTTTTTTCAGCTTTATTCCTATTGGTTCGCTGTTTTTTAAATATTTATTTCAAACGTCATAATATACTCTTCCTTTTTTCTTACTCTATTTTTCCATCTCCCTTCCCCTTTTATTTACATTTTTAATTTTATATTTTCCATTTCTTTGTCTTGTTTATATTGCTTACTTTCATTATTTCTCCTCTCTTTACCCTCTCAAAATCATTATTCTTTCCTTTAGCCATCCCATATTCATTTTTTACTATCTTATAATAATATTCTTGATCTCTTTCCACCTTTATTAACCTTTACTCATTTTCTGTTGATATTGATGATATGGTAGGGGGGTATTTTTGCTAGTGTGGGTTTGGTTTTCTGGGTAGTTTTGCTTTGTTCTGCCAGCACCTGTAAAACAGCATACAAGACATGGTGGAAGTTGTGACTATCAGTCAGCCAGCCAGAGGGGACAACCCATTAGTGAATAAACCATCAATAATCAAAGCCCAATTACAATAAGAGAGCCCACATAAACTAAATAAAGGGCATCTCTAGACCACTCAGCTCAGGAGATCAAAGAGACTGCACCACTGAGTTACACAGATCTCTTACCACAGAAGACTAGTCCCCAAAGACAGGTAGTAAAAATAGAGCAACCTGAAATGCAGAGACAAACAGAAAGAGTTACCTAAAATGGAGAGAAAAAGTAGCAACCCCCAACTGAAAGGAAAGAAGGAATCCCCAGAAAAAGAGTTAAGTGAGATTGAGGTTAGCAATTTATCAGACATAGAGTTCGAAGTAATGGCTATAAGGATTCTCAAAGAGCTCAGTGAGAACTCAAAGAACCAAGTAGGAACTATATCAACATGAAAAAGGACATAGGAACTATGAATAAGAACCAGATGGAAATGAAGAATATAATACCCAAAATGAAGAACACACTAGAAGGAATTAAAAGCAGGGTAAATGAAGTGGAGGACTGGTTCAGCAAGTTGGGAAACATGATAGGAAAAAACACCCAGTCAGAGAACAAAATGAAAAGACTAAAAAAGAATGAGGATAGTTTAAGGGTACTTCAGGACAACATGAGATGTAACAACATTTGTATCATAGGAGTAATAGAAGGAGAAGAAAAGGAGCAAGGGAGAGAAAAATTCTTTGAAAAATAATAACAGAGAATTTGCCTAACTTGGTTGAGGGGAAAAGTACACAAATTCAAGAAGCACATATGGTTGCAATAAAGATGAACACAAAGAGACCCATCCAAGACAGATCATAATTATAATGGCAAAATTTAAAGACAAAGAAAGAACTTAAAGGCAGCAAGGAAGAAACAGCTAGTTACATACAAGGGAGCTCTGAAAAAGCTATCAGCTGATTTCTCAATGGAAACACTATAAGCCAGAAGAGAATGGCACAAATATTCCAAGTAATGAAAAGCAAAGATCTACAGCCAAGACTACTTTACCCAGCAAGGGTCTTATTTAAAATTGAAGGTGAAATAAAGAGCTTGCCAGACAAAACAAAGGGCTAAAAGAGTACATATCCACCAAACCAGCATTGTAAGAGATACTGAAGGGACTGCTTTAAGAAGAAGGAGAAGGAGGAGGAGAAAAAGAAGAAGAAAGGGAGGGAAGGAAGAACAAAGGTGTAAAGGGAAAAAATAGCAATGAACAAGTCCCTATCAATAATAACCTTAAATGTAAATGCATTAAATACTTCTATCAAAAGACACAGGGTAGGTGAATGCATAGGAAAACACAATCCACATATATGCTGTCTACAAGTAACCCATCTCATAACAAAAGATCACACAGGTAAAAAGCAAAAAGATGGAAAAAAATATTCAAAGCAAATGGACATGAAAAGAAGCCGGGGTAGCAGTACTAATACCAGCTTTAATAGATTTCAAAACAAAGGCCATAACAAGAAACAAAGAAGGTCATTACATAATACTTCTGAGAGCAGCCCGACAAGAGGATATAATGCTTGTAAACATATATTCACCCAACACAGGAGCACCTAAGTATATAAGAAAAACATCTTGGAGGTCTTTAAGAAAGAGACTAACAGTGATATAATCATTGTACAAAATTTAACACCCCACTGTCAACAATAGATAGATTTTCGAAACAAAGAATCAACAAGGATATTGTGGTATTGAATGACACTCTAAGTTAAATGTACTTATTTGATATTTACAGAATATTTCACCCCAAAATAGTAAAAATACACATTTTTTCAAATGTACTTGGATAATTTTCAAAGACAGACCACATTGTAGGACACAAAATAATTCTTAAATTCAAGAAAATTGAAATCATGTCAAGCTTCTTCTTGAAGAACAATGGCTTGAAACTGGAAATTAAACTCCAAAAGAAGGAATTCCTACCATTTGTAACATCGTGGATGGAACTGGAAACTATTATGCTAAATGAAATAAGGCAGTTGGCAAAAGACAAATACCCATGACCTAATTTATAATTGAAATCTAATGAACAAAATAAACTAATGAGAAAATAGAACCAGAGACATGGAAACATGAACAGACTGAATGCTGTAGGACGGAATAAGGAAGGAGTGAATGAGGAAAGGAAGGGGAAAGGATTAGTCAAAGAACATGTATGAATGACCCATGGACATGGACAATGGAGAGGAGATTGACTGTGGGAGAGAGTGTTGGATTGGGTGGAAGGGGGCAAAAGGGAAACAAATTGGGAAAACTGTAGTAGACTAAGCAATGAAAAAAGGAAAAAATACTGCTAAGCTCTAGGTTTCCCAATAATGCAAGTTCTATGAAGGCAACAGTTTGTTCTAGTAACTGATGTTGCCAGTGCCTAGAACCCTGTCTGGCAATTTGTAGGTACTCAGTAAAAATCTGTTGGTGAATGAAAGAATGAAGAAAGATATTTTCATTTATGCATTCATTAAAAGAAAGTTATGGTATTTTGGGTTCCACTTATGAGGAGTTTGGAAGTCACCACTCAATCCTATAACAAATAAAAAGCTGAACAGACTTAAAAATAAACAACTTTTCTTGGATTCACAAATGGTGGGAAGATACAGGGCAAACCACTGTCCCCAATATTAGAGAGTCAGACAGGTGAATACAGGGGCCACAGCTTGCCAGAGAGCAGGCTCATCAGCAGAAGCCACTGCAGGAACCAGTGCCAGGTAGTTAAACCTGAACTATGATTAGTGAATTCTTGGAGGCTGATTGCAGAAAACTCTAAAAGTTACCTCCAGGGAGATTCAGATATAAGGGGAGGAGATGTTCCACAATATTGTGAGATTTATTTCCAGGACTTTGACCAGGTTCCCATACTAAGTAGTAGAGAAAACAATCTCCTCCTGTTTTTAGCAGGGAGAGGGGTAAAGAAATCACTTTGAAATGTACCAGAGCACTTTTTATTAACAAGACATACCTTCAACAGAAACTAGTTAACTAGAGCTTAATCTTGTGTATTATCAAAGATGAAAGGAAATACCTAATGCCAGCACACTCTTGTCACCTGACTCACCTAAGGGAAGAAAAAACTTAAGAAATACTTGTGAAGTTCACAGCCCAGAGGCACAGGTTCTCTAAGACAATGAGACCTGATTATAGGACTATAGAATGCTACTCCCCTCTACACACACTCCTCACCATCACATTATTAAATGCCTACTTACAGCAGTTACTTTTACCTGGTACATCATGTCTGGCTATCAAGAAAAAGTTACAAGACATAAAATGCAAAAATCACAATCTGAAGACAAAGCAAGTATCAGATTCAAACATGACAAGGATGGTGAATGTAGATCACTATGATTAATATGCTAAGGGATATAATGGATAAAGTAGACAGCATGCAAGAACAAATGGGCACTGTAAGCAGAGAGGTGGAAATCTTAAGAAAGGATAAAAAAAGATATGCTATACATAAAAACCCTGTAATAGAAATGAAGAATGTCTTTGATTGCCTCATTAGTATACTGGACAGAGCTGAGGAAGGAAACTCTAAACTAAATGATATATCAATGGCATATTCAAAAGCCAAAAAGAAAACAAAGACTGAAAAATAAAACCCAGTATAGCATATTCAAGTACTGTTGGACATTGACAAAGGGTGAAACATACACATAATAGGAATACCAGAATGAGAAGAAAGACAGAAAGAAATATTTGGAACAATAATGACTAAAAATTTCTCCAAATTAATTTCAAACAATAGATTCAGGAAGCTTAAACATCAAGCAGGATAAATACCAAAAAACCATAGTTATATGAAATCAAAGATAAAGAAAACATCCTGAAAGAAGTAAGAGGGATGTGGGAACACCTTCCTATAGGAATTTTTATTCCTATAGAGGAATAAAAATTATTACATTCAAATTCTCAGAAATCATGCAAGCAAGTATACATTGGAGTGAAATATTTGGTGTTGAAAGAAAACCTCACTAACGTAAAATTCTATACCCTGCAAAATTAGCCTTTAAAACCAAAGGAGAAATAAAGATTTTCTCAAACAAAAATTGATAAAGAGTTCACTGCCAATAAAAGTGACTTGCAACTTCTGGCCAAGATGGAGATGTAAATAGATATGCTGCATCTCCCACACACCTAAGAAGGAATTTACAACCACTTCAAAACTAAAACAAAACAAAACAAAAAAAACCCAAAACAGAAAGTCAAAACTACAAGGAAGTTCAACACAGAAATAAAGAAGAAATATTCAGCCAGAAATGTAGGAGGGGCAGAGCTGGGATGGAGAGAAAGAGGTGCAGAGCAGCAGTTGTTGGAGAGGTGCTTGGTGGCTGCAGCTGGCAGTGAGACTAGAGGCAGCGGCTGCTGGCGGTGGGGCTGGAGGCAGAGGCAGCTTGAGGCCGTGGCAGCTGGCTGTGTTGCCAACAGTACAGCAATCGTAGCGATGGTGATAAGAAGTCATACATATTAAACCCAGGAAGCTTTCCCAGCCCCAAACCAGATGGATCCCAGCCCCACACAAGACCATGTAGCTTACAGTTCCAGCGCTGGGGAAAATAGAGCCACATTGCTTCTGACCGTGAAAGCCAGTCAGGAGTTGGGGCCGAGTAAGGAACTACTGGTCTCTCAAAGGAGGCAGCTTGCTTAGTATGGGAAGGGGGAGACATGCTTGGAAAAGGTGTGAATGCTGAGCAAGCGGCATTGTTCCCTTTCAGACCCCTCCCCATGTACAGTGCCACAGTGTGGTGAAATGGGTCACCCAGCAATGAAAAATACATAAGAGGTGCAACAGCTCTACCAAGACACAGAGGCAAACACAGAAATCTGTCAAGAGGAGGAGACAGAGATGTAAGCTCAAAAGAGGGGTCACATCAAGGTTCCAGTGGGAGAACTAAGTGGCAAGGAAATAACAAACCTAACAATGAAGAGATAACAAACCTAACAGTTGCAGTTTAAACCGCTGGTGATAAAGATGCTTACAGACCTGAAAGAAAAGATTAAACATGACAGGGAAGAAATGAAGGCTATACTAAGTGAAATGAAAGAAAAACCTCACAAAACTAGTGGTGAAGAAAAGAAAACCAGGGTTCAAATCAAATAATTGAAACATAAGGAAGAAATAAGCAGTCAACCAGTACAGAAGGAGGAAACAAGTACTAAAAAAAAACGAGGAGAGGCCTAGGAACCTCTGGGATAGTTTTGAATGTGCCAGCATCTGAATCATAGCGGTGCCAGCAGGAGAAGAGGAAGACCAAAAATTGTAAAACTATGTGAAAAAGTAAGGAAGGAAAACTTTCCTAATTTGGGGAAGTAAATGGACATATGGGTCCAGGAAGCACAGAGAGTCCCAAACAAACTACACCCAGAGAGGACCACACCGAGACACATCATAATCAAAATGCCAAAGGTTAAGGATAAAAAGAGAATCTTAAAAGCAGTAAGAGAAAAGAGGAGAATTACCTACAAAGGGTTACCTATAAGACTGTCAGCTGATTTTTGAAAAGGAAACTTTGCAGGCAAAAGGGACTGGCAGGAAATATTCAAAGTGATGTGAGGCAAAAACCTACAGCAAGAATTACTCTATCCAGCAAAGCTATCATTTAGAATGGAAAGGCAGAGAAATTCTCCCCATCAAGGTAAAGTTGAAGGAGTTCTTCATCACCAAGCCATTATATGCAATGTTAAATGTTTTCTTATTTAAGAAAAAGAATATCAAAACTATGAACATTAAAGTGAAAACAGAATTACAACTATCAACAACAGAAGCTAGGGAATGGACACAAAGGCAAACTAAGCAGGTAACCAGAGTGGGAACAAAGTTATAGATATGGGGAACATGTGGAGGGCTGTCAACTGGGAGATGGGAGGGGGAAGAAGGAGGGATATGGTGCAGGAATTAATAAACTTAGTAGGAGGGTGAAGAATAGACAGGGGGATGTAGAGAAGAGCTTATATGCACAACCCAAGGAATGAACTAAGTGCAATGAGATTGCTGGAGAAAGGGCTGGTGGGTGGAGAGGAGCAAAGGTAAAAGAAATTGGGACAACTGTAACAGCATAATCAATAAAACATACAAAAAACAAGTGACTTACAAAAAATGTTAAAAGAAGTTCTTCATAGAGAAGAAAAATTATGTTGTTTAGAAACTCAGATCTACATAAAGGAAGAGCATCAAGAAAAGAATAAGTAAAGATTAAATAAAAACATTTGCTTTTTATTATTGTTTTAACATACAAGTTGTTAGAAATAATATTTGCAATGATGTGTGTGATCATGTGATTATATATGTTTATGTGTATATCTTATGCATATATTATAAATGTTTTTGTATACTTGTACATAAATGAAATGAATAACAACAATGATACAGGGATAGAATGAAGGAATTAGGATTATTTTATTATTACAAGTACTCAATACTACCTGTGAAATGGCATAAATGTGGACTTGTTTCAGTTGTAAATGGATATTGCAAACTCTAGAGCTACCACTAAAAGAAAGTTTAAAAAAAGTATAACTGATACTCTGAGAAAGGAGAGAAAATGAAGTATATAAAATGCTCAGAACCAGGAAAAGCAGAAGAAGAGTGGACAAAAATAGAAACAAAGAATAAGTTTAAAAAAATAGAAAAATATGAAATCATAATAAATATGATAGATATTACCAAGATTCCTCTACCCAGAAAGGTTATTATTTAGCATCAAAGGAGTGCTACAGAGCTTCCCACACAAGAAAAAGCTAATGGTCACATAAAGACTTCTGGCCAAAATGGAGGCCTAGACTCACACGGTCCATCTTCCTCCACAACTAAGAAGGAATACAACTACCCCAAAACCAGAAATAACCAGAAGTTCCAGAAAATAAATGGAAGTCCAACATATAAAGTTATGAAGAAGTGGTGCTCGTCCAGACAGATGGGGGGGGGGGGGCGAAGCAGGGGCGGAGATGTCAAGCTGTGCTGGTGGTGGCAGCAACAGCAACGGCAGCGGGACAGCAGTAAGCATAGATACCTGCATTTAAGAGGAGGCAAGAAACACCTGGGGAGCACCCCTGGCTGCAGACCAGACCCATCAGCTCGCGATTCCAACGCCAGGGAAGGCAGACCCCCATTGCCTTGGACTGTGAGGCCCAGAGGGGGTGAGGACAGAGGAGGAGGGTCCCAGTCTCTCAGTGGAGAGTGAACAGCAGGAATCCATCTTGGACCCCACCCAGTCAGAAAACACCACAGCGTGGTGAGAAGGGTTGCCTGATTGTGATGAGTGCATGGGTCTCTGCCCCCTATAGTGTAGGAGGTGTGATAGCCCTGCCCAGGATGCGAAAGTAAACACAAAACTCTCAGGATGGCACAGATCGTGATAGAGATCCCGGTGATGCAGCTGACCAGACAGCAAATATCTAATCTAACAAAGCAGCAGATAGGAAGTCTTTCTGAGGCACAGTTCAGAGCTTTGGTTATAAAAATGCTTACAGATCTAACAGCAGATCTTAAACAAGACGGGGAAGGAATGAAGGCTAGTCCTGCTGAAATGAACAAACACACATACAAAACTAGTGGTGAGGGAAAGAAAACCAGGGATCAAATCAACAAATCAAAACGTGAGGAAGAAACAAACAGTCAACCAGTGCAGAAAGAGGAAACAAAAAGTGAGGAAAATGAGGAGAGGCTCAGAAACTTATCGGACAGCTGTAGGCGGGCCAACATCCGAATCATAGGGTTGCCAGAAAGTGAAGAAGGAGAACTGAAAATTAAAAAATTATCTAAAAAAATAATGAATCAGAACTTCTGTAATTTGGGGAAGGAAATAAGACTTACAGGTCCAGGAAGCACAGAGAGTTCCAGAAAAACTGGACGCAGGGAGAACCACACCAAGACACATTATAATCAAAGTGTCAAAAATTAAGGATAAAGAGAGAATCTTAAAAGCAGCAAGAGAGAAGAAGAGAACTATGTACAAAGTGGTCCCAATAAGATGATCAAATGATTTCTCAAAAGAATCTCTGCAGGCAAGAAGGGACTGGCAAGAAATATTCAAAGGAAAGAAAAGCAAACACCTACAACCACGATTACTCTATCCAGTGAAGCTGTCATTCAGAATAGAATGGCAGAGAAAGTGCTTCCAGGACAAAGTAAAACTGAAGGAGTTTATCAGATTCAAAACACTGAAATATGAAATATTAAAGGGACTTGTTTAGGAGAAAGAGGATCAAAACTATGAACATTAACATGAAAACTGTATCACAACAACCAACAACAGAAACTAGGGAACCGAAACAAAAGCAAACTAAGTAAGCAACGAGGGTGGAAAAAGAATTGTAGGTATGGGGAACATTATGGGGGGAGGTCAGGGAGAGGGACGGAGGGAAGGGAGGGAGATGGTACAGGAATTAAGAAGCATAGTAGGAGAGAGTGGAGTAGAAAGGAAGATGTTGAGAAGAACTATATGCACAACCAATGAGCATGGACTAAGTGGGGGAAACAACTGGAAGGAGGAGGGTCATTGGGTGAAGGGGAACAAAAGGAAAAGAAATTGGGACAACTGTAACAGCATAACCAATAAAACATATTTAAAAAAATAAAAAGAGAAAGCTAATGGTGTTTATCACCACTAAACCAGTATTACAAGAAATGTGAAAAGACATTTTAAGAAAAAAAATTAAAAAAGTAAATATAAATAATAAAACGACAATAACAAACACCTATTAGTAATCACTTTAAATATAAATGGATTAAATGCACCAGTAAAAAATCTAGTGTGGTTGACTGGATAAGAAAACAATATCCAAAAATATACTATTTATAAGAGATCTACTTCAGATCAGAAGACATACACAGATTGAAAGTAAATTGATAGAAAAATATATCTAATGCAAGTGGAAATGAAAAAAAAAACTGGAGTAGCAATACTTGTATCAAACAAAATATAATTTAAAACAAAGTATATAATAAGAGACAAAGAAGGATATTTCATAATGATAAAGAGATAAATCAAACAAGAGGATGTAACCCTTGTAAACATTTTTGTACCCAATGTAGGAACACCTAAATATATAAAGGAAATATTGATGAGCATAAAGAAAGAGATCAATGGTAATAATTAATTGTAGGGGACTGCAATACCTCATTGATGTTAATGGGTAGATCATCCAGTCAGAAAACAAACAAAGAAATAGCAACCTTAATGACATATTAGAACAGATGGACTTAATTGATAGATTTTGAAATTTCATCCAAAAGTATGTACATTTTTTCAAGTGCACATGAAACATTTTCCAGGACAGACCACATGTTAGGCCAGAAAATAAGTCTCAACAAATTTAATAGAATTTAAATCACATCAAGGATCTTATCCTATAATGGTATGAAACTTGATATCAATTACAAGTAAAAACAAACTGAATACACACAAATGCATAAAGGCAAAAAGAAATACAGGCTAATAATCAATGAATGGATTAACAATGATATCAAGAAAGAAGTAAAAGTTACCTTGAGAAAAATTAAAATGAAAACACAATGACCCAAAATCTCAAATACAGCAAAAGCAGTTTTAGGAGGGAAATTTATAGCAACAGGCTTACTTCAAGAAACAAGGAAAATCTCAAATACACAATCTAACCTTACATGTAAAGGAATGAGAAAAAGAACAACAAACATAGCTCAAAGTAGTAGAAAGAGGGAAATAATAAAGTTCAGAGTGAAAATAAATGAAATAGAGTCTATAAAATGCAAAACATTAATGAAACCAAGAGATGGTTCTTTGAAAAGAGGGACAAAATTGATAAACCTTTAATGAGACTCATCAAGAAAAAAAGAGAGAGAACCCAAATAAATACAATCGGATATTAAAATGATGTGACAAAAACATCACAGAAATGCAAAAGATTATAAGAAAGTTATTTGAACAACAGTATGCCAACAAATTGGACAATCTAGAAGAAATGGATAAATTCTTAGAAACATATAATCTTTTATTGCTGAATCAAGAATAAACAGAAAATCTGAACAGACTGCTAACTACTAATGAAATTGAATCAGTAATAAAAAAACTCAGAACAAACAAAAGTCCTAGACCAGATGGCTTCACAGGAAAATTTTATTAAATATCCAAATAGGAATTAACACTCATCTTTCTTAAACTATTCAAATAAAAAAAAAATCCTGAGGAAGAGGGAAAGCTCTTAAGAGTATTTTACCAGACCAGCATTATCTTGATTCCAAAACCAGACAAAGATATTACAAAAAAAAAAAAAAACGCAGAAAATTAGAGGCCAATATTCCTGTTGAACATAGTTGCAAAAATCCTCAACAAAATATTAGCAAACTGAATTCAGATATACACTAAAAAGATCATACACCGTGATCAAATAGGATTTATTCCTGGGATACAAGGTTGGTGCATTATCCGCAAATCAATTAATGTAATTGAAGGATAAAAAACACATGATAACATAAATAGATGCAGCAAACGCATTTGACAAAATCCAACATTGATGAAAAATCTCTTAGCAAAGTGGGAATAAAGGGAAATATCTCAACGTAATAAAAGTCATATATGACAAATGTACAGTTCACATCATACCCAACAATGAAAAGCTAAAGGATCAGGGAAAAGACAAGGATGTCCACTTTTACCACTTTTATTTAATGTAGTATTTGAAATTTTAGCCATAGCAATCAGAAAAGAGAAAAATAAGACATCCAAATTATGAAGAAGGAAGTAAAACTGTCATTATTTGCCAATGGCATGATACTATAGAGAACCCTAAAGATTCTACCATAAAACTACTTGAACTGATAAATAAATTCAATAAAGTAGCAAGATACAAAATAAATGTGTAGAAATCAGTTGCATTTTTATACAAATAATGAGCTATCAAAAATACAAATTAAGAAAATAATCTATAGACTTCTGGCCAAGATGGAGACCTAGACAGACACACTGCATCTCCCTCCATAACTAAGAAGGAATACAACTACCTCACAACTAGAGACAACCAGAAGTTCCAGAAAATCAAGTTGCATGGATGTCCAACAAACAAAGATATAAAGAAGAAATACTCAGCCAGACAGGTAAGAGGAGCGGAGCCAGGGCAGAGAGGACATGGTGTAGTGGCAGCAGAAGCATCAGCAGTGGCAGGTGGATGGAAAGCGCAGTCACATGTTTTAAAAAGTAGGGAGGGACACCTGGGGAGCACCCCCACCACCAGACCAGATCGCACAGCTCACAGTTCCAGTGCCGGGGAAAAATAAAGCCTCACTGCTTCTGACTGTGCAAAGCAGTGGGGGTGAGGGTGGAGGAAGAAATTGCTGGTCTCTCAACAGAGTCTGCTTATTTAAAGGGCTCCCACAGTCCTAGAACATCTGCAAACCCACCCATTCTGGGATCCACAGCTAGGGAAACAGCTAGAGAGGTGCCAGTCCCATATAGAATGTGGGAGAAGTGCCTGGATAATGGCACTTCCACATATATTCCAAATATGTGTTTTACAGACAAAGGTCAATATGGGTCATAAACGTTCTATAGAAGAAAGTATTTTTACAGACATTGGAAATAATTTTAATAAAAGAAAATAGTCATATTTATCTAGATGTGGCTATGTTACACAGGAAGATTTCAGCATCCAAAGTGCAAAGACAAAATGATTGTGGCTTTTCTAGCCACACAAAATATTGACACTCTCCCCTATAACTTACTCTTATTGTTAGTTGGGATGCTAAATAGACAGCATACTGATCACTAGGGCTCCAATGGATTGGGGGCGGGGGGGTCTCACCCATCAGAACGAATTCAGCTTATGAACAAATGGGCGAATGCTGAGCAAATGGCATTGTTCCCACTCATATCCCTCACCCACATACAGCACCACAATGTGGTGAAACTGGTCACCCATACTGATAAATATTTAAGGCTCTGCCCCTCGCAATGTAACAGGTGTAATAGCTCTACCTAAGACACAGAGGCAAACAAACACAGGCACCAGTCAAGATAAGGAGATTGAAATTGATGGCACAAAAGAGGGAAAGGATCAAGGTTCCAATGGGAGAACTAAGCAATGAGGAGATAGCTAACCTAATAGATGCAGAGTTCAAAAGATAAAGATGCTCACAGGCTTGAAAGATATGCTTAAGTATGGCAAACGCATAAGGGAAGAAGCGAAGGCTATGCTAAATGAAAGGAAGGAAAATCTACACAAAACCAATGGTGGAGGGAAGAAACACAGGGTTCAAATCAATGATTTGGAACATAGGGAAGAAGAAAACAGTCAGCCAGTACAGGATGAGGAAACAAGAATTGAAAAAAATGAGGAGAAGCTTAGGAACCTCTGGGACAACTTTAAATGTGCCAACATTCTAATCATAGGGGTCCCAGAGGAGAAGAGGAAGATCAAGAAATTGAAAACTTATGTGAAAAAATAATGAAGAAAAACTTCCCTAATTTGGTGAAAGAAATAGACATACAAATCCAGGAAGCACAGAGAGTCCCAAACAAGCTAGACACAAAGAGGACCACAGCAAGACACATCATAATTAAAATGCCAAAGGTTAACGATAAAGAGAGAATATTAAAACAGCAAGAGAAAAGCAGAGAGTTACCTATGAGGGGTGCCTATAAGACTATCATCTGATTTCTCAAAGGAAACTTTGCAGGCAAGAAGAGATTGGCAAGAAGTATTCAAAGTGATGAAAAGCAAGGCACTACAGCCAAGAATACTCTATCCAGGAAAGCTATCATTTAGAATGGAAGGGCAGATCAAGTTCTTCCCAGATAAGGTAAAGCTAAAGGAGTTCATCATCACCAAGCCATTATTATATGAAATGTTAAAGGGACTTATTTAAGGTAAAGAAGATCAAGACTATGAACATTAAAATGACAACAAACTCACAACTATCAACAACTGAATCTAAAAAATAAAAACAACGTTCAACTAAGCATACCAGAATAGGAACAGAGTGATAGGTATGAGGATTATTTGGAGGGTTATCAGCTGGGCGGGGGTAAGGGGAGAAATGGGGAAATAATGCAGGGATTAAGAAACATAATTCGTTGGTACAAAATAGACAGGGGGAATTTAAGAATAATATAGGAAAGGGTGAAGCCAAAGAACTTATATGCATGCTCCATAGACATGAACTAAGGGGATTGGGATTGCTGGAGGAAAGGTGCTTACTGGGTGGAGCAGGGCAAAAGGAAAAAATTGAGACTACTGTAACAACATAATCAATAAAGTATACTTAAAAAATAAACTAATCCAATTTATAATTTTATTAAAAAATACCTAGGAATAAATTTAACCAAGTAAGTAAAAAACCTGCACTCAGAAAATTACAAGACACTGAAGGAATAATTTGAAAAGACAAATAAATGGAAGCACATACCATCTTCATGGATAGAAAGGATTAACATAATTCAAATGTTCATATTACCTGAAGTGTCTATAAATTCAATATAATCTCTATTAAAATACCAGTGGCATTTTTCACAGAACTAGAATAAATAATTTAAAATTTATATGGAACCACAAAAGACCCCAAACAGCCACAGCAATCTTATTAAGGACCAACATAGTTGGAAGTACCACACTAACCTGATATCAAACATTACTATTGTACAAGGCTATAGTAATTAAAACAGCATAGAAACAGACACATAGGTCAATGGAATAGAATAGAGAGCCAAGAGATAAACCCATGCCTATGATCAATTAGTTTATGACAAAGGAGGTGAGAATATATAATGGCATAAAGATGGTCTCTTCAATAAATGGTGTTGGGAAAATTGGACAGATACATGTAAAAATGAAACTAGACCATGTTTTCACACCACATACAAGAACAAACTCAAAATGGATTAAAGACTTAAATGTGAAACCTGAAAACATAAAACTCCTAGAAACTAACATTGATAGAAAACTCTGACACTGCTCTTAGTCATGTTTTCTGTTTTCTGATATATCTCCTCAGGCAAGGGAAACAGAAGGAAAAATAAACAAATGAGACTACATCAAACTAAGAAGTTTTTGCACAGCAAAAGAAACCGTCAACAAAATGAAAAGACCTAATGGGAGAAGATATTAGCCAATGATACATCTGATAAGGTGCTAATATCCAAAATTTATAAAGAACTCATACAACTCAACCAAAAAAACAAAGAATCCATTTAAAAAGGGCAGACAGCCTGAATGGACACTTCTCCAAAGAGAACATACAGATGGTCAATAGACATATAAAAAGATGCTCAACATCACTAATTATTAGAGAAATGCAAGTTAAAACCACAATGAGATATCACCTCACACCTGTCAGAATGGCTATCATCAATAAATTAACAAACAAGCACTGGTGAGGATGTGGAGAAATAGGACCCCTGTTTGTGGGAACAGAGATGGGTGCAACCACTATGGAAAACAGCATGAAAGTTTCTCAACAAATTAAAAATGGAACTGCCTCATGACCCTGCAGTTCCACTTCTGGGTGTTTATCTGAAGAAAACAAAACACTAATTCAAAAGAATATATGCACCCTTATGTTCATAGCAGCACTATTTACAGCAACCAAAATATAGAGGCATCTTAAGCACCCATCAATAGATGATTGGATAAAAAAGATGTGGTGCATATACAGGAATGGGCAAAAGTAGGTTTACCAGCCTTGAGTAACCAACAGGTGGATAGGATGATGAGGGCTGGTAGCATAGCCACCACAATCACCAGACTTCTCACCCTAATGGACTTCTTCTTTTGGTATTTATCAGACATAAAGTTTTTTTACCAAAGTCAGATACTGTGGGTGATATAATTTTCTGCATAAGAAAAGCACATCAAGAAATTGATGACAATAAAGAACTTTGTACCAAAGTATGCTTGAGTATATAGCAAGTAGACCATAATGAAGGATGACAATTTGAGCAATACAAGATTATATCTAAGTGCACTGTGCCATTGTGACATTCTTGAGTGAATAAAACTATTGTAAACATTATAACCTGTATATCTCTCTTTATATGAATAATTGTATACCTACTTTTGCCCACCGTTGTATGCGATGGAACATTACTCAACCATAAAAAATGAAATCTTACCATTTGTGACAACATGGATGGACCTAGAAGGTGAAATAAGTCAGATAAAGACAAATACCATATTATTAACTTACATGTAGAATCTAAATAAATAAAAAAATAAGTGAACGAACGAAATGGAGACACATATACACATACAGAGAACAAAGTGATGGTTGCTGGATGGGAGGGGGTTTAAGAGGCTAGTTGAAAAAAGTGAGAGGATTAAGAGTACAAATTGGCAGCAAGCAAATAGTCATGGGGCTGTAAAGTACAGCATAGTCAATACTGTTGTTTGCTGCCAGGTGGGTATTAAATTTTTATAGGGGATCACTTTGTATTATATAAATGCCTAACCACTATGCTGTACACCTTAAAGTAATGCTTGTATAATATTGAATGTCACCTGAAGTTGAAAAAAAAACTGTCTCTTGGTAAAAGAATAGGTAAATAGAGTCATGGAATAGAATAGAAAACCCAGAAATATAACCACATAAATATAGTCAACTGATCTTTAGCAAAGGAGAAAAGGCAATATGATGGAGAAAGGATAGAGCAAGGATGGTTTTTTTTAAACAAATTGCATTGAAACTTCTGAACATCCATATTCAAAAGAAAGGAATATAGACACAGATCATATACTATTTACAAAAATTAACTCAAAATGGATCATAGACCTGAATGTTTAATGCAAAACAATAAAACACCTAGAAGATAATATAAAATAAAACCTATATGATCTTGGGTATGGTGATGCCCTTTTAAATACAATATCAAGCATAAGATCAATGAAAAAAATAATTAAAGAGCTAGACTTAATTAAAATTAAAAACTTCTCCTCTGCCTTCACTGGATGGCTCAGTTTGTTGGAGCATTGTCCCATACTCTAAAACATTACAGGTTTAATCCTAGGTTAGGGCATGTACAGAAGGCAAGTGATTGATGTTTATCTCTCACAATGATGTCTCTCTCTCTCCCTCTCTCCCCCCCTCACTTTCTCTCTTTCTCCCCCTTTCTCTTTCTCCAAAGTCGAAAAATGTATCTGAAGGCGAGGGCTTTAAAAAATATAAATAAATTAATTAGTAAATAAACAAACAAATAAAAGCTTCTCTTTTAAAACAGACTATATCAACGGAATTAGAAGATAAGTTACAAACTGGGATAAAATTTTTCTAAAAGACACATTTGATAATGGAGTATTATCCAAAATATCCACACACAAAAATAAAACACCTTAAAACTCAACAAAAGGAAAATAAATAACTAGATTAAAAAATAGGCCAATGACCATAACAGGTACTTCGCCAAACATATACAGATGGCAACTGAGCATATAAAAATATGTTCCATGTTATATGTCATCAGGGAAATGCACATTGAAAAAAGCTACCACTACACCTTTTTTTAAGAATAGCTAAAATCTAGAACAATGAGAATACCAAAAGCTGATGAGGGTGCAGAGCAACAGGAACTCTCATTCATTACTGTTAGGAATGCAAAATGGTACAGTCATTTTGGAATACAATTTGGTGGTTCTTACAAAATTAAACATATTTTTACCATATGATCCAGTAATTATGCTTCTTGGTATTTTTCCAAAGGAGTTGAAAACTTATGTACACACACACACACACACACACACACACACAAACTGCATGCCATTATTTATGGCAGTTTTTTTCATAACTGTCAAAACTTGGAAGCAATCAAGATGTCCTTTAGTAGGTGAATGGATACATAAACAACAGTACATCCAGACAATGGAATATTATTCAGTATTGAAAAGAAACAAGCTATCAGGAAAAGGCATGGAGGAAGTGTAAATGCATATTACTAAGTGAAAGAAACCAATCTGAGGTTACATATTATATGATTTGAACTATATGACATTCATGAAAGACAAAACTATGAAGGTAATCAAAAGATCAGTGGTGGGAGGAAAGATGGCAGTGGAGTAAGTAGCACTGTTGTCTGCTTGCTCCCATCATGGAAAGACTTGGAGTACAAACACAGAGTGGAGAGTGAGTGAGAGTGGCTTTCAGATAGGGCAAACAGGGACAGGAGCATGGGAGTAGTGTGGGAGAGGGCAGAAACCACGGCCTGCACTCTCCAAGCAGAGTTGCTAGGCTTCCCAGCCCAGCGTCTCCACTGCACCGCATAGGGTCAGCTGCTGACCGGCTCATTAGCTGGATTCTTCCTGGAAACTGTGCTCCTGCTGTAGGCACCCTGTCCAGTGACGTCCAGGAGGGAGTCAGCGAGAAGTTTTGGTGATAACAGTCGAAGGAGTGCAGGAAGACTGAGGCCAGCCCTGAATGTGAGAGACTGTGAATTTTGAAATGGGGGAGAGCACAGAGAGCAGGGCCCACAGGGACTGGTGCTGAAGTGTGAGGGCCAAACTGAGACTCTTAGAAGTAAAGCTGAGGTGGGACCTGAGACTTGGTAGGAATGCCCAGGCTGACAAGCCTATGCATGTGCACAAGGGGTCTAGAAGCACACACAGAGGAAAGCTGAGATGGGGCCTATGACTTGATAGCGACCTCCAGGCTGGCAAGTCGGTGTGCGCCTGCAAAAGGGTTCTGCTAAAAAAAAAAAAAAAAAAAAAAAGCAGAACGGTTCCACAAAGAGAGGCCCACACAGGGGGAAGCTGAAGCAGAACCCAGACTTGGTAGGCTGTCCCCACGCCCCCAGGGCTGGCAAGCCTGCACATGTGCACACAAAGGCTCTGCTAAACAAAATGCAAATCGGTGCTGCCATTTAGAAGCCACACAGACACTTTTTTGGAAGAAGAGCTGAAACAAGACCCAAGACTTGGTAAGGACTATGGGCATGTACACCAGCTCACTGGCCTAGTAGTGCTAAACAAAAATGAAGAGGGCTAGAGGGTACCACAGGACCAGTCTGGGGGACCCAACTCAGTGCGGCTCACAATGGAGAGCTTCAGTAAGGAGAGATGTTGGCAGACCTACGAGCAAGAGAATAGCACCCCCGGAATCCAGCTAGATCTCCTCACAGACAGACAGTCAGAAAGGAAGGCATGAAACCCATGGAACTTTGATCCAGAAAGAGAAGTGGTAAAAAACAGATATTACTGAGATGAATTCCACTACAGTATTCTTTATGAGTTATTTTCTTGTCCTCCTGGTTTATGCATTTTAAGTCACTAGTTGTTATATTGTAGTTTATTCCAAATATCATATGTTGCTCATCCCTTTTATTACCCCGCTGATCTCCTCTTCTTATTTTTGTCTTAAATTCTATCTTCTCTCTTACTATAACTCTTTTAGTATTTCAAATCTCGAATCCTATAGGCCCCTTCTCCTACTCCATTAAAAACTTCCTCCAACCCTTTCCTTCTTTCAGGTTAAATTTGAAAATTTTCCCCTCTCTGAACTTGTTTTTATTCCTCATTCTTAGTATACCTATCCACTATATCATCTCAAATTCACTTCCCTTTCCTTTGGACATCTCATAAACTTTTCTTTCTTTCTTTTTTTCCTTTTTATTCCCATTCCACCTACATCAATCATAGACCAAAGGTTTTCCATAGTATTGAGGAGAAACTTTTTCTCTAATTTTTTTCCTACTTTCTCTTTCTTTTCTTCTTATTTATTTATTTATTTATTTTGCTTATGTTCCCTCTCACACTAAATATATATTTCATAACTTCTATATAAACCTACCTAATATATGCTTCCCCTCTCTTACTTCATTCTGCTTTATTCCCTCCCTTTTTCAAAATACAATGTAAATTCTATTTACTGTCTTGCATTGGCTTGTCCCTAAACACTACTATTATTACTCCTCCACCTCCCCTATCAAAAATCTTCTTTCTTTCAGTTAGTCATCCTTTATATGTTTTTCCTTTAGTATAATAGTTTTAATCTCTTTACATCTATATTAATACTGGCTCATTTGCTGCTGACAGTGTGATTGTGGGTAGGAGATATTTTTGAGGGTGTGGGTTTCTTGCCTGGGTTGTGTATTTATGTTTTAACAGCACGTTCACAAAAGAATTCATGACATGTTGGGCAGATTGACTCTCAGTTAGCTGCCAGAGGAAAAGTTCCATCAAAGAGTAACACAACAACAACCAAACCCAAAATACAACCAGACAGCCTAAACAAATGTCATAAAGGGTGTCCCAAGAGCATCAAAATCAGGAGCTCAAAGAGACTGCACCACTGAGTCCCCCTGGTGTCCTGTTATAGAAGGTGACACAACAAATGTGGGAAATCAAAGCAGGCAAATTTAAGAAACAAAACAAACAAGAAGAGTCACCTAAAAAGGGGAGACAAAAAAACAACCCCCTAACAAAAGGAAAGAAGGAATCCGCAGAAAGAGTGCTAGATGAAACAGGAGCAAGCAAACTATCAGGCATGGAATTCAAAAGAATGGTTATAAGTAAGCTCAACAAACTTGACAAAATCAAAGAAAACTACAATGAACATTAGGGGAATTATAGAGAATTCCAGTGAAACTACAAATAACTCCAGGGAAGCTACAAGGAACTTACTAAGAACTACACCAGCATTAAAAAGGACATAGAAACTATCAATAAGAGCCAGGAGGAAATGAAGAATACAATTTCTTAACTGAAGAACACAGTAGAAGAAATAAAAAGCAGGCTAAAGGAAGTAGAGGATCAGATCAGTGAGCCGAAGGACAACATAGAAAAAAAAGTTCCCAGACAGTGCAACAAAATGAAAAAAGAAAAAGAATGAAGAGGTTCTAAGAGAGCTGCAGGAAAATATGAAATGTATCAATATCCATATCATAGGGATACCAGAGGGAGAAGAAGGGGAGCAAAGAGTAGAAAACCTGAGGATTTCCGGCCAAGATGGAGGCCTAGACTCACACGCTCCATCTCCCTCCACAACTAAGAAAAAATACAACTACCACAAAACCAGCAATAACCAGAAGTTCCAGAAAGTAAATGAAAGTCCAACATATGAAGTTATAAAGAAGTGGTGCTCATCTGGACAGGTAGTAGGGGCAAAGCTGGGCAGGAGAGGTCAAGCTGTGCTGTCTGCAGCAACAGCAGCAGGACAGCGGTAAGCACAGACACCCATATTTAAGGGGATGCGAGAAGCGCCTGGGGAGCACGCCCAGCTGCAGACCAGACCTTTCAGCTTATGATTCCAAAGCCGGGGAAGGCAGACCTTCATTGCCTTGGACTGTGAGGCCCGATGGGGGTGGGGACGGAGGAGGAGTCTCTCAGTCCCTCAGCAGAGAGTGAATGGTAGAAATCCACCTTGGACGCCCACCCCCGCAGAAAACGCCACAGTGTGGTGAGAAGGGTCACCTGGTGGTGAGGAGTGCACGGGGCTCCGCCCTCTATAGCGTAAGAGGTGTGACAGCCCTGCTCAGGAAGCAAAGGTAAACACAAAACTGTTCAAGATGGCACAGATCATGATAGATATCCAGTGACACAGCTGACCAGACAGCAAATTTCTAATCTAACAAAGCAGCAGATAGGAAATCTTTCTGTCACACAGTTCAGAGCTTTGCTTATAAAAGCGCTTACAGACCTAACCGCAGATCTTAAACAAGACAGGGAGAAATGAAGGCTAGTCCTGATGAAATGAACAAAAACACATACGAAACTAGTGGTGAGGGCAAGAAAACGAGGGATCAAATCAACAAATCAGAACATAGGGAAGGAACAAACAGTCAACCAGTACAGAAACAGGGAACAAGAAGTAAGGAAAATGAGGAGAGGCTCAGAAACTTATCAGACAGCTATAAGCATGCCAACATCGAATCATAGGGTTGCCAGAAGGTGAAGAAGAACTAGAAGTTGAAAAATTATCTGAAAAAATAATGAATCAGAACTTCTGTGATTTGGGGAAGGAAATAGACTTACAGGTCCAGGAAGCACAGAGAGTTCCAAAAAAACTGGACCCAGGGAGAACCACTCCAAGACCCATTATAATCAAAATGTCAAAAATTAAAAATAAAGAGAGAATCTTGAAAGCAGCAAGAGAAAAGAAGAAAATTACATACAAAGGGGTCCCAATAAGATTGTCAGCTGATTTCTCAAAAGAAACTCTGCAGACAAGAAGGGACCGGCAAGAAATATTCAAAGGACAATTTCGCGCCAAGCTTCCTGTGGGATTCTGACGTGGCCGGCCAGTTCCGAGGGTTTTAGTGCCGCCGTCATGGTTCGTCCCTTAAACTGCATCGCCGCTGTGTCCCAGAACATGGGCATTGGGAAGAACGGAGACCTACCGTGGACCCCGCTCAGGAATGAATACAAGTATTTCCAAAGAATGACCACAACCACTTCAGCAGAAGGTAAACAGAATTTGGTGATTATGGGTAGGAACACCTGGTTCTCCCTTCCCGAGAAGAATCGACCTTTAAAGGACAGGATTAATTTAGTTCTCAGTAGAGAACTCAAGGAACCTCCAAAAGGAGCCAATTTTATTGCCAGAAGTCTGGATGATGCCTTAAAACTTATTGAGGAACCAGAATTAACAAATAAAGTGGACATGGTTTGGATAGTGGGAGGCACTTCTGTTTATAAGGAAGCCATGAACAAGCCAGGCCATATTAAACTATTTATGACAAGAATCATGCAGGAATTTGAAAGTGATGCATTTTTTCCAGAAACTGATTTGGAGAGATACGAACTCCTCCCAGAATACCCAGGTGTTCTTTCTGGTATCCAGGAGGAGAAAGGCATTAAGTACAAATTTGAAGTATTTGAAAAGAACGATTAATGTGAAGGTGTTTTCTGATTCCTTTCAATTTGTTAAGAGAAAAAACAAAAAAAGAGTAGAGGAACAGAGATACAAAAGGGAAATGAATAAATACATGTCAATAATAACCTTAAAGGTAAATGGATTAAATGCTCCCATTAAAAGACATAGGGTAACGGAATGGATAAGAAAACAGGACCCACATATTTGCTGTCTACAAGAAACACACCTCAAAACAAAAGATTTACATAGACTGAAAGTAAAGGGATATAAAAAAATATTCCAAGCAAATGGACCTGAAAAAAAAAGCTGGGGTAGCAGTCCTCATATCAGACAAAACGGATTTCAAAGCAAGGGCAATAAAAAGAGACAAAGAAAGACATTTCATAATACTTAAAGGAACGATTCATCAAGAAGATATAACACTGACAAACATATATGCACCCAACATAGGAGCACCCAAATACATAAAGCAAATACTAGAAGACCACAAGAAGGATATTAGCGACAACACACTCATAGTAGGGGACTTCAACACTCCATTATCAACAATAGACAGATCATCCAAGCAAAGAAACACCAAGGATATACAGGCATTGAACAACACACTAAACCACATGGACTTAACTGATATATATAGAACTTTTCACCCCAAAGAAGCAAAATATACATTCTTTTCAAAGGCACATGGGACATTTTCAAAGATAGACCACATGATAGGACACAAAACAAGCCTCAACAAATTCAAGAAAATTGAAATCATATCAAGCATCTTTTCAGACCACAATGCCTTGAAACTAAAAATCAACCTCAGGGAAAAAAATCAAAGACACCCAAACTCATGGAGAATGAATAACATGCTCTTAAATAACGAATGGGTTAACAATGACATCAAAGAGGAAATCAAGAAATTTCTAGAAACTAATGACAATGAACACACAACAGCCCAAAACCTATGGGACACAGCAAAAGCAGTCCTAAGAGGGAAGTTCACAGCAATACAGGCATATCTGAAAAGGCTAGAAGAATCTCAAATAAAAAACCTAACCATAAAGCTACAAGAACTAGAACAGCAACAACAAACAAAGCCTAGGGCAAAAAGAAGAAAGGAAATCATCAAGATCAAAGCAGAATTAAACGACAGAAACGAAACGAACAATCCAAAAAATCAACAAAACTAGGAGCTGGTTCTTTGAAAAAATAAACAAAATTGACAAACCTCTAGCCAGGCTCATTAAGAAAAAAAGAGAGAAGACTCAAATAAACAAAATCAGAAATGAAAGAGGAGAAATCACGATTGACACCACAGAAATACAAACAATTATAAGAAATTACTACAAACAACTCTATGGCAAGAAATTTGACAACTTAGTAGAAATGGAAAGATTTCTAGAAACATATAACCTTCCAAAACTGAATCAAGAAGAAGTAGAAAGTCTCAACAGACCAAAAACAAAGAAAGAAATTGAAACAGTAATCCAAAATATCCCTGCACACAAAAGCCCTGGACCGGATGGCTTCACAGGCGAATTTTACAAAACATTTAGGGAAGAACTAACTCCTACCCTCCTCAAACTATTCCAGAAAATCCAAGAAGAGGGAAAAATCCCAAACTCTTTCTATGAAGCCAGTATTACCCTAATCCCAAAACCAGGTCAGGACACAGCAAAGAAAGAAAACTACAGGCCAATATCACTGATGAACATAGATGCTAAAATCCTCAATAAAATTTTGGCAAACAGGATCCAACAATACATCAAAAAGATCATAGACCATGATCAAGTGGGATTCATCCCAGGGATACAAGGATGGTTTAATATTCGCAAATCAATAAATATAATACATCACCTAAACAAAATGAAAGACAAAAATCACACGATCATATCCATAGATGCAGAAAAAGCATTTGATAAAGTACAACACCCATTTATGTTGAAAACACTCAGCAAAATGGGAATAGAGGGAACATACCTTAACATCATTAAGGCTATATATGAGAAGCCTGAAGCCAACATCATACTCAATGGACAAAAACTGAAAGCATTCCCCCTGAAATCAGGAACTAGACAAGGCTGTCCACTCTCCCCACTTCTATTCAACAGAGTGTTGGAAGTCCGAGCCACAGCCATCAGACAAGACAAAGAAATAAAAGGCATCCAAATTGGGAAAGAAGAAGTAAAACTATCACTATTTGCAGACGACATGATAGTATACCTAGAAAACCCTATAAACTCCACTAAAAGACTACTCGATATAATAAGTGAATTTGGCAAAATAGCAGGGTACAAAATAAATATACAGAAATATAAGGTATTTCTGTACATTAACAATAAAATATCGGAGCAGCGGCAAAAAAGAAAATACCATTTACTATAGCAACAAGAAAAATAAAGTACCTAGGAGTAAACTTAACCAAAGAGATAAAAGACTTGTACACTGAAAATTACACAACATTGAAGAAAGAAATTAAGGAAGATACAAATAAATGGAAGCCAATACCATGTTCATGGATGGGAAGAATCAACATCATCAAAATGGCCATACTACCCAAAGCAATTTACAGATTCAATGCAATCCCTATTAAAATACCAATGACATATTTCACTGACATAGAACAAATACTTCAAAAATTCATATGGAACCAAAAAAGACCCCGAATAGCAAAAGCAATCTTGAGACAGAAGAACACAGCAGGAGGAATCACGATACCAGACATCAAACAATACTACAAAGCCACTGTGATCAAAACAGCCTGGTACTGGCATAAGAACAGACATATAGATCAGTGGAACAGAATTGAAAGCCCAGAAATAAACCCAGGCCTCTATGGTCAACTAATCTTTGATAAAGGAGGAAAGAACATAAAATGGAGTGAGAAGAGCCTCTTTAACAAATGGTGCTGGGAGAACTGGACAGGGATGTGCAAAAAAATGAAACTAGACCACCAACTTACACCACACACGAGAATAAACTCAAGATGGATTAAAGACTTAAATGTAACCCGTGATACCATAAAAGTCCTAGAGGAAAACATAGGCAGGAAAATTTCAGGTATCACACGTAACAATATCTTCACAGATACATCTCCTAAGGCAAGAGAAATAAAGGAAAAAATAAACAAATGGGACTACATCAAACTAAAAAGTTTCTGCTCAGCAAAAGAAAACATCAGCAAGATGAAAAGGAAACCAACCATATGGGAAAACATATTTGCCAATGATATCACAGACAGGGGACTGATCTCCAAAATATATAAAGAGCTTATACGACTCAACATCAAGAAAACAAACAACCCAATTAAAAAATGGGCAAAGGACCTGAACAAACACTTCTCCAAAGAGGACATACAAAAGGTCCATAGACACATGAAAAAATGCTCAACATCATTGGCCATCAGAGAGATGCAAGTAAAAACCACAATGAGATACCACCTTACACTTGTCAGAATGGCCATCATCAACAAATCAACAAACAACAAATGCTGGCGAGGATGTGGACAAACAGGAACCCTGGTGCACTGTTGGTGGGAATGCAGACCGGTGCAGCCACTATGGAAAACAGTATGGAATTACCTCAAAAAACTAAAAATGAAACTGCCATTTGAACCAGTGATTCCACTGCTAGGATTATACCCGAAAAATCCTGAAACCCTAATTCAAGAGAACTTATGCACCCCTATGTTCATAGCAGCCGTGTTTACAATAGCTAAGTGCTGGAAACAGCCTAGGTGCCCATCTGTGGATGAGTGGATCAAAAAACTGGTACATCTACACAATGGAATACTATGTAGCAGAAAGAAAGAAGGAACTCCTGCCGTTTGTGACAACATGGATGGAATTAGAATTATGCTTAGTGAAATAAGCCAGGCAAAGAAAGCAAAATACCATATGATATCACCCAATACAGGAAACTAAAGAGCAACACAAACGAACTAAATAGGCAAAGACTAGAATAGTAGTCAGTAAGGAGGAGAGGGGAGGGAGAGAAGGGGGATAAGTAAGGGAAGGATCTAGTCAAGGAACATGTATGAATGACTCATGGACATGGACAATGGGGAGGGATATGATTGTGGCAGAAGGGATGGGCTGGGAGGGGGGAGCAATGGGGGGAAAATGGGAAAACTGTAATTGAATAACAAAAAATAAAATTAAAAAAAAAAAAAGAAATATTCAAAGGAATGAAAAGCAAAAACCTACAACCATGATTACTCTATCCAGTGAAGCTGTCATTCAGAATAGAAGGGCAGAGAAAGTGCTTCCAGGACAAAGTAAAACTGAAGGAGTTCATCAGATCCAAACCACTGTTATATGAAATGTTAAAGGGACTTGTTTAGGAGAAAGAGGGTCAAAACTATGAACATTACAATGAAAACTGTATCACAACAACCAACAACAGAAACTAGGGAATTGAAACAAAGGCAAAGTAAATAGGCAACGAGAGTGTGAACAGAATTATAGGCATGGGGAACATTATGTGGGGAGGTTAGCAGGGAGGAGGAAGTGGGGAAAGGGAGGTGGATGGTACAGGAATTAAGAAGCATAGTAGGAGGGAGTGGAGTAGACAGGAAGATGTTGAGAAGAACTATATGCACAACCAATGGGCATGGACTAAGGGTGGGACAACTGGAGGGAGGGATGTCACTGGGTGAAGGGGAACGAAAGGAAAAGAAATTGGGACAACTGTAACAGAATAATCAATAAAGCATATTAAAAAAATAAAAAATATAAATAAATAAATAAATAAAATAAAACCGGGGTGTGGGGGGGGGGGGCTGTCTTGAAAAGTAATGACAGAAAACTTTCCTGACTTGAGGAGAGAAAAAGTCACATAAGTCCAAAAGCACAGAGGGTCCCAATGAAGATAAGCTTAGCTATAAAATTAACCAACGATGTTAAAGACCTGTACTCGGAAAACTAACGAATACTAAAGAAAGAAATTAAGGAAGATACAAATAAGTAAAAGCCTATACTGAGTTCATGGATGGAAAGAATTAACATCGTTAAAACGTCCATACTACTCAAAGCAATTTATAGATTCAATGCAATCCCCTTTAAAATACCAATGACATATTTGACACACCTAGAACAAATATTTCAAAATTTATGTGGAATGGAAAATGACCCTCAATAGCCTCAGCAATCTTGAGAAAGAAGAACAAAGTAAGAGGGATCGCAATACCTGATATCAAGATATACTACAAGGCCACTGTAACCAAAACAGGCTGGTGCTGGCATAAAAACCTATAGGTCAATGGAACAGAATACAGAACCAAGAAATAAACCCAGATCTATATGGTCAATTAATATTTGATAAAAGGGAAAGGAGAATAAAACGAAGTAAAAATAGCCCCTTCAACAAATGGTGTTAGGAGAATTGGACAAGGACATGCAGAAAAATTAAACTAGACCACCATCTTACACCAAACACCAGAATAAACCCGAGATGGATAAAAGACTTAAACATAAGCTGTGACGCCATAAAAGTCCTAGAGGAAAACATAGGCAGTAAAATATCAGGTATTCCACATAGTAATATTTTTGTCAATATATCTCCTAGAACGAGGGAAATAAGAAAAGAATAAACAATGAGACTACATCAAACTAAAGAGTTTCTGCTCAGTGAAAGAAAGCATCAGCAAGATGAAAAGTTAACCAGCCATATGGAAAAATATATTTGCCAATGATACCTCCATCAAGAGTTTGATCTCCAAAATATATAAATAACTTATACAACTCAACACCAAGAAGACAGACAATCCAATTTAAAAGTGGGCAAAGGACCTGAAGACACTTCTCCAAGGAGGACATACAGAGGAACCATTGGCCTATGAAAGAATGCTCAACATCGCTCGCCATCAGAGAGATGCAAATTAAAACCATGATGAGATACCACCTCACAATGGTCAGAATGGCCATCATTAACAAATCAACAAACAACAAGTGCTGGCAAGGATGTGGAGAAATGGGAACCCTAGTGCACTGTTGGTGGGAATGCAGACTTTTGCTGGCACTGTGGAAAACAGTATGAAATTTCCTCAGAAAAACTAAAAATGAAACTGTCTTTTGACTCAGTGATTCCACTGCTAGGATTATACCTGAGGAATTCTGAAACACCAATTCAGAAGAACCTATGCACTCCTATGTTTATAGTAGCACTATTTACAATAGCCAAGTACTGGAAATGCCCTTAATGCCCATCAGTGGGTGAGTGGATTAAAAAACTGTGGTACATTTATACAATGGAATACTATGCAGCATAAAGAAAGAAGGAATGCCTACCTTTTCCGACAACATGGATGGAACTGGAGAGTATTATGCTAAGTGAAATAAAATAGGCAGCAAAAGACAAATACCACATGATCTAACCTAATAGGGGAAACTAATGAAAAAAACAAACAAAGGAGCAAAATAGAACCAAAGGCATGTAAACAAGGTACAGTACAGACTGACAGTGACCAAAGGGAAGGTGGAAGGAGAAAAACGGTGGAAAAAAGGAGAAGGAACTAGTCAAGGATCTAGTATGAACGACCCATGGACATAGACAGAAGAGTGAGGATTGACTGTGGGAGATGGGGGAGGCAGGTGGTGCAGGGTAGAGCAATGGGGAAAAAATGGCACCACTGAAATAGAAAAACAATTAAAAATTTTTTAAGAAGAAAGAAAGAAATGAGTCTTTATGCCCTAAATAAAAAATAAATAAATAAATGGAAAGAAACCAAAGAAATTGGAGAAGAGCAGAAAAAAATGAGATTCTCAAATAAAACTAAACATGGTTGTTCTACTCAATAGTTTAGCCTGGAAATAATCTTCCGTGATGAAAACAAAACAAAAGAAACCTAAAAGGCTCTAGTTTCTAAGTTTTCTGTCTGTTCAGATTCTTTACATGTCCTTTGTTTTATTTTTTCTTTTCTTTTTTGATATATATGTACGCACACACACACAAAGCTTCAGAATAAAAGGTTTCCAATTACTATAGAATATCCAGAATCTAGAATGTCCAGACCTGGAAATGTTTTACATTATGATTCTGTGAAGCAATAGACAAGTCCTTGTTTTTGTGAATTAGAAAATAGAAAACCTTGGAAAAGTAACTGCCTGGGGATGGTTATATGAAAATAACTGTGTTTGATATGTGTACAGAAGTGTATAATACATTTTGTTTCAGAGATGACTAAATAAATAAATATAGGTTTTATTTTTGTGCAAGAGACCAAAAATATGCTTTGATTTTATCTTACTGTGTTATGAACTCACATTCTGAGTCAATGGGCCATGGGAAGAAACCCACCATGGTTTTTGAATTGAATCTTTAGTTTCTCAAAGGGAATAATATGCCCTGTAAGAATCATAGAATCATAGGTAAAAAAATCATAGATGATCCTCTGAAATGAAAAGAAACATTAAAAATTTTTGAACAAATGAGTATCTTTTCTAAAAAATTATTTATTTATTTGTTTGTTTTTTAATTTATTTTTAGAGAGAGGGGAAATGAAAAAGAGAGGGGAGAGAAACATCACTGTGTGGTTGCCTCTCACTTGCGACCCCAACTGGGGACCTGACGTGCAACCCAGTCATGTACCTACCCTGACTGGGAATCGAAGCAGTGACACTTGGCTTGCAGGCTGATGCCAAACTAGTATCTTTTAAATTATTTAGTAATGGATCCAGAATGTAAATAATTCCAAACCACAATTTAGCCAAAACGTAATTTGTAATTGGTTTAATAATGTGTTCATTTTGTTTGGTAATACTAGTAGAGATTTTTGGTTAATTGTATCATATTTAAATTAATGTTAAAATTGATCTGGTTTCCTAGAATAGTAAATGTTGACTGGCTGATTCAGGAGGCAAATGGTGTAGGTTTATAACTTTGCAAATAGATCTGTCTCCAAGTAAGGAACACTTAAATAACAATTAACCTCAAATCTGTTCACTTCATTCCTTTCATGCCTAGGATGGGCTAACAAAACCATTTTATGAAATAGCCATTTGAGGGAGATTTTGTAGTTGATTTAAAATATGATTCTTAAAAACTATTTAATTCCAAAACAATTAAGAAGACCTACATTGTCTATACTGAGGAAGAACAAGTGGGTAGTTGATAAAAGTATTTTTAATCTCCTAAGGCATATTTATTTATTTTTGCAGTCAATGTACAGTCCTGGCATTTGCATGTTCAGTATTTATACATAATGACTTGACTACCTACTAGAAACTTTTATTTATCCTTAAACAAAGAGATAAAAAACACCTATGTTAACAGATTTGCTGCTGGTACTTTCTTTCTGAGAACCACTAGCACAAAGCATAGAACAAAACAGAGAAACTCCAGTTAGAGTCAGAGATCTACATTTACTTCCTGACTCCACTTCCCAACTGTATAAACATGGGAAAATTACTTAACTGCTTTCAACTTCAATTCAGATATATTTGTCACTTAGGGGTTTGTTGGCTTGGCATATATGAGATGTAGGTAAAAAGCATGTTGAATAATGTAATTACACAAGTGGTATTTATTATCTTTGGTTTAATATAGACATGAACTTACCTGAACCTCAGCTGTAGGGTGGGAGCCTCAAGATAATTCTGGAGTTTCTTTGCTCTAAACCTTGTGACAGGCACTGGCTCTGTTACTGAGAGAAGGGAAAGGAATGGGGGAAGGGCAGAAATGATGCTTTTATTTATCTTTTCCAAGCCATGCAAAAAGGCCTTAACAAATCAGAAAGTATGGAAATAAGAGTGAAACAATAGGAATTCACTCCCCTGTAAATTAAATTTGAGAAGACTCTTCTTTCCTTTGTGTGCTAATCATTAAGGCTTTGAGGTTGTCTGCATAGTTCCAGTGATAAAACATGTTCATGTTAAATTACTGAATGACACCTTAACTCAAAGAACATAGCAGAAAGAGGAGAAAATGCTTCTGTTCATTCACAAAAGTGCTTTAGTCATCAGCAAGGAATGGAAGGAAATAAAGTATATAGGAATATATAATGGGGTTTTTAGCAAATTAAATTCTGTAGAAATGTGCTCAAGCATGTGGCATTGCTTAAGCGCTAGCCCCATCAGGACAGGCAGAAAGACAGTCTTGTTTGCCCCTGATATGTGACAGGGAAGGGAGAGAAATATACATTAATTTTCTGAGGAACAGGTGATGGCTGCATTAGAGCATTAATACAGCTTTTAAGTCTTTGGGTTAGGGAAAGACATTAGGCACCTGCTACATTTGACCTAAGAATAAGGGGAGAAAATAATGCCTTCTAGAAAGAAAACATCAAGTGAAAATATGTACAGTTTATTAGAGACTGTGTTGCTATAGGCATATTTGTTGCTCTGTAGGCAGATATTAAGGGGAGACAAGACAAAATTATAGCTGATACTGCATTTGTTATCTTGAAAGAGCCACAGCAGGACTTAGCTTAAGGAAATATTAACCTTCTTTCTACATGCTAATGAAGTACAAGTAGAGAAATTGGGGGATTCTGAACTCAAGTATTTTATTGGCTGATGCTTTACACATATAGCTTGTATCTTATTTACACTGTTATAAACAAGACAACAGGCCCCAAATGGAGTTGCTTCTGCTAAGCCCTACTTCACCAAACTAAGTTACTGTTTGCACTCTTTCAGAAATGGAATCTTAAATCAGTCAATCAAGAATCACCTAATCAGCACTAATTAGATAATCTGCCTGACCGAGCCCTGCCACCCACTAAAGGAAAGTAACTTTGCAATAACCAACATGCTTTTTTGCCTATAAAGCTCTTTTATTTTGTACAGCTTCTTGGAGCTCCTCTCTATCTGTTAGATTGGATACTGCCTGATTTGAATCTATTTTTGCTCAAGCTCTTTTTCTTAAAAGCTTTTTTATTGAAGTTATTGTGGTGACATTGGTTAATAAAATTATATAGGTTTCCAGTGAACAATTCTGTAATACACCAACTGTATATTGTATTGTGTGCTCAGCACCCAAAGTAAGTCTCCTTCCACCACCACTTATTGTCCCATACCCTTTATTATCCCCCTTTTTTTCTGGTAATCACTATACTATTGTCTGTGTCTATGACTTTTTCTTTTTTGTTTAATCCCTTCACCTTTATCAAAAAGCCCCACAAACCCCCTCCCCTCTGACAGCTGTCAGTTTGTTCTATATCCATGAGTCGTGTCTGTTTTGTTCGTTAGTTGTTTTTTGTTTTGTTTTGTTTTTTTTTCATTATAATCCACATATGAGTGAAATCATATGATATTTGCCTTTCTCTGACTGGCTTATTTCACTTAGCATAATAATCTCCAGTTCCATCCATGCTGTTGCAACAGGCAAGATTTCCTTCTTTTTTTTATGGCCAAATAGTATTTCATTGTATATATGTACCTGTGAGAACAATAGCGTCTGTCAGGCTCCCTCACCCCAGATGCCCAGGCTTGGGCTGCTTAGAGATAGTAATTAGATTAGCATGCACAGTGCACTCACAGTTACATAAGCATTGTTGCCATATCTTGGCTAGTAGCCAGCTTTGTCTATGAATAATATAAAAGAGGTAGGACCCCCCATGCGAGTACTCAATGGAAGGCAGATGGTGGCAGTGGGGAAGCCTGTAGCAGCACGAGCATCGGCGGCTTGGTGGGCTGGCACCACGTTCTGGGTGGCCATGGAGCTTGAGGTGGTGGCCAGCCAGTAGTCTAGCGCATGCCTACAGTGCTGGACATGCATGAACACTGTAATGTATGCAATAAAGAAAATGTCAAAGATCCCAGCCTTGCCTCACATATTCTTCCGATTGCAGGACAAAGAGAATCTGCATTGGTTTCCACGACAGTACCACAGCTTTTTAATCCATTTATCTACTAAAGGATATTTTGGCTGCTTTCAAATTTTAGCTATTATAAATAATGCTGCAATGAACATAAGAATGCATATATTCTTTTGAATTAGTGTTTCAGGTTTTTTGGATTTATTCCCAGAAGTGGAATTGCTGGGTCATAATGCAGTTTTATTTTTAACTTTTTGAGTTAACTCCATACTACTTTCCACAGTGGGGCACCAATCTGCATTCCCACCAACAGTGCACAAGGGTTCCCTTTTCTCCACATCCTCTCCAACACTTGTTGTTTGTTGATTTATTGATGATGGCCATTCTGATAGGTGTGAGGTGATATCTCATTGTGGGTTTAATTTGCATTTCTCTGATAATGAACGACTGACATTGAGCAGCTTTTTATAAGTCTACTCGTCATCTGTATTTGCCCATTTTTTAACTGCATTCTTTGTTTTAGTGTTGAGTTTCATAAGTTCTCATAAATTTTGGATATTAACCCCTTATCATATGTATTATTGGCAAATATATTCTCCCACTTGGTGGGCTGTCTTTTCATTTTGTTGATGGTTTCCTTTGCTGTGCAAAAATTTTTTAGTTTGAGGTAGTCCTATTCATTTATTTTTTCTTTTGTTTCCCTTGCCTGTCCAGGAGACATATCAGAAAAAAATATTGATATGGAAATTGTCTTAGATTTAACTGCTTATGTTTTCTTTTTCTTAAGTATATTTTATTGATTATACCGTTATAATAGTTTTAATTTTTTTCCCCTTTGCTCCCCTCAGTCCAGTACCTCCCCTCCCCCAGAAATCCCACCCCCCCAGTTCATGTCTATGGGTTGTGCATACAAGTTCTCCAGCTTCACCCTTTCCCATATTATTCTTCTTCTTTTTTTAGTGATTATTTATTTATTTATTTATTTATTTATAACAATAAAAATAATCCCCCCTCTCAGACTTAAGACGCTTTATAATCTTATAAAGAACAATGAGCGAAGGTCTTGTGCTCATCTAGCTGCTTCAAGCTGGGCATGGTCATCGTCCTACCCACCCTTGGGTCCAGAAATCCCTAATAAGAGTGAGGGTGTGGAGGGGAGGGTGGTCTTCCCACATGGAGAAGAATCTTGCAGACTCCAGGTCAGTTGGCTGTCCCTGGACAACGGCGTGCTTGATTTAACAGGCTGGCATCCTTGTTGTATTCTGGGGGTAACAGATTTGCCAACAGGATTAAAAAGCACCATTCAGTCTATAACCACTATATGACAAAAGGCAGGTATTAATTTTTCAATGTCCCACATTAGGGAATAAAAGGGCTTATTTGGAGGAAGGTGTGCCAGGCACATCATACCTGTCCAAAACCCTTTTGCCCATTATACTTAGTTTGGGCAGAGGCCAATATTTTAGGTTTCCCCCCTCTCAGACCTCTGGTTCTTTTCTGTCCGAGCCATTAGGATATAAAAGAGAAACCAGTTTTAAAATGAAGCCCACAGACAACCCCATTCTTCACCAACCCTGCCACTTAGTTCAGACAAACTGTTGAGTCTCAGGAGGCAGCAATGCAGACAGAATTAAGTGAGGCCTATATGTACAGACAGTTGCTCAGGTAATGAGATCATAGACTTATGCCCTCTGGTTCAATTTTCCTCATTTGTTTGTGTTGTTCATTAGTCTCCTATAATAGGTGATAGCATAAGGTATTTTTCTTTCATTGCCTGGCTTATTTCAGTAAGCATAATTCTCTCTAGTTCCATCCATGTTGTTGCAAATGGTAGAAGTTCCTTCTTTCTTTCTGGTACATAGTACTCCATCATGTAAATGTACCATAGCTTTTTGATCCAGTCATCTACAGATGGGCACTTATAAGTGGCTGTTTCTAGCACTTGGCTATTGTAAATAGTGCTACTATGAACATAGGGGTGCATAGGTTCTTTTGAATTGGGGTTTCAGGATTCTTCAGGTATAATCCAAGCAGTGGAATTGCTGGTTCAAAAGGCAGTTTCATTTTTAGTTTTTTGAGGAAACTCCATACTCTTTTCCATAGTGGCTGCACCAGTCTGCATTCCCACCAGCAGTGCACCAGGGTTCCCTTTTCTCCACATCCTCATCCTCACCAACACATGTTGTTTGTTATTTTGTTGATGATGGCCATTCTGACTGGTGTGAGGTGGTATCTCATTGTGGTTTTTATTTGCATCTCTCTGATGTCTAGTGATGTTGAGCATACTTTCATATGTCTATGGACCCTCTGTATGTCCTCTTTGGAGAAGTGTTTGTTCATATCCTTTTTTCATTTTTTAATTGGGTTGTCTGTCTTCTTGGTGTTGAGTTGTAGAAGCTCTTTATATATTTTGGAGATCAATCCCTTGTCTGAGGTATCATTGGCAAATATATTCCCAGGTGGTTGGTTCACTTTTCATCTTGCTGATGTTTTCTTCTGCTGAGCAGAAACTCTTTAGTTTGACGTAGTCCCATTTGTTTATATTTTTCTTTATTTCTCTTGCTTTAGGAGATGTATCTGTGAAATATTGTTACATGGGATATCTGAAATTTTCCTGCCTATGTTTTCCTCTAGGACTTTTATGGTGCTGTGGTTCCATTTAAGTCTTTTATCCATCTTGAGTTTATTCTGGTGTATGGTGTAAGTTGGTGGTCTAGTTTCATTTTTTTTTTTTTTGCATGTTTCTGTCGATTCTTCCCATCCATGAACATGGTATATGCTTCCATGTATTTGTATCTTCCTTAATTTCTTTCTTCAGTGTTATGTAGTTTTCTGAGTACAGATCTTTTACCTCCTTGGTTAAGTTTATTTCTAGGTACCTTATTTTTCTTGTTGCTATGGTAAATGGGATTTTTCTTCTAGTTTCTATCTCTGATACCTTATTGTTGGTGTACAGAAGTGCTTTCTATTTCTCAATATTGATTTTTTACCCTGCTATTTTTCCAAATTCACTTATTAGGTCGAGTAGTTTTTTCGTGGAGTCTGTAGGGTTTTCTGTTTACACTATCATGTCGTCTGCAAATAATGACAATTTTACTTCCTCTTTTCCAATTTGGATGCCTTTTATTTCTCTTTCTTGTCTGACTGCTGTGGCTAGAACTTCCAAGACTATGTTGAATAGGAATGGAGAGAGTGGGTAATCTTGTCTTGTTCCTGACCTCAGGGGGAATGCTCTCAGTTTTTGCCCATTGAGTATGATGTTGGCTTCAGGTTTCTTGTATATGGCCTTTATTATGTTGAGGTATGCTCCCTCTACTCCCATTTTGCTGAAAGTTTTTTATCATAAATGGGTGTTGTATGCTTATGTTTTCTTCTATGATTTTTATGGTTTGCAGTGTAACAGTTAATTCTTTAATTAATTTTGAGTTTATTCTTGTGTACAGTATAAGGAGGTGGTCTAGTTTCATTTTTTTGCATGTACTTGATTAATTTTGCCAACATCATTTATTGAGTAGATTATCTTTACCCCATTGTATATTCTTGCCTCCTTTGTCAAATATTAACTGACCATAGGCATGAATTTGTTATGGACTCCCTATTCTGTTCCATTGATCTATAGCTCTGCTTTTATGCCAGTATGGTGTTGTTCTGATCACTATAGCTTTATAGCATAGTTTGATATCAGGCAGTGTTATTCCTCCAACTTTGTTCTTCTTTCTCAAGATCACTGTGGCAATTCAGGGTCTTTTGGGGTTCTGCAAAATTTTTTGGAATATTTGTTCTAGTTCTGTGAAATACATCATTGGTATCTTGATAGGAATTGCATTGTATCTATAGATTACTTTGGATAGTATAAACATTTTAATGTTAGTTCTTCTGATCCATGAACACTTATTTATATCTCCTTCAATTTCTTTCTTCAGTCTTGTAATTTTCCAAGTACAGATCTTTTGCATTCTTGGTTAAATTTATTTTTAGGTATTTTAAGTTATTTTAATTTGAAGCAATTGTAAATGAGATTTTTTCCTTAATATTTCTTTTTGATAGTTCATTATTAGTATATAAAATGCTGCTGATTTTTAGATATTTATTTTGTATCCTGCTACTTTACTGAATTTATTTATCAGTTCTAGTAGTTTTTTTGTGGGATCGTTACGGTTCTCTATATACAATATCATGTCATCTGCAAATAATGAAAGTTTTACTTCTTCACTTCCACTTTGGGTTACTTTTATTTCTTCTTGTCTGATTTCTGTGACTAGGACTTCCAATACTATGTTGAATAAGAGTGGTGAAAGTGCACATGCTTACCTTGTTCCCAATTTTAAGGGAAATGTTTGTAGTTTTTGCTCATTGATTACGATGTTGGCTGTGGGTTTCTCACATATGGCCTTTTTTACATTGAGGTGTGTTCCTTAGAACCCCACTTTGCTGAGTTTTTGTCATAAATGGGTGCTGAATTTTATTAAATGCTTTTTGTTCCTCTGTTGATATGATCATGTGTTTTTTATTCTTCATTTTGTTTATGTTGTGTATCATGTTTATTGATTTCCAGATATTGTACCGACCTTGCATTCCCAGAATAAATACCACTTGGTCATGGTGTATGAATTTTTTAATGTGTTGCTGGATCCAGTTTGCTAATAATTTGTTTAGGATTTTAGCATAATATTTTCTCAAACTCTTAAAATTTTTATATGACTTCTTTTATAACACAGGAACAGGCACAGAATAGGAAACAGTTCCCCCACCCACACAATCGCATTCTGTGAACTATCATAGTGAACTTTCTGATGTTGAAGCATTTACATCTGTGTTTAGGAAAGGAGGAGATTAGATTTAGATATAGAAGTTTAGATAGATATAGAAATAGAAAGGGAGGGGGGAGAGAACGAAAGAAGAAAAAAGGAGGGTAGGATTGAGGGAGGGAGGAAGGAAATGAAATTATTTGCAAACAAGTATTGATTTACCAAGCTTCAAAGAAGTGTGTGAACGACTGCATCTTCCTCCACAACTAAAAATGAATACAATTCCCTCAAAACTAAAGACAACCAGAAGTTCCAGAAAATCAAGCTGCATGGAAGTCCAACAAACAAAGATATAAAGAAGAAATACTCATCCAGACATGTAGGAGGGGAGGAGCTGGGGCACAGAGGATGTGGTGTGATGGCGGCAACAGCAGCGGCAGTGGCAGGCCAACAGAAAGTGCAATCACACATTTTAAAAAGTTGGGAGGGACACCTGGGGAGCGCTCCCAGCATGAGACCTGACCACACAGCTCATGGTTGCAGAGCCGGGGAAAATAAAGCCTCATTGCTACTCACTGTGAAAACCAGTGGGGGTTGGGGTAGAGGAAGAAAATGCCGGTCTCTCAGCAGAGTCCGCTTGTTTAGAGGACCCCCACATTCCTGGAATGTCTGCAGACCGACCCATTCTGGGAATGACCGCCAGGGCAACAGCTAGACAGGTGCCAGCCCCATACAAAAGTGAAAGAAGTGCCTGGAGAAAGAGTGAGTGCAGAGCAAGCAGCATTGCTCCCTCTCAGACCCCTCTCCTACATACAGTTCCACAACGTGGTGAAACAGGTTGCCCATACAGATGAATACCTAAGGCTCCACCCATTACAACATCACAAGTGTGACAGCTCTACCTAAGACACAGAGGCAAACAAAACTGGAGCCTGTCAAGATGGGGAGACAGAGAGGTATAGCCCAAAAGAGGGAACAGGTCAAGGTTCCAGGTGGAGAACTAAGCGACATGGAGATAACTAACCTAACAGATAAGGAAATAGCCAACCTGACATATATAGAGTTCAAAACACTGGTGATAAAGATGCTCATAGTCTTGACAGATATGCTTAAGTACAGCTAATGCATAAGGGAAGAAGCGAAGGCTATGCTAAATGAAACAAAGAAAAATCCACACAAAACCAATGATGAAGGGAAGGAAACTGGGGTTCAAATCAATGACGTGGAACATAAGGAAGAAAAAACAGTCAACCAGTACAGAATGAGGAAATAAGAATTTAAAAAAATAAGGAGAGGCTTAGGAACTACTGGGACAACTTTAAACATGTCAACATCCAAACCATAGGGGTGCGAGAAGGAGAAGAGCAAGATATTGAAAGCTTATGTGAAAAAATAGTGAAGGGAAACTTCCCAAATTTGATGGAGGAAATAGACATACAAGTCCAGGAAGCACAGAGAGTTTCAAACAAGCTAGACACAAAGAGAACCACAGCAAGAAACATCGTAATTAAAAGCAGCAATGGAAAAGCAGAGAGTTACCTACCAAGGGGTGCCTATAAGACTATCAGCTGATTTCTCAAAAGAAACTTTGAGGCAAGAAGAGACTGGCAGGAAGTACTCAAAGTGATGAAAAATAAGGACCTATAACCAAGATTACTCTCTCCAGCAAAGCTATCATTTAGAGTGGAAGGACAGATAAAGTGCTTCCCAGACAAGGTAAAGCTAAAGAAGTTTATCACTAAGTCATTATTATATGAAATGTTAAAGAGACTTACTTAAGGAAAAGCGATCAAAACTATGAACACTAAAATGACAACAAACTCACAACTATCAACAACTGAACTTAAAAAATAAAAACAAAATCTAACTAAGCGAACCAGAATAGGAACAGAATCATAGGTATGGGGATCATTTGGAGGGTTTCAGGTGGGAGGGGGTAAGGGGAGAAATGGGTAAATGGTGCATGGATCAAGAAGAATAATTTGTTGGTACACAATAGATAGGGGGAAGTTAAGAATAATATAGGAAAAGGTGAAGCCAAAGAACTTATATGCATATGAACTAAGGAGGGTGGGATTGCTGGAGGGAAGGGGGACTACTGGGTGCTGCAGAGCAAAGGGAAAAATTTGGGACTACCATAACATCATAATCAATAAAATACACTTTAAAAAAATAAAAATCTTTTAAAAGATAAATAAATAAATTTAAAAAATAAGAAAGGTTGAGAAGTGAGTAAGAAGTATGTAAGTAGAGAAAGGTGTATAGATGACTTGAGGTTTGCTGAGAACAGTGGTAGATAGAGAACTGTGAAGTCATGGAAGTCCTGTTTGTCTTATAAGATGGGAGACATGAATTAAGGCATGTTTGTATGTCAGTGAAAATGATCCATTAGGAAGAGAGATATTTATGTAGAAAAGGATGGAGATGAAAGGAGGTTAGCAGAAGCATCTCTAAGTAATAAGGTGGTTCTTTTTTAATTGGATTTATGTTTTTCTATGAAGTATGAGATGAGGCCTTTAGCTGTAGAGAGAAGGAGGAATTAGAGATTTGAAGAGAGAAAAGAAGGTTCAGAGTAAATGCTTGGGGGAGTACAAAGTTGTATTTCCTAGTAAAACATAATAGTATGGTTTTCAGGGTCAGTAGTCTGATTGACTATTGGGTTTCTGACACTTGCTAAGTAAATTTTATTAGGTATCAGGACTGTCTTCAGTCTCTCTTGTTGAGATAAATGTTATAAATTAGTTTTATAGACAAAACACAGTCTTGGGATTGTTTCTAGTGTCCCCATATTAAGGACTGTGTAACTGTTTTGAGGAAAGCACAGAGGGAAGGGCTGCACAACAACTGATGATAAATTGCCTTCTTCTAATCCTGCAATATCAGATCCTGTAGCAAGACTTTGTCCTACAGATTACTCAAAAATACTAGAAATGTTCAAATACATAATACTGGTCTAGTTTCACAAATTTTCTCTAAACCACCTCCCCCACTTTGTATTACTTACCCGTATATGTATTATTTAACCTTTTGGCAGAAGTTTCCATTTATATATGACTATTTAATATCAGCCAGTTTCAGTGAGTGGACCAGCACTTACCATGTAGTGGACTAAAGCGTTATGACCATTGGATTTTTACACCTCTAAATTAACAAAGAGAGAAGAGGAATTTCTGATTATTGAGCCTTTTTAAAAATGGGGCCATCATGCTTGTTAGGAGCTAAGGGAAAGGAAATACTGGAAGAACACATGATGACTTAATGATGTTTTGGGAAAAGAAGTTAGTCTGTTTTCAGTAGCAGTTCTTCCAGGGAATGGAAGGTTAGGCAGGCTTTGGTTGTTTCAACTTAAGTTTTATTTTTTGGAAAACAAAATTAATCTAACAGATGTGCCTTATTGTAGTCAGCTGGGGCATATGTTTTACCAATGTGCTCATTGTCTCAGGACCCCATATACTTCCATTCCTAGTTTATCCTTCTGAAATTCAATCTCTTGGTGACAAGATGTATTGGATTTAATGTCATGAGTGAGTTTTCAAAAATTTCTCACTGGCCTGAAATGTTGGTATATCCAAGCCCTAACCTAAGGTTACTGGAAGTTGGTGGTATGAGTTTAGGGAGTCATTTCTTAGATTCCTAAAATGGCCCCTTATTTACAGTTAGATGTTACATGTAGGGGACATAATTTTTGTATCATACAACCAGAATACTAGGGTTGAAATACCCTTAACTTTCATCAGTTTCTGGGTTTTTGGTTTCACTGATTTTTAAAAGATTAGAATACTAGGAGGCAGGGAATGGAAAAAATTGCCAATTAAAAAATTTTTCCAATTAAGAATACTTTAATTTAATTAAACAAGCTCTTTCTAAATATTCATCTACTATATCCTATTTTCTTTTTTTCAAAGAGGATAGTTTAACACAACAGGACATAATAACATAGTCTCAGAACAGTTTCACAAGAAAGAATCCTTGTAAAACTCATCCCCTACCTTACCTTTCACACTCACACACTTGGTGACTATGGATCTAATTCAACCATTCAGGTAATGTTCTGCAAGATGTCATCCCAATGGTCAAAGAGTTTATGTGTAAAAACTTTTTTTTTAAATGTGTTTTATTGATTATAATGTTACATTTGTCCCAATTTCCCTTCCCTCTGCTCCCCTCCACCCGGTGGCCCCCCTCCCTCCAGTTGACCCCCCTTTTAGACCATGTCCATTAGTTGTGTATATAGTTCTTTTCAACCTCTCTCTGTCTATTCCATTCCCTCCTACCATGATCCCCAATTCCTATATCATCTCCCTCCCTCTCCCCGTTCCCCCTCCCTGTTGACCTCCCCCCAATATGTTCCCCATACCTATAGTTCTTTTTCCACTCTCGTTGCCTGTTTAGTTTGTCTTTGTTTCAATTCCCTAGCTTCCGTTGTTTCTTGTGATGCAGTTTTCATTTTAGATTTCATAGTTTTGATCCTCCTTTTTCTAAACCAGTCCCTTTAACATCTCATATAACAGTGGTTTGGATCTAATGAACTCTTTCAGTTTTGTTTTGTCCTGGAAACACTTTCTCTGCCCTTCTATTCTGAATGACAATTTCGCTGGATAGAGTATTCGTGGTTGTAGGTTTTTGCTTTTCATTACTTTGAATATTTCTTGCCAGTCCCTTCTTGCCTGCAGTGTCTCCTTTGAGAAGTCAGCTGATAGTCTAATTGGGACCCCTTTGTACATGATTCTTTTCTTCTCTCTTGCTGCTTTTAAGATTCTCTCTTTATCTTTAACTTTTGACATTTTGATTATAATGTGTCTTGGAGTGGTTCTCCCTGGGTCCAGTTTTTTTGGAATTCTCTGTGCTTCCTGGACCTGTAAGTCTATTTCCTTCCCCAAGTTTGGGAAGTTCTGCTTTATTATATTTTCACTCAATTTTTCAATTTCTAGTTCATCCTCTTCACCTTCTGGCAAACCAATGATTCTTATGTTGGGCCTTTTATAGCTGTCCCAGAGGTTTCTGATCCTCTCATCCTTGCTTCCCGTTTCCTCTCTCTGCACTGGTTGACTGTTTGTTCCTTCTCTATGTTCTAGTTTGTTGGTTTGAACTCTGGATTTTATTTCCTCACCATCTGTCTCGTATGTGGTTTTGTTCCTTTCAGAATGAGTGTTTTTCAATTCTTTCTCATCTTTTTCCAGATCTTTTGTTAATTCTGTAAGCCACCTGATAACAATGGCCCTGAACTGAGCCTCTGACAGGTTTCTTATTTGTTCATCTGTCAGATTCTTCATATGTTGCCTGGTGAGCTGCGCCACCGGGATTTCTATAGTTGTCTGCCTCATTTTGACAGATGCATTTTGCTTTCTTGGGCCGGCTGTAGGGGGCGGTGCCTGTGTACTCGTCACAACCCAGTGACCGGTGCCGATCTGCAACCTTTTTCGCCGCTCTGTGGCCCTTTGTCCTCACAACCCAGCGACCGGCGGTGGTCCAGCAACCTTTGTGCTGTGGTGCTTTGTCGTCACAACCCAGCGACCGGCGCCTATCCGCAACCTATTTCACAGCCCTGTGGCGCTTTGTGTGGGGGCGGGGGTCCAAGATGGATTCACACAGTTATTCCGCTAGGAGACCGGGATCCGTCCTCCCTCCCTCTGGGCCTCACTGTTCAAGGCAATGTGGTGGCTGCTTTCCCCAGCGTTGGGGTCGCGAGCTGCCGGGGTTCGACTGCAGCCGGGGTTGTTCTCCCTGCCACTGGGATTGTCCTCCCTGCCGCTGTCCCTGGTGCGACTGCAAACAGCACCGCCCCCTTTTGCTCTTACCTGCCCAAAGGGCGCCGCTGGTTTATAACTTCATACGTTGGGCTTCCGTGTAGTTTTATTTTCTGGAATTTCTAGTTATCTTTTGTTTTGAAGTAATTGCATTCCTCTCTAGTTGTAGAGGGAGACCGAGCATGTCCATCTAAGCCTCCATCTTGGCCGGAAGTATGTGTAAAAACTTTTAAAGACAGAGAGCACACTATTTCTATAAACACTTCTGAAGATTATATTAGGTCATTCAGTAGCCATATCACATTGTTCTTTATGATTCTGTGACAAGCACTGCTAAATGCCTGGGATATAAAGATAGAAGACAATTCCTGCCTTCAAAGAGTTTACCGTCTGATGTGGGAGATACATATAAGTAATTTAAATGTGATTATAGAATTCAGTATACTCAGGGATCACTAGTTATTATTGTAGGTTGTTTTGGTGTCAGTAATGCTTTCTGGATGTAGTTCTATGTGCCAGGGTAAGTGTAGGCAGAAGCACAAAAACTTTCTAGACATGAAGAACAAAATGTGCAAATAATAAGCAGTGTTATATATGGAGCTTACTATACGCTAGACACTTCATAGACATTATCTCAATTAATCATTTTAGCAGTCCAAGAAGTAGATGTTAATGCTTATTATTTATCAAAGCTAAGAGATCTTAAGTAACTGTCCCAAAGCCACTCATCTAGGAAGGAGTAAGAGTCTGGGTTGTTGGGAAGTAAGCCCATGTTTTTTAGTAGATACACTATATATTTAAGCATAATGTGTTAAAGTTTTATGGAGTTTATAAAACCCCTAAGGATGTTAAGCTACATTTCCCCTTCCTATATGGGTAGCTAGTAGTCAAAGAAGTAAAACTATGCATTCATTACCATGAAATGCATTTGTTAGTAGAGGTCTAGGTAACGTAGATGGTCTAGTATTTTAGCTTCCCACACAGTGGCAATTACATTTTAAAATTACAGATTTGCCTTCCTTCAATATTTGGTACAGTTTTCTTCCTTTCCAATTTCTTATTGTGATAAAATACATGTACGTAAACTTTATCATCTTAGCCAACTTAAGTGTATCAATTGCATTCATATTGTTGTGCAACAATCACCACCTTCTATCTCCAGAACTCCTTTCAACTTGCAAAACTGAAATTCTGTGCCCATTAGACAAGGAGTCTCTCTTTCTCCCAAGCCACTGGTTTTATTTTAAGCAATGAGTTATTTCTAAAAAAAATAAACAAACAAAAAACTAGTAAAAGATGACAAATAACCAAAAAGATTGTCCATTTTTACTCTTGCCCTGTAGACACCTGGCTACATTACTTTCTTATATTTGGATTTGGGGATTGGATCCTAACTCTTTCATTTTATATTTATTTACTTTCTCTTCCATATTCAAGTCAGCTACAAATTATTGTTGTTTGTGGTGGTTGTGTGTATATTTCAGTCATCTGCATATTGGTAAATGGTGCTAAAGAAATGTCCCAGGGACTATTTTCTCACTGTACTGAGGTCCTTTGCAATGAGAATCACACATACCTGAGGTCCTGAGAAAAGCCAACACTCATAAGCTGGCTTTGGGGGGATGCCTAAAAGATTGCTGCCCTCCCTAAAGTCATCAAAGGTCCTAATGAAGAAAGAAGCATCACCTTGCTTAAAGACAGGGTGACCATTTATCCTTTTTATGCCCCTGGATGCACTTTGCACAGTGACTGTACTAGAAGTTTAGAAGTATGCTTATTATATCAAAATGAATTAAAGATAGACAAAGGACCATAATTATAAGTCTTTATGGAAACCTGTGTAACTTTCTTAGATTTATCTTGTGAACAGTTTCTTGTAGCAGTAATGCTCAGAATTCTTAAAACAAGAGGATTTGTGTTCTGGTTCTTAGCAACACCAAGATAGCAGGTGAAGATGCATTTCATTTTGTAGATAGTCTTGAATGAAAAATAGTATCAGAAGAAAGCGAGTGGTGGTAGTTATTTTTCCTTTATTTTTTTATTGAATTTTATGGGATAACACTGGTTAACAAAATTATACAGGTTTTAGGTAAACAACTCTAAAACACATCATCTGTACATTGTATTGTGTATTCACAACCCAAGTCCAGTCTCTGTTCATTGCCATTTATCCCCCATATACACTTTTTTACCTCCCACAACCCCATCCCCTCAGTAATCATTACACTATTATCCACGTCCATGAATTTTTTTCTCTTTTTTTTTTCGTTTTTGCTCAATCCCTTTACCCCACTGCCCAGCCACTGCTCCCCACTATTCGCCTGCCAAAAACTGCTATTCTGCTACCTATGAGTCTATCTATATTTTGCTTGTCAGTTCATTTTTTCATTAGATTTCACATATCAGTAAAATTATACAGTACTTGTCTTTCTCTGACTGGCTTATTTCATTTAGCATAATGCTCCCCAGTTACATCCATGATGTCACAAAAAGTAAAATTTTCTTCTTATTATTTTTTTTACAGCTGAGTAGTATTCCATTGCGAAATGTACCACAGCTTTTTTATTCACTCACCTACTGATGGACATTTGGGCTGCTTCCAAATCTTGGCTATTGTAATAATGCAGCAATGAACATAGTGTGCATTTATTTTTTCAAATTAGTTTTTAAGGTTTCTTTGGATAAATTCCCAGAAGTGGACTCGCTGGGTCATAAGGTAGTTCAATTCTTAATTTTTTGAGGTGACTCTGTACTGCTTTCCACAATGGTTCCACCAATCTGCTTTCCCACCAATAGTGTACAAGAGTTCCTTTTTTGCCACATCCTCTGCAACCCTTGTTGTTTTATTGATGATAGCCATTCTGACAAGTGTGAGAGGATATGTCACTGTAGTTTTAATTTGCATTTCTCTGATAAATAGTCCCATTCAGCATCTTTTATATGTCTATCGGCCATCTGTATGTCCTCTTTGGAATAATGTCTATTCAAGTCCTTTGCCCATTTTTTATTTTATTTTATTTTTATTTTTTGGTTTTTCAATTACAGTAGCCCCGTTTTTCCCCCATTGCTCCCCCCACCCAGCCCATCCCTTCTCCCACAATCATATCCCTCCCCGTTGTCCATGTCCATGAGTCATTCACACACGTTCCTTGACTAGATCCTTCCCTTATTTATCCCCCTTCTCTCCCTCCCCTCTCCTCCTTACTGACTACTATTCTAGTCTTTGCCTATTTAGTTCTTTTGTTTGTGTTGCTCTTTAGTTTCCTGTATTGGGTGATATCATATGGTATTTTGCTTTCTTTACCTGGCTTATTTCACTAAGCATAATTCTCTCTAGTTCCATCTCTGTTGTCACAATGGCAGGAGTTCCTTCTTTCTTTCTGCTACATAGTATTCCATTGTGTAAATGTATCACAGTTTTTTGATCCACTCATCTACAGATGGGCACTTAGGCTGTTTCCAGCACTTAGCTATTGTAAACAGGGCTGCTATGAACATAGGGGTGCATAGGTTTTTTTGAATTAGGGTTTTAGGATTTTGGGGGTATAATCCTAGCAGTGGAATCACTGGTTCAAAAGGCAGTTCCATTTTTAGTTTTTTGAGGTAATTCCTTACTGTTTTCCATAGTGGCTGCACCAGTCTGCATTCCCACCAACAGTGCAGTAGGGTTCCTGTTTCTCCACATCCTCGCCAGCACTTGTTTGTTGATTTGTTGATGATGGCCATTCTGACTGGTGTAAAGTGGTATCTCATTGTGGTTTTTACTTGCATCTCTCTGATGACCAATAATGTTGAGCATTTTTTCATGTGTCTATGGACCTTCTGTATGTCCTCTTTGGGAAAGTGTTTGTTCAGGTCCTTTACCCAGTTTTTAATTGGGTTGTCTGTTTTCTTGATGTTGAGTCATATAAGCTCTTTATATATATTGGAGATCAGTCCCTTGTCTGAGGTATCATTGGCAATTATATTTTCCCTTATGGTTGGTTTCCTTTTTACCTTGCTGATGTTTCCTTTTGCTGAGCAGAAACTCTTTTGTTTGATGTAGTCCCATTTGTTTATTCTTTCCTTTATTTCTCTTGCCTTAGGAGATGTATCTGTGAAAATATTGTTACATGGGATATCTGAAATTTTCCTACCTATGTTTTCCTCTAGGACTTTTATGGTGTCACAGCTTACATTTAAGTCTTCGATACATCTTGAGTTTATTCTCATCTGTGGGGTAAGTTGTTGGTCTAGTTTCATTGTTTTGCACATCCCTGTCCAGTTCTCCCATCACCGTTTGTTGAAGAGGCTCTTCTCACTCTATTATATATTCCTTCCTCCTTTATCAAATATTAGTTGACCGTATAGTCCTGTATTTATTTCTGTACTCTCTATTCTATTACATTGATCTATATGTCTGTTCTTATGCCAGTAGCAGACTGTTTTGATCACAATGGCTTTTTAGTATTGTTTGATGTCTGGTATCGGGATTCCTCTTGCTGTGTTCTTCTGTCTCAAGATTGCTTTTGCTCTTTGGGGTCTTTTTTGGTTCCATATGAATTTTCAAAGTATTTGTTCCAAGTCTGTGAAATATGTCATTTGTCTTTTAATAAGGATTGCATTGAATCTGTAAAGTGCTTTGGGTAGAATGTCCATTTTAATGATGTTGATTCTTTCCATCCAAGAACATGGTATTGGCTTCCATTTATTTGTATCTTCCTTAATTTCTTTCTTCAGTGTTATGTAATTTTTAGAGTACAGGTCTTTTATCTCTTTGGTTCAGTTTTTTTCTAGGTACTTTATTTTTTTTGTTGTTGTTATAGTAAATGGTATTTTCTTTTTTGCCTCTGTCTCTGATATTTTGTTGTTGGTGTACCCTGCTATTTTGCCAAATTCGCTGATTATATTTAGTAGTTTTTTACTGGAGTCTATATGGTTTTCTATGTATACTGTCATGTCATTAACATATAATTGATAGTTTTACTTCTTCTTTCCCAATTTGGATGCCTTTTATTTCTTTGTCTTGTCTGATTGCTGTGGCTAGGACTTTCAACATTATGTTGAATAGGAGTGGTGTCTTGTTCCTGATCTCAGGATGAATGTTTTCAGTTTTTGTCCATTGAGTATGATGTTGGCTTCAGGCTTCTCATATATAGCCTTAATGATATTAAGGTGTGTTCCCTCTATTCTTATTTTGCTGAGTGTTTTAATCATAAATGTGTGCTGTACTTTATCAAATGCTTTTTCTGCATCTGTTGATATGATTGTGTGATTTTTGTCTTTCATTTTGTTTACGTGGTATATTATATTTATTGATTTGCAAATATTAAACCATCCTTGCATCCCTGAAATGAATCCCACTTGACCATGGTGTATGATTTTTTTAATGTGTTGCTGGATCCTGTTTGCCAATATTTTGTTGAGGATTTTGGCATCTATCTTCATCAGCGATATTGGCCTGGAGTTTTTTTTCTTTGTTGTGTCTTGACCTGGTTTTGGAATTAGGGTAACACTGGCTTCATAGAACGAGTTTAGGAGTTTTCCCTCTTCTTGTATTTTTTGGAATAGTTTGAGGAGTGTAAGAGTTAGTTCTTCCCTAAATGTTTTGTAAAATTCACCTGTGAATCCATCCGGACCAGAGCTTTTGTGTGCTGGGAGATTTTTGATTACTGTTTCAATTTCCATTTTTGTTATTGGTCTGTTGAGACTTTCTACTTCTTCTTCATTCAGTTTTGGAAGGTTATATGTTTCTAGAAATTTGTCCATTCCTTCTAGATTGTCAAACTTCTTGCCATACAGTTGTTTGTAGTAATTTCTTACAATCTTTTGTATTTCTGTGGTATCAGTCGTGATTTCTCTTTTTTTGTTTCTTATTTTGTTTATTTGGGTCTTCTCTCTATTTTTCTTGATAAGCCTGGCTAAAAGCTTGTTGATTTTATTTTTTCAAAGAGCCAGGTCCTAGTTTTGTTGATCTTTTGAACTGTTTGTTTGGTCTCTATGTCATTTAATTCTGCTTTGATCTTGATGATTTTCTTCCTTCTTCTTGCCCTAGGCTTTGTTTGTTGTTGTTGTTCTAGTTCTTGTAGATTTAGGGTTAGATTTTTATTTGAGATTCTTCTATCTTTTTCAGATATGCCTGTATTGCTATGAATTTCCCTCTTAGGACTGTTTTTGCTGTGTCCCATATGTTTTCAGCTGTCATGTGTTCATTATCATTAGTTTCCAGAAATTTCTTGATTTCTTCTTTGAGTCATTGTTAACCCATTTATTATTAATAGCATTTTATTCATTCTCCATGAGTTTGGGTATCTTTGATTTTTTTCTTTGAAGTTGATTTCTATTTTCAAGGCATTGTAGTCTGAAAAGATGCTTGATATAATTTCAATTTTCTTGAATTTGTTGAGGCTTGTTTTGTGTCCTATTATGTGGTCTATCTTTGAAAATGTCCCATGTACATTTGAAAAGAATCTATATTTTGCTTCTTTGGAGTGAAAAGTTTTATATATATCAGTTAAGTCCTTGTGTTTTAGTGTGTTGTTCAATGCCTGTATATCCTTGGTGTTTTTTTGCTTTGAAGATCTGTCTATTGTTGATAATAGAGTGTTAAAGTCCGCTACTATGAGTGTGTTGCTGTTAATATCCTTCTTGTGGTCTTCTAGTATTTTCTTTATGTATTTGGGTGCTCTTATGTTGGGTGCATATATGTTTATCAGTGTTATATCATCTTGATGGATTGTTCTCTTAAGTATTATGAAATGTTCTTTATCTCTTTTTATGGCCCTTGCTCTGAAATATGTTTTGTCTGCTATGAGTACTCCATCTCTTCATTTTCAGTCTGTGCAAGTCTTTAGTTTTGAGGTGTGTTTCTTGTAGACAGAAAATATGTGGACGCTGCTTTCATATTCATTCTGCTATCCTATGTCTTTTAATTGGAGCATTTAATCCATTTACATTTAAGTTTATTATTTACATGTATTTATTCATTTCCCTTTGTACCTGTGTTCCTTTCCCTCTTTTTTTTTCTTCTCTTTTTTAGATCATTCCTTTTAGCATCTCTTGCTATGGTGGTTTGGTGGAGATGTATTCTTTTATTCTTCTTTTGTCTGAGAAGCTCCTTATTTCACCTTCTGTTTTGAATGAGAGCCTTGCTGGGTAGCGTAGTCTTGGTTGTAGGCCTTTGTTTTTCATTGCTTGAAATAATTTTGACCATTCCCTTCTGGCTTGTTGTGTTTCTGTTGAGAAATCGGTCGATAGCCTTATTAGATCTCCCTTGTTAGTTATTTGCTGTTTTTCTCTTGCTGCTTTTAGGATTCTCTCTTTGTCTTTGAATGTCGCCATTTTAATTATGATGTGCCTTGGGGTGGGCCTTTTGGGGTTCCTCTTCATTGGGTCTCTGTACTTCTTGGACTTGCATGTTTTCTTTTCTCATCAGGTTAGAAAATTTTTCTGTCATTTTTTTTATCAGCTTTTTTATCCCTTGTTTTTCTCCTCCTCCTTCTTTTATTCCAATGATCCGAATATTATTTTGTCTCATGTTGTTCTGTAATTCCCTTAGACCTTCTTCATACTTTTTCAATCTTTTTTCATTTTGTTGTATGATCTGGGAATTTTTTTTCTACATTTTCCTCTAACTCACTAATCTGATCCTCTCCTTCATTTAGCTTGCTTTTGATTGATTCTGCTGTGCTTTTTACTTCAGAGATTATATTCTTCATTTCTTCCTGGTTCTTTTAATAGCTTCTATGTCTCTTTTTATGCTGGTGTAGTTCTCCATAAGTTTCCTGTAATTTTTTTGGAGCTCTTGGTAATTTTCTTGGAGATTGTTGTAGTTATCTTTGAGGTTGTCGAGTATATTGAGCTTCTTCATAATCATTATTTTGAATTCCATGTCTGACATTTGGGCTATGAATATTCCATCTACCACTCTTTCTGAGGATTCCTCTTTTTCTTTCATTGGGACGTTGTTTTTGTGTCTTCCCATCTTGGATTCTTCTTGTTTGTTCTTGTTTTCTGCATTTGTCTGCTTTGATTTCCCGCTTTTGTGGTAAGATTCTTTATAGGAGATCTGGGGGTTTCAGTGGTGCAGTCTCTTTGATCTCCTGAGCCTGGCGTTCTTGGGATACCCTTTATGTCATTTGTTTATGCTGTATGGTTATATTTCCGTTACTCTTTGGTGGGACCTTCCATCTTGCTAGTTGATTGAGAGTCACTCTGTCCACTTTGTCTTGAGTTCTTTTGTGGAGATGCTGTAAAAAAACATAAACACACAGCCCAGGCAGGAAACCCACACCCTCAACAATATCCCCCACCCTCTATCCCACTATCGTCAGCAAATGAGCCAGTATTAATATAAATGTAGAGATGTTAGGGCTTTTATACTATAGGAAGAATAGATAAGAGTTGTTTTAAAGAGGAAAAATATGATTTTTGAGAGAGGGGATGATAGATTAGTAATAGTAGCAAGTAATGTCAAGACTGCAAGACAGTAAGTAATATTTACATTGTATGTTAATAAAAAAAAGAGAGGGAAGAATGTAGGGTAAAGTAAGAAAGTGGTAGTGTATACTATTAGATTTATATAGTAGTTATATGCTATATATTTTGTGTGAAAGGAGGCTAAACAAAACAGACAAATGAACAAACAAAAATTAAAGATGAAGATGGGAGGGAGAGATGGTATGAAACAGATTAAAGAGATAGTTTAAAGATTAAAAAATTATAAAAAAATTAAAATTAAAATTACAAAGAAAATTTTTACTCAGTTCAGCCTTTGTGTGCAGTCTTCTTTTTCTGGATTTACACCTGGTCAAAATTCCATGAGTTTCAAATTTTTTTCCTCATTGGCTGGCTGTGAGGATATCTGGCTGGTTTCTGTGGCTGCTTTTCTCTCACTCAGGGCCTGCCGTAACTATCTGCTGTGAGCCGCAGTGTTGGGTCTCTCCCCACTTGTTCTGGCACCCTCCAGCAGTCCTCAAGCTTCTCTAGTAACACTGTTGTGCTGGCAAGCCAGTGCACATGATTCAAGTCCCCACCCTGCCTTGGATCCTGCCTTCGCTCCTTCTTCCAATAAGTGTCTGTGTTCCAAGCTGCAGCACCAGGCTCTGTCCCTGGCCAGCAGCGCCTCACTGTTCACCTGTGCACTCTGCCCGCTTGCTTTGGGCCCTGACCAAGACCGTGTTTCTAATGCAGTTTTCCACTTTTTTCTGATCAGTGATGCCGCGATGTATGCGCGTGCCCAGTATGCGGTGCCACCAGCACCAGACTGAGTTCACACAGCTCCCCATATTCTGGGTCACTCGCTGTCTTAACTAATTCGCCTGTGCGCCCTGCCTGCCAGTCTGGATCTCTGACCAAGACCATGTTTCTAACACAGGTCTCCTGGCCCAGTTCAGCTCCTCTCTTTTAATTTGCGCTGCGATGCACGCACCTGGGGCATCGGTCGCGATCCCAGACCTGCCTGTTTGGGGGATCTCCACCCAGATTCAGATCATACAGTCTCCCAGTCTGGTATACTCACTGCCCTCCCACACCTCTGGCCGGTACACGGAGACCTTTCTATTGTTTCCTTATGGGACTCCGCTGGTCCCTGCGCCCACAGTAGGCTGCAGTCTCCAAGTAGATTCCTGTCTGTGAGCCAGTCTGCAGCTGTCCTTCTGGGGTGTGGTGGGGCTTGGTGGGTCCAGCGACTCCTACCTAGAGCGCTGGCGAGCCTTCTGCCCTTTTCCACTCTGCTCTCGCTCTCCCTTCCCCACTTGAGCTGTCTTTAGTTTGTATTCACTCACTCATCTCTCTGTCCATATTCCAAGCTTTCCACGATAGGAGCAAGCAGATAACACTGCTACTTACTCTGCCACCATCTTCCTCTCCCAATACCATTTATTGAATAGACTATCTTTACTCACATTATATGTTTTTGCCACCTTTGTCAATGTTAATTAACTGTAAAAGTGTCGATTTATATCTGGGCCCTCTATTTAGTTCCATTAATCTATATGTGTTTTTATGCCTGTACCATGTTATTTTAATTACTATAGCCTTATAACAGATTGTGATGTTAGGTAGTGTAATTTCTCTAACTTCATTCTTTTTCAACATTGCTGTTGCTATTCAGGGCCTCTTTGGGTCCATCTCATTTGAGACACTGTACTTCTGGGACTTATGTGTCTTTTTTTTCCTCACCAGGTTAGCGAAAGTTTTCCTTCATTATTTCTCCAAATAGGTTCTCAATCTCTTGCTCCCTCTCCTCCTTCTGGTACCCTTATGATGTGGATGTTGTTAAGCTTCTTGTTGTCTCAAAAGTTCCTTCTACTATCTTTATTTTTAAAAAGGTTTTTTTTTTTTTTCTGTTTTGATTGGGTGTTTTGTCTAGCTTGTCTTCTTAACTGCTGATTCAATCCGATGCTTCATCTAATCTACTATTTATTCCTTCCAGTGTAGTCTTTATTTCAGCTACTGTAGTATTCATTTCTCACTGGTTATTTTTTATGAATTCTATATCCTTTTCCATGCTGTTGAGCATCCCTATAACCATTAGTTTGAACTCCATATCTGATAAATTTCTTGCCTCCATTTCATTAAGTTCTTTTTTCTGAAGATTTCTCCTGTTATTTCATTTGGGGCCTATTTTTTGTCTCCCCATTTTGGCCTCCTCTTTGCATATGTTTCTATGTATTAGATAGATCTTCTTTGACTCCCAGTGTTTGTGGGGTGGCCTTATGTAGTAGGTTCCTGTGGGGTCTGGTGGTGCATTCTCCTGATCACATGGGCTGGGTAATCTGGAAATGTCTCTTGTGTAGGTTATGTGGGCCCTCCTGTTGTAACTGAGTCTTGATTACCATTTTCCTATATATATATATATATATATATATATATATATACATATATATATATATATATGATCAACCCTAAGGTTGCCTGACTCTGGCACTTCATCCCAACTACAGTATTTGAACTGCTACGCAGATACTGTCTCTGTGAAGTGGAATTCCTCATGGAATTTGAGTCCTCTCTTCCCTCCCTTCACTGAAGCCCAGGGTGAATGGCTATGAATGAAATTGTGTGTTGGCTTTTTAAGAAGGTGCTTGTGTTTCTAGATCTCTCCCCCTGGTGGATAGAAGCCCTGCTGCTTTCAACAGCCAGATGTTATATGGATGCCTCTTCCCAGTTCTGATGCTCTGGGCTGAGGAGCCTGGTTTGGGGTTTAGACTCCATGCTTCTCAGGTGGAACCTTTGTAGCTAAGATATTTCTTAGAACCGCAGCCACTTCCTGTGGGAGTGCGCCAGCCTTTTTTTACATCTCCATCCTTCCTTCCAGTCTCAATGTGGCATCTTCTGTACTTCCTTGGCTATAAGGCTTCTCTTCAGCTAGTCTGCAGTTGGTTATTCAGGCTAATTTTTCTGTAATTTAGTTGTAATTGCAGTTTGGTCCTGGGAGGAGGTGACCATAACTTCCACCTACTCCATTTGGATTCCCTTTAGTGGTGGTAGTTTAATAGGTAGGCTAAGGAGAAGAAAAATAGAATAAATAAAAAGTAAATAAAATGTCAATTCACTTTCTTTCTATTTTAGAGAACTAGAATGCTACTTACCTTTACCTTTTATGCCTTCTAAGACCTCTTCTCTACTTCTCTGTAGACTTCACTGGTATAGATACAGTGATTTTACTTGTAAGAGTTCTGTGTTCCCTGGTTTTAATCTACTAAGGAACTTGAACTCATTGAGAGAAAGCAGGTAATTTCTTACAATCTCTGTATCTACCTCACCCATTTAATTTAATCTTTTTTCAACACAGAGATAATTTTCCTTAAAAAGGCACAAGTAACAAAAAATTGAACTCTGTTTTCTCTTTGTTATCCACTAACATTACACCATCATTCTTAATTTAATGCCTTAAGTTATTATTATTATTAATAACCCATACCTTATAAATTCCAAAGAATGATCACATACTTGGCCTGGAATCGTTATTGTAATTTAGCAAAGGAATATCATGGATAAAACTTGAACCAAAACCAAATAGGACAGATGGTTTCATTCACTTATTCAACAATTATTTATTGATGATCTGTTATATGTCAGGAATTATGCTAGGCACAATGGACAAAGAGCTGTATATTTCTGATCAAGTAGCTCACAATTTAGGAAGTGGGGAGTGGGTGGGATGGGGAGTTGGAATGCTGGGATAATCATTAGGCAATTTAATACTAGAAAAAAAGGTAGTGGTTGTCAAGTCAGAATGAACCATAAAAAGGGATTTATTTTCTTTTTTTGATAGGGTTTTTGGACTGGTAGACCAGGAAGTAGTATATAAGGAATAAATATATCTTGATTATAGCAAAACACCATAAATTCTTATGACCTAACATGGCACCTCAGTATAATATTCTGGGAAACAAGACTGAAAGACATGGACTGAATGATAGCAGTAAGGTAAAATTTATGTTTGGTTGCATATCAAAAGAGTGAATAATCAGTAGGTACTAGCAGAAGTGTTGTCTTTCATGGTGCTGTGGGACTCTGTCATGTCTCTTTGGAAAATGTGCATATCAAATCTACAGATGACACAAATCTGGGAGGGAGAGCGAGGGCAAGGGGTGACACTTAGGCTTAAAGTAATCCTAACAAGTTGGAATGATAGGTTTAAAGTAGATAAAATGTAATACAGAAAAAAAAATTGATTTTATAGTACAGAAAGAAGAGTTGAATAACCACTAATTTATATGACAAAATTCAGAAGTTTTAGTTGACAACAAGCCCTGGCTGCTGTGGCTCAGTGGATTGAGAGTCGGCCTGCGAGCCAAGTGTCGCTGGTTTGATTCCCAGACAGGGCACATTACCAGGTTGCACATCAGGTCCCCAGTTGGGGGTGCGAGTGAGAGGCAACCACACAGTGATGTTTCTCTCTCTCTCTTTCTCCTTTCCCCTCTCTCTAAAAATAAAATAAATAAACAAATAAATAATACATTTAGTTGACAACAAGCTAAATTTTAGCCACTACCTTGACATGGCTAGTAAAGTGTTAATACAGTTTTATGCTCATTTTATGCTCACTAGTAAAGGTGTAACATGAAATAAGCTTGTGCATACTGCTAATTTAGCAACTACCGAGCTAATTAAAATTGTTTAGTGTTTCTCAGACTAGATTGCAAAATCCTTAATGTAGGGACTATAACTTGTTTATTTATATATTCCCAGGAGTTAGCTCAGTTCTTAGAATAAAGTGAATGTTCTAATGTTGAATGACTAATGAATAATAATTATGTGCAGAGATTACTCTAAGCACTTTAATTAACTCATTTAAACCTCTCAATACATCTCTTGAAAAGAGCACTACTATTATTTCCATTTTATAGATGAAGAAACTGAGACCTCATCATGTCACTTATGAAGTTGGGGGGAAAGGAAAGTAAAATACACAAAAACTTTCAAAATCTCAATATAGAAAATTATTCCAGATCCTCCTTTCAAGGCTTTTTCAAGACACAAGTAACTTGTCCAAGGTAAGTGCCAGGGCTGAGAGTTGAACCTCTGAAGTCTGTCTCTTAAGCTTAGGTTTTTTATCAACTTTGCTTTACTATAGTTTTTACATAATAACATACTATTAAACTGCATGGCTCGGAGCATAATCAAGTTCAAGGGTCAGGGGAGATACTTCCTGTCCCCCCCCTTTTTTTTCTCCTTTTTTCTTTCTTTCTTTTTTACCTTTTTATTTAAAAAAAAGGATTTAAATGGGCTTATAAAAGAAATATAACAAAATTATAAAAAGGAGAAATTCCATCTGAGGGAAAATAAGAGTAGGTCAATAAGGTGGAGCCATGGTAAGGGTAGCACGCAAAACACTTACAGGGAGATCCTATCTCCACGAAATTCTTTGTGACCACCTAACTCCATATTTATAGCTACTTTCTCTCATTTTCTATTGCATTTCTCATCTACATGATGCATTTGGCACTTTATAATAAACTTCTAATAATTTTTTGAGTATAACTTCTATCCTTTCAATAAAACTATACACTTCTTAAGGTATAGATCTTCTAATGCTATCTTTTACATTCTTTTGGCCCCTAGTATAATGCTAGATTTATATCAGATTCTGTAGAAACACTTATTGACTTGAAAGAGCTTTCAATTATTGGGAGTTAATGAATATCTATGTTTGGACCTTTCCTCAAATCCTTGTTTCTTCTTTTTCTCTTTCTGTCTTCCTGGAACTCTAGACATAATTAACCATTCTTCCTCAATGCTCTTGAAAAGAACAATTTTCTTTATATTTCTACTCTAATACTATGGCTTATTATTTATATGTCTGTTGCCCCCTATAAATTGTAAACTGCTTGTAGACATAATTTATTTATGCTTATATTCCAACCTGAGGTCAATTCCTACTATTAGTCTTCAGTAAATAAATAAAGGGAGGAAAGAAAAAGGTGAGGGAGAGAGGAAGGATTTTTTTTTTTGTACTTTGGCCAGTTGATTGCTGATTATCACCAGAATGATGGTTGGATAAAAAAACTTTGATGACAAAACTTTACACTTTGCAAGAGTCTAATTAGAGAACAACAGTTTAAATTATTTGCTATAATGAGATTTAGGGATTTGTATCTTTGCTTTTCTATACCTCCTTTCTATGAATAGCCGATTAATTAAGAGTATGTAACCTTACAATCAGGTTCAGATGCTGAAACTACTACCACATAGCTACGTGACCTTAGGAAAGACAATTATTTCTCTGTGCCCCAGACTCACCATCTATCAAACTAGGCTAATAAAATTACTTACCTTGTAAAGTAATAATAAGAATCCACTAAATATGTATGACTTAGAAATCATTTAGGATGGTGCTTGGCACACAGAAAGTACGATAGAAGTATTTACTATTTTATGGTTCCTGTTTTTGAAAGACTGACTTTCCTGTCTTGTGAAGCCAGCTACTGATAAAGCATCAACTACCCCATTACAAGAAAACACTGCAGGATTCACTTTTAGTCAGAGCACTCTGCATTTCCTGGAGTGATGCTGTCCATAAACACAATGCTCATAGAAGATTATGAAGTATCACATGATTACAAAGTCAAAAATGACTGACCTCCAGAAATACCCAAAGGAACTTTAGATTTGTCCTATGCTTGAGAGCATAATTGGTAAGAGGCAGGCAAAAGTCCAGCTAGTGGGTGGCCCAGGCTATGGAGAAGAGATCCTGAGGATGGAGGATGACTCCACCAAATAGTCTGATGCAGCTATGACATTACTGACAGCTGGACACAGGAGCTGGCTCCAGGACCCGAATCCAAGTTTACACATTCCTTAAGTTAAAAGTGATGAAACAGAGGCAACTGAAGCCATGCTACATTTTTATTCTTATAACAACAACTTAACTTGATATAATCTTTTGAAGTTTCCAAATACTCTTTCCAATAAATTATCTCACTGAGTCACCTGTGAAAGGTAAAAGTCAGATATCTTCATTAAAACTTCATAATATGTAAAAATTCATGGAGGAATTCCAGCCAAGATGGAGGCATAAATACACATGCTGCAACTCCTTAGAACTAAGAAGAAATTTACAACCACTTAAAAACTAAAAAAAAAAACAAAAAAAAAAAAAACCAGAAAATCAAAAAAATAGAAACTACAGGGAAGTTCAGTAAAGAGATAAAGAAGAAATAATAAGCCAGAAAGGTAGGAGGGGCAGAGCAGGGACAGAGAAAGAGGAGTGGAGCAGCAACTGCAGGGGTAGTGCTTGGCAGGCAGCAGTGGCTGGCAGGTGTGGTGGGGCAAAAAACGCAGTCAAAAAGTTTAAACCTGAGAAGCCATCCTAGCCCCAAACCAGACCACATAGCTTGTGGTTCCAGTGCCAGGGAAAATAGAGCCACATAGCTTCAGACTGTGAAAGCAAGTGGGGGCTGGGACAGAGGAAGAAGCGACTAGTCTCAAAAAGGAGGCAGCTTTCTTAATACTGGAAGGGGGAGAAGTGCCTAGAAAAGCAGCAGCAACCGGTACTTTTCCCTTTCAGACCCCTCCTCCACATACAGTGCCAAAATGCAGTGAAACAGTCTCCAGCACTAACAAATATCTAAGGCTCCTCCCCCTATAATGTGAGAGGTGAGACAGCCCCACCCAAATCACAGAGGCAAATACAGAAAGCTGTCATGATGAGGAGACAGAGAAGTACAGCCCAGAAGTGGGGGCAGATCAAGGTCCCAGTGACACAACTAAACAACAAGCAGATAGTACGCCTAACAGATGAGGAGATAGTGAGCTTAACAGATGCACAGTTTAAGGCACTGGTGATAAAGTTGCTCACAGACTTGACAGCAAAGCTTAAACAGGACAGGGAAAGAATAAAGGCTATCTTGACTGAAATGAAGGAAAATCCATACAAAACAAGTGGTGAAGGAAAAGAAACCAGGGTACAAATCAACAAATTGGAATGCAGGGGATAAATAAACAGTCAACCAGAAGGAGGAAATGAGAACTGAAAAAAATGAGAGAATTAGAAACCTCTGGAACAGCTATAAACGTGCCAACATCTGAATCATAGGGTTGCCAGAAGGTGAAGAGGGAGAGCAAAAATTGAAAAGCTATGTGAAAAAATACTGAAGGAAAACTTCCCTAATTTGGGGAAGGAAATAGACAAATGGGTCCAGGAAGCACAGAGAGTCCCCCAAAAATTAGACCCAGGGAGGACCACACCAAGACACATCATAATAAAATGCCAAAGGTTAAGGATAAAGAGAGAATCTTAAAAGCACTAAGAGAGAACAGGAGAATTACCTACAAAGAAGTACTTGTAAGACTGTCAGCTGATTCCTCAAAAGAAAATTTGCAGGCAAGAAGGGACTGGCAAGCAATATTCAAGTGATGACAATCAACGACCTACAACCAAAATTACTCTATCCCGCAAAGCTATCATTCAGAATGGAAAGGCAGAGAAAGTTCTTCCCAGACAAGGTAAAGATAAAGGAGTGCATCATCACCAAGCCATTATTATATGAAATGTTAAAGGGACTTATTTAAGGTAAAGAAGATCAAGACTATGAACATTAAAGTGAAAACAGTATCACAACTGTCAACAACAGAAGCTAAGGAATGGAACAAAGGTAAACTAAGCAGACAACCAGAGTGGGGACAGAATCATAGTTATGGGGAGCATGTGTGGGGAGGTCAGCTGGGAAGAGGAATGGGGAGAGGGAAGAGAATGGTGCAAGAATTAAGAAACATAGTAGGAGGATGCAGAATGGACAGGGGGATGTAGAGAAAGACTTATAAGTATGACCCATGGACATGGACTGAGGGGGGGAGTACTGCTGGAGGGAGGGTGTTTGCTGGGTGGAGGGGAGCAAAGGGAAAAGAAATTGAGACAACTGTAACAGTATAATCAATAAAACATACAAAAAAAGAGAAAGAACAAACTTCATAATATAAAAATAAATTTTAAGAGGAAAATCAAATTCACATCACCTTTAAAGTAATTTGCAATCTTTCTTTTTTCTATCCAATAAAGTATAGTTTTTCTTTTACTTTTTTAAGTATATTTTATTGATTATATAGTTACAATAGTTCAAATTTTTTCTCCTTTGCTCCCCTCCGCCCAGCATCCCTTCTACCTCAACAATTCACCCCCAAGTCCATGCCCATGGGTCGTACATACAAGCTCTCCTGCCTCACCCTTTTATATATTCTTCTTCTTCTTTTTTTTAAATTAATTAATTAGTTAATTAATTATTTTAACAATAAAAAATAACAATCCCTCCCTCTCAGACTTAAGACCCTTTATAATCTTACAAAGGACAATGGGCGAAGATTTCGAGCTCCTCTAGGTGCTTCAAGCTGGACATGGTCGTCGTCCTACCTACCCTTGGGTCCAGAAATTCCTAATAAGAGTAGGGGTGTGGAGGGGAGGCTGGTCTTCCCACATGGGGAAGGATCGTGCAGACTCCAGGTCGGTTGGCTGTCCCCGGACAACGGCATGCTTGATTTAACAGGCTAGCATCCTTGTTGTATTCTGGAGGCAACAGATTTGGCAACAGGGTTAAAGGACATCATTCAATCCATAACCACTAGATGACAAAAGGCAGGGATTAATTTTTCAATGTCCCACATTAGGGAAAAGAAGGGCTTCTTTGGAGGAAGGTGTGCCAGGTACATCTCACCTGTCCAAAACCCTTTTGCCCATTATACTTAGTTTGGGCTGAGGGAAATATTTTAGGTTTCCCCCCTCTCAGACCTCTGGGCTCTTTCTGTCCAAGCCTCTAGGACAGAAACGAGAAACCAGTTTTAAAGTGAAGCCCACAGACCAACTCAGCCACTTAGTTCAGCCAAACCATTGAATCTCGGGAGGCAGCAATGCAGACAGGTTTAAGTGAGGTCTATACGTATAGACAATTGCTCAGGTAATGAGATCATAGGCTTATGCCCTTTGAAAACAGAAAACACATGTTAATTTATGTAACATAACCCACATACAAGTCTCTAAAACTGTAGGACTGTATTATCAGAAAGACATCTAGTTGCAAGGCATTTGACATTTTTCTTGTCTGTAAATTAAATGTCTTTGATAATGCCACAGACATAGTTTAGCTTTCAAATGAAAACAAATTTTAAATGAAAAGAAACTTTAAAGATGGTTAGCTGCACTATTTATAGTCTACCCCTGAGCATTGTGATTTTCCTTGAATCATGATTTTTCTCCCTAAGATTACCCTCCTTGTTATTAAAGGGACTGCATTAAGTCCATTTTTAATTTATCCTGTTCATTTGTATAAACACAGCAAGAACAGCAAATGATCACTTATTATCTTTAGTTCTGCTCTTCTGGAACTTACACAAGGAACATTTAGGGTGATCTTCAGTCTGCCCTTCAAGGCACCGAAGCAGAACCACTTACCTGGCATTCAGCCTTGCCTGTAAACACCTGTCTTTTCCAAGTCCTTCTGGTTTTCCATTGTGCCTTAAGGTCCCATCTTGCCATCTTTCAGGAAAACAACCTTCATTCCTTCCCTGGAAAGATTGCCATGGATCGCGCATCCATCCAAGGTACCAGGCCTTTTATCTCGTGGACTTTTATTACCTTTGAAAGTCAATCCCAGTTGCTCAGGGCTTCTTGGTAACAACCAAAGCCCAAGCATGTCTCCTTTAGGCATGATATTCCAGTCAAAGTCTTAGTTAAAAAGCAAACAAACAAACAAAAAACTCTATTAACAACTGGTATTATTAGTTTTATGCAAAGAAACTTATGTCATTACTTACTTCTTTAGAATGCCAAACTCTAGAGGGATCATAGGGATAAAAATATACAGTGTGAAGGAAAATCCTTGTCCTTCTAATATTCACTGAACTTGCATTTCCATTCTTTATATTTTCATTTTTCCCCCCACTATAAAATATTTTTGTTTTTTCATTACAGTTGTCCCACTTTTTTCCCCTTCTTGCTTCCCTGAACCCTGCCCCCCCTTCTCCCACATCCAGTCCCCACTCAGTTGTCTATGTCCATGGGTCCTTTATACATGTTCTTAGACTAGACCCTTCCCCTTCTTACCCTTTTCTCTCCCTCCCATCTCCCCCTTTGTTACTGTTAGTTTATTCTTTGTTTACATACCTCTGGTTCAATTTTGCTCATTTGTTTGTGCTGTTCATTAGTTTCCTGTAATAGGTGATAGCATAAGGTATTTTTCTTTTGTTGCCTGGCTTCTTTCACTAAGCATAATTCTCTCTAGTTCCATCCATGCTGTTGCAAATGGTAGAAGTTCTTTCTTTCTTTCAGTATTTATTCATTGTCATTTCCCCCTTCGTACTCGTGTTCCTCTCTGTCTCTCTCTGTTTTTTCATCTTCTTAAAGCAGACTCTTTAGCATCTCTTGCAATGCTGGTTTGGTGAAGATGTATTTTTTTAGCCTTCTTTTGTCTTGGAAACTCCTTATTTCACCTTCCATTTTGAATGAGAGCCTTGCTGGGTAGAGTATTCTTGGTTGTAGGACTTTGTTTTTCATTGCTTGGAATATTTTTTGCCATTCCCTTCTGGCTTGTAGTGTTTCTGCTGAGAAATCTGATGATAGCCTTATTGGAGCTCCCTTGTATGTTATTAGTTGTTTCTCTCTTTCTGCTTTTAGGATTCTCTCTTTGTCTTTGAATGTTGCCATTTTAATTATGATGTGTCTTGAAGCGGGCCTGTTGGGGTTCATCTTCATTGGGACCCTCGGTGCTTCCTGGACTTGCGTTACTCTATTCTCTCCTCATGTTAGGGAAGTTTTCTGTCATTAGTTTTTCAAAGAGGTTTTCTATTCCTCGCTCTTCTTCTTCTCCTTCTGGAATTCCTATGATACGGATATTATTATGTTTCATGTTATCGTGCAGCTGTTTTAGAACCTCTTCAGTCTTGTTCAGTCTTTTTTCATTTTGTTGCACCAGCTCGCTGATCCGATCTTCTTCTTCCTCTAGCCTGCTTTTAATTTCTTCTACTGTGTTCTCCAATTCAGAGATCATATTCTTCATTTCCTCCTGGCTCTTATTGATAGCTTCCATGTCCTTTTTCATGCTGGTGAAATTCTCAGTAAGTTCCTTGTATTTTTTCTGGAGTTCCCTGTAGTTTTTCTGGAGTTTTTTATAGTTTCTGCTGATCTCATTGAGCTTCTCCATAATCCATGTTTTAAATTTCATATCTGGTAGTTTGCTCTCCTCTATTTCATTTAGCACTCTTTCTGGGGATTCTACCTTTCCTTTTGATTGGGGGGTTGTTTCTCTGTATCCCCATTTTTGTGACTCCTATTGTTTGTTGGTGCTTCTTAGAATAATCTGCACTTCCTGGATCTGCACCTGGTGGCGTCAGATCCTGTACGAGTCTGGGTCTAGGCAGCCTGTTGGAGACTTCCAGGGATCTACTGCCTTTGTCTGTCTTCTTTAGTTGTTAATCTATTCAATCTGTGATTAGCCATCAGGCTTAAGGACCGTGGGTGTGGCAACTTAATTCCTGTAGGCAGGGCCTTTGCTTCCCCTCAGGCTGATGCCACTTGGAGGGGAATGATCTGCCTGCAGTGTCGGGATGAGTCAGCACTGGGACCTGGCCAGCTGCTTCCCCAGCTCTCCCCTCAAAGCCACCACACCAAACTCTCCCCAAGCCTCTCCAGTCCTCTCTGCTTTCCCTCTGCTCAAGCCCAGGGTAAGTGGGAGCAAAATATTTTTGTATGTGATCCGCTTAAGAGCTCTTTTTTTCCAGCTGTTTCTCTCCAGCTAGCAAGAAACCCTGTGGCTTTTCGCTTTTCTCAGCTGGATACTATTTTACTTTCCACTCTGTTGCTGTAGGCTGGGAAGACCAGCTGGGGGTTTAGACCCTGCCCTTCTCAGGGGGAATCCCTGGCTGCTGAGCTGTTTCTCAGTCCCTTCAGCTGTCACCCGTGTGAGCCCAGCCAGCCCTTCTGCTTCTCCGCACTCCCTACCAATCACGTTGTGATGTAGCGGCCTTTTCTGTCTCTCCGTGGTTATAAGACTTCTCTCCAGCTAGTGTTCGGTTGGTTATTCCAGATGATTTCTCCAAAATTAAGTTGTAAGTCCAGACTAGTTCTGGGAGGAGGTTAGTGTAGCTTCCACTTACTCCTCCGCCATCTTGTTTCTCCTCGGAATATAGTTTTTCTTAGAGAAAACATCTTGGGTCTAAAGGTAGAGAAACAAATTAGGGAAAATAAAATTATTGAAAGAATCATCTCAGCTAAGTAAGAAGAGTAATAGTGGCATCAGAAACATAGCTCAGATATTTGGATTTGACTATATACCCTCTGCCTGTACAGAAAATCATGACAGATACAACTCCTTCAATTGCTATGGTTTGTTGCTTCAACCCTACCCCAAACTCTGATTGGAATCCACTCCAGATTCCTCCTTGCTCAAGCTGCCCAACATTGCATACTACCCAATTCAGATACTCTCAGTAGGAAGTGGTAGTTGAGTGACAAATAGGGCAGTAAATTCAATTCAAGTCAACTTAATTGAATTAAATTTGTTAAACATATATTTACTGAGCTCCTTACAATACAAATTACATAAAGTGACAATCCATATAACAAACTTTGGTTCAGTATTAGGGATATCAGGTAGTATTTCTGCTTTCAAAGAGGTCATAATTTAATGAGATAGACTTACATACAACTAAAGAGCCAGAGTGTCTGGTGTCTTAAATATAAATAAAATGGGCTATGGGGGCACAGAAAAAAGATGATTTTTGATGGGGCATACAATATCTCATTTAATCCTGTGAAGTCATCAAGATGAAAATTGATTTTCCCCATCTGAGAGTTGGAGTAACTGAGCTTGAGATAGGTTGCCTAAAATTATGCAGAAAGTGAGTGAATTTAGGCTTGAACTCAAGTCTTTTGAAGCTAAAGCTTGTGTTCTGTTCAACTCATCTTGCTGATGATCCTAATCTGATTGGGGACCTATAAACTCCCATTGTAGGGCCCCTGAAACCCCACACATTCCATGTGAAGGCAGTGCCTTATCCTTATATGATTCTGGGCCTACCTTGATGTTATTTATTATGGAAATTGCAACTTCTTATTGAAGTTGTGCATCAGTATTACAATAAAGGTCACACTAGGGAAATATCAATCCATAATGGGAATACACTCGATAAGAAAGAGGCACAGAATCCCAGAAATCAATGCAGGAATGGGCTCTGTTCCCTGCTCTCAAATAATGCTTCTACATCTGCACCCCCTAGTGAAACCCCCGGCATTGCTGCAGGCCAGTGAAGTAGTTTTCTCTGGGAGAACAGATGAGTGATGTGGAACTGTGTGCCTGCTCCTGAACCATCATTCTGCAGACTCTATTTGTAGCACTCACCTTAGGAAGCTAATGCTTCTAAGTGATGCCTAGGCAAACTGCCAATTGTTTTTGCTTATCATTAATATGTGCTTCTGATTTAGTTACCATCATTACAAAAAAAAGAAAATCCAGAGTTGCATTCACTCAAATCAGGGGTCTCATCTTTCTTGTAGTAGATGCTGTACTCTTGATCTAGCATTCCAGTCTGGTCCAGTTCAAGCAAGGGACCACACCCTCTGCATTTAGTCTTCAAGGGCAGGGGGTTGGGTAAGGGAACCCTATTTTAAAAAGATATTTTATGGTGTACTTTTATAATTAAGTGAAATGCTACCTCCTGAAGGTAAAACAGGATATTTACTCCTAATAGGAGCTTGGAATACACTTTAGGGCCTTTTACCAGGAATGGTGAGCACATCACCTCTTAGGGGAAAATTAGTTTCTTTGTAATATCGACAGCCGTCCGTCTCGAGAGACGATGGTGTAGCTTCTTAAGAGTCTATCTGCACCGCCGAGAATGGCTGTGCAGTCCGACTCGGGAGTGACACGGTATCTGTCTCCTCCCGTGTTAAATCGACATCTTGCGATGACGCTGGAGTGTCCTCTCCAGTGAAGCTGAAGCTACAGAGCCTGGGCAGGGTGATATGGAGGGTCTGCTGTTGCCCATGCCCGTCCGTCTCGAGAGACGATGGTGTAGCTTCTTAAAAGTCTATCTGCACCGCCGAGAATGGCTGTGCAGTCCGACTCGGGAGTGACACGGTATCTGTCTCCTCCCGTGTTGAATCAACATCTTGCGATGACGCTGGAGTGTCCTCTCCAGTGAAGCTGAAGCTACAGAGCCTGGGCAGGGTGATATGGAGGGTCTGCTGTTGCCCATGCAGCAGACCCCCCCTCTCTTCGCAGCTGAAGAGTCCAAGGGAAAGACCGAGTCAATACAGCTTGGTTTCAGGTGCGCCGCAGGAGTTGCCGGTGTTGACTACAACGTCAAACCGCCTTAGGGACTCCGGCTCCGGATTTTCTGTCAGGGTTTACTCCCTTAGCCTTTCCCCTGAAGAGGTATGCCGCAAGGCAGCGGAGGTTTTTTGGAGTCAGAGTTTTCCTTCTCTGATGTGCCCTGACTGGAAGATCGAACCAGCGACACATAGCTCGCAGGCCGACGTTCAATCCACTGAGCCAAACCAGCCAGGTAAGTTTCTTTGTAATATCCTCTCAAGTAATCATATTTCAACAAAATTACCCTTTTTCATCACTGTGGAGTGGGGGATCCCAAATATTATGACTGATCTTTATCATTACTCTAAGCAGAATCACCACCAGCCCATGAATTAACTTCCCATGTTAGTGGGTGTCAGATCATGTACACCTGGACTTTGGTATATGCTAATCAACCTGGCCCTGGACTTAGCATTTCCCAAAAGATATGTTGATGGACTGAAACTTTCCCAGAGGAAATGCTAACGGACTTAGCTCGATATGTTAACTAAGCTGGTGTGGGAGGGGGAAAGCAATGAGATATAAATGACCTACTGAATATGTCAATAAGCAAACTCCCCCTTACCGAAAGGTGCATAAAAAAAGGTGTCCGCAGAAGTGTTGGTGGCGATTCCTACGGCTCACGAGGAGGACCGGGAGCTACCCCCACCCCCCTCCGCCGCCATTTCTCTTGCTGCTACGGGAGCTACCCCCATCTCCACCTCTACCCTGCGCCCATTTCCCTGGCTCCTACAGACCGTTGAGTCAGTCCAGGGAATTGCCTTTCCCTTCAATCCCCTTTCCCCTTCCTTTGTTCCCTCAATAAACCAGTTATCTGTTCCCACAGCAGTCTCTGGGCAATTTCTCAGAGTAGGACTACCCTGACAGTGGGATGAACTTTAGAACTGCCAGCCTTCAGAAAAGTGCCTGGGGAAGCCTTCGCCCATTCTCCAGATCACACAGACGCCTAACTGCCTCTGCCTGTGACAGATTAGGTATTCACAGGGCACCGGCTCAAAGTCAGTTCCCCCTTCTCCTCATCTGCTCAGGGAAGAGGTGAGAGGCTGTTGGTAGACCTGCTAATGTACTCCCTGTTCCCTTTCAAAACTGCCCTTGACATTCCTTTACAACCAAGTTCATTTGCATACAGTGTTGCATGGGGGCAGGTGAGGGATCTGCTTAGAATGACTGGTCTTAGGCCCCACCAGCAACTTTTTGGTCACAATAAAAAACACTCTTTCTTATAACACATATTTTAATTCATTACTGTTTGCAGGGGCTTCATTTTGTTCTTTCTGGAAAGGATTATAGGGAATTCTTTTACTCTGAGCCTTTACAAAAGGGACCATTTTTCAGCTACACTAAAACCCAGGCAGCAGGCAACTCTGGAAGTCCCCCAGAGTAAATAATGACTTGGTATTCAATATTCATTCTGAGCACTGTCTATTCCCTTGGGCAGTCAGGCACATGGCCCTCTGGAAATCAAACAGCAAAAAAAAAAAAAAAAAAAAAAATCCAGTTGGAGCTGGTCAAAGTTAAGACATTTCAGGAACTGTAGGCTTGTTTCTTCTGTAAGCATAAATCTGACCACACCACTGTCAGTAGCTTCTCCTCAAGGAAAACAAGTCACGTTGCCATTTTCAGGAATGCATCTGACTTAAAAGTTAAAGAAGGGCTCACATTAACTGTTTTCTTGCTTGACAACTAAAATGCTCCTGATCCAGAGTCACAGTAACGACACCTAAATGAGGAAAAAATAGGTAACAGTTCTTACTTGTCTTCTGCCTGACTTCAGTTGGGGAAAGTTTTATTTAGTGCTTGTGTGGGTGGGCATGTGCAAATTCACAGAATAATTCACATTAACTGTTTATTTACTTGTCCTTTTGGAATTTGGTATGCAGCCTGGTAGCTAGTCACTGGCCAACGCTTAGCAAAAGTGGGAAGTAAGAAAAGTTTATTTTAGACAACCCTATTGCCTCTTTCTATGCCTTCTTTTCACATCTGTGACACCCCTCCCTTAGATGCCCTGAGCTATTGTGTTACTTCTCTTTCTCTCTCCCCACCCCATTTCAATTTGCTCTGGAAAAAATCTGAGTAACTCATTTGTTCTAAGTTATGAGACATCATCCCCATGGGAAAATAATGTCTTTTTTATTCAGCACTATTAGAAAATGAAGTATTCTACATAAATAAAATTTTCAGATAAATGAAAATTATAATTTTAAGTCCCAATTAAAAATTAATTGGCTTTGATAGAAGAATTTAAAAATGCATTGTCTGTATCACTATCTTCATACACTGAGGGTATTAAAATAATAATTGACTGTGCATCATTTTAGACATTACAAAGTGCGTTCATGTACATTTTCTTGTTTACTTTGACAATTTTTAAAGGAAGATATTGGGTTCATGCTGTGATATAGGAATTATTGTTTCAAGTATGAGAGGGGTTGCTACACTAAAATTCTGTAATACAATGTCTTCTGTGCCAATTTGTAGGTGTACGTCATTTGCCCCTGCCTAAGGTCCTCGTTCGTTTGCAATGCTTTCTAGGTCTTTGTGGATGCCACCTTCATAGTCAGCTCCTGTTTCTCATTGCTGGAGAACCTGTATTCATCAATTTGGATCATCCAACTTGGTTTACTATTCCTCCTTCAACCAACTGCTTGAAACTGCCTATGGGCTGGGAAACCAAATGAATTAGCTTATTAGAATAGTTAACCAATTACTTTAGTTTGGTTTTTAGAGTGACTTCGTTTTCAAGTTATAAAGCTTTGAAATTCTTCTCTCTGGTTACATTTTCTTAGACTATGACCCTACTCTGGTTTGTATATACAGTACGTATTTATCCAGATTGGACCTCATTGTGGACCAAGCCTATGATAACTTTAATTAGAATCTGTAAATCTCTTCACTTCTGAGAAAGCTCAGCTATCAGGTTTCTCTATCTTGCCCCTAGGCTTGCTGAACATTTCTAGGGGAAATTCAGAAAACCATGTTGACAGCACATTATAATTTAAAAACTTTGTAAAAGTACTACATTATTTATAGAAAAGCAGGAGATGAATTTTGAAATGGTCCCTTCCCCAATAGAGGAAATAAACCACTAAATACTTATAATCCCTGTACACTTATCCAACCTCTGTTTGGAAGTTCAGTACATTTTTTTTCAGTCCTTTTTCTATGTACATATGTGTGCTTGTATGTATGTATGTCTACATTTAGATAATACTTTTGATTTTGTATTCTTTTTTTCACTCAAGTTTATATTATTGGCATGTCCCCTTGTCATTGTATATTTTGTATCCCCACCATATTTAATGATTTCATAATATCTTGTCAAGTAGTTATATTACAAATATTTTCAATGTTAATCGTAGTTCAATTATTAGACACTTAGCTTCTTTTCTTTGCTATGGTTTGTGATATTATAACTAACACAGCAAAAACAACCCTTTTATATTTGTACATTTTCTTTTCTTTTTTTTATATCTACATTTTCTTAATTAGAATTATTTCCTGATTAACCCCTAGAGTTAGAAATACTGGTCAAATGGCAACATTTAAAAAATTCAAAGTCTGTTGAATGTTCAATCTTTTCTTCTTCATTTAAATATTTATATTTTCTTATTAAAGACGCTCACTAAATGAATATTTATCTTCTGTGTACTCTGCATCAGGCATTGGGGAGAATAAGAGAAGTAACACATGGTCCCCAACCTAAAGGGATCTTTAGTTCATAGTTATGCTGTGATCAGTGCCTCATGTATTTACTTGGTGCATTGCTGACTCAGAGAAGAGAATGACTAACTCTTGACAGAGGAGACCAGGTGTTAGCATTACATTTGAAGAATGAGCAGGAATTCACCAGGCAAAGGCACAGATACTAGAGAAGCATGTAGTGCTCAGAAAATTATAAGCCCTTCATTTTCATTTGAACGTAGTAGGGACCAATAAAATAAAAGCATGGGCTACAACTGATGGGAAGCTAGGGATCAACTACTTGCTAAATGTTTTGTAGACATCATCTCCATCAAGCTTCACAAAAACCTGTGAGGTAAGTATTATGAACCCCATTTTACAGAGGAAGATTATGTAGTATTGAATACTGATAAGCAGCAGACCTGTATGTGAACTCAGGCCCAGTTGACTGCATAGCTGATGTTCTTAATCAGCATGTTTTCATACCAGCAGGATGCAAAGAGGAGTGTTATGGGAGCTGAGGTAAGGAGGCATCAGCTCATAGAGGTCTTTATAATTCATGCTAAAGAGTTTGGCTTTTTTTTTTTTTCAAAGCAGCAGGACTGGTTATTTGCTCTTCTGTGTTCTTGTCAGACCAGTACACATTTTTATTACAGCATTCATTATACTATTTCTGACATTTGCAAGTATGTCTCCCCTATTAACTTGAGTTGAGAATAAAGATTGTCTCTTATTTACATTTATCTTCCCAAGCTCAGGACCTAGCAATAATTAAATGAATTAATTATTGAATGAATTTGTGGACCTTTAAGCCAGATAACTGGGTGCTACAGCAGGTTCTTTCTGACTTACACAATTGCAAGATTTATGTTTTTTACAAATTATTTGAGCTTGTTAAACATGACCATTTTAAAAAATTAACTCATATAAACTTGTAATTAAGTGTATTCTATTAAAAGCAAAAGTAATAAATTTTCAAAACTCATAATCTCTTAATTATTTTACTATTTGCATGCTCTTGTAGTTATTTCATCTCTTGATTCTGAATAGTGGAAATACTCTATAATGGTGAACATCTCTTCTAACTCTGCATTCACATTGCTAACTTAAATTATGCATAGTGCTGACCTTCTCCGTAGCTTTTGAAACTTCTCCTTAGCTTTTGTGGTATTCATCGTGCTGGTTTCCCTGTTTTTTTTTTTTTTTTTTTTACTATTCCATTTTTTTTGCTTACTTGTCTCTATCTTCCTATATTTTAGAAGTTCTTTCTCTGATCCTCTTCTTAAATCGTCTTACTTTTGATTATTTCACCTACATCTAAAATATCTACTACTATCTCTGTAGAAATTATTTTCCCATTTATATCTCCAACCCAGCTTTTCTTTTTGGCTCCAAGTGCATATTTTATTTCCAATTACCTGCTGGGTATCCTGCGCTAGATGTTTGAGAATAAGTATTGACGTGTACTTATTACATGCCTGAGGCCAGCCCTCATCCTTCCTTGACTTTCTTACTTCCATGGCTAGGTTGTTAGCAACTCCTTTGTTTTACTTAGTTACCTAGGCTAAAGTCCTTATTGCCATCCTTATATCCTTTCTCTCACTTCCCCTGACATTTTCCTTAAAATCTTCATCTGATGGTAGTCCTTTTTATGGTCTTCCTGCTGAATGCTGTGCATTTGAGGTAGCTTAACCATGTTTTGCCTTGTGTTACAGTTATTTATGTACTTGTCTTATCCTTCTTAGATAGCAAGTCTTTTAAAAAGTAGGAACTAATTTTTAGACTTCTGGTTATTCTTCAGAGCATTTAGTAATATTATGCCTCCTAAATTTTTTAAATCTCTTTTCCTACTGGCATCTTCACTGTACAAATAATAATTAATACTTATTGATCATTTCATATGTGCTAAGCATTACTGTAAGTTATTTAGCTTTGTTAATTCTGTTAAGCTTTACAGCCTCGTGGAATAGTTACTATTAATTACTCCTGTTTTACAGATAGAAGACTGAACTGAAAGGTCAAATACCCTAAGCTGACTTGGTGATTAATGGCAAAGTTGTGACCTGATTGAAGCAGACTAGCTTAAGAATATGAGAAAACTCACCATGGTTGATGAACTGTAGCATTTCTCCCAAGGAAGACAAAACATGTTGTCTTAGGTCATTCAGGGTCCAGTTACAAAATATCACACTGGGTGGCTTATAAAAAACAAACATTTATCCTCGTAGTTATGGAGGCTGGAAGTCCAAGTACTAAGTATTAGCAGATCCATTGGTGAGGGCCCATTTCCTAGACATCTGTCTTTTTGCTCTTTACTCATTGAACTTACTTGTGTGAAAGCCTGAGGGAGCTCTCATATGATTAAATTGTATGGATTTTATGAATATATTCTGGTGTTGTAAAGGCTTCCTTTGACTAATTTCAAGTTCTTAGATAGGGCTTCATAAGTTAGATAAATAACTTCAAAGTAAGAGTTTGAATGAAATAGGCTAAATAATGTCCCCCCCAAAGATATTCATTCATATCCTACTCTGCAGAACCTATGAATATGTTATCATGCATGGCATAAGACTTTGCAGATGTGATGTTAAGGATCTTGAGATGGGGTGATTATCCTGGATTATCAGAGTGGGTCCAATGTAATCCAAGTGTCCTTGTAAGAGGGAGAAAAGAGAGTAATTGTCAGGGAAAGAGACGTGACAACAAAAGCAGAATTGGAGTAATGTGGAGCCAGGAGCCGAGGAATGCAGGGGCCTTTTAGAAGCTGTGAAAGACAAGGAAATAGATTCTCTCCTAAGGCCCCCAGAAGGAATGCAGCCTAATGGACATCTTGATTTTAGCACACTGAGACTATTTTTGAACTTTTGACGTCTAGAACTATAAGATAATAAAGTTGTGTGGTTTTTATGCTTTTAAGTTTGTGGCACTTTGTTATAGTAACAATAGGAAACTAATACAAGGGATATTGCTAGAAGGTAAATTTTAATATTAGACAAATCTAAGGAATCAGTTCTTAATTGTGGAATTTTAAGTATCTGTAAGCTGGTCAGAGGAGGTAATTTAGCTAATTCATCCACAGATTTTAAGACTGGTTGGCCCATAACAAAGAAGTACTTGCTAATAAGCCTCAAGGGCAGAAAATGTTCAAGAGTGCACATGCTCTTCTGATCAGGAGACAATTCATCTTTACTCCAGGAGTCAAATTAGCCTTCAGAGAATGAGATAGCAGAGAGCTTCCCAGAGACTAATGTTTTCATGAGTGATAAAGAAGGTAGAGACTAGCTTGCGAAGTTAGACCTATTGCACAACTACCTCATGGCCAAACTTGACCAGAATCCAGGTTACTTTTGCCCTAGTTCAGTGTTCAAAGTGCTATTGAAAACTTTTCCCTTCCATTCTTTAACAAGATTTTGGCTGGTGCGATTACGCATGTTAGTTATCTATTGATGAGTAGCAAATGCAGAGTCTTGCTATGGCTGTCAACTATTGGGGTGCTCAGGGCCCCTAGAAGATAAGGAGAGTAGTTCTTAACAGGGCACATGGGCTTCCTTCCCCTAAAACACAGATATACCTGGTGAGAAGTAAATGTTGTTGTCATTTAATTCACATGGTCACCTGTTTCTTCCTAAAGTCCAGTGACTCTACCAAAGGTGAAAAAAGGAAAAGCAATGCTTATTGATTATCTGATATGTCCCAGGTATGGTGCTAGTTGCTTTATATACTGGTGAGCTCTTTGGTGTAGGGTTTATTCCTCTTTGTCTATTCTGTTTTTTCTCCCAAACTGTAAACAATAAAGTTCCATAGGACTTGATTTTTGCACTTCTTCTCTTCTCCATCTATACTAACTCTTAAGATGATCTCCTTCAGTCATGGTTTTAAATGCCATCCATATCCTATTGGCTCCCACTTTATATCGTCAACACTAATCCCTCCCCAGAACTACAAGGTCACTTATCCAGGGGTCTATCAGACATTTCTACTTAGTATCTTTAACACAACCTGAACAAAACTGAACTTTTGACTTCCTTTTCTTTTAAAAATGTTCGTCCCAATCACCGTGAATAATGCTAATGTTCATCCAATTGCTCAGACCAAAAAAATTGGGAGACCTAATTTCTCTCCTCTCACACTCACATGCAGTACAGTAGAAAATTCTATTAATTTTATCTTCAAAATCTATCTCAAGTCCCATCATTACTCAGGACCTCTGTCACTACCTTCCAAACCAGGTCACAATCCTGTCTCTTAACCTTCTCTAAGTCTTTCTGCTTCCATTCTCATCTGACTTCCTCCAATCTACTCTACAGGCAACAAAGTGATCTTTTGAAAATACAAATGCAATTCTACTCACTCCCCTGGTCAAAACTCTCTAGAGGTTTCCCACAACACTCAGAACAAAATGTAAACATCTTCCCAATACCTCTAAGGCCTGACACAATCTGGCCCTTGCCCATTTCTCTGACCCCATTTCCCGGCACACTCACTTTTCCTTACTATGTTTCAACCGCAGGGCAGCTTTTCCTTGAATGTGCCAAACATGTTCTCACCACAAGCCTTCACGCCTTCTCTCCCCTCTGCTGGAACACTCTTCTACTTGCTAGCCACTTGGCTTGCTCCTTCACTTCATCCCAGCTTCTGCTTAAATGTCACCTCCTTAAAGAGGTCTTACCTGGCCACTCTATTGAGAGTAGTCTTCTCTTCTCCCTTTAGTCTCTGTCCCTTGCTCTATTTTTCTTCATAGTACTGATTAATCATGCTATAAGCACATTATCCATATTTGTTGGGTTAAATGTTTTATTTTTGTGTGTGTGTGTGTTTGTTTTGCCTATCTGCTTCAATAGAACATAAACTGGCACTTCATTTTTTTCATTGGACTAATAGCAAGTGGTCAGCAAATATTTTCTGAATGAATGAGTACATACATTTTCTAAATGTATTCTCAGTGTCTAATTCCAAGTTTGGAACATAAGAACTGCTCTATAACATCTACCTGATGTTCATCTCAATTAATTTTTCTAACTAGTTCATCTCAATTAATTTTTCTAACTAGCTTAAGATGTAAATATTTTCTTATTTTACAGAGAACTTGTGCAATTTGCCAACACCTTGAGCACACAGCTGGGCAGAAATTTAACTTCTGATCTCTGCAACTTCAGAACCTCTGGCATTTTCACTTTCCCCTAAGGTTTCCATTTCCTTATGCTGCTCTAAGGTCTTGGGATGGCTTAGATGATGACAATGAAAGCATCCGCTGCATTGTTGGCAAATTCCAAGTACCAAGTGTTCTCATGGGTACTGGGAATAGCATTCTTGCCACTTCCCTCCTCAAGGAGCTGTTCCAGAGTGCATCCTGTGAGTTTTTCCTGGGTAATCAACAAAACATCCCAGAATAGCAGTCTGAGGCCAGGTCTAGAAGGCTTCAGAGTCTACATTCTGTTGCAGTTCTCCTTGGATCTCAGGAGAGGAGATGGTGGAGAGACAGGGTAAATATTAGATGACACTCTGCATACTATGTGCCTATTTCAAAATCCTTAGGAAGCTGTAGGTGGGAGCAACTGAGGTCCTTCATATTTATAGGAAACATTATGGAGCCAAATCAATTACTTTTCCAAAGGTCTCTATGTCAATAAGCCTCAAAAATAAAGCTATTTAGTGTAGCTGTAATTTACTTCATAACTGCTGCCTCCAAGCCTGGCCAATATAAAGGGCCATTTTCTCATTGAAGCCATGTGCAGTTACACCAGTCTAAGCTAATCCATCACCTGCTGTTGGATTTTATATTTTGTCCATCAGTTATGAAGTCCTTTGATATTGTTATTGACTCTTTAGTGTGTTTATAACATGACTCCCTAATAGGATTGCCAGGTACTTCAGGGAAAGGACCACAGCATACATTCCTCTATTGTACTCACTATAATCAACATATATGCTCATCTCTGTAGAAATTCCTGAAACAACCCAGGCCAAGGTAAAGATTTTATTAGGAGGCTTCCTACCCACTCTCCCATATCCCTTCTCATCCAGGTTTTATAATCTAGCATTAAATGTGCTACACTGACCCATCAACTGTTATACCTGCAATGAGCTGTACCCAACTAGCCCCAGCCTTCCCTGAAGGCCTCCTACACGGATCCCATAAGAAAAACTGTGTATATGCTTTGGTTTTCTGCTTAACAGTTCATTTTCCCTCTGAGGCTGAATCTAGTTTTGATAATCAGTGGAGTTCATTGCCAGCCTCCTTTTCCAGGACAGACCCTATTCTTTACCTCACCCAGCTCCTGAATGGAATTTTGTTTTTTAGGTCTGTTTTTTCCTACCAACTTGATTGTAATGTTACCTGGAATTTCTGCTCCTGAGTCCATCCACTGGTTTGGTTCTGGAGCATCCTATAATTTTAGATACTGGCATGTAGATAACAAACTGAGGTGCAGATACCTGTTGCCTAAATCCTGATTTCAGTTCCCCACCAGCCTCACTGGCCTATGTGACAGAGTTCCTTTCATGTCTTGCAGCTGCTCTCACCAATTATGACAGCAATAGAGCTACCTGTAGTACTAAGAATAAAAAATGGATCTTTTCATATAGCAAGAAATATTGACATCAGAAGTTGATATTACCATTTCACTTGATGGAGTAGAAACTACAGCTTTTCACAGGAGAAAAAAGAGAATGCTAGAGGAATCAGGAGTTGCACTATTTCCTGATATCCCACTGCTGCCAAGTTCATCCACATTTCTAAATATTTAGATCTCTTAGCCTTCTAGAGTGTTTTGGAACAATCAAATCAGACTACTATACTCTGTGTTCACTTACTGTCTTTCCTCACAACACTATGCCATTTATGCACTTTCTAGAGGAGTTAAGTGATGACAATTATCATATATAAAGGTTTGGAAATTTCACATTTGTCTTCAAAGATGGTACCCCTGACGCTAAAAAAACATGCACTTAAGATTCACTTTTCCAGGAATGCTCTCAACTGCACATATTGTCTCACCCAATAGTCTGGCAATAATGGGAAGAGCACATTGCTATAAGAGCTTCAGTTCAAGGTCCTGTTCTATTACTGGTCTTTCAGTCTCAATTTTCTCTATATCTTAGGGCTATTTGTGTATATTAGATTGTTACTAAGCAAACTGGGGCTCATTCACGTGACACCTTGGTGTATGATCCAACAATTAGTGTTGAGAAAAACAGGTCTTTATTTACAATATTGCAATCTTGGCGGGGCTGAAAGGACTTCTGCTTGCAGCCCTGTTTTCCATGACACCCAGCACTTCCCTTGCTCCCCAAAGGCTACATGCAAATGTTACAGAGCAGGGTTCCCAAGGAGATGGGAGGGGTTTTGACTGTAGAATGGTGACAAGATGCTTATGGGGCCTGTGGGAGATTTTGCAGGTGGCCTCAATTGGTCATTCTGCCCACTGTGTCACAGGCCACAGTCGGGGATTTAAAAATAAGGTGGCAGCCATTTGTAGGGGGAGAACCGTGTAGTTTTGGAAGGGAAAGGGGAGAAGTCCACATGGTTTGCAAGGAGGTAGAAGGGGAGAACCATGTGGTTCTGGATTAAGAGCTGGAGAACACTGCAACACAGGCAAAAACCTCCCCAATCAGGTATGAATGATTGAGAACTGTTGATAAAGCTGAACTGTGTCTGGGGAGTAGGTAAATGGTATCTCTGACTTTTCTACTCTAAAACTAGCCTGGTTTGGCAGGGGAAAGCAGAACTATATGTTTGTGGGTGTTTTAAAGAAAGTAAGACTTAACTGAAGGAATCTGCCATTAATCTAAACCTGTATAACCTTTAAACAAACAATTCCTTTCATTTTACCAAACTCTGGTATTGAGAGTCATGCTTTTTGGTGACAGGCAATTGAGCCTCTCATAACTGAACAGCCTATGGGGTTCTGCTTCAATTGGGGCAGCTTGTGGGTTCTGTTTCACCAAAACCAAGCCCAATAGTTCCTCATTCCTTATCTGTCAGCTCTCTTCTTCAGGATCTGGGGTACATTTTCTTCGGTTTCTGCATAATAGTCTAGAAGAGCAAGTGTTGTGTTACACTGGATCATGGTTAAATCCAGGAAAAGCACAAGTCCTAAGAGAGTGTTCTTTTCATATGTCCCAAGTTCCAAGAGTCCAGATAGAGTCCAGGTCTATAAGGCAAAGTCCTTGCTGGTTTCAGAGTCAGCTAGAGTGGGCATGATCAAAGTAGCAGCATGCTTGCTTTCTCACTAGCCCAGGCCACATGGCCAAATCATCCCTATGAACCTCATAGCTGCTTGAGGATTCTCCCATGGTTGCTACAACATCCTCCTACATTGTAGCACCCATTTTTTTACAAGGCTACCCACCCTTCTTTTAAATCCTGACCCAGAACTTTCTATATGACCTTACCTCTAGCTCCTCCCACAATGAGCTGCATTTACCTGTTTCCCAGTATTGCTTACATTCTTTCAGCAGCCATTTTTAGTTAGGGCAAGAGTTCCATCACAGGGGCTTCCAACATGGGTTTTCACCTTCCCTGGGGTCAGGATATGTCCTGAAAGTCAGTTATACCTTTTGCTCTGGGTCATAGCACAGCTATTATCTAGCTACCAACTATCCTTAGATATGCAAAGTACATACCTTGAATGCTATATTATATCCTTCCCCCATCCCCCAAACCATGGGCTGTGGGAGCTTTTGGGATTCCTTCCCCATTTCAAAATGATGACTTTAACAAATATAAATTTGCTTGCTATATTTTAGATATTTATGAGGTAAGAGCAATAATCAAGATTTATAAGATAGAGTAATGAAACAGTTTTTATTTTGTGCAAAGCTAGTTAGCAATATTTATCTGGGCATTATAACTCAAACTTCATAGAGAATAAAATTATCTTAGTATAGGTTTTCCCCAACTAGTCTGAAGACAAATGTCAAGTGCAAGTACTTTACTTAGGAGTTGATTCTGTGCCTGAGACATCAGCAGGGAAAATAGAAAGTGATAGAGGAAAGGGAAGGCAGTCAAGAAGGAGTGTATTATTTAAGTCAACTAACAAAGTGGGTAATCAAAGCTTGAAGATTACTGGGGGTGGGGGGTGTTGATTCCTGATACTTCCAGTCTGCAGTATCTGTGTGAGTGCATATATACGTGTGTGTGTGTGTGTGTGTGTGTGTGTGTGTGTGTGTGTGTGACAGGGGTGGGAGAGTTGTGTGTGGTTATAGTGCAGCCTTCTGAAAAAACTCTTAGCTCTGATAGTGTGATTTGCAAGAAATACTTGTTTGGTCTTCCTCCTGTTTCTGGCTGTGAGATCCTAAAACCATTGGAATGTCCTAAGTGATGAGAATGATAAAGGTGTCTTTTGTTATGTTTATGAGGTGACTTTTGGAAAGTACCTAAGTAACCTAAGAATGGAGGCTGGAGGCTGGTCACTAGGGAAACCAATCATGTGATTAGAGGATTGAAACTTTTAGTCTTACCCCTTTCTGTGGAGAAGAAGCAGTGGGAGGGAGATCAATCGATCACCAGGGATCAATTATTTAATCAATCAAGCCTCCAGAAAAAACCCCAAAGTTATGAGGTTTAGAGAGCTTTCAAGCTGGCAAACAGGTGGAGATTCAGGAAGAGTGGTGCTCTCAGATCATGGAAGGTCTGTGCTCCCATCCTGTATAACTTGCCCTGTGCGTCTTTTCCATTTTACTGTTCTTGAGTCAAATTCTTTATAATAAACTGGTAATCTGGTAAGTAAAATGTTTCTCTGAGTTCTATGAGCTGTTCTAGCAGCTTATTGAACCCAGGAAAGAGGTAGTTGAATCTCCCATTTATAGCTGGTGAGTCAGAAGCACAGGCAACAGCTTGAATTTATGAGTGGCATCTGAAGTTGTGGTGGGGGGAGCAATCTTGTAGGACTGAGCCCTTAACCTATGGGCTCTGATGCTAAAATTCAGGTAGATGGAGTTAGAATTGAGTTGAATGGTAGGATACCCAGTTGGTTTATGAGGATTGCTTGGTAGTATGGAACAACCCCCCATTGTAATTGGGAGCAGAATTCTTATTGGCAATTGGAGGTTGTGGGGAGCAGTCTGGGCAGGATACTGACAAAATCTGTTACAAAATTTATTTGTTGTACTTGAACTTTACTCCAGGCATATAATTTAGTATTTTTACATACAACACTGAATTAATGATGAAAAACCCATGGCTTGGAGGACTCATATCTAGTTCTGTACTGATTAGTAATCCTCTTGATGTCTGGGATTGTGATTTTTATTTCTTATAGTCCCAGCGCCAGGCATTGGACTTTGCACCTAAGCAATGTTCCTCAAATGTCTGGCCTTAGTGATTATAAAAAATATTAGACAAAGTTAAGTGGTTAATGACTGAATTATGAACCATATCTTTTATCCATGATTTAATTATACCTGAGTTTTATAATAACTTTGAGTTATTTGTGAGCAAGTGTTGTTATTACAAGCCCAATTCCACCAATGAGAAACCCAGCACTAAGTTATGATGTTGAATGATGTGTTTAAAAGGCAGAAAATAAATAATCCTTTTGAGATAGAATGCATAATTCATAGAAAAGTTACAATAATGATAGAAGCTAATAGTTGGTTATTTAAAGGGTAAAATAGTCAACAATGCCTGGAAACTAGAAGCACAATTTCTTTTTATTTAGTAAAAGACATTTAATATAAACTTTAAAAAAACTGTAATATGTGTTTTAATTGTTCTTAAATTGTTTTTCTAAAACTTTTGCCACATTGCCAGCATTTTTATAGAAGCTTGAGGGGAAGAAATTACTCTGTGAATTTTTGTTACTAAGGCAAATAACTAAATAAAGATGAAAGTTTTGTGCATACCTCTGAATCCCAAATAAGGTTTCTTGGTGACTCTCACTAATATAGAAAAATCTATTTAAATTTTCTTACTTCCCCTTTCCTTTCAAACCTGATCCCAGTTAGCCTTGGCTCCCACCCTCTCTTTCCCCAGTTATAAAACCAAATGAAATGTTTGTCCTGAAGGGCAAGCCTGTACAGTGACTCAGAGGAAACAAGTGTTTATAAACCATGTTTCCCTAAAGCCGCAGCACAAACATGACTGTGGCCCAGTTCCAGACTAGATAGGGGAAAAAGCTTGGTGGTGTGGCCCTGGCAAAACCAAGTCAGAGGGCCAAGCTAGAAACATGCTGGGCTGCAAATGACCTTGAGGCAACATAGCACCTTGGAGATATTTCAGCATTAAGAGTCTAAACAAAAATGGCTGAAATGAAGACATACAGAGAAATGTTTGGGCTTTGCTAGAATGAACTATTCTCTACGAATTTTTTATGTGCTTTGGTCTGATTGCATCTTCCTTGCTGGTGAATCCCTTCTTGTGTCCATGAGCTGCTTTCTTTGTGTATTATCCTTGCCCTAAGGCCTATACTGACCATACCTGCCTAGAATATGAAGGGTTACAAACACAGTTTGGTTTTAGCTCTAAAGTCAGTCAGATCTAGTTTTGAATCCTAATTCACCACTTGATACTTTCACTTGACAAATGTTTACTAAGGACTTATTTTATGCCAGGCATAGTTTTAAGTGCTCGGAATGAGGGAGCCAGCAGGATAGACAAGGAGGAAGTAGGAAAAACAAAAACAAAAACAGAAACAGAGATTATCTCACAGCGATGGCAATAACATCATAAAAGTAAACTAGGAGCTAGATTGGGTGGCTAGGAGAGACCTCCTCACGATGGTGTGGAGAAGGCTTCTATGAAGAAGTGACATTTCAGCCTAGACGTTAACAATAAGCAGGAGCCAGGAGGATACCAGCACACCTGGCATAGGCACACACCAAGTATTAAAAGAGGAATGACTGTAAGAAACTAAAAGACAACCCACGTGGCTGAGCACTGTGAATGACAGGAGAGTAAGACAAGACAAGGCTGGAGAGTGTGGCAGGCTGAAGATGGTCAGCCATTTTCTGAGATACCTGCCATAGAGAGGTGGGTCTTTTTCCCTCCCCTGAGTCTGGGCTGGCCTCTGACTCTTTTGACCACCAGAGTGTGGCAGAAATGAGGCGGTATCAGTTCTGAGCCTAACCTTTAAGATGACTGGCACTCTTATCTTGGTTTTTGTGGCACTAAACTAACATGTAAGAAGGCCTACCACCAGCTGGAGAGACCACATGGAGAGGCCTTGCTAATATACAAAGAGGATGGGGCTGACCTGAGCCCAACCTTCCTGCTGTTGTCCCTGCCAAGGTGCTGCACAAGTGAGTAGACCATCTTGGATCAGCTTAGCTGCCAGCGGAATACCACTGAGTGACTGCTGTAAATGCCTCATAAAAGAGAAGAATCACCTAACTGAGACTTGCTCAAAGTCCTGACATAGAAAATCATGAGATACATAAATTAATACTTCAATGGTTGTTTTAAGCCACTACATTTGGGGATAGTTTGTTTCTAAGCAAGTAGTTTTGAGAACAGAAAGATAGGATGGGGTAGGTTACTCTGACCTTGAGCCTGGTAAATAAAAAAAGTTGGCTTGAGATAGAATAGGTACCAGAGGAGGGTTTAAGCAAGAAATGCAGGACTTGCAGGAACAATGTTACATTTTAAAACTTAATTTAATTGCTGCTTGTTCCTGGCTTCTTAGTTCTTTAACATTGTTCAAGTAAACTGAACTGTGTCTTGCTTTTTAGCTGTAAAATGAAAATAATAGTAGTATCGACAAGTTATAGGAAGGAAGAAGATGGTGGCGGAGTAGGTAGCAGTGTTGTCTGTCTGCTCCCATCGCAGAAGAACAAGAAGTACACCTCAAAACAAAAGATATACACAGAATGAAAGTGAAGGGAAAAAAGTATTTCAAGCAAATAGACATGAAAAAAAAGTTGGAGTAGCCATACTTATATCAGACAAAACATATTTCACAGCAAGGCCATAAAAAGAGACAAAGAAGGGCATTTCATAATACTTAGGGGAACAATGCATCAAGAAGATATAACCCTGGTAAACATATATGCACCCAAAATAGGAGCACACAAATATATAAGGAAAATACTAGGAGACTACAAGAAGGATATCAACAACAACACACTCATAGAAGGGGACTTTAACATTCCATTATCAACAATAGACATATCTTCAAAGCAAAGAAACACCAAGGATATTGAGACATTGAACAACATACTAGACAAAACTGACTTAATTGATATAGAAATTTTCTTCCCAAAGAAAAAATATATACATTTTTTTCAAATGCACATGGGACATTTTCAAAGATAGACCACATGGTAGGACACAAAACAAGCCTCAACAAATTCAATAAAATTGAAATTATATAAAGCATCTTCTCAGGTCACAATGCCTTGAAACTAGAAATCAACCTCAAGGAAAAAAACCAAAGACACCCAAACTCATGGAGAATGAATAACATGCTATTAAATAATGAATGAGTTAACAATGACATCAAGGAAGAAATCAAGAAATTTCTGGAAACTAATGATAATGAATACACAACTGCCCAAAACTGATGGGACACAGCAAAACTAGTCCTGAGAGAAAAGTTTATAGCAATACAGGCCTACCTCAAAAGGATAGAAGAATCTCAAATAAAAAAAAAAATCTAACCCTACAGCTACAAGAGCCAGAACACAACAAAAAACAAAGTCCAGAGTGAGCAGAAGGAAGGTAATCATCAAGACCAGAGCAGAATTAAATGACATAGAGACTAAACAAACAATTCAAAAGATCAACAAAAGTAGGAGCTAGTTCTTTGAAAAAATAAACAAAAACGACAAGCCTTTAACCAGGCTCATCAGAAAGAAAGAGAGAAGACCCAAATAAAAAAAATATCAGAAATGAAAGAGGAGAAATCATGACCGATATCAAAGAAATATAAAGGATTGTAAGAAATTACTACAAACAATTGTACAGCAGGAAACATGACAACCTAGATGAAATGGACAAATTTCTAGAAACATATAATCTTCCAAAACTGAATCAAGAGGAGCAGAATGCCTGAACAGACTGATAACAAAGAGTGAAACTAACTCCCGGCACACTAAAGCCCTGGACTGGATGGATTCACAGGTGAATTTTACAAAACATTTAGGGAAGAACTAATGCCTACCCTTCTTAAATTATTCCAAAAAACCCAAGAAGAGGAAAAACTCCCAAACTTTTTCTATGAAGCCAGTATTACCCTAATTCCAAAACCAGGTCAAGACACAACGAGAAAAGATAACTACAGGCCAATATCACTGATGAACATAGATGCTAAAATCCTCAACAAAATATTGGCAAACCGGATCCAGCAACACATTAAAAAGATCATACACCACGATCAAATTGAATTCATCCCAGGAATGCAAGGATGGTTTAATATTCGCAAATCAATAAATGTAATACACCACATAAACAAAATGAAAGACAAAAACCACATGATCATATCCATAGATGCTGAAAAAGCATTTGATAAAGTACAACACCCATTTATGATTAAAACTCTCAGCAAAATAGGAATAGTGGGAGCATACCTCAACATAATAAAGGCCATATACAAGAAACCTGAAGCCAACATCATACTCAATGGACAAAAACTGAAAGCACTCCCCCTGAGATCAGGAACTAGACCAGGATGTACACTCTCTCCACTCCTATTCAACGTAGTGTTGGAGGTTCTAGCCACAGCAATCAGACAAGAAAGAGAAATAAAATAATACAATTTGGAAAAGAGGAAGTAAAAGTGTCATTATTTGCAGATGACATGATAGTATATATAGAAAACGCTATAGACTCCACTAATAAACTACTCGACATAATAAGTGATTTTGGCAAAATAGCAGGGTACAAAGTCAATATTCAGAAATCGAAGGCATTTCTGTACACCAACAATGAAATGTCAGAGATAGAAACTAAAAAAATTAAAAAAATCCCGTTTACTATAGCAACAAGAGAAATAAAGTACCTAGGAATAAACTTAACCAAAGAGATATAAGACCTGTACTCAGAAAACTACATATCTCTGAAGAAAGAAATTAAGGAAGATACAAATAAATGGAAGCAAATACCATGTTCATAAATAGGAAGAATCAACATCATTAAAATGTGCATTCTACCCAAAGCAACTTACAGATTCAATACAATCATTATTAAAATATCAATGACATATTTCACGAACCTAGAACAAATACTTCAAAAATTTATACGAAACCAGGTACAACTTCCGGCCAAGATGGAGGTGTGGAAAGACACACTGCGTCTACCTCCACAACTAAGAAGGAAGACAACTACCTCAAAACTAGAAACAACCAGAAGTTCCAGGAAATCAAACTACATGGAAGTCCAGAAAACTAAGATATAAAGAAGAAATACTCATCCAGACAGGTAGGAGGGGTGGAATGGATGTGGTGTGGTGGCAGCAGCGTCAGCGGCAGCGGCAGGCTGACAGAAAGTGTAGTCACATGTTTTAAAAAGTCAGGAGGGACACCTGAGGAGCGTTCCCAGCTCCTCACCAGACATCAAAGCTCACGATCCCAGCACTGGGGAAAATCAAGCCTCATTTCTTCTGACTGTGCAGACCAGTGGGGGTTTGGGTGGAGGCAGAAACTACCCATCTTAGCAGAGTCCACTTGTTTAAAGGGCCCCCATGGTCCTAGAATGTCCACAGACTGACCCACTCTGGGAATGACGGCTATGGCAGCAGTTAGAGGAGCGCCAGTCCGGTGCAGAGGTGGGAGAGGTACCTGGAAAAGGGGCAAGTGCTGGACAGGCTGCATTGTTCCCTCTCGGATCCCTCCCCCACATACAGTGCCACAAAGTGGTGAAACAGGTTGCCCTCTATGACAAATCCCTAAGCTCCACCCCTTACAACATAACAAGAGCAACAGCTCTACCTGGGATGCGGAGGAAAAGAAACACAGGAGCCTGTCAGAATGAGGAGACAGAGAAGTATGGCCCAAAAGGGTGAATGGATCAAGTTTCCTGTGGGAGAACTAAGTGATGAGGAGATAGCCAACCTAACAGATGCAGAATTCAAAACACTGGTGATAAAGATGCTTACAGGTTTGACAGATATGCTTGAGTATGACAAATGCATAAGAGAAGAAGTGAAGACTATGCTAAGTGAGACAAAGGGAAATCTACACAAAACCAATGATGAAAGGAAGGAAACCAGGGTTCAAATAAATGATTTAGAATATAAGGAAGAAAAAAACAGTCAACCAGTGTAGAATGAGGTAACAAGAATTGAAAAAAATGAGGAAAGCTTCTCAAATTTTATGAAGGAGATGGATATACAGGTCCGGGAAGCATGAAGGGTCCCAGGCTAGCGCGACTCAGAGGGGACCACACCGGGACGCATCATAACTGAGATGCCAAAGGTGAAAGATAAAGACAGAGTCCTGGGGGCAGCAAGAGAGAGACAGAGAGTTGCCTACAGGGAGGTGCCTATAGGACTATCAGCTGATTTCTCAGAGGACACTTTGCAGACAGGAAGGGACAGGCAAGCAGTATTCAATGTGATGAAAAGCAACCTACAATCAAGATTACTCTATCCAGCAAAGCAATCATTTGGAATGGAAGGGTAGATAAAGTGCTTCCCAGACAAGGTGAAGCTAAAGGAGTTTATCATCACCAAGCCATTATTATATGAAATGTCAAAGCAACTTACTTAAGATAAAGAAGATCAAAACTATGAACACTAAAATGACAACAAACTCACAACTATCAACAACTGAATCTAAAAAATAAAAGCAAAATTCAACTAAGCAAACCAGAATAGGAACAAAATCATAGGTATGGAAATCATTTGGAGGGTTATCAGCTGGGATGGGGGAGGGGGAGAAATGGGGAAATGATGCAGGGACCAAGAAGCATAATCAGTTGGTACAAAATAGACAGGGGGATGTTAAAAATAATATAAGAAAGGATGAAGCCAAAGAACTTATATGCATGACCCATGGACATGAACTGAGGGGGGTGGGATTGCTGGAGGGAAGTGGGGTACTGGGCAGAGGGAGCAAAGAGGAAAATAATTGAAACTTCTGTAACAACATAGTCAATAAAATATACTTAAAAATTTTTATATGAAACCAAAAGAGACCCTGAATAGCCACAGCAATCTTGAGACAGAAGAACACAGTAGGAGAAATCACAATACCTGACATCAAACTATACTACAAAGCCACTGTGATCAAGACAGCCTGGTACTGGCATAAGAACAGACATATAGATCATTGGAACAGAATAGAGATCCCAGAAATAAACCCAGGTCTATATGGTCAACTAATATTTGACAAAGAGGGAAGGAACATAAAATGAAGTGAGAAGAGCCTCTTCAACAAATGGTGCTGGGAGAACTGAACAGGGATGTGCAAGAAAATAAAACTAGACCACCAACTTACACCACACACCGGAATAAACTCAAGATGGATCAAAGACTTAAGTGTGAGCTGTGACACCATAAAAGTCCTAGAGGAAAACATACGCAGGAAAATTTCAGATATCCCATGTAGCAATATTTTCATTGACACATCTCCGAAGGCAATGTAAATAAAGGAAAGAATACAGAAATGGGACTACCTCAAACTGAAGAGTTTCTGCTCAGTAAAAGAAAACACCAGCAATTTGCAAAGGGAACCAACCGTATGGAAAAATATATTTGTCAATGATACCTCAGACAAGGGATTGATCTCTAAAATACATAAAGAACTTACACATCTCAACACCAAGAAGACAAACAGCCCAATTAAAAAATGGGCAAAGGACCTGAACAAACACTTCTTCAAGGACATACAGAGGGTCCATAGACACATGAAAAAATGCTCAACATCACTAGCCATCAGAGAGATGCAAATAAAAACCACAATGAGATACCACTTCACACCAGTCAGAATGGCCATCATCAGCAAATCAACAAAAAACAAGTGCTGGCAAGGATGTGGAAAATGGGAACCTACTGCATTGTTGGTGGGAATGCAGACTGGTGCAGCCACTATGGAAAACTGTATGGAATTACTTCAGAAAAACTAAAAGTGGAACTGCCTTTTTAACCAGAGATTCCACTGCTAGGACTATACCCGAAAAATCCTGAAACACCAATTCAAAAGAACCTATGCACCCCTATGTTCATAGCAGCACTGTTTACAACAGCCAAGTGCTGGAAACAGCCTAGGTGCCCATCTTTAGATGAGTGGATTAAAAAACTGTGGTACATTTACACAATGAAGTACTATGCATCAGAAAGGAAGAAGGAACTCCTACCTTTGTGACAACATGAATGGAACTAGAGAGAATTATGCTTAGTGAAATAAGCGAGGCAATGAAAGACAAATACCATATGATATTACCTGATCCAGGAGACTAATGAACAACACAAACAACTGAACAAAACTGAACAAGGAACAGAGAAACAGCTTTTGGGGTGGGGGCGGAGGGTAAATAAGGGAAGGGTCTAGTAAAGGAACCAGTGTAAATGACCCATGGGCATGGACAACAGGATGTGGAATGACTGTGGGAGAAAGGGTTGGCTGGGTTGGGGGTAGAAATGGGGGCAAAAAATGGGACAACTGTAATAGAAAAACAATAAAATTAAATTAAAATTAAAAAAAGAAAATAATAGTATCTACATCACAGGGTTATTTGAGGAGTAAATAATACAAAGCCATTAACATATAGTGCCTAGTACCTAGTTAAGGGCTTAATGAATGGTTGCTACAATTGTTACTTTTTTCCTAGTTCATCTTCCATTTGAACAACTGAAAAAACTCCAGCTACACTCAAATTCTTTTCAACTAGTTTTGCAAGCCCTAGAACTATATATGTTTCATATATAGAGGCCCTTGCCACTCCAGCTGATGCCTCTCATTCATCAGAATTGGCAATCTTGTATCTTTCATGGCCTCCTCTCCTCCTCCAATGGATCCTACAAAATAGCAAGCTACATTAGACTGACCTCTGGTCTATGACCTCTGCAGTCCACTACTATGTTAGCTTTCTCCCCTCTAGTATGGGATGTGCCAGAGTGCTGTCTCTCAGGCTGTCAGCCTGGGGGGCTCCAGCCATCATCATGCTCAAATGGGCTAACAATCTCACTCTTTCCCCCTGAAGAAGAAACTGCCAAAAGGATGATTCCTTGACCTCCTGGATTTCTGTAGAACTATCAGTGATAAAAGTATATTTTTTGTATCACATCACATCACATCATATCATATCATATCATCATATATCACATCATGTCATGTCATATCATCATACACCATATAATATCATATCATGTCATATATCATATTATAGTGATGCTTCTTGACTTACAATGGTATTATGTCTCAATAAACCCATTATAAGTTGAAAATATTGTTACATAAAAAATGCATTTAATACATGTCACCTACCAAATATCACAGCTTAGTCAAACTTATTAAATACGCTCAAAAGATTTAAATTATCCTACCATTAAGCAAAAGCATCTACTGCCACTGCCCACCATCATGAGAGAGTATCCTACAGCATATTGCTAGCCCAGGAAAAGATAAAAGTTCAAACTTGAAGTACAGTTTCTTCTGAATGTGCATTGCTTTTGTACCCTTATAAAGTTGAAAAATTCTAAGTCAAACCATTGTAAGTTGGGGACCATCTGTATTACAAGGGGACCTAGTCCACTTGCAGATTGACAGTGAGGGAGCTTGCCCACTGACCCTACAGACATGCTTCTCTATGTAGCATCATCTACCCTTCCCTTTGCCCAGCTTCTTCATCCCTAATTTTTCCATTAGATCAGTTTTTCTTGCACTTGTTTTCAAAAACTTTGGTTCATGTCTTCAGACACATTACATAGAAATATAATGCTTTTGGTAACAGTGCCTTTTCATCTCTCTACTTCAGAGATTTGTGGTGCATGTTAACACCCCGAGGCACACTCCAGCAAGAAACACTGTTTCACTTGGCTTGATCCAGCACTTCATAAACCTATTCAATCATGAAACTCTATTTTGAGTGTCTCCTGTGAAGAATCTCCTATGAAGAAATGTTGTTTGGTTATGCAGTCAAGATTGAGAACGATGGCTCTAGTAAGAACTGGATGACTTGTCAACTTCATATGAGATTCTTATTTCTTAAAATCTTGTATATTCTAACCTAAACTTTTGAAGTACAAAGGTAATTATCTACTTACCTGTAGTTGGAATATATGGAGGTTAATTTTATTATTAATGATATGATTTTATTATTTTATTTAATACAAATTTTAAAAGAAGTGTTATTTGAAAGGTGCTGCCTTTAGTGCCTTCCCCACTTTTAGGGACTCTAAGATTTTAGCTCACTCCTTTCAATTGTAATACATGTGAAACTAGTACCACAATTTTTTTTTCATTTGGGTGTTATTTCTATCACATAGTGAAAGCAGACTGCCTGAGTATGAGTCCTGAATACATTACTTTTTAGCTGCATAACTTTGGACAAATTACTTTATCTGCTCCTCAGTTTCCTTATATGTAAAATCAAGATAATAATAGTACTTTATTATTAATAGGACTGCTGTGATGATTAAATTATCTCATGCACAAAATGTGAATTCCACATTTTCTGCTTACAAATGTTAGCTGCTATTGCTATAATACAAGGTCTGTCAGGGGTGGGAAAAGTCCAGCCATTGTTAATATAATGAGAATGATTTGCACAACATCAATATAACCTGGCAACCAAGGAGAGTGGACTGGAATGCACATGTGTGAACAATGACGACCTCGCCAAATAGTCAGTGGGGGTGGTAGATGCCACTGAATGAGCATGTGTACTGTGTGGTCGTTGCACTCAAAATAACTGAGCAAGCAGAGCAAGGAATCTGCATCAAGTTTTGCAAAAGCTTAAATATTCATCCACAGAAACTATTCATATGATTCAGAAGGCTTCAGCTATGGAGAACTGATGATTGACAGCTTCATCACAACAATGTGCCTGCTCATGCACCCTGTCTGGTGCAGAGTTTTTTGGTGAAACATCAAATCACCCAAGTGATTCAGCCCCCTACAGCTCAGATTTTGTGTCCTGTGACTTCTGGCTTTTCCCAAAACTAAAATCATCTTTGAAAGGTAAGAGATTTCAGACTGCCAATGAGATTCAGGAAAATATGACTGGGCAGCTGATGGTAATTGGGAGAACTGTGTGAGGTCCCAAGTACCTACTTTGAAGAGAACTGAGGTGTTATTGTCCTAGGTACAATGTTTCTTGTATCTTGTCCAACAAATGTCTCTATTTTTCATATTACATGATTGGATACCTTCTGGACAGACCTTGTATATTATTATTATTATTAAAAACAAATGAGTCAGCAATTAGGGTCTATAAGTTTTCTTTTATATAAAGTATTGTTCAACTTGGACTCGTATAACTCATCTTGTTTTATTCTGAATCAACAATGCTCTGCAACAAAATCTTACTTCAGGACAGATATGTACAGAAAATATATCACTGATACCAATATGAGAAACATGTTAACTAAATGTTTTTTCTTCCACTCCTAAATCTATGTAACACTTATGACAATTACACTTGTTATCTTACTAGTGCTAATGCCATAATTAGCAACCTGATTTAAAATATAGTCATATGAGTTTTAGTATATTTTAGCTATTACACAGCAAATGTCCTTCAAAGAAAAGTTATTGGCGAGGTGGAAGCCTCATGTTAGTTATTCTAAGCACTTAAGAGTTCTCTATTTATCAGTTCTCATTATGTTCAGGTGAGCCATGCATTGTGCAGTAGGAGTCAGGATTAATCCCATTTTCCAAGTAAGGCCTTCAAGGTATATGAAAATATTATTTTTATACTTCTGCCAGTGGAAGCAGAAAGACACGTTCCAGTTATTAGGGTGGAGGAGACCATGACTGGGATTTTTCCAGGATCAGTAGTCACTATTAAGGATTTTTTTTTTTTTTTTTAACATTCAGACAGCCTTGAAAACTGGGAGGCAGCTCTTTTGTTCCAGTCTCCAGGAGGGAGTACAAAACAGGATCTTTTGATTTCATAAAGCAGTTTTCTCTTTGAAGTGAAGTAAGGAAGAAGAGGTTTGAATTGAATAGAGATACACTACAGTTTATCATAAAGTTTAGTGATAAAAGAACCCATTACATATTCCCTTGATCTTGCTTTATATAACAATTTTGCTTAAATTATATGTATATTATTAAGAAGTAAAAGCAGGCTAGATGTTCTGTTCAGCTTCCTATGCCTTGCCATGCAGGCTGCTGCCCCAACACGAAGCATTTTCTTTATGAGAAAATATTCCATGAGGCTATCCTTGAAAACTTGTACTTACACTAATGGTGACTGTACGTAGTACAATCATTTTATAATCATCTTATTGACCTTGAAACCTCCTTATTTACAAGCAGTAAACTTTCAGGCAAATCTTTTGACGAATGTAATGAAGGACGTAATTTGGTTGATGTAAAACACGAGCTCCTTACCGAATTGTTATTGTTATCATTATCATTATTTTGGCTGGCTTACTTGCTTGTGTTCTCTCAATCCTTGAACAGAACATGATTTTCTTATGATTGGAAAGAGTGAGAATCCTAAGAGGATCATTTAACAACCAGAGTGCAGGGCAGTGCCTGGCCCCAGAGAGTCACAGGGAAAATGTGTTGGATGAGTGGATAAGGGAGTGAGTAAATGAAGTGATTTTTCCCTGAATTATCCAAGTAAACTACTTAGAATTTAAATAACTGGATGCCTTTTCAGTCTTCCACTCTGTTTTGGCACTGAAGATTTCCTTTTAAAAAGTCAAAAATCAATTTGGAGGTCTTTTTCAAGAGCAGCTCATTCTAGAATCCAATATATGATATAAATATGAAAAGATATCTTCTTTCTTGTGCATTTCTGTCTTTTTCAAGATAATTTTACATGTTGCCAAAAGCAAGAAGACAAGTATCTCAAATACAATGCAGACAAATTGCCTCCTGCTATTTAATGAAAAAGAAACAAAATTGATCTTACTTTGTACTTTTATATAAATAAAAATATTTTTAAATCCTCAGGTCAGAAAATTTCCCTAGAGCAATATTGCATGATTGTTTGGTATTTCTTTCTTTACAAAAATATCAATTCCAATTCTTTAATATATGGGTTTTGTCTTCCTTTGTGGAAAATCAAACTAAAAAATAATTATTAGCATATATAATATACATAACTTTTTTTTCTAGAGGATTTCTAAAAAACTTGTACTCTAAGATAAATCTCAAAGTGAGCAAAAATAAAGTTATAAAAATATTTCTATTGGCAATATTTTTTTTTCCTGCTGTTTCACATAACCAAAAGAGTGAGGAAACAGATGCACTGGGAATGCATTTGTTAGGAATTTACGCAGAGAGTACCTTGGAATATTTTTTCTACAAATGACTATATATTGGGGGTGAATCTTCCTACAGCATCTAATTCAAGCCATGTGTTTGAAGCTTAATATTAAGATTCACCCTCAAGTATCCTGAACTTGAAGGATAGGAAATAGATCAAATATTTCTCTAATAATAATGCAATATTTATGAAAAAAAGAATCAAACCAAGACAAAGTTGTTGACATACATGTCAATCTCTATGAAAATGGCATTGGACTGGTTGCTCTAGGTACACATTCAGGTTAAATGTTCTTTATGAGAAAGAAAGAATCTTTAAAACCCTGAGCAAAACCTTTCCAGCTTTTCTTGTTTTGTCATTACTGGCTTCTAGAACACAAGTTACACATAAGCTTTTGAGATCAAGTCTTGCTCTCACATTCTTGGGATGTGTGTGTGTTTTCTTTACAAATTAAAATAACAACTATATTACTTTGCAAAACACAAAACATATGGTTCATGGGAAAATAGCAAAGTTTGTGGGAAAGCATACTGGTTTCCATATGTGAAGAGTCTCATTAATTTACAGCACTTTCCTGAGCATGTAACTTTCTATTCCCCATCCTCTCATCTGGAAAGCATACACGGAACCTTTCTTTAAAAAATGGTAGACATTCATTTACTGAACACCTATTGTGGACTCAGCACTGTCTTAGGCTCTCTGGAGACATGATCCTGGCTCTCAAATAACTCATGATCTGTTTCGGGTGAGTAGACTCACAAGGAAGAACACTGGTGAATGAAGTGACATCAGACAAAACCAGGTGCCTCTATAGGAAGTAAATGTTAAAGATTCAGACGTCAAAAGGTGTGTTTTTCTGCTTTTATGCTCTTGTTTGTGCTTTTCTCTCCACCTGCAGTATCATCCTTTTCCTTTAAAAAATTTACCTATTTATTCTTTAAAAAGTGGCCAATGCCATCTTCTTTAAGAATCCTTTCCTTATCCCTCTAGTCAGAACTTGTCTTTTTCAGCCCTGTGGTCATATGTCTTTTTTTTTTCCCTGTACTAATCCTGTGGGAGTTATCACATGCAGGTTCATAGTGGTTATATACCTTAGCAAAATAAAGAAATAAGTAAATAAACAAACAAACAAATAAATAATTTTCCTTCAGTTCCTGAAGGTCTTTTGTATCTTAGGATCTTCCACAGCATTAAATTGGTGCTTAATACATGTTTATTGAATGAATGTCTGAATGTTCAGATGATTGAATCACAGGATTTTGTATTAAAGCTTCATACATTAGCTTATTAATCCTGTAAGGTAGTTATTATCATCACCATCTTACAAATTAGTGAATCAAGAATCAGAGAGGTCAAGAAACTTGTTTTACTGCATACAGAGGGCAGAGCTGGCATTCAAACCCAGGTCTTTTGGCTCCAAGACTAGTACCAGTTTCATTCCCTCTTTCTATGTTCTATAGTAATTCATTTTATGTTCACTGAAAGGGTTACTTAAATTCATTTTAAATATTTAATAAGTATTGATTGTAAGCAGTTTGAGGAACGATTATTGAGGTTCTTAGTATTCTCAAAGGACTGATGCAACACCTTATTTTTATACATTTTAATGAATCTTATGCCAGTCAAAGAAACAGCGTTACTGATATTGCACTGCATATTATATATCAGGTTGGGGCCTCTTCAAATGATAAAGCCCCTTTTCTCTTTTCAGAAAGCAGTTGTTTGGTTCTTCTTTATTATCTCTTAGCTATCCCAAGTATCAAACCGATGTCCATAAACTAAAATACCCCCTTATTTAATACATCAGTTAATTTTGTTATAAATAAGGCTCCCCATTACAGCTCTTCTATCATAGATCACAGTTCTCCAACATTCATCTGAACAGCAGATACTGGTTCATGGCTTATAGTTCAAATTTTGAATGCTTTAGACAGCTGGCTACAAAATAATAATGTCTATACATTTCAAAGCTTGTGACAGAGTGAAAGAGCTTAAGTTGGAGTCAGAAGATGTGAGTCAACAACCCTTTCTTCATTTAAACTAGTTGTGTGATGCTAGGTAAATCCTTAATGTATGAGGATCTTAGTTTCTTCATCTATGAAATGAATAGATTGAAAATTCTTATCTCTAAGCTATTCCAACTCTAACATTCTGGGATTCATTTGGTCGTTTGTTCAACAAAAAACCACATCTCTCTAATAGTTATAGGAGGATTAATTTGATACAATTAAGACATCTCTCTCATTGACTAACTATGTGAAATGAAATAAGTCACTTAAGCTCTCCCCTGGTTTACTTTTTTACTTCTAAAAGTCGTTTTACCGCATGTATATGTATCAACAGTATATTGTTCAGTTTTGTTTGATTTTTGGTTTTATAAAAATGACTTGCTGAATTCAGTCTTTTAATACTTTCTGTTTTTCCCCACTTAATATTTTATTTGTATTAATGAAGTTATAATTTTAATATTTAATAATATTATCCTATAATGAAATTATATTATCTATTAATTGCATGTAGTTTATGTATTAATAAATAAATTGCTTATAATTTGTGTAATCACATATGACCTATGCTATACTTATATATAACTATACTAATGTATAAATTACACAGACATTATAACATCATGTCCTATATTAATTATGCAGGGTGAGGCAAAAGTAGGTTTACAGTTGTGAGTACATGAAACAGAATTTATTCTTATATTCTTATTTATTAATTATTGTATTATTTTCCTTCTGAACAACTGTAAACCTATTTTCCCCCACCCCATAACATTAATATTATACCTTATAGCTATAGATTACTCATGTTTGCTATTGCACAATATTCTGTTTTGTGAATATGCCACACATTATTTATCCATTTTCATGAAAATGAACATTTGGGTGGGCAGTGGTTCTACCATTAAAACCATAAAACCAAAGTACTCATGAGTACTTTTGTATTCTCCTAGTGCTCATGAATAAGAATTTGTCCTCTTTAATTCCATGCTTAATTTTCTCTTTAATATTTATCACTGCCTAGCATTACATGTACATGCACACAGACATCTTGATCATTACATGAGTCCCCAATTGGATTACAAGATTTTATTTTTTTAATGCCATTTCCCCAGCACCTAGAAAAGAGCATATAGTAAAGTTTAGAAAATATTTGTTGAATGAATGAAAGAATGAATGAAAGAATGAGTGAGTGAATGAATAAGGTTTTGTTGCTGGTTTGTTAAATAAATTATCCTGCTTGGATTTCCTATTAATGCAGAAATTATCATGGAATATTGGAAAGATACTGAACATACTATTCTGGGTTCTGATCCCCAAACTCCCACTAACTAGCTATGAAACTTTGGGCAAGTTACTCAACCTTCCTGATTCTGAATATCAACATTTATACATAGGGATAATAATAATTTCTGGGTGTTGTGAGGATTAGTATATGATACAAATGTTTTATAAACCATAAATTCATTAGTGTATGCTAATTGTCATTTTTTATGATAAAAATCCTATACATTTTCAGATATTAAAAAAATGAATACAAGATAAAACTCTTTGTTTTGTATCAAGACTTTCTGAGGCAGGGTAGGTAGCTTTAAAGAAAATAACAGACAGGAGGAGAGTCAGAGAGCCCAGTTCTGGGCCTCCCCTGACACACCCACCTCATGTGTTGGATGTGTGGTATCAAGTTTCCTGTGCAAAATCAAGCTATTTTTAACCTCAAGATAGCATAAAGAATCTCTGTTTAAGTAGGTCAACCAAGATAGTGTGTTACCCTTTTCAATCAGCCTAACTAAATGAAATATTCATCTTTTGTGTCAAAATAAGAAGTGATAAATATAGTTGGGCACTGAGGAGGGATGAGTCTCTTGAGGGTAAATTCTTAAAAAGTCATGGATATGAAATAACTGTAGCTGAAATATCCATTTACATTGAGTTGAGGTCTTATATTCTAAGAAATGAGATTTTCTGTTTTTCTTCTCTCTTGGTTTCACGTGGAAAGGTGAAGGCTGAGGTGATGATGTTCAGGGAAGCATGTCACTTGACTGTGTCCAGAGCGCACAGAGGAAAAACTCCAGATTTGGAGTTGGCTTATCCCTGTGTTATTCAAAAATGAATTAATAACAATATTGTCCCACTCTAATGTTGTAGGAATTAAGTATTGATTATATGAGTAACAGCCCTTTGTAAAACTGTCAAGTGTTATGTTCATGTTACAAGAACTATTATAATTTATAGTGTCATGAGATGAAAGCCTAGGGCAAAAGTGTGTATTTGTGTTACGAGAACTAGACCCTAGGCAAAAATGTAAAGTCCAGTTTAATTTTGCCCTCTTCCTGTCCCCTCACCTTCTATCAGGCCTTCTTCCTTCCTCACCTTGTCTTTCCCTCAGGTTCCTAGCATGCATGCTCAGCCGCTGCTGAGACTCTCCTGCACTCAGACCTGGAACCATACATGCCTCTGCCCTATACATCTGTCCTGTGCCTCCTTCCGTTTAGTTTTGGGTCTGCCCTCTTTTCCCTAAAATAATACCAAGGTATAGAAGAATGAGAAACAAAAGGATTATTTGGCTTCTGGTTCACTCAGAGCCTCACTCAAGTCCTGAGTTTTGACATGATCTCTATATCGATTGACAAGACTGAGGAAGAAAATGTCCATGGGAAGCTCTACCTCCCTACCACTTGCCCAAAGGTGTTTTATATTTTTACATATAACAGGAACCCTGTGGAAAATGAACAGGCCCCAACCTTTAACAAATTCTGGGTGACATAGTTAATAAGAGATTGTTAGTAGATGCTCATGCAGTAGTGTCTAAGATTTTAATTTGTGTTTTATACACCCAGTGAGAATTTAAATGAATTATGAGAAAAAAACTTAGTACGTGTATTAAGGGAAAAAAAAGAAGTGTTTTAAAATAAAATACAGATAACCATGCTTGGATTGGAGCTGGAACCAGCTCTAGAGTTCTTTTTACTTTCTTCTCTTTCTCATGGCTTTATATCTCTTGTTTGTCTCAGCTGCTTTCCATATTCTTTATTCCCTTCTCCATTCTTTCCAGGTCACATCCCAGAGGAACTAAGCTAGGCTGGCTTAGCTCACCATTACTATCCTCATTGAGACTTTTTGAATTAATCTACCCTGTAGGTGTCTAGACCATCCCACCAACCTCTGATACAACCAGCAACCTGTCTTATGCAGACAGAAGCCTAGGTCTGCCTCCTTGGGCAGGGCTGAGGGTCTTCAGGTTTCCAATAGAAGAGGAACATGACTGACAGATCCAGCATACTAAAGTTTCAGGACTCCATGAGCATGAGAGAGGGAAATTGTGTTGAGTGAATCAATGTCTTAGTTTGAGAGGCCCCTCAAGTCTCACAATCACACACCCTTCTCATTCTCCCATGTGTACTATGAACGAGGTTGTTTCTGTAGATGAAATACAAGAGAGACTCTCTACCCCCAACCCCATCTCTCTGATATATATTCAGGTCCTCAGACTCCAAAAAGTTGTAGGCAGAGTTTTGATCCTGAGGGCGGGGTGGGATAGCTCTTTCTTAAGGGTACAACATCTCAAAGGATTTTACTTATGATTGTTAGAATGTAAAGCTAGGCCCTGGCCAGTGTAGCTCAGTTGGTTGAAGTATTGTACCATAGACCAAAAGGTTGCAGGTTTGATTTCCAGTCAGGACAAATACTTGGGTTGTGGGTTCAATTCCTGGTCAGGGTATATATGAGAAGGCAACCAATAGATGTTTCTCTCTCACACCGATGTTTCTCTCTCTCCCTTCCTCTCTCTAAAAACAATGAAAAAATGTCCCTAGGTGAGGATTTAAAAAAAAAGAATGTAAAGCCGGTATTGAGTTTCATTTCTTATCTCAAATCCCAGATTCTATTCTGCCATGTACCAGTTGTGAGACCTTGTGAAAGTTATTTCATCTGTATAATGAGCATAATGATAGCAACTACCTACACACTTCTGTGAGGATTAAATGAAGTAACAAATGTTTTGTTATATTTTATATTTTTATTTTTAATATATTTTTAAAATATATTAAAATATGTTTTAGTGAGTTTTAATTGCTGTTGCTTGATTATTTAATTCATTAACTCTTCAAGCATGCCATTTAATCAACATTTATTGAGCGCTTACTCTATGCAAGATATTTTTTAAAAGTATTTAGGGCACCTAAAATCATTTAAAATTTTCAAAAATAAAGTGATTTAAAAGCTTTAACAACTGTCTGACTTATGTGCTAATTTTTTTTTTTTTTTAACAAAGTCTTTTCACGCAAATGCAGAATCTCATAATATCAGTAAGTTTTGGTATTGTTCTAAGCTAGAGACTTAAAGGAAAAAAATTTTTAAAGCTCCTGATAGTGAATCTATGTAATCGAAATGGAATTTTGAGACAGGCGCATCTGTGGGCACTTCTGGTTGGGTATGGAATGTTCTGTTTCTTGACCTGGGTGGTAGATACAGGGGTATTCATTTTACTCTTGCTCTTTAAACTGTACAAATATATTTCCACACACATATTGTATACGTCAAATATTGCATACCCATAACTTAAAAACAGATAGAAAGGAATAAAAGGGGAGTTTCACAGATGTTTGACTAGAACCCTGGAGTGACCTCAAGGCAGGAAGAGGGGAGCTTGACATAAAAGCAGGGGAAAAAAGCACCCAGTATTTAACCGAAGAGCCCTACAGTTAGTACCTTGACTCGGGACTAGAAAGCTAGTACCTGGCAGGGATTGCAGGGTCAGAGATAGTGGGGCCTAACATTTAGAAATGTTTCTAAAACTAGGCCATGAAGAAAACAATTTGTCATTTGTTTCCCAGTCTTAGGTTATGACAGGTGAGTTAGCTTATTTTCTTTTACTGGTTTCCCAGGATACCAGAGGACCTATAATGATACTAATGTCAGGGTCAACACTAAGATGATATTAACCCTTTGAGTGCCATGCACAGTTTGAAATTTGGATCAACAAGAGAAAAAATTTTATCAATATATAACGTGAGGTACAAAAAAAGAGAACAAAACATAAAATACAAATTATTCCATTGTTATTTACATTTATAGTCATTGAAAAAGAGTAGCTGGGAGTGACGCTGACAAAAAAAAAAAAAAGAAATGGAATTTTACCTAAAAATAAATTTCTAAATAATGGTAAAATCTCAAAGTATTTTAAAAAACTGGAAAATTATGTCAAAAGAGACATTGTCAAGCTTCAGAAAGCATACACTGCTTAAAGTTTTGAATCTGTATTATCATTATGTGACATTTCTTATCAAAACAAACATTTTTTTTCTTGAATGAAAAATTCTATGCTAACACATATCCTCCCCAAACATTCCTTGACCTGTAATAACTTATCAGTGTGTGCACAGGATGGAAAAGGAAAAAAAAAAAAGGCTAAGGAAGTACAATTCAGTTTCAATTTTCCAAAGGGTTATTATAAATAACAACCAGTATGCTTAAACAATGGTGTTTTCTAGTTAATTTAATTTTTTGCATACTGGGAATTAACTTGGATACCCTTTTCATTTTGATCCATGTTAAAATTCAGCATGGGATGATGAACATAAATAAATTTTTTTAGATAATTTGGGGTGCTGGGTCATGAGCAAAAATGTCAATTCTCACACAGGCTTTCAAGAAACATTTGTTGACTGTACTAAACTATAAATGTAAGTCGTATAGAGGAAAGGGAAGAAGCTATGTTAACTCCAGGATATTCTTTTGGGGCCTTTGAAAACCTTTACAGTAACGTACAGTAAAAAAATACATTTTATATTATAATATATTTATTACCAATAAACACACATGCATCCATGTAAATACTTGAAAGGAAAATTTTGCAAAATTATACTTATCAGCTGCAATGCATTCTGATTGTTTTTATCCTATTTTTTTATTTTAAAAAATGCTATTTGTGACCTACAAAATTGACATTTATGACCTATAATGGACTATAATGTATAGTTTGAAATTCTGCTGTGAAAAACAAATCTCTTATATCAGCATGTTTTGTTGTCCTTTTCATGATGAAGATAAGTATAGAACTCAGAGAAAAAGTTTTTCTAGTTATTTTCTTTTTCTGATAATTTTTTCAATTACAGTTGACATACAATATTATATTAATTCCAAGTGTACAACCCAATGATTAGACATTATATAACTTACTAAGTGATCATCTGGATAAATCTAATACTCATCTGACGTCACGCATAGTAATTACAATATTATTGACTATATTCCCTATGCTGCACTTTACACCTCCATGACTATTCTGTAACTACCAATTTGCACCTCTTATTCCCTTTACCTTTTTAACCCATACCCCTAACCTTCTCTATGAGTCTGTTTCAGTTCTGCTTATTCATTTTGTTTTTCAGATTCAGTTGTTCATAGATATGTATTTATTGCCATTTTATTGTTCATATTTTTATCTTTTTTTTATTTTCCTTCTTAAAGAAGGCCCTTTAACATTTTGTGTAGTACTGGTTTGGTAGTGATAAACACCTTTAGCTTTTTATTACCTAGGAAGCTCTTTGCATGTCCTTCGATGCTAAATGATAGCTCTGCTGAGTAGAGTAATCTTGGTTGTACATCTTTTCTTTCGATCACTGAATATTTCATGCCAATCCTTTCTAGTCTGAAAAGTTTCCATTGGGAAATGAGCTGTCAGACTCGTGGGAGTTTCCTGGTAGGCAACTAATTGCTTTTCTCTTGATGTTTTTAATATTCTTTGTCTTTAATCTTTGACATTTTAATGATGATATGTCTTGGTGTGGGTCTCTTTGGCTACATCTTGTTTAGGACTCTGTGCTTCCTAGACTTGTCTGTCTATTTCTTTCACCACGTTAGAGAAGTTTTCTTTTATTATTTTTTCACGTAGGTTTTCAACTTCTTGTTCTCTCTCTTCTCTGTTTGGCACCCCCATGATGCAAATATTGGTATGCTTGAAGTTGTCTTAAAGTATAGTTTTGGATCCTTTTTCTTTGTGCTCTTCTGATTGAGTACTTTCGGTTTCCTTATCTTCCATATCTCTGATCTGAGCCTCTGCTTCATCTACTCCACTGTAAATTCCTAATGTATTCTTCCTTTCATTTAATGTATTCTTAGTTTCTGACTGATTTCCTTTTTATATTTTATAGTTTTATTTTTATTTTTCATATATCTTAGTTGAGGTTCTCACTAAGTTCATTTATTCTTCCCCTAAGTTCATTGAGTATCTTTATAATCAGTGTTTTGAACTCTGATTGCTTTTCTCCATCTTGTTTAGTTCTTTTTCTGGAGTTTTGCTCTATTCTTTCATTTGGGATATGTTTATTTGTCTCTTATTCTTGGCAGCCTCTCTGTGTTTGTTTATATGTATTAGGAAGAGCTGGTATTTCTCCCAGGCTTGGGAGAGTGGCTTTATGCAGTAGGTGTCCTATAGGATCCAGTGGCACAGCCTCCTCCATCACTCAGCATGGCCTGAGGCTGTCCACTAGGTGAGCTTGTTCTGGGGCCTCATAGGAGGTACAGACCAAGGTCAGCCACTGTCTGTGTTTTTCCCAGGGCCACCCAGCATGAGCTACAAAGTGATCTGTAAGTGGCTGCTACTTGTGCTGGGCTTAGAGGTGCCCAGGCTAGGCCAAGATGCACTTCAAGGCTGGATGCTGCTTGTTTGGGCCTGGGGCCACTTAGAAAGAGGTATGTGGCATGCTGAGGCCAGATGCTACTTGTTTGAGAGATTTTAGGAAAGTATGAAGCATGAGCCAAGATGGACCATTTGTATGGAAAAGCCACTGAAAACAGTTTGGGTGGGTCTGAAAGTTGTGTGGGATAGGGTCTCAGGGAATAACCAGGGTGGGGCAAAAAGTATTAACTAGGTTGATAGAGTCTCTTCTTATATTGCACCTGCGTGCTGGCTCTGTGAGGGGAAGACTAAGAAAAGGAACAATTGCCTCTGCTAGCACTTCTGTTTGGGAAAAGCTGCCTCTCCACTCATTGCCCTGATGCCAGACCGTTCCTCCTCATATGTCCCTGCTGCTGCCCCAGTGCTAGAGATCAGAGTGAGTGAGTCTGTGTAAGTTTGTGCATGGGCCCTTAAAGAGGAATGCCTAGAATTCCAGAAGACCTCTGTCTTAGACACAATCCCCACTGGTTTTCACAGCCAGAAGCTATGGAGATTTCTACTTCCAGTACTAGAATTCTGGGCTGGGTGAGGCTTGGTGTGGGGCTGGATCCTTAGCTCCTCTCGGGGGACCTGCATAGCTGAGATATCTCTCTTGATTTTTATGTTCCACATATGGGTGTGGGGCCAGCCTGTCCCCATCTCTGCCCCTTCTACCAGTCTTGATGTGGTTTCTTCTTTATATCCTTAGTGGTAGGACTTCTCTTTAACTAGATTTTATGTCATTCTGTAGTTTAGCTATAATTTTGATGTGGTTTGGGGAGGCTGCAAGTACCTATGCTGCCATCTTGACTGTAAAACCTAGTTATTTTCTTTTACTTTAGAAAACAGAACCAAATTTCTTGGTTAATGTTACTTTTTAAATTTGAATTGACTTAAGTTATTATAGCTTTTTGTTCCTGTTCCTTAAACCACAGCCTGTTCCTGAAGATCTTAGCTAATAAAAATTGCTGAATTTGATTCACCAAAGTATCCATACATGATGGAATTACATGATTAATGAAAACTTTGGAAAAATAAGAAAATTTAGCCAGCTTCATGCTTCTAAAGCTATTAAATATTAAGCTGTTTTAGTACCAGTAACAAAACCTCAAGTTTCTTTTCCTGTGGCTGCCATGTGGCTCTTTATATAGTCCCAGTGTTGGCGTTGTGTGACCAAATCCAGACACTCCAGAAAGAGCATGTTTTTGGTGCCAGAGGATGTTGTAGGGCAGATCTGAGGGCTCATAGAAAGCAAATATTTCAGTCCACATTTATTCCCAGGCCTGACTCAAAGGGCTGTATGATTTGAGGAATTACCCAAGTCATGCTTCCCTATTCCCAAGAAGTAGAACCACAGAGCCACAGAGCAGTTTGGGCTGATGGGTTTGCTCCTATCTGGTGTCTACAGCATTGTTACTGCTACCCTGAGTTACAAGGCATTAGTGAATGCTATGTGGCCTGCAGTAGTGTATAGAGGGGTGAGTTGCTCTAAGGCTGGAGTGGGTTTATCATGGTTTAGACTTCAATGTGCCAGGCTAGCTCTGTGATACTGGGCATGTGCCTTCAGTCCTCCAAGTCCTTATCAATAAAGTGAAGAAAATAGAATATACCAAGTAAGGTTGTTGAGAAGAATAAGGAAAATAAAAATAAGAACTAACATGTACTAAGTTTTTATTATGTGCCAGGCACCATTCTGAGCACTTTTTATGTTACTCATGTGAACTCAATTGTCATGACAATTCTATAGAGTAGGTGTTGCCATCATTTCCATTTTGGGGGAGTTACTGAGACTGAGTTGTACAAGATGACACAAGTAAGAAGCGATAGAAAAAAGGGATTTGAATCCAAACAACTTGACTGCAGAACGTATACTCTTAACACAAAGTATTCATGAATTAATTTAAGGATGTAAAACTGTTTTAAGATGGTTCTGTTGCATCCAAAATTCACTCAATGAATAGTCAACAAACTTTCCTCTGTCAACTGGCTGTGAAGCCCTATGCTAGGTTATCATATAATAGGGAAAAAAATTCCCTGGCTTCCCTATAATGGGGAGATGTATATGGAGATTGTGACAGGAATTTGGGGAATGGGAAGGGACTGGGAGTTTTTGGTATTGACTGCTGATTGGCTGAGGGTGAGGTAGAATGAGGCATGAGGTGAAGATACTGCTGAGGTGTCAAGATTGGAGAGACCAAGAGGATCGTGATCACATCAATAGCATGGGGGATCCAGAGGAGCTGGTGTTGGGCAGGAGGTGGTGCTGGTCACAGTGAACTTCCCTATAGATACCCCAAATTATATAATATAGGCAGTGTTAATTGTCAAATTGAAGATGCAGTGAACATGTTTGCTCCTCATTAATTCATTCCACAAATATTTAATGAGCATCTGTTTTGTGTCATGGGCTCTTAGGTAGGCTCTGAGGTTCTTCCCATTTTAGAGTTCACATTTCTTGTGAATTCAGAAGGGAAAGGCTTTCAATATGTTAGTCTTTTAGGTGTTATCACCTTCTGTCTCAATTTTATTTATTGACTTTTGCCTTTACTGACTCCTAACCTTAGTAGTACCTGGGACAAGAGTATAAATGGAGGTCTAGTTATTACATGTTTTAATTTTTAAGTTATAAGTCAGGATAACAAACTATTAAATAAACACTGTTCTATCTTTCCAGTTTGACAGAAATATCCCATAAGCACTTAGAAGGTGATGTTAGAGTTTACAATTGTTAGTTGGCCTGGAGTTCTTCATTTGAATAAGGCAGTTTGGAGAGATGACACTGGCCTGTGGGCCGTCTTACTCTCTGCCTCAGGTTACTTAGTAAGGGACCATGGGAGCATATGTAAGGACATCCTACTTACATGTTGAAGCTTCGTTCACCTTCAGTACCCCACTAGTAGCCGCTTGGCCAAGTTTGAGCCTAGTCCATTCTGTTCTCAGGAGGACTGACCCAAGAAAGAGGTTGCATTTAATCCCATAAATAGGATTGAGGCAATTTATGTACAAAATTCTAGAATTCTAAAAATCGGAGGCACAGACTAGAAGTGGGGACACAGGCTCTGGGTAGACATGTCCTCTTTCTATCTGGACTTTTTGTCTATATAGGAGAAACATATGGAGGAGGCCAGAATGCAGCCTCTGAAGTGTGGAGATGAAGGCAGGACCTAACTTGCCTTGTGTCCAGGAGTACAATTGACTGAATGGAATTTTGTTATTGATGCTTTTGTATTTCTCAGATGTATAGCACATATATGTTCCTTCAAGATCAGCATTGTCCCTTATCTACCTTTGATATTTGTCATATATTGAAGTTTTCAAATATTTTTGTAGGCCTTGCCAAAAAAGGAAAGAAGGAAGGAAAAGGAAGGGAAGGGAAGAGAAGGGAGGGGAAAGGGAGGGAAGGGAAAGGAGGGAAAGGATAGAAAGGAAAAGAGAGGAAGGAAAGAAGGCATTCATGACTCTGATATTATTAAAGGCAGCTGCTAAAAAAAGTTCTGAGATATTTAACAATCAAACTAAGGCAAGGCAGATGCTGCTGGCTTTGCTGTAAATTCTTCAGATACTGTCTTTCCACATAAGTCCGGGGAAACACTAGTTTATATTGCCATTTTCAGTGTACTGAATTCATTTCTCTCATGATTCTTCCTAATAATTTCATATATTTGTAATTTGTTTTCAATTCTTAGAGCTGATTCACAGGTCCCCAACATTTGTTGTGGATCTCAGTTTGCAAATCAGAAAACACCAGGGTTTTGGGGTTTTTTTGTAAAATGTTCTTAAGTCTTTGCTAATTTGATTTATTCAAAAAACCATGTACTGTATCCATTATGCCAGCCATTGTGTTTGCCTCTGAAAGTTCCAAATAAATAAGATTTGGTTACTATCCTTTAAGAGCTCATAGACTGGTGGTTGAGACAGATGTTTAAACATATAAATTATAATAAAATAAAAAATGTTTCTACAGGTGGCCATGTGAGGAGAGAGGACTGCAAAGTTGAAACTCAGAGCTGGAGGGGTCTGAGAAGATTTTACTGAGGAGAAGGTATTTCAGCTGTGTTTGAAAGGTGAATAGAAGTTTACCAGACAAGTGAGATAATCATTTTGCATTTTCTTTTTGAATTATTTATTTTTTCCTACTTATATACAATTAATGAGATGCCTGGATTGTCACTGCTCATAAAAATCTAATTTTCTCTGTTTTCATATTGTTCAGCTTGATGTCTCACATATGGGACACAGTTTTGTATATAAGCTTTGGTGTTATCATCTATAAAATGGGAGCTAATACTGTCTATGCAATAGAATTGTTTTGAGGATTCCAAGCAAGAATCTGTCTAATGCTTAGCACTGTTGGTATGTATGAGTTAGAATTGTATTTGGCTGGATGTTATAGAACTCCAACTCTGATGGCTTAATCAAGTTGAGGGTTGTTTTCCTGGAATATCAGAAAGCCCTGAAGAAAGCAGTACAGGCTTGATATAGATACTCTAGGAAGGTGCACTGTCCCAGCCTCCTGCAAATACTTTGTTTTTCCTTTCTTAGTATATGGTTTTTGTTTCTAATGCTTGTTGACTCATGATCACAAGATGGCTCTTCTATGTTCAGCCTCATATTCAGTTAAGGAAGAAGAAAGAAGGAAGAAAGAAAAAGGTAATGCCTTTATCAGGAAAGCAAAAATTCCCCTTGAAATCTCTACTAGATTTTGGTTTATGTGTCAGAGGGCAGAACTTTACATGTGGCATCCCCTGACTAAGGGAATCTGAGAAGGCAAATTTTAGTTGGTCATTTTGGCAGCATAAACAAGATTGGGGTTCTCATAGGAAAGAGGACTGTGAATATTATGGAAGCAACCAGCAGCCTCTGCTACAGCTGGAAGACAACAAACACTCAACAGTTGGTATTACCATGGATAAGACACTCAACAAATGTTTTCAGTTGGATAGAACCATCTCCACACTGCCATCCTTGCCCAGTGACCATCATCACTTGCTATTAGTAAGATCCTCCAACTAACCTCCCTACCTCCATTCTTGATTCTCTAAAATATATTTTCTGCCAGGAGTCAAAGTGATCTTTTAAAAATGTAAGTTGACCTAAACATAAGAGCTAAAACTATAAAACTCTTAGAATAGGCTAAAAGCCTCATGACATTGGATTTGGCAATGATTTCTTGGATATGATAGCAAAAGCATAGGAAACAAAAGAAAAACATAGATAAGTTGCACTACATAAACATTTAAAAGTTCTGTGGATTAAAGGACATAATCAATAGAATGAAAGGCAAAATAGGAGAAAATATTTTCAAACCATGTATCTGATAAGGGGTTCATATCCAGAATATATAAACAACTTCTGCAACTCAACAACAACAAAAGCAAATAACCCAATTAAAAATGGACAAGGGATTTGAATAGACATTTCTTCAAAGATGATGATATGCAAATGGCCAAAAAGCAGATTAAAAATGCTCAATATTAATAGTCATAAGGAAATACAAATGAAAGCCACAGTGAGATATCACCTTACATCCATTAGGATAGGTGCGAAAAAAGAAAGAAAAAACCACCAGAAAATAGAAAGTGTTGGTGAAGATGTGAAGAAATTGGAATTCTTATGCACTTTTGGCAGGAATGTAAAATGGTGCAGCCACAGTGGAAAACAGTATGGCAGTCCTCTACATCCAAAACATTAAGAATAGAGCTACCTATGATCTAAAAATTCCACTTCTGAATATATCCCCAAAGAATTGAAAGCAGAGTCTTGAAGAGATATTTGTACATTATTTACAATAGCTAAAAGGTGGAAGCAACTTGGTTATCCAAAGACCTCTTGCGACCAATAGGCCTCACTGATTTAGGAACTGCAGACCTCCCTGACCTCATATGAGAGCACTCCCTTGCTCATTATGTTCTAATGTCATCATCAGTATTTTCACATATTAAACCTGCTAATCTCATTTCTGCCACAGGGCTTTTGCTCTGCTTTTCCCTTTTCCTGGAACATTCTTCTCTATTTTTATACAGTTGGCTCTTTCTTATCATTCAGATCTAAGCTCAACTATTTTCTCTTCAAAGAGATCCTTCTCTAACCTTGTCTAAGGGTATCTTCTGCTATACCTTAGTCATCATCTGTTACGTTGCCTTGTTTAATTTATTCATAGTGCTTTTCATTATGTGAGATTATCTAATATGTTTATTATCTGTCCTCATTCAACAGAATCTATGCTGAATGAGAGCAGACTTTGCATGGTTTGCTACTGTAATCACAAGGCTGATGTATAAGTATCAAGGCACTCAATAAATATCAGTTAAACAGATAATTAAATTTCCAAATATTTATTGGGTCCTCATTATGTGTAAGGCAATGTACTAGGCACCAAATAAACAAATATTATGTAATCAACTTCCAAAACTGGAGTCTTAAGGTCTATTGCAGACCTACCTAGAAAGAGAGCAGAGCTGAATGATATAGAGAGGCCCCAATGATTCAGTTGACCCCTAATATCAAACCTCACCTGAGATTAGTATGCTCTTAGACTTTAAAATTTCATGAGCCATTGTATGCATAAGCCAGTTTGAGCTGAGTTTCTGCCTCTTCCTAACAAGAGCCCTAACCCATAAATAGAGTCATTGAGAGCCATAGGCTCTCCATACATTGTTAATGGACCATGTGTATGTATGTAAGAAGATGGAGACAATTTTTCCCCCAGAGCTCCTCTTAGGAAAGAGACATCATTTATTAGAGAGGGAGAGAATTGAGACCTCCAGATTAAGTGGAATTTCTCTTCATGTGAAAGGGGAAAATCTCTGTATTAATCCAGTGGGAGAGAAAGGAGAAAGAAAGAAGGAGGGAAGAGGTAATTTTGGAGGCATGAGTTGTCAAATTAATTCAACCTCATAATCTACAAATCATTAGTAAAGTTATTAAGCTTTCAAAATGCTTGAGTTTAGGTGGATTTGTGTGTATGTGTGTGTACGTTGGGTGTGGCACAAGGCAGGATGTGGTTCAGGGGCTGGGCTTTGTGCCTGGATTGACATGGTATGGAACTGAGGCAGTATGAATGGGGAGACAGAGAAAGGCCTGATGGAAAATGTCCCAGGGGCATAGAGAGGATGTACACGTGTGTGTGTAGTGTGCTGGACTTTCCCCAGGCTGTATATTTGGGCTCCAGTCATGTTGGTTCAGATCTCCCAGAGACAATAGGCCCAAGATGTTGTCTGGTCTATATATGTATATATTTCATCTATTAAAATAAACATATTATCAGTATACAACATTTAATTCATGTGTTACTATGAATAAATAATTATGTGTATACATATTATGACCTCTTGGCTTTACATGTAATTTTTATAATTAAACACAGAACATTTCTTCCAAAGCCTTTTGGTTATTTTAGAAGTTTCAGTATACTTTATAAACTTCACCTATTTTGGAAGCATTATTCCTATGTACTATAATTACCACAGGGTTGTTACGATCATACCCACCTCAAATACTTTCACAGGAAATTGTTTTCCTTCTAAAAACATGGCCCAGTGCCAGAACCTGATATAGATATCTGAGTCAATGGTCAGTGTCAATTCCACACAGAAATGTTATGAATTTCCAACATGTTGTATAATCCAACCTTTCTGAGATGACTGATGCTGTTTTAGAAGTGAGAAGTAATCACAGTGCATGCTGTGTTCCTTGGCTTGTCAACATTGTGGATCAGATGAGAGACACTGGCCAGATCCTGGACATAGGACCAAGTCAAACAAGACCCGAGTGCAGATTTGCTGTCCTCCGCATGGAGGGGCTCATGGACCTTGGGTCAGGGTACAGCACTTGAGGATATTAGTTGTACCCATCTCACATCCTCATTATTCAGTCTTTTGGAATTTACTGTGTGCTATAGAGCATAAAAAGATGGAGTAAATATGATCTTGGTGGAAGTGATAGCAAGCAGTTGAATACACAGGCTTTGGTTCAGTCCTAGTGTCCTCCACCTTAAGCCTCTTTCTTCTTTGAGCCTCAGTTTCTTCTTCTGTAAAATGGTCATAATTAATACCTACTCTGTAGAGCTGATTTAAGGATTAAGTACAGATAGTGCATACAAAATGTTTTGCAGTCTCAGTACTTAGAAGTCTCTTAAAAGGGAATCTTTTATGTGTTATTATCTATACTATTCCCATCAGTGTATCAGTGAACTTATTCATTGGTGTGAAAAGGCAAGTATAAAGAAATAATGAGAGGTTACAGTAAAAACAAGCAAGATATAGCTGAAACATCTACACAAAAGCTACATGCATCATATAAATGATTCGATAGTAAATATGTTGATTTTGATCTCATTGAAATATCTATGGTGCAACTGTCTAGAAGGTAAAATGAAAATTACTTGAAAAATTGAATCTTCACAATTAATTAAGCTCTAAGAAATCATGATATTGATATATTAAAGAGAATAACAAATTATGATTTTATACACCACACCCTCAACTTCTCATCTGCACTCTCCCCCGTGTTTATCCCCTCTGCCTCATAGGAGGCAGTATGAATGTTGTGATTGATAGTATGGACTTTCCAGTTAGAGAGACTTAAGTTGAAACACAGGCAATTGCTAAACTTCCTGGATTTTCTTCTCATTAAAAATGAAATACTCTAATTTACAGTGTTGTCAGATTTAGTCAGAAAATGCTTCAAGTCCTTAACGAAGGGTCTGCTATGTCGTCGTCGTCGTCGTCGGCAGCCGTCCGTCTCGAGAGACGATGGTGTAGCTTCTTAAGAGTCTATCTGCACCACCGAGAATGGCTGTGCAGTCCGACTCGGGAGTGACACGGTATCTGTCTCCTCCCGTGTTGAATCGACATCTTGCGATGACGCTGGAGTGTCCTCTCCAGTGAAGCTGAAGCTACAGAGCCTGGGCAGGGTGATATGGAGGGTCTGCTGTTGCCCATGCAGCAGACCCCCCCTCTCTTCGCAGCTGAAGGGTCCAAGGGAAAGACGGAGTCAATACAGCTTGGCTTCAGGTGCGCCGCAGGAGTTGCCAGTGTTGACTACAACGTCAAACCGCCTTAGGGACTCCGGCTCCGGATTTTCTGTCGGGGTTTACTCCCTTAGTCTTTCCCCTGAAGAGGTATGCCGCAAGGCAGCGGAGGTTTTTTGGAGTCAGAGTTTTCCTTCTCTGGGTCTGCTATGTACAAAGTAATTAATAAATGTTTTTTTTATTGAAAATTTCTGCTGTAATGCTAATGAATGACAACATTTTAGTCTTTCAGTTGGCCTATTAAATAATGCACTCAAACATTTTGAAAGTGGTGCTATTATACAGATGCAATTTATAAACAACATAGGTATTCCTAAATTGGGCATTGGTTAGGATCAGCATTTCTTAAAACATAGTTCAGGTGGTTTCTGGGGATCCGTAGGCTCTTTTAGGGTGGTCCCCAAGAAACTTTCATGAAATCTGAAAGATAAAATCCTCTTCTTGAGAATACTATGACAATATTTGTCCTTATTCTCAATCTCTTATGAGTTTTCTAGAGGTCACTTGATGTGTTACATTGCAGGACATTGAATGAAGAAGCAGATATAGAAAATCAGCTGTCTTCTTTTAAACCAGATTTTAGACATATTTGCAAAAACATAAATAATGTTACTCTTCTTATTTTATTTTTGTTTTGGAAATAGTTATTTTACATAATGTTATATTAACATGTAATTAGTTCATTATTGACATTTTAAAATAAATTAAAATATTAAAAAGTTTCTCAGTTTTAATTTCTGATATTGTAAATGTTGATAAGCATAACTCATAATCAAAAGCTCTTTGGAATCTTCAGTAATTTTTAAAAATGTAAAAAGTCCTAAGTCTAAAAAGTGCAAAAAAAATTACTGAATTTGATATATTATGGTCCATAAAATATGAACTATTATGCAGTCATTAAAATGTCACAAAAAATTAGTTGTTGATATGGAAAAATATTCACAATATATTGACAATAGCATGTTACAAAATGGTGTATTTATATGAGTAAAAGATGATTTTAAGTGTTTATGTTTTTTTGCTTGTCTATTTTTGGGGGGGTCTTTTCTGCATAATTAGCATGGATTACTTTACTAATAAGAAAGAAAAAAACCTTGATTTTGAAAAAAGTTCAATTTTCAAAAGTATCCATATTTGCCTGAGAGCAAACAGACTCATGACTCTGAGGGTGTATATTTTTTTATTATATGGGACTACAGTAGAAAAAAAATGATTTAAAAAGAGTACAATCAAAATTCTAGTAAACTTTACTACATATTTTTTGGATGACTGATTTGAAATATTTTGAGATAATAGATAAGCATGTTCACCCAAAATAACCTTGAAACTTCACAAAGTGTTTTAAAATGGACTGTATCAAATTTTAGTGTTCTGGGAATACATAGGCTATGAAGGTAGAACAAGCTGTTCATAGATTAGTCTCATGTCCTGTTCCAGTGATTTATTTATTTATCTTATATTTAATATTAAAAAATGGTAACATATTAATTTCTAACAGTATCATTCTTTATCAGCAGGATGAGATTGTATGGTCCCTCAGAGCAGGGACAAAAGCTTACAATTCTTTTTCAACAATTACAGTACCTGACAGAGAATTCAATATGCAGAAGGCACTAAATAAAGACTTGGAAGATTTAAATACTGCATCTTTCCTTCTTAAGTATTACATCATTCATTCATTTTCATTCCATGTTAAAACCTTAAAAGGTCTTGAGATAAATCTAGAAGGAGCTGGAAATTTCTTAATATAAAAATGTTTGGTTATTTTTGTAGTTAAAAAATAAAACTAAGCTTCTATTCTACATTCATATATAGATGTTTATTAGTTAAAAACAAAGCAAAACGTTATCACTGATTATGTAGCTAATTGTTATATTTAAGATGGTTACTCAATTAGGAGGCTGCCGGGATACCTCCTATAGGTGAAGCCCCTGCTCCAATAGGGCAGTCTAGAGAGATGAGAGGTGAGGCCATTTTCCAAACGTGGATTTTTTTTTTTTTTTTTTTTTTTTTTTTTGTACCAGCACAATTTGGTGATGGCTAGGTATGAGGAAGAAAGAGAAGTTGGGAGAAGCAGAGATTTCTAGCTTGGGGACAGGAGATTGGAAAGGCTATCAACAGAGTCAATGGCAGAAGGAATAGATGGAATTGTGGCAAGGAAGTGGATTGGATATAAAGGACTCAGGTAAGGGCACATTGAGAGTGAATTCAGTCTGAGAGTTTTGTGGTTTGTATCTAACTTCTTATAGTTTTCTCACCATTAATATATATTATGCTTCTTCAGACTTTCTTCCCTGCTGCTCCCTGAGGGTGGAAGATATTTCTGACCTCAACTTCTCTTGATTATATTTACATATGTCTTGAGTGTCTACTTTCTCCACATTCCAAGACCTATTAGAAAGGTTCCAAATTACCTCCAGCTTCATCCTCTGACAATTGTTTGGAAATTATATTAGCTCACCTATTGCCCAACTTAGTATGTGATCTGGATGCCCTCTATTTCCTTCTACATTCAAGTTTTATCTTGTGGTTATATATGAGCACCTTGTAGACAGGAAAACTGTCTCTTTTTACAATTGGTGTGAAAGCAAACATAACCATTTCTAAATCAGGGGAGCACTACATTGATATACAGAACCTGGAATTTTAAGAAATAAACTTTGTGTTGTAATGGGTAGAATCCCCAAGTGAGACTTGGAATAATCTGATTTATTGCAGTTGCCCTGCTTTTAATTAGTTGTGTAAATCAGTCTCTTCAGGCCTCGATTCACTCAATTATAAAATTAAGGGGCAAGATAATCATATAAAGCAAGATGATGCTAAATATTATTATAGGTAATATGTATTGATTACTTACTACACAGCAGCCACTGTGGTAAACACTTACATTATTACTTTCTTAGCAATCCTTTGAAGTGGGTACTGTTTTCATTCCCTCTTCACATGGGAAGGAAATGAGGCTTTGAGAGTTTAAGCAACGTACCCAGGTTGAAAAGCTAATAAGTATCGCATCGGAACTCAAATTGGTTCTATCAAATTCCCAAGTCTTTGTCTTTATCCATAAACTAATGCTCCTCAAAGTCTCTACTACTTCTTTCTGGAATTTTCATATCTGAAGCAATAAAAAATTATATTGAGCAGAATCATGGTGATCTCTTCCTCTTTTGCCAAAATCAAGCAAGACTACTGGAGAACCAAATATCTTTAAAAACTTGAATGGGACAGTACTTGATTTTAGTTGATCCTCTAACACGTAGAGAATGTAGTCCTGTACCTGGATGATGTGCACTGCCCACATTCCTGTTGGCACTGAGGGGAAGCCAGGAATTGCACGGATGTTTTACCAGGCTCCGTATGGTGGTGAGCTGCTATGGTCACCAAGTCCAGTTAGAGCTCATGACTCCTATAGACAACAGTGCTGTGAACATGATATAGATATCACAGCATTGTTCTGAAGCTTAGGTGTGTGCACTGGTGACTGAGAGCTGTTGCCTTGGGTAGATTCCTAAAGTGAGTTTAAGATATTAGCTGTAGTTGGATGTTGGTTAATGATAACTAAATACTTCTACTGAAGAGTTGAACCTCTGAGCTAAAGTAGTAAGTTTAAAACACCACAGCCCCCAGTCCCCCAAATTAATTCAAGTCCCTGAGCACACCCTAAGGGCTAGTCACAGTGCTAGGTACTGGGGATGGGAAGTTGAACAAGACATTCCATATGCCCTCAGGACCTGTGGGGGAGGAGAGAGACAAAACTACCGTGTGATTAACTGCTGAGGGAAGCACAGTCAGTGCACTGAGAGCACCGAATAGGCTGGATCTAAATATAATTTCAAGGAGAAGTTAAATTTATGGATGAAGATCTCTAGAGGAACCTCTAGTTACCCGTCACTGAACTACATAGTGATCCAGCACAGCAATTTTTATGCTGCTGTCTAAAAGAGAGTCTGGTAACAGATGCTGCAAAGTCGATCAAACCAGACTTTCCTGCAGAGGGCTCCTCTGGGGTCTTATGAGTATCTGTTGAAAGGTTTCTGTTAAGGATCATGTATTTTCAGAAATTAGGTCACAAACACTTGTGAAGAGATTTCTGGCATCAGGAAATGGTAGAAATGCACCATTGCATTAGCTAGAGTTGGCTATTGTAGCCAATAGAATAATGAGTCCAAGGTAGTTTCAGGTAGGCCTGAGGACTCTGAAAATCAGGTAGGGACCCAGATTAATGGAAGTTCCACAATATTTTATACGTAGGTTTCAACACTGTTCTGGGCATGGACATCTGGCCAGGATAAGGGGAAACAAGCAGGGAGGATCTTAGGTACCACTTCTGAACTAGACTGACCAGAAGTGGTACAAATCACCACAGGTCACATTTAGTCACATTTAGTTTCTGGGCTGCCACCGAGTGGCTGAAGGTGCTGGGAAAGGCAATCCAGCTATGAGCCCAGGAGAAAGAGGAAATGCTTCAGTGAATAGCTAACAGTTTTTGTGGCAGTCATGGAGGAATATTGGAGGACTAATCCAGAGAGGCCTTTAGGACACCCAACTGGAATAAGACTGAGTCACAAAACAGGAAATATCTCCAGATTTTGCAGACTGAAGTCTGCAGGAAATTTATGTGTCTATATGCAATCTACACCTTTAATTTAAGCTATGAGTATTATATAGTATATTCTAATTATTATATTTCTTTTTATGGCATCATATTCAAATGTCATAATTTTAGATATTTCCAGGTGTGTTGGGCACTTGGGTTATTTTGCCAAAATTTACATAGATGGAAATGCTACACTATATTTAAAAAGCACTTTATTTTAGAAAACTTTTAGATTTACAGAAAAATTGAAAAGATAGTAGAATTTTCTCATATAACCAAATCCAGTTACCCCTATTATTCAAATCTTATATTAGTACCATGAATTGGTTATGATTAATGAATCAATATTGATACATTATCATTAATTGAAGTCCATATTTTATTTGGATTTCCTTAGTTTTAACTATTCTCTCTCTCTCCCAGCCAGTGTGCTACAACACATTTTATTCATTGTATCTCCCTAGGTGACTCTGGGCTGTGACAGTTTTTCAGACTTTCCTGGTTTTTGATGACCTTCATAATTTTGAGGAGTACTGATCATGTGTTTTATAGAATGTCCCTCAATTTGGACTCATTTTATATTTTTCTCATTATTAGACTCAGGTATTATGTATTTGGGATGAAGACACACTGGTAAAAGGTCATTTTTATCACATCATATCAAGGGTATATGTTGTCAACATGATTTATCACTATTGATGTTAATCTTGATCACCTGGCTAAGGTGGTGTTTGTAAATAGTTTTTTCCCTTCTAAAGTTATTTTCTTCCCCTCTTCTTTTCATATTCTTCTCTATGGAAGGAATTCATTATGTATAGCTCACACTGAAGAAATAAGAAGCTTTGCTCTACCTCCTTGGAGACAGGGTATCTACCTAAATTATTAGAAATTCTTCTGCATGGGAGATTTACATTGTATTTTTAAAAGGAGCCATGTGAAAAAAGGTTAAGTTAATGCTGTGCAATAATAAAAAATTTAAATGCATGGAGATGTCTTATATTTCCTTATATCCTCTACTATACCTAATACTTTTTAAAAATAGTAATAATAGATCATATATATTCAGTTGTTTTCAGCAAAACTGAGCCTTTTTTAACAAAACTATGAAGTAGCTAATATTATTGTAAGAATTTTGCAAATGAAGAAATTGAAGCTTAGAGAGAGGTTGGATTATGAGCAGTTACTATAAATCAAACTTTATAAATATAAAATTTAGTAGGCCCCCATTGTAATTAGAGTAATTCAACATCCTAAACTTGGTCTAAAGACCCTGTAAAATATGGCCCAGCTTATTTCCCTTATTTCTTCCTCTCCTTCACTATGCTCCAGTCTCAAGGGCCTTCTTTCTGTTTTAAAACCCAAATTAATCTTCCCTCAGAGCCTTTGGACATTCTGTTCCCTTGGCCCCAGATCCTTGAATGTCTAGATCGTTTTGTGTCAATCAGGTTGCTGACCAAGCCTCATCTGTTAAAGACGTCTTCTCTGACCATCCTATTTCAATTAGCTCTCTCCTCCCCAGAATCATTCTCTATCACTTTTTCCTGTATCATTATTTTTTTCCCAAAGCAGTTGTCAGTCTCTAGAATTATTCTGATAGTGTATCTCATTTGCTGCCTCCCTCCCTGGGTTGTAAACTCCATGAGAATGATGTCCACATCTGTTCTGTTCACTGCTCTGTTCCTAGAACCTAGAAGAGTACCAGAGGATACTTAGAAAGTATTGCTGAATGGATAAAAAAATAATTTGACCCAAGTTACAAGATTAGCAACTGATGGAACTGCTATTCACACTCAGTTCTTTTTGACATAAAAACTAAAAACCATTTGCTGTAACATCTAATAGTCATTCAGTCAACACTGTTGATTGGTCCCAGCAGCAATGTTCTCAGAGACCAAAGATGGGGACTCGATAGTTCTCAACTCCCATTTTTTGACCTCTGGTCATGACTCCCCATTTATTGGCTCTATCATTTGTGATAAGCTACAAAATCCCCCAAATCTGACTTTCTCTGCTGATAAAAAGGGATAGAAATACCACTTGCCTCATATTGTTTTTGTGAGGATTAAATGAAACAAATATAAAAAAACTGCACTGAAGTCTCTAAAACATGATATGAATGTTTGTTTTTGTCAGAAAGAAAAAGAAAAATACACATTTTCTTCCTCTGTGGTCCCCGGAGTCTTTTTACGTGGTAGGGAAGGTAGGGTGGTAAGATAGAGTACTGGGTGGAAAGGCGACACTGAGTTCTTTTGGGACAGTCTTAGAAGATGCCACATCAAGCTTGGCATGCTGAGAATCAGGCCTGAACACAATCTTGTCACAGCATTCACTTCAGCAGACATTGGGAGCAAAATATACCACATGAATAAATTTTTATTTTTCTCCCCCAGTTGCTGGGGATATACCTACCGAAGTGAAAATTAGTTTCCCTAAGAACTTGACCTCATTAGTGATTCACTTTGTAGTTGGAAGAAGCTTCCATATCTCAGAATGCAGACATAATCACCCTAGTAGGGATATGAAAAAGGGTATGTAGATAATTGGGTTTTGTGACTGCCAGGTTCTAGTTTACCATCACACAGCTTAAAATGAATTTGTAATAGCAGCAATGGTGTTCAGGATGAATGTGTTTTTGTCAGATTTCACTTGTGATTCTTTATGTTTTTAAGTGTATTTTATTGATTGTGTTGTTACAGCAGTCCCAATTTTTCCCCCTTTGCTCCCCTCTGCCCAGTACCCCCCTTCCCTCCAGCAATCCCACTCCTCTTAGTTCATGTCCCTGGGTCATGCATATAAGTTCTTTGGCTTCACCCTTTCCTATGTTATTCTTAACTCCTCCCTGTCTATTTTGTACCAACCAATTATGCTTCTTAATCCCTGCACCATTTCCCCATCTCTCTCCCTTTCCCCTCCCAGCTAATAACCCTCCAAGTGATCCCCATACGTATGATTTTGTTCCTATTCTGGTGTGCTTACCTAGTTTTTGTTTTTATTTTTTTAGATTCAATTGTTGATAGTTGTGAGTTTGTTGTCATTTTAATGTTTGTAGTTTTGATATTTTTTTCTTAAGTAAGTCCCTTTGACATTTCATATAATAATAGTTTGGTGATGATGAACTCCTTTAGCATTACCTTGTCTGAAAAGCACTTCATCTGCCCTTCCATTCTAAATGATAGCTTTTCTGGATAGAGTAATCTTTGTTGCAGGTCCTTGCTTTTCATCACCTTGAATACTGCTTGCCAGTTCCTTCTTGCCTGCAATGTTTCTTTTGATAAATCAACTGATAGTCTTATAGGCACCTCTTTGTAGGTAACTCTCTGCTTTTATCTTGTTGCTTTTAAAATTCTCTCTTTATCTTTAACCTCTGGCATTTTAATTATGTGTCTTGGTGTGGTCCTTTTTGGGTCTAGCATGTTTGGGACTCTGTGCTTCCTGAACTTGTATGTCTATTTCCTTTGCCAAATTTGGGAAATTTTTCTTCATTACTTCTTCACATAAGCTTTCAATTTCTTGTTCCTCCTCTTCTCCTCCTGGCCCCCTTATGGTTGGGATGTTGGCACATTTAAAGTTGTCTCAGAGTTCCCAAGCCCCTTCTCATTTTTTTCAATTCTTGTTTCCTCATCCTGTACTGGCTGTGTTTTTTCTTCCTTATATTCCAAATCATTGACTTGAACCATGGTTTCCTTCCCTTCACCATTGTTTTTGTGTGAAATTTCCTTTGTTTCATTTAGCATAGCCTTCACTTCTTCCCTTATGCCTTTGTGGTACTTAAGCATATCTGTCAAGTCTGTGAGCATCTTTATGACCAGTGTTTTGAACTCTCCATCTCTTAGGTTGGCTATCTCCTCATTTGTTATGTTGGCTATCTCCTCGTCGCTAAGTTCTCCCACTGGAACTTTGATTCGTTCCTCCTTTTAGGCCATACTTCTCTGTATCCTCCTGGAACGGAACACGTACCGATATTACTCAGGTCTTCTGGGAAAAGCAGAAGGACGCAAGGCCACAAAGGCACCTGCCTCAATTCCAGGAGGCCTCCAGGAGGGACTGCGCTCAGAACGGGATGCCAGTGATGGTGTCCATGCGCACCATTCACCTCTACGACGAAGGTTTCACCGAACAAAGCTGAAACAGAAAAAGATGTGGAAGGCATGGTGGATCAAGCCAGACTTACACAGATCATCCTGTCACCGTCCTTTGGACCTTCCTTGTTGCCTCACCAGAGTATCTCCTCTTTGATATAGTATAGCCTATTTTCCTGCTTGGACCCACTCTAGACCCTGCTACAGCCCTACCTGGCATGAGAATTTCTGCTGCAGTGGACCCTCGCTGTAAAGGAGGAAAGAGGAAGGACATCTCTAAAATCAGAGAAGGAAAACTCTGACTCCAAAAAAACCTCCGCTGCCTTGCGGCATACCTCTTCAGGGGAAAGGCTAAGGGAGTAAACCCCGACAGAAAATCCGGAGCTGGAGTCCCTAAGGCGTTTTGACATTGTAGTCAACACCGGCAACTCCTGCGGCGCACCTGAAGCCAAGCTGTATTGACTTTGTCTTTCCCTTGGACCCTTCAGCTGCGAAGAGAGGGGGGGTCTGCTGCATGGGCAACAGCAGACCCTCCATATCACCCTGCCCAGGCTCTGTAGCTTCAGTTTCACTGGAGAGGACACTCCAGCGTCATCGCAAGATGTCGACTCAACACGGGAGGAGACAGATACCGGTTATAAGCTCATCTGATTGGCAAAGGAAACGAGCGCCAGGGGTCTCCTCTGACGGTGGGAGAGGTCATCGCACCTCACTGGACAGCTACTGTCTCTCTGTATCCTCATTCTGACAGGCTCCTATGTTTGCTTGCCTCCGTGTCTTAGCTAGAGCTGTTGCTCCTGTGGTGTTGTAAGGGGCGAAGCCTTAGGTATTTGTCAGTACAGGGTGATCTGTTTCATCACATTGTGGCACTGTGTGTGGGGGAGGGGTCCGAGAGGGAACAATGCTGCCTGTTCAGCACTCGCCTCTTTTCCAGGCACCTCTCCCATTTCTGTATGGGACTGGAGCCTCTCTAGCTGTTGCCCTGGCCATTGTCCCCAGAGTTGGTGGGTCTTCAGACTTTCTAGGATTGTGGGGGCCCTTTAAACAAGTGGACTCTGCTGAGAGACCAGCAGTTTCTCTTTCCACCCAAACCCCCATTGGTTTTCTTTTTTTTTTTTTTTAATTAATTATTTATTTATTTGTTTGTTTTGTTTACTTAATTTTAGAGAGAGGGGAAAGGAGAAAGAGAGGGAGAAAAACATCACTGTGTAGTTGCCTCTCACTTGCACCCCCAGTTGGGGACCTGACATGCAACCTAGTCATGTGCCCTGAATGGGAATCAAACCAGTGACACTTGGCTCACAGGCTGACGCCCCCCACTGGTTTTCACAGTCAAAAGCAATGAGGCTTTTTATTCCCCCAAGCTGGGACCGTGAGCTGCATGGTCTGGTCTGGTGCTGGGAGCGCTCCCCAGGTGTCCCTCCTGACTTTTTAAAATGCATGACTACACTTTCCATTGGCCTGCTGCCACTGCCACTGCTGCTACCACCATACCATGTCCTCTCTGCCCCGGCTCTGCCCCTCCTACCTGTCTGGATATTTCTTCTTTATATCTTTGTTGGACTTCCATGCAGCTTGGTTTTCTGGAACTCCTGGGTGTCTCTAGTTTTGAGGTAGCTATATTGCTTCTTAGTTATGGAGGGAGATGCTGCATGTCTGTCTAGGCCTCCATCTTGGCCTGAAGTCCACTTGTGATTCTTTGAAGACTTTTATACACTAATTGTCTCTGCTACTGTGTTAGGAGTTCAAGGATACACAAGCAAGAAGATTAATCTTTGCTTTACTAGATTCTTACCATGTTTTCCTGTGTGTTTAAGAGGAGTGGGCCAGGTTCTTGGTGATTTTATTGCCTCATTCTCTTGACAAAGAATGCAGTTTATCCAAGCTCAGGCAGCTCTTATGGACAGAGTTGGGACTAAAATTCAAGTTTTCTGATTCTCAGAGAACTTCCTTGGTCACAACATACCTACAAAAAGTCACGTTTTTATTTTTATTTTTGAGCTTTTGCACTTGTTTCCTTATTTTTATCATGTCACATACTACTCTTCAGTTCAACAGTAACTTTGATTGAAAATATATAGATCTGTCTCTCTCTTTTAAGCCAATATCTATTCCCCTTGGCCAGAATCATAGAAAATTTAAAAGTTTGTTTGCAGAACTGTCCAGGACTCTTTTGTAGCTGCTCAAGTGCTAATGAACTTGGAGTGTAAGTGGAAAATATTCCAAGTCTATCCCTAGAAGTGTTTCTCAGCTGAAAGAGGCCATGACATTTTAAAGAATGCCTTGATATCTCTTATAAACTTGAGTCAATAGACTTTTAAAATATTTACTATGTAGATTCTTTGTTCTCTCATGAATTATGAGACTAGTATATTCTTTTAATTAAATTTTTTTAAATTGTGGTAAATATACATAATATAAAATTTACCATCTTAACCATTTTTAAGTAGACAGATCAATTGGGTTAAGTATATTCACATTGTTGTGCAGTCTCTGGAACTTTTCTTCATCTTGTGACACTGAAACTCTCTATACATATTAAACAACTCCCTATTTTCCCCTTCCTTCAGCCCCTGGCAAACACTATTCTACCTTCAAGATCCATAAATTTCACTACTCTAGGTACCTCATATAAGTGGAATCAGATGGTACACTTTTGTGACTGGTTTATTTCACTCAGCATAATATCCTCAAATACTACAGTCTTCAAAGAATCATAAGTGAAATCTGACAAAAACCTATCTACCCTTAAATGACATTGCTACTATTACAAATTCATTTTCAACTATTTGATGGTAAACTAGAACTGGGGCTGTGTGTGTCACAAAACCCAATAATTTACAGGTCCCATTCATCCCTGTTGTACCATGTGTCAGAATTTTTCTCCTTTTTAAGGCTGAATAACATTGCATTGTATATATATACCACATTTTGTTTATTCATTTATCTGTCAATGGACATGGGATGTTTAAACTTCGGCTATTATGAATAATGCTGCTATGAACATGTGTGTACAAATATCTTTTTAAGACCTTCTTTTCAACTATTTTGAGTATGTATGCCCAGAAGTAGAATTGCTGGATTATAAAGTAATTCTATTTTTTAATTTTTGAGGAATTGCCATACTGTTTTCCATAGTGGCTTCACCATTTTGCATTTCTACTACAGTGAACAAAGATTCCATTTTCTCTATCTTCTCACCAACACTTACTTTCTGTTTTTTTTTTTTTTTTGTATTTTTTGTTTTTGTTTTAAAGTGATGTTCTAATGAGTATGAGATGGTTATCTCATTGTGGTATTGATTATATTTCCCTTTAATGATTAGCAGTGTTCTGCATTTTTTTAAATATGCTTGTTGACCATTTTTATATCATATTTGGAGAAACATCTACTCAAGTTCTCTGCCAAATTTTTAATCTGGTTGTCTTTTATTGAGTTATAAGAGGTTTTTTTTATTTTATTTTTTTATTCTGGATACTAGCCCTTATAATATATGTAACTTGAAAATATTTTATTCCATTCTGAGCACGCCTTTTTACTTCATTGGTTAAGTTCTTTGATACACAGAAGTTTATTATTTTGGTGTAATCTAGTTTATCTATGTTTTGTTTTTGTCACCTGTGCTTTTGGTATCATATTCAAGAGATAATTGCCAAATCAAATGCCATGAAAAATTTCCCCTATGTTTTCTGAAAGTTTAATAGTTTTAGGTCTTGGGTTTAGGTGTTTGATCAGCTTTTCATTCATTTTTGTATATGGTATAAAGTAAAGGTCTAATTTCATTATTTTTTTTTTTTTGCATGTGGATATCTAGTTTTCCTAAAACAACTTATTGAAAAGGCTATTCATTTCCCATTGAATGGTCTTGCTATCCTTTTAGAAAATCATTTGGCCATATAAGTGGGGGTTTATTTCTCTCTTTCTATTCTGTTTCATTGGTTTATATGTCTGTCTCATGCTAATTTTGAAATGGATAAGTGTAAGACCTTTGACATTGGTATTCTTTTCAAGATTGTTTTGGTTATTCAGAGTTCCTTGAGATTTAGCATGGATATTTCTATTCCTGCAAAAAAATAGTGTTTGCAGTTTGATAGAGATTGGATTAAACCCATAGATTGCTTTGGGTATTCTTTACATCTTAATAATATTAAGTCTTTCAATCCATAAACACTGGTTGTCTTTCCATTTATTTATGTCTTCTTAAATTACCTTTAGCATTGTTTTGTAACATCAGAGTACAGGCAAGTCTCTTGCCTGTTTGATTCAATGTATTTCTAAGTATTTTATTTTTTTTGGTGCTATTGTAAATGAAATTGCTGTCTTTTTGCATTGTTCATTGTTAGTGTATAGAAATACAATTTATTTTTAAAATGTGCTTTATTAATTATGCTGTTACAGTTGTCCCAATTTCTTTTCCCTTTGTTCCCCTCCACCCAGTGAACCCCCTCCCTTCAGCTGTTGCCCTCTTTGTCCATGCCCATTGGTTGTGCATATAGTTCTTCTCAACATCTTCCTATCTGCTCCACTCACTCCTACTATGCTTCTTAATTCCTGTACCATCTTCCTCCATTTCCCTCTTCCCCCTCCCCACTGACCTCCCCCCAAAATGTTCCCCATTGCCTACTTAGTTTGCCTTTGTTTTGATTACCTAGTTTCTGTTGTTGGTTGTTGTGATATAGTTTTTTCCTTTTAATGTTCATAGTTTTGATCCTCTTTCTCCTAAACAAGTCCCTTTAACATTTCATATAACAGTGGTTTAGATCTGATGAACTCCTTCAGATTTACTTTGTCCTGGAAGCACTTTCTCTGCCCTTCTATTCTGAATCACAATTTTACTGGATAGAATAATCATGGTTGTAGGTTTTTGCTTTTCATTCCTTTGAATATTTCTTGCCAGTCTCTTCTTGCCTGCAGAGTTTCTTTTGAGAAATCAGCTGATAGTCTTATTGGGACCTCTTTGTATGTAATTCTCTTCTTTTCTCTTGCCACTTTTAAGATCCTCTCTTTATCCTTAATTTTTGACACTTTGATTATAATGTGTCTTGGTGTGGTTCTCCCTGGGTCCAGTTTTTTGGGAACTCTCTGTGCTTCCTGAACCTGTAAGTCTATTTCCTTCCCCAAATTAGGAAAGTTCTGCTTCATTATTCTTTCACATAATTTTTCAATTTCTAGTTCTTCTTCACCTTCTGGCAACCCTATGATTCCGATGTTGGCCCACTTATAGCTGTCCCATAGGTTTCTGAGCCTCTCCTCATTTTCCTCACTTCTCATTTCCTCTTTCTGCACTGGTTGACTGTTTGTTCCTTTCCTATGTTTCAATTTGTTGATTTGATCTCTGGTTTTCTTTCCCTCACCACTAGTTTCGTGTGTGTTTTCATTCATTCCAGCAGGACTAGCCTTCATTCCTTCCCTATCTTGTTTAAGATCTGCTGTTAGATCTGTAAGCATTAGTATAACCAAAGCTCTGAACTGTGCCTCAGAAAGACTTCCTATCTGCTGATGCATTAGATTAGATATTTGCTGGCTGGTCAGCTGTGTCACTGGGATCTCTATCATGATCTGTGCCATTCTGACAGTTTTGTGTTTACCTTTGTGTCCTGGGCAGGGCTGTCACATATCCTATGTTATAGGGGGTGAAGCCCCGTTCACTCCTCACTCCCGGGCGACTCTTCTCACCATGCTGTGGTGCTGTGGTGTTTTGTATGGGGGCGGGGGTTGAAGATGGATTCCTCCCATTCACTCTCTGCTGAAAGACCCAGAGCCTCCTCCTTCATCCCCACCCTCTCTGGGCCTCACAGTCCTAGGCAATGGAGGTCTGCCTTCCCTGGCTTTGGAATTGCAAGCTGGTGGGTCTGGTCTGTCGCCAGGGGCGCTCCCCAGGAGCTTCTCGCTTCCCCTTAAATATGAGTGTCTGTGCTTACCGCCGTCCAACCACTATTGCTGCAGGTGCTGCCACCAGCACAGCTTGACCTCTCTGCCCCAGCTTCGTCCCTTCTACCTGTGCAGATGAGCACCACTTCTTTTTAACTTCATACATTGGACTTCTATGAAACTTTATGTTCTGGAACTTCTGGTTATTTCTGGTTTTGCAGTAGTTGTATTCCTTCTTAGTTGTGGAGGGAGATGGAGTGTGTCAGTCTCGGCCTGCATCTTGGCCAGAAGTTCAATACAATTGATTTTTGTATGCTCATTTTGTGTTCTGCAACTTTGATGAATTTGTTTATTAATTGTAACAGTTTTTATTTTTGTGAAATATTTTGGGTTTTCTACATGTAAGATCATGTTGTCTGTAGAGATTATTTTTTTGCTTCCTTTTCATTTTGGCTCATGTCTTTTATTTTTTTCTTATTTAATTGTGCTGGCTAGAACTTTCCAGTATGGCATTGAATAGAAGTTGTGAAAGTGGGCATCCTTGTTACTGAATAAAACAATTATTTTGTGCCATAGCCATTGTGACTCAGTTGATTAGAGTGTCATTCTGTAAACCAAAGGGCATGGATTTGATTCTGTGTCAGGGCAAATTCCCAGGTTGTGGGTTCAGTTCCCTGTTGGGATGCATACAAGAAGCACTGATTGATGTTTCTCTTTCACATTGATGTTTCTCTACCTCTCTTCCCCTCTCTCTAAAATCAATAATTATGTCCCATGTGAGGATAAAAAAATTATCTTGTGTTAAAGGGGATAGGAATGTATAACAAATGAATTTCAAAGGAAAATTAGCAAAATTTTTGTATGGATATTCTTAGGCTCTTGGTTTGCTCTTTACTCTCAGTGTGCTCCAGCCACGCATCACATTCTAGACCACAATCACATGTGATCTAGGCCACTATCTCATTTAAAACATATTTATGGGTGAACAGGTATTAACATAGACACTGTAGTTTAATGAAGAAGATGCAGGGTCCATGCTTTCAGGGACCATACAGTCTAGTTTGGGTGTGTGTGTATTTGTGTGGGGTAGGGATATACAATCATATAATTAAATAAACAATAAGGAAAAATTTGAAAAGTGTTAAATTTTATAGAGAACATGCAACATGACTGTTGGATAGACAGTGACTAAGGATGATTAGGGACATCTTATCTAAAAATATGACAGTTAAGCCATGATGTAAATGAGGGAAGGACCCAGCCATATGCAGACTTAGGAGCAGTGTTCTAGACAGACAAACCATTAATGCACAAGTACATGGCAGAAATAAGTTTGTCTTGCTCACTATTTTTTCTTCATTATTTGTATCTCCAGCATTTAATTTGGTGTCTTATGCTTGCAGGCACTCAAGAAATGTTTACTGAATAAGTGAGGATGGGTATATGGTAAGCATCCTGAGATGAGATGAAAAGTGCATACTCTGTTATTTCATACTCTGTTATTTCATACTCTGAGATGAAAACCTGAGGTAACAGATAAACTTCCTCAATTCTCCTTCATTTTATTTCTCTGCACCCAAACTACAGTACTGTACCAGGTATTGGAAATGAGGTGTGTGTTGGGGCTATGACATTCACTTATTTTTTTTCCTCAATGCATCGAGTTCAGCTTTTATTTAACTAATTAAACAAATATTATTCACCACCTGCTGTCAAGTACTCTGAGATAAAATCCCTTTCTTTTTGGAACATAAAGATTATTGGGGATAGAGATATTGTGCTAGTTATTATACAATTTAGTTTTAATTATAGCCATATTAAGTATTATTAAGTAAAAGAACAGTGTGTCATGGAGCATATAACAAGTGACAATGTAGTACAGAAATTTAGAAAAAATTTATTTGAAGAAGTGACATTAAATTGAGACCTGTAAAATATAATGATTGAATTAAGTATCACAACTTCCTTTTTGGCTTTGAAATTCTGTGACCATATTTCTATTTTAGACACTGTTTAAATTCTTATGGTGATATTGAGGCACAGAGATGGGTTGTAGTTTAAAGGTATGAAAACAACTTCTTCTACCACAGATGACTCTGCAACAAGAAGCACACAGGGTCTGAGCCCAGATCACCCAATACTGTTTCTTACAAGAATGTGGATGAGGTCGTGATGTCTCTATACTTGTTCAACCACTTTTTTCTAACTTCCTGTGTACTTATTCTTGTTGTTCTTCTCTGCCTCCTTGGTAAATCTGCTAACACATATCCAGTCTGAATACTGAAGGGATGTGACTGAGGACAAGTGCACAGTATTGGTGATGGAGACAAACCTGATTTTGAATTTAAAAGAATAGATTAAGAGAATTATAATATTCAGCTTCCCTCTAGGTATTGGTTAAGATTCAAATAGCTGTAGAATATGTTATTTTTCTGGGTTCTCTTATTTCTCTGTGGTCCAGTCAAATGTAAACTTCTCACCTTCACACCAAATGGAGAATATTAAATTTTTCATCCACAGAGATTGCTCTTCAAGCACTCTCCTCCTCTGTAGCTCAAACAATGCAGTTTTGAGGGTCTGACCAGCAGCTGTAGTGGAGTATATATTCCTTGGAATTTTATTACAAAATCTTGGACAAATAAAGCATCTTAATCCAACTAATCTCCATTTTTTAACCTTTCTTTCAATTTGCTGATTAACCAGTGATTGAAAAAGCCCATACAGAGACCTCATTGCCTTCTTAAGGCAGGTGACTCATTCCATTCTTTGAATGGTTTTATTCATATTGATAGCCAACATCTATCTAGCTATAATAACTTCTCAATTGCCCCTATTTATTCTCTGTACTCTGCTCAAATAGGTATAGAGCTGGAATTTCAGCCCATTTCACATGTGGCTTTTAAACACTGAAAGCTTCCCTTCCTCGAGGTAGTGATGCATAAAACAAACAAACCAGCTACACAAACTGTGCAAATAGTAACTGCCTGGAAAGTTAAAAAAATTCAATGAGAAGAAACAAAACAAAAACAGAAAAAACAAAAAATACTACAAAACTAAAATACTGAAACAGGGTGTATGGCAGAACAGCTACAATTGATAAAAGCTACAGAAACTGTCAAGAAGAAGGAAGACCACCCCCATCAGAATTATGATTAAAACTTGCAGAGACCAGTTGATCAAAGATGGGGTCTAATTTCACCTAACAGTAATCAATCCTTCGCCTCAGTATACACTCCTTGTATACATTAGCTTGCTAAACCACGCCCTCCCAGTCACCATGATCGGAAATGGAAATCTCATATAAGGACACAATGTGGCCTGCAGAGCTCTTCTGAGCTTTCCTTCCCAGGGAAATTCCTGAGTATTCCTCCCCTTAATGAAAACCCTATCCCCTGATTAAATGAACCTCAATAAATGAAGCAATTCCACTAAAGGGGGCATGCTCTGTCTGTGGAGTAGCCCACTCCCTGTCTCACCACTTCACTAATAAACTTCCTTCCACTTTAAAGCTGGCTCTTGTTTGAATTCTCTTCTGTGTGAAGTCAAGAATGCACAGAATACCCAGAGTCTGAGACCCTCAGAATGCCTACATCAGCAACACCTCAGATCACCACAAAATATGCTTCTTTCAGTGCATATATTTCAGTGGGGCCTATTTCCTTCCTACCACCCCAAAAATGTTGAGGAACCCTGTATTTAGTCTTCAGAGAAGACCAAAACTGCACAAGTGATTAGTGGAGAGAAAGGAAAGTCATACATGGGTAGTAATTATGCTGAATCAGCTGCTCTTCTTGGACTAATGGTACAAGAAGGAGAGATGCACTTCACAGGAGAGATAGCTGGGACAAGTGTGTTTTTGAAAGCAGAAAGGTTCTCTCTCACATCTGTAGGAGTAAAAGCATATGGTTGGAGAGAAATAATGAGCTATCCCAAATATAGAACATCTTATGCAAATGCTTGTACTTAAAACTGGTTATTTAACTATTGAATGCACATAAATCATGACCATTAAAATAAGAAAGTATAGAAATACAAACAATGGATGCCTTGTAGTAAATATGTTTCAAAAGGTTATTTTCTTTTCTTTTATTTTTTTGAGCAACGTAGCTCCTTAGAACTAGAGGGGAAATGTTTGCATTATGTCACCAGTTCTTAAAAGTAAACTTTAACCATACAGTTCTCAGGATCAAGTAATAGCTAGCTTTCACTAAAGCAACTATAGGCTAATATCTTTGCATCATTCCATTAACTCTCAGCCCCATGTGGTAATATAATACTTTACTCATTTTATAGGTGTGGAAATTAAAGCTTTATGAGGTTAAACAAGTTGCTCAAGTTTGCACAATCAGCATGTGGCGGAACCAGACTTTGAACTAGGTTAAGTGACTCAGAATTCAAGTATGGGATGTTTCTCCCCACATCCAGCTGTTGGGTGAATAAAGGGGACCAATAGGGAGAAAAGCAAGATGAGGTAATAGACACTGTATCTCTCCTAAAAGTGAACTGGGACCTGAATAAATTGGCATCTAAGATGAGGCTTGAAGGACAGATAGAAGTTCGATTTAAAAATCGGTTGGTGGCAGAGCAGGACAGGGTACCTGTGCGCAGGTGCTGCCAGGTGCTCCACCCTCCTGTTCCACCACCGCTGCTCTTCCATGTTCTGCTCTGTGGAGGTGCCTGGCCTTTGCTCTCGTCCCCTTTCTTCCTGCCTCCCACTGCCAGTAGGAGCCATCTGCTGCTGCCTCTGGGACCCCATGTCATTACCTCCCTGAGCACAATGCCCTCCAAATAGGGAGGTGATGGAACTAAACCACCCCCAATCATTGGAAGATTTGGAACCTCCTTGAAAATTGGTATTTCTGGATTGCCAAATGTTAGGAAATCTTTCTTCAGTGTTTTAGCCAACAGTCAGGCTTCAGCAGAAAACTTCTCATTCTGCACTATTGATCCTAATGAGAGCAGAGTACCTGTGCCAAATGAAAGGTTTGATTTTCTTTGCCAGTACCACAGACGAGCAGGAAAAGTTTCTGCCTTTCTAAATGTAGTGGATATTGTTGATTTTGTAAAAAAGGCTCACAATGGACAAGGCCTGGGCAGTGTCCTTTTATCTCCAGATAGGGTGTGTGCCTGTACTCAGGAAAGGCATGGAGGCTCCTCCAGCTGCAGAAAAGATTCACACAGATTTTGGAAAAAGATTCATTATGGCTGCAGTAATGAAATATGAATATTTTCAAGAGGAAGTTTCTGAAAATATTAGAAAGTTCAGACAAGGCAGAAATGATATTGTTGAAAATGGAGGTATTATCTTCTTTAAGTTTATTATTCAGATAAGTGTATAATTTCCAAAAGGCATATGGTTTTTTAAAGTTAAGATTTATGAAAACTGAAGGGATAAACTTGGTGGGATGGGAATCTTCTACAAATAGAAATATTTTGCTTTTAAAATTAAAATAGTGTGTACCTTCAATGAAATGCAAGGACTCTAATGTGAACAGCTTTGCTTTTTGCATGATTAAGACCCTATATCCCATTGTAGAAGCTTTTCAAGAATCATATTACTCTCATGATACTTCGGTAATTTGTCACATTTGACAGTGAGGATCAATATGGCATGATTTTCTCTGAATCTACAGATAATGCATGTTTTGCAGTACTGCAGATGTCTACACTCAATGAAACATTTGAAAATCAATCAATCAATCAATCAATCAGTCAATCAGGAGGTGGTTGGAGCTAGCAGGCAGAAAAAGACAGTCTAGCCAGAGGGAATGGTATGTGCAAAATCATGGAGGAAAGGAGTGTATGAGGCACAATGATATAACAGATAGATGGAGCACCATGAGTGTGGGGGTGGAAGCTACTGTCCTACATGCTCTTCTACAGTCCAGCCACCATCCCCTACCACCAGATAGACAAATCCTCTCTCTTTGAATATGGGTGTACTTGTGACTTGCTAGTCACAAATATAAAGTGATGGAAGTGACACTGAGCACATTCTGTGGCTAGGTAATAAAGGCAACATGGCTTCTACATTGTTATTTGGGAACTTTGGAGCCCTGAGCTGCCATTTGAGAAATCTAATGATCCTGAGGTTGCCATGCTGTGGGGGAATCTAGGCCCCAGGGAGAAGCCATTGTAGGTATTCTGGCTGACAGTACCAGATAAGGTCCAAGCCAATATACGTGTGACATAATCACAGGCATCAACCACTAGACATGTGAATAGAGATATTTCCAGATGATTCCAGTCTCCATTTATTAACTCACTCAAGCCTTTAAGATGTCTCAGCTGAGGCCCCAGACATCATATCACAGAAACAACTGTCTTTGTTGTGTACTGAGTTTCTAACCCAACCAATGGTTGTTTTATAGCACTAATATTTGGGATGACTTGCTCTGCAGCTGTAGTAATTGGAACAGATGGTTGTATTGTGCAAGCAGTTGACTAAATATGTCTGGAGTTCAGGAGAGAGATGTGGGCTGGAAACCTGGCACTTGGAGTAAATTTAGCTGAAGCCTTAAGAAAACATGGGGTAATCCAGAGGGGTGTGTAATCCTGGGGCATAGGAACACTGAAGAGGGAAAAAAAAGGATAAGAAACAAGAAAGAGACCAAGAAAAAGGCATCTGAGGAAGGAGCAAAATGGGGAGAGAGGGTTACTAAGGAAGGCAAAGGATGAGAGTGTTTTATGAAATACAAGAAGATCAATACTCTCAGATGCTGTGGAGAGAGCACTGGAAAAGTGACTGAAGTGACTGTGAGTTTAACAATAAACAGGTACCCTTGTCCAGACCAGTTTCAGGAAGAAGTGAGGTTGAAGGACAGACTGGGGTGTGGTGAAGAGTGTGTACCTTGCATAGTAGGTGCTTATTGAATATTTGTTGAATAAATGAATCTGAGGTGGTAAAATAGAGACTAGTTGGTTACAGATGAAAAAAAAAAAAAAAAAAAAAAAAAACAGAGAAAGAGCCGGTAGAAATAGCCAGGGATTCTTGGTGAGAAGTGGGGGTCGGGGGGAGAAGGTATTGTAGCATTTGCAGATGAAGCTGCAGCATACTTCTTTCCCACAGCTGTCTCTTGCTGCCCTTGGCCCACACCAGCATCTGGCATGGACTTGTGCAGAGCCCACTGCATACACCCCACAGGGGCTTAGCTGCTCTAAAGTTCCAGCCTGGGGACTTTTTCACCACATCACAGCACTGCCTGGATGACAGTGACATGGGTGAGTTGCCAACACTTCCCAGAACATGCAAGTGTTTTGTTTAATAAGAGGGCAGGGATTGAGGGGAGGAGAGAGTAGTCAGCCAGCTATAAAACATGGTCACAAACTGTGGTCTAATATACAAGTGCCATGGAGAAAGTTAAAAACAACATCTTCTATTCTGACAGCACCTTCCTTCTTCCAAGAGCCTGTAACACCCTATAACTCAAATTTGTTTCCCAAACTTACCCAATCCAGCACAAACATGTCATTTCCTTTGTGAGTATACTAGAGGATCAGAGAAGGAAAACTCTGACTCCAAAAAACCTCCGCTGCCTTGCAGCATACCTCTTCAGGGGAAAGGCTAAGGGAGTAAACCCCGACAGAAAATCCGGAGCCGGAGTCCCTAAGGCGGTTTGACGTTGTAGTCAACACCGGCAACTCCTGCGGCGCACCTGAAGCCAAGCTGTATTGACTCCGTCTTTCCCTTGGACCCTTCAGCTGCGAAGAGAGGGGGGGTCTGCTGCATGGGCAACAGCAGACCCTCCATATCACCCTGCCCAGGCTCTGTAGCTTCAGCTTCACTGGAGAGGACACTCCAGCGTCATCGCAAGGTGTCGATTTAACATGGGAGGAGACAGATACCGTGTCACTCCCGAGTCGGACTGCACAGCCATTCTCGGCAGTGCAGATAGACTCTTAAGAAGCTACACCATCGTCTCTCGAGACGGACGGCTGCCGCCGCCGCCGATACTAGAGGATCAGGAGGAGGGTAGCAGGGTACTTTCAGACAATTTAATGTTCTTATTTTTTACTTAAAACTAAATTTAGAACCAAACACTTTGCTGTTTTCTATAAATAATAGGTAAGCTTCTTTATTTGTATAGTTTCTGTTTTATATTATCAATTTAAGCTGGTTTTGAGGTAAATTTGCCTGCCACAGAGTCCTGACAGGTGACTTTGGGACAAATTATACCAAAAAACTTGCTGCCTACTAAGTGGGGAGAATCCTTGTCTGAATATACATTATAATACAGTATTAAAGGAACAGCATTTTAATTCGGCTGCCATTCAGGCTGACTGATTCTCTGTTGGACTGATGTCTGTCCTGGGCTGGAGAAATTCTAAGTCAATGGAAAATTATGATTGCTTGAAGCAAGTTAGGATAATGGGTGAATTATGGATCTTTTTCAAATCATATGCCTAAGTGGCTAACTTAGACTAAACAGGACAGCAAAAATTCTTCTAAGATGATCATTAAATACACGTGCCTTATATTTGCTTGCCAAATATTGAAGAGGGATAGACTCCTACAGGCTTTTTATATTCTAAAGCAGCTTCATATGAGAGACATGATCTTTGTTAATATCACAGAATTAACTTGTTTTAAGGAAAAATTAGCCTTTGAGTCTTTTACATGCCCTGGAACCTTATTTCCAGATGAAAGCCAGAAACTGGGGTCCTCTTATTATGCCATTGAAGCTGAGTAATTAAACTGCCAAGAGAATGCCATTTCTCTTGCCAAATCATCATGAGACAAAAATCTTTCCAAATTTTCTCTCCCCATCTCCCTGAATTTGTTATTAACCAAAAGAACATAAAAATGCTTCACAAAACTTTTTCATCCTTATGGGATGTTAGTGTTCAAAAACTGTATTTCTTCCCATATAGACAATGGCTTTATTCAAGAGAATGTTAAAGTCAAGCCCAGGAGTCATTAGAGTGGCCTCATCCACAAACATTTTGGATTCAAGAATGATCTCTGTAAGGTGGACTCCCAGTGGGTAGATTCCAGTCTGTGTCTGTAGCAATAAGCTTTCAGGGGACCTCTGGTGAGGACCATTTTCCATCCTCAAGCCACGTGATGGTTACATGTGTGTGTTAACTTGATTGGAGTATGGGGTGCTTAGATGCTTGGTGAAACATCATTTTGGGATGTGTCTGTAAGAATGTCTGTGGATGAGATTAACATTTGAATCAGCAGACTGAGTAAAATACATTGCCCTCCTCAATGTGGATGGGCCTCATCCTAGTCATTGAAGGCAAAAATGGGACAAAAGGTTGAGCAAGAGAGGATTTACTTTCTGCCTGATCGTCAAGCTGGGACATTGTTTTTCTTCTGCCTTTGAACTGGGACTCAGACTAGAACTTGAACCATCAGTTCTTCTGGTTCTCAAGTCATTAAACTGCAGATCTTGGTAATTCTCTGTCTCAGTAATCATGTTAGCCAATTCCTTTGAATGAATGAATGAATAAATTAAGTAAATAAATATGTATCTCCTATTGGTTTGGTTTCTCTAGAGAACCCTGACTGATACAGGCCTTTTGTCATGCTTTTCCCAGTCCCAGGGTTCAGGGTACAACAAAAGATGGGGATCCGGGCAAAGTCAGTGTGACCCCATGTCTCACATGCAGCACTGAGTGGGGACTTTACTCTTGCCACTCAGATGGTTAAAATGGGGGTGCTGTCATGTGATAGCATGATTCTTTTCACTCCCCACTCCGGTGTTCCTAGGGTGTTTGATTTGTAAGCTCATTTATTGGGAGTTCCTTGTTTAGAGAAAATAAAAATATAGAGATGACCAACAAATTGTTTTTCAGAGTATCATTTAGTTAACCATCTGAATTTAATTGTCTAGTTTGCCAATTATTTAGTTCTTTAACACTACTATGTCCAACCACTTGCCTGCTTTCATGTTATTTTAGTAACAATTAGCAACTCAACCTGAAGACAGTCATGGGACGTGGAAAGGAATGAAAGTAGAAGGCAGTTGATGGTACTGTTTTCCTTCTTTCTGGCTTTATGAAAGTAAGCCTGATGTTTATAAATTGTACTTGGGCTTTTTGGTGACTTTTACTGAGGGGAGAAAGAATGGGACATTCTACATCTCAAAGGATCAGTTCCAATTTCTATGCTCTCACAATTTAGGAGGCATGCATGTCAACGGGTTTATTAAATTGGCAACTGGTAATTTTGCACATCCAAGAAGAGCTTGGGAAGGATACATTTTAAACATAGGACTCAGGCATTTATATGTTTGCTTTACATTTATTTGGGACATCTGAAATATTTCCACATGAAAATTTAAATGAACTTAATAATGATTAGACTGACAGAATGATGCAGTAGAAGTAGATCAAATATACACATTTACTGTATGATCCTGGACATAGCACTTCACTGCTCTGGGCGGCAATTGACCTGATGTCACATGAATAAAATGAAGAAATGCCTGTTTTTCAGACTATGTCATGGTGCCATGCTCTCTGCAAAGATGGGGATAATCTGAGTGGGGGGAACTCCTAATCTCTGCTTCAACTAGAGAAGCTCCATTTTAATCTACCTACAGAAATATGGAGCATCCATGAAATATTTCTTTTGAAGAGACATTTTCAGGCAGATTCAAGATGGTGGCAGAGTAGATGTGAGTTACATTCATCTTCTCCCAGGACCAAACTGAATTACAGCTAACCTGAATAACCAATAGAAGACTACCTGAACAGAAGTCTTATAACCAAAAATTTACAGAAGAAGCCACACTGAAACTGGTAAGAAAGGTGCAGAAATGAAAAGGGTTAGCCCTGCACCCATGGGAGATAGCTGAGATTCCAGTGGGATATCTCAGCTGCACAGGTCCCCTGTTAGGAGTGCGGGGTCTCAACCTTATGTCAGGCTTCCCAACTCACAGCACTGGAGCTGGAAAGAGGAACCCATTTAATATCTGGCTGTGAAAATTAGTGGGAATTCTGTCTGTCAGGGAGAAACAGGAATCTACTAGAAACCCAGGTGCCATCTTAAAGGACCAGCGCACAAAATCTTGTTTGTAACCACTCACCTTATTCTTGGAGTGGATTAGAGTCATGTGAGGAAAGACTGGGCTGTGTGACTCCTGAGAGAGACCTGAAGGCACAGCTGACAATGTCCTTGTGCTGATACCCCTTCCTACACTACCCTCAGATGCCAATTTTCCTGGGCTGAATACTACCCTTCATACAGCATTAACCTGGGGAAATGCAATAGCCCAACTCACTGGCTTCCTGTCACCTGCTCTGCCAACTCTTGTCCTGCAGGTGAGTCAGCTGCCCAGGCTTATGGTATAGAGGTCCAGACAACTCAGAGGGTATCAGAGATTGAGTTGTGTAGCTCTGAGGTGAGGGCCACTCCCTCCCTCACCCACCAGCCTGCCTACCTCCACCACCCCACAAGATATTTTCTAGCCTCACCCTCCAAACTCCCAGTGGCCCCACCCTTTGGAGCCCAGGCTCTTGAGGAGTTCCAGGCAAAATATGAAAGAGATGGTTATGTGGCTCTATGGTAGGGATTATTTTTTCTTCACATGAACACCTGATCTCTGCCACCATTGCTGTGTTACCCCTCCCTTCACATGGCCAAATCTTAGTCTGTTTGGTCCTAATGAACTTTGATGGACTTACCCTGACAACGCCCTGAGACCCCTACCCCACCAAAAAGGTTTGTGGGCACCCAGGGTGTATATGTTGGGACTATTGCTCAGTGGCCTCAGATCCAGTACTCACATCAAATTTAAATCTGTATTAGTCTGGTGAACACCACTCATCCCTACCTGGTGACTCACTGAGAACCTACCTCATGAAACTTGAGTACCACCAGAGGCTCTTCCAGTGACAGTGGGCAGCCAGTAGGCAGAGGCAGGCAGAAGCAGATCTAGGAATGCTTTGGATCTTTTGCTGACCTGCCCCCAGTCTCAATGCTAATGGAAGCCAGCCTCGATGCACAGCTTGGCCCTTCTCATGCACACCAAAGTCCACGAAGGCAGCCACAAACTGAGGATCACTTTGAAAAAAGGTAGGCCAGAGCCAGTCATAGGCAACATCTGACATTGGCCTGCACCAGCATCTGTCCTAAGAAGCCCCAGAACCAACACACTCAGTGGCAGGCTTCAGACAATATCAGAGCAGGACCCAATTAGCTCCACAAACAGAATATCCAAAAGGAGATCTCAGTAGGCACCAGACCCTGCTGGGGCAAATTCTTCTTTGTGGGCTTAGCACCTGTAAAGCAGCTTATACATGATTGGGGTTGATTCTCACAGTCCGCCAGCCTGAGAGTTGACCTCATGCACAGGCAGGTTAACAGTAATCAAGACTCAACTACAACATGAGGGCTCACATAACTTACACAAAATAAGAGACAAATAAGGACACTACATAATAACAAAGGTATCAATCCAACAAGAGGATATAACTTTTGTAAACATTTATATATACAAATAGGAGCACTTAAATACAAGTAAAATTTTGATGGATTTTGACATTCTGTTGGTGTCAATGGATAGATCTTCCAGATAGAAAAGCAACAGGGAAATAGTGGCTTTAAATGACACACTAGTACAGATGAATTTAACTGACATTTTCAGAGCATTCATCTCAAAGTGGCAGAATATATATTCTTTTCAAGTGCACATGTTAGGACACATAACAAGTTTCAATAAATTTAAGAAGATTGAAATCATATTAAAAATCTTCTCTGACCATAATGGTATAAAACTAGAAATCTATCACAAGGAATAAACTCAAAATAATACAAACACATGGAGGATAATTAACATTTGATTAAACAATGAATAGTTTAACAATGAAATCAAGGAAGAGAACAAGATACCTTGAAACAAATGAAAATGAGAACATACCGACCCAAAATCTAAGGAACACTGCAAAAGCAGTTCTAAGAGGGAATTCATAACACTACAGGCCTACCTCAAGAAATAAGAAATATCTGAAATAAACAGTCTAACCTTACATTTAAAGGAACTAGAAAAAATAAACAACAAATAAAGCCCAAAGTGAGTAGAAGAAAGGAAATAAAGATCAGAGCAGAAATAAATGAAATAGATTATAAAACAAAATACAAAAGTTCAATGAACCCAATAGCTGGTTCTCTGAAAAAAATAAACAAGATTGATAAACCTTTAACCAGACTCAAAGAAAAAAAGAAAGTGTGTAAATAAATAGAATCAGAAATGAAAAAGGAGAAGTAACAATTGACACCACAGAATTACAAAGGGCTATAAGAAAATATAATGAGCAACTATATACCAACGAATTGGGCATCTCAAAGAAATGGATAAATTCCTAGAAACACAAAACCTCTCAATACTGAATCAAGAAGAACCAGAAAATCTGAACAAACTAATTATAACTAATGAAATTGAAAGAGTAATCAAAACACTTCCAATAAACAAAAGTTGTGTATTGGATAGCTTCACAGGTCAATTTTGCTGAACATTCAAAGAAGACCTAACACACACCTATCCTTCTCAAAATACTTCAAAAATTTAAGAGGAGGAAAGACTTCCAAGCTCATTTTACGAGGCCAGCATTATCCTAATTCCAAAATCAGATAAATACACTACCAAGAAAGAAAAATATAGTCCAATATCCTTGACAAACATACCACAAAAACCTCAACAAAATATTAGCTAACTTAATCCAGCAATCCATTAAAAAAGTCATCTATCACGATCAAGTGGAATTTATTCCTGGAATACAAGATTGGTACAATATGCACAAATCAATAAACATGATACATCACATAAATAAAATGAAGGGCAAAAACCAATGAGTATATTAATAAATGCAGAAAAAGCAATTGACAAAATCCAGCACCCATTTATGATAAAAACTTTTAACAAAATAAGAATAGAGGGAACATAGCTCCACATAATAAAGGCTATATATGATAAACCCACAGCTAACATATACTGAGGGGGGAATATCAAAAGCATTTCTTTTAAGATCAGGAACAAGACAAGGGTGTCCACTTTACCACTCTTATTCAACATAGTACTGGAAGTCTTAGTCACAGCAACCAGACATGAAGAAAAAAATTAAAAATCCAAACTGGAAAGGAAGAAGTAAAACTGTCTTTATTTGCATATGACATGATATTGTATAGAGAGAGCCCTAAAGATTCCACCAAAAAACTACTAGAACTGACAAATAAATTCAGTAAAGTAGCAAGATACAAAATAATTATTCAGAAATTGGTTGCACTTTTATACATCAATAATGAACTATTAGAAAAGGAAACTAAAAAAAAATCCCATTTATAATACATCAGAAAAAAATATCTAGGAATAAATTTAAACAAAGATATAAAAGACCTGTACTCAAAAAATTATGATACTAAAATAAAAATTGAAGGAAATGCAAATAAATGGAAACACACTGTGCTATACATTGTTAATATTCATACCACCCAAAGCAATCTATAGATTTAACACAATTCTTATCAAAATACCAATGGCATATTTCTTAGAACTAGAACAAATAATTTAAAAATTTATATGGAACCAGAAAGATCCTAAATAGGTACTGGCAAAAAAAACAGATGTATAGATCAATGGAACAGGTTAAATAGCTCAGAAATAGACCCACGCTTATATGGTCAATAATATATGACAAAAGAGGTAAAAAGATACTGTGGAGTAAAGACAACCTATTCAATATATGGTATTGGGAAAATTGGACAGATACATACAAAAAAATGAAATTAGACCACCTTTTTGCACCATGTACAAGAATAAACACAGATTTGATTAAAGACTTAAGTGTAAGACTTAAAACCATAAAACTTTTTGAAGAAAACATAGGCAGTAAAATCTAGAACATTTTTCTTAGCAATATTTTTTCTGATATATTTTTTTGAGCAAGGGAAACAAAAGAAAAGTAGATAAAAAATAGTGCTATATCAAAATAAAAAGGTTTTGTCCAGCTAAAGAAGCCATCAACAAAATGAGAAGAGATCTTGCTAAATGAGAGAAGATAATTGCCAATGATACATCTAATTAAGGGTTAATATCCAATATTTATAAAGAACTCATACAGCTCAACACCAAAACAAACAAATAAACAAACAAACAAAATACAATCCATTTAAAAAATAGGCAAAGGACTTGAACAGAAACTTTTCCAAAGAGGACATACCATGGCCATTAGACATATGAAAACATGCTCAACATCATTCATCAACAAAGAAACACAAATTAAAGTTACAAAAAGATAGCAGCTCACAACTGTCAGAATGGCTATCATCAATAAATCAACAAACAACAAATGTTGGTGAAAAAGTGGAGAAAATGGACCCTAGTGCATTGTTGGTGGGAATGCAAATTTGTGCAACTATTATAGAAAATATTATGGAGGTTCCTGGAAAAATTGAAGATGGAACTGCCCTATGATCCAGTAATTCCTCTTCTAGGTATGTAGTCAAAGAAACCCAAAACAATAATGTAAAAGAATATTTATATACTTCTATATTCTCTATGTTCATTGCAGCATTATTTACAGTAGCCAAGATATGGGAACAACCCAAGTGCCCTTTGATAGCCGACCAGATAAAAAGCAGTGTACATATATACAATGCAATATTACTCAGCCATAAAAAGAGTGAAATCTTGCCATTTGCAACAGCATGGTTGGATCTAGAGGGTATTATGCTACATGATATAAGTCTGACAGAGGAAGACAAATGCCATATGATTTCACTTATATGTAGACCCTAAAGAACAAAATAAATAAATAAACAAAACAGAAACAGACATAGATACAGAGAAGAGAGTGATGGTTGCGGGGCGGTTGGAGGACTGGGGGAAGAAGGTGAGGGGACTGAGGAGTACAGATTGGTAGTTCCAAAATAGTCATGGGGATGTAAAATACATTATAGGAAATACAGTCAATAATATTTTAATAACTATATGTTTCCAGCTGGATACTAGAAGTATCAAAGGAAACACTTTGTGATTTTCTAACCACTATACTGTACTCCTGAAACTAATAAAAAATAATGTTGAATGTAAAATGTAATTTAAAAATAAAAACTAAATAAATTGTATATTAAACTATTTCAATATTTCAAATAGAAGTTGAATAATAAAATAATTTCATAGCTAAAAAACTTTTGATGATCTCATATTCTGCTCAGTGATAATATGTTGTGTAATTTTCTTCAATGTTCTTCACTATGAGGGTAAGCCCTGATTTATTCATGGAGGGGGAGGGGAAAAGACACACATATGTATTTATAAGTAGCTATATTTTTGTCTGTGCATTTATTCACCATCTTTTTCACTTACTCACTCTACTCCCAGCTTTGTTCTTTCTCTAGAAATCACCATTGCAGTTTTAATAGTTCCTGTATGAAACAAATGGTTAAATTTATTAAAAAATTTCCTCATATTTTTTTCTCTTTTTTTAATTAAATGTTTAATTTTATTTTGGAGTATTCCAAATTCCCAGAGTTAATATTATTCCATTTAGAAAAAAACATCCCAAATACCTCCAATTGAAAGACTAATGTTTTGATTTTTTTCTCAGCATTCACCATGCTTGTTAGCACAAATGGGAGAAAATTCACTGAAACTTCATCTGAAAACTAAAATCATATTTTATACACAATGTCTCATTAGTGATAGCTCAACATCCTCATAAGCCTTCTCTTCTCCAGGTGGAGTTAAATGCTAGGTTTTAACTGAAGTGTAGAAATCTAAATCTTTTCTTGTCTGATTGATTTTTTTTTTTTGCCATAAAAATATCTAGTGATGTTTTAACAAATAAAGATTCTTTTATCCTTGGTGTTTCAACCAATCTTAATTCTATTGGAGTTTGTTTCTTTTAATGGGTTTTCAGAAACTGACTTAAGGTATCTACTGACAAATGGCATTACTACATAAAAAGTAAGAATTAACCTTTTTGTTGTTGTCACTTTTTTAAAGCATCCCAGCAGAAATTCATAAGGAAAATCTCATAAGAAACTCTCTGGTCTTTTAAATTACTTTCATATTTACTGCAAAGATTTAATGATCCTGTCCTCACTAACCACAACACAAAGGAGGAAAAATCCTATCCATGGCTATGGAGTAACCTTTTATCTACATTCAGTAAAGTTTTTAGAACTCTGTGCCAAATTCCCATTAAAAAAATTATGTAGCAAGTATTTAGTCAAGCATGGCTATCGATAAATCAAACCTCTCACCAATCTCACAACCATGTCTATTGGATCAAAATGAACGAAAAGGAGTTTTATTTGTAAAGGCCACTCCTCAGCAAAATCAATCTAAGGCAGCGATTTTCAACCTTTCTTATCTCATGGCACATCACTAATTACTAAATTCTGTAGCACACCAAAATATATATTTTTGCTAATCTAACAAAAATAGGTATAATTTTGATTGATTTACAAAGTAATAATAATAATAATAATAGTAATTACCTACCCTTTTCCTCCAAAGTGACTTTTCAAAATCAGGTGCCTATATTTGTATATAAGAATTTCTTGGTACCAAGAATTAACCAAGCAGATATAAACTTATTATGCAATGTGACCAACAAGATGCAACTCTATTATATGACCTATATATTTATGGTTCAAGACAGAGCATTCACAATGGGTGACTATTGTTGTGTTGGCTGTTGTCATTTTTTATTTGACAATCTAAGGGAAAAGAGATCAGTGCCCCTGACTAAATACTCAGGTATTGCATGTTTAAAAAATTTTTGCAGCACACCGGTTGAAAATTGAAGATCTAAGGGAAAGTGTTTCCATTGTATATCTACTTGTACATCTACCTATCTATCACCTATCTATCTGCCTGTCTATCAATCACCTATCATCTTCTCACTCTGCTATAAGCCCCAGGAGCACAAGGACTGTGTTTACTCATGTCCATGTATCCCACAGCACTTAACCAGGAAATTGGGTAATTTTTGAATAATTGAATTATGTATTATAATTTTCCACATGTCTAAATACTGAAGTCCAAAGTACAGAAAGCTAGCTAGTAGACTTCTCAACCCAAATATCACCATTTCTATCAGATAAATTGAAATAGTTTTATACCCAATATATCTATAGCAATAACAATATACATATAGCAATAACAACAAACTCAAATTTATATGAGTGCTACAAATTTTTAAGAACGATGACAACAGACTTTTTTATTTGAACTTCTTAATGTGGTGTGAGCATAATCTTGCTCATTTTACATGTGAGGAATCTGTGGCTCAGAAAGATTAAGCAGCTGGTTTTGGAGCACACAAGTAGTGAGTACTCAAGTCAGGTTAGATGCAGACTCCATGCTCTTTTCAACATGATGCCCTAAATGAGCTCAAGGAAAAACAAATCAGTTTCTTGTATGGTCCCAAATATTATGTATTGCTTTTATATATGTGTGTGTTCGGCCCTGGCTGGTTTAGCTCAGTGGATTGAGCGTCGGCCTGCGAGCTAAGTGTCGCTGGTTCGATCTTCCAGTCAGGGTACATCAGAGAAGGAAAACTCTGACTCCAAAAAACCTCCGCTGCCTTGCGGCATACCTCTTCAGGGGAAAGGCTAAGGGAGTAAACCCCGACAGAAAATCCGGAGCCGGAGTCCCTAAGGCGGTTTGACGTTGTAGTCAACACCGGCAACTCCTGCGGCGCACCTGAAGCCAAGCTGTATTGACTCCGTCTTTCCCTTGGACCCTTCAGCTGCGAAGAGAGGGGGGGTCTGCTGCATGGGCAACAGCAGACCCTCCATATTACCCTGCCCAGGCTCTGTAGCTTCAGCGTCATCACATGATGTCGATTCAACACGGGAGGAGACAGATACCATGTCACTCCCGAGTCGGACTGCACAGCCATTCTCGGCGGTGCAGATAGACTCTTAAGAAGCTACACCATCGTCTCTCGAGACGGACGGCTGCCGACTGATGTGTGTGTGTGTGTGATGAATTACTGCCAAGGGGGAGCAAAAACTGAGTTATCTACATGTTTTACACCAAACAGCTATGATTATCTCAAAAATAGATAATTGAAACAAAAATGGGTTATAAGCTACTTCTGTTTTCTACTTCTCCTCTATAAATGGATGCACTAATAATTCCTTTGTGACTATATTTTTACAAGTAATAAATGGGTTAATGACAATGTATAGTATTTCAAGCCTGACAAGCTTTTCTAAAGTCACCAAACTACTCTGTGAGCATGTACATTTATGAGGAGTCTGTGGCTTCCCAATAATTCTTCACTCATAAGTATCTTTCTGACAACATTGTAGGACTTGCCACATTTTAGCCTTTCTACCCTCTACCCCACTTCCCTCTGTCGCCAGTTCTCTAGTACTTGCAGCAACTAAAACCAGATTGAGAGAGGTTTGGACTTGAGAAGTATCTGGTGAGCCTGGATTCTTGGAATCTGGACCACATGGCTGTATAAAAGTTACAAATTCCAAATTTTTATTAGGACAAAACAAACAATAGCTGAAGAAAGGATTTGTTCTCTTAGCCTTGGAGAAATAAGTTGCTACCAAAAAAATTAGACCAGTGGCTACTGAAAAAGAGAAGACAACAGACAAATAAATAAAACTTAGTCCAAGAGAAGCTAATTCTAGCCACCTCCCAACCTCTCATTGTAGTGGAACCAGACAGCTCTCAGGAATTTTGGCTGTGATATTATGATGGCTATTACTATGACTAGGTTTCTCATTGAATTTACTGCTTTTTCAATGATGTTACTTAAATTTTGACACCAGTACACTAAATTAAATGACTAGTTGACTGAATTTTTAACTGAGCCTGAACTGTTCTTTTGTTTTGTTTTGTTTTTTATACAGTCTAGGAAAGAAAGGGAAAGGGAAAAAGAAATTGGTGAAGATCTTCCTGCAATGACCTATCTTGTTTCAGTTCAAGCAAAAGGACAATGGCTTTCTCCCCTCACTTCATCCATAAAACAACACTCTTCTCCCTCCCTCCATATGATCTCCACTCTGCTCTACAGAGTAAATTTCTGTAAACACTTCCCCCTGAATGAAGTGCTCCTGGTGTGCTACTATTCCCAGAATAAAAGTCACTCCTTCACAGAGTATTTCAGGCTACTCACTCACTGCTGGAGCTCAATTTACCTTCGAGCCTTATTCTTCCCTTCCTACATTCATATGCCAAAGGGAACAATTATTTCTTCTCCACACATGCATTCCCTACCCACACATACCATGTATCTATGTGCTTTTGCAATATTGTTCATTCTGTCGAAAATACCATTTTTTAAATCTCTATTTCTAGAGCCTACCTTTTCTTCAAGATCTAGCGAGAACACTTCTCAATACATGAAGCCTTTCCTGATATTTAGGCTCACACTAACCCATCTACTCACCTGTAAGCTGGGTGTTCTGTCCCTCCTCTGGAATCTGTTATGTATGTACATGTTTTATCTTTCTGGGCTGGTTCTCTGTTTGCACCACCCACACTCCACCCAGGGGCATTCTCTGCCTTTCTATATACCCTGTTCCATGCTCATGGATGCTGATCCTCGAAGACTTGGTCCATTGCTTCCCTTATCTGTCAGTTTCCATTTGATTTCAGCCCATGAGAGGCACAACCAGGCAGATCAAGGTTGGAGATGATGGCCCTTCTCTCTCCCTTCCTGTTCTTGCACTGCATCTCTGCACGAGCTACCTTCCTCCTAGAATGCAGCTTCTGCCAAAAGACCGTTCTTCTACTCCTCAGCTCTCATCAGGCTCCAGTTACACTCTTTTCTCCCCTTGCTCCTTCAGCCACAGAGCTAGTAATGGATTACAATTGTTACTACTGTCTGGGTGCCTTAGTAGCCCTTGTTTATTCCTGTAACATATGCACACCTCCATATGTAGTCCTTTAATTAAAGACTTTTCATATGTACCACCCAGATTGAGCTGTATTTTCTACTGAGACCCTGACTGATAAACTTCTTACCAGATATTCATCTTGAAGGTATTGTTTGCATGGCACAGGAAAGGGCTAGGGAGTGAGGCATTTTTCAGGTCAAGTCCAGTTCTGCCTCTAGTTGTGGCATATTAGACCCTTGCCCTTTGCTCCAGCTTCATATGTGAAATGTTTTCTTTGAGCATCAAATGAAATCATACATGGGAAAGCACTTTTTATGTCTTTATTCAGGACTCAGTGTTATTTAATTCATCTTTTAATCCTCCCCATTATATAGTAAATGCTTAACAAATGAACTCTTTCATATAGATTTGTTGGATGAACAGATTGTCCTCCATTTTCTCAGAGTCAGCTATCCAGATGTGTAAGAAGTAGAGGAACTGTACATGTAGGCTTCAGTTCTAGAAGACCAACATGCAACACTACAATCAGCAGAGGCTGAAATATGGGACTTTCTAACTAAGATCTATTTTGTTCAAATATGCTACAGTAATACTGATTTTTAACCTAATCGTTCTAATGATTACCAAGAAGTGTTGCAGAGTTACATTTTGAACTCAAAATAAATAGTGGAGGAAGTGATAGGAAGGAAAAGACATCTGAATATTGACTTGGGACTTGGGATGAAGTAACATGGCTGTGGAGAAGACTTAGCCTTCACCAAAACCTTGAAAATAGCTGGATTCACCAGGGATACTCTGTTGCTTTCTTCAGATACCTCTTTCTACATATCACACTTTTGGAATCATCATCATTTCTAGCTGCTTTTACCTGAAGAAATTACACACACCTTTATTCATGAGTATGCAGAGCAAATTTTGGAGAGCCAGTGCTAGACTTGCATTGTGTTTTAAATGGGCATTTGAAAACCACTGTGAACATATGAGGGCATCAGTTGTCTGTAGAAAATTTTTATCAAATGTGGGGTGTAGTGGATTGAATGGTAGCCCCCAAAGTAATATGTTCATGTCTTAATACCCAGGCACTGTACATGTTATCTTGTTTGGAAAAGTGATATTTGCAGATATTGTTATGTCCAATATCTTGAGATGAGCTCATCCTGGATTACCTGTGTGGGTTCTAAATTCAACGACAGTGTCTTTATCAAAGACAGAAGGCAAGAACAAACACATGGAGAGCGGGAGGCACATAGTCAAAGACTGGAAGCCAAAGAATGCCAACAGCCACCAACAGCTGGAAGAGGCAGGAAGGTTTCTCTCCAGAGCTGTCAGAGGAAATGAGGCCTTGGCTTCTGACCCCTTGATTTTGAATTTGTGGTCTCCACAACTGTGAGACAGTATTTCTGTTTTTTGAACCACCAAGTTTGTGGTAGTTTGTTTGCAACTGTAGGGAACTAATAAGCTGGGTAAACTATACTTGTATTTGCAAAAATTCCAGAGGAAAATCCACTATAGGTCAATGTCCTAAGTTAACGTCTGGTGTATTGGAACAATTTAGACCAAAAAAAGTGACAATGTGACTTCCTCAAGAGCTCCAGAAACTCAAGGGTTACTGACTCCCTCACACAGGAAATATATGTCAATCCAATTCTCTCAGAGCAGAATATTAAAGTAGTGCAAAGGATGCAGGGAACAGAGAGTATACCTAGCCACACTGCCAGAGGTGTATAGAGAAATTACAGTTCTGTTATTTGGTGAAGGTGGATTTATAACCACCTATTTGAACATGTTTAATTGTAAAATAAATAGCTTTCTGACCTAAACAGCCTTGTTAAAAGAGATGAAATGCTGAGGAATGTCTGAGATAAGGGGCCAAAATAAAGCAGTCCTTAAGGCATCTGTAGAAGAAAGCCTCAGAAAACTCAGGGAAGCTCTGTTCAAGGACAGAAAGTGTTAAAATAGTGCCAAGTAAGGGATGGAGCCAAGTGGACTTGGCAAATTATTGTTTGTGTGAAAAAAAATCTCAAACAGATTTCATGTGAATGTCTTTATGAAGGTGCTTAGCAGTTTGGAATCTCAGCAGTTTCTGTGCACTATTTCTTACTTCCACTGGAAAGCTAGGAAACTGTCCATCATTTATACCTCCTCCCTCTCCCTCTCACAATCCAAAGATAATGCCCAAGAGAATTTATTCCATTTCCCCTACAATAATTTAGCTTTATAGAACCTCAAATATTTCTTTGATTGTATAGCAATGGTATCTGACAAATCATCTGCATCAGTCTAAGCCTCTTCTATTAAGACTTCTTAGTGTTGACCAATTCATGTAGAGAAGACTTTACCTTTTTTTTTCTCTCCTTCTCTTCAAAATTTCTAGTCTTCTGAATTCATGATCACAACATTATTTTTGTTGTATTCTTACTGTTAAGCACCCTGAACAAAAGTATAAACTTCTAATGTGTATTAGGAATGAGGTCAGTAGATCTGATTCCCAACTTGTAGGAGACTGGATCAGGTAAGGTCTGAGAGATGAAGACTGTTTATACGTATGTATAGTGGTCACTCATAAGTGGATCCAAATGAAAGCTAATGTGAACTCTCCCTCAAAGAATGGAAGATTGACAGCCAGAAAACCCATTTTAGGCATTTGATCTGAAAGCTGAAAGCATAACAAGGGTTCATGGGCCAAATGAGAGTCTGGGAAGGCTGGGAGCTAGAAGCAAGTTGGGAATGAAGCACATAAGTCTCATTTTTATCTGCATCTAGCCACGTGGTAATAATGGTAGGCCAGGTCAACTTAAAAGAGCAAAGTCAGGGCAAACAGAAGCAAATTCTATCCTTTCTGTGTCTGAGCCTGACCCAATGAGAAATAATGCTCCTTTTTTAACTCACCAGAGCACCTGAAATAGCAAAGATTGATTAAATAACACTAATTGACTTTTGAACATTAAACAATAAATAATGCCTCATCTGGACTTCAATATAATTAAACTCATTTTAATTCTTTGATAACACTGAGGAACACAATTTTTGTTGAGTTAGATCTGACACTTGTTTTTGACTAACTTTTGGGATCTGAATCCAAATATGACCCCAGTTTTTCTATATCACGTCAACTATTTTTGGTTTGTTTACATTTTTATTGAGTGTTCTATATTTACTTATTTTTTTTAATTTTATTTTTTGGTTTTTCAATTATAGTTGTCCCGTTTTCCCCCCAGTGTTTCCCCCCCAGACCACCCCTTCTCCAACAATCATGTCCATGAGTCATTTCTACACGTTCCTTGACTAAACCCTTCCAACTTTCTTATTTCCCTTCTCTCCCTCCCACTTGCCCCTATTGACTGTTATTCTGCTTCTTGTCCTATTTAGTTCGTTTATTTATGTTGTTCCTTAGTTTCCTGTATTAGGTGATATCATATGGTATTTTTCTTTCTTTGCCTGGCTTATTTCACTAAGCATAATTCTCTCTAGTTCCATCCATGTTGTCGCAAATGGCAGGAGTTTCTTCTTTCTCTCTGCTGCATAGTATTCCATTGTGTAAATGTACCACAGTTTTTTGATCCACTCATCTACAGATGGGCACTTAGGCTGTTTCCAGCACTTAGCTATTGTACACAATGCTGCTATGGACATAGGGGTGCATAAGTTCTTTTGAATTAGGGTTTTAGGATTTTTCAGGTATAATCCTAGCAGTGGAATCACTGGTTCAAAAGGCAGTTCCACTTTTAGTTTTTTGAGGTAATTCCATACTGTTTTCCACAGTGGTTGCACCAGTCTGCATTCCCACCAACAGTGCAGTAGTTTTCCCATTTTCCACATCCTTGCCAGCACTTGTTGTTTGTTGATTTGCTGATGATGGCCATTCTGACTGGTGTGAAGTGGTATCTCATTGTGGTTTTTACTTGCATCTCTCTGATGGCTAGTGATGTTGAGCATTTTTTCATGTGTCTATGGACCTTCCGTATGTCCTCTTTGGAGAAGTATTTGTTCAGGTCCTTGACCTAATTTTTAATTGGGTTGTCTGTTTTCTTGATGTTGAGTCGTGTAAACTCTTTATATATTTTGGAGATCAGTCCCCTGTCTGAGATATCATTGGCAAATATGTTTTCCCATATGGTTGGTTTCCTTTTCATCTTGCTGATGTTTTCTTTTGCTGAGCAGAAACTCTTTAGTTTGATGTAATCCCATTTGTTTATTTTTTCCTTTATTTCTCTAGCCTTAGGAGATGTATCCATGAAAATATTGTTACATGGGCTATCTGAAATTTTCCTGCCTATGTTTTCTTCCAGGACTTTTACGGTGTCATGGCTTACATTTAAGTCTTTGATCCATCTTGAGTTTATTCTCGTGTGTGGTGTAAGTTGGTGGTCTAATTTCATTTTTTTTGCATGTCCCTGTCCAGTTCTCCCAGCACCATTTATTAAAGAGGCTCATCTCACTCCATTTTATGTTCCTTCCTTCTTTATAAAATATTAGTTCACTGTATATTCCTGGATTTATTTCTGGACTCTCTATTCTGTTCCATTGATCTATATGTCTGTTCTTATGCCAGTACCAGATTGTTTTGATTACAGTGGCTTTGTAGTATTGTTTGATGTCTGGTATCGTGATTCCTCCTGCTGTGTTTTTCTGTTTCAAGATTGCTTTTGCTATTCGGGGTCTTTTTGGTTCCATATGAAATTTTGCAGTATTTGTTCTAGGTCTGTGAAGTATGTCATTGATATTTTAATAGGGATTGCATTGAATTTGTAAATTGCTTTGGGTAGTATGGCCACTATAATGTTGTTGATTTTTCCCATCCAAGAACATAATAGTTGCTTTCATTTATTTGTATCTTCCTTAATTTCTTTCTTCAATGTTATGTAATTTTCAGAGTACAGGTCTTTTATCTCTTTGGTTAAGTTTACTCCTAGGGACTTTATTTTTCTTGTTGATATAGTAAAAGACATTTCTTTCTTGTCTCTGTCTCTGATATTTTATTGTTGGTGTACAGAAATGCCTTAGATTTCTGTATATTTATTTTGTATCCTGCTATTTTGCAAGTTCACTTATTATATCGAGTACTCTGTTAGTGGAGTTTATAGGGTTTTCTATATATATACTATCATGTCAACTGCATATAATGATAGCTTGACTTCTTCTTTCCCAATTTAGATGCCTTTTATTTCTTTTTCTTGTTTGATTGCTGTGGCTAGGACTTCCACCACTGTGTTGGATAGGAGTGGAGAGAGTGGACATCCTTGTCTTGTTCCTGATTTCAAGGGGAATGCTTTCAGTTTTTGTCCATTGAGTATGATGTTGGCTTCAGGCTTCTCATATATAGCCTTAATTATGTTAAGGTATGCTCCCACTATTCCCATTTTGCTGTGTGTTTTCATCATAAATGGGTGTTGTACTTTATCAAATGCTTTTTCTGCATCTATTGATATGATCATGTGATTTTTGTCTTTCATTTTGTTTAGGTGATGTATTATATTTATTGATATGTGAATATTAAACTATCCTTGCATCCCTGGAATGAATGCCACTTGATCGTGGTGTATGATCTTTTTGATGTATTGCTGGATCCGGTTTGCCAATATTTTGTTGAGGATTTTAGTATCTATGTTCATCAGTGATATTGGCCTGTAGTTTTCTTTCTTTGTTGTTTCTTGACCTGGTTTTGGAATTAGGATAATACTGGCTTCATAGAAATAGTTTGGGAGTTTTCCCTCTTCTTGGATTTTTTGGAATAGTTTGAGAAGTGTAGGAGTTAGTTCTTCCATAAATATTTTGTAAAATTTGCCTATGAAGCCATCCGGTGTAGGGCTTTTGTGTGCCAGGAGATTTTTGATTACTGTTTCAATTTCCTTCTTTGTTATTGGTCTGTTGAGACCTTCTACTTCTTCTTCATTCAGTTTTGGAAGGTTATATGGTTCTAGAAATTTGCCCATTTCTTTTAGGTTGTCAAATTTCATGCCATACAGTTGTTTGTAGTAATTTCTTACAATCCTTTGTATTTCTGTGGTATCAGTCGTGATTTCTCCTTTTTTGGTTCTGATTTTGTTTATTTTGACTTCTCTCTATTTTTCTTGATGAGCCTGGCTAAAAGCTTGTCGATTTTGTTTATTTTTTCAAAGAACCAGCTTCTATTTTCATTGATATCATGAATTGTTTGTTTGGTCTCTATGTCATTTAATTCCGCTCTGATCTTGATGATTTCCTTCCTTCTTATTGTCCTAGGTTTTGTTTATTGTTGTTGTTCTAGTTCTTGTAGATTTAGGGTTAGATTTTTTATTTGATATTCTTCTACCCTTTTCAGATATGCCTGTATTGCTATAAACTTCCCTCTTAGGACTGCTTTTGCTGTGTCCCATAGGTTTTGGGCTGTTGTGTGTTCATTATCATTAGTTTCCAAAAATTTCTTGATTTCTTCTTTGATGTCATTGTTAACCCATTCATTATTTAATTGCATGTTATTCATTCTCCATGAGGTTGGGTGTCTTTGATTTTTTTCTTTGAGGTTGATTTCTATTTTCAAGGCATCGTGGTCTGAAAAGATGCTTGATATGATTTCAATTTTCTTGAATTTGTTGAGGCTTGTTTTTTGTCCTATCATGTGGTCTATCTTTGAAAATGTCCCATGTGCATTTGAAAAGAATGTATATTTTGTTTCTTTGGGGTGTAAAGTTCTATATATATCAGTTAAGTCCATGTGGTTTAGTGTGTTGTTTAGTGCCTGTATATCCTTGGTGTTTCTTTGCTTCGAAGATCTGTCTATTGTTGATAATGAAGTGTTAAAGTCCCCTACTATGAGTGTGTTGCTGTTAATATCCTTCTTGTGGTTCTAGTATTTGCTTTATGTATTCGGGTGCTCCTATATTGGGTGCATTTATGTTTATCAGTGTTATATCTTCTTGATGGATTGTTCCCTTAAGTATTATGAAATGTCCTTCTTTGTCTCTATTTATTGTTCTTGCTTTGAAATCTGTTTTGTCTGATATGAGGACTGCTACCCCATCTTTTTTTTCATGTCCATTTGCTTGGAATACTTTTTATATCCCTTTACTTTCAGTCTGTGTAAATCTTTTGTTTTGAGGTGTGTTTCTTGTAGACAGCAAATATGTGGGTCCTGTTTTCTTATCCATTCCGTTACCTTATGCCTTTTAATTGGAGCATTTAATCCATTTACATTTAAGGTTATTATTGACGTGTATTTATTCATTTCCCTTTGTACCTGTGTTCCTCACCTCTTTTTTTCTTCTTTTTCTTAAAACAGTCCCTTTAGCATCTCTTGCAATACTGGTTTTGTGGAGGTGTATTCTTTTAGTCATCCTTTGTTTGGGAAACTCCTTATTTCACCTTCCAATATGAAAGAGAGCCTTGCTGGGTAGAGTATTCTTGGTTGTAGGCCTTTGTTTTTCATTGCTTGAAATATTTTTGACCATTCCCTTCTGGCTTGTAGTGTTTCTGTTGAGAAATCAGTTGGTAGCCTATCGGAGCTCCCTTGTATATTATTTGCTGTTTTTCTCTTGCTGCTTTTAGGATCCTCTCTTTGTCTCTGAATGTTGCCATTTTAATTATGATGTGCCTTGGAGTGGGTTTTTTTGGGTTCTTCTTCATTGGGACTCTCTGTGCTTCCTGCAATTGCATAAATTTTTCTCTCATCAGGTTGGTAACATTTTCTGTCGTTATTTCTCTATCAGCTTTTCTATTCCTCGTTCTTCTTCTTTTTCTTTTATTCTGGTGATTCAGAAAAAAATTATTTCTCCTCTTGCAATCCTGTAATTCCCTTACAATTTCTTCATACTTTGTCAATTTTTTTCATTTTGTTGTATTGTCTGAGAATTTTTTCCTACATTGTCCTTTAACTCACTGATCTGATCCTCTGCTTTGTTTAGCCTGTTTTTGATTGATTCTACTGTGTTTTCAAGTCAGAGATTGTATTCTTCATTTCTTCCTGGTTCTTGTTAATAGTGTCTATGTCCATTTTTATGCTGGTGTAGTTTTCCATAAGTTCCCTGTAATTTTCTTGGAGCTGTTGGTAACTTCCTTGGAGGTTTTCATAGTTGTTTTTGAGGTTGTCAAGTATATTGAGCTTCTTCACCATCATTGTTTTGAATTCCATGTCTGACATTTGGGCTATGTCTAGTCCATCTACCTCTCTTTCTGGGGATTCCTCTTTTCTTTTCATCAAGAGGTTTTTTCTGCATCTTACCATGTTGGATTCTTCTTGTTTGTTTTTGTTTTTTGGTTTGCCTGCTTTCAGTTCCCACCTTTGTGGTATGAGATTCTTTAGAGGAGATTGGGGTTTTCAGTGGTGCAGTCTCTTTGATCTCCTGAGTCTGATGTTCTTGGGTTACCCTTTATGTTGTTTGTTTATGCTGTCTGGTTATATTTCCGATGCTCTTTGTTGGGATTTCCCTCTGGCTAGTTGATTGAGAGTCAACCTGTCCACTTTGTCTTGAGTTCTTTTGTGGAGATGCTGTTAAAAACATAAACACACAGCCTAGGCAGAACACCCACACCCTCAAAAATATCCCCCCACCCTCTATCTTACTATCTTCAGCAAATGAGCCAGTATTAATATAAATGTAGAGAGGATAGGGCTTTTATACTATAGGAGGAATAAATAAGCATTGTTTTTAAAGAGATAAAATATGATTTTTGAGAGGGGATGATTGATTAGTAATAGTAGTAAGTAGTGTTGAGACTATGCAAAACAGTAGGTAATATTTACATTGTATGTTAATAATAATAAAAGAAAAAGAGGGAAGAAAGCAGAATATAATAAGAAAATGAAATTGTATAGTATTAGATTTTTATAGTAGTTATAGTCTATTTATTTAGTGTGAAACGAAGGCTAAAGAAAACAAACAAATATGCAAACATTAAAGAGGAAGGATGAGTTGGAGAGATGGTATGAAACAAATTAAAGAGATAGTTTTTAAAAATTATTTTTTAAATAAAAGTAAAAATAAAAATTAAAAATAAGAAATTTAAAAAGTAAAATAAAATACAAATAAAAAAACTAAAATAGAAATAAAAATTTAAAAAAAAATATATATATATACAAAAGGAAAGTTTTTACTCAGTTCAGCCTTTGTGTGTTGTCTTCTTTTTCTGGATGTACAGCTGGTCTAATGAGGCAGGCCAGAGGTTCCTGATCTTTGCAGCAGCGGTGTGTGCCTGTGTGCAGTCTTGGTCGTGTGCCTGGGTTATTCCTGCGCGCCCATGGTGGCCAGTGTGTTCGTTTGGCATCTGTTAGGAGCCGGCCGGGATGCTTGTGCATGCGCACACATGCGCGTGCAAAGTGGCCTGAGTGCTAGCCTCAGGCCTGCTGCACCACGCACCAGGAGTCAGTCTCTTGCCCCTTGGGGCAGTGGCCCTGGACACTTGTGCACGGTGGAAGTGAGCGTCTGTGAGTCACCACCTCCTGCTGTTCCGGTGCTGCAGGCGCCCCGCCATTCCTGCACCCTCCTGGGTGGGCACGAGCAGAGCCAGCGCAAGTGGGCTGTGCTCCGGCCTGGCACCCACTGGGGCTGGCCAGGTGTTTCTGTGCATGGTCTTCTGCGTGCCCAGTGGGCCCTCCCTGCGCGCATTGGGGCATTGATCTTATGTCTGTTGGGGTGTGTCCAAGGGGCACCCAGACACGCGGCTGGGGACCTGGTTACGCGCCTGGGCTAGTGTGTGATGGCACCTCCTTGTGCGTATCTGCACTACCCAAGGGGAGGGTTGGGGAGTGGGCGAGCACACTTCTGCGCCTGCGCTCCTCAAGAATGTCCTATCACCCCTGACCTTTCTTCCCCTCTCTGCAGTACATAAGAGAAAAATATTTAAAAAATCACATTCTCACATGCACAGCAGTACCCTGTTTCTTCTCTTTCAGCACCAGATGCCACCTGGTCCTCTCCTGGCTCTGCCAGCAGGCAGAGATCTGCTCTCTTCCTGATTCCTTTCTAGGGAAGCCTGTGGTCACTAAAAAGTCTTTGTGTACTTCCAACCACAGCTCAGGGAGCCACTCCAGTCAGAAATCTCATCTTGTCCCTTTTTCTTCCGCTATCCTCACCAAACAGATCACTCCTAGATGGTTTTCTCTAATCCAGCATTGCCAAGGCTCGACTCCTGCCAGTGTTCAGCTGCTCACGAAGAAGTTATGTCTACAATTAGTCCAAACTACAAACAGATTTTAGGAGCCAGAAAGCCACCTTCTCCCACCTCACATCAACTTTTTAAGGTACAGGATATCCTCCCTTTGTTACAAAAATCATACAAAATGTACATACGGAGGAAAAAAAAACCCTGAATATACTGTTTATTTAGTTATTTTATTCGTATAAAGGCTATATATTGGTACTGTAAGTCAAATTGTGTACAGGTAGTAAACTTCTGCTACCAAACATACATATTAAGGTATTTTATCTTTTCAAATGATAGGCTAGGAAATGCCAAAATGAGATACTTGAAACAGTCTCCTTCAGTTGGCAAAGCGTTAACAAATTGCTTCATGAGACCCAGTTTTATGTATAGAGGTAGGAATATAATGTTCTTTCTGTCAACAAGTGGCTCATGTAGAATGTTTGGATCACCAGGTTGGAGATCAGGTCTTGGAGGCCAATTTGACTCCATCCAATGCTTCTCACGAGCTCTGCTGTCCCATCTACACAGAAAACAGGGTTACTTGGTGTACCTGCACTGCTGATCAAGAAGGAAGCAGACCATTTGAAGGACAACACAGATGATTCAATTGTGCTTGTGATATTGCAACAGATCAATGACTCTCTTTATGTTTTCATATTCTTCATGAAAACAAACTGAATGGCCAATTGGGGCTGCACCAAATAAATTGCCATGGTGGAGGAGGACACACTTCAAGCTTCACTTGGACCTACTGATGAACAGTCACCATTCAGTTGCATTATAGATTGGAATTCCTAATTCCTCCATTAAACAATGTACATTATGGCAATACACAAAGCCACCATCACTTTGAAAGTACTGCAGAAATGCACTTTCTCTTGATCAAAAGTAGGATGCCTTCGCTTTTTCAAGCAAGTTTTTCTTATGCAGTTTTGATGCTAGGAGTTCTGAAGCCTTTTTGGATAGTCCCAAATCTCATGCCAAATCATTCAATACATGTTAATAAACTCCCTTATGAACTGAGTCATCTTCAATTTCAAAATCTTCATCGTTGCTGTCACTTAGTTCTTCACCATACTCCTATTTTTCAAAAGAGGGTAGTTCAATGAAAACTGGCACTGGGATTTCAGCTGAATGAGGCACTGGGCATAGAGCTGATGGTAGACTAGGATACTCTATTTGACATTTATTTTTATTCTATCCTGATATTTTCACTCTATAAAAGTAACAGTCACGTGAGTGATCTCTGGGCTCTCGCCAAACCATAGGTATACCAAATGGCAATTTATCATGTCCATAAACTCTCGACACACTGCTTTCACACCTTTTGAGGTGTCCAAGACATCTTGATCACCAAGTTTTACTTTAAAATATGCAAAATAGGCTTGCCTGACAAGTGTGCTGATGTTTGCCCTTTGATGGGGAATGATGAAACTGCCACAGATATAAAAAGATGAATCAGGGTTGTTTAGGCACCTACGATGAGAAATAGCAAAGGAAGACATGATCTGAAGGAAAGGAAGTAAGTACATGTGTAAATAAAAACAATAAATTCTGCTTACTCCTTGCATACAGACAAGAACTTAGACTACACTTTGGAATATGATTCACTATATAGAGTGGCACACAACCTCTCACCACACTGTCTCATGTGTAACTGAAGAGCCTAGACAAGTATGAACCTGTCTCTGGTTTTCAAGGTCATCCCCCACCTCTCCCCACTCGAGAGAGGTTTGCTCCCAGCCAATAGGAGAGCACTAGTGCTTCCCTCAATCCAGGCTTGATCCAGTCCAGAGTGGTCGAATTAAGATAAACTTTACAGACTTCCAGCCAAGATGGAGGCGTAGACAGACATGCTGTATCTTCCTCCACAACTAAGAAGGAATACAACTACCTCAAAATCAGAAATAACCAGAAGTTCCAGAAAATCAAACTGCATGGAAGTCCAACAAACAAAGATATAAAGAAGAAATACTCATCCAGACAGGTAGGAGGGGCAGAGCTGGGGTGGAGAGGATGCGGTGTGGTGGTGGCAGCAGTGGCGGCAGCAGCAGGCCAGCAGAAAGCACAGTTACATGTTTTAAAAATCAGGAGGGACACCTGCGGAGCTTTCCCAGCTCTTCACCAAATCCTGCAGCTCATAGTCCCAGCAATAGAAAAAATCAAGCCTCATTGCTTCTGATTATGCAAACCAGTGGGGGTTGGGGCTGAGGAAGAAACTGCCTGTCTCTCAGAAGAGTCTACTTGTTTAAAGGGCTCCCATGGTTCTAGAATGTCTGCAGACCCATCCACTCTGGAAATGAGAGCCAGGGTAACAGCTAGAGAGGCACCAGTCCCATATGAATGTGAGAGAAGTGCCTGGAAAAGGGGCAAGTGCTGGGTAAGCGGCATTGTTCCCTCTCAGATCCCTCCCCCACATACAGCACCAAAACATGGTGAAACAGGTCGCCCTGCACTGACGAATTCCTAAGGATCCACCCCTTACAACATAAGAGGAGCAACAGCTCTTTCTAAGACACAGAGGCAAACAAACACAGGAGCCTGTCAAAATGAGGAGACAGAGAAGTATGGCCCAAAAGAGGGAACAGATCAAGGTTCCATTGGGAGAACTAAGTGACGAGGAGATAGCCAACCTAACAGATGCAGAATTCAAAACACTGATGATAAAGAGGCTCACAGGCTTGACAGATATGCTTCAGTATGGCAAATGCATAAGAGAAGAAGTGATGGCTATACTAAGTGAAACGAAGGAAAATCCACACAAAATCAATGGTGAAAGGAAGGAAACCAGGGTTCAGATCAATGATTTGGAACATAAGGAAAGTAAAAAACAGTCGATCAGTAAAGAATGAGGAAACAAGACTTGAGCAAATGAAGAAAGGCTTAGGAACCTCTGGGACAACTTTAAACGTGCCAACATTCGACTCATAAGGGTGCCAGAAGGAGAAGAGGAAGAGCAAGAAATTGAAGACTTATGCAAAAAAAATAATGGAGAAAAACTTCCCAAATTTTGTGAAGGAAATAGACATACAAGTCCAGGAAGCACGGAGAGTCCTGGGCAAGCTGGACCTAGAGGAGACCACACCAAGACACATCAAGATTAAAAAGCCAAAGGTGAAAGATAAAGAGAGAATCATAAAAGCAGCAAGAGAGAGGTGGAGAGTTGCCTACAAAGGGGTGCCTATAAGACTATCAGCTGATTTCTCAGAAGACACTTTGCAGGCAAGAAGGGACTGGCAAGCAGTATTCAAAGTGATAAAAAGCAAGGACCTACAATCAAGATTACTCTATCCAGCAAAGCTATCATTTAGAATGGAAGGGCAGATGAAGTGCTTCTGAGACAAGGTAAAGCTAAAAGAGTTAATCGTCACCAAGCCATTATTATATGAAATGTCAAAGGGACTTACTTAAGAAAAAGATAAAAACTATGAACACTAAAATGACAACAAACTCACAACTATCAACAACTGATTCTAAAAAATAAAAACAAAAACCAAGTAAGCAAATCAGAAGAAGAACAGAATCGTAGGTATGGGGATTGCTTAGAGGGTTATCGGCTGGGTGGCGGAAGGGGAAGATATGGGGAAATAGTACAGGGATTAAGAAGCATAATCGATTGGTACAAAATAGACAGGGAAAGTTAAGAATAATATAGAAAAGGGTGAAGCCAAAGAACTTACATGTGCTACCCATGGACATGAACTAAGGGGGATGAGATTGTTGGAGGGAAGGGGGGTACTGGGCAGAGGGGAGCAAGGGGAAAAAAATCAAAACTGTAACAACATAATAAAAAAATATACTTAAAAAAAGATAAGCTTTAGAGAAAAAACATGACTTGATAGAAGAAAACTAAGTGGTTTTGAAATCAGCATGCCTACTTAAGTCTAAAACAGCTGAAAAATACAACTCAACAGGAATTATGTTAAATACTGTTCCCCTGTGAATTGATAATCTGTATTATAAAATTCAGTTAAGGACAGAAGTTTTGTTTCCAAATTCATCAGGACTAGGTACATCACATCTTTACTTTCTATGCTCGTCTTTGTGTCTATTGATTGTTATTATCACAAAATGCCCTTTAAGAGGTATTTTATTTTATTTTTTAAAATATATCCCCTTTGAATTCTTATATGTCTAAGTAATGGTCAGTGAATCTTAGCTGGTTTTTAAAAAGAAGAAATCAGATAAAATGCTTTACTATTGGTGTTGTTACCTTTCCCATACATTCTGGCCATAATTTTGTGAGTCCCTTTGAAATGTGACCACCACTGATATATGAGGAAAAAAATATCAAGAAACATTTTATCTATCTAGCCTAATTCCCACAAGTTTCCCTGGAGACACTGAGCATGCCTACATCCAGCTGGGGTCATATAATCTGAATTGCTGGTGGGGCCAGGAATTAATAGATCAAGCAGCAAAGAGGAGGCAGCTAAGCAAAACGATGATGACATATAGTAGAGAGAAGGCCACAGCTGGAGTGTTATGAAGCACTGTACTGTTACTGTTGGAAGCTGTTGTGCAGATGGCAGCTAATAATGCAGAGCCAGAGATGGATCAGGTTTACTTCTGCACCCTGAATTGTACCATAAGCACAAACAAAAGAAAAAAACAAAATCTCATTCTAAGGTGTTGGTGGGTGGGCAACATTTTTAATCACAGAACTACCTTAGCAAAAGAAATTTAATGAAAAAGCAACATTCTGGAGTTTAATTATACCTGGTAGTATTTCACAAAAAGCCACATATAGCAACAAGCTCCCAGATGCTTCTCTAGGTTTTGTATTCCAGGGGTTCCAATGTCCTTCATTTGAGTTATGTTCCAAGTCTCAAGAAATATGTTTAATAAGCAGAGCAATCACATGGGAGGAGAGGGTCTCATAACACCTATTAAAATATTGGTAGAGATAGTGGTTCCTTTGTCTATAATGTAGACCATGTAGTATTCCAACATTCTTTTTTTAAAAAAAGCAATAAATACCTAGTATGCATCAGGCCCTGGGCTACGCATTGGGGGGTGTAATGATGATTAAGACCTGGTCTCCATCTTTAGGAACTTGTAGTCTAAAGTGGGAGAAAAACAGAACAAGATAGTATAAAGGGGTGTTACCTACTTTCAGAGGAGGTACAGCATGTATATTAAGAAAGCGGACACTGAAGCTACATTCTGCATCCTGGCTCTGTCACTTCTTACTTAAGGTGAATTGCTTAACCTTTTGGATCTACATTTCCTCATCTACGAAGTGAGTATAGTAATACTATCTCATAAGCTGATGAAGATGATTGATGAGTTAATATATGTAAATACACAGAACATGGCCTGGCACATAGTGAGCATGTGTTAGTTTCATTAGACAAATGGGTGTTATGGAAATATATAGGGGGAGCAGAGTATTTGTAATGTGGGAGTCAGAGAGAGCTTCCCCCCAGAAACTGACATCTCAGTTGAAAACCAAGGGAAGTGGGGGTTGGTGAGTGGGTAGGTGGGGCATTTGGAACCTGGGAAAAGAGGGGGACAGCATGTGCATATACTGAAGCAGGAGTGATGTTGGCACACATCCCCTCAAATAATTTAATATTCTCATGTTGTCTGAATCATTTGGCAAGAAAAACAGGTTCAGAAGTTTGCTGCCTTCACCAGAAGACAAATTATTGTTTCTCCAACACTTTTTCTGTGAAATCATTCCTTATAAATTTGGTTAGCTGCTTTCTCTGTTGTGTTTCCATATGCCTTAATGATTCTAGTCACATGATACTGTAATTTGTTTACTTGTCTGACTTCCCAACAAGGCTTTCAGATCTAGCATGACTAGAACTGTTTGTTTTCATTTTCTTGTTTATTTTTATATACATCCTTGTATTCCCATCATCTAGAATAAGATGTGGTTTATAATAGGTGCTCAGGGGAAATGTATCAAACAAGTAATGTAGTTTTGTGACAGAAGATGGGCTCACTTTGAGATTCCACTTTTTCTCTTCTCACAGTCCTTTACCAGAGACCAATCTTAATTTATCCATTTCTAAATGTTCTAGTTCTATCTTTTTCAGATAGGATAGTTAATCTCTTCATTATTTCAAGTGAAAAAGTGTGGGTATAATATTTCCCTTCTAAATTAAGTATTACCTGTTAACATTATAAAAAAAATCAACACAACATATTTAATATCAACAAATCTCAAAATGCTAGGAAGCATGACATTCATGAGGAAACTCACTGTGTGGCAATAATGCAAAAATAAACTTCATCTTGAAGTCTTCTTACTAACTTTGGCATCAAATTTGGAATCCTTCCCTCAGTATTCCTTAGGTTGTATCAGTTAGTTCCCATTCATGCATTTTCCAAGGGCCTATGAAAGAAGCTCATGCACAGTTCACTCATGGGCATTCTTCTTGGTCCTTTTCTTCTCTTCCTCTTCTTGAGGTTGGGAGTTTCAGCATGCCTAGCACTGTTAGCCAACAGATACTTCTCTTCTCACTCAGAACCGCTCAGCACTTTTGAACAGTTCTCTGAGAGACCATATGAAGTCCATGGACATCCCAAATTCATAATTGCAAAGTCCTTTTCCATATCATAAATAACATGTTTTGTGAAATGGGACTTATTGCACTGCAACCATGATGGGGAAAGACCCTGTAGGATCTTTGAATGGGAGGGTTGGAGTTATGGAAGTTTGGCTGTCATTGCACATGTGCAGGAAGCCTCAGACCTGCCTAGGCCATGGTTCTGAAGGATGCTTTGAACTCAGTAGAATATACAAGAGTTATTGATTCATTTATTGAGTGTGTAGTCTGTCAGGCACTAAGATTACAGCACATGTAAGAGAGACAGTGTTCCTGTCTTCATGGGAAGAGATAGACAATAAAGTCATATGGAGAGAAACAAGATAATTTCAAATAATTACAACTTCTCTGAAGTCCTAATTCAGGGAAATAATATAGAGAATTATGAAACTAGGAAGGCACTGTAGCTGGCATGGTTAGGGAAAGCCTCTCTGTGAATGTGACTTTTCAGTTGAGATGAAATATTGAGAAGGATCCAGCTATATGAAGACCTGGACAGGAGAATTACATTCCAGGCAGAAGTTAGTGACAGAATAGGGTCCAGCTGTATGGTTTCCTATTCTAGCGAGATTCACTAGTTGCACCAAAAAAAAAATAAAAAAGAAAAAGAAAAAAGGAAAGAGAAGGGAAGAAAGAAAGAAAGAAGAAATAAAAGAAAGAAAAAGGAAATAAAAGGAAGAAAAAAAGAAAAGAAATGGGCCATTTCCAGATTCCCCCAGAGAGCCTCCTTGTGCGACAGTTCAGGGAGCAGCATACACATTGCATTGTAGTGCTTCTTTTAATGGAGGTGTCAGAGAAATGGTCTGAACAGGAATGGCCACCCTTTTAGGGAGCAGAAAAGAAGGTTTTTGTGCCTGGAACAGAGCAAGGAAGAGGAAGAGCAGTTTGGTTGCTATTGTTAGGGCATAACAATATAATAAAAATAGCTAACATTACTAAGGCTGATTACTTTTAATGTGTTATTTTATTTGTCACAATAGCTCTATAAAATAAATGCTACCACATCCTTTTGTAGATGAAGAAAATGAAGCTTAACAGAGTTAAGTAAATGGCCCACACAACTACCAAATGGTGGACACCCTTAAGCATTATGTTTTACTCTGCTTTTGAGACCCAAAACACCACTCTTTAACATCCAAAGCCTGGATAGGCAAGTGAAAATCATGAGGATCTGGTTGTTTTCATTTTTCCTATGGCTCCTTCTTGAAGAGAGTGAGCAAGCTCTGATATTTCCAGAGTGTCTTTTCCTTGCCAGTGGAAGGAAGGTAATAGTCTCCAGAGAGCTACAGTAAGTAATAGAGTTTAAGTATCGAAAAATAGTAAGACTGTGAAGAAGCTATGGAAAGAGTTGTAGGGACAGTGAGTCCTGAGCTGACCGTTTTCATTTTAAGTTTAATTTATAATTATATAAATTAACTCATTTATTTCTTACACTTGCTCTGTGGCATGGGACAATTGAATCCATTTTGTTGATGAGGCCTCAGAGGCTCTGGGGGGAATTACATACTTTGCCCAAAGCCTCACATCCTGTTAGTTGCTACACTGAATGGCTTTTCAATGTCATACTTCTCTTTTCTACCACTAAAACACTTGAAACTATGCCTGTCTCAGAATAGCCCAATTATTACCAAACTACCAATATCCCCACTTTAATGTATCTGTTATTATAAATTGCCTGCTTCTGTTAAAAAAAATTCATATTACAGAAGAATTATACACTTTATCCAAAAATTGAAATAATGAAGATGTGTTGAAAAGCAAAACGCCATGGTCTGATTTTTAAAGGACTCTGATTTTGCAGGTGATTGATTTGATCATTTTTATTTATATTTTTGTTTTTTTATTTTTCTATTATCGTTGTCCCATTTTTTCCCCATTGCTCCCCCCCACCCAGCCCACCCCTTCTCCCACAATCATATCCCTCCCCATTGTCCATGTCCATGAGTCATTTATACATGTTACTTGATAAACCCTTCCCTTACTTATCCCCCTTCTCTCCCTCTCCCCTCCCCCCTATTGAGTGTTATTCTGCTTCTTGTTCTATTTAGTTCATTTGTTTATATTGTTCTTTAGTTTCCTGTATTAGGTGATATTGATCATTTGTTTTATGTCTTGTTATTTATTCCCAGTGATTATCTGAAAACCTAATCCACTTTTAGCCACTCCTTTCCACCTGCCCTCCACCACTATCAGCAGACCACTCAACTCCCTGCTGATACAGTGACTAGTTACGGATTCTCATTCGCCCCTACCTTTAAGGTGCCTGAAAACTGAAGACTACATGGGTGTTCTATACACTGTGTGTATGTTTCCTTGCCACATAAAAAAACAAACTGAGTGGCTCATATGATAAAACTTTACCCAAGGAGCATCAAACATATCTAAGCAAGGGGAATTTGCTCAAAATTTTATGAATTAGCTGGAAAGTTTTGATATTTTAGAACTGGAAGACATCTCATAGATAATCTAATCCAAACTATTTTACCAATGAGAAAACAGAGACTCCAAGTAATGCAAAGGAAGAAAAACATACTTTGGCATCAGACAGATAACACTTTGAATCCTGGCTCTGCTTGCAACTAGCTGGCTGTGTAACCTTATCAATTTCCAAAATTTAGAGGATTATTACACTGTAATCCACTGCCACCACTGTTTCTACCCTAAACCACTATAATCCCTTGACTGGTTTCTGAATAGCCTCCTGATTTTTGCTCCTTATAATTTGTTCTCCACTGAGCACCTGAAGTAGACTTTCATAAAACATAAATCAGATCATGTACACTTCAAGTCCTTCAAAGACTTTTCATTGCTTTCAGAACAAAATTCTACAAAGCCTCACATGAGCTGATCCTGCCTCATGTGGCTTCACATCTCTTCTTGGCTTCCTTCCAGCCATATGGGCACTGTTTTCTTCCAGGAACATACAAAGCTTGCTATGGCTTGAGGACTTTTGCATCAGTTGTTCCTGTGTCTGGGTTGCTGTCTGTCTGGTTCTTCCCTGGATAGCTCCATCTAACTCTGAGTCTCAAATAACCCCTACCCATGGTTAGTCTATATGGCAAGGCCCACATATTGGCCTTTGCATATCACTTAACCCTTTAACATTTTCTTCACAGCATTTATCTTGCTTTTAAAAGAGAATGCATTTAGTTGAAATTATCTGTATCTCTTCTCAAAATACCAGATCCTGTGGACAAGACTCATAGTTTACCAGCATAGCCTCTGACACACAGGATCACTTCTTAAATGATAGATATTTTTATTTGTAACAATGAGAGGACACCTAATCATTGGATGTGAAATCATGGAAGGTAGTTACTTGTTCTCATGGAATTTTCTTTGGACTAGCAGTCAATTTTAGGCTTTTAAAAAATGTCTCCCTGGAACTGCCAGGCCAGACAGAGGTGGAGAGGAACAATGCTGGACCAGGGTCAGAAGATAGAAGAAACTGGGCTGCAGCAAGTCTGGTGAGCATAGCTATTCTACTGAACAGCATGTTGGGGTCCTGCTGCCTGTTGCCACCCTCTAGGCAAAATTGCAAAGGCAAAGGTTTGTTGGTGAAGGAAAGAAGTCTCTATTCAAATGCAGTTACTTAATCCTATCAAGTCACAGCTTTAATTACTTAAACCTATCAATTAAGGCTAAATTCTACCACTTTGGTTCCCCTATCCTTTCCCTGTTAAATTCTTAGGGCTAGTTTACAAACTAGAACAACATTTAGCTACACAATTCTGGAAGAATGGCAGGCTTCTGCCTCAGAGCCTGTTCCCTCTAGAGCACCCAAAGAATAAACCTGCCACCATCTGCCAGGCCATCCTGATCCTAGACTGTGCCCAGAGTTCCTTCCGACACAAGATACCATACCATCAGCCAGGCATACTTGAGGAAGAACCTGAGAGCGAGCTTGAGAATAAGAGCCAGTCAGTCCAGGAGCAAGAGAGGCAGAGCCAGAGCCAGAGCCTAAGAGACAGCCAGCTCAGAAGCCAGAGAAACCCAGAAAATCTCCTGAGCCAAAGAGCCAGCCCTCTTTTTATTTCCATTAACTGGAGGCATTCAGCTTCTCAGTCAACCCCATCCTAGACTGCTTTCCATTGCCTCAGCAAACTATTCCTACAGTCCCTTCTACTTCTCCCCAGTGATGTTTTTTTAAAGCATATTTTATTGATTATGTGGTTACAGTTGTCCCAGTTTCTTTTCCCTTTGTATCCCTCTACCCAGTAAATCCCTTCCCTCCAGCAATCCCACACCCCTTAGTTCATGTCCGTGGGTCATGCATATAAGTTCTTTGGCTTCACCCTTTCCTATATTATTCTTAACATTCCCCTGTCTATTTTGTACCAACCAATTATGCTTCTTAATCCCTGCACCATTTACTCCTTTCTGTCCCTTTCTCATTCCAGCTGATAACCCTCCAAATGATCTCCATACCTATGACATTGTTCATATTCTGGTTGTTTGCTTAGTTTGCTTTTGTTTGTATTTTTCTTAAGTTCTGTTTTGGATAGTTGTGTTTGTTGTCATTTTAATGTTTGTAGTTTTGATCTTTTTTTTTCTTAAGCAAGTACCTTTGAAATTTCATATAATAAGGACTTGGTGATAATTAACTCCTTTAACTCTACCTTGTCTGGGAAGCACTTTATCTGCCCTTACATTCTAAATAATAGCTTTGCTGGATAGAGTAATCTTGGTTGTAGGTCCTTGCTTTTCATCACTTTGAATACTTCTTGCCAGTCCCTACTTGCCTGCAAAAGTTTCTTTTGAGAAATCAGCTGACAGTCTTATAGGAACCCCTTTGTAGTAACTCTCTTCTTTTCTTTTGCTGCTTTTAAGATTCTTCCTTTATCTTAAATCTTTGGCATTTTAATGTGTCTTTTTGTCCTCTTTGGGTCTAGCTTGTTTGGGATTCCTGTGCTTCCTAAATTTGTATGTCTTCTTCCTTTAACAAATTTAGGAAGTTTTCCTTCATTATTTTTTTCACATAAATTTTCAATTTCTTGCTCTTCCCCTTCTCCTTCTGACAACCCTGTGATTCGAATGTTGGCATGTTTAAAGTTGTTCCAGAGGTTCCTAAACCTCTCCTCATGTTTTTTGATTCTTATTTCTTGATTTTGTACTGGTTGACTGTTTATTTCTTCCTTATTTTCCAAATCATATATTTGAATGGTGGTTTTCTTTCCTTCACCACTGGTTTCATGTGGATTTTCCTTCACTTCACATAGCATAGCCTTCACTTCTTCCCTTCTGCATTTGCTGTACTCAAGCAGATCCGTCAAGTCTGTGAGCATCTTTATCATCAGTGTTTTGAACTTGGCATGTTAGGTTGGCTATCTCTTTGTCACTTAGTTCTCCCATTGGAACCTTGATCTATTCCCTCTTTTGAGCCATACTTCTCTGCCTCTTCTACTTGACAGGCTCCTGTGTTTACCTCTGTGTCTTAGGTAGAGCAGTCATACCTGTTATGTATTCCTCAGTATGGGGTTATGCATTTCACTATGTTGTGACACTTTATGTGGGTGAGGGGTCTGAGAGGGAACAATGCTACTTATTCAGCACTTGGTCCTTTTTCCAGGCACTTCTTCCACTTCCTATGTGGGACTGGTGCCTCTCTAGCTGTTGCCTTGGTTGTGGTTCCCAGAGTGGGTGAGTCTGTAGACATTCTAGGACTGAGGGAACCCTCTAAACAAGAGGACTCTTGCTGAGAGATCAGCAGTTTCTTCTTCCGCCCCAAACCCCACTGGGTTTCACAGTCAGAAGCAATGAGGCTTTATTTTCCCTGGCACTGGAACTGTGAGCTGCACAGCCTGGTATGGTGCTGGGAGCATTCCCCGGGTGTCTCTCTCTACATTTTTTAATGTGTGACTGCGCTTTCTGCCACCAGCCACAGCCACTGTCACTGATGCTGTCTCCATATTGTATCCTCTTCACCCTAGCTCCACCCCTTCTGCCTGTCTGGATGAGTATTTCTTCTTTATATCTTTGTTTGTTGGACTTCCATGCATCAGTTTTCTGGAACTTCTGGTTGTCTTCAGTTTTGAGGTAGTTCTAATCCATCTTAGTTGTGGAGGGTGACATAGTGTGTCTACCTACGCTTCCATCTCAGCCAGAATTCTCCCCATTGATCTTAATCAGATCTCTCTGTATCAGCCTTGGCCAAGGAGGGTCCGTACTAGCAATGGTGAGTGCTGCCGGGGTCTAGAGTCTGAATTTTGCTTAAGTCCCAACCCCAAAGTTAGAGATACAGTGAGTACTCTAGGACAGGGAATGCTTTATATTAATATATGGGGCTTTCAGTTACCACAGGCTTTGTCTGGAAGGAGGCCCAAGCATCTGCTTCAGTCTATATTAGATCCTGACACTCCATCCCCAAACCATTCACACGGTGTTTCAATAAAGTAAGAATTCAGAGGCGACATCTAAAAATATTATGTTCACAGGATCTGAGAGCTTTTGAATTCTTTTCTGCCCACTGCAGTCTCTAATCTCTAGTACTTTGGTAACTTAATTCCAATCTTTGCCCAAGTTTGAACTCTTCCTGCTTAGAGCAGGTCTGAAAAAGTAGTAAAATAAAGGAAGAACTGCTTGTTCCATAGAAAATGCCAACATTGCCAAGGTCAGAAAGTAGGCAGTGGAGAGTGGCCCCGTTACCAAGAGGGCAACCTATTCTACACCTTTAGGTTTTACAGTGATACTCAAGGGTTGGACTCTTCTCCCCACTCCTGCTCTCCCTGTTTTATTGATATATAATTTACATATAGCAATGTATAACTTTAAGGTGTACAATATAATGATTTGATATATGTATAAGAAGAGATCTGTCCAGAAAGTATCCAGCCATCCAGATACTATGAAAAATAGAGATATTTATTAAAGAAGATACAAGATACTAGAAACACTGCACATGGGACAGTGATGCCTCAGTCCCCTTCAAAGTAAGTAATTTGGAACCTCACACAGTTCTCCCAGCATCTCTTCCACTATTCAAAACACTCTGCAAAATCGTTAGTTGGAATCGCCATCAGCTGCCCCGTTGTATTTTCCTAAATCTCATTGACAGTCTGAAATCTCTTCCCTTTCAAAGGTAATTTTAGTTTTGGGAAAAGCCAGAAGTCTCAGGGCACCAAATCTCGGCTGTAGGGAGCCTGAGACACTTGGGTGATCTGATGTTTCACTAAAAAACTCTGCATGAGACATGATACATGAACAAATGCATTGTCTTGATGAAGCTGCCAATCACCAGTTGCCCATAGCTGTAGTTGTTTTTTGTCTTATTGCATCTCTCAACCTATGAACAACATTAAGGTAGGACTCCTTATTAATTGTTTGTCCTGGAGGGGTGTACTCATAATGGACAACACCTTCCCAATCAAAAAACACAGTTAACATGGTTTTGATCTTGCTACACCTGTGCCACACCTTTTTTGGATGTGGAGAACCAGGCGACTTCCTTTGAAACAACTCACACTTTTATTTCTGTGTCATAGCCATAGACCCGTGATTCATCTCTGGTTATGACCTTGAGGAAATCAGATTCACTGATAGGAGTTTGAATTAAGTCATTAGCAACTGCAGCACAATGTTTCTTCTGCTCTGGTAGCAGAAGCTGAACAAATTTTGCCATGACACATTTCATGCCAAGATCCTGCATCAAAATCTTGGACACAGTAGTTTTTGGAATCCCCAGATCAGCTTTTAGTTATCGCATTGTTAGTCACCAATCTTTGTTGATCACAGCCCATGAACGTTCAACATTCTTAGGTGCTCTGCTTGTTGCAGGCCTTCCAGAATGTGGATCACTTTCAACAGATTCTCTATCATCTTTGAAGCATTTGTGCCACACTTTTATTTGCATGGCACTCATTGTACCATCCCCGAAAGTCTTCTGAATCATCTGAATAGTTTTCACAGAGGAGTGCAAGCTTAATGCAAAACATGATGCAGATTTGTTGCTCTACTCCCTCAGTCATTTTGAATGCAGCAGTCACGCAGTACACATGCTCACTCAATAACATTTACTGTCCCCACTGACTAGTATAGTGAAGTTGTCATTATTCACCCATTTTTCCCTCTCCCATGGCTGCTTGAAGAGAGACTGCCATCATGAATGACACAGTAACTATATGACCAAAAGACTACTTCAGTGGGTAAAAAATCATTATTGATATCTTTCACCCTAAGAAGACAATAGTCCCTAAAACAGAAATTCAGGAAAAGCTAATCAAAATGTATAAAACCACATCAGATGTCATATCTGTGTTTGGATTCAGAACTCATTTTGGTGGTGCAAGGCAACTGGCTTTGGCATGATTTATGATTTCTTGCATTACACAAAGAAATGAACCCAAATACAGACTTGCAAGATGTAGCATGTATGAGAAGAAGATCTCAAGGAAACATAAAAATGAATGCAAGGTCAGAATGAAGACAGTCAGGGGGAGTGCAAAAGTCAATGTTGGTGCTGGGAAAAAGAAGGAGTAAAGATTTCCCAGTGATTTTATCTGTAGTGATTGTGCATATTTTTCATGAGAAGATTAATAAACTAAGAACTTAAAATAAAGTATCACTGGGCTTCTGGTCAAGATAGCAGCACAGGTAAATGCAGTACTTGCATCCTCCAATAACTACATCAAAATTGCAACTAAACTACAGAACAACCATCATTCAGAACTGTATGAAATCTAGCTAAACAGCAGTCCTCTAACTAAGGTTATAAAGAAGAAATCATGTTGAGACTAGTAGGAGGACACAGAGATGCAGAATGAGCTGGTCCACACCCATGTGTAGTGGATAAAAATTGAGAAGGATATCTTGGCTGCAGAGGTCCCCCCTGAGGAGCAAGGTGTATCAGCCCCAAACCAGGCACCACAACCTAAGGTTTCAGTCCCAGTAAGAGAAGTCCTCATAGATTTTTGCTGTAAAAACCAGTGGGGATCATAGCTGAGTGAGATGGAGGGCTCTGAGAGTAACAGAAAATTCCTTTTAAAGACCCATGCATGGATTTACTCAGACTCCCTTGCTCTGAGCTTCAGCACTGGGGCAGCAGCTTGAAAAGTACGAGGAACATATGAGAAGGAACTGAATTTTCTGACATCAGAGCAAGAGATGGAGGGGCAGAGTTTTCTCAGACAGAAATGTTGACAGAGGCACTTTCCTGAATCTTTCTCCCACAGATCCGGCAAGTGGTTGCCATGTCTGAGACTCAATCAACCTGGTGAATACTTTTTTCCCCATCCTGATGATTCCCTGAGACCCCAGCCCACAAAACTTTTGGGCCACCCAGGCTATTTCCAGTGGCATTTCCATACAAACAGCCCACATGGCTCATGTTAATACTTTCTTAAAATCTCTCAAACAAGCATCATATGGCCTCAGCATACCCAATACTTCTTACTAAGTGGCCCCAAGCCTGTCACTAGCAGCAGCCACTCTTGATTTTCAGCTTAGCCCCTCCTAGGTACCTCCAACTCAAGTAGCAGCCATCTGCAGATTCGTCGTCGGCAGCCGTCCGTCTCGAGAGATGATGGCGTAGCTTCTTGAGAGTCTATCTGCACCGCTGAGAATGGCTGTGCAGTCCGATTCGGGAGTGACAATCCCTGCCGCACTTGGTACAGGTGAAGGCAGATGGCCGTTGTTGCTGCTGTTGACACTGCTTCCGCCTCGATCTTTTCTGGACCGCCTCCTCGTTGCGCGCAGCCTCTGCACGTGACGTACCTTGCCTGACCACGAGCCTCCAGGCTAGGCGGTCGTCTGCTTGAACTTCCCATGTGTTGAGATTGATGGAGCATTGTGTCATGTCCTTTTTGCAGATGTCTTTGAACCGCAGTTTTGGGCGCCCTGTCATCCTCTTGCCTTCTGCTAGCTCGCCGTAGAGGAGGTCTTTGGGGATACGGCCTGCATCCATTCTTTTGACATGGCCGAGCCACCTGAGGCATCTCTCGCTAAGAACTGCATGCAAACTGCTCATATTGGCTCGCTTCAGCACCTCGGTGTTGGGGACCTTATCCTGCCAGGCGACATGCAGGACGCATCGCAGGCACCTCATGTGGAAGCTGTTGAGTTTCCTTTCGTGCCTTGCGTAGGTGGTCCACGTCTCGCTGCCATAGAGGAGAGTGCTGAGTACGCAGGCTTGGTAGATGCGCAGTCTGGTTTTCTCAGTGAGGCTGGAATTGTTCCACGCTCGCCGGTTCAGTCTGGCCATAACTGTGGCTGCCCTGGCGATTCTCCGGTTGACCTCCAAGTCGACTGACAGAGAGCTCGAGATGGTGGACCCGAGGTAAGTGAAGTCATTGACAACCTCCAGGGTGTATCCGTCGATGGTGATGCATGGGGGAGTCCCCGTGCCTTGAGCCATAACATTCATCTTCGTCAGGCTGATGGCTAGTCCGAACTCCTTGCATGCGTGGGAAAGGCAAGTGACTAGCTGCTGGAGTCCCTCTTCGGAGTGTGATGTCAAAGCTGCGTCGTCGGCGAAGAGCATCTCACGGATGAGCACCTCTTTGACTTTGGTCTTGGCTCGTAGACGGGCCAGGTTGTAGAGCTTGCCATCGGATCTGGTGTGAATGAAGACACCCTCGCTGCAGTCCTTAAAGGCGTATTGGAGGAGCATGGAGAAGAAGATTCCGAACAGCGTAGGCGCGAGGACGCAGCCCTGCTTTACTCCGCTGCTGACTGGGAAGGCCTCAGAGGTTGCGCCGTTGTAGGACACCGTGCTGTGCATGTTGTCGTGAAAGGACATGACCACAGCAAGCAGATGTGGTGGACAGCCAATCTTCCGTAGCAAGCTGAAGAGTCCGCTTCGACTGACCAGATCAAACGCCTTCGTGAGGTCAATAAAGGCGAGGTAGAGTGGTTTATGCTGCTCGTGACACTTCTCCTGCAGCTGGCGTAGGGAGAAGATCATGTCCACTGTTGATCGGCCAGCTCTGAAGCCACACTGGGACTCTGGGTAGACGCGGGAAGCGTCTGTAGCTTATGAGAGGTGGCACTGGATGGAACACAAGTGGTGGCTGACCTTGGCTTGCATCTCTCAGGAACATTGAGAGCCAGCTCACCTGGTGCTGAAACACGATCCAACTACCTCCACAAGAGATACACTCAAGAAGCGGACTCGGCAGGCACCAGAGCCCTTCTGAATTAAGTCCTGCTTTGTGGGGTGAGCCCCTGCACATCAGATCCTCCTTTGTGGCCAAGCTAGTTATTTCAGTCAATTGACCTAGGGGTAAATCTCTGCCATTGACATGCCAACAGTGATCAAGGCTCAGCTACAGCAAGAGGGTGTACATAATCATACAGCGAATGCACCTGGAGTGCCCAGCTTGGGTGAAGGGAAGTCTGCGCCATTGGACTCTAAAGAACACCTACTACATAAGGCCTCTATACCAAGCTGGGGAGATGTAGCAGCTCTGCCTAATATACAGCAACAAACAAATGGAGGCTGTCAAAATGAAGAGACAAAGAAACATGTCCCAAATGAAAGAACAGAACAAGACTCCAGAAAAAAACCTAAGCAAAATGGAGACAAGCAATCTACTAGATGCAGAGTTCAAAACACTGATTATAAGGATGTTCAATGAACTGAGGAGAAGAGTAGATGAACAAAGAGATAGGAAACATAAAATGGAATTAGAAAACATAATAAAGAACAAGTCATAAATGAAGACTATATTAGATAAAATGAAGAATACATTAATGAGGATCAACAGTGGAATATATGAAGCAGAGAATCAAATCAGAGATTTTGAAGATAAGGAAGCAGAAAACATCTTATCCAAACAGCACAAAGATAAAAGAATTTTTAAAAATGAGCATGGTATTAAGGACCCTCTGGGAGAACTTTAAACATTCCAACACTTGCATTATAGGTTTGCCAGAAACAGAAGAGGGAGAACAAAGAATTGAAAACCTGTGCTAAAAAATGACAGAAAACTTCCCTAATCTGGTGAAGAAAATCAAGCACAATGAGTCCCAAACAAGATGTAACCAAAGAGGCCCACACCAAGACACATCATAATTAAAATGCTAAAGGTTAAAGACAAAGAGAGAATCTTAAAAGCAACAAGAGAAAAATAGTTACCTAAAAGTGTGCCCTCATTAGACTATCAACTGCTTTCTCAACAGAAACTTTACAATCCAGAAAGGATTGGAACAAACTATTCAATGCGATGAAAAGCAAGGGTTTGCAACCAAGATTACTCAGCAAAGCTATCATTTAGAATGGAAGGAAGTGTTAAGAGCTTCCCAGACATGAAAAAGCTAAAAAAGTTCATCAAGACCATGTCAGTATTAAATGAAATGTTAAAGGGTCTTCTTTAAGAAGAACTTTTTAAAAATATGAGCAATAAAATGGCAATAAATACATGTATATCAACAACTGAATCTAAAAAGAAAAAAAAAAGCAAACAAGCAGAAAAGAAACATTCATAGATAGAGAAAACCTTTTGACAGTTGCCAGGTGGGAGGACACTGGGAGTATGGATGAAAAGGTGAAAGGATTAAGAAGTACAAATTGGTAGTTAGAAAATAGTCACAGGGATATAAATTACAGCATAAGGCATATAGTCAATAATATTGTAATAATTATGTATGGTATCAGATGGACACTGGATTTATCAGGATGATCACTTAGTAAGTGATAATATCTAATCACTGGGTTGTACACTTGAAACTAATATAATGTTGTATGTCAACTATAACTGAAAAATAAAAAAATTAAGGTTAAAAAAAGACTTCTTTTGGAATAAAATCACACAGAATAACCCTTAAACTAATGCAGTCTAGTTCCTTCCTGGCACTATCCTCAAATATCCCAGGACATGTGCACATGCAGTTTTCTCAGCATGGAAGGCTCTTGCTCCTATTTTTCAAATGGGAGGCCACTCCAAGGTCACCTTCTCATAAAAGTCTTGACTGACTACCAATCTTAAATGGTCTTCTTTATTTTTTCCTTTCTTTTTTCTTTATAGTACTTCTTTTACTGTATAATTTTAAATATGTAGTATGTCTACTGATTTGATGTCAGTGTCCCTGTTTAGACTATGTGCTCTAATAGAGCAAGAATCACATGATCTGTGCACCTCTGTCTGTGGAGTGCCTGGCACAGAGCCCTGCAGAATTCTTCATACACGGTAAAGACAGATAAGTAGCATTGCAGACTGGTTAAGCATCTGAACTCTGAAGTGAGATTTCTGGAGTTGTAATCTTGCTTTTACAACTCACTGTGTGACCTAGGACAAGTTGATTAATCACTTTGTTCCTCAACTTTTCCATCTTTACTACAGGGACAATGATACTTAAAGTGCTATGGTGACCATGCATAAAGTGTTAGCAAAATGCCTGGCAAATTAAGTTAATAAATGTTAATTACTCTTGGAGATATCTGGGTTCAGAGTCTTAGCAAAAGCTGTGAGAAATTGGCATAGGGTACATGAAGCAAAAATTGCTTAGATACTGAACTCTTCCAACCATAGAGTGTTTAAAATGACCCATGAGATAACTTTCCAGATTAGAGAACTAAGGATCAGAGAGATTAATGTATTTGATGACTGGACAAACAGTTGTTATATGACTTATACATGTGCCAGGTACTGTGCTGGGTATTCTATGCTAGAAGTTATAAGAAGATTTTTCTGGTATTGCATTAGGCAGGACATCAGGTGACTCAAATATAGGTAGTGAAGGAGCCTTACTTTGTGAGACACTGGTTTAGACCATAGGTTTCAATGTCTTCTCTGCTCCAATACAATAGTATATGACCCCGCCCATCTATAACAGAGGCTGATTAAGACAGTGATTTTCCTAGGGAGAGCGTAGGCAGCACTCAGAAGGGAGAAACATTTGTGTTTAAAATAGCTTCATCTCCAGAGATTGGTATGGCCTCTGCCTGAGGGGCATAGTTTCTGTCCCGTTGAGAGACTCTGCCAGTCGTCGTCATCAGCTGTCCGTCTCGAGAGACGATGGTGTAGCTTCTTAAGAGTCTATCTGCACCGCCGAGAATGGCTGTGCAGTCCGACTCGGGAGTGACACGGTATCTGTCTCCTCCCGTGTTGAATCGACATCTTGCGATGACGCTGGAGTGTCCTCTCCAGTGAAGCTGAAGCTACAGAGCCTGGGCAGGGTGATATGGAGGGTCTGCTGTTGCCCATGCAGCAGACCCCCCCTCTCTTCGCAGCTGAAGGGTCCAAGGGAAAGACGGAGTCAATACAGCTTGGCTTCAGGTGCGCCGCAGGAGTTGCCGGTGTTGACTACAACGTCAAACCGCCTTAGGGACTCCGACTCCGGATTTTCTGTCGGGGTTTACTCCCCTAGCCTTTCCCCTGAAGAGGTATGCCGCAAGGCAGTGGAGGTTTTTTGGAGTCAGAGTTTTCCTTCTCTGATGTGCCCTGACTGGAAGATCGAACCAGCGACACTTAGCTTGCAGGCCGACGCTCAATCCACTGAGCCAAACCAGCCAGGGGGTGAGAAGCACATAAATGTAACAATTTGCACGTAGCTGCAGCAGGCTCAAAGGCTATATATCATCACCATCATCACCTTAGAAACCCTGCTTCAGTGCATTTGTGATGTAGAGAAACTTGCCTGAGGGGCTGGGATTATCTCTCCTGGAGAAGGGGAGGGGAGAGTTACTGTCAGCCAGCAGGGTAGGCAGGACGAGGGCCTCTGAGGATGGGCTCACCGGTCTGGTCTGAAAGACTTATTGATCAGAAGGTTGAGACCCAAGTACTCACAATCCCGTCCCCTCGGAGTCTTCAAATTAACGTCAACCATTTATTGCAGAACAGCTAAACCAAGGGGGCCCCCAGTGGCCAGGGTCTACCAGGCCCTGCTCGCCACCCTTCTCACCATAAACACCTCTTCTTCTTTCTTTCCTCTGTTACCGCCTCCTTCCTTTCCCTTTCCCGACAGTCCTCTCGGCTTTTTCTTTCTCTCTCCTGGTTCTGCCCTCCACTAGCCAACGGCACTACCAGATTCCAAATAGGAGCATCTGGGCTTCTCAACCCTCGAGTTAGGTGCTGTCAAGCCTCGAGGGAACAGGATGGATGAGATGACCCTCATGGGGTGCTCTCCACCAAGAGTCCAGCCCCCAAAGCCCAGAAACCTGAGAACCGTGGAAAACCAATCACACCAAAGCTAGGAGTGGCATCTCGGAGACTGGCCCAAGGAACCACTGAGAACTGGTGTTTCCTGATATCACTGAATCAATCCATCAAGTGTGGTGAGACGTTAGGCCGCCACTCCCCCCACCGAGACCATCCCCTTACCTTGTAGGTGGGGGTCTCTGTGCCCGCGCTCTCAGCCTGCACCACAATGTAGGCATGTAAAAAGTTGGAGGCAATCATATCTGGGACAAACGGTGTGTTTTCTTCTTGGAAGATGATGGCCACAATGTCATTCCCAATGTGTCTCTTTCTCTGGAGCTGCTGGGCATCTCCCTCGGTAAAGGGCAGCTTTGTGGAGACGTGAAACATAATCTCCCTGTCCTGAAATATCGTGTACACTGACTCCACCCCCATCTGTCCATGGGTCACATCCAGGCCTCCACGGAAACTGTCAATAAAAAAAAAACAAAAAAAAACAAAAAAAAAAAAAAAAAATACAAGGCAAGTGCCACAGAGACAGAGAGAGAGGGTTAGTGGGCCACTTGGTGCAGCCTTCCCTCAGAGCGCGGCGCTCACTCTGCCAGTAGGTGAAGCAAAACAGACACATAGAGTCACCTACAGTGATTATAATGAAATAGACACACACAAAAAGCAAATGGACACACACAAGATTCTATGGCAACATTCATATGGAGCACCTGGCAGTATCTGGGACCAGAGAGGGGAGGTGCTTAGGGAAGAATTTATCTTTGGCCTCCTTTTCAGAAGAATTTAGAAACTAAGTCATGTGGAGAAGAGGAGGCATGGAGGCATGTCAGCCTGGCTGACAGGCAAGTGACTTCTGTAAGACTAGCTCTTCCACTTTCTGTCTTGTTCCCATGCTTTGTGAGGTAACTTCAGTAACATCTCACTATGGTATCCTGGGCTTTGAATTGTTCTTGACTCTCTCTTGTCTCCATTGAAATATAACTGCCTTTCCTCAAGTCTTTATTGTTGTTCAGCAAACAATGGTGTTTTAGATATTCTGATATGTATGCTAATAGAATATCCAAATATCTAGCAAACATGAAATAATTGAGACTGTTGCGCCCCCCACCCCCCAACATGTACACATAATGTTCAAGCCTTTGGAAGGCCCAAAGATGAGACACTAAAGACAGGGCTTTAGCTGATTATGTCATGCTAGTAAGAAGATATTTCTTAAAAGGTAGTATTTTTTTTTCTGCTTTTCTATGGACAAACGCAAGCTCTGCACAAGTTATAATAACAGCTAACACTTTTTTAACACTAAGTGCTAAGCACTCTAATAGTCAAATAGTCACAGTAACTTTTGAGATAAGTCTTCTTATCCACATTTTACTAGTGATAAAACAGAGTCTCTGAGAAGCCAATTAAATTCATTCAGCTAATAAGTGGCCAAACTGGGGTTTGAACCCAGATTGTTTGGCTCTGCAGTCACTTGACTGACTCTTGTGTTGGAGGACACCAGCGACACACCCTCCCTGGATGGAACATAAATGCTTGAGTGCTTGTCGCTTTTGATTGAAGTAAACAATTTTGGTTAGGAGCACACCTAATTCTAGTAACATCTTCCATTTCTGGAGAAGTGATAGGAAGAATTCATGTCATATCTTAAATTCAAATAAGCTTGATGGTTCTAAGACCATATAAGAGTATCTTAGGTGTACTCTGAGTGTTTCCATCTAACTTAATGCCATCTTCTGGTTTCCAAAGAAGTTCTTTTAGAACAACCTCAAATGAGAGTTCTTTTGTTTTTCTAGTAAAAACACTTAAAATGGTCTTAGGTCACCTTGGAATTATATCACTGCTCAACTACTTAAATGGGACACTCCAGTATAATTCTTTCAGTTCCATTTCATTTCTTTTCACCTGAACAATATTGAATAATTTTTCATCTCCAAGATAAAAATTAAGACAAGTAAAATTCACTCTGCAGTTTATCAGCTTTCCACCAAGCTTATTGCTCAGCAAAATTTACATTATACAAATCTCATCTTCTAACTAGTTTGCTTTCTTTTTCCATGTTGGGCTTTTCTTTGGGACAGGAGACATGGGGAGGAGAGGTATTTTTCAAAATTGTGAAATTGCAACTTTCTGTGAATCTATAATCACTTCAAAAAAATTTTTAAATAGTGACATATACACAAAATGGAGTATTAAAAAAAAATGTAGCCCTGGCTGGTGTGGCTCAGTTGGTCAGAGTGTCACCTGTAACTACAACATTGCAGGTTCAATTCCCAGTCAGGACACATACTTAGGTTGTGGGTTAGTTTCCCATTCTGGGTGCAATTGATCTTCTGTATGAGCGCATATGGGAGGCAACCAATCAATGCTTCTCTCTTTCATCGATATTTCTCTCTCTCCCTTCCTCTCTTTCTAAAAAAAGCAATGAAAAAATGTCCTTGGGTGAGGGAGAAAAAAGAATATGTAAAGTACAGCACAGGAAATATAGTCAATAAAATTGTAATAACCATGTATAAGGTGTCAGAAGGGTACTAGGCATAACAGGGTGATCTCTTTGTAAGGTATATAAATATATAATCACTATGTTGTACACCTGAAACTAATATAATATGTTAACTGTAATTGAAAATTAATTATTTTAAATATGTGTGGTTTAAAGTGAGCACTCACATGCCTGCAACCATAGTTAAAAAAATAAAACACCCTCAGTGCTTTGGAAGCTCATCTCCCATTATGCAATGTACCCCCCAAATTTCCAGGTGTGTTGTCTCTTTCCTAGAGTTAGCACCTTCCTGACTTCTATATTTATTACATTTTTCTTTATTGACTTACCACAAATATTTTTATCTCTAAATAATTTTTATGTTTATTAGTTTACTTCTATAAAAATTTTCTGCATTTTCTATTTTTTTTAGTTTTTTTGTTTTATTATTTATCTATTTATTATTTTTTAAAATTGTTTTTCTATTACAGTTGTCCCACATTTTCCCCCATTGTATCCCCCAACCCACACACCCCTTCTCCCACAGTCAATCCTCACTCTGTTATTCATGTCCATGGGTCATTTTTACTAGCTTTTTTACTAGACTCTTCCCCTTCTTATCTCCCTCCTCTCCCTCCCCATTCCCCCTCTCCCCTTTTCACTGTTAGTCTGCTCCTTGTTTACATGTCTCTGGTTCAGTTTTGCTCATTTGTTTGTGTTGTTCATTAGTTTCCTGTATTAGGTGATATCATATGGTATTTTTCTTTCTTTGCCTGGCTTATTTCACTAAGCATAATTCTCTCTACTTCCATCCATGTTGTCGTAAATGGCAGGAGTTCCTTCTTTCTTTCTGCTGCATAGTATTTCATTGTATAAATGTACCACATTTTTTAATCCACTCATCTACAGATGGGCACTTAGGTTGTTTCCAGCACTTGGCTAATGTAAACAGCATTGTTATAAACATAGGGATGCATAGGTTCTTTTGAATTGGTGTTTCAGGATTCTTTAGGCATAATCCTAGCAATGAAATTGCTAGTTCAAAAGTTTCATTTTTAGTTTTTTGAGGAAATTCCATACTGGTTTTCATAGTGGCTGCACCAGTCTGCATTCCCACCAACAGTGCACTAGGGTTCACTTTTCTCCACATCCTAGTCAGCACTTGTCGTTTGTTGATTTGTTCATGATGGCCATTCTGGCTGATGTGAAGTGCTATCTCGTTGTGATTTTTATTTGCATCTCTCTGATGGCTAGTGATGTTGAGCATTCTTTCATATGCCTATGGACCCCCCTGTATGTCCTCTTTGGAGAAGTGTTTTTTCAGGTCGCTTGCCCACTTCTTAATTGAGTTGTCTGTCTTCTTGGTGTTGACTCATATAAGTTATTTATATATTTTGGAGATCAATCCCTTGTCTGACGTATCAATGGCAAATACGTTTTCCATATGTTTGGTTCTCTTTTCAAATTGCTGATGTTTTCTTTTGCTGAGCAGAAACTCTTTAGTTTGATGTAGTCCCATTTGATTATACTTTCCTTTATTTCCCTTGCCTTAGGAGATATATCTGTGAAAGAGTGCTACATTGGATATCTGAGATTTTCCTGCCTACATTTTCCTCTAGGACTTTTATGGTATCATGGCTTATATTTAAGTCATTTATCCATCTTGAGTTTATTCTGTCGTATGGTGTAAGTTAGTGGTCTAGTTTCATTTTTTTGCATGTCCCTGTCCAGTTCTCCCAGCACCACTTGTTAAAGAGGCTTTTTTCACTCCATTTTATGTTCCTTCCCTCTTTGTCAAATATTAGTTGACCATATAGACCTGGGTTTATTTCTGAGTCTTTATTCTGCTCCTTTGATCTATGTGTCTGTTCTAATACCAACACCAGACTGTTTTGATTACAGTGGCCTTGTAATATAGTTTGATATCAGGTATTGTGATTCCTTCTGCTGTGTTTTTCTGCCTCAAGATTGCTGCAGCTATTTGAGGTATTTTTTGGTTCCATGTAAATTTTTGAAGTGTTTGTTCTAGGTTTGTGAAATATGTCATTGGTATTTTAATAGGAATTGTGTTGAGTCTATAAATTGATTTGGGTAGTATGGACATTTTAATAATGTTAATTTTTCCCATTTATGAACATGGTATATGCTTCCATTTATTTGTGTCTTCCTTAATTTCTTTCTTCAATGTTATGTAGTTTTCTGAATACAGGTCTTTTCACCTCCTTGGTTAATTGTGTTGCTAAGTACTTAATTTTTCTTGTTGCTATAGTAAAAGGGATTTTTTTTCTAGTTTCTATCTCTGACATTTTATTGTTGGTATACAGAAATGCCTTCAACTTCTGAATGTTGACTTTGTACCCTGCTATTTTACCAAATTCAATATTAGGTGGAGTTTGTTTGTTTGTTTGGAATCTATAGGGTTTTCTATGTACACTGTCATGTCATGCAAATAATGACAGCTTTAGTTCCTTTCTTCTAATTTGGATGTGTTTGCTTTATTTTTCTTGCTTGGTTGCTGTGACTAGAACTTACAAGACTAAGTTGAATAGGAGTGGAGAGAATGGACATCCTTGTCTTGTTCCTGATCTCAGGGAGAATGCTTTCAGTTTTTGCCCATTGAGTATGATGCTGGCTTCAGGTTTCTCATATATGGCCTCTATTATATTGAGGTGTGCTCCCTCTACTCCCATTTTGCTAAGTATATTCATCATAAATGGGTGTTGTACTTTATCAGATGCTTTTTCAGCATCTATTGATACGATCATATGATTTTTATCTTTCATTTTGTTTATCTGATGTATTACATTTATTGATTTGTGAATATTAAACCATCTTGCATCCCTGGGATGAATCCAACTTGATCGTGGTGTATGATCTTTCTAATGTGTTGCTGGATCCAGTTTGCCAATATTTTGTTGAGGATTTTAGTACTTATGTTCATCAACGTTATTGGCCTGTAGTTTTCTTTCTTTGTTGTGTCTTGACCTGGTTTTGGAATTAGGGTAATACTGGCTTCATAGAAAGAGTTTGGGAGTCTTCCCTCTTCTGAGATTTTTTGGAATAGTCTGAGGAGGATAGGAGTTAGCTCTTTCCTAATTGTTTTGTAGAATTCACATGTGAAACCATCTGGTCCAGAGCTTTTGTGTGCTGGGAGTTTTTTGATTACTACTTCAATTTCACTAGTTGTTATTGGTCTTTTCAGGCTTTCTGCTTCTTCTTGATTTAATTTTGGAAGATTATATGTTTCCAGGAATTTGTCCATTTCCTCTAGGTTGTCAAATTTCTTGCCGTTAAATAATTCATAATTTCTTACAATCCTTTGTATTTCTGTGGTATCGATTGTGATTTCTCTTCTTTAGATTCTGATTTTATTTATTTGGATCCTCTCTCTTTTTTTCTTGATGAGCCTGGTTAAAGGCTTGTCAATTTTGTTTATCTTTTCAAAGAACCAGCTCCTACTTTTGTTGATCTTTTGAATTGTTTGTTAATCTCTATGTCAATTAATGCTGCTCTGATCTTGATGATTTCCTTCCTTCTACTTGATCTGGGCTTTGCTTGTTGTTCTTCTAGTTCTTGTAGTTGTAGGGTTAAATTTTTTATTAGAGATTCTTCTAGCTTTTTGAGGTAGACCTATATTGCTATGAACTTTCTTCTCAGGACTGCTTTCGCTGTGTCACATAGGTTTTGGGTTTTTGTGTGTTCATTATCATTTGTTTCCAGAAACTTTTAGATTCCTTCCTTGATGTCATTGTTAACCCATTCATTATTTAATAGCATTTTATTCATTCTCCATGAGTTTGAATGTTTTTTAGTTTTTTCCTTGAGGTTGATTTCCAATTTTAAGCCATTGTGATCTGAGAAGATGCTTGATATAATTTCAATTGTCTTGAATTTGTTGAGGCTTGTTTTGTGTCCTATCATGTGGTCTATCTTTGAAAATATTCCATGTGCATTTGAAAAGAATGTATATTTTGCTTCTTTGAGGTGAGAAGTTCTACATGTATCAATTATGTCCATTTGATCTATAGTGTTGCTCAATGCCCCAATATCCTTGGTGTTCTTTTGCCTGGAAGATCTGTCTGTTGTTGGCAATGAGTGTTAAAGTCCCATACTATGAATGTGTTGCTGCTTTTATATTTTTTGTTGTCTTCCAATATTTTCCTTATATATTCGGTGCACCTATGTAGGGTGCATATATTTTTACCAGGGTTATATCTTCTTGATGGATTGTTCCCTTAAGCATTACAAAATGTCTTTCTTTGTCTCTTTTTATGGCCTTTGTTGTGAAATCTGTTTTGTCTGATATAAGTATTTCTATTCCAGCCTTTTTATTCATGCCCTTTTTCTTGAAATATTTTTTTCATTCCTTTATTTTCATTCTGTGTATATCTTTTGTTCTGAGGTGGGTTTCTTGTAAACAACATGTATGTGTGTCATGCTTTCTAGTCTATTCAGCTACCCTATGTTTTTTGATTGGAGCATTTAATCAATTTACATTTAAAGTTATAATTGATAGGTACTTATTCATTGTCATTTTGCCCCTTTGTACCTGTGTTCCTCTCTGTCTCTGTGTTTCTTCATCTTCTTAAAGCAGACCCTTTAGCATCTCTTGCAATGCTGGTTTGGTGTAGATGTGTTCTTTTAGCCTTCTTTTGTCTTGGAAACTCCTTATTTCCCCTTTTATTTTGAATGAGAGCCTTGCTGGTTACCATAGTCTTGATTGTAGTCTTTTGTTTTCCATTGCTTGAAATATTTTTTGCCATTCCCTTTTGGTTTGTAATGTTTCTGTTGAGAAATCACTTGATAGCCTTATCGGAGCTCCCTTGTATGTTATTAGCTATTTCTCTCTTGCTGCTTTTAGGATTCTCTCTTTCTCTTTGAATTTTGCCATTTTAATTATGATGTATCTTGGAGTGGCCCTGTTTGTGTCATCATCATTGGGACCCTCTGTGCTTCCTGGACTTGCGTTACTTTTTCTCTCACCAAGTTAGGAACCTTTTCTTTCTTTACTTTTCAAACAGGTATTCTATCCCTTGCTCCTCTTCTTCTCCTTCTGGTGTTTCTATGTTATGGATATTATTATGTTTCAGGTTGTTCTGCAGCTCTCTTAAAACCTCTTCATTCTTTTACAGTCTTTTTTGTTTTGTTTTGTTGCACTCTCTGGGTATTTTTTCTACCCAGTTGTTCTCCATTTCACTAATCTGATCTTCTGCTTCCTCTATCCTGCTTTTGATTCCTTTTACCATATTCTTCAATTCAGATATTGCATTCTTCATTCCCTCCTGGCTCTTATTGATAGCTTCTATGTCCTTTTTCATGCTGGTGTAATTCTCAGTAAGTTCCTTATAGTTTCGCTAGAGTTCTTTGTAGTTTTCTTTGAGCTCACTGATCTCATTGAGCTTCCTAATAATCCATATTTTGAATTCCATATCTGATATTTTGCTTACCTCTATTTCATTTAGCACTCTTTCTGGGGATTCCTTCTTTCCTTTCAATGGAGGGTTGTTTCCTGTTTCCCCATTTCTGTAACTCCCCTTGTTTGTTGCTGCTTCTTAGATTGACCTGCACTTCCTGACTCTGTTCCTGGTGGCATAAGATCATATCCCAATCTGGGCCTAAGCAGCCTGTTGGAGACTACCAGAGATCTACTGCCTTTGTCTGTCTCTGTTAGTTGTTAATTTATTCAATCTGTGATTAGCAGTCAGGCTTAAGCACTGAGGGTAGGGCAGATTAATTCCTGCAGGTGGGACCTTTGCTTCCTCTCGGGCTGACACCACTTGGAGGGGAGTCGTCTGTCTGAAGTATGGAGAATGAGTCAGCAATGGGACCCGGTTGGCTGCTCCCTCAGTTCGTTCCTCAAAGTCACCACCCCAAACTCTTCTTAAGCATCTCTACCCTCTGCCCTCCTCTGCAGAAGCCCAGGGTAAGTGGGTGCCAATATATTTTCATACATGATCCCTTTAAGAGATCTTTGTCTCCAGCTGTTTCTTTCAGGCCAGCAAAAAAACAAAAAACAAAAAAAAAACCCTGCAACTTTTTACTTTTTAAAGCTGGATGCTGTCTTACTTTCTGCTCTGTTCTGTAGGCAAGGAAGCCCAGCTGGGGGTTTAGATCTTGCCCTTCTCAGGGGGAACGCCCAGCTGCTGAGCTGTTTCTCTGTCCCTTCAGCTGTCATCTGTATGAACCCAGCCAGCCCTTTCACATCTCTGCACTTCCTACCAGTCACATTGTGATGAAGCGACCTTTTCTGTTTGTCCATGGTTATAAGGTTTCTCTCCAGCTAGTGTTCAGTTGGTTATTCCAGATGATTTCTCCACAATTAAGTTGTAATTCCAGATTGGTCTTGGGAGGAGGTTAGTGTAGCTTCTCCTTACTCTTCTACCATCTTGGATCTCCTAAGATTTTTTTAATTTAACATATTTTTGATATTCATTCATCTTATTTATATAATTTATTTATTTTTAGTGTTGTATGGTATTCAATGTATGACTGTACTACAGTTCCTTCTTAAAAATTAAAAAAATTTATTTTTAGAGAGAGAGTAATGGAGGGAGAAATTTAAGGAAACATTGATGTGTCAGAGAAATGTCAATCGGTTGCCTCTTGTATGCCCCCATCTGGGGGCCTGACCCACAGCCCAGGCATGAGCCCAAACCAGGAATCAAACCAGAGACCTTGCAGTCTGCAGAATGATGCCCAACCCACTGAGCTACACCAGTCAGGGCTATAGCACAGTTCCTTTATCTAATCTGTTGATGATTAACATTTTGGTTGTTCCCAGTTTAGTGAACAATGGTGCTTTAAATATTCTGGTACATATTTTTGAATGCACACAGACAAGAATTTCTCTATGGTTTATGTAACTAGGAGTAGAATTAGTGAGCATAACATGAGCATGTATTCAACTTTACCAGGTGATACCAAACATAAACTCAAAGATTTTGTACCAATTTACTCTCCTACCAACAGTGTGTGAGAATCCCCACTGCTCTACAGCCTCACTAACACTTGATATTGTCAGACTTATTTTTTCCTCATCTGGTGCATGTGTAATGACATCTTATTTTTGTTCTAATGTACAGCCATCCAGTTACTAACAAAATTGAGCATCTTTTCAATAATTATTTGGATATTTGCATTTGTCTTCTATTAAGTCTTTCTTCAAGTCTTTTGCCTCATTGATTTGAAGGGTTTCTTTTTATATATCATAAATATTAGTATATTATTGTATATGTGTTATAAATATCTTCTCTCAGTTTGTAACTTACTTCTACTCTTGTTATGGTTTGTTTTCAAGAAAGATGCTCTCAGTTTTAATGTTGCTAAATTTTCTGTTTTTATCCTGTTTGTGCTTTTATATCTTATTAAAAATTTTCTTCCAACCATGAAAACATTTCCCTCTATTATCTTCTGAAAAGTTTGTGGTTTTGCTTTTTCATGGGTATATTTTTAATTCACTTGGGGTTGATTTTTGTGAATGATATGAAGTAAGAGTCAAATTTTACTTTTCCCCCTTAAGTAACTAATTGTTTCAGTACTTTTCTTTGAAAAGTTGCAAAGTCCATTTTCTCTTCATTGACCTTCATTCTGTCATAGGTTAAATGAATACCTATCTATGAGTCTGATTCTGGGCTCTTGATTGTGTTTCATTAATCCTTGTCTACCTTTGCACCAATTCAACACCTTCTAAATTACTGTAACATTGTAAAGCATCTTGATATTTAGACTAAGTTCCTCGCCTGTTGTTTTTCTTTGAATGACTTGCCTTTTGTGGCCCTTTGAAATATTAGAACCAGACTTTCAAGTTCTGTATACGCTATTTTAGAATTGATGTGTTTTTGATTATTGAATTTTATAATTCTTGAATTTGGTCAATTATCTCCATTTATTTAAGGATTCTTTAATGTCTTCAATGAATAGGAAGACCAGGGTATGCTTGGGTTATGGACAGCCTGAAACACTCAGTGGCTTAACACAATGCTTATTTCTTTTCTATGTTATGTGTTCGTCCATGTCATCCACACTTAGCAGCCAGGCTGATGAGGCATCACCCTCTAGACCACTGCTGGCTGCAGGAAGAGTGGAAAAGGAAGATTGCTGAATAGCACACTGGTTCTTTAAGCTTTTATCATCTTCTTTTGCTCAAAGCAAATCACACAGGGCACACCAGTAGCAGGAAAGTGTCCAGAATGGGGGAAAATTGTGAACACTGGTGCATCTTTCAATCAACTTTTATTACTCCTCTCTGTCTTGCTAAATTTATTCCTAGGTACTTTACACATTTGAGAACATTGAAATTGGTCATAAAATTTAATTATCTATTTCCTTCTGGTATAAAAGAAATGCAATTCACTCAATATGTTCCCTTTTATTTTGCAATTTTGCAAAATAATAAAATTTTATTAATTTTAACAACATATGTGTAGTGTATTCTGGAGTTTCCATGTACCATTTCAAATAACCTATGATTAATAACACTTCTATTTCTTTCTTTCTTTTTTCCTATCTGTTGTTGGTTACTTGCCAAACTATTCTGACCACAATTTCTGATACTATGTTGAATAAAATGCTAGTCGCAGGCATCTTTGCCTTGTTCTAAGAAAAAGCTTTTAATTTTTCACCATTAAGCATGATGTTTCCTGAAGTTGTTTGTTTTTCATAGAAACTCCTTTAATAAACTTTCTTCTGTTTAGTTTGTTAAGAGTTAAAAAAATCATGAATGGGTATTAGTTTTAGAAATGTTTTTCCATATCTATTGGGATGATCTTGCTTTCTGTTCTTCTTTCATCATTTTAGTGAAATGAATTACATTAGCTGATTTTTAAATTTTTAGTCAACCTTGCTTTCCTAGGATAAACCTACCTTGGTCTTGATGTGTTAGTTTTTTGTAGGTTTTGTGGATTCTGTTTGTTAATATTTTGTTTAGGATTTTTATACCTGTGTTTATGAGACAGATTATTCTGTAATTTTTCTTTATTATATATATGTATCTTTTTAAAATCTTGGTATTAAGGTTGTACCATTACAGTATAATTAACTGGTCAAACCATCTGCATATTCTAAATTATTTCTGAGGGGGGGTTGTGTTAATTCACTAAAAATATCCTTGTTTTGACTTATTCCAGCCAAGATGGAGGCTTAGATTGACATGCTCAGTCTCCCTCTACAACTAGAAAGGAATACAACTACCTCAAAACAAAAGATAACTAGAAATTCCAGAAAGTAAAACTACACGGAAGCCCAATGTATGAAGTTATAAACCAGCGGTGCTCATGGGATGGGTAGGAGGGGCAAAATCGGGCAGTGCTGTTTGCGGTAGTGCAGGGACAGTGGCAGGGGGAGTAATCATGGCTGGTATTGAGCCCAGGCAGCTCGTGCCCCCAATGCTGGGATAGGCAGCCTTGGATGGTGAGGCCCAGAGGGCGGGCGGAAGGATGGATCCCAGTCTCCAACAGAGAATAATGGTAGGAATCCATCTTGGACCCCCGCCCCCACTGAAAGCTTCACAGCGCAGCGAAAAAGGTTGCGGATCGCAGCGGGTCTCCAGGTAATGATGAGTACACAGGGCTCCGCACCCTACAGCCTACCCAGAAAGCCGAGAAAAACACAAATCTGTCAAAATAAGGCAGACAATTATAGAAATCCCAGTGACGCAGCTCACCAGGCAGCAGATGAAGAATCTGACAGACGAACAAATAAGAAACCTTTCAGAGGCTCAGTTCAGAGCTATAGTCATAAGGTGGCTTACAGAATTAACAAAAGATCTGGAACAAGACCGGGAAGGATTGAAAACCACTCATACTGAAATGAATCAAAACACATATAAGACAAGTGGTGAGGAAATATAATCCAGAGATCAAATCAACAAACCAGAACATAGGGAAGGAAAAAAACAGTCTACTAGTGCGGAAAGAGGAAACAGAAAGTAAGGAAAGTTAAGAGATGATCAGAAACCTCTGGGACAGCTATAGAGATTGAACATATGGATTATAGGATTGCCAGAGAATGAAGAAAAACTAAAAATTGTACAATTAAATGAAAATGTAATAAAGCAGAACTTCCCAAACTTGGGGAAGGAAATAGACTTACAGGTCCAGGAAGCACACAGAGTTCCAGAAAAACTGGACCCAGGGAGAACCACTCCAAGACACATTATAATCAAATTGTCAAAAATTAAAGATACAGACAGAATCTTAAAAGCAGTAAGAAAGAAGAAAAGAATCATGTACAAAGGGGTCCCAATTAGACTATCAGCTGACTTCTCAAGGGAGACCCTGCAGGCAAGAAGGGACTGGCAAGAAATATTCCAAGTAATGAAAATCCAAAACCTACAGCCACGAATACTCTATCCAGCGAAGCTGTCATTCAGAATAGAAGGGCAGAGAAAGTGCTTCCAGGACAAAGTAAAACTGAAGGAGTTCATTAGATCCGAGCCACTGTTATATGAGATGTTAAAGGGAGTGGTTTAGAAAAAGGAGGATCAAAACTATGAACATTAAAAGGAAAACTGCATCACAAGAACCAACAACAAAAGCTAGGGAGTTGAAACAAAGGCAAACTAAGTAGGCAACAAGAGTGGAAAAAGAACTATAGGTATGAGGAACATACTGGTGGGGGGGTTAGCAGGGGGGTAAGGGGGAGAAGGAGGGAGATGGTACAGGAATTAAGAAGCATAGTAGGAGGGAATGGAGTAGACAGGAAGAGGTTGAGAAGAACTATATGCACAACCAATGGACATGTACTAAAAGGGAGGACAACTGGAGGAAGGGGGGCCACCGGGTAGAGGGAAGGGAAATTGGGACAACTGTAACAGTATAATTAATAAAACTTTTTAAAAAAAATCCTTGTTTTGAATATATTTTAAATTAATTCTCTATATTCTTCCCTCATTTCTTTTTTCCCCCATTCCTTTTAGAGTTTTTTTTTAGTATTATCTAATGTTATAATTCTTATAATTTAAAACTTAGCAACATACTGTGTAAGAAAAAATGACACATGAAAAACATTTTATTCAATGGAAAACATGAGAAATAATGAAGCTATGGCTAAAGTGTGTTAGGACTGATTTTAAGTCAAGTGGATTTTAAAAAGCCATATGATAATTAAAGTGTGTTTATTAAGAACAGTTTTATTTATAGAGAACTCACTATGTATCCAGAATAGTTCTAAGGGCACTGTAGGTATTATCTCATTTTTCTATGTGGTATACTAGTTTATGCCCAATTTATAAGTGAGGTGACTAAGGATAAATGACTTGTCCAAGGCTATACAACAGCTAAGTGTCAAACCCAGGAATCAGCCCAGGCTTGTTTAGCTTCCAAAATCTGAACCTTAACCTCTGTATTATCTGTTTCTATCACACTTTAACTCACATAGCACAAACACTGGAGGGTCCCATTTCATGGATGGCTCAATTTCAACTTCAAATTATGTGAAGATTTCAACAGAATATCCTAGTTTTGTGGTAATTGCTTTTCATTTCTTAAAGCCTTAACTTTGGAGTCGGTTTTGACAAGAACTTGAAAATGGGGCAGCTATAAGCAGGCAGGAGTGGTTAGTTTCAGAGCCAGATCACTTATGAACAATACCAATCTCTCTGGCAGACTCCAAAGAAGTAAGTATAGCAGTTAGAAAGTAGTCTGAATCTTTCAGGTTTGTGTTTGAAATTAAAATCCTCTTGCTGAGGGGCATGTTCTTTCATCTTTCCCTTAATTTAACTCTCAACACATTTACCTTTGTTTTTGTTCATATTTTTCATCTAATTTATTTTTAAAATTTTTATTTTAAAAAATTTAATCTGTATTGTATTTTTTCCATTACCATTTAGTCCCCTTGTCCCTCCCCCCACAACAATAACCACGCTGTTGTCCATATCCATGAGTTCTTTTTACTCAACTCCTCCACCTTCTAATCTCCACCCCACTGATATCTATCATCTTCTCTCCATCTATGAGTCTGCCTCTGTTCTGCTTGTTAGTTCTGTTTATTTATTTGATTTCACATATGAGTGAAATCATATGATATTTGTCTTTCTCTGACTGGCTTATTTCACTTAGCATAATGTTCTTCAAGTCCATCTACAGTGTTGCAAAGGATAAAATTTTCTTTTTCTTTTACAGCCAAATAGAATTCCATTGTGTAGATATCCCATAGTTGTTTTATCCACTCATCTACTGATGGACACTTAAGATGCTTCCATATCTTGGTGACTATAAATAACACTGCAACAAACACAGAGATGCTTATGTTCTTTTGAATTAGTGTTTTGAGTTCCTTCACACATATTCCCAGAAGGAGGATCACTGGGTCAAAAGACAGACCCATTTTTAATTTTTTGAGGTATCTCCACACTGCTTTCCACAGTGGCTGCACCAGTCTGCATTCCCACCAGCAGTACAAAAGGGTTCCCTTTCCTCCACATCCTCACCAGCACTTGTGGTTTGTTGATTTGTTAGTGATGATCATTCTGACAGGTGTGAGGTGATATCTCATTGTGGTTTTAATTTGCATTTCTCTGATGATTAGTGATGTTGAACATCTTTTCATATGTCTATTGGCCGTCTATATGTCTTCTTTGGAGAAGTGTCTATTCACATCCTTTGCCCATTTTTAATTGTATTATTTGTTTTATTTTGATGTTGATTTTGTAAGTTCTTTACATATTTTGGATATTAACCCCTTATCAGATGTATTCGCAATTATGTTCTCCCATTCTCTGCATTGTCTTCTTATTTTGTTAGTTTCCTGTGCTGTGCAAAACCTTCTTAGTTTGATGTAGTCCCATTTGTTTATTTTTTTCTTTGATTTCCCTTGCCTGGAGAGATAGAGTAGTCCCTCTCTATATTGCGGTTCACTTATCATGGCCTCACTGTATTGCAGCATTAAAAAAAATGTTATATTTAATTATTTATCGCGGATTTTTTGCTATATCGCAGGATTTTGTGGTACTGTATACGTATGTTATTAAAGTTACATAGGTTTAAGAGTGTAGAATAAATGTAAGGTTTCTACTTTGTGTAGGTGGGGGGGGTCTAGAATGTAATACCCATGATAAGTAAGGGAATACTTTATATCAAATACAATATTGCTATGAGCAATGTCCAAAATTTTACTGCTTATGATTTTTTCTAGGATTTTTATGGTCTGGGATCTAATATTTAAGTCTTTAATCCATTTTGAATTTATTCTTGTGTGTGGTATAAGAAGGTGGTCTAATTTCATTTTCTGCACACATCTGTCCAATTTTCCCAACACCATTTATTGAATAAATTATGTTTATCCCATTGTATGTGCTTGCTTCCTCTGTCAAATTTTAATTGACTGTAACAGTGTAGGTTTATTTCTGGGCTCTCTGTTCTGTTCCATTGATCTATGTGTCTGTTTTTATGCCAGTAACATGCTGTTTTTATTATTATGGACTTGTAGTATAGTTTGATATTAAGTAACTTGATTCCTCCAACTTTGTTCTTTCTCAGGATCGCTGTTTTTATGCGAGTCCTTTTGTGATTCCATATAAATTTTTGATATATTTGTTCTAGTTCTGTGAAATATGTTATTGGAATCTTGACAGGAATTGTGTGGAATCTATAGCTTGTTTTGGATATGGATATTTTAATGATGTTAATTCTTCCTATCAATGAACAGGTATTTGCTACCAATTATTTGTATCTTTTTCAATTTCTTTCTTCAGTGTCTTATAATTTTTTGAGTAAAGGTCTTTTACTTCCTTGGTGAGATTTATTCCTAGGTATTTTCTTCTTCTTCATGCAATTGTGAAAGGGATTGTTTTCTTAATTTTCCTTTCTGTTAATTCCTTATCAACATATAAAAATACAACCGATTTCTGGTCATTAATTTTGTATCCTGCTACTTTGCTGAATTCATTGAACAGTTCTAGTAGTTTCTTGGTGAAATCTTTGAGGTTTTCTTTATGTGCAGTACCATGTCATCTGCAAACAAAGACAGTATTACTACTTCCTTTCCAATTTGGATGTCTTTTATTTTTTCTTATCTGATTACTATGGCTAGAACTTCCAGAACTATGTTGAAAAAGAGAGGTGAAATCAGATATCCCTGTATTTTTCCCAGTCTTACAGGGAATGCTTGTAGTTTTTGTCCATTGAGTATAATGCTGGCAGGAGGTTGTCACATATGGTCTTTATTATACTAGGTATGTTTCCTCTATTCCCACTTTGAAAGTTTTTGTCATAAATGGGTGCTGGATTTTACCAAATGCTTTTTCTGCATCTATTTATATGATTATGTGGTTTTTATCCTTCATTTTGTTTATGTAATGAATCACACTTAATGATTTGTGAGTATTGTACCAACCTTGCATTCCCAGAGTAAATCCGACTTGATAATCGTATATGATCTTTTTGATGCATTGCTGTATTCAGTTTGCTAACATTTTGTAGAGAATTTTATAGTCTATGTTCATCAGGGATATTGGCCTATAATTTTCTTTTCTTTTTTTTTTTTGTAGTGTCTTTATCTAGTTTTGGAATTAGGATAATGCTGACCTCTTAAAATGAGCTTCGGAGACTTCTCTTTTCTTGAATATTTTGAAATAGTTTGAGAAGGATATGTGTTATTTTTTCTCAGAATGTTTGATAAAATTCACCTATGAAGCCATCTGGTCCAGGGCTTTCATTTGTTGGAAGGTTTTTTGTTTTTCTTTTTTAAGGGGGTGAAATTCTGTCTTTCTCTCTCTTTTTTTAAATTTTATTTTTTATTGTTCTTCTGTTACAATTGTCGCATTTTTTTCCTCATTGCTACCCCTCACCCAGCCCACCCCTTCTCCCACAGTTCATCCTGACCCTATTGTCCATGTTCATGGGTTATTTATATTAGTTCCTTTGCTAAACCCTTCCCCTACTTACTCCCTTCCCTCCCTCCCCCTCCCCCCGATAACTGGAGTTTTTTTTATTACTGCTCCAAACTTACTCAATGTATTATATCTATTCATATTCTCTGATTCTGACATAACCATATGCCCTTAGTCCATAGTACATTTATAGTAGTGGAATTAGTGTTCTCTACCTCCCCCATATTTGTTATGCAGGCTTTATCTACTGAGTCTGGGCATCAGAGAGGGAACTAATAATTCTGAATGTTGTCCTCTTATGCTAAGAAGTTGGAGTGCCTTGACCCTAATAGAAGATGATTTATTAGTTCCACCCTCACAAGTGACCTCTGAAGACAACCCTCCCATCCCCATCTGTGGTTGAACTCTTCTTATCTGTGGTGAGGATCACATATGGAGGCTCAATCATTTTATCTCCCCTGATATTCTCAGCTGCTTTTCCTAAGAAGTGGTTATTGTGTTGCAGAGATTGTGAGGTAGGACAGTTGCAGGGCTAAACTTGGAGGCGCTATAGTAAAAAAAATAGGAACAAAATTCTTATATACATGGGCTAGAATAATATTGCATTTTGTGTTTTCTAAATGTTGACGGCAATCATGAGATCAGTAAAGTTCCTGGAGATTCTTTTTGTCATATTGGTCTCTTTATTATCTATATTATTTCAAAAACCCAAGTCATAATCATCACAGCTTGTGACTGTATGTACATGTGGAAAGAGAGCATGAGAGAGAAAAAGAAAGAGAAAGAGCATAAAGTCCTATGATATTAAATGAATGAATTTGAAGATAATTTCAAGCAATCAAGTATCTTACTTTACCTTGTAGTACATTGTTTTTTCCACAAATATTAGTGAGAGATGTTCTAAGAACAAAGGCCAAGACTGGTAATGCCTCTGAAATGGATGTTTCCAAATCCTGCTCCTCAGAAGTGTTATTGGGTATTTGGTAAACTTGCATTGGATAAAAAAAAAAAAACACAACAGGTGCCTCCTGTGGGTGGTGGTACAGATCCTGGTAGTTCTGGGCTCACAGACATCTGAAAGGATTTCAGGATCATTTTATAACTTCAAGGTAGAAGTTGTCCCTAAAGATATACCACTTTCAAGGCAGGTCAAATAGGCATTGTCTTTAGTCAAAACAGTACTAACAATGGGGTCATCATCCTCATCTCTCCATGCTGGGCCTGTGTCTTAACATATGGTGTATACTTAGCATTAGAGATAATGCCCTCAGATCACCTTTTGAACCCCTTTTACCTGTTGACACTAATTCAGCTGTGCATCCCTTTGATTGATGAGTGAGACCTTGTGAGAGATGAAGCTAAAAAACTAAGTTGGATTTGAATTCTAGAAGGTCTTCAATGGCCTGCTCAAGAGTTACTGCAGGTTTTGGAGAAGAGAGCCAAATCATACTGTTATCTTTGGAAGCTTAATCTAGCATAAACTCAAGAGGAAATTGAAGACAGAGAGTTCAGTTAGGATGCTACTATAGTAATCTAGAAAAACATGCATAGCTCTTAAGCTGGAGCAATGGGAATAAAAGAATGAACATGGGAAAATTAAGAAAAGAATAGGCAGAACTTGGAGATGTAGGTTGAGTGCAGCAAACTCAGCATTTTACTTCTGCTTTCTTCTTAATGAATTTCCAATTTTGTTCAGGAATGCACCTCTCCACATAGTTTTGAACTTCAGGGGGAAAGAAGCTGACTTCATTCCAAGCAACAGTGGGTGGATCCTGGTTGGATTATAATCCAATTATATTCATCGCCCACACTGCCGAGGATTGGTTTAATGGTGGACTTGTGTCCAGTTCCAGCCAGAGTGATTGATGTGAGGTAAACTTTCCCAAGGCTTTGGAAAATGTTTTATTTACTCTTTAGAAGGAAACACTGTTAGACATGTCCCCTTTCATTCTCTGGATGTTGTGATGTCTGAATCTGTGGATAACCTAAGAGACTTAGGATCGTAGTTCTAATAACCTCTAAATCTGTCAACTTAATGGGAAGCAAACTCCTTTAACTGTATAACATCTTGCAAGAAAAACAATGTAATGTCCTCTCTTCAATTGGATGGGTGGCTTTGGCATCACAAAGAACCAACTTTAGTCACCTGTGTTTGTGTAACACATGGCAGGCAGAGATCTGGGCACCAGAGAGAGGCCCACCATGTCGCATAAGCAGGGACCTGTGGGAAGCCTCAAATTTGTTTGTACTTAAAGTCCTCCTGTTCAGGCTTTTCATGGGTCATCTCAATGCCCAGAGGAGTCACAGTAGATACATGATACATCCAGTGCAAATGCAATAAACATAAACTGACCTCATTTGCTCATCACTTGGGTGTCAAATTTCTGGATGTAGGACAGATTGAATACTAAAACAAATTAAATGACACTTTTGAGTGCTGTAATCATATTTCCTGGTTACAAGGGCTTGGGTGGTTTTTCTGCCAACTGAATAATTCTCATTTGAAAAACACAGATGCATGTTGGCAGGGCCTGTGCATACTGTTAGAAACTCAAACGCGGTTATTTAAATTACCAGATGAAAGCAGGAGTCCTCACCCAGCTCAGCTGTTGTCAATGCTTATAAGATCAGAGTGCTTGGTGCAGGCCTTGGATCACAATTTTTTGGATGCAGGTGAGAGTAAAGATTTGGGAAACCAGGCAGATGTGCTGTCACTTCTTCACATTTCCTTTCTCTTTCTAATTTTTGTAATAAGAGAGAAGTTAAATAGCTTGCTTCTACCATGGGATAGGGCCCAGGTGTCTTTGCAAAGCATGGCAAGTACCCAGAAACAATTCTTTCTTTGGAGAGACCAAGAAACTCCCATGTCCAATATGAACTGGAGCTACCATTTAGCAAGCATTTGCTAAATGCCAATCACTGTGCTTACATGGGATTATCTCATATAATCCTGGAAAAAACTTGCAAGGGAGATACTGTGGTTATCACCATGTTAAAGACGAGGAAAAAAAAATGGGAAGAAATGTTAAAGTACCTGGCCCAGCATGGCATGGCTAGTTAAGTGGCAGAACTGAGACTTGAACCTGAACTCAGATTCCTTAGCTTCCAAAGCCAACATTCTTAACCCTAGATTAAATCATCCTAAACCGACTGCCCAGGGAGTGTGGAGTATTGTAAAACAGAGAATGGCCAATAACTCCAGGGCTTTGGGGAATTTTGCAGTGCTGGTAGACAGATATTTGGAATGAGGCCATGTGGCTTCCTGAGTGAAAGAGTTGTAGTCACAGGGTTAGCTTAATAAAAAGATTGCCTTTCATCCTTCACACAGGGATAATGAAATAATATGGACTATGAAAACTCATCACCTGCTTGGCAAAAGTCCCTACAGAGTTATCCAGAGGAAACCTTAGATGATTTGAAGTTCCAGTAGGCTTACAAAACAACTCAGACCCTATATCCAGTTCTGCCTAGCTCTCCATATAGCCCCACTCAGGCTTCAGCCCCAGTGCATTTTCCTTCTCAACACTTTCTTTTCCTATTGTCAGGCACAGTGTTAGAGTCTATTCCTGCCTAAAGCACAGCAGAGACTATTTGGTTCTCTCTTTTTGGCAAGTAATAATTTCCTTTTGCTCATTCTAAAAAATAAGAGGAGATCTTTCTGGGTCCCTATAATCATTCTAGAATGGAGTTCTTTTGGCTTTTACTCTTCAGAAGAGGAGATTCTACCATTTTCTTTGGTCTTTGGTCAACAGCAATTCTTCCTTTGTTTCAACCTGAGTTTGTTTTACTAAGGTTTGAGCTCTTTCCCTCGTGTTCTTCTTGAATTATAATACGGAAACAGGCTACATGGAAGAGGGGGTGGCTGGAAGAGATGGAGGTGTTGTGTGGATAAACTGAGTCCTGACTGGAGCTTAGCTTTGTAGAATTCGACAGCTGTTCTGCTTATTAAAAAGAACATATTCCTTGTATGTCTATTTTTGTATCGGTAGAGCACTAGGAAGTCTTTGTTGGAAGAGAGGTGATATCTCTCAAGAGACTGAGCAGCTTGGAAAATAATAGGGGCTTTCAAGCATTTCAGGTGTCTAGGAATTGCTGGCTTTTAGAACAATTCTTTTGCTTTCAAAACAGTTAATTGAATGGCGTTTACATTCATAACACTACAAGAAATCATCTAACCCCATGTTTAGTTGTGACAGCTGGAAAGTATTTTTCAGTCATCTTCATGCATCGGACCCTGTGGAACCTTTGTTGCCCCCTCCTTTCCTCCCTGTAAGCCTATAAAATACATTTTCTTCTGCTGACACTGCAGCATGAACTTTCCATAGCAACTTATTCCCACACCACCTGTTAATAATGCCAAGAGTAATGTATTTAACTCCCTGCATACTGTGCCAAAATGTTTACACAATTCAGCTTTTTTCAGACTTTAAAAACCAGACATAAATCCTAAACTGTGTCCCTTTTAAACACTCAGGGAGTCACTTGCAATACTTTTTGTCAGTAGAGTTCGGCAGATTTTTCCCAACTATTTTTAATAAAAAGTAAGATACTCCTTTGGGGCTACTTTGCTAACTATTTGGGGTCCTCAAAAATGAACTGTTTTTCAGAACATTGTCAAGGGTAAGAGTGCATCTTTTCAGTTAAGTATTGGTTTTATTGACAATGCACTTAAAACAAGAACTAAAACTTCTAAACTAAAAATTTGTTAGTATTTGATCAGTTTTCTAATTCAGCATCTTAATTAATAGTAATGAGAACTAACATTTATTTTTATTTAACTGTTTATAATTTTAGTTTATAATTATTGCTATTATTATAAAAATTCTGTACTGGACAGACAAAAACCTACATTTCACTGCTGTCAAACCTTAAACTTATACTAGGAAGTGATCTGCACTAGATCCTGCAGCTAGAAGATAACGGAGCTTGAACTCACACTCTGTGTGTTTGTCTCTAGAGCCAGGAGTCTTTCCACTACACTAAAACTTTCTAAAATGGTTTCCTAGAAGCATCATGTAAGGAGATATTAATAGACATGTCTCAGTAAGACTGTTCTGTGGTTGTTACCTTTGGAAACTTGAGACTCAATTCTCCTCCTGGTAATTAACAATCCAAGCATAATAAAGGCTCTGAGAAGTCCTGCAGTGAAAAAAATCCACTTAGTTCTATGAAAGCCAGCAGTTTCCAAACTTACTGGAGCGTGGTGTACTTTTCTCCTTAGCACATCTACAAACACTCAGAGGAACGTGTTCTTTGAAACACAGTGTGAGGGACACTGCATCTGCCAGGCTACCTCCCAGCTGGATGTGAATGCTCCAAGGGCCAGCTCCCCTTTCCTCTACATGTCGTTTCCAACTGCCTCTGAAGTGCCTTTTAAAGAGGACATATATAAAGCTATTCTATCTCCCCTTGACCATTCCTTATTTATTCACTTGGGAATTCTCCCTCCTGGTAATACTTTATCTGACTTCCTAAAGGGGACTGTGCCTCCACCCTTTTGCATATTTTGAAACAAATAACAAAATAAGCTATGAATTACTCAAAGCTCAAGTAGTTTGTTCATGTCCCCAGAGTGTCAAACATCATATTTTCATCTGAAAACTTCTACTAGTCCAGCAGAGAGCTCTCTGCTTGAACAAACATTTTCATGAAACCCACCATAGTGACAAAGCCAAATGAATTGATCAATTCCTTCAGAAAGCATTTGATATTATGTACACATGGTCTAAATCTAAAATGATGTCACTCCTGGGTAAATGGCCCAATGACTAAAGAATTAATAATTCCCAAGATTCTGAATGAAGACTTTTTCACCAAAGACCATTGTCTACTAAATATCCAACACTTAAAACCGAATGAAGAAAGCATTGCTTATGATTAATCTAAATATTTGAAAACTCCTTAAGTTCTAATCAGAATGCTCAGCTTTCTTCCAGATGCCTAGCATTGTGTAGATAGAGGCGGAAATTTTGAATCATCAGCCAATTTCTTTCCTTCTGTTCTACAACTTCTCCAGTTCATATTGTGTTAATCTGGTACTTTCTGTAATGTTGAAAATTGTATTAGTGTTAGTTGGCTCCATGCCAGGGACCTTTAGCCATGAATGTTAATTTACTTTTTATTGGCAAATGAATAAAATGGAAACTAGGCAAAATCAGGAAAGGATAGCCATGGTTCTCCTGAAAGAACTTTGAAACTAGAATTTACTGAAGGATGCATATTTGTTTTAGTATCCATGGTCTTTTCACTGTTATCTATCTAAAGCTATAATGTTTCTTTTTCAAGCGAGCCTATAAAAACATTCAAAACTGAAAACTCTGGAACCAAAGTTTGTAGTATGCAGCATAGAAAAATCAGCAGAAACTACAAAACCCACGTGACAAGAGCAATTTTAAAATATTCAGGGGATAAATGACCTGGCAGAGTCACAGATAAAAATGTCAAAATCTTACAGCTAAGGACAAAATAAGGAATTAAGTACAAACTTGTCCTCTGGATTGGATTTATTCCAGGTCAACAACTAGTGAGTCATTAAGGAAAATGAGAGTCCAAGAGCTCCTGCTTGCCTGCCACAGGGCTGTGTCCCCCGCGGGAGTGGGTGCGCTGCCCTTGTCAATAGCACTGACTCAGCAACCTCTGCAGGGTGTGGACATCCACTCTGGAGAGCAGAAGTAGAACCTGGCTTCATTTGGTAGTGTTCCTGATCAGCTGGTGTTTTCAACCTCAGAGTCAGGGTTATGATTTAAATGTGGACATGTCTTAAAGTTCAGTTAATACAGAGTGTTTGTAAAAGGCCAAAAGTTGCAGAGCAATGATGACTTTCTTATACCAAGAACAAAATTAAATGTTGTCTATCAGCTGGACTAGGGACAAAAGTGATCCAAGCCACATACTATGCTATTAGCATAACTACATGCTATGTAATCACCATGATCATCTCACCATCAGGATTGTAATGATCCCAGAGTAATGATGAGATTGTGCCACACCGGTGAAACTCTGGGCTGATCAGAGTGATCATCCTTGTGATTAAGGGTATTGCTGAGTTTGCTTTTATTGGCTAGACCTGCATTTGCCCTCCCTTTGGAGAGAGCAGTATCTGTGAATATGATATTTTTTACATGGAAATTTGTCTTACTTTTTGATGTACAACTTACAGAAGTCTGCTGTCATAAGACTCCCAGAGCCAGCAAGGTCCCTAGGGGTCATCAAGTCTGCATCGACATGCTGCACACAAACAGGGTCAGGATGGTCACATCTGGCCATTGCAGCTCATTTATGCAGCTGGCATTCAGAAACATCAGTTTCACTGTGCATGCTGTGTCAAGCACCCCACAGAGCCCTGGCCTCAATGAGATGTGAAGGCCTCAATCCACAGCTCTGCGCTCTACCCACTCACACTGCTCGTGGATGGACCAGGTCATGCTGTGTTATGATTGGGGAGGAACCAGCACTGGTGCCCCTAGAATCTCCCAATCTGCTGGCACTTTGCCTGAATTTCCAATCATTACAGTCACTCCTCTGGGTTAAAGCAGTGTTTCCCCACCCTTTTTTTCCCTTTAGTACAAAGAATCCTTTTTAACATCAGAACATTTTATAGGTCTCATATATAATAGTCCTATTTTTAGATTCTGATGACTGGAAAAAGAGGCAAAACAGAAAAAACTACTAAAATCTCAGTATTGGATTCATATTTAATAAAATTCAGTAATACTTTAATATATTTGAAAAATAGTAAGCAATATATTTATGTTATATTATTTGTTAACTTTGGAGATAATGCTTTGAAAACATATGGATTCATGGATCTCTAAAGTCTGTATTCTTATTCCCTATTTTCCATTCCATTTACCCCATGCTCTATCACCAAGATTTATGACCCATTGAATAGGGCCACTGAATTAACTAGCATTTTATAAGCTCTTGTTTTCTAGAACATGTTTCATAGGGTTCAAAATAAGTGTGCAAAGAAAAAAAAACATTGAGAAAAAGCTGAGTTATACAAAGTCAAGTAGTTCTCTCTGTTGCAGAACTTCTCAGAGCCTTAACTGTTGGAAGGTATTTTGAACCCCTACAAAGGAGGTACAGATTTCAGAATTAACTGAACCTCTTAAACCATGGATTCTTTTTCCAGGCATTATTGGCAGCTTTGGGATTAGTGTTCTGAAGAGCACCACTTTGGGTTAAAACAGTGTTTCCAGAAGATCTCTGTTGAATATAAATGCACAACCCAGGAGAGAGAAACTAGTAAGCCTCTTACCTCTAGTAGGATATTACCAAGATTAACTCCTAAGAGAAGTTGTTGAATTGCCAAGAGGAAGGTATTGAAAGAAAAGCTTCTTGGACAGGTCTCCTCTAAGGAGTCTGAAATGTGTGAACAGCATAGGTTCTTTTCTCAAGTGATATTTATGCTTCACTTATTATCTAATTGAATTCCCCACCCCACTCCACCCTTATAAAAACCTCAAAGGCTAGGAGAGCAAATGACTCAGAGTCCAGCAGAAAATCAGGTGGTGCAATGAATGGGAATGTTCTGGTACCACAGGGATAAATGTTCTCTAGATATATATAAGAAAATAGTAGAATTTCTATCTTTAAGTTGGATACAGGTTTTGCTTGTTTGACTTGTATGGCATTCAAGGCACACCTCAGTGACAGATTGGAGAGTTCTTGCTTCATTATAACATGTATGTCATGGCTAGATGGGGACTGGCTAAAGATGGCCTGATGATGACTTCAAGTGTCCCCAAGCCTGAACTTCCCTTTAATTATCCACCTTCTCTCATACCCTGACATAAGCTGAGCCCCCAGTTATGCCTATTAGAGCTTCAGAGTCTTTACACTTAAGATTTGGATTCCTTTTGAAATTCCGAACTCCTTCAAAAAGATACAAATTTAAATTTACTAGTTTCTAACAATCTTCGTGTGACACTAAAAACAAGATTGATGTGACTGGAAGTGTAGAAAGGTGAAGAGCATGTAGGTACTAAGCACAGGCTCACTGGAGCTACCTAAGAGGGTGTCTCTTGATAAAGCCCCAAGGGATGCCAAAGGGGGCTCATTTTGCCTCAGTTAAGTGGCAAGCTTAAACAGCAAATCACTTGAGATAAAACAAAGGGCAGACCATCTGTGCTTGCAGACACAGCTAAGTGAGGGAAAGAAATGGGAGCAATTACTTAGAAATTTTAAAGCCTCAAGCAATTCTTCCTCAATCAAGTGACTTTATCAGGTCAGAGTGGTTTTTGGTCTTGAGGTTACTAGCAGAATTGTTTTCAATTTGTCATTCTTTCTTCATGAGTAGACATGGCTAATGAGCACAATTTTGCCACACACCTCGGTGGAGACATAATTTTGTTTTATAGCAGTCTCACAAGAGATCATGTTGATGAGTTAATAATTTATCAAGAACCTCAAGCCAAATATTAACATAAATGTGCACCACAACACATCACTTTATCTTTCTTCTGAACCAAAGGGACATATCACTATATCTTTCTTCTGAACCAGTCAAAGGGACAGGCAGAAAGTCAAATTACAAAACATCTGTACTTCTTCACGGTGCTCTTATAATGTGATTTTAACTTTTTATGCAATTAAAACAAAAGCCATTCCAATTAAAATGTTTGAACCAAATGTGGGGCAGCTATTAAGGTGTTAAAACATTCATTCTGTCAAATAGGGGGGAAAAGTTTCCCCTTGAGATTCTCTCCATTAAACTAGTTTCCTAATTACTATATGCTATTTAAATTGCTTTGGCTGCATTTTTATATCAAATGATACAGTTCAATTAGCCTGTAAAATATTCTAGGTCTCTGGTGATAAAGAAATCTTACAACAAATTCAATCTATATCAGAGGACACATATCTATTAAAATATTCTTGATGGCTACCATCTTTCCTTTTTTGCTTAAACTCTATTTCATTTTATTCTCTGAATATGAAATAGTGTGATGAATATTAATAACAGTGTCAACTATAATCTGTTAAGCATCCAGTAGTTACCAAGCAAACTATATGCATTATTTTATTTAGTTATTTTAATAATGGTCCAATGGTATATTATAGATATATCCACAGCTTACAGATAAGAAAATGAGATTGAAAAGTAATTAGAAAGCTTCTTTATTTACTTAATAATTGTCCAAAGTGAGATGGATTTAAACCAAATTCTTCATCACCAAAGTTCATGCTCATTATTTTAAAAATTATATTTTATTGATTATGCTATTACAGTTGTCCCAAAGTTTCCCATTTGCCACCCTCCATTCACCATCCCCTACTCCCTCAGGCAATCCCCACCCCTTTGTTCATGTCAGTGGGTCATGTGTATAAGTTCTTTGACTACTCCATTACCTATACTGTACTTTATAACCCATCGCTATTCTGTAACTACCTATTTGTACTTCTTAATCCCATCATCTCTTTACCCATTCCCCCAAAACCTTAACCCATCTGGTAAACATCAAAATGCTCTCCATATCCATTATTGTGCCTCTTTTCTTCTTGTTTTCTTAGTTTATTTTTTTAGATTAAATTGTTGATAGATATGTATTTATTGCCATTTTATTGCTTATAGTTTTGATCTTCTTCTTGTTCTTAAATAAGTCCCTTTAACATTTCCTATAATAATGGTTTGGTGATGATGAACTCCTTCAGTTTTTTCTTGTCTTGGAAACTCTTTATCTGCTGACAGTCTTATGGGAAGTCCCCTGTAGGTAAATGACTGGTTTTCTATTGCTGCTTTTTAAGATCGTATCTTTACCTTTAATCTTTGGCATTTTAATTATGATGTGTCTTGGTGTGAGCCTCTTTGCATCCATCTTGTTTGCGACTCTGTGCTTCCTGGAATTGCATGTTTATTTCCATCACCAAATTAGAAAAGTTTTTTTCATTATTTTTTCAAATAGATTTCCAATGTCTTGCTCTTTTTCTTCTCCTTCTGGCACCCATGTGATGTGAATGTTGGAATACTTGAAGTTGTCCCAGAGGCTGCTTACACTATCCTTGTTTTGGGGGGTTCTTTTTTTCTCTTATTGTTCTGATTGATTGTTTTTTGTTTCCTTATGTCCCAAATCATTGATTTAATTCTTGGCTTCATTCACTCTACTGTTGTTTCCCTGTAAATTGTTCTTTATTCCAATTACTATATCCTTAGTTTCTGACTAGATCTTTTTTATGCTATTGAGGGCCTCACTAAGTTCCTTGAGCAGTCTTAGAACCAGTATTTTGAACTCTGCATCTGATAGATTGCCTATCTCCATTTTGTTTAGTTCTTTATCTTAAGTTTTGATCCGTTCTTTCATTTGGGCCATGTTTCTTTGTCTCCTTATTTTGGCAGCCTCCCTCTGTTTGTCTATATGTGTTAGGTATTGTGCTATGACTCCCTCTCTTGGTAGTGTGGTCTAATGTAGTAGGTGTCCTGTAGGGTTTAGCAGCATAACCTCCCCAAGCTAGGTACTCAGGGTGTACCATCCATGCGGGCTGAGGACACCCTTTTCTTGTAGTTAAGCCTTATTGCTGTTGTAAGGTCAATGGGAGGGATTAACTCAGGTCAGTCAGTAGCAAGGTCAGGCTGTGACCACTGACCACCAACCTCCACCTTCATGGAGGATCAACTTTATAGGGACAGGGTGGTGGTGCTTCAACATGGTTTGTAGCTATTCACTGGGTGCATGAGCTCTGGGGTTTTCCAGACGGTACAGGGCAAGGTCAGCTCCCACCTGTGTTCTGCCCGGGGCCACCATGCATGAGCTATAATGCAATCTGAGATGGCTGCTACTTGTGCTGAGCTTGGAGATTCTCATGTGAAGCCAAACTGTGAATCTAGGCTGACTGGGGCTAGTGTCAGGCATGGGGACACTCAGCAAGAGGTACAGGGACTAGAGGCTTATATTTAATTATTTATCATGGATTTTTCACTATATTGCGGGATATTGTGGTACTGTATACATATGTTATTAAAGTTACATAGGTTTAAGAGTGTAGAATAAATGTAAGGTTGCTACTTCACGGGAGGGGGAGAGGGGTCTAGAACATAATACCCATGATAAGTGAGGGAATACTGTAGTTTGAAATTAGGACATGTGATGCTTCTAACTTTGTACTTTCTTTTCAAGATTGCTTTGGCTATTAGAAGTCGTTTATTATTTCACTCACATTTTTGGATAGTTTCTAAAAATTTCTGTGATAAATACCATTGAAATTTTGATAGGGATTGCATTGAATCTGTAGATCACTTTTGGCTATATGGACATTTTAACAATATTTATTCTTTCATTCCATGAATACAAAATATGTTATCATTTATTTGTGTCTTCTTAAATTTTTTTCATCAATATCTTATATAGTACACAGATATTTCATTTCCTTCTTTGATTTTTTTGCTATGTATTTTATTCTTTTTGGTGCAATTATACATGAGATTATGTTCTTAATTTCTTTTCTGATAGTTTGTTGTTTATGTGTAAAAATACAACTGATTTTTGCATATTGATTTTGTATCCTGCTATGTCACTGAATTTATTCATTAGTTTTGAAAGTTTTTTGATGGGGTATTTCAGTTTTTTTTTTTAGAGTAAAATTTTCTTTTTTTCTTTTTTTCTTTTTTTTTATTTTTGGTTTTTCAATTACAGTTGTCCCCTTTTCTCCCAATTTCTCTCCCCCACCCAACCCACCCCCTGTCCCGCAATCGTATCCCTCTCCTTTGTCCATGTCCATGAGTCATTTATATATGTTCTTTGACTAAACCCTTCCCTTACTTATCCCACTTCTCTCCCTCCCCCCTCCCCCCTATTGACTGTTATTATGCTCTTTGTTCTATTTAGTTCTTTTGTTTGTGTTGTTCTTTAGTTTCCTGTATTAGGTGATATCATATGGTATTTTGCTTTCTTTGCCTGGCTTATTTCACTAAGCAAAATTCTTTCTAGTTCCATCCATGTTGTTGCAAATGGCAGGAGTTCCTTCTTTCTTTCTGCTACATAGTATTCCATCGTGTAAATGTACCACAGTTTTTTGATCCACTCATCTACAGATGGGCACTTAGGTTGTTTCCAGCACTTAGCTATTGTAAGCTGTGCTGCAATGAACATAGAGGTGCATAAGTTCCTTTGAATTGGTGTTTTAAGATTCTTCAAGTATAATCCTAGTAGTGGAGTTGCTGGTTCAAAAGGCAGTTCCATTTTTAATCTTCTGAGATAATTCCAAACTGTTTTCTATAGTGGCTGCACCAGTCTGCATTCCCACCAACAGTGCAATAGGGTTCCCATTTCTCCACATCCTCACCAGCACTTGTTGTTTGTTGATTTGTTGATGATGGCCATTCTGACTGGTATAAAATGGTATCTCATTGTGGTTTCTATTTGCATCTCCTTGATGGCTAATGATGTTGAGCATTTTTTCATGTGTCTATGGACCTTCTGTATGTCCTCTTCAGAGAAGTGTTTGTTCAGGTCCTTTGCCCATTTTTTAATTGGGTTGTTTGTTTTCTTGATGTTGAGTCGTATCAGCTCTTTATATATTTTGGAAATCAGTCCCCTGTCTGTGATGTCATTGGCAAATATGTTTTCCCATATGGTTGGTTTCCTTTTCATCTTGCTAATGTTTTCTTTTGCTGAGCAGAAACTCTTTAGTTTGATGTAATCCCATTTATTTATTTTTTCCTTTATTTCTCTTGCCTTAAGAGATGTATCCATGAAGAAATTGTTACGTGAGATATCTGATATTTTCTTGCCTATGTTTTCCTCTAGGACTTTTATGGTGTCAGGGCTTACATTTAAGTCTTTATCTATCTTGAGTTTGTTCTCGTGTGTGGTGTAAGTTGGTGGTCTAGTTTCATTTTTTTGCACGTCCCTATCCAGTTCTCCCAGCACCATTTGTTGAAGAGCCTCTTCTCACTCCATTTTATGTTCCTACCTCCTTTATCAAATATTAGTTGACCATAGAGGCCTGGGTTTATTTCTGGACTCTCTATTCTGTTCCACTGATCTATATGTCTGTTCTTATGCCAGTACCAGACTGTTTTGATTACAGTGGCTTTGTAGTATTGTTTGATATCTGGTGTTGTGATTCCTCCTGCTGTGTTCTTCCATCTCAAGATTGCTTTTGCTATTCGGGGTCTTTTTTGGTTCCATATGAATTTCTGGAGTATTTGTTCTAGGTCTGTGAAATATGTCATTGGTATTTTAATAGGGATTGCATTGAATCTGTAAATTGCTTTGGGTAGTATGGCCATTTTGATGATGTTGATTCTTCCCATCCAAGAACATGGTATTTGCTTCCATTTATTTGTATCTTCTTTAATTTCTTTCTTCAACTTATGTAATTTTCAGAGTACAGGTCTTTTATCTCTTTGGTTAAGTTTACTCCTAGGTACTTTATTTTTCTTGTTGCTATAGTAAATGGTATTTTCTTTTTTGTCTCTGTCTCTGCTATTTTATTGTTGGTGTACAGAAATGCCTTAGATTTCTGTATATTTATTTTGTACCCTGCTATTTTGCCAAATTCACTTATTATATCGAGTAGTCTTTTAGTGAAGTTTATAGAATATTCCAGGTATACTATCATGTCATCTGCATATAATGAAAGTTTTACTTCCTCTTTCCCAATTTGGATGCTTTTTATTTCTTTTTCTTGTCTGATTGCTGTGGCTAGGACTTCCAACACTATGTTGAATAGGAGTGGAGAGAGTGGACAACCTTGTCTAGTTCCTGAATTCAGGGGGAATGCTTTTAGTTTTTGTCCATTGAGTATGATGTTGGCCTCAGGCTTCTCATATATAGCCTTAATTATGTTAAGGTATGCTCCTTCTATTCCCATTTTGCTGAGTGTTTTCATCATAAATAGGTGTTGTACTTTATCAAATGCTTTTTCTGCGTCTATTGATATGATCATGTGATTTTTGTCTTTCATTTTGTTTAGGTGATGTATTATATTTATTGATTTGCGAATATTAAACCATCCTTGCATCCCTGAAATGAAGCCCACTTGATCGTGATGTATGACCTTTTTGATGTGTTGCTGGATCCGGTTTGCCAATATTTTATTGAGGATTTTAGCATCTATGTTCATCAGTGATATTGGCCTATAGTTTTCTTTCTTTGTTGTGTCTTGACCTGGTTTGGGGATTAGAATAATACTGGCTTCATAGAAAGAGTTTGGGAGTTTCTCCTCTTCTTGGATTTTTCGGAGCAGTGTGAGGAGGATAGGAGTTAGTTCTTCCCTGAATGTTTTGTAGAATTCGCCCGTGAAGCCATTCGGTCCAGGGCTTTTGTGTGCAGGGAGATTTTGGATTACTGTTTCAATTTCCTTCTTTGTTATTGGTCTGTTGAGACTTTCCACTTCTTCCTGATTCAGTTTTGGAAGGTTGTATGTTTCTAGAAATTTGTCCATTTGTTCTAGACTGTCAAATTTCTTGCCATAGAGTTGTCTGTAGTAATTTCTAACTATCATTTGTATTTCTGTGGTATCAGTCGTGATTTCTCCTCTTTCATTTCTGATTTTGTTTATTTGTGTCTTCTCTCTTTTTTTCTTGATTAGACTGGCTAGAGGTTTGTCGATTTTGTTTATTTTTCGAAGAACCAGCTCCTAGTTTTGTTGATCTTTTGGATTGTTTGCTTAGTCTCTATGTCATTTAATTCTGCTTTGATCTTGATGATTTCGTTCCTTCTTCTTGCCCTAGGCTTTGTTTGTTGTTGTTGTTCTAGTTGTTGTAGCTTTATGGTTAGGATTTTTATTTGAGATTCTTCTATCCTTTTCAGATATGCCTGTATTGCTATGAACTTCCCTCTTAGGACTGCTTTTGCTGTGTCCCACAGGTTTGGGGCTGTTGTGTGTTCATTATCATTAGTTTCTAGAAATTTCTTGATTTCTTTTTTGATGTCATTGTTAATCCATTCATTATTTAATAGCATGTTATTCAATCTCCATGAGTTTGGGTGTCTTTGATTTTTTTCTCTGAGGTTGATTTCTAGTTTCAAGGCATTGTGATCTAAAAAGATGCTTGATATGATTTCAATTTTCTTGAATTTATTGAGGCTTGTTTTTTGTCCTATCATGTGGTCTATCTTTGAAAATGTTCCATGTGCATTTGAAAAGAATGTATATTTTGCTTCTTTGGGGTGGAAAGTTCTATATATATCAGTTAGGTCCATGTCGTTTAGTGTGTTGTTCAATGCCTGTATATCCTTGGTGTTTCTTTGCTTTGATGATCTGTCTATTGTTGATAATGGAGTGTTGAAGTCCCCTACTATGAGTGTGTTATTGTTGATATCCTTTTTGTGGTCTTCTAGTATTTGCTTTATGTATTTGGGTACTCCTATGTTGGGTGCATATATGTTTATCAATGTCATATCTTCTTGATGGATTGTTCCTTTAAGTATTATGAAATGTCCTTCTTTGTCTCTTTTTATTGCCCTTGCTTTGAAATCCATTTTGTCTGATATGAGGACTGCTACCCTGGCTTTTATTTCCGGTCTGTTTGCTTGGAAGATTTTTTTATGTCCCTTTACTTTCAGTCTGTGTAAATCTTTTGTTTTGAGGTGTGTTTCTTGTAGACAGCAAATATGTGGGTCCTGTTTTCTTATCCATTCCGTTACCCTATGTCTTTTAATTGGAGCATTTAATCCATTTACATTTAAAGTTATTATTGACGTGTATTTATTCATTTCCCTTTGTACCTCTGTTCTTCTCCTTTCTTGTTCTTTCCTTCTTTTTTCTTAGAACACACCCTTTAGCATCTCTTGCGATGCTGGTTTGGTGGAGATGCATACTTTCAGTCTTCCTTTGTCTGAGAAACTCCTTATTTCACCTTCTATTTTGAATGAGAGCCTTGCTGGGTAGAGTATTCTTGGTTGTAGGCCTTTGTTTTTCATTGCTTGAAATATTTTTGATCATTCCCCTCTAGCTTATAGTGTTTCTGTTGAGAAATCGGCCGATAGCCTTATCGGAGCTCCCTTGTATGTTATTTGCTGTTTTTTCTCTTGCTGCTTTTAGGATTCTCTCTTTGCCTTGGGATGTTGCCATTTTAACTATGATGTGCCTTGAAGTGGGTTTTTTGGGGTTCCTCTTTTTTGGAACTCTCTGTGCTTCCTGGACTTGCATAACTTTCTCTCTCATCAGGTTGGGAAAATTTTCTGTCACTATTTCTCCTATCAGTTTATCTATTCCTTGTTCTTCTGATCCCTCTTGAATTCCAATGACTCTGATATTGTTCTTCCTTATGCTATCCTGTAATTCCCTTACATCTTCTTCATACTTTTTCAATCTCTTTTCATTTAGCTGTATTGTCTGAGAATTTTTTTCTACATTATCTTCTAACTCACTAATTCGATCCTGTGCTTCGTTTAGTCTGCTTTTGACTGATTCTACTGTGTTTTTTAGTTCAGAGATTGCATTCTTCATTTCTTCCTGGTTCTTGTTGATAGTTTCTATGTCTTTTTTTTATACTGGTGTAGTTCTCTGCAAGTTCCCTGTAATTTTCTTGGAGCTGTTGGTAACTTCCTTGGAGGTTGTCATAGTTGTTTTTAAGGTTGTCGAGTATATTGAGCTTCTTCACCACCATTGTTTTGAATTCCATGTCTGACATTTGGGCTATGTTTGTTCCATCTACTTCTCTTTCTGAGGATTCCTCTTTTCTTTTCATTGAGAGGTTGTTTCTGCATCTTACCGTTTTGGGTTCTTCTTGTTTATGTTTGTTTTTAGGTTTTGTCTGCTTTGACTTCCCACCTTTGTGATATGAGATTCTTTATAGGAGATCTGGGGGTTTCAGTGGTGCAGTCTCTTTGATCTCTTGAGCCTGCTGTTCTTGGGGTACCCTTTATGTCATTTGTTTATGCTATCTGGTTATATTTCAGATGTTCTTTGTTAGGATATTCCTTCTGGCTAGTTGATTGAGAGTCACTCTATCCACTTTGTCTTGAGTTCTTTTGTGGAGATGTCAGTTCAGCCTTTGTGTGCCATCTTGTTTTTCTGTGTCCACAGCTGTTCTAATGAGGCGGGTCAGAGGTTCCTGTTCCTTGCAGCAATGGTGTGCCCCCGCACGGCACATTCCTTTGGCGCATGTTGGAGCTAGCCAAGGTGCCCTTGCACCCATGCCTGTGAGCGCGCAAGGGGGCCTGAGAGCTTGCCTCAGGCCTGCTGCACCATGTTCCAGGAGTTGTCTCTTGCCTCTTAGGGTGGGGCCCCAGACACTTGGGCACAATGGAAGTGAGCGATTGGTGCCTATTGAAGCCGGCGAGGTGCTTTTGCGCTGGCGCGCCCATGCATGCCCAAGGTGGTCAGTGAGCTAGCCTCAGGCCTGCCACTCCGTGCTCCGGGAGTTGGTCTCTCGCCTCCCAGTGCTGGGTCCCAGACACTTGTGTTCAGTAGAAGTGAGTGTCTGTGAGTCGCTGCTGCCCGCTGTTCCCGAACCCTCCTGGGCAGGCATGAGCAGAGCCTGAGCGAGTGCTCTGCGCTCCGGCCTGGTACTTCGGCCTGGCTCCCACTGGAGTTGGCCAGGGGGGACTGCTCACAGTCTTCTGCGTGTCCAGTGGGCCCTCCCTGCACCCGTTGGGGCACTGATCTTATGTCTGTTGGGGTGTGTCCAAGGGGCACCTGGACGTGCAGCCCTGGGCACCTGGGCCAGTGAATGAGGGCACTTCCCTATGTGTACCCGCGTGACCCAAGGGAAGTTTGGGGAGTGGGCGAGTGCACTTCTGTGCCTGCGTTTCTCAAGAATGTCCTATCACCCCCAAACTTTCCCCCCCTCTCCACAGTTCACAAGAGAAAAATACAAAGAAAAAATTACGTTTTCACTTGCACAGCAGCATGCTGTCTCCCATCTTCCAGCACCAATGCCACCTGGTCAAGTCCCATCTCTGCCAGCAGGCAGAGATCCGCTTTCCTCCTGACTCCCCTCTGGGGAAGGCTGTGGTCACCAAAAAGCCTTTGTGTCCTTCCAGCCACAGTTCGGGCAGCCACCTCAGTCAGGAATCCCGTTTCGTCTCCTTTTCTTCCACTATCCTCACTAAACAGGTTGTTCCCAGATGGTTTTTATCTAATCCAGCAGTGCCAAGGCTCGACTCCTGCCAGTGTCCAGCTGTTCACTGAGATGTTCTGTCTGCAATTAGTCCAAACTACAGACGGGTCTCAGTAGCCTGAGTGCGCAGCCTTCCCTCACTCCTCTGCCATTTTCCTCTCTGCAAATGAGCACTTTTAATGTTAGCTCTTATGACTCCTCCTCCTCCTCCTTTTCCCCTCCCCCTCCTCCCTCCCCCTCTTCCACCTCTTCACCCTCACCCTCTCTCTCCTTCTTCTTCTCCTCCTCTTCCCCTTCTCCTTCTCCTTTTTCTCATCCTTTTTGCCCACCCCTCCCCTCCTCCTCCTTCTCCTTCTTCTTCTTCCTCATCTTCTTCCTCTCCTCCTCTTCCTCATCCTCTTCATTCTTCTTTTCTGGATGGCTTAAAATAATAGAAATTTATTCTCTCATAGTTTCTATGGCCAAAAGTCAACATGTGGCCACAGATGAATGATCTCCAGAGGCTCTAGGGGAAATTTCTGTTCCTTGTCTTTTCTGACTTCTCAGCAGAGAAGCTGTTGGCATTATTGGGCTTGTGCATCTATTACTCTGATCCCTGACTCTGTCTTTACTCTACCTTATCCTCTTCTCTGTGTCTCTTTGTGTGTCTTTTGTCATATGAACACTTATCATTGGACTTAGGACCCACGCAGATCATCTGTGATCTTTAATTTAATTACATCTGCAGAGACACTTTTTCCAAATATCACATTTACAGGTGCTTGGGATTAGGAGGCAAGCCACTACAATTGTCTTTTTGTGATTTATTTTAACAAAATGTTCTTGAGGACCATTAATATATTATAAATTATAATAGTGCAAATGAAGAAGCATTGATTGGTATTTTGTTTTATGTCAACATCAAATATACTAAAAGTTTACTAGTCACCTATGAAATATAAAATTATCAAATCAATGGTATAAAGCATTCATAGACTAAGAAAAAGCATTACTTTTGCTAGTACAATTATTTCGTTTCCTACCACTCTTTGGTTTTATATGTGAGTTTATGTAGGGATAAAAGGAGGTAGTAAGGTCAGAGCTTGTAAGATAAAATAATGCACAAAATGTTTCATCTTCATTTTATAGTAGAAACTTGAATTGGCTTGTCACATATTTGAGGATTCACTTTCACTGTTTGTTATTAGTTTTCTTGTGCAATGTTGTCCCACCACTTTTGTATAATAGTAGAATGGCTCAAAAGAGTTGCAAGATACAGAAGCACTAGATGCCTTTTCTTTTTATCTTTTATAACAAAAAAAGGTAGAGAAAATGTTAGGGTCTTTTTTTTTTTGAAATCCATATACCTCTTTTTCAAAGAATTGTCATTCTTAAGAGAGAAAACTCTTGATTGCATTACAAGCATTCAGACACAGGCACCTTATGTTGTCAGAATCTGTAGTTCATCTGTCAGTATCATTACATGACAACAGTGTGGACTCTTTTGATAGCCTTTTTCCATTCTGGCAGAGAAAAAAGTCTCAGGTTCATCTTATATATTTTTTGTCCTACATCTGAAATCATCTATTTCTCCCAGAAAAGCATGTTCCTTTTAGTAGAAAATGATATGTAGGGTGCTGGAAAGGCTCGTTCTAATGAGTTATCATTGTTTCTAGGCTTTAATTCCTTTAACAGTATGTCATCTGCCATTTATTTTTTTATATAATTTAGTAAAATTACATCCAAGTTGTCCAGGCAATGTTTGGGTTTATTCTCCCAGAACAATTATAAATGGTATCCCTTAAAAGTTCCCACTTTGAATAAGCTATATGACCACCTTACTTATGAGTGATTTAATCTGTTTTAATTGGGTGCCAAAAGAATGTTTTCTTTATCTTTAAAGTCCTGTAGTTTCAGTAGAATATGTCTTGGTATTGCCATCTGGGTCAGTTTTCTCAAATACATGTTATATTCTTTCAATAAGTCTTCTTATATTTCAGGAAGCTGTCTCGTTTTATAGTGTAGAGGAATTGCTGTGTGCTATTGCTTTGGATTTTGGGGGGGAAGATTCTAATCATATGTATGTTGAATTTTCTTTGAATATAAACTTATCTATTATTTTCTTTCTTATATTCATGTTTTTGCTTGATTTCTTCATGTTCTCCTTTCTGCTATTTCTCTTAATGTCCTCTCTGTAATCTAGTGTCTCATGTTTCTTTTCGCTTAGTCTTCATTCTGAAGTGCATTTCTTAAATTTTTCACATTTTTTTTCATGAACCTTAAAAGAATATTTTCACATCCTGCTGGCCTTCAACCATCTTATTTCTCAGATTTTCTATTTCTAAGTTATACTGTTTTCCAAGCTCCCATACTGTTCTTATTTTTATATTAGCTCTTTTGTAATATTAACCTATAATTTCCTTTAGCTTTGTGACCATGCTTTTCTGTTGTGCCTTCATTAATGGTTCATTTTCCTCTTTTTTCATAAAATGTCCTTATATGGGGTCTGAGAGCAATCCTTTTCATTTCCTCCTATTTGAGATGCCTTTTTTAGTTATTATTTTATTTGTTTAATTTTTGGTTTTAGAATATGCACATATTTTATTATTTAAATTTTTATTTCATTTTTTGTTTCTTTTTAAAAATCTTCCTAATTTTTTATTTTCTTCTTGTTTTTCTATTACAGTTGTCCCTTTTTTTCCCACATTGCTCTCCCATGCCCCGCTCACCTTCCCCTTCTCCCATAATCAATCCCAATCATGTTTTCCATGTCCATGGGTCATTTATACTAGTTCCTTGACTAGACCCTCCCCCTTCTTTCCCCTCTTTTCTCCCTCCCTCCTCCCCTCTGGTTACTGTAAGCCTGTTCCTTGTTTACATGCCTGTTTCTATATTGCTCATTTGTTTGTTTTGTTCATTAGGTTTCTGTATTAGGTGAGGTCATATGATATTTTTCTTTCAACACCTGGCTTACTCCACTAAGCATGAATACTCTCCAGATCTATCCATGTTGTTGCAAAAAGGTAGGACTTCCTTCTTTCTTTCTGCTGTCTAGTATTCCATTGTGTAAATATACCACAGTTTTTTGATCCACTCATCCACTGATGGGCAGTAAGGCTCTTTCCAGCACTTGGCTATTGTAAATAGTGCTGCTATGAACATAGGGGTACATAGGTTTTTCTGAATTGGTGTTTCAGGGTTCTTTGGGTATAATCTTAACAATGGAATTGCTGGATCAAAAGGCAGTTCCATTTTTAGTTTTTTGAGGCAATTCCATACTGGTTTCCATAGGGGCTGCACCACTCTGCACTCCCACCAATGGTGCACTAGCATTGCTTTTTATCCACATCCTCGCCAGCACTTGTTATTTGTTGATTTGTTGATGATGGCCATTCTGACAGGTGTAAGGTGGTATCTCATTGTGGTTTTTACTTGCATCTCTCTGATCGTTAGTGATGTTGAACACTTTTTTGTGTGTATATGGGTCATCTGTATGTTCTCTTTGGGGAAGTATATATTCAGGCCTTTTGCCCATATTTTAATTTGATTGTTTGTCTTCCTGGTGTTAAGTTGTATGAATTCTCTATATGTTTTGGAGATTAAACTTCTGTGCAATGTACCATTGGCAAATATGTTCTCCCATACAGTGAGTTCCCTTTTCATTTTGATGATGATTTCTTTAGCTGTATAGAGGCTTTTTAATTTGATGTACTCTGATTTTTTTCCTTTGTTTCTCTTGCCCTAGGAGATATTCCCATATATCTGCAAAAATATTGCTATGCAAGATATCTGAAATTCTACTGCCTATGTTTTTCTCTAGTATTTTCATGGTATCGTGACTTATATGTAAGTCGTTTATCCATTTTGAGTTTATTATGGTGTATGGCATAAGTTGGTGGCTTAGTTTCATTTTTTTGCATGTACCAGTCCAATTCTCCCAAAATCATTAATATTTTTTCTGAGTAGTAAAAACGTTTATTTCTTCTTTCAACAATTCCATATTTTTCTAATAACTGATATAATAACCAAACACCAACTTTCTTTTTTCATCAATAAGAGAGTTATAGATTTCTTTAAATTTATTCTTTCAGACTTGTTCTTTTTATTTAATTTTATTGTTTTTTTATTATAGTTGTCCCATATTTTCCCTCATTACTCCCCCCCTACCCAGCACACCCCTTCTCCCGCAGACATTCCCCACCCCATTGTCCATGTTCATGGGTTATTTATACTAGTTCCTTTACTAAACCCTTCCCCTACTTACCCCCATTTGCTCCTTCTCCCACTTCCCCCCGATAACTGTTATTCTGTCCCTTGTTCAATTTTGCTCATTTGCTTGTGTGGTTCATTAATCTCCTATATCAGGTGATATCATATGGTATTTTTCTTTCATTGCCTGGTTTATTTTGCTAGCATAATTCTCTCCAGTTCCATCCATGTTGTAGCAAATGGCAAGAGTTCCCTTTTTCTTTCTGTTGCATAGTATTCCATTGTGTAAATATACCACAGTTTTTTAATCCACTCATCTACAGATGGGCACTTAGGCTGTTTCCAGCATTTGGCTATTGTAAATAGTGCTGCTATGAACATAGAGGTGCATAGGTTCTTTTAAATTGGGGTTTCAGGATTCTTCAGGTGTAATGCTAGCAGTGGAATCACTGGTTAAAAAGGCATTTCCATTTTTAATTTTTTAAGGAAATTCCATATTGTTTTCCATAGTGGCTGCACCAGTCTGCATTCCCAACAACAGTGCACTAGAGTTCCCATTTCTCCAAATCCTTGCCAGCACTTGTTGTTTGTTGATTTGTTGATGATGGTCATTCTGACTGGTGTGAAGTGGTATTTCAGTGTGGTTTTTATTTGCATCTCTGATGGCTAGTGATGTCGAGCATTCTTTCATATGCCTATGGACCCTCTGTATGTCCGCCTCGGAGAAGTGTTTGTTTTGGTTCTTTGCCCATTTTTTAAGTGGGCTGTCTGTCTTTTTGGTGTTGAGACGTGTAAGTTCTTTATATATTTTGTAGATCAATTTCTGTTTGAGGTATCAGTGTCAAGTATGTTTTTCCATATGGTTGGTTCCCTTTTCAAATTGCTGATGTTTTCTTTTACTGAGCAGAAACACCTTAGTTTGATGTAGTCCCACTTGATTATACTTTCCTTTATTTCCCTTGCCTTAGGAGATGTATCGATGCAAATATTGCTACGTGGAATATCTGAAATTTTCCTGCGTATGCTTTCCTCTAGGACTTTTATGGTGTCACAGCTTACATTTAAGTCTTTGATCCATCTGAGTTTATTCTGGTGTATGGTGTAAGTTAGTGGTCTAGTTTCATTTTTTTTTTTTTTTTGCATGTCCCTGTCCAGTTCCCCCAGCACCACGTGTTGAAGAGGCTCTTTTCACTGCATTTTATGTTCCTTCCCCCATTGTCAAATATTAGTTGACCATATGAACCTGGGTTTATTTCTGGGCTCTCTATTATGTTCCATTGATCTATATGTCTGTTCTTATTCCAGTACTAGACTGTTCTGATTGCAGTGGCTTTGTAGTATTGTTTGATTTCAGATATTGGATTCTTCCTACTGTGTTCTTCTGTCTCAAGATCACTGTGGCTATTTAGGGTCTTTATTGGTTCCATATAAATTTTTGAAGTATTTGTTTTAGGTCTGTGAAATATGTCACTGGTATTGTAATAGAGGTTGCATTAAATCTGTAAGTTGCTTTGGGTAGTATGGACATTTTAATTATGTTGATTATTCCCATCCATGAACATGGTATATGCTCCCATTTATTTGTATCTTCCTTAATGTCTTTCTTCAATATTCTATATTTGTTGAGAATTTTAGCATCTATGTTCATCAGCGATATTGGCCTGTAGTTTTCTTTCTTTCTTGTGTCTTGATCTGGTTTTAGAATTAGTGTAATACTGGCTTCATAGAACGAGTTTGGGAGTCTTCCCTCTTCTTCGATTTTTTGGAATAGTTTGAGAATTGTAGATGTTAGTTCTTCTCTAAATATTTTGTAAAATTTGCCTGTGAAGCCACCCAGTCCTGGACATTTGTGTGCCAGGAATTCTTTGATTACTGTTTCAATTTCACTCTTTGTTATCACTGTTCAGTCTTTCTACTTCTTGATTCAGGTTTGGAAGACTATATGTTTCTAGAAATTTGTCCATTTCATGTAGATTGTCAAGTTTCTTGCCATACAGTTGTTTGTAGTAATTTCTTATGATCTTTTGTATTTCTGTGATATTGGTTGTGATTTCTCCTCTTTCATTTCTGATTTTATTTATTTGGGTCCTCTCTCTTTTTTTCTTGATGAGCCTGGCTAAAGACCTGTCAATTTTGTTTATCTTTCAAAGAACCAGCTCCTACTTTTGTTGATCTTTTGAATTAATTGCTTAGTCACTATATAATTTAATTCTGCTCTGACCTTGATGGTTTCCTTCCTTCTATTCTCTCTTGGTTTGTTTGTTTTTGATATTCTAGTTCTTGTAGCTGTAGGGTTAGATTTTTTATTTGAGATTCTTCTATCCTTTTCTGATATGCCTGTATTGCTATGAACTTTCCTCTCAGGACTGCTTTTGCAGTTTCCCATAAGTTTGGGCTTTTGAGTGTTCATTATTATTAGTTTCCAGAAATTTCTTGATTTCTTCTTTGATATCATTGTTAATCCATTCATCATTTAATATCACGTTATTCATTCTCCATATGTTTGAATGTCTTTGAGTTTTTTCCTTGAGGTTGATTTCTAGTTTCAAGGCATTGTGACCTGAGAAGATGCTTGATATGATTTCAATTTTCTTGAATTTGTTGAGGCTTGTTTTGTGTCCTACCATGTGGTCTATCTTTGAAAATATTCCATGTGCACTTGAAAAGAATATATATTTTGCTTCTTTGGGGTGAAAAGTTCTATATATATATCAACTAAGTCCATTTGATCTAGAGTGTTGTTCAGTGACTCAATATCCTTGGTGTTTCTTTGCTTCAAAGATCTGTCCATTGTTGATAATGGGGTGTCAAAGTCCCCTACTATGACTATATTGCTGTTAATATTCTTCTGGTAGTCTTGCAATATTTTCCTTCTATATTTGGGTGCTTCTATGTTGGGTGCATATATGTTTACCAAGGTAACTCTTCTTGATGGATTGTTCCCTTAAGTATTATGAAATGCCCTCTTTGTCTCTTTTATGGCCTTTGCTGTGAAATCTGTTTTTTCTGATATAAGTATTGCTACCCCAGCTTTTTTTTCATGTCCATTTGCTTGGAATACTTTTTTCTATCCCTTCACTTTCAGTCTGTGTAAGTGTTTTGTTTTGAGGTGTGTCTCTTGTAGACAGCATATATGTGGGTCATATTTTCATATCCATTCAGCTACCTTATGTCTTTTGATTGAAGCACTTAATCCATTTACATTTAAGGTTATTATTGACAGGTATTTATTCATTTTCCTTTGTACCCATGTTTCTCTCTCTCTCTCTCTCTCTCTCTCTCTCTCTCTCTCTCTCTCTCTCTCTCTCTCTCTTTTTCTTCTTTTTCTTAAAACATTCCCTTCAGCATGTCTGGCAATGCTGGTTTGGTGGAGATGTATTCTTTTAGTCTTACTTTGTCTGAGAAACTTCTTATTTCATCTTCAATCTTCAATGAGAGCCTTGCTGGGTAGGGTAGTCTTGGTTGTAGGTTTTTGTTTTTCATTGCTTGAAATATTTTTTGCCATTCCCTTCTGGCTTGTAGTGTTTCTGCTCAGAAATCAGTTGATATTCTTATTGGAGCTCCCTTGTATTTTATTTGCTGTGTTTCTCTTGCTCCCTTTAGGATTCTCTCTTTGTCTTTGAATGTTGCCATTTTAATTATGATGTGCCTTGGAGTTGTCCTTTTTGGGTTCATCTTCATTGGGACCATCTGTCTTCTTGGACTTGCATGACTTTTTCTCTCATCAACATAGGAAAATTTTCTGTCATTACTTTTTCAATCAGGTCCTCTATCCCATGCTCCTCTTCTTTTACTTCTTCTATCTCTATGATATAGATTTTTTTTTTTTTGTTTCATGTTGTGCTGCATTTCTCTTAAACCCTCTTCATTCTTCTTCAATCCTTTTTCATTTTGTTGCACAGTCTGGGAATTTTCTTCTACTGATTTGATTCTGTGCTTTGTTTAGCCTGCTTTTGATTGCCTCTACTGTGTTCTTCAGTTCAGAAATTTTATTCTTCATTTCTTTCTGGTTCTTATTGATAGTTTCTTTGTCCTTTTTTGTGCTGATGTAATTCTCCATAAGTTCCCTGTGGCTTCCCTGGATTTCTTTGTAGTTTCCCTGGAGTTCTTTGCAGTTCCCCTGGAGTTTGTTGTAGTTTTCTCTGAGTTTGTCAAGTTCATTGAGCTTCCTTATAACTATTCTTTTGAATTCCATGTCTGATAGTTTGCTTACCTCTGTTTTGTCTAGCTTTCTTTCTGGGGGTTCCTCTTTTCCTTTCATTGGGAGATTGTTTCTGTGTCTTTCCATGTTGGATGCTTTTTTGTTTGTTTGTTTTTTAGATTGGTCTACTTTGATTTCCCACCTTCATGGTATGAAATTCTGTATAGGAGACCTGGGGGATTAATCTCCTGAGCTTGATTCTCTTGGGACGCCCATTTGTTTAAGCTGTCTCATTGTATTTCAGTTATACTCTTTGGTGGAACCTTCCCTCTGACTAATTGATTGAGAGTCACTCTGTCCATCATGTTTTGAGTTCTTTTGTGGAGATGCTTTGGGTGCTATCTTCTTTTTCTGGATCCTTGCCTGGTCAAAATTCCATGGGTTTCAAATCTTTTCTGGCTGGCTGGCTGTGAGGAGATCTAGCTGGATTCTGAGGCTGCTATTCTCTCACTCGTGAGCCTGCCACAGCTCTCTGTTGTGAGCTGCACTGAGTTGAATTCCCCCCACTGGTCCTGTGACACCCTTTAGCCCTCCTCAGGCTTGTCTAGCAACGCTACTCTGCTGGTGAGCCAGTGCACATGCCCATAGTCCCTGCCCAGCCTCGGGTCCTGTCTCCTCTCCTCCTCCAAAAACGTCTCTGTGTTGCCTCCAAGCTGCTGCACTGGCCTGTCTCCCTGCCTGGCAGAGCCTTGTTGTGCACCTGCATGTGGTTCCTACTGTGTCTGGGGTTCTGCTGCAGCTTTTCTGTAGAGGCCCCTCTTCATAGCTCAGTTCTGCATTTTTGTTTGATGGAGTCTTGGTGCATGTGGGCATGAGGGCGCACTGTTGCCTGCCCAGGGTCCCCACCAAGTCTACGGTTTTGCTGCAGCTTTCTCACATGGGCCCCTCTCTGTGGATCAGTTCTGTGTTTTTGTTTGGTGGAGCCTTGACATGAGCGCCCCCGGGTGCAGGAGGTCCCCACCAAAACTCAGTTCACAGAGTTACTCACAATCTGGTCTGTTCTGTCTTCCCACACCTCCAGCAGTTTCAGCCAAACCTTCTCTCTGACTCCCTCTGGGACTTTGCTGGTCAGGGCACCTATGGCAGGGATAAGTTTCCAAGTAGATCCTGGCTAATGAGCCCGTCAGCAGCTGCCCCTATTGAATGCAGTGTGGCAGAAACGCCAGGCTGGGAAGCCTGGTGACTCTGCCTGGAGAGTGCGGGCCGAGCTTTCTTCCCTCTTTTACGCTGTTCCCACACTTCTGTCCCTGTTTGCCCTCTCTGAGATCCACATTCAGTCACCCCACTCCATTTTTGTACTCCAAATCCTTCTGTGATGGGAGCAAGCAGACAACACTCCTACCTACTGTCCCGCCATCTTTTTTCTCCCCAACATCATTTATTGAAGAGATTGTTTTTACTCAATTGAATGCTCATGTCCCCTTCTTCAAATATTATTTGATCAAAGAGATGTGATTTAATTTCTGGGCTCTCTATTCTGTTCCATTGGTCAATGTGTCTGTTCTTATGCAAGTACAAGACTGTTTTGATTACAATGGCCTTGTAGTATAGTTTGATATCAGGCATTGTGATCCTTTCAACTTTGTTCTTCTTTCTCAGAATTGCTGAAGCTACTCAGAGTCTTTTTTGGTTCCATATACATTTTTGGAATATTTGTTCTAGATCTGTGAAATATGCTATTGGTATTTAAACAGAAATTATGTTGACTCTATAGATTGCTTTGGGTAGAGTGCACATTTTAATGATGTTAATTATTCCAATCAATGAACACAGTATATGCTTTCATTTGCTTGTATCTTTCTTAATTTCTTTCTTCAGTATTCTATATTTTTCTGAGTACATGTTTTTATATTCTTGGTTAAATTTATTCCTAGGTACTTTATTTTTCTTGTTTCTATAGTAAATGCTATTTTTCTCTTCGTTTCTCATTCTGATCATTCATTGTTGGTGTACACAAGTGCCATCGATTTCAGAATATTGACTTTCTGTGCTGCTACTTTGTCAAACACACTTATTAGGTTAAGTAACATTTTGATGGAAACTATAGAGTTTTCTATATATACTGTCATATCATTCATGAATAATTACAGTTTTACTTCCTCCTTTCCACCATGGATTTTGTTTCTTTTTTATTTTTCTTGTCTAATTGTTGTGGCTAGAACTTCCAGTAATATGTTGAATAAGAGACACCTTTGTCTTGTTCCTGATTTTAAGGAAAACGCTTTTCATTTTTGCCCATTGAGTATGATGTTAGCAGTAGGTTTCAGGTATATGGCTTCTATTATGTTGAGGTATGCTCCCTCTACTCACACTTTGCTGAGTGTTTTTGTCATAAATGGGTCCTAGATCTTATCAAATGTTTTTTCAGCATCTATTGATATGTCATGTGATTTTTGTATTTCATTTTGTTTATGTGGGATATTATGTTTGTTGTTTTATGAATATTACACAGTCTTGCATCACTGGGATAATCCCACTTGGTCATGGTGTATGGTCTTGTTAATGTATTGCTGGATCCAGATTGCCAATATTTTGTTGAAAATTTTAGCATCTATGTTCATCAGAGATATTGACCTATAATTTTCTTTATTGTGTCTTGTAAAAGTGTATTCCTAATGTTCAATGAACATTCAGATCAATGACATAGAAAATTATCAAACTATCATCTGCCAAAAAGGCACCCAAATTCTTCAGTATTCCAAAAATAAGGCCTCCATTGTTCAATCATAAGGATAGAGATTTCTACCTTTAAATAATTAAATTTTTGTCTTTCATATTTGTCCAAAAATTTCCTGTATTATTTATGAAATTAGTATTATTTTATAACAATTTATTCAAATATAAACATTGTAATAATAATATTTATTGCATTGAGACACAAAAAGAAAGCAATGTTTTTCTTTATCCAAAGTTCAGAGTTTTATGATATTCTAGTGCTGAAGAAAGTGTTGGTGACTGGGAATGTGGTGGGAGTTGTCCCAGTTATAGATGCTGAGGTAGCTGAAGGGAGACTATGTGGGCAGGCCCACATTAGGTGGTAGCAAGGCAGCCATTGACATCTGCAAAAGCCTGTGGTGTCTCTGAATCATGGGAGGAACCCTGGTCTATAATTGATGAATTCCTGTGATTACTTCTTTGATTATCTGGCTCCAACCAGCTTTTACTTAACATCAGAATCAGTTAGGAGATTTTAAGGTTCATAATTAACTCATTTGCACATGTTTAAGAATGAAACGAATGACAGTTGAGTGGCAGGCAGGCTGACATACAACAAAGCCATGCTGCATGCATGGTAGGTTTGCTTTAGTTCTCTGTTCCTGCCTTCCAGTGATTGGACAAACTTTTGTTGCTCTCTCTTCTGTTCCAGTTTATTCATTCTTTCAAAAATTATCTAGGTTCCAGGATCTATGCTTGGTATGGGACCAACAATGATTCATTAAATCATTTGACAATTATTTAGTGAATATCAATTATGTGCCAGGCAATATTCTGATCACTGGTAAACAAGAGAGACAGGATTCTGCATTCATGGAGTTTACATTCTGGTGGGGGTGGATCTGAAAGTAAATACACACACAATGCATATTTGAGAGTAATGTAAAAAGGTGCTAAACAGAATTTAAAATGAGGGGATATTATAATTAATATGCTGACTACCTTAGTTTAGGTGGTAGGGGATGCTTCCTGGAGGAGGTGACTTGTGTGATGAGATATGACTGTCAAGAAGAGTAAGTCCTTTGAAGATCAGGGAGAGGAAAATTCCAAACAGAGGAGCCACTAGTATAAAGGCTCTGTATCAGAAATGATTTTGTATGTTTTAAGAAAATGCACATACTTGTAGCTGGAATATAGTGAGGGGTAGAGGAGAAGGGAGACCTTTACATTTGAGGCTTCATAGGCAAAGGAAACAAGCTCAATTTTTATATATACTTTGGAAATCCACTGGAGCTTTTTTTCAAAATTATTTACCTTTTTTTCCCTTTCTTTCTTTCTTTCTTTTCTTTCTTTCTTTCTTTCTTTCTTTCTTTCTTTCTTTCTTTCTTTCTTTCTTTCTTTCTTCCTTCCTTCCTTCCCTCCTTTCTTTCTTTCTTTCTTTCTTTCTTTCTTTCTTCCTTCCTTTCTTTCTTTCTTCCTTCCTTTCTTCCTTTCTTTCTTTTTTTTGCTTGATCATATGATAGTTCTATTTTTAATTTTATGAGAATTTTCCATACTGTTTTCCATAGTGGCTGTACCATTTTACAGTCTCACTAACAGTACACCAAAGTTTTCTTTTCTACACATCCTCACCAACATTGATTATCTCTTGCCTTTTTTTGCCTCTTTTTAATATTTTTTAAAATAATTTTTAATTTTTTTCAATGACATAAAATATTATATTAGTTGCAGGTGTATAACCCAGTAATTGGACATTATATAACTTACAAAGTGATCACCGTGGTAAATCTAGTGCCAATCCGACACTACACCATTATTTTAATATTATTGACTATATTTCCTATGCTCTATTTTGTATCCCCGTGACTCTTCTGTAATTATTAGTTCTTAATCCCATCTATCTTTTCTGTCTATCTTTATTTATCTATCATCTATCTCCATAGAAAATGTATTGCTTTGTTTGCTACTGCATAAATTATATTTTACTCTCACCATTCTGTACCTTGCTTTTTTCACTTAACAATATGCCTTTGAAATCTAAGACCCTGAGGATTTTTAAGCAGGGAAATGACATGATGTGATTTAAATTTTCTTAAAAAGTGACTCTGGCAGCTATGGGGAAATGCATGTACATATCTTAGTTTGGGATGCTGTAACAAGACACAATAGACTACGTGGATTAAAATTTTATTTCTCACAATTCTAGACTGGGAAGTCCTAAGATTAATCTACCAGCAGATTTGCTGTCCCATGATGTCCTGCTTTCTGGTTTGTTTGTTTGTTTGTTTGCTTTGTTCTCATTTGGAGGAAGAGGGAAAGGAGCTCTCTGGGTTCTCTCCTTTAAGGACACTAAGCCCATTTGTGAGGGCCCTGCCTCATTACTTAATCTAGAGGATTTATCTCCAAATAATATTACATTGAAAATTAGGGTTAAATGTTTCAATTTGGGGGGACATAAGCATTTAGTCCACTGCAGTATGAGAATAGGATTGTGTGGAATGTGGAGAAGTGTGAGGTTGGCCCCTGTGCTTATAAGGAGCTTACAGTCTGTTTCTTCTCAGAAAATTCATTTTCAGTGTCAGTCTAGTTCCCTGTGTACTTGTCTTTGGTCTCCCACATTGAACTATGAGGTACCTGGGCACCAAGCCATGTCTGTTTTTTTCATCTTTGTGTCTCAAACATCAGAGCCTGACACTATTGTAGGTGGTCAATAAACGTTTGTTGGATAGATGAATTAATGATGCTAAGTAGTTTTATTAATTAATCATCTTACCCTTAATAGCATGACTTTCTTCCCATGATAAGTCAGTGTTTGCAATGAAATATCCATTGTGAGATGTCTTAGAGAGACACATTTGTGTGACAACAAAATTAAGACCAATGATTAGAAAGTTTTGTATCACCTCTTTGGGATGATGGAAAAGAATCAGAATGGTGGAGTGCCTAGAAACTGATTCATATAAACTGATTAAGAATACTAGGGATGTTGATGCTGCAGTAAAGAAGACTCATGGGAACATGACAATTGTCTTAAAATATGTAAGGGACTGTCATATGGAAGAGAGAGTGTGTTTATATTGCTCCAGAGAAAGAGCAGGAGCATGAGATGTCCATCTCAAATAAATAAAAATAATTTTCTGCAGCTACCTAGTAATAGAATAGGTTCCCTTGTGAGATAATGAGCACATTGTCTCCAGAGACATTAAAAAAGAAATTAGATAATAATTTCTCCAGTCACTCCTGGAATTTATATTATGATAACAATAGCTACCATTAATTTAGTACTTACCCTGTGCCAGACATGCTGCCAAGAATTTTACAAAGGTCATCTCATTTAATTTTCATAGCAACTCTATGCAGTAGGAATAATCATTTTTAGGTGAAATATCTCAGCCTTAGAGAAGTTAAGTGATTTTTTTACAAGGGCATACAATTAGTAAGTGGAAGAGGAAGGAATGGATCCAGATCTCTGACTCCAAATTCTTTGTCTTTCACCATATTGGGGTCAGGAATGTCCAGGAGATTCCTAAACTATGGTTTCTTTATTAGTCCTCCTCAGGACTAGGTCACAGTATTTCATCCCACTCCATCACCAACGAGAAGTGGTGCTCAAAGCAGGGACATTTACTGGCCATTATTGGTGGATGTTCAAGGCTAGATGCAGTGGGAAAAGACATTTCCATTTCTTCTGTCTATGAAGTGGAATGAAGAGTGTTCTGGGACAGCTCTTCCAGAGAGAAGCTCCTGTCATTTCTCTGTCTACTTAGCTTCCTTTAGTCCTTTCTAATTCTTGCTTCTACAAGACATTGGGAGTGACAATTACGAACTGAATGTTTGTTTTATCCCCTCAAATTCATACATTGAAGCCCTAGCCCCCAATGTGATGGCCTTTGGAAGGTAATTTAAATGAGATTATGAGGATGGATTCTCCATGATGGAATTAGCATCCTTATAAGAAGAAAAATAGCCTTCTCTCTCTTTGTCCTTCCACCCTGTGGAACATAGAAAGCAGGAAGTGGACTCTTACCAGATACCAAATCTGCCAACACCTTGATCTTGGACTCGCTAGTTTTCAGAATTGTAAGAAATAAATATTTGTTCTTTAATCCATCCAATCTATGTTACTTTATGATAGCAACCTGAACTAAGACAGACAGTAAGTAGTTTTTGTTTTGTTTTGTTTGTATTTATGAAAAGGAATTATTTAAGGAGAAGATTGTTTTTGTTTTGTTTGTTTGTTTATTTCTGGCATTTGTGGAGGAGAATGTAATGTTCATAATCTTCACAAAGCCAAGAAGACATCATATTTGGATTTCTGATGAAGCAGCAATCTAAAATGATTGTCTAACATTCAGGCACGATTGACAACTCAGTGATGAAATCAGCATGGCTTTCCTTTCTTTTCCCTGATGGCCAGAGCCCCATGTGAGCAGTGCTGTTCCCAGGGCAGCTCTGGGGGAAAGTGCTTCACTCATCAGTACCACAGTGGATAATCCTATAGCCAGAGAAAACCAGAGAATTAGTTTCCCTCACTCTAGACAGAACATTGGCCAGTGTATAACATTGAAAATGCCACTCAGTCATGCACTTAAGGAGTAAGATGCATTTTCCTCCACAAAAGTAAACATTTGGAAAGTAGGGAATACATGGATTGTTCTGTGGAAGAAATCAGGGAAAGGAGAATGTAACCAATTTTACTGAGTGGTTATTCAGTGTCAGGCATCTTTTACATTTAGACAACATAATCCAACCCTTCCTGCAACAACCTTGTGAGGGTGCGTTATTCTTTACTCATCAAATGTTAATGAGCACCAACTATGTGTTAGGCTTCCACTGAGAGCATAGTTGTGAACAAAACCTACGAAGTCCCTGCTCTCCAAAACTTTACCTTCTTGGAATACAATAATAATGGTAATTTTTATTGAATAAACATGTACAGTATTCTATTTTATGTGTCCTGTATATATTATTCATTAACTATTTCAAAACCTTATGCGGGAGAGAATATTATCAGTCCCTAGTTTGCATCTGAGGAAACTAAAGCACAGACAGGAGAAATAATTTGCCCCAATCATAGCTAGTTGATGGCAGAACTGGTATTCTAACCTAACCCCAGGGGTTTGGTGTCAGAGCTCATGCTCTTAACCTTATCCTGTACTGTCTCTGTGCTACAAACATGATCCAAACAAAGAGGATGGAGCTCACATGGCCAGTGATTGGCCAAAGTGGGGTTTGAACCTGGGGCTGTCTGAATTTAAAGCTCATGCTCTTTCATCAGACTACTGGCAGTAGTAGAAATGTTGAGTCACTGAAACTGAATCAGACTGAGTTAGAATTATTTCCTACCCTATCAGTAGAGCTCTTCTCTAAAGTTAACAAAGAGCAACACACAACTTAAAGAAGATTTATTCTATAGTAATATGTTTCAAACCTGAATAGCATTATAATAATGTCTTTATTTATTCATTTATTTCTCGCTCCCTTCTTCCCTCCCTCCCTTTCTCCTTTTCTTCCTTTTTTTTTTCTTTCCAACAAATATGCATTGAGCAACTTCCAGTTATCACAGACAGTGCTAAGCACTACGTTCATAATGCAGGTTAAAAGTTTCTTTAGATACTTTGATTTTGGTTATCAAGGGCTGAGTAAGCAAAAGATAAAAAGCTTTTCACTATTTAGTGATATGGTCAATATGTATTGAGTAAGTTTGAAAATGTTCTAGGATATTTAGAAAGGATGATTCTGTTTTCTACAACAGCAACTATTTCTGAATCGTCAAATGTTACTTCTCATTTTTTCTCTCTCTTGTATGTTTTAGATCGTGCACAAATCAGCAAAATTTGGGTTGCTTTTCTTTTCTATTATCAGAGAGGTTTCATTCAAGAGGGCAGGGCCTGGCATTCCAGGCTAGGATCTCCAAGTTAGCGTGTTTCTTCAGCTGGTCCTGTTGCTGCTGAGCACAGGCAGCAGAGTGCCCAGCCTGAACAGTGTCAGCTGTATTTCAGCTCTTACCAAATTTTTAAGCTCAAGAGGACTAGTATATGGAGAGAGTCAACCAGCATGGTGGGAAAATTGTGAAACAAGGACATGTGAGATGAAGAAAGTTAGGGTGCTTCTACTCTGTATTTACTGAGATCCAAGGCCTCATGGACAAGGAAACAGCTCTGTTGTGGAATTGACAGTCCTGTAAAGTGGAAAAGCTATGAACACATCATGTCATGCAGAAACAGTACAAGGGCTTGGCAAACATGTCCCCTACTCACTTGCTCTCTTACCACTTCTGGGGAAATGTGGAATAGGATAAAGTTTCTTTTTATAGACTTCCATTAGCAAGTTTGATAAACACAAAACAACAACAATCTGACAGCTGTTACATGTGACTTCCCAGTTCTGTGAGTATTTATCAGCTTGCTCAGGATGCTGGCATATCTGGAAAGTCCTACTGAGGTATGCCTGTCTGGGGGCCTTTATGATTCAGCCCTCTCTCTGGAAACCCACAAGCCACTCAGAGTTGGCTGTCTGTCATAACCACTTGTCATACCCTCTGCTCATGAATTCCAGAGATCATGCACAGAATATGTCAGTCATAATTCAGGAATATGCAAAAACAAGAGTTTTGTTTTATAACTACAAGTACTTTCCTTGACTCTAACTCTGAGTCTCAGGTCTTTTAGAGCAAGATTTTATTTTCTGATATTTGTGTATATTCAGTCAAGTCAAATGCATTTATCTGGTCTAATTAGGCTACTATTCCCTCAACCACTGTTTAGGTTCCCAAGACAATTTAGTCTTTTTTTTTTTTTTTTTTTTTTGCCATCACAGTTCAGGTAAAAGCTCTTTTTGTCTGAACTATTGCACACTCTTCCACCTCCACCTCCCTGCCCAAGTTATGGGCTTAGTTGAAGTCAATTCATAGCTGCAGTAAAGGCAGGCAAAGACAGGTCACATCCAAGTGCTGGTTAGGGCTTGGTGACATTTTAAATGTGCCACCTAGATTTGGATCCCAGATGGCTTGGGGAATGATGTTTCCATTAATACAAAGGGCAGATATAGCAGACATGTCTAAGAGGTAGAAGAGTTGGTTTATGAAATGGAAACCTATGATGTGTTAAGTCTGGGACATGGTGACTTTGAAGTATGGTTCAGTCATTCTGATAACACTGCAGGTCTCAGGTTTAGAAAAATACAATAAAAACATATTTGGGGTTCATCTGCATAAAGGTTATGGTAGATGTCCTTGGATTTGAAGGTCTTTTTAAAAGAGATCACTTAAGAGAGAAGAGAGTAAGTAAACCTTCGCATAGCATCCCATGGTGCAGTAAAAGAAAAATTGGAGAGATTGGGGATTGGCCAGGGTTGTACCAGGTCACTGAAGACAAAGGAGAGGAGACTTTCAGAATGTCCAGAGCAACTGTAAAAGTGGACATTGTGTTGTGAATTAAGTGGAAGAACAATGAGGGTACTAAAATATTCACATAAAAGAAAAGAGAAAGAAAGTCTGAAACACTTGTGACATTAAATGTCTCTACATAAACCCAATATAGGTCACAGAGTAAACCTGAAGTGTAACCATGCAGAAGGAAACAAAGTGACACAAACTCAAAGACATGTCAATAAGGCTTGGTGTGACAGTCCACATGCCTGGGATGCAACAGTGAAGAATGCTTTGTTCAAAAGAGCCAAAGTTCACAGACAAGACAACAGAGATGACCACATAGCAAGCTTATTTACCCTATATTTATCTATCTATCTATCTGTGTGTCTATCTATCTACCTCAATCCCAAGGTGGAAGGTTCATAGAGAGTATTTATACAGAGTGAAAACATGCCATAACAAAGAGGTAGGACTACTGCAGGAGTGTTCTGTAGAAGGCCTGGTTAGAAGTAACAAAAAAAATGATGATTTTCTAAGGCAAGCCACAAATCTTGCACACAGAAAAAACTGCAGTGGGCAGGGAAAATGATTTTAATTCTGTGGACCTTTTCTCCTAGTTTTAATTTATGGAAAATTAGGACCTAAAATTTTTACTTCTTAGAAGACAAAGAAATAAGTTGAGGTGACAATTTGGTTGGGTTTAACTCTTACCAACAAAGCATTCACTGGCTGGCCAAGCTCCCTTAGGCAATTACCTCTCACTCCATCTCAACCCACACTGTTTACACATCCTGGCCTCTCTTCCTGGATTTGGACTGGGCCAGCTACCACCGATCTTGGGATGTTTGCTGTCATGATCTGTAAGGAGCACTTGCTTTCTGCTAGACATAAGCCTCCATGGATCACTTCCTGGAAGGAGCCTGCCTTACTTAAACCCCTCTCCTGGCTTCTCAGTAGTTACTGAACAAAGCCCAGACTTCTTTAAGCATCACATAAAATTTGTTATTATCTGGTCTCAGACAGCTCATTTCTTGCCATTTTCACTTCTCTTAAATTCTAATTTAAATGACTAAGCCTTCTCATTTTAAAAAGTTATGTTTGGTTCTTTTCCAAAGTCATTGTTTTATCATACTCTTATAATTTTCATTTTAGTAGTTTGTATTAACTTCCAGTTTGTAATTGTGTATTGTGAGCTTATCTTCAGCAGGACTGTTTTTCTTTGTGGGAGTCCCATGTATGTTAGACTATAGATGTTTCCTTCAGAATGGTTCTATGTTAGCTTCTTCCATGGTCTTGCGGGATTCATCAGCCTAGCACCAGATTTTACGTTAACATCTTTGCTAAGAGTTCTTTCACATTGAGGATAATTGTAAGTTTGGATTCTATGTATTCATGAAGCACAGAATTGCATTTTTCATTCTCGGGGATTATTCTTTTCTGCATATGTACTGACTTGCATGGGTAGAAATGTTCCTTTTTGCTTCACTAGGCTGGTGGGTGGTGTTTCATTAGCTTTCTTTTCACAGTCAGGGCAGCCTTTTGTGGCTCCGGTTTCATGCAGGGATTTCTATTCAAGTGTCCTCCTCCCATGGTTGGGCCCAGATCATGTTTCCTGTTCCTTCATAGTCATTAAAGGCCTAAACCTCAGGGTCTAGCTCTAGGAATACTTGTCTGATACCCCAGAGCTACAGCAATGTCAAAACTTCTTAATTCCCCAGCTCTGAACTACTTTGTTTCTGGCACATGAGATTACCTTCTATTTTTGTGTATGTGTGACTATTTATTTGAATTCTGTTTTCTGGAGTTTGTATATTTCAATTTATTTGTAGCTGGAGTATAGTTCTCTCATGTAAACATTTTTTTTTTTTTACCATACTCTACATTTTTAGCCAGGTCATATTGCTCACCATTTTTTCTACTGTGCCATCTGCACTGTCCATTCATTCATTCTGTAAGTATTTTTTTTTGCGTACTTTGTGCCAAACATTGTTTTAGGTGCTTGGGATACAGCAATGAAGAAAATTAGAAAAAGATTTCTGAGCTGCTGATGTTTACATTGAGACAAAAGGAAACAGATATGATGAACAAGAGCTATAGGGAGTAATATGAATTAACCTCAAAAACATACAATTATGAAAAGAGTAAGTTTCAAAATAGTATTTACAATACAATGTCCAGTTTCTAATGTTAAATATATGTAACCCAGTATTAATTATGGATACATCATAGCCAGTAAATTAAAAATAGGCAGAAAAAGGAGAACCACCATCATCAGAAAGTAGTTACCTCTGGAAGGAAAGATGGGAGAAGACAGCCCAGTAAAGACTATGCAGGAACCATTATCAGATTCCCTAATGTTTTGGATTTAAATGTGTGTGTGTGTGTGTGTGTGTGTGTGTGTGAGATGCAAAAATGGCAAAATATTAGATTTAACAAAACTATGTTGTGGCTACACATATAGTTATTATAATAAACTCTGCATATTCTGTATGATCAAAATAATTCATAATAAAATGAAAATACTAAATGCTTTAAAAATAAGATTTAAGAAGAAATAAAATATAACATAATACATTGAAAGTTGGTAAGTTATATGGAAAAAAAAATGAAAATATAGGGCACAGTAAGTGTATCAGGAAGGTTGAGGTTGGAGGACAGTTGAGGTATTAAATAGGGTAGTCAGGGTAGTGTCCCTTGAGAAGGTATTTTTGAGGTAACTGTGAGAATATTATAGTGAAGACTTGAAGGAGATGATCTTCTGCCTGTCTTAGATATCACTCACTCTGCTGGAATCAAAGTAGCAGCCCTAGGAGAATCTGAGTGACTTATGGCAGCAGAACTGCAGAATTTAGTTACAAAAAAGTGGAGACAGAGCAGGGTGCAAGGCAGGTAAATGGCAGATATTGCTGCCTTTCAGTGAGACAGAAGCTGTGGAATGATGATCAGTTTCTAAGGGAAAGATAATGAAGTCTTCAGTTCTTTAGAGGAAGCAAAGTTTATCCTGAAACTTGGGTTAAAAGGACATTGCTGTAGGTGTTCTTCATGTAGGGAACAAGAAGTTATATACTAGAGATATATTTAATCATGGTTTTCCTATCAATGCATAGATTTTTTTAAAATGAATTATCCATCATATAACCTGTGAATATAATTTTAAAATGAGGAGATCCAAGGTGGCAGAGGAGTAGTGGAAGCTGCACTAACTTTATCCAGGACCAATTTGGAATTACAACTTAAGTACGGAGAAATCATCCAAAATAACCAACTGAACACAAGCTTGAGAGAAGCCTTATAATCAAGACAGACAGAAAAGACCACTTCATAACAACCTGACTAGTAGGAAGTGCAGAGATGCAAGAGGGATGGCTGGGCTTTCACGGTTGGCAGCTGAAGGGATGGAGAAACATCTCAGCAGCCTGGAGCTCCCCCTGAGAATGGTGGGGTCTAAGGCCCCATATGGGCTTATGTGCCTACAGCAACAGAGAAGAAAGTAAAATAACATCCATCTGTGAAAAGCAAAGAGCCATGGTTTTTTGTTTTGTTTTGATTTGTTTTGTTTTTTGCTGGCCTGAGAGAGGCAAAGAGCTCTTAAATGGATCACATACGAAATACATTGGCACCCACTCACCCTGGGCTCCAGCACAGGGAGGGCAGAGTGGACTAGAGATGCTTAAGGAGAGTTTGGGGTGGTGACTTAGAGGAGAGACCTGAGGGAGCAGCTGACCAGGTCCCAATGCTGACTCATCCCCAATACTGCAGGCAGACCACTCCCATCCAAGTGGTGTCAGCCTGAAGGGAAGCAATAGCCCTTCCCACATGAATTAATCTGCCCTGTCTTTGGTGCTTAAGCCTGATGAATGATCACAAATTGAATAGATTAACAACTAATAGAGACAGACAAAGACAGTAGATCTCTGGTAGTCTCAAACAGGCTACCTGGACCCAGACTGGACACAATCTAACACCATGAGGGGCAGATCCAGAAGTAAAGAAAGTGCACATATGCACAATATAAAAAACGTGGTAGGAGGAATGACTTTCAGTCAGCTAGCTGGAGGGAAAAACCCACCAAGAGCAACACAACAACAACCAAAAGCCAAGTACAACCAGACATCCCAAACAAATGGCATAGAGGGCATCCTGAGAGCATCAAGTTCAGGACAGCAAGGAGACTGCACCACTGAACCCCACAGGTCTCCTACCACAGAAGGTCACACCACAAAGACAGGGGGTCAAAGCAGATCAATCCAGGAAGCAGAAACAAACAAGAAGAATGACCTAAAATGGGGAGACAAAGAAACAACACCCCCATCAAAAGGAAAGGAGGAATCCCCAGAAAGAGGGCTAAATGAAATAGAGGTAGGCAAACTATCAGACATAGAATTCAAAATAATGATTATAGGGAAGTTCAATGAATTCAGTGAGCTCAGAGAAAATTACAAAGAACTCCAGGGAAAGTATGAAGAACTCCATGGAGGCTACAAGGAACTTACTGAGAACTACACCAGCATTAAAAATGACATAAAAACTATCAATAAAAGCCAGGAGAAAATGCAGAATACAATTTCTGAATTGAAGAACATGGTAGAAGGAATCAAAAGCAGGCTAGATGAAGTGGAGGATTGAATCAGTGAACTGGATGACAAGGTAGAAAAAAATTCCCAGACTGCAACAAAATGGAAAAGACTGGAAAAGAATGAAGAGGTTATAAGAAAGCTGCAGTACAACATGAAATGCAATAATATTTCTATCATAGGGGTACCAGAAGGAGAAGAAGAGCAAGGGATAGAATACCTGTTTGAAAAGTAATGACAGAAAACTTCCCTAACTTGATGAGAGAAGGAGTCATACAAGTCCAGGAAGCACAGAGAGTTGCAATGAAGATGAACCTAAACAGGCCCCTTCCAAGACACATCATAATTAAATGGCAAAATTCAAAGAAAAAGAGAGGATCCTGAAAGCAGCAAGAGAGAAACAGCTAATAGCATAGAAGGGAGCACCAATAAAGTTATCAGCAGATTTCTCAACAGAAACATTCCAAGCCAGAAATGAAGGGCAAAAAATATTCCAAGCAATGAAAAACAAAGGCCAACAACCAAGACTACTCTATCCATCAAAGCTTTCATTTAAAATGAAAGGTGAAATAAGGAGTTTCCCAGACAAAATAAGGCTAAAAGAATACATCTTCACCAAACCAGCATTGCAAGGGATGCTAAAGGATCTGCTTTAAGAAGTTGAAGAAACAGAGAGAGACAGAGAGGAACATAGGTACAAAGGGGGAAAATGACAATGAATAAGTTCCTATTGGTAATAACCTTAAATGTAAATGGCTTAAATACACCAATCAAAAGACATAGGGTAGCTGAATGAATTAGAAAGCATAACCCACCTATATGCTGTCTACAAGAGACCCACTTCAGAATGAAAGATATATACAGATTGAAAGTGATGGTATGATGGGATGGAAAACATATTTCAAGCAGATTGACATTTTTTAAAAAGCTGGGGAAGCAATACTTATATCAGACAAAGCAGATTTCACAACAAATGTCATAACAAAAGACAAAGAAGGATGTTTCATAATGTTGAAGAGAACAATCTATCAAGAAAATATAAACTTTGTAAACATATATGCACCCAACATAGGAGCACCCAAATATATAAGAAAAATCTTGGAGGACTTCAAGAAGTATATCTACAGCAACACACTCATAGTAGGGGACTTTAACACCCCATTGTCAACAATGAACACATATTTCAAAAAGAAACACCGAGGATATTGTGTCACTGAACAACACTCTAGATCAAATGGACTTAATTGATATATACAGAACCTTTCATCCCAAAGAAGCAAAATATAAATTCTTTTCAAAAGCATATAGAACATTTTCAAAGATAGACCACATGGTAGGACACAAAACAAGCCTCAACAAATTTAAGAAACTTTAAATTATATCAAGCATCTACTCAGATAACAATAGCTTGAAACTGGAAACCAACCTCAAGTAAAAAAAACTCAAAAACATTCAAATTCATGGAGATTCAAAAACATGCTATTAAATAATCAATGGATTGACAGTAACATCAAGGAAGAAATCAAAAAGTTTCTGGAAACAAATGAAAATGAACACACAACAGCCCCAAACTTATCAGACACAGCAAAGGCTGTCCTGAGAGGAAAGTTCATAGCAATACAGGCCTACCTAAAAAGGGTAGAAGAATTTCAAATAAACAGCCTAACCCTACATGTACAAGAACTTGAAGAACAATAACAAACAAAGCTGAGAGCGAGAAGAAGGGTGGAAATCATCAAGATCAGAGGAGAATTAAATGACATAGAGACTAAAGAACAATTAAATGATCAATAAATTCAGGAGCTGGTTCTTTGAAAAGATAAACAAAATCAACAAGCCATTAACCGGACTCACCAAGAAAAAAAGAGAGAAGACCTAAATAAAATCAGAAAAGAAAGAGGAGAAATCACAACCAATAACAGAAATACAAAGGGTTGTAAGAAATTACCACAAACAACTATATGACAAGAAATTTGAAAACCTGGGTGAAATTGACAAATTTCTGGAAACCTATAATCTTCCAAAACTGAATCAAGAAGAAGCAGAAAGCCAGAATAAACTTATAACAACTAGTGAACTTGAAACAATAATCAAAAGAGTACTAGCACACAAAAGCCCCAGATTAATGGTTTCACCATTTACCAAACATTTAGGGAAGAACTAACTTCTATTCTTCTTTAGCTATTCCAAAAAATCCAAGAAGAGGGAAGACTCCCAAACTCTTTCTCTGAGGCCAGTATTATCCTAATTCCAAAACCAGGTCAAGACACAACAAAAAAAAGAAAACTACAGGCCAATATCACTGATGAACATAGATGTTAAAATCCTCAACAAAATATTCTCATACTGCATCCAGAATACATTAAAAAGATCATACACCATGATCAAGTGAGAGTCATCCCAGAATGCAAGGATGGTATAATTTTCACAAATCAATAAACATAATACACCACATAAACCAAATGAAAGATAAAAATCACATGATCATATCAATAGACACTGGAAAAGCATTTGATAAAGTACAGCACCCATTTATGATAAAAACACTCAGCAAACTTGGAATAGAGGGAGCATAACTCAACATAATAAGGCCACATATGAGAAACCTCCAGCTAACACCATATTGAATGGACAAAAACTGAAATCTTTCCCCTTAAGGTCAGGAACATGACAAGGATTTCCACAGTCTCCACTTCTATTCAACATAATTCTGGAAGTACTAGTCACAGTGATCAAAGAAGAAAAAAAAAAAATAAAAGGCATCCAAATTGGAAAGTAAGAAGTAAAATTATCATTATTTGCAGACAACATGATTGTGTACATAAAAAACCATATAGAGCCCACCAAGAACCTGTTTAACCTAAGAAGTAAATTTTGCAAAATAGCAAGGTACAAAGTCAATATTCAGAAATCCAAGGCATTTCTGTACACCAGCAACGAAATGCCAGAGACAGATACTAGAAAACAAATCCCATTTACCATAGCAACAATAAAAATTAAGTACTTAGGAATAAACTTAACTAAGGAGGTAAAAGACCTGTACTTAGAAAACCTCACAACACTAAAGACATTAAGGAAGATACAAATAAATGGAAGCATATACTGTATTCATGGGTGGGAAGAATTAACATTATTAAAATGTCCATACTACCCAAAGCAATTTATAGATTCAGCACAATCCCTATTAAAATACCAATGCTATATTTCACAGACCTAGAATACTTCAAAAATTTATATGGAACCAAAAACAACTCTGAATAGCCTCAGCAATCTTGAGAAAGAAGAATAAATTAAAAGGACTCACAATACCTGATATCAAACTATATTATAGGGCTACTGTAAACAAAACAGTCTGGTACTGGCATAAGAACAGACATATAGATCAATGGAACAGAACAGAGAGCACACACACACACAAAAAAAAAACCCTAGGTCTCTATGGCCAATTAATATTTAACGAAGGAGAAAAGAGCATAAAATGAGTGAAAATAGGCTCTTCAAAAAATGGTGTTGGGAGAACTGGACAGGGACATGCAAAAAAATGAAACTAGACCACCAACATACACCAGAATAAACTCAAGATGGATAAAAGACTTAAATGTAAGCCGTGACACCATAAAGCCATAGATAAAAACATAGGCAGGAAAACTTCACATATCCCATGTAGCAATATTTTTGCCAATATACATGCTAGGGCAAGGGAAATAAAGGAAAGAATAAGCAAATGAGACTACATCAAACCCAAACGTTTCTGCTCAGTGAAAGAAAATATCAGCAAGGTGAAAAAGAAACTAATCATATGTGAAAACATATTTTCCAATTGCTCCTCAGACAAGGGTTTGATCTCTAAAATGTAAAAAGAACTTATATAACTTAACACCAAGAAGACAGATAATCCAATTGAAAAATGGGCAAAGGACCTGAACAGATACTTCTCCAAGAGATACATACAGAGGGTCCATAGACACATGAAAAGGTGCTCAACATCACCAGCCACCAGAGAGATGCAAATTAAAACCACAATGAGATACCGCTTTACACCAGTCGGAATGGCCATCATCAACAAATCAACAAACAACAAGTGCTGGTGAGGATGCGGCAGAAAGGGAGCCCTAGTGCACCATTAGCGGGAATGCAGACTGGTATAGCCACTATGGAAAACAGTATGGAATTTCCTTAAAAAATTAAAAACGGTACTGCCTTTTGATCCAGCAATTCCATTGTTAGGATTATACCCAAAGATTCCTGAAACAAAACTTCTAGCCAAGATGGAGGCCTAGACAGACACACTGGGTCTCCCTCCACAACTAAGAAGGAATACAACTACCTCAAAACTAGAGACAACCAGAAGTTCCAAAAAATCAAGCTGCATGGAAGTCCAACAAAGATATAAAGAAGAAATACTCATCCAGACAAGGAGGAGGGGTGGAGCCCGGGCCAAGAAGATGCAGTGTGATAGTGGCAGCAGCGGCAGTAGTGGCAGCAGTGGCAGCAGTGGTGGCAGTGGAAGTGGTGGCAGTGGTGACAGTGGTAGGTCGGTGGAAAGCACAGTCACACATTTTAAAAAGTGGGGAGGGACATTTGGGGAGCATTCCCAGATCCTCACCAGATCATGCAGCTCACGGTCCCAGTGCCAGGGAAAATAAAGCCTCATGGCTTCTGACTGTGCAAACCTGTGGTGGTTGGGGCGGAGGAAGAAACTGCTGGTCTCTCAGCAGAGTCTGCTTGTTTAAAGGGCCTCCATGGTCCTAGAACATCCACAGACCCATCCACTCTGGGAACGATGGCCAGGGCATCAGCTAGAGAGGTGCCAGTCCCATTCCATATGAAAGTGGGAGAAGTGCCTGGAAAAGGGGCAAGTGCTGAGCAAGCAGCATTGTTCCCTCTCTGACCCCTCCTCCACACACAGAGCCATAAGTGGTGAAACAGGTCACTCTGTACTGATGACTACCTAAGGCTCCACCCCTTACAATGTAACAGGAGCAACATCTCTGCCTAAGACACAGAGGCAAACAAACACAAGAGTCTGTCAAGATGAGGAGACAGAGAAGCATGGCCCAAAAGGGGGAACATATCAAGGTTCCAGTGGGAGTACTAAGTAATGAGGAAATAGCCAACCCCACAGATGAGGAGATAGCCAACCTAACAGACACAGAATTCAAAATATTGGTGATAAAGATGCTCACAGGCTTGACAGATATGCTTGAGCATGTGAAGGGAAGACATGAAGGCTACGCTTAGTAAAACAAAGGAAAATTCACACAAAACCAATGGTGAACGGAAGGAAATGGGGTTCAAATCAATAAATTGGAATATGAGGAAGAAAAATACAGTCAACCAGTACAGAATGAGGAAACAAGAATTGAAAAAAATGAGAAGAGTCTTAGGAACCTCTAGGACAACTTTAAATGTACCAACATCCGAATCATAGGGGTGCCAGAAGCAGAAGAGGAAGAGCAAGAAATTGAAAGCTTATGTGAAAAAATAATGAAGGAAAACTTCCCAAATTTGGCAAAAGAAATAGACACACAAGGCCAGGAAGCCCAGAGAGTCCCAAACAACCTAGACCCAAAGAGAACCACAACAAGACACATCATAATTAAAATGCCAAAGGTTCAAGATAAAAAGAGAATCTTAAAAGCAGCAGGAGAAAAGAAGAGAGTTTCCTACAAAGGATTGCCTATAAGACTGTCAGCTGATTTCTCAAAAGAATTTTGTAGGCAAGAAGGGACTGGCAAGAAGTATTCAATGTGATGAAAAGCAAGGACCTACAATTAAGATACTCTATCCAGCAAAGCTATCATTTGGAATGGAAGGGCAAATGAAGTGCTTCCCAGACAAAGTAAAGCTAAAAGAGTTCATTATCACCAAGCTATTATTATATGAAATGTTAAAGGTATTTATTTAAGAAAAAGAAGATCAAAACTATAAACACTAAAATGACAACAAACTCACAACTATCAACAACTGAATCTAAAAAATAGAAACAAAATCCAACTAAGCAAACCAGAATAGGAACAGAAGGATAGGTATGGAGATCATTCAGAGGGTTATCAGCTTGGAGGAGGGAGGGGGAGAAATGGGGAAATGATGCAGGGACTAAGAGCATAATTGTCTGGTACAAAATAGACAGGGGGAAGTTAAGAACAATATAGGAAAGGGTGAAGCCAAGGAACTTACATGCATGACCCATGGATATGAACTAAGTAGGGTGGAATTGCTGGAGGGAGGGGGGTACTGGACAGAGGGGAGAAAAGGGGAAAAACATTGGAACTACTGTAACAACATAATCAATAAAATATACTTATTAACAGAATTCTGAAACACCACTTCAGAAGAACCTATGCACCCCTATGTTCATAGCATGGCTATTTACAATAGTCAAGTGCTGGAAACAGCTTAAGTGCCCATCGGTGTATGAGTGGATCAAAAAACTGTGGTACATTTACACAATGCAATATTCTGTAGCAGAAAGAGAGAAGGAACACTTATGTTTTGTGGCAACATGGTTGGAATTGGAGAGTTTTATGCTTAGTGAAATAAGCCAGGTATCGAAAGAAAAATACCATAATATCTCACCTAATATAGGAACTTAATGAAAAAAACAAACAAATGAGCAAAATAGGACCAAATGCATGTAAACAAGGAACAGACTGACAGTGACCAGAGAGGAGGAGAGAGGGGGAGAAGGGGGAAAAGAAGGGAAAGTATCTAGTCGAGAAACTAATATAAAGGACCCATGGACATGGACAACAGGGTGGGGATTGACTGTGGGAGATGGAGGAGGTGGGTGGGGCAGGGTAGAGCAATGGGGGGAAAAAATGGAACAACTGTAATAGAATAACAATCAAAAAATGAAAAAGAAATAACTATCTGTGAAAGAAATTCTACAGGGGTCCAGAACCATGTCACTTAAGTAATTAGCCACTGAGTACCTCTTTCGATCTAGGGTTATATTTGAAACTATTTAGGCTTTAGTTAAGGATGTATACGATGATTTCAGTTATGCCAATTAATATTGCCTTGTATTCTTCCCATTCCTTCTTCACCATCACTCCATACCCCACTTCATTTTCTCTGTGGAGCATTGTGGACTGAGGATCATCTATCTTCACATAGAAGTTATGATTGAAGACAGTTACCATAATTCCCCCAAGTCTCTTCTCCTGTATAAAATGACAGTAGTTTTTTCAACCGTTTTTCATACTAGCCATGACATGTTTTTCAGAGCCACTCCCAGACCCACTACACTGTCTACCTTTTTGCAAAGATATTCCATTGTGTCAATGTCCATCTTAAACCTCCAGACATGATTCTATCAGCACAAAATACAGTGACCCTCCTATTGCTATTAATGCAGCCCATGATTTTATTAATGTTTTAATTAACGTCAGCATACAATTTTCACATGGACTATTACCATGCCTGGTTTCTGCCATTCTATTAACAGTGAAGAAGTCACAACCAAGGACAGATCATTTCACCCACTGCTAGACACATCTAAACATTCTTTGGATATAGTTGCTCAATAAGCAATGCATATTCCAAACCTCACTATTATCCAGGTATTTGTATCTTGTTTGAAAAAATATAAAAGAATTTATCAAGTGCTTTAGTTAAATCTAAAAGCAGTACATCTATGTCATCCCCTATTCTATTGGAATCTTTTTGATAAAGCAAAATTAACAGTTTTGTGAGACTCCCTCTTGATGATCCATGCTGACTTCACATAAAAATTCTTGCTTTTCTAAAGGATCACATACCACATATTTTTAAATGCACTCAAGGATTAGATTCAAAATGATATCTTATTGAATGGTCTATAACTTCTGGAATTTGTTTTTCCTATCTTGTTTAATTCAGAATTTTTTTTTTTTAAGTTTCATTACTGTCACTTGCCATTGGTGTAGGAGGAATGGCAATGCTCTGGTAATTTGGAAACTATAGTTTTAGACCAGATTTGCTCTTAGCTTGCTGTGTAACCCTGAGCAAGTTTCGTGACTCATTTGTAAAAATTAAGGGTTTGGACTGTAACCACTAAGAATGCTTTGTGCTCAGTTTCTTTAATAAACCATTTTTGATAATAAACTATTTATATTCCTCTGATTTTAATGTATAATCCTTGAGTAAATTACTTCCCTTTGTTAATAATACATGTGTCACCCTGAAAAGTAGCTTAATATACAGGTTGATTTTCTTCCCTTTTATAAAACGTCTTCATTAAACTATAGTCCATATGCCATAAAATTCATCCACATACAGTGTACTATTCAGTGGTTTGGGGCATATTCACAGAGCTTTGCAACAGTCACCACCATGTTAGTCTAGAACATGTTCACTCCTCATTCTTTAATGGACTTGAGCAGCAGCTCACTCAGGAGTCTGGACATGCTGGAGTGATGGACTATGATCAGGGACTGAAACCATCTTCTGGTTGTTTCTCTCATTCTTAGATTGTGTTGCTTCATTCAGAAGCATAGTCAGTAAGTATTTAGAACCACATTGGCTTGCTTAGTAGGAATGAAAGCTGTTGGAAATATCCACAGTTTTGCTTAAGGGGGTGTTTCTTTTTCTGGTTTCTAAATTTAAATTAAGTTTGTACCTAAAGTGAAATTAAGACACTGGATACAAATTGTTTTTACTATAACAAAAATTAATAAATTGTAGTTTCTATAAAGATCAAGTTATATTCTATATCTATATATGTAATCTATATTTATTATCTATGTGTTTCTATATCTAGTCACCATAAAACTTGCAAGAGTAACAAAAACATCTGTTGAAAATGAAGTTGTAGGAGACAAAAGGCCAATTACGTGATCCTCAAAAATGGTTTGTGAGTGGTAGCTTCCTAATGGAGAAGTGATCTGGCTCTGAAAGGAAACTTCAAGGACTATATCCCCTCTTGTAAACAATGAAACAGGAATGGGAGAGACTTTCTGTTCACGGAACATGCCTGTTTCTTGAGTAGAGCCTTTTCATTCACACTAGGGCTACAGAACAAAAGACTTGCCAGCTAAAGTCTCTCACTGGCCTCACTGGAAAACCTAGCGCAATGTGTAAATGGAAATTCTAATGGGACACAAATAGATGGTCATATGAGAAGCCTTGAATTTAGGGAAAATTTTAAAAGGTGGGCAAAGTGCAGGGAAATCACCAGAGATATTGGATAGTGCTGTGGCCTGGAGCTAGTCACAGAGAGGTGCTCTTATCACCTCCAGGCTGAAGGGACAGGAACCTTGGGGAGAGGACTGCCCTATGGGAGATGTGGCCTTGGCCCTCCCCAGTAGAGTTTTGGGGGATTAAATAACTTCCCTTCACACCCCTGCCAGTTTGTACTCTACTCAGCAGAAAGTAAGAGGGGCAAGAATGCTCTCATGTGATCCTTACAGTTTAGTCTTCCACTAGCACAGAGAGAGCAGAGGGAAAAGGGTGGAGAGTAGATTTGGAAGAGCAAAGACATCCAGGGCATGGAGGAAGTAGGAGGAGATTCATGCTGGCCTCTCCCTTTTTCACATACTCCCCTCCCTCCCTCCTCTGCCCCTCTTCCTAAACTAATAGGTACTTGGTGTAGGTGAGTATTGGCTGGGGCCCCATACTCAAAGATGTAAGAAACTCATCTTCTCTTAATCTGTGGCCTTTGTGTGCTAGTAAAGAGCATAGGCTTTGAAGACAGACTCTTTGAGTTCAAATCTTGCCTCTAAAATTTACTATGTGATTCCATGCCTCGTCCTTTTTTTTTCTTCACTTATCATTTAATTCCATTTAAGAACAAAGTGCTTGAAGAATACTCAGTAAGTATTAACCAATTTCTGCCTGTAAATGGAAATTATTGTTCTTATTTCTTTGTGCTGTTATGAGAATTAAACAGGATAAAATATATGAAAAGACTTCAAAGATTATAGAACAACATATAATGTCAATGCCAGGCTTCCACTTCCCCTTTTTCTATCCCTCCTTCTCCTTTTATATCCATTGTTCAAATAATTATTGGGCCAGGCAATGTCCTGGGCACTGAGTGTTAATGGACAGGGGACCTGGTCCTGAGTGGGTCTGCCTAGGGCCAGCTGGTATTGTGTGGGTTCCTGACTTTATGTAGGAAAGATTTCACTACAGGAGTCCAGGTGGCTATGAGAGTATGCTTATTAACTCATTTCCTGTTTGCCCTGAGAATACTTGCCAGCAGTGCCTGTAACTGCAGTGTTTACCCAAGATAACTAACCTTACCCAAAAAGTTTGCCACAATATATCTCACTTTTATTATTATTTTTTGCATCACTCTATAATATTGATAGTGTTTGGAAACACATGACATCATTCTATTCATAACATTCTGGTTTTTTTGTTTCTAAATGGGAACTGGGTTAAAGCTGGGCACAATAAAAGAAGAAAGAGTCTAGACTGGGCTGCCTTAGCTCACAGGAAAGTCAGAGAAAAGGGTACCTTAGGGACAGGTTCAAAGGATTAGCTTGGGATAAGCTCTGGCTGCCCATTTCTCCTCTGGTTTCAAGTCTCGTAGGGACCTTTAGAGTTTAGGAGATGTGTGCCTGTGGGGAAAGAAGAGAAAAGGAAATGGTGTGTGCTGCTTCCCAGAGGAAGAACACACTAACTGGGCCCTTTGTCTTGAGGCTTTTATCTTTGTCTTGCCAGTGGGGTTTTTTTTTAATATGCTTTATTTATTATCCTATTACAGTTGTCCCAATTTCTTCTACCTTTGTTCTCCTCCACCCAGTGAACCCCCTCCCTTCAGTTGTCCTCCCCCCTTAATCCATGCCCATTGGTTGTCCATATAGTTCTCAACATCTTCCTAACTACACCACTCCCTCCTACTATGCTTCTTAATTCCTGTATCATTTCCCTCCATTCCCCCCATTCCCCTCCCTGCTGACCTCCCCCGAAAAGTTCCCCATACCCTTAATTCTTTTTCCACTCTCGTTGCCTACTTAGTTTGCCTTTGTTTCAACTCCCTAGTTTCTGTTGTTGGTTGTTGTGATACAGTCTTCATTTTAATGTTCATAGTTTTGATCCTCTTTCTCCTAACAAGTCCCTTTAACATTTCCTATAATAGTGGTTTGGGTCTGATGAACTCCTTCAGTTTTACTTTGTCCTGGAAGCACTTTCTCTGCCCTTCTATTCTGAATGATAGCTTTGTTGGATAGAGTAATCATGGTTGTAGATTTTTGCTTTTCATTCCTTTGAATATTTCTTGCCAGTCCCTTCTTGCCTGCAGAGTTTCTTTTGAGAAATCAGCTGATAGTCTTATTGGGATCTCTTTGTATGTAATTCTCTTCTTTTCTCTTGCCGCTTTTAAGATTCTCTCTTTATCCTTAATTTTTGACATTTTGACTATAATGTGTCTTGGTGTGGTTCTCCCTGGATCCAGTTTTTCTGGAACTCTCTGTGCTTCCTGGACCTGTAAGTCTATTTCCTTCCCCAACTTATGGAAGTTCTGATTCATTACTTTTTCACATAATTTTTCAATTTCTAGTTCTTCTTCTTCACCTTCTGGCAACCCTATGATTCAGATGTTGGCCCACTTATAGCTGTTCCATAGGTTTCTGAGCCTCTCCTCATTTTCCTCACTTTTCATTTCCTCTTTCTGCACTGGTTGACTATTTGTTTCTTCCCTATGTTCTGATTTGTTGATTTGATCCCTGGTTTTCTTTCCCTCACCACTAGTTTCGTATGTGGTTTTGTTCATTTCAGCAGGACTAGCCTTTATTCCTTCCCCGTCTTGTTTAAGATCTGCTGTTAGGTCTGTAAGCATTCTTATAACCAAAGCTCTGAACTGTGCCTCAGAAAGATTTCCTATCTCCTGCTTCCTTAGATTAGATATTTGCTGTCTGGTCAGCTGTCACCAGGATCTCTATCATGATCTGTGCCATCCTGATAGTTTTGTGTTTACCTTTGCATCCTGGTCGGGGCTGCCATACCTCCTATGCTATAGGGGGCGGAGCCCCATGCACTCATCACTACTGAGCGACCCTTCTCACTACGCTGTGGCGTTTTGTGTGGGGGCAGGGATCCAAGATGGATTCCTGCCGTTCACTCTCCACTGAGAGACCAGGAGCCTCCTCTCCCCTCCCCACGCTCTCTGGCCCTCACAGTCCAAGGCAATGGGGGTCTGCGTTTCTGACATTGGAACCGCAAGCTGACAGGTTTGGTCTGCAGCCAGGGGCGCTCCCCAGGAGCTTCTCGCCTCCCCTTAAATACGAGTGTCTGTGCTTACCACCATCCCACCACCGTCCCACCGCCATCGCTGCTGCTGCTGCCTCCACCAGCACAGCCTGACCTCTCCACCCTGGCTTCACCCCTCTTACCCGTTCAGACAAGCACCACTTCTTTATAACTTCATACATTGGACTTCCATGTAGCTTTATATTCTGGAACTTCTGGTTATTTCTGGTTTTGCGGTAGTTGTATTCCTTCTTAGTTGTGGAGGGAGATGGAGCGTGTCAGTCTAGGCCTCCATCTTGGCTGGAAGTAGCATGTGGGAATTTTAGGAGTAGTCTCGAGGGAGGATTTCAGCAGAATAGTAATCAGTTTTCCAAGTGTGCTTTTTCAGGGTCATGGTCTCCACTTACTGGTCAGTGACAGGGCAGGAGGTCATTAGTCATTGCAGCTGGTTCTAGCATCATTCGCCTGATTTTGCTGCTTTCTGGGACCTGGAGCTGAAACACAACTGAGGCCTACATGTTATCTCTAGGGAGGTGACCTTATGTGTCTGGCTGTAAACTGCTGAGCTAGTTTGTTCAGCTGTCTCAGTTTCCCTCTTCTACTTGGCAAGAAATTTTCCTAGCTTCTTACTATTCTGCCTTATTGAGGAATTACTGGGATCAAATAAATAAGGTCCTTGTGATTCTAGAGTTCACATTCAATGGAGCCTGAGGACGAGAAGCAAACAATCAAATCAGTGGACAAGGTCATGTCAAGGTGGCAGGTGCCACACAGAAAATAGAACAGGCAACTGGGTTAAAGAGTAATAGTGAGCATTTGGGTAAGAGAATTACTTTAGTGCAGTCAGGAAGGTCTTCCTGGAGGAGAAATTTGAGTTGAGACAGAATGATAAGAAAGATTCTGGCATTAGAAGATTGGGGATAGGGGTTAGTGGAAGGATCTAAGTTGAGGGAACAGAAGACAAAGTCTCTAACAGAGGGTAAGCTTGGGATATTCAAGGGACTGGGAGAAAACTTCAGTGTTTGAAGCCTGGTAAGAGATGAGGCTGGAGAGTTCAGCAGGAGTTGCAACTGTGAGTCACTGAGTAAAGGTATGTCATGATCTGAATTTGTTTCTTAATCTTGCTTAGACTGTGTCAAGGTTTGTGTGAGGATTAAAGTGGTACAGAGAAGTCACCTAGTACTATTCTGAGAAAAGAGCCATCACTGAGGGCTGAGATAATGGGGAAAATGCTTCCCAAGATGAGGACACTGGAGCTGAACCTTGATAAAAGGGAAATGGCATATGCAGAAAGCTGGAGGCAAAGCATCTCAGCAAGAGGGGAAGAGAGCCATTGGACACAGAGGAGAGAATGCACAGAAAGTTTTTGCAGAATAGAATAAAATGATCTGGTTATTAGCGCTGAGGGTAGGTGCTTAGAGTTGGTTCTCAGATACAAGGAGCAGATTTGCAGGGCTGGGTGTGAGAGCCAGGTCCTCATACCATCTTCCAGTTACATGTGTCAGTGGGTGTAGTGGCACCAAGTTTGGTTGAGATCTTAGGCTCTGGGACAGAGTCCAATTATGAGCACACTGGGTCTTGAATTCTTTCACACCCTCAATTGATCCCCATATCATGCCAGTCACCATTTAGAAAAGGACAAATCATTATACTTTAAAACAGTAAATTAAGATTTTAGCTAGTGTCACATGGTGAAAAGAGCCTTGAAATTTGAACCTAGTTTTGCCCCTTTATTTAGTTTTTTGACCTTTTGCAAACCACTGAATTCCTCAAAGTCACAGTTTCTCCATTGTAAAATGGAGACAACATTACCTACTCTCCAGGATTGTTGGAAGAATCCAGTGATGTAATGTATAAAAAGCTGTATTTCCATTCCCTGTGCTCCATCCTTCTGTAACCATTTACTGTCTATAAGTAGATTCTGAAGCTTTTTGGATATTCTGTGTCCATCAAAAAGACAATGCCACAGAGGAACAGGTTTCCTCTGGATTGAACCAGGACAGATATTCAAAGTAACATGCTTATTCTCCAAGTTAAGAGCAGATGCTTATATCAACAGAAGGGAGAGGGTCAGACATTTTAAAATAGAATATTAGGTCAAGAAACTCAGTTTAACCAGTGAATATGACCTCTCACAAATATTTTTAAAGCCCAAGTGTAGAATTGACTCATTGGCTCATAAACTCTGCTTCAGATATGGTTTCTGCTGTCTGGGTAGCCAGGATGAATGTCCCAAGAACTTACAGAATGATAGAATCTGTAGTCTTCATGGAGGAAATTTTCTATGCATTTATATAAAATAGTTTTAGCCTGTTAGCCTCTTTTTGGATATTTTAGTGATTCTTGCTGCACAAAATGTTTCATTCTGGCTCCAGCTAAATGGGTTGCTAAGGTAAAAGTGTTCATGTTTAATCTCTTCATAAATACACTGCATAAAAGAAAAAAAAAAAAAAGAAGCCCTGGTGTATATCAGTATTTCGAATGCTGTGACTTTAGCTTGATCTAATTATTTTCTTCCTGTGGCTTTAAATTGAAGGGCTTCAAAATCAGGAATTGCTTCTCATAAACTTAATTGCTTTTCCCTGGTAAAGGAGAGTGAGTTCAGAAAAAAAGGCCTCAATGTGCAGGCAATGTGAGGAGAGGGAGTGAAGGACTCTGCGCTGGGCGCCTGGAGCCCCAAGTCTAGGTCTTGTCCTGTGACTACCAATCTGCTAAACTCTTTCTCAATACCTCTGTCTTTCCATTATTAAATATAGGACAGATAATTTCAAAGCATTTCTAGCAATAAAAGATTATGTTATACAATTGTGGCAACAATATTTAGAGATTGTCACTCTTGCCGAGTTCTGGGGTACTGGAGGGGAAGGCAATTTGATGTGTCTACCACTTGGTGACTTTGGGGAACAGAATAAATATCTCTGAGCTGTGTTTTCCCACCTGTCTAGAAGAAATCATTATATATCCCCCTGGCCACCTCTCAGAACTATTGTGAGGATCAAAAATCAAAGTAAGGCAATGGATACAAAATAGCTAAGCTAAGGAACACTCCGAAGAGGCTGGGATGTTGAGAGTCTCTGGACAGGAGTGTGAAGTTGGGGCTCAGGTGGAGATGGAGATGGTAACCGGTGAGTTCACAAGGATGTAAGGCAAAATGGCAAATGCTGCTCTCTCTGCTGGAGGCTATATGGCCAAATTGCCCTTGTCACCTTGACAGCCACACAGAATGAAAGATTCAAAGTGGTCTCCACATGGGGATGTGAGTTGTCCACATACTCTACAACTCGTGGGACCCCTGCAGCCTGTACTCAGGGGGTAGTCATACTATTCGTTAGACTTCTACCTCTACTTCATAACCTTCCCCCTTGTCTCCAGATATATCTAGGTGAGAGCAGGTTATTGAACAACAAAGGTATAGTGGGGTAAAAATTTCAACAGATCAAGGAATACTGTGAAAGATGCTTTCAAAGAGGCATAGGTCCTCACTTTCTCCAGCCATTTCCCATGTCTTCTTCCTCTCCTTAAGAGAAGTTCTCTGTTATGTGTTAGTCCTTTGTGGTTTAATATGAGGATACTGTTTTTCCTTTAGGTGAGTCATAAGGTTAGGCATATTTTTATAAGCAGGAGTAGGGTGTCCCCTGGAATGGTGATCAGTGTTATTCTCTTGGGTCTTGGCCACTAGGATTCTAAGCTAGCTTGAAAGGATTCCCCAGGGCAGAACTGAGATCCAACTGTCCTTCCTCACAAGAAAATCCCCCTTCTCTGTTAACTTTAGAGATCAGGGTATTGTTTACTGTGAGAGGTGATGAGTCTCTTGTTCCCTCTGAGCCATCTCTCTACCCTTCTATTGACCAGCTTCCCTAATCACAGTCCCATCTGATATCAGGGTGGAGGCTGGGTGACAAGAATAAAAAATCAGGTGTCGACTCTCTATTCTCTGTCCAGAATGATCATCATTGGAGCAGATACTATTGGTTATATTACTTGTTTCTTTTTTTGCACGCAGAGCCCAGATTTTGTACTGCTATCAACCATACTCTGTATAGCCACATGCCCAGAGAAGGTGGTCCTATCTTCTGACTCATGAAAGCTGATCATGTTTTTTCATTCTTCTTGTTAGTGATTAGTTTACACATAGCATGTGACTTGGTCTAGGTTAATGAGATATATTGGGGGGCAGGTTTCTCCTGGGAAAGACTTCCTTGTTCTAAGAGAGACACAGGAAGTCATGATTCTTTTCTTCTGCTGGACTTTGTAATGTTTGCACATGCTCTCTGGAGTTTTAGCAGCCATCTTTTTACCATCAAGAGAACTGGCCCAGGGACAAAGCTGATATACTAAGGATGGCAGAGAGTAGAAAGCTGAAAAGAATTTGGGACCTTAGAAAGGTAATCAAGCCACTGAAATAAACAATCCTGAAGCCACATTTTTTTTTTTAAGTTAGGCAAGTGAGGGTTCTCTTTCATTTGAAACAAAGGGAACTGGACCTATATACAAATTGGCTCCAAGAGAGTTTCTACAGAATAACATGCGGGAACATGGGGTCAGTTACATGTTCTGTTTAGGGCCGAAGACAGAATACTAGATATATTAGATGATGGGACTTGAGTAAATAATGACAGAGCATGGCAAAAGAGTTCATTAAATTATCAACTGTGGTCATCTGAAATGGAGTGCTAATTGAAAACAATGCTTGGGGGGACCAAGTGGCAGCTATCATACAATCTGGCAAAAAAAAAAAAAAAAAAACAACAAACAAACAACAAAAAAAACCTGATAAAATTATGTTCTACAGGCCAGGATGATTACTTCTGCTCAAACTGGACAACTTTAAGTGGGCAAATGTCAAGCTCATATTTCTAATTCAGGTTCAGGCTGAAAATCAGGAATTACCAAAGTATAATCTATCTAAGGTTGAAAGACTAAAAACAAACATTAAGTTTAATCCTACAGATTCCTGAATAATAAAATCATCAATATCACTGCTTTACTAGGTTTCTTATGTAAAAGCAAATGCATGAATCAGAAAGAGGTGTGCTCTCAGAAATGGAGACCTATGAGAAGACTTGGATGGTGTATTAATCTGGATTCTTTAGAGAGAGATTTATTTTAAAAAATTAGCTCAAGCTATTATAGAGGCTGAGAAGTGATAAAATCTGCAGTTGGCAAGATGGATACCCAGGAAAGCAAATGGCACAGTTCCAGTGCATGTCTAAAGGACTGAGTCCCAGTAGAATCAGTGGTGTAAGTTCCAGTCCAAGTTAGAGGCAGGAAAAGACAAATATCCAGCTTGGAGACTGGCAAAGAATATGAATTCTGCATTTTTCTCAGCACTTATGTCTTATTTAGTCCTTCAACATATTGGGTGAGGCCCACCCACATTAGGGAGGGGAAGCTCCTTTACTCAGTATACTGACTTAAATGTAATGATATCCAGAAATACTCTGACACAGAGTAATGTTTAGATATATCTGGGCACCTCATGGCCAAGCCAAATTGACACATAAAATCTACCATTACAGATGGTTTCTTTAGAGACCTCTAAGCCATCAATCTCCCCTGAGCCTTTCTTGCTCTGAAAAGCAGCACTCTCTCCCTGTCTAATGAGGCTGTTTTTCTCCTACTAAAAGGTTTGTAATGACCTAAGAAGGAGCTTATTCTCCTCTTTCCCAATTGCACCAACATTCCCAAATCCTGCTAGGTATCTAGAGTCATATTCCAGAATGTATCAGTGGGCCAATTACAAAATTAAACCCAGGAGTAGATTATTTTCACACCAAATACAATGATAAGATTTTGCTAATTATTTCAGCAAAATCTAGTAAAAATCAATGGGAAGGAATTCTGAGCACAGAAGATAAATGTAGAGGAACAGAATTCTAAATAAAACTGAATTTGTTAATATGCATGAACCAACAAGATATCCTAAATTCAATATGTTGGCGCCATATATTCTACCTATTTGCTTGGCTCCATAAAATCTAGACACAAGAGTGGGCCATGCTAAATGAGAAAAAAGTTCCTATAAGTTTCTTTCAATAATGGAGAAGAAAGAATTCAGACACAGGGAGACAGCAATGTTAGAATGGATTTATCCAGTAAAGTTCACAAAGCCACACCATAAATATGTACCCCCAGAGAGGACCCAGAAGACACTTCCTTCAACAAGGCATTAAGAAATCGATTGCTTAGTGGAGCACTTGGATCTTTTAAAAGCAGTGTAGTGACTGTTCCCTCTAGGTCAGGGGTGTTGGCTCTTATTTTCCCTGTGATGTTTAAAGTGAAGTTATATACTGAGACTTAAGAAAGAAGATATATAAAAAGAAGTTAAGATTAGAGACTTGATATAGTCACTGTGGGTTAAGAGATAGAGAGCTGATTAAAAATAAATAGGAGTGTTGCCCAGCAACACTGGGGGCCTGATTGTTGGAATATATGAAATGTGGGTGTTACCAGTGCATTTGGTTTTGCATGTTTGTGTCTGTGTGTGTGTATGCTTTCCTAGTAGCACCCAGAAATCTAGTTATAGGAGCTGAAAATTAAAGTGGTTAGATTGATCTCTGGTTAAACTTTTCTAAATATGCATAAGAAAACAACAAGTGCGTAAGGGAGTTCATGGCCTTGAAAGAGTTCAAGTATCAAGTCATGAGAAATAGGCTGGACTAGGAGGGGTGAAGCCAGGAGAGGGCTGTCAGAAGGAAGTAGAATGACTGATGTATTAGCTATCTTGATGAGTCTGAAAATTGAAGATGAGATGGGTTAGTAGAAGGGCAGAGGCTGACTAGGTATTTACCAAACCTGTTTCATCTTCCTTCTAGATCAGAGATAGATTATTTCACTGTTTTTCTTGTGAACTTATGTCTGAGTTCTGGCCAGAAGGCTATGGTTGGAACTCTAGGCATGATCCATAAAAATTCCCATGTGCAATCCTCTCTGCCCTTTCCCTTGTCAACCTTGGAAGCTGCATGTTGAAGATAGTGGAGTCACAAGATGGGTTAATAAGAAATTTTTGGGCTGCTTTCATATATGCAAGGTGAAACTTGTATAAGAACTCCCTTCTCTTCCCACAATTGCACTTGAAAACCTGTTTATGTGTCTACCTAAACCACCTTTATTTCCATTCCTTCCCATTACAATAGACAAGCCATCCCTTCTTCCTATCAAATCTAACCCCTTTACCTATATTTGGGTTTTTATTTCCCCCAGCTTCTCAGAGAATGTATATTATTATAACTTGTGTATTAAAGCTATTGTTCTCTTTTAACTTTCAAACAGTGTTAGATGGTTCTAATAACAAAAGCAAAATAAAACTGTTTCTACCTCCATGATCTCAGTTTACTTCCACTTGCCAAATAAAGTCCCCAGGATTTGGTGTTCTCACTGCCACCTCTAACCTCAACATTATCTGGTGTCCAACTCCATCACACAACAAGCAGCTTCTATAAAGGTCGCCAATGACCCCTCTGTAATTAGCCCCAAAGAATGTTTTCAGTCCTTACTTCTCTAACTCTTAGCATCATTCAGCATTGCTGACAACTCCTTCCTTTTCTTCTTGACTTTTGTGAATTGACTTTCTCTTGATTTTCCCCAGGTCACCTGGCCATTCCTTCTTTGTCTCCTTTGTAACTTCCTCCTCTACCACCAGTCTCAGAATTCTCAACTCCTCATTCTAGCCCATTCTTCCTTTCCTGCTCTGTACATACAATCTACGCTGGTGGTACTCAAACATGGCTGCACCTGGAAAAATCATTTCCAGAGTCTTTTTCTTTAGTATATTTTATTGATTATGTTGTTACAGTAGTTCCAATTTTTTCCCTTTTGTTCTCCTCTGCCCAGTACCCCCTTACCCTCCAACAATCCCACCCTCCTTGGTTCATGTCTATGGGTCCTGCATATAAGTTCTTCGGCTTCACTGTTTCCTATACTATTCTTAACATCCCCCTGTCTATTTTGTACCAACTGATTATGCATTTTAGTCCCGGCACCATTTCCCCATTTCTCCCCTTCCCCCTTCCCAGCTGACAACCCTATTCTGTTTTTGTTTCTATTGGATTTTGTTTTTATTTTTTAGATTCAGTTGTTGATAGTTGTGAGTTTGTTGTCATTTTAGTGTTCATAGTTTTGATCTTCTTTTTCTTAAGTAAGTCCCTTTGACATTTCATATAATACTGGCTTGGTGATGATGAACTCCTTTAGCTTCACCTTGTCTGGGAAGCACTTCATCTGCCCTTCCATTCCAAATGATAGCTTTGCTGGATAGAGTAATCTTGGTTGCAGGTTGCCTTTCATCACATTGAATACTGCTTGCCAGTCCCTTCCTGCCTGCAAAGTGTCCTCTGAGAAATCAGCTGATAATCCTATAGACACCCCCCTGTTGGCAACTCTCCACCTCTCTCTTGCTGCCCCCAGAACTCTGTCTTTATCTTTCACATTTGGCATCTCAGTCATGATGCATCCTGGTGTGGTCCCCTCTGAGTCCAGCTCTCCTGGGACCCTTCGTGCTTCCTGGACCTGTATGTCCATCTCCTTCACAAAATTTGGGAAGTTTTTCTCATTTTTTTCAAGTCTTGCTTTCTCATTCTGTACTGGTTGACTGTTGTTTTTCTTCTTTATGTTCGAAATCATTGACTTGAACCTCGGTTTCCTTCCTTTTACCATTGGTTTTGTGTGCATTTTCCTTTGTTTCACTTAGCATAACCTTCACTTCTTCTCTTATGCGTTTGCCATACTCAAACATATCTGTCAAGCCTGTGAGCATCTTTATCACCAGTGTTTTGAATTCTGCATCTGTTAGGTTGTCTATCTCCTCATGCTTAGTTCTCCCACTGGAACCTTGATCTATTTCCCCTTTTGGGCCATACTTCTCTGTCTCTTATTCTGACAGGCTCCTGTCCTTGTTTGCCTCCACATCCCAGGTAGAGCTGTAACTCCTGTTACATTGTTAGGGACATAGCCTTAGGGATTCATCAGTGCAGGGTGACCTGTTTCATCACATTGCGACTCTGTATGTGGGGGAGGGGTCTGAGAGGGAACAATGCTGTCTGCACAGCACTTGACCCTTTTCCAGGCACCTCTCCCACTTCCTCATCAGACTGGCAGCCCTCTAGCTGCTGCACTGGCTTTTGTTCCCAGAGTGGGTGGGTCTGCGGATGTTCCAGGACCGTGGGGGACCTTTAAACAAGTGGACTCTGCTGAGACTGGCAGTTTCTTCCTCCACCCCAACCCCCACTGGTCTGCACAGTCAGAGGCAACGAGGCTTGGTTTTCCCTGGTGCTGGGACCGTGGTCTGCGAGGTCCAGTGAGGAGTTGGGAACACTCCCCAGGTGTCCCTCCTGACTTTTTAAAACATGTAACTGTGCTTTCTGCTGTCTTGCCTCTGCCACTGCTGCTGCCACCACCACACTGCGTCCTCTCCACCCCAGCTCTGCCCCTCCTACCTGTTGGGTGAATATTTCTCCTTTGTATCTTTGTTTGCTGGACTTCCATGCAGTTTGATTTTCTGGAACTTGTGGTTGTTCCTAGTTTTGAGGTAGTTGTATTCCTTCTAGTTGTGGAGGGAAATGCAACATGTCTGTCTACGCCTCCATCTTGGCTGGAAGTCTGTAGAGTCTTAAGAATCATATTGATTCTGGGTACTTCCCCCTCCAAAAGATTTTTATTTAATTGGCTTTGAAAGCAACCCAGCCATTTGGGCTTTTTAAAAGCCTCCCAGAGGATACGAAATTGCAGCCCAATTTAGAATCACATCTCTTGATTATGTCATCCCTACACATGACTTTTATGACTACCTTGATGCAGATGACTGAACAGTTTCTATCTCCATCCCAGAAATCCTCTTTGAGTTACTGGCCTGTAAAGAATTCACCATTTATTTAGCATTTTCACTTGGGTGCTTCCATGGAATCTTCTCACCTTCCCAGACTCACCTCACACTCTCCTTTGCCTCTTTACTTCCCTCACACTGCTTTCCACACCTTAAATTCTCTTTTGTTCTAGGCCCTTTGTATCTGCAGTTACCTCCACCTGAACTATTCATCCTCTTCTCTTTTGTTCAGTTAATTCTTACTATTTTTGTAGTTCTTAGTTCCCAGGCCATCGCCACTTCCTCCAGGAACCATCCTCTCAAAGTTCCATATACCATCCTTTCAAAGCACTAATCACGGTTATATTTTTAGCTTTATTTTCATGATTATTCATTTAAATTTGTCTTCTTTATTGGGCTGAAGCCACACATATTTTTGTTGACCACTTCACCTATTTTGTGAAATCTAAGATGTTGACTATGCATCATTTTATATATGACCAAGAAAGAAAAGGCACTGACAAGTATAATATGGCCATTTATTTTAAGATAAATTTGGATTTTAGATTTTACAAAGTAAAATAAATATATATTAATGAAGCACTATATTATTATTATCACCCTGCCTAGGCTCTGTAGCTTCAGCTTCACTGGAGAGGACACTCCAGCGTCATCGCAAGATGTCGATTCAACACGGGAGGAGACAGATACCGTGTCACTCCCGAGTCGGACTGCACAGCCATTCTCGGCGGTGCAGATAGACTCTTAAGAAGCTACACCATCGTCTCTCGAGGCTCTGTAGCTTCAGCTTCACTGGAGAGGACACTCCAGCGTCATCGCAAGATGTCGATTCAACACGAGAGGAGACAGATACCGTGTCACTCCCGAGTCGGATTGCACAACCATTCTCGGCGGTGCAGATAGACTCTTAAGAAGCTACACCATCGTCTCTCGAGACGGATGGCTGCCAGAGATATTATTAGAGCATCACAAAAATGATTAATTTATAATAAGCACTTAAGTATTTTATTTTACTTATTTTTATTTTTGGCACTTATGTATTTTAAAAGTAAAAGAAGAAATCTTGGGAGTAGAACTTCTAATATATTTAAAAGGCTTATGGAGATAATGGGGGAGAATATTTGAAACTTGGGGAACCTTGTTCTTGGATGCAAAGATTGCTCAGATGGAGCTCATAAAGATGGCACTTTTAAAAAAAGAACTTTACTTTTTAGAGCACTTTTATATTCATAGCAAAATTGAGCAGAAAGTACAGGGTTCCCTATGCACCCTTCCACCACACATGCATAACCTTCCCTATAACCATCTTCTACTAGAGGGATACAGTTGACACATCAGAATCACCTCAAGTCCATATTTTCCATTATAGTTCACTGAGGGTGAAATACAATGACATATGTACATCATAGTAGTATCACACAGAATAGTTTCACTATCCTGAAAATCTCCTGTGCTCTGCCTATTTAATTCTCTCTCCTCCCTAATCCCTGGCAACCACTGATCTATTTACTGTCTCCATAGTAACTTAGTGACTTTACAGTGGTTCAGGACCTCAAATCAATAAAGTTCCACACCTCCCAAAAGCCCTTGTTTTTTCTCTTTGAAAGTGGCAAATTTCCAAATTGACTAGTCAGGACTGACTGATGTTCTGAAACAGACCCTCTCCAAGCTATAATTTCTTCAGCTTTTTCACCCCTGGCCCTTCCAGCTCAATGTTCCTAATAGCAGTCTTCCTGCTTAATGTTATTACCATTTATTTTCTTTTAACTTCAATCTATAATTCAGAAAGGATTGGAAGGAAAGGAGACTTGATGTTGCCTCTGTTTTAAAACAATTGATATCTCATTTCCAGCAAGGTGCAAGCCGAATATAAGGTTTTTGTTTCACAAGAGAAAAAGTTATTCTTCCCCCTAAGGGATTTGAAGGAAAAACAATCTGTGAGTTAATATTGTTCATCTGGAGTGGAGCAGGGAGGAACTAAGCAGGGTATATAATGGGAAATTAAATACTTCTGGGAGAAGCCATTAAATGTGATTTCATTAGTTTTGTTGAAGTGAATTCCAGAATTTAGGGCATTCACTATTCAAATATAAATATGAATGTGAAATATTAGGTCAATTGTGTTTGGGGGCTTATATATATTTTTATTTTTATTTTAATGACCCATGCTAACACTTCCTACAAAATGGAAATCTCTCCATCTTTCTCTAAAACCGCTGGTGAATTTATCACATGGATAAAAAATGCCTGTGTCACTTTCTTTACACAATAAACAAATGCCTATTATGAGCTTTGTGGGTAACAATGAATGACTTTAAATAATTTATTTTGTATTTTCTTCCTTTTTTCTCCTCCCTCCTTTCCTTCCTCCTTCTTCCTTGCTTCCTTCCATTTCTTTCCTTCCTTCATTTTTTCCTCTTGGCTAGAACACTGTGACTTCATGTGCATATTTGATGAATTTCCTTTCAAGTATAAAGAAAAGCATGATTTTGGGAACTTTTAGGTATTTGAAACATGCATAAGAGGCAAAAACGAAAGTTAGAGACTCACCACAGAAGGTAGGAGGGAAGCCTGATTTAAACAGCTTCCAAGATGCTTCATTTTACATGAATTGTGAGTAATTTTGCTTGTATCTACTTCTTCCCTGCCTACTTTGAGAGAAGGAAGTTTGGCTCATTGTTTTTTTCCCTCCACTAACATTTAGTTATTAATCACACTTAATTTGGGCAATGGGAGTAGAAAATAAATCATGGAAATTAGTTTCTTTTTTTTCTAAAGTATTGTCCTATAATTGTAGGGCACTGTGTATTTGCCAAGCTCTTCATCAAAGTTCCATGATGCAGGCATTTGAACCCCCACCTGCATCAGTCCTGTTGAGCTAGTTTGTACTGTTGAAGCTAGGAACCCTAATTCTCTGTACCTTAAAGTGGCAAAGTGAGTTCATTGCTTACAGTCCATACTCACCTTAGCACATGGAGATGAACTGCTTATCATCAACACTCAGGGCCAGGCTAGCAGTGACTCCACCCCGACACATGCTTTCATGATAACAGAGGTGGGAAAAGGCCTGAGAACAAGGCCATCATGTCTGTTTACTTTTTATTGGTCAAAGCAAGTCATAGGGATAAGTTTGATGTTATTGGGGTGGAGAATTATAAACATCTCCCAAAGAGGAGAAGAGTATATTTGTGAAGAATCATATCATCCATGCTCTATGATATACAGTTAAGGAACCTGAAACTCAGGGACCAAGACACTGACACAGGGTCACCAGGGTAATTTGAAGGAAAGCTATGTCTTTTAACCTCTCTGTTTGGTATTACCAACTCCAAATACCTGACCTATATTTGCTGCTGCTTCCTCCTCCCTTCTGGAAGGTGCAATGGACATTACCTTGTTCTTGAGTATCAGTTACATCTTGTGGCTTATAAAATCTTTTTAATTTTAATGTTAGAATTTTATATTTTCTTAGACTCTCCAAGGCACATAGGTGTCATGTAGTTATTTAGTTTAATGGTGACTACACATGCGACTCTAGAGTTACATAACTGAGCAAACAGCTGTCTTGTATAATTTCAGTGTCAAAAAACTCCATGAACATTCTCCCAATCCTGCTCCTGCATGCCTGAGGGTCTTTTAATAGCTATTGTTATTAATATCTCTCATTATTAAGGTGTTTATGTATCAGGAATTGTGCTAAGTGGTTTACTTTTACAAACTCAATCCTACAAAATGAGGAACATTAGTATTTCATCTAACAGATAAGAAGTTACGGTTCTTTACCAAAGTTGTACAATGAGTGAGGAATTAAATGCTGTTCTGACTACCAGATCTATGCTTCGACTCCCATGCTTTATTGCTTCTCAAAAAAGGGGACAAAATTTCCATTTCACAATAACATATAAAATTTCTGGGAGAGGGGCAAAACCTTGGTAGAGTACAAATGAAGCTCTATGAGGACAGCCCAGTTTTAAAAGGGGAAGTTTGGGCAAAATTGGAGAAAGGCAAGGGCAGAGATGCTGTGGGATAGAAGCAGGAAATGGGAAATACCCTATATTAGTTTCCTAACAAAGTAGGTAATTACCACAAACTACGTGGCTTACACAGAGATATGTATTATCTTACAGCTCTGGAGGCTAGGAGCCCAAGATCAAAGTGTCAGCAGGGTCGGTTCATTTTGAGGGCTGTGAGGTAGTTTGTTCTGTGCCTTTCTCCTAGCTTCTTCCAGGCTCAGGTGACCATTCCTTGGCTTCTAGATGTTTTTCTCACTGTGTCTTTTCATATTGTCTCTATCTATGCATGCTTGAGTACCAATTTCTTCTTTTTATAAAGACACTGATCATATTGGATTAGGGACCTACCCTAGTCCAGTATGTCCTCATCTAAACTAATCACATCCACAACAACCTTATTTTCAAATAAGGCCAGGTCTGAGGTACTGTGAGTTAGGACTTTGACATTTGAGAGGAGCACAGTTCAACCCATAACAGTCGCCAGTGAAGGGTTCTCATACCTCTTTATCAACTGGAGCAGGTTACTGCTCCTAGAGCTTCTCAGAAAGAAGAGATGAGATGTTGCTGATGCCTGGTTGTAACCAAGGAAACTGGGGCCTGTCCACGTGTCGCCTGACCCAACAAATGTTGATGCATGACCCAACAATTAGTGTTGAAGGAAAAAGGTTTTTATTTACAGGATTCCAAACTCAGGGTGTTTGGGAGCACTCCTGCTGGCAGCCCTGTTCTTCCACGAAACCCAGCACTTCCTTTGCTCCCCCATCAGGCTATAAGTCAAAAATGTGCCCAGAAGTTCCACATGTCCTTATCAGTTCTTAAGCCAGCTGCACAAAGAGCTCTCTATCCCCTCTGGAATGTACACTTGTGGGTTTCAGAGTCACCATCCTCTCGCAGCAGTTCTCTCCTTCAGGATATGGGGTACATCATCCCCCTCCTCCATGTAGTGGTCCAGGAAAACATGTGCATGTTACACTGGATCATGGTAGAATCCTGGGAGGCATACATCCCAAGAGAGTGGCTTCCACATTAGTCCTTCAGAGAAGAAAAGTCTATGTTCCTGGTCATAGTTCAGCATTACAGGTATCTCCCACACATCCATGCTTGGTTTGGCAGGTTCCTGCACAGCTCTAGCAGCTCACTCCTTACATCTTTTTCTCAGCCTGCATGGCTGCCTTCCTCACTATAGACCACATGGTGGAATTCCCTTCTAACTCGCTACAGCAGGCTGCATGGCAGAATCCTGACTACAAACTGCATAGCTGCTTGCTACTTCCTTTCTCAGGCTTCATGGCTCAAAACCCCTACTTCATGGCTCCTTCCTCATGGCTCTCTTCTCTCTCTCTCTGCCTGCCTTTATTTTAAACATTGACCCAGAGCTTCCTACGTGACCTCATATCTGGCTTCTCCTACAATGAGCTACTTTTGCCAGCTCTGTATTTTTTAACCTTCTTTTGGCTGCCATCTTTAGTCAAGGCAAGCATTCTCAGTGATGCACAGGCCTCTGTCTCCCTGCCTCTCAGGCAAGTGCTGTATAAATTCTACCTGGCTACAGATGAATCACTGGATGCTATCAGAATCACTAGGCCTTTTGCCTGGGGTGGTAGCACAGCTATCAACTAGCTACCAACTTTCCATAGTTATGCAAAGTATCTTAAGGTATATCCTCTGCTCTCCCTTTCCCCAAACAAGGGCTGTGGGGAATATTCTTGGGGAACCTTGTTCTGCACCCTTTTACATGGTGGGGTGAACTCTGACCCGTGATAGACATGGAATTAGAGATTTCTGACTCCACGGCCTTGGAAGCAACACAAATCATTAAAGAATCACATAGTCCAGGCAAGTGTGTGCATCTGGAGAATAAAACAGAATTATACAACCTTTCTCAAACTCCCCCATCCTACCCACTGAACTTTGCCTCTCTCCTCTGCTTCCCCTCCTTTGTTATCCTCCTGTTTAAAGCCACAGTTCATAAACTTTTGCTTCAGGCTTTGTTTTCTACTGGAATTCAGGATCAGTAGTCTCTGCAGCAATAGAAAAGGCACTTTTAATTTAGAACATTTTTCTGTTTCTCGGAGTCATTTGGGGTTTTTATAAAGTCCCACTCTACCTTCCACCCCTCTTAGGCATGGCATCACATTCCCAGAATAATCACTTCTACATTTGATTTTGGATAATTCCCTGGGTGGAAAATCAAAGACAAAATATTTAGGCAACACATTAATACTCATGAAAGAGGTTTTTTATGTTCTATTGTATATTTTCTAATGAAATACTTCTATTGTGCTCCCCTATGGTGGCATTATTTTGAAGCTACAATTAGTAGAAATAAAGAACTGAAAAAGTATTTTTTAGTTGCCTTGTGCACTTTCATTTCTTCCTCTCAGATGCCTTCTGAATACATAAGAGACTTAAGGACAAATCAGTTAAAGAGAAACGTGGCTGATCCCTTTGGGCTCAAAGGATTTCATAGGAAACTGGTAAGTGCCCAAACAATTACAGTTCTTCTCTCTGACAGTTTAACTTTGTAAAAGTGTAATGTGTGTATTATTTCCACACCCAGGCACTGAGGACAGGACTCAGCCATTTGACAGGGGTTTATAACTGATAGGCAGGATGGTGTGAGGGAATTAAACATCACACCTGAAGGGGTCTTAGTCAGGCTCTGGTTTCACTGTAATAGGGTATTACCATGGCTGACCACTTATCTCCGGCCCTCAGGCTCCTTATTCTGTAAGGCAGGGAGGAAGGGCATGCATGGCCTTCAGGTCACTCTGCAGTACTAACATTCTGCAATTTTTGATTCACATCTACTCAGCATAGTCAAATCATTGATCTACTGAGTGAAGAAAAGCATCTTTTCAGTTTTATGTGTGAAGAGATCTGCTCACAGCTTTTCTGAGAATTGATTTGTTAAGACCAGCAGGGAAAGTCTTATTGTCTGACTTGGTATAAGCAACCAGTTCAGCCAGAGGGGTTCCACTTCCTGGAGATGAGGTGTCTCTTACTCAATAAAGAATGAAGAGCTGGCTGCTTGGATGAGTAACAAATGAGAATCACAGCCAGACCTCATAAGAGTTGTAACAAGAGAAGGAGGCCATTTTGGCCAGGGAGCTTTGCCAGGAGCATGCTGGAGCTAAAAGAATAAACCCCAGTTCCTTCAGCACTGAAGAATGCCTGGGTGTTTGGTACTCCAGTCACCATGGAGCATGGCACTGGATGTGAACAGAAAAACCATACATTCCTTGCCCAACATACCCAGAGGTCCTCTGAGGATGGAAACAGGGGCCACAGCAGCTTTCTGAAACACCTCACCTGTTAAAAAAGCACACTTGTTTAGATTGAACTAAACTTAAACACTTCTAGATATTTACTTAACTTTCTCTTCTCTGCTTGCCATCAGATGAGGACTATTAATGGTGACTCAGTTAGATACAGACCAAATAAAGAAATTGTATTTTCCTTGTGCATCTGAGTTATGCTGAATGGTTTATGAGCTCTAAACCTGAGGAATCCCGCCATGTATAAAAAAGATAAAGACAGCAGACGTTCTGCAAAAAGCATCTGAATAGCCTTCATATTTGACCCTCCAGTGTCCCATGGCACCTCTGAAGGGCAAGGTTTACAACCACAGGTATTGGAGGTTTGTAGCCACACAGCCCCTAGTGTCATCCTAACTGCCTGACTGATTAGGGCCACAAGCATGTCACCTTACCCCTCTGGCAGGATAACTGTGAGGCTTATACGAAAGAATGAATGTATTAAAAGACAAGCAGAGGGCTGTGCACAACCTATACACAGGGGTGCTGACTAGATAAGGTGGATGACAACATCGCTTTGGGAATTATGGAAATGTCATGGTTGGCACTTTTGAAAATTACATTTTATTCACTTTGTGACCTTCCCACTTCCTAACTGATTTAACCAAATAGCTAAACCTATGGGGGAAATCAACTTACTCTCAGTCAAAAACCTCAGCATTTTGTTCTCAAAGAGAAGCTTTCATTTTAAAAGAAAGGTAACTCCCACTATGTTAAATTTACACTTGGCAAATATTTCTGTAGCCCAGACAAATGGCAGTGTTTGAAAATAATTACCCTGTCACTTTGTTTCATGCTTTCTCACTTCTCAGGAGAGAATGAAGTGGTAATCTTGAACACCACCACTGAAATCTAATTTCTACCTTAGCAGAATTGTTCTCACACCTTCATTCACAACATTTCTCAGTAGATATTCAGTCTACCAGTAAGAAGTTCTCACTAATCAGACACTACAAAGATACTTAGTTAAAGCAAATAGTTGTACTTCAAAGTAATTTACTAATACTCAAGGAGGTAGCATTCCATGGTGGGCAGAACCCAAAGGTCTTGGCCTGGTGTTTGCATTAACAAGTGGCCAATTGGAACAAGCTTTATTGTCCTCATTTATAAAATGGATTTCAATATCAACTTTCCAGCATTTGTGACTTTTCACTATCACAGGTAGCATTATAAATTACAAAGCTTTGTTAATTTTATTGTATGGGTGACAGTACATGATTCCTCAACAATATTGCTGGCTAATTGCTTTATGAATTTCTCAGTGATTGCATATATCCCAGGATTTTCCACCCTCTACAGTTCATGCATAATTATTTAAGACAAGGCTCAATCTGGTAGCCAGTCCCTCTCCTTGACCATCAAGGCATTTTCCTGGACCTACCTACCCTTAAGATGAGTGCAATCACAGGAGGACTCAGAACACAGAAGGCATGGGGGAGGAGGGGTGTAGTTTTAGAGGGAGACAGGGTTCTGCACTGCCTGCTGTCCTCAGTACTGATCTTTGCAGATAGCTGGTAACATGTTTTTTTATGCTGTAACTAGGCAGAAGATGCTTCATTAAATTTAGTTTGTATATTGAAAGCTAAGGGGGACAGAGCTTGCTTTGTTCATCACTCTATTTGCCAGCATAGTCCCTAATGAAGAATAGATATCAAAAATATATGCCAAATGAATAAATAAAATAAGTATAAGCTAATAAAATAAAAGAAGTCCCAAAAGTTTACAGTATATCAAATTGTTATTAATCACTACACCACTCCAGCTTCATAGTTTTTTCCTTAATTAGGCTACTTTTCTTGTAACTTCATCCTCAATATCCCAAATATAAACTTTGGCTTTGTCCACAAACCTTCAGAGGAGATAGGACCTGCTACTCCAGGTACATCTCTGTAATAGAACCTTGTGATCTATATTGAAACGCATTTAATTTTGTTACCAGTTCATAGTTGCTCACTTAAAATTATCTGTTTTCTTTTTCTTTTTCTATTTTGCATCTTGCAAAATATTTTGCTATTTTCCTCCTAATGAATAATTTTCACAATAACTAAAAAAAAAAACAAATCCCACCACTGGATCCACAACACCACATTCCACCTGACCACCCTACCTGGGAAGGAGGGCCTGTGTGAGGGCCTAATGTTGGGTCACAACCTGGACCAGCCTTCTGCTCACTGAGGCTGTTAGACTCAGTCTTCTCTCTACCACGTGACACTTAGTGAATAAAAAGTGGGTAGTTCTCTTATGAAATTTAATTTAAAATTATTTTACAAACATGGTTGGTGCCACAATTAATAAGCTGACTGAGCATTAATTTAGAAAATTATAGAGAGTACAAGAGAAAGAATAAGACACAGAAACCAAACTATCTCTTACTTATTAGATAAAACATGCTTTTAGGATTTTGTTAGTAAGTAGGTTTTTTATAGACTTCCTTTTAAACTTCTCTCCCCCAAACTTTTTTTTTTTTTTTTTTTTTTTTTGGTGAAGTAAGAGGTGGTGTTAGGGACTAGTGTGCTGGGATCTCCTGCCCCATTGACCTTCCAGGGAAAATCAGAGAGGATGGTGACCAGGCTGATCTGCAGACTATGAAGAATCTTTATTGACCTGAAGATACAAATGGACTTGTAGGGGAGGCAATGAAAGGTCTCTGGCTTAGCTTGAAGGGCATAGCTTTGACTAATGTTTAAACAAGCACATAAATTCTCTTACCTGTTTCACGATATATATTTTCCTATTCTTTCCCAGAAAAGAAGGGAAGGAGTTATAGACAGAGTTGGTTGGCTTGGGGCAAGGATAGCTTTCTTTGGAGAGATGGAAAGAGCAGGTCTGCAAGTGTGACCCTGATCCTGAGGTGTTTGGACTCAAATGTCTTATCAAGTCATTTTACCTTTACTTTTGTATATTTCTAGCATCTTAGAATAATAGCATCATCCCATTAACCCTGGAAAAGTCTCTAGAGAAATTAAAGATCTCTGTACATCTTTATATCAAGACTTTGTTTGGTTCCCTATTTTCTATGCAATATTCAACAACAAAGTGTAGAAATAGTAAGAATCTTGACTTGGACTATACATAAATCACAGAAAGAGACTGTAAATGCCTCTAAAACTAATGTCACTGCATGGCAAGTAGATGGTCCAGAAACCAAAGAAGGGAGAATTGTAAGCCAAAGTGAATTCAGAACAGCACCTGACCACAGACTCCTGACTTTCTAACTCCTTCCATTTCCAGCTGGTTTTCCCCATTCCCATATGTATTCACTTCCCCCATTAGGCTACTAGATTCTAGAGGATAAGGACCATGCCCAAAATTGTATCATTAACATGTCTTTAAACTTTTGTAGTTAGACTCTCTCACTAGAATGAATCTCAGCTCCAAAGGGATTTTGTCTTTTCATGACTGTATCTCCAGGTCTGAGTTGATAGCTACGCTCAATAAATATTTTTAAATGAGTAAATTGATGCATTTATGTCCTCTGATATAGCGGAGTGCCTGGAATATATGATAGTAGACTCTCAATAAAAGTTAAACTGAACTTGAACTTGGAGGTAATTCTCACTCTTTAGCATGACCTCTCTCCAGTTTGTGAACCAGAGAATGAGGCTAATTTACAAAAGGACAATGGCTACGGCACCAGTTGCTATGCTGAGCAGATCAGAATGAAGTTTCTCCCAGGCCTTCATGCTTGCAATTTTTTTAAAAATGTATTTTGACATAGACAGAGTCTCTTTTCATGTTACTTATCAAATTTATGTTAGATATAGCCACTGACTGCTTTGGAATCAATTTTCTTTTCCACACAGACAACTTCTTTGTAATGTAATCAGGAGTCAGGAAACCACAATCCACACAATTTATTTCTCTCTGCTTTGCAAAAAGAGACAATATTCATCACTGTAAAACAATGACTACCAGGTCAGTTCTGTGCCTCTTTGTCTTTGAAACATATATAATGGAGCAATATCCATGCAGGTAGTTCAAGGAAGCAGGTGGATTTCCCACTAAATCCTCAACTGTGATGAAGTATGTGAATGCTAGTTCCAATGACACCCCATTTTACCTCAGGTAGTTGTTCAAAATCTGGCTCAATATATGATAAGAAGAAGTGTAAGCCCTATGATATCTCTAAGTAGTCTTCATCATTTTATATTGGATTTCTTCATTTTATCTCCAGTTTGAAAGGACAAGTTGAAAAATTACAGTAATCAGAGAGAATTTGATCATAAATTTGCTTGAGAGATTCCTAAACTAATATTTATCTAAAGCCTAAAGCCAGACTTATTGAAAAGGCTTTTATTAATAGATAAAAATTGACAACTCTGCTGGCAATAGTGGAATTTCCCCAGGATCCTCTCTATAGGTGGTCCCTCTCTGCAGACTTGGCTATTCTGATTACATGGGCAGATATTTCAGCTGGGTCTCCTTGCCAGATGTGTCTGTTCTGACCATGTGGGTAGATATCTTAAAAGTGTCCCCTTGCCAGATGTCTGGGGAGACTTTGATCAGAAAAGAATAAATAAGAAGTCCTGAATATCAATATATAGTGTTGTCCTTATTTATTTTTCTGGGAAAAATGTAAGAATTTATTGATCAAAAAGACAGATGTCTCTTTACTAAATTAGTTCTTCAGAGAAAGAAACATATATAGAGTTGGAAATGTAAGATAATGATAAAAGAGGACTTTTATCCTTAGGTGACACAGATGTTTTATACCTCAAAATTAAAATATCTATAAGAATTTTTGTATCACATTATGAACGTCGCTTTTATTTTCTTTCAAAGGGCTCCTCAGAACAACACTTGCCCCATGGAGGTTGGCTCAGTGCAGACCAAGCTCATTCATAAATCCTCCAAGGCCTCCAGCTCCAGGAGTAGGAACCAAGTGTGTCTTATTCACCATTATATCCCCAGCACCAGGTAGGATGATTAGCACAAAGTGGGGCAAATGGCCAAATAAATGGTTTTCCTTATTTTTGTTCATGTTCTTCCCACTGTCTCAAATAACATTTTTTATCTTCCTACCAGCCAAAATTAACCATTCCCTAACTTAATGCATATGTCTTCTGAAATTCTTTTTAGGAAAAATTATATCCCCACTCATTGTATTCTCATTATTAATTCATAGGAAAGTCACTCTCTCCAAGTAGTTTAGGCCTTGATTCTATTTACACTCAAACATTGTTTTCTAATAACTCTTCCTCCAATCAATTGCAAGTTCTCTGAAGACTGAAAACATTTATTGTCTTTTCCCCCTGCAGGGCCTAGCATGATGCCACACACTTAGGCATATCAGAAACAGTAACTTAAAGTGTTAAAGACAGCAAGTTTTCACACAAAATGCAACATCAGTGAAATCTTGTAATAAATGGAGTTATAATATTTTTAACAAGAACTTCTCCGTCATCTAGCCCACAAACCACTACTTCCACCCTGCTCAGTCTTCTAAGTCATCAGGTACTACTGTGTTAGCAATGAGATAGAGCAATAAAGCTCTATCACCTTATTCACAAGGTTGGTGAGCCAAGTCATGTCCTGGATGTCTGCCAGGTGAGCTATAGATTCTAGTGAAAGTTTGTGCTAAAGTTATAGAACAATAAGAACACAATTTAAAGTGCTTAATAAAATAGTCAAGCTCTGAAAACATGAAGTGCCACTTATAGGAAAGTGATATTAATTTATGTGTGAATGCAAATGCATATCTGTGAGAAAATGGAATGATTCTAATCTTTCCATAAAATTTAAGTATTATGGAAGAAATCAGATCCTTTTTAGGTACCTGATGGGTAGGCTTATTTCAGATGACAATTTTGGAAGGTTGCCTTAGCTTGGGTACTCCCCAAAGCAGAGTGTGAGAGAGGCTTATGAACAGATAGTTGACTTAGAAAGTGACACCACAGAACTGGAGGGAGGGACAAGGGAGCAAAACAGGGAAGGAGGGAAATCAATAGGACAGATACTGAATCAGTCACCCTTATGCTCATCCCCTGGGACATACCAAGGAGCCTAAAATCACCCAGGAAAGGGAATGAAGAATGGCAATTGTCCATTAACTTCTGCCCCTGTGTCTTCATACTTCCAGAGATGTTCTAGGGCAAATAGAAAGGATGGGAGGGCCCAAGGTAGGTGCTGTCAGGTGGAGCCTGCACAAAGCTTGTTGAAGCCTTCCAGGAAGCAATTGCCACAACAGGGCTGGAGGAGGAAGAGGAGCTGAGAAGCTCTGCTCAGCTGCTATACACAAGGATGGCTGTGCCCAGGGAACATGCCCTTGGTACTAACACTGCTGGTGAGTGGGATGGTTGGTGGAAAGGTCCCTGATGGTACAGAGGGGCCTGACCTCTGACATACTGACTGTCCTATGTTATGGAAGTCCTCAATCAGATATGGCTCAGACATAGAGCCTGTTCAATTTTTTGTAAATTCAGCTTGTTATAACAAGCCTTTTTCCTACAAAGTGAGGCATCAGCCCAGCTTATAGAGGAAGTAATTCAGCATTACTTACTAAGAAGCCTGACTCCCATTCAACTTTGATAAAATTTACCACATCTTGGAATCCATATCACTGTCAGTATCAGAACACCTAGGCACCCCACATATCTCAGAGAGAGGTGCTAACAAGACTAATGAAGGACAGAAATCAAAGAATGCCCTTCAAGTGACTTTTTACATATTCAGCCCACTAATAATTTCAGTATTTATTGATTCTCACCCCTCCCCAAAATTCATCCAGTTGCTGATCTGATTATGTTCTTCACGTAGTCAAAAATAATTTAGTCCTTTGACTAAAAATCCATCTAGTCCTTTGACCCTAAGCAATCTCATGACACGTTTATAATCAATAATATTTAAAGTAAAATAAATCCATCTTCCTGGCCAGTAACTAGGAAAAATAATCATTGCCAAATAGCATCCAGAGTTCATTATTCTTAATCACCCACTAGTAGCTAAGTGAGCCCCAAGTGCAGAATACTAAAATTTTATGAACAGGCATTTCCTCTATCAGCTTCCATCCCCAAAATTTAGGACAACTATACTTTGAAGCAAAAAAGTGAAGACCATTATTTTACTCAAAGCCATTTTATGCCAGTAAGAGATCACTTCCTTGAAACAACTCAATCAGAATACTAAAAGATGATACTACATGGTAAAAACACTAATCTACAGCAGTGTTTTTATAAGCTTTTCAGACCAGGAGCCACATGCTTTCCCTCAATGGCAAGTAGTTTCTGCTCCCCACAGTGTTAGAGCTGATGTGCTTGTTGTCCTTGCTGAGATCTGTCTCTCCAGCTTTTCCTTTGCTTTGCTGAGCTATACTCACCACCACCAACCACCACCACTACCAACTACCACCACCACCTCGGTTTGCCAGGACATTTTGTCTTTAGCCATTTGAGTTATATTGTTTGCTTCCTATGAACATACAAGTCTATGTTTACTGGTCACTGATATTTCCTAAAGCAAACCCCAATAAAATATTGAGAATTCTATGGGTAGAAGGTAAGCAGGGATAAGAAGCTTATTGAGAAAACTCCTGTGCTCCCAGAACATTGTTGGATTTAAATTTTAGTATATGTTTGAAACATGCTATTATTTTATTTCTTGTTCAATAACAACAAAAATGCTTCTTAGCAAAAATGCTATAACACTAAATGGCTATTTACACAAAGTGCTGGGCTAAAATTAACTAGTTTAATTTTCACAGTAACTCTGACAGATTAAGCTTCTCATTATCTTTTTCTTAAAGACTTTATTACCTTAGAGCAATTTAAAGTTCACAACAAAATTAAGAGAAATGTACAGAGATTTTCCATATACTCCCTGCCCTCACCCATTCATAGCCTCCTCCATTATCAATATCTTCCCCTAAAGTGGTACATTTGTTATATCATGAACTACACTGACAAACTCTATAATTTACATTACTATTCACTCTCAGTGTTGTACATTGTATGGGTTTCAACAAACGTATAATGACATGTATCCATCATTATGTTCCTCTGTGCTCCACCTATTCATTCCTTCCCCTTATCACCCCTCAACCCCTGGAAACCACTGATTTTTACTGTCTCCATAGTTTTGCCTTTTTAAGAATTGTACATATTTGAAATCTTACGATGTGTAGTCTTTTCAGATTGATTTCTTTCACTTAGTAATACGCATTTAAAATTCCTCCATGTCTTTTTTGTGGCTTAATATCTCATTTCTTCTTAGTGCAGTTATATTTTATTGTCTGGATGTACCACAGTTTACCTAGTCACCTGTTGAGGAATGATTGGTTGCTTACAAGTTTTAACAATTATGAATAAAGTGGCTATAAACACTTGTGTGAACATAAGTTTTCAACTCCTTTGGGTAAATACCAAGGAGTACAATTGTTGGATCATATAATAAGAGTACATTTAGTTTTGTAAGAAACTGCCAAACTGTCTTCCAATGTGGCTGCACCACTTTACACCCCCTCTAGCAGTGAGTGAGAGTTCCTGTTCTCTTCATCTTTGTCAACATTTAATGTTAACGGTGTTTTGGATTTTGGCCATTCAAAAAGATGTGTAATTACAACTCCTCTTAATTTGCATTTTTCTAGTGACATATGATATTGAGCATCTTTTCATAGGCTTATTTACCATCTGTATATATATTTTTGGTGAGTTATTTGTTAATGTCTTTGGCCCACCACTGTCAAAATTTTTCAAAAGAGGCACACCCACATTTACAGTAGTTAAGTAACATGATCAATAGCTTATCTTTTGCAGATCACTTGAATCTAAGATTTTGTTGTTTCAAATTTCATAGTCTTTCCACAAAATTTTGAAAAGTCAGAAGAGTTAAAATGAAGACAGGAGGAAAAGATAACTGCTATCAGAATAACTATTTTTTAGTTCTCTTTGACGTTTGGTCTGACCAAGTGCAAGACACATTTTGCCCCTGTCACAAGCATATGTTCATGACGGTCTTTCCTATAAATCAGCCAAGCAGCTGTTCAGCTACCTGCCTGCTGAGCAGCCCAACACAAATGAATAGACAAGAGTCACACACAGTGACTATGCTACTCACTCAGCTTTTATTGAATGCAGATTCACTCAAAGTAGAACATCAATGTTCATTAATATCTTACTCACGCTTTAACAATCTGAGAGAATTTTAACAAACACATACACAGCAATCAATGGGGTATAATGAACCCAAGTCCCAGAGTCTTAGTCTGCAGGTCTGGGAGACAGCATGGCGGGCAGAGGAGTTGTCAGCGTCTTGCAAGGAAGGATCTCTGGAGTTAAGTGGGCAGCAGGGCAGATGAAGTCCTCAGTGCAGCAGGGCAGAGCCTCTGGTGGCCAATGCCACGGGAGGTCAGCGTGGCATGCAGCAACGTTCTGGTGTGTGGAGCTCGACTGTCTTCAGCAGTGGCCTGGAACCTGCCTCAGTTATACCTGAAAAGTGGTGTATTCCACCCTTTTGTGTCTTTTTGATAAATGTCTCGGCACCCCTGATGCCAAGTTTGGAATTTGTCCAGGAACCTATGGGTGGTACATGGCTGTTCTGCTTGACAACTCTGCTGGCAATAATGGAATTTCCCTAGGATCCTCTCTATAGGTGGTCCCTCTCTGCAGACTTGGCTATTCTGATTACATGGGCAGATATTTCAGCTGGGTCTCCTTGCCAGATGTGTCTGTTCTGACCATGTGGGTAGATATCTTAAAAGTGTCCCCTTGCCAGATGTGTCTGAAGTAACATAAGTAGTTTTCCTCTTAAACCAAAGTGTCATGGCTGACTGAAAGCCATTTTAGTTGACATGAGTGGCTCCATTTTTTAAATATACTTTATGCTGTCTTGATCAGCTCAGTGCCATTTTATTGGTCTTGCTCTCCACAGCCCCCAAAACTTTTCTATTTAATTTCAAAATCTACATAATTCATGAGGTCTTCTATCCACAGTTCTCTAATCTGTGTACCTTAAAACCATCAAAATATCATAGGCTAGAAACAGTTTGAGGTCTGAGGTATGTTTTGCCTTTTTAATCCCAGCTGAAAGTTTTCCACTAGTCCTAAACAACTTGCCAATAGTGATATCCAAGCCCAAAAGATATAAACTTGATTTAAGACCATTACCTACTTAAAGAAAAAGAGGTTATAAAATTTGTAGGTTAGTTGTTATTCTTCACATGTGCACTAGGACACAAAATAACCAGATTGTTCCCTCTCCTTACCCTTCTCCCCAGCTATTCTTTTTTTCCCCTATTGATAATATACCTGTTCATGGAATCAAATCCTATATCTTGAAAGAAATATAAAAGAGCTTTGTATCTTCAAAATTTTAAGATATTATTATTTCCATTTGACAAACAAGGCTCCTGGAGCCTTGGGATATTAAATTACATGCCTAAAGCTACTAAGAAGTGGAATGGACTAGAACTCTTACTGTAGTATCTTTTGTTATTGTTTTTCTTTGTTTTCCTTATGTAATGATGTTAGTCCATTTTCAAGGACCCAGCTTTTGGATGGGAAGAGATGAAAAATAAGTTGTAGGAATATCTGTTCTCATAGTGAACAACACTTGGCCCATGCCAATGAGCACTTGGGTAAGCTAGGCACTGAGCAAATGCTGAGAATTCCAGGGGAACAAGATGCAGTCCTGGTTGCCCAGACTCATGGGCTAGTGGGCTACATGTCATGTGAGCATGCAGTTACTACACACCCTGGTGAGTGCCCTGATGGGAAATTCAGGGTGTTTTGGGACCCATAGGAAGATTACTTAACCCTGACCTGCTTTGGGGGAATGGAGAGGAAACACTTCCTAGAGAATATGATAGCTCATCTAAGACTTAAAGGAGAAATACAATTTTATTTGGTGAAAAAGAGACATGGAGGAGAGATTTTGGGGAAACTATTTTAGGAAGAGGGTAGGACATATGTAAAGACCCAGAAATGAGAGAGAGCAAAATGAGTTCTGGAACTAAGGCAAAGATATTTAATACAGAGCATAAAGACCCACCATCTAGGGCACAAAATCAAGAGCTCAGCTTATAGAAACAACCACCACAGGCTTGTCTGGCTGGCCAAAAGTTACTCAAGGGGTCTTGAAAACCCAGTCAGAAGACTGGTGATGAGGCCCAAAGACTCTCTGGACATGTCAGATCTCTGCAGCCCAATAAAGCTATCGTAGTCCTGACCAGTGTCAACTGCAACTAATTATGATTATTCTGAGGCTTGCTAATTGGCTGTGGACTATTTTACTAGACCATAGCTGTTAAAGGCACTTGAAAGTGTCTTACATGGTCAAAATGAACTCAAAGTATATTTTTAGACCTAGTAGAGATAGTCTGAACCTCCTATATCTGAAGAAATAGAAGAGGAACAACTGTCTTAATATTCTGTTGAGAACGGATTTGAAGCTCAGAGAAGAAACATTGTTTTCAGAAAATGTTTTGAGGAAGGATAGTGAGAACACATCTTCCTAAGTATGGGCTGCAGAGTAAAGTTCTGAGTTCCAATGGCAACTTTGCAGCAGCTCCTAACTGGGAGAAGCCTTCTCCTGCCACTGTCTGGTAAACTGGCTTACAGAATTAGAGCTGCACAGTTACTTATCTTCCAGCACTTATAACTGGGGCAAAGAATGGCCTGTACGTCTCAGTGTGTCCTCTCAAGTTCCACCTGGCACTTTAAAAACAAAAACCAAACCAAACAAACCTACAAGATACACCAAAAATACTTGAATTGCAAATATTTGCTCTTTTATATAAAAGGGAATTTTCCAAATTGGTCAGTTGGCCCAATTTTTCATAACTGGCTCTTAGTGGAACTTCATCTAATTTTGACATATTGCCCAGTGCCACATAACACAGAATAGACATACGAACAACTAACTTTAAGAACTACCTTCAAATACTTAGTCTATGCCAGGCAATAAGCATTTTTATCTTCATTATGTCATGTATTTCTCATAATACACCGTGGAGTAGATATTATTTCCCCATTTTATAGAAGAGGAAGCTGAGGAATAGAGGTCAAATGATTTCCCCTAGATCATAGCTGGAGGGACCCACAGGTAGGCAGGACCCAGAGCCCGTCTGACTCCAAAGCTCATATGTCTTTTATTATATCACACTGCTTCCAGAAGGGGCAAAGGAGATTTGGGGGTCACCCAACATATGCCAGTAAACCTAGTCCTGCTTTTCTTTCCAATTTTCAGTCTCCTCCTACCCTCTGAATTTACTCTTTCTGTTTTGGGCAGTCCCCAGCTTAGACATCAGCACACCACACAGGCTTAGTTAACTTGTATCCTTTCTAGATGCCTGGGACAGCAGTGAGCTGTGATCACACTTGTGTTTTTCTTCTATATCCACACTCCTGAGCAGCTGGAGGTATCTATACATGGTTCCTTTACATTTAAAAAACCTAACAAAAGTCAGCTCAAAATTTTATCCTCCTCAAAGAATTGTCACATACTTTTGAAAAATAATAACTGTCTCCATTTACATGCATGGGGCCTAAACCACAAGTGCGGTAGTATTCACAGATTTTCCTTTTCCCTTTGGTTTTTATCTGCTGGCCATTCCCTCTCACTTCCACCTCCAAAATAGTTTTTTTCTATCACCATCTACTAACTAGTGTTTGTTAGTTCCATTGTTATCATTTTATTAGGTTACCATACATATGAGTTCATTCTGAACACTTTTTTATCAGTATATTTGTTTTTGTACCAGCACCATACCTTTTATTGTACTAAGCTTGTAGCACGATCATAGCTGACAAGGGAACTCTCTTCCATCTCTTGACCCTTAAAAAAAATCTAAGTAAACTTAGATATTTATGGAAAAATATATTACTCCACATATTTTCACCCATCTTTATTGAGGTATAATTGACAAATAAAAAAAAAGTCCAGATATCTCTTTGGGATACTGATTTTATTTCCTTTAGATATATATCCAGAATTGGAATAGCTGGATCCTATGATAGTTCTATTTTAAATTTTTTGAGGAACTTTTATACACTTCCCCATAAAGGCTGTACCAATTTACATTCCCACCAACAGTGTAGAAATATTCTCTTTTCTCCACAACCTTGACAGCATTTTTGGTCTTTATAATAATAGCTGTTTTAATAAGTGTGAGGTGATATAACTCACTGAAGTTTTGATTTACATTTCCCTGATGATTAGTGATGTTGAGTACCTTTTTATACTTGTTGGTCATTTGTATGTCTTATTTTGAGAAATATCTATTCAGGGCTTTTGCCCATTTATAAATTGGGATAACAGTCATGTACTACAAATCGACCTTTCCTTCAACAATGACCTGCATATGCAATAGTGGTCCCATAAGTTTATAAGGGAACTGAATTTCCTGTAAGAGATGGAAGGCTATGTGGTTTAGGAGGATATTTTTCCTGATGGGAGCAATCTACATGGGGCTTGGCAAATGATTTCCTCTCACTCACATTATCTCAATTTTGGGTGCACAGATGATATCCCAGTCATTCAGACACTGACTGGATTCAGCACAGGGGAGCTGGTCCGCTCAGAGCTACATATCCAGAGGGCACTACAGCCCTCCCAGATCTAGCCTGATGGTCTTCAGAGTACATAGTGTAAAGTCTTTATTGAAGACCTAAGGTTTTGTGCAAGACACAGGTCCCCAGGATCTACCTTAACAGGTATTAGGTGCCACCGCCACTTTAGTAAAAACTTTTTGTGATAGTGTGGAGCCAGCATAGCCCTGTACATTGGGTATATTTTCAGGCTGCAATGATGTAAAAGCATGTATAAGTTTCATTTCTTCCATCAGTTCAATGCCAGAGAGAGCTCTTTGTGCTAGAGAGTCAGTAGAATGGAAAACATTTCCAAGGTCACAATATTGAGTCTTCAGTTCTACACCCTCTCCGTGTTAAATACCTGCCCCTTTTTCAAATGACAAAGTTTTCTCATCTGACAGCTGCTCCAATATGCAATAACCAAACCATGTTGCCATAACAATACCCTATGGCCCGTATCTCTCCATCTTAATTCTTGTTCTTACTGATTCTCAGGCCACCTTTCACTGTCTCCTGACAGTCACTATTATGGTGATCTATGCCTAACCCAGCCAGTTTCTCCTGGATATTTTTGTTCAGTCCAGTCAACATCCCTGTTTATAGAGAAGCACTGACAGCCTTGACCTTCTATTTTTGACCCAGTCAGAGGATGTGATGGCGGGGGGTGACTTGTGTGGCAGTGTTTATAAAGCCTACAGTACTGTACAGTAATGTTGTAGGTCTCCACACTTACTTACCACTCATTCACAGACTTACCCAGAACAACTGTCAGTCCTGCAAGCCTTATTTATGGTAAGTACTCTATAGGAGCACCATTTTTACAATCTTTTATGTCACATTTTTACGGTACTGATACACAAATACTTCCTACTGTGTTATAATTGCTTTCAGTATTCAGTGTTGCAACATCCTGTACAGATTTGTAGTCTCGGAGCAACAGGCTGTTCCATGTAGCCTTGCTTTGTAGTAGTCTATAACATCTGGGTTTGTGTTAAGTGCACTCTATTATGGTCTTACAGCAATGAAATTGCCTATGACACATTTCTCATTCATTAAGCAATGCATGTACTGCATGTGTTTTTTGCTATTGAATTGTAGGTGTTCCTTATATTTTTTGGATATTAATTCCTAATCAGGTATATGGTTTTCAATTTTCCCTCATTCCATAGATTGCCTTTATTTTGTTGATTGTTTCCTTCTCTATGCTGTACTATGCTTTTTTTTGAAACAATCCCACTTATCTAGTTTTGCTTCTGTTGCTTGTTCTTTTAGTGTCATTTAAAAAATCATTTCACAGACCAACATCAAGAAACTGTTTTCTTCTAGCTTTATGGTTTCAGGTATTACATTTAAATCTTTAGTCAATTTTGAGGAAATTTTTGTGTATGCTGTGAGATAAGGTTCCAATTTCATTCTTCATGTAGATATCCATTTTGTCCAGCACCATTTATTGAAGATACTATTCTTTTCCTATTGTATGTTCTTGGCACCCTTGTCAAAAATTAGTTGACTGTAGATGTATGAATTTATATCTGGGTCCTCTATTGGTCTATATATCTGTTTTTATGCCAGTACCATACTGCTTTGGTTACTGTAGCTTGCTAATATATTTGGAAATCAGGAAGTGTGATGCCTCCAGCTTTGCTCTTCTTGATCAAATTGCTTTGGCTGTTTGGGATCTTTGTGGTCCCTTATTAATTTTAAGATAGCTTTAAAAATTTTTAATTGTAGTAAAATTTAACATGAGATCTACCCTCTAAACAGATTTTCTAGTACAGTACACAATACAATGTTAACTACAGACATCATGTTTTACAGCAGAGGTCTAGAACTCGCTCATCTTGCATTATTTCCTCATTTCCCCCAACTGATATTCATTTGATGGTCTAACATCTAAATCCGTTGACCTTTTATCTTCTCTCATGGTAAGGATAGTTATTTTTTATTACTGTAAATATGCCTTTGAAAATTTGATAGGGATTGCATTGTATCTGTAGATCACATTGGGTAGTGTGGATATTTTCACAATATTAATTTTTCCAGTCTATGGATACAAAATGATTTTTCATTTATTTATGTCTTCTTTAATTTCCTTTATCAATATTTTACAATTTCAGTGTACAAGTCTTTCACCTCTTTGGTTTAATTTATTTCTAAGTACTTTAATTCTTTTTGTTGCTATTTTGAATGAAATAATTCTTTTAATTTCATTTTTGTATAGCTCATTGTTTATGTATAGAAATGCAAAGGACATTTTGTATGTTGATTTTATACCCTGCAACTTTACTGAATTTTATAAATTCTAATAGTTTTTTGGAGGACTCTTTAGGTATTCCAAAGATAATATTATGATATCTGCAAACAGATAATTTCACCTCTTCCCCACCCCTATTTGGGTACCCTTTATTTCTTTTTCCTATCTAATTACTCTGACTAGGACTTGCAGTGCTATGTTGAGTAGAAGTAGTGTAACGGTGGACATCCTTGCCACATGTGTCCATGGTGATGGTGGGGGGAGAGCATGCTCCTATTTCAGGGGGTACAGCAGCATAGACTGAAAATCAGCAAAGACTCAGACATATTCACTGGCAAAAGTTACAGGTGTCCCTGGTGGTGACAAGGGTGATGAGGTCCTCCTGATCTCCTTTTCCCTTGAGGTGATAGGTCATAGCTGAGGGGATTTCTCTTTGTGCTGAGCTATCAGGTTGGGTAATGGAGTCGTCGTCGTCGTCGTCGGCAGCCGTCCGTCTCGAGAGACGATGGTGTAGCTTCTTAAGAGTCTATCTGCACCGCCGAGAATGGTTGTGCAGTCCGACTCGGGAGTGACACGGTATCTGTCTCCTCCCGTGTTGAATCGACATCTTGTGATGACGCTGGAGTGTCCTCTCCAGTGAAGCTGAAGCTACAGAGCCTGGGCACGGTGATATGGAGGGTCTGCTGTTGCCCATGCAGCAGACCCCCCCTCTCTTCGCAGCTGAAGGGTCCAAGGGAAAGACGGAGTCAATACAGCTTGGCTTCAGGTGCGCCGCAGGAGTTGCCGGTGTTGACTACAACGTCAAACCGCCTTAGGGACTCCGGCTCCGGATTTTCTGTCGGGGTTTACTCCCTTAGCCTTTCCCCTGAAGAGGTATGCCGCAAGGCAGCGGAGGTTTTTTGGAGTCAGAGTTTTCCTTCTCTGATGTGCCCTGACTGGAAGATCGAACCAGCGACACTTAGCTCGCAGGCCGATGCTCAATCCACTGAGCTAAACCAGCCAGGGCTGGGTAATGGAGTAATCCTGATAGAAATGCTTTCCGTGATTTTCCGTGTGGCCAGCCTCAATTTGTGTGCTCTATTTGGGTTGCTGCAGTTTTTAATTGTAGTCTGGAACTCTCCCAGAGTGACTTTCAGTTGTGAGTAGTCGTTAAATATTTTTTGTTAGGGTTGGGAAGGGGAGATAAAGGTTGGGATCTCATAAGCTGTCTTCTGATGTTATTCCATATGCATTTTAAAATAAATTTATCCCCTCTCTCAAAAAAATCTAGCTGGAATTTTGATTGGTATTACATTACATTTATATTTAATTTATAGATTAATTTTGGCAAGGATCAAATGTTTTTTTTACAAAACTAAGTTGTCCCTTCCAAGAGACTAAACTCTCTCTTCAGTTTATGAGAATTCTTTTCTAGCCCTTAACAGAATATAGAAGCATTAGCTGTTCTTTGTTAAGTACTATATACCTCATAATTTTTGTTACTGTGGTGAATGCTATCCAATTTCTGATTGTATTTTGTAGTTGGATTTTGCTGCCATTGAGAAATGCAATTTATTTTTGGGGTGTTAACATTATATCTGACAACCTTGTTGATATATCTAATTAGTTAGGGATTAGTTATTAGACATAAAATTTCATTTCTACTGGCTTCAATTGTGTTTGGTTCTATTTTCCTTTACAGTGGGACTATCTTACAATCCAAACATTTTTGCATTGTTTTTTTCTCCTAAAGCATATATTTTTGTAACTTGACAAGGAAGACTGGAGGATAGCTGGGCAAATGGATAACAGTTTCTTTATGGCCAAGGAGTATACAAATACTTGAGTAGAAAACCGAAAGTTACCCTCTGGTTTAGAGCTAATACTCAGAGAATCACTAATAATAATAATCCCTACAAACCACCTAATTTCCTTACATTTTCATTTATATCTTCCTTGCTTCCTCATTTCTAAAACTTTCAGGGCCACAACTGGAAACAAAAGGAGCTAGGTCCACCACAATGGGCCCAAATTAGTGGCAAATGCTCTAGAAATCAAGACAGAAACCTCCTCTTCCCAGGATGTGAAAGAAAGAAGCTCTGGAGCAGGGCTTGTAAACCCTGAGAGGAGGAGGGCGCTTTTCTTCCATGAAATTTACCAAGCACTCTCTGGACCTTGGAGCTGAATTGGTGTCTATGTAGGCAGAGTTAAAGGAAGAGTTATGGAGGAGCTCCAGTTTAACAGAGGAGCTAAGTGATTTGCAGTGACCATCCCAGTTTAACAGGGTAGGGGAAATCTGAGCCATCACCTTGGAATTTGATCTGTACTGAGAGCCAGTCCTGTGCAGGCTATAACACTTCTTTTCTACTTCTATAGCAGATGTTTTAACCTGCATTATCCAGATAATTCTTTTCAGTTCTTTGCTTTATTTTGCTTATAGAAATAGTCCTGGAGTTGATTTAAAAAGAAAACAAAACAATACAAAACTCTGATAGATGTATAAAGCTGTTGTTCTCCTACAGTGCTTTAAAGGGCCACCATTAATAAACATATTCCCAGCATTTGGATACAAGCCCTGAACTCACTGCTTCCAGTAATAATTTGTTTCAGATAATTTTGTTAGTGGAGTATGCTTTGTGATAGGTACTCTGACACCTCAGAAGGCAAATTCCAAACTCTTCTGGAAACTATTTTGTAAAAGAGAAACAGTCATGAGGAAGGATTACCAAGGAGAATTTTGGAAGCTGGCCACCCAATTAGGCAACTTTTCTTCTCCAAGGACCTGTAACTTATGCTCACAGTTTCAGTATTTATAAGGACACAGCCCTTGAACTCTAACATTTTTAAAAGAAATTAACCTGTACCAGAAATCTGGGATCAGTGGCAGCCACATTGGTCTCCTTGGAAAGCACAAGTCCTCTCATAAAAAGACAAGGGACTTACCCCTTAACCATACTGCCAGTCACTTTTCATAAGTAAGGTTTACAGATGGCTAGGAAAACATAACCATTGTTTTAGATTTAGGAGATGAAGGAGAACAAGGGAAAGGAGAAGAAAGAAGGATTAGGAGGGCATGAAAGAGGGAGTGGAGAAAAGAGAAGAAGGAGGTTTATGACTGTAAATATTTATACCAGGGACAGGGAGATAGATACAGTGCTCCCCGCCCCCTTATCCACTGGGGATACATTCCAAAACCCCCCAGTGGAAGCCTGAAACCATGGATAGTACAAAACCCTATATAGACTATGTGTATCCTATACATACATATCTATGGTAAAGTTCAATTTATAAATTATGCACAGTAAGAGATTAACAACTAATAAAATAGAGCAATTATAACAATATACTGTAATGTATACTGTAGTGTAGCTTGGCTGGTTTGGCTCAGTGGATTGAGCGTCGGCCTGCGAGCTAAGTGTCGCTGGTTCGATCTTCCAGTCAGGGCACATCAGAGAAGGAAAACTCTGATTCCAAAAAACCTCCGCTGCCTTGCGGCATACCTCTTCAGGGGAAAGGCTAAGAGAGTAAACCCCGACAGAAAATCCGGAGCCAGAGTCCCTAAGGCGGTTTGACGTTGTAGTCAACACCGGCAACTCCTGCGGCGCACCTGAAGCCAAGCTGTATTGACTCCGTCTTTCCCTTGGACCCTTCAGCTGCGAAGAGAGGGGGGGTCTGCTGCATGGGCAACAGCAGACCCTCCATATCACCCTGCCCAGGCTCTGTAGCTTCAGCTTCACTGGAGAGGACACTCCAGCGTCATCGCAAGATGTCGATTCAACACGGGAGGAGACAGATACCGTGTCACTCCCGAGTCAGACTGCACAGCCATTCTCGGTGGTGCAGATAGACTCTTAAGAAGCTACACCATCGTCTCTCGAGACGGACCACTGCCGATTCGACTGTAATGAAAGTTATGTGTATGTGATCTCCCTTCTCTCTCTCTCTCTCTCTCTCTCTCATAACCAGTCTGAAAACCAAGACAACTACTAAGGATTGACAGGAGGGTAGCATATACAATGTAGAGATGCTGGACAAAGGGGTGCTTCACATCCAGGATAGGACAGAGCAAGATAGCAGGAGATTTCATCACAGAATTCAGAATGATGCATGATTTAAAACTTACAAATTGTTTATTTCTATAATTTTTTATTTAATTTTTTTTACTTTGACCATATAAAGCAAAAAACATGAATAAAAAGGAACTACTGTATTGTTTAATGGTAGAAGTGTTAATGTAGAATCCACAGCAGAAGGACTTAGAGAGTAGAATATTTGGTAACCAGTAGGGAGAGACAATGGCTATTTTAAATCCCATCTGGCATTGCCCTTAGCCATGTGAAAAGAACAGAGGTTTTATAAGCAGAATTAGTTGAAATCAAATTTTAGCTTCACTGTTTTCCAGCTTGAGTGAATTTGGGCTTATTACTTAACCTCTTTGGACTGCAGTTTCCACATCTATAAAATGAGGTTAAAAGCACCTACCTTGCAGTGCTGTCAGCAGTTTCAAAATAAAGTATATCGAGATCCTTACACATTATAGGTCCTATAATATAGTATCCTGGCCAATGACAAACACTTGGTCTTTCTTATGACTGATTAGCCTCAAATGTACTAAGGCTGATACCTATGTTCTTATATGATTTAAAGGCTTGATGGAAGCCAGAGGGTAAGACCACACCCTTGTGAGTGGGGGTGGAGCTTTCCCTGAGGGAACTGAGCAACACAACTACACATGCATAGAAGGCAAGAGGCAGCATTCTAAGACCTAGGCTGCAAATGACAAGCAGGGAAGACTGTAGAGAACATGTTTACCTGCTCCATGCATCCCTTAAAAATGGGCAGCTGCTTTTTAAATCCATGACTGCTTCCTCTGATGCAGTGGGTGTGGTAAGCAATTCTGACCATTCACAGAACCTTAGGCAGGCTCTGTAAGCTCTTTCAGTACCATCCCATGGTCCAAGACCCCTCCCATCTTCTTGGGCCTTGGAAATATCAAAGCTATTTGCATAACAAAGACACTAGCCACTAGCCCCAGGCATGCAAAGGTATTTTAAAAGCTGCTTCCTTTTCCCCATCCCCCAGCTGCAAGCTCTGCGGGTTTTTGAACACCCCCATTCTGTAACAAAACCAAATTAATAAGTATTAAACATCTATCACATTCATGGTCCAATAGATAATTGATATCAAACACTGTGTGATGGAAATTTGATTCAATTCAAGTGACTCTGGCTTCCTTGGAAGTTCTTACCAATGTATCTGGATTCTGAGTTTGAGCTTTTCACAGAACCATGAACAGCAGGTCAGGACAGGGTGTGGGATTCTAAGATGCTCTCTGAGCCTGGGCTGGAAGGCTTCACCTAAAGTGACTGGGTGTCCTAGTTTATAATGAGGTTTGGGTTCTATGTACTCTAAAGGCAATGAGCACTTGTTGACTATTCAACTTTAGGCAGGATATCATATACCATTCCTTGTGTAATTAAATCATTTCTGAGCCTCAGAAAAGTGTAGGTACAAATGAGTTTACATTGACAATAATGCCCAAACCCTGATTGCCTCTAGCTCCTCCTGCAGTCTTCCCATTATTCCCAAATTCTCAGGGGTATAGTCAGCTCTGTTGCCAATACCCTTCATGAGAACACACTCTCTCAGAAATAGCCTCCTTGGGTGCTCACTGTTCTTGGCTCTCAGAGCAGCAATCTGCCCTCAGGTGAATGATTCAGTGATCATGGGGGTCAGGGAGGAGAGCTGGACTTCTCACCTGAAGTGCTTGCCCCAACTTGAAACCTTCCTGCTTTAGTCCAGGCACCCACAGCCTTTCAAACAAGCAGATCCTCTGGCTTTAGTCTAGAATGCCTCACTCCTCAAGAACAATCCTTCAGGACCCCAGAGGTCCAAAGGGAACAGGATCCATGTCAGAACCAAACACCCATTCCTCTCTTATTTTTCCTTTTTTGACTCATCCTCCTGCAGACAACCTCCCTGTCCTTTCTTCAGAAAAATCTATTTATTACAGATCCAGAGGGGTCACCAACTAGTGTTTTCTTAAACAACCACACTGATTCCCAGCTTGATCTAGCTGGGGATATACCAGGTGCTTATAATTCGGACAGGATCTCTGAACTTCAGCATGTAGAAGCACAGTGGATTTTAATCTGCGTGCTTGACTTTGATCAGATCCACAGTGCATGGATCTGTGAGAGTGGCAGGTGGATCTGTGAGATTTATGAGGGTCATGCATGGATTGTTGATGGCTTCCAAACTGCTGCCAGAATTCTCTGGGGGAGGTTGTGGGGCAACATAACACCTTCTTCTTTTGGACTGATCTCTAACTTCCTGATCTCTGTCCAGAAAGTCTCCCCTGATACTAATGTCTGGGTGTTACCTCTCTCTGATTCATCTCAGCATAAATCACACCTTCTGTTACAGAATAGAAAGAGTGGGTCCACCCGACACCAGCAGAGGCAAACACTAAACATTGAGAACTGCAGTGGAGAAAGACTGGCTATTTTATTATCAACGGTGCCACCCAGGAGAATGGAAAGCTAATACTTAAAAGCCTGAACTTGCTGATCCAGGATTCAGGTGAGTTTTTAAGGGGTTGCAGGAACAGAAGGCAAAGCTCTGGTGGTGGAGCAGTTTTTTAACTGGAGGACCTTGAAGCTTGGCCGGACAATGGACCCTTAGCTTCTGAAAGTGTTATGGTGTTCAAGTTCTAGTTGTGCCCTGGTCCTTTGGTTCCATGTGCAGCCAGAGATGAAAGTTCTCTCCTCTGCACATGCTTCAGCTGCATGACTTGTGGTTTTGGTCTGCTGTCTCCAAAAAGTAACTCACTATCTCCTTAAACAGGATAGGGCTATTCTGAGCTGGTTTTGCAAGTACAAATACTCTGCTTCAGGATTTCTATGAACAACCTCTATATGTACTCCACTTGATTATATTTTCTTTATAGCACTACAATACCTAGTTTGGCAAAACAGTAAGGGTAAGTTGTTCCATCACTTTTGAAGGTCAGCTTGACTAAGTGTCAAGCACCTTTCACATATTCACATTCTTTAATTTGGCAAATTTAATTAGAGCATTTTCCTGCAATTCACAGAAAAAAAAGAAGAAAGAAAGAAAAATCTTAAAGGTCATTCAGTTTTACCAGTAATAAAGAAAATGGAGATCAAAACACCAAGATGTTTGTTACCCACTAGATTGATAACAATGTAAAAGTTTGATCAAGTGGTAATATATGGCCATTTTTACATACTGCTTTGTTGAATGTGAATTGGCTCAGCATTTTAGAAAAATTTCTGGCATTATATATTAAAATTTAAAATATACATCCTTTTTGAGCCAATAACCCTAATTATAGGAACCGCCATAAAGAAATTAAACCATCAACATATAAAGGTACATGTGGATAAATAATGCAGCATCAGTGTAACTTCCAAAATCTATAGACATGGATATCAATTTATGGGAAATGACTTAATAAATTGTTATATACTTATATTATAGAATATTATACAGATATTTAAAAAAGAGTTAGATATATATTTTTGCCCTGGAAAGTTGCTTGATATTTACTAAGTGAAAAGAACAATTTCAGAGATATATGTGTGATTAGACTCTGTTTTTATTAAAATAAATGTATTCAATTACTTATTTATTCTTTTAACAAATATTTTTAAGACCTACCTAGCTCTGTGCCAGGGCTTGTCACTGGAAATATAGTGGTGAAAAACAAATGATTCCTGCCTCCCCGTATGCTATTTTTGCATAGAAAATGCATAGAATGGAAATATACTTCAATCATAGAAGGGAGGGAATCATAGAAGGAAGGAAAAGAGAATATGGATTTTTCTTTTATATCCATGCATTGCTCAAATTGTTTCTATGAACCTATGTCACTTTGAGAAAAAAAAATTATCCTCATTAAATAAACAGAGAAGCACCTGGGGGGTTATGTACAAAGAGATGCTGTTATGCAATAGTTTTGAGTTTGGCTTTGGGATCACAAAGGCCTGAGTGTAGTTCCACCTCTGCCATTGACTAGCCCTATAATTCTGAGTAAGTCATTTGACTTCTTTGTGTCTGTTTCCTTCTCAGTAAAATGGAGCTCATAATAATTCTCAACTTGAAAGGTAATTGTGAGGACTAACTGAAATGATATACATAAAGCAGATGGCCTAGTGTATGGCATAAATAACAAATGACAGCTGTAAAGGCAATGTTTATCCTAATATTATTTAAAATTACAATCAACTGCTTAACTGTACAACAATTGCTATGCAAATAATGGAATTCTTACAATGGAATATTATAATGTCATTAAAATTATAATTTCAAAGAGTTTTTCTTGAAATGAGAAAATATAATTTTGTAGGGAGAACAGACATATATATTCACAGTAATTCCCATTTTGATAAAACTGGAAGAAAATGTCTAGAACTTCCCCTTGCCTGGTTTTCAAATGCTTAGCAATAAAATCTCTTTAATCAAAAAGGGCCTATGTGCTTGCCTCTAAACTTAGAAGATGGGAAAAGACTGGCTGCTTAATTTCCATTCTTCTTCATTTTGTTGAGTAGGAGAATCCTAGGTGATCACAGGAATTGTGGCACTGCTAAATCATGAAGGAAGGCAGACTGAATCTCTGAAGAGAGAGAACAACCTAGGGTGGGAAGCGTGGGGTACTGGAGGAGGGCAGAATCCCAGAAGGTAGAGATCCTGATTTAGGAATCAGAAATTTAGAGCTGAAGTGGAATCTGGAGATCATTTAATTCCTTGCTTCTCAAGGTGTAGTCTGTGGACCACTCAGGAGTTTGTTTGATGACTTTGGGGGTGGGAGAAGTGGAATTAGGGTGGGGAAAGAGTAGACAATGTGTCTTTATATGTGACTTAGCTTATAAACTCTTACACTAGATCTGCTAAATCAGAATCTGCATTTTAACAAGATTCCCAGGTGATTCTTTTTTTTTTTTGAAGTACTTTATTGTTCTATTATAGCTGTCAAATTTTTCCCCTGTTGCTCTCCTCCACCCACCTGCCACCCAAGTCAATCCCCACACCATTGTCCCTGTCCATGTGTTATCCATACATGCTCTTTGACTAGTCCCTTCCCCTTCTTTCCACTAGTATGCCCCTCCCCCATCCACTCTGGTCACTGTCTGTTTCTTGTTTCCATGCCTCTGGTTCTATTGTGCTCGTTAGTTTGTTTTTGTTCTTTAGATTCCTTTTATAGGTGAGATCATATGGAATTTCTCTCTTATCAACTGACTTATTTCACTTAGCATAATATTCTTGGGAAAAAAATTAAATTCCCATTATTTTTAAAATGAGGAATCTGAGACTTTTAAGAGGTGAAATGATCTGTTCAAGGTCACATGAGGATATTAGTGGCAGAGAAAGAACCAGAAACAGGTCTCTTGACCCCTGTTCTTTTATTTTCTCATCATGTCTTGCAGCCCTTCTCTACATTATCTAGCTATTCACCCCATTTGGTATACATTTTCTGATTTCTAACCCCAAACTCTTTTCTATTCTGGTAATTTTTAGAGGTATAGTGTTTCATTTATTGGGTCTATATTGCATTGAGACAATTATTCTTGCTGTATGGCAACGAGTGAGCTCAAGGTCAGCTTCAATTGCCAGCATTATTGAAAGTGCCTTTGTCTAACTCCCTGGAAGTTTCTTAAATGTCCATTGAGATTGGACTTTAGTCCCTTATAAATGTGCTGTCACCAGATCCAAGTGGTATCATGATCTAAAGGACAACTTAAAGGGTCAGAAATCCTGACCACAGAGTTAACACAAACATCTTCCCTTTGTTCTCTATCTTCTACCTGTTTCTGCTCCTATTCTCTTCCACTTTCATCAAAGGTTTAATTATGTTCCTGGATTTTGATCACAGATTTATTAAATGTTTAAGTATCTGTCCCTTAAATGATGGTTTTTCAGTAATGAGGTGCATTCAGAAGGAGAATAGCAGGTCAAGCCTGGGTATAATTTGGAGGAGTATGACATTAGCCATTTCATCTCTGACAGGGTTAATCACTACTTTGGTTTTTCAAGCTCTGGGCTTGCTGGACTGTGTACGCCAAGGTCAGCTAGGGTGCCCCAAATTAATTTTAAAGACATATGACTGCTTGGAGTTCCCTGAGTTATCAGCTCACAATATTAAAAAAAAATTACTCATTTGAGTTGCCCTCAAATTATGAACCAAAATATAAATTGGCTAGAAATGGTTAGAAAATAATATGCCATTGTACTAGAAAAATGTCAATAGGGATTGCTGAAATTACAGGCTAAGGCAAATTCTTAGAGAAAGTCTACCTTTTTTAAAACAACATGCAAGACATGTTGGAAGAATTTCAGAGTATTGAGCTAATCCTATTCAATGAAGATTTAATAGGTACCTCTTCTGTATAAAACACCATTTTAGATGTTAAGGTAGGGAGGGCCCAAAAATGGGTCTATGTTGGAAATGTAGTGTAACTATAAGGATAAGAGAAGTAATCAACATTTGTCATTCTAGACAGAATATCAGAATTATGAGAAAGGTCCATGTTCTGTGGGAATTTACACAGGGAGACCATCTGTATATGGGAACAGGAAAGGTCAGAAATGGTAGTATTTGAGTTGGGCTTTTAAATATAAGATTTTAAAAACCTTTCTAATTTAATAATGTATTTTTTCCTTTTCATTGAGTCTCTTACTAATATAACATGTGGGTTTTCTAATAAGTTAAGTCACTCAGAGGTATATAAAGAAACATGGTTTACTCTTTCCCCTCTCTAATCCCACTTCTCCCACCTCTAAAGTAATCAATGTCAACAGGTTTATATATCCATACTCATATACATGTATCTACACATAGATAGCTGTCTAAAACTTTACTTTGTTGTTGTTGTTACTATTTATTTAGTTAGCTATTTTACAGAACAGGATATGATATACATTAGTTTATAATATATTTTTAAAAATTTTATTTATGTCCTCTTTACTCTCTTCTACCTCCTTTCACCCCACCCCCTTTCTCCTGGTAATCATCCTACTGTTGTCTGTCTATGAGTTTTTTGTTTTGTTTTGTTTTTCTTTTGTTTAATACCTTTACCTTTTTCATCTAGCCCCCCCAAACCCCTCCTCTCTGAGAGCTGTCAGTCTCTAAGTGAAGTAAGCCAGTCAGAGATAGACAAGTACCATATGATTTCACTTATATGTAGAATCTAATGAACAAAATAAACTAACAAAGAAGAAACAGTCTCATAGAGACAGAGAACAGACTACAATATTTTCTAATTTAATAAAATCCTAAGTATTTCTCAGTTTAATCCATATTGAACCAATTTATTCCTATTAATAGATGCATAATGTTCTATAAAATGCCTGTCCCAGAATTTGATCCACCATTGATATACATTTAGGTTCTTTTCAGAATTTTGTTATTATACAATAGATTAAATTTTGAAAGAAAGAGATGGAATCAAAGAATCAAAGAGGCAAGAAACACAAGTTGGTGTTAAAACAGTCACGATTCCAGTAATTTCTGTCCACAGTTATTGATTGCAATGTCAGCGTCTGTCCTAGTAAGGATCTTCTTTTCAGTCCATTGTGGGTCTGGGGCTCTTCAATTTTCACTGATGGTACACATAGGCTTTGCTATATTTCATACTATACCAGAGATACATTTATTTCCTCTTTTAATCATGCCTTCCATATTCCCACACCCTGTTCAGAACCTGTCCAAATCTCTTTCTCAAAAAGCAGAGATCATTGAAGCAAGTCATCTATCCCTGTGGTCACCAATGATTGATCTGCACTAAACGTGATTCAAAGTGGCCAATCAGATTCTATCTTCTGAAAATTTTGAATTGGGACTTAGAGACTGAGTGAGGTGTTTGAACTGAGAAGTGATGTACAGCTGAGGTGGGGGCTCATGTACTTGCCCAAACAGAAAAGGTCAGAGTCATGGAGAGGGCAAAGAATAAAGCAAATATGTAGAGAGAGTAAGAAAAAGAGAACAAGAGAGAGTATTTCTTTACTTCCTATTGATTCTTCAATTCTCATCTCCAGTTGCTTATGAGGACTGATGGTACTTTCTGACTGTGGGTTCTATAAGACACCTCTGTCTCTTTCTAACAAGTCCCTTTAGTCTGAACAAGTTTGAGTGAGGGGATTTTTTAAAACTTGTAACCAAGTTATTCCTAACTAAGACTTTGGCCAGGTATGGGGTTAAAGGAAAGATATTCTTCCCCACCAAATTTAAGCTAAAAGAGAACATAGATATCTTACTTAGAGATATGATTGCCTACTTTCTTCCAGTATAGATTGTGTAATTTATTAATATAGAATGTTATATGAAGATTAGTGATTGTCTGTTTTCAATAAATTAAATACTTGAATAAAACTCAAAATGTTTCATTCAGTGAATTTATTTGAGGCTGGTGGAAATCAAACCATCAGAATATTCCAGGGTCACAGCCTGGTATCTTGGAAAGCATGTGGACTTAGTATTGGAGATGGCTGGCTTGAGTTCAGTCACATTCTAGTTACATAACCATGGAACCTGGAACCTCATTATCTTATCTTTAAACTGAACACAATATATGGGGTTATTTAGAATATTAAATGAAATAATACATGTAATGTGACATCATACCTGGTACATGGTAAGCACTCAATATAGTATTAATTCTATCTATCTATTTTTCCTCTCCATGCCCCTAATCCTTTCTTCCCATCACTACTTAGGAATCAACTTCCTTTGATTCACATCTTCTCTCAAGTTGAAGCTGCTCTTTCCTCCTCCTGGTACCATGGAGCAAGGTATTGAGAGAAGCCCACAAGAGAACTTGGTGCCACAGCCAGAGAGAAAGATAGCAGGGGAAAGCAAGAGTCCTGGGGGGTGGGGAGAGAGGGAAAGGGCTGCATGTGCAGCAAAAATCTGGTGCACATTGCTGAAATTGAAAGCTATCAGACAAAACCATTTGTGAACCAACAATTGATCTCCTTTACTACAAAGACCAACTCCACCAAATACTTACTATGCCAGGTGTTTGGACACACAGCTGTAGATAATGTCACATAGATAATACTGATCCCTGAGCTGTCTGTTCATTAGCTAAAAGCTGTTCCCTATGCAGTTTTCTAAGCTGACAGCTATAGCTACTTAGAATTTAATGTTGATTAAATATGGCTGCATGTTGGAATTATAAGAGTATATCACAAAGATTGACTAGTCCTCTCTCTAAAGAGCTGACAAACTAAAATGAGTGCATTTAAAATCACACAGACTCAAAGGATAGTAAAGGAAAGCAATTTTTTGTTTTATTTTGTTTTTAATTTTTATTGAATTTATTGGAGTGACATTGGTTAATAAAATTATATAGCTGCTGACAGTGCAATCAATGACTGTGGAGAGAAATTACTGGGATCATGACTGCTTTAACACCAAGTTACATTCCTTGCTTCTTTGATTCTTTGTATAATTCCAAAGTTAAGTCTTCTTCCATTCCAATTTACCCCCCTTTCCCCTCTACAACCTCTCCCCATCCCTTTTCCCTCTGGTAATCACTATATTGTTGTCTGTGTCTATGACAGTTTTTTTTTCTTAATCCTTTCACCTTTTTCACCCATCCCTGCACTCGCCTCCCCTCTGACAGCTCTCAGTCTGTTCTCTGTATCTATGTTTCTATTATGTTTATTTGTTTATCTTGTTAATTAGATTCCACATATAAGTGAAAGCATATGATATTTGTCTTTCTCTGACAGGCTTAAGGGAATCTTACATTTTGTGAGAGCATGGTAGGACAGCAATTTTTAAAAACTGGGCCATGAATAAAATTGATGATTAACATTAAACAGTTATGAAGTTCTTAGTGGTCTCTGTATAAAATAGATGGGAGACTTTTTTAAAAAAATTAAAGAATTTCTATTCTGAAAAGAACAAAACTTCCTGGAAGGACTTGTACTGGGTATGTTTGTCTAGGCAGGAAATAAGAACATATATGAGCCATTTTCCACACTCAAATGTCCTGCTGGATTGAGTCATCCCCAAATAATACAGTTGGTTGGCATCCATTCTTTCATTAACACATACAGCAGTTTTGTACACCTACTGTGTACTGGGAACTTAGAATACAAAGAATAAGAAACCATAAGAGTTTTTGCTCATAGGCCATCTCAGGGAAGACAAACATATGTATAGGTAAATTGTACTAAAATTTTGAGTTATAACAGAAATGTAACTATACTCTGAGGGAACCTATAAGGCAGAGCTGTTCCACCTACTTAGGGGAATTGGAAGACTTCATAAAGGTGACACAAGAGGTAATTGAATCTTTTTCCATGTCTGGAATTGCATATGTAATTGCATATACACACAATCTATACAATGATGATGCTCTTTTCCATGCCCTCTAGTGCATTTACTAATACATATGAGAAATAGAGTCATTTGGGATTTACTAATACATTTGAGAAATGGAATCATTTGGGGGAAAATAAAATAAAAATATCAACTATATCTATAATTGGGGTTCAGATGCAATTGTCTGGGAGTACACATCCATGTGTGGCTGGACTTTCCCCAGAAGCTAAATTTAAGAGCAATACTAGGAACTTGGAGAAAGGAATGAGGCTTGATCAGTCAGACTCAGGGTTAACCACAGGGTCAGAGGGGAGTGATGTTCCAGGTGGCTACATAGAAACATGTCCTAGTCTCATTATTCATTCTGGAGACGTGTGAACACAATGGGGACAAAAATAGCACCTGTGTGGATGGAACAAGCTATACTATTGGATTCTTAATGTTTTGAGGCTCAAGTGACCATGTTTGGGGTCCCTCCTAACTCTTTGTAACATAGAACGAGAGAGAGCTTTCTACTTCTCACTTTACACACTGCCCCCCCCCACACACATATAACTGAACCATTATGGAATCATGAGGTGAGAACAATGTTGTTCAAGAAAGACAAGCAAAAAGTTTTGCTGTAGAGCTCCTTTAAAATACAGGATTCCCTACTGCATCCAACTAAAGCTTCATTTATTCAACTATCTGAGAAGCATATCTCAAGTTTCTATTATGTGCCAATGACACTCAGTGTTTAAAAACACCTCTGTTGGCTACTCACTCCTTCCCTCCTCAATCTAAGGAAAGGGCCTTTCTGAAATGAAGGATATATGGAGGCTAAAATAATACCCTTGTATTCCTTCTCTATTAAGTGAGATGAGGGCAGGCTTGGAATGGGGAGGAAAATGATTTCTGTGGACAAAAATATAAAATTATTGTCAATGGAACTGGCCACTGGATGAGAACCCTCCTTCTTAAGTAAATGGGGCAATAAGACAGATGGAATAGGCAGGAATAGCAGAAACTCTGAAGAAAGGGGTGGAGAGGGCTGATACAGAGCAGTGGTTAAAAGCCTACATCTGAATTCTTGCCCTACCACACTTACTTCAATTTCCTCATCTCTAAAGTGGAGATGTCAGTTGTTCTACTTGAAGTTCTTAATAACAATGAAATGAGTGTTGGTCAGTAGTTATCACATGTTTTCAGAGCAAAGCAACCCCCTTTTATATTAGTACATGCACAGACCCCCCCCCCCCCATTAGACTGAAGGGCTTATTCTCCCAGCTGCTGGGTGTTGTCACCACTGCCTTGGCCAAGGTAATGCTCACTTCCCAGGCAGCCTATATGCAATGACTGTTTGATGCCCAGGGTATGGAGCAGAGGGAATAAGGGCCCTGCCTGCTCACCCTAACAGGGAACAACTAGGAAGGGCCACCCTTGCTCCAAACCTCCCATAGGATCACAGTCTAGCATCATTCTCTGCTTCATCCCACTTCCTTTCCTCCCCCTCACAGAACCGATCCTGGGAACATTCCCTAATAAGCCTCCTCCATGCTAATCTCCATCTCAGAGTTGGCTTCCTGGAGAACTCCACTGGTAACAATAAAAACATTGAAAGGATGCTATAATAGCGCCTTATATGCCCTCCACTCAGATTCAATAGTTCTTAACATTTAGCCAAAGCTGTTACTTCCTCTCTCCCAGTATCCCTCCTTCTTCTTTTCTATTTTTTTTTTAATCCTCACCCAAGGATATTGATTTTAGAGGGAGAGGAAGGGACAGAAAGGAAAAGAAAGAGAGAGAAAAACATTGATGTGAGAGAGGAACATTGATTCGTTGCCTTCCACATGTGCCCCAACTGGGGATCGAACCCTCAACCTAGGTTTGTGCCCTGACTAGGGATTGAACCCACATCCTTTTGGTGTATGGGATGACACTTCATCCAACCAAGCCAACTGGCCAGAGCTCTTTCTTCTATCTTAATGAACCATTTTAAAAATAAGTTGCAAAGAGTATGATACTTAACTCCTAAATACTTGGACATATGTATTTCCTAAGACTCAGGACATTTCCCCCCAAATCTCAATGCCATTATTCGTCGTCGGCAGCCGTCCGTCTCGAGAGACGATGGTGTAGCTTCTTAAGAGTCTATCTGCACCGCCGAGAATGGCTGTGCAGTCCGACTCGGGAGTGACACGGTATCTGTCTCCTCCCGTGTTGAATCGACATCTTGCGATGAAGCTGGAGTGTCCTCTCCAGTGGAGCTGAAGCTACAGAGCCTGGGCACGGTGATATGGAGGGTCTGCTGTTGCCCATGCAGCAGACCCCCCCTCTCTTCGCAGCTGAAGGATCCAAGGGAAAGACGGAGTCAATACAGCTTGGCTTCAGGTGCGCCGCAGGAGTTGCCGGTGTTGACTACAATGTCGAACCGCCTTAGGGACTCCGGCTCCGGATTTTCTGTCGGGGTTTACTCCCTTAGCCTTTCCCCTGAAGAGGTATGCCGCAAGGCAGCGGAGGTTTTTTGGAGTCAGAGTTTTCCTTCTCTGATGTGCCCTGACTGGAAGATCGAACCAGCGACACTTAGCTCGCAGGCCGACGCTCAATCCACTGAGCCAAACCAGCCAGGGAATGCCATTATTATACCTAAGGAAATTGACAATAATCCTCTGATATTTAGTCATATTCATAGGTCCCAATTATCCTACAATATGTTTTATAGCAATTTTATTTTTATTTAAATTTTTTTTAAATTCTTAGCTGAGAATATATTTGTTTATCGATTTGAGAGAAAAACATCAATAAGTTGCCTCTTACAAGTGCCCTGACTGAGGATGGAACAACAGCCTAGGTACATGCCCTGACAGGGAATCAAACCTGCAACCTTTTGTTGTACAGGATGTTGCTCCAACCAAATGAGCCACCCAGCCAGGGCTATAGATGTTGATTTTTAAAACAGAATTCGATTAAGGTCCATACATTGTGTTTGGTTGTTATGGGATTTTAGTCTTTTTTAATTTAGAAATTTTTTAAGTGACATTGAGATTTTGAAAAGTCAGGCCAGTTTTTTTATAGAATGTCCCCCACGCTGGGTTTTTCTGATTGTTTTCTGTGCATCATTTAACCTTTTCTTATTTCTCCTCTTTTTCCTACAGAGAACTTTCTGGAGGCTTGGTTAGATTCAGAAAAACATTTCTGACAAGAACACTTCCTAGGTGGTGTTTTATAATCAATGTTGCATGCTGCTGTAGGCACATGCCATCAGGCTGCCCTGCTGTAAATAATGCCCAGTTTGATCCCTTGGTTAAGGTAGCAGCTACCAGATCATTTTATCATAAAGGTCTATTTTTCTTTTTGGAATTAGTGATTAAAAGGTGGATTGATATTTTGGTACTGGTCAATCTGCTCTTCCTCAACATGATTTTAGCGTCCATGGTCTTCACCTTGAATCTTATTGAGGATTGTAAAATACCATTTTACTAATACTATATACCATTCCACTTTTATTAGCTGGCATGCGTCTGTAAAGGATGGCTTTCCACCCCACCTAACACACATTTTTCTCTCCCTTTCTTCGTGTTAAATACCACCATGGACCCATAGATATTTTTAAAATTTTAATTGGGCCAATGTGGGCCCCTTCAAGTTGATTAGTATATATTTTGGACATGAACCTATTAGTATTTGAGCACTCCTTATTTTCTGGTACTACGAGAGTGCACAGGATCACAGGTCACCTTGGGCTTTCACTCCTTCAGCCCTAGAATCAGTCTTTCTTTTTTTAATGAGCTCTGATCCTTTTAGTGGAAAATGATATTTAGAATCCAAGATGCAAGGACTAAGTGGGCTCATTTCTATCAACAAGAAGGTAGATTTTATTTTATTTTTAACTTTTTCTCATATTTTTAAACATTTTAATAAAGCAAATGTTTATGCATTTTGCACTGGTTTATCACTTAAGAATCAGTCTTACAGGAATAATCAGAAAACCCAAAAGTAAGAGTTCAAAACTATTTAGTCGAGCATTATTTTCTTTTGGGAGGGGCGATCATTTTTATTTCTTTTTATTGTTTATGCTATTACAGTTGTCCTAATTTCCCACCTTTGCCCCCCGCCCCAAGCCATTCCCTACTCCCACAGTCTATCCCCATACCATTGTCCGTGTCCATGGGTCCTTATATGTTCTTTGACTAATACCTTCATCTACTTTCAATCAGTCCCCACGTCTGTCCTCCCTTCTTATAGCTGTCAGTCTCTTCCATGATTCTATGCCTCTGGTTCTATTTTGCTTACTAGTTTATTTTGTTTATTAGAGTCCACTTATAAGTGAGATCATGTGGCATTTGTCTTTCACCAACTGACTTATTTCACTTAGCATAGTACTCTCCAATTCCATCCATGCTGTCACAAAAGGTAGGAATTCCTTTTTTCTGCTATGTAGTATTTCATTGTGTAAATAAATTACAGTTTTTAATCCACTCATCTACTGATGGGCACTTTGGCTATTTCCAAATCTTGGCTATGTAAATAGTACTGCTATAAATATAGGGGTGCATAAATTCTTTTGAATTGGTGTTTCAGGGTCCTTAGGGTATATTCTCAGTATAAAAATAGACAGAATAGAGAACTCAGAAGTGAACCCATGTCTCTATGGCCAATTAATATTTGACAACGGGGGCACAAACATACAATGGAGTAAAAACAATCTCTTCAATAAATGATGCTGGGAAAACTGGACTGGTATATGCAAAAAAAAAAGAAGTTAAACCACCAACTTATACCATACACCAGAATAAACTCAAAATGGATAAAAGACTTAAATATAAGTTGTGATCTTAGTGGAAAAAATGGGCAGTAAAATTTCAGATGTCCCACATAGCAATATTTTTGCTGATGTATCTCCTACGGCAGGGGAAATAAAGGGAAAAAATAAACAACTGGGACTACATCAAATTAAAAAGCTTCTGCACAGTTAAAGAAACCAGCATCAAAATGAAAAGGGAACCAATCATATGAGAGAACACATTTTCCAATGATACACTAGACAATGGTTTAATCTCAAAAATATATAAAGACCTCAAAACCAGGAAGACAAACAATCCAATTAAAAATGGGTAAAGAACTTGAATAGACAATTCTCCAAGGAGGATATAAAGAAGACACCTTTTTAAAAGTAAAATCTTATTCAAAAGCTTCCAAAAGCGAAATAAAAAGTGCAGCTTTTGAATTGGAGTTGGAAGCTCCATCCTTGGGGGTCCAGGAGAGAAGAGAGGATCAGCAAGGATAAATATATGCTTCTGAAAATGTAACCTTTCTTTTTAGATAAAATATCAACGTCCCATAATCTAAAAATAAGGGTTTGATTATTGCACTCCAGGGATCAGAGAAAGTTTGCTTTCAATATAATAGAAAGCATTTATTGTCATTAAAATTGATGAAGGGAAACTTGAACAGAAGAGAGACTTCAATTAAGGGGTTTCTGAATCTGGAAAATTCTGATTTTGAAAAATTCGAAGACATCAATCACTGAATTTTTTCTTTATTTTAATATTGATTTTCATTACATTTCCCAAGAGAGGTATTGTTGTTTAGATATGCATAAAAGGAGCTCACTATTGATTTTCTATAGTATATTTTATTGATTATATTGTTGCAATAATTCCAGTTTTTTTCCCTTTGCTCTCCTCTGCCCAGCACCACCCTTCCCCAAGCAACACCCCACTCCCCCGCAAGTCCATGCCCATGGGTCATACATACAAGTTTCCTGGATTCACCCTTTCCTATATTATTCATTTTTTTTAAATAAATAATTAATTAACTAAATTTTTTAACAATAAAAAATAACAATCCCCCCCCCCTCAGACTTAAAACCATTTATAATCTTATAAGGACAACAGGCAAAGGTCTCGAGCTCCTCTAGCTGCTTCAAGCTGGACATGGTTGTCGTCCTACCTACCCTTGGGTCCAGAAATCCTTAATAAGAGTGGGGGTGTGGAGGGGAAAGTGGTCTTCCCACATGGGGAAGGATCTTGCAGACTCCAGGTCAGTTGGCTGTCCCCAGACCATGGCATGCTTGGTTTAACAGGCTGGCATCCTTGTTGTGTTCTGGGGGCAACAGATTTGGCAACAGGATTAAAGGACATCATTCAATCCATAACCACTAGATGACAAAAGGCAGGGATTAATTTTCAATGTCCCACATTAGGGAAAAAAATGGGATTCTTTGGAGGAAGGTGTGCCAGGCATGTCTCACCTGTCCAAAACTCTTTTGCCCATCATACTTAGTTTGGGCTGAGAAAAATATTTTAGGTTTCCCCTCCCCTCAGACCTCTGGACCCTTTCTGTCCAACCCATTAGGATAGAAAAGAGAAACCAGTTTTAAAGTGAAGCCCACAGACCACACCATTCTTCACCAACCCAGCCATTAGTTCAGCCAAACCATTGAGTCTCAGGAGGCAACGATGCAAACAGGATTAAGTGAGGCCTATATGTATAGACGATCACTCAGGTAATGAGATCATAGGCTTATGCCCTTTGAAAACAGAAAACACATGTTAATTTATGCAACATAACCCACAAACCAGTCTCTAAATCTGTGAGACTGTCTTATTGGAAAGATATCCAGTTGCAAGGTATTTCACATTCTTCTTGCCCGTAAATTAAACATCTTTGATGATACCACAGACATAGTTTAACTTTCAAATGAAAACAAACTTTAAATGAAAAGAAACTTTAAAGACGGTTAGCTACACCACTTTATAATCTACCACTGAGCATTGTGATTTTCCTTGAATAACAATTTTTCTCCTTAAGATTACCCTCCTTGTCATTAAAGGGACTGCATTAAGTCCATTTTTAATTTATTCTGTTCATTTGCATAAACACAATAAGAGCAGCAAATTATCACTTATGAACTTTAGTTCTGCTTTGCTGGAACTTACCCAAGGTACATTTAGGGTGACCTTCACACTGCCCTTCAGGGCACAGAAGCTGAGCCACATACCTGGCATTTAGCCTTGCCTGTACACACCTGTCTTTTCCAAGTACTTCAGGTTTTCCATTGTGCCTCAAGATCCCTTCTAGCCATTTTTCAGAAAAACAACCTTCATTTCTTCCCTGGAAAGATTGCCATGGACCACATAACCAACCAAGGTACCAGGCCTTTTTTCTTGTGAGCTTTTATTACCTTTGAAAGTAAATCCTAGATTCTCAGGGCTTTTTGGTAACAACCAGAGCCCAAATATGTCTCCTTTAGGCATGACATTCCAGGCAAAGTCTTGGTCAAATAAACCTCTATTAACACTGGTCTTATTAATTTTATGCAAAGAACATTATGTCATTACTTACTTCTTCAGAATACGAAATTCTGGAGGAATCAGATAGGGAGAAAAATATAGAGTGTGAAGGAAAATCCTTGTCTTTCTAATATTCACTAAAATTGCATTTCCATTCATTATATTTTTCCCCCAATAAAAATTTTTTGTTTGTTTTTCCATTACAGTTGTCCCACTTTTCTTCCCTATTGTTTCCCTGCACCCTGCCCCCCTTCTACCCCAGTCAGTCCCCACCCAGTTTTCCATGTCCATGGGTCATTTATACATGTTCTTTGATTAGATTCTTCCCCTCTTATCCCTTTCCCTCGATTCTCCCTACCCCCTTGTCAATGTTAGTCTACTTCTTGTTTACATAGCTCTGGTTCAGTTTTGCTCATTTGTTTGTATTCTTCATTAGTCTCCTGTAATAGGTGATAGCATAAGGTATTTTTCTTTCATTGCCTGGCTTATTTTGCTAAGCATAATACTCTCTAGTTCCATCCATTTTGTTGCAAATGGTAGAAGTTCCTTCTTTCTTTTGCTACATAGTACTCCATTGTGTAAATGTACCACAATTTTTTGATCCACTCATCTATAAATGGGTGCTTAGGTTGTTTCCAGCACGTGGCTACTGGAAATAGTGCTGCTATGAACATAGGGGTGCATAGCTTCTCCTGAATTGGTGTTTCAGCATTTTTCAGATATAATCCTAGCAATGAAATTGTTGGTTCAAAAGGAAGTTTCATTTTTAGTTTTTTGAGGAAATTCCAAACTGTTTTCCATAGTGGCTCACCAGTCTGCATTCCCACCAGCAGTGCACCACGGTACCCTTTTCTCTGCATCCTCGTCAGCACAAGTTGTTTGTTGATTTGCTGATGATGGCCATTTTAACTGATGTGAGGAGGTATCTTATTGTGGTTTTTATTTGCATCTATCTGATGGCTAGTGATGTTGAGCATTCTTTCATATGTCTATGGGCTCTCCGTATATCCTCCTTGGAGAAGTGTTTGTTCAGGTCCTTTGCCCATTTTTTAAGTGGGCTGTCTGTCTTCTTGGTGTTGAGTCATATAAGTTCTTTATATATTTTAGAGATCAATCCCTTGTCTGTGGTATCATTGGCAATATATTTTCCCATATGGTTGGTTCCCTTTTCATCTTGCTGAAGTTTTCTTTTGCTGGACAGAAACTATTTAGTTTGATGTAGTCCCATTTGTTTATTCTTTCCTTTATTTCCCTTGCCTTAGGAGATATATCAGTGAAAATGTTGATCTGTGGGATATCTGAAATATTCCCGACTATGTTTTCCTCTAGGACTTTTACAGTGCCACGGCTTACATTTAAGTCTGTGATCCAACTGGAGTTTATTCTGGTGTACGGTGTTAGTTGGTGATCTAGTTTCATTTTTTTTTTGCATGTCCCTGTCCAGTTCTCCCAACACCATTTGTTGAAGAGGCTCTTCTCACTCCATTTTATGTTCCTTCCCCCTTTGTCAAATATTAGTTGACCATAGAGACCTGGGGTTATTTTGGGGCTCTCTATTCTGTTCCATTGATCTATATGTCTGTTCTTATGCCAGTACCAGGCTGTTCTGGTTACCATGGCCTTGTAGTATACTTTGATATCAGGTATTGTGATTCCTCCTACTGTGTTCTTCTTCCTCAAGATTGCTATGGCTATTTGGGCTCTGTTTTGGTTCCATATAAATTTTTGAAGTGTTTGTTCTAGCTCTGTGGAATATGTCATTGGTGTTTTAATAAAGATTGCGTTGAATCTATAAATTGCTTTAGGTAGTATAGACATTTTAATGATGTTGATTCTTCCCATCAATGAACATGGTATATGCTTCCATTTGTTTGTATCTTTTTAAATTTCTTTCTTCAGTGTTATGTAGTTTTCTGAGTACAGGTCTTTTACCTCCTTGGTTAAGTTTATTCCCAGGTACTTTATTTTTCTTGTTGCTATGGTAAATGGGATTTTTCTTCTACTTCCTATCTTTGAAATTTTATTGTTGGTGTAGAAAAATGTCTTTGATTTCTGAATATTGACTTTCTACCCTGCTATTTTACCAAATTCACTTATTAGTTCAAGTAGTTTTTTTGTGGAGTCTATAGGATTTTCTATGTATACTATCACATCGTCTGCAAATAATGACAGTTTTACTTCCTCTTTTCCAATTTGGATGCCTTTTATTTCTCTTTCTTGTCTGACTGCTGTGGCTAGAACTTCCAAGACTATGTTAAATAGGAGTGAGGAGAGAGTGGACATCCTTGTCCTGTTTCTGACCTCAGGGGGAATGCTCTCAGTTTTTGCCTATTGAGTGTGATGTTGGCTTCAGGTTTCTCATATATGGCCTTTATTATGTTGAGGTATGCTTCCTCTATTTCCATTTTGCTGAGTGTTTTCATCATAAATGGGTGTTGTACTTTATCAAATGCTTTTTCTGCTTCTATTGATATGTGGTTTTTGTCTTTCATCTTGTTTATGTGGTGTATTACGTTTATAGATGTGCAAATATTAAACCATCCTAGCATCCCTGGGATGAATCCCACTTGATCGTGGTATATAATCTTTCTAATGTGTTGCTGGATCCCATTTGCTAATATTCTGTTGAGATTTTAGCATCTATATTCAACAGCAACATTGGCCTGTAGTTTTCTTTCTTTGTTGTGTCTTGACCTAGTTTTGGAATTAGGGTGATACTGGCTTTATAGAACAAGTTTCGGAGTCTTCCCTCTTCTTGGATTTTTTGGACTAGTCTGAGGAGAATAGGAGTTAGTTCTTTTTTAAATGTTTTATAAAATTCACCTGTGAAGCCATCCAGTCCAGGGCTTTTGTGTGCTGGAAGTTTTTTGATTATTGCTTCTATTTCACTATTTGTTATTGGTCTGTTCAGGCTTTCTGCTTCTTCTTGACTCAGTTTTGGAAGATTATATGTTTTCAGAAATTTGTCCATTTCATCTAGGTTGTCACATTTCTTGCCATACAGTTGTTTGTAATAATTTCTTACAATCCTTTGTATTTCTGTGATATCAGTTGTGATTTCTCCTCTTCCACTTCTGATTTTATTTATTTGGGTCCTCTCTCTTTTTTTGTTGAAGAGCCTAGTTATAGGCTTGTGAATTTTGTTTATCTTTTCAAAGAACCAGCTCCTACTTTTGTTGATCTTTTGAATTGTTTGTTTAGTCTCTATGTCAATTAATTCTGCTCTTATCTTGAGGATTTCCTTCCTTCTACTTGCTCTAGACTTTGTTTTTGTTGTTCTAGTTCTTATAACTGTAGGGTTAAATTCTTTATTAGAGATTCTTCTATCCTATTTATGTAGACCTGTATTGCTATGAACTTTTCTCTCAGGACTGCTTTCACTGTATCCCATAGGTTTTGGGTTGTTGTGTGTTCATTACCATTCATTTCCAGAAATTTTTGATTTCTTCTCTGATGTCATTGTTAACCCATTCATTATGTAATAGCATGTTATTCATTCTCTATGACTTTGGGTGTTTTTGAGTTTTTTCTTGAGGTTGATTTCCAATTTTAATCCATTGTGATCTGAGAAGATGCTTGACAAAATTTCAATTTTCTTGAATTTGTTGAGGCTTGTTTTGTGTCCTACCATGTGGTCTATCTTTGAAAATATTCCATGTGCATTTGAAAAGAATGTATATTTTGCTTCTTTGGGGTGGAAAGTTCTATATATATTATTTAAGTCCATTTGATCCAGAGTGTTGTTTAATGCTCAATATCTTTGGTGTTTCTTTGCTTCAAAGATCTGTCCATTGTTGACAATGGTGTGTTAAAGTCCCCTACAATGAGTGTGTTCCTTTCTATATCCTTCCTGAAGTCTTTCAAAATTTTTCTTACATATTTGGTTGCTCCTAAGTTGGATTCATATATGTTTATAAGGGTTATATCTTCTTGATGGATTGTTCACGTAAGTATTATAAAATGTCCTTCTTTGTCTCTTTTTATGGCCTTTGCTGTGAAATCTGTTTTGTCTGATATAAGTATTGCTACCCCAGCTTTTTTTTTTATGTCCATTTGCTTGGAATACTTTTTTCCATTCCTTCACTTTCAGTCTGTATTGATCTTTTGTTCTAAGGTGTGTCTCCTGTAGACAGCATACTGTGGGTCATGCTTTCTAATCCATTCAGCTACCTTCTGTCTTTTGATTGAAGCATTTAATCCATTTACATTTAAGGTTATTACTAATAGGTACTTACTTTTTCATTGTCATTTTTCCCCTTTGTACTTGTGTTCCTCTCTGTCTCTCTCTGTTTCTTCATCTTCTTAAAGCAGACCCTTTAGCATCTCTTGCAGTGCTGGTTTGATGGAGATGTATTTTTTTAACCTTCTTTTGTCTTGGAAACTCCTTATTTCACCTTCCATTTTGAATGAGAGCCTTGCTGGGTAGAGTATTCTTGGTTATAGGCCTTTTTCTTTTTTCATTGCTTAGAATATTTTTTGCCATTCCCTTCTGGCTGGTAGTGTTTCTGCTGAGAAATCTGATGATAGCCTTATTGGAGCTCCCTTGTATGTTATTAGTTGTTCCTCTTTACTGCTTTTAGGATTCTCTGTTTGTCTTTGAGTGTTGCCATTTTAATTATGAAGTGTCTTGAAGTGGGCCTGTTGGGGTTCATCTTCACTGGGATCCTCTGTGCTTCCTAGACCTACATGACTCTTTCTCTCCTCATGTTAGGGAAGTTTTCTGTCATTAGTTTTTCAGATAGGTTTTCTATCCCTTGTTTCTCTCCTTCTCCTTCTGGAATTCCTATGATATGGGTATTATTGTGTTTCATGTTGACCTGCAGCTGTCCTAGAGCCTCTTCATTCTTGTTTAGTCTTTTTTCATTTTGTTGCACTGTCTGGGAGTTTTTTTCTATGTTGTCCTCCAGCTCGCTGATTCTATTTTCTGTTTCCTCTAGGCTGATTTTAATTTCCTCTACTGTATTCTTCAGTTCAGAGATTGTATTCTTCATTTCCTCCTGGTTCTTATTGATAGCTTCTATGTCCTTTTTCATGGTGGTGTAATTCTCAGTAAATTCCTTGTAGTTTCCTTAGAGTTCTTTGTAGTTTTCCTGGAGCTCACTGAGCTCATTGAGCTTACCCATAATCGGTGTTTTGATTTCCATATCTGATAGTTTGATTTCCTTTATTTACTGTAGCACTCTTTCTGGGGATTCTTCCTTTCCTTTCGATGAGGGGTTGTTTCTCTGTCTCCCCATTTTTGTGACTCTTCTTATTTGTTGCTGCTTCTTAGATTGATCTGCACTTCCTGCATCTGCCCCTGGTGGCATCAGATTGTGTACCAGTCTGGGTTAGGCAGCCTGTTGAAGACTACCAGGAATCTACTGCTTTTATCTGTCTCCTTTAGTTGTTAATCTATTCAATCTGTGATAAGCCATCAGGCTTAAGGACCGAGGGTGGGGCAGCTTAATTCCTGTAGGTGGGCCTTTTGCTTCCCCTCAGGCTGATGCCACTCTGAGGGGAATGGTCTGCCTGCTGTATTGGGAATGAGTCAGCGCTGCAACCCAGTCAGCTGCTTCCCCAGTTCTCCCCTCAAAGCCACCGCACCAAATTCTCCCCAAGCATCTCTGGTCCTCTCTGCCTTCTCTCTGCTTGAGCCCAGGGTAAGTGGGGTCCAAAATATTTTCATACATGATCCACTTAAGAGCTCTTTTTTTCCTGCTGTTTCTCTCAGGCTAGCAAGAAACCCTGTGGCTTTTCACTTTTCACAGCTGGATACTATTTTACATTCCACTCTGTTGCTGTAGGCTGGGAAGCCAAGCTAGAGTCTGGGAAACCCTACCCATCTCAGGGGGGAACCCCTGGCTGCTGAGCTGTTTTTCAGTCCCTTCAGGTGCCACCTTTGGGAGCCCAGCCAACCCTTTCATGTCTCCGCAGTCCCTACCAGTCACATTGTGATGTAGTGGCCTTTTCTGTCTCTCTGTGGTTATAAGACTTCTCTCCAGCTAGTGTTCAGTTGGTTATTCCAGATGATTTCTCCACAATTAAGTTGTAAATCTAGACTGGTCCTGGGAGGAGGTTAGTGTAGCTTCCACTTACTCCTCCATCATCTTGGATCTCTCACTATTGATTTTTATACTTAAATTATTTTTTCATCAAGGTACAAAAGGGAATACATTGTAACGGTGAGAAGAATGTTGTTCATTTCCTGATAATTGGGTCTCCTTAAACATGAGAAATTATACCCTCTTCTCTTGTGACAAGAAGCAGGGTACCAGGACTCCCATTACTGTTTCACTTAGAAACATTGAGGCATATGAATAGACTTTTTAGTAGAAACTATATGCTGTGAGGCTATTTTGGAGAAAAAGAAAGGAGGAGAGTACAGAAAGAGTAAAAATGGCTCCTTTTTGCACCATTCAAATCCTTCGCAATGAAGTGCCCAGAGTAATCTGTTTGGAGAGCTTTTTACTATATTCAACGCTGCTTGAAATATAGGGGCTTATCTTATCTAGAAGGAGGGGAAAACTAGGTGAAGCTAAGACTCATATGAGCCAGGATGGGGGGCTTCATCATTTTTATAGTTGGCAATGTTCAAGTTTTTTCTGTGTTCAGACATGTTTTTGGAGTGGTCTTGGTTTTGTCTTGATCCATCCTTGTCAAAGAGTGGCCTGTCTGATGTTGACATTACGAGAAATTATTTATGTTCAACAGGAGAATACCGAGACCTAGTTGTGAGTGTCAGGTAAGTCTGGATGTCAAGAGTTGCATGCTCTTCCTCACCTGGGAGGGCCCACTGGTCCTTCTGCTGCTGCAGCACTCATAGTTCTACAAACTGTATCTTGGACAGGAAAGGATGTGAATGCCAGTGGCTCCTTCATCCATTTCTCTCTTACTGCTTCTTTGTGTATGGGCCAACTATAACCACTCCTCTTCTCTCAAATTTGTGTCCTCAGTTTAAGTGAGCACCAGAAACTAACTAAGCTCTCTGAATCTTAACTCCAGATTCCCTGGAAAGAGAATATGATTCACTGTTTAGGTCAGGTGACTATCCCTGTCTAACAACTTTGACTAGGAAGGAAGAGTTGTTCAAGAGAAATATAATTCCCTGGGCCCACTCTGTAAAGGAGAGCAATCCTTAAAGAAAAATTCTGGGCATTGCCTAACGCAGGGGAATTTACCCAAGCTCCATGTTAGGAACTTCAACAATAGACTAGAATAATCATGAAACTAATACCCGTGTGCCTTTAGGGCTATCATCATTTTCAGTCCTTCTAAGCACTCTGTGAAATGGGTATTATTTCCCCCTAAGAGGGAGCAACGTGAGGTTCAGAGGAATTTTGAGATTTTCCCAAGCCTTTACAGCTTGTTAGTCTAGAATTGAGACTAGAAAGAACCCAGACTTTATGATTCCCAGGGCAGCTCTCCCTCCACTATGAGAGTGAGACTTTTTTTCTCAGACCCTGGGGCACACTGATGAGGGATAAGTAGATATTTGCTCAAGGTGAAATAACTAGTAAAATGCTGAGCCGGGTTTCATTTTCAATAGTATCAATCTAAGGCTAGTGTAGATGTAATAAAAGGCTAGCAGAATGAGAGGTGTGGGAAATTATATAGAGAATAGAATTGCTTTTTCTCTAGAAAAGGATAAAGATGGTGGAAATGGGAAGAAAAAGACATAAGACTTAATGCAGCTTTTCTGACACATGGAGCATTTTGATAAAGCATGGGAACCCTCACTGAGGACAAACAAACTCACTCTGAATCCTGGGGCCATATGGGTAGAAATGGTGAGGAAGAGCTTAGGGATGGTAGAGGTCAGTTCAGTGTCACGACTGTGCGATCTCTTCAGCCAGAGATTAAAGTGACTATCTTACTTAGGGGGTAGGGAAATAATGGAAATATGGCTGAAATTTCCTTCAGCCTTACAGATCTATGATCTATGATTTTAATAAGCTCCATAATGTCAAGAGACCAAATAAATTGTCTCTGGAGCTGCAACTCTCTACCATTCCCAGTGTGGAAGCAATTTTGCTTTGGACTACTTTACATTTTATAGATTTTGTTATTTCTTATTTAATTGGACTCTTCTTGGGGAAAATGCCCAATAATTCAGAACATCCTGCAGATCCTGGCACTGCTGCCATCAGCATGGTGGATGTCACGTGGCTCACATTGTCATCACCAAGGCTCTAACCAGATGCAGGCTCTGACTTGGGCCTGTGGAGGACTTTTAAACTTCTTGGGTGGTTTCCCAGTGAGTGTTTGAAGGAATGACATTGCTAGGCTTATAACAGGTGGAATACTAAAGTGTGTCAAAGCATTTAGGGAAATTTGGTACAAAAAAGTAAGAGAAGAACAAATTTAGTATTCTCAGGGAACTTCCTTTTCTCTTCATGCTTCCATTAAAAAAGTTTTTGTTAGTTTTTGGTTTTTCACTCTGAAAGCTGGAGCCGAATTTTAAAGGATTAGTAAATTAATCATTTCAGTTCTGGTCTTTGTCTGAGGGCACAGATGTTGCCTTGCTGCAGGCAGAGAACCTCTGGCTTCATGGGCTTAGGGACTCAGGAAGGGGAATATTCCAGCTCTCAGACAAAGGATCACAGCCCTCCTGTTGTTTGAAAGTGTTTGGGGAGGGTTTTCCCCCCATGGGGCATCCCCCAATAGTCCTTGCTGGTGGAGGCAGGCCAGCACAGTCCAGAGTCTGTGGTGCTTGCAATGCCCATGATAACATATGGTTAATAAATGAGTGGAGAAGTCCACTCAAGAAATGCCCCTTCCAGCCCATGGTGTTCTCATACAAAAGGTTTAAGCCTGCTAAATTAGTCCCTGGCATCCCCAAATCACCCTTTAGCATCCTCCCAGTGACATATTCCCACTATGGGATCACCCACACCCAGCCCTCCCACTCTGCCTGCTCTAACTTACTCATCCACAGCCACAGCATTGCTGCACCCATCTTCCCATTTCTCCCCACCAGTCACTCTCTGCAGAGTCACTCAAACACCACAGTGGGCTTAGAAAGACAGGAACAGAAACCATGCCCTGAGAACTCAGTTGCATTTCAGTCATGCTCTGCTGACCTGAAGTCAGACCCCTGAGTGCTTCATTCATCAAAACTTGGGCTGTCTTCCCTTTTCTGTCATGACATCATGGTTGGAAGTCTGTTCAGTTTGTTCCTCTCTCCTCTCATGAATCCACAGGTTTAGTCTCTATGCTAGATGTAAAAAAGGCTAAGTTCCCTGGTGTGAAGAAACACCACACCCTCACATCTGACTTCCAGGCTGTGGTTCACTGCCTTCCCAGGCAACAAAAGGAATGTTAATCCTACAAAGCTCCTGTTTGGGCATCTGCCCAACTTCTTTTCACCCTGGCTGGAGACTAACAAACCTGACAACTTTGCTGCAGGTCTCCTGGTCCGATCCTCTCCCTGGTGTCTTGTGCCACCTCTGACTGATCCAGCACTTGGGCACTGGCCCTGGGAAGGGGCTGGAACTCAGGTGAGCACTTACGCTCACTTTAATTCAAGGGGCAATCATATTTATTTCTGGAATCCTTTTCCACAGCCCACGGAAGAACTGCTTCCTAAAAAGAACTACAATTTTTCTCTCAAAGGAATTTAAAATTAGATTATCTTTGTTCTTTAGTCTTATTTCTTGCCTCATGATTATAATGATATAGATGGAGGTTGTCACTTTTTCCATCTCAAGTTGACTATAGAAACAATATTTGCCTCATTAATTTTTCATTTAGTACATGGAATAAAACATATCTGTTTCCATCAACATTTCAGGTTTTAGGTTTCTGCAGACTTACAATTAGCAGATATGCTACACTCTATAAAAAGAACAGGCTTAGAGACAGTATATATGTGTGTTCTAATCTCTTGCCACTGCCATAATGTTTGCTGTGTAATTGTGAAAGGGAAGGCTGGGGCTTTCAAAGTACAAAAAGACAACCCTGCCTGGTTCTGTCTAGTGGCCCTGAAGAGAACTCAGATTGTGTATATTTAGAGCTACCAAGTGAAGAGAATGAGGCGTGGAGTTGCTTCTGGACAGTATCAAAGAGATGACGCCTGGTGTTAAGCTTCTAACCACTTCCACTGACCCCATCATGGAAAAGGCTTTTAGACCTGAACTTTAGGAGCACATCCTGGTGTCCCATTATTCTCCCACACCCCAAGCTCATCAAAGATAGCCAGGTGCTGAATTTATGAGAGTAGAGGGTAGAAATTATTTTGATTGTCTGGCAATATGAGGGTACAATTTACTCCCAGCCTGGTGAGTTATGAGGTGGCTCTTCCTTAATTTACCCATTTTGTCCGTGCCCATGCTTTTGTAATTCTAACCTAATATTCCTTTGAATCTGTCCTGTAGGGTTATATCTGAAAACATGGAAAGTATTCTGTATTTTTATGACTCTCCTTTTTCAATATTCTAAGTATTATAGATTCTATCTTTTCTATAGCTAGAATCCACTAGTATTTATCATTTGTTTGAAAGAATGAAAACCCCAAGGTATAAAGCCTAAAGTCCATGTGGCAAAGGTGACCCATAGATGGTACCAGTGAAACAAGAGTGAGCCTGAATGTCATACATTTCATCAGTGCAGTGGCCCTGGGGGCTGAACTCAGAGAGCTTGTACCTTGAAAAACCACCATAAATATTTAGTGAGCTAATAGTCAATGAAGGGCTAGTAGAGAACAAGGCAGTAAATTCTATGCTAAGGCATATGAGAAATATTTTTCTTGGTTGAAAGAATTTATGAGTACTGTAAGGGTGGGGCAGTGAAGGCAGAGGTGATGAGGAGTGAAGGATTAAGCTCATGATTTGTTATGATATTTATTTTCAGGACTTGAATGGACTCCAGAGTGTTTTCTGCCCACTCCAGCATTTTAAAAACTATATATAATAAAATCATCAGTCCTGCTGTTATTATGAAAACAAAATACAATTTCACAAATTCCCCAGTCCTAGTTATATTTCAAAGTTTGAATAATTTTTCATTTTTGATTGTTCTCCTTTGAGTAATCACTGCAAAGACTATCCACTTCAACATTTTCCTTCACAGTGCAAGATGCCGTATCTGTCTCTAATTTTGCAAAAATCTGGGAAGGTGAGTTGGTAGACAAGGAAGAGACTGAGCATTGATGCTGTCCAGTAAACCAGGCAGATTCCCCAGTGCTAACATAATGCTGAAATGCTGGCCCCTGCATTCTACTTACAGACCCTTACTTTAAGGAAACTAGTTTAGCCTAATATGGCATGATTCAATAGTTAACCATGAAGCTCTAGAAACAGGAGTGGTTATTTATCACTCTGAATTCCCTGAAAAAAAAAAAATTATGTTGTCTGGTAAACACCAACCTTGGTCAGAATACCTGAGTAGCCCAATGTTTCCCAAGTGTACTCAAGGGAATTCATGCCCCACAGGGTATCTTTAGATGAAAACTTCTGGTCACATGAAGGTGGGAAATGCTGTATTGACAACCCTTCAGGAAGACTTTTGGGAGAACACATCACAGGCTCTGAGATGCTCTGCAGCAAAAAAAGTGGGTCTAAATTTATTTAACCCAGAATTTTTCAAAACAAATTTAGCCATTAACTCTTATTAACCATCTCCTGCCACTCTGCAGCATGCAGGCCAGCTATGACCACACCTACCTCTGGGTTGTTCCCAGAAGCAATTCTCATCTCCCAAATGTCTGCAACATTGCTTCCCTACCTCTCCTCTTACACTGCCTGTTTCTTCAAGATTCAGTGTGAGGACCACCTAAAGTCTTCCTTGATCCCTGATCTGATTGAAATCCTCTTTTTCTCTCTTTTTTCTATTTTTACTTTTTATTTTATTACTGTTGTTTTTCTATTACAATTGTCCCACTTTTTCTCTCATTGCTACCCCCCACCCAGCCCACCCCTTCTCCCACAGTCTATCCCAACACCATTGTCCATGTTCATGGGTTATTAATATTAATTCCTTTGCTAAACCCTTCCCCTACTTACCCTCTTTCCTCCCACCCCCTCCCCCCTCTCCCCTGCTAACTGTTACTCTGTTCCTTGTTCAATTTTGTTCATTTGTTTGTGTTGTTCATTAGTCTCCTGTATTGGGTGATAGCATATGGTATTTTTCTTTCATCACCTGGCTTATTTTGCTAAGAATAATTCTCTCTAGTTCCATCCATGTTGTCGAAAATGGCAGGAGTTCCTTCTTTCTTTCTGCTGCATAGTATTCCATTGTGTAAATATACCACAGGTTTTTAATCCATGCATCTACAGATGAGCACTTGGGTTGTTTCCAGCACTTGGCTTTTGTAAACAGCGCTTCTATGAATGTAGGGGGTGCATGAGTTCTTTTGAATTGGGGTTTCAGGATTCTTCGGGCATAATCCTAGCAGTGGAATCGTTGGTTCAAAAGGCAGTTCCAGTTTTAGTTTTTTGAGGAAATTCCATACTTTTTTCCTTAGTGGCTGCACCAGTCTGCATTCACACAAATAGTGCAGTAGGGTTCCCATTTCTCCACATCCTTGCCAGCACTTGTTGTTTATTGATTTGTTGATGATGGCTGTTCTGACTGGTGTAAAGTGGTATTTCATTGTGGTTTTTATTTGCATCTCTCTGATGGCTAGTGATGTTGAGCATTTTTTCATATCTCTATGGACGCTCTGTGTATCCTCCTTGGAGAAGTGTTTGTTCAGGTCCTTTGCCCATTTTTTAATTGGGCTGTCTGTCTTCTTTGTGTTGAGATATATAAATTCTTTATATATTTTGGAGATCAATCCCTTATCTGATATATCATTGGCAAATATGTTTCCCATATGGTTGGTTCCCTTTTTATCTTGCTGATGTTTTCTTTTGCTGAGCAGAAACTCTTTAGTTTGATGTAGTCCCTTTTGTTTATTCTTTCCTTTATTTTCCTTGCCTTAGGAGATGTATCAGTGAAAATATTGTTACATGGGATATATGAAATTTTCCTGCCTATGTTTTCCTCTAGGATTTTTATGATGTCACATCTTACATTTCAGTCTTTAGTCCATCTTGAGTTTGTCCTGGTGTGTGGTGTAAGTTGGTGGTCTAGTTTTATTTTTTTGCATGTCCCTGTCCAATTCTCCCAACACCATTTGTTGAAGAGGCTCTTCTCACTCCATTTTATGTTTCTACCCCCTTTATCAAATATCAGTTGACCACAGAGACCTGGGTTTATTTCTGGGTTCTCTATTCTGTTCCATTGTTCTTATGCCAGTACCAGGCTGTTTTGATTACAGTGGCCTTGTAGTATAGTTTGATGTCAGGTATTGTGATTCCTCCTATTGCATTCTTCTGTCTCAAGATTGCTGTGGCTATTTGGGCTCTTTTTTGGTTTCATATAAATTTCTGAAGTATTTTAATAGGGATTGCATTGAATCTATAAATTGCTTTAGTATGGACACTTTAATGATGTTGATTCTTCCCATCCATGAACATGGTATATGCTTCCATTTATTTGTATCTTCCTTAATTTCTTTCTTCAGGGTTATGTAGTTTTCTGAGTACAGGTCTTTTACCTCTTTGGTTGAATTTATCCCTAGGTACTTTATTTTTCTTGTTGCTATAGTAAATGAAATTTTTTTTCTTGTTTCTATCTCTGAAATTTTATTGTTAGTGTATAGAAATGTCTTTGATTTCTGAATATTGATTTTGTACCCTGCTATTTTGCCAAATTTACTTATTAGGTCGAGTAGTTTTTTTTTTTTTCATGGAGTCTATAGGGTTTTCTATGTATACTATCATGTCATCTGCAAATAGTGACAGTTTTACTTCTTCTTTTCCAATTTGGATGCCTTTTATTTCTCTTTCTTGTCTGATTGCTGTGGCTAGAACTTCCAAGACTATGTTGAATAGGAGTGAGGAGAGAGTGGACAGCCTTGTCTTGTTCCTGATTTCATGGGAAATGCTTTTAGTTATTGTCCATTAAGTATAATGTTGGCTTCAGGTTTCTTGTATGTGGCTTTTATGTTGAGGCATACTCCCACTATTCCCATTTTGCTGAGTGTTTTCATCATAAATGGGTGTTGTACTTTATCAAATGCCTTTTCAGCATCTATTGATATCATCATTTGGTTTTTGTCTTTCATTTTGTTTATGTGGTGTATTACATTTATTGATTCATAAATGTTAAACCATCCTTGTATTCCTGGGATGAATCCCACTTGATCATGATGTATGATCTTTGTAATGTGTTGCTGGATCCGGTTTGCCAATATTTTGTTGAGGATTTTAGCATCTATGTTCATCAGTGATATTGGCCTGTAGTTTTCTTTCTTTGTTGTGTCTTGACCTGGTTTTGGAATTAGGGTAATACTAGTTTCATAAAAAGAGTTTGGGAGTTTTCCCTCTTTTTGGATTTTTTGGAATAGTTTGAGAAGAGTAGGTGTTAGTTCTTCCCTAAATGTTTTGTAAAAATCGCCTATGAAGCCATTGGTCTGCGGCTTCTGTGTTCTGGGAGTTTTTTGATTACTGTTTCAATTTCACTCTTTGTTACTGGTCTGTTCAGGCTTTTTGCTTCTTGATTCAGTTTTGGAAGATTATATGTTTCTAGAAATTTGTCCATTTCATCTAGGTTGTCAAATTTATTGCCATATAGTTGTTTGTAGTAATTTCTTACAATCTTTTGTGTTTCTGTGATATCGGTCATGATATCTCCTCTTTCATTTCTAATTTTGTTTATTTGGGTTCTCTCTCTTTTTTTCTTGATGAGCCTAGCTAAAGGCTTGTCGATTTTGTTTATCTTTTCAAAGAACCAGCTCCTACTTTTATTGATCTTTTGAATTGTTTGTTTAGTCTATATGTCATTTAACTCTGCTCTAATCTTGAGGATTTCCTTCCTTCTAGTCACTTTGGGCTTTGTTTGTTGTTGTTATTCTAGTTCTTGTAGCTGTAGGGTTAGATTTTTTATTTGGGATTCTTCTATCCTTTTTAGGTAGGCCTGTATCACTGTGAACTTTCCTCTCAGGACTGCTTTTGCTGTTTCCCATAGGTTTTGGGCTGTTGGTGTTCATTATCATTCGTTTCCAGAAACTTTTTTATTTCTTCCTTGATGTCATTGTTAACCCATTCATTATTTAATAACATGTTATTCTGTCTCCATGAGTTTGAATATTTTTGAGTTTTTTCCTTGAGGTTGATTTCTAGTATCAAGGCATTGTGATCTGAGAAGACGCTTGATATAATTTCAATTTTCTTGAATTTGTTGAGGCTTGTTTTGTGTCCTACCATGTGGTCTGTTTTTGAAAATGTCTCATGTGTGTTTGAAAAGACTGTATATTTTGCTTCTTTGGGGTGAAAAGTTCTATATATATCAATTAAGTCCATTTTGTCTAGAGTGTTGTTTAATGCATCAATATCCTTGGTGTTTCTTTGCATTGAAGATCTGTCCTTTGTTGACAATGGGCTATTAAACTCCCCTACTATGAGTGTGTTGCTGCTGATATATTTTTTGTAGTCTTTAAATAGTTTCCTTATATATTCGGTGCACCTATGCAGGATGCATGTATGTTTACCAGGGTTACATCTTCTTCATGGATTGTTCACTTAAGTATTATGAAATGTCCTTCTTTGTCTCTTTTTATGGCCTTTGCTTTGAAATATGTTTTGTCTGGTATAAGTATTGCTATCCCAGCTTTTTTTTTTTTCATGTCTATTTGCTTGGAATACATTTTTTCCATCCCTTAAATTTCAGTTTATGTAGATCTTTTGTTCTAAGGTGGGTCTCTTGTAGACAGCATATATGTGGGTCATGTTTTCATATCCATTCCACTACCCTAAGACTTTTGATTGGAGCATTTAATCCATTTACCTTTAAGGTTATTATTGACAAGTATTTATTCATTTCTCTTTGTTCCTGTGTTCCTCTCTCTCTCTTTTTCTTCTTTTTCTTACAGCATTCCCTTTAGCATCTTTTGCAATGCTGGTTTGGTGGAGATGTATTCTTTTAGTCTTCCTTTGTCTGGAAAACTCTTTATTTCACCTTCCATTTTGAAGAAGAGCCTTGCTACATAGAGTATTCTTGGTTGTAGGCCTTTGTTTTTCATTGCTTGGAATATTTTTTGCCATTCCCTTTTGGCTTGTAGTGTTTCTGTTGAGAAATCAATTGATAGCCTTATTGGAGCTCCCTTGTGTGTTATTTGCTGTTTTTCTCTTGCTGCTTTTAGGATTCTCTCTTTGTCTTTGAATGTTGCCATTTTAATTATGATGTGCCTTGGAGTAGGCCTTTTTGGGTTCATTTTCATCAGGATACTCTGTGCTTCTTGAACTTGCATGACTTTTTCTCTCATCAAGTTTGGAAAATTTTCTGTCATTACTTTTTAAATCAGGTTTTCTATCTCTTGCTCCTCCTCTTCTCCTTCTTGGATCCCTGTGATTCTAATGTTGTTTCGTCTCATGTTGTCTTGCAGTTCTCTTAAACCCTCTTCACTCTTTCTAAGTCTTTTTTCATTTTGTTGCATTGTTTGGAAATTTTTTTGTACGTTGTCCTCTAACTCACTGATCTGGTCCTCTGCTTCATTTAGCCTGCTTTTGATTGATTCTACTGCATTCTTCAATTCAGAAATTGTATTCCTCTTCTCTTCCTGGTTCTTGTTGATAGTTTCTATGTCCTTTTCTGTGCTGATGTAGTTCTCAGTAAGTTCCTTATAGCTTCCCTGGAGCTCTTTATAGTACTCCTAGAGTTTGTTATAGTTTTCTTTGAGTCTGTCAAGTTCATTAAGCTTCCTCATTACTATTGTTTTGAATTCCATGTCTGATAGCTTGTTTGTTTCTATGCCATCTATCTCTTCTTCTGGTAATTCCTCCTTTCTTTTTGGTGGAGTGTTTTTTCTATTTGGTCAGGTGTTATTCCATCTCCCCATTTTAGTCACTGGTCTTGTTTCTGCTTCTTAGATTCATCTGCTTTTATTTTCTGCCTTTATGGTGTGAACTTTTTGTATACAGTTGTTGAGCTGCTGTCTCAGTTGACACCACTTGGTGGGGAGCAGTCTGCTTAAGTGATTTCTCCCTTAACACTTGGGATGCTTCTGTACTGGGACCTAGTCCACGGCTCTCCCAGCTCTTTTTCAAGAGCCAGCACCCAAAACTTATTACAAAGTGCCTCTAGTTCATTTCACTATCTTTTGTCCTCAGCTTGAGGCGAGTACATTCCCTCATGAAGGCCAGGGGTGGGTTGACCTGTTGTGCACCAGGGTAGGTGGGTCCAAGGCAGACTGGTTGCTCTCCTGTTCCAGCGGAGGGGGAGGCCTCTACTCACCAGTGGGTGGGTTTGTTGTGGGCCTATTGGGGTGGGTGGCACATTGGTTTCGCACCCATTGGGGCGGGTCTGGGTGGCGCCTGTGGCTGTGTGTGGCTGGCGAGTTGGTTTTGTGTCTGTTGGGGTGAGGCCACGGGCACCTATGTGCAGCGGTGGTGGGCACCTGGGCGCGGCGGCCGGTGTGTTGGTTTGGTGCCTACTGGGGTGGGCCAGAGGTGGCAGGGTGCGGCGGCAGTGTGCATCTGTGTGAGACATTGGACGCGCTAGCCTCGCACCCGCTGGGTTGCTCCCAGGTGGCACCTGTGCGTGGTGGCCGGCGCATTCATTTGGAGCCTATTGGGGCAGGCCAGGGGTGTTTGCCTGCGGTGGCCAATGCGCTAGCCTCACGCCTGCTGAGCCACCCCAGGGGAGTTGGTTTTTGCCTGTTGGGGTGGGGCCCTGGGCACCTATGTGCAGTGGAGGTGGGCCTCTGTGAGCTGCGGCCAGCCCGCTGTTCTTGTGCCCACTGAGGTGTGCCCGAGTAGCACCAGGGCAAGTGGCCAGCACATTGGTTTGGCTCCTATTGGGGCAGGCCAAGGGTGCCTGCGCACGGTGGTCAGCTTGCCCTGTGAGTTGATTTTGCACCCGTTGGGGCGGGGCTGTAGGCACCTAAGCACAGCGGAGGTGGGCGTCTGTGCCTGGTGGCTGGCACATTGATTTTGTGCCTGTTGGGGAGGACCCAAGGGGCAACTGGATGCAGTGGCCAGCGAGTTGGTTGCGCTCCTGGGCAGGTGGATGGGGGCACCTCCCTGTGCGTGCTCGCATGACCCAGGGGGATGGTTGGGGAGTGGGCGAGTGCACTTTTGCACTTGCACTCCTCAAGAATCTAGTCCCACCCCCATCCTCTCCCTCCCCCCCCGAAAAACAAAAGAGAAAAATAAAATGGAAAAACACATTCATACACACACAGCAGTATGCTGTTTCTTGCCTCTCTGTGCCAGATGCCACCTTGCCCGCTCCTGGCTCTGCCAGTGGGCAGAGCCCCACTCTCCTCCCAATTCCTCTCTCGGGAAGCCTGTGGTCACTAAAAAGTCTTTGTGTACTTCCAGCTGCAGCTCAGGAAGCCAACCCAGTCAGAAATCCCATCTTGTTCCTTTCTCCTACACTATCCTCACTAAACAAGCCACTCCCAGATGGTCTTCTCTGATCCAGCAGTGCCAAGGCTCAACTCCTGCCAGTATCCCAATGTTAACTGAGATGTTCTGTCTGCAATTAGCCCAAACTACAGACAGGTCTCGGGAGCAAGAAAGTGCAGCCTCTCCTCACTCCTCCGCCATCTTCGAACCCCTAGGTGCTTTTCTATGTATTAAGTAAATTCTCCTATCACTTACCCAAATGTAAATAATGAAAAAACAGGGAAATTACCCCATTTTGAGCCTGACCTGATAAAAATGTTAATTTTTAAATAATTAAAACTCATAGAAAACTGTAAAATGGTAGAGAGGTCCCACGTACCCTTTACCCAGCTTCCCCAATGGTAGAATTTTACATAACTTTAGTACTATATCAAAACCAGTAAGTTGGGTGCAATCTGTAGACCTTATTCAGATTTTACTAGCTTTTACATGCATTCATGTATGTGTGTGTATGTATGAGTGTGAGTGATCTATGCAACTTCTTCACATGTAGAAATTTATGAAACCACCACCACAAGCATACAGGACCACAGAAGAACTCCCTTGGGCCACTCTTTTATGAGACTGACCCACTTTGGAAAGGGCAGTTGGACGCTACAGGAATCCTTCGGGTTAACCACTGATGCTCATCATATTGCCTGGTGTGACCTGAATTATTGTGCAGCCAGGATCTAGTTAGTGCCAAGGGTTAACAATGCCTCCTGAAGTGTGTCTACCCAACAAGTCCAGAACTACCCTGACATTACAGTGTGAACAAAAGGGGGAAATGTCAAAAACGTAGGCTAGCACCTCTGGCAGTGCAGAAAGTAGCTAGACTTTCTGCCTCTTACCCTTTCACCTAGGGATCCTCATGTCTCTAATATCGTGGGATTTAAAGAAAAATGTCCCATCTTTGTAAAATGTTTTTGTCTGTGAGCAATTTGTGAGGGAAATTCACTGTGCCCAGGAAATAATCCCACCCTGGATCCTACTGAATCATTGGTTGCCACCCATTGTTGACATCCTCACTTGTTCGGCTCAGCAACAAAGACTGGAGAAGATGAGGGCCAGACCCCTCGGCACTTAGCATTCAGGGACTAAGGAGCTGAGGGAGATGTTATCCACCTTGGTGCCTGGCACACAGTAAGCTAACAGTAATCACGGTAATAGCTTCTTTAATTGATCACTTTTGGTGTTGTGCTAAGCATCTTACTTCATTATCCCATTTAATCCTCAAACCCAAGCTTTCTCAATTTGAAGTCTGTGTTCCTTAACCACAGTACCGCTTACTTCAGTCACTCAACAATTAGGAAGTCTTTATCATCACATTTATCAACTATATTGTTTTAGTAACCCTAAAACATATTTTGATCTTCCCCCTTCAACTTCAACCTCTGGGCACATCCTATTATACTCCACAGTTGTTACCATTTCTGAACTCCAGTTCTGTTTATTCTTTTGCTCCCCATAGAAGATTAAGATCAAAGGTAAGTATCAAGCACATTTGGAAACAAGGCAGCTTTTGTTATCAGTTGCTGTGCAGTCCTTCATATTGCTCACCATTGTGTTTACAGAGCATTTTTGCATAAAATAGCTCAGTGGACCCACGCAGAGCCCAGTGATGTATGTGTGACAAGAGAACTCATTACCAAGGAAGTTCAGTGTCAGCCAGGAAGTCTTCTGGCTCCAAATCCCATGTTCTCTTTACCTCACCACATTCACAAGTAATCAGATTTTTAGGCTAGCTTTAAAGAAGATGGGGAGGAGTAATATAACAATACTGAGAATGCTATGCCTATTGCTACCACTAATATCAATATGAAACATAAACTCCATAGGCCTGAAATTGGAAATAATTATTTTTAGTCATGTGAGCTATAAGTTTCTTCTTTTTATATTAGTTGAGTTTTTTCCTTACTTACCATATAAACTGTCCTAAGATAGTATTAATGAATTTCACCTACGTAGCAAGCTTAGAAGAAAGGCAGAGGCAGATGAATAGAGTGGTCATATAATTAATTTCTCATCTATACTGGGACACTTTAACTTACATCATGTCAGTGCTTACATCATGTGACAAGAGGAATACTTTTGGACTATCCCTAGACAGGCTGGGATATAGGAAAATTCATCATGTGGTAGCTGGGGTTCAGAGATTGTAGGTAACTTGTCCAAAGTTAAACAGCTGTTAAGTGGTGGTATGTGGATTTATACTGAGAAGAGATAAACTCCAGAGCATGAACTTTACCTGCTGTCCTGAGCTTTGTGGCATCTCTGTTTCACTGCAGATTTGCATTCCAATCTCTTAGCTGCCAATGGAGATGCAGGCCCTTTCATGGAAAGAGGCAGGATTTCATGGAATGTCACTTGAGGGCTATGCAGTATGTTGGCACCAACCCCACAGTGTGTCCCAAAATTGTTCACTGACTTTGGGGGTTGCTGAAGTTAGGAGAACTCCCTGGCTCAAACAGACTCTCCTCAGCCCTCTCTCCCCACAGCAGCACCACCAGTATTTATGAATTGATTCCTGGCTGAGTGATGTTAGGTTCCGTAGATGATGCTATGCATAAAGGTTTTTAAAAACTCCTTTGGGGTAAGTCCCTTAACCTAAGAATAGAAACAAGCCAGAACTTACCAAGTACCTACAGTGTGCTAAGAACCTCGGAGCTTACTTAATCCTCACAGTGATGATGAGGTGGGTACTATTAGTATACCCACTGTGTGGATGAGAACATTGGCCCAGAAAAGTATAGCTTTTTCCAGTAAATAAGTGGTTTGTGCCCCAGGACACATCACTATCTAAAGTTTCATCTGGCTACAGGCCGCTCTCCCAATTGCATCACTTTGTTCTTACTTGTAACTGCCCTATTTAAAATTATCTGGTCTATCATCTGTTTCATAAGTTTCTCCCCTTCCTCCGTTTTCCACCCCACTACAAAATATAAACTCAGTAATGGCAATGGTCTTGCCTGCCTTGTTCACTGATGTGGCATCCTTAGATCAATGCTGCACACAGTAAGTCTTCAGGGAAGAGTTAAATGAAAAAAAAATGGTGGAGTTAGAATTTGAAAACAGCTCTTGTTGCTGTAAGCTTCTTAACCACTGTTTTCTACTATGCAAAAAGGAGATAGTGACACCCACCTTCCATAACAGTGATAGTGTTCATAAATGCCCAAATGCCATGCCTGGCACAGTGACATTACCCACTAAATGGTGGCTATTGTTCTTGTCCCTCTTCTTTGGACATGTGCTCTGTTTGGAAATGCAGACTTGATGCAGAGAAAGACCAGCACTGACTGAGTTTATCTTAAATAGGCCATTATTAAAGAAATTTTCATAAGAAATAAAAACATGGGGTTTCTATCAAGTTCTGGGAACACCCAGAATTCCATGAACCTATTAAAATTCAGGCCAAGTGTGAGGCCTGGGCCTGGGTCTTGGTGTTAAGGACCTGCTTATTCTCAGTCAGCACACAGCGTGAATGTGCAAATGGGGCCCAGGGGAGAGTTTTAGCCAAGAAGACTAATTTATCACCCACCAGTCTTCTCCATGACCAGATGGAGTGGCCTTACCTGGATGGAGCTCCCATAGCCTGCTTTTCCCTGACCACAGGCACGTTCATTCTCAACACCCAGGCTCTGTATGCCTGATTCCAGCATTATCAGGATCGAGTTCAGTTTGTGTCCCTAAGTCACCAACTCAACCCATTGAAAAGAAAATGCATTCTGTTGGCCAACATTCCTTCATTGTCTTGCACTCAGCTGACTTTTAACGGAGTTTTCTGATTTAGGGGTGAATTAACTCTACTAACTTTGGCTTTCAAAGAGCTAGCTCTCTGGAACTAGGACTCTCCAGGAGATGTTTGAACTCTTTGAGGCCACAGGAGGTCTTTTACTGTCCAGAAGCTATATTACCCTTCCAGCTGGTGCCAAATCCAGAGCCCTACTCTTGGGCCAACCCAATAGTCTCTACAAAAAGAGTGAGGAAGAAGTACTCCTGGGAAGGAGTATTGTCTAGTTTATGAGTTGGGCAGTTAAGACATGAGAACATGTCTTAGGACATAGCTCCTTTTCTGGAGGAGCACCACCAGTCTAGCTGGTGGATCAGTCAAGTCAGCAAACAATATAATGTTAAGTGTAGGAACCCCAATCCACAGGCATGAGAAGACAAGGATGTCCATGTGAACTGGGATGACTGGGGAGCGTTTCATGTCGGGGATGGATCTTAGAATGGACTTTAGGTAAATAAAGAAGACTGAGGACAGTTCAGATGGAAAGATCAATGTAAACAAAAGCTTCAAGATTGAAGGGTGGGGGTGAAGGATAGGGTAGAAAACAGAGCATGTAATTGGGAAGGGAAAAGAGACTTGGCCAAAGCCAAAGTTTCCTCTGAATAGTGGTGAGAAACAGAGCTGGAGAAAGACACAGCTGTTTGGCACATGACTCAATAACATTTACTTAACCTAGTTTGTTGCCCCTTGAAGGAGAGCTGGAATGTTCTGCATCCTGAAATCTTAGTTATTTAGGTCACAAGGGAGGGATTTTGAAACCACACTTAGGTTCAAGGAAGAAAGCACATTCTCCTTTACTGTACATTCTTTTACTGGCCCCTTAAATATTGGTGTCTCCCAGGAATCAACCCTTCCTTGACTTCTCCTCTTTCTGAAAATCTTCCAAGGCAATTGCATCCACTCCCATACCTTCACCCAGCACCCATATGCTGCATCTCCCAAGTCTGTGTCTTTGCCCTTGTTCTTTTCTTTTTTTTTTTTTTGTACTCCATATCCTAATCCCACCTGTTTGCTATTCATCTCAATATCTCTTAAATTAAACTATTTTATTTTCTCTTATTCTCTACCTTTCTTAAAGGTTTCTGCCTTTCCTCCTCCCTCCCTTCTGTTCTCCCTTGCTCCCTTAAATATAAAGCATTAATTGAATATTTGAGATGCGTAAGACACCATGCAAAATGTTCTTTCACCTTTGAAGATCTTATAGTATAGTAAAACAGGTATTTGAGTGCAATAAGTGGTTTAAAAACAATTTATAAAACAGGGAGATATATAGACGTAGAGAAACAGTCCTTGAAAAATCCATAAAATTTTCACCCAGCCTCAAGAAAGACCTCGTTGACTAGATTAAATTGGAGCTGAGTCTTAAATCTTGAGAGATTAATTAGACAAAGAAGAGAAGACAGGAGAAACAGCATATGTTAGGACACAAAGGAGAGATTGAGCAAGAAAAACGTGAAAAGTGGTCTTCATAATAGTAAAAGTAACAGCTAACATTTAACTTATTTAACCCTTACTGTATACTAGTTACCTTACTAAGCACCTTAGATGTTTTTTTAATCCTCATAAGTATCTCAGAAATAGGTAGTAGAAGCTTACCCATTTTGTATGAAATTGAGGTTTCACTGAACTAAATTATCCTTTAACTCTTGTGAATAAGTAGTTGCACAAAAGCCCAGCTTCTCCGACTCTAGAGACTGAGAATTGTAGAGGTGCGGGAGAGCTGGTAAGCAGAACAAGATTCTAAAGGCCTTATATACCTCAGGGAAGTGTTATGGTTTCATCTAGAAAGAAATGAGGAGCTGTTCTAGCTTCTAAGCAGAAAAGTTACCTGAGGCAGATCTTCATTTAGCAAGGTCACTATTAGAGAGGAGTTGAGAATGAATGTGGGAGCAGGAGTGAGACTGGAAATGGATGGACCTGTTCAGGCCATGGTCACAGTTGAGGACAGCTTCATGAGGTCCTGGAGAAAGAAGAATGGGCAGTTCTTTTTGCAATTTAGATGTGGGAGAGAGGGTAGTTAAGGGCAATGCTCAGGATTTGAAGAATAATTCACTTTTTAAAAACTATTTATTTGATAATTTGGTCAACAAACATTATTGAATATCTTTTACTATGGACCATTCTAGGTCCTGGGGATAAAATTGATCCACAAGACACAGTTCCTGGCCTCAAGGAACCCATATTCTAAACATGGAGATAAATTAAAATCATCAGAGGTAATAATTGAGAGATATGTACAAGGATGTCACATTAAGCTTTCGGAGGATAAACCACAGGTGGACCTCCTGGAGAAGGGGATGTCCTGATCTTTCTCTGACCTGTGGACTCACATTTCTAAATATCCACTGATGCACCTAAGCTGGCTGTTCTTATGTACCCTGTTTCATGTCCTAATCAACTTATTCATTCAATAAATATATTCTTTGAGTTCCCATAAAATGCCAGATATTATATTAGGCATGAAGCTTAGAGAATTCCTAAAGCAAGTTAATATTTTCACCTTGGTTCACATGAGAAACAGAGGCCATGTACATCTAAATGACACTCAGACAGAGCATTATAAACCTAATTCAAGTAACATTAAGAACAACAGTTTTTACATTTTGCATTCCGTAGCACTTGTCAAAACTATTCTCTTCCCTGGGATCCAATAAATGAACAGAACTCTGAGGCAGCTTTTACTTTGCCAGAAAGCAGGAATACCACTGTCCCACTGCCATGGCAAAACAACCATGAGAAAAAAAGTGAGACTGTTCATTCCCCAAGGTCCACGCTGCTGCCACCATTCACTCAGGCTGGATTGCATCTGAGAACAGCTTGTAATGTTCTTGTGATAAAGACTGAGACATTTAATGGGATGTTTCTACTGAGAATAGCTTGGAACATTTCGCCATCCTCCAGGGGTTCTCAATCTTTGTATAAAGACACAACTCTCAGCAGAAGCTTTGATATTAACCAAAGCGGGGAAGTGGTAGTAAAGAAGATTCTAGGAATAATAGGAAGGCCCAGAGAGAGGGGTCTCTCACAGCACCTACCACTGAGTCTTGTATTTAACATGCTCTCTGTAAATATTCATTGAATGAAGAAGTCAATGAATAGATGGAAGGAGGAGGACAGGAAGGCTATTGAAACACTCTGGGCTAGAGAGAGGCTGCAGCACCCATTAGCCTTTCAATAGGGTGGTTTCAATTGCACATGTCCTCACTTAGATCACAGGTATTTTAATTGCCTGAAGATCTCCGAAAATAAGAAAGACCAGAGGCTGACAGGTTGTAATTGTCCAATTAGATTCTGAGATCAATGTTTGGGGAACTTCTGCCAAATTTGCACTCCATGTGTTATCAGGAGAGGCTGAGTGACTGCAGGTTTCTACAGAGTTTCCGTCGCTGATCTAAACTTTGGAGTTCATATCACCAGTGTTGTGGGAGAGAAAAGAAGTGTAATGAAAATGATTGTCAAGCATCAGATCCCATATAGATGTTTACCCATAGCTACCCCCAAATCCAAAGCCCCCCAACCCCAACCCAGCTTTCCACAGTGTATAAAAGGCCTTGAAAAAGCAGTGCTAATGCACCAAAAGCTCATGTGCAGGTTGAAGAAAGAAACTCATTTCTACAGCAACTGAGATAGGTGATCTGTACGGACTCATCTAACCATTGAATTAAGCCCAACTGGAAATGCTTCCAACATCGAAACATTTTTATATTTCTCTTCATTCTTTGGTGGAGTCAGTAGCCAAAAGCTAAATCACAAAACTGACCTTAGAAAGTAAGTCCTTTTGAAAGAGAAAGCACTTTTCTCTCATGAGCAATTTTGTTCTCATAAACCCAATAATTTAGATAAATCTCTGGGATTTGAAAAAGTTTGGAGAACACTCTGCAGTCCAGGGCCACTGAACAAAATGAACTGTTTAACACTGTAACATTTGCACAGGCCCAGTGAGAAAGTGGGGGCTTAATTTACAGATGAAATGTTCTGGGTTGTGGGCCCAGAGCTAGCACCCTTGTGGGGGTGGTGGTTAGAACAGATTCTGAGGCATGAGCAGGACCCAGAAAACATTTTAGTTGGAAAGATATGAGTGCTGACAGGAAAGTCATCCTGAAAGTTTACAACTGAAATAGATGGGGAAAAGCATACCCACCTAAATCCAATGTACTCTCCTGAAGCCTACAGTCAATTCTCTGCTCCAGGAGAGCCCTCCATATAGGAACTATCTTGGTAGGGGGTCTGATTAGAGTGGAGTTGCCTGTGTGGTCATCTGGATGAAGTTCATGGCCAGCCGTTTCCTCCTGGGCTTCTCATTGGACCTCTGCTCTACCCGAGGCCAGCTTTTCCCAAGTAGCCCTTTTGCCCCTGCTGTTTAACAAGTAGCCCTGGGCAGAGGCTAAGAGGGTCAGGGTATCACCTGGGCCAGCTGGTCCTCAGGAAGGAGTGAGTTAAGCTGTGAGAGCTTAGGGTTCCAGACTCACATACAGGTTGGATTCAATAGGACATTTTCCTGTTCTTTCTCTCTTTATCAGTGACTTTGATTTGTTTCTTTTTAGTTTGACTGTTGTTACTTAATTACTACTATGTTTGCTGTTATTGGAATTTGATTGAGATAGTTTTTTTGAATATTTTATATATTCATAAGAATATATGTAGTATTCATAATATAGTCATAAGAATATTGATATAATTCCACCTCATTGGACTCTGCAGAATTAGAAAGTATAATTATTGTATTTTGATTGGAAAAAAGAGGTCTGTTATTGATTAAACAATCATTGAAGTCTGACATGATCAGGTAGAGACTTTTAAAATAATAAAAACCACTTCTACATATCAGGAGCTATTAGGAATCTATAAAAATAATGTTATATTTCCCTGAATACATTTTCTTGGTTTTTAAAATTGCACAGATGCACACAAAACTGCCTAAACAACAATAACAATATCTCAAACTAAATTCAGTAAAATTTTATGAGGTTAATGCTAACTTCATCAATAACTGCAGGGGAGGTGACATTTTGCAACCATATATTTATTGTTTTGTAATCTCTTCTCTACCTTTGTTATTTTTTAAAGATACTTTGTTATTTAAATATTCTAAATTTTATGCTGTCAAATAAAAATTTTCCCTTTAAGGAAACAAACAATAAAAAAACCTTTTTCATTTTCACTCAGTATTTCTAGTTGTTTAGCATTATACCTATGGTGTTTTGGGATACAAAATGTGACACTTTACCAGAAATATAAGTTTTCTCTGTCATTATTTTAAATTCTATACATGTAATAGTTGTCTAAGTTTAAAAATGAAATTTACAAAAAATATCTAAAAGAAGAAGGAGACAGAGAGCAAGAGTAGTCACGGAAGAAGAAACAGCAAAGCACACATGGTAACCACAAATCATTCAGCCTTGTTAGAGCCTAATGCAGGAGGAAGTGAGAGGGAGCTGCAGAGGTCAGCACAGTGCAAGTCCCTGTAGGTCACTAGGTCACACTGATTGAATCTGATTCTCTTTGTGACTGGATTCTATTTAAGGGACTTCAGAGGATGCATGTTTCAGGTGATTATTCCATTACAGTCGAAGGAGTGGCCAGAGGGGAAACAAAGGCAGGGCCCTCACTATTGTAATCTAACAAAGAACTTGATAAAGGAGGCTAGAAGCAGAGGGAGACATGTCTCACCTGCTGACCCAGTAATCCTGAACCTGGTCCTATAAGGCTGCCAAGCATTCTGAACAACACAAGTAAATAAGATAATGTGTGTGTGTATGTGTGTGTGTGTGGGGGGGGGGGGGTCCTTGAAAGTCTGTGTGTATCATCTCCACTAGCTGGGAAAAGGAAAACCTTGAGACTGTGTATCCACCCCAAGGCCTGGAAGGGGAGGGGGACTACAGTGCCCACAGAAAAACCCCTAAAATAGCTTTGATTAATTACCTGCCTCCCATCACATATGCAAAATGAACAAATAGAGTCTAGAGCAAGATAAGGAGTCGAGCTTACAGACCCCCACACTATATCTACGTTTGGGTAGTCACGTCTCCACGGGAAAGCTGGCACCACCTCTACCCACCAATCAAAATGTAACTTCTTCACCCTCACCCCGCCAGATATGTAAGTCCTCAGAACAAAGGACTTGTTCTCTTCTCTTGGCCCTTTGGCCACATGGGTGTTGGTCACCTGGCCTTTGGCTCCCCTTGTTTTTGCTCTTTCATTCACTAATAAACTTTGTGTGCACACTAATAGGCGCACTGATCTGTAGTTCTTTACTGTGTTGGCAAGAAGGACCAGGGTTTCTCCAATAACAGTTCTGTCTACAGAGTAAGGACTCACTCGGAGGGCACAGGCCTGAAAGACAGAAGACCAATTATTAACCCAGATGAGAGAAAATTGTCTTTAACTAGGGCATAAGTACAGTGCAGGGGAAGAGACAGAATCCAGAAACACTTAGCAAGCATAGAAGAAAATGAAGTTTTCAGAAACATTTAATAGGTAAAATCAATGCAATTTAATGAAGAGTCGAGAAGGATCCCGATCTTCTCCTACAAGTTCTAGAATGCATAAGATGCCACAGAAAAGAGGAGTTGCTGAAGATGAGGGGCAAGTTTTGAGCAGGAGATAGATGAATTATGTTTTGAACATGTTTGACATAATAAAGTTAATTGTGGACACCTTCAGTTTACCTTGTGCACCTTTGAACTCTGCTCAGGCTCCACATCACATCTTTGTATTTTGTGCCCTGGACCAAATAACTACTTTAAGTCTCCTGGTTGTGACTCAGGGCTAGTCTCTCAATTCTGGATCTTACTTTAATGTAGGGCATTAACTTGACAGCTTCAGTTTACTAGAATGTCTTTGCCCTGAGTTGGTGATTTGTTGCAAACATGCCTTCTTTGATTTATGGTTTTGTTTAGGCCTCAGTGGAAATCCCACCTACACAGATTGGGAGGCACCAATCTCAAGGGGGTTGCCTGGCTAGTTCTGGTGGACTCCTTTGATTATTCATATGAAAATCATTCCATTGTCTTTTCAATGGACATTGATTGAGTGCCTATTATACACCAGGAACTGGAAAGTCACAGTGGGTGAAACAAGCCTATCTCCACCTTCTGTTAATGAGCAACAAACGCAATAAACACACCTACCTAGAAGGATAAATCCTGCCCTTCCTCTGCTCTCTTGGGGCTTGCTCAGGATAGAGTATGGTAAATCTCATGCCAAAAGTCTTCCTTGTTTGTAGATTCAATCAAAAGGGTACCGTGCCTAAGAATTTTATCTGACTCAAGAGAAAAAGTACTTCAGTTTCACAGTTCCTGTATCTCCTCAGTGACTGGGGTAGGGGAGCACTGCCAGGTGGGACTTTGCAATGGGCTAGTAGGCCCTTGAAGGGTGGGTGGTTTACAGAAGGAAGCAGACCTCTGACTACTCCTCAGAATGCTCTCTCCACAGTGGGCTGGGAGGAGAAAGGAGTGTGTTCCAGGTGATATTGCAGTTTGTTCCTAGACTATGCTATCAAAATTACTGAATATGTCTGTGTAGGTGTGTATGGCTGGTATCAGTGTGCACGTATTCTCTCTAGGGATATCCACAGAAGTCCAGAATATTGCAGGGAGAATTAAGAGGCATTCCTTTCTTTTGAGGTGATGGAGAGACTTCAAAGTGGCCTTTCCATGGAGGACTGCTCTGTTGAAGCACACATTCTACAACTCCATGCCCACCCCCAATTTCCGTGGGTTATACCAAACAAATAACTCAGACCAAGAGATACATATTGCTGACAATTATTGTCTTGTGGATTGCCCAATGGGTAAGGAAAAGGACAGAGTCTCTTTTACAAGATAAGCTTAACTAAATACTTTCAGGCAAAAAAGAAACAGTGTCATATAAACCTCTTTTGGTTGTCTACAAGCATCCCCTAAGAGCTTAGAACAAACAATGCCTGGTACACACAGTGCTGAAAGAGTGTTCAAAAATGGGCTGGACACACTCCCATAAAAGCCACATGCCTGTGTCAAGGGCAGCTGAGCTTGATGTTCAGGATCCCAGAACTGACTGTGGCCAGGACTATCTGGTGGAGGGGGTCATCAGGCAATGTGTGATGAGGAGCGTGGTGAACCTCAGAATAAAAGGTTTGTGTGCTCGTAATGTAGGTAAGGGGCTAGAGGGCTGCCCAACTTTGTACTCAGTTTGCAAGACTGAAATTTGAAGATTTTAAACAGCCCCAGGTTGATATATCCCTCCAGTTCTCAAATCATCTTCTGGTCCCAGCAGGACGCCCAGAGTAAGCTTGAGCCACAATGTTTCCCTTCAGAGAAGGGAGGTTCTATATTGTTTCAGTCCTATAAATATTCCTCTGCTTTTGCAAAAATACTTTTGGATTTGACACTACTTTTTTGCCGACCAGACAGGTGTCAATAAATACTTATTAAATAACTGGTTCTATTCTAAGAATCCTGGTTACTTGCAATCTTTTTGATAGATCTTTTTCTTATAGAAGCTGTTGCTTAGATGAGATCATTTGGAATCTATCATCTTAGTTTCTCTTTTCACCTGTGCTGCACTTACTCCCTCTATAACCTTTGCTTTGCTGCAGGGATGGCCAACATGAGGTGTTTTTTGGCAGCTCCCTCTTCTACCTCTCCCACTACTTGATGAGTTTTACTGAGTTCTTTAAGTAGCCTCAGTAATCTTATTCAGTCCTAGCCAACTGGTTATTCATGATACTGTTCTTTTTAGTACTTTTGCTTACCTCCCTACCTGATCATCACATTCATTGATAACCATTGTAATCTTTAAAATGCTAATCTCATAACAATTATATTTTAACAAAAAGAACTCTCATTCCCAGCTCAGCCATGTGGCATAGAATAAGTGATCTGTAAATGCTGATCAAATGATTAATAGAATCACAAGTCCTCATTTTCAAATACTTAGTGAAGAGTGGGATTATTTTGGTACTCAGGCTCCATCTGCTCCAAAAGTTAAAAATAAATTGAGAATTCAATTAAGAGTATGCACACGATCCACCCAGTTGTGCCAGATCTTTTGATTATACCCTACTTTCCAGCCAATCAGAAACTGAAGTGTGTATATGCCCATAAAAAATAACCTTAGAATGTAAAGTTACTTTAATTAAATAATAGATAAATCAGCATATATGCAAAACAGCAAAAAAAATTTTTTTTTAGTAGCATATCTTGCATTCAAGCTTCTCGTCCCTATTTTTTTTCTTCTGCAGAGCGAAAATCTCCAAAGGATGTAAGGAAATTTGCTACCTAATACCCTCTGCTCAGTTCATCTCCTTTGAGGATGATCAAGGTCAGGGGTTAGAGCCCAGCATTTGCTTTACTTTCTGTCTGCGGTACTCATCTTCCTGGTTCAGTAAACCAGGGCCCATTGCAAAACTCGTTCCAGAGTTTCACTTCCTTTCATCCTGGAAATAAACCTCTAAGAGGTGTATACCAAAGCTCAGTGGTTCCCTTCTAATCCCAGTTTTGCAGTATTCAGAAGAAACATTTTCTGTACTATAGGGATAGCTTTCACATGCCTCCACTGAATGAGTTTTAACATACATTTAGTTCTATTCAAAGCCTGTGACTAAAAAAGTCCATTAAGTCAGCTGATCCATTAATCACATTACTGTGTCATTTCTCATTTTTAAGATCCAGGTTCTGAGAATTGATGATATAAGAAAGATGATGATAGCTTCTAATGATAGGGCTCATCTAATTCTAATGGTAGTGCTAAGCGTTGTGGGTATTTAATGGAATAAGACACAATTTCTACTTCCTAGGCTACTCCTAGGAAGAATCATATGTGCAATAAAAATGTTCAAAATAAATTCACCAGCTTTCCCTCCAAATTGTCCTATCTTCATACCGTCTTTCTCAATCATCTCACTCAGTTAGCCCCACCAAACACATGGAAAGCATCAGTGATGCTTTTTCTTCATCCTGCTTAGCCAGTGGGTTCTCATGTCCTATCAAATCTTCATTCTTAATATCCCTCCTGTCTTTTTTCACACACACTCCCATTACCATGGTTTAGGCTTTCATTGTCTCCTGCCTGAATTTCCGCAACTGCCTCTCAAATGATCTACTAGCTTCTACTCTCTCTCCCCTGTAACCGATTCTGTGCACAGGAGCAGTCTCTTTATCTATGAAGTCTGTTCCACCTCTGCTTAAAATCATTCAATGATTTTCCATAGCCTTCAACACAAAGCCAAACAACTAGCTTGGTACAAAGGTCTTTTGTGATCTAGCCACTAATGACTCATTTTATTTCTCTCCCTTACTGTTTCATATCCTGTGTCATAGCTATGTGGACCTTCCTGCAAAGATTAAAGAAAGGGATTCTGTAGCCAAACCTTCTGAGTCTGACTCCCAGATCCACTTCTAACTGGGTGGTGGCACAAGTCTGTAAATGGCCTCACCTGGAATTGTACAACATAGCTGCCCCTGTGTGATCATAAGAAACTTAACTTTCATGTGCCTCAGTTTCCTCATCTATAAAATTGAGTAATATTTGTGACTCCCTCACAGGGGTTCCCATGAAGATTAAGTGAGTTAACACATATGAAGTGTTTCAGCTCAAACATTACCTCTGCTGGTAAACTTTCATTGAATTTATCCCCCCACCAGACTGGAGTGAGTCCAATTTCTCTAAGCTCTGCTCTCTGCCCAGGACATTTTAGCACATTGCTTTGAAATTTTCTGAAATATTTTCAAACATATAGGAAAGTTGAAATAAGAGTACCATGAGCACCACCAAGATTCAATGAGTGATTAATATTTTGTCAATTTACACACACACAGTTGTATTATATACAATGGAATATTATTCAGCCATAAAAGGAGAAAATCTTGTCATTTGTGACATTTATATATTTATAATATATAAATATACACATGTATATTTATTTCTTTTTTTAAATTCTCATTAAGGACATTTTTTAATTGCTTTTGGAGAGAGAGGAGGGGGAAGGGAGAGAGAAAGGCAGACAGAGACATCAGTGTGAGAGAAGAATGTCAGTTGGTTGCCTCCTGTACATGCCATGACCAGGTATGTGCCCTGACCAGGAACTGAACCTGCAACCTTTCAGTGTACACGATGCTCCAACCAACTGAGCCACACAAGCCAGGGCTACATATATGTCTTTTAATCAAAATATTTGAATGTAAGTTGCTGACATCAAGATAGTTCACCTGATCACCCCTAAAAATAAGGACATTCTCAAATATAAAGATTTTTTGTTGTTTCCATTATTTCTATTTTTAGTAGTAATTTTATTTATTCATAGTTAAGTAAAAAATAATTCAGAATATACTTAACAGTAAACTCTCAATAAGGACAATTGTGTAACAATTTTCCAAGATGCAAAGATGTATTTTTCAGCTTCAGTTGTGACAATATAGCTCTCATTCTTTCTCAGGACAAACTCTCCATCTCAAAAGAGCCAGTATCTAAATAAGGCAAATGGTTATTAATAGTTAGTTCTATGGTACTCCTATCTTAAACCATACACAAAAACCAACTCAATATGGATTAAAGACTTGAACATATGACCTAAAACTATAAAACTCCTAGGAGAAAACATAAATGGTAAGCTCCTTGACATTGGTCTTGGCAAAGATATTTTTGAATTTGACACTAAAAGCACAAGCAACAAGTGCAAAAAATAGACAAGTGGGCCACGTCAAATTAAAAACCTCTGTACAGCAAAGGAAACCACCAACAAAATAAAAAGGCAACCTATGGAATAGAAGAAAGTATTTGTGAATCATACATCTTAAAATGAGTTAATATCCAAAATATATAAAGAACTCATACAACTTGATAGCCAAAAGGGGATGGGGCAGAGGAGCTAAATAGACATTTTTTCCAAAGAAGACATACAAATTACCAATAGGTACCTGAAAAGGTGCCCAATATCATTATATTACTGCACATCTGTTAGAATGGTTATCATCATAAAGATAAGAGATAACAAGTGTTGGTGAGAATATGAAGAAAAGTGAACCATTTTGCAACTGTTGATAGGAATGTAAATTGGTGCAGCCACTAAAACAGTATGGAAGTTCCTCAAAAAATTAAAAATTGAACTATCACATGATCTAGCATTTGACTTCTGGGTATAGAATCACTCTCTCATTATATCTTCAATTCCATGTTCATAGCTGCATTGTTTATAATAGCCATGACATGGAAACAACCTCAGGGTCTATCAGTGAATGAAGCCATCAGCCATAAAAAGGAAGGAAATTCTTTTGTTTTCCTTACCCAAGGGGATATATTAGAAAAAAATATCACTATGAGAAATATCCCAAATTTTACTGCTTATGTTTTCTTCTAGGATTTTTATGATTTTGAGTATAATATTAAGTCCTTAATCCATTTTGAGTTTATTTCTGCATGTATCTGCCTACTTTTTCCAACACCACTTATTGAATAGATTATTTTTAGCCCACTGTATGTTTCTGCCTCCCTTGTCAAATATTAATTTACTACTAAGGTATGGGTTTATTTCTGGGCTTTCTACTTTGTTCCATTGATCTATACGTCTGTTTTTATGCCAGAGCTATGCTGTTCTGATTACTATGGCCTTGTAGTATAGTTTGATAATACATAGCATTGATTCCTCCAACTTCATTCTTCTTTCTCAAGATTGCTTTGGCTATTCAGGGTCTTTTGTGGTTCCATATAAATTTTTGGATTACTTGTTCTAGTTATGTGAAATATGCCATTAGCATCTTGATAGAAATTGTATTGAATCTGTAGATTGCTTTGGATTGTATGGACATTTTAATGATGTTAATTCTTCTTTATCCATAAACATAGTATATGCTTCCATTTATTTGTATCTTCTTCAATTTATTTCTTCAGTGTCTTATAATTTTCCAAGCCCAAGTTTTTTACATTCTTGGTTTATTCCTAAGCATTTTATTCTTTTTGAAGCAATTGTGAATGGGATTGTTTTCTTACTTTCTCTTTCTGGTAGTTCACTATCAGTGCACAAAAATGCAACTGATTTCTGGATATTTATTTTGTATCCTGCTACTTTACTGAATTCATTTATCAATTGTAGTAGTTTTTTGGTGGAATCTTTAGGGTTCTCTATATATAGTCCCAATGTCATCTGCAAACAATGTAAACAAATGGGACTATGTCAAGCTAAAAAGGGTTTTCACAGCAAAGGAAACCATCAAAAAAATGAAAGGACAACCCACTGAATGGACGAATGTATTTGCTAACACATTTGATAAGGGGTTAGTATCCAAAATTGATAAAGAACTTATGAAAGTTAACACCAAAAAATAAACAATTGAATTAAAAATCTGCAAAGGGCCTGAACAGACACTTCTCCAAAGAAGACATACATATGGCCAATAGGCATAGGAAAAGAGGCTCAAAGTCACTAATTATCAGATAAATGCAAATTAAAACCAGAATGTGATATAACTCACACCTGTCAGAATGGCTATCATCAATAAACCAACAAATAATCAATGTTGGTGAGGTTGTGGAGAAAAGAAAATTCTCATGCACTATTGGTGTGATTGCAGATTGGTGCAACCACAGTGGAAAGCAGTATGCAGTTTCCTCAAAAAATTAAAAATAGAACTGCCTTATGATCCAGTGATTCCACTTCTGGGAATTTATCTGAAGAAACCCATGACACTAATTTGAAAGAATATATGAACCCTTATGCTCATTGTAGCTTTATTTACAATCACCAAGATTTAGAATCAGCCAAAGTGTCAATCAGTAGGTGAAGTGGCTGAAACAACTATGGGACATTTGCACAATGGAATACTACTCAGATGTAAAGAAGAAGAAGATTTTACCCTTTGGAACAGCATGGATTGACCTGGAGAACATTATACTAAGTGAAGTAAGCCAGTCAGAGAAATGAAAAACAATTTTAAAAAACTTTAATATTTTAATGTTTTGTTATTAGCTATACTGCCATGAATTTAAAGGCCAAATTAACCAAAAATTCATTAACTGTGATGTTTCTGCAGATCTTAATTTTTAAAGAAAGTATGGAGCTAATTTAGACAGATGTTGGTTGCCATGACAATATTGCTGCCAGCAGCTGAGTTGTGCAGTGACCTGGCTGCTAAAGGTTTATAATGGGATTGTAGGCAATTCCTGGAGAGTAGATTGAAAAGGGTGACTGAGATGAAGGTCAGGGGTAAATATACAGAAAATTCCTTATTGGAAAGGAAGTGCATAGATATATCAGTTGAAGTTTATAATGTTGGAGCCATGTTTGAAAGGAACCCTAGTGGAAGCCCGTGTTCCATGGGAGAACTCAGCCTACAGTCATGCTGAAGTATCATATGGTTTCATTCATGTGTGGAATCTAATGAACAAACTGAACTAACAAGCAAAATAGAGACAGACTCATAGATAAAGAGCAGGCAGATAGCTGGGGGGCGGAGGGGCAGAAGGGATGTAAAGGGATTGAATAAAAAGAAAACAGAGAGAAAGAACTCATATACATGGACAACAGCAACATTGTGGTGATTGCAGAGGAAAGGGATGTGGATGGAGATGAAAGAGGCTGTGGAGGGATAAATGGTGTTGGAAAAATTTAAATTAAATTAAATTAAATTAAATTAAAGAAATCTTGTCATTTGTGACAAAATGTATAGACCTTGAGGGCATTATGTTAAGTGAAATAAGTGAGACAAAATCTAAATGTGGGATCTAAAAAAGCCCAATTAACAGAACTAGAGAATAAATTTGTTGTTGCCAGAGACAGTGGTTGGGGGTTAAGGGCAATGGGTGGAGATAATAACCAGGTACAAACTTCCAGTTATAAGATAAATAAGTTCTTGAGATATAATATACAGCATGGTGAAGAAAAGTTAACAATACTGCATTATACATTTGAAAGTTGCTAAGAGAGTAGATCTTAAAATTCCTAATGACAAGAAAAAAACTATAGCTATATGAGATAATGGATATTAACTAACCTTATTAAGGTGATTATTTATATATAAATATATATCAAATATATACAAGGGTGAGAAAAAGTAGGTTTATAGTTATGAGTATGCAAAACAGAGTTTATTCTTGTATTATTATCTATTTATTTATTATTGTATTTCGTCGGCAGCCGTCTGTCTCGAGAGACGATGGTGTAGCTTCTTAAGAGTCTATCTGCACCGCCGAGAATGGCTGTGCAGTCCAACTCGGGAGTGACACGGTATCTGTCTCCTCCCATGTTGAATCGACATCTTGAGATGACGCTGGAGTGTCCTCTCCAGTGAAGCTGAAGCTACAGAGCCTGGGCAGGGTGATATGGAGGGTCTGCTGTTGCCCATGCAGCAGACCCCCCCTCTCTTCGCAGCTGAAGGATCCAAGGGAAAGACGGAGTCAATACAGCTTGGCTTCAGGTGCGCCGCAGGAGTTGCCGGTGTTAACTACAACGTCAAACCGCCTTAGGGACTCCGGCTCCAGATTTTCTGTCGGGGTTTACTCCCTTAGCCTTTCCCCTGAAGAGGTATGCCGCAAGGCAGCGGAGGTTTTTTGGAATCAGAGTTTTCCTTCTCTGATGTGCCCTGACTGGAAGATCGAACCAGCGACACTTAGCTCGCAGGCCGACGCTCAATCCACTGAGCCAAACCAGCCAGGGATTATTATTATTATTATTATTATTATTATTATTATTATTATTATTAACCTACTTTTGCCCACTGCTGTATATCAAATCATTATGTTGTACATCTTAAACTAACACAGTGTTGTATGTCAAATATATCTCCAGAAAGCTGGAGGGGAACTGACAGGTGCAGAAACTGCAAACTGTTGCCCAGTAGTCATTCCCTTTGTTCTTTTTAGTAATAGAAACTCCAGAGTTTTAGGAGGCAATGACTGTTCACTTAGAAACTACATTTCCTAGCCTCCTTTGAAATTAGGTGTGATGATCAGAGTAAGCTCAGGCCAGTGGAATATGAGAGTAAGGTATTCCTACAACTTCTGCATTGTGTCCTTAAACAGAAGCTTCTAGTCAGCTATGACAACTTGTATTACCTCTACTTCTGGTACTCTGAGAGAAAAACTTTTTCCTTGACCTCCAGGTTGAGTGTATTAGCATCATATTCCTTATCCCACTGTGTTGTAAGAACCTTCTTTATCTGCTGGGCTCACTGTGTAATTAATTGAGCTCTTAGTCATATTTGTGTCTCCAGAACTGAGTTGTTGTTCCTCTACATTAGAGGGTTCCCATAAATGTTGGCTAAATATAGAAATTAAGGAATATCAGGTTTTTCATGTCAATCAGGGCCAAGATGTTGCAAGGATTACAGAAAGCAGGTCTGCTTTTACTAGTTATTCAAAAGAATTGATAGCAATTGATCGTACATATTTCAATAATTAACCCCTCCTCTTATCCCACCCACAATCTACACATTAGAGAATGTACTCATGTCTTAATGTTTCCAACATTTATAAAATATTCAAATATCTAGCTAACAGTGACAAAAATTTAGTATATTGCTACATTATTTGGGCAATAGTTAAATGCCAGTTTCAGAGAATTTGGTATTTCACAGAAAATTCAGCTTTAAAAATGGCTTATTGTATGCATTCTTTTAAACAAAGTTGGCTTGTTTATAACCACAGGATGGACCTAGCCTTTTGGAATAGTCATGAAAGTAAAGTAACATTTTGGAGCAAAAAATTTCTGTAGTAAACATGTTAGTAGTTCACTCTATGTGATACTATAAAAAAAAAATTTCTTGCTTTCCTTCACAATTTCTTCTCTTTTTTATTCCAGTTGCTAAATTATTTTCTAAAATATTCTGTATCTTCCAAATGGTGCACACTGGTCTGTACTGTCTGAAGTAAGTTGTGACTGGCATCTATCTTTCACATCTTCATAAAATACACGTCAAACAATTTGATTCAAGTCAGAGAGAAAAGCAAAGTTTCTACTCTCTCTTATCCCATAGAGCTAAAATATACACTCTTTAGATGTAGAACTTTTATTCAGTCATGACAGAGATGAACATTTCATGCTGACAGCTCTTAGGCAACTTAAAGTGTGGATGTTAAACTGGTCATCAATATTTGTCAACAAAGCAGATCAGAATACTCAACACCCACAACAGAACATTCAGTACAGAAAGTGATTAATCTGAAGAATAGCTATTATCTTAGAACTGTAAGGAATCAGGGAATCAGGTCCTGGAGGGGGCAGGTGGCTCAGACACCAAGTGGGCCATCTCTACTCCTGTAAAGGAGGAAAGAGGAAGGACATCTCTAAAATCAGAGAAGGAAAACTCTGACTCCAAAAAACCTCCGCTGCCTTGCGGCATACCTCTTCAGGGGAAAGGCTAAGGGAGTAAACCCCGACAGAAAATCCGGAGCCGGAGTCCCTAAGGCGGTTTGACATTGTAGTCAACACCGGCAACTCCTGCGGCGCACCTGAAGCCAAGCTGTATTGACTTTGTCTTTCCCTTGGACCCTTCAGCTGCGAAGAGAGGGGGGCTCTGCTGCATGGGCAACAGCAGACCCTCCATATCACCCTGCCCAGGCTCTGTAGCTTCAGTTTCACTGGAGAGGACACTCCAGCGTCATCGCAAGATGTCGACTCAACACGGGAGGAGACAGATACCGGTTATAAGCTCATCCGATTGGCGAAGGAAACGAGCGCCAGGGGTCTCCTCTGACGGTGGGAGAGGTCATCGCACCTCACTGGACAGCTACCGCCCGCCTCAAGCTGGGCAGCCCCAGCCAATTAGGTGCCGTCTCGCCATGGCTCGCCTGCCCCACTGGGTGCGTGGGGATCAGAGAGGCGCCTCTCGAAAAGTGGGCCACAAAACACCCACACCAGTTAATTCCAAGCAAACAACAAGAAAGAAGCCTCCGGCTCTTCGCCTCGCTAGCTGGAACATCAGGACCATGTGCCCCGGACTTACTGCAGACCTTCCGTGGATCAAGGGTGCCAGGAAAACCGCTCTCATCGATAGGGAACTGGCACGACTAAACATCGACATTGCGGCTCTACAGGAGACCCGGTTGGCCGACAACGGAACTATCAGAGAAACCAACTACACCTTCTACTGGCAAGGGAAGTCTCCGGACCAACCAAGACAGCACGGTGTTGGGTTTGTTGTGAAGAACACGCTTGTTAACTCCATAGAGCCACCCACAGGAGGCACAGAGAGATTATTTACCCTCCGATTGTCAACAACTTTCGGCCCAGTCAGCATTCTTAGCGCGTATGCCCCAACCCTCTGCGCCACCACCGAAGAGAAAGAACAGTTCTACCATGCACTGGACGAAGCGTTATCCAAGATCCCCAGAAGTAACGCTCTCTATCTCCTTGGAGACTTCAACGCAAGAGTAGGAGCCGACCACATGGCCTGGCCCACCTGCCTTGGAAACTTTGGGAGAGGAAAGATCAATGAGAATGGTCAGCGACTGCTTGAGCTTTCGTGTCACCACGGCCTGTGCGTGACAAACACATTCTTCAAGTGCAAAGAGATCCACCAGGTGTCATGGAGGCACCCCCGCTCCCGCCATTGGCACCAGCTTGACCTCGTCATCACCAGAAGAACGGATATTGGCAGCACCCTCCTCACCCGCAGCTACCACAGTGCAGACTGCGACACGGACCATGCCCTTGTGGTAAGCAAGGTGCGCATAATGCTGAAGAGGTTGCACCACTCCAAGATGAAGGGTCGCCCACGCATCAACACCAGTTGTGCCAGCAACCCAGTTAAGACCCAGCAATTCATCAACAAGATGGAAGATGCACTCGGCGAGGGAGTGGCGGCAGATGACATTATCGAATCCAATTGGCCACGTCTCCGCGACGCCATATACAACTCCGCCATTATTGCTTACGGGAAGAAAGAGCGGAAGAACGCTGACTGGTACGAGGCTCACTGGGAAGAAATGGAACCCGTGATCGAGGCTAAGAGGAAGGCCCTACTGGCTTACAAGGTCACGCCCACTCCCAGTACACTTCAAGCTCTACGGGCTGCCAGGAACAAAGTCCAGAAGACCGCCCGCCACTGTGCCAACACCTATTGGCTAAACCTGTGCAGAAGCATTCAGGAAGCCGCCGATATAGGCAACGCACGAGGAATGTATGAGGGTATCAAGAAGGCAACAGGCCCAATCCCCTCCAAGATCGCCCCCCTTAAGTCCAAGACAGGTGAGGTCATCACTGACCAGGAACAGCAAATGCGGCGGTGGACCGAGCACTACCTCGAGCTGTACGCAACGAAGAACACCGTAACAGACACTGCCCTTAACGCCATCCCAGACCTACCAGTCATGGAGGAGCTAGACACCCCACCTACTGCGGCAGAGCTCAGCAAAGCCATCGACCGCCTCGCTTGCGGGAAAGCACCAGGAAGCGACGGAATCCCTCCAGAAATCCTAAAGAGCGGGAAACCAGTCCTGCTACAGCCGCTCCACCATCTACTCTGTCGCTGCTGGAAGGAGGGTTACATCCCCCAGGATATGAGAGATGCCAACATTATCACCATGTACAAGAACAAAGGAGACTGCAGCGACTGCAACAACTACCGGGGCATCTCTCTCCTCAGCGTCGTTGGCAAAGTATTCGCCCGGGTCGCTCTTGCCCGCCTGCAGACCCTTGTTTCCCGTGTCTACCCAGAGTCCCAGTGTGGCTTCAGAGCTGGCCGTTCAACAGTGGACATGATCTTCTCCCTACGCCAGCTGCAGGAGAAGTGTCACGAGCAGCATAAACCACTCTACCTCGCCTTTATCGACCTTACGAAGGCGTTTGATCTGGTCAGTCGAAGCGGTCTCTTCAGCTTGCTACGGAAGATTGGCTGTCCACCACATCTGCTTGCTGTGGTCATGTCCTTTCACGACAACATGCACAGCACGGTGTCCTACAACGGCGCAACCTCTGAGGCCTTCCCAGTCAGCAGCGGAGTAAAGCAGGGCTGCGTCCTCGCGCCTACGCTGTTCGGAATCTTCTTCTCCATGCTCCTCCAATACGCCTTTAAGGACTGCAGCGAGGGTGTCTTCATTCACACCAGATCCGATGGCAAGCTCTACAACCTGGCCCGTCTACGAGCCAAGAACAAAGTCAAAGAGGTGCTCATCCGTGAGATGCTCTTCGCCGACGACGCAGCTTTGACATCACACTCCGAAGAGGGACTCCAGCAGCTAGTCACTTGCCTTTCCCACGCATGCAAGGAGTTCAGACTAGCCATCAGCCTGACGAAGACGAATGTTATGGCTCAAGGCACGGGGACTCCCCCATGCATCACCATCGACGGGTACACCCTGGAGGTTGTCAACGACTTCACTTACCTCGGGTCCACCATCTCGAGCTCTCTGTCAGTCGACTTGGAGGTCAACCGGAGAATCGCCAGGGCAGCCACAGTTATGGCCAGACTGAACCGGCGAGCGTGGAACAATTCCAGCCTCACTGAGAAAACCAGACTGCGCATCTACCAAGCCTGCGTACTCAGCACTCTCCTCTATGGCAGCGAGACGTGGACCACCTACGCAAGGCACGAAAGGAAACTCAACAGCTTCCACATGAGGTGCCTGCGACGCGTCCTGCATGTCGCCTGGCAGGATAAGGTCCCCAACACCGAGGTGCTGAAGCGAGCCAATATGAGCAGTTTGCATGCAGTTCTTAGCGAGAGACGCCTCAGGTGGCTCGGCCATGTCAAAAGAATGGATGCAGGCCGTATTCCCAAAGACCTCCTCTACGGTGAGCTAGCAGAAGGCAAGAGGATGACAGGGCGCCCAAAACTGTGGTTCAAAGACATCTGCAAAAAGGACATGACACAATGCTCCATCAATCTCAACACATGGAAAGTTCAGGCAGACGACCGCCTAGCCTGGAGGCTCGTGGTCAGGCAAGGTACGTCACGTGCAGAGGCTGCGCGCAACGAGGAGGCGGTCCAGAAAAGATCGAGGCGGAAGCAGCGTCAACAGCAGCAACAACGGCCATCTGCCTTCACCTGTACCAAGTGCGGCAGGAATTGTCACTCCCGAGTCGGACTGCACAGCCATTCTCGGCGGTGCAGATAGACTCTCAAGAAGCTACGCCGACTTCCGGCCAAGATGGAGGCTTAGACGGACACGCTAGGTCTCCCTCTACAACTAGAGAGGAATACAACTACTTCAAAACAAAGGATAACTAGAAATTCCAGAAAATAAAACTACACGGAAGCCCAACATATGAAGTTATAAACCAGCGGTGCCATTTGGGCAGGTATGAGTTAAAGAGGGCAGCGCTGTTTGCGGTCAGCGGCGGGGCGGCGAAAAAGCCCGGAGGCAGTCAAGCCCCTGGCAGTGCGCGACCCCAGCGCTGGGGAAAGCAGCCACCGCATCGCCTTGAACAGTGAGGCCCAGGGGGGCGGGAGGACGGATCCCGGTCTCCTGGCTGAATAACTGTGTGAAACCATCTTGGACCCCCGCCCCCAAAGAAAGCACCACAGGGCTGCGAAATAGGTCGCAGACAGGCGCCGGTCGCTGACTTATGACGCGTACACAGGCACTGCCCCCGACAGCCGGCCCAAGAAAACAAAAAGCATCTGTCAAAATGAGGCAGACAACTATAGAAATCCCGGTGACACAGCTCACCAGGCAGCAGATAGAGAACCTGACAGATGAACAGATAAGAAACCTGTCAGAGGCTCAGTTCTGGGCCATTGTTATCAGGTGGCTTACAGAATTCACAAAAGAGCAGGAAAAAGATATGAAAGAAGCGAAAAACATTCATAACGAAAGGAACAAAACCACATACGAGACAGATGGTGAGGAAAAAAAATCCAGAGTTCATTTCAACAAACTGGAATATGGAGAAGGAACAAGAAGTCAACCAATGCAGAGAGAGGAAATGGGAAGCAACAATGAGAGGATCAGAAACCTCTGGGACAGCTATAAAAGGCCCAACATAAGAATCATTGGTTTGCCAGAGAGTGAGGAAGATGAACTAGAACTTGAAAAATTGAGTGAAAATATAATAAAGGAGAACTTCCCAGACTTGGGGAAGGGAATAGACATGCAGGTCCAGGAAGCAAGGAGAGTTCCCAAGAGACTGGACCCAGGGAGAACCACTCCAAGACACATTATAATCAAAATGTCAAAAATTAAAGATAAAGAGAGAATCTTAAAAGCAGCAAGAGAGAAGAAAAGAATTATGTACAAAGGGGTCCCAATTAGACTATCAGCTGACTTCTCAAGGGAGACCCTACAAGCAAGAAGGGACTGGCAAGAAATATTCAAAGTAATGAAAATCCAAAACCTACAACCACGAATACTCTATCCAGCGAAATTGTCATTCAGAATAGAAGGACAGAGAAAGTGTTTCCAGGACAAAATAAAACTGAAAGAGTTCATTAGATCCAAACCACTGTTATATGAGATGTTAAAGGGACTGGTTTAAAAAACAGAAGCTAGGGAGATGAAACAAAGGCAAACTAAATAGGCAATGAGAGTGGAAAAGGAACCATGGGTACGGGAAGCATATTGGGGGGAGGTCAACAGGGAGGGGGAGTGGGGAGAGGGAGGGAGATGATATAGGAATTGGGGATCATGGTAGGAGGGAATGAAATAGACGGAGAGAGGTTGGGAGGAACTGTATGCACAACTAATGGACATAATCTAAAAGGGGGGGACAACTGGAGGGAAGGGGGGCCACCGCGTGGAGGGGAGCAGAGGGAAGGGAAATTGGCACAAATGTAATATTTTAATCAATAGAACACATTAAATCTGAAAGAAAAAAAAAAAAGAAAGAAGAAAAAAAAAAAAAAAAAAAAGAAGCTACGCCATCGTCTCTCGAGACGGACGGCTGCCGACGACGACGACGATGAAGGATAATTGTGATCATCTAGTGGATGGGGACACTGCAGCATAGAAAGGTCACAGACCAGCAGCCATAGAGTAGTGCCAGAACTTGAACCTAAGGCTTCTAAGTCCAGGCTCTTTCTACCCTTGATGGTCTTTAGTAAATATCAAGGACTATTACTTGACACTCACAGCATCAGAAAGAATAACAAGAAGCCAGATAAATGCCTTGTGTAATGAAGAATGTCATGGAAGCCAGTCATCTGATTTGTTTTGTTTATCCAGGGAGGAGAGAGCTACAGCCATCTGGAAAAACACACATTTTACATTTCATAAGAATGAATAGTGCAAGCCAACCAGAGAAGTCTGTTTAGATTAGTTCAGTTTTTCTTTGCAGTTCTTTGCTTTTATTTTAATAGAATGCTATAAATTCTACATATTTGTATATGAGTGAAACATTCGTATAGAGTCTCATGAAATTTTACTTGCCCATAGCCTAGGTTAAAGGTAGTCATGTGGATTGAAACCTGCCAAAAGAAATGACAAACTGAGTATAGGGCAAGGTTTCCAACAATTCACCTCTCAAGATACTCACAAAGGAGGAGGAGGCAATGCAGTCAAGAACCTCATATGTGGTGCCACACTGAGAGGTGACAAAGACTGGGATGAGAGAAATAGGTGTATCTGAGGATAGAGAAACATACCTGAAGGCATTAGGAATAGCATTTTCCCTTGAAAATGACTTACTAGCAATGATGTAGGATTTAATAACAATATCAACTATTTGTAAATAAAACCTTTAATATAACTTATGAGTGTCCACCCATTTCTATACACTGCCCTCCGAGCCTTCTCCTTTCTCCACCCAAATTTCTTTTAGGTACTGGAATATGCCTTGACTCTGGGTGTTTGCACATGTTGCTTTTCTGGAGGGAACATAGGTTCCCATTGTCTCTAGCCCTTTCACCTGACAAACTTTTATGCTTCAGGTCTCAGATGAAACAACTTTTTCTCAGAGAAATTACTCTCTGAGAATAAATAAGATAGCTTTGTTTTATATTGTTATGGCAGCTTATAGTTTTTCATAACAACCATGATAATTTTAATTGCTTCTTCAATGCATCTTCTATGAGACTCTCAATTCTATGAGACCAGGGGCTATGTCTATAGTCCTAGCTCACCACACAGTACCCAGCACAAGGGTATTTGATAAATATTTGTTGAAAAATATGACTATCAAACAAAATAACATATGGATGCTATTTTCTGGTGAATAAAATATACTCTCTTCATAGGGAAAGGGAGTATAATTCAGTGTTCCCTAAAATTATCAGAAATTACATCAAATTCTCATTTATCTCAGGATAATCTAGAGCATTAGAAGTTAAAATCCAGTACTAATATTATTATAAAATTTTTCCATATAATTATTATAGATAATTCTTTTTATCCTCAAAAATTCTTTTATACCAAATTCTTAATAAACTGATAGAAAACAGCTTTGACTTCTTTTTATTTCTTTTCTTTGTTCATTCATTGATCCATTAGTTTATGCATTGACTCATATGTTCATTTAACTGCTGTCTCGAGAGGTGTCACATACCATATATTCAACTTACTGATGAAAAGTCTGGCAACTTGGACAGCATGAGGCTTTGCATCTTCAACATTTCTCTCATATGAGCCATTTCATGGCTGTTCCCAAGCAAGAGACTTCTAACTCTGGAACATCACCACTTGAAAGGGCTTTGACTCAGACCACCCAGGAGATTGTAGGCCCTGAGGTCCATCAGGTCATACAGTCATCCCACAGCTGGACTGGCACCTTAAAGAATGAAGTAATTGAGGGTGTACATGTATATAAAAATATAGGGAGCAAATAAATTAATTGTCATCATCTTAGGGAACATTGCATTTTTGTGTGAGTCCAATTTCTGAAGTGTCATTGACATGATTTTATTTTTCTTGAAATTTTTTAAAGTTAAGGAAAAAACTAAAAGTCCCAACAGAAATGCCATAGTGAATGCCTTCTCCAGTTCATAGTTATTCAGTACTCTGCTAACGTGGGCCAATGAAAGGAGAAAGAGGCACCTAGTAGGAGTAGGTGGTTTCCAATGGAAATGCCTTGTAATACTCAATAGCCTCCATTGTTTTGTGAACATTTCATCAGCCGACTGGATTAGTGGGTAGTACGATATGGAGTATGTTATCTATTAAAACACAGAGCAGGTTGTCTAGTCAAGGAAGCCTTTCTTCTAGAGATATTTATTCCATGGATCATAAACTTTTAGGGATAGGAGAAAAGTTTCTATATTTACTTAATCCACAGTGTTGGTTTTTGTCAGTTTAATGCTTCTACCAGTTCACACAGATAAAAATCTTCCTTAACAGGCATACCCCTCATCTGTTGATAAAGCTAAGCCATGTCTAATGTCTAAGAATGACCTTTTATTTTATGGATATTTACCTTTATGTGAGATTGTTGCTTAATTTATATTACTAAGTTTCACCAGGGCTAGTGGGGAAGCTAGTGGAGACTCAGGCAAAGAGAAAGCTAGAGGGAGGGATATTTGAAGCTCTATATCTAGGGTAATGTTCACACACCAATGTATAAGGAAAGCCACTTCTTAACTGGATAAACTCCACTTCCCTTCCATCCTCAGATTGACAGCTTTGTGGGACTATCACTAAGTAGCTTTACTCCTGTGTCCAGTGTAATGTGATTTGTAAACTTTTCTGCCTGCAGGCTGCTAAGAAAGAATAGCAAATGAATCACTCTTTGACCTGGATTTTTCATCTTCCCTATGTCTCATACCTTTGGAAAAACAAAGTAAGTTTGTCACTGGATTTTGCTCAGCTATTGAGAAATTGTGAGGTAAAATGTCACTTGCATATTAACCCAGGTCAATGAGCTATTACATAGGAAATTGATTAAATAGCACCAGAGTCATCATTGTCATTAATATACAAAAAGAATACATTTCTATCTGGTTTAGGCATTCAGCTAAGGTTATGTGTAAAAGAAATACAAGTGATATGGTTTACATATTTTGGGTGCTATGATAGATGGATTATACAGATGACCCCTATTCTCTATTCACTTCTCATATCCTCATCCTGCATAATATAAATTTGCAGCAGCTCCCATTAAGAAATTGAGTCCACTTTCCTCTTCTTGAATATGTTTCTCTCTCCTCTCTCTCTCTCCTGCTATGGTATAGGAACAAATGAGGCCAACCTATACCAGTCAATCTCCAGCTAACCATCATCTGACCACAAGTTTATAAAAGTTCAGTTGAGATCAGTCTAGACCAGCATACTAATGAAGAATTGCCCTGCTAATGCATAGACTCGTAAGAAATAATATGTTTATTACCATATACTAATGATTTCGTGTATAAGTGTATATTAATGAAGTTTTGTGGTAGTTTGTTACATGTGTGGAGAGAAGCCTCAGTCATCTGAGCTGTCCCAGACAAAGCTATCATAAATCAGCCAGCCATGGCTGACCCACCAGTTGACTGCTCATGAGTAAACCCTGCCTTGAAAACTAAAAGCTTGGTGCCATCATAAAGAACTCTATTTTATTCCAACATCCTTACATCTGATCTGTCACCCTGTGTATCTTATTTCACTTCAGCAACAAGACTTAATACAGCCTCTTCTCTCTAACTGCATTACTTATCCCTTCTTCTAGGACCAAACCATTAATTTTGAGATACAATGGCTTGCAAAATGGTCTCCATGCCACCAGAGTCTCCTTAGTGAAATGGATTAAACATCTTTCTCCTATTAAATTTATACCACTTAAAACAAAGCAGGACTTCTGACTAGAAAGACACACTGCATCTCCCTTTACAACTAAGAAGGAATACAACTACCTCAAAACTAGAGACAACCAGAAGTTCCATAAAACTGAGCTGCATGGAAGTCCAACAAACAAAGATATAAAGAAGAAATACTAATCCAGACAGGTAGAAGGGGCAGAGGCAGGGTGGAGAGGATGCAGTGTGGTGGCAGCAGCAGTGGCAGCAGTGGCAGGCGAGTGGAAAGCACAGTCACACATTTTAAAAAGTCAAGAGGGACACCTGGGAAGCACTCCTAGCACCAGACCAGACCATACAGCTCAGGGTCCCAGCGCTGGGGAAAATGAAGCCTCATTGCTTCTGACTGTGCAAACCAGTGGCAGTTGGGGCAGAGAAAGAAACTGCTGGTCTCTCAGCAGAGTACACTTGTTTTAAGTGCCCACATGATCCTAGAACATCTGCAGATCCACCCACTCTGGGAACAACAGCTAGGGCAACAGCTAGAGCAGTGCCAGTCCCATATGGAAGTGGGAGAAGTGTCTGGAAAAGGTGCAAGTGCTGAGCAAACAGCACTGTTCCCTCTCAGACCCCTCCCTCACATAGAGTACCATAATGTGGTGAAATGGGTCACCCTATACTGATAAGTACCTAAGGCTTCACCCCTTACAACATAACAGGAACGACAGCTCTACCTAAGACACAAAGGCAAACAAACACAGGAGCCTGTCAAGATGAGGAGACAGAGAAATATGGCTCAAAAGTGGGAATGGATCAAGGTTCCAGTGGGAGAACTAGGCAACGAGGAGATAGCCAAACTAATAGACAAGGAGATTGCCAACCTAACAGATAACAGAGTTTAAAACACTGGTGATAAAGATGTTCACATGCTTGACAGATATGCTTAAGTACAGCAAATGATAAGGGCAAAAGTGAGGCCTATGCTAAATGAAACAAAGGAAAAGCCACACAAAACCAATGGTGAAGGGAAGAAAACCGGGGTTCAGATCAATGATTTGGAACATAAGGAAGAAAAAAAAAAGAGTTAACCAGTACACAATGAGGAAACAAGAATTGAAAAAAATGAAGAAAGGCTTAGGAACCTCTGGGACAACTTTAAATGTGCCAACATTCGACTCATAAGGGTGCCAGAAGGAGAAGAGGAAGAGCAAGAAATCAAAAGTTTATGTGAGAATATAATGAAGAAAAACTTCCCAAATTTGGCAAAAGAAATAGACATACAAGTCCAGGAAGCCCAGAGAGTCCCAAACAAGCTAGACCCAAAGAGGACCATACCAAGACACATCATAATTAAAATGCCAAGGGTTAAAGATAAAGAGAGAATCTTAAAAGCAGCAAAAAAAAAAAAAGCAAAGAGTTACCTACAAAAGGGTGCCTAAAAGACTGTCAGCTGATTTCTCAAAAGAAACTTTGCAGGCAAGAAGGGAGTGGCAAGAAGTATTCAAGGAGATGAAAAGCAAGGACTTACAACCAAGATTACTCTATCCAACAAAGCTATCATTTAGAATGGAAGAGCAGATGAAATGCTTCCCAGGCAAGGTAGAGCTAAAGGAGTTCATCATCACCAAGCCATTATTATATGAAATGTTAAAGGGACCTTCTTAAGAAAAGGAAGATCAAAACTATGAACACTAAAATGACAACAAACTCACAACTATCAACAACCAAATCTAAAAAATAAAAACAAAATCCAAATAAGCAAACCAGAATAGAAACAGATTCATGGGTATGCGGATCACTTGGAGGGTTATGAGCTGGGAAGGAGAAGGGGAAGAAATAGGAAAATGGTGCATGGATTAAGAAGCATAATTGTTTGGTACAAAACAGACAGAGGGAAATTAAGAATAATGTAGAAAATGGTGAAGCCAAAGAACTTATATGCATGACCCATGGACATGAACTAAGGGGAGTGGTATTGCTGGAGGGAAGGGGGGTACTGAGCAGAGGGGAGCAATGGAAAAAAATTAGGATTACTCTAACAACATAATCAATAAAATATACTTTAAAAAAAGTCACTAGGGCCTATCCCAGGTTAACAAAACAAAACAAACAAACGAAATCCCACACAACTAAACATCTTAACCTTCCTGAAATTTATAGATAAAATTCAAACTCTTTAGCTTGACATCAGGCTATCATCTAAATGCCTTTCTAGAATTAATCCCTACTATCTATCCTGTAGCATAAGTTTCTGTCAGTATGGCCTTCTTGTCAATTTCCAGGTCTGTATCAGGCCCAAGACTCTACACCATACAAACTTCTGACTCTATGCCTTCTTTAGATATGCTTTGCTCCTAATTAAAATGTCTCCCCACCTCACTTCCAGCATTATCTTCATTTTAATAAGCCCGCTAAAATAGTTTACTTCTTCTATTAGGACTTTTTTATAATTATCACAGGCAGAGTTGGCTGATCCATCCTCTGTGAGCCATAGCACTTTGCCCAGTTTTCTGTAACATCTACCACATTAGATTATATCATGACCTGCCTATAGCTTTTTACCCCCCAAAGGACTGTCAACTCAGTCCAAAAATTGTTGTGTCTTACTTGATTTCATATGTTGAACACCTAGAATAGCTTATAATATGTAGTGGGTGCCCACTTAGTTTTTCAAAAGAATAAAAATTCAAACTGATGTAACTGTTCAGGTAAAGCTTTTGGGGGGGGGGGAGTATGGAACCATATGAAGATCAGGAGCACAAACATGGACACAATTTTATAGAATCTGTATGCATTCTTTCTACTTGTGATTATCAAGAAATCATCATCACCACCACCACAGTCATTATCATCATCATTATCATCATCATCATCATCATCCAGACAGTTTTAACCCATCTTACCCCCATAACCCAGTACTCTCTTTGTTTTCTTTGCCTGGGGAATTCAGCAACCAGACAACCCAATTTTATAATATCACCTCACTTCTCAAGAAGTTCACCAAGTGTTTCAAAATTTTCTGCTGGAGCAACATATGCTTTTACTTTGGGCCTTTTAGCTGATTTGGTACTACTTAATGCCACAAATGAGTCTGCTGAGATTTCTCTGAGCCGCACAAGGTCAAGGTGCCACGGCTCAAGAATAATGTTGCTGCATCACAGTAATACATGCTCCTGGAGAGCAACAACACTTCTAAATGCTGATATTCAGTCTGACTCAGAAACTATGACTCTGAACTGGGGGATAGTAGTGAGTGAGACATGGGGGCTTGTTTTTCATAAACAATTTCTACTTTTTGTACAGCTGATAAGTTGTTCAGTATGTGTTCAGACTGTCTGAATGTCTGATCTCTGCTTTTTCTTCTCACTTGAACCCTTTATTTCTTCTCAGTCCATGGGGCTATTGGTCCTTCTAAAATCCAAGACTCGTCCGACTTAAAAATCATCATTTTAAAACTTTTTAGTTTTAAAACACAAATGATTTTATTTTAGGAAGTTCTTTTGGAAGCCTTAAGCTACCTCAAGTTTTACTTCCTTTCTTTATGTGATAAAGCATGCATTGGCTTTTCTTTTTAATAATTTATTTGTTTGTTTGTTTTAGAGAGAGGAGAAAGAGAGAGAGAGAGATATCACTGTGTGGTTGCCTCTCACTCATGCCCCCAACTGGGAACCTGACGTGCAACCTAGTCATGTGCCCTGATTGGGAATCGAATCAGTGACACTTGGCTTGCAGGCCGACACTCAATTCACTGAGCCACAGCAGCCAGGGCTGCACTGGCTTTTGACACATTTTCTTTCTAAACTTCACATCTTTGGTGTCAGTACTATGGTTTACAGACAAGGAAGCTAAGGCTGACGTGTCTCATTTTCAAGGCCTATAGCTAACTGGTAAGTAAGAAACTGAGCCTGGAATTCAAACCCAGTTCTATAGAACTAAACATATTGGCATTCTTCAAAGGACTCATATTATACTATTTTGATATTGTTGTTTTGATGCCAGAGACATTTTGATGGGACTCACAGGCTAATGAACAGGGATAAGCTTAGGCATAGGGTAAGGAATATATCAAGGATTTTGTTTGAGAACATTACTAAGTCATACAAAGCAATATTTTGATAATTTCATATGCTATTTTAATATGGCTCTATCAAAATGCTCTGTTTTGTTCTATTAACCTACTACCATCCAAATCATGGGGCATAGACTTTACTGAAGTTGGAAGGAGGCATGGAAATAATTTACTTCAGCTCTTTCCTGCTACTGCTGAGAAGAACAAGGAAGGAGTCTACCAAAGGTCACAAGGGCAGTTAGTGAAAGAACTGAGAATAAAGCCAGGATTTTTGACATACACCTCAGGACTCAACATATCTCTTCTTCACACACAAAACCCTGGCCGACTTGGGCCACACTGCCTTCTGAACTGGCTCACCATAAGGGACCCATGTCCTGAAGCATGTTTTGGAACTCATGCTCCACAGGTCCTTTTTCCTTTATTTGTGCTAGAGTTGATATTCTAAAAAGGCATGAAATTTAATCGCATTAAATTAATTTCCTTTATTCAAAGGATAAAATCAAATGCAGTTGGGACATGGTTGAAAAGAGTAAAAATGAAGCAAATTCAGAGAAATGGAGATGTGGAAACTAAAGATATCTTTAGAAGTTCAATTAAAAGTAAAAATTTTAAATGAAAATAATAAGTAAAATATATTAAGGGAATGACTGTTAAAACATTAAAAATATTATGAAGTTTGAAGAACATGAAATTATTTTTGAAGCATACAAACTGAGAACAAACACAACAGGCTATTAAAACCAGAAAACCTTTAAATATGGAAAATAAAAAGGTACATAATTCCTGATATGAAAATCCTGGAATCAGGCCAACATGCTCAGGCAGAGAACTGACGGGCATACAAAGTAATGCTCTTCTTACTATGGAACAGGAATTACGGGCTTCTGGAAAATTCAGTGCAGACAGTGGCTGTGCCTTACTCTGGAAGTTAGTTTGATAGAGTTAAATATTTGGTAATACTCGGATTTATATTGTTCCCCTACTTGTTTCAGGAAAAAATTGATTTTTTAACAAATGGGTTATGACAGCACATTATCAATTTCAATTAGGAAAGAGCTCTGAAGTCTGTTTATCTAGTTTCTAATTTTAGCTCCATCTCTTATTACTTAACTTTGCCATGCCCCAGTTGTCTACTGAATAAAGTGGGCATAATAATAGAGCCTAACTCATTGGGGTGGCCCTGAATACCTAATGAGATCATTTTGGTAAAATATATAGTGTAACAGCTGATATACAGTCAATGCCCTGGGGCATTTCATTGTTTAGATTGAACGAATGAGACTAAAAACTCCTTGTAGAAAGAAACTCTATCTATTTTGTTCACCATTGTGAATACCAAGCACAGTGCTAAACACATAGTGTTCATTATTTCTCATTTTTTCTTCTTTGTCTCATTAAAAATACCCCTCACATTTACTTAGGAATCACTGTGCTCCTGACAATCCAGGACTAGAAAAAGGAATAAAATAACCAAGGATTTTAAGTAGCAATGTAAGTTAGTCCAGTATGTTTTAGGTCACCCTATGCCAATGTGGAGAATGGGTTAGAAGGCAGCATACTTGGGGATCAAAGATGGCAGCAGAGAAGGTGAAAGTTATTTATCCTCACTCCCTCCCAGGTCCAAACTGGAATTACAACTAAATTGTAGAATAATTTACCTGAATGAACAACTAAAGACTAGATGAACATAAGTTTTATAACCAAGAATTTATAGAAGAAGCAACATCAAGACTGGTAGGGAGAGCAGAGATAAAGAAAGGGTTGGTGTGGCAGTTGAGAACCTGGAGGGATACCTCAACTATAATACAAAGGGGCCTCCTGAGGAGCATGAAGATCTCAACCCCACCCTGCACTCCACAGCCTGAGGCACCAGAGCCAGGAAGAGAAGCCCACATAACATCTGGCTGTGAAAATCAAAGGGAATTCTGTTCTTCAGGTAGAGAAAGGAGTTTGCCAGAATCCTAAATTTCCTCTTAAAGGGCTCATGCACAAAACCTTGCTGCCATTCACACTGGGTTCTGGCAGATGGAAGATGGCTGAAAGAAAACTAGAGTTGTGTAAGCAGAAACTGGGTTGTGTGGCTCCAAGGAGATTGCTGAAGGGACAGCCACCAGAGTCCCTGAGCTAAGTTCCTGTCCTACATTGCCCCCTGACACCATCTTTCCTGAATGGAGCACTTCCCTCCATACTTTATCAGTCTGGAGGAATGCATTAGTCTCACCCTTTCAATTCCCAGTGGACCAGCCCTGTCGAGCTTGTACTCTGCAGAGGAGTAAACTGGCTATGGCCAGCTTGGGCCTGCAGTGCAGACTGTCTTGGATGAAATGGGTAAATTTCTAGAAACATACAATTTTCAAAACTGAATCAAGAAGAACCAGAAAATATGAACTGACTGATTACAACTAATGATATTGAAGCAGTAATCAACAAACAAAAGTCCTGGACTACATGGCTTCACAAGTGAATTTTACTAAATTTTTGAAGAAAAACTAACACCTAGCCTTCTTAAACTACTTCTAAAAATTTAAGAGAAGGGAAAATGCCCAAGCTCATTTTACAAGGCTAGCCTTATCTTAATTTCAAAACCAGATACAGACACTACAGAAAGAAAATTATAGGCCAATATCTTTGATGAACATAGACTCTAACATCCTCAATAAAATATTAGCAAACTCGATCCAGTAATATATTAAAAATATTATGTTTCATGATCAATTGGAATTTATCCTTGGAATGCAAGGTTGATACAATATCTATAACTCAATAAATGTGATACATCAAATAAACAAAATGAAGAGTAAAAATCATATCATACCAATAAATGCAGAAAAAACATATGACACAATGAATCATTTATTTATTATTAAAACTCTCAGCAAAGTGGATATAGAGGAAACATACTTAACATATTAACACCCATATATGAAAAACCCACAGTTAACTTTATACTTAATCAGAAAAATAAAGTGTTTTTCTTAAGATCGGGAAAAGACAAGGATGCGCATTTTCACCACTCTTTATTCAACATAGTACTGGAAGTCATAGTCACAGCAATCAGACACAAAAGGCATTGAAATTAGAAAAGGAGAAGTGAAACTGTCATTATTTGCAGATGACATAATACTATATAGAGAGAATCATAAATATTCCACCAAAAAACTACTTGAACTGATAAATGAATTTAGTAAAGTAGCAGGGTACAAAATAAATATTCAGAAATCAGTTGCATTTTTGTACACCAATAGTAACTATCAGAAAGGGAAACTAATTAAACAATCTCATTTAAATAAATTTAAGGTTGTGAAAGCCCAGTACTCAGAAAATTGTAAGACACACACACACACACAAAAAAAAAAAAAAAATCAAAGAAGACACAAATAAATGGAAACATATACCCTGCTCATGGATATGAAAACTTAACATTATTAACATATTTATACCACCCAAAGCAATTTATAGATTCAGCACAATTCCTATCAAAACACCAATGGTATATTTCACAGAAATAGAACAAACAATCCAAAAATTTATATGGAAATACACACACACACACACACACACACACACAAAATAGCCACAGCAATCTTGAGAAAGAATAAAGTTGGACGAACAAGGCCAACTGATATCAAACTATACTACAAGGCAATAGTAATCAAAACAGCATGGTACTGGCATATAAATGGATATATTGGTCAATGGAACAGAATAGAGAGCCTAGAAATAAACTCACACCTATATGGTCAATTAATATTTGACAAAGGAAGCAAGAACATTCAATAAAGTAAAGACAGTCTATTCACTGATTGATGTTGGGAAAATTGGAAGATACACAGAAAAAATAAAAGTGGACAACCTTCTTACACCATAACAAGAATAAACTCAAAATGGATTATAGACTTAAATTTAAAACTCAAAAATCTGAAACTCCTAGAAGAAAACATAAGCAATAAAATATCTGACATTTCTCTTAACAATATTTTTTCTGATATATCTCCTTGTGTAAGAGAGACAAAAGAAAAAATATACAAACAGGGCTACATCATATTAAGTCTTTGCACAGTAAAGGAAACCATCAACAAAATTAAAAGACAACTTATTGATTGGGAGAAGATATTTGCCAGTAATACAACTGATAAGGAGTTAATATCCAAAATTAATAAAGTCACACAATTCAGCAACAACAACAAAAACAACAAAAACAATACAATTAGAAAATTAGTACAGGACCTGAACAGGTACTTCTCCAAAGAGGCCAATTGATACAGATGACCAATAGATATATGAAAAGATGTTCAACATACTAATTGTCAGAGAATTGAAAATTAAAACCACATTGAGGTATCACCTCATACCTATCAGAATGGCTATCATCAATAACTCAACAGCAAGGTTGGTAAAATGAATATAAGCACAAAATAAAGTCACACGCAATATAAATGAAATAAACCCTTGTTGTAAAATCATGTCAGTTTTAAAAAAGCAACTATATAATCTTTACAAGAAAGACACAAAATATAAGGATACAGATCATCTGAAAGTATAACAGAATAAATTACTCTAAAGAGCCATGAGTCAAAAGAAAAGTCCACAACTACATTAGCATCAGGAATAAAAAGATTCTAAGGCAAAAATAATGATGAGATGAAAAAGGTCATGACCTAATAATAAATGAAACAATTTACCAGGAAGATACAGTAATTATAAACTGGTATGCACCTAACAACATAGCCTCAAAATATATAAAACAAAAAAATAGTTTATGAAGCCTGTATATGTGTCACTTACCCAGGTCTTAGAAATATTTTATTCTCTGTAGAAACTGTTATTGCAACAGCAGTTGATATTAGTTTATAACATCCTCACTAAATGTCTTAAAATACAGAATAAGTTCACAAAGTGTGAGGCTACCTGAAGATCTATCCTCACCCACACTTCCAGACTTAAGGCAGAAATTGTGTTTTTTTGGTGAACCTCTCCGGTTGACCATCGCCTAGTTGCTGAGCATTATTAATATTGCTACTAGTAAATTTGACTTTTCTATCCCTCTTTAATTCAAACCTATGCCTTGCTTTTACCATCCTTCTTCCCAAGGCCTAAATATTAGTTCATGCATTATACTTTTACTCATCAACTATTGGACTTCTCAGCAATCCCTGACCTCTGGTCAGTGTGCTTTACCTGCCAGGTGAGATGGGCCATTCCTTCAACTTTACTACTGCCTGATCAGTGAAGAGTTAACAACCATGTACCTCAGAAACAGTACCTGCGGGACAGACAGAGCTGTCTCTGTTAGCATTGCAACTGCATCAGATTCCGTGGTTTGTGTCCTATTCGAGTGGGAGTGGGTCTAGTGTCAGGAAAATGCCAAGTATACCTGCTGATTCTTATGCCTGGCATGCAGCACAAGGCCTCTATCCCAGTTTCAGATTATCACTGACTCCGATTTATGACTCTTTCCTCCCTGACAGCTATTATCTGAACTGCCACTCAGTGGAAAGTTATTCAAGTCCATTAAATTCGTAACACATAGAATGTCTACCCCACACCAAGATTCACCTAGATGCCACTGGAAATAACAAGAGAGTAAAAGCTGTCCCAATGTCAAAACTTTAGAAAAGGAGGGACTTAAGTCTAGTAACAGAAAGAATTTAGAGTGACCCCAAATTTTGACACATGCTATAATAGAATTTTTGACATTTGAGCTACAATAGTGTATTAGTCACACTTCTTCAAGTTTGCCTATTACTTTAAGTAATAGGCAAAGCTCTGGATAATTTAAGAAAAATAAGTAAAGAAAGAAGGTATTGGCAAAGATTAGCCAGCTCAGAATCAAAGAAAGAACTTTGGAAAGAATAGGGACTTAAGTAGTCCCAAGAGCTTTTGCAGAAGGAACTAAGTTAAGTCTCTTTAGGAGACATGAATGGGCTAAATAATATATAACCTTTTGTTTTTCTCATGTTACTTTAAATAAGATTCAAGTTATACTAACACAGACATTCTAATGTGCTTATTTGGCTGGGAGAGACACTTTAACAATCTCACAAAAGAATCCATAAAGTAGGGCAGAGATAGTTCCTAAAGAGAGAGGTGTTATTGCCAGTGGGAAAAGAGTATTTGTGGAGGATCCTCAAGAGATACCAGGCACGAAACACAACCTGGAGAATGTTGATTGGATGGTGACATATTATATCTAGGCCAAAGGATCCCCAGGACAGAATAACTAAAAGCAGAATTATTCTGAAATATCTGTGCAAGTGATCCCTTTGATTCCATTGTGAGGCAGAGTACAAGTAAGTGAGGTAAGAACAGAGTAAGGGATATTTAATGAAGGAAGTGCTGGCAATTCAATGGTGGAAATTAGGACAATCTTAAAAGAGAAATTAGCATTGCATATCGGTAAGACTTAAGGAGGAGAAAAGGAGACTCCAGGTAGGGGGAACAGCATTGGCAAACATGTAAAGATGAAAAACATGGAAGGGTTTTAGGAAAATTAAAACCAGATTTTTTTAAAAATTTAGTGTAGGTATTTTATGGGAGTAATATATAGATAATGCCAGAAAGTTAGGTTGGAGCAGGACTATAAAGGAGCAAAGTTGAGGAATGAATTTCCTCCGTCAGGGAAAAGGTAATATGGTCTTGATCTCCAGTGACAGCAGTGGGCAGCAGAGTGTTTGAATGGCAGAGGAAGCAATGAAAAGAGTATTTCAGGGGTTGAATCACCAGGCTTTAAAAATGGAAGGGGATGTGGCAAAACATCAGGACAAGGTTAAACCTGACAACTTTCTATCTATAGAGAATAAAGCTCATCCATGACTAGTGTGTTATTTATGGAGAAGTGCTTACAAATCAAAGCCTGAAAATATCTTCCTCATCTTATAATTTAGAAACAAAGCTAAAAATCATATCTATCTCAAAAGAATATCAGTTGATTTAAGTTCAAAAGAGAAATTTCAAACATTAAGTTATGAAAGTAGTTATTGATTTTAGAACTTATAGTTAGACGACAACCCTATTTAAAATATTTTTAGTCTCAATAAGGTAGGAGAAGATGGCAGACGAGTGAAGGGAGGCTGCGCTTTCTGGCTCCCAAGACCTGTCTGTAGTTTGGACTAATTGCAGACAGAACATCTCAGTGAGCAGCTGGACACTGGCAGGAGTCGAGCCATGGCACTGCTGGATTAGAGAAAACCATCTGGGAACGACCTGTTTGGTGAGGATAGTGGAGGAAAAAGGGACAAGGCAGGATTTCTGACTGGGTTGTCTCCCTGAGCTGCAGCTGGAAGTACACAAAGACTTTTTAGTGACCACAGGCTTCCCCAGAGAGGAATCGGGAGGAGAGCAGATCTCTGCCCACTGGCAGAGCCAGGAGTGGGCCAGGTGGCATCTGGCGCTGAAAAGCAAGAAACAGTGTACTGCTGTGCATGTGAGAATGTGATCTTCCTTTATATTTTTCTTTTGTGTACTGCAAAGAGGGGAAGAAAGGTCGGGGGTAATAGGACATTCTTGAGGAACACAGGTGCAGAAGTGCACTCGCCCACTCCCCAACCCTCCCCTTGGGTAGCGCAGGCCCGCACAGGTGGTGCCCTCATCCACTAGCCCAGGAGCGCAACCAGGTCACTGGCCATGCGCCTGGGTGCCCCTCGGACACACCCCCAACAGACATAAAAACAGTGCCCCAACGGGCGCAGGGAGGGCCCGCTGGACACGCAGAGGACCGTGCACAGATACCCCTGGCCAGCCCCAGTGGGCGCCAGGTCGGAGCACAGCCCACTTGCGAAGGCTCTGCTCGTGCCCGCCCAGGCGGGTGTGGGAACAGCGGGCAATGGGGACTCACAGACGCTCATTTCCACTGTGCACAAGTGTCCGGGGCCCTGCCCAAAAGGGCAAGAGACCGACTCCCGGGTCACGGCTCTGCAGGCCTGAGGCTAGCGCGCAGGCCACCTTGTGCGTGCATGAGCACGCTGGCTGGCTCCAACAGGCACCAAGTGAATGCACTGGCCACCGCGGGTACACGGGAATAACCCGGGTGTGCGGGAATAACCAGGGTGCGTGACCAACACCGCACACAGGCGCACAATGCTGCTGCAAAGATCAGAAACCTCTGGCCCACCTCATTAGACCAGCTGTGGATACAGAAAAAAAAAGACGACACACAAAAGCTGAACTCAGTTAACACTTTCTTTTTGTATTTTTTAAATTTTTATTTCTATTTTAGTTATTTGTATTTTATTTCATTTTACTTTTTTAAATTTATTTTTTATTTTAATTTTAATTTTTACTTTTATTTAAAAAAATGTTTTTAAACTACCTCTTTAATTTGTTTCATACCATCTCTCCTTCTCATCCTTACTCTTTAATTTTTGTTTATTTTTGTCTGTTTTGTTTAGCCTCCCTTTAACACTAAATGAATAGACTATAATTACTATATAAACCTAATACTATACAATTCCACTTTCTTACTATATACTGCATTCTGCCCTCTTTTTCTTTTATTATTATTAACACACAAAGTAAATATTACCAACTGTCTTGCATAGTCTCAACACTACTATTATTAATCTATCATCCCCTCTCTCAAAAATCATATTTCTCCTCCCTAAAAACAACTCTTATATATTCTTCCTAGGTATAAAAGCTCTAACATCTCTATGTTTATATTAATACTGGCTTGTTGGCTGACGATAGCGTCATAGAGGGTGGGAGATATTTTTGAGGGTGTGGGTCTCCTGCCTGGGCTGTGTGTCTATGTTTTTAACAGTATCTCCACAAAAGAACTCAAGACAAAGTGGACAGAGTGACTCTCAATCAACTAGCCAGAAGGAAGATACTACCAAAGAGCATGTGAAATATAAACAGACAGCTTGAACAGACAACATAAAGGGTAACCCAAGAACATCAGGCTGAGGAGATCAAAAAGACTGCACCACTGAAACCTACAGATCTCCTATAAAGAATCTCATACCACAAAGGTGGGAAGTCAAAGCAGACAAATCCAAAAAACAAAAACAAACAAGAAGAATCCAACATGATAAGACGCAGAAACAACCTCCAAATGAAAAAAAAAAGAGGAATCCCCAGAGAGGTAGATGGAATAGATATAGCCCAAATGTCAGATATGAAATTCAAAACAATGGTGGTGAAGAAGCTCAATATATTCGACAACCTCAAAAACAACTATGATAACCTCCAAGGAAGTTATCAACAGCTCCAAGAAAATTACAGGGAACTTATGGAAAACTACACCAGCATAAAAAAGGACATAGACACTATTAACAAGAACCAGGAAGAAATGAAGAATACAATCTCTGAACTGAAAACCACAGTAGAACCAATCAAAAACAGGCTAAACGAAGCAGATGATTGGATCAGTGAGTTAGAGGACAATATAGAAAAAAATTCCCAGACAATACAACAAAATGAAAAAAGATTGAAAAAGTACAAAGAAGATGTAAGGGAATTACAAGATAGTATGAGGAAAAATAATAACTGGATCATTGGAATAAAAGAGGGAGAAGAAGAGGAATGAGGAATAGAAAAGCTAATAAAGGAAGTAATGACAGAAAATTTTCCCAACCTGATGAGAGAAGAAGTTATGCAAGTTCAAGAAACACAGACAGTCCCAATGAAGATGAACCCAAAAAAACCCACTCCAGGGCACATCATAATTAAAATGGCAACATTCAAAGACAAAGAGAATCCTAAAAGCAGCAAGAGAAAAACAGCAAATAGCATACAAGGGAGTTCTGATAAGGATATCAACCGATTTCTCAACAGAAACATTACAAGCCAGAAGAAAATGGCCAAAAATATTTCAAGCAATGAAAAACAATGGCCTACAACCAAGAATACTCTACCCAGTAAGGCTCTCATTCAAAATGGAAGGTGAAATAAGGAGTTTCTCAGACAAAGGAAGACTAAAAGAATACATCTCCACCAAACCAGCATCGCAAGAGATGCTAAAGGAAATGATTTAAGAAATAGAAGAAAAAAAAGAGGAGAGGAACACAGGTACAAAGAGAAATGAATAAATACATGTCAATAATAACCTTAAATGCAAATAGATTAAATGCTCCAATCAAAAGACATATGATAGTCGAATGGATAAGAAAACAGGACCCACATATTTGCTGTCTACAAGAAACACACCTCAAAACAAAAGATTTACACAAATTGAAAATAAAGGGATATAAAAATGCATTCCAAGCAAATAGACATGAAAAAAATGGGGGGTAGCAGTACTCATATCCGACAAAACAGATTTCAAAGCAAGGGCAATAAAAAGAGACAAAGAAGGACATTTCATAATACTTAAAGGAACAGTCCATGAAGAATATATAACACTAATAAACATATATGCACCCAACACAGGAGCACCCAAATACATAAAGAAAATACTAGAAGATCACAAGAAGGATATTAACAGCAACACACTCATAGTAGGGGATTTTAACACTTCATTATCAACAACAGACAGATCTTCAAAGCAAAGAAACACCAAGGATATACAGGCACTGAACAACACAATAAGCCACATGGACTTAACTGATATATATATAGAACTTTTCACCCCAAAGAAGCAAAATATACATTCTTTTCAAATGCACATGGAACATTTTCAAAGATAGATTACATGATAGGACACAAAACAAGCCTCAACAAATTCAAGAAAATTGAAATCATATCAAGCATCTTTTCAGACCATAATGCCTTGAAACTAAAAATCAACCTCAGAGAAAAAAATCAAAGACATCCAAACTCATGGAGAATGAATATCATGCAATTAAATAATGAATGGGTTAACAATGACATCAAAGAAGAAATTAAGAAATTTCTGGAAACTAATGACAATGAACACACAACAGCCCAAAATCTAGGGGACACAGCAAAAGCAGTCCTAAGAGGGAAGTTCATAGCAATACAGGCATATCTGAAAAGGATAGAAGAATCTCAAATAAAAAATCTAACCCTAAAGTTACAAGAACTAGAACAACAACAACAAAAAAAAAGCCTAGGGCAAGAAGAAGAAAAAAAATCATCAAGATCAGAGCAGAATTAAATGACATAGAGACTAAACAAACAATTCAAAAAATCAACAAAACTAGGAGCTGGTTCTTTCAAAAAATAAACAAAATCGAAAAATCTTTATCCAGGCTCATCAAGAAAAATAGAGAGAAGACCCAAATAAACAAAATCAGAAATAAAAAAGGAGAAATCACAACTGATACCACAGAAATACAAAGGATTGTAAGAAATTACTACAAAAAAATAAAAAAACTGTATGGCAAGAAATTCGACAACCTAGAAGAAATGGACAAATTTCTAGAAACATATAATCTTCCAAAACTGAATCAAGAAGAAGTGGAAAGTCTCAACAGACCAATAACAAAGAAGGAAGTTGAAACAGTAATCAAAAATCTCCTGGCACACAAAAGCCTTGGACCGGATGGCTTCACGGGCGAATTCTACAAAACATTCAGGGAAGAACTAACTCCTATCCTCCTCAAACTATTCCAAAAAATCCAAGAAGAGGAAAAAATCCCAAACTCTTTCTATGAAGCCAGTATTACCCTAATTCCAAAACCAGGTCAAGAAACAACAAAGAAAGAAAACTACAGGCCAATATCACTGATGAACATAGATGCTAAAATCCTCAACAAAATACTGGAAAACAGGATCCAGCAATACATCAAAAAGATCATACACCACGATCAAGTGAGATTCATCTCAGGGATGCAAGGATAGTTTAATATTCACAAATCAATAAATATAATACATCACCTAAACAAAATGAAAGACAAAAATCACATGATCATATCGATAGATGCAGGAAAAGCATTTGATAAAGTACAACACCCATTTATGATTAAAAAACTCAGCAAAATGGGAATAGAGGGAGCATACTTTAACATAATCAAAGCTATATATGAGAAACCTGAAGCTAACATCATACTCAATGGACAAAAACTGAAAGAATTCCCCATGAAATAAGGAACAAGACAAGGCTGTCACTCTCTCCATTCCTATTCACCATAGTGTTGGAAGTCCTAGCCATAGCAATCAGACAAGAAAAAAAAAATGAAAGGCATCCAAATTGGGAAAGAGGAAGTCGTCGGCAGCCGTCCGTCTCGAGAGACGATGGTGTAGCTTCTTAAGAGTCTATCTGCACTGCCGAGAATGGCTGTGCAGTCCAACTCGGGAGTGACACGGTATCTGTCTCCTCCTGTGTTGAATCGACATCTTGCAATGACGCTGGAGTGTCCTCTCCAGTGAAGCTGAAGCTACAGAGCCTGGGCAGGGTGATATGGAGGGTCTGCTGTTGCCCATGCAGCAGACCCCCCCTCTCTTCGCAGCTGAAGGGTCCAAGGGAAAGACGGAGTCAATACAGCTTGGCTTCAGGTGCGCCGCAGGAGTTGCCGGTGTTGACTACAACGTCAAACCGCCTTAGGGACTCTGGCTCCGGATTTTCTGTCGGAGTTTACTCCCTTAGCCTTTCCCCTGAAGAGGTATGCCACAAGGCAGCGGAGATTTTTTGGAGTCAGAGTTTTCCTTCTCTGATGTGCCCTGACTGGAAGATCGAACCAGCGACACTTAGCTTGCAGGCCGACGCTCAATCCACTGAGCCAAACCAGCCAGGGCTAAAAGAGCAAGTAAAACTATCATTATATGTACATAACATGATAACATACATAGAAAACCCTATAAACTCCACTAAAAGCCTACTCTATATAAGTGAATTTGGCAAAATAACAGGGTACAAAATAATATACAAAAATCTAAGGCATTTCTGTACACCAACAATAAAATATCAGAGACAAAAACAAAAAAGAAAATACCATTTACTATAGCAACAAGAAAAATAAAGTACCTAGGAGTAAACTTAACCAAAGAGATAAAAGACCTGTACTCTGAAAATTACATAACACTGAAGAAAGAAATTAAGGAAGATACAAATAAATGGAAGCAAATGTCATGTTCTTAGATGGAAAGAATCAACATTATCAAAATGGCCATACTACCCAAAGCAATTTATAGATTTAATGCAATCCTTATTAAAATACCAATGACATATTTCACTGACCTAGAACAAATACTCCAAAAATTCATATGGAACCAAAAAAGACCCCGAATAGAAAAAACAATCTTGAGACAGAAGAACAGCAGGAGGAATCACAATACCAGACATCAAACAATACTACAAAGCCACTGTGATCAAAACAGTCTGGTACTGGCAAAAGAACAAACATATAGATCAATGGAACAGAATACAGAGTCTAGAAATAAATCCAGGAATATGTAGTCAACTAATATTTGATAAAGGAGGAAGAAACATAAAATGGAGTGAGAAGAGCCTCTTCAACAAATGGTGCTGAAAGAACTGGACAGGGACATGCAAAAAATGGAAACTAGACCACCAACTTACACCACACAAGAGAATAAACTCAAGATGGATCAAAGACTTAAATGTAAGCTATGACACCATAAAAGTCCAAGAGGAAAACATAGGCAGGAATATTTCAGATATGCCACGTGGCAACATTTTCATGGATATATCTCCTAAGGCAAGAGAAATAAAGGAAAGAATAAACAAATGGGACTACATCAAACTAAAGAGTTTCTGCTCAGCAAAAGAAAACATTAGCAAGATGAAAAGGAAACCAACCATATGGAAAAACATATTTGCCAATGATATCTCAGACAGGGAACTGCTCTCTAAAATATATAAAGAGCTTATATGACTCAGCATCAAGAAAACAGACAACCCAATTAAAAAGTGGGCAAAGGACCTGAACAAACACTTTTCTGAAGAGGACATACAAAAGGTCCATAGACACGTGAAAAAATGCTCATCATCACTAGCCATCAGAGAGATGCAAATAAAAACCACAACAAGATACCACTTTACACCAGTCAGAACGTCCATCATCAACAAATCAATAAACAAGTGCTGGTGAGGATGTGGAGAAATGGGAACCCTACTGCACTGTTGGTGGGAATGGAGACTGATGCAGCCACTATGGAAAATAGTATGGAATTACCTCAAAAAACTAAAAATGGAACTGCCTTTTGAACCAGTGATTCCACTGCTAAGATTATACCCCCAAAATCCTAAAACCCTAGTTCAAAAAAACTCATGCACCCCTACGTTCATAGCAATACTGTTTACAATAGCTAAGTGCTGGAAACAACCTAAGTGCCCATCTGTAGATGAGTGGATCTAAAAACTGTGGTACATTTACATAATGGAATACTGTGCAGCAGAGAGAAAGAAGGAACTCCTGCCATTTGCGACAACATGGATGGAACTAGAGAGAATTATGCTTAGTGAAATAAGCCACGCAAAGAAAGAAAAATATCACATGATATCACCTAATACAGGAAACTAAAATACAACATAAACAAATGAACTAAATAGGACAAGGAGCAGAATAACAGTCAATAGGGGGAGGGGGGAGGGGGAGAAAAGGGAGAAGTAAGTTAAGGGTTTAGCGAAGGAACGTTTATAAATGACTCATGAACATAGACAACGGGGAGAGTTATGATTGTAGGAGAAGGGGTGGGCTGGGGGGGAACAATGGGGGAAAAAAGGGACAACTGTAATTGAAAAACAAAAAAATAAAATTAAAAAATAAAAACATGAAAATAATATAAAATAAAATAAAATATTTCTAGTCCCAAAGTCAAATATGCTATAAAGTCATGTTAAATTTTATTTGCAAAATCAGACACTACATCACAAGAAATGAAAACTACACCAATTTCCCTCATGGATATAAACACACACACACAAAAATAATTATTTGTCTGTAATATTTTTTATAGAATTATGTTAAAATAAATTAGAATGTTTATCTCTTGATAAATTAAAATATTGAATTTTTATTTTATTAAAATAAGAATTAGAATGTAAAAATAAAATATTGGCATAATATTTTCTTCCTTTTTTAATTATCTTTTATTGATTATGCTATTACAGTTGTCCCAATTGTCTCCCTGTGTCCCTTCCACCCAGCACCCCCCATTCCCTCAGACAATCCCTACACCATTGTTCATGTCCATGTGTCATACCTATAAGTTCTTTGGCTACTCCATTTCCTATACTGTACTGTACACCCCCATGGCTATTCTGTAACTACGTATTTGTGCTTCTTAATTCTCTTGCCTATTCCCCCATTTCCCTATATCCTCCTCCCAGCTTCTTCTCTTGCCTATTCCCCCATTCCCCTATATCCTCCTCCCATCTGGCAACCATCAAAACCCTCTCCATATCCATAATTCTGTCTCTGTTCTTCTTGTTTGCTTAGGTTTTTTTATTTTGTTTTTTTTAGATTCAACTGTCAATAGATACATATTTATTGCCATTTTATTGTTCATAGTTTAGGTATTTTCTTATGAAAAATATCAGAAATACAAAATATATGTAGTAGTATAATAAATACCCATATTCTCAGCACCTAGCTTAAAATTTCTAACATAGATCTAAAATATGGCTGTTTAATTTTAAATAACTTCTTAATATGTATTGTAAAAATGATAAAATAATTGTTAAAATTTCAAAGCGGGGGTGCAATATTGTACTATAAAAGGAGTTGACAAGTCAGAAAATGTTGCAAAATTCTTCCTTACAACATTCCCTAAAGTCCTAAAGTGCTTTTCAACTGTGAATGGTATGATACCATATCTCTTGCCAGACCCACTCAATCATATTCACCTAAGAAACTCAACAACAACAAAAACAAAGAGCAAATGAGGCTTGAATACATATTTTTTAATTCTTTAGTATGGAACAAATAGTACAAAAAAAATTTCCTCCAGCATTTTCTATTTTCTGGGCCAGCCTGTGTTGTTGGTACAGAGCCAGGAGCTGGTTGAGAGGCCATAGGAAACCAATACTGTGTCCTAGACCCCATATCAGACACATTATTCACCTTCATTTATTAAACTCTTTTAGTCGTCCCTTGAAGTAAGCATTAATGTGGTTGCCATTCTGCACATGAGGAAAACAAGAGCTAAAGATGCTCTGGGACTTGTCCAAGACCAGCAGTATTGGAGCCACCACTTAGACTTACTGGTTCTCACCTCAACACCCGTGGGGTGCATTTTCTGTATTAGTGTGCCCTTGGGGCTTCAAGGTATAGAACAAAGAGCAGAACATGATAAAACATTACAAATAAAAACACACTGTGGTCACCTTACTAAAATGAGTAAAGTACACTAAGTCTTTTCTACTTTCCTGAAGACAGAGTCTAATTCAGGAAGGAACTCCTAGAATTGTCAATTCTCTTGTCCCTATAAGTTTGGAAGCACTGGAACTCAGCCACTGCTGATCTGCTCCATTCCTGCAGATAGAGGGGAAGATGCAATTGCCAAGGCAACATGTAGACTGGGAAACACATAGTAGGAACATACCAGGTCTTGACTGCTGGGTTGCCAGGCCCCTGCATTAATTGATGACCGAAACCCCAGTGTTTCTGAGATAATTTGCCTACTTCCTGCTAATCTTTGCTGTGAGCCTAGGCACTCTTCCAACTGCATTCTCATTCTTCATCCACTGTGCCTCTCGTGTGGAACTCTTCCACTCTTGTTTAACATTAACTCAAACCAACAGAAAATTCGAAGTATACAGTTTTGTCACTTTAGGAGGACAAAAAGAAAAAGGATGAAGAGGGTTAGAAAGGACTAAGAGGAAAAGAAAAATGAGCAGAAAGAAGAGCTGAAGTGAGAAAAAGACATAATCTCTTTTGGCTTCATTTTGCTGATAAATTAAATTAAGGAATTGGACCAAGACAAATTTTTATTTTTAGATATTAGATATTTAGATATTAGAATTTATGAGGAAAGCAATAGACCCTTTTTAAGTGTCATGCACACACATGCTGTATACTTTGTCCACAGTTCCAGGAAGTTTACGGTATTAAGGATATCATAATTATTTCAAGTAGCTTAATACTGTCCTGCAAGTGAACTGTACCTCCTCAAACATGATCACTACACAGAGTAGAAGTCTGATAACTGCCACATCATACTTTCAAAAAAAAATCCTGGGGGTGTTCTTTGGTCTAAAGAAAAAGGCCAAATGGCAAGATGAAATGGGCAATGTTTTCCTATTCTATTTTCTATTCTATTTTTTATACTCTGAATGATAATCACAGAGGAAGTTCCCTTGGCAGTGTTGCATTTCCATGGTAATAGGAGAGGTCAAGGTTAACAAACCCGGGTCTAGGAACCCTCTGCTGCAGGGTAGATGAGAGGGAAATGCTGGCAATGAAAGTGTCACCAGGGGACCCATTTTCACAACCTCCTCCTTTGAATGGCCACAGAGCCTGAGTTGTGCCTTTCTGAATGCTCAGACCAAGGATGTCTTGAAAGTAATAATAGCTCCAACACTTCCTCCTATGAAGAAATGTGCTGTGCCCTTCCTCTCAAAGGCCAAGCACTGATGCCTTTCACTAACAACAATCTGTGGATTGTTGGAATATGTATGTGCTCTTTGTACTGACACCAGAAGCCGAGAGATGCCAAGTTTTAGAAACCAAATGTACTTTAGAAAAGCAATTTGATCTTTGGGAACAAGGGATTCTAAATAAGTTCTGACCATTTCAGGGCAGACTAAAAGATGAATTAATTAAAAAGAGAGTAGGAAGGACACAGTTTAAATTAAATATCAGATGACCCAAATAATTCCTCTTAAAATATAGCTCAGTTATTTTGCCTGAATGCAAATGCCCTGATTATACTCTGCTGGAGTTTGCTCTTTTGGATCCTATGTTTTTATGAAGTAGATAATTTCCCCAAAATGTGTATAGCTTTCTTCAGACCACAAATCAAAGTAAGCTACAAGTGTATTAAAGTACTGTATTTTTTGCTTCATAAAACACACTTTTTTTCCCCCAAAAGTAAAGGGAAAATGCCTGTTTGTCTTAATGGAGTGAATATTGCATCACAGACTGTGATGTGTATTACCTGACCTGTCAGTGGTGGCGACAGCTATTAGAAGAGGAAGCCGTGGGCCCACGCAAAAACCCTGAGGATGCTTATATGTCCCACTTTACTGCTGAATCTCAGGGCATCTGGTCAGTATGAAGATAGCAAAGAAAGTGATATCAGTGATTGTGAGCAACTTAACTTCATAAATTCTGACACTAGTGATGATGAGTTCTTGGGGTCCCCAGAAAACTAAAAGGGTACTTGAACCTTAAAGTCTCTCATTTGTTAATGACAGTGATGATGGTTCTTAATACCGCTGTTGACTGCTGTTCACTTTACATGGTTGAAATATCATTCTCTTATATTTCATTAAATATTTTAGAACACCATTTGGTTCAGAATTTTTTTTCTTGTTTTCTTCCTCTAAACCTAGGTGCATCTTATGGTCAGGTGCATCTTATAGTGTGAAATATATGGCAATTGCTTCATACTGGGCCTCAGTTGGTTGGTTGTTGTCCCACAAACCAAAAGGTTGTGGATTTGATTCTGGTCAAGGCACATGGCTGGGTTTCAGGTTCAGTCCCTAGTTGGGGTATGTGCAAGAGGTAACCGATGTTCCTCTCTCACATTGATATTTCTGTCCCACTCTTTTTCCCTCCCTTCCCTTCTCTCTGGAATCGATAAAAAGAAAAAATATGTAATTGCTTAAAAATCAGTAATTTTTTTTTTTTGAGAGGGGACAGAGGATACTATGTAAAATGAAAGACGTGAATACTCTTAGGATCCTTGATATAGGATGGAATAGACTTGTGCATTGCAGGGATGTGGTAAAAGGGACTGAGAAATGGGGCAATTCTTCCAATTTTAAGTAGTACTCATGAATGCTTCAGAGTTCCACTACCTAGAAGATTCAAGCATTCCTTACATGCTTTACATGCATTGTCTCCCATGACCAATCTATATGCTAATAATACTCAAATTTCAACCAGAATTCCTGGTGTGAGAAACGCTCACAATAAAAACTGGGACACAGGACTTGAGCAGTAAAACGAGGCCTTTATTCATGAGTCTGCAGAGCCGGGCGCACCCTCACAGCCAGGAGAATGTGCGCGCCAAGTAGACAAAGGAAACTGGTTTTATAGTCTTAGCTTCCCTACCCTGAAATTGCCACCCTAAAGTGATTATCTTTTCCACCCTGAAATTGCCACCCTAAAGTGATTATCTTCTCCACCCTAAAATTGCCACCCTAAAGTGATTATCTTTCTTGCCCTAAAGTGAGAGCGATTAGCTTCCCCGCCCTAACGCAATTAGCTCCCCCTCCCCGCTCCTTCTTCCCCGTTTCTCCATTACTGGTTACTCCGGAGTTACAATCTAACACGGTTATCTAAATGCCCCTTCTGTGGTTTGTAGATATGCCAGTGATGTCAGCTCCCTTCTCAGAGACCCTCTAATTACATTCGCCCTTAAGACCCTTTAATTACATTTGCCCTTTGTTACTAATGACTTTTCACTGGTTTGAGAGTCACTATGTCCTTGTTTCTAACACTGGTACATATACCTCTCTGTTTGAATGTCATCAGACACACAGAAACAAAACTGAACTCCTTGTCTTCTCCTGCTCCCCTTTATCTAAGTGCCCTCTCTCAGTGCAGTCATTAACCACTAGCCCTGCCAGAAACCTGGAAATTAAGCTTATCTCCCTTTCCCCCTCACTCTGAACAACAATTTCCAAGTTTTATCTGCATTCTCTTGTAAATATCTCTTAAATCCATGTCTGCTTCCATTTCCCCTCTTCTTGTCTAGGCTTTCATCCCCTCTCCTGAGGATTATCACATCCTTCTGTGCTAGGCAACTTTCTCATATCTATCAATTCATTCTCCACTTCATGGTCAGAGTGGTCTTTCTGAGATTCAAATGTGATCATGATCATTCCTTTGCTTAAAAGCAGTCAATTGCTCTCCAGTGCACTCAGGATAACTCACCAATTCTGTTAAAAGTATGTATTATAAGACTTGGTAGAATCTGACCCCTACTTACTCACCTCTCCAGGTTCATCGATAGATACTCCCTCGTCCCACCTGCTTCCCACCCTAACCCTCAGCACACACACAGTGAATACATAATTTCCAGCTGGAGTGGACTACTTGGTTTCCAGAATGTAATTATCTTTTGATTCTGGGTCTTTACCTAAATTCAGCTCACACTAGCATGCACTCTTCCTCCCTGACCACTTATTTTGCTGGGCCAGGTTCTGCTTATGCTTTAGATGTCTGCTTAGTTACAATTTATTCAAAGTTGTTTCCTGTCCTCCAAACTTACTCTGTATTATCTCTTGATACCTTGTGCTTCTTCAATCAAAGCACTTTCACACTACAATTATTATGTCATATTGTAATTTCTTATTTTTTTGTATCCTGATTTTAGATGTAAGCTCCATGAGGGCAGGTACTGTGTCTGTGTTCACCAGTATAGCTATACTGTCCCACACAGTCCTCAAAAATACATATGGAATGTTTTTAAGAATCCCCATCAATGAATAAGGACCTGATAAAATACTGAAATATGGATTACGTAAGCTCTGAGGTCCTGATGCTTTTTTGACTAGCTGTTAATTTTCCACGTGCACTAAAAAAGTCCCATATACTTTATAATAGATATTTACTATTGAGTACTTAGTGTGTTTAATGTTCTCCTTTCTCTCTTACATTCTATGACTATAACAACTTACATTCACCTACCACAGATTCCCAGAAGAATTATATTGGAAGAACATTTTGGCAGAACCTCTTTTCTAAGAAAATTCCTGTGGATTAAAATTTGGCTCACTTAGGTACTAAGAAACCATCTCTTCTAAAAGAAAAAAAAAATGAGTGGAGTGCATTTTTATAAACATTTTGGACTTTTTTTTTTCCCCAAGAAGAATAAATTGGTTGGAAGAGAGAATTAAAGATTATCTTCTTTGGAAACAACATATAGAGAAAGAGGAGTTTGCCAGATTTCTAAATATTTTCACCATGATGTCTTGGACCACTTGGTAATCTCTGTAATTCCTAACAAATGTAAAATGTTTTTGTGGTATTACAGTATTTAAGAGGACCTTGGGAGATTATCTAGCCCTTTCTAACAATTTTGATCAGGACATCCATCTATTGCCAGTCACCTTTCTAAAATTTAGCATTAATGATAATGTTTTTCCTTGTAAAAATCTTTGCTGCTTACTCCAATGGCTACAGAAATAAAATTCAACCTCATCAACATGGCTCACAAGACCCTATGTTACACATCCTACCTCTCTTTGAGAATTCATCTTTCCCAAGTCCTTCCATATATATTTTTTCAGTCACAATGTTTAATGTGCCATTCTCCAAACACACTTTGCCTTTTAAAGTTTTCATATTTTTGCCTTCTTCTGCCTTGTATCTGCATTTTTTTTTCTTTCACCATTTTTGCCTTATACAATTGTATTCATCCTTCAGTGCTCAGCATTCCAGCATTCATACTGCTGGAGTTGCTAATGGGGACTTAATTATGAAAGGGTTTAAATATTTGACCAAGGCTGTTGAACCTTATCCCAAAATAACAAGACAGAGGAATTCTGAGAGGATGGATGATACACGCAAAGTTGTGGTCACTGAACAAGTTATAACAAACCAACAGTCCCAGGGACCACAAAATGTGATGTTCACATAATCCATTATAAAGAAAAGCCATCACTTTCAAGTTTCCTGGACATGTTTCTGGGAGATGTTCCAAGTTTCCTGAAGATGGATTCCAGGTACTCCCATTCTTTCCTCCTGGTCTGGTATTCACTAGTCTCAACATGGTGTTATGCTTTCCACACTGCTGACCATATGTAAACTTCTACTGGACACACCAATACAGACAAACAAATAGGAAGGAGTGTCCTTTGTATCATCAGGACCTTCTTGTGTGAGCTTTGATTTCTCAGGTCGCCACATTCATGACATCTGACAAGATTTCTCAGTTAGCCATCTGCAAACCACCTTCATGCTAAAGACAAAATCAGAACGGAAGCATGTTTACTCAATGCCACAGCAATTTTTTAAAATCAAGCAATCTTTCTAGTTCAGTTATATTATCTTTACTCAGAGGTCTATAAACAACAAAACAAAAATGTTGAAAGATAAAGTAAAATCACTTTAAAAATTCAGCTTAAACTTGAAAATCACTTGTGCTTGCAGTCACAGACATTATACTGTGAGAGATGGAATCCAGTAATTTCCAGTTGATAACATAATTAAAAACTATTCAATGAGAAAAACATGATATGAGTACATGTGCATTAAATGATTTGGTGATGATACAAAATCTATTTAAATTTTTAAAAATTAAAAGAAAAAAATCTTTGTGTGTACTTTATTTAATCTTTATTGTATTTTTTCCATTACCGTTTAGTAGCCTTATACCCCCTCCCCCCTGCAATCACCACACTGTCATCCATGTCTATGAGTGCTTTTTCCTTAGAAAAATAAAAACATTTTAATTAAGAGAACTGCTTTCAAGAGATCCAAATTGTTTTAGAGTTCAAGTAAATGTCTGCAAAAATAAATTCTTCCTAAATGGATGCATTTTGCTCATGCAATGTGGTTTGTAATCACTTCAGAATTTCCCATCATTCTTCCTGGCCTGTCTTCTCTTTGCACATATCAGAGCTATCTGTCATAAGGGAAAAGATGCTTGTCTTCTCATACAAGAGCTAAGAACTTTATTGTCTTTTTGCTTCAATTACTTCCACCTGGGAAAAAGATTTTTTAACTTTTTTGTTAGCTTCCTTGGGATGTTAAACACAACTTTTTTTTAAAAAAGGGTTAAGAATAAAAAAAACAATGCTTAAATTAGTCCAACTGTTACACAGTTATGGACTTCCCCACACTACAATCTTCCCCAAATACTGGGTGCTTCAGTTTACTCCAGTTGGGGTTTTTAGAAACTGGTTTGTGCATGTGGACCATGCATGAGAAGGCTTTCTGAAACTGTGATTTTTAAAAATGGTTTATAATTTAAATTGTACTTCACCACCTCTCCTCTCTAGTCTCTACAAAGATTAACAGGTGTGCTGGCACATTTATTTTTTTATTTTTGAAGAATTGCATTTGCAATTTGTTTTTATTTTTAAATATTATTATTTCATGTGCTTTTTATTATCACAAGCCATCCCAATATTATCAGGATATATGCACACTTTGGAATGTTGAAAAATAGTAGTCTCTCACTTAGCAACCTCCTAGAAGATTTCCAAATAGAGATTCTTGGCTCTCTCTGGGGGTTGTAGGTGACAGCTTGAGTGATTTCAGGTGAATGACATGAGTCCCTGCTTCTTGATTACTGGACCTGCTAAGGCTTACTTGAGACCCCCAATGGTTAAAAATCATCTTTCTGCAAGTATTCAAAGAAGGTTTCAATAGGTTAACACCCACCACTTGAAGGGAGAAGACAAGAGAGAAGGAGGTTGGGGAAGAAAGGAGGATTATCTTTGAGAACCTGGTTTGACAGTTGGCAGGGCACTTCCTGCTGCTGAGGGAGTCATGACCTGGGCTCTGCTTCACGTTAGGGAATCATGGCCAAAGTTTGTCAAAACAAAGTCATACACAACACCCTAATGCCAAATGGGCAGAAGTTCTGACCTGTTGCAAATTAAATCATTAGGAAGCCTTTGGAGAGTTACAGCCCTTGAGCTTTCTGTGGCTAAGCAAATGAAGATGTCTAAGTGTGCATGTTGTTTTCTCCCTATGGCACTGCTTGGAGCATGGCACTTCCCTTTGCAAAATCCTTTAAGGCTGCCACGCTCCTAGAACAAAGTCTTAAATCTACAACCTGTCCTTTAAATCTTCCTCTAGTTTTGTTCTATCTATTTTTCCAATCTCAAGTCACAATATCCCCAATGTGCCAGACATCTAGTGGCTATGGGCCTTTGCTCAAGCAGTAACCTCTCCTGGAATTCACTTCCAGAAAACCTCTAGAGGAAGATCTACTTTTTCTTAAGGTCCAGCTCAATGCCAAGTTTTCCCTCTTATAATTAGTCTTTTCCCTTCACTCTGTTTGAACTCTATTATAGTATTTTCAATATCATTTTCAGTGACAGTTGAAAGTCCAGACTTTTATATCAAATGCATTTGGGTTCTTCTCCCAGCTCTGTAGCTTACTCTAATGCTAATCATCCCTAAATCTCAATTTTCTTCTCTGATAAATGGAACTTATTCTAAAATAGCTTACTTATGAAGATTTAATCAGAAAAATCCTGACGCCACATACAAGTTTGCTATTAGTTTTTGTTTCTTTCAATTGACTGTACTATTATGGCCATATATTACTTGACATGTATTCTTAAAAGCACTGTGTTTTCCACTTTGTAGGTGCTGAATAACTTTTTATTGAATTAATATATTTATTGAGAAGATACATATTATGCTATTAGAACACACACATCAAACCAAGCAAATGTGTGAGGTCTCTGTGGGGAGACTCCTCCTAAATTGGGTTTGGTCTAAGGCCACTGTTCCAGGTCCTCAGGCAGAGCACCAAAGGCCAGCAGCCCTTGCTCCTTCTTCCTTTGTCTGAAAAGTAGGCAAACACCAGCTTGCTTATTGTCACAACCAAGGGGGGAAAAAAAGAATTAACAAATTGCAAATCAATCCATAGAGAAAATATATTATTTTTTCCCAAAAGTTATAGAGAGAATTTAGAGCAATAGTTCCCAAACTTTTAGTCTTGAGATCTCTTTTTACGTCCTTAAAATTATCGAGGACCTCCAAAATCTTTTATGTAGGTTATATATAGCTATATTTTATTGTACTAAAAAATAAAGCAGGAAATTTTAGTGACAGTTCTACCTAAGACACAGAGGCAAACAACAAGGAAGCCTGTCAAGATGAGAAGACAGAGAAATATGGCCTAAAAGGGGGAACAAATCAAGGTTCCAGTGGGAGAACTAAGTGACGAGAAGATAGCCAGCCTCACAGATGCAGAATTCAAAATACCAGTGATAAGATGCTCACAACCTTGACAGATATGCTTGAGTACGGCAAATGTGTAAGGGAAGAATTGAAGGTTATGCTAGTGAAACCAAGGAAAACCCACACAAATCCAATGGTGAAGGGAAGGAAACCAGGGTTCAAATCAATGATTTGTGTGCTGGAGCTTGAACAAGAGTAGAAAATTTTTGCAAAAACCCCCAAGGTGACAGTTGCCCCCAAGCAGGTACAGAATGTTAGTTGAATGTATTGCGCAAACTCCCATAGTAACAGTTGCCCCCAAACAAGTGCAGAATGTTAGCTTTGCGGTTGCATGCATTAGCCAAGCATAGATACCCTTAGCCCCACCCCTTCTTCACAACAGTTGTGTTGTGCTACTACCCCAGCTAGCAACCTATGATATAGGTTTATACTATATAAGCAGTTTTCTACTGAGGCTCGGGGCTACTCACTTGAATCCCTGCATAGTGTGAGAGTGGGTAGTCGCTGCCCAGCTAATAAAGGCTCTTTAAATTCTAATTTGGTTGTCTCCGACCGTTTGGTACTCACACTTGGCTCACAACAATTTGGAATATAAGAAAGGAAAAAAATTAGTCAACCAGTACAGAATGAGAAAACAAGAACTGAAAAAAATGAGGAGAGGCTTAGGAACCTCTAGGACAACTTTAAAGGTGCCAATGTCCAAATCATAGGGGTGTCAGAAGGAGAAGAAGAAGAGCAAGAAATTGAAAGTTTATGTGAAAAAACAATGAAGGAAAACTTCCCAAATTTGGTGAAGGAAATAGACATACAAGTCCAGGAAGCACAGAGAGTCCCAAATAAGCTAGACCCAAAGAGGACCACACCAAGACACATCATAATTAAAATGCCAAGTGTTCAAGATAAAGACAGAATCTTAAAAGGAGCAAGAGAAAGAAGAGATTTACCTACAAAGGGGTTCCAATAAGACTCTCAGCTGATTTCTCAAAAGAAACTTTGCAGGCAAGAAGGGGCTGGCAAGAAGTATTCAATGTGATGAAAAGCAAGGACCTACCACCAAGATTACTCTATCCAACAAAGCTATCATTTAGAATGGAAGGGCAGAAGTACTTCCCAGACAAGGTAAAGCTTAAGGAACTCATCACCAAACTATTATTACATGAAATGTCAAAGGGACACTTAAGAAAAACAAGATCAAAATTATGAATACTAAAATGACAACAAGCTGACAACTATCAACAACTGAATCTAAAAAAGAAAAACAAAATCCAAATAAGAAAGCCAGAATAGGAACTGAATCATAGATATAGGGATCATTTGGAGGGTTACCAGCTGGGAGGGGGAAGGGAAAGAAATGGGGAAATGGTGCAGCGAATAAGTATAATTGTTTGGTACAAAATAGACAGGGGGAAGTTAAGAATAATATAGGAAATAGTGGAGCCAAAGAACATACATGCACAACCCATGGACATGAACTAAGGGGGGTGAGATTGATGGGGGAAAGGGGGTATGGGCAGATGGGAGCAAAAGGGAAAAAAATTGGGATGACTGTAACAACATAATCAATAAAATATACTTAAAAATAAAAATAAATTAGAGCAAGAAATTTAAAAATGTTTATTAATTTATTTAAAAATATTAATAAACACTACAAAATAATTCCATTTTGTAAAACAGATCATTAGTGAAAAATTGTCGTTATTTTTTTTTAATTTTGGAAATCCCTTGAATGTCTTGTTTCATAGAGGAAACTAAATTCCTGTATCTGGTTCTGCATTCAATTGATTGTGAAATGTTATTTTGGTTAAAGTACATGAAGAAAATTGGCCTCAAATTGTAAAAGGGAGTACTCAATAAGGGGTAGCTTCTTAAAGCTTAGTTGTAGTGTGGAATCTTAACCATATCAATGAAATTTTCCTACCCTGCTATATTAAAATTTACTGGTAAACCTTCCATTTTAAAATGGATCTTTTATCACTTAAACATAAGTCATAATACCATAAAAATCTTAGCAGAAAATATAGGCAGTAAAATTTCAGATATCTCATGTAGCAATATTTTGGCCAATACATCTCCCAGGGCAAGGTACTTAAAGGAAAAAGAAACAAATGGAACTACCTGAAATTAAAAAGCTCCTGCACATCTAAAGAAACCATCATCAAAATGAAAATGGAACCACCTCTACAGGAGAACATATTTGCCAATAATACATTGGACAAGGATTTGATCTCTGTAATATATAAAGAACTCATATGACTCAATACCAGATAGACAAACAATCCAATTAAAAAATGGGCAAAGGAAGCCCTGGCTGCTGTGACTCAGTGGATTGAGCGTCGGCCTGTGAGCCAAGTGTCGCTGGTTCGATTCCCAGTCAGAGCACATTACTAGGTTGCACGTCAGGTTCCCAGTTGGGGGCGCAAGTGAGAGGCAACCACACAGTGAAAAAAGGACCTGAACAGACACTTCTCCAAAGACAGACAGATGGTCCATAGACGTATGAAAAAATGCTCAACATCACTAGCCATCAGAGAGATACAAATTAAAACCACAATGAGATATTGCTTCACATCAGCCAAAATGGCTTTCATTAATAAATCAACAAACAGCAAGTGCTGGCAAGAACGTGGATAAAAGGGAACCCAAGTGCATTGCTGATGGGAATCCAGGCTGGTGCAGCCACTGTGGGAAACAGTATGAAATTTCCTCAAAAAATTAAAATTAGAACCACTTTTGACACAGAGATTCCACTGCTGGGTATACACCCTAAGAATCCCAAAACACCAATTAAAAGAACTTATGCACCCCTATGCTCATAGCAGCACTATTTACAATAGTCAAGAGTTGGAAACAGCCTAAGTGCCCATCAGTAGATGAGTGGATTAAAAAACTGTGTACATTTACACAATGGAATATTATGCAATAGAAAAAAGGAGAAATTCCCACCTTTTGCGACTGCATGGATGGAACTGGAGAGTATTATACTAAGTGAAATAAGCCAGCGGTGAAAGACAAATATCATATGATCTCACGTATGAGAGGAATCTAAGGAACAAAATAAACTAATGAGCAAAATAGATTCAGAGGCATAGAATCATGGAATAGACTGACAGTGGTAAGAGGAAGGTGGGGACTTTGAAAGAAGGTGAAGGGATTATTCAAAGAACATATATGGACAGAGACAACATTGCAGGGACTGACTATGGAAGCGGGGGTGGGCTGAGAGGAGGGATGTGAAAAGTGAAAACTTGGGACAACTGTAACAACATAAACAATAATAAAAAATCAATTGATCTTCTATCACATATGGTTTTTTAACATCATGCATGGATCATTTGGAAAATATTAATTCACTGAGTTTGTAGACATTCAAAGTGTTAATATATTTCACTATACAAGATATAAAACTTTCATTTGTCAATATCACCACCAATCTCATCAGAAAAGTCTTTAAAGTTTGGGAAGCTGTCAAGCTCATGGTAAAAGATAGGAGTTTCTAATTTTTGCTTGAAAGTTCAAAATTTTATCACTGGCAATGTGTGCTATCAATTATTTTCCTTAAAATGACAAACTCATTTAGTTTATTTTGAGAAAATACCCAAGTCTGAATAAGTATAGTTTGTCTACCAGTCATTCTTCCAGTGAAAATGGTATTTCAGGAAAAAATGCCAGTTTTGTCCACTCTTCAAATAATTACACAAGTGCTTTATCTTGAGACAACTATTATATTCTGGTGTATAACAGAATTCTTTTATGTTTATTTCTCATTTTATAACACAAAATAATAAAAAGATGGGTAATCAAAGATTAAATTATTTTAATCATTTTTACCGGTTCATCAATGCCATTCTTAAGATAAACTGGCATTTTCTTTTTACTGTGCATGTACAGCAATGAAGAGCACAATGACTCTAGTACACTGCTGCTGATGGTGTTCAATGGATGTGAGGACCAGAAGCTAGGGAAGGCAGCCCTAATTGAAAATATATTTTAGAGAAACAAGATGGCGGAAGAGTAAGTGGAAGCTACACTAACCTCCTCCCAGAACTAGTCTGGATTTATAACTTAATTTTGGAGAAATCATCTGGAATAACCAACCGAACACTAGCTGGAGAGAAGTCTTATAACCACGGAGAGACAGAAAATGCCGCTACATCACAACGTGACCAGTAGGGAGTGCGGAGACGCAGAAGGGCTGGCTGGGCTCACATGGGTGACAGCTGAAGGGACTGAGAGGCAGCTCAGTGGCCAAGGGATTCCCCCTGAGAAGGGCAGTGTCTAAACCCCGAGCTGAGCTTCCCAGCCTACAGCAACAGAGTGGAGAGTAAAATAGTATCCAGCTGTGAAAAGCGAAAAGCCACAGAGTTTCTTGCTAGCTGGAGAGAAACAGCTGGAGAAAAAGAGCTCTTAAGCAGATCACATATGAAAATATTTTGGCCCCACTTACCCTGGGCTCGAGCGGAGGGAAGGCAGAGAGGACTAGAGATGCTTGGGGAGAATTTGGTGTGGTGGCTTTGAAGAGAGAACAGGGGAAGCAGCCTACCGGATCCCAGTGCTGACTCATCCCCAGTACTGCAGGCATACTATCCCCCCCCCAGAAGTGGCGCCAGCCTTAAGGAAAGCAAAAGCCCAGCCTACAGGAATTAAGCTGCCCCACACTCAGTCCGTAAGCCTGACAGCTAATCACAGACTGAATAGATTAACAACTAAAAAAGTCAGACAAAGGCAGTAGATCCCTGGAAGTCTCCAACAGGCTGCCTAGACCCAGACTCGTACAGGATTTGATGCCACCAGGGGCAGACCCAGGAAATGCAGATCATTCTAAGAAGCAGCAACAAACAATAGGAGTCACAAAAATGGGGCGACAGAGAAACAACCCCCCATCGAAAGGAAAGGTAGAATCCTCAGAAAAAGTGATAAATGAAATAGCGGGGAGCCAACTATCAGATATGGAATTGAAAGTATGGATTGTGAAGAAGCTCAATGAGCTCAGCAGAAACTACAAAGAACTCCAGGGAAACTACAAGAAACTCCAGAAAAACTACAAGGAACTTACTGAGAATTACACCAGCATGAAAAAGGACATAGAAACTATCAATAAGAGCCAGGAGGAAATGAAGAATACGATCTCTGAAATGAAGAACACAGTAGAAGGAATTAAAAGCAGGCTAGATGAAGCAGAAGATCGGATCAGCGAGCTGGAAGACAATATAGACAAAAACTCCCAGACAGTGCAACAAAATGAAAAAAGACTGAACAAGAATGAAGAGGTTCTAAGACAGCTGCAGGACAACATGAAACGTAATAATATCTGTGTCATAGAAATTCCAGAAGGAGAAGAAGAAGAGCAAGGGATAGAAAACTTCTTTGAAAAACTAATGACAGAAAACTTCCCTAACATGAGGACAGAAAGAGTCACATAAGTCCAGGAAGCACAGAGGGTCCAAATGAAGATGAACCCCAACAGGCCCACTTCAAGACACATCATAATTAAAATGGCAACATTCAAAGACAAAGAGAGAATCCTAAAAGCAGCAAGAGAGAAACAACTAATAATGTAGAAGGGAGCTCCAATAAGGCTATCATCAGATTTCTCAGCAGAAACACTACAAGCCAGAAGGGAATGGCAAAAAATATTCCAAGCAATGAAAAGCAAAGGCCTACAACCAAGAATACTCTACCCAGCAAGACTCTCATTCAAAATGGAAGGTGAAATAAGGAGTTTCCAAGACAAAAGAAGGCTAAAAGAATACATCTCCACGAAACCAGCATTGCAAAAGATGCTAAAGGGTCTGCTTTAAGAAGATGAAAAAATACTGAGAGACAGAGAGGAACATGAGTACAAAGGGGAAAAATGACAATGAATAAGTACTGAAGAAAAGAAGGAACTTCTACCATTTGCAACAACATGGATGGAACTAGAGAAAATTATACTTAGCGAAATAAGCCACGCAACGAAAGAAAAATACCTTATGCTATCACCTATTATGGGAAACTAATGAACAACACAAACAAATGAGCAAAATTGAACCAGAGGTATGTAAACAAGGAATAAACTAACAGTAACAAAGGGGGAGATGGGAGAGAGAGAAAGGGGTAAGAAGAGGAAGGGTCTAGTCAAAGAACATGTATAAATGACCTATGGACATGGACAACTGGGTGGGGACAGACCGTGGGAGAAGGAGGGGCAGGGTGCAGGGAAGAAAGAGGGGGAAAAAAGTGGGACAACTGTAATGGAAAAACAAACAAACAAAAAACTTTTAGTGGGGGAAAAAATGAAAATATAAAGAATGGAAATGCAAGTTCAGTGAATATTAGAAGGACAAGGATTTTCCTTCACATTGTATATTTTTCTCCCTATGATCCCTCCAGAGTTTGGCATTCTAAAGAAGTAAGTAATGACATAAGTTTCTTTGCATAAAACTAATAAGACCAGTTGTTAATAGAGGGTTTTTTTGACTAAGACTTTGGAATGTCATGCCTAAAGGAGATATGCTTGGGCTCTGGTTGTTACCAAAAAGCAATGAGGAACTGGAATTGACTTTTGAAGGTAATAAAAGCCCACGAGAAAAAAGGCCTTGTACCTTGGTTGGATGTGCGGTCCATGACAATCTTTCCAGGGAAGAATGAAGGTTGTTTTCCTGAAAAATAGCTAGAAGGGACCTTAAGGCACAATGGAAAACCAGAAGGACCTGGAAAAGACAGGTGTTTACAGGCAAGGCTGAATGCCAGGTATGTGGTTCTGCTTCTGTGTGCTGAAGGGCAGACTGAAGGTCACCCTAAATGTTCTTTGGGTAAGTTCCAGCAAAGCAGAACTAAAGATCATAAGTGATCATTTGCTGCTCTTGTTGTGTTTATGCAAATGAACAGGATAAATTAAAAATGGACTTAATGCAGTCCCTTTAATGACAAGGAGGGTAATCTTAGTGTTACAGAACCCCTGAGCTGTTCCACTTGAAAACAAACCCATGGGCTCTTTAGTTAGGGGTCCGATTGCCCGCCGCCAGAATTAGAACTCTGAATATTATAGTTGATTGTAAAGAAAATTGTTTATTTAACAGTTACACATATCCTTGCCTCCCCTCTACCAAACCTAGCCAGTTTTAGGGAGGTCAGAAACACCGTTTTCCTACTTCCTAGGCACAGTTCAGCTTTACCAGCAGCTGCCAATCACTCAATCTGATTGGGGAGGTCCTTTCTGTGCTGTGGTGCCCTCCAGCTCTCAATGCAGGACCACCTGGATTCTCAGCCTCCTTGCAAACTGTCTTCTTTCTGGAAACCGTGTGGATCTCCTCTCCTTCTCCAGAGCACCTCTGCGAACACCCACCAGCGAGGGAGACAGCCCCAGAACATGTCCCCCCTGAAGTGTTCGCAGCTGCCTATATATTCCTGACTGCGTCCTCTGACGCAGTGGGTGTTGCCAATAGTTCTGACCATTCACAGAACCCCACATAGGCTCTGTGTGCTTTCCATACCATCACCTGGTTCAAGACTCCTCCTATCCACCTGAGGCCTTGGAAGCATCCAAGCAATTTTACGTAATGAAAGACACCAGCCATCAGCCTCAGGCATGTGGATGCATTCTGAAAGCTTCTTCCTTCTCCCCATCCCCCAGCCTCAAACTCCAGGGATTTTTGGACTCCTCTGTTTCTGTAACATTAGGGAGATAAATCATGATTCAAGGAAAATCACAATGCTCAGTGGTAGACTATAAACTAGTGCAGCTAACCATCTTTAAAGTTTACCTTCATTTAAAGTTTGTTTTGATTTGAAAATTAAACTATGTCTGTGGTATTATCAAAGATGTTTAATTTACAGGCAAGAAGAATGTCAAATGCCTTGCAACTGGATGTCTTTCCGATAAGATAGTCCTAAAGATTTAGAGACATGTATGTGGGTTATGTTACATAAATTAACATATGTTTTCTGTTTTCAAAGGGCATAAGCCTACTATCTCATTGCCTGAGTGATTGTCTGTACCTGTAGGCCTCACTTAATCCTGTCTGCATTGCTGCCTCCTGAGACTCAATGGTTTGGCTGAAGTAAGTGGCTGGGTTGGTGAAGAATGGGGTGGTCTGTGGGCTTCACTTTAAAACTGGTTTCTCTTTTCTATCCTAATGGCTTGGACAGAAAGAGCCCAGAGGTCTGAGAGGGGAGGAATCCTAAAATATTTCCCTCAGCCCAAACTAAGTATAATGGGCAAAAGGGTTCTGAACAGGTGAGATGTACCTGGCACACCTTCCTCCAAAGAAGCCCTTCTTTTCCCTAATGTGGGACATTGAAAAATTAATCCCTGCCTTTTGTCATCTAGTGGTTATGGATTGAATGATGTCTTTTAACCCTGTTGTCAAATCTGTTGCCTCCAGAATACAACAAGGATGCCAGCCTGTTAAATCAAGCATGCTGTTGTCCATGGACAGCCAACTGACCTGGAGTGTGCATGATCCTTCCCCATGTGGGAAGGCCACCCCCGTCTCCACACCCCCACTCTTATTAGGGATTTCTGGACCCAAGGGTACGTAGGACGACGACCATGTCCAGCTTGAAGCAGCTAGAGGAGCTCGAGACCTTTGCCCATTGTCCTTTATAAGATTATAAATGGTCTTAAGTCTGAGAGGGAGGGATTGTTATTTTTTATTGTTAAAATAATTAATTAATTAACTAATTAATTAATTTAAAAAGAAGAAGAAGAAGAATATATAAAAGGGTGAGGCAGGAGAGCTTGTATGTATGACCCATGAGGATGGACTTGGGGAGGGGGGATTGTTGGGGGAGGGGGGGTGCTGGGCAGAGTGGAGCAAACGGAAAAAATTGGAACTACTGTAACAATATAATAAATAAAATATACTTATAAGAAAAAGAAAATATATTTTAAAGATATATTAATAAGAAAAAGAAACCTCTTCCTGTTACACTGGTCATCACACGGGCCTTTATTAGCCCTCTTTCTTGAGTTTCTTCCTAAGAGAAGATGTTCTTTTCCTTTATGGCAGGATTCAGACAAAAGTGGCAGTTTCAGGTTTTACCACAGAGCACTTCTACAGGGCCTGTGCCAGCTGATATTTCCCTTTAAATTTGGTCACTCCACAAGGAACAAGGGCTGGGAATTACAATGCATACTTAACCCTGAAGCAAGATAATTAAAACTTTTAAATAAATTCCAGAAGATTGAGTCTGTCCACCCTAACACTCCTGTTCAATCAAAATATTGAAAACAACTATATTATAATGTTTAATTTACTAATTCAATTAGTAAAATCTCTTTATTCTTTATTAATTTGTTGTTTGAAATATGTGATTTATCAAGTAATGTTGGGCTTGTTAGAGAAAGTGATAAATCTGATGAACTTAAGAAAGGGCTGCAAACAGCAGGAAATCAAAGGTCACTTTCTGTTCAAAAAGAGCAAAGATCCAGAAGGTGGCTTTCTTGGGCAACTTTTTAACCTTTGGCCTGTGTCAGCTCACCATCAATGGGACTCAGGTTCATAGGACTCATCAGCACACTGGAAAAGTAGGTTGAGCCAGATCATCTAAAGTAATGAAGAAAGGCAACTTGCTCCCAGTGGGCTAGGGTTGGACAGATACCCAAGTCATGCTTACTTGAAACATTGGAATGACTCTTGAAGAAACAATATACAAATAAAATAGTAAATGGATAATCTAAGTAAATTTATCCTGACCATACAAATTTTTCATCAGATCTAATCATTTTGTTCTAAGTTAAAAATAGTCATCTTGGCCCTGGCTGCTGTGGCTCAGTGGATTGAGTATCGGCCTGCGAGCCCAGTGTTGCTGGTTTGATTCCCAGTCAGGGCACATGACTAGGTTGCATGTCGGGTCCCCAGCTGGGGGCGTGAATGAAAGGCAACCACACAGAGATGTTTCTCTCCCTCTCTTTCTCCTTTCCCCTCTCTCTAAAAATAAAAAATAAGTAAACAAACAAATAAAAAAATAAATTATTTTTAAAAAATAGACATCTTGATGATTAATAGGGAAGAGTACATTTTCTTCTATACATGCAGGCCAAATAATATTTGCCATATATTTTACCCATGAGCAACAAAAGAAGTCCCAGAGTCTATTCTTTTATAGTGAAAATATCTGAATCAAGAGACAGGGTGGGTGAGTTTCTTGACTTAAACATTTCTGGGTGCAACCTGGGTCAAGTTGCTCTGTTCTTTTAGAGTGTGAAGAGGTCACCATATTGTTGAGCTCCCCTAGTTTACAGGTACAGCTTAACAGTTTCATCCTCATGTAGTCCAAAGGATTAGAGTTTCACCTGAGTAAAGTCAATGGTCCGTAAGTGATAAATGAATAAAAACGCCTTGAACATGCCCCACCTGCTTCCAATTTCAAGGCCTGTGTGAGTTCTTGGGGGATATTGGTTCTCCTGGCAGCTCTGCCTCTTTTTTCCCCCACTGTTCCTCATCTTACCACCTGATGGGACTTTACTTTGCACACACACACACACACACATACCACCTAACTTCCTGTTGGATATTTGAGAGTTTAGTAAAATCTTTTTTTTTTTTTTAATGGTTTAAAGGTTTGAATTTTATTTTACTTTTTTTTTCAGATTTAATGTGTTTTATTGATTAAAATATTACATTTGTGCCAATTTCCCTTCCCTCTGCTCCCCTCCACCCGGTGGCCCCCCTCCCTCCAGTTGTCCCCCCCTTTTAGATTATGTCCATTAGTTGTGCATACAGTTCCTCCCAACCTCTCTCCGTCTATTCCATTCCCTCCTACCTTGATCCCCAATTCCTATATCATCTCCCTCCCTTTCCCCATTCCCCCTCCCTGTTGACCTCCCCCCAATATGCTTCCCGTACCCACAGTTCCTTTTCCACTCTCGTTGCCTATTTAGTTTGCCTTTGTTTCATCTCCCTAGCTTCTGTTTTTTAAACCAGTCCCTTTAACATCTCATATAACAGTGGTTTGGATCTAATGAACTCTTTCAGTTTTATTTTGTCCTGGAAACACTTTCTCTGTCCTTCTATTCTGAATGACAATTTCGCTGGATAGAGTACTCATGGTTGTAGGTTTTGGATTTTCATTACTTTGAATATTTCTTGCCAGTCCCTTCTTGCCTGTAGGGTTTCCCTTGAGAAGTCAACTGATAGTCTAATTGGGACCCCTTTGTACATAATTCTTTTCTTCTCTCTTGCTGCTTTTAAGATTCTCTCCTTATCTTTAATTTTTGACATTTTGATTATAATGTGTCTTGGAGTGGTTCTCCCTGGGTCCAGTCTCTTGGGAACTCTCCTTGCTTCCTGGACCTGCAAGTCTATTCCCTTCCCCAAGTCTGGGAAGTTCTCCTTTATTATATTTTCACTCAATTTTTCAAGTTCTAGTTCATCTTCCTCATTCTCTGGCAAACCAATGATTCTTATGTTGGGCCTTTTATAGCTGTCCCAGAGGTTTCTGATCCTCTCATTGTTGCTTCCCATTTCCTCTCGCTGCATTGGTTGACTGCTTGTTCCTTCTCCATATTCCAGTTTGTTGAAATGAACCTCACCATCTGTCTCGTATGCGGTTTTGTTCCTTTCGTTATGAAAGTTTTTCGCTTCTTTCTTATCTTTTTCCTGCTCTTTTGTGAATTCTGTAAGCCACCTGATAACAATGGCCCAGAACTGAGCCTCTGACAGGTTTCTTATCTGTTCATCTGTCAGGTTCTCTATCTGTTGCCTGGTGAGCTGTGTCACCGGGATTTCTATAGTTGTCTGCCACATTTTGACAGATGCGTTTTGTTTTCTTGGGCCGGCTGTTGGGGGCAGTGCCTGTGTACGCGTCACAAGTCAGCGACCGGCGCCTGTCTGTGACCTATTTCGCAGCCCTGTGGTGCTTTCTTTCTTTGGGGGCGGGGGTCCAAGATGGATTCACACAGTTATTCAGCTAGGAGACCGGGATCCGTCCTCCCGCCCCCCTGGGCCTCACTGTCCAAGGCGATGCGGTGGCCGCTCTCCCCAGCGCTGGGGTCGCGCGCCGCCAGGGGCTTGACTGCCTCCGGGATTTTTCGCCGCCCCGCCGCTCCGCAAACAGCTGTGCCCTCTTTAACTCTTACCTGCCCAAATAGCACCGCTGGTTTATAACTTCATATGTTGGGCTTCCGTGTAGTTTTATTTTCTGGAATTTCTAGTTATCCTTTGTTTTGAAGTAGTTGTATTCCTCTCTAGTTGTAGAGGGAGACCTAGCGTGTCCGTCTAAGCCTCCATCTTGGCCGGAAGTCCGAGAGTTTAGTAAAATCTTTAGGTTCTAGGGCTAGGCAATGGTTTCTCTGACTTGACACCAAAAGTATGACCCACAAGAAAATTCTGAAAAATCTAATTTCATCAAAATTAAAACATTTGTTCTGCAAAAGATCCTGTTAGGATGAAAAGACAAGCTAGAGTGGGAGGAAAACACTTGCAAAACACGTAACTAACAAAGAACTAATATCTAGAGTAAAGAATTCTCAAAACTAAACAGTGAAAAAAGAAACAATCCAATTACGTAATAGGCAAAAGACATTTCACTGAAGATTATATAAGAAAGGCAAATAAGCACATGAAAAGATGTTCAACATCATTAGCCATCGGGAAAATGCAAATTAAATGTAGACTCAGCTGTCTTAACAGCACCGAATAAGCTATCCTTTACCCACTGATTTTTGAGATTACCACCTTCATCATTCAAAAAATTCCTACTTTTACTTGTACTACCTATAGCTGACCTTTTATAGCTGTCAGTTTTATCTTTTTATTTTTCCTGTGCCTCAGAATCACCATCATAAAAGATTTAAGGACCAGAAAACATTAACAGTGGGAATTACTTACCTTTCCTATCCATGCACTCATTATCTGGGTAACCTTTGGCAAGTAAAATTCTCTGAACTTCAGTTTCTTTGTCTGTGAAATGGAACTAAAATATTATTCTGTATTATCTTAGCATGCCAAGATCCTCCCCCTTCAAAAGCCTCTTGATGCAGAATTTTGTAAGGAGTTCTGCTTACTTGGTCTAGCCTTTTTGTGCACTGGAATCTTGTTTATGGCTTTTTACAAAACTTTTTAAAGTCTTGAGATACATAGTATTAGATTTATAGAAGATTTGGAAAAATAATACATGGAGTTCCCATATATCTTTGACTCAGCTCCTTTTTGCATTAATATTTTATTCAACCATAGTTAAAGGGATTAAAACTAAGTAATTAACCATGGCACAATACTAATAAATAAACTACAGACTTTATTATGATCTTACCAGTTTTTCTTTCCATTTAGGTCTAGTTCCAGTTCCATGATCCAATACAGGATTTCATATTTCATTTAGTTGTCACGTCTCCTTAGTCTTCTCCAACCTATGACAGTACCTCAGTCTTTCCTAGTCTTTCACTACCTTGACACTTTTGAAGAGTTCTGCTCATTTTGATGTCTTTTTCTCTTAAAATAAAGTTATTTTCTTTTAAGCCAGTAGGACAGCATTGTTTTTCATTTTCTCAATGGGCGACTGGTCAACAGATAGAATTAAAAAACACTCCTCTTACTGGAGGAGATGGAATTTCAGGGTCCCAATTCTTTTTATTTGTGCACTTTGCTTCCTAAATGCCAAAGTGAAAGGCAGGTTAAAAGCCTCAACTTGTTTCCTAAAATTAAAAAGAAAAAGAGAAGAAAGAAAATAATGTAACCCTCTGCCCTGTCACCCAACTGGAAAGGGTTAGCCTATCTTAGAACCATGAAAGTCAGAGTGAAATCTCCACATTCTCCTTAATTTCACACGTTATGCAGTTACTGTTAGCACATGTGCTTCCAATCACCTCCTGTCTAAGAAGAGTGCAAATGTGGGTGCTAAGAGAATTGAACCTGCCAAACGTATTTGACATCACGATGCCCCTGAAAGAGCTATCAGCTAAACCCAGATATATATGTACATCTCGGCAGTTCTATTTTATTAAACTCACAACATTTCAACCCAATTTAAACTCACTGTGAGGGCATATGTTGTGACAGATTTGGGCGGTGGTTTCCTTTCCAGTTGGCTTCAAAAATATTATATGAATCCAGACCACAATCACATGCCAAGTCCATAATTAGCTTTCCCTTTCCACTTGGGGCTCTTTTTAATTTTTATTTTATTTTTTATTTTTTGAGCAGATATGCAATGCCGGATACAACCATGTAGGGATGGGGTAAGAATAAGACCTTTTAAAACGAATGTGACAGTGGCTGTGAAAATCCATTTTAAGAGCAGCAATTCTTGTTACTTTAAATGTTAGCTACGATTTTCCAGCTAAGGGCTATATTTCTGTAATAGCAATTGCAACTGGTGGCCCTTGAGCCTAATATGGTTCACAGATGTGTTTTATTTGGCCAGTTCAATGTAATAAAAGCAACTGAATTTGTGGCCAACATTTATATATTAAGATAGTCTATGCAAAATCTGGATCTCTGGATTCTCATAAAAAATTTGAGGTGGCCGCATTGAGCCTACTTCTCCACAAGGCAACAATTGGCTGGGGCTGAAGAGCAGCTGGCTCTCTGAGACTGGGTATGCACCATCTGGTTAGCATAATCTCTGTCCAGCTCATTTCTCCTATTTATGTAACTTGCTTCATTTCTGTGGGTGTTTAGATTTTCAACACTGGTTTATAACCAAGGAGAAGAGTCCTACAATTATTTAGGCTCCTGGTTTTACCAAAGTGAGAAAAATTGTGATGAGAAAAGATGACCATGTATGTGTTAGTGGGCTGGACCTTGAGATAAGAATAAGTGTGAATAATTTATTGAGGAGGTGATCCAAGGAAACATTAGCAGGAGAGTGGGAAAGTGAGTTGGAGAAGAGAAGGCAACTAGTAAAAAATGCATTATTAATTAACTGCTGTGGTCAACTGGAGCTTAATACTCCTGGGGAGTTCTGGAAGACAGTATAATACTTGCATATGAGCCTTGGAGTTACCCCAACAAGAGGCAAATGAGCAGTTATTCCCTCAATTATTGGTTGATGGCTGCTCTCAAAAGCAGCTAATCATCAGCATTTCCTATCTGCCATTCCTATGAACAGAACATGCCTGGAGATCAGAGAAAACCCTCAGGTGAAGATAGGCAGATGCCAAACACTGGAAATGAGAGCCATGTGAATCCCAGGAGGTCATTTGCAGGGCACCATCAGCATCATGCCACCAGCACTGTGATCCTGAGGCAAACCCTAAATGATGATTTTGTCTCACAAAATAGAGGGGGCTGACCAAGAACAAAAGGCTTCCTTTTATCATAAGCACTGCTCATCCTTTAAACCAATTCTAAAATTTCTTCAAATTGGCTTTTACTTTCTTTAGCTTATTCTTAGCCCTGGAGTAAAAGATTGCATCAGTCAAACCACCAAAACAAGGGAGTTGTGAGAATATTAGGATAGGGTGTCTTTTGAAGTTCTCATGGGCTTTGCTGTCCTAATGCTCAGTTTATAGTTATCTACTCCAAAGCAAGTACAGTTAAGCACTTTCCATAGTTAGCCCATGATCAGAATCCAGATGTGAGTAGGCCATTTCATATTTTTATTGTCAACAATAGTGAGCAATATGAGAATTGGATGTAACTCATACATGAGCCTGGTGCATGTGAAGGCTTTAGTCATATTGATGTTTCCTTTGGTAAGAATCCTCAGGAATCACCCTGGCTGCTGTGGCTCAATGGATTGAGTGTCGGCCTGCAAACCAAGTGTCGCTGGTTCAATTCCCAGTCAGAGAGCATGACTAGGTTGCACGCAAGGTCCCAGTGGGGGTGCGTGGGAGGCAACTGCACATTGATGTTTCTCTCCCTCTCTTTCTCCTTTCCACTCTCTCTAAAACCAGATTAATAAAATAAAAATAAAATAAAATAAAATAAAGTAACCTTGTAAAAAAAAAAAAAAGAATCCTCAGAATGTCTAAACAGCATGATATGTTTACAGTGACTTGGAATTAGAGAACACAAAATTATAAATTATGTAACTATTTACATGGAGTTTCAATTTTTAATTGATTCACTCCTGCTGATGTAATGGCTGGTGACACTCAGTTACCCAATGGAAACTGACCTGTAACCTAAAAGGCAGGGGCAACATCAGTCAGCACTTGGGCAGAATCTACCTGCACATAGTAGGTGTTTGCTGAGTCCTATGACTCATTCTTTATTACTTGGCACACACTAAATGCTCAACAACTGCATGTTCTCACCACATTTTCCTCCCTCCCTCCCTCCCTTTCTTCCTTTCTTTCTTCCTTCCTTCCTCCCTTTGTCCTTTCCTTCCTGCCTGCCTTCCTTCCTTCCTCCCTCCCTTTCCTTCCCGCTCTCTTTGCCTCAGTTCGTCAGTTAGAAGTGGGACATTCTAGACATAATAAGATGTATAAACAGGTAAAATGGTTGGGAAAGAGCCAATTCATTAAACATTAGGTATCTAAGAAGGCATTTTAAATTTAATTTATTTGGGTGACACTGGTTAATAAAATTATATAGGTTTCAGGTATGCAGTTCTCTAATACATCATCTGTATATTTTATTGTGTGGTTACCACCCCAAGCCAAGTCTCCTTCCGTTACCAGGTAACCCCTTATCCCGTATATCCTCTTCTACCTCACCTCATTTCCCCTTCCTCTGGCAATCATCATACTGGTCCGTGCATTTTATTTATTTTTTGAAGTATATTTTATTGATTATGTTGTTATTGTTGTCCTAATTGTTTTTCCCCTTGCTCCCCTCTTCCCAGTAACCTCCTCCCCTCCAGCAATCCCCCTGCTTAGTTCATGTCCATGGGTCATGCATATAAATTCTTTGGCTTTACCCATTCCTATATTATTCTTAACTTCCCCTTGTCTATTTTGTACCAACCAATTATACTTCTTAGTCCCTACACCATTTACCCATCCACCCTTTCCCCCTCCTAGCTGATAATCCATGGCTTGGTAATGATGAACTTCTTTAGCTTTACCTTGTATGAGAAGCAATTCGTCTGCCCCTTCATTTTAAGTGATAGCTTTGCTGGATTGAGTAGTCTTGGTTGTAGGTCCTTGCTTTTCATCACATTGAATACTTCTTGCCAGTCTCTTCTTACCTACAAAGTTTCTTTTGATAAATCAGCTGAGAGTATTTTAGGCACCACTTTGTAGGTAACTCTCTGCTTTTCTCTTGCCACTTTTAAGATTCTCTCTTTATCCTTCACCCTTGGCATTTTAATTATGATGTGTCTTGGTGTGGTCCTCTCTAAGTCTAGTTTCTTTCGGACTCTCTGTGCTTCCTGAACTTGTATGTCTATATCCTTCACCAAATTTGGGGTTTGTTTTTTTTTTTCTTTATTTTTTCACATAAGCTTTTGATTTCTTGCTCTTCCTCTTCTCCTTCTGGCACTCTTATGGTTCAGATGTTTGCACATTTAAAGTTGTCACAGAGGTTCCTAAGTTTTGTTATTTTTTTCAGTTCTTGTTTCCTCCTTTTGTACTGTTTTTTTTTTTTCTTCCTTATGTTCCAAGTCATTGATCTGAACCCAAGTTTTCTTCCCTTCATCATTGGTTTTGTGAGGATTTTCCTTCATTTCATTTAGCATAGCCTTCACTTCTTCCCTTATGATTTGCCATACTTAAGCAAATCTGTCAAGTCTGTGAGCATCTTTATCACCAGTGTTTTGAACTTTTCATCTGTTAGGTTGGCTATCTCCTCATTGCTTAGTTCTCCTACTGGAACCTTGATTCATTCCCCCTTTTGGGCCATACTTCTCTGTCTCCTCATGTTGACAGGCTCCTGTGTTTGTTTGCCTCTGCATCTTAGATAGAGCTGTCAAGTGTGTTACATTTTATGGGGTAGAGCCTAGGTATTCATCAGTACAGGGCAACCCATTTCACTACATTGTGGCACTGTGTATGGGGGAAGGGTCTGAGAGGGAACAATGCCACTTACTCAGCACTCGCCCCTTTTCCAGGTACTTCTCACGCTTCCGATATGAAACTGGCGCTCCTCTAGCTGTTGCCCTGGCTGTTGTTCCCAGAGTGGGTGGGTCTGTGGATTTTCTAGGACTGTGGGAGTCCTTTAAATAAGAGGACTCTGCTGTAAGACTGGCAGTTTCTTCCTCTGCCACAACCCCCACTGGTTTGCATAGTTAGAAGCAACGAGGCTTTATTTTCCCTGGTGCGGGGACGATGAGCTGCACAGTCTGGTCTGGTTCTGGGAGGGCTCCCCAGGTGTCCTTCCCTACTTTTAAAAATTTATGACTGTGCTTTCTTCCAGCCTGCTGCTGCCACCACCACAATGCTTCCTCTCTGCCCTAGCTCTGCCCTTCTTATCTGTCTGGATGAGTATATCTTCTTTATATCTCTGTTGGACTTCCATACAGCTTGATTTTGTCAAACTTCTGGTTGTCTCTAGGTTTGAGATACTTGTATTTCTTCTTAGTTGTGGAGGGAGATGCAGCGTATCTGTCTAGGCCTCCATCTTGGCCAGAAATTTAATGTGGTCTTTATTCCAACTAGCCAAGTGCCCAGCTATAAAATTCAGGGTTTGGATTGTGGGACCTGGGAAATCTGAATTTGGTAGGGCAGTTTGGAAACTTGAGCAGGATTTGATGCTTCAGTCTTGAAGCAGAATATTTTCTTTTCTGCATTTTATTTTTAGGTCAGGTATGTTTTCCTGAGCCAGGAGCAGATTGTTAATGGTGACAAGGCAGGTTGGACATATTTTCAGTTCAAGCCTTGTGTAACCATAATGTTGAGTATTGACTGTCAGCTCATGAATGATTTTGCCAAATTGATTTTTCTCTATGAGGAATTCTTTCTAATGCAATTTTAAGTGGAATGAAACTAAATGGTACAGAAAGTTATTAAATATATAATAATTACATTCAGGCTCAATAACTCAATGGCAACCCTAAAAAAAATCAATCCATATCGATGACATCCTTGATCATTAATTTAGATAATCACTCAAGAAGAATATGAACATTCAGAAAAGGATGACACAAAACAACCAGCACAGTGATTGCAGAGTGGGTATTTTCATGATCACTGTTAATCACACCTCATGCTTTTACTAATCATTCTCATACGCTTCCTGCTCCCTGCTTCATAGTTTGCACTTGTTCCTCTCTCTTTCTCTTTCTCTCTCTCTCTCTCTCACACACACACACACATTCATACACATACCAACACTATTTTTTGCCACTCTCTTCCTAGATAAATCTAACATCTTTGATTGAATCCTCCTTTTCTCTGAAATATATGAGGTATAAAATTCCTCTTGGACAGAAGCCAAGCTTCTCCATCTCCTTCATGGAGAAGCTGTGACTCACTGAGAGTGTATTAGAGAGAGAGCAGCACAGACATGGGCCCTGAGGCAGGGTGCCAACGGACCCAGGGAAAGACAGGCTGTGACAAAATTACTGACCATTCAAAAGCCCACAACTCCAAAAGAGCCCAAATTCACAATAGGAGCAAATCCAATTCCTTTGATTTCTCATCTAAAGGATTATTGTAATGCTCTGAGGACTAGAAATTATATTTTTCTTACAACTTTTAAAATTTACAGTATGTAGTAGTCTCTAGGCACACAGCTTTCAAAAAGCCTGAACACACACTCCCCCAGGCTTTCTGATGCATGCGTGTGTGTGTGTGTGTGTGTGTGTGTGTGTGTGTGTAGGGAGGGAGGGATGGAGGGGGAGAGAGAGAGAAACAACACTTCATGCTGTGATTGGACAGCTGTCAGGAAGTCTAGAGCTAACATTTGTACTGTCAGCAGTCAAGTAGGAGAGTGGAGCCTCAGTTTCAGCATTCCTGGACTGTCATCAGTCTGCCTCGGGATTTCATGTGCCTCAGTGTCTGTTTTGTATTTAACTCTGCCCTGCATATGATACCACATGAGACCTGTGGCGGTTTTGCTGTAGAGGATGGTTAATATCTGAAGAGGGTGGGTGCCCCACAAACCACCTCCAGGGAGGTGTGGAGCTAGGAAGATAACAATCAGTTTCATGGAAAAAACCACACAGACAAAAACACCAGAAAACTGATATTTAAACCCCAAACCCATAAGGGATCCCACATTTTCACATTAGCAAGCCTGATCTGTTTCCCCTCAACAGCAAACATATATTCTCCATGACGGCAGCTGAGCCCATCTAAACCAGTTACTATTTATGTAGGAAGTGGGAGGAGGAGGGAAAGGGGAGGAGAAATTTCACAGTGCAGTCCTGTGTGGAGCTATAAATATTCAAAAGCCATGGGTTCTCATCTGCACGAATGATACCACAAAGGCCACCAGAGCCCATATGAGCTGACACCTCTCTCACTCTGCCCTCAGTGCACTTGCAGAGGTGCTGGGCTGGACACTAGGAACAGGGAGACCTGGTTTGAACCCCAGTTCTGCAATATAATACTGTATGACCTTGAGAAACATAATCTGGTTCTATTTTTCAATTTCAACCACCCCACTCTGACCCCCATTTTCTACCTTTCCAATTCTCTGCCCCCATCAACACTTGAACTCCATCAATATTTCAGCCCCATCAGGACATCAAGACCTTCAGTCCATTCAGCTACAAGTGTAGATCCCTCACCACTTTCATGGCCTCTTTTCACTCATTAGTCATTTAAAAATTCCTGGGTCATTCAGTAATTATTCCATTCCATATATTCCTAATTTCCCCTCTCCTCTCTCTCATTTTCATATACTTGTTTGGCTAAACCACAAACCCAGTTAGACCCACTCTTTGCCTCCTTTCACTTTCCCAACTATCTCATGCTTTTCCCACTCTTTTCAAGCCTTCTCCCCCCCCCCCATTCATCTCGGTTACTGGCCTTGCTTCCTACTTTCCTAAGAAAAAATGAGTCAGAAGAAAGGACTGCCGCCTACTCCCACACCTATCCTTCTTCCTGCATCTCCTTTCTCTTACTAAGGATAAACCTTCTCTACTCTCAGCTAAGCAGATCTTGCCACTTATTTATTTTCTGTGTCTATTTGAACTATTCCCATCCTAGAAGCTGTTATCCTATTTTACTAAAAACCGTCTTTTGACATCCCACTTTCCTCTATAACTATAGCCCATTTCTCTCTTTCCTTTCATAGCAAAATTCTTTACAAAAGCACGATAGTCACTACCTACAAATAATTTCTTCCTTGCACCCACTCCAATGAAGGTTTTGCTCCAATGAAAGCATTCTTATCAAAACCAACAATAACTTCCATGTTTCTAAATGCAATGGTACTCAGTACATATTTATTTATTGACTGAAACATTCTAAATTCCATTTTCTTCATATAGAAAATAGAATAACAATAACCTAGTTCTGAGGTTTATCATGAAGATTAATCAATATGCTATAGGCAAAGGATTTAGCAGAATAAGTACTAAATTATATATTGAGCAAAGGAATTTGCTACATTTTGAAAGAAAACATTTAACTGAAAAGCCTATGAAGCTTCCCTCAATGCTGAACCTAAAAAGGAAGGTATTGATCATTTAAGGTAACTACTCCTGTAGTTACTCCTGTAACTATTGTTATGGGAGGGTTTATTCCAATTTCTGCAAAAAGGAAGAATTTCAAGTTTCTAAACTGGGGATTGAATATTTCTCTTCATTGATAGACTGAAAGATGGGAATTTATATTGTTTGTTAATGTGACTGCAGGGCTTCTTTTCCAGAAAGGGCAAGGGGTAGGCATCTGGGTAGAAGAGACATCAGCACATTAAGTTTTTTAATAAAATACATTTCAAAATATCTATGAAACATTTGAAAATAATTGGATTCAGACACAGAGAAAGAGACAGAGACAGAGACAGAAATGCAAAGAGAGGTAGCCAAGAACTGAGCAGTGTGCCTGGCTGGAGATATTGAAAGGATGGGCTGCCCAAGCCAATCTCACAGGCAAATAGGTGAGCCAGGAGAAGGATTCTAGGGTATTCAAAGTTTGTCTACAAGACCCTCAAAATCCCTGCTGTAGAGCTGAGAGACAGGGTTGGAGTAAAGGAATTGTGCCCAGAGTGAACCGGAGAGTGGTGGGAAGAATGCTATGTAATTCTTTATACTCCTAGAAAAGACATGTGAGACATTCCACCTAGAGTGAAATATTTTTCATATACCTTGTGACATAGGTCAAATCATTATCAATCACTGGATGTAGAACCATTTCTTCTTATCAGGCTCTCCCTGGTACTGTTTCAGGTATAGGTCTGGAAGAGATAGGTTAGACTTGTCTAGATATGCTTTGGTTCTGAATGTCAGAATCAAAATAGTTTTGTTTTTTAAGTATGTTTTATTGATTATGTTGTTAAAGTAGTTCCAATTTTTTCCCCTTTGCTCCCCTCTGCCCAGTACAACCCTTCTCTCAGCAATCTCACCCCCTTTAGTTCATGCCCATGGGTCATGCATATAAGTTCTTTTAACTTCCCCCTGTCTATTTTGTACCAACTGATTATGCTTCTTAATCCCTGCACCATTTTCCCACTTCTCCCCCTTTCCCCTCCTAGCTGATAGCCCTCCAAATGAGCCCTATACCAATGATTCTGTTCCTCTTCTGGTTTGTTTATTTGGATTTTGTTTTTCTTTTTTAGATTCATTTGTTGATAGTTGTAAGTTTGTTGTCATTTTAGTGTTCATAGTTTTTATCTTGTTTTTCTTAAGTGGGTCCCTTTGACATTTCATATAATAATGGTTTGATGATGATGAACCCCTTTAGCTTTACCTTGTCTTGGAAGCACTTCATCTGCCCTTTCTTTCTAAATGATAGCCTTGCTGGATAGAGTAATTCTGGTTGTAGGTTGCCTTTCATCACATTGAATACTGCTTGCCAGTCCCTTTCTGCCTGCAAAGTGTCCTCTGAGAAATCAGCTGATAGTCCTATAGGCACCCCCCTGTAGGTAACTCTCCACCTCTCCCTTGCTGCTCCCAAGACTCTGTCTTTATCTTTCACCTTGGCGTCTCAATCATGATGCATCCTGGTGTAGTCCCCTCTGAGTCTAGGTCACCCAGGACCCTCTGTGCTTCCCAGACCTGTATGTCCATCTCCTTCACAAAATTTGGGAAGTTTTCTTCATTTTTTTCCAATTCTTGCTTCTTCATTCTGCTCCAGTTGATTATTTTATTCTTCCTTATGTTCCAAATCATTGATTTGAACCCCGGTTTCCTTCCCTTCACCACTGGTTTTGTGTGAATTTTCCTTTGTTTCACTTAGCATAGCCTTCACTTCTTCCCTTATGCATTTGCTGTACTTAAGTATATCTGTCAAGCTTGTCAGCATCTTTATCACCAGTGTTTTGAACTCTACACCTGTTAGGTTCACTATCTCCTCATCTGTTAGGTTGGCTATCTCCTCATTGCTTAGTTCTCACATTGGAATCTTGATTCTTTCCTTCTTCTGGGCCATATCTCTCTGTCTCCTCATTTTTTTAATATGCTTTATTGTTTATGCTATTACAGCTGTCCCAATTTCTTTTCCCTTTGTTACCCTCCACCCAGTGACAACCCTCCCTCCAGTTGTCCCCCCACCCTTAGTCCATGCCCACTGCTTGTGCATATAGTTCTTAACATCTTTCTATCTACTCCACTCCCTCCTACTATGCTTCTTAATTCCTGTACCATCTCCCTCCCTTTCCCCTCTTCTCCCTCCCCACTGACCTCCCCCAAAATGTTCCCCATACCCTTAATTCTTTTTCCACTCTCATTGCCTACTTAGTCTGCCTTTGTTTCAATTCCCTGGCTTCTGTTGTTGGTTGCTGTGATACAGTTTTCATTTTAATGTTCATAGTTTTGATCCTCCTTCTCCTAAACAAGTCCCTTTAACATCTCATATAACAGTGGTTTGGATCTGATGAACTCCTTCAGTTTTACTTTGTCCTGAAGCACTTTCTCTGCCCTTCTCTTCTGAATGACAGCTTCACTGGATAGAGTAATCATGACTGTAGGTTTTTGCTTTTCATTACTTTGAATATTTCTTGCCAGTACCTTCTTGCCTGCAGCCTCTTTTGTGAAATCAGCTGATCGTCTTATTGGGACCCCTTTGTACATAATTCTCTTCTCTCTTGCTGTGTTTAAGATTCTCTCTTTATCTTTAATTTTTGACATTTTGATTATAATGTGTCTTGGTGTGGTTCTCCCTGGGTCCAGTCTTTTTTGGCACTCTCTGTGTTTCCTAGACCTGTAAGTCTATTTCCTTCTGCAAGTTAGGGAAGTTCTGATTCATTATTTTTTCACATAATTTTTCAATTTCTAGTTCTTCTTCTTCACCTTCTGGCAACCCTATAATTCAGATGTTTGCTCTCTTATAGTTGTCCCAGAGGTTTGTTTCTGAGCTTCCCCTCATTTTCCTCACTTTTCGTTTCCTCTTTCTGCACTGGTTGACTGTTTGTTCCTTCCCTATGTTCCGATTTGTTCATTTGATCCCTGGTTTTCTTTTCCTCACCAATAGTTTTGTATGTGTTTTTGTTCATTTCAGCAGGACTAGCCTTCACTCCTTTCCTGTCTTGATTAAGTTCTGCTGTTATTTCTGTAAGCTGTCTTATAACTATAGCTCTGAACTGAACCTCAGAAAGATTATCTATCTGTTCATCCATTAATTCATGTATTTGCTTTCTGGTGAGCTGTGTGATTGGGATCTCTATCATTATCCCTGCCGTCCTGACAGTTTTCATTTTACCTCTCCTTCTTGGGTGGGGCTGTCACACCTCCTATGCTATCTATAGTGGGCGGAGCCCTATGCACTCTTCACTGCCAGGTGCCCCTTCTCACCACACTGTGGCGCTTTATGTCGGGGCAGGGGTCTAAGATGGATTCCTGTAGTTCACTCTCCACTGAGAGACCAGGAGCCTCCTCCTCTGTCCCCACATCCTCTGGGCCTCACAGTCCGAGGCAATGTGGGTTTGCCTTCCCTGGCATTGGAATTGCGAGTTGATGGGTCTGGTCTGCAGCTGAGAATGCTCCCCAGGTGCTTTTTGCCTCCCCTAAATATGGGCGACTGTGCTTACCACAGTCCTGCCACCCGTCGCCTCCAGCACTGGTTGATCTCTCCACCCCGGTTTTCCCCATTCTACCCGTCTGGACAAGTACCCCTTGTTTATAACTTCATATGTTGGACTTCCATGTAGCTTTATTTTCTGAAACTTCTGGTTATTTCTGATTTTTCAGTAGCTGTAGTCCTTCTTAGTTGTGGAGGGAGACAGAGAGTGTCGGTCTAGGCCTCAATCTGGACTGGAAGTCCTAAGAAAGGATTTTTGTGATCTGCACCCGAGGACATGTTCATTGATTTCAGAGACAGAGGTAGAGAGGAAGAGAGAGAACATTCAATGCCAATATAGATGAAATATCAAATTCCAATACAGATGAAAAATCCTAAATTAATTATTTAACAAAATGAGAAAAATTCAGATATTTCATTGATATCAACTAAATAAATATAAGCTCTTGAAATAGCATAAGGAAGAGGTAAAAGAAGAGAATAAGAGATTATGGGACAAAATAATTAGTTGATACTGAGCAGTAAAAGTTAAGATGAGAAGTTTAAGGAGGAAATAAAGCCATAAAAAAATAAAATTCATGTTCAAGATAGCAAAGTATTAAAATATATACCAATTGAAACACATAAAGACATGGAAGACAGATCTGAAACAAAAATATACAAATCAAAAAATATTAACAAATCATGAGTTAAAAGCAATGAATGCTGGTATGCTAGTAGAAGAAAGACTAATAAAGACATCAAGTTCTTGAAGTCATGGTGTTAGAAAAAAACATGAGCCAAACAATAAGAATAAAAAAATATTCAAAAATACCTAAAAAGAAAAAAAATTTTAAGTAAAAGAAGTTGAGAATCTATATGAACTAAAGTGATATACAGCATCTTAGAAAAAAAAAGAATACAAAATAACAAACTTTAAGATATAACCCAATAAAGTTATCAGACTCCAAGGATAAGAAAAGAATTCATTGAAGTCCTGCATCCCTAATGCTCACATCCCCAAAATATCACCCACATAGTTGAAAAACAAAGGTGCTTCAATATTCACTGTTGAAAAATAATGAGTAACTCAGTTTTATTCTCAAGTGTAAAGGCAGCAGATGGAATAGTTCAAATACGCAAGAGATCATAGAATAAGGCACCCACACATCCTTCTTTTTAAACTAGGTATAACCATGTGGTGACTCAAAATATATACATATATATAATATAGATGAGTCAATATATAAAATGATGATAAAAATATATAAGAAAATAATCTCTTTTTGGAAGTTAAAATATGTAGAAATAAACTTAAACATGCAAGACATAAGAAGAAAACCTATGGAAAGAAATCTTTGCTCAAAACAAAAAGAAGCTTTAAATACATGGAAAGCCACATTTTCTATAGAAACGCATCCTAAATTAATGTGTAATTGCAATTTAATCACAATAAAAATGCTAATAGGAATTTTTATGAAAACCGCAAACTGATTCTTAACATTCATAAAGAAAACAAAAGGTAGAAATAGCCAGAAAACTCATTAAAAAGTACAATAAACTTGGGAGAATGACCCTATATTACTGAAATATCTCAAGTAATTTAGATAAGCAGATCAATGGACTGAATAAAGAGTCTAGAATCAAGCACAAACACATTTGTGAGGAAAGCACATTAATGGTGTTGAGCTGACCACTAGCTATTTGGAAATTAAAGCTAAATTCCTACTTCACTTCATCTGCCAAAAATAAGCCTCTGATTGGTCAAAGATTTAAGTTTAGGAAAATAAGTGGGGGAAATGTAGAATATAAAAAATATAGTCCTGAACAGTGACATTCTACATATGACATAAAAACCAGTATCCATGAATTTAACTTGATAGAAAACGTATAACTTCTATATGAGCAAAACCCTACACAGAGTCAGAAGAGAAAAGACAAATTAGAAGAACTATTTACAACACATTTCCTAACAAAGGATGAATATTCTTAATACGCAGAGCTTTACATATTAACAAGAAAGAAAACCAACAACTCAATAGGAAAATAAAGAATGTGAACAAGCAATTCAACATATAAAAAGTGAAAAAACACCCATCTTAAAACATGAGAGGATAATTGTTACAGTTGAAGAAATGAAATGTTAATTACAATGAGATAATTATTTTTACCTCCCAGATTGGGAAAGAGAAAAGTATCAGATAGTACCTCCTGTTTGAAAGGTTATAAATGGCCAGCACAGGCCATGTGTTAGGTGGAAATGTGAGAGGGCAATTCAGCAATATTAACAGTAGAAAATTGCAGGCACAAAAATGTTCTTTGCTGCATTCTATTTAATAGCAAAAATTTGTAAACACCCTAAATGTGCATTAAAATATCTGTTCAATTTTGACTAATGCTGACAGAGAATTTTATAAGGTTATTAAAAGAATAAGGTGCTGTATGCAAATATTTTCTAGAATGATTGTTAGGTTTAAAAAAGAGTAGCAGAACAACATGTATAAAACAAATTCACTTGTGTAAGATGAAAAAATATATGCCCACTTTTATTTTAAATGCTTGTACATACATAGAAGTTTCTGGAGAATCACACAAGAAACTGTAGCTAGTGTTCATCTTCTGTGACTGGGCTGGGAACTGGGATGGGAGGAAGACTCACTTTTTAATGGTTAGGTCTTTGCACTTAAAAGAATAACCATGTTTAAGTATCAATTTTATAATTTAAATCACTACTAAAATAAAAAGAAATAGAGAGGAAATTGATTTTTATGGAAGAAAACAATGTTTTTACATACATTGCTTCTGGTACATCACACTAGCAGCCCATTTGGTCCTCAGAGGAATGCTACACCACGAATGTTCATCTCAGCAGACTCACCTGCCAGTAGCAGTCACTGAGAACACTGATGAGAGGAGGTTGGAAGAGGCCACACAGATAAAGGGAAGACATGAGAAAGGTGTTTTACACTTTACCAGGTTGTGAAAATTAGCACCTTGCATTTTTCTTCATAAAAATGATTAGGGAAAGCAAATTAATTTATAGAACTAAGATTAAATAATTGAGGTTGCCCAAAAGCAAGAGACCAATTTGAATGTGCTTCCATCTTGAGACAAACTGTGCTAGGCTCTGGTCTGGGAGAAGAATAAAACCCGGTTATTCTCTACATGCAGTACTAAGTCTGGTAGGAGAGGCAGACAAGTGAACAGATAATTTAAAAATGATTCAGTAAGTGGAACAATAGCTGAGCTCTGTTCAAAGAGTGAAATAGGGTGCGAGGTAGAATAAGAATTCCTTAGATCACTGTGTGGGCCTGGGCAAGGCATCCTCCCTCACACACAAATGCTTCTCTTCAGAAGCTAAAAGAAGGGGAGAGTGAGGCCCACACACTATTTTACCCAATAACCATGATCTCTCTCCATGGAATATCTTTCCAAGCACAGTACATTCCATGAAAATAATAATAATAATAACCCTTAATTAGTAATATTTTTCAGGAGGAGAATTTCCTCTATATCATTCATGACAAATTTTAGAATAAGATTCTGCCAGCACTAGAGTTGTCAAATCACAACACACTGTACCCAATATATAGGAATCAAGGCTACTTACCTAACTGAATGATTTAGGGGCCAATATATATATTTTTAAATCTATCATTGATTGACAGACCAATAGAATGTCATTCCCCTAAATAATGAGAGTTTAAGTTTGCAGAAGGCTCTCCTATATGACATGTTATTTGATCTGAACAAACCCTATAAGCGGAGTGTTGCTAATGTTCTCCATATCATAGCGAAGGGTTGAAAAACCTACATTATTTCATTTGAACCTCAGAAAACTCTACAAAGTGGTATTATTAATTATTTTCTTTTATTGATAAGAATATTTGTCAATAGTGTTGGTTAAGGACAAACCTGAACCAAATTACCTAGATTCAATTTCCAGTTTTGCCACTTAGTGACTGGGTGACCTTGGCAAAGTGTTTAACCTCTCTATGCCTGACATTCTGCACCCATTAAAATGAAATGATAATATTTTCTTCATGGGATTATTGTGAGGAGTCAATGAGTTAATGTATGTGAAGCATTTGGTACTTAAGAGATACTACTAAATTGTTAATTCTTACTCTGAATCAAAAGATTTGAGTTCTCAATTATAGTTCTCTTTGAATTACTCTGGTTTCCTAGTAACATTGTGGAATGTCATTAGACTTTATGTGGGAAAAAGTAAAGTAGGATGGATCGTATTGTCATAACTTTGGGAAGTACTGCAACAGATAAAGTAGTATAACTCTCTTCTCTGCAATACTTTCCAGAATATTTAATATACTCATGTTAACTATAAATCTCTTCAGAGGGTTTCCCACCCAAATATTGGCTCTGGACCTTTCCTTCCTCACTATCTTTGCCTCTCTGGCTATTAAGGCTGTTTGGAGATAGAGGACGTGGCCTTTGAAAGGTGAAGGACATCTGCAAAGTCAGTTTCACTGGGACTTGGCCATGTCTGGCACCCTGGCTTGCCTTTGGTTCTTGGTGATCCACATGCTAAATACAGACAACTATAGCTGGAAGGCCCACACCTCACAAAGATAAGGTCAACATTGCATAAGTAAAGTCAAAAGCCAGCAGCGCTCCTCCAACTGGTGAAGTGTGGTACTCCCTGCAAGTGAAATGAATGATCAGCCTTTCACAAGGTGGCTCAGCACCAATGTCCCTTCCTGGAAGGAGTCATCAGTAGTACTGACCCCCTTTCTCTGGTCTGGTGTGCAAGTGGTGGAGAGAAGGTGGCTAAAGTTCTTGTTCCTTTCTCTAGTCTCTATAGAGTTCAAGTGACCTGAGGAGTTGTAAACTTCACTAGGGATGAAGTAGAGGTGAGAACATTTGTGTTTTATATGAAAGCAGAGCAAGCCTTGGTAAGTGGGCAGGAGGTTAGCTTGACATAATAAAAAGTTGAAAATATGTAACCAACATTTGCTAACTTCTTTAAGTTAACAAAGCACTTATGTGCATTATCTCCTTTGTGTCTCTGGACATTGCTATAAGCTATGTGCTTATCATGTTCATCCTATAAATGAGAAAATGAAGGCCTAGTGGGATAAGAGATCTCTCTAGTCAGTCAGCTAGTATTTGACGGGACTGGGATCCTACCCAGGTCTAGCCACTCTGGCATCATGGCTCTTTACCCCACACTGTGCTGCAGGCCTGGGCGCTGAGGACCCCTGAAGGAGAAGAGGAAGTGGTAGAAGCAAACAAGGAAATCAGAAACAAAAGTGGGAAGGCAGCTTCTCCATAATGTTGCCTTAGGACAGTCTCTGAGTAGAGCTGTCAGCCCTATATGTCTGATAAGACAAAATCTACCAAGAGTGAAAATCCACCTCAGTAAGAATTTTAAAAAATAATTTCAAGCTGGAAATTGCATTTTATCCTTCTATCCCCTTAAGTTCAAAATTCGACTTGAACAGTTGCCTTCACTTGAAAAAAAAAAAAAAATTCCAGCATCATGATTAAATATACAATGAGTCAGAAGTCCCTATGCATCCATGCTGAAAATAACCAATTGAACTGGCATGCCTTGGCAAATAAGAGAGGAGACTGTATAGCTATCAGGTATTGGGGCCTGTTTTCAGTATTCATGATTATTAAAGAAGAAATAGATTTGTGCTCATGTGTGGACAGCGGAGAATACTAATTGCTTGGAAAGATCCAGGGACAGGGAGACTCTGTCTCTAGTTTCCTGAGATATATAGTTTTCTAAATGTATTGGGAAGATAGATATGATTACTACCACAAATATAATCAGAGAAGGTAGTAAATTACTTTAAAAGAGAGCATTGTCTTTGAATCAGTCAGATCAGGTTTAAGCCCTACCTCAAGTTATTTCTCCTCCCTGAGTTTTGATCTACACACTTCTTAGGTTGTATAGCAAGGATCAAACAAAATACCTTATGTATTCAATAGTGGCTTGAACTTATATTGTGCTCAGTCAGTTACTTTTACTTTAATCAAACTCATCATAATTCAGTAGGAAAAGAGACATTCTTTTTGGTCAGAAACAGCTTAAAGCAGAAGCTGGTGGTGAGAAAGGAGCAGGAGTTGGCCAAGCACCTATGTTCATTCTGCTTTTCTATTAGCCCCAGAAGGTAAGGACTAGGAGCCAGGGTGGAGGCGGAGCCAGGAGGGGCGGGCCAAGATGGGCGGGACCAGTAAAGGGTCGAGCCTCTGATTCAGAGTAAACTGGTCAAGGAGACAGGCCAGAGAATGCTGTTCCTCCACTGGGGCCTCTCAGAAATATGTCTTAGATTCTTGGAAGGCTGAGGGCTCAGAATGCCTAGGAGAAGCCTGTTGCCATGGATGTGAAAACTAGAAGCAAAACAAAGAATCAGCCTGGGGACGGGTTGCTGTGGAGTGGAGAAATCATTTCTTTTAACCTCATCCAGGACCAGTTCAAGAAAAGAAAGTTACTAAGGATTAAAAATTATGAGGAAAGCACCTCTCCTGCTGCCATGAGGCCTACCAAACTATCAGGACAATTAAGCCATCACTGATATTATAAAACACCTATGTGACCAACCAGGATTAGGTGTGTGGGAATAAGTGCAGGGGCCCATCATCTATTTACATTGTTAGCTCCCTGGAAAGCTGCACTTTGCAGCCTGGCTCCCCACAAAAATTATGAATTATGGTCTAATGTTAACCTCATTGCTCTTATTGAGAGTCTAAGAAATAACCCCAGAAAGTTGGTTTCCTACACTGTTCATTATGTCATTCAATATTCTCTTTAAAAAAAAGAAAGAAAGAAAATTCCATTTGGCAAATTCCTTTTAAGAATTGACAGGTACAGTTGGGTGGGTTGGGTGGGGGAGAGAAATTAGGGGAAAAGGGGACAACTGTAATTGAAAAACCAAAATTAAAAAAAAAAAAAAGAATTGACAGGTACAGTAGAAAGGCTATAGACTTTTTGATTAAAGACACCTGAATTGGAATCCTGGCTCTTTCATATGTTAGTGACACTCTGACTAATGATGTAACCTCATTTCTTAAATGGAGATAATGACACCTTCTTGGAGGGGTGTTATAGGAATTACAAGTGCTACTTATTGGGTGTTTACAATGTGCAAGGCACTTTGCTAGAGCTTTACGAGCACCTCACTGAATTCTCACAGCAAACTTCTGAGTCAGGCATGCTCTTCCCCCGAGGTCACAGATAAGGGGTTGTCTGCCTGAGATATTGGGTTAATTGCCTGCTGTCTCCCAGCTAGTGGGTGGCAAAGATGTATGAGACAGCTCTTGGCGGTTATTGCGTGGGTGCTGAACAAATGTCAGCTGCCTTGTCTTACTTCTCTGAAAGACCTGAAATATTCCTTTTTTAATAAGAGGAGGACTAAGTTCTAGGCTTCCATGATTTTCTCAGCCTTTCAAGCAATTCAGTTGCACAAATAATGTTCCTGGTGACTTTAAGCTGTGTCTCCTCTTGACAAATACAATCTTCACAGAATATCTAGCTATTCTTCCTAAAACATCCATGATGGCAGAGACTCCATCAGTCATGTTTGTCAGCCCAACCTTGCAAATTACCTGCAAGACAGATGCAGAGCAGCAGGTCACTTTCAAGCTCTCTGACTCACCTTACTCATCACCTCTTAGGAGTCCACTGGGAGCCCAGCAATATTTGAGCTCTGGCTGCCTTGAAACCAAACCAAATCATTTGCTCCTAAATCTGAGTTTGATGCAAATCCCTAAGGAATGCAAGCAGAGGCTAAAGTGTATACAATTCAAGAATGGAAACTCTCATTGATTTCTTTGTCTTCAGCGTTGGTGTTATATTTGTAACATTATATCTGTAACACAGGTGGTATTTAGAAAGAACTTGAAGGGGGTGAAGGAAAGAAAAGGCAAAAGATGGAAGGGAGAGAGGGTGAAGGAGAGAAAGAAAGAAAAAGAAAGGAAGCAGGAGGGAAAAGAAGGGGAGGAAAGGGCGGGGAGGAAGGAGGGAGAAAAAAGAGAAGGAAGTAAGAGGGAGTCAGGTCTGCAGTCCCTGTCCCTGGACTTTCTGGCAAAGCCAAGAAGTTAGAGCTCTCAGCAGTAATGTCAGCTTCAGCCTGCTTTCTCATTTTCAGCCCTCAATGATTTTAATGAAGAACAGTTATAAAAATATGTGGTTTATGTTCATAAAAACTGCCAAGAAACAGAAAAAAATGAAGATGGAGTGTTGATTCTACCCAGAGGCATTTTTACCAGTAATTTTTGGCTTGCTTTCTCTGTATGAGCTATGCCCACCTCAGGAGATTTCATCTGGATAAAATGGAGATTTTAAACAAAAGAGTTCTACTAGGACTTGTGGAGTCTGATTATTAGTTGAACTCTACCTTCTGGGGCCATATGTTTACTAAGGAGATGGTGGAGGTAACAATCTCCCCAGGGACAGGCACACCTTCTCTGAAATTTCTGCCAGTCTGCCCCACAGCTATGCTGACCCAGTCAGCTAGCTCCCTGCAGGGACTTCCTGTGTTATGGCTTATGTGGGTTTGGCCTCGTGCATTCACTCTACAAGTATTTCTTGATTGTCTACCAGGTGTCAGGCACTGTGCATTATCTCCCATCCCTCCCTGCCCAGCAGTACCATGGAAGAAAGAGGAAGTTTGTGTTTAATGGTGATGCTTCACAAGCCTTGTGCTCATTTAGAACCTCCTGGACTTTTCCTGGCACCTGTGGAGGGCAGTAGAACTCTTGAACCCACTGGGACCATAACCTGCCATCATTCCTCATTTACTAACGCACAAGGTTTAGACTCCTTTGCCTGGCTTTCAAGAATTGCCTCATTCAGGTCCACCAGGCCAGCCTGTCTCTGGTTGCACAAGTATTCCCTGCTACCCCTGCTTTCTTTCTCATCACAGTCACTTCTAGCTCATATGGTGCCTTTGTACAAATTAGAAACAAGAGTCTCTCCTTCTATTTGACAGAAGGTTGTTCAGAGCATGCTAATTTTGTTAAAACAAGACACTTTACTCTTAACATCCAGAGAAGAGTAATGGGCTAGCAAGCAATAGGGGGACTTCTTAAAATAGGATGGTTAGGGAAGATCACACTGAAGAGCTAATGTTTGAATGATGAGAAGTCGGCCATGCAAGGATTCTGGGATGAAAATTGTAGTTCGAGGGAACAAGGACATAAGCTAAGAGGCAGGACTCTGTTTGGCATGTGCAGATGCCAGGAAGTCAAAGAAGTAGGCAGGGCCTAGAGCATGTGAGATTTTGTAGCAATGTTAAGAAGTTTGGATTTTAAACAAAATTTAAACAAGTTATGTGATCTGTTTTAACTTTTAAAGAAATCCCGTATGTGCACTGCAGACAATGAATTGTAGGAGCTAGAATGGATTAGGAACACTAGCTGGGAATGGGGCAGTTTGAGAGTCTATCTAATGTCTAAGGACAACTTCCAATTTTGACATTCCATAATTCTGCCTCACCAAGATTTCCCACCATGCACATGGTCCTGTGTTTCTAATTGCAAATGGCAGGTTCCATTTTGAGCAGAAAAGGGATTAATTTGGGACTTCAGATAAGTCTCAGAATTTAGGAAGTGGGAAAACCACCTTGAGACCAAGCTTCCAGGAGGACTGCCCAAAACCATGAGGCAGGACCAACTTCACAGGGACATAGCAGCTGCTCCACTGAGCTCTAAATGCTAGAATCCACTTGTCTGTAGCCTCTGGCAGTGAAGTCCCTCCTGTGTGAAGACAGTCACTGGGATGTCACTGCTTTTGCTGCTTCCACCCTACCACTAGGAGCCCAGCAGCTTGAAGTGGGGATTGAGCTCCAAGGACACCTAGGTTGGAGCTGGTAGTTTCTTCCTTTAGAAAGTCCTGGGGCCAGAGTTGGGAGGGGCAGCCAGAGACTATATCAGAAATCAGGAGCACAAACACTGTGCTGATCAAAGCTGAATGCCAAGATCAAAGGAATCAGAGGTATGGAACAAGTTAACAGTCAAAGCCTTAAGTGATTAGGCTTGGAAGATAAAATCAAACTGATAGAAGGCTAAGAACCTGAGAAAATCTGCATGGGCAGAAGCAATTTTATATTTATTTGCATAATAATTAAACTAATGCCTATTGTAATGCCTATTACAATAGAAGCTTCATTAAGACAGGGACTGTGCTATATTCATTTTCTCACTATGGAATAACTTCAGAATGCAGTACTACACTCTTGGTGTATTCAATTAGTGTAGAAAATAGCTTTATAGAGCTTCTGTGATTTCTCCAGCAGGGCTGCTGAAAGCATCCTCATTGAGTTTCCTTAATATAAGAAGCTACCTGACAAATCCTCTTAAAATTCAGTGCCAGTTGATGATGATGTTTTATTTCTTGATCTGTGCTTGTTTCAGAGATGTATTTGCTTGTGAACATTTGTTGAGTTTAACACATGATTTGGGCCTATGAGCCAAGGTGTCCTGCAATGCAAGATGCTGTGGTATGTAAGAATGCTGATAGAGCCTCCGGCATACTCCAGGAGGAGAATCATAGAACCCTAGGGTTTTGGAGCAAGCCCATCCTTCAAAGGGCTAGCAGAGTCTGCCAGGCTATAGGGTCCTCATGCACTTGGAGCTACTCATCCTGATCTGGGTATTATGAGACCCTCCACGTCATAAGGTTGAGTAAACACATTGCAGGATACATAAAATTACATTTTTTGCAAACTGCGTAGAGTGCATTTATCTTTCATAATAATGATAAAGAATACATTCTAAGGTAAGAAAATGAAAGTTTCATAAAGAAAATTCAAAGTGGTTTTCAATTTATAGTGATTTAACGTAATGACAAAATTTGTATACATATTTCAAAAAATCTCCTGCTCCCACCATAATGCATCAGCACAAAACACCCGCATTCAATGTGTAAACACAGGAGTGATATATCACACAATGGAAATGGTAAGCTCAGGACTGGGCCTGGCCAGGTACATGCAGCACAAGTAAGCATCTTGAGTGAGTAGGCCCACATTTTCATGTCACCTACCTTTGTGGAATTCACACCTACATCCTCACAGGGGTTCCCTATGACCAATTGACTGAGGAGGAAGAATAATCAGTCTGGTTTACACCTGAGCAAGCTCATTACATTGTTGTCAGTGCAAAGTGGACTGCTGCTGCATTTCACCTACACTCAGGGGTGACTCTAATAGACAGTAGCAAAGGGAAGTCCTATCAATGGGTGGAAGCTGCAAGCAGTGAAGCTGGTTATTTACTTTGTATGGAGGAAGAAGTGGCCTGAGATTATGACTACAGTAAATGACTTCTTTGTTGATTAGAGTCTGAAAGAAACAGGATTGAAATATGGGAGACAAGAAATTCTAGGGACGAGGCATATGAATGGACCAAAGGAAATGTGTACTAGGCATGTAGATCTTTATTGTCTGATGTTAATTCTTACCAGGGAGGAGACACTCAACAAGCAGGATATAGAGTGGCTTATCCCATGGATGTCAGCTGCCTCACGGCTTGCAGTATGGACATATATGGAGAGGGGCTATGCCTGACAGCACTGACTCCATCTTACCAAGGTTGAGTGCCCAGACTGCCAGCAGCAGCAGCAGACTACACTAAACCATCAACTAGCATCACCCCCCGAGGAAACCAGACACTTTTATGAAATTAATAACACTATTTTGGATGTGGGTTCACACTGCCAACCCTCAGAACCTCTGTCAGCACCACACCCAAAGATTTACAGGACACCACATTTACCAGCATGGGATCTTACACATTATCTCAGATAAGACTTTTTTTTTTTTTTTTTTTTTTTTTTTTTTTGCCAAGAAGGCAAATCAATGGACACATGATCACAGAATGCTCTGGTTTTACCAAGAAACTCATCACCTGAATTCAGTGATCTATAATGATGATTTCATTATATATCTATTATAGACCTATTAACAGCTTAGCTAAGGCACTGGCTCTGGAAAAACTACCCACAATATTCGAGTGCTATCTTCTAGGATGCAGTATATGTATTGAACCACTAGTTGACATATGGTACTGGGTACCCAATAGCAGGAATGCACAATGTACATGTCATAGAGTCAAGAGATGAATACAAAATCTTCCCCTTTCAACATCACTCCCAGAGATCCACTAATGGAATTTTTGCTTCCAATCCCCACATGATTCTGCCATATTAGATGTCCTGGTTATTGGGATGGGGAGTGGGTGGAAAGGGACACTTTCACTAAAAGACGTTTAAGGATCCCAAGTTAGGATTCCCATCTACTTTATTTAGGTTCCTCATACTGCTGGAACAATAGGCAAAGAATGGGTAAAGATCATCAGCCCTGGTTACCCTGAGAAGCTGAGTTCTGTTGCACAATGGGAACAGGGAACATAAGAGGTTCTTTATGGTGAATCCATGTCCAATGGTCCATGCCAATTTTTAATGGTAAATGGTTACTTGCAGCACACCAAACCCAAGAATACTAAGGCAACTTAAGGACAGAAACATTTTGGGGATAAGGTGTGAGCTGCCCACCCATTCCCCACCCCCCGCCCCAGCAATGAAACTCCAGCCTCTGGAGGGCTCAGGAGGAAGATGGACATTGGAGGAAATACTGTAATACAGCACTGGAGCTTGTTGTAATGTCATGGACTACATCTTGCTCCACCAACCCACCTTTATTAAGCTTTTTAAAAATTCCTACCTGAATATATCTTCATTGATTTTAGGGAGAAAGGAAGGGAGAGAGAGGAAAAGAGAGAGAGAAACATTGACTGGTTACTTCCTGTAAGCACCCCGATTGAGGATAGAACCCACAACTTAGGTATGTACCCTGACATGGGATCAAACCTGCAACCTTTTGGTATACTGGATAACACTTTAATCAACTGAGCCACCTGGCCAGAGCCCATCTATTAAGTTTTCTAGAGATTGTGGGTAGCCACCAATGAAGTAGGCTTAATGAGAGCTATAAGAGATGTGAATGATTGATAGTGTAAGTTGTTGACTTTTACCAGTTGCCTTTGGTTCACTATCTTAACATGTACTTGGCCTTACCTTTGATTTTAGACATAGGTATGACAGTTCCATGCAGGCTTTGACCCAATGCCTCCCCTCAGGTACATACCATGGGCTTCATTGATAAATGCTTGAGGAAACACTGTGACATCTCTCAGTAGACACCAGTTGATATTCCAAGAGGCAACTCTTACAGATAGGGAATAGTAGCTACTAGATAAATTCTTTTCCCTTTTGTCCTCCAGGTAGACTATTTTGAGACACACTGTATACACTCCTTAGAAGATCCCAACAGAATCAAGCACCCAAGTAATAACTAATTTGCTAACATACTCTTGCTTTATTTCCCCCCTTCCCTGTTCACTCTCCTCAGCTTCTCACTTCTATTCCTTAGGGTTGCACAAAACAAGCCAAAAATAAAATATCTAAACAGAAGCTCTGGTATCAGACACTAATTTCCAGGACAAGCAAAGGCTAAAACACTCCACAGTTACATTTTTTACTGGAATGCCTCTCCTTTATAGTTTTACTTCCAGTGGTACACATTGCTTGCTCTCTTAATTTTAATACAATACTCTACAGCAGCAGTTCTCAACCTGTGGGTTGCGACCCCTTTGGGTGTCGAACGACCCTTTCACAGGGGTCACCTAAGACCACCGGAAAACACATACATAATTACATATTGTTTTTGTGATTAATCACTATGCTTTAATTATGTTCAATTTGTAACAATGAAAATACATCCTGCATATCAGATATTTACATTATGATTCATAACAGTAGCAAAATTACAGTTATGAAGTAGAAACAAAAATAATTTTATGGTTGGGGGTCACCACATGAGGAACTGTATTAAAGGGTCATGGTATCAGGAAGATTGAGAACCACTGCTCTACAGCTTCCCTGGGACCTTCTGCCTTAACATCACTTCTTTCTCTCACTTTGTTCCCTGTCCAGCACAGATTCATAGTTCATCATTTCTTTATCTTTTTCTTTGAAACTCTAACCCCTATATTGTTCCTTAAAGTATCCTCACATTGAAAAATCTCAAAGAAAGACATGTTGTTTTTGCTGCCTAGTATCTGTCTATATACCTTTCTTCAAATGATAGTTTCCCAACTTTCCTCTGAGAAGTCACTCTTTCCACTGCTTGGTCCATGATGTCATAGTTAGAACATGTGACTAAGATTCAAGCCAATCAATGTATTTTATCCCCTCTGGCCAGTGATAAGTTCAGGAATAGAAACATGACTTAAGCCAATCAAGCCCAATCTGAGTGGATGCCAGGACTTTCGTTGAGTGACCAGGAAGAGTTCAAAGTTTCTCCTGGACTAACTATTGTGTATTTTAGAATGGAGCCAAACCAGAAGAAGCAGGGCTGAGACACATCAGGTCTTAGTAACATAATTTGAGCCCTTATCCCCAGCCCCTGAGGCTGGCAGTGGGCTAGTACCAGTCCATGGTCCATTTGGAACTGGGTCACACTACAGAAGGTGAGTGATGAGCAAATGAGGGAAGCTTCATTTGTATTACAGTATTCCCTCACTTATCGTGGGTATTACATTCTAGATGCCCCCACCCCCATGATAGGTGAAAATCCACAAAGTAGGAACCTTACATTTATTTTAGTATTTATATATATTTTAAGGCTTTATAAACCCTTCCCACACACTTATAAACCATTCCCAGTTCCTTATTAACCTTTCCCACTCCCTTATTAACCTTTTCCACACTTTTGTAAACACTACTTATGTTCTTAAACATATTCTACATATTCTACATTCTTAAACCTATGTAACTTTAACAACATACTTATACAGTACCGCAAAATCCCACGATATAGTGAAAAATCCGTGATAAATAATTAAATATAATATTTTTTAAAATCCCGCGATACAGTGAGGCTGTGATAAGTGAACCGCGATATAGAGAGGGACTACTGTACTGCCTTTTGTCTTTCCCCCATCCCCCACCCCTCACCTCTCCCCACCACCCATATCCATGGAAAAATTGTCTTTCCCAAAACCAGTCCCTGGTGCCAAAAATGTTGTGGTCAGCTGCTTAAGATAATCCATCTTCTCTTTAAGACAGATTGGGTTGAGTTTTCTGTCACTTGAGATTTTAAATAAAAGAAGCACTCTTGGGCTCCTGGAGAGGTGTTGGCTCTCTCTGGCTCTTGGGCTCTCTTTCTCAAGGATGCCTGGATGATTGTGCTGTGGCTGCCTGCATTTCCCAACAGATAGTATTTTGGATGAGAAGAAACTCTGGGTGTAGATTAGGATCAAGTAGGCCTGGCAGAGGGTGGCAAGATTATTCTTCTTTGGATGTTCTATAGGGCATGAGCTCTGAGGCAGAAGCCTGCCATTCTTCAAAAATTGTGTAGCTTTTGTATCATATGTTGTTTTAGTTTGTAAACTAACCCTATAGAAATATGATAATTAAAAACTAACAGAGGGAATGCTAGGAGAACTCAGGTGTTGAGAGTTTAGCCTTAATTGATAGGCTTAAGTGACTAATGCATGTGGAAAGCTGTTGTTCCAAAATTGTGACGCTTTTGAATAAAGACTCCTTTCCTGTATCACCAACCTTTGCCTCTGGAATTTTGCCTAGAGGGCGGTGGCAGGCAGTAGGACCCCAATTGCTATTCAGTAACTATATATATATATATATGCACAAGTTTTTATTAAATTTTCTCAAATACTTTCACACAGATAAGTAAAGAAATACATATGAAAACATTTATCATTTTTCTCCCCCTCTCCATTGTACACAGTGGAATACTGACCACAGAGAGGGTTTTTAATAGAGTGCCTCCCTCTCCACCTTTTGCCCTCTCCTAATGTCTCCTAATCTCTGGCTGAGAGCACATGCTAGAGGCTACCCACATTTCAGAAGAAAGCTAAATGTCACAGTAAATAACCAGTAATGAAAGACCCACTAACCCTTCTAACTTCTAGCTGCTTAGAGCTGTCAAGAATCATAGGATTCATGTACCCCAGCTCCACTGACTGGTGAGCAAACCAATACTTAGGGAATTTAGGTGACATTTTTGAGGTCTCCTGGCATAGCTGGGACTAGAGCATATTCTACTCCATGAATTTTCCAATTATATTACTACTTCCTTCATGATGAATTAATATCCAGTATGGTTCTTATGGGCATAGACAATTTGCTAACCTCTCCCCTAAGTCATTTGCCCACTCAGACCCCTTTTCAGTCGGGACATGGGGTCCTCAGGAAAATTATGTTTGCTGTGATCCTGTCTATAAAAGTCCTTTATTGTGCTACAGTCATTAGACTATTAAAAGTTGAAACCAGGAGAGCAATCAGACCGGCCAGTGATGAAGAACTCAGTTAATTCATGAAGTTCATCTCTCCTGCTCATTCCATCACCCTGTTTTCATGCCACCACGGACTCCCAACTCTAGGTAGCAAGTCAAAAAGAAAAGTTTAATTTGGAATACCTGTTTAACTAGGAAGCTGAACTGTTTCAGCCAATACTTAATAAAAAATGGAGAAGCATGGGGAATCAAAATGTTTACCTGTTCATAATGTGATGAAAAAAAAAGTTCTTTGAAACTGAAAACAAGATTTTAAAAAACTGACTCAGAGAAAGGAAGAACAAGTAATATGCAAACACCATTTGGTGATGCTATTTCCAAGCATATCTTAGAAACAACACTCTGTCTAATAATATTCATTAAGTGTCTATTACATGCTAAGTTGGAACCTCCTACAATGACTCCACTCTTTCCTTCCTATGCTTATTTCTCCTTAAATCAATAGCCACTACTTCTCCTGTTCCCTCTTGTATCCTGTCATATTTCCATGTAAGCCTCAAATATTTCTTATGTGGACAGCTTGAACCAGCTTTTCTTACCAGGCTAGGGAGCTCTTTCCTCTTTATTCAAATTTACAAGAACATACAAGACTGTATGTCCATTTGCCTGGTGTATTATTACCTGTGTCATTCTATTTACTCCCCAAACCTTTCTCTGGCTCTCTACCTGACTTCCTCTACTTATGACCACTTTCTCCTAAATACACTGCTCTCTGATGTCAGTCTTTACCTTCCCCTCCCCGTTCTCCTGTCTGCTATCTTCATGAACCTAAAACCAATGCTTCTAAATGACTTGGTTTTCTATCTTTATTTGCAACTCCAGCCCTTCTCATTTGAACTACCAAAGTTTAGAATTACTGCACATTCTACATCCTCCCAACTTATTTTCTCTTGCTTCTTTTTCTCTGTAGTCAGGCAAATGAAGGAATGCTCACCACTTGAATCTGAGAGAGCTAACTGACTAAATGTCTCTGAACAAAACCAGATCTTTGGGAGACAGTACTCAGACAAGGAAGAGCACCCATTCATTAATCCTGCTCCTAACATGAGACATGTAACTCAGGGGACACAGGCTGTCCTCTTCTCTGTTCTATCATCTGTGTTCCCCTAGACCATGTCTACCTGTGACTACAGTGAGATTGTTGCAACAAAACAATTTCTTAGGATATGCTCACATCTTATCTTCAAGATAGCCAAGGACCTTGAAATTCTGTCCACATAGCTCTGGGAAGGCAAAAGCTGGTGTTTCAGCTGGCACATGCCTGCCCCTCCCCTTCCTCACTTTTCCCTCTGCTCTGAACCATGGTAATGATAATTCCTGTTGCTGCCAGAGATAAAGAAGCAGCTGTGCTGAGGGCTTCTGCCAACCCTGCCAAGGCCACTGCTATAGCTGTCAATCATGCAAGGCTGGTCTTTGTGCCAAAAGCCTTGTGCTCTGTCTTTGACCATGGAAGGTGCTGCTGATGCCAGCAGAGAGAGCTTATTCTCATCCATGTCCCACTGCATCTGATAACCATCCCCCCTCACAACACACTCACACCATTTCAGGGACACTAATGTCAGCAATGAGGATGCTGTCTCCTGTTTCTCCTGGAGCTTCTCTGTAGACCCTTTTGGCTCTCAGTAGCCCACAGAAATTAGCAAACCAATTGTTTGCATTTTTATTGATTGCACCTCCCTAAACCTAGAACTCAAATATGAATCCACATTTGTTGAGTCACTGGGCAGATGAGCAATAAACACTTGAATTTAGAGCCACTCTCCCCCTCCACACTTACCCAGCATGGCCCTTAGCTAAACCCGTGCTGCTCAGTTCTCCCTTTCCTTAAGGGGAGTTCTGTCTCTCATGTAAACAGATCTCTGGCAGGCCTGTCCTGCCGTTCCTCCTAGCACTTCTAAATGAAATACGGAAAGTCAGATAAAATGTGCAGGAGAAAACCTAGATATGAATCAGTGACCAAAAATCAGAACATCAGCTCAGGAAAAGAAATGCCCTGAAAACACCTTCTATGGACATAGGGCCTAACAAAATGGTTCTCAACTGATCAGCTGCTGCAGAAGAAAATAAATTAGAAAAGTCACTAATGAGAATCCTGTTTATTCTTGCAACCATTTGTTTTTTCTGAATGGGAATTTTATCCCTTACTTATAACTCTTAGTAACTGTCAGTGACTGACAATTTATTATTGTGTAATTTCTTAGAATTCACTCTCTCATGATGTTAAACAGTCAATATTTCCACAGAATCAAAGTTTTCACTGTTGCTTAGGGCTTAAGTTATTAATGGAGTTTCATAACACACCACAAGCTCCACTATACAATCTACCTCCACATGCCCATTCTCTCAGGTAGACATTTGCAGGAGGGACAAACCCCTGTGTTATGTACAAATCTTTAAGACTTCTGTTATACTTTCAAGGTGCTTAGCTACCATGTTCATTCAAATACTGCATTTTCTCCTTCCTAGGAAAATTGAATTCCGCTAAATATTTTATCAAAAGCTATATTTCTTTCTCTTGTGGCGCCCTGTTGCTTATATAAACCATCCTCACTTTTCTTTGGTCAAGTTGTGGTAAAGCAGGAGATGTCTGTTTCTAATTGTTTTCTTATTCTTGGCTTTGAACTTCACACACTTTCAGCTGATGCACTCCTTAAATCTCTTCTTGCCCTGAAAATGTAGCATTACTAATGCAAACCATGATCAGCCCTTTGGGCCAGGTTTTATCCACACAAGAATGTCTTGATCAGAGACTGTAGTTCTTACATCCTGCTTGTATGACTATGTACATTATTTGATTTGATTCTATTAAGTCGAGTTCACAGTAGAATGTCTTCTCTTTCTATGCTACACTGATTTTATTGTGTTTTTTATGTGCCAGTGGTTCTCAACACCACCACACTTAACCTTTCCTCTGAGAACATCCTTTCAGTAATTTATTATAAAATTGTACACTGAACTTGGTGATCTTCAGTTCAGCTTTCACTTTATCACAAATGCTGCCCCAGTCTGCAGACATCTGAATCAAGAGGACAAACAGGAAGGGAAAAAAACACAAAGATAGGAATTAAGATTCTTATATAAATATTGGTTTTGAGGAAGAGTTCAGGGTAAATTCAATTTTCCTAAAATTTTTATTTGAATCTATTAGCTGTGAGAACTCATGAAGTTTCACATTTCAACCATTTAACTAGTCATGTGTCTTTTCCGTGCTTCAGCTTTTTTCTGTGTAAAATCAGAATGATACTGTCTGCGCTTTGATTTCATAAGAGCTAGAACTATATGAGATGGTTACATGAGATGATTTTAAATGTTTAGAACACTACTCCTATAATTCTATAATGTTGCCATTAGAAGGGTAAAATAACATCTATAGAAAAAGTAACAGTCTCATTAAATTATTTCCCCTTAAATCTTATTATTTAGTTTTTGATAAACAGAATAGACAGTTTTTGTGTGGTGAAATTACAAGAGACTCAGAAAGCATCTTTGACCTAAAAGATGCTTTTGCCACCTGCTCGCTGATATTTGAAATCCAATAAATCACCAAGGACACATTTGTTACGGATAAGACTAGTAAAGAGAAACTTCTAAAGGAGAAAAGTTGACATGGAATCAAAGCTTTGGTGTAAATTAAAAACTGGCTCTGCACCCTATCCTAAGTGCAGGTTTAGATGTTAGAGAGTGGGATGATCCTTGCTTGGTGTATCCATCTTCTAAAGTATAAATATCCCGGCTTTCTCCAAGCAGCTTCTCATCTCTTTGTCCATCATTTCATTATAAAAATGACAGATGAAGGTAGTAAAACATCAGTTTCCTTCCAGGATCACAACTGACTCCACAGTGAGTGACCCTACCCCATGAAGGGGACTGCTGGCTGAGTCTATAGATAAACAAGCTGAACTGGGATATCCAAAGCCCTCTTACCAAGATCACTGTGAATCACAGAATGTTAATAATAGATTACTTGAAAGACTTTAATCACAGGCTCAGTAACTCAAATATCCACAGAGGTTAGATGGGTACGAATAGGTGGTATGAAACAATAAGGAGTCGCAGATTCTGTGGCAAAACAAAGAGATAGTTTAAGTACCTTATAGGCATTTAAATTCAAATTTAATTAAAAGTTGTGTTAATTAAATCAACTATATCCACAGAGTGACCATATTTGTCCCCCAGGCTGTCAGTCAGTGACTTCTGACCCAACCCCCTCCTTAAAAGGTGACTGACCTGTGGGTACAACTGCAGTCACATGAGAACAAAGGCACAAGTTGCAATGGCTCAGATTGACTTTAAACTTCAAACTTCTCTTTCTTTCAGTGAACCCAGCTATTTCTCAGATGGATAACAACTTTGTGTCTTCTTCAGTCACCACATGCAGTCTGCTCTGCTCATTTCCTTTCTTTCATGTTCAGTCTCTTCTTGGACTGCCGATCTTGAAGCTATTGAAGGAACCTCACTGTAGCTACTACTAAAGATGCGTTTGTGGAAACACCAATGTCTATTCCAATGGTGCTACTCCAGTGCCTGTGACACCACCATTCTCCAGGCTATGAAGAGGCTAGAATCACTCTCTGTCCAATTCAGTGCTATACTTCAGCACCTGAATTCCAATGCCATGCTGGGTAAGTCCAGAATAGCAGAAAGCCTCTTGTGAAAACAGCCTCGATGGCTTCTTCTCTCTGTGCTCATCTCTCATACACAACTCCGAGACAAATACACAAATACCATCTCTCTCTGTCAGAAGGAGCCATAGTACAGGCATAGCGTAGCGCCAAGAAACATTTTTCTGCAACCAGCCCTCCACCAAATAAACAAAAGCAAATCTGCAAAGAGATTGCTTTGACTAAAACATACAAAGGAGTTTACATTAGTAATGAACCCCTGCTTCTGTTTAGAGACTTGGCATTAAAAAACTATCAAGTCAGAGTAGTAAGGCAGCACTTAGTTTATAATTGTGCAGCTAAAGGGCCTATTTAGTTGCTTCTCCCAGAGCAAAGAAATAGGATTCCCCAAGAAGTATTGAGTCTAACCTTCAGCAAGACAGACAACTTCCGGCAGTTTTCAACTAAAATGTTTTACCTTCTATGTATAGTGTTCTCAAAAAATCTTGAGGATGAATTTCAGTCAGCATATTTGGATATATATCCATGAAGATTTTGAGACTTGAAAAAAAGATATGTCTGCAAATGATACCATCAAGGGCAACCTGTAGAATGGGAAAAAATATTTGTAAGTTACATATTCAATGAAGGACTTATATCCAGAATATATAAAGAAGTCTTGTAACTCAGTGATAAAAAGATAGCTAACCCAATTTTAAAATGGACAAAGGATCTCAATAGATATTATTTCAATGAAGATAGTCAAATCATCAATAAGCACATGAAATGATGCTAATGTAATTAGCAATCAGGAAAAAGTCAAACAGAATACATAGCAGGATACCACTTCATATTCACTAGGATATCTAAAATAAAAAAGACAAATAATAACAAGTAGCAGTGAGGACATTGAGAAATTGATACTCTCACACACAGCTGGTAGAAATGTCAGATGGTGTAGCCTCTTTCAAAAATTTTGGCAGTTTCTTAAAATTTTAAACATAAAGTTACCATATGACCCAACAATTCTACTCCTAGGTATTTACCCAAGAGAAATGAAACCATAGGCCATGCAAAAACTTGTGCATACATTTTTATAGAAGCATTTTTATAATAGTGAAAAAGTGAAAATGATTCAAATGCCTATCAACAAATAAATGAATAAAATGAGGTATATTTATGCAATGAAATGTTATTCAGCAATAAATAGGAATGAAGTACTGATGCATACTATGGCATGGATAAGCCCTGAAAACAATATGTGAAGTGAAAGAAACCACTCACAAAAGAACATATATGATACCATTTATAAAATATCTAGAATAAGAAAATTCATAGAGACAGAAAGAGTTGTAGTTGTCTAGGACTTGGGGGAAATATGTAGGGCAGAAAAGGGTGCGACTGCTAATGGGTACAGGATTTTTTGGGGGGTGAGGGTGATGGTTATACAACTCTGTAGATATTCCAAAAGCCACTGAATTATACACTGACTTTAAATGAGTGAATTGTATGACATGTGAATTATGTCCCAAAAAAGCTGTTTAAAATATATATATTTAAAAAACAGAGAATGTGACATGTGAACAATTCGAAGCCACAGAGAACTTAGTGGCATAATCAGATTGACTCTTACTGATTCCCAATTGTAAATCAGTAGTAAGAAATGCAATAAACTTGATATGACTGTAGATATGAATATAAATACAAAAGTAAACACAGGTTTTTATAATATTTTAAATTATTATTGCTGTTGTTGTTGTTACCTTCTATTTCAAAATAGTTTGACTCACAAAAAGTTGCAGAAATAGTACAGGAAATTTCCACATACCCTTCTCCTAGCTTCCTCTGAAGACAATATCATATATAAGCATCGTATGTTATAGATACAAGTGTTTAAGTCACCCTCTAGTGTTCTTCCCCTGTTCTTTGAGACACATTTCTTTGTGGTTGACTATTTTCTATCTGTTTTGTCTCTGCCTACAAGTTTGCCAAAACAGACTAACACCTCCTTCACCACCAATACCACAAACAAAACCCTGCTTGAAATTTCTGAGTTTGTCTCAGATGCTCATAAAGGGTAAGTTTTGTCAACCCTTGCCCAACCTCTGGAAATAGACCTCAGGAAATCATAGTTCTGTGGTCAGATGCACAGCCTCTGCTGAGAGACCCAAGAAGAGGAAGTCTCCAGAGACCACACCTGAGATCTGAGCTGTGCTCACCAGCCTTTAGAGGCAAGGGGAGAGAGAGAGCAAGTGTGAGTGACAGTGTGAAAAACTGCACTAAAATATTCATCCCCAGGGCGGGAAGTGAGAAATGAGGCTGATAAAATGTCAAGCGAGGAAACAGTAAATCAGTAACAATGGATGGGCCTTAGCAGCCAAACCAAACTAGGGAGCAAACAGGGACAGAATGCAACCCTCAAATGGCTGAAGGCAAACATGAAAAAAATTAAAAAGTAACAGCTCAATGTCAAGGGGAATATCCAAGTAATTCTAACTGTAAAGCAAAATGCATAAAATGCAAGGAAACTTTGAGTCACAAATTGATTTGAATAGAAGAACACAAAATGTGTGTGGCTTCCTCAAAGGGAATTTTCAGGGTTCCCTTGCCAAGCTCTACTGGGGCCCCTGCCCAGCCAGCATCTTGTAGATGCCTTTAAAGTTTAGCTAAAACTCAGGCAACTTAGTATAGTTGCCTTTAAAGACAAATTTATGTGTGTCCCATCAATTCCAGCTGTATTATCTTGAGCTAATTACTTTCCTGCTGTGAAATGGAAATACTGGTAATAACAGCACCTACCACACAAAGTGATTGTGAAGACCTATGAGAAGCATAGACAACACTCAGCATAGTACTAGCTAAACAATGTACCTAGTAAATAATTCATGTGAGCATTGCTTTTCAGTGAAGAACCATGGCCTCGGAAGATCTCAGTTCTTCCAGCTGAGGATGCCCAATATCCTTCATAGACCCATCCCGATGGCTTTCTTATAGTATCATTGAGACAAGAAGAATGGGCTAGGCTTATCAGTTTTCACTTCTCCATTGATCTGGTCCCCATCCACTTCTGGACTATAAAGGGCAGTTTAAGAAGTCTTTAAAGGCATTTGCAAATGTCATCTCAACAAGAGCCTGGATGAGGACTGCTGGGAACGGGAAAGAACAGATACCTGTTCCCCTTCCCTTCTCTCTCAGTGCCTTGGAAGTACCCACTAGAAAAGGGCTGGATCTGCTTAAATAGGGTGCAGCAGAGATGACATTTAAAGTGGCCACAGGAGAGATGTACAGAGATTTCAACTTCAAACAGAAAAAGCACAGAGGCTTGACTTTCCATTATGTCACCCTGTATCCTTCTCTGCTATTTCTCCATTTCTGCTCACCCTTACAACAAACAAACAAACAAACAAACAAACTCTTCAGTTACACTTACATGAAATATCCAGAAGGGATAAATCCATAGAGACAGATATAGATTGATGTTTGTTTGGGGGTTGGGGAGTGTGGGCAATAGAGGAAAACTGCTTAATGGGCCTAGGTTTATTCTGAGGTGATGAAAATATTTTAAAAGTAGCTAGAGATGATGTTTGCACAGTATTATAGATGTACTAAATACCACTGAATTGTTCCCTCTAAAATGGTTAATTTTACGTTATATAAATTTTACCTAAGTAAATTATTCTTTTTTAAAACTTCCTGAACAGAGTTGTCTACTTCTGCTCTAATTTTTCATGTCTCACTCTCTGGACCTCATGGAAATCAGGCTTTTACTTCAACCACTTCATCTACACTACTCTTGTGAAGATCACTGTGACCTCTGCGATGCTAATGGAAGCTGGAAAGTGTGGACTTAATTCCAGGCAACTATATCACAACCAAAATCAGCCTTCTATTACTTAAAAAGAAGAGGGAAATGAATAATAAGGGATTACTAGCAGTCTCTGCTAATCTCTTTATGAGTAAAACATTTAAACACTAGAAACAAAATGTATAGCCTCCAAGTTGGAGGGTGGGGATGGAAAAGGATATTTAAATGAAAAAAATTAAATTACTTAAAGAAAATTTTAATTAATTCAATAAAAAATAGAAAAGGAAAAAAATAAAGACAGAATTATACAGACAAAACACAGGAGAGCAGAAGTGATTCAAACATATAAATAACTACAATAACTATGAATAAATTGAATAAACACTACCATTAAAGCACAAAAATTCTTCAAGTAACCATTGGTGCATTTTATCTAAGTTATCAAATTTCTCAGCAAAGAGTTGTGCATAATAGCTTTTATTGTAATTTTAATTTCCATGGGAAATGATATGAGTAATTTATGTTTGTTCTCTTCTGTTTTGTTTTGTTTTTTCAGTTGGTCTGGTCAGAAGTTAATCAGTTTTATTGTTTTTGTTTTTTCAAAAAGGTAGCTTTTGATTTCGTTGATTTTATTTTTCTGTTTTTCACTTTATTGGCTTCTGCTCTGCTTTTTATTATTTCTTTTTGTCTGCCTACTTTGGACTTAATTTTTTCTTTTTTTCTGGTTCCCTAAAATGGAAACTGCTTAGATTATTGATTTCTAGATGTTTCTTCTTTTCTAACTCATGAATTCCATGCTATAAATTTCCCTCTAAGTACTGCTTTGGCTGCATCCCACAAATTTTGAAAAATATTTTTATTAAATCAAAAACATTTTCTAATTTCTCTGAGTCTTTTTTTTTACCCATGTGTTATTTAGATGTATGTTGTGTAGTCTCCAGTATTTAGGGATTTGCCAGCTATATTTCTGTTGTTGATTTCTAGTTTAATTCATGGCCTGAGAGCATACTTTATATGACTTCTATTGTTTTAAACTTGTTAAAGTATGTGTTTATAGCTCAAATTTTAGTCTAAGTTGGTAAATGCTCCATTTAAATGGAAGAAGAATGTGTATTCTACTGTTGTTAAACGAAGTAATCTATAAATGTCAATTAATTCCGGTTGATTGATGGTACTGTTCTTTTCAATTATATCCTTACTGATTTTCTGACTTCTGTATTACAATTGTAATCGAAATAAATAATATAAGAATAAATAAATAAATAAATAAATAATACAAGAAGACACTATTTCATGTACTCAAAACTGTGAATCTCTTGTTCTTTTGACCACCTCTCTATGTATTACTGACAAAGGGGTATTGATGTCTTTTTTGCAGTTGTATCAGTTTTTACTTAAAGTATGTTGATGTTCTGTTGTTAGATAAATTTACTCAATTTAAAACATGGAAGGACTGTATATCTTTTTGGAAAAATTATCCCTTTGTCATTATATAATGCCCCTCTTTATTCCTAATGATTTTCCTTGTTTTGAAGTTGGCTTTAGACACAGGTTCTTATATTAGATACAAAATCAAAGTTCTTTACTCTTTACAAAAGGATAAACTAAAGTTTACACAGAAAGGCTGAAAACAAAAGAATGATAAAAAGACAAACAAATCAAATATATCTAGTGTAGTCATATCAAATATCAGACAAAACAGAATTTAAAGTAGAATTCAGTAGAATTTACACAATTAATACCTTTAATTAACAAAATATAACTTAATCTAAATAAGGAGGGATGCTATAACATAATTAACATATTATAAAATGTGTTTCTTCAACTATTAACCTTAAACTACATAAAGCAAAAATTGACCTAATTAATAGTATTAATAGTATTATTAATATTTCTTCAAGAATACCTAAATCTGTTCCAAAAAATGGCTAATATTGGTAATTGTTTTTTCTGTAAAGAAGTATTAGACTATAGAATATTGGTTCTATGCACAATATATAATCTTGAACAGGTAGTATTATTCTAGGAGCACAAGTGGAGAGAGGTAAACCAAAATCAAACATCCAAATCAAACACATTTTCTGAAGAATCAGTATTGTTTGGAACATTTTCTCTGATAGTACAATTAAACAAGAAACATTTAAAATATTTTTAAGTAAAAACATTCCATTTAAAAAAAAACCTGCAAATCATACAGCTTTTCTCATCATTCTCAGGAACTAAATCTTCAAGTCACTTTCATTCATAAGAACAGTCATTTTAACAACTTAAAGATCCATTCCTGAGTCATGATTTTATATTTTCACCCAGTTTAAAACTTTTTCCCTTCTTTAGCTCCAGCTGCTTCAGCCAAGAAATTGCTAGAGGAGCGGAGGAGAACTGACTTTTCTCTCCTCTGCACCTGGGTCTCCTCTTTCTCTGCCTCCCTCCTAGGTTGCCCTGGGCCTACAGAATTGGGAGTTGGATGGAAGGGATGCAGGAGGAGGAGAGATCAGGGACAGGAAACCTCCTCTTGCCTGCATAGACCTAACCGGGAGATGGCAGATGCCCTGCTAACTACTTCTCCCTTAGTGCGCTTATGGCTTCCTCAGACTCTTACAATGGGGTTCCTGGATTGTAACTGCCTTGACAAGGAAATTGAGGATCACAGCAAGTAAATGACTACTCTTCTCAGCCAAACATTATAATTTCTGTTTCCTGGGCATTGGCTTGTCCTATTGAGGTTACATGGCTCCTCAGGCTGACATCTTGGATGAGACTCAAAAGGGCTCAAGGTTTATCAACTCCTATATGAGCTAAACCTATTCTAAGAAGCACTCAGAAGGAATCCCAGTGCAGCACTTCCTATCAATTGGCTGGTCTCAGTCTGACCTAACCAAAGCTTTCATTTCACCCCTGGTCCCCAGTTCTAGCAGGTATATGTTAAGGTGTTTGGGTTCTTCTCTTGAAGTACTTTCTCTCTGGCTTAAGAAGAGATGGAGAGGGAGAGGAATCACTCTCCTTCTCCATTCCCAGAGGTGGAGTGGGGACGGGGAGGTAGAATACATAGCACTCTGACATCTCTTCACAATTGTCTTCTATTGCTTTGGATTCTAATTTGATCCCTGTAAATGGATGATGGACTAAGCCTATGCAAATGAGTTTTGTGCCACTCTCTTTGAAAGTCTTTCATAGGTGGTTTAAACACTCTGCTTTTAAACCTGGAGGTAGTTAAATGGCTTTTTGTTTAGGGTCTTTGAAGCCAGAAAGAGGGTCATTCTAATAACCTGTTTGTTACATGACCATTATTGTTATTAAGGAATGGGGAAAATAGCAAGCAAAGAGACTTCTGGCCAAGACGAAGGCTTAGACAGACACGCTTGGTCTCCCTCTACAACTAGAAAGGAATACAACTACCTCAAAACAAAAAATAACCAGAAATTCCAGAAAATAAAACTGCATGGAAGCCCAATGTATGAAGTTATAAACCAGTGGTGCTTGTCCGGACGGGTAGGAGGGGCGAAATCGGAACCGGAATGGAAAGGTTGGTCAGCGCTGTTTGTAGTAGCAGTGCAGATAGTGGCAGGGAGAGCAATCCAGGCTGCAGTCGAGTCCCGGCAGCTCGCAACCCCAATGCTTGGAAAGGCATCCCTCCCATTGCCTCAGACAGAGAGGCCCAGAGGGCGGGGGTACGAATCCTGGTCTCCCAGAGGAGAATAATGGCAGGAATCCATCTTGGGCCCCTGCCCCCACACAAAGCGCCACAGCACAGCGAAAAAGGTTGCAGACCACTGCCGGTTGCCGGGTAGTGATGAGCACATGGGGCTCCACCTCCAACAGCCTGCCCAGGAAGCAAAGCAAAACACAAATCTGTCAAAATGAAGCAGACAACGATTGAAATCCCAGTGATGCAGCTCACCAGGCAGCAGACAAACAAATAGGAAACCTTTCAGAGGCTCAGTTCAGAGCTACAGTTATAAGGTGGCTTACAGAATTAACAAAAGATTTGGAACAAGACAGGGAAGGAATGAAAACCACTGATACTGAAATGAATGAAACATATACAAGACAAGTGGTGAGAAAATAAAATCCAGAGAGCAAATCAACAATCCGGAACATAGGGAAGGAACAAACAGTCAACCAGTGCAGAAAGAGGAAACAAAAAGGGAGGAACATGAGGAGAAGATCAGAAACCTCTGGGACAGCTATAAGAGACCAAACATTCAGATTATAGGATTGCCAGAGGGCGAAGAAGAAGAACTAGAAATTGAAAAATTATGTGAAAAAATAATGAAGCAGAGCTTCCCGAACTTGGGGAAAGAAATAGACTTACAGGTCCAGGAAGCACAGAAAGTTCCAGAAAAACTGGACCCAGGGAGAACCACTCCAAGACACATTATAATCAAATTGTCAAAAATTAAAGATAAAGAGAGAATCTTAAAAGCAGCAAGATAGAAGAAAAGAATCATGTACAAAGGTGTCCCAATTAGACTATCAGCTGATTTCTCAAGGGAGACCCTGCAGGCAAGAAGGGACTGGCAAGAAATATTCAAAGTAATGAAAAGCAAAAACCTACAATCACGATTACTCTATCCTTCTATTCTGTCATTCAGAATAGAAGGGCAGAGAAAGTGCTTCCAGGACAAAATAAAACTGAAGGAGTTTATTAGGTCCAAACCACTATTATATAAGATGTTAAAGGGACTGGTTTAGAAGAAGGAGGATCAAAACTATGAACATTAAAATGAAAACTGTATCACAAGAACCAACAACAGAAGGTAGGGAATCAAAACAAAGGCAAACTAAATAGGCAACGAGAGTGGAAAAAGAACTATAGGTATGGGGAACACACTGGGGGGAGGTCAGCAGGGAGGGGGAAGAGGGAGAGGGAGGGAGATGGTACAGGAATTAAGAAGCATAGTAGGAGGGAATGGAATAGACAGGAAGAGGTTGAGAAGAACTATATGCACAACAAATGGACATGGACTAAAAGGGGGGGGACAACTGGAGGGAGGGGGTTCACCGGGTGGAGGGGAGCAGAGGGAAAGAAAATTGGGACAACTGTAACAGCAAAATTAATAAAACATATTTTAAAAAAAAGAAATGGGGAAAATAAATCCAGAAGGAGATCTTTGCCTTAACGACTTTCCACTTGTAGAAACATATATTACCCATCCATATGGTATTCTCAGGTTTACTCACCCTAACCCCAAGGCACTAGTGTCATGGTAATGCCAGAAAGCCATGGCAGCAGGGAAGGGAGGTCATATGGAAGCAAGAGAAGAATTAATCTTTTCAGCTTTCCTCATACCGAAGCTCATAATTTTGAACAACTTGTTAGCATTGTGAATTTACAAACTGCTTTCTTCTTTTTTTCATCTCATACTAATGGTGACCCCTATGAGTCTATATTATTATCCCAGTTTCTTTCTACAGGGTAATATATTGGAACACAAAGCTTGGTTCTTGTTTAAGATTATGCAGCTGGTTTACAGCATGGAAGAACTTGAACTCCTGACCTCTCTCCAGGACACCACACTCTAGACTATCTGCAAATGAGGTTCACAGACATTTAGCTTTTTCTTACCAACAAGTTAAGATGGACTTGATTTTCAAAAGGCAACATTTCAAAAAAGTAGGCTGACTACTTCTGCTAGTTAACCCTACCATTCAAATTAAGAAGTTCCAGTAGGTAATCACATATCTATTTGGAACTGCATATAGCAGAGTCTCTTAGATATATAGTTTTCTGGGAATGCATTTGTCATGTTTAGTGTTCTAGCTTGTTTCTGAGACTGGAGATAAGTCTCAGAAAATATTGGTCTAATAAGGAAGAAGCACTAAGCAAAAGGCTCCAGATAGAGAGGGCTCCAAGTTGTGTTAAACAACAGTTTTGTTTAGTTTGTAATTTATGACATGTTTAATTTTCAAAACAAATTAAAATATTTTTCCTAAATTTTGTGGCCCCAAAGCTTGTAGCTACTTATGGCAGTCTCTTTGCTGATAAGAGCAGTTTGGAAGAAGTAAGTGCCCTCTCGTAAGTGAGGGAGGGAAGGCAGAATGGTATTAACATTGTAGGATGAGACCATTTGGCTCCCAGATGTGTGTCTAATAAATGGATTTTGTCAGAGGACCTGCAGACACAAGGTGTATGGCTGGCTTCGGGGCTGCTGCTAGTAGTCCATTCAGCCAGGATCTCCTAGTGTCACCAGCCCAACTCAGGTGAGTGGCAGCCAGGAATCCTTAGCTAAAACAACAGAGCTTTTAGCTATTTTATCCTAATGGCACTACTTGTATTTTATCAGAAAAGAATTCAATTTTGCATATCTAATTTAATTCCAATTAGAGGAAGGGAACTCTATGAATATATGTGAGAAACTATAGAGTGGGGCAAGAGTAGGTTTACAGTTGTTTATATGGAAAATAATATAATAACTAATAAATAATAATACAAGAATAAACTCTGTATTTCATGAACTACAACTGTAAACCTACTTTTGCCCCACTGTGCATTTCTAAAAGTTTTAGCTATTATTAAATGAAATCATTTTAAAAACATCTTCAAATGAAAATAACTTAAGGAAGAGTTTGATCCCACAGGTATTCAGGGAGCTGATTCAGGCCCAAAACATATAAGGTGGAAACAATTGACTAAACTACACAGGAAAGCGAGTTCTGAGCATTGAACATCACAGCAACAAACTGAGTTTAAGCAGAGTCAACTGGGGCTACCCCAAGGCCCAGGAGCCTTTCTCTTTGAGTCTCAGTTGTTTCACCTTCAAAATAAGGGTAGCATGCAAATCTAAAGCACAGAAATTAATGACTATTTTGTAAGATCTATTTAGAAGTTTATGTTTATGATCACATAATATTCTGTCCATGAAATTCTTGGTGATGAATTGAGGGAAAGAAAGGGGAACGTATCTGAGTCAGCGGCATAGTGGGGAGTAGCTTTTGGGGAATGTTGCCTAAGTATGTATCTTGGTGCAGCCACTTGCTGGTCTTGTGAGGTAGGCAGGGAGACCATGTACCCTCCTCTTCCTCAGCTTTATCATCTGCAGAACCTCATATGGTTGTTGTAAAGATCAAATGAGTTGCACATATTAGGTGTCAGGACAGACTGTGGCACATGAAAAGTATTGAGCTTGTATTAGTTATTAGTATTCTCCTTTTTCATATACACAGGTATACACGCTGGACCAAATCTAAGGGAACATATTCAAGGTGGGGCAGAGGAAAAGGACCATGCAGAATACAGTAGTTCCTCTCTATATCGCGGTTCACTTATTGTGGCCTCACTGTATCGCGGGATTTTGCAGTACTGTATACGTATGTTGTTAAAGTTACGTAGGTTTAAGAGTGTAGAATATAAAGAACTTACATGCATGACCCACGGACATAAACTAAGGGGGGTGGGATTGCTGGAGGGAAGAGGGGAGCAAAGGGGAAAAAATTGGAACTACTCTAACAACATAATCAATAAAATATACTTTAAAAACAAAAGAGTGTAGAATATGTTTAAGAACATAAATAGTGTTTATAAGTGTGGAAAAGGTTAATAAGGGAGTAGGAAAGGTTAATAAGAGACTGAGAATGGTTTATAAGTGTGTGGGAAGGGTTTATAAAGCCTTAAAATATATATAAATACTAAAATAAACATATGGTTCCTACTTCACGGATTTTCACCTATCGCAGGAAGGTCTAGAACATAATACCCACGATAAGTGAGGGAATACTGTAGCATTATCTGGACTATAAAAGTGAATTCAGCTTATATCTAAGTATTCAGAGTAATAATAATTCTTATTGAACACCCCATGATATACAGATACTGTGCTGCGAAACTTATATGTATTACCATTGACATTCTCAACCATCCTTCAAGGCACATCATAAAGTATTATTACTCTGCTCGTTTTGCAGATGAAGACGTGAAGTTAGAATAAGTTGTCCAAATCCATGTGGCAACAAAACCCCAAACACATCTAAGCTTCAAAGACCTGAGGGTATTATTTAAATGAGCTGCTCTCCTCTGCAGTCTGCATTGGGCCAGGCACTCTGCCTCTGCTGGATGCTCTCCTTCCTCCAGTGTCTCTCACCCTCACTGCCCAGCAGAAGGGCATTATCATTATCACCTCCACTTCTTTTCTTAGGGTGCTGAGCCAAGTCTCCCTCTACTTCCCATCACAGAGTGCTTTCTGGCAAAAGTGCAGTGGGAAGCATCTGAAACTTTTGGGAATAGAAATTGAGATGACATTGCTGACAAGACTTGGGTATATTTATTTCCAACCACGCTAACTGGCACTCTGGCACCTTATTTTGAATAATGAACCCCTTTCTAGCTGGAAGGATGACTCATTGCCTGTCAGTGCTAACCAGTGAGGCTTGCTTACTGCAGCCTAAAGCACCTGGAGACAGTCCAGAGGCTCTCTCATTAGTGCCAGGGAGACACCCACCCTTCCCTCCCTGCATGAACGCATCTCAGGGCTTAGAGTCCCAACCATGAATTCTAACCACCACCCTGTCCTGCCTGAGGAGGCGATGCCCAGGAGAGAGGCAGACAGGGCCTAATTACCCTAACTAATGGCCTGTCACAACAAAAGGGACCATGAAATCTTTACCTAGGGGTGGGTGCCCAGGATTGCATATTTATTTTTAATTGTAACATGTCATAAAGCTACAAGAAGTTGGAATTTGCTTTGCTATGACATTTAGGAATCCCAAATCGCATTGTATGTTGCTTATTTTGGGAAAGTCTCCTCATTAGACATGCTCCCCAGCGGGCTGACCATTTGTGGTCATCACACATCTCGTGTTTGCTTGGCTGCAGTAAGAGCAGCTGGGTGCAGTCACTGGTCATTTGAATCTGTTTGGAAGATTCCAAAAGAAAGGGTGTTATCTCAGAAAGCAAGTTTACTCAGATAAACTGAGGGTACAGGGCTGAACTCTGCAATCAACCTGCTTATGAAAGTGTGTGGTGCCTTTCTTTACTTTGCTGGCCTTCGTGTTTCAAAGGTGATTTTTAAATTGTAGCTAACATAGGTGATTTCTAAGGATTTTGAGATAATCTAATCTATCCTCTTACTCAAGAAATATCCACACTTGAGCCTTGCCAAGGGAAAGTTATTCTGTTTAAAATCCTGCAGAGAAAAATGTTTCCCAGCTTTGCCCTTCCCAGCCTCTCATGGTAAGACATTCCTGGAGTTGACAAGTTTTCTCATAGTCAAGGTGTTTTCTTGAACATTCTCTTCTTAGCACCTTTCCATTATCTGTGGTTTTCATAAAGTCCAAGTGTATTTATTATCATAAACCTGTCTCTTTGGGTTTTCTCGTAGTCTAATTCTCCTGACTTTAGTCTTCTCCTAGCCTGTTGTCAGCTTCATTATTAAAGTGTTCTCTTTGGTCCAGAAGATTCTTAGGTCTTGTTTTTTTATGATACTGCCTTGGGCTGAGTTAAATGGAAAATTTTGCAGAGTGGTCCATGGAACACTGGTTACCAGGGATATGATGTAAGTGTTCCAAGAAAGAGCTCCATGACCAAATATATATTGGAAATGCTGGGTTGAATAGAGTGAAGAAGCATCTTTGTTCTAAGTTGTGATTTCTCTTCCTCACCTATTAGAGCTGCTGTAACTGTGGAATCAGGAAACCAAGGACAGTTGAATTACCCCATCCCTGCACAGTTACTTAACCTTACAGGCAGGAGAGAAAAATGAGGGAGATACCTTTCTCCCTCCTCACTCCCATTTACACCCCACCTCACGTAGGGGGCATCATGGAGGAGTGAACAAGAGCAAAGGCTTTGGAGGTATATAGACCACAAAGGTTCAATTCCTAGCCCTGTACTTTCTACTTATGTGATATTAGCTGAATTCTCTCTCCAAGCTCTGTATTCTTATCAATGGAATAAGGATAAAAATGTCTTCTTTTTAGGTTTGTTGTGAAGAATTACTGAGAAAAAGACAAGGACCCTATGATCACTCTGACAATTCCAAACACAGTAGTCTCTCTTATCCGTGGTTTCACATTCCAAAGTTTCAGCTACCCGTGGATAACCTTGATCCAAAAATATTAAATGGAAACTTCCAGAAATAAACAATTCATAAATTTTTAGTTGTGCACTACGCCGAGTAGTGTGATGAAAACTCAAGCCATCTCACTCCCTCCCACTCAGGACGCAAGTCATCCCTTTGCCCAGAGTATTCAAGCTGTAAATGCTCCCTGTTAGTCACTTAGCTGCCTCAACTGTCACAGTATCACAGTGCTTGTGTTCAAGGGACCCTTATTTTACTTAATAATGGCCTCAAAGCCATTCACATAACTTTTATTACACTGTTATAATTGTTGTATTTTATGATTAGCTGTTAATCTCTCACTGTGCCTAATTTACAAGTTAAACTTTATCATAGGTATGTGTACATCTAGGAAAAACATAATATACATAGGGCTCAGTACTATTCATAGCTTCAGGCATCCACCAGGGATCTTAAAATGTATCCACCATGGATAATGGTAACTACTTTACTATCAGTACTAAAATCAAAATCTCCTGATTAATAACCAGGTTACTTCTCCCAATTTAAAAGTGGGGTTGACCCCTCCCTTCTAATCAGAGTCCCTCTGTCCTCACTTCCTCCTCAAAAGTGGTGTTATCCAGACTCCAAGACAGACATGCCCACTTGAGAGATGCCAAGCCTGACTCTGCATAACATTAATAGTCAATCCTTAACACAGGCAGAAAATTCTATGGCTGGGAAGCTTGTCAATGGAGACACTGAAAATGGAAGATTGTGGTGTGCACTGGAGAGTGGAAAGGAAAGCACTCCTACTCTTGATGTAGGCAGAAAGGCCTGCAAGGGCCATCCTGGCTCTGGGAGAAGTTGGATGTCATCTGAGACCAGTCAAGACTCATTTACCCCCTCCAGTCTCTAAATGAGATGGAAACTGGCAGCCTTCAGACATGTTTCTCTTGGCCTGCGTAATGGTTTTGAAAATTCATATTAGTTGCCAAAATTTAAAAATTCAGAGAGTTACACATAAAAGTTCAGATTTACAGCTTCTTTTCTTTTTAAAATCTAAATATCCTTGCATGGCAGTAATTGCCCAGGGTAGAATGGATGTAGCACCTTTAGGAAGGGCTAGGAACTCTGTTCCCCAGTCTCCACCCTTTCCTTTTGTTATACCTCATCTTCTTAATGTGTTACTCAATGGCTTTTCCAGATTCCTGGCCTTGAGCCGGATTCATTTAACAAATTTTGTGTCAGCCACTGTGCTGGGTACTAGAGGTACAAAACAGATTACTGAGGGAGAAAGAAATGCAAACATGGTGATAATACCTAGGAACTCTAACACACATGGACTAAGGACTATGGGAACCCAGAAGTGGGAAAGCCTTACTAATTGCCTAACAGTAATGACACCTATAACTTATTGAGTTCTTACTGTGTGCTAAGCATTTTGCAGGCATCAAGATTGGCTTCTCAGAAAGGTTTCTCTTTAAGAATAAGATAATTTTCAACAAGAGGAGACATTTCAGACAGAACCACATATTCAAAGGCTTATGAACAACTCAAGAGAGTTCAGTGAATTACATAAAAATGATGGCTGCAGCCTGAGTTGCAGAAGGTTGGGATGTTAGAAGGGGATTTCAACTTAGTTTGAAGCTAAAGGTAACCTGAACTCAATCCTGCAGTGAGTGGGAAGGCATGTGAATTTTAACTGGCTCCTTCACAGCCATTCCTGGCTTAGATAGAGGCTAAGAGTCAAGAGTCCTGAAAAGGAGGAAGGACAAAGGGATGGAGCCACTGCTCTGTCTGGGCATTTGTGAAGAGATGTCATTATGAATTTGTCAAGACTGGTACCTACCACCTGTCACCTAACCCTCCTATCTGATATGTTCAGATAACTCAAAGTTGCATATAGATCAGTCTAAGTCCAACACAATGAGGAAGGTAAAGCTGGTCCCAAACATACTAACAATAAATTTGAAGCCCAAGGGCGATTTGTTTTCCTCTTTCTTGAGTTGATCATACTCCTCCCTTTTTAAAACAGAGGTTCATTTCTTTGCAAATGTCCATGAATGTACATCTTTCCCCTCAAAGCCATGCTCAAAATATCTTTCATAAATATGTGCCTTCATCATTGCTCCTTCCAGTAACTTCTCTATTTTTTATTAAATCTTTTTTCTTTGTGATCACTTTCTTTTTTGGACAATACTAGTTTATACTAATATGCAAAAGGGTCATGGGATTTGTCTGGGGCCACTTTGCCATGCAGATTATTTAGGAGAAGCAACATGAGAGCCCTTTGGGAAATTCTCACACGTAACTAAATCAGAAAGTAATATCCTGTTTTGTCTGCACTCTGCGCTAGTCCTCATGTGTCCTGTAGAGGAATCCTGGGGTTTCTCCTCCCCAGATAAACAAAACACTGGCTCCCAGCCCTACCCTAGAGCCATCCTGAAGAATTACACTGAAAACAAAGTGTCATCAGAACTGAACCGAAACATGGAAACAAAACCTACTACTGCTACTTTCAAGTCTTGAAACAGAAATTTCAATTTTTTCATGAAGGGCAAGCCTTTATATCAAGAGTAGTTGGCCTCCAAACTTTTCCTTTAAAGGGTCCACTTTTCAACTTTACTTCCAAGAACTCCAGAATACTGACCATCAGTACCAGTTGAGCAAAATATGACAAAAACCCACTAATAATTCAGGAAGAGTTTTTAAAGGAATTTTAATTCTATTAATCATAACAGTACATTTAACTGCCCACTGAAAAACGGCAACACACATACATGTGAAGTGTATCTCTTTCGTTCACTCTGAATGGTTCTCAGCAACTGCTTGGAAGGCATATTGATCATAGAGGTCTTTACGAGAATTTTCTTTCCCACTCTCCATCCTCGACAGGAGTCCTCCACCCTCAGATTGAAAATCACTATGACTCAGAAGAAACACCAAGGGTGCAGTGTTTTGCATTTCTTTTAGGTTTGTTCTTTGTTCTGTCAAAGAATAGAATTCACTGTGATATCTGTAGAAAACTATTGTAATTTGGTGAAAGTTGTATACCACTGTGCTGTTTGCTTCCTTCTTTTTTGAATTATCCAGTCTCCTCAAATGGTAGGCCCTTTGAAGCTCTCCTCTGTCATTTACTTCATCATCAAACAATCTTTTTTTTTTTCAGGGTATGCAGCAGTACTGCAGTTTCTCCTCCTGGAGTTAATATTTCAGAAAAGGAATTATATAGACTTAAAAAGAAAAAACATAGTAGCAACATTAGAAAGGGCATCTCAGGTCAACAAGATTTCAAAGTTTCCAAAAGAACTTAGCAATAAACTGCATTCGTTATTTTATATGTACTGATGTGCACCATGTGTCAGGTAATGTGAGCCAAAAGTTAAAATATTGGCCTCAAAGTGATGAGAGACACAAGATGGAGGTGTTTTGAGCTTATTCCTGAGCTGTGGAAACACAGAAACCTACATGAGAAAAACTCCATGAGAGGCACAGATAAAGTGTCATTAGAGTTCAGAGAAGAGGAAATGGTCTTGTACTTGGGTGAGATCTGAGTAGGCTCACAATGGAAACAGTGTTTAAGTTGGGCCTTGAAAGATGAGAACATTTGTACAATTCTTTAAATCCTATTCCTGCTATGTTTGTGGCTTGGGTCCAGAAATTAGTTTTGAGGAAAGTAGTAACTTGGCTTTCACTTAATTATGGAAGGTTTTTCAATAGAAGATGGGTGAAAGAATCTACAAAAGAAGGTAAAAGGCACACCCCTTTCACCAGACGAATTAATGAATAAGCTTCCAGACTGTGTATAATAGTCACAAAGATTCAAGTTCTTGTCAATGTAAGTGCACTGACTTTCCCTGGTACAGGTTGACTTGTGTTCCCTCAGATTCATATGTTGAAGTCCTAATTCCCAGCACCTCAGAATGTGAGCTAAAGGCATGAGCAAATAAAGTTAAAAGCAAACTTTATGGGGGAAAACATCTTGCCATTTGGTTTTCTGCCCTAGATAAAGAAAAGTTAAATTTTTCTGATAAGTTTATATCATTCTGGCAAGAAAGACTGAAAAACTGAAGTTGTCTTTGATGGAGCTGATCCTTAAGACCAAGCTATCAGAATGATGAGCTAGAAGCAAATGGAAAACTGAACAGACCTTATTCTTGGAGATTAAAATAGACATTCTAGGGGAAAAAAAAAAACTGAGGAAATAGAAATCTAAATGTCTAAAACAATACAAGGTGAGAGTTGATATCACAAGAAGAGCATTGACTAGAAGATAGATCAGAATGTATCCAATCCCATGTGACTGAAGCAAAAACAACTTTAAATTTATATGAGAAGAGTGAAGAACAACTGAAGATAGCATTCAAGAAAGATGTGGATAAAAATCCTCAAGTGTAGAAAAATATAAAACTATTTTCACAAGAAGCTGAAGCATGAGTGAGTGAAAGAATGAGTGAAATGGAAAAACAAAAATAGTTGCATAGTTTAAGCATGTGTAGAAAATATGCTACATAAGAAAAAGCCACAGAGCAAGTCTAACTGAATGCTTATTGAAGATGGCAGATACAGCAAGGTAATTGTTACTGGGAACTAGAGAGAAAGTCAGAATTTGGAGATACTTAAATGATCATTCAAAAGGGGCTTTGAAGAAACTGTGTCTCTGAGATTTTTTTCTTACAAAGTCTTGAAGAACAAAGTAAGCAAATATATATTAAATCTGATAAAGAAGAAAAAAAGAAATATTGAAAGATCATATCAAAATTCTCTGGAGGAAGAATGAGTCTTGAGAATCAGAAGATGCAAAGACTGAAAAGGAGCTTCAAAAGTGGGAATGCAGGCTGATACAGCCACTATGGAAAACAGTATGAAATTTCCTCAAAAAACTAAAAACGGAACTGCCTTTTGAACCAGCAATTCCACTGCTAGGATTATGCCCAAAGAATCCTGAAACCCAAATTCAAAAGAACTTATACACCCCTTTATTCATAGCAGCACTGTTTACAATAGCTAAGTGCTGGAAACAGCCTAAGTGCCCATCTGTAGATGGGTGGATTAAAAAACTGTGGTACATTTACACAATGGAATACTATCAGCAGAGAGAAAGAAGGAACTCCTACCATTTACAATAACATGGATGGAGCTAGAGAGAATTATGCTTAGTGAAATAAGCCAGGCAATGAAAGAAAAATACCATACGATATCACCTGATACAGGAGACTAATGAACAACACAAACAAACGACCAAAATTGAACCAAAGGCATGTAAACAAGGAACAGAGTAATAGTTATCAGAGGGGGGGGGAGGGGGGAGAGAAGGGGGTAAGAAGGGCAAGGGTTTTGTAAAGGAGCATGTATAAATAACCTATGGACATGTACAATGAGGTGGGGACTGGATGTCGGAGAAGGAGTGAGCTGGGTGGTGGGGAGCAATGGGGGGAAAAATGGGATAACTGTAATAGAAACACAGTAAATAAAAAAAATAAAACAAATTTTAAAAGCTTAAATTTTAAATAACGACTGACCTCTAACAAGTCAATGTAACAGTAAATCATAGGTAGGGGGAAAAAACAGTTTAGGGATAGAGGAGAAATAGCCCAGGAGATGAAAACATGAACCTTGCTCTTGAATATGGAAAATAAGACAATGTTAGCAGAAGACATGCAAAAATTCAAGTGTCCTTTGAAAGACCAGGTTATTGCTATTACTAACAAAGCTCATCATATCTGGTTAATACTTACAACATCAGTAATTTAGGTGAAGTAAGTGCACACAGTAGACTAACATTAACTGGAGCAGATGTTCCATATAAGCTTTCAGAAAGAATATTCAAGGATATGATCATCCAATTCCAGCATTTGGCCAGCCTAGGAAGACCAAGAAATCCTTTGGATTAACAGATCACCAAGGCAGAAGCAGTGCTCAGCTGGGGTGGCTCAAGGACCCAGCATTCCAAGTGCCCAGTGCAGATCAGATACTCCCACCATAGGATCCAGGTGCCAGAAAGATGATCTCTCCATGTTGTCAACCTGAACTAGTTCTTCCTCCAGGGTATGAGTACAATAGAGCTTACCCTACTGCTCATGACTCTGGTCATCTCTCTGCACCAGCCTGAGGCAAATTTTAATGTGCCTCCTTATTGATGGAGTCCAATATTCTCAAAAGCAGAATTCAGTGGAAAAAAATACTAAAATGCTCTTGGCAATTTATGTCCTTCAGGTCCATCTCTCCCATTTGAAAGTGGAGCAGCTAACCAGGCTCCTTTCCTTCATGCCAGTATCTAGGCAGGTGTCCCATGTTGGGAAGTGATTCATGGGGGCAGTTCATAAAGGAAACAGGTTTTTCCCATTCCTGCAGTACACCCAGCTAGGGGACATTCTGAATCACTCCATCCTCCAGTAGCACTGAGGAACACCTGTTGTGGAGGTGTTCTTGTCATCTCTGTCCACTATTTCGAAAGAAGCATGAGAACCTGTTTTACTGATTCCATTTTCAAGTGAGATTTCTTATAAAAATCTAGAACCAGGGAAATAAAGTTTTTGTCTCTTTTTTAGGATTACTTTAACTCTTCTTTTTTTCAATTTTACTGTTTTTAAGTGATTGCACATTTGTTTAAATTGAAACAATAGGATTATAAATCATAGGGTAGTATTTCTATGAGTGGAGATTACTCATAAATTATGGCCTTGTAAAGAATTGTGTTTAATGTTGTTATGGAAAAGTAGCTTACAGTTTACATAGATAAAGTTTCATTGATTTTAAATAGACAAATATTAATTTAATATTTACACCCTTAATGATAGCTTTAATAAAGGGCAGGGATGGTGACTGTTGTTCTTTTCATATCTTCAGCATACATACATTTCATAGTAGGTACTAGGACCTTAAAAACTATTCAGTGATTTTAAAAAAGAATGAACTGATCAATGAATTGTGTTAAGTTGTTCTTATTTTTATCATCGTTATCTCTATCTAATTTTATATTTATCATAAAACAATTTTCTAAGTTACCAAGTCAACCATTCTGAGATACAGCACTTAGCATTTTCATGGTAGTTTTGTGAACATGATCATTTACTTCATTCTGAATTTCTCAGTCTTAATCTTTGCTGCTGAGAGTGCATGACGGTTGGCACTAATAATCTATTTTAAGACTGCATAGTAATAATTATAAGAGCTAGCATTTAATAAATGCTAGTACTAGACACTATGTGCCAGACACTATGCTAACCATTTTACATGTATGATTTTACTTAACTTTTTATAGGCTCTAGAAGATAAGTGCTCTTATTTTTTCCTTCTTAATCTTAAGAGATAAAGATGTTCAATTACTGGGCAGTAAGTGACAAGCCCTGCTTTGAACTCAGAGATAACATAGCATTTTCTCTCTCTCTCTCTCTCTCTCTCTCTGATTGAAACAGAACCCATGGGCTGTTTAGTTAGGGGCCCGATTGCCCGCTGCCAGAATTATAACTCTCAATACCAGAGTTTAGTGAAAAAAAAAAATTGTTTATTTACAGATAGTCCTGCCTCCCCCTCCCAGACCTGGCCAGTCTTAGGAAAGTCAGAAACACTGTTTCTCTACTTCCTAGGCACAATTCAGCTTTACCACTAGCTGCCAATCACTCAAATCTGATTGGGGAGGTTTTTTCTGTGCTGTGGTGCCCTCCACCTCTTAATGCAGAACCGCCTGGATTCTCAGCCTCATTGTAAACTGCCTTCTTACTGTAAACTGCATGGATCTCCTCTCCTTCTCAAAACTGCATGGTGAGAGCCTCTTCTTAAAGCAGCCTGGAGACCCCTTCTCCAAGCCACATGGAGGGAGCCCACAAGAGCCAGGGCCAGAGAGAGAGAGCTAACCCCAGAGTGCCAGAGAGAGCCAGCTAAAAATGTCTGCAGCTGCTTATCTATCCCTGACTGCCTCCTCTGATGTAGTGGGTGTTCCAAGCAGTTCTCACCATACACAGAACCCCACATAGGCTCTGTCTGCTCCTTCTGTACCATCCCACAGTCCAAGACCCCTCCCATCTTCCTGAGCCTTGGAAGTAAAGCAGATCTTTGTGCAGCAATGTTTCCAGCCACTAGCTCCAGGCATGCAAGGGCATCCCAAAAGCTGCTTCCTTTTCCCTATCTCCCAGCCGCAGACTCTGGGGTTTGTTTTTGGACTCCCCTGTTTCTGTAACAAGTATATGCTGTATATACTCACAACCAAAAAACCTACATGCTCAGTATAATTATTCAATAGCACTTAGGGCCTTTGGCCAAGCTATTTATTCTCATTTGTCGTAATCTCCATTCTGATTCATGATCCATAACAATTTATTAGGATGAATGTAATTCCGCCCTATAAACCTCAATAACACATTAGCTCAAAACTCTGAGTTCTTCAATATGGATCACCAGTTTGTCTAACCTTAAACCTTAAAAACTGTATCTTCCAAAAGAATTGCCAAACCCCATTACCAAGGATATCTTGTAGTCTAAAGCCATTATTGATTATTTTGGAAAATATTCAAGAAATTTAAAGCAAGATTCTGTATAAGAACAATGACTCGGAGGATCCAAGATGGTGGAGGAGTAAGTGGAAGAAGCTACACTAACCTCCTCCCAGGACCAGTCTGGATTTACAACTTAATTTTGGAGAAATCATCAGGAATAACCAATGGAACACTAGCTGGAAAGAAGTCTTATAACCACGGAGAGACAGAAAAGGCCGCTACATCACAACTTGACCGGTAGGGAGTGCGGAGATGCGGAAGGGCTGGCTGGGCTCACATGGGTGGCAGCTGAAGGGACTGAGAAACAGCTCAGCAGCCGGGGATTCCCCCTGAGAAGGGCAGGGTCTAAACCCCCAGCTGGGCTTCCCAGCCTACAGCAACAGAGTGGAAAGTAAAATAGTATCAGCTGTGAAAAGCGAAAAGCCACAGGGTTTCTTGCTAGCCGGAGAGAAACAGCAGGAGAAAAAGAGCTCTTAAGTGGATCACATACAAAAATATTTTGGCCACCACTTACCCTGGGCTCAAGCAGAGGAAGGCAGAGAGGACTGGAGACACTTGGGGAGAGTTTGGCACGGTGGCTTTGAGGGGAGAACTGGAGGAGCAGCCGACTGGGTCCCAGTGCTGACTCATCCCCAGTACTGCAGGTAGACCATTCTCCTCCAAGTGGCATCAGCCTGAGGGGAAGCAAAAGCCCTGTCTACAGGAATTAAGTTGCCACACCCACAGTCCTTAAGCCTGACAGCTAATCACAGATTGAATAGATTAACAATCAAAGAAGACAGACAACAGCAGTAGATCCCTGTAAGTCTCCAACAGGCTGCCTAGGCCCAGACTGGTACAGGATCTGATGCCACCAGGGGCAGATCCAGGAAGTGCAGATCATTCTAAGAAGCACCAACAAACAATAGGAGTCAAAAAAATGGGGAGACAGAGAAACAACCTCCCATCAAAAAGAAAGGTAGAATCCCCAGAAAGAGTGCTAAATGAAATAGAGGGGTGCGAACTATCAGATATGGAATTCAAAACATGGATTATGGAGAAGCTGAATGAGCTCAGTGGAAACTACAAAGAACTCCAGAAAAACTACAAGGAACTCACAGAAAATTACGTGAGCATGAAAAAGGACATAGAAGCTATCAATAGAGCCAGGAGGAAATGAAGAATACGATCTCTGAATTAAAGAACACAGTAGAAGGAAATAAAAGCAGGCTAGAGGAAACAGAAGATCGGATCAGCGAGCTGGAGGACAACCTACACAAAAACTCCCAGACAGTGCAACAAAATGAAAAAAGACTGAACAAGAATGAAGAGGTTCTAAGACAGCTGCAGGACAACATGCATCGCATCAGCAGCCGTCCATCTCGAGAGACGATGGTGTAGCTTCTTAAGAGTCTATCTGCACCGCCGAGAATGGCTATGCAGTCCGACTCGGGAGTGACAAGGTATCTGTCTCCTCCCGTGTTAAATCGACATCTTGCGATGACTCTGGAGTGTCCTCTCCAGTGAAGCTGAAGCTACAGAGCCTGGGCAGGGTGATATGGAGGGTCTGCTGTTGCCCATGACCGTCCGTCTCGAGAGACGATGGTGTAGCTTCTTAAGAGTCTATCTGCACCGCCGAGAATGGCTGTGCAGTCCGACTCGGGAGTGACACGGTATCTGTCTCCTCCCGTGTTGAATCGACATCTTGTGATGACGCTGGAGTGTCCTCTCCAGTGAAGCTGAAGCTACAGAGCCTGGGCAGGGTGATATGGAGGGTCTGCTGTTGCCCATGCAGCAGAAGCCCCTCTCATCGCAGCTGAAGGGTCCAAGGGAAAGACGGAGTCAATACAGCTTGGCTTCAGGTGCGCCGCAGGAGTTGCCAGTGTTGACTACAACGTCAAAACGCCTTAGGGACTCCGGCTCTGGATTTTCTGTCGGGATTTACTCCCTTAGCCTTTCCCCTGAAGAGGTATGCCGCAAGGCAGCGGAGGTTTTTTGGAGTCAGAGTTTTCCTTCTCTGATGTGCCCTGACTGGAAGATCGAACCAGCGACACTTAGCTCGCAGGCCGACGCTCAATCCACTGAGCCAAACCAGCCAGGGCCAGACAACATGAAACGTAATAATATCCGTATCATAGGAATTCCAGAAGGAGAAGAAGAAGAGCAAGGGATAGAAAACCTCTTTGAAAAACTAATGACAGAAAACTTCCCTAACATGACGAGAGAAAGAGTCACGCAAGTCCAGGAAGCAGAGGGTCCCAATGAAGATGAACCCCAACAGGCCAACCTCAAGACACATCATAATTAAAATGGCAACATTCAAAGACAAAGAGAGGATCCTAACAGCAGCAAGAGAGAAACAACTAATAATGTAGAAGGGAGCTCCAATAAGGCTATCATCAGATTTCTCAGCAGAAACACTACAAGCCAGAAGGGAATGGCAAAAAATATTCCAAGCAATGAAAAACAAAGGCCTACAACCTAGAATACTATACCCAGCAAAGCTCTCATTCAAAATGGAGGGTGAAATAAGGAATTTCCAAGACAAAAGAAGGCTAAAAGAATACATCTCCACCAAACCAGCAATGCAAGAGATGCTAAAGGGTCTGCACTAAGAAGATAAAGAAACAGAGAGAGACAGAGAAGAACACGAGTACAAAGGGGAAAAATGACAATGAATAAGTACTTATCGGTAATAACCTTAAATGTAAATGGATTAAACAATCCAATTAAAAGACATAGGGTAGCTGAATGGATTAGAAAGAATGACCCACATATATGCTGTCTACAAGAGACCCACCTTAGAACAAAAGATCTACACAGACTGAAAATAAAGGGATGGAAAAAAGTATTTCAAGCAAATGGGCATGAAAAAAAAGCCGGGGTAGCAATACTTATATCAGACAAAACAGATTTCACAGCAAAGTCCATAAAAAGAGACAAAGAAGGGCATTTTATAGTACTTAAGGGAAAAATCCATCAAGAAGATATAACCCTTATAAATACATATGCACCCAACTTAGGAGCACCCAAATATATAAGGAAAATTTTGAAAGACTCCAAGAAAGATATAGACAACAACACACTCATAGTAGGGGACTTTAACACCTCATTGTCAACAATGGACAGATCTTCGAAGCAAAGAAACACCAAAGATATTGAGGCACTGAACAACACTCAAGATCAAATGGACTTAGTCGATATATATAGAAGTTTTCACCCCAAAGAAGCAAAATATACATACTTCTCAAGTGCACATGGAACATTTTCAAAGATAGACCACATGGTAGGACACAAAACAGGCCTTAACAAATTCAAGAAAATTGAAATTATATCAAGCATCTTCTCAGATCACAATGGCTTAAAATTGGAAATCAACCTCAAGGAAAAAACTAAAAAACATTCAAACTCATGGAGAATGAATAACATGCTATTAAATAATGAATGGGTTAACAATGACATCAAGGAAGAAATCAAAAAGTTTCTGGAAACTAATGATAATGAACACACAACAATCCAAAACCTATGGGATACAGCGAAAGCAGTCCTAAGAGGAAAGTTCATAGCAATACAGGCCTAGCTAAAAAAGCTAGAAGAATCTCTAATAAAAAATTTAACCCTACAGCTACAAGAACTAGAAGAAGAACAACAAGCAAAGCCCAGATCAAGTAGAAGGAAGGAAATCATCAAGATCAGAGCACAATTAAATGACATAGAGTCTAAACTAACAATTCAAAAGATCAACAAAAGTAGGAGCTGGTTCTTTGAAAAAATAAACAAAATTGACAAGCCTTTAACCAGGCTCATCAAGAAAAAAAGAGAGAGGACCCAAATAAATAAAATTAGAAACGAAAGAGGAGAAATCACAACTGATACCACAGAAATACAAAGGATTATAAGAAATTATTATGAACAACTGTATGGCAAGAAATTTGACAACCTAGAGGAAATGGACAAATTCCTGGAAACTTATAGTCTTCCCAAACTGAATCAAGAAGAAGCAGAAAGTCTGAATAGACAAATAACAGCTAGTGAAATTGAAGCAGTAATCAAAAAACTCCCAGCACACAAAAGCCCTGGACCGGATGGCTTCACAAGTGAATTCTATAAAACATTTAGGAAAGAACTAACTCCTATCCTTCTCAGACTATTCCAAAAGATACAAGAAGAGGGAAGACTGCCAAACTCATTCTATGAAGCCAGTATAACCCTAATTCCAAAACCAGGTCAAGACAAAACAAAGAAAGAAAACTACAGGCCAATATCGCTGATGAACATAGATGCTAAAATCCTCAACAAAATATTGGCAAACCGGATCCAGCAACACATTAGAAAGATCATACACCACGATCAAGTAAGATTCATCCCAGGGATGCAAGGATGGTTTAATATTCGCAAATCAATAAACGTAATACACCACATAAACAAAATGAAAGACAAAAACCACATGATCATATCAATAGATGCAGAAAAAGCATTTGATAAAGTACAACACCCATTTATGATAAAAACTCTCAGCAAAATGGGAATAGAGGGAGGATACCTCAACATAATAAAGGCCATATATGAGAAACCTGAAGCCAACATCATACTCAATGGGCAAAAACTGAGAGCATTCCCCCTGAGATCAGGAACAAGACAAGGATGTCCGCTCTCTCCACTCCTATTCAACATAGTCTTGGAAGTTCTAGCCACCGCAATCAGACAAGAAAGAGAAATAAAAGAGATCCAAATTGGAAAAGAGGAAATAAAATTGTCATTATTTGCAGATGACATGATAGTGTACATAGAAAACCCTATAGACTCCACAAAAAAAATACTTGAACTAATAAGTGAATTCGGCAAAATAGCAGGATACAAAGTCAATATTAAGAAATCGAAAGCATTTTTATACACCAACAATAAAAACTCAGAGATAGAAACTGAAAGAAAAATCCCATTTACCATAGCAACAAGAAAAATAAAATACCTAGGAATAAACTTAACCAAGGAGGTAAAAGACCTGTACTCAGAAAACTACATAACACTGAAGAAAGAAATTAAAGAAGATACAAATAAATGGAAGCATATACCATGCTCATGGATGGGAAGAATCAACATCATTAAAATGTCCATACTACCCAAAGCAATTTATAGGTTCAATGCAATCCCTATTAAAATACCAGCAACATATTTCACAGACCTAGAACAAATACTTCAAAAATTTATATGGAACCAAAAAAGAGCCCGAATAGCCACAGCAATTTTGAGGAAGAACACAGTAGGAGGAATCACAATACCTGATATCAAACTATACTACAAGGCCACGGTAATCAAAACAGTGTGGTACTGGCATAAAAACTGACATATAGATCAATGGAACAGAATAGAGAGCCCAGAAATAAACCCAGGTTCATATGGTCAACTAATATTTGACAAAGGGGGAAAGAACATCAAATGGAGTGAAAAGAGCCTCTTCAACAAATGGTGTTGGGAGAACTGGACAGGGACATGCAAAAAAATGAAACTAGACCACCAACTTACACCATACACCAGAATAAACTCAAAATGGATCAAAGACTTAAATGTAAGCCATGATACCATAAAAGCCCTAGAGGAAAAAATAGGCAGGAAAATTTCAGATATCCCACATAGCAACATTTTCACGGATATATCTCCTAAGGCAAGGGAAATAAAGGAAAGAATAAACAAATGGGACTATATCAAACTAAAGAGTTTCTGCTCAGCTAAAGAAAACATCAGCAAGATGAAAAGGAAACCAACCATATGGGAAAATATATTCGCCAATGACATCTCAGACAAGGGATTGATCTCCAAAATATATAAAGAACTCATATGACTCAACACCAAGAAGACAGACAACCCAATTAAAAAATGGGCAAAGGACCTGAACAAACACTTCTCCAAAGAAGACATACAGAGGGCCCATAGACATATGAAAGTATGCTCAACATCACTAGCCATCAGAGAGATGCAAATAAAAACCACAATGAGATACCACCTCACACCAGTCAGAATGGCCATAATCAACAAATCAACAAACAACTTGTGCTGGAGAGGATGCGGAGAAATGGGAACCCTGGTGCATTGCTGGTGGGAATGCAGACTGGTGCAGCCACTATGGAAAACAGTTTGGAATTTCCTCAAAAACTAAAAATGGAACTGCCTTTTGAACCAGCAATTCCATTGCTAGGATTATATCCGAAAAATCCTGAAACACCAATTCAAAAGAACCTATGCACTCCAATGTTCATAGCAGCACTATTTACAATAGCCAAGTGCTGGAAACAGCCTAAACGCCCATCTGTAGATGAGTGGATCAAAAAACTGTGGTACATTTACACAATGGAGTTCTATGTAGCAGAAAGAAAGAAGGAACTTCTACCATTTGCAACAACATGGATGGAACTAGAGAGAATTATGCTTAGCAAAATAAGCCAGGCAACGAAAGAAAAATACGTTATGTTGTTGCCTATGACAGGAAACTAATGAAAAACACAAACAAATGAGCAAAATTGAACCAGAGGTATGTAAACAAGGAGTAGACTAACAGTAACAAGGGGGGAGGTGGGAGGGAGAAAAGGGGGTAAAAAGGGGAAGTATCAAATCAAAGAACATGTATAAATGACCCACAGACATGGGCAGCTGAGTGGGGACTGAATGTGGGGGAAGGGAGGGGCAGGGTACAGGGAAGCAAGAGGAGAAAAAATAAGTGAGACAACTGTAATGGAAAAACAAACAAAAAAATTTTTTTTTAGTGGGGGAAAATGAAAATATGAAGAATGGAAATGCCAGTTCAGTGAATATTAGGACAAAGATTTTCCTTCACGTTGTATATTTTTCTCCCTATTTGATCTCTCCAGAGTTTGTCATTCTAAACAAGTAAGTAATGACTTGTTTCTTTGCATAGAACTAATAAGACCAGTTGTTAATAGAGGTTCCTTTTTTTTGACCAAGTCTTTGACTGGAATGTCAAGCCTAAAGGAGACACGCTTGGGCTCAGGTTGTTACCAAAAAGCCCTGAGGAACTGGGAATGACTTTCAAAGGTAATAAAAGCCCGCAAAACAAAAGGCCTGCTGCCATGGTTGGTTGTGCGGTCCACAGCAATCTCTCCAGGGAAGGAACGAAGGTTGTTTTCCTGAAAGATGGCTAGAAGGGACCTTAAGGCACAATGGAAAACCAGAAAGACTTGGAAAGGACAGGTGTGTACAGGCAAGGATGAATGCCAGGTATGTGGCCCAGCTTCTGTGCCCTGAAGAGCAGACTGAGGGTCACCCTAAATGTTCCTTGGGTAAGTTCCAGCAAAGCAGAAATAAAGACCATAAGTGATCATTTGCTGCTCTTGTTATGTTTATGCAAATGAACAGGATAAATTAAAAATGGACTTAATGTAGTCCCTTTAAAGACAAGGAGAGTAATCTTAGGGAAAAAAATCATTATTCAAGGAAAATCACAATGATCAGTGACAGACTGTAAAGTAGGGCAGCTAACCATCTTAAAAATTTCTTCTCATTTAAAAAAATGGTTTCACTTGAAAATTAAACCATATCTGTGATATCACCAAAGAGATTCAAGTTGCAGGCAAGTAGAATGTCAAGTGCCTTGCAACTGGATGTCTTCCCAATAAGACAAGTCTTACAGATTTAGAGACTTGTTTGTTGGTTATGTTACATAAATTAACATGTGTTTTTTGTTTTCAAAGGACATAAGCCTATGACCGCATTACCTGAGTGATTGTCTGTACGCATAAACCTCACTTAATCCTCTCTGCAGCGCTGCCTCCTGAGACTCAACGGTTTGGCTGAACTAAATGGCTGGGTTGGGGAAGAATGGGGTGGTCTGTGGGCTTCACTTTAAAACTGATTTCTCTTTTCTATCTTAATGGCTTGGACAGAAAGGGCCCAGAGGTCTGAGAGGGGGGAAACCTAAACTATTTCCCTCAGCCCAAACTAAATATAATGGGAAAAAGGGTTTTGGACAGGCGAGATGTGCCTAGCACACCTTCCTACAAAGAAGCCCTTTTTTTTTTCCTAATGTGGAACATTGAAAAATTAATCCCTGCCTTTTGTCATCTAGTAGTTATGGATTGAATGATGTCTTTTAACCCTTTTTGCCAAATCTGTTGCCCCAGAACACAACAAGGATGCCAGCCTGCTAAACCAAGCACGCCGTTGTCCGGAGACAGCCAACTGACCTGGAGTCTGCACGATCCTTCCCCATGTGGGAAGGCCACCCTCCCCTCCACACCCCCACTATTATTAGGGATTTCTGGACCCAAGGGTAGGTAGGATGACGACCATGTCCAGCTTGAAGCAGCTAGAGGAGCTTGAGACCTTCGCCCATTGTCCTTTACAAGATTACAAAGGGTCTTAATATCTGAGAGGGAGGGATAGTTATTTTTTACGAACCATGGGTATGGACTTGGGGGGGGATTGCTGGGGGAGGGAGATGCTGGGTGGAGTGGAGTAAAGGGGAGAAAATTGGAACTATTGTAACAATATAATCAATAAAGAAAAGCTGGGAAGAAAAAAAATAAAAAAGAACAATGACTCGATGCTGTGCCTCTTAAGGGCTTCATAAATTTTAACGTGGTATGTTTCAATATTGAATTCTTACTCCATTCCATATCAAATAAGAAGTTCCAGATGAGTTTCTAGGTGTCATCTAAGGAAAGCCTTCAGAAAACTTGCTGAAGTGTTTTATTTTGTTTTGTTTTTTCCCTCAGCATTATGTGTTTTTGCACATAGTAAACAAGGTTGAGTAAACTGAATTGTTACTGTAGAATTGTTTTCATGATTGCTGCTAATTTTTCTGGAAGTATTAAGTTCTAGAATTCCAATAGAGAATTGGTTAATTTTAAAGAGACAAACAACAAATCATAAGTGATGTCAGTTCTTTTCAGTTTTCTCTAACCAATTTCTCTATGCTAACTACTAGCAATCAAGGCGTCTGCAGCTTCATATCTTGTCACTTTCCCAAATAAAATTAATTCCTGCTCTAAAATCTGATGGATAATAAAATGTTCTTATTGAGTTGCAGTGTTTTAGAAATTCACAGCTTAGTGAAATAAGCCAGCCAGAGAAAGACAAATACCACGTGATCTCACTTATATATGGAGTCTAATGAGCAAAATAAACTGACGAACAAAATAGAACCAGAGGCACAGATACATGGAACAAACTGACAACTGTCAGAGGGGAGGGGGGACTAGATGAAAGAAGGTGAAGGGATTAGCTAAAGGACACATATGCATGACTCATAGACACAGACAACAGTGTGGTGATGGCTAGAGGGAAGGGGGGTGGGGGCTGGATGGAGGTAGGCAAGGTGTGGGAAGAAATAGGGGACATCTGTAACAGTGTCAACAATAAAAATTGTAAAAAGAAAGAAAGAAATCCACAGCTTAGCTTTTCTGAATGAGCTAAGATTGAACCTTACAAATCAAATAAGTCTTTCTAGAAATCTTTTGAGTGTAAGAGAGCAATGATTCATGTTAAAGTAGTATAAAATTAGCACTGTCATTTCTACCTAGATTAATTCTTTCTTAAATACATTGTTGTATAAAATCCAGGAAACTGCCTGTGCAGTCAGTATCCACATGCAGCTATAGCCTGTGGGGGAATCTCTGGGTACAATTACTTGCTCTCTTTCCCAATGCTGGAGGAAGGCAGGACCTGAACTGTGAAATAGAGGCTGCCCAGCCATGCAGAGCCTGGGTGATGAATCCAGCATGAAGGCACAGGAGAGATACAGAAGCTGACACCCTGCCAGAAGGCTGATGACCCCAGACTGTTTCATGGAAACTGGTAGAAGACCCTGGCCATCTTTCTATTTCTCTTTTTTATCTGACTGTTACTGTTCATCGCCTAGGGGAGAAAAGGACAAGATGCACAAAATTAAGAAATATAGGGAAAATTACAAACATCTTAGAAATTTTATAAAGTTCCCGATTTTAAAATTCTCAACTTCCATTTCAAGAGGACACTCAGTAACCTCTTTCAAGCTGTGTTAAATGCTAGCCTATAGATTTTAAGCCCAACTATAGATATTAAGCACATAGCTTTTGGGAGATAATTCTCCGGGGAGCTCTTGCATGTCTATCTGCATAGCTTGTAAGCAGAGGCATTGACTATCTTTACTTCTAGACTGTTTTTAAAGGGTATATGTATAGCAAATAACCTTTGAAAAATGTCTCCCTTTATAAAGGGCAAGAATGTTTACTGCTCATTATTAAAGAAAATTGTAACTATCAATGGTCATGATGTTAACAAGACATTGTGGTGATCATTTTGAAATATACACAAATATCAAATCATATTGTACAATTGAAACTAATAAAATATTGCATGCCAATTTTAACCTCGGTTTTTTTTAGTATATTTTATTGATTATATTGTTACAATAGTTACAATTTTTTCCCCTTTGCTCCCCTCCGCCCAGCACCTCCTGCCCCAGAAATCACCTGCCCAAGTCCATGCCCATGGTTCGTACATACAAGCTCTCTTGCTTCACCCTTTTATATATTCTTCTTCTTTTTAAAAAAAAATAAACAATTAATTAACTGATTATTTTAACAGTAAAAAATAACAATCCCTCCCACTCAGACTTAAGACCCTTTATAATCTTACGCAGAACAATGGGCGAAGGTCTCGAGCTCCTCTAGCTGCTTCAAGCTGAACATGGTCATCGTCCTACCTACCCTTGGGGTCCAGAAATTCCTAATAAGAGTGGGGGCATGGAGGGGAGGGTGGCATTCCCACATGGGGAAGGATCGTGCAGATTCCAGGTCAGTTGACTGTCCCCGGACAACAGCATGCTTGATTTAACAGGCTGGCGTCCTTGTTGTATTCTGGGGGCAACAGATTTGGCAACAGGGTTAAAAGACATCATTCAATCCATAACCACTAGATGACAAAAGGCAGGGATTAGTTTTTCAATGTCCCACATTATGGAGAAAAAGGGCTTCTTTGGAGGAGGTGTGCCAGGCACATCTCACCTGTCCAAAACTCTTTTGCCCTCTATACTTAGCTTGCGCTGAGGGAAATATTTTAGGTTTCCCCCCCTCTCAGTCCTCTGGGCTCTTTCTGTCTAAGCCATTAGGATAGAAAAGAGAAACCAGTTTTAAAGTGAAGCCCACAGACCACCCCATACTTCACCAACCCAGCCACATAGTTCGGCCAAACCATTGAGTCTCAGGAGGCAGCAATGCAGACAGGATTAAGTGAGCCTACAGTTACAGACAGTCACTCAGGTAATGAGACCATAGGCTTATGCCCTTTGAAAACAGAAAACACATGTTAATTTATGTAACATAATCCACAAACAAGTCTCTAAATCAGTAAGACTGTCTTACTGGAAAGATATCCAGTTGCAAGGCATTTCACATTCTTCTTGCCTGTAAATTAAACATCTTTGATGATACCACAGACATAGTTTAACTTTCAAATGAAAACATTTTAAGTGAAAAGAAACTTTAGAGATGGTTAGCTGCACTACTTTATAGTCTACCATTGAGCATTGTGATTTTCCTTGAATCACAATTTTTCTCCCTAAGATTACCCTCCTCCTTGTCTTTAAAGGGATTACATTAAGTCCATTTTTAATTTATCCTGTTCATTTGCATAAACACAACAAGAGCAGCAAATGATCACTTATGATCTTTAGTTCTGCTTTGTTGGAACTTATGCAAGGAACCTTTAGGGTGATCTTCAGTCTTCCCTTCAGGGCACAGAAGCTGAGCCACATACCTGCCATTCAGCCTTGCCTGTACACACCTGTCTTTTCCAAGTCCTTCTGGTTTTCCATTGTGCCTTAAGGTCCCTTCTAGCCATCTTTCAGGAAAACAACCTTCATTCCATCCCTGGAAAGATTGCTATGGACCACACAACCAACCAAGGTACCAGGCCTTTTATCTCATGGGCTTTTATTACCTTTGAAAGTCAATCCCAGTTCCTCAGTGCTTTTTGGTAACAACCAGAGCCCAAGCGTGTTTCCTTTAGACATGACATTCCAGTCAAAGTCTTGGTAAAAAAAAAAACCCTCTATTACCGTCTGGTCTTATTAGTTTTATGCAAAGAACCTTATGTCACAACTTACTTCTTTAGGATGCCAAACTCTGGAGGGATCAGATAGGGAGAAAAATATACAGTGTGAAGGAAAATCTTTGTCCTTCTAATATTCACTGAACTTGCATTTCCATTCTTTATATTTTCATTTTTTCCCCCACTAAAAATTTTTTTCCATTACAGTTGTCCCACTTTTTTCCCTCTCTTGTTTCCCCACACCCTACCCTCCCTTCTCCCACGATCAGTCCCCACCCAGTTGTCCATGTCTGTGGGTCACTTATACATGTTCTTTGACAAGACCCTTCCCCTTCTTACCCTCTTCTCTCCCTCCCGCCTCCCCCATTGTTACCGTTAATTTATTCCTTATCTACATACCTCTGGTTCAATTTTGTTCATTTGTTTGCATTGTTTATTAGTTTCCTGTAATAGTTATAGCATAAGGTATTTTTCTTTCGTCGCCTGGCTTATTTTGCTAAGCATAATTCTCTCTAGTTCCATTCATCTTGAGTATGTTGCTGTATATATCTTTCCTGGAATCTTTCAAAATTTTCCTTACATATTTGGGTGCTCCTAAGTTGGGTGCATATATCTTTACAAGGGTTATATCTTCTTGGTGGATATTTCCCTTAAGTATTATGAAATTCCCTTCTTTATCTCTTTTTATGGCCTTTGCTGTAAAATCTGTTTTGTCTAAGTATTGCTACTCCAGCTTTTTATTCATGTCCATTTGCTTTAAATACTTTTTTCCATCCCTTCACTTTCAGTCTGTAGAGTTTTTGTTCTAAGATGGATCTCTTGTAGACAGCATATATGTGGGTCATGCTTTCTAATTCATTCAGCTACCTTATGTCTTTTGATTGGAGCATTTAATCCATTTACATTTAAGGTTATTACCGATAGGTACTTTTTCATTGTCATTTTTCCCCTTTGTACTCGTGTTCCTCTCTGTCTCTCTCTGTTTCTTCATCTTCTTAAAGCAGACCCTTTAGCATCTCTTGCAATGCTGGTTTGGTGGACACGTATTCTTTTAGCCTTCTTTTGTCTTGGAAACTCCTTATTTCACCTTCCATTTTGAATGAGAGTCTCCCTGGGTAGAGTATTCTTGGTTATAGGCCTTTGCTTTTCATTGCTTGGAATATTTTTTGCCATTCCCTTCTGGCTTGTAGTGTTTCTGCTGAGAAATCTGATGATAGCCTTATTGGATCTCCCTTCTACGTTATTAGTTGTTTCTCTCTTGCTGCTTTTAGGATTCTCTCTTTGTCTTTGAATGTTGCCATTTTAATTATGATGTGTCTTGAAGTGGGCCTGTTGGGGTTCCTCTTCGTTGAAACCCTCTGTGCTTCCTGGACCTGTGTGACTCTTTCTCTCGTCATGTTAGGGAAGTTTCCTGTCATTAGTTTTTCAAATAGGTTTTCTGTCCCTTGCTCTTCTTCTTCTCCTTCTGGAATTCCTACGATACGAATATTATTACGTTTCATGTTGTCCTGCAGCTGTCTTAGAACCTCTTCATTCTTGTTCAGTCTTTTTTCATTTTGTTGCACTGTCTGGGAGTTTTTGTCTACGTTGTTCTCCAGCTCGCTGATCCGATCTTCTGCTTCATCTAGCCTGCTTTTAATTCCTTCTACTGTGTTCTTCATTTCAGAGATCGTATTCTTCATTTCCTCCTGGCTCTTATTGATAGTTTCTATGTCCTTTTTCATGCTGGTGTAATTCTCAGTAAGTTCCTTGTAGTTTCCCTGGAGTTCTTTGTGGTTTCTGCTGAGCTCATTGAGCTTCTCCATAATCCATGTTTTGAATTCCATATCTGATAGTTGGCTCCCCTCTATTTCATTTAGCACTCTTTCTGGGGATTCTACCTTTCCTTTTGATGGGGGGTTGTTTCTCTGTCTCCCCATTTTTGTGACTCTTATTGTTTGTTGCTGCTTCTTAGATTGATCTGCACTTCCTGGATCTGCCCCTGGTGGCGTCAGATCCTGTACCAGTCTGGGCCTAGGCAGCCTGTTGGAGACTTCCAGGGATCTATTGCCTTTGTCTGACTTCTTTTGTTTTTAATATATTCAATCTGTGATTAGCTGACAGGCTTAAGGACCGAGGGGGGAGCAGCTTAATTCCTGTAGGCAGGGCTTTTTCTTCCCCTCAGGCTGACGCCACTTGGGGGGGAATGGTCTGCCTGCTGTGCTGAGGATGAGTCAGCACTGGGACCCAGTCAGCTGTTCCCCCAGTTCTCCCCTCAAAGCCACCATGCCAAACTCTCCCCAAGCATCTCTAGACCTCTCTTCCTTCCCTCTGCTTGAGGCCAGGGTAAGTGGGGCCAAAATATTTTCATATGTGATCCACTTAAGAGCTCTTTTTCTCCAGCTGTTTCTCTGTGGCTAACAAGAAACCCTGTGGCTTTTCGCTTTTCAGATCTGGGTACTATTTTACTTTCCACTCTGTGCTATAGGCTGGGAAGCCCAGCTGGGGGTGTAGACCCTGTCCTTCTCAGGGGAAAGCACTGGCTGCTGAGCTGTTTCTCAGTCCCTTCAGCTGCCACCCATGTGAATCCAGCCAGCCCTTCCGCTTCTCTGCACTCCCTACCAATCACGTTGTGATGTAGCGGCCTTTTCTGTCTCTCCGTGGTTATAAGACTTCTCTCCAGCTAGTGTTCAGTTGCTTATTCCAGATGATTCTCCACAATTAAGTTGTAAATCCAGACTGGTCCTGGGAGGAGGTTAGTATAGCTTCCACTTACTCCTCCACCATCTTGGATCTCCTAACCTCTGTTGTTTTTAATCTGAGAAAAAAATCTTCTAGATTAGTTGAGGAAAACTTCAGAAGAGCCTTGCACATGACCTGGTGAAGGGCAGGTGGGGGAGAGTGGTAACTGTGAGGAGGTTTTTTTATGAGCCTTAATTTTGTAAGTGTCGTTTAGTCACATGCTTTATCTTTAAATCACTTATACTATTTAAAAAAAAAAAAAGATACAGGTTCCCTTTGGTCCAGGTTCCTTCCCTATAATGAAACCTACTGCACACACAGGCATCTGTTTGGTCCCATTTGCCTTGCGCACCATGAGACTGGAGTCAAGGAAACTGAGGCAAATATGCAGATGCTAATGCAACTGGCTGTGTCATCTCTAACGCAGAAGTTTCATGTCTTCTACCAGCATCCATGAGACTTGCAGGCTAACCTGTTAGAGTAAAATCTCAGACCTTTCATATTTCTTGGCAACAGTGGCTGGTACCCAGAAGTTGCTGAATAAGTGTTGGTGTGTTGGTGCTCTCTCTTAGGGTGCCCTCCAGCAAGCACTGGTATTGTCTGCTTTTTCTAGGGTTCACTTCCTAGTCAACCTCCCAATGTGCTCCTTTCCTCTTTCTGCTCTGCAGGCTGCTCCTTTTAGTTTTTCCAGTTAAGGAAGACATCTGCTTCTTTAGCCCTCAAATTTCCTCCACTCTGTAGGACTGCTTACCCTCCTGTAGGTTTCTCAGGCTTTACCTTGAGAATTTTTATGATTATCAATAGTGCCATCCATATCTGGTCCCTAAAGAATCTTTCTTCCAGTTTTCAGATTCTCTATCCCACAAGAGGCTTGTTTTTCTGTCCTCAAGTCCAGGAGGAACAATTCATGTAGCTATACCAACAGAGCCCTCTGTGCCATGTTATCAGCATTCCTGCCTGAGACACAGAAGCTACTCTCCCCAGGCTATAGCTTGCATTAAATTCTGTCCCTTCCATCCCTTTTTACTTTTGCCTTATTGTCATTTGTTTACTAGTAAGTCCTTCCCATCAGCCTGTAAACTATTTGGAGAGCAGAATATCATATTCCTTTTCACATACCACTTGTAGTCTAGTGCATTTACAAATAACAGACAGTAACTAATTAAATGAATTCTGATTTTACTTATAAGAGTGCAGCCATATAATATCATTAATACCTTTATCCTCAAAAGATAAAGAGGAGAGCCATTTCGTCACATAGGCCATTTCCTCTTTCTTGCCCCTCCTTGCCATCACTGTTGCTGTTTTTAAATACCCTATTGCAAATGCTACTTTGGTAAGAGCTACAAAAGATGACTTCATGACCTTGGTGCTATTCTGAAGATGACTCCGGCAGGCATAAAGTCACCAAACAAAAGGGCCTTGGAGTTCTGAGTGACACAGCAAGAAGTGCATTGTCATTGGAGGAAGGCATTAACCATCTAGGAGGCCTCGGTGAGAAACTTGAAAACACAACATTCTTGGGAATGCAGACAGCAGGACAAGATTTTAATAACAGGGAAAGTTCTAGGGTCGTGTTAAATTTCTATAGGACATGGACAATAAGGATGGCCTGATTGCAGAAAAAGGAAGGCCTCAATTAATTAATTTAGAAACTTTTTCTAGGGTGTTGCCCTTGTGGCAGGCTGAATAATGATCCTGGGTTGGGAAGGTCCTTAAGTAAACCCAAAGGCCCTCCAATGTGCTCTCATCCTCTTTTACCTTCTTTGCCTTCACCATGAAAAATTCACCAGGTCCGCCAAGTCCAAAACCTGCTATTTCAGACTCCCTCATTAAGAGAGTTTCAGTCTGCAGGAGAGAAGAAACAAGACCTTGGGAGACCAGCTGTTCCCTTCCACATATTGGAGATGAAGACACAGGGTGTGCACAGCATCTTCATTTTATTTTCTGGTGTGCCTGGCACAAATGCCAAAGACAGCTACAAGTAATTGCTCTCCGAGCTCCAGTGAACTAGAACATCTTCATTTAAATCATGCATAGCTAGCTTGGGATTTTTTTTTTAAGGCGAGAAGGATGACTTTATGTGGTAGTTGCTAGGCAGCCAGGCTCTCAGGGAGCTCCAACATACATGCAGCTTTGCAGAATCTCAGCAGGAAGCCACACAGTCCTCTTTAAAAAGCTCTCCTTATGCAACCCTTACAGCCTTGTATAGCATCCAAAAATGAAAGCTTCTCATTTGTTTTTAACTACCCCACATTCCCACATCCCATTAACCAATGATAAACCAGGAGATGATTTGTGTTACCAAATCTCCTGCCTTGCTGAGGGCCTTGAGGCAGTCTAATCTTTGGGCAGAGCTCCAGTGAATATACTACAAGAAATGAAATTTTAAAGCTTTTCATTTATTGCTTTACATGTACATGGAGAAACTTTGGAAAATACAGAGAAGTATAAGGCAATTAATTAAAAATATATAGTAATCCCACTACTCAGAACAATCAATGGTAATTATGCTATTTCTTTCTATAAAGATATGTAACAAAATTGGAGTCACTACATACCCATACTCAAGATTTAAACAACACCTAACAGATAGTAGGCACTTATACCCAAAAGACAATATTAATGAGTAAATGAGCATATTCCATTTTGTCAATTTTTTTAATGAATATTGCATATATGAGTAGTTTTAATAGTTAGTATTTCATCACATGTATTATAAATCATTTGTCAATTTTTATCTAAGCTACTACTATTAGATATTTAATTTTTCCTAATAGTTTAAATAATGCAGTCATGGATAACCATTACATAATTCTATGCCCAATTTTCAGATTTCTTTAGAATAGTCTCCTAAAAGTAGTTATTTTACCAAAAGATATGAATCCTGTTAAGTTTAAAAGTGCTTTTAAAAATATTAATAATTATTTACATTTCCATCATAGGTCATAATTCCCATCTCACTGCACCTTAATTATCATAGTATATTGTCATTTTTTAACTGTCAATTTTGTTGACATTTTTCTTTGCAAAGATATAATTTGTTATTGGAATTGACATCTTATTTTGATTTTATATTAAATTATTTTTTACATGTAGTGACCATTTACATTTATTTCTTTGTGAATTGTGAATTACTGGCCTTTGGATTTTGGATTATTTTTTCCAGCCAGGGAAAGGACTACACAAAGTCATGGAAACTAGGAGGCAGAGTCAGGAGCTGCTTTCAAGTTCACCACAACCAGCTCAAATGAGTCTGAGACTCATTGAGACTTTAGTCTCACCTAGCTCGAGGGTATAAATATACTGAAATTTAAAAAGCCAAAAAGTCTTTCTTTTTAGAGAGTTGTCAAAGCAGTTTACACTCCCCATTCCACTACCTCAATGGAGGGGGGAGGAATGGAAAGGGTTTTCTCACCATTCAGCCAAGTGAGGAGTGAGGGTTCAATAAACATGACTCAGGGAGTTTGATGTGTGTCCCCTAGAGTTTGAGAAACACACGTTATGAGAAGCTGAGTCTACAAGCTGCCTGAGGAAACAAAAGAGAGGAGATCATTCCCGTCTGGACAATGCCACCTCCTTCTTAGGAGGGACAGTGTATCTCACTGACCAGAGTGGGGTCCCTGGAAAGTGTCCTGACTCCTCCCCAGGATGATTGCTTGGAGAGGTGGTGGGCAGGCAGACAATGGAAGGGCAGGTGACCAGGTGACCAGGGTGGAGGGAAGAACTAGAAGTGTCTTGCAGAAGAAAATCACAGTACATGTTAAGAATCTGGTGTCTGAAAACTCAACATTAGAGACAGAGAATCAACACCCTTAATGGCAAGGTCATTTCTCTCTCCTCCATGACTCTCATTAATGATGAAAGGACCAGAGTGTGTAGTAAATAGAAGAACAGAGGAACAAGATTTCTAACAGCCAAGATACTGATGTTCTTTGTTGCCTCGTTACTGTAGCTTTTTTTCTGAGGGAGAAGATACAATTTTAAATGAAACTTAGAGTTTTAATTTCACACTACACTGGACATAATAATCACAAAAATGAGAGTGTTCTTATCATTAAAGTAACCAAAACACATTTTTAAAAATTCATTGTACCTGGAAACTTATAAAATCTTCCCATGTTTGCATTCAAACAATGAGAAAAAACTAGCCCAACAAGCCAGTGGTCAAGGGTCAACAGCAAGAAAGAATAAAGTTATTTTCTGCTACACTCTATCATATTGAACTCAGTCAAAAATACCTGACAGAAGGATCCTATTTCTCTCCCCTTAAAAAAAAAAATTCTTAGCTATTCTAATCTGGTTTTGTTTTTTTGTTTTCTAGACTAACTTTAAATTTCTTAGAAAATTTCTAATTAGGATTTTTATTGAAGTAGGCCTGGACTTTTAATTTAAAGAGCATTTGCTTCTTTACAATATTCATGTTACCATCTGAAATATGGTACCCCTCTTTTTATTCAATTATTTTTTAATCCCAGTAATCTTTAATAATAGTCATTCTTATTATATCTTACACAATTATTGTTGGCTTTAATCTTGTGAATTTTATGGATTGTTTTTATTGATGTTTCTGTTGTTGCTACTGTGAATGAAATATTTTTTCTTCATGTCTTAAGACTGGCAATTGAGTTTTAAATTAAATATAGTAATTCATATACTTACATTTTAACAAATTATCTTTCCAAATTTTATTAATTTTAAGAATACTTTAGTTGACTATCTTGCAATTAATAGGTTTTTAGTTAAACTATCTGTAAATTATGGTATGTATGTCTCCTCATGTTATAGCTTTTGTTTCTGCTTTGTATTTTATTGCATTGTAAAAAAATAGAAAAATATTAGCAATGGTGATGTAGATCAGGTAGGTCCTTTTCTTTAGAATTTATTTCTAGTGTTTTGACCTTGAGAATGATATTGGCAATAATCTTTAAAAAGAAAAAAGATATCATTTCTGTGTTAAGAAAATAAAATGTTATTCCTACTTTTACAAAAATTAGGTCAAAAATGAGTCTCTAAATGTTTTTGGTAAGGCCTCCTTTAAGGATATTTGAAAGCCTCCAGTGAAAGATATTTTAATACCCCAAACAGCAACTCTTTCCAGTGTTTTAACACTCTGGTTAAGCATAATACAAAGTTTATGTTATAAATCCAGTCAGCATGCTTATGTTTTCTCTGAAATAAAGACACAAAGCATTGTCAGCTCTTATAGATATTAAAGTACATGTAGAACTAATAAACTGACCAATAGGACTCCTCATCACTAAAGATGCATGTATGTTCAATTTTTTAGAATAGGAGAAATAATAGAATTTAAAATTTTTATAATTATAGTAATGGCAGCCAACATTTTTAGCACTTGTGAGCATTTAGGAAAGAATAAGGTATCAGAAGGAGCCAATATATGCTCATTGAGAACACCCATGTCATATTAACCAACCTAATTTTTAATAAGGTTATTAAACTTATAACAGAGGAATTAGTATAAATAGGGGAATTTGGTAGGCAGAGTGAACCTGGATTTCATGACTTTATTTATTTAGTAAGGCTTCTCATGATGTCTTTCTAGGTATGGTGGTGAATATAAATTATAATGTACATTTACAGTGATTTGAAATTAGTATCTAAATAGTAATTCTGTGACTCTCAGAGGAATTACCAGGAGAGGCTTTTAATCATTTCTACTAAATTAGTTTATCAGTTATTGAGATAAAGGTGTAGGAGGCATGCATGCCAAACTCCAAAATACCACAAAGCTACAGAAGAGAAGAGATCAAATGGCAGAAAACAACAACAAAAAACCTAAATTCTAAATTTCTAAGTGATGCTAATAGCTTGAAACATAAGTAGAAATCTAAAAATAACAGCAACAAAAACTCTCAGGGAAATGAGTAAAGTCTTATGTAAATCTATCATGCAAATATAGAATGAGATAATTGGTATGGTAGTTGTTCATATCAACACCATCAACAACAAACAATTTCTAAATGTCTTCAAATATGAAACTTCCGGTCAATATAGAGTAGCCTGATATGGTGTCACACATTGGCTCCCAGAAGTAGAGGTGGAGTTCAGAAGACCAGATGCTTATCAGGAGTACCCTTGTAATCAACAGCTGTGAAAGGGCGGGGAAGGAAGCAGGAGTAGGCAAAGGGAAAAGTCAAACTGATACAGTCCCATAACTGCCTCGACCAAATGTTTTAGAACTAGAATAGCTCTTCAAAAGTGTCCTGAGCTGGGCCAATATGGCCCAGCCTTTATACTCCCACATTAATCAGTCACTGGTTGTGGGCCGCAGGAAAAGGGGCATGACCTTGAATGAGGTGGCTCTTTGAAGCTGAGGCAATCCCTGAAGGGCTGATAGCTGAAGACTATCTAAAGACAGAAATGCCAGCAGCTGCATCAACAAATCCTTTACTGAAGGAGTTTCTGGGCTACGTATCACAGTGTTCACCACAGTGGGAAACCCCAGTGCCTATTCCAAGCCCATAGAAATGCTGGGGAGAATTTTTTAAAATGTTTTTAATACATGGTTAAGCATAAAAAAGCAAGGAAGAGTGCCAAAAGTGAAGAAGGTACTGACAGGCAAAGCATAAAGACCAGATATATGCCTTAGGGTAGTATGGTTTAAGGCTCATTGAGGAGAAAATTAAAGCTTTAGCTCTTTTTACAGTCATCCACCAGAAAAGAGAACTGCAGACACATGCCTTCAATGTATGGTCCGAATTTGTAATATTCTTGAGGTGAAAAAACACTAAAAAATGAGATTTTAACTTAAAAATTAGTATAAAATAGTTCTATGCATAGAGTCTCAATGGAGGCAAATTCAGAAACACCCCATTGATGCTCTTATCCTCAGTGCACCTAAGGCTTCTGCAGAGAACAGAGCCAGCCACGGGTGAGGTCAAATGCACAGAGGATGATACAGGTGAGAACTTTCATATGCCAGAATCTACAAACTTAGAACATTCTGAAAGAGATTGCAAGATAAACAAAGGAAGGCCCAAAATACATAAGGCAAATCTATTGGGGTAAATGAACAGAAATTCTAGAAGTTAAAAGTACATTGAAATTTTTAAAAAGTTCAGCAGATGACCAACTCAATACGTTAAAGAGAAATAGGACTAAATTGGTAAATTGATATGCAGAAATCTCCTGGAATGCAGCTCAGAAAAATAAAGAATGTAAAATATGGATGTGTCTAACATGTTTAAGGTATGTTGTAAGATACTGAAAAATTCTTTATTCATTAAATATGTGTTGACTGTCTAGTAGCTCAGGTATTGTGCTGGACATAGGAACACAATAAGAGACATAAAAGAGTAACATTTACTTGGGAGATTTATGTTAGCTTCCCCAAAACACGGTTCACACTTTTCTAATTAATGACACCTACAAAGTTAAGTAAAATAAATAAATAATAAAGAGTAAGGAGAGCTATCTGATAATGTAGTCTTGGGCTATTTTAAGCTAATGAGAAAAAAATTGCCCCACTATGCTCTTTACTGGGTAACCATATCTGGAATAATATGGTTCCTTCTGGACACCACAATTTAAAGTTGGATGTTGACAAATTACAGAAAGTCCAAACTTGGGAAGCAAAAATGTAGAATAACCTAGAACATATATCACTTAAGATATTGTTTAAGGGTTTTCTAGACAGGAAAGAGATAAATAGGTACAAAGCCCTCTAACCCTAAATTTCCAATATTAAATTATTATGACTCAGTTTAAGGCTTCCATGGCAGAAATTAACTGTTTGCTTTTTTCTTTCTTCTAGTTTCACAGCTAAACTGTGTTTCCAAGCTTTACTCTAGCTAGGTGAGGTCATATGGCTGACTCTAGCCAATAGCATGGGATAAGAAGTGCTGTGGGCCACTTCTAAGCCTGGATCATAAAGAGCCTCACACTTGCATCTTACTCTTCCACTCTCTGCGGACTTGGTGCAGAACGCAATGACCTGAAAACCAGTGCTCAAGGTAGTAAAGCCATAAGATAGAAGGAGATTTGATTCCCAAGCCATTACATGGAGGAAAGCTTCCACCATTTTGCCATGTTTTTTGGACTTTACATGGTTGAAAAATACACTGTTATCCTATTTGAGAAGTTACACACTTTGCTTTTATTTTTTTAATAATAGCTAGCATAACTAATACAATTTCTTTAAATGGGGTTCCCTATCCAATTTTCACTCTGGCTTCCTTGATTCATTCTAATAGAAGTCTATTTACCACAGTTCTATGGCCCCCAGGGAGACACTCTTGCTCCAGGAGAAAAGCTTTGTCCCTACCTTGAATTATCTTTGTCACAGAGGTTGTTATATCATCTTATCACTGATTCAACTTCTCCCAAGGTAAAGGCATTTCTTACTTATTCTTGTCTTCCAGAAGTTAATTTAGATATCTGTTCCTCAACCAAGCTGAGTTACTTGAAGCCTGGGACTCTTTCATGATCATGTTTATATCCTCAAGACCTATCACAGTGCTAGGCATATAGTAGGTAACTATTGATTGAATCAATAAACAAACAATAGAGGAGAGTTACAATTGTGAAGTGATGCCTCTGATCTCTTTTGTTCTTAATGAGAAAGCCGGAGAAATATTTACCAGAAAGGGCACAGAGAGCTAAATATGCAAGCATATGAAATTATTTCAGTGAAACATCTGGTATATGTTTGTATACAGAGGAAAACAGGTTGATTTCAAATTATTGTAGTTATTTCTGTGTATAAAACCAACAGCTTCTTTTTTGTTTGTTTGTTTGTTCTCTTTACAAGATCAAAAAAACCCTGAATGAGTAGCTATTTTTAACATACATGCTAGGCTCCCCCAAGCAAATGGTCTCTCACTAAATTAGTAAATGAGTAAAGGTAATGAGATTACTGTGAGAATAGCACATGTCAGAAAATCTTGGGCTAACACAAAACAAGCAACCAAGCCAGTCAGGGAATCTTACTCTGCTATTGCACAAACACATCTGTCCAGCTCAAGGCCAAATATGTATTAGATCCCTACTTTTTATGAACAGAGGTGAAAATTTAGGCAATGCTCAAGGGCAATGCATTCTTACCTTTCTCTAGGATCTACACTGGAATCAGAAATAAGAGAATGGGGAGAAAATATGGTCTTCTTTATTATTTTGAGAGACAAAGAGAAAAAGCCAGTGCTTAATAAATAAAAAATATCTAATTACAGTGCACCTCAATCAGTGCTCTAGAAACCTAGCCCTGAACCTCCTTGGGCATCCTGCCCTTCTCCTCTTGCCAGTATCACATTGTGCAGTAGTTATGCACTTCCATGTCTGCCTTGCCTCCTTACATAAGATTTGTGAGGATGGGAATCACCGTTAACCACACATTTGGCCCCAGGCACCTGGCCCAATCTGAGGCTTTAGTAAATGTTTACCAAGCACTGTCAAATAATCTTGAATATTCCAAAAATCATCAAGTCAAATGTGATTAATTCTTTCCTGGTCATGAATAGACTTAGAAAAACAAAGCACAAAAATAGTCACTAGCCACACACCATCTTTTCAAACTAGGATGTAAGTTTCATAAAAACCAGATTGTTGTCTTCTTCATGGAAGTATCGTCAGCATACACACACTCAATAAGCACTTATTGAGTAGATGCATGACTTCTCTCATGTAATCCTTTGAGAAAATTCCATTCAATAACATAGCCTTCACCCTGGCTGGTTTGGCTCAGTGGATTGAGCGTCGGCCTGTGAGCTAAGTGTCGCTGGTTCGATCTTCCAGTCAGGGCACATCAGAGAAGAAAAACTCTGATTCCAAAAAACCTCTGCTGCCTTGCGGCATACCTCTTCAGGGGAAAGGCTAAGGGAGTAAACCCCGACAGAAAATCCGGAGCCGGAGTCCCTAAGGCGGTTTGACGTTGTAGTCAACACCGGCAACTCCTGCGGTGCACCTGAAGCCAAGCTGTATTGACTCCGTCTTTCCCTTGGATCCTTCAGCTGCGAAGAGAGGGGGGGTCTGCTGCATGGGCAACAGCAGACCCTCCATATCACCCTGCCCAGGTTCTGTAGCTTCAGCAACACGGGAGGAGACAGATACCGTGTCACTTCCGAGTCGGACTGCACAGCCATTCTCGGCGGTGCAGATAGACTCTTAAGAAGCTACACCATCGTCTCTCGAGGCTCTGTAGCTTCAGCTTCACTGGAGAGGACACTCCAGCGTCATCGCAAGATGTCGATTCAACACGGGAGGAGACAGATACCGTGTCACTCCCGAGTCGGACTGCACAACCATTCTCAGCGGTGCAGATAGACTCTTAAGAAGCTACACCATCGTCTCTCGAGACGGACGGCTGCCGACGACGACGAACATAGCCTTATCATGATGAATCCTTGATATTATCACTTCCCCAATTCCCTTCATCTGCTTACCACTTGACCACTGGCTCCCCACATTCATTTTCTGTTGATACTGCAAAAATCATGGCAAACTCAGCAGCTTAAAAGAACACTTGCTTATTATCTCACAGCTCTGTGGGTCATAAGTCAGATAGGCTTACAGGCTCTGCTGAAATCGCTGCCAGCCATGCTGGGTCTTGTCTGAAGCTCTGAGGGAGAATCAACTTCCAGACTCAATTAAGTTATTGGCAGAATTCAGTTTCATGTTGTGGCAGGACCAGATTCTTGTTTTCTTGTTGGCCACTCTCAGATTCTAAAGCCACCCACATTCCCTGCCTCATGATACCCTTTATCTTCAAAGCCAGCAATGTTGGGCTGAGTACTTCTCTGACTTCAAATTTCTTTGGTCTCCCATTCTGGCTCATGCCCCCTGCCTTCTTTTGCCACATCTCTGCGTTATTCATCTGCTTTTAGGGGTTTATGTGATTACAGTGGCCTATCTGGATGACGCAGGATAATCTCCCTGTCTTAGTCTATTTGGGCTGCTATAACAAACTACTGTGGACTGGATGGCTCAAACTATAAACATTTACTTTTCATGGCTCTAGAGACTGGGAAGTGCAAGATCAAGGTGCTGGGAAATTCCATGTCTGGGAAGAACCTGCTTTCTGGATCATACACAGTGGTCTTCTCACTGTGTTCTCATATGGCAGAATAAGCAAGAGAACACTCAGAGGTATCTTTCAAAATGATGCTAATTTCATTCATGAGGGCTTCACCCTCATGATCTAATTACCTCCCAAGACCCCACCTTCTAATATTATCACATATTAGGATTTCAACACATGGATTTTGGGGGACACAGACATTCAGTTCATAATGTTACAGAAGCCCTGGGCTGCTCCAATTGAAAACAAACCCATGGGCTCTTTAGTTAGGGGCCCGATTGCCTGCCGCCAAAATTATAACTCAATACCAGAGTTTGGTGAAAAGAAAAAGAATTGTTTATTTAACAGTTATATAGATTTGGTTATTTGCGGATTTCTGTTATTAAGTCTTATGCTCTTTAAAACACCCACAAACACATATCCTTGCCTCCCTCCCCTTCCAAACCAGGCTAGTTTTAGGAAACTCAGAGAAACCGTTTCCCTACTTTCCAAACACAGTTCAGCTTTACCAGCAGCTTCCAATCATTCAATCCTGATTGGGGAGGTCCTTTCTGTGCTGTGGTGCCCTCCAGCTCTCAATGCAGAACCACCTGGATTCTCAGCCTCCTTGCAAACTGCCTTCTTCCTGCAAACCGCGTGGATCTTCTCTCCTTCTCAAAACTGCATGGCAAGAGCCTCTTAAAGCAGCCTGGAGACCCCCTTCTCCAAGCCACATGGAGAAGGCCCCTTCACCAAGCCACGTGGAGGGAGCACACGAGAGAGCGAGAGAGCGAGAGTGAGCGCGCGAGTGTGCAAGTGAGAGAGAGTCAGAGCGCCAGAGCCAGAGCGGGAGTGAGAGCCCGAGTGTGCCAGAGTCTCAGAGTGAGAGCACGAGCGAGAGCCAGAGAGAGTCCAAGCTAAAATGTCTGCAGCTGCTTATATATCCCTGACTGCGTCATCTGACGCAGTGGGCGTTGCAAACAGTTCTGACCATTCACAGACCCATACATAGGCTCTGTGTGCTTTCTCCATACTGTCCCCTGGTTCAAGACTCCTCCCATCTGCCTGAGGCTTTGGATGCATTAAAGCCATTTTGCATAAGAAAGACAGTAGCCACCAGCCTCAGGTATGTGGAAGCATTTGAAAAGCTGCTTACCTCTCCCCATCCCCCAGCAGCAAACTCTGGGGATTTTTGGACTCCCCTGTTTCTGTAACAATAACATTTTCTGTTTTAAGGTCAGCTGATTAGGAACCTTATTTCCACCTACAAAATCCCTTAACAGCAGCACCAAGATTAGTGTTTAACTGATTAAGTAGGGAATGGGAAATTGGGAGAACATCTTCAAAACTCTACCACACTCAGAGTGAGCAAACAAAATAGGGTGCCCAAAATTGAAGGCAGTTTTTATGTAATCTCATCTCAGAAGTAACATCTCCTTGTCATATTCCATTTGTTAGAATAAAGTCAATAAGCTCTGCTCACATTCAAGGGGAAAGAAATACATGGGCCTTGAATGCTAGTAGTCAGAGATCACTGGGGACCATCTTAGAGGTTGCTTACCACAGAAGGGAAAACTAATTATATTTTATTGTATGGCTCACCTGTTTAAAACATTTCTATAATCATAATAATGTAAACACCTAACATTGATCTAAGTAAAATTATCATAACATTACACTGAGAGGAAAAGATGATAGAATAGATATATGTGTTTGGTGGGAGAAGAGGGAAGAAAGAAAGCTAACTTCTCATAGCCAGTTGTGGGGAATCAATATAAAATATCTAAAAATGGAGACTCAAGAAGTAGCAATATGTATGTAATTTAGAGACATGAAGGTGAAGTGTCAAATAATTAGGTAAAAGTTTAAATTGCTTCTGGGATGGGGAAATGAAGGACTACTCATGGGCATGGGTATAACAAATCTTATAGACTTTTTGACCCTTTAAATTATGTATGCATAAGACTTGATTAAAATAATGGGTAAAATACAACAAAAGAGAAGCAAATAGAATTTTTTCCATAGAAAATTATTAAATTATTTGCATCTGAGAAAACAATATATGCATCTCTAGCTGATATAGAAAAACTTTGGCCCAAGAAATACAAAACAGGATACAGAAAAAGAAGAGCGACTATTCAGTTCAGTGGAATAACAGCTATGGGACAAGCTGCACATTTAAGCCAGCCTAACCCATTCCTAAGGACTATGACAAGTGACCAATAAAGCCAGCCCAGGACCTGCTTATCTTTGTAGCCATCATTGTGTTCTAGTCTGGCTCAGCTACTGGTTTTGTTTCTGGATATCGGCCCAGCTTTTAGCCCTTGGAATTGTTTTTGACATTAACCTTACAGCTTTTGGTTATGTGAAAAACACTTGGTTATGTGAAAGTCTGTTCCTAGGCCAAGCTCATTTCCACTGTAGGACCTCGCTGTTCTTCTGCAGGAATGCACTATGGCTGTATCGCCTTCTGGCTGCCTCCTTCTTGTCATGTATATCTCATTCAAATGGTTTTTTCTCAGGGGTTTTACGTGACCACCCACACTAAAGGTTCACTCTTCCACAGCCTCCACCACTGTTTTGCACATCACCCTATCCTGTTTCATTCGTACCTTGACCATTTGTTTTTGTTTTTTTTATTTTACTCACCATGATATCCCTGAAGACTGTAAATGCCTGTATATATTAATTACCCAGTAAATAATTGGCATGACTCCGTCGTCGGCAGCTGTCCGTCTCGAGACGATGGTGTAGCTTCTTAAGAGTCTATCTGCACCGCCGAGAATGGCTGTGCAGTCCGACTCGGGAGTGACACGGTATCTGTCTCCTCCCGTGTTGAATCGACATCTTGCGATGACGCTGGAGTGTCCTCTCCAGTGAAGCTGAAGCTACAGAGCCTGGGCAGGGTGATATGGAGGGTCTGCTGTTGCCCATGCAGCAGACCCCCCCTCTCTTCGCAGCTGAAGGGTCCAAGGGAAAGACGAGTCAATACAGCTTGGCTTCAGGTGCGCCGCAGGAGTTGCCGGTGTTGACTACAACGTCAAACCGCCTTAGGGACTCCGGCTCCAGATTTTCTGTCGGGGTTTACTCCCTTAGCCTTTCCCCTGAAGAGGTATGCCGCAAGGCAGCGGAGGTTTTTTGGAGTCAGAGTTTTCCTTCTCTGTTGTGCCCTGACTGGAAGATCGAACCAGCGACACTCAATGACTCCACTCAATGATTTATGGAATGCTTATTGAAGACTGTGAAAAATAGTACCTAATTGCAAGCAGATTATGGTCTAATCAATACATATGCAAAATGACTAGAGAAAGGACTCTGTCATAATTCAGAATTTAAAACTAAAAACCAAAGCATTTATTCATGCAAATGTAACCTTTCCATCTCATCTGACTGTATCAAATGTCACTGTGATCTAATTTTCTAATAAATTTCAGACATACACAGTGTCTAAATACAAAGTTTAATGAAGTCAGTAAAATATGGGCATAAAGCAGTAGAATATAAATTCTATTCCTGTCCTTTATTACCCAATTAAGAGATAAATGTCATATACCTTGAGATAATATTTTTGCAAAAGCTCTCAGGTGTTTTAGCCTTAATATGCCAAAAGGATTGGACACACTGCCTACCACTATTTTTATGATAATGACAATAAATTAAAAATACATATGCAGATAAAAACATCCATATCATTGCTGCTGATTAAATATTTAAGTGTGAGTGTCACAGAATGATAAAATCGCTCTGATCCAACCACCTCATTCACAGATGTGAAGAAATGAAGTGAATCACTTTACAGAGGGCGCACAACCAATTAGTGGTAGAGCAGAAATAAACTTCAAGTCTTCCGATTCTCACTCCACAATCATTCCATTGTACCTGTTATTCATAAGTCACTGATCCCCTTCATGGGGGGTTTGCCCTCATGAACTGATGGCCTCCTAATACCATCTCACATGGGCCCTGGATTTCAACATAAGAATTTTAAAAGGACACAAATATTCGAATCATAATACCTCCCAAATGACATAGTCCACAGTAATATTGAATTTCTGACATTTCAGACTGCCTTATCCCCCTGATTTCTTCTCCACACATTTAGTATTACCTGTTACAGTTTTTAGGGAAATCCAAGGAGCAGTATTTCCTTATGCTTCAACTAGCTCCCTCTTGTAATGCCTGGGTAACAAATCTCTTCTTGGTTTGAATTCTAATGCTGCCATGATTAAATCTCTTGCTCTTGTGAAATCTGCCTTTATTTCTATATAATTGTCAACATAATTACACTAGGATCCTTTTTATTATGCCAAAATAGGAAGAACAAGCTTTCTAAAAAGGCATAATTCAATGCACTAGTTAAAACTATCACTGAGTGATGCCTCTGAGTTCAATAAACATTCCAACCCCTACTGGAATAGGAGGCCTAGGCAAACCTGTTACAGCTTGGAGCAGCAATGAAGACGTACACAGTTTTACGTGCACAGTTCATTTTATTTCTACCTTCACTGTTACAATAGGGAACATTTTTCGTATTTGTGAAATGTACGGCATTTGCATACACTTTGCATACATTAATTAATGTAGTCCTTGCACAAACTAGGAGCTAGTGTTTATTATCCCCACTGACAGCTCAGGAATCTAACAGATAGAGGTAAAATCACTGGCTCAGGTCACAGAGGTGCTGATGACCCACCCAGGTGTGTAGGCCTCCAAAGTCTATTTCCTTAACCATTCAGCTATTACGTCAGCCCAATAGGTTTCCCCATTTCAAATCATCTCAACAAATGTGATTTAAAAGAAAAATACCTAGTCATTCAGGGCCACAATTTGTGAAAACGTATTTATAATTCAGGAAGAGGAGGTGGGGGTGGGGTGGGGCATTCTCTACCAACCATGGTAAGCAACCTGCTCAGTCCCCAAAGCACAAAGTTTGGTTTTCTTTTTAACTGGTGTTTATGTTCAAGGGAAGATGTCAGGAATCAAACATTCCCTCTGGATTATGGACTAATAAATAACTTTCATATCATTTTGCACAGCTGCTATGACTAAATTCAGACCAGAAAAGATATAGACAACTATAGCAACAAACTAATGATGAATTTATTTTTATGAGCAACTGTTAAATTAGAAAAATTTGTCAAATAAAAAGCAGAAATTTAGGAGGAAATATGTTGGGCACCAATTCTAAGAAATTTAAAAAAGATTCAGAGCTAGAGTAAATGAGCCAATCCAATTAACCCAGAAAGAGTAGAGATCATTATTTTCCAGTTTAAAACAAAAATCTAAATGTTGTAAAGCAAAAAGAAAGGTTCGTATCTTGAAAGACTTAAAATACTACTGAGAATAGAAGAAAATATTTCTAAAATAATTAAAACTTCATACTCTAAGTAAAACATAATATAAAGAATAATATCACATCTGTCTTTTGGGAAATGTATACTTAAAACTAAGATGTCAATATTTATCCAAAAATAATTCAATTTCAATAATTTAGCAAATATTTTTAACCACTCCAACACAATAATATCACTCCTGGATATTTATCTTAAAGTAAATAATACAAAAATGTCAATGACAATAAATAATCAATGAAGATTATTTTGTGATAGCGACATATTGGAAATAGAACCAAAACAAAAGAAACTAACAATTCACTGAGTAACAATTCTTTGCCAGGCACCGTTTTGGTACTTTACCTATGTTATATTTAATAGTAATAATCTATATATTATTTTTCTAATGAGCTAATGAGCTCGTAGGTGTTAAGTTACTTTGAAAAATTAACATCTGGTTAATGAAAGAGCAAAGTATAATCTAAATGACAGTGAATAGAAGAATAGTTAATTATGTATGTCAATTTAATATTTTTCATATAGCCACTAAAACTAAGAGCTCTGAAAACCATGGCACAGTAGATGTATGATATTTAATATTTAACTAAATATACACACACACATAATTTCTCCTATGCAATAATTAAATGCATAAAATTATATTTACAAATAGTCAATGAATAGAACATGAGGATAGGAGAGAGGGAGAGAAGGGGGATAAGTAAGGGAAGGGTCTAGTCAAGGAACATGTATGAATGACTCATGGACATGGACAATGGGGAGGGATATGATTGCGGGAGAAGGGGTGGGCTGGATGGGGAGAAGCAATGGGGGAAAAATGGGACAACTGTAACTGAAAAACCAAAAAAGAAAAGAAAAAAAAAAAAGAACATGAGGATAGCAGGTATTTGTTAGGGTAGTAGTATTGTGAATGACTTTACTTAATTTTAAAATGTTTACTTTTCATTCATTCATTCAAGAAACACTGAATACCTACATGATGAGCAAAATGTAGTCCCTGTTCTCATGGAGACTACATACTAGAAAGGGAGACAAATAATAGATGCATAACATGAAATCAATTAGTGATAAATTCTATGAAGAAAATGAAGCAGGCTGCAAGGATCTAAACTGATAGTGTGCTCCTTTCAAAGTAGTGGTGAAGAAACTCCTTTATTTTTATTTATTTATTTTTTTAGAGAGAGAGGAAGGGAGGGAGAAAGAGAAGGAGAAAGATGTCAATGTGTGAGAGAAACATTGATCAGTTGCCGCTGGAATGCACTGACAACCAAATCTGCAGCCCAGGCATGTGCCCTGACTGCAATCAAACTGGCGATCTTTCACTTTGCAGGCTAATGCCCAACCAACTTAGCCATATCAATCAGGATAAGGAAGTCCTCCTGTATGAGATGACATTTGCACAGTGAAGAGGGAGATATGGAAGAGCACTACAGACAGGGAGAGGATGTAGCATCTGCACAGGCCCTGAGGCTAAAATAAGATGTCAAACAGACATCTTAAAGATGCAAAAGAAAGTTTGCGTAGTAATGTTAAGTAGAAATAGTATAAGAAAAAAGGTTACAAAATTATACATAAAACCTAACAATTTTACTTAAAAGGATATTACAATAAAAAGGACACTAATATGTAGATGGTGACTTATCTTTTTTTTTTTTTGAGGTGGTATCTCATTGTCGTTTTTATTTGCAACCCTCTGATGGCTAGTGATGTTGAGCATTCTTTCATATGTCTATGGACCCTCTGTATGTTCTCTTTAGTGAAGTGTTTGTTCGGGTCCTTTGCCCATTTTTTAATTGGGTTGTCTGTCTTCTTGATGTTGAGTCGTATGAGTTCTTTATATATTTTGGAGATCAATCCCTTGTCTGAGATGTCATTGGCGAATATATTTTCCCATATGGTTGGTTTCCTTTGCATCTTGCTGATGTTTTCTTTAGCTGAGCAGAAACTTTTTAGTTTGATGTAGTTCCATTTGTTTATTCTTTTCTTTATTTCCCTTGCCTTAGGAGATATATCAGTGAAAATGTTGCTACATGGGATATCTGAAATTTACCTGCCTATTTCCTCTAGGACTTTTATGTTGTCACGGCTTACATTTAAGTCTTTGATCCATTTTGAGTTTATTCTGGTATATGGTGTAAGTTGGTGGTCTAGTTTCATTTTTTTGCATGTTTCTGTCCAGTTCTCCCAACACCATTTGTTGAAGAGGCTCTTCTCAGTCCATTTTATGTTCCTTCCTCCTTTGTCAAATATTAGTTGACCATATAGACCTGGGTTTTTTTTTCTGGGCTCTCTATTATGTTCCATTGATCTATATGTCTCTTCTTATGCCAGTACCAGGCTGTTTTGATTACAGTGGCCTTGTAGTATAGTTTGATATCAGGTATTGTGATTCCTCCTACTGTGTTCTTCCTCAAAATTGCTGTGGCTATTCGGGCTCTTTTTTGGTTCCATATAAATTTTTGAAGTATTTGTTCTAGGTCCGTGAAAAATGTCATTGGTATTTTAATATAAATTGCTTTGGGTAGTATGGACATTTTGATGATGTTGATTTTTCCTGTTCATGAGCATGGTATATGCTTCCATTTATTTGTATCTTCGATGGTGACTTATCTTGATATAAATGCAGGTTTTAAAAGAAAGGCCCTCAAACCAGACTGTCTGGGTTCAAATCTCAGTTTTTTAACCTCAGGGAATTTACATATCTTCTCTGTGCTGTATCTATAAAGATGGGTAATAATAATAATAATAATAATAATAATAATAATACCATAGGTACTGTAGTGTTGTTGAGAGCTATGGTAGACAGAAAATATGTCCCTAATATTCATGGTCTAATTCCTACAAACTGTATGTAACCTAACAAAGCAAAGGGAAATAAATTTGCAGATGGAATTAAGGTTGTCAATCAGCTGACCTTAAAATAGGAAGAGCATGTGGGTTTTCTAGCTGGACCCAAGGTAATCACAGGGGTCCTTACCAGTGGAAGAGGGAGGTAGAAGAAAGGGGCCAGAGAAAAAGATGTGACAATAAATGCAGTGTCAGTGAAATGCTATGGTGCTGGCTTTTAAAATGGAGGAAGGGGCGATGATCCAAGAACTGTGGGTGGCTTCCAGAAGATGGGAAAGGAAAAGAAGTGTTCTTTCCTAGACCCTCCAGAAAAGAAGCACACCCCTGCTGACAACTTGTCTTCAGCCCAGTGAGGCTATGTTGGAATTTTAAACTACAGAACTATAAAATAATAATAAAGTTGTGTAGTTTAAATACACTAAAATTGTAGTAATTTGTTACAGCAGCAATAGAACACTAATACAAGAAGAAAAAGTGAGTTTTTATAAATAAATATTTAGAGCAATGCTTGGCACATGGTGAGCATTCTATAAGCCACTAGGGAGTATTGAAACATACCCCTCCTGGATAAGGGGACTACTGTATTGTTTAAATATCCATCTTAGGAATAAGTGGGAAAAGACTTCTTAAAATTAGGAAGTAGTATTATTGTCATTACTAAGTAATGGATGAAAATGAAAAATTTTAATTCAGGAGAACAAAATTAATTCAAATATAAAGTAAGAATAAGAAAACAGGAAGAAAAATTTTCCTAAGTTAAAAAGACTTTTTGACATGTTCTGCACTTGCTAACAAAATATTGACAAGTGGCTTGGGCTTAAGTAGATTAAAAGAGGTTTTATTTTGGATATGATCTGTCTGTATGATTTATAGACTATGAGAAAAACTGTGAATCTATCTAGAATCCAGATGCAGGTTAGTAATCTAAGGCATGGAGTCCAGTAAATTCCCTTACAGACAAGGGTCATAAAAGCTTAAAATTTCACTCTTAGCAAAGGTCTCTAGGAATTTGTGAATTTTATTTTTTATTCCAACAGAAAAGTGAGAAATCAAATTGTAGTAAGTCAACTGAGAGCAACTCCCTGCCCTTAATTCTTGGCTGAATCAAATCTCCAGGGCACTCAAAAATTTCAATTCCATCCAAACACTTAGCAAGCATCTCCCACATGTATGGCTAGATCCTGTGTTAAGTAGCATTGAACTTAAATACAGAGAGCACATATCTGTAACTTTTATAGTTGGAAAAACACAGCCTCATTATTTTTAAAAGTTGGAACATTTAAAGCTCATGCTCAATTTTTTATTCAAAAAATGTTTTTTAAATGTTTTTCTGAATATATTTATATACAATATTATAAAATGCTTTCAAGTAGACTACATAAGGTTTCTCAAATAATTTGTGGGAATGGAACAGGACGTTTTGTAGCTTTTCTCTGTTAGTGTTTTGAAACTAATTTCAGATACCTCATCATTTAGATGTTTAACAAAACAGTCAGAATTTAATAATTTCATAAAAATTGCGTAACAAGGTGTTTATCAAAGTTTTAGATTTTTAAGACAATACTTTTTCTTTTTTAATTTAATTTTATTCCTGTTAATTAAAATAATGCACACAAAAGCAGATACCTGCATCATCATTCTTCTTTCCCTATTACAACCCCCAGGAAACAACCACTTTTAATATTTTTTATTTTTTATTTGGCTGTTAATATAGTTTATTTCATATTCACAATAGCTTTATGTTATTCTTTTATGATTTTTAAAATTTAAATTATATCTATTGATTTTTACTATGTCAATGAGAATTTAACTCATAGCCAATCCACTCACCCTCTCACATGCAAACATATTAACTCATCTTTACCACTTCTTTTATTTTTCTATATATTTTATTGTTGTTCTATTATAATTGTTACAATTTTCACTCATTGCTCTCCACTACCCTGTTCATCCGCCACTCCCACAGTCAATTCCCACCCTGTTGTCCATGTCCCTGGGTCATTTACACCGGTTCCTTGAATAGACTTTTTCCCTTCTTTTCCCTCTTATCCTCCTCTCCATCCACTCTGATTGCTGTCAGTCTGCTCCTTGTTTCCATGCCTCTGGTTCTATTTTGCTCATTTGTTGTTTTTTTCATTAGGTTCCTCTTATAGGTGAGATAATATTGTATTTGTCTTTCACTGCCTGCATAACACTCTCTATTTCCATCCATGCTGTTGCAAAAGATAGGAGTTCTTTCTTTCTGCTGCATAGTATTTCATCATGTAAATGTACCATTTTTTTTCATCAACTCATCTACAGATGGACACTTAGGTTGTTTCCAGCACTTGGCTGTTGTAAATAATGCTGCTATGAACATAGGGGTGCATAGGTTCTTTTGAATTACTGTTTCAGGATTCTTTGAGTATAATTCCAGCAGTAGAATCGCTGGATCAAAAAACAGGTCCATTTTTAGTTTTTCTGAGGAAATTCCATATGTTTTCCACAGTGGCTGCACCAGTCTGCATTCCCACCAGCAGTGCACTAGGGTTTTCTATTCTTTGCATCCTCACCAGCACTTGATGTTTGTTGATTTGTTAGTGATAGCCATTCTGACCAGTGTGAGGTGGTATCTCATTGTTGTTTTAATTTGCATCTCCCTAATAGCTAGCAATGTTGAGCATCATTTCATATGCCTATAAGCCCTCTGTATGTCCTTCCTGGAGGAGTGAGTATTCAGGTCCTTTGACCATTTTTTAATTGGATTGTTTGTCTTCCTAGTGTTGAGTCAGATGTGTTCTTTATATATTTTGGAGACCAAATTCTTATTCAAGATATCATTGGTAATAATGTTTTCCTATACAGTTGGTTCCCTCCTCATTTTGCTGATGCTTTCTTTAGCCATGCAGAAACTTTTTAGTCTGATGTAGTTCCATTTATTTATTCTTTCCTTTATATCCCTTGCCCTAGGAGATATATCAGAGAAAATATTGCTATGTTGGATATCTGAACCTTTCCTGCTTATATTTCCCTCTAGGACTTTTATGGTGTCAAGGCTTATGTTTAAGTATCTTATCCATTTTGAGTTTATTCTGGTGTATGGTATAAGTTGGTGGTCTAGTTTCCTTTTTTTGCATGTACCATTCCAGTTCTCCCAACATCATTTCTTGAAGAGGTTATTTTTACTCCATTTTACACTTCTGCTTTCTTTGTCAAATACTAATTGACCGTAGAGGCTTCGATTTATTTCTGGTCTCTATTCTGTTCCAATGATCTATGTGTCTGTTCTTATTCCAGTACCAGACTGTCTTGATTACACCGACCTTGTAATATAGGCTGATATTAGGTACTGTGATGCCTTTTACTTTATTCTTCTTTCTCAAGATTGCTGAGGCTATTCAGGGTTATTTTTGGTACCGTATAAATTTTGGAATATTTGTTCTAAATCTGTGAAATATGCCATTGGTATTTTAATAGGGATTTATTGAAACTATAGATTGCTCTAGGTAGTATGGAAATTTTAATAATGTTAATTCTTCCAATCCATGAACACAGTATATGCTTCCAGTTATTTGTATCTTCCTTAATTTCTTTCTTCAGTGTTCTGTAGTTTTCTGAGTACAGGTCTTTTACCTCCTTGGTTAAGTTTATTCCTAGGTACTTTATTTTTCTTATTGCTATAGTAAATGTGTTTCTGTTTCTCATATTTTATTGTTGGTGTACAAAAATACCTTTGATTTCTGAATATTGACTTTGTATCCTGCTACCTTTCCAAATTCATTTATTAAATACAGTAGTTTTTTGGTGGATCCTATAGGGTTTTCTATATACACTCTCATGTCATCTATAAACAATGATAGTTTTAGTTCCTCCTTTCCAACTTGGATGCCTTTTATTCCTTTTTCTTGTCTGATCACTGTGGCTAGAACTTCCAATACTGTGTTGAATAGAAGTGGTGAAAGCAGACACCCTTGTCTTTTTTCTGATCTTAGAGGAGAATGTTTTAGATTTTGCCCATTGAATATGATGTTGGCTATAGGTTTCTCATACATGGCCTTTATTATATTGAGGTGTTCTCCCTCTATTCCCACTTTGCTGAGTACTTTTATCATAAATGGGTGTTGTACTTTATCAAATGTGCCCTGGCTGGTTTAGCTCAGTGGATTGAGCGTCGGCCTGCGAGCTAAGTGTCGCTGGTTCGATCTTCCAGTCAGGGCACATCAGAGAAGGAAAACTCTGATTCTAAAAAACCTCCGCTGCCTTGCGGCATACCTCTTCAGGGGAAAGGCTAAGGGAGTAAACCCCGACAGAAAATCCGGAGCCGGAGTCCCTAAGGCGGTTTGACGTTGTAGTCAACACCGGCAACTCCTGCGGCGCACCTGAAGCCAAGCTGTATTGACTCCGTCTTTCCCTTGGATCCTTCAGCTGCGAAGAGAGGGGGGGTCTGCTGCATGGGCAACAGCAGACCCTCCATATCACCCTGCCCAGGCTCTGTAGCTTCAGTGTCATCGCAAGATGTCGATTCAACACGGGAGGAGACAGATACCATGTCACTCCCGAGTCGGACTGCACAGCCATTCTTGGCGGTGCAGATAGACTCTGAAGAAGCTACACCATCGTCTCTCGAGACGGACGGCTGCCGACGACTTTATATTTCTCTGGTATCGGTTGCAATTTCTCCTTTTTCATTACTGATTTTATTCCCCTCCCCCTTTCTTTTTATGAGTCTGGTTAAAGGCTTGTCAAATTTGTTCATCTTTTTGAAGAGCCTGCTCCTGGATTTATTGATCCTTTGAATTGTTCTTTTAGTCTGCATGTGATTTAATTTTTCTCTGATCTTGATTATTTCTTTTCTTCTACTCACTGGGCTTTTTTTTGTTGTTGTTCCTCTAGTTCTTGTAGGTGTAAGGTTAGGTTGTTTATTTGAGATTTTTCTACCCTTTTTAGGTAGACCTGTATTGCAATGAACTTCCCTCTCAGGACTGCCTTCACTGTGTCTTATAGGTTTCAGTCTGTTTTGTGTTCATAATCATTTGTTTCCAAAAACGTTTTTTTGATTTCTTCTTTCATATCATTGTTAACCCATTCACTATTTAATAGCATGTTATTCAGTCTCCATGAATTTGAATATTTTTGAGTTTTTTCCTTATAGTTGGTTTCTATTTTTAAGCCATTGTGGTACAAGAAGATGTTTGGTGGGATTTCAATATTCTTGAAATTCTGAGGTTTGCTTTGTGTTTTACCTTGTGGTCTATATTTGAAAATGTTCCATGTGCAGTTGAAAAGAATGAATATTTTTCTTCTTTGGGGTGAAGTTTTGTATATATCAATTAAGCCCACTTGATCTAGAGTGTTGTTTAATGCCACAATATCCTTGTTAATTCTTTGCTTGGAAGATCTTTCCATTGTTGACAATGAGGTGTAAAAATCCCCTACTATGAGTGTGTTTCTGTTGATATTTTTTTTGAAGTCCTCCTAGATTTTCCTTATATGTTTGGGTGCTCCTATGTTGTGTGCATATATGTTTACAAGGGTTATATCTTCTTGATGTTTTATTCCCTTAATATTATGTAGGGCCCTTCTTTGTCTCTTTTTATGGCCTCAGTTTTGAAATGTATTTTGTCTGACATAAGTATTGCTACCCCATCTTTTTTCTTTATGTCCTAGGCTTAAAATATATTTTTTGATCACTTCACTTTCAGTCTGTGTAGGTCTTTTGTTCTGAGATGGGTTTCTTGTAGACAGCATATATGTGGGTCATGTTTTCTTTTCTTTTTTTTAAAGTATATTTTATTGATTATGTTGTTAAAGTAGTTTCAATTTTTTTCCCTTTTGCTCCCCTCTGCCCAGTACCCGCCTTCCCTCCAGCAATCTTACCCTCCTTAGTTCATGTCCATGTGCTGTGCATATATGTTCTTTGGCTTCACCCTTTCCTATAGTATTCTTAACTCCTCCCCCACCTATTTTGTATTTACCAATTATGCTTTTTAATCCCTGCACCATTTCCCCATTTCTCTCCCTTCCCCCTCTCAACTGAAAACCCTCCAAATGATCCCCATACCTATTATTCTTCTCCTATTCTGGTTTGCTTATTTAGATTTTGTTTGCATTTTTTAGATTCAATTGTTGATATTTGTGAGTTTGTTGTCATTTTAATGTTCATAATTTTGATCTTCTTTTTCTTAAGTAAATCCTTTTGACATTTCACATAATAATAGCTTGGTGATGATGAGCTCCTTTAGTTTTACCTAGTCTGGGAAGCACTTCATCTGCCCGTCTATTCTAAGTGATGGCTTTGCTGGATAGAGTAGTCTTGGTTGTCGTCGTCGTCGGCAGCCGTCCGTCTCGAGAGACGATGGTGTAGCTTCTTAAGAGTCTATCTGCACCGCCGAGAATGGTTGTGCAGTCCGACTCGGGAGTGACACGGTATCTGTCTCCTCCCGTGTTGAATCGAAATCTTGCGATGACGCTGGAGTGTCCTCTCCAGTGAAGCTGAAGCTACAGAGCCTGGGCAGGGTGATATGGAGGGTCTGCTGTTGCCCATGCAGCAGACCCCCCCTCTCTTCACAGCTGAAGGGTCCAAGGGAAAGACGGAGTCAATACAGCTTGGTTTCAGGTGCGCCGCAGGAGTTGCTGGTGTTGACTACAACGTCAAACCGCCTTAGGGACTCCGGCTCCGGATTTTCTGTCGAGGTTTACTCCCTTAGCCTTTCCCCTGAAGAGGTATGCCGCAAGGCAGCGGAGGTTTTTTGGAGTCAGAGTTTTCCTTCTCTGATGTACCCTGACTGGAAGATCGAACCAGCGACACTTAGCTCGCAGGCCGACACTCAATCCACTGAGCCAAACCAGCCAGGGCTGAAAGAAGAAGTAAAACTATCATTATATGCAGGGGACGTGATAGTATACATAGAACACCCTATAAACCCCACTAAAAGACTACTCGATATAATAAGTGAATTTGGCAAAATAGCAGGGTACAAAATAAATATACAGAAATCTAAGCCATTTCTGTATACCAACAATAAAATATCAGAGACAGAGACAAAAAAGAAAATACCATTTACTACAGCAACAAGAAAAATAAAGTACCTAGGAATCGTCGGCAGCCGTCCGTCTCGAGAGACGATGGTGTAGCTTCTTAAGAGTCCATCTGCACCGCCGAGAATGGCTGTGCAGTCCGACTCTGAAGCTTCAGCGTCATCGCAAGATGTCGATTCAACACGGGAGGAGACAGATACTACCATGTCACTCCCGAGTCTTGGTTGTAGGTCCTTGCTTTTCATCACCTTGAATACTTCTTGCCAGTTCCTTCTTGCCTGCAAAGTTTCTTTTGAGAAATCAGCTGAGAGTCTTATAGGCACCCATTTGTAGCTAACTCTCTGCTTTTCTCTTGCTGCTTTTAAGATTTTCTCTTTATCTATCACCTTTGGCATTTTAATTATACTGTATCTTGGTGTGGTCCTTTTTGGCTCTTGCTTGTTCGGGGCTCTCTGCTTCCTGGACTTGTATGTCTATTTCCTTCACCAAATATGGGGAATTTTTCTTTATTATTTTCTCACATAAGTTTTCAATTTCTTGCTCTTCCTCTTCTCCTGGTGGTACTCCTATGGTTTGGATGTTGGCACATTTAAAGTTGTCCCAGATGTTTCTAATCCTTTCCTCATTTTTTTCAATTCTTGTTTCTTCATTCTGTACTGGTTGACTGTTGTTTTCCTCCTTATGTTCCAAATCATTGATTTGAACCTCGGTTTCCTTTCCTTCACTATGGTTTTGTGTGGATTTTCCTTCATTTTATTTAGCACAGCCTTCACTTCTTCCCTTATGCATTTGCCATACTTAAGCATATCTTTCAAGCCAGTGAGCATATTTATCACCAGTGTTTTGAACCCTGCATATGTTAGGTTGGTTATCTCCTCATCGCTTAGTTCTACCACTGGAACCTTGATTTGTTCCCTCTTTTGGGCCATACTTTTCTTTCTCCTCATCTTGACAGGCTCCTGTGTTTGTTTGCCTCTGTGTCTTAGGTAGAGCTGTCACTCCTGTTACATTCTAAGGGGTGGAGCCTTAGGTTTCTTATCAGTAGAGGACAACCCATTTCACCACGCTGTGGCACTGTATATGGGGATGGGGTCTGAGAGGGAACAATGTTGCTTGCTCAGCACTTGTCCATTATCCAGGCACTTCTCCCACTTTGTATGGCACTGGCGCCTCTCTAGTTTTTGCCCTGGCTGTCGTTCCCAGAGTGGGTGCGTCTGTGGGCATTCTAGGACCATGGGACCCTTTAAACAAGTGGAGAGCCCAGAAGTTTCTTCCTCCACCCCACTGGTTTGCACAGTCAGAAGCAATGAGGCTTTATATCCCCCAGCACTGGGACCATGTGCTGTCCAGTCTGGTCTGGTGCTGGGAGTGATCCACAGGTGTCCCTCCTGACTTTTTAAAATGTGTGACTGCACTTCCTGACAGTATGCCACTGCCACCACTGCTGCTGCCACCACACCGCGTCCTCTCTGCCCTGGGTCCACTCCTCCTACCTGTCCTGATGAGTATTTTTTCTTTATATATTTGTTGAACTTCCATGCAGCTCAATTTTCTGAAACTTCTGGTTGTCTCTAATTTTAAAGTAGTTGTATTTCTTCTTATTTGTGGAGGGAGATACAGCATCTTTGTCTAGGCCTCCATCTTGGCCTGAAGTCCCAGGTCATGTCTTCTTATCCATTCAGCTACCCTATGCCTTTTTTTTTTTTCTTTTTTAGAATTTAATCCACTTACATTTAAAGCTATTATTGATAGGTACTTGTTCATTGACTTTTTTTCTTTTATACCTGTGTCCCCACCCCCACCTCTTCTTCATCTTCTTAAAGCTATCTTTTTAGCATCTCTTTTGTAGGAGACCCTTTTGTGTGGTATAGAAAATTGTAAGCACTGCGCAAGTCAGGCCCTAAAATGGGACTGTAAGTCTTGACTGAAAATGGGAAGCAGCTGGTGGCATGCTCCAAATACCACACCACTGGACATGTGCTAGGGGGAAGGAATAAGAATATGATAAATCTTTTGAGGCTTGTCCTGCTTTAATCAGCTTTAGATCTGTATCAGCAGGATATTTAACAATCAACATAATGCTTAACTCAAGTAGTACAATCTAATCTTTTGCAATGTCCTCTGATGTCAGAAAGTCTAACCGATTGTTACAATGCATTAATCTATGTTCCTCTTTGATAATCCTCTTTATGGCTGAGTGGAGGGCTGCTTTCACAAGCCAAGCACTTCTTTTTTTTTTTTTTTTCAGATTTAATGTGTTTTATTGATTAAAATATTACATTTGTGCCAATTTCCCTTCCCTCTGCTCCCCTCCACACGGTGGTCCCCCTCCCTCCAGTTGTCCCTCCCTTTTAGATTATGTCCATTAGTTGTGCATACAGTTCCTCCCAACCTCTCTCCGTCTATTCCATTCCCTCCTACCTTGATCCCCAATTCCTATATCATCTCCCTCCCTTTCCCCATTCCCCCTCCCTGTTGACCTCCCCCCAATATGCTTCCCGTACCCACAGTTCCTTTTCCACTCCTCGTTGCCTGTTTAGTTTGCCTTTGTTTCATCTCCTTAGCTTCTGTTTTTTAAACCAGTCCCTTTAACATCTCATATAACAGTGGTTTGGATCTAATGAACTCTTTCAGTTTTATTTTGTCCTGGAAACACTTTCTCTGTCCTTCTATTCTGAATGACAATTTCGCTGGATAGAGTATTCGTGGTTGTAGGTTTTGGATTTTCATTACTTTGAATATTTCTTGCCAGTCCCTTCTTGCCTGTAGGGTTTCCCTTGAGAAGTCAACTGATAGTCTAATTGGGACCCCTTTGTACATAATTCTTTTCTTCTCTCTTGCTGCTTTTAAGATTCTCTCTTTATCTTTAATTTTTGACATTTTGATTATAATGTGTCTTGGAGTGGTTCTCCCTGGGTCCAGTCTCTTGGGAACTCTCCTTGCTTCCTGGACCTGCAAGTCTATTCCCTTCCCCAAGTCTGGGAAGTTCTCCTTTATTATATTTTCACTCAATTTTTCAAGTTCTAGTTCATCTTCCTCATTCTCTGGCAAACCAATGATTCTTATGTTGGGCCTTTTATAGCTGTCCCAGAGGTTTCTGATCCTCTCATTGTTGCTTCCCATTTCCTCTCGCTGCATTGGTTGACTGCTTGTTCCTTCTCCATATTCCAGTTTGTTGAAATGAACCTCACCATCTGTCTCGTATGCGGTTTTGTTCCTTTCGTTATGAAAGTTTTTCGCTTCTTTCTTATCTTTTTCCTGCTCTTTTGTGAATTCTGTAAGCCACCTGATAACAATGGCCCAGAACTGAGCCTCTGACAGGTTTCTTATCTGTTCATCTGTCAGGTTCTCTATCTGTTGCCTGGTGAGCTGTGTCACCGGGATTTCTATAGTTGTCTGCCACATTTTGACAGATGCGTTTTGTTTTCTTGGGCCGGCTGTCGGGGGCAGTGCCTGTGTACTCGTAATGACCCAGCGACCAGCGCCGTTTGGCGTCACAAGTCAGCGACCGGTGCCTGTCTGCGACCTATTTCGCAGCCCTGTGGTGCTTTCTTTCTTTGGGGGCGGGAGTCCAAAATGGATTCACACAGTTATTCAGCTAGGAGACCGGGATCTGTCCTCCCGCCCCCCTGGGCCTCACTGTTCAAGGCGATGCGGTGGCCGCTCTCCCCAGCGCTGGGGTCGCGCACTGCCAGGGGCTTGACTGCCGCCGGGATTTTTCGCCCCCCGCCGCTCCGCAAACAGCTTTGCCCTCTTTAACTCTTACCTGCCCGAATGGCACCGCTGGTTTATAACTTCATATGTTGGGCTTCCGTGTAGTTTTATTTTCTGGAATTTCTAGTTATCCTTTGTTTTGAAGTAGTTGTATTCCTCTCTAGTTGTAGAGGGAGACTTAGCGTGTCCGTCTAAGCCTCCATCTTGGCCGGAAGTCCCAAGCACTTCTGAGCATAGCTAACTCAATAAAAGCTCTACTGAGAAAGGGTTCAGCAACATTCTCTTCTGAGGGGTGCTCTCCCTTCCTCCCCAGGTCATTCATCTCTGGGTCAATTTTTTCATCCGTGATTGGGGAACTGCGGGTCCAGGATCCCCCACACTCTTGCGATGCTGGTTTGGTGGAGATGTTTTGTTTTAGTCTCTTTTTGTCTGGGAAACTCTTTATTTTGCCTTTCACTTTAAATGAGAGCCTTGCTGGGTAGAGTGGTCTTGGTTGTAGGTCTTTGTTTTTCATTACTTGGAATATTTCATGTCATTCCATTCTGGCTTGTACTGTTCCTGTTGAGTAATCAGCTAATAGCCTTAGTGGAGCTCCCTTGTATGTTACTAGCTGTTTCTCCCTTGCTGCCATTAAGATTCTCTCTTTGTCTTTAAATGTTGCCAGTTTAATTATAATATGTCTTGATGTGGGCCTCTTTGGGTTTGTCTTCATTGGGACCCTATGTGTTTCCTGGACTTGCATGACTTTTTTTCTCCTCAAGGTAGGTATGTTTTCTGACATTATTTTTCCACAGGCTTTCTATCACTTGCTCCTCTTCTCCTCTGGTAACCCTGTGATATGGATATTATTATATTTCATATTGTCCTGCAGCTCCTTTAAACCCTCTTCATTCTTTTTGAGTCTTTTTTTGTTTTGATGTTCTGTCCTCCTGTTCACTGGTTTGATCCTCCACTTCACCTAGCCTGATTTTAATTCTTTTTTCTGTGTTCTTTATTTCAGATATTGTATTCTTCATTTCCTCCTGGCTCTTATTGATAGTTTCAATGTCCTTTATCATGCTGGTGTAGTTCACAGTAAATTTCTTGTAGCTTCCCTAGAGTTCTTTGTAGTTCTCACTGAGCGCATTGAGCATTCTTATAACTATTTTTGAACTCAGTGTCTGATAGTTCGGTTGCCTCTGTTTCATTTTGCACTCTTTCTGTGGATTCCTCCTTTCCTTTTGAATGGTGGTTGTTTCTCTGTCTCCCCATTTTGGTGACTCTTCCTGCTTGTTTCTTCTTCTTAAGTTGATCTGCTTTGACTCACTGCCTTTTTGGTGTGCTCTTCTCTGATAGGAGATCTGTGGGACTCAGTGATGCGGTCTCCTTGGTCTCCTGAGCTTGATGCTCTTGGGATGCCACTGATGTCATTTATGTGGGCTCTTTGGTTTTTTTTTATTTTTTAATGTATTTTATTGATTATATTGTTATAATAGTTCCAATTTTCTCCCCTTTACTCCCCTCCACCCAGCATCTCCCTCCCCCAGCAATCCCCCCCTACTCCATACCCATGGTTCGTAAAAAATAGCTATCCCTCCCTCAGATATTAAGACCCTTTGTAATCTTGTAGAGGACAATGGGCGAAGGTCTCAAGCTCCTCTACCTGCTTCAGGCTGGACATAGCCGTCGCCCTACCTACCCTTGGGTCCAGAAATCCCTAATAATAGTGGGGGTGTGGAGGGGAGGATGGCCTTCCCACATGGGGAAGGATCGTGCAGACTCCAGGTCAGTTGGCTGTCCCCGGACAACGGTGTGCTTGGTTTAACAGGCTGGCATCCTTGTTGTGTTCTGGGGGCAACAGATTTGGCGAAAAGGGTTAAAAGACATCATTCAGTCCATAACTACTAGATGACAAAAGGCAGGGATTAATTTTTCAATGTTCCATATTAGGGGGAAAAAAAAGAAAAAAAGGGCTTCTTTGGAGGAAGGTGTGCTAGGCACATCTCACCTGTCCAAAACCCCTTTGCCCATTATATTTAGTTTGGGCTGAGGGAAATAGTTTAGGTCTCCCCCCTCTCAGACCTCTGGGTCCTTTCTGTCCAAGCCATTAGGAAAGAAAAGAGAAACCAGTTTTAAGGTGAAGCCCACAGACCACCCCATTCTTCACCAACCCAGCCATTTAGTTCAGCCAAACCGTTGAGTCTCAGGAGGCAGCGCTGCAGAGAGGATTAAGTGAGGCTTATACGTATGGACAATCACTCAGCTAATGCGGTCATAAGCTTATGCCCTTTGAAAACAGAAAACACACGTTAATTTATGTAACATAACCCACGAACAAATCTCTAAATCTGTAAGACTGTCTTATTGGGAAGACATCCAGTTGCAAGGCACTTGACATTCTACTTGCCTGCAACTTGAATCTCTTTGATGATATCACAGACATGGTTTAATTTTCAAGTGAAACCATATTTTTAATGAAAAGAAACTTTTAAGACGGTTAGCTGCACTACTTTATAGTCTACCACTGATCATTGTAATTTTCCTTGAATAATGATTTTTCTCCCTAAGATTATCCTCCTTGTCTTTAAAGGGACTACATTAAGTCCATTTTTAATTTATCCTGTTCATTTGCATAAACACAACAAGAGCAGCAAATGATCACTTATGATCTTTAGTTCTGCTTTGCTGAAACTTACCCAAGGAACATTTAGGGTGACCCCCAGTCTGCTCTTCAGGGCACAGAAGCTGGGCCACATACCTGGCATTCATCCTTGCCTGTACACACTTGTCCTTTCCAAGTCTTTCTGGTTTTTCATTGTGCCTTAAGGTCCCTTCTAGCCATCTTTCAGGAAAACAACCTTCGTTCCTTCCCTGGAAAGAATGCTGTGGACCGCACAACCAACCATGGTACCAGGCCTTTTATCTCGCGGGCTTTTATTTCCTTTGAAAGTCATTCCCAGTTCCTCAGGGCTTTTTGGTAACAACCTGAGCCCAAGCATGTCTCCTTTAGGCTTGACATTCCAGTCAAAGACTTGGTCAAAAAAAAAAACAAATAAAAAGGAACCTCTATTAGCAACTGGTCTTATTAGTTCTATGCAAAGAAACTTAAGTCATTACTTACTTGTTTAGAATGCCAAACTCTGGAGGGATCAGATAGGGAGAAAAATATACAACGTGATGGAAAATCTTTGTCCTAGTATTCACTGAACTGGCATTTCCATTCTTCATATTTTCATTTTTCCCCCCACTAAAAAATATTTTTTGTTTGTTTTTCCATTAGAGTTGTCTCACTTTTTCCCCCCTCTTGCTTCCCTGCACCCTGCCCCACCCTTCCCCCAAATTCATTCCCCACTCAGTTGCCCATGTCCGTGGGTCATTTATACATGTTTTTTGACTAGACCCTTCCCCTTCTTACCCCCTTCTCTCCCACCCCCCGCCCCCCTTGTTACAGTTAGTCTATTTCTTGTTTACATAGCTCTGGTTCAATTTTGCTCATTTGTTTGTGTTGCTCATTAGTTTCCTGTAATAGGTGACAGCATAAGGTATTTTTCTTTCATTGCCTGGCTTATTTCGCTAAGCATAATTCTCTCTATTTCCATCCATGTTGTTGCAAATGGTAGAAGTTCCTTCTTTCTTTCTGCTACATAGAACTCCATTGTGGAAATGTACCACAGTTTTTTGATCCACTCATCTACAGATGGGCATTTAGGTTGTTTCCAGCACTTGGCTATTATAAATAGTGCTGCTATGAACATAGGGGTGCATAGGTTCTTTTGAATTGGTGTTTCAGGATTTTTTGGATGTAATTCTAGCAATGGAATTGCTGGTTCAAAAGGCAGTTCCATTTTTAGATTTTTGAGGAAATTCCAAACTGTTTTCCATAGTGGCTGCACCAGTCTGCATTCCCACGAGCAATGCACCAGGGTTCCCATTTCTCTGCATTCTCGCCAGCACAAGTTGTTTGTTGATTTGTTGATTATGGCCATTCTGACTGGTGTGAGGTGGTATCTCATTATGGTTTTTATTTGCATCTCTCTGATGGCTAGTGATGTTGAGCATACTTTCATATGTCTATGGGCCCTCTGTATGTCCTCTTTGGAGAAGTGTTTGTTCAGGTCTTTTGTCCATATTTTAATTGGGTTGTCTGTCTCCTTGGTGTTGAGTCATATGAGTTCTTTATATATTTTGGAGATCAATCCCTTGTCTGAGATGTCATTGGCGAATATATTTTCCCATATGGTTGGTTTCCTTTTCATCTTGCTGATGTTTTCTTTAGCTGAGCAGAAACTCTTTAGTTTGATATAGTCCCATTTGTTTATTCTTTCCTTTATTTCCCTTGCCTTAGGGGATATATCAGTGAAAATGTGGCTACGTGGGATATCTGAAATTTTCCTGCCTATTTTTTTTTCTAGGACCTTTATGGTATCATGGCTTACATTTAAGTCTTTGATCCATTTTGAGTTTATTCTGGTATATGGTGTAAGTTGGTGGTCTAGTTTCATTTTTTTGCATGTTTCTGTCCAGTTCTCCCAACACCATTTGTTGAAGAGACTCTTTTCACACCATTTGATGTTCTTTCCCCCTTTGTCAAATATTAGTTGACCATATGAACCTGGCTTTATTTCTGGGCTCTCAATTCTGTTCCACTGATCTATATGTCTGATTTTATGCCAGTACCACACTGTTTTGATTACCGTGGCCTTGTAGTATAGTTTGATATCAGGTATTGTGATTCCTCCTACTGTGTTCTTCCTCAAAATTGCTGTGGCTATTCGGGCTCTTTTTCGGTTCCATATAAATTTTTGAAGTATTTGTTCTAGGTCTGTGAAATATGTTGCTGGTATTTTAATAGGGATTGCATTGAACCTATAAATTGCTTTGGGTAGTATGGACATTTTAATGATGTTGATTCTTCCCATCCATGAGCATGGTATATGCTTCCATTTATTTGTATCTTTTTTAATTTCTTTCTTCAGTGTTATGTAGTTTTCTGAGTACAGGTCTTTTACCTCCTTGGTTAAGTTTATTCCTAGGTATTTTATTTTTCTTTTTGCTGTGGTAAATGGGATTTTTCTTTCAGTTTCTATCTCTGAGTTTTTATTGTTGGTGTATAAAAATGCCTTCGATTTCTTAATATTGACTTTGTATCCTGCTATTTTGCCGAATTCACTTATTAGGTTAAGTAGTTTTTTTGTGGAGTCTAAAGGATTTTCTATGTACACTATCATGTCATCTGCAAATAATGACAGTTTTACTTCCTCTTTTCCAATTTGGATATCTTCTATTTCTCTTTCTTGTCTGATTGCTGTGGCTAGAACTTCCAAGACTATGTTGAACAGGAGTGCAGAGAGTGGACATCCTTGTCTTGTTCCTGATCTCAGGGGGAATGCTCTCAGTTTTTGTCCATTGAGTATGATGTTGGCTTCAGGTTTCTCGTATTTGGCCTTTATTATGTTGATGTATGCTCCCACTATTCCCATTTTGCTGAGAGTTTTTATCATAAACGGGTGTTGTACTTTATCAAATGCTTTTTCTGCATCTAATGATATGATCATGTGTTTTTTGTCTTTCATTTTGTTTATGTGTTGTATTATGTTTATTGATTTGCGAATATTAAACCATCCTTGCATCCCTGGGATGAATCCCACTTGATCGTGGTGTATGATCTTTCTAATGTGTTGCTGGATCCGGTTTGCCAATATTTTATTGAGGATTTTAGCATGTATGTTCATCAGTGATATTGGCCTGTAGTTTTCTTTATTTGTTGTGTCTTGACCTGGTTTTGGAATTATGGTAATACTGACTTCATAGAAAGAGTTTGGGATTTTTCCCTCTTCTTGTATCTTTAGGAATAGTCTGAGGAAGATAGGAGCTAGTTCTTTCCTAAATGTTTTGTAGAACTCACTTGTGAAGCCATTCGGTCCAGGGTTTTTGTGTGCTGGGAATTTTTTGATTACTGCTTCAATTTCACTAGCTGTTATTGGTCTATTCAGACTTTCTGCTTCTTCTTGATTCAGTTTGGAAATCTATCAGTTCAGATAGGTTTTCAGAAATTTGTCCATTTCCTCTAGGTTGTCAAATTTCTTGCCATACAGTTGTTCATAATAATTTTTTATTATCCTTTGTATTTCTGTTGTATCAGTTGTGATTTCTCCTCTTTCATTTCTGATTTTATTTATTTGGGTTCCCCTCTTTTTTTCTTGATGAGCCTGGTTAAAGGCTTGTCAATTTTGTTTATTTTTTCAAAGAACCAGCTCCTACTTTTGTTGATCTTTTGAATTGTTAGTTTAGACTCTATGTCATTTAATTGTGCTCTGATCTTGATGATTTCCTTCCTTCTACTTGATCTGGGCTTTGCTTGTTGTTCTTCCTCTAGTTCTTGTAGCTGTAGGGTTAAATTTTTTATTAGAGATTCTTCTAGCTTTTTTAGGTAGGCCTGTATTGCTATGATCTTCCCTCTCAAGACTGCTTTCACTCTATCCCATATTTTTTGGGTTGTGTGTTCATTATCATTAGTTTCCAGAAACTTTTTGATTTCTTCCTTGATGTCATTGTTAACCCATTCATTATTTAATAGCATGTTATTCATTCTCCATGAGTTTGAATGTTTTTTAGTTTTTTCCTTGAGGTTGATTTCCAATTTTCTTGAATTTGTTAAAGCTTGTTTTGTGTCCTACCATGTGGTCTATCTTTGAAAATGTCCCATGTGCATTTGAGAAGTATGTATATTTAGCTTCTTTAAGGTGAAAAGTTCGATATATATTGACTAAGTCCATTTGATCTAGAGTGTTGTTCAGTGCCTCAATATCTTTGGTGTTTCCTTGCTTTGAAGATCTGTCCATTGTTGACAGTGGGGTGTTAAAGTCCCCTATTATAATTGTGTTGCTGTCTATATCTTTCTTGGAGTCTTTCAAAATTTTCCTTATATATTTGGGTGCTCCTAAGTTGGGTGCATATATGTTTATCAGTGTTATATGTTCTTGATGGATTTTTCCCTTAAGTACTATAAAATGCCCTTCTTTGTCTCTTTTTATGGACTTTGCTGTGAAATCTGTTTTGTCTGATATAAGTATTGCTATCCCAGCTTTTTTTCCATTTCCATTTGCTTGAAATACTTTTTTCCATCCCTTTACTTTCAGTCTGTGTAGATCTTTTGTTCTAAGGTGGGTCTCTTGTAGACAGCATATATGTGGATCATTCTTTCTAATCCATTCAGCTACCCTATGTCTTTTAATTGGAGCATTTAATCCATTTACATTTAAGGTTATTACTGATAGGTACTTATTCATTGTCATTTTTCCCCTTTGTACTCGTGTTCTTCTCTATCTCTCTCTGTTTCTTTATCTTCTTAAAGCAGACCCTTTAGCATCTCTTGCATTGCTGGTTTGATGGAGATGTATGCTTTTAGCCTTCTTTTATCTTGGAAGCTCCTTATTTCACCTTCCATTTCGAATGAGAGCCTTGCTGGGTAGAGTATTCTAGGTTGTAGGCCTTTGTTTTTCATTGCTTGGAATATTTTTTGCCATTCCCTTCTGGCTTGTAGTGTTTCTGCTGAGAAATCTGATGATAGCCTTATTGGAGCTCCCTTGTATATTATGAGTTGTTTCTCTCTTGCTGCTTTTAGGATTCTCTTTGTCTTTGAATGTTACCATTGTAATTATGATGTGTCTTGAAGTAGACCTGTTGGGGTTCATCTTCATTGGGACCCTCTGTGCTTCCTGGACTTGTGTGACTCTTTCTCTCCTCATGTGAGGGAAGTTTTCTGTCAGTTTTTCAAAGAGGTTGTCTATCCCTTGCTCTTCTTCTTCTCCTTCTGGAATTCCTATGCTATGGATATTATTATTTTTCATGTTGTCCTGCAGCTGTCTTAGAACCTCTTCAGTCTTGTTTAGTCTTTTTTCATTTTGTTGCACTGTCTGGGAGTTTTTGTCTACGTTGTCCTCCTGCTCGCTGATCCGATCTTCTGCTTCATCTAGCCTGCTTTTAATTCCTTCTACTGTGTTCTTCAATTCAGAGATTGTATTCTTCATTTCCTCCTGGCTCTTATTGATAGCTTCTATGTCTTTTTCATGCTCGTGTAATTCTCTGTAAGTTCCTTATAGTTTTTCTGGAGTTCCTTGTAGTTTCCCTGGAGTTTTTTGTAGTTTCTACTGAGCTCATTCAGCTTCTCCATAATCCATGTTTTGAATTCCGTATCTGATATTTTTCTCCCCTCTATTTCATTTAGCACTCTCTGGGGATTCTACCTTTCCTTTTGACGGGGGTTTTTTCTCTGTCTCCCCATTTTTGTGATTGCTATTGTTTGTTGGTGCTTCTTAGAATGATCTGCGCTTCCTGGATCTGCCTCTGGTAGCGTCATATCATGTACCAGACTGGCCCTAGGCAGCCTATTAGAGACTTCCAGGGATCTACTGCCTTTCTGTGTCTTCTTTAGTTGTTAATCTACTCAATCTGTGATTAGCCATCAGGCTTAAGGACTGTGGGTGTGGCAACTTAATTCCTGTAGGCAGGGCTTTTATTTCCCCTTAGTCTGAGGCCACTTGGAGTGGAATAGTCTGCCTCCTGTACTGGGGCTGAGTCAGCACTGGCTGGTCCTGGGAGGAGGTTAGTGTAGCTTCCACTTACTCCTACGCCATCTTGGATCTCCGTCTGTGTTGTCCTTGATGTTATTTCTTTAATCTGTCTGGTTGTATTTCAGCTACTCTTTGGTGGATCTTTTCCTCTGGTTAGTTGATTGAGAGTCAGTCTGCCCACCTTGTCTTGAGGTCTTTTGTGGAGGTGTCAGTCACTCCTCTCCACATTCGTTCCTGGAGTCTCTCCTTAACAGGAGCGAGCTGAGAACACTGCCCCTACTCCGCCGCCATCTTCCCCTCCGCTGGGCTCTTTGGTTTTAATTGGATTGTGGGTGTTGTTGGGTCATTCTTTCATGGGCCCTTCCCTCCAGCTGTCTGACTGATGGTTACTCCATCCACCATGTCTTGGAAGCTGTTGTATAGATGCTTCCAGAACAAAAACAAACAGCCCAGGAAACAAACCTACACCTGCAAAAATATCCCCCACCCATAATCACACTATCAACAAGAAATGTGGCAATACTAATAGTGGCTAAAGAGATTGACTATTATAAGAGAGGAAAAATGAATATGACATGATGAACTAAAAGAAAAGTAATTTTGTTAAGGTAGAGGGAGGAACAATAATAAGAGTAAGAAACAAAGACAAAGTGAATAGAGAAATAAAGTAAAATTTACATTGTAAATAAAAAAGAAAGAGAAAAGCATAATAGAATAAGAAAAGGTAGTGTATAGTACTACATTTAAAGAGAAATTATGAAATATATAGTGAGAGAGAGAAAAAATAGGAACCAAATTGGAGAAAAAGGCCCACCACAGCACTATCAACAACAAATGAGCAAAGATTTGTATAGGTGGGAAGGGACTAAGAGGGAAAAAAGAAAGAGAGAAAGAAAGAAAGAAAGAAAGAAAGAAAGAAAGAAAGAAAGAAAGAAAGAAAGAAAAGTTTAAGAGATTTCTAGAGGAAACAAGTGATTTTGAGAGGACAGAGGTAGAAGGAATACTAAGAGTGAGGAATGAAAACCAGGATAAGGTAGGAAAATGTAAAAAAAAAAAATTTTTTTTTGTAGCTGTCCATTAGATGCCTTGGCTCTGGGGTTTCCCTGGTGGTACAGGCCAGGGTCATCCCCCACCTCTGTTTTGCCTGGGGCACCCTGCCTGAGCTACAAAGCAATCTGAGATGGCTGCTACCTCTGCTGGGCCTGGAGATTCCCAGGCAAAGCCAAACTGTGAATCTAGGCTGACTACTACTAGTCCCAGATCTGGCATTCACTGGAAAATGTAAAATTTTAAATGAAAAAAAAAATGGCAGGAGGAAGACAAAATGGAATAGGAGAGAGGAACAGTAAAAGTTGAGCTTTGAAATGCAAAAAATAGTGAATATCTAGAAATAAAATCGAAGAAATGCAACAACAACCACCATATTCACAACCAACAAACAAAGATTGATAAAGTTGGAGAGAGAATAATAGTATTTTAAAAATCAGTAAAAGAATGTGAGATGACTAATACTGAGAAAAATGGTTTGGAAAGGTTGGAGCAGGTAGAAATAGTTAGAGTGCAGAATGGAAACAAGCCATGGCAAGAGAGAAAATAAAATTTAAAATAAAAATAATAAGAAGAAAGAAGGTAAAATAGAGTAAGAGAAGGAAGGAGCCAAATACGAGATTTTAAATAAACTATAATATAAAATCTTATGACCCAATAGGCACAGACTTGAAGGAATATAAATGAATGTTAAAAAGCTATGTAGGAGAGAGAAATAAGGCAAATCATGAAGAAGACTGCGGTGAAATTCATCTCAGCAGAATCTAGTGTTTATCACTGTTTGTTTGATCTTCCTAGATTGCCCTGATGATATCAGATGGTGTCCTACTTTGACTCTAGACAGCCTGTTTGAGACTACCAGGAATCCACAATCTGTGGTTGTCTCCTTCAGTTATTAATCTAGTCAGTCTATAATCAGCAGTCAGGCTCCAGGACCACAGGGTGGGACAGAGTAATTCTTGAGGGCAGGGCTATTGCTTTTCCTCAGGCTGATGCCACTTGGAGGGAAATGCTCTGCCTGAGCAAGATGGCTCCTGCAGTATGGGGAATGATTTAGCATAGAGATCCTGGAGGTGTTCCTTCAGTTCTCTCCCTGGGGCCAACAGCACTAGGCTCCCCCTAAGTGTTTCTAGTTCAGTCTGCTCTCCCTCTGCCAGAACCCAGGTAAGTGGCTGCAAATGAAATTTTATGCATCAGCCCTTTAAGAGGCTCTCTGTGTCTCCAGCAATCTCTCCCTAGCTGAACAAAAACCCAGCTGCTTTTCACAGCTGGATGTTACCTGCATTTTTTTCAGGTACTGTAGGCTGGGGAACTGAGCTTGGAGGTTAGCCCCCACACTTCTCAGGGGGCATCCTATAGCCACTGGAATTTCCCTCCAGCCCTTCAGCTGCCATCTGTGAGAGCTTAGCTACCCATCTCGTGTCTCCTCTGCACTATGTACCAGCCACATCTCGAGCGGTTTGTTCTGTCTGTCCATGGTTATAAGGGTTCTCTTTAACTCTTGTTCAGTTGGTTATTCCAGATGCTTTCTGTACAATTAAGTTGTAATTCCAGATTGGTCTTGTGAGAAGGTTAGTGTAGCTTCCACCTACTCCTCTGCCATCTTGGATCTTCCCAGCATTGCTTTTAAAATAGCTGTATCAGTCTTTTAGGTTTAATCAAGGTTTTTGTTTACATTTAATGATTATGTAAACATAATACAGGATAGATGCATATAGTATCTTATGATTTCATTTCCTTTCTCCTATAATATTTTGCCCCCTGGAATTAATAATTTCCTCATTTAATCCAATTGCTTGGTTCACTATGTAGCTGTCATAATTTATTCCCCAACTCTTTAACAGAACTGGACTCTAGCACAACAGGAAACCCATTAGTTTTGCCTCCTTTTCCTTGCAGTTATCCTTGCTGGAACTTTCTGCCCTCCTGCTCTGAAATGTAATGGTTGCCTCAAAGATCTGCTACACATAAATTGTTCTAAGATTTTCTTTTGGATTATCCTGCAAATTGCCTACATTTCTATCCTGTGTTGAAAACCCTGTTTTCAAGACATCTTGCTTTCTCTCTCTTGGATGATGTTCTATATTTGGAGATGCACATCTTCAGAAGCTTCCTGAAAAGAATACTTAAAACCTAAATTTTTAAAGAACTTTCAGGTTCAAAAATGTCTTTTTTTACCTGTATCATTAGTTATTAGTTTGGCTGGATATAGACTTCTGTTCTATAACTCCATTGTCTATAGCCTCCCACATTTTCAGGAATCTAATCTTACTCTTATTCCCAACCACTTTTAGGTAACCCATTTCTCCCTGTCTGGGGGCTTTAAAAAATTTTTTTAATGTCTAGTGTTCTAATACTTTTATGGTGATAGCCTTGTTTTGGTTTTCTATCAACTCTTTTTCTGGCCAATTATTTAACCTTCACTTTGAAACTTAATTATTATAGTCTGGGAAATATTTTTAGAATAGGTCTTTAATAATTTTTTCTTTACTTCCTCTGGTTTCTTTCTCTTTTGGTTTCTTTCTCTTTCTATTACTCAGATGTTTTGGAACTTCTCAACTGACCCTTTAATTTTCTTGTCTTTTATCACCACTTTGAGAGGTATATTTTTGAAATATTTTCTTAACTATATTTTTCAAACATTTCACTAAATTTTTAACTTCTGTTATTACATTTTACTATCCAAGAAGTTTCTTTTTAAAGCAATTTATTCTTTTTTAGACACATTTTCTTTTCTCATATTTCTGAGAATATTAAAAGGCTTAGTCACTTTTTTCCTGTTTGTTTAGTTCATTTTGAATCTTTCCTCAAATATCCGGTGACTTGGGGGTACCTTATTAGAAATTAATGTTTTTGTGTGGACTTGTTGATTGGTGGGCTTCACGGCAAGATGATTTAGGAACACAATTGTCTTTTTGAAGATACACAAAAGTAGTCTCGGTAGTACTTTACTCTCAGACAAGTTATGTTTCCCAAATAACAATCTTCCAGTCTCATGGTTTAGGATTAGGGAGATGTTTACAAGTTTTATTCTTGCTGTTCAGGAAGCTGAATAGAAGCTGGGTGTAGATTTCTACCTAATAGCCTCTATTTCCAGTAAATTGTCTCTATCTTATCCTCAGTAGTACATAATCTCTCTAATTAAAAAACCTGTGTGATTTACCCTCTCTAGACTGTAAACTTTAAACCATTGGCCAGAGAGAAGGAGGAGTAGTTGGTTTGAGGGACAGATATGGAAGCCTAACTGCTAATAAAAATTAAGGTTTCTAATAATCTGTTTTTAATTTCAACTTTCACCTCCTAATTTTCCAGATACTTGTGGTCCAAAATTTCTGAGGCTCTCTCAAATTCTGTAGGATGAATCAGTTTGCTTTTTATTAGCTTTCCCCATTACGAGCTTGTATTTCAAATTTTCAAGTCAGTTATTTCTAGTTCCTACAAATTGCTGCTTTCATAATTTTTGAGATGAGTTAGCTGATGTAAATTCATGCCTTAAATGTTCTTGTAAAGTTGTGTCTTTTAAAAACTCCCTTTATTGTCATTCTAGTGAGACTTGGGGAAAAGCAGAAGTAAACATGTGTTTATTCTGCCATGTTTATCTTGAACAACTCTGTCATTTTATAAAATAACTTGATATTCTTTTCAATTTTTATGATTTTGAGATTTTGTAAGTATAAAAGTTTCTAAGAGAACTATATTGTAATTGCAAGCAAAGATTTTCTTAAGCACCTGTCTTGTTAATTTTTAATATGTAGTAGTTAAAAGCATAGAAAATAGAAATTAACAGATCTGGAATAAAATCATGGCTCAGTCACTTACTATTTGTGACATCTTAAGCAAGTTGTTTGACTTCTCTATGTTTTCCCTTCATTTTCTATTGAATGGTAGTAATAATGGTAGCTATTCCATAGTAAGGATTAAGTGAGATAATTAATATGTGGTATTAATTTCAAAGAGTGTAGAGAGTGTTCAATATTTGTGGATGGTATTATAGACCATGCTAGGAGTTTGGGTTTTGTCCTGAGGTCAACAAATTATTTTCCAGTGGTATGACAATCACATTTGTGTTTTTGTAAGATCGTTCTGAGTTGTAGCACAAAGGAAAGATGTAAAGGGCAGGACTCCAAGAAGAGATTAGAAAGTTGCTTTAGTACTTCATTCTCAAGAAATAAACTGGAACCAAAGAAATAACACCAACAGTATAAGGAAATGAATTACAGAAATGTTGAAAGGGTAAATTTGACAGAACTTGGTGACCCATTACATATTGTGGGAAGAAGAAATCAAAGATGCCTTTCAGTTTTAAGCTTAGGAAACTGGGTGGATAGTGGGGAAGCAAGCTGACAGGTAGGTTGAGGAAGGATTCATCATGTTTGAAAGGCCTCAGAGACTTTTAAGTGAACATATCCACTAGGAAGTTATATATTGAGGCCTTTAGATCAAAAGAAAGATCTAAGATGGGGCCATCAAATTATATTCTAAAAGCTATTCAAGTAATAGAGGGACTGGAAGTCAAAATACTCTTTGTGGAATACCATGAAACAGCAATGTCCCTGGCTGGTTTGGCTCAGTGGATTGAGCGTCGGCCTGCGAGCTAAGTGTCGCTGGTTCGATCTTCCAGTCAGGGTACATCAGAGAAGGAAAACTCTGACTCCAAAAAACCTCCGCTGCCTTGTGGCATACCTCTTCAGGGGAAGGCTAGGGGAGTAAACCCCGACAGAAAATCCGGAGCCAGAGTCCCTAAGGCGGTTTGACATTGTAGTCAACACCGGCAACTCCTGCGGCGCACCTGAAGCCAAGCTGTATTGACTCCGTCTTTCCCTTGGACCCTTCAGCTGCGAAGAGAGGGGGGGTCTGCTGCATGGGCAACAGCAGACCCTCCATATCACCCCGCCCAGGCTCTGTAGCTTCAGCTTCACTGGAGAGGACACTCCAGCGTCATCGCAAGATTTCGATTCAACACGGGAGGAGACAGATACCGTGTCACTCCCGAGTCGGACTGCACAGCCATTCTCGGCGGTGCAGATAAACTCTTAAGAAGCTACACCATCGTCTCTCGAGACAGACGGCTGCCAACGATGAAATAGCAATAATAATAATAATAATAATAATAATAATAATAATAAAGAGTTCTTTAAAATTAAATAGATATATACTTATATGATATTAAACAAGTAGTATCAGACAAAAAGATACACATGTACATGAGAGAAAAATGTATTATTCTACTTATTAGCTTTATTTTTCTCATGAAATCTGGGAAGAATTTAACATTGTTTGATTTTTAACAACCACTGTATGAACTCATATAAGACCATTATACTAAAAGTATTGGAATATATTATAGACAAATTTGCCTTCAATAAAAAAGCTTCTTTTAAAGATAAACATATGTTAAAAGTGTCTGCCCCTGTTTTTAAATGGCTAAAGATAACATTTTACCTTCTGAACACTTAAAAAAGTTTTTTTCACTGGGTTTATCTCTATGATCTATATTGAGTAATTCTAAAATTCCAACTAAAACCTCCTTTGAATTTTGTTTTTTTAAGTATATTTTATTGATTACACTGGTACAGTTGTCCCAATATTTTCCCATTTGCCCCACTCTACCCAGTACCACCCTTGCTTCTAACAATATCCCTCTGCCTTTTAGTTCATGTCCATAGGTCATGTGTGTGAGTTCTTTGGTTTCTCCATTTCCTATACTATTCTTAACATCTCTGTCTATTTTCTACCTTTTGCTCCAAATAATTTATTTGAATCTTGGCTTCATTCCCATCACTGTTGGCTTCCTATGCATTTTTCTTTATTTCACTTTGTATAATCTTCACTTCTTCCTTTATTTTGTGGCCATGCTCAATCATGTCTCTGAGCATCCTGATCACCAGTTCTAAACTCTGCATCTGATGTGTCGACTATCTCCGTTTCATTTAGTTCTTCTGGGATTTTGTTCTCTTTTTTCATTTTAGTCATATTTCTTTGCCTCCTCAATTTGGGAGCCTCCCTGAGTTTGTTTCTGTGTGGTATTGGGTAGAGCTGCTTTGACTTCATGTCTTGGTAGAATGGCCTAATGTAGTAGGTGTTATGTAGGGTCCAGTGGCACAGCCTCCCCTAACACCCATGCTGGGTACTTGAGGTGCACCAATCATGTGGGCTGAGTACACCTTCCTCTTGTAGTTGAACCTTAGTTGCTGTTGGCAGATTGATTGGAGGGATTTACCCAGGCCAGGCAGCTGCCGGGACTGGCGATGACAACTAACCACCAATTCTTGCCCTCTGTGGAGGAAGGGTCAGCTGGATAGGGGCAGGACGGTGGTGCTCTAAGATAGTCTGTAACTGTCCACTGAGTGCTCCAGCCCTGGGTCAGCCTCCACCTGTGTTTTTCCCAGTGTACCCTGCCTGAGTTATAAAGCAATCTGAGAAGGCTGCTGCTTGTGCTGAGCTTGATTCCCAGGTGAAGCCAAGCTGTGAATCTAAGCTGGCTGCTGGTGGTGCTGGGCCTAGAGCTCCCTGAGGCCAGCTGTTGCTACTTTGATAGGATTTAAGAAGATGCGAAGCATGAGCCAAGACCAGCCATTCATATGAAAAAGCAGCTTGGGTGGACCTGTAAATTGGATGGGGTGAAGTCTCCAGCTTACCAGTTCTGTGGAGGGAGGGTTTAAAAAGAGACAATAGCCTCCACTCACCTGATGCAAAACACTTCAGTTTCTCCCTGTACACCACTGGTGCCTTTCAAGCTGCTACCCTGGTGTTGGAGCTCAGAGGGTTAAGTCTGAGTAGGTGAGTCTGTGTATGGGTCCTTTAAGAGAACGTGCTTGAGGCTCCAGAGGTTTCTTCCATTGACTTAATCCCACTAATTTTTGCAGCTAGAAGCTGTGGGGACTTATCTTCCTGCCACTGGAACCCTAGGCTAGGGGCCTGGTTTGGGACTGGTACTCCTTGTGCCTGAGATATCTCTTCTGAATTTTTATTCACCACAGGTAGATGAGAGACCAGTCCATTCTGCATCTGTTCCCCTCCCCCTGTCTCAATGGATGTGGTTTCTTTAATTCCATAGTTGTCAGACTTTCATTCAACTCAATTTCTGATGGTTCTGGCTGATGGCTGTTCTATATTTTAGTTGCAATTTTAATGTGGTTGTGTGAAGAGGTGAGCCATGTCTGCCACGGCCATCTTGACCACATCTGAATTCTGGTTTTCAGGTTTAAAAATGGGGACAGAACCTGAATAGAAATTTTTCCTAAAAAGATATATAAATGGGCAACAGATGCATGAAAAGATGGTAAATATTACTTATCATCAGGAGAATGCAAGTCAAAACAACAATGAGATATCATTTTACATGTGTTAGGATGGCTGTTATGAAAAATACAAGAGATAACAACTGTTGACAAGAAAATGGAAAAAAGCAAATCTCTGTAGAGTGGTGGTGGGATGGGTATATTGCTGCAGCCATTATGAAAAACAGTATGACAATTCCTCAAAATATTAAAAATTGAACTGCCATTTTGGTCCAGAAATCCCAGTCTTAGGTATATGTCCAAAGAAATTGAAATCAGAATGTCAAAGAGATATCTACTGTATAACCATGTTCATTGCAGCGTAATTCACAATAGCCAAAACATGAAAACAACCTAAGTATTCTTTTTTTTTAAAGCATACTTTCTTGGTTATGTTGTTACAGTAGTTCTCATTTTTTTCCCCGTTTGCTCCCCCCTGCCCAGTACCGCCCCTCCCTCCAGCAATCTCACCCTCCCCCTTAGTTCATGTCCATGGGTCATACATAGAAGTTCTTTGGCTTCACCCTTTCCTATACTATTCTTAACAGCCCCCTCTCTATTTTGTACCAATCAATTATGCTTCTTACTCCCTGCACCATTTCCCCATTTCTCCCCCTCCCCACTCCCAGGTGATAACCCTCCAAATAATCCCCATACCTATGATTCTTCCTATTCTGGATTGCTTAGTTGGATTTTGTTCTTATTTTTTAGATTTAGTTGTTGATAGTTGTGAGTTTGTTGTCATTTTAGTGTTCATAGTTTTGATCTTCTTATTCTTAAATAAGTCCCTTTGACATTTCTTATAATAATGGCTTGGTGATGGTGAACTCCTTTAGCTTCACCTTGTCTGGGAAGCACTTCATCTGCCCTTCCATTACAAATGATAGCTTTGCTGGATAGAGTAACATTGGTTGTAGGTTGCTCTTTATCACATTGAATACTGCTTGCCAGTCCCTTCCTGCCTGCAAAGTGTCCTCTGAGAAATCAGCTGATAGTTCTCTAGGCACCCGCCCTGTAGGGAGCTCTCTGCCTCTCTCTTGCTGCCCCCAGGATTCTGTCTTTATCTTTCAGCTTTGGCATCTCAGTCATGATGTGCCCTGGTGTGGTCCCCTCTGGGTCCAGCTTGCCCGAGACCCTCCATGCTTCCAGGACCTGTATGTTCATCTCCTTCAAAAAATTTGGGAGGTTTTCCTCATTTTTTTTTGATTCTTGCTTCCTCATTCTGCACTGGTTGACTGTTTTTTTCTTCCTTATGCTCCAAATCATTGATTTGAACCTCAATTTCCTTCCCTTCACCATTGGTTTTGTGTGGGTTTTCTTTCATTTCACTTAGCATAGCCTTCACTTCTTCCCTTATGCGTTTGGCATACTCAAGCCTGTGAACATCTTTATCATCAGTGTTTTGAATTCTGCATCTGTTAGGTTGTCTATCCCCTCATCTGTTAGGTTGGCTATCTCTTCATCACTTAGTTCTCTTATTGCAACCTTGATCCATTCCCCCTTTTGGGCCATAATTCTCTGTTTCCTCATTCTGACAAGCTCCTGTGTTTGTTTCCCTCCATGTCCCAGGTAGAGCTGTCGCTCCTGTTACATTGTAAGGGACAGGGCCTTAGGGATTCGTCAGTACAGGGTAACCTGTTTTACCACGTTGTGGCACTGTATGTGAGGGATGGGTCTGAAAGGGGACAATGCCACCTGCTCAGCACTCACCCCTTTTCCAGGCACCTCTCCCACTTCCGCACTGGACTGGTGCCCCTCTAGCTGCTGCCCTGGCTGTCATTCCCAGAATAGGTGGATCTGTGGACGTTCTAGGACAATGGAGGCCCTTTAAACAAGCAGATTCTGCTGAGACTGGCAGTTGCTGCCTCCGCCCCAACCCCCATTGGTCTGCCCAGTCAGAAGCAATGAGGCTTGCTTTTCCCCAGTGCTGGAACGGCGGGCTGCAAGGTCCGGTGAGGAGCTGGGGAGACTCCCCTGGTGTCACTCTGACTTTTTAAAATGTGTGACTGAGCTTTCTGTCAGTCTGCCGCTGCTGCTGCTGCCACCACCACTGCTACTGCCACCACACCGCATCCTCTCCGTCGCAGCTCCGCCCCTCCTACCTGTTTGAGTGAGTATTTCTTCTTTATATCTTTGTTTGCTGGACTTCCATGCAGTTTTATTTTCTGGACACAGCATGACTGTCTGAGCCTCCATCTTGGCTGGAAGTCTCTAAGTATTCTTTGAGGAATGAATAAATAAAGAAAAGTATATCTATTGTGGGGGGGGACCAAAAAAAAACAGAATTATCTTCCAGAGGGCAGGCTCCTTGTAATACAGGCTTCCCTTGCTAGGTCAATGTTCTAGGAACCCATCTGTATTAGTGTACCAGATAGCATGGTTGTGAGAGGCTGGGTTTGGCTTCAGTGAATTTTTTTGAAGATTCTTTGAATGCACTTGCCCATTTCATGATGGTAGATAGTTTAAAAGCACATCTTCCTGAGTGTTCACAAGTTTTTGACCAAAAACGACATGATCCTCATGCCACACTCTCCCTGGTCACCTGATCTTTCCCCAAGTGACTTTTTATTCTTTCCCAGATGAAAAAATTTCTCAAAGAGAAACTTTTTTGCCTATGTGGAAGAGGTGAAACAAAAAACAACAGAAGCACTAAAAGGCATCAAAATCAACAAATTCAAAAGCTGTTTTAAGCAGCGGCAAAAAAGTCTCAATAAGTGTATTTCATCAAATGGAGAGTACTTTGAAGGTGACTGAAGTTTAAAAATGTAAGAATAAATACCAATTTTTAATAAATAAATTATGGGTTTTGGGGAACTCCCCTTCATGTATATGTATATGTGTATGTATGTATATATATTAATATTTGAATATTACTTAGCCATGAAAAAGAAAATCATGAGTAAACCTGGAAGGTATTATATTAAGTGAAATAAACCAGACAAAGAAAGAAAAATAGTGTACCGTATAATTTATATGTGTAATCTAAAAAGAAAATTATTTTAAAGCAGATTTTATGGAAACAAAGAATAGAATGGTGATTGCCAAGGGCTGGGAGAGAGAAATTGTAGTGAAGTAGGTCAAAGGTGCAAATTTTTCAATTATAAGAGGAATAAGTTCTGAGAATCTAATGTACAACATGATGACTATAGTTAATAATATGGTATTATGTACTTGAGAAGTTGCTAAGAACAGATCTTAAGCATTCTTACCAAGCACATACACAAAAAGTTAATATTGAGGTGATTCATATGTTAAGCATCTTGATTTTGGTAATCACTCCACAATGTATATGTATATCAAATCATCACATTGGACACTTTAAATGTATACAACTATATTTGTCAATTATTCCTCACTAAAGTTAAAAAAGTATTTCAAAAAGAAAGTGCTAAAAGGTCATTTACAAAATTTTAATGGCCACTCATTCTTTTTGTGCCTCTTGTGAAAAGAACTTCTATTAAGACTCTAAGGTGAAAGTAACCTAACTCTCCTTAGTATAGTAGTGAGCATAAACCCTCATCAATCATGGCAACTTTTCAGAAAATAGTCCAAAAAAATCGACTAAGTCACATGTTAAACACACATGCAAATAAGGAGAGGTGACTTGCTAGTCTCCACCTCTGTCCATGGAGATGTACTTTTCTGAATGGGTTATAGGTCTCAGGGTGCTCAACTGTGACCATGCTTCCCTAAAGCCTGCAAACTTCTTTGGGCTTTGCACAACAATGTGCTTATAACCAAAATAATCCTACTTTTCTAGTCTTATCTGATTGGGCCCATTAGGGATCCTCTGTTACAGATGGCAACCAACCAACCCCCAAATCAGAGCAATATATGCTTTAAAATATAATAAAAGGCCATGTATCAGAAGGAGCAAATTCAAATATGAGTAAGATTCTAATCAGGTTGCCATAAAACTACCTCAGAGCAAGGCAAAAATATAAAACAGGCTCTTGGGATAAAAGCTATTTTATGTCAATAGCCAGGATATGGAAGACTCCTAACTCTTCTTTCTGGTTCCAGCAACTAATACTTCTAATTGGAGGAGTTGGCTGTTCATATTACCATATGAAATGCTAACTCATTGAGATGCCTCCAGTACTTGCCCGTAATCTTACCTCTCTGCTCCTTCACCCTTAGGACAATGGCATGAAGTGAGAAAGCTCTGGCTTGGAGTCGGAGAACTCAATGGTACCCATTTTCTCTGTGGACTCAGGCAAGTTGCATGTTCCCTGAACAAGTCTGTCTTCTCATTTATAAGAGGAGAGAACTGAATAGGATGATTTCTAAGTCTATTTGGTGATAGAATTGTTTTACATCTGCTTCCTTTCTGAAGAGTACAGTGTAGTAGGTAGAATATTGTGCCCTCCCAAAAGATGTCCATTTCCTAATACCAAAATCCAGAAATATATTATCTAATATGGCAAAAGGGACTTTATGAAAGTGAGTAAGGATCTTGAAATGAAGAGGTCACCCTAGATTATCTGGATGGGCCAATGTAATCACAAGGATCCCTAAAGGAGAGTCAGAGACAGAGGAGAGGAATCAACAAGATCAGGGATTGAAGTGAAATGAGCATGAGCCAAAGAATGTTGGCAACTTCTAGAAACCGGAAAAGGCAGGGAACAATTTTCCCCTAGAGCCTCCAAAAGGAATGCAGCTCTATTGACATCTTGATTTTAGTCCCAAATGAGACCCATTTTTGACTTCTCCCCTCCAAAAATGTAGATGATAGATTTATTTCATTTAAAATCAATAAATTTGTAGTAATTTTGTACAGCATCAATAAGAAACTAATATATGAGGTAATCAGGAAAGGGGAGGAAAATACTTTTGCCTGTTTCATTATAAGAATAAGATGAGAAGCTATGGAAAAATAGGCTTGCCTATAAAAAATGCAAGGCTCAAGAAAAGCAATTGATGCTTTTTGGAAGGTGGCAGGAATGTGATGTTGCTACGTAAACTGACATGGGGCAGAGAGAAAAAATATCAGGTGACATTTCATACTAACTGTAGTTTTAACAACTGTATGTTCTACTGCAATGAATTCAAATAATACTTTTAAAAACATCTTTATGTTCAAAAATGATGGGTGATCAAGAGAGGTACTCTGCTTAAATATCACCCTCACCCTATATATACAAATACTATATCATTAAATATAACATTAGTTATTCTTTCTTTTATTCAGTTATTCCACAAATACCTATTAAGCACTACTATATACATTATGCTAGGTACAGAAGAATGCAATGATGAAATAATTATAATAATAAAAAGAATTGTATCTTTATGAATTTTACAAAGTATTAAGAAAGAAACTATTAAAAGTGTTAGGAAAAGAAAAGGGTTTTATGGTTTTACCGAACTCTTTACAAAGAAGGAGAGAGAGAAGAGAAAGGAGAGAGGATTATCAAAGCTACTTATGTTTCCATAACACAGAGATAAGCACAATTTATATTTTTACCTTGGTTTTATCATTTTCATTCCAATGTTTTTTGATGGATATATGCATGTATATACACTACAAGGCATGCAAATTATTTTTTCATACAAGGTGTAGAGTTACAGGAGCATTTAATATGGGGAGGGGTAGCTAACATAATGGGGAATCAAAGAAAGCCCCTGTCAAGGCTGCTCACTTGGGGGTAATGCTTAAGCAAGATGAGTAGAAACTGGCAAGATAAAAAGGGATGAGGTGGGGGAGGAATGTTCTACATGGAGAGAATAGCATAAATGGAAGTCCCAAGACAGAGGGAACATCAAGCCTTAAAGGGAAATTGAGTAGAACAGAATGGCTGGAGCCCAGGGAGACCCAGGAAGAGACGTATGTATGAGGAGATAGCAAACTGCCAGGCGGAGGAGGGCAAGGTTAGCCAGGGTCACAATTATAACATAATTCTAGGAGGATGTAAAGCCACTGAAGCCTTTAACTAGAACGGTAACGTGGTCAGGTTTATGTTTTTAACACCTGACTATGTAAAGACTGAAATGTAGGTGTACTCAGTAAAAGAAGAGAAGTCTGGTGTGAACATCAAATTTAGGGAATCAGGAGGCTTATTATCAAGTCCCAACTCACCTAGTAAATACTAATAACGGTTATCATGTACTAAAATGTTACCGTGTGCCAAGCACTGTTCTTAGTGTTCTACCTATCTTAACATATTTAACTCTCCCAAAAACTCTGAGGTGGGAATCATCACTATTCCCATTGTAAGGAAAAAGAAACTGAGGCATAGAAAGGTATCTATCTTGCCTCAAATCACTTAGTTAAGATACAGAGCTTAGATATCATCTAGGCAGCCTGGTTTCAGAGTCTGCCCTCTAAACCTCCATATCACATGGCTTTGCAGGACCAACTGCATGTCCAGGGAAGCCACACACTGCTTCCCCTGCCAGACAAAGCCATGGTGACTCACTGAGCCATATCTATAAAACAAGGATGTTGACCTGAATCCACACTTATCTCAAGTCATTCTGGTTCTAATATTACAGTTTTGTCTGGAAAACCAAGATTCTGTGTCCTGTTCCTTATCCACTAGGAGTATTTGGATCCTGAGAGGAGTACACACAGTCCTGGAGTGTGGCTAATCTTAAAACGTAGTTTAGAGTCCCTGGAGATATAAAAAGTTGTCTACACCTTGTATATTTTTCTTTCTGATTCACAACCTGCTCTATTACACCCACTCCATCCTACCCCCATGCCCCAGACAACTCACTATACAGCCATCCTCCAAGACTTAAATATTCTTCTTGATAAAACCAAAATGTAAATGAATCCTGGCTATTTCTGAGTCATGGGACTATAAGTGACTTTTATAATCTCTCTCTCTCTCTTCATATTTTTTATTCATATAAGGAACATGTCTTAGCTGTTTAATCAAAGCAAACATGTATTTCTTTAAATGTGTTCTTATCAGGCACTTATTTTCTGGCATTCTGCTCAATAGGTAGTTTTTGAAGATTCAGTTCAGCAATTAGTTTTTAATCTAGATCCTCAAATTAAGATTTAATTTACAAAATATCCAAATTGAAAATAGGCTAACAAAATATATCTTTTGTAAATGAGTCAGTAAAATTACAGAGTGTTAGAGCTGGAAAGATCTTCAGCATCATCTAGTCTAGTGATTTTCAAACTGTGCTACCATGAGTCATAGGATTTTGTAGATAAGTCTTGGAGCTGCAGAAGAGGACAAGAAGGAGACTAAATGAATATAAATCTAGATCCATCACTTCTTATTCAATAAAAATAACTCCTATTTTATATTCTTTATATATATGACTTGCTTTTTATTTATTCTTCAAACAGATCTACACTACCCAAAATATGATAAGATATGCTGAGCTAACAACCTGTAAATATCAGTCATTTAATAAAATAATTATTTTCACTCATATCAGAGTATGTTATACTCTCCTCTGAGAAGTAACTCAGGTCTCCAGGCTCCTTCCATTTAGGGGCATCTTCTAATCTTCAACACATGGTATTCATGATTGCCATGAAAAGGAAGTGGGGAGGGTTGCCTGGCCCTGGAAATGAAACAAAGGGAATTGGTCAGAACTCAGTCACAAGACCTCAACATAATTATAAGAAATGCTGAGAGACATCATCTCTCAGAACGCCCCAAAAATAAAAATGACATAGGAGTTTGTGAACAATTAATGAATACATACCATGGTCTTCCATACCCACTCAGAGCAATAGCATTTTCTGTTATCTTTTAATGAAATTTCCTTTTCATAGTTTTTTGCATAACTGAATTCATCTCATCTTTCAAGTTTTAGTTTAATCTCCTCTGATAAGCTTCTCTAATCATCTTAACCACATTAGTTTACTGTGGCAAAAGCTGCCGGTTACCTCTCATTATCTTTTATCCCCTTCACCTTTGGCAGAGACAACTCTTCTGCTTAGCTGCTTATATTGTGAGACAGCTAAAATACAACATTCCCCATCTTTCTCTGTACCATGGTTGGACATATGACTGAGTTTTGGCCAATGAGATGTAAGAAGCATTATGTAAAACTTCTGGGAGGTTTTCCTAAAAGGATAGAGTGAATCTCCCTTTATTCCTTCATCTCCTCTACTTCCTGTATTGATGAAGCTTAGATTGATTTAAGCAGCCACCTTGGACTTCAAGACAGCACTTTGTCAGGATAGAGCATTAGTTGAAATACACTTATGTCCCTGGTAACTTTGTGGTGTCACCATAGCAGACCTAGACTCTTCTCTCAGGATTCTTTAAATGAAAGAGAAAAATTAACTTCTATCTTGTTTAAGACACTATTAATTTTCATAAACCACTGATTTAGTTCAACCTTTATAATATGCAGATATGGAAACTGAGCCTATATGATTACATGGACATAAAGATGGGAGGTTATAAAAGTGGAAGGCCAGGACACTTAGTTCTCTTACTTTCAGTCTAGTGCTCATCACACAGCAACAGTAACATGAAGATTTCAGGAAAAACAGAGATCAAATATAATTAGTCACTGCTGTGTAAAAGATATACATAGCTTCTGTCCTTGTCATGATGACAAATGCATAAGAACATAATTATGATACAACATGGCAACACAGAAAAATGAAGGAAAGGGGCAGTTTAATCCTGCTTTGCATTATCAGGAAGGTAAGAAGCAACATTGAAGCTGGGCCTTGAAGGATAAGTAAGAGCTTTCCAGGAATAAGGGTAGAAGGTAGGAAGTGAGAGAGTTCTTCTAGGTAGATAAAACCAGCATACAAAAGCATATAAGGATGTTATGTGGCAAAGAATGATCAAAGCAAAAAGGATGAAAAATTGAAAAAGAGCCTAAAAACTTAGAAATTCAGGCTCAAGACAGACTTTAAAGGTCCCTGTATACAAACACTGGAATAGATCCATAGGGACGAAAAGTTCATAATATGATAGTTACTGTATTGGATTTGTATTAATTTTGGAGAGTTATCTATTTCCCCTTCCTAATAGAAGCCTGATTTCTTTCATACAAATTGATCCTGGCAATTCATATAGACTGAGGACTCACCCAAGATTCCACTCACCCTTGTCTGTGGGGAGTCATGAAATCCAAGCTAAGCTACCCAAGTGAATTCTCCTGCCTTGGACCCCAAATCTTGAGCAGAAAAATAAAGAGACCACAAGTTGCTTTCAGTCTAATCAGGAGCAGGTCAAAGTCCTCATCATAATATTGCCGCCATGAGACTGTTTTGTGGCCTCCTCAACCTAATGCAGCCCCCATGTGGGCTAGGCTCTTATTCTTCTTCCTGTCTATCCTCTGAATCCCTATTATTCTTCTGATAGATTTATTTTAAGTTCAACAGAATGGTATCTGTAGCTCAAGGCAAAGATATCTAACACATAAAGTATCACAATATGAGCCAGTAATGTTAGAAAGAAATGTCTTCAGAACTCCATATTGTTCCATGGTGGAGATTGGGGTATCAGGAGTTAGTACACTAATTTTGGTTCCTACACTAAGCTCCATCCACTAACCTAGCATTTGCCAGTAAAAGCTTGCTGAGTCTTTTTATCTTATTTCTCACTTGGTTTAGAGTTTAACAAGGGAAGATGGAACTATGTATTGGGCTCCCTCAAGGGCTCCAACCACCTATATTACCACAGTTATTCTATAGGACACTTAATGAGGAAAGTATTATCAACATCCCTATAAACAGCAGGAAATTATGCCCAAATAACAAAGCCAAGGCCAGAACTCTTGTTTCCTAACAGGTTTTCATATATTTTTTTCCTAAAAAGGATAGGCCAGTTGGTTTTTTAATCCCACCTGCTGCTGTCCCAAAACTTTTTCTGTTTTACATATTCAGAGGACTTGGTTATCATTTTGTCTTAGTGCAGGAAATTCATGCTTCCCATAAGGAGTTGCTTAGGCTTGACCCACATAAACCCAAATGGTCTTTATCTGGATCCCTACATTCCTCTGGATTCACAGAGCAGCAGCAAATGCTGAGGAGGAAGTGTGCTTTAGCACAGGGTACAATGGATTTCTGAATCTTCCTTAATTAAAAAGGGATTTAGAGAGTTTATTTTTATCAAGATCCTCAGATGAGTCAAAGAACACTTTTTTTTTTTTTAGATAAATGATCATATTACCTAGAGTAATAGGAGATATTATTAAGGGTTCCATAAATACTTGGAGAATGACAAAGAATTTAAATGATGCAGGACAGAACATTTTCCTTCCTCTAAAAAATAAAAGTTCAAATTAGTGAAATAACTTGAATGACATCTCAACTATTTCATTCCAAACCTTGCACAAAAATACACAGGTAGAAGTTGAGATGGGGCTATGAAAAGAGTAAATTATCAAACTCTTTCATACTTCAATCCTGATCTTAAATGTGAAATGGAATTCAAGTGAGATAAACTATAAAGTGTCTTCTCAAAATTATCTTTCTAGATTTGTAGATACACTCCCAGGATAAGATGCTAATGTCGTATTCTCAGCCTTTATGATACACCTTTATTAGTTAAGGTTTTGCCCTTGTTCAGGGATTATCTATAGGTTTCTGCCTCTGTAAATAAAAAATCATGCATTTCAACACAAGAACAGACTTTATACAGCATCTGTTTCAACTACTGCACTTAACCAGCAGATAAACAATATTAAATCTACAGAGGTTTAATCACTCACCCAGAGCCAAACAGTCAATTAGGGGCAAAATCAGGACCTATTTCTACCTACACATGATATCTAAGGGTGGAATTAGAAGATTTTTTCTTTTTTGACACTTGTAGGTTGGGGAGGAGATGAGTGAGAAAATCAAAGGTCCCTGTATACAAACACTGTACTAATTATTTTGGGTGGCTGGTGCGAGAGAAGCTGCCTTTATTTAGGAAAATATCTATCTTAGCACAGGCCACCATAACAAAATACCAAAGACTGAGTGGCTTAAACAGCATAAATTTACTTTCTCACAGTTCTAGAGGCTGGAAGTCTGAGATCAGGGTGCCAGCATGCTGGGATTCTGGTGAGAGCTCCCTTCCTGGCTTGCAGATGGTGACCTTTTTGCTCTGTGCTCATGTGGCAGAGAGAGCAGCAAGCTCTCGGTGTCCCTTCTCACCATATGAACTCACTTAAACCTAATCACCTCCAAAGGACCCACCTTCAAATACCATCCCATTGTGGGTTAGGATGTCAACATATGAGTTGGAGGGAAGGACACGAACCTTTCAGTCGATAGCAACACCTTAATAAGGCAGTTGGGAGGAAGATGAGACGATAAGGGCACTGTGGCCTAAGGCATCAAAAATGATCATTAAACTGCTTTAAAAGAACTGTTTCCATAAGAAAGAATAGTAACTTGATTTTTGGTGATGGTGGTGTGTGTGTGAAGGGCGTAAGAACAAAACATCAGAGAAATGTGAGCAGCCAGCAAGTGGGGACACCAAGCTGACTACAGGTGATGAGGGGAGCATCCCCAGAGTGGGATTCCCAGAGTACTTAAGCATGGGATGCCCAGCACTCAACTTTAAGTCTGATTCTGTTTGCTTTCATGGTAACTCCTCCTCTAACCCTCAAAGTTTCTGGTTGATTTCACTGCACACACAATATGTCCTATAAAGTGGCTCTTTTTGTGGGCATCAAGGAAGGAGCCTAGCTTTATATCTTAGCCTTCTTTACACCAGGGATGGATGTGCAGGCTGATGAAATTATTTAAACACTGAGGACAATCCAGAGATGACCGGGAGAATGAAACCTCATTGATCCACAGAAGAATGACGCCAATTTTATGTGCCTCTTAAGAAGCAAGGAGATCCCCAGCTAACATGGGCTAAATAGGTAAAAACAATTACAGGTATTTACTCACTGTGGGATTTATTGAGAGATTATCAAAGCCCATCTTTAGAAGCTGTTATACGGAGAAAGAACCCCCTACCTAAGTGTTTGAAGGTTATGTGAAGGCTCCCAGCTCCCTGCTAAGCACTTCCTGGTGAGTCCGCCTTTGAATCTGATGTATCAGCTGCTCGTCTTTCTCTCTTAGCAAGAAAGACTGGAAGTTTCTTTTCTTTTTTTTAAGGTTAACATATACATGGAATGTTTTCTTAGTTTGAGGGTTGGGGAAAGTGGGGAAACTTTTAAGTACCTTGTCTTTTCTTTCCCGTAAGTGATCAAATAGGCTACTCAAGTATTCTCAGAATGGTTACTCTTCTGAGACACCAGTGAGTGTCTTTCCCCTTCCAACCCTGATGAAAGATGACTCCAAATGTAATAAAGTGAGCTCCAGAGATATCCATTTATTTATTCCAAATATTTCAGCTAAAGAGAAAGCAAATTTTAACTCCCTATCCTCAGGAGCTTTGCAGCCAAGCCCTCTGGCAGGGCTCTTGGCGCGGACACTCTCTGATGTGTTCCTTCTGCCTCTGAGGTTCCATGGGGCCCACTCACTCTCCAGATTTCTCATTAGTAGAAACCCCATCACTCATGTGAGATGCAGAGGCCTTGCTCCTGCTGACGCCTTTATTGTGCTAGCCTTGCCACCCTTCCCATCCCCTACCCCTCACTCCAGCCAGCCTTCCTCTCTGCATGGCTCCCCCTGCTCTGTCATTCTTCTGTGTGGTTCCTGGCAAGAAGCTTCTTTTGATGGATTCCATAGACCCCTGACCTTACTTTGAAGTTTCCCCAGCTTAATCAAACACACCCACCTTCAGACTCAGCACTGCCCCTTTAACTGGATTACTACACTCATTAGCCACTCCAGGGGACCCGGTTTGCCTCCTGTGTGACACAATAATAAGTAGATTTAGAGGGAAAGTAGGGAGATGAATGTTGTATTCTTAGACACGCACCACTAAGAAGCCAGCTTCCTCTTGGAAAAAAGTGGAGAGGGTCATCCCTCCCCCAGATCTCCTAGGACGGCAGAGCCTAGGCCTCGGGGATGGATATGTGTGCTAGACCTGGTTAGACAACTGCCTGGCTGAGGCGGACATTGGGCAGGTCCCTCTGAGTTATAAGTGGTCATTGGCAAGAATTAATTTACTCAAGTACTTGACACAGTTTGTGGCAAATTTTAAAAGATATGATCTCAAAAAACTGAATTATAATTGTTATTACCAATGGTCAACGTCAGTGAAAAGTGAAGAGTTTACTGGCAGCCCATGGAGACCCACTTTTGTATTCTCACTGAGGTCATTGAGGAGTGAATTCATGCTGTTTGGGATGATACTGCACAATTACATACCATTCATGATCAATGCTTCAGGTCCTCAGGGCAGAGAATAATAATAATAATAACAACAACAACAACAACAATCACCTAAACAACTACTATCTATTGTCCAATTACCTTAGGCCAGGCAGTGCTGTGGAGCAATTAAAATATAACTACCATTTTGGTAGGTATTATGCTCTCTATTTTACATAAAAGGAAACTGAGACTGAAAATGTGCATGACTTGTTTAAGGGTCTTGTATCAGTGAGCTCTGACAGGAAAGAGCACACCCAGAAACTAACACAAGTGGAAAGCTCTTACCACCTCTAGGCTTAAAGGGGATGGGAGGGGAGCAGCAGGGAGGATTGATGTTATTATACTCAAAGAAGAGCCAGAGCCATAGAGAAGAGTTACCCCATAAGACCTGCAGCCATAGCAGGGAGCAAGGAAAGAAATGACAGGGATAACAGGTACATCGGCTTAAATACCCCATACACCCTCCCCTCCTCTCATCCTTTGTCTTGCTGGTGCCTCCCATTGGCTGAACCCAATAGGATGTCAGAGGATGAGTGAGCCAGGGTGAGGGCGTCCATGGTGGTCAGCCTCCCTGGACACAGTGAAGAGCAGAGGAGTTCAAAGAATGGATGTCAGGTGAAGGGGTATAAATGGAGAATAATTAATGGTCACTCAGCTTTTCAATGGGAGCCTAAGACCTCACTCACCTTGTGTGTCCAACACCAAGCAGTCTCTACCACCTAGAAGATATTAGTACAGGTGTCTTAAGTAAATAAGTCAGAGAAGGGGAATTACAGAATGCTATAAAAGAGAGCAATAGGACCTACATAAACCTGCATTTGAATCCAGGGACTGCTGCTGAAACATATTGTCACGTGGGGCAAGTTTACTCAATCTTTTCAAGCCTTAGCTTCCTCATCTGTGAAACTAGAAGAATAATTGTCCCTAGAGAACATGTCTAGTGTCAGAGTAAGTGAGATGAAGGGTAGAAAGTGGAGGGGTTCTGTCACATTAGTCACAGGAGTAGACTTGAGAGTTATACTGGCTCAAATCTTGGCTCTGCAGCCTCCTGGTGAAACTACCTTAAACAAGTTAGTTAACCTCTCCATGCTTATGTTTCTCGTCTGTGAAACAGCATAAAAATAGGAACACCTACCTTACATGCGTGCTATGATATCCAAGTGACTTAATCTATGTACAGCAGTTATAAAGTTACCCAACACTTCATAAGAGCTCAGCAAATATTGGCTGTTTAAACTGAAGTGCTTAGTACACTGCCCTTCCAATTGGGTGGGAACAGGATAAAAAAGGTTTGTGTTCATGGGTCTTTAGATTCTTTTCTCTCCAGAGCACTCAGACCCCATGTTAAAACCCAACTCAAAGTTTTATCCTTTCAATGTTTTCCACAAGAAGGCCAATAAGACTCAGCGTCTCTTACATTTAGTAATTTTTCTGAAGTCCTGAGTGCAGATGAGGCTTGCATAGCATGCAACACAGGCTCGGCCATGTTGCTGCCTTCCTTCTTTCTGCACCCCCTTTGCCCAGAGCCTGATCCCTTGTTCTGGGCCCATTCTGAGGACTGCAGGCTATTCTGTCACTAGCAGGTGCTTTGGGGGAAGCAATCCTGCCAGGCCACCTGCCACACCCCTGCAGATCTCTGGTTATAGAATGCTCAACAGAATCAACAAACACCTATTATGTGCTAGAAACTTTTCTAGGCACCGGAGACACAGCAGTGAAAAATCAGGCGAGGCCACAGTTTCTGCCCTTGTGGAGCTTACATTCTAGTGAGAGGAGCAAAGAGTACACATAAGAGCTAAGCAAAACATGTAATATGTTAGAAGATGACAAGGGCCATAGGAGAGAAAAAGTAGAGAAGGAGAATAAGGACTTGTAGCTTGAGGCATGCTTGCAATTTTAAATAGGGTGATCAGAGAAGGCTCTGCCAAACAGTTGAAAACACATGGAATGCTTCACAAACTGTGTCATAATAAATGTTAGCCATTATTATTGGTCAAAGAAAATTTTAAGTTTCTGACAAGTTCTGCACTCAATTGTTTTCTCTCCACGGATGCCAGAGGCATGTAGCTGGAAAAGTTTGACAATCACTGCCTAGAAGATATCAGGGAAGGGGCATGTATTGCAAGGGTACAGGAGAATGTTGAGCAACATAGGGCACAATATGGTTCTCTGTTCAGCTGCTTTCAGTCCCAGCCTTCCAAGGCTGAGATGAGGAGTAGCTCTCATGGAGCAATCAAAGTCACCTTGGGGAATACAAACTCTAAGCTCATATTGTTCAGCTTTCTTACGTGTACTTAAGAAGTGTTAGTTGACTTGAATTGCTAACATCCAGTATGGACTCCTCTGTTGGGAAAAGCTTTGAAATAAATCATTTCAGAAGCATTAGCTTCCCTTATGGTTACACTTAGTTGAATTTCTGATCTGGAGCGGTATAGGTCAGCTTAGGCCACATGACACTGTGGCAGAAAATTAATTGAAATCCCAAAAGTTTATTTCTTATTCATGCTCCATTCACTATGTGCCCTGATGATCCTCTAGGACAGCTATCCCAACAAGGTGACTCAATGATCTAGGCTATGTAAATCCTGTGGCTCCACCAACTCAACACAAAATTTCCTCCTCGATGGCAGGGGAAGAGAATGCACGGAGCTTTCATCCCAATGTCCTGTGATAAAGCCTGGAAACGATGAGTATTGCTGATGCTCATAGGTTCATTGGCTGGATCTAGAGAATGGCTTCACTTTCTACAGATGAAGTTATGTGACTAGTTCTCTACCAGGTAGGAAAAAGAGCCAGAGGTCAGGAAGCACTTGTAATGTGCACCAGAATCACTCACCCCTACTGCAGGCAACTGGACCAAGGCAGTAGAAATGTCTCGACTCTCCCAGTACATAGCACCAGCCTAGCAAGTTTTATGCAGAAAAAAAAAAAAAAAAGACTTAGAACTATTTCCACTGTAAGGTGTTTGTTAAAGTTCCCTGGGTAACTTCCCAGTTCATGGCCCAAATGAAATGTATCTGTAAGCTTCCTGAAGTTTTCTTCAAACCAACTGAGACTAGTGTTCTTTCTTAAAGAAAGAGGCCATAAAAATTATCACAAAAACCACATAACTGTAGCTTGTCAAAAATCACACCAAGTGAATATACAACTTTCTCCAAAAGCAAGGAATTACTTAATTAGCCTGCTTAGGGATTGTGTTGACCAAATGACTCAACTCTACAAATCACTCACAACTGCTGATTACTGGTATCTATCTGATAATTATTGGGCTCCCACAACTTCCCATGTGTTGAAGAAAGCTTTCTAGAAGAGATAGTCTAATTCTTCTTTATCCTTTTCATCTTCCAGCATCATGAGAGCATCTGCACCTCCACCTGGCATTTGGTGGTTGTAGCTTTAAAACTTGGACTGTGCGTTATTTTTTGATGAGTGGAAATGGAAGGGAAGGGAGGATAACTATACTAATACAATCATCAAAAGTGGTAAATACCTGCTCATCAAGACACTTCAATTGGTGATGCTCTATGTCTAGCACCTGCTTTCTCTAAATTCCTTTATGTATGTAGTCCTACCAGAGAGAGTTGTCCACATCCAAACTTCCTTCATCAGCTCCACTTCTCTAACCACTCTTAGTAGATGGTCAGTAATTACTTAAATTTTTTCTGGTAAGTTAACACCTTCAGGAAGAATTCCTGGGCACTTAAGGGATCCACAAAGGGCTTCTGGGTAGGGGCATGGGGGAGATATAAACCCAGGGCAGCCAATTGTTCTGGTTTTCCCAGGACATTCTGGTAATAGTACTTACTCACAGTCCTGCATCCCAGGAAATCCCCAGTCCTGGGTACACTGGTAAGTCGGTCACCCTACATAACCTCATGAAATTGTGTGAAAATTTTGGTGTAAGTGCACATTCGCCTATATAGAGTCCAGGGCTTAATTCAGATCTTCCAAGGGCTCATAAAAAGAAAATAAACTACTGATTAAGAACACTCTGGAAGGACAAAGGGTTACAAACTTTTAATGCCCCTCTCACTCTTACACCTCTGTTATTAGTGTTAGGATTAATCTACCTAACACTATGTGGCCCAAACAGAGCAGGTTACAAATACACACTAATACTTTCATGATGCATGTTTATTCATCTATTTCACAAATACAGATTGACACTGACCCATGTACAGGGGATTAGGGAATAAAGACAGTTCAGTCCCTGCTTATCAACAAACATCAAGGAGATAAAAAGATATTTTCAGACACCAAAAAATGCTATGAAAAATAAGAGAGGTAATGTGCTACACAGAAATTAGAAGAGGCATATTTCACACAGGGTGGTTAACAAAGGCCTTTCTAAGTTGGGAGCATTTGTGCTGAGGACCCATGAGTGATGCAAAGATCATTCAGGCATAAGTGGAGTGAATGCAATGACCCTGAGGCAGGAATGAGCTGCAGAAAGAAAGCTAATGTGACCAGAGTACTGGGAGCACTAAGGGGAAAGGTATCAAATAGGGTGGAAGAGGGAGAGGCCAGTGGATGTGTAGTAGGTCATGTACAAAATGCGACTTTTATTTCCAATTCAAGGAAGCAATTGAAATGTTTTTAGCAGGATAGTGACATTTGACTTGAATTCTTCTGAAGATCCTCCTGGTCGTCAGTAGGAAAAGGAATCTCACAAAGAGAGTAGCAACAGGAAGACAGTGCATCCAGGTGTAGGCAGCAAAAGTGGAGCAAAGTGGACCCGTGGGGGTGGGTTCTGGAGGCACAGACAACAGGACTTGGTGTTGGGAGTGAAGGAAAGAGGACTCAGGGTGATGTTGCAATTTACTGCATGCATGGCTGTCTGCCCTATGAGTTTGAGAGGTCCTGGAGGGCAGAAAGAATACCATACCTTTTCATCTCTTTATCTATGCTAACTAGAACAGGGCTTGGTATATGGTTCCAATTAATAAATATTTGTTGGGTGTTAAATGGATATGTGAATGTAAGAACAAATGAAACTTGATCTTTCTGTTCCTGAACAAAGAAAGGAAAGGACACACAATGCTTAGCAGGCCAGCTTATAAAGACATAATTCCTGAGATCTGATCTTAGGCAGAGGGGAGGTGGAATGTGTTTCTCATGTAGACATAAGAAAGAATGAACTTTCTTTTCTTATTTTAGTCCAGAGGGAACCACAGGGGAGCTGGGATAAGCACTGTGCTCATTCAGAAGTACCAGACATCGCTCTATGCCTGTCCATGCACAGGATTTCTTTGTTGACCTATTTCATGTTTTTTAATGGCTCAGAGGTGAGTCTTTAGGTTGTTTCCCCATGCTTGTCTCCTAACTTCCCTTCAAGGAATCCTTACATATGATATATCTATATATCATATATATATATAAATCTATAATATATGATATAACATATGATTTGATATGATGCACATGTCATACAATTATTCTCCTTTGACATTTTCCCTGAAATCTGAAATGAAAACAGTTCCTTGTTTTTATTTTCAAATTTTGGTCAAAAAAATTTTTTTGCTATATTGATTTATCTAATTCCTGCATGTTTTAAAACCCAACAGCTTAAAATCAAATGATTTTACATATCACCTTCAGGGAAGTTTTTCTTTTTTTTTTTTCTTTTTTTTTTTTTTTTTTTTATTCTAATTAAAGTGAATCCTGTGGTTTTTTTTTTTGTTTTCTTTTTTTAATTTTTTTTATTTTGGTTTTTCAATTACAGTTGTCCCCTTTTCCCCCAATTTCTCTCCCCCACCCAACCCACCCCCTCTCCCACAATCATATCCCTCCCCGTTGTCCATGTCCATGAGTCTTTCATACAGGCTCTTTAATTAAACCCTTCCCTTACTTATCCCCCTTCTCTCCCTCTCCCCTCCCCCCTATTGACTGCTATTCTGCTCTTTGTTCTATTTAGTTCCTTTGTTTGTGTTGTTCTTTAGTTTCCTGTATTAGGTGATATCATATGGTATTTTTCTTTCTTTGCCTGGCTTATTTCACTAAGCATAATTCTCTCTAGTTCCATCCATGTTGTTGCAAATGGCAGGAGTTCCTTCTTTCTTTCTGTTACATAGTATTCCATTGTGTAAATGTACCACAGTTTTTTGATCCACTCATCTACAGATGGGCACTTAGGTTGTTTCCAGCACTTAGCTATTGTAAACAGTGCTGCAATGAACATAGGGGTGCATAAGTTCTTTTGAATTGGGGTTTCAAGATTCTTCGGGTATAATCCTAGTAGTGGAGTCATTGGTTCAAAAGGCAGTTCCATTTTTAATCTTTTGAGGTAATTCCATACTGTTCTCCATAGTGGCTGCACCAGTCTGCATTCCCACCAACAGTGCAGTAGGGTTCCCGTTTCTCCACATCCTCGCCAGCACTTGTTGCTTGTTGATTTGTTGATGATGGCCATTCTGACTGGTGTAAAATGGTATCTCATTGTGGTTTTTATTTGCATCTCCCTGATGGCTAATGATGTTGAGCATTTTTTCATGTGTCTATGGACCTTCTGTATGTCCTCTTCGGAGAAGTGTTTGTTCAGGTCCCTTGCCCATTTTTTAATTGGGTTGTTTGTTTTCTTGATGTTGAGTCGTATCAGCTCTTTATATATTTTGGAAATCAGTCCCCTGTCTGTGATGTCATTGGCAAATATGTTTTCCCATATGGTTGGTTTCCTTTTCATCTTGCTGATGTTTTCTTTTGCTGAGCAGAAACTCTTCAGTTGGATGTAATCCCATTTATTTATTTTTTCCTTTATTTCTCTTGCTTTAGGAGATGTATCTGTGAAGAGATTGTTACGTGAGATATCTGATATTTTCTTGCCTATGTTTTCCTCTAGGACTTTTATGGTGTCACGGCTTACATTTAAGTCTTTGATCCATCTTGAGTTTATTCTCGTGTGTGGTGTAAGTTGGTGGTCTAGTTTCATTTTTTTGCAGGTCCCTATCCAGTTCTCCCAGCTTTAAAGAGGCTCTTCTCACTCCATTTTATGTTCCTTCCTCCTTTATCAAAGATTAGTTGACCATAGAGGCCTGGGTTTATTTCTGGACTCTCTATTCTGTTCCACTGATCTATATGTCTGTTCTTATGCCAGTACCATACTGTTTTGATTACAGTGGCTTTGTAGTATTGTTTGATATCTGGTGTTGTGATTCCTCCTGCTGTGTTCTTCTGTCTCAAGATTGCTTTTGCTATTCGGGGTCTTTTTTGGTTCCATATGAATTTATGGAGTATTTGTTCTAGGTCTGTGAAATATGTCATTGGTATTTTAATAGGGATTGCATTGAATTTGTAAATTGCTTTGGGTAGTATGGCCATTTTGATGATGTTGATTCTTCCCATCCAAGAACATGGTATTTGCTTCCATTTATTTGTTTCTTCCTTAATTTCTTTCTTCAATGTTATGTAATTTTCAGAGTACAGGTCTTTTATCTCTTTGGTTAAGTTTACTCCTAGGTACTTTATTTTTCTTGTTGCTATAGTAAATGGTATTTTCTTTTTTGTCTCTGTCTCTGCTATTTTATTGTTGGTGTACAGAAATGCCTTAGATTTCTGTATATTTATTTTGTACCCTGCGATTTTGCCAAATTCACTTATTATATTGAGTAGTCTTTTAGTGGAGTTTATAGGATTTTCTAGGTATACTATCATGTCATCTGCATATAATGAAAGTTTCACTTCCTCTTTCCCAATTTGGATGCCTTTTATTTCTTTTTCTTGTCTGATTGCTGTGGCTAGGACTTCCAACACTGTGTTGAAAAGGAGTGGAGAGAGTGGACAACCTTGTCTAGTTCCTGAGTTCAGGGGGAATGCTTTCAGTTTTTGTCCATTGAGTATGATGTTGGCCTCAGGCTTCTCATATATAGCCTTAATTATGTTAAGATATGCTCCCTTTATTCCCATTTTGCTGAGTGTTTTCATCATAAATGGGTGTTGTACTTTATCAAATGCTTTTTCTGCATCTATTGATATGATCATGTGATTTTTGTCTTTCATTCTGTTTAGGTGATGTATTATATTTATTGATTTGCGAATATTAAACCATCCTTGCATCCCTGGAATGAAGCCCACTTGATCATGATGTATGATCTTTTTGATGTATTGCTGGATCCTGTTTGCCAATATTTTATTGAGGATTTTAGCATCGATGTTCATCAGTGATATTGGCCTGTAGTTTTCTTTCTTTGTTGTGTCTTGACCTGGTTTGGGGATTAGGATAATACTGGCTTCATAGAAAGAGTTTGGGATTTTCCCCTCTTCTTGGATTTTTTGGAACAGTTTGAGGAGGATAGGAGTTAGTTCTTCCCTGAATGTTTTGTAGAATTCGCCTGTGAAGCCATCCGGTCCAGGGCTTTTGTGTGCCGGGAGATTTTGGATTACTGTTTCAATTTCCTTTTTTGTTATTGGTTTGTTGAGACTTTCCACTTCTTCTTGATTTAGTTTTGGAAGGTTGTATGTTTCTAGAAATTTGTCCATTTCTTCTAGATTGTCAAATTTCTTGTCATACAGTTGCCTGAAGTAATTTCTAACTATCATTTGTATTTCTGAGGTATCAGTCGTGATTTCTCCTCTTTCATTTCTGATTTTGTTTATTTGTGTCTTCTCTCTTTTTTTCTTGATTAGACTGGCTAGAGGCTTGTCGATTTTGTTGATTTTTTCGAAGAACCAGCTCCTAGTTTTGTTGATCTTTTGGATTGTTTGTTTAGTCTCTATGTCATTTAGTTCTGCTCTGATCTTGATGATTTCATTCCTCTTCTTGCCCTAGGCTTTGTTTGTTGTTGTTGTTCTAGTTCTTGTAGCATTGTGGTTAGGTTTTTTATTTGAGATTCTTCTAGCCTTTTCAGATATGCCTGTATTGCTATAAACTTCCCTCTCAGGACTGCTTTTGCTGTGTCCCACAGGTTTTGGGTTGTTGTGTGCTCATTATCATTAGTTTCTAGAAATTTCTTGATTTCTTCTTTGATGTCATTGTTAACCCATTCATTATTTAATAGCATGTTATTCAATCTCCATGAGTTTGGGTGTCTTTGATTTTTTTCTCTGAGGTTGATTTCTAGTTTCAGGGCATTGTGATCTGAAAAGATGCTTGATATGATTTCAATTTTCTTGAATTTGTTGAGGCTTGTTTTGTGACCTATCATGTGGTCTATCTTTGAAAATGTCCCATGTGCACTTGAAAAGAATGTATATTTTGCTTCTTTGGGGTGAAAAGTTCTATATATATCAGTTAGATCCATGTGGTTTAGTGTGTTGTTCAATGCCTGTATATCCTTGGTGTTTCTTTGCTTTGATGATCTGTCTATTGTTGATAATAGAGTGTTGAAGTCCCCTACTATGAGTGTGTTGTTGTTGATATCCTTCTTGTGGTCTTCTAGTATTTGCTTTATGTATTTGGGTGCTCCTATGTTGGGTGCATATATGTTTATCAAAGTCATATCTTCTTGATGGATTGTTCCTTTAAGTATTATGAAGTGTCCTTCTTTGTCTCTTTTTATTGCCCTTGCTTTGAAATCCATTTTGTCTGATATGAGAACTGCTACCCCGGCTTTTTTTTCCGGTCCGTTTGCTTGGAATATTTTTTTATATCCCTTTACTTTCAGTCTGTGTAAATCTTTTGTTTTGAGGTGTGTTTCTTGTAGACAGCAAATATGTGGGTCCTGTTTTCTTATCTATTCCGTTACCCTATGTCTTTTAATTGGAGCATTTAATCCATTTACATTTAAGGTTATTATTGACGTGTATTTATTCATTTCCCTTTGTACCTCTGTTCCTCTCCTCTCTTGTTTTTTTCTTCTTTTTTTCTTAGAACAGTCCCTTTAGCATCTCTTGCAATGCTGGTTTGGTGGAGATGTATTCTTTCAGTCTTCCTTTGTCTGAGAAACTCCTTATTTCACCTTCTATTTTGAATGAGAGCCTTGCTGGGTAGAGTATTCTTGGTTGTAGGCCTTTGTTTTTCATTGCTTGAAATATTTTTGACCATTCCCTTCTGGCTTGTAATGTTTCTGTTGAGAAATCAGTTGATAGCCTTATCGGAGTTCCCTTGTATGTTATTTGCTGCTTTTCTCTTGCTGCTTTTAGGATTCTCTCTTTGTCTTGGAATGTTGCCATTTTAACTATGATGTGCCTTGGAGTGGGTTTTGGGGGGTTCCTCTTGATTGGAACTCTCAGTGCTTCTTGGACTTGCATAGCTTTTCCTCTCATCAGGTTCGGAAAATTTTCTGTCACTATTTCTCCTATCAGATTTTCAATTCCATCTTCCTTTTCTTCTCCCTCTCGTATTCCGATGATCCTTAAATTATTTTTCCTAATGCTATACTGTAATTCCCTTACATCTTGTTCATATTTTTTCAATCGTTTTTCATTTTGCTGTATTGTCTGGGAGTTTTTCTCTACATTATCTTCTAACTCACTAATCTGATCCTCTGCTTCGTTAAGTCTGCTTTTGACTGATTCTACTGTGTTTTTCAGTTCAGAGATTGTATTCTTAAGTTCTTCCTGGTTCCTGTTAACAATTTCTATGTCTTTTTTAATGCTGGTGTAGTTCTCTGCCAGTTCCCTGTAATTTTCTTGGAGCTGCTGGTAACTTCCTTGAAGGTTGTCATAGTTGATTTTAAGGATGTCGAGTATATTGAGCTTCTTTACCACCATTGTTTTGAATTCCATGTCTGACATTTGGGCTATGTCTATTTCGTCTATCTCTCTTTCTGAGGATTCCTCTTTTCTTTTCATTGAGGGGTTATTTTTGCGTCTTACCATGTTGGATTCTTTTTGTTTTTATTTATTTATTTATTTATTTATTTATTTATTTATTTATTTATTTATTTATTTTTGGGGGGGTAGTCTGCTTTGACTTCCCTCCTTTGTGGTGTAATATTCTTTATCGAAGGTCTGGGAGTTTCAGTGGTGCAGTCTCTTTGATATCCTGAGCCTGATGGTCTTGAGTTACCCTTTATGTCGTTTGTTTATGCTGTTCGGTTATATTTCAGATGTTCTTTGATAGGATCTTCCTTCTGGCTACTTGGTTGAGAGTCACTCTATCTGCTTTGTCTTGAGTTCTTTTGTGGATATGCTGTTAAAGACATAAACACACAGCCCAGGCAGGAGACCCACACCCTCAGAAAGTATCCCCCACTCTATCCTGCTATCGTTAGCCAACTAGCCCGTATTAATATAAATGTAAAGAGATTTGAGCTTTTATACTATAAGAAGAATAGATAAGAGTTGTTTTGGGGGAGGAAAAATATAATTTTTGATAGAGGGGTTGATAGATTAATAATAGTTGAGACTGTGCAAGCCAGTTAGTAATATTTACATTGTATGTTAATAAAAATAGAAGAAAAGGATAGAAAAATACATAGTATAGTAAGAAAGTGGGATTGTATTGTATTGGGGTTTATATAGTAATTATATTATATTATTTAGAGTGATGGGGGGCTACGCTAGACACACAAATGAATAAACCACGATTAAAGAGAAAGGATGAGAAGGAGAGGTTATATGCAACACGTTAGAGATAAAGTTTGTTATTATTGGAAGAGGTGAAGGAAAAACACCCCCCCAAAAAATCCCCAAGAAAATAGAAGAAAGAAAAGAAGAGGGAAAGAGAAGAAAATAAAAAATTTACCACAACCCCCCCCCTAAAAAAAACCCCAAAAGGGAAGAAAGAAAGGAACAAAGAAAGATAGAAAAGAAAGAATAAAGAAGAAAGAAAGAAAGAAAAAAGAGAGAAAAAAATTAAAAAAAAAAAATATATATCCCCCCCAAAAACCCCCCAAAAAAACCCCAGGAAAAGAATGAAGAAAGAAGGAAAGAAAAGAAATAATTAAGAAGAAAGAAAGAACAAGGGAGAAAAAATTTGGGAGAAAATATTTGGAAAAAAAAATCGATGTTTTTACTCCGTTTTAGCCTTGGTGTGTTGCCTTCTTTTTCTGGGTCCGCAGCTGGTCTAGTGTGGCAGGTCAGAGGTTCTTGTTTTTTGCAGGACTGGTGTGTGCCCCAGGTTGCTGCTATGGTGCCCACCCGCGGTTGCCGGCACGGCGCGCTCCCTTGCTGCTTGCTGGAGCCAGTTGAGGTGCCCTTGCGCGCAAGCCCCTGTGCTCTCGGGCGGCCCAAGAGTTTGCCCCGTGGTTGGAGCCCACTGCTGCTGGGCCGCGGCGGTTCCCCATTCGCGCTGAGGTGTCCCTGCCCGCGCAGGCAGCCCGAGCTCTTTCCCCGGGATTGGCTCCTGCTTTCGCTGGGCCGCGGCGGTTCCCTTGCGCGGGCGGCCTGAGCGCTTTCCCCGGGATTCGCTCCTGCCTTCTCTGGGCCGTGGCGGTTCCCCGTTCGCGCCGAGGTGTTCCTGCCCGCGCGGGCGGCCCGAGCGCTTTCCCGGGGATTGGCGCCAACTGACCCCGGGCTGAGGTGCTTTTGCGCTCGCGCGCCGCCCCGTGCCCTCAGTCCCGCTGAGCCGAGCTCCGGGAGTTGGTCTCTGGCCTCTTAGGGCAGGGCCAGGGACACTTGTGCTCAGTGGAATCGAGAGTCCGTGGGTCGCCGACTCCCGCTGTTCCCGTGCTGCAGCTGCCCACCTTGCCCCACCCGTCTGGGCGGGCACAAACAGAGCCTGCGCTAGTGGTCTGCTTTCCGGCCTGGGGCCCTGAGCCCACGGGAGCTGTCTAGGGGTGTCTGTGCACAGTCCGCTGCGTGTTCAGTGGGCCCTCCCTGTGCCCGTTGGGGCACTGATCTTATGTCCGTTGGGGAGTGTCCGAGGGACGGCTGGACTCACGGCCCCGCGCACCTGGGCCAGTGAATGAGAGCACTTCCATATGTGCGCCCCCGCGACCCAATGGTAGGGTTGAGGAGTGGATGAGCGGGCCTCTGCGCCTGGGCTCCTCCAGAACGGCCTACCACCCCCAAACTTTCCTCCCGTCTCCACCGTCCACTAGAGAAAAATATAAAGGAGAATTACGTTCTCACTTGCCCGGCAGCACGCTGTCTCCTGTCCTTCAGCGCCAATGCCACTTGGTCGAGTCCCGTCTCTGCCAGCGGGAAGAGATCCGCTCTCCGCCTGACTCCTCTCTGGGGTAGCCTGTGGTCGCCAAAAATCCTTTGTGTGCTTCCCGCCACAGCTCGGGCAGCCGCCCCAGTCAGGAATCCCGTTTAGTCCCCTTTTTCTCCGCTATCCTCACTAAACAGGTTGTTCCCAGATGGATTTTCTCTAATCCAGCAGTGCCTTGGCTCAACTCCCACCAATGTCCAGCTGCTCACTGAGATGTTCTGTCTGCAATTAGACCAAACTGCAGACGGGTCTCCGGAGCCTAAAACCGCAACCTCTCCTCACTCCTCCGCCATCTTACCTCCCAGGGAAGTTTTTCATTAATATTTTCTCTTATTACATCAGATGGTGATGTTGTTTTATAGTTATGGAAGGCAGTGGTGCTTCATACCTCAACAAGTCAATTCCTCAGCACTAAAATGTTTTAATATGTTTGTGTGGGCTTCAACTAAGGACAAGTGAATAATCCTTATAATATTTAAACCATGCCCAGTGCTTAAATGCTTGTTGGAGTTCTGTAAATGCTTGTTGAATAACAGAATGAATTAATCAATTAATCAAAGGTCGAATACAGGTTGAATACATTTTTTATACAGCACATAATTATGCCAATCCAACAAATATATTGAGTAGGCTGCAGAAATAATTTGAACTGATTTTGGATAAAACTGCTGAAATCCGAGTTCCTGGAATCCTCACTCTGGATTCAGGCCAGTGTAGGACTTTTATTGCTCTCTTTCTGGTTCTGCTATCTGTCAAGGACAAGTTCTCAGTAATATTACTTAAGAACCAATCACATTGGTCAAGGTCATTATGTTTTAGTGAATATATGGTCACTTTGTGAATTCCCACTCCTGCACATCAATTAGGCTTCATCTAAATGGACCTCACTTTTTGACAGCTACTCTTTTTTTTAATTGTTTTTTTCTATTACAGTTGTCCCACTTTTTCCCCATTGCCCCCCAACACTGCCTACCCCTTCTCCCACAGCCCATACCCAACCTGTAATCACATTGACTATGTCCATGGGTCATTTATACTAGTTCCTTGACTACACCCTTCCCCTCCTTTCCCCCCTTCACCCCTTTCCCCTCTCCCCTGGTCACTTTCAGTCTGCTTCTTGTTTACTTGCCTCTGGTTCTATTTTGCTTCTTTGTTTGTGTTGTTCATTAGTGTCCTGTGTTAGATGACATCATATGGTATTTTTCTTTCGTTGCCTGGCTTATTTTGCTAAGCATAATACTCTCCAGTTCCATCCATGTTGTTGCAAATGGTAACGAGTTCCTTCTTTCCTTCTGCTGCATAGTATTCCATTGTGTAAATGTACAACAATTTTTTAATCCACTCATCTACAGATGGGGACTTAGGCTGTTTCCAGCACTTGGCTATTGTGAATAGCACTGCTATGAACAAAGGGGTGCATAGGTTCTTTTGAATTGGCATTTCATGATTTTTTAGGTATAATCCTAGCAATGAAATTGCTAGATCAAAAGGCAGCTCCATTTTTGTTTTTTGAGAAACTTCATAATGTTTTCCATAGTGGCTGCACCACTCTGCATTCCCACCAACAGTGCACTAGGATTCCCTTTACTTCACATCCTAGCCAGCACTTGTTGCTTGGTGATTTGTTGATGATGGCCATTCTGCTGGTGTAAGGTGGTATCTCATTGTGGCTTTAATTTGCACCTCTCTGATAGCTAATGATGTTGAGCATCCTTTCATATGCCTTTCGATCCTCTGTATGTCTTCTTTGGAGAGGTTCAGGTCCTTTGCCCATTTTTTAATTGGATTGTCTGTCTTCTTGGTGTTGAGTCTTATAAGTTCTTTATATATTTTGGAAATCAATCGCTTGTTTGAGGTATCATTGGCAAATATGTTTTCCGTATGGTTGGTTCCCTTTTCATCTTGCTGATGTTTTCTTTTGCTGAGCAGAAACTCTTTAGTTTAATGTAATCCCATTTGTTTATTCTTTCCTTTATTTCCCTTGCTCTAGGAGATATATTGGCAAAAATATTGCTACATGGGATATCTGAGATTTTCCTGCCTATGTTTTCCTCTAAGACCTTTATGGTGTCACAGCTTGCATTTAAGTCTTTGATCTATCTTGAATTTATTTCAGTGTAGGGTGTAAGCTGGTGGTCTAGTTTCATGTATTTGCACATCCCTGTCCAGTTTTCCCAGCACCATTTGTTGAATAGGCTATGTTTCTTCCCCCTTTGACAATTATTAGTTGTCCATATAGACCTGGGTTTATTTCTGAGCTCTCTATTCTGTTCCATTGATGTATATGTCTGTTCTTATGCCAGTACCAGACTATTTTATAGTAGCATTGTCATATAGTTTGAAATCAGGTATGATGATTCCTCCTACTGTGTTTTTCTTCCTAAAGATTGCTGTAGCTATTCGGGGTCTTTTTTGATTCCATATAAATTTTTGAAGTATTTATTCTAGGTCTGTGAAAAATGTCACTGGTATTTTAGTAGGGATTGCATTAAATCTATAAACTGCTTTCAATAGTATGGACGTTTTAATAATGTTGGTTCTTCCCATCCATGAACATAGTATATGCTTCCATTTATTTGTATCTTCCTTAATTTCTTTCTTCAGTGTTATGTAGTTTTCCAAGTACAGGTCTTTTACCTCCTTAGTTAAGTTTATTCCTAAGTACTTTATTTTTCTTTTTGCTATAGTAAATGACATTTTTTTCTAATTTCTATCTCTGATATTTTATTGTTGGTCTACAGAAATGCCTTTGATTTCTGAATATTGACCTTGTACCCTGCTATGTTGCCAAACTCAATATTAAGTCGAGTCATTTTTTTGGTGGAGTCTATAGGGTTTTCTATGTACACTCTCATGTCATCTGCAAATAATGATAGTTTTACTTCCTCTTTTCCAATTTGGATGCTTTTAATTTCTTTTTCTTGTCTCATTGCCATTGCTAGAACTTCCAAGACTATGTTGAATATGAGTAAAGGAGTGGATATCCTTGTCTTGTTCCTGATCTTAGGGGAAATGCTTTCAGTTTTTGCCCATTGAGTATGATGTTGACTTCAGGTTCCTCATATATGGCCTTTATTTTGTTGAGGTATGCTCCCTCTCTTCCCATTTTGCTGAATGTTTTCATCATAAATGTGTGCTGTACTTTATCAAATGCTTTTTTAGCATCTACTGATATGATCATGTGATTTTTGTCATTCATTTTGTTTATGTGGTCTCTTCTGTTTATTGATTTGTGAATATTAAACCACCCTTGCATCCCTGAGATGAATCCCACTTGATCGTGTTATATGATCTTTTCAATGTCTTGCTGGATCTGGTTTGCCAATATCTTGTTGAGGATTTTAGTATATATGTTCCTCAGTGATATTGGCCTGTAGTTTTCTTTGTTGTGTCTTGACCTGGTTTTGGAATTTGGGTACTATTGGCTTCATGGAAAAAGTTTGGGAGATCTCCTCTTTTTGGATTTTTTGGAATAGTTTGTGAAGGACAGAAATTAGTTCTCCCCTAAATGTTTTGTAAAATTTGCCTGTGAAGCCATTCGGTCTAGTGTTTTTGTGTTCCAGAAGTTTTTTGACTGTTGCTTCAATTTCACTGGTTGTTACTGGTCTATTCAGGCTTTCTGCTTCTTCTTGATTCAGTTTTGGAAGATTGTGTTATTCCGTAAATTTGTCCATTTCATCCAGGTTGTCAAATTTCTTATCATATAGTTGTTTGTAGTAATTTCTTACAGTCCTTTGTATTTCTTTGGTATTGGTTGTGATTTTTCCTCTTTCTTTTCTGATTTTGTTCAATGGGTCCTCCCTCTTTTTCTTGATGAGCCTGCTTCAAGGCTTGTCAATTTTATTTATCTTTTTAAAGAACCAGCTCCTGGTTTTATTGATCTTTTGAATTATTTGTTTAGTCTCTATATCATTTAATTCTGCTCTGATTGTGATGATTCCCTTCCTTCTTCTCACTCTGGGCTCTGTTTGTTGTTGTTCCTCTAGATCTTGTAACTGTCGGGTTTGATTTTTTATTTGAGACTCTTCTACCCTTTCTTAGGTAGGCCTGTATTGCTATGAACTTCCCTCTCAGGACTGCCTTCACTGTGTCCATAGGTTTTGGGCTGTTGTGTGTTCATTATCACTTGTTTCCAGAAACTTCTTGATTTAATCCTTGATGTCATTGTTAACCCATTCATTATTTAAAAGCGTGTTATTCTGTCTCCATGAATTTGAATGTTTTTGAGTTTTTTCCTTGAGGTTGGTTTCCAGTTCCAGGCCATCGTGATCTGAGAAGATGCTTGATATAATTTAATTTTCCTTGAATTTGTTGAGGCTTGTTTTGTGTCCTACCATGTGGTCTATCTCTGAAAATGTTCCATGTGTACTTGAAAAGACTATATTTTACTTCTCTGGGTTGAAAGGTTCTATATACATCAGTTAAGTCCATTCTATCTAGAATGTTGTTTAGTGTCTCAATATCCTTGTTGTTTCTTTGCTTTGAAGATCTGTCCATTGTTGATAATGGGATGTTAAAATCCTCTACTATGAGTGTGTCAATGTTGATATCCTTTTTGTAGTCTTTCAATGCTTTTCTTATATATTTGGGTGCTCCTATGTTGGCTCCATATATGTTTACCAGGTTTATATCTTCTTGATGGATTGTGCCCTTAGTATTATGTAACGTCCTTTTTTGTTTCTTTTTATGGCCTTTGTTGTGAAATCTATTTTTTCTGATATAAGTATTGCTACCCCAGCTTTTTTTTCATGTTCATTTGTTTGAAATGCTTTTTTCCATCCCTTAACTTTCAGTCTACGTAGATCTTTTTTTCTGAGATGGGTCTCTTGTAGACAGCGTATATGTGGGTCATGTTTTCTTACCCATTCAGCTACCCTATGCCTTTTTTATTGGAGCATTTAATCCATTTATATTTTAGGTTATTATTGATATGTACTTATTCGTTGTGATTTTTTTCCCCTTTGTACATGTGTTCTCTTTCTCTCTCTCTCTTTCTTCATTTTCTTAAAGTAGTCCCCTTAGCATCTCTTGCAATGCTGGTTTGGTGGAAATCTATTCTTTTAGCTTGCTTTTGTCTGGGAAACTCCTTATTTCACTTCCATCTTGAATGAGAGTCTTCCTGGGTGGAGTAGTCTTTGTTGTAGGACTTTTCTTTCATTGCTTGAAATATAATTTGCCACTCCCTTCTGGCTTGTAGTGTTTCTGTTGAGAAATCCACTGAGTCTTATTGGAGCTTCCTTGTATGTTATTTGCTGTTTCTCTCTTGCTGCTTTTAGGATTTTCTCTTTGTCTTTCAATGTCGCCATTTTAATTATGATATGCCTTGGAGTGGGCCTCTTTGGGTTTATCTTCATTGGGACCCTCTGTGCTTCTTGGACTTGTGTGACTTTTTCTCTCTTCATGTCAGGGAAGTTTTCTGTCATTACTTTTTCACACAAGTTTTCTATTCCTTGTTCCCCTTCTCCCTGTGGTATGGATATTGTTACATTTCGTGTTGTCCTGCAGTTCTCTTAAGCCCTCTTCATTCTTTTTCAGTCTTACTCTATTTTGTTGCACTGCCTGGGAATTTTTTTCTACGTTGTTCTCCAGCTCGCTGATCCAATCCTCTGCTTCCTCTAACCTGCATTTTTATTCCTTCTACTGTGTTTTTCAGTTCAAAAATTGTATTCTTCATTTCCTCCTGGCTCCTACTGATAGTTTCTATGTTCCTTTTAATGCTAGTGTAGTTCTCAGTAAGTTCCTTCTAGCTTTCCTGGAGTTCATTGCAGTTTCCCTGGAGTCCTCTGTAATTTCCCTGGAGTTCATTGTAGTTTTTTCTGAGTTGTTGAGTTCATTGAGCTTCCTTATAACCATTCTTTTGAATTCCATGTCTGATTGTTTGCCTCTGTTTCATATAGCACTCTTTCTGAGGGTTCCTCTTTTCCTTTCAGTGTGGGGTTGTTTCTTTGTCTCCCCATTTTATGTGACCATTCTTGTTTATTTTTGTTTCTTAGATTTGTCTGCTTTGATTTCCCGCCTTCGTGGTGTGCCTTCTGTAGTAGGAGACCTGGAGGATTCAATGGTGCAGTCTCTTTGAACTCCTGAGCTTGATGCTCTTGGGGTGCCCTTCATGCCATTTGTTTAGGCTGTCTGGCTGTATTTCAGTTTTGGTTGTTGTGGTATTGCTCTTTGGTGGAAACTCCCCTCTGGCTAGTTGATTGAGAGTGCCCAGAATATCTTGAATTCTTTTGTGGAGATGCTGTTAAAACATAAATACACAACCCATGCAAGAAACCCAACCCCTCAAAATATTCCCCACCCACAATCACACTATCAGCAGCAAATGATCCAGTATTAATATAAATGTAAAGAGATCAGGATTATTATACTAAAGGAAAAACTGATACGAGTTGGCTAACTGAAACAAGATGTTTTAGAGGGAAGTTGGAAGAGTAATAATAGTAGTGAGTAGGGACAAGGCAGTGTGAGACAGTAAGTAATATTTACATTGTATGTTGAAAAAGGGAGTGAAGAAGGCAGAATGAAGTGAGAGAGTGGAAGCATATAGTATTAGGTTTATACAGAAGTTATATGTCATATATTTAGTGTGAGAGGGAACATAAACAAAACAAAAATAATAATAATAAAGAAGAAGAGGGAGAGAAGGTAGGAAACAAATTAAAGAAAGTGCTTTACCCCAGGACAACCTTTGGGATATGATTGATATAGGTGGGATGAGAATGAGAGGGGAAAAGAAAGAAAGTTTATGAGATTTCCAAAGGAAAGAGAAGTGAATTTGAGATGATAGAGGTGGTAGGTATACTAAGAATGAGAAGTGAAAACCAGGCTAAGAGAGGGAAAGTTTCTCAAATTTAAGCTAAAAGAATGGATACTAGTCATAGTAAGAAAGAAGAATGAATTTAAGACCAAAGTAAGAAGAGGAGATTGGATGTTAAGGTTGGGTAACAAAAGGGAGGAGCAACATATGATATTTGGAATAAAGTATAATATAACAACTAGTGACTTAAAATGCATAAACTGAGAGAATGAGAAAATAACTCATGAAAAATACCATGGTGGAATTTATCCCAGTAATATATGATTTTTACGCTTTTTTCTCTTTCTGGATCTACCACTGCTCAGAGTTCCATGGATTTCATATCTTCCTTTCTGGCTGGCTGTCTGTGAGAAGATCTATCTGGACTCTGGAGCTGCTATTTTCTCACTCGGGGGGTCTACTGAAGTTCTCCTCTGTGAGCTGCACTGAGTTAGGTCCCCTGCACTAGTCCTGTGGTACACCCTCTATTGCTCTTTGTTTTTGTTTAGCAATGCTACTTTGTTGGCAAACTAATGTGCACACCCATAGTCCTTGCCCAGTCTCAGGTCTTCTTTCCACTCCCCTTCCAAAAAAGTCTCTGTGTGGCTTCCAAACTATAGCACTGGTCTGTGTTTTTGTTTGGCAGAGCCGTGGTGAATGCGAGCCAACAGCTACTCTTTTTATAGCTAAATATTCTCCATACCTGTTTGTTACTGTGTCACAGATACCAATAGAACAAGTAGCACAGAAATGAGGTGTACAGCATACAAATCCATGCAGAACCAATGAAATGAATGGTTGAGGCAGCACACCTTGGACATGGCAGCCCAACACTGTCATGTGTAATCACTCAAGAGCTAAGTATTCATTGCCTCTCCACAGAACTTCCTGGAATTAAAAAACAAAAACAAACAAACAAAAGAAAACCTTTGATGAACCTTCTAGCTTTATAAAAGTAAAACAAATACATTGCATTAAAATAAACAATAAAACATATATAAAATATAAATTAAAAGCCACCCCTAGCTCCTCTCCTCTCCAAACCCCCATACCCAATTCAAATTGCCAATAAGATTACTATTATCAGCAGATAGATATCCTTTTATATATTTTTGCACAAACATTTTCTTTTTACATAACTAGATGACACACTTCCTGCAAATTTTCATGTTTAACAGACATCATTCCAAGTCAGTACAGAGAGTTGTGTTTTATTCTTTTCTTTTTTTTTTAATTTTTATTTTTTGGTTTTTCAATTACAGTTGTCCCATTTTTCCCCCATTTCTCTCCCCCACCCAGCCCACCCCTTCTCCCACAATCATATCCTCCCCCCCCGTTGTCCATGTCCATGAGTCATTTATACACATTCTTTGACTAAACCCTTCCCTTATCCCCCTTCTCTTCCTTCCCCCTCCCCCCTATTGAATGCTATTCTGCTCTTTGTTCTATTTAGTTCTTTTGTATTCTCTTTAATGGACTTTACATGTGTCATAATAGGTTGATTCTAGTTTTGGGGGGGGGTTTGTGGTAGAAGGATTTTTGGTTTTGCTATTACAAATAGTACTTTGTGACCATTTTGTATGTATGTATTTGTGCATTTATTTATAACATAAATTTCTAGAAGTGAAATGGCTGGATTAATAGGTAGTTATATTTCAAATTTTGATTGATATTGCCAATTGCCCCTACAAAATGGTTGTACTCTTAGAAACTCTTTTAACTGGTAATTTTCCAGGAAAAGAATGTGGAAAAGATGGAAAATGAACACGAAGGATCTTGACTAGGGGAGTAAAGAAGCAGCATAATGAGGGCCAGTCACCTCACCCTCTCACCTCCCTGGGTCTCCTTAGCGTGCTGCATAGTAGGAGGAATGGAAAGAAGGAGCCACTGAGTGAGCACCTCCTAGCATGCTGGCACTTGGGAAGCCAGTTTCTCTGGAACAGATACTTCAAAATGAAAGGCTTGATGAGAGAACATCTTCTAATCTAACTGTCTGGTTTTGATCAAGGATATCTTTACCTCACTCTAGAAGATGAAAGGCCTTTTGCACAAGGATTTCTTTTAAAAGCAACAAGTAGAAAAATGTTTGAGTGGTGATAATTTAATTATAACACCCCTCAGAATTCCCAGAAGAAACAGGAGCCAGTGCAATTGAGTCATTCAGGCAAAAAGGGGTTAAGGGGGCTGACATCAATAAATGGGCTTTTTCTATCCTTCCTTAGCTATTAATAAAAACATCATAGAACTCCTTAACCCTATGCTTGTCAAGTTCTAAAGCAATTTATTGATATTTTTCTGCTTGTATATTCTAAGAGTGGAACAAAAGACATTCTGTTCCAAGATAAAATCCCATAAGTACCATCACCTGCTGCCAAGAAACTTTCTTGAAAAAATAAGACTAAAAAGTAAGTTGCAAAGGAAAACAAATGCTGAAAGCAGGAAAGATTGCTGCTGGTATTTTCTTTAAAAGACCATCTTCAACGTGTGGTAAAACCAGCAAGTCCATTGGCATTTCCATTTTTATTTCTAACATCAGAGTCTGCCAGTTTCTCTCTCTTCTGAGAAAGTATTTTAGTGAATCTGTTTCTATGATATCCGAGTTGTCCAAGTCAGCATGATGAATTGCCTATCAAAATCCTAGAAACAAGAAAATCTAGGAGATACAAGTTGTTCTCATTATTTTCAGTAGTTGTGTTCTATAGTAACCATGAATATTAAATTACAGAATATTGATTCCTTGCTCCTAGTTGAGGTTCCTGTGAGCCTGTGATCACAACATTTTCATCAACAGACTGATATATAATTTTGTTTTTTGTGTGTTTCTGTTAAAGATACCTTATTTTATGTGTGTGTGTGTATATGTGTGTGTGTGTGTGTGTGTGTACACACACACACACACACACATATATATATATATAATTGATTCATTAACATTGAACTCATGGCCAACAGCATGACTAATTCATGACTGAACAAAACTTATCTAACACGCTGCCTCCATAAGACTTAGTGACACTCAATAACACTTCAGCACTGCACTTTTGGGCCATTTTAAAGAATTAAATCACACACACAAAAAACGCACAAAAATAAAAAACACATGGCACCTAATTCACTGTGAAAAGAACAGTTATTTACAGTCTTAGAACTAAAGCAAAGAAGGCAGAGCATTGCCTGGTTCCCCCTCAGCTGGGAGCATGCTGCACTGTGTATGTCTGTGATTAATGAAGAAAGAGCACAAGTATTGATTTGGGGTTATAGATAAATGTTAGTGAGTAGGCAAATTTGCAACTATGGAATCTGTGAATGAGGAGGACCAAATGCGTTTCTCACTCAAGCCAAATCAGACCTTTCCCCAAGACATCTGCCCCCTTGTCCTTCCCACCCCTTCTGGGTTGGCCCAGCATGGCTTGGCTGGCTCCCACAGTTGGAGCCCCTTTATGAAGGCACTGGACAAGGTGCCAAGGAGATGTGAGATAAGGACATGCAAATACCTCCTCTCCCCCCACCTGCTTATAATCAATCTACTGCAGGAGAGACAAGCTCACAAATAATGATGTTTTAAGACCCACTTTGGTAAGTGGCTTTATAGGCTAATGAGATGAAATATTGGTAGATTAAGAAGGTGTAAAAGTATTTCCTACAGTTTTTTTATTCTTCATCCTTAATTAAAGCCTCTTATATCACTACACAAAAAAATAAAAGTTGTTTGAGAGGAGATACCAAGAATGGGATTGTCAGATTCAGCAAATAAGATGGCCAGTTAAATTTGAATTTCAGATAAACAAAAAATGACTTAATATGAGTATATCTCATGTTTATACTAAATACTTTATGCTTATAAGTTAGTGTGAGTATGTTCACTGTCATGAGCAAAGACAGGCAAAAAGTGGAGGATGGAAGGGACTGGGAAGAGGGTGAGGCAGGGAAGCTAGGGACAAGGGAAAGAGGAGGGAAGATTTTCTTTTACTTGGGGATAATTACTTCTCCCTCAGTAGGCAACTAGAATGACCAAGTGAAATACAGTGTGTAAGTCTCCTGCACAGTGCCCCAAAATAAAAATCATTGTCATTACTATTTTTATTCCTGTCTTAGGCAAGAGGGAGAACCAGCACTCTGTGACCATCAGAAGCTTGAGATGTTTTGTTTTGTTTTTATTTTGTTCCCAAGCCTATTGTGGCCCAGGAAACATCATCATACAGAGGCATCAAAAATTGCATTTTTTAACCTAGGAGAAAATAGCTTGCTTTTACAGCTATTCCAATTTCTTTAAGGCTGAGTCTCACCATCCTTAAGAGTAAAAATGTCAATTACATGTCTGCTTGAAAATCTCATCTAACATCTGAATGTTTGAAACTTCTAAATACCAATTTTTCAAATTTTAAAGTGGATGCTTATTGATTTTGTAATATATGGCTGCGAAATTCCATTTATGTTATTTTTTACCTTTATTAGCATTCTTAAAATGACTTTCCATACATTTGTTTTATTTCCTGCTTACTCTCTTTTTGGAACCAAGCGAAAAAGGTTTTGAATGATGAAAAACTGATCAAGAGTCATGGCAGCTCACTCTGTAACTTCTCTCAAATGGAACCATTGCTTTGTGTTTATTTTTTATATAATTTTCATAACTTGAGAACTCAGCAGTGGCAGCAAAGTTCTTAGGCAATAACAGTATAATTCATTAATTGATTCATTTAACAATATTTATAAGTTGTGTACTACAAATAATAAGTCAGTGTTCTAGTCTCTGGAGAAACAGCAATACACAAAAAATAAAAAATCTTTGCTCTCTTGGAGGTTACATTCTAGGGAGTTGGACAACAGATAGATGAATAAATAGATTTAATGACTGATCTTGATTTAATGTTTCCAATATATACAAATCCTCTGTCAGAAAAAAAGAACCGAGAGTTCAAGAGTTTAATGGGACAGGTTATGAACATGGACACTAGGCCCACCCACAGGTGTTCTCCATCAGAATGGTATAGGCTACACATGGCACCTAGAAATAGGCAGCAAAATTGGGCAAACCAATATGGGCTTATAGAGGAATACAGACAGGGTAGGGTAGGGCTAGGAGGTGCGGCAGTAAAATGAACATCTCGATCCTGGGTGGTAGTCAGAGCAGCTCTACAGCCCCTGCAAGCCATGCCAGAGGAGCAATGGGATCCTATCTTAGATGACCTAGCATGTAGGAGAAGTTACCTAAGGGTCAAGACAGAAGCCCAGGCTCTACAGTGAAATGCAAGATCAGCACCATGACAATGAGACCAGGCATTTATACATTCTATATTTATTAAGCACCCACTATGGGTCATGCACTGTTCTAAGTACAGCAGTAAGACAGACAAAACTCCTTTTTTTAATGGAGTTTGAATGTAGAGGTGGATAATAAACACCATAACTAAAGCAAAGGAAAGAGTTAGGGAACACTGGGAAGATGTAAGCAATTTTAAATAGAGAGGACAGGATAAGCCTTACCAAGAAGATGACCTGAAAGAGGTAAAGAGGAAGGTATATGGCTAAGTGGTGGAGGATAATTGCAAGCAGAGGAACCAGCATGCACAAAGGCCCTGAGGCAAGAGAATACCCAAGGAACAGTGAGAAGATAACTATGGCTGCAGCAGAGTAAGCTAGAGGGAGAGTAGTAGTGGCTGAGGCCAGAGAGGCAATGCGTGAACAGGTGTGTGGGACAGATGGAAGGAAGAAGATACATAAGCAATTGAGAGAACGTTTGCTTTTAATGTTAATGACATGGAAAGAAGCCCTTTGGAGGTTTCTGAGCAAGGACTGTCATGGACTGACTTAGATTTAAACCATATTATTTCAGCTGCTGTGTAGAAAGTAGACTAGGGAGGTAGAGAGGCCCAGGAAAATTCTAAACTCAAGATATTAATTAGGTAGTAGATGGCATGAGGCTGAGACAGCTTAGCCACTGCCCCCTGGTTTCTTCTATTCCTTTGTCTAAATATAAGATTGATGACAGAACCAGGGGCAGGGCAGTAGCCACTGCAAGTGGGGACAAAGTGACCCTAGCTATGGGAGAAATAGGCCAGGAAGGTAGGTGGCTCTCAGCCCCAGTTCCACACATATCACCTCAGGGGGCTTTGAAACATGATGCAAGACCCATTTAACTGTTCTTTGGTGGAGTACTTTTATTAAGCCCCCAGATGATTCTAATACACAACCAGAGCTAAGACCCACTAATGGGGCCACTATAAATGGATACCACAAAGAGCAGGCGGTCACACATACATTCATCACACATTTCTTAAATATATTATGCCTAGCTTGGAGCCACACTGCCTAGTACATAGAAAGTGCTTAGGAGATGATATTTTACTGTTAATTAACATCAGGGTGGTTGAAGTTCTTTACCATAGGGACTGCTCTGATCATAACTATGCTTTAGAAATTTTATCTGACAGTGGTAGGTACAAATAATTGTGTATTGGAAGAGAAGCTGGTGAAAGGGAGGATGGGCTGTTTCTCTATCATCAGCATGTAACAATTACCTGGAGGACTTGTCAAACTAAAGATCTCTGGGCTCTTCCCCCAGAATTTCTGATCAGAGGGTCTGGAGAAAGGTCTGAGAATTTGCATTTCTAACAAGTTCCCAGCAGGAGATCCAAGATGGCAGCAGAGTAGGTGGAAGCTACACTAACCTCCTCCCAGGACCAAACTGGAATTATAACAAAATTATAGAAAATTCATCCTAAACAACCAACTGAATGTTATCTGGAGAGAAGCCTCATAAGCAAGGACATACAGAAGAAACTACATCACCACAATGAGACTGGTAGAAAGTACAGAGGCACAAGAGGTCTGGCTGAGCTCCCACTGGTGGCAGCTGAAGTTCCAGAGGGATATTTCAGTGGCCAAGTGATTCTCCCTGAGAAAAGTGAGGTCTAAAGCCCAAGGTGGGCTCCCTAGCCTAGAGCACCAGAACCAAGAAAGGGACCCAAATAACATCCAGCTGTGAAAAGAAGTGGGGTTTCTGTCCACCAGAAAGAGGCAGCAGAGATGCAGAGAGCTTCTTAAAGGGCCTACGCACAAAATTTCATTTGCAGCCACTTTCCCTAAACTCCAGCAGAGGGAGAGCAGAGTGGACTATAACCACAAGGGGAGAGTCTGGGGTTGGTGGCTCAGAGGAGAGAACTGAAGGGTCAGCTGCCTGGATCCCTGTGATGAGTCATTCCCCATACTATAGAACCCTTCTTTCTCAGGCAGAGCACTCCCCTCCAAGTGGCATCAGCCTGAGGGGAAGCAATAGCTCCACCTGCAAGAATCACTCTTATTCCATGCTGTAGAGCTTAAGCTGGACTGCAGAGGAGTATAGTTGGAGGCTCTGAGACTTTAACTGACCTGCCCCCAAACCCAGTACTGGTAGAAGCCAGTTTTGGTGTGTAGCCTGGTTCTTTCTGCACACAAACATGCCCAGTAGAGTGAGCCACAAGCTGTAGATGACTGATAGCTCCATACAGGTTGTCCAGGACCAGTCATACATAGTCTAAGATAAGACTGGACCAGAGTCTTTGCAGCTCTACCTGATAAAAACAAACACAAAGAAGCAGCCAAAATGGGAAGACAAAGAATCAGGCCCCAAATGAAAGAACAAGAGCATTCTCCAGAAGAAGAACTTAATAAAATGGGTGCAAGCACTTTATGAGATATAAAGTTTAAAGTAATGATTATAAGAATACTCAACAGCATGAAAAAAGACATTGAAACCATAAAAAGGACCAGTCAGAAATAAAGAATTCAATATCTGAAATAAATAATACACTGGAAGGAATAAACAGTAGGTTAGATGAAGCAGAGGTCAAATCAGCAACTTGGAAGACAAGGTAGAAAAAAACACCTAAGCAGAGCAGCAAAAAAGAAAAAAGAATTTTAAAAAATGAGGAGAGCTTAAGAAACCTTTGGGACAATATGAAGCATAACATCCACATCATGGGAATTCCTGAAGGAGAAGAGAGCGAGCAAGGGATTTAGAACCTATTTGAAGAAATAATGACTGAAAACTTCCCTAATCTGGAGAAGAAAAAAGACACACAAGTTCAGGAAGCAGAGAGAGTTCCAAATGAGATGGATCCAAAGAGGCCACACCAAGACACAAATAATTAAAATGGCAAAGCTTAAAGACAAGAGAGAATCTTTAAAACTGCAAAAGAAAAGGAGGTGGTTACCTACAAAGGAGCTCCAATTAGACTGTCATCTGATTTCTCAATAGAAACATTTCATATCAGAAGGAATTGGCATGAAAATATTAAAGATGATAAAAAGCAAGGATACTTTACCCAGCAAGGCTATCATTTAAAATTGAAGGAGAAATGAAGAGCTTCTCATACAAGAAAAAGATAAAGGAGTTTGTAATATCAAACCACTACTGCAACAAATATTAAAGAGCTTGCTTTAAGAAGAAGAAAAGGGGGGGGTGCAGAGGAAAATGGTTAAAAAATAAAATTGTAATAAATAAATACCTATTAATAACCACTTTAAATGTAAATGGCCTAAATGCTCCAGTTAACAAGTTCCCAGGGTGATGATGATGCTGGTCTGAAGACCTCACTTTGACTTACCCTGAATTAGCTTTGGCTATGGCAAATGATCGGGTGAGAGGTGAGGAAGGTCTCCCAGGTGAGAGAAAGTGAGAGAAGGGAACAAGCTGAGTGATGCTATCCATGTAAATTTAATAAGAATGTTGCAATTGATTGGTTGAAGAGAGTGTTGGGAGAGGGCCCAGAAAGGGAAGAAGTCCTTGATAATGCTTGAGGTCAAGATATGGGAAAATGGCCCAAGATGAAGAGCAGCCCCTTTTATGAGGCATTTATTTTAGTTATGCAGTTAAAAGCAATAGAGGTCCTTTGTTTCTTCTGTACATGTTTTTGCTTTTTTATCCCTACTAAATAATATAATGAAGTCCACTGCCTTATTTGTTTTATCAAATAAAAGAATCCCTGCCAATATCTAATATTATAGCTCAATTCCAGAACATCTTGTAATGGTTATTTCTAACATGTGCTGGAATCTGTACTTAGGGTACTCAGTTCTTTAACCAACCCACATTTGAAATTGAATTGCTAGCATACAAGCTTATCAAGGTTATTATGTCTGCAGAATAATTTACAGCAGATGCAGACCAGGGGATCCATCTCTGATATTGCAATTATTTCAGTAATCTATAAACTCAAAGGCTGTTCATAGAGCAATAAATGCTGTGAATGTGTTATTTCTGATTGGCTTTTTTCATAGATGAAACAATACAAATGGTTTAAAATTTGTTCCTATTAAAGGCATGTAATGTTGAAAGACCCATGCCTGTAATTTAAAAAATGGTCTAGTGTTGAGGATCTGTTTAATAGATTTAATAGTTTACAATTTGAAGGAGTGATAGAGGTGAGATATTCTTTTTATTATCTGGCTAGTGAATAAAGCATAATGTTCAGATCCTCTGCATCACACCACCTGTTCATAAAATGCATATTCCTAGGCCTGGCCTCAGATTTCCTAAGTACCTTGGCTATGGCCTCAGAATCTGCATATAAAATAAGGACCACAGGTTTAAGAGACACTCAGAGATAATATACTTTTGATGAAAACAATGGGCAAGCTATGCTAGAAGTTAGAACAAAGAAACTTGACAAGAATGAAGGTTTTCACACAATTCTATTTCTATATGCAATTACTATAGAAAATCATCAAATTTCAGAGCAGAAAACAGGCTCAACAGCAGCTTTTCAATAAACATGTCAGAAGAAGTTCCAACTAAAACTCAGGTCTTCTTTCTCTTAAGTCAGTGTTATTTTTAGCAACTATCTTATTTATTTAATTAATTAATTATTTATTTTAACTTACTAATTCGTTTTTGTGGATATTACCATTCCAAAGCTTTTATGATCAACATACAATTTACTTTTCTTCCCATAAAATTATACATTTGTTAGCTAAAAATACAAGTGAAACCAATTTGAACAGAGATCATGAAACCCTTATGTTCCTCCACATGTACCACTGGGCCACCTCTACACATTTTACTGAGCTGTATTCTGTTTTTTCCCAATGGTAGTGGTGAAAGCCTATGGTAATTTTAAAACTTTTTGTTCACCTTTATAAAGGCATAGTTGGCTTACAATAAACCGCACATATTTAAAGTATGCAATTTGATGACCAGTGACATTTGTATACACCCAAGAAACCATTGTTAAAATCAAGAACATATCTATCACCCCAAAAGTCTCCTTGCGTCACTTTGTAATTCCTCCCTTCCCTCCTACCCTCCCCTGTCACCAGAAACCATTGAACTGTTTTTTGTCATAGTAGATTTGTTCAATTTTTCTAGAGTAATAATAAAGTAATAAAGTACATGTTCTTTTTTTCTGGTCCTTTTATTCCTGTAGTTGCATATATTATAGTTCTTTTGTTTTTATTGCTAAGTAATACAGTAGTACCCACTTATCTGTAGCTTTGCTTTCTATAGTTTCAGTTACCTGTGGTCCACTGTGGTCCAAAATTATTAAATGAAAAATTCCAGATATAAGCAATTCATAAGTTTTAAGTTGCACACTATTCTAAATAGTGTGATGAAATCTTGAGCCATCTTGCTCTATCCCACCTTGGATATGAATCATCCCTTTGTTCAGTATATTCACACTATATGCGGGGTTACCAAAAAAAAAAAACAGAATTAATTTATTAAAAGTTGTGTATTTATTCTTACATGTTTAAACTTCAGTCACTTTCCAAGTACTCTCCATTTGATGCAATACATCTATCAAGACGTTTTTCCATTGCTCAAAAAGTTTTGAACTCGTCGACTTTGATGCCCTTTAGCACTTCTGCCTTTTTTTTGTTTGTTTGTTTCACCTCTTCAACCTCAGCAAAACATTTCCCTTTGAGGATTTTTTCATCCAGGGAAACAAACAAACGAACAAAAAAGTCACTGGGGTGAGACCGGATGAAGAGGAAGGGTATGAGAGTCATGTCATTTTTGGTCAAAAACTACTGAATATTCAGCACAGTGTGGGCAGGTGTGCTCATAAATCCTCCATCACGAAATGGGCAAACATGCTGAAAGAGTCTTCAAAATAAATTCAATGAAGCAAATACAGTCTCTCACAACAACGCTAGCCGGCACACTGATACAGATGGGTTACTAGAACACTCACCTTGTTGGAGAAGCCTGTACTACAAGGAGCCCACCCTCCAGAAGATAATTGCAGTTTTATTGGGTGCCCCCTTGTATATTCTACCCATCCATTAGTTGGGTGGTGTCAGATCAACTGTTATGGTATTGCAGTGCTTGTGTTCAAGTAACTGTTATTTTACTCAATAATGGCCCCAAAGTGCAAGAGTAGTGATGCTGTCATTTTGGATATGCCTAAGAGAAGCAGTCAAGTGCTTCCTTTAAGTGAAAAGGTGTGTATGCATAGGAAAAAAACAGTGTATATATATATATATATATATATATATATATATATATATATATATATATACGGTTCTGTACTGTCCCCATTTCAGGCACCCACTGGGGATGTATTCCATGTGGATAGTGAAGAAATACTGCATCCCACTGCATAGATGCATCATAACTTGTTTATCCCATTCAGTTATTCATGGACATTAGGATTGTCTTCAGTTTCTGGCTGTTATAAATAAAGCTGCTATGAACATTTGCACACAAGTCTCATGTATACATCTTTTCAATTATCTTGGGTAAATACCTAGGATAGGTTGGTTGGATCATATGCTGAGTGTATATTTAACTTTTTTAGAAGCTGCCAAACTGTTTTTCAAAGTAATTTTAATCATTTTACATTTTCACCAGTGGTGTCTGAGTTTCAGTTACTCCACATCCTTAACAATAATTAAAATGGTCAAGCTTTCTAATTTTAACAGCATTCTGAGGTGTTAATGTTATTTCATTGTGATTTTAATATGCATTTCCTAATAACCAGAACTTTAAGACTGCCAAATGTTATTCTGGTTATCAAAGAGAAGGAAAAAAGTGGAATGTAAAAATGAGAAGAGGGTAAAGTCAATACCAGTCCCTGTCAAAATTCTGGAAAAATTAATCAACCAAGCAGTTAATAAGTATTTAGAAAAGGTTGGCGGTATCACTAGTTGCCAACCTAGGCTTAGTATCAACAATTCATACTGAGCAAAGATTATTAATATTTTGGTAAGGCATTATTATATCAGTAGATAAGAAAGATGATGTAGGCTATAATCGCTACGTAGTCATCAAAATGTGACAGTTGCCTGCCATTATGGGAAATATTATACTTACATGCTCCTAGATTTTCATCTTGAGCACTTTTGTGTCCTCCTCTTTTCCAGCCTTGTGTTTCTCCACTCCCATTCTGTTCCAGAGGGCTCTCTTCATTTGCTGTTGGGTTAAATCCAAATTCTCCAACAGCCTCATGTTTGATGGCAGTGTGTACTTTTCCATTTACGATGGCTCTCTTCCAATATTCTCCATATTTTTTCATTTATTCTAGTTGTCAGTTCAGGATTCTTTACGAAAAATTTCTTGTACATATTTTGCCCATAAATTTTTATAATTTTCTAACTGGTTGGCTTAAACATAATGACCTCTTATATATGCTTGTTCATTACATTATCTATTGAATGTTCAGTGTGGGGCAATCTTGTTATCCTAGTCAAAAGGTCCGTATCTGCTATATATAATGATTATCTTTATTCCTTTAATACCATGGATATTAAATGTGATTCAATTTTAGTTTAATTTTAAGTTTTACTTCTGCCTCTTAATCCTAAAACAGTTTTTAATTTAAGCAGATTTTAATCTACATAGAATCTCTTATTATTAAAGTTGAATAGGTTCCCAAACCTGATTCAGTTGTCAGCAGGAAGCAATTTAAAGGGAGTTTTCCTAAGTGGGAGTAAGAAAATATAATCTTTTTATGGTTAAGGTGTGTCATGAGGTTTTGCCCAGAACGCTCCCAAGTTGCTTCCAGAAATCACAGGCACTCAGCCTTGCTGTGTGTACCTAATGGTTTCCAGAGGAGAAAAGATTTTAGCAGTGTCAAAATGAGTAAACTTTTATCTTTTTATCTAAGAAGGAAAATGAGAAAGATTGTTCACTACTCTCTTTCGAAAATCAGGATACTACCAATAGGATAGCCCCTCTCACAAAGGAAAGAGCTAGTGAAGACTCTGTGAGGTTACAGAACCTGAGATTATTAAAGGAGGAACCTTCTGGAGTAAATAAAGCCCTTATGCAGGTATAGAAATAAGACAGCTTGGAGACTATCTGTATACCTAGGAATGCAAGAAATTTTCACATTTTCTATGAAGATTATTTCCCTTAGGTTATTATACGTTACAGGAAAAAATGTTATAAATGTATTTAAGAAGATAAATTGCTACACCTGAAAGCAAGATCATATACAAACAAGTCTACAGGTGTGCCAGTTGTCCATTCCTGGAGATTGGGGAAGGCATTGTTTATTAACACTCTATAATCAATTAGTATAGTTTACAGTAGCATTTCTCAAAATAACAGCTTTAGTATCATAATAAGCAGAGGAGCTTGTTAAATGTAGATTCTTGGGCTCACTCCTAAATCTCTGAGGTTGGAATCCAGGAATCTGCATTTTTATCAAGCATCCAGGTAATTCATGTGCTAACTGAAGTTTGAAAATCACTATTTTATTTTTATCCTCACCCAAGGACTTTTTTTCATTTATTTAAAGAGAGATGAAGGGAAAAGGAGAGAGTGAGTGAGTCAGTGAGAGTGAGAGAAACACCATGTGAGAAACATCAATCAGCTGCCTCCTGGATGTGCCTGGACCAGGAATGAGCCCACAACCTAGGCACATACTCTGATCAGAAATCAAACCCGCAACCTTTTGATTCTCAGAGGACACTCCAATCAACTGAGCCACACTGGCCAGGGAAAAATCACTATTTTAAACCTTTAAATAAGATGTATTGTAAATCCAATGTGGTACTAACAGATAATAAAGTTGTTGTGGATACGAGAGTAGATTGAATATTTTGGAATCAAACTGTAGTTTGTAAATTATGTTAATCTATTGTGGTAAGTCTACATATAGCCAGAGAATTTCCTAGAGATGACTGGAGATTTTACTGCACTGAACTTCCAAGGTGCATTGTATAAAGCCCACCACACTTAATTTTTTGCATATAAATATATACATCATGATTGTCCTTATACTTTCATGCTTTGTGAGCAAACTTGTGATGGGGTTATTAAATTAATTTATCTTAAATTACCCTGAAAACTTCCTGTAAATTATACACAGTATAGTACCTGGTATATGGTAAGTACTCAGTAAATACTTACTAAAGAAATAAATGAATAAAAAAAATGTTTTTGCTCATCTCATCTTTTCCACTGTTGTTTGCCCTAAACATCTTCTGTGTATCTTATCACAGTAATTAATATTATAATCTACCCAGATTTCCAAGCCAAAATCTGGATAGTTATTCAGGAAGCCATCTTTTCATTCACTTGTGATTGGTCACTAAATCCCCTCATGTTTGTACCATCTAGAATTTTCTCACTTCTCTGGTATCTTCAAGGTTGGGTTATGTAAGATGTTGTATGTTAGTAAAAGAAATAATATATCAAAAGATATAAGGATAATGAGCATGCATGTACCTAAGAATATATTCTATAAATATATAAATGTTTTACAGAGTGAAAATCAACAATTGGAGATTTAAAGACAACCCTTTCAGAAATTTTAAATCAAGTGACATAAAAAATTATAGGAACCTCAGCAAGATGAAAAGAGAATTAACCATATGGAAAAACATATTTGCCAATCATACCTCAGACAACGGATTGATCTCCAAATATATAAAGAACTTACTTACATGTCTCAACACCAAGAAGACAGACAGCCCAATTAAAAAATGGTCAAAGGACCTGAACAAACACTTCTCCAAGGAGCATATACAGAGGATCCAGAGGAATGTGAAAGAATGCTCAACATCACTAGCCATCAAAGAGATGCAAATAAAAACCACAATGAGATACCACTTTACATCTGTCAGAATGGCCATCATCAACGAATCAACAAACAACAAGTGCTGGCGAGGATGTGGAGAAACAGGAACCCTACTGCACTGTTGGTGGGAATGCAGATGGGTGCAGTCACTGTGGAAAACAGTATGGAATTTCTTCAAAAAACTAAAAATGGAACTGCCTTTTGAACCAGTGATTCCACAGCTAGGATTATACCCAAAGAATCCTGAAACTCCAATTCAAAAGAACTTATGTACCCTGATGTTTACAGCAGCACTGTTTACAATATCCAAGTGCTAGAAACAGTGTAAGTGCCCATCTGTAGATGACTGGATTAAAAAAATTTGGTACATTTACACAATGGAATACTATGCAGCAGAAAGAAAGAACTCCTGCCATTTGCGACAACATGGGTGGAATTATGCTTAGTGAAACAAGCCAGGCAATGAAAGAAAAATACCATATGATATCACCTAATACAGGAGACTAAGGAACAATGCAAACAAATGAACTAAATAGAACAAGGAACAAAATAACAGTTATTGGGGGGAGGGAGGGAGGGAGAGAAGAGAGGTAAGTAGGGGAAGGATCTAGTAAAGGAACTAGTATAAATAACCCATGCACATGGACAATGGGGTGGGGATTGACTGTGGGAGAAGGGGTGGGCTGGAGGGGGGAGCAATGGGGGAAAAAGTGGAACAACTGTACTAGAAAAACAATAAAAATAAATTTTAAGAAAAGATTATAGAAAATTTGAACAACATGATCGATAAGCTCAAACCAATAGATGTATAGAAATTATTTACACCCAGCAGAGAAAAGACATTGTTTCTGAGCAAACATAAAATATTCATAATATTTTTATATGTTAAATTCTAAATAATTAACATCATACAGACTATATTCTCTAGTCATCATGCAAAAATAATTAGTAGCCAACAACAAAACATTTTTTTAATCTCAAATGCTTGAATACTAAGTAAACTATTAAGTGACCCTGTTAAAACGAGTATCATAAGGAAAGTTACAAAATACTGAAAACTGAGAGAAAAGTAAAGACTACATGCCAAATTTTTTGGACCACAAAAACAAGTACTTAGAGGGAAATGCCCAGTTTGGAGTACATTTGCCAGCAAACAAAAAAGACTAAAAACAAATGGTAAGCATTCCACTCAAGAATCTGGAAAAAGGAGCAAGAAGCTTACACCTTATGGAACAAGAAAAGGACACAGTAAAGCTAAGAGGGAGAAATCAGTGAAAGATGGAACAAAATGAAAGTAGAACTGATTAACTGTGACTGAAACTGGTTTTATGAAAAAATGTTTAACATAAACAAATAAACATGGAATGAAAATAACTCTGAACAATACAACTGAATAGTATATATAATAAGTTTAACTTACATTTATACTACAAGTAGTATATATATTACACATATTTCTATTATACATTATACTTATGTATTATAATTGAAGATGTATATTGAAATATACAGTATATGATACAATGTATTTTTATATTTGTTTACAAGGCATCACATATTATACATATAGTATATGTATTTTTTATATTATCTATATATGTCATATACAATTCTCTAATTCATAACTATATAGTATATATTATATAACTGCACATATGACAAATTACATTATGAAAAACAATTTCTTCGACATAATTAAGGAAATAATAATTACAAGTATACAGTACATAGATAAAAAAAAATAAATGCCAAAACTGGTTCAAAAAAATTCAAAATTTAATCTAACAGCAATTTTCATAGTGAAATGGTAGTAAAATACTTCACACAACAAATGCCCCAAGCCCAGATAATTTTATAAATAAGTTTTACCATATAGTCAAAGAACTTATTTTATATTGTCACCATAAAACATAGAAAAAGAGAAAACATTGTTAAGCAAATCCAAGAACATATTAAAAACACTACATTATGATTAAGTAGGATTTATTCCAGAATCATGTTGATGTAATGCACTACATTAATAAGCTAAAGGAGATAAATCTTATGATCATCTCAATTGATACAAAAAATTAATTTGATAGAATGTAATAACTTCTTATAATTTTTATTTTTTAATTTCTATTGAATTTATTGGGGTGACATTGGTTAATAAAATTATATAGGTTTAAGGTGTACAGTTCTATAATACTTCATCTGTATATTGTATTATGTGTCCACCACTCAAAGTCAAGTCTTCTATCACCATTTATCCCCCCCTTTACACTCTTCTACCTCCTATTTATAATTTTTAAAACACTTCTCAGGAAATTATGAATAAAATGGAATTTCCTTAACTTATAAAGACCAAGTACCAAAAACCTAAAGGAAACAGCACTCTTAGCAGAGAAATTTTAAAGCTAAGAGATATAAAAATTGTAAAAAAAATAATAATAATAAATCTAAAACTTTCATTATATGCAGATAATATAATCATCTAATCAGAAGAGCAGACAGAATCAACAAATAAACTAATATAAGTAACCTGAGGTTGGCTTTATTACCCAGTAGATCAACTTACAACATTCAATAGAATTCCTCTACACTAATAATATTCAATTAGAAAATATTAGGACTTCCAGTCAAGATGAAGGCATAGGTAGACATACTTCACCTCCTCGCACAGCCATAGAAAGAATTACAACTACATCTCAAAACTATTAACACCCAGAACTGTCAGAAAACTGTAGTGTATGGAAGTCCAACAAACAAGGATTTAAAGAAGCCACATTCATCTATTTGGGGGGGGGGGCAGAGTCACAGAGACAGGTGGAGGGTCAGCGTAGCACAGAAAGTTGGCAGCAGCAGCAGCAGCAGTGTGGCAGAAGAGAATGAGCAATCCAGGCCCTAGGCCAGACCACACTGCCCAGGATCCATCACCGGGAAGAGAGACCCCCATTACCTCTGGCTATAAACACCAGTGGGGGTTGGGGTGGTGAAAGAAACTGCTGGATTTTCACCACTTAAAGGGTCAGCATAGTCTTAGAACATACCCAAACCCACCCACTCTGGTATTCACCACAGGACAGCAGCTGGAAAGGTGTCAGTCACATAAGGGAAGGGGATGAAGTAACTGGAAACAGCACAAGCTATGGGAAAACTATCAGACACCAGGCAGTGGCATTGTCCCCTCTCTGAGCCCTTGCCACACAGCCACAAAGTGGTAAAGCAGGTTGCCCCACCCTGGCAATTACCTAAGGCTTTGCCTCCACATAATTTACAAGTGCCTTTTCTACATAGACAATGCTACAAAAAGGGGAGTAAAAGTTGCTCTACCTAATACATGAAAACAAACACAGGGAGGCTGCCAAATTGATGAGGCAAAGAATATGGCCCAAATGAAAGAACAGAACAAAACCCCCGAAAAAGAACTAAGTGAAATGGAGATAGCCAACCTATCAGATGCAGAGTTCCAAACATTGGTGATAAGGATGCTCAGAGAACTCCTTGAGTACAGCAAAATAATAAAGGAAGAAATGAAGGTTACAGTAAGTGAAACAAAGAATAATCCACAGGAAACCAAGAGAGAAGGAAAGGAAGCTGGAATTCAAATCAATGATTTGGAACAAAAGAAAGAAATAAACATTCATCCAGAACAAAAAGAAGAAACAAGAATTTTAAAAAATGAGGAGAGGATTAGGAACCTCTGAGACATCTCCAAACATGCCAACATCTGAATCATAGGGGTGTCAGAAGGAGAAGAGAAAGAGCAAGAAATTGAAAAGTTACTTGAAAAAATAATGAAAGAAAAATTTCCTACTGTGGTGAAGGAAATAGACATACAAGTCCAGGAAGCACAGAGTCCCAAACAAGCTGGACCCAAAGAGGACCATATCAAGATACATCATCATTAAAATGCCAAAGGTTAAAGATAACGAGAGCATCTTAAAAGCAATAGGAGAAGAGAATTACCTACAAAGGCATTTCCATAAGACAATCAGCAGATTTCTCAAAAAAAAACTTTGCAGGCAAGAAGTATTCAAAGTGATGAAAAGCAAGGAGCTACAACCAAGACTACTCTATCCAGCAAAGATATCATTTAGAATAGAAGGGCATATAAAGTGTTTCCCAGACAAGGTAAAACTAAAGGTGTTCATCACCACCAAGCCATTATTACAGGAAATTTTAAAGAAAATTATTTAAGAAAAAGAAGATCAAAACCATGAGTATTAAAAAGGCAACAAATTCACAACTATCAACAACTAAATCTAAAAAAAAAAAAAACTAAGCAAACAACTAGAACAGAACAGAATCATAGGTATGGAGATCATTTGGAGGGTTATCAATGGGGAAAGGGTGAGGGGAGAGTGGGGAAATGGTGCAGAGACTAAGAAGAATAATTGGTTGGTACAAAATAGACAGGGGGATGTTAAGAATAATATAGGAAAGGGTGAAGCCAAAAAACTTATATACATGACCCATGGACATGAACTAAGCAGGGGGGTGGATTGCTGGAGGGAAGGAGGATACTGGGCAGGGGGGAGTAAAGGGGGAAAATATGGGACAACTGTAATAGCATAATTAATAAAATATACTTTAAAAAAATAAAAGAAACAAATGAAGTTAAAAAAAGAAAATATTAAACCATTTACAAATGCAGTATAACCTATACAATATTTAGGATTTCACCAGTAGGGAATATATAGGATATTTATAGAAAAAAAAAGGTTTTAAAAATAATTATTAAGAAGATGTAAATAAATAAAACAAAAATACTATGGTCAAGGGCAAATAATGTCTTGTAGTCATATGTCAATTATCCTGAAATTAATTTCTAAATTTAATGTAATTCCAATCTAAATTACAATAGGAATTTTTTAGCAACTTGGATTTCTAAAACTGAAAGGGAAGAACTCACTTGCACAAATAGCTGGGTCAACTTTAAAAAGAGGATCAAAGAAGGGAAATTCAACTTGTCAGATGTTAGGTCATACTGCAAAGCCAGAGTAATAAAAAATGGAATGAGAGAACAAGAATGGGCAGATTAGTGGGACAAGAATGGAATACAGAAAGAGATGCATGTTAAGTGATAATGGTTCCACAAATCTGTGCGGAAAAGATAATTTGTTAAATGCTCACAGAAAAACGTGCTAATAATATGAAGAAAAATAAAACTGTATTCCTTTCTTGCACAGTATACAGAGCTAGACTCCAATTGTATATAGGAGGATAAAGCTATAAGCAGAGGAAGAAAATACAGAACCCTTTTGTGACCTAAGAATGAAAGTCTTATTACACAAGTCTCCAAAATTAGAAATCAGAAGATTGTTAGATTTGACTACAACAATATTAACTGTTAAAATGTCGTGTCCTACATAAGTCAACAACACTTGAGAGCATCAGTTTTATAATGCATATTTATAATAACAAGAGTTGTTAAGAAATGGCTAAGATGTAACTCCATGGGGTGTAGAATCACATGTGTCTTGCTCTCATCATAGCTTGAAGACTTCTCACATAGTATGTGCTTAATAGATATTTACTGAATAAATAAGTTTTATCGTATTTCCTCTTCTACATAGTAAGACAAGGAATTATGTAATATATCTTAGAAATATTTCTATAAAAATATCTTCAAATTTATAAGCTTCAGTAATCACAATGCAGTTATTTAGAAAATGTACTTAATCAGAGTACCTCATTTTCTAATTATGGAAGCTAAATTAGGCACTATTTCATTATTACTTGCACTCACTATTTTTTGTGGTACTTAGGTCAGTTTTCAGTGTTAGCTTGAGTCATGGGATTTACATTCATATTCAAAATGAGTTTAATAAAACTTGTAAATACAGTTCATAAGAAATTATTGAAATAAATATTTCTCTAAAGTTCAATTATATTATAAATCTGAATTCCTAAATTCTGCTAATTTGACAGGCCAGACTAAAAAGCAGAAGTGAGAAGAGAAATTCATGACTGACTTATGTGTTGGCCTCATTCCCTATTATTTCACCATCTCCTAAAACAAGTTTTTTTTTTCTTGATATGAAAACATAATATTCTTACAATTAAATAAACACAAATATTAGACTGGGAGTTAGTTTGGAATATTTCAGATTTGTTTATTTTTCATCTTTTTTAAATTGTTTTTCTATTACAGTTGTCCCACTTTTTCCCCACTGTTCTCCATACCCCACCCACCCCTTCTCCCACAGTCAATCCTCATCAGATTTATTGCTTGTGATATTTTCCTGCTACCACTGAAGCTAATTTTCATTTTTCCAAAGAGGAAGAAATAGGATTTGATAATACACTCAAATGTTGCTATAGTTATATAAAGCCTTAAAGAGAGACTAATTCAAACTTTGTCACCCTTTCAGCATGCACATCTTTTTGGTTTTCGTCCTCTCTACTGTTCTGTTTGCCCACAGAGCTTACGCTCATGACTGTAGGGTGACTTTTCACAGCTGATGCTCACTGATTTCAAGTTCTACACACAGTGGCTTTAATCACATGTCAAGGTTAAGGCCTTGTGTGTGTCCCCTGTGGGCTAAAACACTTCCAGACACCATTGCTTAAAAGAAGTTACACAGACTTTGCTAATTCCTGATGGCACTGCCTGCCCTCTTCTTTCTTAAAATCCCAGAGCAGAGCTGGAACTGGCACCACTAACCCTCTAGCTGAAATTAATTTTTCTGAAAACCATGACCCAATACATTCCTATAGCCAAAATGGCTAACTCATTGTAAATAATAGAAATATAACCCAAACTAGTTTGTGCAAGAGAGATTATTGTCTTAGAATCCAGAAAAAAAGACAGAGGTATATCTTTGAAACATCAGATATACAGCTGGCTTCAGTGATTATTGGAACTAGCAATCCCAACTAGAATTTTTATTTACTCCTTCTATCTATCCCTCATCCCTTTTTTTTTTTTCCTCTACAGTTAAGTTTTATTCTCTCATTAATGACAGCTTCTTTTACATCACAGATCTCATGGAAAAAATGGTACTAAAATCTCTTAGCTATTACTTCTTACAACTTCTAACACAGAATAAGGACTCACTCTCTAGTCAAAACCTAGAAAAAAATGGTGCTGGCTCATTTTGGGTAATATGCTCACTCACAGAGGAAAAGTCATGAGAGAACAAGGCAGCTCTTACAATAGCCATACACATTAGGGGCACAGCAGAAAATATGGTTGTTCACAAAGCATCAGTAGTTAATGTATTGGAATAAACTAAGGTTAATCCTGCCTCCTCTGAATTTTGTTGTTTCTCTTTCTGGAATATCACAAATTATTTTTAGTTCAACTCAAGAAAACCCCAAAAGACATACAGAACCTAAAGAAAAAGGTAACAAATTACTTGCAGAAAAAAAACATCGTTGCAGATTGAGGGTCACTTCACAACGGCAAAAAGTTTTCTTCACCAGGAAGATATAAAAATTCCTATTCTATATACATATAATACTAATTTTACATCCAAGTATATAAAGCAAAATTGACACAAGAAAAAATAAACAAGTCCCCACATTTAAAATTATCTTCCTAAAATATGTCAGTTTGGTCCAAATCACCCAGACCACCACTGTCAGAAGCAAACATTTCACACAAGATTTCTTAGGAAGTTAGGCTGCTGCATGTCAAGACCCAGTTAGTAGATAAAGCCAGAGAAATCCTGTCCCTGGCATAGAGGAACTGGGTATAGTTGTACAACATGTCAAGAACAATTAATTTTGCACTGGGTTTAACCATCTGTAATCCTACTACTGGGTACCTAAGCAACTAGATGGTTAAAGAGCAATGTGGCAAAGAGATCTTTGCTGTAGTTTTCTGAGAGATCAAAGGAATCCAAGCAATTCTGTGTAATGCATGTGCAAGAGCATACCTTTTTGGGGAAAAGTTGGTCACATAAGCATAAAGGTGGCCTTACAGAGCATAAAGGGCATTCCAACACTAAGGAAAACCAAACTATTTATAGTTATTGAAGATCTAATAATTGTTTTTTAAACATAAATGTCAAAAATGAACCATATCTGTCATTCACAATAGAAGGGCAGAGAAAGTGCTTCCAGGACAAAGTAAAACTGAAGGAGTTCATCAGATCCAAACCATTGTTATATGAAGTGTTAAAGGGACTTGTTTAAGAGAAAGAGGATCAAAACTATGAACATTAAAATGAAAACTGTATAGCAACAACCAACAACAGAAGTTAGGGAACCAAAACAAAGGCAAACTAAGTAGGCAACGAGAGTGGGAAAAGAATTATAGGAATGGGGAACATTATGGGGGAAGGGGAAGAGGGAGGGAGATGATACAGGAATTAAGAAGCATAGTAAAATGGAGTGGACTAGATAGAAAGATGTTGAGAACTATGTGCACAACCAATGGGCATGGACTAAGAGGGGGGGCAACTGGAGGGAGGGAGGCACTGGGTGGAGGGGAGCAGAGGGAAAAGAAATTGGGACAACTGTAACAGTATAATCAATAAAGCATAGTTTTTAAAAAATGAACTATAAAATTTGTGGAATACTACTTTAAGTGTTATATTTAACAAATGAGCACATATAACACATGATTACAATGATTGTAAGTATGTAAAACAATACCTAAAACTGTAAATCGGTAGATCTTGGCAAGTGTGAGGTCCAAGCTGAATGGCTCCCTCTCCACTCCTTCACTCATACTCCCCACCTTGGAATCAACCCCCTCAGGGAGCCTCAGGACATGTGTACACTCCACTTTGATTTAAATCCAATAAGCCTACTGCATTTGTCTTGGGAATTAATCTTACTGGGAACATATCTCAGTCAGATTAAGATCTCATTGCTTTCTTAAAATATTAAATTATTTGTCTAGAGTCAAATAATTCCCACAAAACTAAAAGTGGAATGATTCCTAAGGGGTAGCTGCCCAATCAGAATACTTTTATAAACATGTAATTTGAACCTATAGCTTTAAATATTCATGAGGCTAAAAGGGGATAGAATTAGCAGGCAATAAAGATAATTAGCAGAGGCCAAAGAACCAGCTCTGATGATCAAATGCATTCTTATTTCAAGTGTTTCACTGATGGAGAAATCAGCTTTGAGAAGGTCTGTCATTTGTCCATAATTCCATACCTAATAAAAAGTACAGTCCACTATACTCTCGTATGTCTGGTTCCAAGACCCACACAATTTCTATTATACCATACTAGTTTACTATATTAAAATATGCTTAATAAATTAATTTATTCATTTTATTCTTTTGTTACTGTCGTCTTAAATTTAATAAATCTTTATGAGTATCCAACCACAAAGGCATTGTGCTAGGTCTAAAATACAGCTGGGAAAAGACAAGGTCACTGCCCTTGTGAACATATTAATGTCTAATTTCTAATGCAGAAGATATATTACAATGTAAAAAAATTTGTGTATTTGGGAAAACAATAAGTGAAGAAGGTTGGTTCAGAAAGGCATTACACACTATAAAAACTAGTTTTTTCATGATAGAAACTAAATAAGTGACTGAAACAAGACTAAAGAGGTCAAGGCTGTCCTGGTTCCACATATAATTTTATCACATTCACATAACTTTACAAATGTTTCCATCCCACTTTATTTAGTAGATGATCAATAGATAATAGATTAGATAGATGATAGATTATAGATAGATACATAAATGAGAGATAATAGGGGGAGTTGGAGAAAGAAGATAAGGCAACCACCCGTAACTTGGAGGGGAAAAAAAGTAACATTAACTTTGGACCACATTTTTTCTGGCATGTCCCAAACTTGCTTTCATAGTATTAACAGAAATTGTTACTGCCTTGACTGAGGGCTTGAAAATCTCAGTTCAGGATTTCCTTTGCTATCACTAAGCCTCTCCTGAAAGCCTTGTTTATGTTTCTGCCTATATGTTATTTCTTATTAAATGCAATTGTAATCAGTACTGTAGGAAGTCCTCTGCCAAAGCTAGGATGTGACAACAATGTAAATAGTCATGGATGCCAGAGCTGCTACTTGTTTTCTGTTTGTTTGTTTATTCTGCTTTTAATATTATACATTTAATCTTTTCCATGAGTTCAATCTAAGTTCTGGCTGTTGATCTAAATAAGTGAAACTGAGTATTATATATGCAGCCAAGTGGAGGGCATTGTCCCTTAAGACACTCCAATTTCTTAAGCACTCGGGGTGAGGATGCATTTCGATAAGCAGACAGCAAAATAGCATATGAGTGGGAAAGCATAGACCACTCCCCCTCTGAAGGACTCTTCTGGTCTTGCCTTCAAGGGCAGAAACCTTGACCCAAATACGGAAGCTGTTCTCTTCATCCTCTAACACCCAGAAAGAATAAATATTCAAGAAATAGATCTATATACCCAAAATTAATATAATACTGTATAACTATATTAAAATTCTTTTAATTATAAAAAAAGAAAGAAGTAGATTTATATTCCCAAGCTTCTTGATCCTGAGTGTTTTTTAAATTAAAAGAAACATCATTTTTATTCCTTTCTTAATTCCTTCATAAATCCAATGAGTCAACACTTGTTAGGCACTTACTATATTCAGATTACCAGTGAATAGCTGGGGAAACAAAACAACAATGAACCCCTGGCCCTAAGCTGGAAAAGCACAGCTCATTAGCCAACTCCCTGGTGAGTCCAGGCAGAAAGACAGGTCTTTTCAACAAATATGTTGTAACAGTCCTACCTTTCTAAGCAAAGTTGTTTATGTAATTTTCTTGTAAAGTTATATATTCTAGGTCTCTAGCTCTGTCCAGGCTTGGGTTTCCAAAATTCACATAAATTTTCAGTTTTAAATTTTCGCAACTCCCCAAATCTAATTGTTAAAAAAAAAATGAAACTTAGAAGCACTGAGAAAAATAATAAGTCACATCTTTAAAACATGTAAGAAAGTGTAATAGCAGTGGGAGGAAATGACCTTTTTAATGACAAATTTCTTATCTCAGATCTATCTTAAATAAGTAGAAATAGAAGGTAGGCAGTAAATTTGGCTTCTAGAAATTCTCATTTGGGTACTCATATTTGACAACTGCTTTCTCATGTACTAAACAATGACATCTAATTTCCTTATAAAGCCACCACTTCTTAATTATTATTTTCCTGGAACTGTGCCAGGTAACAGCAAGTCATAGATAAATATGACTTAGTTCTTATCCTCAAAGAACTTCCTGAGTAAATACTAGGGTCCTTATGGCTTCCACAGAATTGATACTGGCTGTTATAAAAAAAAATGTATCTCACCAGGTGACATTGTTGGGATGGTAATGCATCTCTGTCCTAAACCTAAGACCAAAACAACTCAGTTCACAAAGTCTGGAAATAATTACAAGTATAAGCAGACTGGTAAAGGCATAACACAGTAGACTCTAACTAGTCCATAGAAAACGTGCAGTCTCGTTATTTTTTTAAAGATTTTATCTATTTATTTTTAGAGAAAGAGGAAGGGAAGGAGAAAGAGAAGGAGAGAAACATCAATGTGAGAGAGAAACATTGATTGGTTGCCTCTTGTACACACCCCAACCAGGAACCGAATCTGCAACCCAGGCATATTCCCAGACCAGGAATTGAATGGGTGGCCTTTCACTTTGCAAGATGATACCCAACCCACTGATCCACACCGGCCAGGGATACAGCCTGAATCTTAATTTAGAAACCAAACACATAGTGCAAACACTTAACTCAAAGAGAGACATACTTAAGAGGACTTTTAAAGAAAAATGATGAACAGAGTACAACTTTGAGGGTAATGAAAAGGCCTGGGGAGTGATGGGTCACACTGTCCTCACAAGGTGTCAGGACACCCAGACCTGACTAGTCTAATACATCTTCCATAGAAAGCCTAGAGAACACAGTGGGATCACTTAGTTACATCAGCACTGTGTGCTTATATTTAACAAACTCTGTATCAAACTCAGATAACCCTTGTCAGAGAGCCCTGTGGCATAACAAGAAATGGAAAAGAGCATTGGTGACACTGTCTATCTTGAACACTTTGATCAGTTCCTTAACCTCTTTGATCCTCAGTTTCCTAACCTATGAAATGGGGATAATTTAGTTGTGGATTGAGTTACATAATGAGTATTAAGCACATATATGATGTTTGTAGAGTACACCACTAAACACTGGTTTCCAGGAAAAAAGGTTTTAGAAGATTACCATAGCACATGCCAGAGGGTGTATTTGTAACAATAATATTTACACTTATAGCAGCCAGGATATTTCAGCCAACAGTGAACAAGGAACAAATTTGTAGACTCCATAGAAAAGACTGGAATATTAGCTGTGTTTGAGTGACAGGCAAAAGTCCAGCAAAAAGAACTGAAGTCAATGCCTCCTGGGATTGCAAGAGTTCTGTATTTCTTCTGACGAAGGTAAACCATACAAAATAAGCAGGCATTCATTCCATTTACTCATCAAACACAAACTGAGTACCTACATTGAGTGGAATTCTGTTAAGAAATGGGGAAAGAGAAGTTACATAAACAGAAGATGCAATAGGCCCACAGTAGAGGTCAGTGAAAGGTGCCCCAGGACCACAAATGAACCACAAGATACACTGACCAGAGGAATATATTTCCTCTCCCTCCTGAGACTCCACCACAATGAATGTCATACCCTCCAAGGAAAGAAGGTAGAGTTAGATGTTAGGAAATAGCCACTGTGAGTGATGAGAAGGGGAGTTAACTGAATAACTACAAACAGGTTTGAGTGATATGCCTTCCACTTTTGAAAGCTTAGCAGCTCAAATTTCAGGCATGTGAATGGTGCAATATGCTCTAGGACTCTAGAGGAGGGAGAGTTTGCTTTCAGCTGAACATATGTCACCTCGTTGTAAGAACAGTTTAACAGATATATGTTGTTGTTATGAGCTTAATCTCTAAAAGCAGGTTGAAATGCCATTTGAGTAAAAAAAGTATATATTATGGATAATATTGTATCAAGTGCTGGGTTAGGAATATAATGAAATTCTAAAGACAGAGCAACAATAAGGAATTGCTAGTCTTTCAAATCTAACATAGAGAAATTAAGTAATCCACAAATCACACCACCTGCCAATGAAATGATTTGCTTTTGAAATGCTGCTGAAATGGCTAAAAAGAATAAGTGGAATTTTATTGTAAGCTCATCACTCACTTTGTTCCCTGAAATGTTAACTTTGAGCCATAATGACATGTTCTCATTAGTTAGCAGCTGTGGCTTTACTCCAGCCAGGTTTTTGTGTTGGAGAGGACAACTGTAGTCATCACCGTAAATTAAAACTACCTACAGGACTTCCGGTCAAGATGGAGGCCTAGACAGACAAGCTGCATCTCCCTCCACAACTAAGAAGGAATACAACTACCTCAAAACTAGAGACAACCAGAAGTTCCAGAAAATCGAGCTGCATGGAAGTCCAACAAACAAAGATATAAAGAAGAAATACTCATTTAGACAGGTAGGAGGGGCAGATCTAGGGTGGAGAGGACGCAGTGTGGAGGTGGTGGCAGCAGCAAGCCAGCAGAAAGCTCAGCCACATGTTTTAAAAAGTGGGGAGGAACACATCAGGAGAATTCCCAGCTCCTGACCAGACTGCGCAGCTCACAGTCCCAGCACCAGGGAAAATTAAATCTCATTACTTCTGACTCTGCAAACCAGTGGGGGTTGGGGCAGAGGAAGAAACTGCCAGTCTCTCAGCAGTCTGCTTGTTTAAAGGGCCCCCACGGTCCTAGAACATCTGCAGAACCACCCACTCTGGGAACAATGGCCAGGGCAACAACTAGAGAGGCACCAGTCCCATACAAAGTGGGATAAGTACCTGGATAATGGGCAAGTGCTGAGCAAGCAACATTGTTCCTTCTCAGACCCCTCCTCCACATACAGCGCCACAATGTGGTGAAACAGGTCACTCTCTACTGACAAGAAAACCTAAGGCTCTGCCCCTTACAATGTAACAGGAGTGACAGCTCTACCTAAGACACAGAGGCAAACAAACACAGGAGCCTGTCATGATGAGGAGATAGAGAAGCATGGCCCAAAAGAGGGAATAGATCAAGGTTCCAGAGGGAGAACTAAGTTACAAGGAGATAGCCAACCAAACAGATGCAGAATTCAAAACACTGTTGATAAAGGGGCTCACAGGCTTGACAGATATGCTTGAGTATGGCAAACACATAAAGGAAGAAGTGAAGGCTATGCTAAGTGAAATGAAGGAAAATTCACACAAAACCAATGGTGAAGGGAAGGAAAACAGGGTTAAAATCAATGATTTGGAACATAAGGAAGAAAAAATCAGTCAACCAGTACAGAATGAGGAAACAAGAATTGAAAAAAATGAGGAGAGGCTTAGGAACCTCTGGGACAACTTTAAACGTGCCAACATCTGAATCATAGAGGTACCAGAAGGAGAAGAGGAAGAGCTTATGTGGAAAAATAATGAAGGAAAACTTCCCAAATGGGTGAAGGAAATAGACATACAAGTCCAGGAAGCACAGAGAGTCCCAAACAAGCTAGACACAAAGAGGACCACACCAAGACACAACATCATTAAAATGTCAAAGGTGAAAGATAAAGAGAGAATCTTAAAAGCAGCAAGAGAAAAGCAGAGAGTTACCTACAAAAGAGTGCCTATAAAACTCTCAGCTGATTTCTCAAAAGAAACTTTGCAGGCAAGAAGGGACTGGCAAGAAGTATTCAATGTGATGAAAAGCAAGGACCTACAACCAAGACTACTCTATCCAGCAAAGCTATCATTTAGAATGGAAGGGCAGATAAAGTGCTTCCCAGACAAGGTAAAGCTGAAGGAGTTTATCATCACCAAGCCATTCTTATATGAAATTTTAAAGGGACTTATTTAAGAAAAAAAGGATCACAACTATGAACACTGAAATGGCAACAAACTCACAACTATCAACAACTTAATATAAAAAAGAAAAACAAAATCCCACCAAGCAAACCAGAATAGGAACAGAATCATAGGTATGGGGATCATTTGGAGGGTTATCAGCTGGGAGGGGGAAAGGAGAGAAATGGGGAAATGGTGCAGGAATTAAGAAGCATAACTGGTTGGTACAAAATAGACAGGGGGAAGTTAAGAATAATATAGGAAAGGGTGAAGTCAAAGAACGCATATGCACAATCCATGGACATGAACTAAGGCTTGTGGGATTGCTCGAGGGAAGGTGGATACTGGGCAGAGGATAGCAAAAGGGAAAATAATTGGGACTACTGTAACAACATAATCAATAAAATATACTTAAAAACAAAAACAAAAACCCTTTAACTTATTACAAAAAATGTTCAAATATTATGCCACTTTGTCAATAAAGCAAGAACATTATAATTCATATTTCCAACTGCACCCCCCATTCTCTATGCTATAGTTGTTTTACATTTTATTTATATACATGTTATAAATTCCACAATAAATCATTATTTTGCTTTAAATGGGGATTAATCATTTAACAACATTATTGGGATATAACAGGTATTTATATTTAGAAACCTTTGTCTAATAAAGTCACAGGGACTTATTTTCTTATGTTCTTCTAAAAGATATATAGTTTCAGGTTTGGCATTTAGGTTTATGACTCATTTGGATGTGTGTTTTTCTTTTTAATACTGTGAGATATGAGATTTTTTTATTTTTGGCATATGAACATCTTAAGTGTTTCAAAAGTATTTGTTGAAAAGACTGTTCTTACTCCAGTGAACTACATTTGCATTTTGCCAAAATCAGTTGACTACATATGTATGTGTCTATTTTTGGACTCTTTTTCTATTTCATTGATTTATTTGTTTGGCTTTATACTAGTACCACAGTATATTGGCTACTGTAGCTTTATAATAAAATTTGAAGTCTGATACTATAAGGCTTCTAACTTTGCTTTTTTCTTTTTAATGTTATTTGGCTATTCTGGGTATTTTGCATTGCCAAATAAATTTTAGAATTAATTTCTTCAAAAAACCTGCTGGAATTTTTATTTGGATAGGTTTGAATCTATAACTCAATTTGGGGATAATTGACATCTTAACAACACTGAGTTTTCCAGTTTGTGAATGTGTTATATCTCTCCATTTATTTAGGTTTTACATTTTTCTCCATATGTTGTATAGTTTTCAGTGTACAGGCCTTGCACTTTATTAGATTAATCTCTAAATATTTTCTTATTTATGAAATTATAAATGGTATTTTTTTATTTCTGATTGCTTATTGTTAGTATAAAGAAATACAATTGATTTTTAAAATTTTGCTTCTAGTGGCATTTTTGTTGATTCCATAAGATTTTTTCACATAGATAATCATGTAACTGTGAATAAAGGCAGTTTTATTTCTCCCTTTATAATCTGTGTGTCTTTTTTTTTTTTTATTTACCACATTGTATGTCTAGAATCTCCAGTACAATGTTGAATAGAAAGAATGAGAGTAGACATCCTTGCCTTGTTCCTTATTTTAGAAGACAAGTATTCAACATTTCCCTGTTATATATGTTGTTAGCTCCAGACGCACTTGATCAAACTGAGGAAGTTGTCTTCTAGTCCCACTTAGTTGACTGAGAGTCTTTATGAGGATTAATTTTAAATTTTTTCAAATACTTTTTCTGCATTACTGAGGTTATTATACAGTTTCTCTTTTCTGTTTCAGCCTGTTGTGAATTGCACTGATTGATTTTCAAAGGTTTCATCAGCCTCGCATCCTTGTGATAAACCTCACTTGGCCATGATGTATTCTATTTTATGTGTATAGTTGGATTAAATTTTATACAATTTTGTTAAAAAATTCCTTAACTATGTAGTTTTTTAAATAATGTTTGTTTTGTTTTGGCGCCAGAATAAATCTAGCCTCATTGAATGAATTGGGAAGTATTTCCTTTTTTTCAATTTTCTTAAAAATTTTATGTAGAATTGCTATAATTTTTTTCTTAAATTATTCACCAGAGAACCAATTTGGATCTAGATTTTATATGTGTGGGTGGGAAGGTTCTCAATCTCAAATTTCATTTCTTTAATAGATACAGTGAGTTTAGACTATTTCCCCTTGAATAAAATTTAATAGTATGTATCTGTCATGAAATTGATTCTTTTCATCTAAGTTGTCAAATTTCTTGGCATAAAGTTGTTTATATTATTCTTCATTATCTTTTTAATAACTGTAGAGTCTTTACTAATGTTACTTCTTTCATTTCTGATATTGGTAATGTGTGCTTTCAAATAACTAACTTTTGGTTTCATTGATTTTTCTCTATTGTTTTTCTGTTTTCAATCTCATTGATTTCTGCTCTGAATTTTATTACTTTATTTCTTTTCATACCTTGGATTTTATTTGCTCTTTTTCCCCCACAGTTTCTTAATGTATAAACCGAGGTCACTAATTTAAGAATATTCTTATTTTCTCTTACAGCTGTTTAGTGCTATAAATGCCCCACTAATAATGATTAAACACCATCCCACAAATTGTAATATTTAGTTTTACTTTTATTCAGTTTAAAATACTCCCTAATTTTCTTTTTTATTTATTCTTTAATTCATGAAATATTAAGATATATTGAGGCAAATAAACATGTGAAGTTGCACATACCCATACAAAGATTTGTATTCAAATGTTCATAGCAGTTTTATTTGTAATAGCAAAGAGCAAGAAAAAGAACTAAACCTGCATCAATGAGCAAATGGATTTCAAAAAGAACAAAAGCTGTAGTTTAGCCATATAAGGCATAATACCCAACAATAAAAAGGAATGACCACATGCAACAACATGAATGAATCTCAAAATAATTATGCTGCATGAAAATGGCAGGCAAGAAGGATACATGCTGTATGATTCCAGTAATATAAAATTCTGAAAAATGCAAATTACTCTGTAGTGGCACAAAGCATATTAAAGTGAGAGAGAGGGATTTCAAAGGGGAAGCTTCTGAGAGAAATGGACCTTGTTATCTTGACCATGATGATAATCTTACAGGTATATACATGTGTCAAAACCTATCATATTTTATACATTAAGTGTGTGTAGTTTATTGCATGTGCATCATACCTAAACACAGCCCTTGAATTAAAAAATGCAAATCTAGAATGGAAACATTGGCTCATCACTGCTCAGACTACTGTGGCAGCACTTCCAGTCAAGATGATGGCAAAAGTAAATGCTGTGCTCACTTGTTCCCACAACCACATCAGAATGACAACAAAATGCAGAACGACCATCACTGAGAACCTCCTGAAGACTAGCTGAATAGAAGTTCTGCAACTAAGGAATAGAGAAGAAGCCACATTGACACTGGTAGGAGCTGTAGTTTAGAAGTTGAAGAGGTATCTCAGCTGCAGAGGTCCCCTTGTGGAGCAAGGGGTCCCAGCCCCATAATGGGCTCTCCAGCTCTGAAGTCTTTTAACTCAGTTGCTATGTCTACTTGCTCCTCTCCTACTCTCTTTTTTTCACTGCCATGAGTGTGTGAGTGTGTGTGCCATTAAAACTCCCCCAGAGAAGATTGTAGTTGATATTCATGAAGGAGCCTGGCTCACTCAGAGGTCATGAGATCTCTTTTATCCAGTGTATATATGAGTGCCCTTGTTAGATTAGTGCATCCAGTGCCTTCTTCAGTCTCTTATGGCCAGGGGATCAAGGTGCCATGACAAAAAGTAAAGAAGCCCATGTGACAGGAAATGTCTTTCACTACTTCCCTGAGAAGACTGTGACTGAGGGGTGTTCTTGGACTCTTTTGCTCCTCAATAGTACAAGTAAGGAGGCCACATGTTCCTGTTCACATGGGCCTTCGGGAGTTCAGGCAACCCTCCCATGTGCCAGGTCCCCAAAATGGAATCAGAAGCTCCTCCCAGTCCTTCCTTTTAGAGGCAGGAGCACCCAAGACAGTGAGCACTTCAGCTCTTTCTGTTGAAGAACAGCAGATGGAGACTGACATTTTGCTGAGTTATCTCCAAAGCAGAAATGGTTCTCAGGTACAATTATTACATAAACAGAAAATGTTACTGCATTCGCCCTGTGGTCAACTCCTGGATTGAAGAAAAGGTTAAGAGTACAATGTATCTACAGAGCTTACCTCTTAAACAAATGCATGACAATGAAGGGAGAAGGAGAATCATCATTTGAAAACAGAGTATGCTCTACTGACAGCATGCAAAAAGAAGAGACCAGGCAGAGCCTCTTCTTGGTTAAATAGGGACCTCCCCACCTCAGCTATTTTCTCCAATGTCCCGGAACAACATAACCCTGGTGTGTGAGTTTGTTTTAGTTCTTTAGCTGCTGCTTCTATCGAGAAACTCCTTGCTACCTCTTTGTCCTGCTTGTTCTACTGGCCACTTCTACATAAAATGTTAAGAGCCCATCACAGAAGGGAGGAGTGAAAGCTCAAATGTTTATTATTTTTAAGCTCACTCTTGTCCTTCTGAAATGTGATGCGCATGTGTAAAAGTACAGATACAGAAGATGGACATCTACCCTAAAAAAGTTCTCCAACACAAAGACAATGGAGCTGCAGTTTTTCACTAAAGCTTGTCTCTCTTTTATCATCACCTTTCTCATTTCAAAGAGTTTCTTTTTTAGTGACTATTCCAGAATGAGTAATGTGACATAGGGTGGATATTACAAAGTGAGAGAAAAAAGGGAGAGTTGGGAAACGTGAAAAAATATAAATCCGATAAGCATGTGGCCTGACAACAATGACTTGATTGGTTTGCACTGTAGTTAGGGAGTTACCATAGGCTGCTCAGGCTTCTATAACAAAAGAGTATAGACTGCGTAGCTTATAAACAATGGAAATTTATTTCTCATGGTAATGGAGGCTGAAGTCTGAGATCAGGGTTTCAGCATAATTAGCTGAGGGCTCTCTTCTGGGTCACAGACTTATCCTTGTGTCTTCACAAGGAGAAGGGTAAGGGAACTCTCTCAGAACTCTTTTTATAAGGCCACTAATCCTATCTATGAGGGCTCTGCCCTCAAGGCCTAATCACCTCTCAAAGGCCCCCCCTCCTAATACCATCACTGTGAGTGTTAAAATTTTTTTCTTTTTTGTTCTTATTTTTATATATTTATTATATTTTTTCATAACCACCTAGTCCCCTTATGTTCCCTACCCTCATCAGTCATTACACTGTTGCCATGTCCATGAGTTCTTTTCCCTTTTTGTTCAATTCCTCCAACCCCTAACTTCTCCCCACACCTCATAGCTGTCATCAACACTCCATCTGTGAGTCTGTCCCCATTGTCCTCGCTGGTTCAGTTTGTTTATTAGATGCCACATATGAGTAAAATCATATGGTATTTTTCTTTCTCTGACTGGCTTATTTCACTTAGCACAATGTTCTTTAGGTCCACCCATACTGTCACAAAGGGTAAAATGTTCTTCTTTTATAAGGTCGAGTAGTATTCTGTTGTGTAACTACCATCACCTTGAGTGTTAATTTTCAACATATGAATTTTGCGTGAACATAGTCAGACCATAGTAGTAACAGTCACTGAAAACTAGGGCACCTTAATGTACACACACACATACACACACACACACACACACACACACCAGAAACAAAGGTGGCAAAATGCATAGAATTTAAAATCATCCAACTGAGGCCATGAGGCCATGTCTTGACCTTGCCAGTTACCAGTTCTAAGCAACTCTTTTCAAACTCCAAATTGTAATTCCCTCATGACACCTGACCTACTCATTTCCCAAGGGTAGTGTAAGAATGACATTTTATAGAAAAAGTTGTTACTGTATGCTGTCACGTTTTTTCACTAATACAACACTCTGTAGAATAATAAAGATCTTCTAATGAAGAAGTTTTTCTAATTTATTAATTCAACAATTATTTATTAAGTGTCTACTATATGCCAGATATTCCTACTTCTACTTTGTAATATTTTTGTTTTTGTTTTTATCTTCCAGATCCCGGCATGATTTTCTATTTGGAAATGAGGATTTTGTGGCTTTGACATCTTCTATATGACTTCTGTGCATAAACTTTCTGTGCATGAAAAAGAAATATGTATACATTACACACACACACAGAAAAACAGGTCATGTTAATGTTATCAAGAAGCATGCCAATCAAACCAAAATAAAAATTTTAATTTTATAAGAATAAGAATGGCTTACCCCAAAATACACTATCCTAAAGTATTTTAGAAAAAAGAAATTGCAGATAGTTGTGCCTAGCTCAACCTTCATCATCATCAATCATTTTATTATAGCTTCCAAGCCAATGTAATACATCATCTCACACTTTAAGTTTCTTACTGCTCTCCCACATTCTGAAGTACTTTATAGTTTAATGATCTTGGTCCTCCAAATGCCTTATCATGCTACTAATGTCAATTTTCTCCATCACTAGATTGTCTGTGGTACTAAGCCAGTATCTAAGCTCAAGAAGAAAAAAAAACTGGAGGCCAGAACCAGAATTATACTCAGAGTGACTACTCTGGCTTCATCTTTGGCTTTAATTCATTTCAATAGTTTAAAAAATTGTGGGTGCCTTGTTGAAATTGCTTCATGAATGAAGAAATTCCCTCCAAAACTGGATAATTTAAGCTCCAGGTTTTTCCTCCTACATAATTTAGAGTTTGAGTAAACAGGCAAATTAATTTTAATTTTAAACAAAAAAATTACTGCTTATCTTGACATATTTATTAGATGACTTCAAGTAAAATTTTTGAATAAAATGCATACTATAAAAATTTTGTTGCTCTTTTATGTACCTCTTTAAAATGTCTTGAGAATGGTTTCTTTCCTTTGAAAGTGCTTTAGAGCACCTATTGTTTATATCTTTTTCTTTGCAAATTAGAAAAACAATAAAGGAATAAAATAAATGGAATTTACCAAGGCACATTCCTAAAGCATATAGAGTCTGATTTTTCAGACCTGTGAGGGGTGGCGTCAGTTGTCACAAGCCTGTTTTACCATGACAGAGTTAAAGCTGCATCTTCTACTCTCTCTTCCTTTTGGCCAGAAGCACAGAGAAAACCACTAATTCACCTACCACCCTGTATGTACATATAGCCACATTCCCTCCAGCATCAAGCCCTCTCTTCTTTCTACTGTCTCACCACACTGCTATTGGAGCTCTATTATTACACAGATGTATCTAAACCACACAAAGGAACAGTTTCACAGATAGCCCTAAATCTGAATGCTTGGGTAAATGAATAAGTCCTCCACTTCAGCTAAGCTTTGGCTGTATTTGAATGGAAAATTCACCAGTGATGATGAAAGAATATTTTGCTTCTCCAGCACCTGAGGTATTCTTTGTATACCTCCAAGAGTAGCAAGAAAAACTGGGCTAATTAAACATCTGCCTGAGTGAGAAAAAAAAAAAACAGTTCTTGTTTATAGCCCTGTAGCATGATTGTTATGTGAATACAGCCAGTCACTGCTGTACCCAACCTCCTCCATGCTAACTCAACTCCAGGCACACCTTGATCCACCAAATACTGACCATCGCACAATCACTAGCCTGTTTGGAAGCTTACCTTCTCTCACAGCATGATGCTACTATGTTTCCATTTATTAAAATGGAGCATAGAAGCACAGTCCCCTGACTGATATCATTCTTTCTCCATTTCGGTAAAACCCAGTGTTCTCAGTTATTTATAAAACAGTCATCACTGTGTCTTCTTTTTATACAAAAGGAGGGGAAAGGAAGGTGGTCATGGTCAGATAAGACTGGCTGAGTAGAACCAGTTGTTTATTATGTGGGAGGAAGGAGGAGAGAAGGCAAGAAGTGTACAGTATTTTGCTAAGTCTGAATTCTTTGTTATTAGTTCAAATAAATAACCTTGGAAAAAAGGCTCAATGTTCTGACTCTTGAATACCTGGGTGCTATGAGTGCCTTTAAGCTGACTTTTGATGAATTATATAAATAAACAATAAGAAAATGTGTAATTATATCACAGAAGTGTTCAAGAGAATCACTGGATTGAAATCTGGTACTTCCTTATTAAGTCATTAGAGATAATATTCCATAGGCTTTAAACCCAAGAGCCTGTTCATGGTTTTAAGCTTTGAACTTGTCACTTGAAAACTGCCAAAAGAAAGCTTATGCCAACATACTTTATACAAGACAACATCAGTTAGACTATTTCTTCTCTACATCACTTGTCTTTATCTTGAGCAGATCCTTCTCTAAATTTAATTACCCTGACCTCCCATTAATTACCAAAGAACATGAAGAAATAATAAAACTATTTTCTGTAATTGTGATCATGATTTGGTTTTCATAATGAGTCCAGAGAAATATGCTCTGTTTTAGGTTCAAAAGATGAAAATATTTTATAAAAGCTTAAAATTCCTTGAATTGTGAATCTGTTCTCAGAAGTTACTTGTTTTAGAGAATTCTTAAAAAGCTACATTTGGAGAATACTTTGAATTTCATGCTTTCTTTTAAAAGCATATCACAAGTTATACCATCATCTCAGAGTGGCTTTGATTCCAGAGGGCAAAATTGCTTATAGTGGCTGGAAATGCAGGTATTTTGTGTCCACCTTCTGGCCCATGAGACCGCACAAATTCCTGGAAATTCCTCCAAATAAAAAGAATTGAGCCATAATTGTTTACTACAAAAGATGTGTTTTATGATAAATCTTCACAACACTGTTACACTGGATTTATAGTCAATAGCATCTTCTGGAAAACAATACTTTTTTTTTAATCTTCGAAGTCTATTAATTGTTTTTCTAATATACGTTCCCTCCTTTTTCCTTTGTATGAGAACAGAGCATCATTGAGTGTGATAATTTGCCCAAATATAAAACTACATTTCTAAGCATCTCTTATAGATAGAAATGGCCTAAGACATATGAGTGAAAGTCACTGAGTGTGATTTCTTAAAAAGTGGATTGACCCAAATAAGAGGGAGGATGAGAAGGCAATAGCTATTGCAAGCATCTTGTGAGCAGGAAGTTACCTTGGAGGTGGAAGCCTTACTAAGGGTAGTAGAGCAGAAAGGACAGTGGTCCTTGATAACCATGGAGTCACCATACTATCCTCAATAGCCTACTTCTAGACTTGTCTTTCAAGGAAAAATACATGTCTTTCTTATTTAAATAATGGTTACTTTGGGTCTTTCTTACTAATAGCCAGACCTAACAGTGTCTTTTTATTCCATTCCCTGTTGTGTTTGACAGATATGATGACTCAGATGTTAAACTAAATTATTGAAGTTTAACTCAGATGATTCCAACTATGGGGAAACAGAATCTTTCAATTACTGAGCATGACCATTTCAATGAAAAAGAATCTCTGGAGTGCAAGAGAGGCACAGTAAGAAATAATTTAGGAAGGATTAGGAATCTTTTAGTGTGTCTCAGTAATCAAAAGAAAATTAAAAGACCCACTATAAAAATCAAATAATGAACATTGTCTTTCAGAAGAGGAAAGTCCTATACAAGTGACCAAACCTAGAAAAACAGGCAATGAAAGAAGCAAAGGAAGAATGTATGTGTATGTGTGTATATAATTAACCAATGGAGGTGAGTGAAAACAGTGTGGGCAGCTATAAAGTATAGAAATCTTTGGCAAAAAGAGAGAAAGACTTCTGAAATGAGAATTTGAGACCTGTAGTATTATAGCATAGATGCCATATTCTATGGCAGAAGGTGCCCTTAGCAACAACATTTAAACATACTTGAATTAGGTTCTGGGCCTGGAGAACCAGACTCTTGGTTAAGGTTCCAGGTCCAAGGCTCATACCGCCCTGTAGATCTGGCCTGATGAGTCTATTGCTGCTGTGCTACAGCCACCCCAGAGCAATCCATACCACTTGACATGAAGGCCTTAGCAATGCTCTTTTCAACACCAGAAACTGACCTCAGCTGGACCACTTTCTCCACAACTATGCCTATTTCCCCACAACACTTTATCCTTATGTTTGTCATGCATCTCTACAAGAGAGCCTGGATATTTGAGTGTTGACTTCTACGTTGGGAAACAAGCCTCATAACAAAGGAATTTTCCCAAATACACAGAAAGACTTGTCCAAATATGATAGGAAGTTATGAATAGAATAAATATGTGCCACACAGCTACTAAAAATGAAGAATTTTGAAAGTTTTGTTAAAATTAGGAGAAGAAACAACTGGTTAAAGAATTCAGGCAACTGATAAAGTTCAGTTTCACTCTAAAACTAGGGCCACATCTGGGACCGAGCTAACTAGGTCATGGTGTCTGTGTTCCACAGATGCATGCCTTCTCCCAGTTAGCAGATGATTGTTGAGTGCAAATACATAGCAGGCCCTGTTATGTAACACTGGAGATTTGGCAGTGATATGACATAAACTGGTAAAAGTCCTTGCCACCATAGAGCTTAAAATTCACTGGTGAAACAAATAGGACCTGAAAAGCCAGATATAAGAGTAAGCTATTGCATGCCTGCAATTTATTCAGGTTGTCGAACTATATTTCCTAATTCTTTTCCCAGTATCTCCCAAAGTATGTTTTGCCAGGTGATAAAATGTGCTACAGGAATAAAAGGGGCTCAATGATCAAATACATTGCAGAAATGACAAGGAAATGGGCAATTGTCAAAGGCAGGATTTATCAGAGGCTTTATTATATTCCAATATTGGCATTGGAAATCCCCAAAAGGGAATAGAGTACTCCATGTGTACAAACTTACATGACCACAGAGTCTCTTTTATGTTGTAACTTGCTGAAGTTGAATACCCAGGGACACTCTGGAAAATGCTTCCTTGCTCTGTAACAAACTTGATTTTACTCTCTTAAAATAACTGCTGGAGAAAATGAAGGGTGTGTCCCATAGAACAGCAGTGAAGCTTTGAATTAAGTTCCAGGAAGAATACTCCTTGCTCTCCGGGTGAAAGCAGTGGAAGGATGAAGGAATGCATATGAAATACCATATTTTAGGAGACCCTGGGTAGTTTTCACATGAGAGAATTAGGTTAAGGAGAGAGAGAGACAGAAAAAAGAACATCGTGGTTGAGTTGAGGAGGGAGCCCAACAATAGAGAAATATATAAAATATGGGTAATAAACCATCTTATATTTTATTAAGGGGCCCTATTCACAGAAAAAAAAATTAATTAAGGATTATATACAAAATAAACTGTTTCTCTCTTACTAGGAAGAAAAAATGTGTAATTCATATGCTTTTCAAATTACCAATAGGGAATGCCACATTGCAAGCAATAATTTTAATCCTTTCTTCAGCATAAATTTTATTACAACCATGAAAAAATATTTTAAATAGCTCTAATTTTAACCTGACCTGTACCCTTATGGGGTACTGATGGTAGGTGAAAAACTAAGAGTACCGCATGCACATGCACATGCATATGAAAAGATGAAACACAGGGAAATTCATAATCTCTACAGGGTGGAGAAAAAAGGGCTTAGATAATTGACAGGTCACAGAAATACTTGAAGGGAATAATACAAAGTCTTTAGCACAGAAGGCACAAAACAGGAAAATATTTTTGAAAGACGTGAATTCTATCTCCTTTCCCCAGAAGCCAAAGTCAGATGGAGGGAACAGCATTTGACTCTGAGCTGTCTTCCATCTCTCCAGAATCCTGATTTGAAATATCAAATGTCATGAAAGTTTTTCCTTTCACTTCTACTGTGTCAGTAGATGATGAAATACCACATTATTTTTGACAGTCTGTTCAAAATGGACACTGTGTGCAAACCACTGGGCATGTGAAATTAGATGGTTTGTTTTCTGAAACTCAAGAGGTATCTTTACAGAGCCAAAAGAAAAATAATCAGCCTTGAAATACAATAATTTCTGGTTGACAAATCTCCACAGACCACCCCTCTCTGCATTATTGGCTTTCAACAGATTCTGTATGTATGATTGATTGGCATGCAACTACTGAGGCCATAATTTTAAAAATTATTGTGGAGAAACTTATACGACCTCAAAATTATTTTGGATTTTATGAGAGATAAATTAAGGAAGTAAATGGCATAGCCCTGCCCTCAGGAGTTGATAATCCTTTTGAGGAGGTACTATTATACGTGGGAAACAAACAGACTTGTACTGCGTGAGCCACGAAGTGAGAGGAGTCCCAAATCCAAGCCTGGAGCAATGAAGAAAAGGCCATCTTCACACAAGGAAAGAATCAGCTTCCACATGTGGCTCTGGAATGTGCCTCAGAGAGGCCAACCAGGGCAGAGATAGAGCAGAAGTGAGGGAGCCTTTCCAAAGAGCCAAAGCTCTAGGGAACCAGGCAGAGCAAGAAAGAGATATTGAGAGACAACCCAAAGCCAAGGGGAGGGAGGCATTTCTGGGCAGCTTGAGATGTTTCTCCAGGTAGGATGGAGCACTCATGTCTGTTGTCCTTCATTCACCCACTCTGCTGTTCTTACAATGTTTTATAGATTTCTCTACTCATAACAAAGCATATAATCACTTTATTCATGTGTCTTCCCATTACAGACAATAAACCCCTTCAGATCAGGGTCCAGGTCATATTAGCTTTGAAGCATACAGCGTAACAGTAAGAGCCTAACCTACTGTAGTCTTTTCACTGACCACAAGGACAAGGGCAGCCACAGAGGGGCTGCTCAGCAGCCTGAGGAGCAGAGGAAAATGGAAGAGTCACAGAAAAGAGGAGTCTGGCAGCATCTAGGAATCAGATCATAGATGAGTCTAAAATCCATAGAAGAAAAGTCTGAGAAGAATAATCCTGAAGGCTAACCCAGACTCCATTTCATTTTTATTCCCATTTGTGTCCCCTAAAATTGATGTTTCTGTCCAATTTCCTCCTTTAAAAGATAAAAGAAATGGCTTAATAATGCAGCCTTCATTGGACACCAGCCAGAATTCTTCTAACAAATACATTAAAGTCTTTATCCAAAAAGACTAGCAGAAGTATCTGGAATTAGTGAATATCACTAATTGTTTCTAATTCTTGCCAAAATAGAAAAGAAAACATAACTCGTTTGTTATCTGACCATAAAGTCTTGGTCCAAGCCACATTTATTAGTTAGGGTTGGTGTGGTTAAACAATGACACACTGAGGCTGCTCACCACTCATGCTGGTACCATCCTTGCCTTGTGCGGAACAGCATGTGTGTGTGGATTTAGCATCCAACCGTTGCTATCTGTGATGCACTGGACAGCCAATTTTCTGGCAGTGCAGCCAGTCTTATGGGCTCTGCCCTTGTCTGTGCTGCCTTCTTATATCATGTGCTGGCAACTTTGCGAGGCAGAGCCTGTACAATTCTCATATTACAAGACCTAAGAAGAACAATGTACCTCTTGAAGCTTAACAATGCATGTTAGTTATAGTAAAAATGTAAACCAGTTTTGATATTTACTAAAACCACATTTTAATTATTATAGGGGTTCAGAAAATTAAAGAGATAGAGAGAGGTAGAGATGGAGATGAAGACAGAAGCACAGATATAGATAGCGAATCAGAGTTAATAAGAGGCAAAGACTTAATCAAATAAATGGCAGAGCCTGCATTAAGAGTGTATTTACACTTCCAGCCAAGATGGAGATGTAGGCAGACATGCTGTGTCTCCCTCCACAACTAAGAAGGAATACAACTACCTCTAAACTAGAAACAACCAGAAGTTCCAGAAAGTCAAACTGCATGGAAGTCCAGCAAACAAAGATATCAAGAAGAAATAATCATCCAGACAGGTAGGAGGAGCAGAGCCGGGGTGGAGAGGATGCAGTGTGGTGACGGCAGCAGTGGCAGCAGTGGCAGGCTGGTGGAAAGCTCAGTCACACATTTTAAAAAGTCCAGAGAAACACCTGGGGAATGTTCCCAGCTCCACACCGGACCACGCAGCTCACTGTCCCGGCACCCGGGAAAATGAAGCCTCATTGCTTCTGACTATGCAGACCAATGGGGCTTAGGTGGAGGCAGAAACTGCCAGACTTTAAGCAGAGTCCACTTTTTTAAAGGGCCTCCACAGTCCTAGAATGTCCGCAGATCCACCCACTCTGGGAATGACGTCCAGGGCAACAGCTAGAGGGGCGCCAGTCTGCTGCGGAAGTGGGAGAGATGCCTGGAAAAGCGGCGAGTGGTAGGCAGGTGACATTGTTCCTTCTCGGATCCCTCCCCCACATACAGTGCCACAACGTGGTAAAACAGGTCGCCCTATACTGGTGAATCCCTAAGCCTCTGCCCCTTACAATGTAAGAGGAGTGACAGCTCTACCTGGGACACAGAGGGAAACCAACACAGGAGCCTGTCATAATGAGGAGACAGAGAAGGGGGAATGGATCAAGGTTCCAGTGGGAGAATTAAGCAACGAGATAGCCAACCTAACAGATGAGGAGATAGGTAATGTAACAAGTGCAGAATTCAAAACACTGGTGATAAAGATGCTCACAAGCTTGACAGATATGCTTGAGTATGGCAAACACATAAGAGAAGAAGTGAAGGCTATGCTAAGTGAAATGAAGGAAAATCCACACAAAACCAATTGTGAAGGGAAGGAAACTGTGGTTCAAATCAATGATTTGGAACATAAGAAAGAAAAAAACAGTCAACCAGTGCAGAATGAGGAAGCAAGAATTGAAAAAAATTAGGACAACTTCCCAAATTTTGCAAAGGAGATGGACATACAGGTCTGGGAAGCACAGAGGGTCCCGAGCAAGCTGGACCCAGAGGGGACCACACCAGGACACATTGTGATTGAGATGCCAAAGGTGAAAGAGCAAGAGAGAGGTGGAGCGTTGCCTACAGTGCAGGTGCCTATACAACTATCAGCTGATTTCTCAGAGGACACTTTGCAGGCAGAAAGGGACTGGCAAGCAGTATTCAATGCGATGAAAGGCAACCTGCAACCAGGATTACTCTATCCAGCGAAGCTATCATTTGGAATGGAAGGGCAGATGAAGTGCTTCCCAGACAAGGTAAAGCTAAAGGAGTTCATCATCACCAAGCCATTATTATATGAAATGTCAAAGGGACTTACTTAAGAAAAAAAGATCAAAACTATGAACACTAAAATGACAACAAACTCACAACTATCAACAACTTAATATAAAAAAAAAAATCTAACTAAGCAATCCAGAATAGGAACAGAATCATAGGTATGGGGATCATTTGGAGGGTTATCAGCTGGGAGGGTGGAGGGGAAGAAATGAGGATATGGTGCAGGGGTTAAGAAGCATAATTGGTAAATACAAAAAAGACAGAGGAAGTTAAGAATAATATAGGAAAGGGTGAAGCCAAAGAACTTATATGCATGCCCCAAGGACATGAACTAAGTGGGGTAGGATTGCTGGAGGGAAGGGGGAACTGGGTGGAGAGGAGCAAAAAGGAAAGAAATTGGGACTACTCTAACAACATAATCAATAAAATATACTTTAAAATAAAAAGAGCATATTTAAGTGGCAGGACCATTCATTCTATGCCTAGACTGTGAGTTACGTGTAATCCTTTATGAATCTTTATGAATCACATCCAGCCTTCTGTGCCTTTCAGACTTATTTTGACACCCATCTCTTTACTTGTTTGTCTCTACCACTAGACTACCTGAGAACAGGGACAAAATTTTATTTACTGCCTCTGAGAGTCTCATAATAAACACTAAAAACTGTTGCTTGAATGAATGATGACTGGATCATTCCCTCAAAGAGTTTATAAAATAGTACTACAGGGAGTTTGGTACACAATAAAATATTCATACTACAAGGTAGAAAGTAATCAATTTTATAAACAAATTAGCAGTTGTGTTATATAATGTTATTATCTGTAGCAGTTATAAAGTTGCTGCAAACAATGACTTAGAAAATACTAAACTATTGCTCTTAGGGGAAATACAGTGTTAGTTTCCTGTGAGCCTTTGGTCACAACTTTTTCATCAGCTGGAATGCCACGTACATTATGTAGATACACTTGCCACCTTCTTGGTAAAACAAGTCTGTCTACGAGGTTACCATTTTCCTGTATAATACTTAGCATGTATTTTTAAAACTCTTTTGCAGCCTCTTGATCTGCAGAACCTGCCTTTCCTGTAAATTTCACATTTTACAGACCACATTGCTTTTTGGAATGTGTGAACCAGCCAAGATAACACTAGCCAAGAAGCGTTTAACATTTTTCTGACCTTGGGTAACAAGACGGTAAATCTCTTTGGCTTTCATCCTCACAACAATGCCGTCCTCTATGCTTTTCTTACGGGTAATCATCTCATGAACCCACAACTTCAGCTGCTTTTCTGACTTTTCCAAAACTTCATCACACACTGGAGATGTTACTTTAGCACTTTCCAAAGCAGACTCACATACAGGTCAGTGAAATTCCCCTTTTTTGGATGGACTATATTGCTGATTCATTAACACTAAATTCATAGCCAACAGACTATAACTCATGCCTGAACAAAGCTTACCTAACACATGTGTCTTCTCTAGAAGGCACATCACAGCGTTCTCATGCCTAGAAAAATTTCAGCACTGTGCTTGGGGCCATTTTAAACAGCAAAATTACTACAAGAAAACTCCCACAAAAATACAAAATATAGAGCACTAAATAGACTGAGAAAAGGACACATGTTTACAGTCTGAGAGCTGAAACAACAAGGCAGAGTGCCACCTCATTCCACCTCAGCTGGGAACATGTGCATTGAGCGACTAGAATTTTTCAGCACTCCACACATGTCCAAGAATGACCCCAAAAGTGCCACAGGTATTGGTTATGAGGTTACAAATAAATTTTTGCAAGTAAGTGCATTCACAAATATAAAATCTGAGTAAATCAGCAGTTACTGTACTACGGGGATAAGATCCAGAGGAGGAAAAATTCTCTCATGAGATTATTTTGAGAATTAAATGAGACAAACATACCAAGTATTCAGGACACTGTCCTACATACAGTTAGTAGTCAATAAATTCTTATTCTCTGATCAAGTGATGTTACACTTCAGAGATGAGGTATCATTTGAGCTTGCCCCTGAAAGATAGATAAGATATGGGCATACGTAGATAAAAAAAAAAAAAAAAGAATAGCCTAGGCAGAAAGAACAATATAAGCCAAGGCAAACAGTCAGGATGTTAAAGAATATTTACAGGGGAAACCAAATGCCCACACCTGGCTGAATCCTAGGATATAAGAAAGAATTTGGAAAGACAGATTGGGACCAATTTATAGAGTTCCATAAGTCCCAGGCTGAGGAATCTGACTTAATTCTATAGGCAACAGAGCAGCCTTGGTATTCTTTACATAGGAAAATAATTATCAGAGCAGAAAACTTCCAAAAGAATTGATGATGGTGTGTAAAATGAATGGTGGGAATGAGGTTAGCAACTCAGAAAACCCTTCCAAACGTAAGAACATCAATAACTGTAACAATCATGTGGTAATGTGATTTTAGAAGAATTTAATGGGAACAAAAGGAAGAAAAGGTGGGTGTTTCAAAATAAAGTGTTTACCCAAAGTTCTTGATGAAAATAATTACTCAAAGTTCTTAGTAATACAAATTCCCCTGCATCACCCCATACCCTATGGAATCCAAAGCTCCAGGAGAGAGGCCTGGGGAGCCATCTGTCTTCCAAGCACCTTTGATTATTCTTCCATCAGGACAGTTTGGGAAACATGGTCTCTGAGCTGTAGAAACTGAGACAGCTGCTCTGCTTTCGGTAACTGAGCTATGGTCAGAGCATAATCCCCTCCCACCCTAGACCACATATTCACAGAATGTACTTGGGCCGGGGACTGTCTGCTTCACTCCAGGCTTTACTACTGTTAGCTTGTTCTGTCAAGCAAGTCTCTCTAGTTCCTAAAGAAGCAAGCCCACTAACACTACCACAGCTACCACCCTGAGCTTAGTGGTGAGGAAGTACAAGTGGTTTCATGAATATATCAACCTCAGATAGAAATTTCATTAAAAAGCAGAGAAAACTGACTATAGTGATTTGAAATAAATTTTGTCCTTTCTAAACTCTAAGAATAAACTTATTATTAATTTGTTTTTAAATCCAACTTATATAAATCTATAAATAGTTAAATATGTACTCCAACTGCTAATTCTAAAACAAAAATATAAAGTATTCTCTGTATTTATAAAGTATTCTCTGTATGATGCAAGTAAAAAATTGTTCAAAATTGATTTCAAGTGGATTAATGAACTATGGAGATCTATTTTCTGTGACTTAACCAATTGTATGAGACACAAAAAGGAGAAAGCATTTTCCCCTCTATGCCATGGAGGGAGTTGATGGCATTAGTGGCCAGGATGAATCAACAAGGGTCATAAGACAACGGCCCTTGCAGAATGAGCAAAACCAGCTGGAGCCACAAGTAGCACTAATTGGTATGGCAGAGTTCAAAGTCAGAGCAACCTGGACCCCTGGACACAGGTAGGACACCTCTTAGGGATGCCCAGAAATATTTGAGGGAAGGGTTTCAACATCAGCAAGGCTCAGATTGAGAATGTGTATAGGTACAATAGTGTGTACATCTGTGTGTATGTGCATGTATATGTGGAAATTTACAAGTGAACAGTCACAAATCCTCCTAGCTTCAAGTTTCTTTCTCTGGTCCAAACTGCTCCTCCTGGTTTCTTCTTGCCTGCCACCATGGCCCAAGATGCTTAAGAGAACAGGCTCAGGGGCAGACTACTGGGTGCTAGTTGCAGCTCTACCACATGGGGCTGTGACGTTAGACAATTGTTTCAATTTTTCTGTGCCTCAAAATTCAGGTACTAATTTAGAATGATTCCATTGATACAAACCTGCTCTTAAGACTTGGAACATTCAAGCAATATATGTAAGGAAAAACACTGCTGTATTATAGGTGTCTAAATAATTTTCTCTTAGTTAATCTCTCCCATCTCCTTCTCTGCCCACATCCCATTTCTCAGAGTCTGCACCAACAAGCTTACTAGGCAGGCAGCAGGTGGTCATGCTCACATACTTATAGTCACAGCTAATTGAACCAAGAGTAGACACTTAACCCACACATCAGATTCTCTTTCATGATTCTGAATTGAAATTTAGCGTCAGGTCAGACTCTGACATGCACCTAAGATGATATAAAGCTAGAGTCAGGTCAAGTATGTACAAAGAAGAAAGAGCCATTTTGCAAAAATAGGGAACAATTATATAGGCAGAGAGAGAAGCAGAGATGTGACAACACACGGCCTGTGAGAGGGACAGGGAAGGGGACAGTGGCTGACTTCTTACTCTTGGTTCAGTGAGGTGCTCCTATGTTCTTCCAAAGAGGTCCCCATGTTTGCTCCACTTGTCTGGGTAGCATTCTGATCCTTGGCACCTGTCTTAGTCTGTTCTGGCTGCTATAACAAAAATCTTATAGAGTGAGTGGCTTAAACAATGAACATTTATTTCTTATGGTTCTGAAGGCTGGGAAATCCAAAATCAGGGCACTGGCAGATTCAGTGTCTTGTAAAACCTGCTCCCTGGTTCACAGAGGGCCCTTTTCGCACTGTGTCCTCGTTTGCAGAGAGAGGGCCTGAGAGTTCCCTGGGGTCTCCTTTATAAGGACATGAATCCCATTAATGAGGGCTCTACTCTCATAACCTAATTACCTTCCAAAGGCCCCACCTCCTAATACCATCACATTGGTGGTTAGGATTTCAACATATGAGTTTGGGAAGGATACAAACATTCCATCCATAAGAGCACCAAACAAGTCCAAGTAAGGCAACTGCTCCCCACAGCAGTTTAGACAGGTTAGTACCTCTCCAGGCATCATCCTTAAACAAGGTGTGGCCACAAACAAGACCAAGGGCCAGATCGTCCCAACTTTTCCACAGCTGTTGCTATTGAAACAGTGCAAGGTATTGAGTTCGGGACTGCCTCAGAGGGCAGCAGGTAAAAATGACAATATTACCTAATTCAGACTGAAAAGCCTCTGTATTTTCTTTGATCTGACTCTATACCATCAGATCAAATCATCTACCAAATTCTCATGTTAGTTCTGTCTTTTAAAGGTACCTTTAATTATCTGTTTAAAAGTGAATTATAAATAGCTAAGGCAAAAATTACCACATTTCAGAACTCTTGCTCTAAACCTCTTTTTAGCGTGAAGCTAAAAAATTATTCATAAATGAGACAAAATATAAAAGCAATGGTGCTGACACATTGTTTCTATTTGGGCTTGCTGGAGTAACATTCAGATGCTAAAATAAAGTCAGGATTTCTTCAAAGGCAAAACCCAGGTGTCCCCTTTACAATCACTATATGCATGTAGGTACATGTATACTGTGGGGGACATGTTTACATGTGTGTATGTATGAGCATGTGTATGTGTATGCAGCATATTACAAGTGAGCAGTCACTAATTCTCTGCTTCATGGGTTCTTTCCTGACCCAAACTTCCAGTTGTATTTATGCCTGCATCACTATAAAAGATGCTTAAGAGAACAGGTTCAGGCCAGTATGCTGGGTTCTAATCCTGGCTTCATCACACGGGGCTGTGACTTTAGACAATTATTTGTTTTAACTTTTCTGTGCCTCAATTTTTTTATCTGTAAAAAAGGCTAATAATGGCACCTGTTTCATAATTTTGTAAGGATTATATGAGTATATATAAAATTCCTAGAACCATATTTAGCCACCAAATAAATATGTAGAAACACTAAGTGTTATTATTATTAATCATACCCCTTAGTTATCAAAAAAATTCTTTCTTTGTCTGAAACCCAGAGCCATCCCTCAAGCTCAGGTAAACTGTTCTACTTATTGGTAAATCTAACATAAGGCTGTCTAATATTAATCTCTGCTATAAGGATTCATTAGCTCCTAGGGGGTTATTGCCTTTAGGCCTGCTCTCACTTTAAGATTTTATAACCTGACCCCTGCTTCACACAGACACCAGAGTTGCAGATTCAACTATCCTAATGCCACATAATGTAACCCCTTTAGATAAGCAAAGTGTTTTCAAGACAGATGGTTTAGATCAGTTATTTTATTATTCAAAAGTCTGCCCCTCAACAGGAATCCATAGAAGTTTAAACTTAACACGAGTGGTCATTCTCAGCCAGATTCATCCCCATCTTGAAAAATACCTCTTCCTTAATGTTTTGGTTACAATTTCCTTTGATGGACAAACAGCTCCAGCTGTTCCAGCCCTTGAAGTGCCTCAGGCCTTCCCAGGCAGGCTTTATCTCCCACTCTTCCTACAGAGAAAAGGGAATCTACATTCAGCCCCCATGGAGCAGAGAGAGCCCATGTTTTCCCTCTGACCTTACACTAATTCTTTTTAGTAAATATGAATACAGCCTCTTAGACTGCAGCTTTGGTTTTGTCACAACTGAAATCTCATTCACCCAACAAAAAGGAATGCCCAGTATTTGGTACTGAATATAATTTTAAAAACAAATAAACAAATAAAAACCCAGAAATGTTAACACACAAGTCATTGGATATATAAATGCTGTTGGACAGAGCTTGGTCGCTTCCCAAAATCACACTAACAAACATTCCATGATCGTCGTCGGCAGCCGTCCGTCTCGAGAGACGATGGTGTAGCTTCTTAAGAGTCTATCTGCACCGCCGAGAATGGCTGTGCAGTCCGACTCGGGAGTGACACGGTATCTGTCTCCTCCCGTGTTGAATCGACATCTTGCGATGACGCTGGAGTGTCCTCTCCAGTGAAGCTGAAGCTACAGAGCCTGGGCAGGGTGATATGGAGGGTCTGCTGTTGCCCATGCAGCAGACCCCCCCTCTCTTCGCAGCTGAAGGGTCCAAGGGAAAGACCGAGTCAATACAGCTTGGCTTCAGGTGCGCCGCAGGAGTTGCCGGTGTTGACTACAAAGTCAAACCGCCTTAGGGACTCTGGCTCCGGATTTTCTGTCGGGGTTTACTCCCTTAGCCTTTCCCCTGAAGAGGTATGCCGCAAGGCAGCGGAGGTTTTTTGGAGTCAGAGTTTTCCTTCTCTGATGTGCCCTGACTGGAAGATCGAACCAGCGACACTTAGCTCGCAGGCCGACGCTCAATCCACTGAGCCAAACCAGCCAGAAACATTCCATGATATCACCAGAATAATACTGTCAATTTCATTTGAATTGCTTTCATATATACTGGTTTTGGTTTTTTAAGATACAGTTTTACTTTTTTTTTAACCTTCTGACATTCATTTATTTAAGATCATGGCCAGTTTGTAATCCAACAACCAGATGGTAACTGACTCCCTTCTTGGTGAAAGACAGTATGTTTGGAACATCATAATAAAGACAGATCTGGTGTCACAAACACCAAGGCATGGTTTTCTTCAAATGAGGGGTCCAATTTTCACATTTTCCATTCGATCAAATATGGTAGTTTTCATTTTGTAGTTAGATTATATTTTATTCACCCATATGAGAGTTAAGATTAAAAGACTTAAGTCTGAAAAATCCACTGTCACCTGCCCTTGAACCTGATAGATAGACCCCAGTTCCTTTTATCCAAGCAAAACCTTGTATGCTGCTTCAGAAGACATTCAACAGCATGTATTAACCATGTTAGTGACATCCCCAGAGAAAAGTTCATTTATCTTGCCAACAGTAATTCTACTGGAAATAGCTTTCTGGCTTAGGTAAAAATAGCTGTTTTCATTAGTCAGCACACTTCCTGTTCAATTTTTAAATACATACAATTTTTATAAAAGGAAAGAATGTGGGGGCATGGGGCTTTAAATGTTATCAAATTCATAGGCTGCCTCTGTATTGAAGTATAGTTTACAGCAGAACTTATAAGTGAAAAGGAGTAAGAACTTTTTCCATATCAAAAAGACTGATAATTACAACTGCTTCCTCTGATTGGCAAGACAGCCCTCATTGGAAAAAGACCAACTCCCACAGCCACAGTGAAACATGTAAACCCTGTTCATCACCACATTGTGTGCTAGACCAAAGGCAAGGAGGCATTATTTTCAAGGGAAGTAGATCTGTTGAAATGAAGTATGTTGAATTATGATAGCCACTTTCAGATGAGAATAAAAATAAAAGTAAAAAGTCTAAGATGGGATCACTCAAGAACTATTCCTCTCACCATGGAAAAAACTTTCATATTGAAGATGTTTCTCTCTGATAAAGTCTATACATTTATCAAGATGTCATTTGTAATGTCCTAGGGATTATCTAGATATATAATAAAGATAAGAAATGTGGGTCACTCATATCTAAAATACTGACTTCCTTTATGACCTAGTTCATCTGTCAACCACTAGATGTTTTAAAAATCAAACTAAATGATCAAACTAGTTGTGTATTTGTCAAAAATATCTTATTCTACCTCCAGGTCACTAAGCTAGGTATGGAAATTGTGGAATTTCAGGGCTGGGTAGGACTTTAGAAAAACAAGATCCTTCTAGTTTAAAGAGACTTAAGGCTTGAGGAGTTATTTGTGATTCCTGTGTGTAACCAGCATTGAGAAACAGCATTCCAAATCAACACTTTTCAAATCTTAATGGGAAAACAAATCATTTGAGGATTTTGTTGAAGGGCAGGTCTGGGGTGGGCCTGAGATTCTGCATTTCTAATAAGATCCCAGGTGAAGCTGATGTTATCCAAGATCTCCTAGCCCGGTGGCTATCACACTGTGTTCTCAGAACTCTAGCATTCTCTGGGGAGCACTAGATGGGTTCTGCAATCCTAGATTTACATTTCTTAAAAATGAGGCTAAACCGAGCCTGCATTCATCACCCAAACTCCTCCACCACCACCTCTCCCAATTTAAATGTATCTATTTATTAAAATAGAATTCATTATTTTCATTGACTTTATAATGTGTAAACATGTAAATGCTAAAAATGTGAACTGATAAATATGACCTTTTGCTTGACAAGAGTGTGCACTGCTAAAAACACTTCTTTTTTCCTTCCATTTTACAGATGAGGAAACTGAGACTCAGAGAAGATAATTGACTTTACGAAAATCACATCATACTTACTTACTGGCAAGAACAATTGCCTTTCACGACACCCAGTTTCCTTGCATAACTCAAGAGGAATCAACCAAACTGAGGTCAAAGAAGAGGAAATAAAATTTGGGTTGCAGATCTGCTCATTTATATGCTACTGTTTGAATTTAAAAAGCAATGAAACTTAGAAATGCCGATGGAATTCCTGAGCATAAGTACTGGGTATGGTCATACTAGTTTGGAAGTTGGTCTTGATAGAGAATTTGCCGAAAGTAAAAGAAAACCATTTTTAGAAGCTCCAAGAAACAGAGGAGAAAAGAAATTGTGATTTGTGGAGCAAATCTTAAGCTCCAGAGGAAGAGATCAGAAAGCAAAAAACAAAAGAGAGGGAGAGGCTGGAGAGGGGCAGACAGGTGGCTCAGAGGACTGCAGAGACCACAGCTTTGATTTGGAACTGGGACAAACTTGGGAGCAAGGCTTTGATTCCTTGGGTTTAAAACAAGGAGGGAAATGCTTTGGTTTTCATCTTGTGAGTGTAATAAAGGTGAATCAGGTATAAAGTGTCAGTGTCAGCAGATGCTGTTAAAAATCTGATTGCTGTATTCACTCGTGCTGATTTTGCCATGATTACAATTTGTACCTTTATGCTCTTTTATCCTGGGATTGTCCTAGAGTTAGTTTTTGCATTCTAGCGGCTGAGCATGAGCGAGCTATAGCAAGAAGGCCCCCATAGCAAGGAGGTGAACTGCAAAGGCATATATCTAGGGAGTAGAATTCTAGGGGGGAACCCCTATTGCTTTGTTATGGTGATGGCAGAAAGAATCAGTCAGGGGTTCTTCCACTGGAAGCTCCTTACAGGTTCTGGTTGATTTCAACAATGCTAGACATTAAACCTAATAAAATACTTTTAAAGGTCAAAAAACATGATATAGATAGATAGATAGATAGACAGTAGATATAGATATAGATAGATATATCTTATTCATATATAACATATATGTATATATAATACATATATTCATTATACATAGACGCACACATATATGAGTGTGTGTATGTGGAGAGAGAGAGAGAGTCATGTGTATGTTTGTGCACTTATTTATGTAGGGTCCTAGCAAGAAATAGATGGCACACTCAAACAGGACAGTGGATGAGAATTTGTTGAAGGGACTATTTACAAAGAAGATGGCATGGTTAAGGTAAACCAGGAATGGTGGAGCATCCTGGAGGTAGCAATAGCAGGGAGCTACCCCTATCCCTAGGCCTGACAGGGCAAGAAGAACAAAAATTAACAAAAATCCAGTGAGACACACAGCTGAAGCAGAAGGCTGCCCAGGGCCAAGAGGAGTGTGGCTTCTGAGTGAGCAACTGCCCCTGGGAAATAATTACCCTGGCCCCCATTTTCTCCAACTTCACTTTCCTCCTACTGCTCCTTGGTGCTCCCACTGGCTGAACCTAACCAGATGCTGAAGGGCAAGGGAGCTTAGTTCATTAAGTCTTTGGAGGTCAGGCTCCCTGGACACAGAGCAGGAGGGAGAGTGAACCTGGAGCACAGGGAGATCTTCCTATTGTCTCAATACCCTGCAGTCGCAGCAGGCTCCTCACTCTTCCTGCACTCAACATCCCCCTCTTGTCCCCATCCCTGACCCCCTTCCTGTAATACCCTGATGCCACTTATTTTGTATGTCTAAATCCTCTCAACTTTGAAGGCTCTGGCTGGCTACACAAGGGGTCTGCACAATAAACCTTCCATCCTGTGTACAATAGTGTTGTCCACCCAAATGAACAGCCAGTTTTGTGAAAGCAGGGACACAACTGTCTCGAGCAAAGAGAATACAATCTACTTCCAGCAGCCTGCTCAGCAGAAACCATCACATGATTCTCATGGCCCAGGGCTCAGTGTAATAGGTTTACCATGTAATCAAAGAGAGAGATAGCATACCAATGGAAACCCTGACCTACACATTACATATTTGCCCTGCCCGCCTGTCCCCTATACCCTGCCCCCCCTAGTCACATGATCCTTGACCATCCGTGGTATAAATCCAGCCTACATAGAGGTTTGCAGTCTATACTCAATTATATTGTAAATAAGCTCACCTCTTCCCTAACCCTCATTTCACAATGTCTCGTCTATTCCCTTCTATTGGGGATTGAATTGTACCCCTCAAAAGATATGTTAAAAGTACTAACACCTGATCTATATACCTGAATGTGACCTTTTTAGAAATAGCATCTTTGTAAATGCACTTAAAATAAGATGAGGTCATACTGGATTATGGTGGCTGTTAATCCAGTGGCTGGTGACCTTATAAGGACAGAGAGATTTGAAGACACAAAGAAAAGACTGAGAAGAAGGCCATATGATGATGGAGGCAGAGATTGGAGTTATGTTGTCACAAACCAAAGAGTGCCAAGGATTGCCAACAATTACCAGAAGCTAAAAGAGGCAAAACAGATTCTTCCCCAGCGCATTCAGAAGGCACATGACCTTCCCCATGCCATGACTTCAGACTTTTGCCTCCAGAACTTGGACAGAATAAATTTCTGTTGTTTTAAGTTACTGAGTTGCTATTTTGTGCTATGGCAGTCTTAGGAAACTGATACACCTTCCTTTAACTGATTTTCTCTGAAAAAAATCCCAAGAGAAGGCTGCTCAGGCATTGGCACTCTCTTGGTGGCAGACTGCCTGTATACATTCACTTGCCCTCTTTCAAAGCCCATCTTCTTTGAGACCTGTGACAGTCAGTGGTGCCCACCCTTGCTCCATCATCACCACCTGGCTATCACAGAGGATATAGGTCCCTTTTCTTTTCATCCCAGTTCTTGCCATTTTCTCAGATATCTTCAATGATTGTATAATTGAGTCAACTAACATCCTCACCTCAGGGTCTTGGGCACCTGTGTTCTTTCTTTTCATTGACTTTCTTATCCTCTTCACTTCAGCCAGCTGCTCCCATGGCCATATCTGGAGATGGCTGCTCTGTCTACAAAACGTATAAACATATTCTTTAATTATAATAACCAATTTCCCCCATTGTACTCTTCCAACTAAACCTGGGAGTCCTCTCAGTCAGAGGGTCTCTTAACATGGAGTCCTTGATCCCCTTGATGGATTTCAGGATGTATATGAATATCTTAAAATTATATTCAGATTATCTAGCTGAAGTTCACTGTTAGATAAAAATTACACACTCATGAAAATTAGAGCCACCACAAGGCATGAGTGACCCACAGTGCTGCATAGCAGTTCTCTCATGGTTTTCTCAGTCAATTACCTGTGCCTCCAACCCCCCTCCCCAATAAATGTACAACCCTCACCACCTTGTTAAAGCTCACCAAATCACCACTCTCCACCCAACAATCTTGTCTGTTTCTTCACTACCTCCTTACACTTGTGTATTAATGTGTTCAAACTTCGTTAACTTCCATCTCAGAGAAAGAAACATTACACCTCTCTGTTGTAGGAAGAGAAGAAAGAGCCCTGGGGTGACGGTCATCTCCCAGACATCCTGTCTGTAGTACCAGTTGTTGTGGTTCACAGAGGGGGATGGACTGTCCTACCCAAACACTGGTTCAAATGTCGAGACTGAAGCTGCCACACATGCACCAAATGAATACAAAAAGGTTTATTACTTACATAATAGGACTTTCTGTGAAGAGTAGGGCAAGCTTCCAAGAAGATTCAAAAATGCCTTGAGAGAGGAGGGGAAGGAGACTGGCTTAGCTATTATTGTGGCTAGGGGCGGGGGCTGATGTGAGGACTTTTCAGCATGAGCTGGGGCTTGTGTGGTTGGACTTCTGGCCAGCCCTGAGGAAGGGAGCACCCAGACTTTATTAGCTTGCCCAGATGAGAGCAGAAGTGAATAGGGAGTAGCAAGACATAAAAACTGCCAGTAGTCAAACATAAAAAAAATGAATTCAGAGGACTACACTCTTCAAGAAGAACTAGATTTTAATCCTAAGTCTATTAGGATGACCCTAAAAATATCATTAAATCATGCTGAACCTAATCCTCACACCAATTACAGGAGGCTGATAGAACTTTCCCACTGTGTTGTTGTGGGTATTAAATGAGATAACATATACTCAGTGCCTGCTAAATGGAGAATGCTTAGTAACGTCAGGACCTTTTCTTCTCCAAGGCTAGCCCTTCATCGTGTGCCTAGATCCCCTCCCCCCATGCCTCCTCTAAAGCCATACTCTATCACTTATCATCTCTGTCTTCTGGATCTTCAGTTTCTTTTTCTCCATTGACTTTTGATCTAAGTATTGGACGCTTTCAGAGTGCACACGTATCCAGCAGGCACCTCCACCAATATACATGTATCCCCCATATAACACGGTACTTCAATAACATGGTTTGGTCTAACACGATATGACTGTAGAAGATACCTAAGAATTGCTAGTAGAAGAAGAAACTGATGAAGCAATTTTGGTGGAAATGACATCTGGAATGTGCCAAGATAACTTAGGGGATGATAGCACTGATGAAAACAAAGAAGTTAAACAGCTTACTCTAAAAAGCATGAAGAAAGACCTAGACTTAGCCAAACAGATAGTCATATTTCTTAAATGAAGATCCTTTCACTGAAAGGAGCACAAAGTTTAAGAGAGAACTTCAAAAGTGCTTTGCATTGTATAATGAAATGTATAAAGATCTCTCAGCTAAAAGCAAGCAATGTAAAATAACTGATTTTTTGCAAAGAGTAGAGCATAGAAATCAAGATAATGCTGAAGGAAGTTCAGAGGATGAGGATATCTTGTCAAAAAGAAAACACATTCGGTTAATGGAGCTTAGTAGTGATGACGAAGAAAACATTACTTAGTTTGTATTAAAATGTAATACTTTTGATAAACATTTCTTTAATAAAGATAGTTCTCTTAATTATAAAAATATAATAGTATGGTGTTTTTTGTATTTTTGGAACCTAACCCCCCTTTTCGTACTAGTTCTTTTTTTCATATAACATGGTTTTGCATAACACGGCATTTGTTAAGAACCTAACAACCGTGTTATATGGGAGTTACCTGTATTGCAAACACACACCCTTAACTCCCCAACATGTACTCATATCATCAACTATACTGATGCTCCAAAAATTTTAGTGTTGCCCTTAATAACTCCCTTTTATATGCCAAACATCCAATTGGTCACCTAATTTCATGGATTCCAGCTCATAAATTTCTCCTAAATCTTTTATGACTATAGCTTTGTCTAATATCTCATTATCTCTTACAGACTTTTTGTTGGTCTCTCACAAGTTTCTCAAGATCCCAGATTATCTTCCCTAACCACTCTGTTTTAAAGTTACTGTTGACTTTTTAATTATATGAAAAGCTGCTTACAAAAGGGTACAAAAGCCTTATAAACAGTATAAAACTGAAAAGAAACAAACTAAAATGTTAACAGTGATCCTCTCTGGTGGTAAGGTAAGTATTTCTTCTTTGTATCTTTGTACACTTTCCAAATATTCTAAGGTGTGCATATGTTACTTTTACAAATGTTACTTGAAATAATAAACTCCACTAAATTTCTCATGATTATTTTTTAAAACCTAACCCCTGAAGTATATATACAAAGCAGTTCACAGTCTGGACCTCTAGTAGCTTCCAAGAGGACCTCCATGATTCTTGCCTTCTGTATTTATACCCTTGTGCAGTCCCCTCTTGTATAGAACAGGAATGACCTGTAGAACCATTAAGATATTGTAGATGCCCTGGCCCGTGTGGCTTAGTGGGTTCTACCATACTGAACCTCTAAGCAATTGCTTGGTACTTTTGGGAATTTATTTCTTTGCATTTTTTTAATTCTGCTACTTATGCCCTGGCTGCTGTGGCTCGGTGATTGGGTACTGACTTGCAAACTGAAAGGTCACAGGTTAAAATCCTGGTCAGGGCACACAACTGGGTTGCAGGCCAGGTCTCAGGTTGGGGGATTGTAGAAGGCAACCAATTGACATTTCTTTCACACATCACTGTTTCTCTCCCTCTTTCTCCCTTCCTTCCCCTCTCTCTAAAAATAAATATATAAATCTTTTTTTAAAGTTCTGTTACTTAATCTTTCTTCTTTATAGTCCTTCATAATATAGCTCAAAATTCACCTTCCCAGTGAGGTAGAATTAGTTCCTCCTCTGTACAGCCCTGTCCCTCTGTGCCTATCGCTATGAGAGCGTTTATTTATTCCATTAGAAGAAATGTATGAGCATATTCACATTTCCCTCTGAACTCTGAGTTAGTCAAGGCCAAGGCTTAAACTTTATTCATTTTTGTGATACACAGAAGATGGGAAATAAATGGTCAATGAATGAACAGATATATAGACACCTGGATAACTGACTGAGTAAAGAATTATAGTACCAAAACCATCTTAACCTGAGAAGGAAATTATTACAAATATCTCTGTGTATTAGCTTGGACAAAAGATTAAAAAATATCTCTGTGAAAGCAATGACCAATAAACCAAGTTCACAATCCACAAGCACAATCAATTAGGGCAATTTTACATGAGCTACGGAGTTAGCTAGTGAAGAAATGATGAAGTTTGAATTAAAATAACTAGGCAAAATCTAAATTTTGAAGAAGACACAGTAGAATCCAACCACAGCAGGGCTTATTAAAATGTGGATTTAGATACAACTGGGACTTAATTGTGACTCTCAAAATACTATTACTGCCAAAGGAGGGCTACTATGACATGATTAGGCCATAGGGTTGATTCCCTATAATTGCTATGTAGTTTGTCAATATTTTGCTCTGAAGCCAGAATTGATTAGTAAAGTTGGCTAACAAAGGATACATTTATCTGGAACACTTGCTGTTTTCAAATCAAAAAATGTTTTCCTCCTAGATAACTTGGACTGATTTTCACAAAAACTATGGCTTAATTACTTGTTTATGAAAATTTTAGGAACCAAAAATATGATTTACATCTCCTTAAGATCCTGTGATTTTTTTTTTGAAGAAGTGAGAATTTATAAAAGGTTCTAATATCCAAGTTTATATGGCCATGGCTCAGCTTCATCTACTAAGAAAGGTGACTTCCAAAACGAAAAAGCAGAATCACAGAAAAAATTCACATAACAATGGTATTACATGTTCCCTGTTTGCTACCAATGATCTGTAAAATCCTCTGGGTCTCATGCATTTTTTTGTTTGTTTGTCTTTTGGGGCAACTGGCTGTTATATTTTTAACTACTGAGTCAATTGCTTTAGTAATTTTAGATCTATTCAGGTTTTCTCTTTCTTCTTAAAGCAGTTGTATTAAATTTTATTTTTATAAATAATTTATATTTTAAATCTACTAGAACAAAGTTCTTCACAGATGTTCTTTCTTTTAAAATATTCACTGGATCTATAGTTCTGTTCCATTTTATTTCTATTATTGTTTTTGTTCTATCTCTTCTTTTTCTTAATAACCTTTGCCAGAATTTTTCCTATTTTATTAATGTTTTTTAAAGAGCAATTTTTATTTTATTGAGCTATGTACTTGAGATTTGTGCACTTCTCTGTATGTTGATTATAGCTCAAACATTATTTTAGGGAAAAATCAAGCAAGAGAATGTAAAAAACAGAATTCAGAGTGATGACTACTTTGAGTTGTGGAAGGCAGCAGAATCAGATGGGAGAACCACACTATTAGATTTAAACTACACCAAGGTCCTGGCTTTTGATTGGGGGTAGTAGTTTTATTGGCTCTTATTACATTGTTAAGAAATACATATATAAGCAGGCCATGGTTAGACTTCATGAATATGATGGGTGTGCCATCATCCAAGGAGTATAGTTAGTCCAGTTCTGTGAACCTGGGGCCCAAAGGTCTGGTGGGGAGTCTTGACTAGTACAATGATAATAAGGCATTGGTGCCTTCAGGTTGTGGCAGATGACTGGATACTCATTTCTTCCTCTCTTGGAATGCGTTCTGGGTTACTCTCCTTTCCTGAGAACCTACATCTGCATTTTCCATATATGAGTATCCCTCCTCAAGGGGCCACCCAGGAGAACCCCAAATCTTGGCTTTTGGGTTCTACACCCAAAACTCTTCCTGTGATAATCACCACTTGTCTAGGCAAAACCTTTACTCAGAACCTCTCTTCCAAAGAGTTCACATCTTGCCCTGGCTGCTGTGGCTCAGTGGTGTGGAGCACTGGCCTGCAAACTGAAAAGTTATTGGTTTGATTCCAGGTCAGAGCACATGCCTGGGTTGTGGGCCACATCTCCAGTTGGGGGTGTGTGAGAGGCAACTAATTGATGTCTTGTACATTAATGTTTCTCCCCCTCTCTTTCTCCCTCCCTTCCCGCTCTCTAAAAAATAAATAAAATCTTAAAAAAAAAAAAAGGCCATATCTGGCCCATAAAAACATTCATTATTATCCCCACCCAGTAGAAATGTTTCTTCTTCCCATTGTAACCATTTATGTTCTGCCTCAGGACACCTGGCCAGCCTCTAGTCCTTAACATTTCCAACCATAAATAGAAACCAGTTCTCACATCTCCTAAATCCCAGAGAATAGGGAAAAAACTGCCTATGTAGTTATAGTCACCCTTTGGTTCCAGGCTTGTGTCTGAAGAAGACAATAGGAAGCACTAGGACACTGAGAAGACCAGGAAGCAAGTTCTATGCTGAGGTACTTTTTGGTGCAGAATTTAAGCTTGAAGGTAGGCACTCATGAGAGTTTTATTCCCTGCTATATCTCCAGCATTTCTACAGTGCTGGCACATTGCAGCCACTCAATGAATGTTTGTTGAATGAATAAATGTTAGCAAGTTGGAGCCTTCTAGAAGCATGCTCCTCTGTCTCTGACTAACTGTTCAAGCCTTCAGTAATGACTAACTGACTTGACCTAAAGGTGTGAGCTAAATGCATGTTTACTCAATGAAAAATTTTATTTATTTGAAATATTGTGAATGAAAAACCAGTTGCATGGTGTAAATATAGGAAAATTAAAGGGCAGAGTTGAAGATAAACTAGAATAAGACCTACTGTCCTTGACAGATGGTTCTCTAATTTCTTACAATAGTTTTTCATTGAACCCTAAATTTGAACAGTGAAATAAATATTTAAACACAGATTTAAGTATTTAAATAGATGTGGTTATAAAAAATGTATTATCTCAATCTGCACAAAGGGAACAGCCACTCAAAGCAAGAGCCCACAATGTGACAGGCAAAATCCAGGAGCAGGACATGCCTTCTCAGCATTTGACCTAACATGAGGCACTAGACCAAACAGGTTCCAGCCTTAATTCCTTAGCCTAAGCTTATCACTGACACTTGGTAAATTTGAAAAATCCTCCTTAATTTCCAAGAAATTATGAGTAGTATATTGATTAAGTGATTTGTGGTTTTTTTTATTTTTCCATACTACAGTTACTTTACTGCTATAAATGGGATGGAACACAAAAAAGAAAACTAATTTTCCTTACTAGCACCAGGTTTTAGTAAAATGTATAAAATCTGATTTTTGTAAGCATCAATAACACTCCTAATAACAAATGTTCCCAAAATATATCCCTTTAACTGTAGCTAAATTTGCCTAAAGTAAATACACTCTAAGCAGTATACGAAACCAAGACATCTGAGACTCTTTCAAAATTGATATCTGCATAGAATGTGATCTCAGTGAAAGCCATGTTTAAGTAATAAAAGTACTTTCCTGTGAAGTTTCTGATAAGCTAAACGAAGAACAATTTCATATTCATATAGCTAAAACAGAAATATTTTGAAAAATGCTTTTTAGGTTAGCTCCTTAGTAAATTTGATATCTAATTTCTGAATTCTTTTAGTTAGCCTTACTCTAGAAGCAGATATTATCAAGTGCTTCTGACTCTGGGATCTGATTGTAGATAACTGCTTCTTAAAAAACAGGAAGCATAGGAAACTATTGACTCAGGCAAAGGCACCACTTCAGGGTTCTTGAGACCCAAAAATGAATAAGAACAACAAGCCAAGTCTCTCTCCCTGGGAGCTGTCAGAGCATCGAGAAGACCAGCCCACTACACAGGTTTCTCACCTCCTCTGAAAGAATATCAGGGTCAATGCCAACATGCTTCACACCCATTGTACCCAAATTCTCATCTCCACACTGCTCCCTTATGACCAAATCCTTCAACTGGATTCTTAGACTTCTCAGTCTATAATTAGCAAACACTCCTGTATCTTCTACATCTTCTTATGCCTTAAATTAAAGCCTGCCACTCTCCTGGGGAAATTCTTGGCCCCCTGCCCTCTTAACCCTCTGAAAGTCACCTCACATTTTTCTGGTAGGGGTCTTCTGGGTCCCAAGTGTCACTTTCAAACTGTCATTCACATGTTTTTGATCCTAAAAGTTCTTGACACCTTCTCCCTCTCCTCACAGTTGTATGTCCTCAACTGGTAATTAATTCCCTCATTTTTTGAGGAATTCAACTCCTAGCCATGGAATATTTTGGCACCCCAACATATTATCATTCTCTGTCATCTGATATGGTCTTTAAAAAACATATGAAGAACTTCTGGTCAAGTTGGTGGCATAGGTAAACACAGCTTGCCTCCTTGCACAACCACATCAAAATTACAACTAAACTATAGAACAACCATTATTCAGAACCATCAGAAATTGAACTTAATGGAAGTTCTACAACTATGTAACTAAAGAAGAAACCACATTGAGGTGGGAAAAAGGGTCAGAGATGCCTAATGGTTCATCTCACAACTACATGTGGTGAAAAAAAAATCAGGAGGGATATCTAAGGAGTAAAGTGTCCTGATCCCACACCAGGCCCCCCAACCCAGGGTTCCAGTGCCAGAAAGTCTCCATAACTTCTGGCTATAAAAACCAGCAAGGATTGAGGCTGTGGAAGACAGAAACTGCTGGAATCCCAGGCAATTCCTCTTAAAGTCCGTGTACAGACTCTCTCAGACTCACTCCCGTGAGCTCCCGTGTTAAGGCAGAAGATTGAAAGGCATAAGAGACAAACAGGGATTGTCTGCCATCAAGGAAAGAGCTGGCAGCTCTCTCCCAGACAGAAGTGCCAGCAGAGGCCAATGTTCCTTCTCAAAACCTCCCCACCCTTGCCATAGAGACAGCAGGCAAGTGTCATCTGAGACTCCATCAACCTAGCTAACACTGTTTGCCCAAATCTGGTGATTCCCTGAGGCCCTGCCCCACCTAACTTTCAGGCCCACCCAAGCTTTTTTCAGTGGCTTTTCCATATGAATGGCTTATCTTGACCCATGCTTCAGATTTTCCTAAATTCTCTCAGATAAACAACATCTGGCTTCAGCAAACCCTATACCTCTTGCTAAGTTGCCCCCAGCCTAATACTAGCAGCAGTGGGCCATAGTTCACAGCTTGGCTTCTCCTGGGCATCTCCGAGCCCAGCACAAGTAGCAACCATCTGGAGATTGCTTTGCAACTAATGCTCTGTGACCCTAGACAGAACACAGGTGGTAGCTGAACTTGGACATGCCAACAGCGATCAAGGTTCAACTACAAGAGAGTGTATACAACTCACACAGGGGTCACACCTTGAATACTCAGATTGGGTAATAGGAGAGGTTGTGCCACTGGACCCTACAGGACACCTACTACATTGAGGCTTTCTATCAAGCCTGGGAGATGTAGTAGCTCTACCTAATACATAAAAACATACACAGGGAGGCTGCCAAAATGAGGAGACAAAGAAACAGGGCTCAAATGAAAGAGCAAAACCAAACTCAAGAAAAAGAACTAAACAAAATGAAGATGAGCAATCTATCAGATGCAGAGTTCAAAACACTGGTTATAAGGATGTTCAAGGACTTTATAAGAACGTTAACACCATAAAAAAGATCTAGTCAGAAATTAAGTATACACTAATTAAAATAAAGAACAATTTACAAGGAATCAACAGTACAGTGGGTGAAGCTATAAAGCTGAGAATCAAATCAGCAATTTGGAACATAAAGAAGCAAAAAACAACAACCAAAACAAAAAGAAGAAGAAAGAATCCAAAAGAATGAAGATAGTGTAAAAGGGCCTCTGGGACTTCAAGTGTACCAGCATTCTCATCATAGGCGTACAGAAGGGGAAGAGAAAGAGCAGCAAATTGGAAACCTGTTTGAAAAAATAATGAAAACAAACTTCCTTAACTTGGTGAAGGAAACAGATATACAAGTCTAGGAAGCACAGAGAGTCCCAAACAAGGAGGATGCAAAGAGGCCCACTCCAAGACATATCATAATTAAAATGCCAAAGCATAAATACAAAGAGAGAATCTTAAAAGCACCAAGAGAAAAGCCGTCATTTACCCATAGAGGAATTCCCGTAAGACTGTCAGCTGATTTCTCAAATGAAACTTTGCAGGCTAGAGGAATTGTCAAGAAATAGTCAAAGTGATGAAAAGCAAGGACTCACAACCAAGGTCACTCTACCTAACAATCATTTAGAATCAAAGGACAGATAAAGGGCTTCCCAGACAAGAAAAAACTAAAAAAGTTCATCATCACCAAACCAGTATTATACGAAATGTTAAAGAGTCTTCTTTAAGAAGAAGAAGATCAAAAACATGAGCAATAAAATGGCAATAAATACATATCTATCAATAATTGAATCTAAAAAAAACCACAAAATAAACAAAAAAATAGAATAGAAACAGAATCATAGATACAGAGAACGTTTTTATGGTTGTCAGGAGGGGAGTCAGGGGGATGAATGAAAAAGGTGAAGAGATTAAGAAGTACAAATTAGTAGTTACAGAATAGGCATGGGGATATAAAGTACAGCAGAGGAAATAGAATAGCCCAGGAACTTATATGCAGGACCCATGGACATGGACAATAGTGTGGGGATTGCCTGAGGGAGAAGGGAGCACTGGATGGAGGGAGACAAAGGGGGAAAAATCGGGGGCAACTGTAATAGCATAAACAATAAAATATAATTTAAAAACATATGAAAGAAGCAAATATATATGCTAAGACATTCAATGAGATTAGCAATAATCGATGCAAATTAAAACAAAATCCATCGTTTTCAATACTATCATATTGGCAAAAAATTTTTAATTGTAAGCCTAATAATATTGAGTTTGTTAAAGATGTGGATACATGAGCATTCTCTCACACTGTGATGGACTGTACATTGGTACAGCCACAGTAAAGAACAATTTTGGGGGGGAAAAAAAAAGCGAGGTTGAAGATATCCAGAAATACAGTACTACTTCTAGATATGCATTAAAGAAACAAACTTTGCAAAGTTGATTTCATCATTGTTTACACCAGTATAACAACCCAATGTCTATCAGCAGATAAGTGGAAAATTGATTTTGGCTTATTAACACACTGAAATGGTATACAGAAATTAAATACATCTACAAAAAAAACAAGCATGAATTTGGATTAAGGTTGTTTATAGGACAAGAGAGGGTAGTGGGGCTGAGGATGGGTACAAATGGGTCTTCATTTGTATCTGCTATATTTTATTTATTACTTGAAAAATGAGAGAGAGAAACATGAAATAAAGCAAAGAATTAAACCTGAGCAACAGGTAAATTTTTAAAACAGAAAAAATATGTTTAGTCAGTTCTTGGCAATGAGGTTAGAAACCACACATAACTTAAAGATTGCAAATAATCTCTTCACAATATAAGTATTGTTTTAGGAAAAGAGAAAGATGTTTGGCAGTTATTTGGTTAATTGTATCATATTAGATATCTAAACTTAAAGTCTGCATAAAATTAATTCTTGTGCAGAATAAATTATTCTTGGGCATTTAAAATTAATCATAATTACCAAATAATAGTCAAGTCCACACTTCACTTTGTGCTATATGGAAACAATCTTATCCAACTACAAATCTCTAAAATGTTCAACAACAAAAAAGTAATTTGTTTCTACACCTGGTCTTACTTAAGGAGAGTAATGCTTTATTTATTTAACATCATTGTGAAATGAAGTGTTTCAAATAATTTTACGCCTTTAAGTGCCAAGACTTTTTTATTAATAATTTTAACCACTTGAATTAGAATCACTTTTGGAAAGCTATTACACATTTACATGTTTTTCTCCACTTTCTTAACCCACCAGACAGAATATGATTAACGTTCCGTATTGACCCGGGGTCAAGATCAGTTAGGCTCCTAATCTCATTTTCTCTTATAATTTCAAAGGACCCTTGTTCACTTTTGTCTTCTGGAAATATATATAGTAGTAGTAGTTTCCTGTATACTTTGGGTTACTAAACAATTTATGAATGTTTCTCCAGAAAATTACTCCTTCCATATCCATTTAAGCCATTACTTCAGTCAATTTCACTGAGCTTGAGTAACCTCTATTCATAAGCACACGTGTGCCAATACCCCTCTATTTCTGAAATGCTTCTGACTTATCTGGTCCATGTTTCATAATTATCTTCACCAAAATCCATAGCAGTAATCTGTACATAAAGACTGTTTATCCTGGCAGTAAATGACTCCAAGGCTGAGGGGTTTAATGGTTGTGTCTGTCTTAAGCCTGTGTCTCCCTTTACTTTCCGGTTGTCAGCCTCTGGCAGCATTTTATTCCTCCTGGCTAATTTGTTGATCATGATCCACCTAGGAAATTAAGTAATTTATTTTGAAGTAAAAATAAATATGCTGTTACTGACAGGCTAGAATCTTTCCTATGAAGGAAATGTGTAAACATGGGCACATGAACCATTTTTTAAGCTCTGCATGTGTGTCTATTTCCTGCCCCAGATAACTGAGTCTCTAGAAGCTCCCTCTGAGCTGGAGAGCCATTCCTAAGCAAAGAGCCACTGTCTGCAAATCAGAGGTGGATCAATTCCAGTGGCTTATTTGCACCATTGTAGAATTGGCCCTTCTTTTGATTTCTCCTCTGGACAGACAAGGTGGCATTTGATAGAGGTTTTTTCTTATTCTTAAAAAGTTCAGATAAAATTCTGGTACTTGGGAAATTTTCTTAAAGAACTCCTGACAAATAGATGCCAAAAGCATCCATCGTCATTACTACTCCATCCCACATTATAATAAGTTGCCTTCTGGCATTTATTTAATTCTACTTACTTTCAAATAAAGAAAACGTTTGAAGTAGGCATTCTATTCTCTGAGCCAATGGTCAGCAAACTACAGCCTGCAGGTCAAATGCTGGCAATTTTTATAAATAAAATTTTATTAGAACTCAGCTCATTAGTTTACATATAATCTGAGATTGCTTTCATGCTACGGTGGCCGAGTTGAATGGCTGAGACATGAACTCTTTGCCCCAGAAAACCTAAAATATTATCTTAAAAAGTTAACTTACCCCTGATCTAAGCTAACTAGTTATTCTCACTTAAAAAAAAATTATTTCCACAAAGAGGTGAATTCCAACAATATCTTTCTCTTTCAAAAATCAAACATGGAAAAATGTAAAATAATCAAAGAGATTACTGGGCCTAATAGTTTCTGAGCTACTTTAACATTATTGGTCAATTCATAATAACTTACAAGGGCAGTTGTACAAGCACCTCACAAGACCACCAATGATGACATCCTCTCGCTGCAGCAAAGTGCATAGGAGAATGCACATTATAATTTTGTCTCAGACATAATGTTAGACAAAAGATATGAAATTCCTTAAATAATAATTGTGCTATACAATTTAAGGCATAATTGATGCAGCATTAGACCCACAGTTTGTAAAAATTACAAACACTGAAAAATAGCTGGTAATCAATAGACTGTAATGTTATTAAGGCAATCAAAATTTTATATTTTAAGAAGACAAAACATGAATGTTATTTGGACCCACTTGCCCCATGCTAACCCAAATCCATGAAATAACTATAATACTTAAATGCTATATGAGTTCTACCACAATTATATGTTGGACATATATGTTGAATAGGCTCATCGAGTGGGATTTCATTAAAACTTAAATTTTATTTTGTCTCCCCAATGCCCTTTGAAACTAGTCACTGAATGAAGCTTTACCCTTGCCCCACCAGGTCTAATGAGTTTTTTATTCATTTTAGAGTAATAGACACTGCAACTGTCAAGGAAAAAAACTACAGTCTCATTTCAAAAATAAGAGTCCAATTTGAGACTTCAATCAGCACTTCAGTCTCCACTCAACTTTATACATGAGTATAATGAAAAGCTGCAATAATCAAGACAGAATGGTATTGGTTAAAGAAGAGAAACATACATCAGAACAGAATAGAGAGCCCAGAAATAGAACCAAACATATATAGTCAAATGACCTTTGAAAGGAGGAGAAGCAATTCAATGAACAAAGAATAGCCTTTTTAAAAATCACCCTGGAACAAGTAGATGACCATATGCAAAAGAAGGGGAAAAAAATCAATCTAGACACAGGCAATTACACCTTTAAAAAATTAACTCAAGGATAGACCTAAATGTAAAATACAGAACATAGAATTTCTAGAAAAACATACAGTTGAAAATCTAGGTAAATTTGAGTTTAGCAATAAATTTTTAAATACAACAAACAAAGCAAAATTCATGAAGGAAAACATTGATAAGTTGGAATCTACTAAAATTAAAGATGTCTGCTTTGTGAAAAGCACTGTGAAGAGAATAAAAACACAAGCCACATACTTGGCAAAAATCTTTACAAGATACTTATCTAATAAAGAAGTTTTATCCAAACTGGAGGTGGGGGAACCCTTATAAAAGTCAACAATAAGAAAATAAGCAACCTATTTTTTTTTTAATGAGTAAAGTACCTGAACAAATATCTCACCAAGGAAGATATATGGGTAACAAATAAGCATATGAAAACTGCGCAACATCAGTTTTCATTAGAAAATTTCAAATTAAAACAATAAGATACTACCATACACCTATTAGAATAGCTAAAATCCAAAAAACTGGCCATACCAATTGCTGACAAGTATGCAAAGCAATAAATACTCTCATCCATTGTTGATGAGAATGCAAAACCATACAGCCACATTGGAAGACAGTTTGGTAGTTTCGTAGAAAGCTAAATATAGTTTTATCATATACTCTTCAGTGTTTACCCAACTGATTTGAATACTATGTCTGCACAAAAATCTGCCCACAAATGTTTACCACAGTTATATTTATATTTGCCAAAAACTGCAAGTAACCAAGATTTGAATGGATAAACAACCTCTGAAACATCCATACAATAGAATATTATTCAATAATTAAAAGAAAGTGAGTTATAAAGACACAAAAAGACATAGGTGAATCTTAAATGAACATTGCTAAGTGAAAGAAGCCAGCCTGAGAAGATTATATATACTGTATGATTCCAATGACTTTTTTTCCTCTCATTTCATTTTGGTACACAGCGCCTTTTGTCTCTTAATGCCTCATTGGAGACTTTAATTTTAATGTCCTGTTTCAAATGTATATAAGCACATATTCAGGGACTAAGAAATGTTTAGCCATAAAAGGCAATCCTAAAAGTAAACCTACTAATTTTATATGTTATTTCTCTAGATTACAAGTTCCTCAAGTGCTATAATCATATCTTCTACTTCTGTGCAACACATGCACACACACACAAAAAATATAACTTCTATTCCAAAACTGACTCAATAAATACTGGTAGCTGACTTGTTGTTGATTTACCAGTGTATACTTAATTCTACAAAAGCAATTAAGCATGAATCTGAGGTCAAAACACATAATTTGGAGCCAGAGCTTGAACTGCTGAGTTTCCAGCTAAATCACTGGTTGGCCACTTGTAAAGCTAGTGCTGGTTAGTACACTGGTTAGTACAATTGTCACCAGCTAAAGAAAGATCCAGATGACACCATCAACCCCAAAGATCAATGGAATGACCAGTGTTGCACCCAGAGCAAACTGAACATCCAAATCACTATCAAAATACATCGCTCAGGTAAAATATCACTTTCTACCTGGTAGTTTGTTCAAATCTGTAAAATTAAGAACACCTTCAATTGGAAGCTTAGCCCCTCTAGAATTCACAGACAAAGAACTTAAAATTCAGGTAAAATGCTTTTTATTGACAAGCTAGCAAACCAGCTCAGTTCATACTAAACCATGTGGCGGTGGGAACATGCTTATTATTTCCTTGGGTCAGAGGGGAAGTCCAACTCATTCTCAATAGTTCCTCTAGTGAAGTTTTCCTTTTGTAACTTATTCCTCACACAAGATGTTCCAAATCCCTCCCCTTCTGCTCATGGGCTTGCAGGGATCCAGGGCTTAAAGACAACAGGTTGTGCACAGCAACGGATAAAGTGGTGGGTCCTAGGACCACCACTAGCTGTATCCATAATCCTCGCCAAGCCTGAGTTTCTTCCCCACTTCCCCATTTCCAGTCTGCTTTGTCCCTCCATTCCCTCCTCCTTTCCCATACATCCAGCTCACTTTGCTCTTAGGGATGGAAAACTCTAGCTAAATCTAAGCATGCATCACAGTCTTCTCTTCTGGATTAGGCCTAGGCTCCTTTAAGTCCTTGCTTCTGCTTCTGTGTAGTCTGGGGAGGGGAAACTGCCCCTAGAGCACCAGTGAGAGAGCAGGGGGGAAGGTATACTGAACATATGTCAGAAAACACACAGATTTAATACTGTGAGATATAGATCTGCTATAACTGTTTTCCAGTCAGTACCCTCCTCCTTTGTGAAAACTGCTAACCTTATTCACCTCCTATGTGGTGCTCTTTAAAAGCAAAATGGTTTAAAAACAAAAAGTGACAGAATTTTAAAATGTTTAACCAAGATAGTAGAGCTTAATAGACAGAGAAATGGTCGTGACCCAACAAGAGAATTTAATCAGTTAGGCTAAGTTGAGGTCATGGTCAGGGGCAATGAGAAGGGACTGTTAGGCAAAGTTAATGTCACGGCTGATGGCCAGCAGCCAGGCAAGGAATGTAACCAAAGGCTGAGAGAAGCCATGCCTGGTGTCCAGGCAAAAGTGGTGACCCACACCAGGTAGGTGCATTTTCTCATTAGTTTTCCATTAGTCCTAAGAGAATAAATTGGAGTCCCTGGAGGGTATTTGAATTCAATCAGTCAAGACAGATGTGACCTCTGCCACAACTTCCACCTTAATTCCCAGGTGGCCTCTCCATGGGAAGTTCTCCTAAGTGAAGCCCAGCCACACTGTGTCCTCTGGGCCCACGGGAGACACATGTATCCTCGCCATGGCCACCCGCAGACCTCCTTCCCCCGCTCAGGTGGCATCAGATTGGATTTGTCCAGGGCAGATCAGCAAGTCATCCAATTAGAGACCACGATTCTCATCTCCCCTTCCCCCATTTCTATGAGTAATCTTCTTGAAGCCTCCTCCATCTTGGCTTTGGGGTGAGGAAAGAATCACATGTAATTCACTTCTCTCCCAGGGGATGGAGAAGAAATAACTTCTCAACACAAATACTGTGCATCCATGGCTTTTTGTTCCCTGCTCCTCCTTCACTTCCTCTTTAGTTTTCTTTGTAGTCTTCAGACAGGTGGGGTGACAAGGTCCTGATGGCTTTGTAATAAGCCTGAAGGAGATGACTTGTGGGGGCCTCCATGAGTGAGTTGGTGGCTCTTGACACCCCAGCAGGTTGTTCCTGTCTGCTGTTTTCTGCTGTGGGCCCTCGTCCCTGTTTTGAGATGTCAGGAGAAAGATCATTCAACATTCTTTAGCAGGCTTCAACAGAAAAATGCACAAGCTTAAAAAAAAAAAAAAAAAAGAATATTTTCACCAGAGAATCCAAAGTACAAATCTGTTGGTCAAGGAGAGTGAGACTGTGTCTTTTTGTGTGTAGGCACAGAAATCCTCTCCCATCCAAAAATTTCATCTCTTGTGAGCCAGTCAGGAAGGAGTATTTTCCAGCTGAGGAAACCAAATCGCTGTTTTGAAACCCTTAAGGGGAATAGACCCTCAAAGCTTCAGTACCCTCCAGTGACTCCTCAGAGACATGAGCCCAGGGGTAATTCAATTTCCCCTTGTTCTCAGGCTCACTTAATCCCAAAAGTCAGTCAAAAAGCTACTAACTGGAGGACAAAACTGAAATACATAAAACACGGACAACTGAAAGAAATTTAAGAAGTAAAGAGAGTTGTTAGCAATAGTGTACATATATATAGGTTATTCCCTCTGATTTTCAGGGTGGACCCCTGAGGGGATATGAATTTTATTTTACAACTTGATCCAGGGAACAGAGAACTAGTGCATCCAGGAGACCCTGCTCACTGCTGTCACCATTCTGCATCCCCCGTAGTTACTCAGTGAACTGAGAACTTTGCAGTCCCTCCTGTTGCTATGAGAGGAGAGCTGGTTCCTACCCCCAGGCTGCTGCAAGTGAAGAGGCACACTCCAGCAACACCACCCCAGCAGATACTAAACATGAGAGCTGCTGATTAAATCCTTTACACCAAACTGATTTTACAAGTGTTGTATCTAGCAGAGTCTCCAAAAATGTAAAGGAGAAAAACGACAGGTTAGATACACGATGCTTACCAAGGGAGGAAATGCCAAGAGCAGGCTGATGGGAGCGGGGTAAGCGGGGCAGGCAGGGAACAAAGGGAGGCAGCCAGCCTTTAGTTGAAACAGTGGTGTGGGGTCTGGAGGCTCCACAGGCAAGGATAGGGTCAACTGGAAGAAGTTCAAAACGAAGAGAGCAGGCTAACAGTCGTCTCCCAGGTTTGTGATCAGAGGTAGAGCTCTCCCAGTCCTGGGAGCAGGAGGCATTATCCAGAGAAAAGACTAGCTAAGACATAAACTGATTCTCTCACAAGGGCCAGTGAGAGAGCAGATTAATCCTACCAAGGACTAAGTTTTGCTCGGTTTGATTTAGTATCTAACCTGGACAAGCCTAATAAAGAACAGTTTTGCTACCACAGTGTAACCAATCCTGAGGCAGGTCACTTTCCTCATCCCCGTTTTATAGATGAGAAAACTGAGTCTTGTGTCTTGCCCATGTTTACAGTTTATAAGTGGAGCCAGGTTCAGACCGAACCCAATAGATCCAGAGCCTGTGCTTTGAACAGCTTGGCTTTGTTGCCTCACATGAACGAGAGAGGAGTTCCCACTCCAGGGCCCACCGAAGAAAGAGGTTCCTTCTCTAAGTGCTATTTATTACCTACTCCAATTAGCAGCCAAAGGGCAGGGGGAGGGCGGGAATCAGAGGAATGAGCAGAGAAGTTGGGGAAATGACCTTCTTCTGTGTAGGCAGCCATGAAAAGAACATCAGGCTCATCGACTTTCAAGGTTTTCAGGAAGAAGAGCGTACATTCCTTCCATTTCACTGCAGTTCCCCCAGAAATCCTTGCTCTCAATCCAGCCGTCGGAGCGAGAGCTTTTGTAAGCGACTGATGGGCTTGAGGCGCCACCTTGTGGCTAAAACTGAAAATACGCCCAAAGAACTTCCATAGAGAATCAGGTAAGGAGAACAGATCTGTCCAAGGCTTGGCAAAAAAAAAAAAAAAAAAAAAAATCGCAAGCTAAAGCTACCCACGTTCCAAGCCTTGCTGTAGTCTCCTGTAGCCTCTAGGCACACAGCATTAAAAGATGTGTTTATTTATGGCATCTGTTCAAGGGTTTACCCAATGTATCGGGAGCAAAGCAAGAGCTAGAATCCAGGTGACCTTAATTCCAGACCCCAGTCACTCACCCTCCAATAGCTTGAAAAATTGTGTCTCCTAAATATCTTCCCAGAACTAAAAACCGTCCTGGATATCCGTGCACCTTACTCAACACCTGGGGGACGCTCAATGAAGATGTTAGTGGCAATGAAGGAGCAGGAAAACAAAGGAGAAATAAAGAATGTGTTTCCTTCTCAAAAGACAGTTTCCAAGGAGCGTATGCAAAAACCCCAGAGTAATAAAGGGCTATCAAGTGCACTGTGACAGCGTGTACCCCTTCTTCTTTGTGGTTTCGGGGGTTATTAATGGATGGTGATCCCTGGTCCCTTACTTGACACATGTTAAGGAGCAGCCAGAGGAGACCTGATCAAGCAGGAGCAAGGCAGTTCACCTGAGACTGAAGTGCCACACAATCTGTGGAAGAGAGACAGGCAGGTCAGGTCCACTCCCCTAACAGAACTCTGGTCTAGGTCCGGTGTGTGACAATGGAAAGTTATAAGAAATGGGGGGCAGCTAAGAGGTGCAATCTGGAGGAAAAGGATGTAAGCACAGCATCCGGAATTCTGAGCAATGTTCCATGCTCCGGTGTCAGGTGTACATGAGGCAGTTAACTAGTAAAGTGAATTCAGGGTGGTTGGCAAGAGGCTCTGTGGTAGGACCGAGCCCCAGGAAACCAGGCAACTGCTGGGGCTCCCCCTACCTCCCCTCTAGGAACCTGGGGAGATGAAGAAATTCCAGGCATTTAAAGGATCAGACAGGAGAGGTCTAAAGAGACAGAAGTAGATTCAGGAAGTGGCCAGATGTCGTGACAGACCCTTGACCCTAAAGGAACCAGAATTCTAGTACATTTTCTAAGAATGAGTCTCCAGAAGTTTCTTTCTGTCCCTAGGCTTCATTACAACTACACTGCAGGCACCCCAGCCCCGGCAAAACCCCAGCATTCAGAGCAAGGCAGGGAATGATATTGTTCCTACTTTTGCCTCAAGAATTCTTGCCTTCAGATATACCTGGACTGGCTTTGCAGTCCACTCCTTCACCTTTGTAATTAGTCTATGTCAAGTCCCTAAAGCTCCAGTTCTCTCCTGTCTATTTTGGCTCACCTTCATTTTCCTTTTTCAAGGTTGGTTCTGCCCTTGGTGAAGTATGGCTTCTTCACCTATTGTTCTAAGCTGAGCTCAAGGCTGTCTCACCAGTGGTCATATGGCCTTAAGACCTCAGGAGCCCATCCACCCCACGCCAGATCCCTGCCACGGCTGCCAGACTACTGTCTCTCACTATTGTAAAGGATCAGACCACTGAGCTCCCTATAGTCATTCACAGGGGAGGGGTCAGTTCTGGGTCTTCATCTACTTGTCATACAGAGCTATTAGCATCCCAAGGTCAATAAATGGATGAACCTTCCTCTGTAGATGTGAATGGCATCCCCTGCTTATGTGTTTTCCCCATTGTATTTGTTTGGAAGGCTAAACTGCTGTCACAGAGACCTTGAATTACAGTGGCTTAAGAATAAAGTCTTTTTCTCTCTCATGTTACATTCAATTCAGAAAAGTTACAAGCTATTTTCTGGGCACAGTTATTCAAGGTCTCATCTATTTTATTTTTTCACCATGTTTTCAAGAATTCTATGCGAGCATTTACTATTTAAAAGGTGCTGGGTTACGTCCCACAAGATGTACAGTCTCAGCCTCTTGGGAAGTGAATGAGTAAGTATGCTAAGGGAAGAAAAATAAGCGCAATAGAAGGTCTGTAGGGATGAAACAATAGGCAGCAAGACAGCCTTCACAGTCGAGGTTGGGTGTGAGATGGAATTTGAAGGATGAATCACATTTCAGTAGATAAAGAAGAAAAGAATAAAATGTTACCAGTGGAGAAAACAGTGTGAACCAAAGCTTGAAGGCAATAAAATGTGAAAATCTAGGAAGCAAGGAGCCTAAGCACATGGTGTATCAACAGAACTAGGCTCAGAGGGGAGGAGAGACCCTCACTGTGAAGGGTGCATGAGGAACCAGTCCTTCAGGTGGGGGCCATGGGGTATCATTTGGGATTTCAATTTGAAGAATGAGTGGTCAGAGCTCTGCAGCTGGCCAAGAGAGCTGGACTAAAATGGGAGCCTGGAGATAAAGAAACTAACAGAAATCCACCACAATAGTCAGTGAGGGGACAACAGCGGCTGGAATCAGGTTACAGGTCAGAGAAAGGAGCCAGAGAGAAACCCACAGTGCAGGTAGGACAGATGAGATTTGACAACGGGTTGAATGTTGGACGTGAACAGGAGAAATAAAGCAACTCAGGGTGGTCAAGGTTAGCTACTCAAAAAACGGTGCCCCTGCTGAGCTCCAAAAGCCAGACTGTAAACGAGATTGGGCGAGGGTAAAAGGGTGACGATTGCAGTTTCGAATGTTAAGCTTAAATTTCTGGCCGACTTGGGTAGTGGTGTCTAAATGCAATTCAACGTGTAAGTCTGCAGCTGAGAAGATAAAGTTATTTCTAAGTGTAAGATATGGATCTAAAAGTAGGCTGTAGGGAAAGATATTCAAAAGGATAAGAGAACAGAGGTTGCAGAGAAACAGGGTTAGAAAGCCCACATACATTAATACTACAAGGAAGAATCTTCAGGGGAATAAAAAAGAAAAGGGAAACATCTGAAAAGCTAAGTTAAAAAGTCATAAGTGTGCCATGTCCTGGGAAAGAAGAAAAAGCCAACTACATCAAAAACAAAGGGAACTCCAGGATGATGCAGATGGAAGAGAAGACATTCATTCTGATACTTAGTGTGTAAGTCATGACTTTTGAGAGTATTTGATTAAACTGGAAAGCATAAAAACAAATGTATTAATCGGTCAGTTAGGAAAGTTAGGAAAAGAACATAGAAAGTCAGAAAAAGAAAAACAAAATAAACCAAAGGCAAGTAGAAGAATTAATAGAGCAAAGATTAAGGAGTTAGAAAATAGAACAATAAATGGATGAAAAGATAGATCTTTAAAAAGATTAATTACTAGCTAACCTAATCAACAAAAGATAAAGCACCAATATACGTAAGAATAAATAATTGAGAAACCACCACATGTAAATGTCAGGGCAGCCTTGCTCTGAGAAATCACCCGGAGACCACTGTGGGATTAGGCAATGGGTTTATTGAGGAAAAAGCGGGGGAAGGTGGGGATGGGGAGAGGCAGCGCCTGGACCAACTCAAGGGCCCTTAGGAGCAACGGGGTTGGGGAACGGGGAATGGGGAACAGGGAATGGGGACTCCCGGGCCTCCTCGTGGGTCCCTAGGAGTCCCACCTGCACTTCTGCAGGCACCTTTTTTATACTTGTCAACCACACATTTTGGTGAGGGTGAGTTTGCTTATCAACATAGTCAGTAGGTCATTTACAATTGATTGCTCGCCCCCTGCCCCCCCCCCCAAACACACACCAGGTAAGTTAACATATCAGGCTAGGTCTATTACCATTTTCCCTGGGAATGGTTTCAGTCCATCAGCACATCTTTTGGGAACTGTTAAATCCATCAGCATATCTTTGGGAATGACTAAGTCCAGGGCCAGGTTGATTAGCATATACCAAAAGTCCAGGTGTGCATTCTAGCTGCCTCCAAGTTCTGACAGTAAAGAAGAATCATAATAGTCTATTTTGCTCAACTCTAACAAATAAATTTGAAAATGTAGATTAGAAGGATGATTTTTTTAGGGATATGTAATTTACCATATCATCCCTAGATGATATGATCGCATATTTGAAAAACATATAAGGTAATATAGAGAAGTGCTAAATTAATACATAGAAATCAATAGTTTTCATATATATACACAGTTATAAGTTGGAGTATAGTGAAAGAACAGACTTCATTTTCAATACCAGCAAAATAGATTACTGGAATATTAATAGGAAATGGGAAAATAAACAAATAAAATTTAAACACTAGAGAAAAATACCAAGAAGATATTTTTTACTGAAAAAAATAAAAAAGCATTCATTTATAAATGTAACATGAACCCAATTTAAAAAACTAGAACAATTTTATCTTTTTTCCTTTCTTTTCTCTCTCCCTCTGTCTTCCTCTCTCTCTCTCTCTCTCTCTCTCTCACCAGCAAAAAAGAAGAAAAAAAAAATAGAATAACTAGGAAAATCCTGGGGAAAAGGAACCAAAAAGAGTGACAATGCCTCTCAGGTATTAAAACACACTTTCAATAATTCAAATGCTGTTTTTGTACATAAATAGACTAGTGGAACACAATACAAAGTCAAGAAATACACTAAAATATATACAGGAAATTAGATTATGATAAAAGAGTCATCTCAAATCAGCGCAGGAAAGATTAACTATTCAAAAAATAGCTTTGCCCTCAGAACTCCAATTGGATCCAAGAGTTGAATATTTAAAAATAAGCGAATGATGAAAATACTAAAGGAAAACATGGGAGAATTCTTTTGTAAACCTGGCATGAAAAGACCTTTCTCACTCAAACTCAAAAACTAAAAGACTTAGAGAAACAATTTATAAATCCTGCTAAACAAAAACTGTGGAAAATATTTACAAAAGTTAAAGCCATAACAAAATCAAGAGATAAATGACAAATTGGAGGAAATTATTTGCAACTCTTATCACAGAAAGAGCTGATCTCAATTTATAAAATATCCCTAGAATTTCACAAAATGAAAAACAAATCAACTCAATATAAAAGCAGATAGGTCACAGAAAAGGAAATAAATCTATTTAAAATATGCTCACTCTCACTCGTGATAAGGAGAATGGAAATTAAAACTACAATGAGATAACATTCATCACCTTATATTGACAATTATCTATAAATTTGGTAACAATGTGTTAGTTTCTATCATTACTGTGTCAAATTGCCACAATCTCAATGATTTTAAAAACACAAATTAATTATCTTAGAGTTGTATAGGTTAGAGTCCAATATGGGTCGCACTGGGCTGAAACCAAGGTGTCAGCGGGGCTGCGTTCCTTTGTAGAAGTTCTGGGAGAGAATCTGTGTCCTTGCTCTTTCCAGCTTTGGGAGCTGCCCGCATTCCTTTGCTGATGACCGCATTTCTCTGTCCTAAAGCAGCACCATTGCATCTCTCTGTGTTTTTCTTCTGTAGTCACATCTTCCTCTGACTGACTTTATTTCTGCTTCCCTTTTCTACTTAAAAAATTTTTTATTAAATCTATTTGAGTGACATTAGTTTATACAATTATACAGGTTTCAAGTATATAATTACAAACCTTGGTCTTGGAGAGGATTTCATGAATTTAACCCCAAAGGCAAGGAAAATAAATAAAAGCAAAAATAAATGAATGGGACTATATCAAGGTAGAAATCTTCTGCACAGCAAAAGAAATCACCAACAAAACAAAAAGGCAACAAACTGAATGGGAGAACATTTGCAAACAACAGCTCCAACAAAGGGTTATTATCCAAAATATCATCAGAACTCATACCTCCCTCTTCTACTTTTAAGGACGTTTATGATTACCTTGTACCCATCTAGATAATCCAAAAAAAATCTCCCTATTTTAAGGTCTGCTGGCTAGCAACCTGAATTCCTCTTTGCTATGTTATTTAACATATTCACAGGTTCCAGGGATCAGGACTTAGACATCTTTGTGGGGAGGCATTATTCTCCTGACCACACACACTGCCAGCAAGGTTGCTGGAAAGAAGGACCCCATGACAACTGGCGGGAGGGAAGTTGTCACAAGGAATACGCAAAATAACGTGGCAATACTTCTCAAGATTTAAAGTGTACATAACCTTCACACTACATACATATATCAGATTATTATGATGAACATCTTAAAATCATACAATGTCTGATGTCAATTCTATCACAATAAAACTGAAAAAATTAATAAAAATTAAAAATTTTAAATAAATAAATGCACATGACCTTCAATCTAACAATTCAACATGGTGAATTGATTCTACAGATACAATTGCATATAGATGAAACAATGGATGTCCACGATTTTCTATTGTAGCAAAGTTTATAATAGAATATTGGAAATAACTCAAATGTTTATTAGTAGAAAACTGATTGAATTAATGATGGTACATTCATACAAAACAATACTCTGCCAAAACTTAAAAACAATAATGTCTAAGACAATAAAGTTAGGAAGCAAAAAATGGAATATGGAAGAATAGTGTGTACAGTGTGCTAATATTTTTGTAGGAACTGGGAGCCAGATAAGAATTTATATTTATATTTACTAGTAAATACATAAAGAAAGCCTAGGAAAATACATGAGAAATAAATAATAATGACAATCTACAGGGTCAAAAGGATAGGTTGATAGGAAGCTTACTTATATACCAACACACACATATTTTTAAGTCTCAGCTCAAATGCCCCCTTCTCCAGGAGTCCTCCCTTCATTCTGAACACTCCCTCTGGGCCATTCATAGACATTTTGTGCCAATATTGGACATTTTGACAATGTTAGGGAATCTATGCTCTCCTTTAAATTACCTTAATTTGAGCTAAATTATTTTGTCCACTGAGAAGAAGAAGGAGGAAGAAGGAAAGAAAAACAAGGAGAAAAAGTCGCTTCTAAATCTTTAGGAGGAGGAGATTTTTCATGTTTAACAAAAATATATATATATATATGAATTTTTAAATGGCTGAGAAACACTTCACTGTACCATAAACATTTTGAGGGCAGGGATAATCACCTCCAAACAGCACTTGTAACACGGCATGCTCATCATTCACTTATTCCTGTCTTCCCCACTAAACCATGAGCCCCTTAAGGGAATGAACATTTTTTGTAGTTTCCTCACACTCAGGAAGGGATCCATTTGAAGAACTGAATGAGAATAAATTTATATTTTTTACTAGAGGAAAAAGTTGGCAGCCTGGAAAATGAATACTCAGACACACACAAATCTTATTAGTTCTTTCTTATGTTATGGATTCTAAGATACATATGTTTCCACATTTTAGAATCTCTGAAATTGAGTGTTGCCTCCCAGTGCCTGCCATCCAAGCAGCAGGTATGGCCAGTTGTCACTGCCTGTGTCACTGCAACTTGGTCATAGCCATTCATGCTGCCACCTTAATTGAGGTAAGTATAAGGTGACCACAGACTTTGATCCTCAAACCAAGAAGATTTTTTTGAGAGTGAAAGGGGACAGTAACCAGATAGGATGCCATGACAAGAGTAAACAGGGACATGCTCGTTTCGGCAGCACATATACTAAAATTGGAACAATACAGAGAAGATTAGCATGATCCCTGCACAAAGATGACACAAATTCAGTAAGTATTCCATATTTTTGTAAATGAGTGAATCAAAACACTATGGTACATTTACACAGTGGAATACTACACTGTAGAAAGAAAGAAGGAACTCCTACCTTTTCCAACAGCATGGATGAAACTGGAGAGTGTGATGCTTAGTGAAATAAGCCAGGTAGCAAAAAAACAAATACCATATGATCTCACCTATAACAGGAACCTAATGAACAAAATACAAGAAGAGGCGTGAAATAAGGAAATTACTGACAGGGACAAGAGGGGAGGAGATGGGGAGAAGGAGGAGAAGAAGAGGAAGAGTCTCATAAGGAACATGTATAAATGACCCATGGACGTGAACAACAGGGTGGGGATTGACTGTGGGAGCAGGAGAGGCAGGGCCGTGGAGAGCAGCAGGTGAAAAATTGAGACAACTATAATAAAACAACAATAAAAAAATAAATTTTAAAAAAAGTACAGGACTGTCCCATGCAAACATGGACAGAGGGTCACCCTAGTGATGCACCTTGTTGGTACCACATACACTGGATTTAAATGTCATTCAAAAATGTCTTCAAATAGAGAACACTGTGATAAGCATTGAGTTTAAAAATGCCGTGTCCACAAAAAACACAGAAACAGCAGTGGGACAAAATTTGATATTAGTAAAATAAATAATCATTTTTGGAGAAATGACCACAACTCCATATTTTCTTACAAAGCAATAATTAAGTAAAGTAGATGCTTCAAGTCTACAAAGTGTGTTACATTTTTGAGTGGGAAATACACTGCAAAAGCATATTTTTATTAATATTTTTCATTTTCACCTGAGGATATGTTTATTTATTTTAGAGCAAAAGGAAGGGAAGGAGGGAGAGAGAGAGAGGAACATTGATGTGAAAAACATTGATCGGTTGCTGCCCATATGTGCCCCAACTGGGGATCTAACCCATAACTTTTTGATGTACAGGATGACACACCAACCAACTGAGTCACCTGGCCAGGGAGAGCATATTTTTAATAAATATATTTAAATACCAAACAATGACTAAAGGCATGAAAAATCATCACATCCTTCAAAATTGAAGACATATTTCAAAGCAAGAACAGGCTCTGTGACCAATTCATATATCAGAAATATTGTCACTGACAGCTTAAATGGCAACTTTTGCTTTCTTTCTCAGTGATACACAAAATCATGGTGTGCTTTACAATCCATGGAACCGTAACTTCAATAGATATAACATTTTGTCCACATAAATGCAAAGACTATCCTCATCGCTGCAGACCATGCTATATCTCACTAGAAGCTATCTGTCAGGGTGGTTTACCAAGTGCCCTCAGTGTCTGCCAGGGGTGTGCTTAGGCCAACTTCAGGCCCAGCTTCTGCCTCAAAGTAAGAATCTCTGAGTGGGCTTACCTACCTCTTGTACATAAGAAACATGAAGTAAAATCTCTATTCAAGTAAAATCTACTGCCTACTTCTTGATGTCTATAGTCAAGCTTCCCACTTCAAGTCACATTCAGTATTCTTAAGATATGGGAACATATGATCCTAAAATTCTGGCATTTTTGTTAGTCAAGAATTATGATTAGGGAGAAAGTTTCTTTTCAACTCCCCTGTCAGTGCTTCTTCCACTCACTACACCATAGTTAAGGGCTCAGAGACAGGCTCTTCCACTGAAGAAAAAGGTAGGAGAGTCAGGGGTGGAGGTGGGCAGGTGTCCACCTTCTGCACCACCACACCATCTTACTCTGCTGCTTTCCCCTGTCCCTAAAATTCCCTAATGGGAATAGGTTCAAGAAAGTGATTGGTATCTTTAAGTGTAAGGTTCAGGATCCAAGGCCTTCTTCAGGTGCTAAGCACTACTCAGCAAATAAACCCATCTACCTCCCCTGCCCCCAAAGAGAAATTTTGAGCAATCTCACTGCTTCCTGAAGGGGCAAGTGGGTGTCACAGAATGGTGTGAAAAATAAAATAAAATCCCCAAAGGCTTCCTTAGGTCATCTCATTCATCCTCTTCCAGGGCCAGGGGTCAGCCTACCTCCAAAGCATGCCCTGCCAAAGCAGCCCCAGACCCCTCTCATCTATAACTCCAATGTGCCTCTGATACCAAACAAAATGCCAGGATGAATTTAATCAATTTCCCAGGGGTGGTGATCTAGGATATAGGTCTAGGATAGCAATCTTTCTCATGCAAATTAAGAAATACTGGCTGCCTTACCAATGTTCTTTCCAGTGGAAACACTCTATTATCCACATTTTATTCTTCAACTGAGTGTTCACATGCTCAATCCCACAGTATTTGCAAAACAGCTGTTTTCACACTCGAGGGAAAGTTTGTGGCCATGAAGTTGGGTGCATGCAGAAGGGTCACAATAAGTGTCCAGGACAACCTACTTGTCTGGCAGGTTCCTGTAAGTAACAGTCTGGCTGGTTCAGGATTACCACATCCAGCATCTTCCCTGCCCTTCACTGTATCTCAGACCAGCCGTTGGCTCTATTCTCAAGCCATCTTCACATTTATGTGGCAAACTCAGGTGGTCAAGCCCCTCCTCCCTGCTCAGTCTTCATCAGGATGGCTATGCCCCACCCCAACAAAGCATGAAGCTGTTGGAGCAGACCCAGAAACTTGCCGCCCCCTCGTGGGTGCATGAGCCACACCAGTCTTCACACCTAAGTGTAGGGAGGGAAGAAACTTCTGCCCGCAAGTGGGAATTCCACTGGGCCCACTGGGCATGTGCTTGTTTGTGCCTGAAAGAAAAAAAAAAAGTGAAAAGGTTCTCCAATCACAACACTTTTGATGGTGAACGTGTGGGTCTTCACATGCCAAGCGATTCTCCAGTTATTGGCAGAACCTGACTAGTCATCCTACAATTAAATTCAATTGGGACACTTAACTTCCCAGAGTTAGTACAGACCCCACTTCAAACACCAATCACAAGTTCCAAGCTGTCACATATACGTATTTCTGAGCACTTGGCTCTAATTTAGGAGTTTCCATAACACCCTCCTCAGGTTCAATAATTTGCTAGAACTGTTCACAAAACCCAGAGGAAGAGTTTACTTACTATTAACTGATTTATTATAAAGGATACTACTGAGGAATAGCCAAATGGACAAGATGAGTAAGGCAGAGGTACAGAGCTGTCACAACCTCTGTGGGAACATCACCTCCCCAGCACCTCAATGTCCTCACCAACCTTTAAGCTCTCTGGAGACTGCAGTTTAGAGGCTTTTATGAACTCAATCTCCAGCCCCTCTCCCCTTCCTGGAGGATGGGAGACAGAGCTGAGAGTTTCAAGATTCTAATCATGGCTTTGTCTTTCTGGTGACCAACCACATCCAGAAGCCATCAAGTGCGGCGTTATTAAAACAAAGACACTCTTATCACCCAAGAAATTCCAAGGGATTTGGGAGCTCTATGGAAGTAACTGAAATCAAAGACAAAATATTAAGGGGGAAAAGATGCTCCTCACACTCCTATAGCTCAGGAAATTACAAGGGTTTGAAGAGCTCTGTGGCAAAAACTGAGGGCAGACACCAAATGTATATTTCTAATTTTGCCACAATTTCATTCTTTTCTCCAGTTAGGAGGTATCTCATGGTTTACTAGCAATAGCACATTTCTCCTCTACCTCCCAGTAGAAACCTCTCCCCTCCTCTGCCGTGCCCTATAGTAAGGGTGCCTCTGGGCCCCTGTGCACTGTACGAATGCAGCATGACATCGCTCAGACCACTGAGCAGCCTGACTGCTCCCTTTGACTCTCCTCCAGAAAACAGGACTCAGAAATAGAAAGCCTTGGAACAAAGGCAGGGAGGGGGAAACAGAGGGCACCTCCTCCAGGGTTCCTCACACCTGCCCTCCACACCCTCACCTCCACTGTATCTGCCAAGTTATCAGGAGCTGCCCCACGCACATAGCAGGTGACCCACTATGGAATGAATAGGGAATCTGATACAGAAATTTGGGGTTGGGAATATCTCAGGCGGGGTTCCCCATGCAAGAGAAAGGAGACCAATACTAATCATGCCTGTGCTCTGTGGATTTGTGTTTATGCCACCCTTGTTTTCCCGTCAACAGGCGCAGACCAGCAGCCTACTTTACAATGACCCAACAACCAGCCTGACTGCATGTGTGCCGTGTTTCTGAACCCACCAGCAACTGAAACAAAGCAGACAACACTTATCACCAACCCACATCTTTCCAGGAACAACCATCCACTCAAATCTGCAGAAGACTTATTTCCTTAGTATATAAAAACAACCTTTTCAAGAATTTTTTTAAATGTGTTTAATTCTATATAAACAATTCTGGAGTTGTATGCAAGTGAAGCAAGTATACGAGGGTGTCATTTAAAACACAGGAATGCATCTTTTGCAAGTCCATTTCTCAGCTTCCATGTATTTCAGCTCTTCCCATGACATTTAACATCTGCAATGTTTCTGCAGGGTACTGGACATTTCTTCATCAAACTTCACCTAGAAAATCATCATGTCCTTGAGCTTGGGGTACAGGACCAGCTACAGGGCAATGGTTACAAACCCTTCAGTGTTGTATTCAGTTTATAGAAAGAGAAAGGGGTTACACTCATAACATTTCTTTACCATGAAAAATGACGGAATCACTTCTGCTCTGCTTTATCTTTTAGGTACTGCTGCTCATATCCAGAGACCATGGTCTCTGATAGATCCTATGGTAGAGTCCAGCATGGCCAGCACTCATGAGGACCTACTATGTGCATGGGCCCCTAAACACAGTTAAGTGCTATGGGAATTCAGAGATGAAGAAAGAGAATCTCTGGTTGGGAGGATGGACATACAAACGACCAACTAGAATGGAAAGCAGCATGAAATCAGTGTCATTACAGAGATTCAAGTAAGACACACCATGAAAAGGGCCACTGAATCCATCTTAGTGAGTGTACAAACAAACTATGTGAAGAAGGTAGCATTGGTACTGATTTTGAAAACCACTGAGTTATCAGTTATAACTAGAGCAGGGACCCTCAACCTTCACTATTTATTAAGAATCACATGGGTGACAGAAATTCCACTTCTGGGAATATATCTGAGAAAACCTGAAACACTAATTCAAAAGAATACATGAACCCCTATGTTCATTACAGAGTGATTTACAGTAGCCAAGATTTGGGAGCAGCCCAAGTGTCCATCAGTAAGTGAGTAGATAAAAAGATTGTGGTATATTTACACAATGGAATACTACTTGGCCATAAGAAAGGAAATCTTACCCTTTGCAACAGCATGGATAGACCTGGAGAACATTAAAATAAGCTAGTCACCATATGTGAAATCTAAAGAACAAAATCAACCAACAAAATAGAAACAGACTCATGTCAGAGGATAGGGGGCTAGGTGGAAAAGGTGAAGAAATTAAGAGAAAAAAAAAGAAAAACTCACAAACACAGACAACAGTATGGTGATTGCCAGAGGGAGAAGGGGGTGAGGGAAGTAAAAAAGAGCCAAGGGGGGGGGTGGTAATGGAGGGAAACTTGACTTGGGATGAACACACAATACAGTACACAGATGGTGTATTAAGAATTGTACCCTTGAAACCTATATAATTTTATTACCTGATGTCATCCTAATAAATTCAATTTTTAAAAAAGAATCACATGGGTGGGAAAGGCAGGGATTTCCTTTAGAAATGCAGCAACCATGAGAGATGTACTCTATCAGTAAGAGAAGCACAGACAAAAAGTTCTCAAATTTATCTGTGCATTAGAACACCCTAGAAACTTCTTTAAATTAAAGGTGTTTTTCCAGAAGAACGGGTTTTAAACACTTTGGTCTCAGAACCCCTTTATCTCTCATAAATTATTTAGGGCCCCAAAGAGCTTTGATTTAATATGACTTAGTAAAATATAAATAAATTTAAAATTAATTGATTAAAATATATTTGTTATATTAAAAATTGAAACTAAGAATTTTTTAAAATATTATTCATTTAAAACAAAAGTAATGAACCATTACATACTGACAGAGATAACCTTATAGTAAAAAATAACAAAGCTTTCCAAACTAAAAAAAAATTATTGAATGTTGTTTTACAATTTTGAAAATGTCCTGTATGTCTTGTCTGGCTTCATATAAAATAGCTGGATTCTCATATCTGGTTCTCCATTTAATTTATTAGCACATTACAAGTCAGATAGTCTCTAGAAAATTCCTCTGTACATTCATGAGAAGATGAGAGGGTAAAAAAAAACTAATTTGTTATAAAATTAGTTTGGACTTTGCAGATCTCCTGAACTAGTAATCTGGGACCTCTGGGGATCGAACGTACTTTGAGAACCTCTGTTCTCTAGATTCCATAGGTCTAAAAGTGTTACTGAATAGCAATTTGGGTTCCCACTGCCCACTGCCTGCTGCCACCCTCCAGGCAAAATTCCAGAGGCAAAGGTTTGGTGATAAGGGAAAGGAGTCTTTATTCAAGAACAGTCACTTAAGCCTATCAAGTCACAGCTTTAATCACTTCAGCCTATCAATCAAGGTTAAACTCCTGGGTTCTGCTAGCTTTTCCCCTGTTAGTTTCTATGGGGTTAGTTTACAAACTAAAACAACATGATACAGAAAATCTACACAATTTCAGAAGAATGGCAGGCTTCTGCCTCAGAGCCTGTTCCCTCTAGAGCACCCAAAGAATAAACCTGCCACCCCCCCCGCCCCCGCCAGACCAGCCCAATCCTGGGCTGTGCCTGGAGTTCCTTCCCATACAAAATATCATCTGTTGGAAAATGCAGGCAGTGACAGAACAATCATCCAGGCATCCCTGAGGAAGAAGAGAGAGCCAGGGAGCCAGAGCCTGAGAGAGAGCCAGCTCAGAAACCAGTAAAGCTCATGAGTCAAAGAGCCAGCCCTCTTTTTATTTCCATTGGCTCTGGAGGCATTCAGCCTCTCAGCCAATCATGTCCTCGACTGCTTTCCATTGTCTTGGCAAACTCCTCCTATGGCCCCCCCTACTTCTCCCAGTAATCTGGGTCAGATCTGTCTGTATCAAACGGTGGTTAGGGCATGTGATTTAGAGCCAGGTTGGAGGACCACTACATGATACCCATTTGAAGCCCTAAATATCAAGTGTTCTACAAATCCAGAGAGACAAGAAAGGTGTCCAGGAACTAACTCTGTTTAGGGTCATGAGACAGAATCAAAAATTAGGTTTAAGCAGCAGTTGTGGGTAAAATAAATGAGAGAAATGTCAGAAAAACACCTAAAATTTAATTTCTTTAAATTTTGCTCTAGAGTTCACGATGCTGACTGTACATCAAAAAAGACCCTTTTCCTATTTTATACTTATTTTTATTTTTTAATTACAGTTGACATATATTATTGTATTAGTTTCAGGTGTACACCCTAGCGATTAGACATTAATAACTTACAGATCGTCACAATAAATCTAACACCCATGTGACACCACACATAGTTTTTAGAATATTATTGACTATTTTCCCAATGCTGTACTTAACACCCAAAACGATTCTGAAACTACCCACCTGTATTTCTCAATCCCTTCACCTTTTCCACCCATCCCCTCCACCCCTCTCCCATCTGGCAACCATCAAAATGTTCTCTGTGTCTATGAGTCTGTTTCTGTTGTGCTTCTTTATCTATTTTGTTTTGTAGATTCACTTGTTAATACATATATATTTATTGCCATTTTATTGTTCATGACTTTGATCAAAAAAGACCCTTTTTCAAAAACAACAGAAAGTTTGGTTTAATAATACAACTATCTTGGGCCTCCCTTCAAAGGATTCTGAATTACAATGGGGGCAGGGACTGGGCAAAGGTATTTTTAACTAGCTACACTGGTGATTCTGATGTACTGCCCAGTTTAGGAACTCTGCTATCAATCATATACTTCTGTTTTGTATATAATGAAAAGGCTATTCAATTGTATTAAAATGACATTTATTTTTATTTTTATTCCTAAACAAAATATCTTCCTAGGATTCTGTCTATATCTGAAAAGATACTTCGCTCTTTAAAATCATATACTTATAATCTGAGTATTACAAGCATACTACCTATATTTCTTACCTTTCTTTTTCACACATACTGTTTTTTAAAACCTAACTCTAAATTAAAGGGCTAGAAAATGCCACTGCTATTCATAGACAAATAATCGATTCCTTATTTCCATAATAAACTTTTAAAACAGTGTGTTCCTAATGGAAACTCATTGTTACTGAATAAAAAACTTCTTGGGGAGGAAAACAGTATCTTCGTATATAATCTACATTGGGGATGCAAATTGTAAAGAAACAGACACCAGAGGATTTGCATTTAATAAAATCTAAAGCAAGTCATTCAGAAGCATCACTACCGTGTACAGAAGCCTTTCACATCAGGGGCAGGCTGACCTGCCCACAAGCCCAGGACCCTTGATCAAGGAAAACACGCCATTCGCCAGAACCCCTACGTTGCTGTTAAGAGGAAATTCACCATAACCGCCAAGAATGGAAAGTGGTGAGTCAGTGTCAATTATTAAACTTTTAAAAAAACTTTCAATAATCCTAATGTTTATTTTTGATATCACAAAGTCATAAATGAGGCAAAGAATGAGACAAAATCTCCTTAACTCTAGAAAGAAAAAATAAAAATATAAAAAACATATACCAGAGACCTATTTAGAACTCTTGGTAACATTTTTATAATCCTAGTCACATTTAATTACCAATTATTGATTTACTTTCGCTGCATAGAATTTAGATTGGTATTTATTCTGAAAGACTAAGTCTATTGAACATTATTTTTATAAAATGAGGAACTGGATATTAAGGTATTCTTTTTCAGTCTACTAAAATTTTATGGTAAATTTAATGACTTCCAGTAAGTCCTTTGTTATAAGGAAAGTGCTAGAGGAGAATCCACATATATATAGAACTTGAACTATCTTTTATTCATGCATCTTGCTTTGGGATCTTAAGCTAAGGTTGAAGGACTTTCCACATACACAAGATAAGGAAGAACTTGAGCCATTATTTCATGAAGTCAAACTATCTATAGATCTTTCTCTGTTCACTCTGAAGATCCAAATATTAGTGTCAGCACAGACTAAGACTCAAATTTGAGGTTAAAAAGTTAGCATTTTAAATGTCAATAAATAATGACAAGAAGTATTTCAAAAATGCTTTATAAAGTACCTTAAAAGAAAAACTAATGTTTTAGAAATGCCATAGCCCTTCAAAGTTTGGTCTGAAAAGATAAGAAGACAGCAAGAGCCATAAAAGCATCTATGTTCTGCAGCATGAAAGTGGTTATTGACAGAAATGTTAAGTTTTCGGATCCAGCTCTGAGGCTTAAAAGGTGGGAAGGAGAGGTGACTCCTGGGAAGGCCTGTGGATAGATGCCCGCTACGTGGGCAAACCAAACTTCGACAAAATCCTCACAGATTATCTAATTTGGCTTCACTTCTTTAAAAGTTTTGGACTTTATTTCCAGTTTAAGATTTCGTAAGCAATATATATTATTTTCTGCTTAATAATTATTATTTTGAACATTTCAAGATAACTTGCTGAATGTGCCTTTCCTTCTATTCTGCTGGAGGTTTCCCATAAAAGACGAATATGGTGTAATTTCCCAGATCAGAAGTGAAACCAAAACTTCTGAGCCTGTCAGGGGTGTAGACCTAGCACTATTACTCCTGGGCGGATACCTGCTTCCCCCTGTGAGAGCGCTCTGTTCCTCAGCAAGGCAGGCTGAGCTGGGTTAGCAGCACAAGGAGACAAACACCGGCAGTGCAGGGGCTGGCACCTGAGCCAGATGGTGCTACAGCACACTGTATTGTCACTGGCCTGTCCAGACCTCATTCTCAGCACTTCCCTAACAGGCAGCGAAATAGAACCAACATGGATGCTGTCCACCAAGAGCTCACCATTTAGGATTTTTATTCTGCACTGTCTTGAGTGAGAACATGCCTATATTCCATACCTTGATGGTCTACAGTGCAGGGAGACACCCGTCTATTATCTTAATCCTGGCATTGTCTAATGATATAACTCAAAGTGTAAATTGTTCTTTTCTAAAGTTATGAGGTGGGTTTTTTTTTTATTTTATTCTTTTTCTACTTTGTTTCTAACCATCTCTTTATCCCCTTACCCATGTAACAAGAGCCTGCTTGGAGACTAAAATTTTTAAAGAAAGAAAATATATTCCAGAGAACATCATCAAAAATAATAAAATAAGAATGTGCTTCAAATACTATAAATGTATTTGATATTTAATAACTAAAAAAAGTTTAGGAATTACCTAAATTCTTAAATATTCAATTTCAAAATATATGAATTTGACTTGATGCAGAAGATATTTAATTTTCAAAACAGTAACAGCACCATTAAACTTACTAGGGGCTAAATTCTTCAGCAAAGTAAACAGGAGCAAAAGGAGAGGATGGGATTGAGACAATCCGCCGCATACACATAATCACAATACTACAGTACAAACATTTTTCCAAATTCTAAAGAATAAATTGGTGCTTATTAATGAATTTGCTTGTGCTGTCCTTCCGGAAACTCATATCTTTGTTTTCTCAACAACTGATCCGAATGCAAGTTTGTATCTAGAGTATTTGAATAAAAGCTCCAGCCTCCCCTGGTTTATGCAGGTGTGGAGTCTTTAAATAGACACAACGCACAGAGAAAATAAGGTTTGAGAGTAGGGATACTGGTAACATTTTTAAATTCTAAATTTCACTGCACTCCAAAAAAGGAGGGCAGGGTGGGTTAAGGCTCTTTCAGAATTCTCAAAAGCACAAAGAATATCCCAGACAATAGTTTAAAGAATTTGTGCTAGGTTCCATTGTTTAGTTAAAATTTATTTTAATTCACCTGAGGTGCTGCATAAAACATCGGTGTTTGCTTTTTGGTACCACTGCTTCAGAACATAGTTTATCCCCACTGCCCCTGTTTTCTCATCACCAGAGAAGGGCTTTCATTGCCACCTCTTATGAAACTGCTCTCCTACCTTCTGAAAAAAGATCTGCACCTTTCCAAGCCCTGTGGTTTTTCTGGGCTTTCATTTTCCTCAACTTCTCCAAGGCATTTTATTTACTCCACAAGTATTTATTGAGCACTTACTAGGTTCCAGATACTTGATGCCACTGGTGATTTCTAAATCCAACTGAAATCCCATCCCTTCCCACGAAACATTCATCAACAGTCAAAAGTGTATTCTTCCCCTCCCCTACTCTTTCACATGTGAATATCTTATTTCTCTCACTAAAATAGGATCTCTTTGAGGACATCTGTTATGTATTCTAAACTTATTTTGCATCCCCTGTGGCATATAGCCCCATACTTTTCACCAAGTCAGTGCCAACTGATACTTAAGACTGATTATTTTATGACAAAACTTCAGAAGTGTTGATCTGGTTATTTGTCATCTCATGAACTTTACCACTCTATTCATGACTATGTGGTTATTTGTTAAACTTATTTAAAATAGGTGTATTTCCTCTAGGCTTTTTGGCATACACATAAAGTATAAATAGATCATTCAGATAGAAATCATCAATTAAAAAGCCCTTCGGAAAAAAAGTGAAGCCAAGACTCTCTGCAAACACACAAAGAATCCAGCCTGGACCGCTTAAACTTCCACCTTCTCCTACTTCTCGGACCCAAGTCCACACCTGCCAGCAACCAGTCAGATGTTTCCCTTTTTGCTTAGCCAGGAATGCCTGTATTAGAGTTGGCCCCACCTCCACAGGAACCTTATCTAAAGTCATTATTCTTACCTGTGGTTCCACCAGAATTACCAGGAGGGCTTATTAAAACATGACCTGGACCCCTACCCCTAAAGTCTCTGATTCAGTACATCTGGAGAAGGGCCTGAGAATCTGCATGTCTCAGTTTCTAGCTGATGCTGCTGCCACCGGCCAGGAGATCACACTTCGAGGATCACTGGTGTGTATTCTCACTTTGACTCATCTGTTTGGCTTTGACCTTCACCTTCTTCTGACATTTAGTACTTGAGTCATTCTCCTACACCAGGCTGCTTCTAGGGGCACTAGAGGGGTCTTGGCCACTTAGCCTATGGGTACCACCCAACCACCACCCCTCCCCCCTTCTTTAGTTCAGTCACAAGAGCCAACCTTGTGCCCTTGACCCCAATTTCTTTCTTCTCTTTCAAAACATTCCATCATTTTCTCCCTCTCCCCTAAATCTTTAGTCCCTTTGTCTAACCTATTTAAATATCCTCAAATCTTTGCCACCCATAAGTATATAAATGGATATAAAAACATAAACAAACCTCTCCTTGACACTAGTTCTCTCTAGTTATGATCCAATCTCTTGCTTCCCTTTCTCATTCAAAATTCAAGAAGTCATTTTCCTCCCTGTCTCCACCTCTACCCTTGGCATTCTTATCTGTAAAGTGAAGAGGATTAGGAGATGAGGTCAGAGGTGTCATGGAACAAAATTCTAGCTACTCTACACATCCAAAGTTGCCATTGATAAGGTCTAACACCAACCACTAAATTGAAATCAATGGGTACTTCGCTCTCTTTATCTTCCTGAATCATTCTGCTGTATCTTATACTTTTTCCTTCTTTCTTCAAATCTCCTCCCCTGAATTCTGTGGTATCTTATTCCCCTTGTTTTCCCTTGTTCTTCTTCAACCATTTCATCTTCATAGATGAAGATGAAATAATCTTTCAAATAAGGATGTTCCCCAGGTTCCTACCTTTAATCATTTAGTCCAGAGCTTCCCAACCAGCGTTTCAGGAATTGATGTTATAGGAGTTTCCAGGATATTGATCCTCTCAGCCCTTGGGGATAGCTTGGCCTGTTTGTCCCAATGTGCCCAACATGTGTTGTTTCTATGTGTGCCATCCTGTGACTCTACCTCTCAAACACGCCCCAAGAGAGATTCCATCCTCTTTCCTGGCTTCATCACCAACAGTATGATGGCTCTGACCTTATGTACTCAGACCAACCCCATGGTGGAAGCTTGAGAATAACCCTTAAATTTTCCTTCTCCTTTCCCTCCCACATATAAATAATTCCCAAGTCCATCTGCTCCTTGTTTTCCTATCTATCACTACTTACACCCCACTACCTCTGGCCTGAATTATTCTAGAATCCTCCTGCCTGCTCTCCCTGTGGTTTTGGTATTCTTAAATCCACCCTTCATGGAGCTGCCAGATAAATCTATCTAAAATGCAAATCTAACGACAGTATATTCCTATGCGTAACAGCCTGCAATGGCTCTATGACCTTTGTGTCAACAGGATGAAGTCCAAACTCCTTCACGCAAGAAACTTCACGACTGAGCTCTACTCATTTTATTTCCCCAGGCGGAGTGCCTGCCACCGCCTCCCTCACACACCTGTCTGTTCTTGCCTCCAGCCATTGCCCATGCTGTCTTCTATACCTGAATGTCCTTGCCCATTTTGCCATCTCCACACATCCCTGGCCTCAGCTCAGGTGTCACCTTGCCTTCCCTAACTCCCGCCCACACTCACAGGAATCGACACAGCCTGTGTTTTTCAGAATATCCCAGGCATATTTCTCTTGTTGTACTTAGCACATTGCATTATCATTATTTTTTAAGTATTTCTCTCCTCACACTTGATAGCATGTCCTTTCATATCCCCAGTTCTGACACAATGCCTGAGACAGAACACATTCAATAAATAATTGATGAATAAATATAGCTTTAAGCTTTTCTAAAAGATAAGACATACTTCAAGTTAGCAGATATATAGTCCAAAATCCTGTCAAAATTAGACCCAAGAGACCATTCAAATAACTCTGTTTTGCTAAAATCATGTTTTTTGTGGTATTATTTGTATTAAATAATACATTGTCTTGGAACCTAGATTTTTTTTCTCCTTCATTTTGTACATGCACTTTGTGTAAAATTTGGTATTTTTCAAAGCATTTTCATATACATATATTATAAAACTCTGAAGTCAGCTATGCTCTTATGTTCTGCAGCTGCGAAGAGAGGGGGGGGTCTGCTGCATGGGCAACAGCAGACCCTCCATATCACCCTGCCCAGGCTCTGTAGCTTCAGCTTCACTGGAGAGGACACTCCAGCGTCATCGCAAGATGTCGATTCAACACGGGAGGAGACAGATACCGTATCACTCCCGAGTCAGACTGCACAGCCATTCTCGGCGGTGCAGATAGACTCCTAAGAAGCTACACCATCGTCTCTCGAGACGGACGGCTGCCGACGACACATGATGCTAAAGTCTCTGCTGCTGAAATTGTTGGTAAGCCAGCAACAACACCTCAATGAATCAAACCATCCAACCTTCTACAGAACAATTTCAGTTCAAAAATGTCTTATGATCCCTCTAATTAACTTCAATTTAGTGCTTAAATACTTCCTATAATAATCCAAACAAAAGGCATATCCTATCTTTGTTTGATCATCCTTAGTGACGAGGAATTCACTATTCCCAAAAACCATTGTTGCCAATTTTAGAATGTTGGGGGAATATTTTCTCTACAGTCTGTTATCTCTCTGTAATTTCATCAGGGTAAAAATAGCAAACTTTCTGGTTGTTAGAACTATAATTTGACCTAAATCTGGAACCTAGCTACTAAGTCTGGTTATTAGTAGCTATGAGACGTTGGCAAATAACTTAGCCCCAGACCTCAGCTTCTTCATCTGTAAAATGGATCAAATGAAATAATGCATGTAAATTGTCAAGCACTATAACGTGGTCAATAACTGCATGTGGTAAGTGCTCAATAATTATTTGTTAAATAAATGAATGACTCTTCCCTTATCCTTGGCCTAGTTTCAAAGCAGCAACTCCTCATTAAATCACTACATTTTCAAAAATAAAAAATACATACAAATGACCATCTCCTAAAGAATATAATCTTCCTGAAACAGTCCAGTTGACCCGCTCACCCACATCAGGCAGAAATATGATGCAGCAGAAATACTGTCACACTGTAACTTGAATCATGCAAATCTAACTTTTGCTTCATGTATTAAGAAGCATCATTTCTAGTGGCACCCAATCCCTGATCATGCAATGAAAGCATAAATTTTAAGTCTTCCGTGAGTAAATTTTGACAAACCAGAGGACAAAAAAGAGGACACTTTGAACAGTTGTTGTGTGAAAGACGGAATAGTGTTTCTTTCACTTAATCAGAGCTTGTATGAGTTTCCATTAAGGACCAGAAGATAAGACTAAATGACCTTTAATGAAGTCACTTCAAATTCAAGTTTATTGCCCTGATGACTCAGTTGGTTGGAGCATTGTCCTATACACCAAAATGTTGCGGTTTCAATTCCTAGTCAAGTTACATACCTAGATTGCAGGTTTGATCCCTGGTTGGGGTGCATATGGGAGGCAACAATCAATGTTTCTAATCTCTCTCTCTCTCTCTCTCTCTCTCTCTCTCTCTCTCTCTCTCTCTCTCTCTCTCTCTCCAATAGAAAATATATCCTCAGATGAGGATAAAAAAAATCTGTCATTCTAAAGAGAAAATAGCATCACAATTATCAACTCTGAATACATTCCTCCAGAGGTTAACCTAATTACTCCATCCACATTTGATTGTTACTATTCTACTTTCTTAAGTCCCAGGAGACTACAGCAAACGAGTGTATCAAGGTGTAAGAGTGAAGCACACAGTCAAAGATCTACTGGCAGAAAAACGATCCAGGCAGACAAGTAACTCAAGATTTAATGTAAGTCTTAATTTAATACATTCTGAGGTCTTGGTGGGGGGAGTACATCTTCTATTAAGGTTAGTCATTTCCCCTATCCCTTTATTTATGCACCAGCCTCTCACCTCTTGAGTCTGATATCTGGATCCCAAAGCCTCCCTTCAACTCACACTTACTATAATTAGCATTATTAACACTATGGCATATCAGTCAGGTAACAAGTAAGTATTCCAAGAGCTCTGCGAACTTATTGGCTAACTACTACAGCTAGTGGCAATGCAAGAAGAATATGTCTTGATTTTTCACTTCTCCCTGGTTATGAATTAACAAAGACTCAGGTGGTGAAAATAAAGCTTACCTTTATCACATCTTATTCTAAACCTGATAGAGACAACTTAGAAGAATCCTCTCTGTAACATGCAAAGTCAGATTTTAAAATTCAAGCAGGGCTCAGTCATAAGAAAAGATGAAATACTGCCATTTGCGACAACATGGATGGATCTTGAGAATATCATGTTAAGCAAAGTAAGTAAGACAGAAAAAGTCAAGAACTGTACAATTTCACTCATCTGTGAGATACAGAACTTAAACTCATAGACAAAGACAACAGTATGGTGGTTACTAGAGAGGAAGGGAAAGGAGTTATAAAGGGTAAAGAAAGTCAAGTATATGGTGATGGAATATTTGATGTTAGATTGTAAATACAATACAATATACAAATGATATATTATAGAACTGTACACTTGAAACCTGTGTAATTTTATTAACCAATGGCACCCCAATAAACTTATTAAAAATTCAGAATAAAAAAATAAATCCTAGTAGGAGATGCTTGAAGTCCAAAACCCTTATCTGCCATATGTGTCTTCATAAATAGCTACCTTTGTGCCTAAAATGTTTAAGTAGTGGAAATTCTCTACACACACAAAAAAGATCCTAGAACAGAAATTACATTTGACTATCAAGATGGGTATATAATCATTATTCTATTAGGTAAAATACAACAACATGAATGTCAGGCATCTGTCAAGCATTGCTGGGGGCAGGACATGAGGGAAGGTGACCAGAAATAACTAGGGCAACATGTACAGCAGCCAACACAAGGGCTGGTACATGGTGGGCACTGGTTCTTCCAGTGTGTCTACCCTGAATGTCAGCACCACATCCAACACTGCTCCAAAATCGAACTTCTAGGACATGTTTTAAATCAACAACCCAGATTCAATTTCCTCCAATCCAAGAACACCTTTGGCTACATATTTTCTATCTCCCTTTCTTTTAAACCACTTCCTCTCTTCTATTTCAACAAATGAGCTTAACTGATAAAGAGAAATCTAAGTAATTGGCTACTTGTCTGTTCCTAATGCAGTGTTTTTCATAGTACCTACTCAGAATCATCTGGGGTGCATGTTAAAAATATCTGTACCAGCCCTGACTGGTGTGGCTCAGTTGGTTGGAGTGCCATCCCATATACTGAAAGGTCATGGGTTCAATTCCTAGTCAGGGTGCATACACAGGTTGTGGGTTTGATTCCCAGTTGGGGTGTGTAGAAGACAATCAAATGACATTTCTCTCTCACACCTCTCTCTCTCTCTCTCTCTCTCTCTCTCTCTCTCTCTCCCTCCCTCCCTTTCCCTTTCTCTGTTTCCAAAAGCAATGAAAAATTGTCTTTTGGTGAGCATTATATATATATATATATATATATATATATATATATATATATATATACACATACATACCAGTCTATGAGATATAAAGAGAGCATTCAGAGTCTACTCTAAATGAAGCACAATGGAAGTCATGTGAATTGCTTGGCTACAACATAGCTACAATTATGCAACTTAATGAAAGTTCCAGGCAAACTGTTAATTGGGATGACAAAAATCACGATGAGGATAACACCATAATCAAGGAGCAAATAGTGTATCTTTCCAATGTGAGTGAGGATGTAACTCAGTCCTTGGCATTGTCAGCAATACCTATTCCTGACAAAGTTATATAAAAAGACCAGAAGGCATATATCAAAATGGTGGATATAAATATATTTTTCTTTAAAAAATTACCTGACTTCTTGTTCAAGATCTGTGACTATTAAATAGTGTGTTTTCTTTATTTTTTGATGTTTTTACTTTTTTAAATAATTTGTTTGTTTATTTATTTTTAGAGAAAGGGGAAAAGAGAAAGAGAGGGAGAGAAACATCACTATGTGGTTGCCTCTCACTCATGCCCCCAACTGGGGACCTGACGTGCAACCTAGTCATGTGCCCTGACTGGGAATCGAACCAGCAACACTTGATTCACAGGCCAATGCTCAATCCACTAAGCCACAGCAGACAGGGTGATGTTTTTACTTTTTAAGAGCTATAACAATATAAACATAATTAATAATAAGCCACATTACTCTATTTAAAATACAGATTCCTGGTTCCTGTCTCATGTGTATTAACAGACTTATTGGGCCAGAGCCAAGGAATGGTTATTTTTATCAAGCTCTGTGAGTGATTCTTTACACATCATACTTTGAGAACTTTACCATCAAGCAAAGAACAAGCAAAGAGCAAGCAGCCAAGATTCACACAACACAGCCACAGTAATTACCTTTACCCAGATAAAAACTTGTTGAGCTATTGCTATTGGCCCAGTGATATTGAAAGTATTATAGTGAAAGTGGCTACAAGAAGTGCATAATACATAGCCTGTGCCATTAAAGACCAAATAACCTGGTGGAAAAGAAAAATACTTATACATTTAAAAAATACAAGACCAAGAACTAGATTGAATGCTAAAGATGAAAGACCAGGCATCATGGCAATCTGATATGAAAACTGTAATACTATTTACATAAGGACAGTTTAGAAATATCTCTCATTCATACTGTCTTTGTCTATTTGAGCTGCTATAACAAAATACCACAGACTGGGTAGCTTATAAACAGCAAACATTTCTCATAGTTCTAGAGGCTGGAAGTCTAAGACCAATGTACCAGCATGGCCTTGTTCTGGTGAAGCCCTCTTCCGGGTTATAGATTTCTTGCTGTATTCTCACATGGGGCTTAGGGAGCTCTCTAGGGTCTCTTTTATAAAGGTACTTCCCCATTCATGAAGGCTCTGCCTTTATGACCTAATCATCCCCAAAGGTCCAGCCTCCTAATACCACCTCATAGGGCATTAAGATTTCAACATATAAATTTGGGGAGGACATAAATATTCAGACCATAGCACATTCAAACAAAGGAAATAAGAAAATATATTATGTAGAAAGAACTTCTAGAACTAGGAAAGTGCAAACCAGCTCTAAGTGTGACACTTAGTCTTACACATCGAGTGCATAGGTCATATGAACTTGACCTTAACCTCATTTACATACATTACCCAATGTCTCAATGCTAGTATGTTACTCTTATGTCACTTCAATGACCTTTTAAATGTGGGTAATTAAATGCACATAAACTCAAAATGTGATTATTTGGACTTTCAGGTATCTTGATTAATTGACTTTACTGTCTACCTGCTCATGTTTCATCTTCTCAACCACTATTCTAGAATATCTGTATATCCCAAGAAAAACATTGTATTCAGTAATCATCCACTCTCGATAACTCAAGAGCAGGAATAATGAAGAATCACATCACTGGTAGGCATTTTGAGGCTCTAATTGCATGGCTAATACTAAAACCACCTCCTATTTCTCATACCAATACTCTAGGAGACAATGAATGAAATATCTTGGATAATTTCAGACAGGGGAGCCACCCTTACACAAGTTAAAAATTTGCTACTGACAAGATAGATTATAACCAGTCAAAGGCTAACTTGAGGAGATGAGAGATCCTACCATACAGTTTCACCACACATATTGTGCTAGGCCAAAAACGGACCCCAAAATATCCCATGTCAAATCCCTGGAACCTGTGCCTGTTGCTGTATGTGGAAAAATAAGTGATTAGATTAAGGATCTTAAAAGGAGACTCCCTGGATTATCAGGTGGGCCCTAAATACAATCACATGTATCCTTGTAAGAATAAATTTGAAAGAGACATGTATACAGAGGAGGAGACACACAAAGAAGAAGAGGCAACATGACGACGAAGGCCAAGGTCGGAGTCATGCCGCCATGAGTCAAGGAATGAGGGCAGCCCTCAAACTCTGCAACAGGCAAAGAATGAGTTCTCCCCTAGAGTCCTATAGGGAGCACAACCCTGCCAACAGCTAGATTTTGATTTCTGGCCTCCAGACCTGTGAACGAATAAATTTCTGTTTTTTTAAACCATTCAGTTTGTGGTAACTGCTGAGCCCTAGGAAGCTAATATACATATATTAATGAAACTATGTCACCTTGAATAAGTATCCTTTAGGAAGTTCCTATCTCATGTCCAAATTGCTGCTCTTCTCTCTGCAGCAACACTATGATAAGTTTACACGGGTTGTGTTGATCCATCTTTACCATAATTCCTCTAAGAGCATCTGTTTGTGATGCCATGAAATGTTTTTCACATCTTTGGAGTAGGACTCAAAGGGGAGAAAAATCCCTCCCATCAAAAAAGATTTTTACCAAAGACTACATTTAGAACCACTTCTGTACATTGTAGCCATAATCCTGTGGATTCACACTGTTATTGTGGATACTTGCTTTTCAATAATGGCTGTTTTCTTTCTTTCTAAATTTTTCTGTTATTCCTTACTATGCTACTAGATCTTCTACCAGAATATTTAAAATATGAGCCATTCACCACATCTAGTACCAGAAATATATATATAAACTTTTGTTGTGAGTGTAGCTTGCAGGTTTTTTTTTCAATTACACTATTTTAATTGAGTTCCATAAAGGCTAATCATTGAACATTTTAATAATGTCATAATCAGTGATTTCTCAGTTATCTATAGCATAGAGGGAAAAGAAAGACTAAGCCTAATAACCATAATTTTTAATTTTTGTTTGAAATTCAATGAACAGTTTGCACGTTATTGAACTTTCTAATTAAAATTTTAAGCTATCATAAAGATTTAGTTAAAATCATTGAATATTCAAGAGTTGGCATGAGGAAAAAATATTTTCAAACCTGTTGAGCAGAAAATGAAAGTCAGTTTGGAATTAAAATTTTGTTGTGGAAAGGGGAATACAATGCAGTTTTGAGGAGATTAAAATGGGACTGGGGAGACTTCTGGCCAAGATGGAGATGTAGACAGACACGCTGGGTTTCCCTCCACAACAAAGAAGGAATACAACTACCTCAAAACTAGGAACAACCATAAGTTTCAGAAAATCAAACTGCATGGAAGTCCATCAAACAAAGATATAAAGAAGAAATACTCATCTAGGCAGGCAGGAAGGGCGAAGCCAGGGTGGAGAGGATGCGGTGTGGTGGCGGCAGTGGCAGGCTGCCTGAAAGTGCAGTCACACATTTTAAAAAGTCAGGAGGGACACCTGGGGAGCGTTCTGAGGTCCTCACCAGACCTCACAGCTCACGGCTCCAGCACCAGGGAAAATCAAGCCTCATTGCTTCTGACTGTGCAGACCAGTGGGGGTCAGGGTGGAGACAAGAATTGCCGGTCTCAGCAGAGTCCACTTGTTTAAAGCGCCCCCATGGTCCTAGAACGTCCACAGACCCACCCACTCTTGGAACGACAGCCAGGGCAGCAGCCAGAGGGGTGCCAGTCAGGTGCGGAAGTGGGAAAGGTGCCTGGAAAAGCAGAGAGTGCAGAGCAGGCGGCATTGTTCCCTCTCGGACCCCTCCCACACATACAGCGCCACAACCTGGAACCTGGTGAAACAGGTTGCCCTGTACTGATGAATCCCTAAGGCTCCACCCCGTACAACATAACAGGAGCAACAGCTCTACCTGGGACACAGAGGCAAACAAACACAGGAGCCTGTCAGAATGAGGATACAGAGAAGTAAGATCAAGGTTCCAGTGGGAGAACTAAGCGATGAGGAGATAGCCAACCTAACAGATGAGGAGAGAGACAACCTAACAGATGAAGAATTCAAAACACTGGTGATAAAGATGCTCATAGGCTTGACAGATATGCTTAACACCTAAGAGAAGTGAAGGCTATGCTAAGTGAAATGAAGGAAAATCCACACAAAGCCAATGGTGAAGGGAAGGAAACCGGGGTCAAGTCAATGATTTGGAACATAAGAAAGAAAAAAAAGTCAACCAGTGCAGAATGAGGAAGCAAGAATTGAAAAAAAATGAGGAAAACTTCCCAAATTTTGCAAAGGAGATGGACATACAGGTCCGGGAAGCACGGAGGGTCCCAGGTGAGCTGGACCCAGAGGGGACCACACCAGGACACATCATGATTGAGATGCCAAAGGTGGAAGATGAAGACAGAGTCCTGGGGGTAGCAAGAGAAAGGTGGAGAGTTGCCCACAGGGGGGTGCCTATAGGACTATCAGCTGATTTATTAGAGGACACTGCAGGTCGGAAGGGACTAGCAAGCAGTATTCAGTGTGATGAAAAGCAACCTACAACCAAGATTACTCTATCCAGTGAAGCTATCATTTGGAATGGAAGGGCAGATGAAGTGCTTCCCAGACAAGGTGAAGCTAAAGAAGTTCATTATCACCAAGCCATTATTATATGAAATGTCAAAGGGACTTACTTAAGAATAAGAAGATCAAAACTATGAACTCTAAAATGACAACAAACTCACAACTATCATCAACTGATTCTAAAGAATAAAAACAAAATCCAACTAAGCAAACCAGAATAGAAACAGAATCATAGGTATGGGGATCATTTGGAGGGTTATCAGCTGGGAGGGTGAAGGGGGAGAGATAGGGATATGGTGCAGGGATAAAGAAGCATAATCGGTTGGTACAAAATAGACAGGGGGAAGTTAAGAATAATATAGGAAAGGGTGAAGTCAAAGAACTTATATGCATGACCCATGGACATGAACTAAGGGGGGTGGGATGTTGGAGGGAAGGGGGGTACTGGGCAGAAGGGAGCAAAGGGGGGAAAAGTGGAACTACTATAGCAACATAATCAATAAAATATACTTTAAAAAATTTTAAATGGGACTGCGAATCAGGATCTGATGTTTAATCTATTTTGGGGGGTTTGGGGGGCTTTGGTTGGTTGTTTTTTGTTTTTGTTTTGTTTTTAGTTCATGGACATACTAATAGCTATCCTGCTATGCTCAGTCATCAAAATGCTATAGTGATGAACAATAAGGAAATAGCTATGAAAGTCACTTTAAGTAATATTTTATGTAAGTATGAGGAAAAATAAGTGAAGATGTCTGGTACTTTTGCAAGGTGTGAACTGAGGAAAATATTGAAGAGCTACATCCCAAGTTGGATTATATCAGCCTTGAATTATACATATTACACAGACACAGACCAAAATTTAATTATTTTCACTTGGCATGATTCTTTTATACCAACCTGAAATGTTTGCTTTTCATATCACAATTACTATCAATTACTTTCTTTTTCTGTATTTTCCAAAATCTCTACATTTAAATTAGCTGCAAAAATCTCCACATCAAGGACACTTAAGATAAGGCCATATTGTCAGCTGGGCATTTTGATTAAAATCTTTCCTAAATATTTTTGGAAGAAAACTATTGTATGCACAGAAAGAAGTATGACAACAAGACATACTGATGGGGAAATTGGGAGGAACAGATGGTCAATGGGTGCCATATACTGCATTTATGGCAGAGTAATTGGAAGTGTTTGATCTTGGTTGGGAAGTGAGTAAACTCTAACTGTGGAACAGATGTGCATTGCCTAGCTCCATGCCTAATAACTGCCTGTTCTTCTATCAGAACTGCTAGTTAGCAGTTTATTTAGTTTAATATCCAGCTGCTATTTTGTGGCACCAGACACAGGCACACTTCAGTTACCACTAAGTGTAAACATTGTGATATCCATATCTATAATTTGCATTTGGATTTCTTGTGAAATAGTTAAAAATAATGCACAGCTGGAAACTGTATATTATAGCATCTCAAAGTTTCTTTAATTTCCCTGAAGTTTGGTAAATGCAGCCAAAACATCTCTTCACACCAAAGGAGCTATTGCTCCTTCCTAGATCTGTTTGAACCCCTCCGTCTGGCTATCATTGGTCTCAGGCAATTTCTTTCTTCTCTTTGAGCTTCTCTCTAAATGTAGAGAGTTAGATCTCTCCCGTTTCAGTACTCAATTTTAGTAGTCAAACTTTAAATAGTTTATACCATTTATTTATCTTCTTTATTATTATTATTCATGTTTCACATGTTCCCATTTCACTGGTTAGGATTTAGAACAGATCTGAGTCTCTGAAAACTAGCTCATAGCCAAGTGGAAGCACCTTTGAGCTGATGTTTGAGATCACTCTGTCATCTGAGAACCTACAGCACTTGGGTTGCCTGGAGTTCATCATACATGACACGGACAGCATGGCGTGGTGAAGAGTTTGGGCTCTGAATCCAGGTGACCTGAATTCAAATCCCAGTTCTTCCATTTGGCAACTGTGTGATGACTTAATCTTGCTGTCAGAGTAAGATAATATCTGCCTTGCAAGATATCATAAGGGTAAGATTTAATATTTATTAAGGGCTAGGCACACAGTATATGCTCAATCAGTGTTACTACTATTAAACACTGAATGAATGCAAGGAACTTTAGAATTCAAAGTGATGTAAGAAAATGACCTGCAGAAATCTACAGTCCAGCTGTGGGAGAAGGTATTTATTATACATGAAATAAGTGACTAAAAATAAAATGATGGCTTTGCTCCAAGTGTCAAACATGTGATAGTGGCCATCAGTGAACATATGGAGGTTTCAAAGAGGGTGTGCAAAGCATTGACAGGGCAAGTGGGAAAAGACTTCTTCAAGGAAGACGAGCTTTGTGATAAATTTTGAAGGAACAAGACAACTCAAATGAGCTGTGAATAGGGACAAAATCCCAGCAGAACACAGAGAGGTCTAGAGAAGAGGTGGCACTTGGTCTGTATAAGCAGTGGAGGGGACAATCTGGTCTACAGGGTGCAGTGAAAAAGAAGGTTGAGGGTCCTGACCTGGTACATGACCCTTCAAAATTCAGTGCTAGTCTTGCCTGCTAAGTTCTTCCAGACATTCCCCTCTACTCCCAGAGACTCCAGCATATTTGCCTCCTAAAATATTTATGACATTGCATTATGACTATTTTCTTAAATCTCTTCCCCACTGGCTAATGCCTTTCTATTCCCATTTGTTCCTTTTGGAGTCTCGAGCACTGGAGGAATGGCAGTGTGATAGAACGGTTAAGAGCTTGCATTTAGGAGTCAGACAGACTGACAGTCTGGCTCTAATAGATGAAAGTGATCTAACTTCTCTGGGCCTCAGTTTCCTCCCATGTAAATGGGGATGGTGATACCATCATAAAGTTGTTATGAAAATGAAATTAGGTAAGTATATAAAGCCCCTGGTACAGCTGGTACATAGTATGTTGTAAGTGCTCAAGAAATGGCAGTTTTTATGGTGTTTGTAGTACCTGGAACATGGTATCACTTGATAACATACAGTGAAAGTATGCTGTATGAAAAAGTAGATATCACAAGACTATGACCAGCTCTGAATAGAAGCCTTGGCAGTTAGATACTCCTGTTTTCATTGTTATAGATTCTAACAAAATGTAAAGAAATCAAGCTATTAGAAAGACCACTGGGTGACTTTTGTAGGTTGGAATTGATTCGCTGTGATGAATGAAACAATAAAACAGCAGAAGCCACAGTCAGCAACCTTATTTTTTATTTTGACTCAGCAATGCCACCATCCTCCATTCTGAAAGACAAGATGGCTAGAGTGGAAGCTCCAGATTGGTGCATTTCATTAATATAAACTCAACTGCTCTCATTCTGCAGTCATAAATATCCAAAGACTTAACCAGTCTCGGACAAAAAACCCAAGTATTATACTTCCCAATCAAGGGCTACAGTTTTATGAAAACTCCAACTTGAAATGGCAGGAAGAAGGAAATACAAATCTTAACATTTTGGTCAGCTTGCTGACTTAAGAAGTAATGTTACTTTTTTAAACCTACATTTCCTCAATTATAAAGAATTATATATTATGAACAGTGCAGATGAAGGGCACCGCTACTCACAATGTTTTTAATGTTTCCCCTTCTCCCTGTCCTGACTTGATAGCTTTTTCCAACCTGAGAACATGTTCATTCCACTGGCACCCCAGCCCCCAACCTCCTAAGCCAAGCTGAACCACCTCAGTCTTCTGAGAAAGATAAGTCCCCATTCTTGTAGTTCAACTAGAGTTTTGCAGATTGAGTTTGCCAGAAAAATAAAGAACAGAAAAATCACATAAAGCACAGGAACAATTATGTGGAGTGCAAACGTTGTACACTAACTTTAATATCTGGTCAAAGATTGGCATGGGTGTCACAGCTGAGGTGACTTCCAAGCCTGGGTCCCCCGCTATCACCTCAGTTCTCTCTGGAGCAAATAAAGATTCTTAATAGTAGCTATTATTTACTGCTGGGCTCCTAAATAGAAGCTTTACAAATATTTTCATTTATCCACTTCTAAATATATATTATGTATCAACAAGAAGCACTACAACCTTAAGAGGGTGGCACTCGTGTATTTTTCAGATGCAGAAACTAAAACTCATAGAAAGCAGTGAAGCTTACATTTGGACTCAGGTTTTTTGGACTCCAAGGTCTTTATTTTGCCTAATGTACTGCCTTCTTCAATGGCCATTTCTGGCCCAAGGAAGGACTAGCCTTGTAATAACCACTTTGCCTGGCTCCTTTGGTCAGTGATCACCTCACCCTTCACGTTCCCCACATGAAGCTGGCTCCAGCCATGACTCTTGCTCCTTCTCCACCTGTGTCCGTCTCCCTGCCCACCCCTGCAGTGACTCTGTAGACTGCTCAGATCACATTGGAACCAGCACCTTCCCTATGATGTTCGGACATTTAGGTACAAGAAGTCCTTAATTTCTTTCTAGAACCTGTCTGTAGTGCCATCCCAGAGCCTGCTTCCAGAATATCGTTCCTCTCTGTCATTCCCCATCACTCCTGGACCCCCGGTCTCTTAGGTTCTCCATGGCACACGACCTTCTCTGTAAGAAAGAAGACCTTGTGGCCTCTTTGCTGCTCTCCTAGAGATCTCTGGGGCCTGTCTCGCCCAACCCATTTGGTGTTGACCTTTTCTTCTTGCCTGAAGTTTACTCTCCTGCTATGCCTTTTTATGAGGTGTGATTTTTTTTCTAGCCCTGGCTGGTTTAGCTCAGTGGATTGAGCGTCGGCCTGCGAGCTAAGTGTCGCTGGTTCGATCTTCCAGTCAGGGTACATCAGAGAAGGAAAACTCTGACTCCAAAAAACCTCTGCTGCCTTGCGGCATACCTCTTCAGGGGAAAGGCTAAGGGAGTAAACCCCGACAGAAAATCCGGAGCCGGAGTCCCTAAGGCGGTTTGACGTTGTAGTCAACACCGGCAACTCCTGCGGCGCACCTGAAGCCAAGCTGTATTGACTCCGTCTTTCCCTTGGACCCTTCAGCTGCGAAGAGAGGGGGGGTCTGCTGCATGGGCAACAGCAGACCCTCCATATCACCCTGCCCAGGCTCTGTAGCTTCAGTGTCATCGCAAGATGTCGATTCAACACGGGAGGAGACAGATACCATGTCACTCCCGAGTCGGACTGCACAGTCATTCTCGGCGGTGCAGATAGACTCTTAAGAAGCTACACCATCCTCTCTCGAGACGGACGGCTGCCAACGACGATTTTTTTTCTGAGTATTGCCAAGCTGACCCGAGAGGTAGGTATCCCATGGCTCACACCTGGGACTAGATGTAGAATGCCACTTCTCCCACTTAGGAGGCAGAAACAATATCAGCTCCCTTTTGTGGGCTGGAAGGGATCCCTGAGTTCAGTCAAGCATAGGGCTACCAGCTTTTACCTGCTCTCTCTGGTGACCCACCTCTTAGCTGCTCTCCCAACCTCCATGGTATCCAGGATTCTCTCATAATCTTTCACTCTAAAGAATCATACTTATATTCTTAATAAATACAATAGCCACTAAGGAAAGGGCAGAGCAATTTCATTATGCTCCTCCCTTATGAAAGCATGAGAAAAGATAGGAAGGTGGGGACCACAAATCAGCTCAGTTCTGAAGTATGAAGCTGATTTTTAGTAATCCATACAAAAGATATATGAAAGCCTTGATTAATATAAAATTTAATTTCAATCAAGATATACCCTCCAAACCTTGCTAAAACTTGGACGATTGATTCATTGTGGTATTCTAATGGTGGTGCTAAACAACAATAAAAAGATCAAAAGAAGAAAAAAGCAAAATGGAAAGAAACTGATGTAAATTAAAAAGCTGATTATCTATGCCTTATATTCAGGAAGTTGGCCACGCATAAATTCAAGGAAGAAATCACAGCCATTGCAGCCATCACCACATTATCAAATCAAAGAACAGAGCACATATATGTTATACTGAATTTGTGGGTAGCAGGCATCCCAGGCTCTGAAGGCCTGTGAGTGCAACGAAGTCTGTACCACTGCTATCACAAGAAATATCCATGCTCTCCTCTGATTTCTTAAAATATACTATAAAAATTATTTTTCATCCCTGCAAGTCTCATAAATTGAACCCATCCTATAGTGTGTTCCAGCTTTAGTAAGATTTTCACGTTTGCCTGGGCAAGGCAAATGGTCACCAGGCGGCCAGTATATTATTTGCTAGTGCATTATTTCTCTTATACCGTTTTCTCTTTTTCTTATTTTTCAGCAGTACCTTTTCTCTTTGTGTTGTCTTATGAAAACTGTTTTTTTCTTTAACAAGTAAATCTCATTTGCCCTTCCTGCCTTTTCCTGAATTGCCATCAGAAAGATCCATTTATTTGTCAGGTTTGCAAGGTTATTGATAAAAGAATCATCATGTACCCTGGTACACTTTTCTGCTCCCTCTCATAGCACAGTGCTTTGCATATTGTTTGTTAACATTGCTAATTAACCCTCTTCATGAGCCTAGCAAGAATCTTTGAAAAAAAAAACCAAAAATCATTCTTTCTGGGTAGGCAATGCCTTGTAAATTTGAAATGCCAATGTTTGAATACAAACATACACATTCTATCCTTGGTATTTGTTTGAATGAATGTTTTATCTAAGGCTTTCAAAATGGCCTATTGTCTGATTTTAATTAGTGCACTGCCCTGCCCTGTTTAGATAGCTGAATCACATTTCCAGGGCTTTTTCTGTGTTCCCCACCCAACCACCTGCTCCTTCACAACTGCAGAAAATTTTTAAAATAATAATAATAAAGGTGAACCTTTTGCAAACATCTATTTTTTTAGCTGTTCAATTGGTCCTGCCATTTTTTAAATGTCATGAAATTTAAAATATTTCCTGGTGGTGAATTCTTTTGCACAGCTTGCAGAAATAATCAGGTTTACAGCACAAGAGCCATGGCAAGTTCGTCTGGCAGGGCTGCACTCCTGCAGATTCTGTTCTGGCCCAAGTATGCCAGACCATTTATGAGAGTGCATCCCATGGTTCCTGTGTTCTAACTTAGCTACATAAATACAAAAAGCATTCCAAAGGCACAGGAACACGTAGGGGTAAAAAAAAAAATGTGTTTCACTTTGTAACTTAGGCAACAGAAATCACTTCCTCACAGAGACAGCTGGGGCATAATTTCGTGCCAAGCAGGAGAGTCTTAACAGTAAAATTTCAAGAAACTGTCAGAGCTGGAATTCTGTAACTCTGTTAGCCTTCTGAAGGATGTAAAATAGTCCATATACCAAAAATGAACTGACAAACAAAATAGAAACATGGGCATGGACAGAGAATGGGCTGACAGCTCTCAGAAGGGAGGGAGGATTGTTGAAAGAAGGTGAAGGGATTGGCCAAAAGACACGTACGTATAACCCATAGACACAGACAGCAGTGTGGTGATGGCCAGAGGGGAGAGTGAGAGTGGGGACTGGGTGGAGGTAAGCAAAAGGGGGAATGAGGGGGGAGAATGGGGACATCTGTAGTAGTGTCAACAATAAAAAAAATAAACAAAAAGTCATATTTACCATAAATAAATAAATAAAATAGTTCATTTACCAGAAATTTAAGACACTTAGAATCATAGTTTTATTAAGAATTGGAGAAGGGTATAGAGAAATAAATGGTGATGGACAGAGACTTGACGGGTGGTGAGCACACAATACAGTGTGCGGGAGATGTGTTGTAGGGCTGTGCGCCTGACACCTGTAGAATTTTGCTCACCAGTGTGACCCTAATAAATTCAATAAAAAGGAAAAGAAGAGAGAGAATTTTAGATTTACAATGAATATATAAGACCTAAAAGTTATTTGTTTAGCTTTTATTAGCTAGTTGTTTTAATTACAAAAGTAATGCATGGTAAAATTTCAAACAAAACAAAAGAGTATGAAGTAAAAAGTAGAAGTCTCCTGACCCACATACCCCCAACCCAGCTCTGCCCACTTCCCAGGGCTCACTACACTGAACTTCATGAATTTTGCTGTTATTATATTATAAAGAAATTAAGCTGCTGCACCAACAAGTTAATGAAGATCAAAATCAATGTTAGATATTCACATGCACTATTACAAAATGCATAAATTAATGTTTTCACAGTAAATTCCCTTCCCCAAAATAGAATTTAAATATGTCTTTTAGTCTTCATTTTACCTCTACACATTTGAAGGCCTTAACAAATCTCTTAACACTCATCCCACCAACCATTTCTGACCTATCATTTCCAGCACCAGATTAAATTACTTAGAATGCCACTTTCACCATGTCTGCACCACTGAAAACTTCTAAAGGGCCATTGCCTACTGCCAGACAAAGACCAAGTTCCTTAGCATGGCTTCTCCTCCAGCTTCTCTTTAGCTTCTTTCTCTGCACCCTTCCTGCACATGTTCCATGTCTGTGACATACTATCCATACATTCCAGCCTTGCTTTGGTCCCCCATCTATCATGCCCCTTATCTGCTTACTCATTTACTTTCATCCTTCAAACTAGACTCAAATATCATCTACAGTATGATGTGTTCAGTCACTTTCCCCCAAGACAGCAACCCACCTCCCTCCCTCCCCTAATTCTTACCTCCACTCCAACCCCTCACACCCTACCTACACTAAATCATAGTTATGATAGATCTAGAGTGAAATCCAGCCTACATCACTTACTAGCTTTGTGACCTTGGACAAGTCCTTTATAATGCTTATTAGTTTTCCAATGTACCATCTAGAGATAATAACTTACCAACAACCTATTTCATTCATTAATGGTAAAATTTAATGAGAATGCATGTAAATCATCTAGCTCAGTGCAAAGGTCATAAAGCATACAAATGTTAATTGTTACTAAAAATGATGAAACACACTAATATACGTAATGTGCTTAACACAGAGTCTGGCATGAAGTATTAATGAAATGCTAATCCTATCAACCCTTATTTTCATTGCACTGTATATATGTTACATAGCACTATGCTGTGTCTGTGTGCTCCCTAAGAACAGAATTCATGCCTTACTCCTCTTTGTATTTCTAGAAATTACCACAATTCTGATACCTAGTAGGCACATAATATATTTTTATTTAATCAGTTAAGTAAAGCTTCTGCTCCAACTGCTGATGATTACTTAAAGAAAAAGAGGTGGTTATGATTTTCCACTTCTGTGCTTGGTTCACACCATCCCTTGCACCTGGGAGCTTTCTTTCTCTTTTCTGCATCCTCTCATCCTTCAGTGCCCAAATCCTTAGCAAATTGATTTCTCCGTTTTCTTACTTTTGGAGTATGTAGAGCATGGATCATGCACCTGGAAACTAGGTACATGCTGTTCTATACGATGATCTACTTTTTCCTGGATATGTCTATATCAGTTACTTAAGAATTCACTCAAGCTTTAGTAATTGATAATAATGATTATGACTTCTCACAATTCTATGGGTTGGATAGAAGTTTCTCTCAAGGTTTCCCCAAGGCTCACTCATGCACCTGCATTTAGCTAAAGTCCAATAGCTCCTTCACATGTCTGGCAGTCCGTGCTAGTTAGCAGGAGTGCCTGCATTCACTTCCATGCTGTCACTCATCACCCAGGACTTTCTTAAGAGGAAGTTACAAGACAGCATTCAACACAAGGAAAGGTAAAAGCTGCAAATCCTCTTGAAGGCTAGACTCTAAAACTCACCTCTGTCATTCTGTTAGTCAAAGCAAGTCACACAACCAACCCAGATTCAAAGGGGTAGAGGAATAGACTCCACGGCTTGATGGGAGGAGCTACAAAGGAATTGTGGCTATAATCTACCACAAATGGCCTGTGTCCCTGAGTAGATCCTAATCTAAGCTGTTTGGTTGTTTTTTTGTTTTTTGTTTTCTTAGCATCTACAACATTCAGCACCATGCCTTGTTCATCAGAGGTGCCCGGTAAATATCTGTGGTTTGATAGAAAGGCTAGGGCAGAGAACCTGCTTGTCAGATCATTAAGAGGTTGAGGGAGCAGTCAGAGAAGTTGGGTTTAAATCCTAGTTTTATAATTTACTACATGGATGACTTGAGACACATTATTGCTCTATGCTTTCCTCCTTTGTGAAACTGACATGATAGCAACTACTTTATAATGAAATAAGATTATATTAAAAATTTGGCAATTGATAGATCCTTATAACTATAGTTCTTATGCATTATAGAGTATTTTTCTAATTTATGATTAAATTACCATCTAACTCAGATAAGTGATCTAAAAATCAAAACCTGTTTCAGACTTTACAAAACAGTAATATTTATTATAACATATTCAGTATGGTTTAGTCACTGTATAAGAATTCACACCAATTAGAATGACCCTGGTTCTACCCACACTAGTCACAATAACTAAAACATCTAGTTTCTCTGCCCACTTTCTTCTGCAGGAAGAAGGTATTTCAACCTAACATGAGTACCTATATAAAGGCTAATTGTCTTAAGCCTAGCATTAACCTTCTACTCATTTCAAAGTTGGAGAAAAATCATATGACCTGTAGTGGGTCTAAATCCAGCTGTTAAAATGTGGTTTTAGAATGTTCAGTATAATATCATCAATTCCACCTCTCTTCCAACCACAGGTATAATGCCAGTAAGAAATTAAATATATAAAATACTGTAAATTTCTTGAAAAGAAATCCCAGATATTCACAAGTGGCTATGGTTATCACTATTTAAGCATTAATAGCAATATCTTTAAGTTTAAAGATATAATTTCTAAACTATATTATCAGAATTTTTAAAATGTATTATTTAGCAGTATGAAAAGTCTTCTGCTAGTCAGAGGTCTCTTCCTTGGTGCATTTCAGTATGTTCCTTCATCTAGGTTGGCACCTAAAATTATTATAGGGTCATAAAAATGACTATAAATGTACTCAAAGGAACCTCTTATCACTTTACTACCTTGTGACCTATTAGTTCAAATTAACTCATTTTCATGTCAGGGCTTTGGGGGCAGCTGTGAGGCTCCTGTGTTAGCTACAGGAAGTTGCAGACTAGCAAATTTCATTCAAATATAAACCTCTTAATTTGAGTACCTGGCATGGCAGGATCCTGTTGTTTGGAGTATGCAAAATAAAAATTATATACCATCTCAAAAGTTATGGGCTCTTCAATATTAGTATTATTTCTGGAGGATTGATTCATATGGTGAGAGGCAACTGTGGGAGTGTTCTATCTTGAACAAGGAAAAAAGGAATGTGAGCTTTCCCTTCACATGAGCAATGACAGCTAGTGCTCATGCTGAAGGCTCATGTGGGAGGCTGTTCTCTCTCAGCCTATAAAACCAGGGGATGGGATGGGAGTAAGTGCCAGCTCTGAAATCTGTCCAGTGAAATCCTTCCCAGTTCCAACGTAGGCCATTTAGAACTCTTCTATGTTCTGTGAGATAAACTAAAGTGATGCATTACCATTGCTTTTTATATTTATCCCTCTAGGTATTTTCCAGGCCACCGCAGAGAGGGCAGCACTAATTATAGCTATAAATAACTAATTTTATGGAAATATTTTATATTATGATTGTGGTGGTGTGCCACAGTAATTTGTCAGATTTGTTACTCATCAAAATGTATACTTAAAAGTTGAACATTTGATTGTATGTAAATTACACCTCGTTAAAGATGACCCTCCAAAAATAGAATATTCATCCATTGAAAGACTAAGGAACTGATTGATAGATACAAGGTAAAGAAGTATAAGTCTTAGTTTTGTGAGCTTTTAGATAATTATATGATCCCTCTTGGATGTCCCTAAGTCCCCTTTATACTAAAAAAAATTTAATTATGATGCTTTTCTATTTTTATTTTTGAGTTATTAAAATGCTTAGAAGGCACAAAGTCCTTATTTGATCTCACCCACTACTACCATGACCTACAGGGGAGCTTGGGTTATTCTCTCCTGAGGTCGTTGTGATAATTAAATAAAATAATGCAAGTAACACATTTGGCCATGTGTTTAACAGTGTGTTTATAAAATTAATACAAATATGTGCTTATGATTACTTCTGTTATAACTTAAATCTCTGGTGGAAAATGTTGGAAATCATGAAAAATAAAAGCTTTTGTGCTATGCAAAAATCAGAAACAGTTCTATATCTGGTTACAATACTTAGGGATGCAATTCTGATTCAGGCAGACTAGATGGCCTGGGGGTGGGGAGACCTCAACCATGACAAAGCCAGATCCTGCGTGAAACACATTTACTGAGTGTTGAGCTGGCAGGAAGTAAGGGAAGTCTCCAAAGCTGTGTCTGGGGGTGGGTAGGGTTGACGTGGGAGGTTGGGGAAAGATTTGAGCAGAAATTAAGACATTGAATGATGAGAAGGTGATCACTCCAAAAGACAGGTGCCCCTGCAGACAGGTATTTAAGTTAGCTTTACATGTGAAGACTGGTCTTTGAGCGGTTGCCAGGTTTGAAGAGTTGAACCTGGGACTCCAGGATGAATTTGGGAAGCCTGGAAGGGAGCTGGCTCCCAAGAAATGTAAACATATATCTTTTGGAGAAAAGTAACCTCAATTTAGGACCCTAGATTTTCACAGATTAAGGTTAACCAGATATGAATTTCAATCCAATATCACCAAATGTTTAAGGAAACATACCACTCAGAATGAGAGTCAGAATGAACAATAAACAATAAATTTAAATTTCAAGAACTTTCAGATATTAGAATTACCAATAACTTAATAAATAATAAACACTCAACAAAAGACTCAAAAATCACCAAGCATATTTTTTAAAAAATCAAGTGATATGGAAAAATGTAATTATTAATAATTTAAAAAACTCAATATATGAGTTAAGCAGCAAGTTAACTACAGTTGAAGAAAGAATAAGTGAACTGCATGTAGATTTGAAGAAATCTGTACTAATCTATATCAAAATATAAAACAGAGACTCATGAATATAGAAAAACAAAGGAGAAGTTAAGGGATATAGAGGATAAAAGTAAAGTGTTAACATTCATCTACACAGAGTCCCAGAAGGAGAGAATAGGGATAGTGCTGACAAGGTAATCTTTAAAGAGCAGATGGATGAAACTTTTCCAGAACTTAGGCAACACAAATCCTCAGACACATGAAGCACATCCTGTACCAAGCAGGATACAATTTTTAAAATCTACCTCTAGATAAAATGAGGTCAACGTGAAAAATCTCAAAGACAAATGAAGTATATTAAAATACACTCAGAAAAAAAAGAAAGATCGTCATAAAGAATAAATGTGAGGTTGGTAGCAAACTTCTCAATAGCGATCATGGAGGCCAATCATGAAGTGATATCTTGAAAGTGCCAATAGTAGAATAACTACAAAGTTATAATTGTGAACCCAGTAATATTATGTTTCAAATATGAGGGTAAAATAAATGATATTTTCAGATGAATAGAACTGAAACAACTTACCACCAATACCACCTTCATAAAAGGAATATTCTAAAGTTTTACATTAGAACAGCTATTTTCAACCGGTGTGCTGCAAGAATTTTTAAAACATGCAATGCCTGCTTATTTAGTCAGGGGCACTGACCTCTTTGCCCTTAGAACATCAAATTTTAAAAAATCACAACAGACAACACAACAATAATTGTTCAATGTGAGCAAATCAAAATTGTACCTATTTTTGTCAGATCAGCAAAAAATATATATATTTTTTGATGTGCCACAAAATTTTAGTAATTAGTTTATGTGTGCCATGAGATGAAAAAGGTTGAAAACTGCTTCTCCTTCTTTAGAAGAAGGAAAAGTGAATCTAGGGGAAAAGCCTAGAGGAAGAGTAAGCAAAGAAAATGATGAATATGTAAGTAAATTTAATACAGGTTTACTTAACAAAATGGTGATAATTATGATATCTAATTTATGTAAGTTTAATAAAAAGAAACTAGCTAAAATAGAAGAAAATGTACACATATAGATTAGGAAAGCAGTAGTAAGAGTTAATATTCTAAGGAACTTGTCTGTCAGTGAGAGGTTTAAGATAGTCTTTGTAGTCTTTGTTAAAAATACAAGATAAAATTTTATGGATAACCATAAAGAATGGAAATAGTTTAATTTTCATGGCAGGCAGAGGGCAAAATTAGGTAGAAGAAGTGAACACAAGAGGTTTCTTTTGATTGTGTAGTGAATAAAATCAACTACACTAGTGATTGTGAAACGTGTGTTAAATTTGGGTTGGGGAGGATACAGTGCTGGGGATTCCACATTAGGAATTAAATCTGGGCAGAAGAAGAGGAAGGAGTGTAAGAAGATTCTGGGGTTTGCTTGTGGTGGGAGAGAAAGCTAGGAAAGCTTTCACAGCAGAGACATCCAAAGCTTAAGGGGCCATGGCAGCATAGACTGAGATTCATCCTTGCTTTGGTGGAGGCCAGAGGAACAACCATACATGCCCCCTGATGAAAGAATGGCTGAAGATGCTGAGGGGACAATAGGTACCTTCGTCCATCAAATTGGGCATGTGCAGTGCATCTCAGAGAGGCCTTTCTCCTGGTCCCAGCCTTGGCCAGAGCAACTTAGAGGGAGCAGGCAGGGAGAGAAGGTGGGAGAAGAGCAATGGCATGTCTTCCAAGGCAGCACCAGGACAGCTCCCACCCTGCCACCCATTACTTACATGCAGAAGGAGGCTGAGGAAGAAGAAGCCAGAGCATATAGGCCTTCCTTGGCACAGGCCTTCAACAAAAGACCCAGCCAGACAGAGCTAGAAATTGGAAGGAAATGCTGGATAAGATGGGGAAATGTCTTTCTAGAATTAATCACTTCCTCTTTCCTTCCCGCACAAAGCATCTGATCTACACCCACCTCTGCCCACAGAGTTCTCCCTTCTGCCACTGAAAGGTGTTAACTTATTAAACAGGAAAACACATAAATCAGAACTCATATAGAGAAATATACCATAGATTTGAAGGAACATAAGAATGTACTTGAATGATAATAGCTAACACATATGCCAGCCACTATTCTAAGTGTTTGACATATATGATCTCATTTAATCTTCATGTGCCCAAGATCACACAGCTAATAAGAGGCAGAGCTGGGATTCCAACACAGACACTCTGGTTCCAATGTCTTCACTCTTAAATATTATGCTACTTCTGAATGGTTGAAGGCTATCTTGCCTGGAGAAGATAAAATTCCAGGTTAGTGCTGTGTCCCTCCAGGATTCATGTGTTAAAGATCTAATCATCGATGTGATGGTATTTGGAGATGGGGCCTTTGGGAGGTAATTAGATTGTGAAGGTAGAGCCCTCGTGAATGGGATTAGTGTGCTTATTAGAAGAGACACGTGGGAAAGATGATCTCCCTTCAGACACATGAAGACGCAGTGAGAAGCCAACCATCTGCAAATCAGGAAGAGAGGCTCACCAAGAATCCAGCCATTCTGGTACCCTGACCTCAGACTTCCAGCCTCTATTTCTGCTTTTTATAGTTACCCATAAAATTTTACCTTGCATATTTAGCAAAGACTACAAACAATTTCTCAAGCCTCTCACTGACAGATCTCAAACTTCCAGCCCCCAGAACTGGGAGGAATGTTTGTTGTTGTTGAGAAATGTTAAGCCACCCAGTCCACAGTACTTTCTATAACAGCCAAAACTGATTAAGGCAGTTGGAAAATGGCAGATTGTCCTCAAATATTTGAAGGGCCATAATGGAAGAAGGATTCAAGTTATTCTGTATAAACAAAGAGATTAGAATTAATAATATGACTCTTCTCGGCCTACTTTGTGACAGTCAGAGGTCTCCAAAGAAGAAATGGGTTTTCTCAGTGGGTGCTGATTTCTTTATGACCAGAGACTAAACGCACCCAGTGGTATTATGGAGAGGATTTCAGCATTGAGTGGGTGGTTGGATGAGACTATAAAAATCTCTTCCACTCTTGAGAGTCTATAGGACTGTGAGGGTCAGAGCTAAGACTTAGATCCACAAAACTGGAACTGGATATTGAGGACTCTTAACTTTTGAAACAGCTACATTTTCCACTTAACTTTGTTCCTGAGCATCTTGAAGCCAGATTTGCATTTGTGTATTTTAAGGCTCTACACACCTGGATATGCTTCCCTTCAGAGGTTAGCTTGGGTATCACTTCCTCCAGGATGTATTCCTCACCCCACCCTTAATACCAGCTTAAGTGCCCTCCTCCCCGTATCTGCACCAGACGACGTCACTTATTGCACTGTAGTCAACTGTCTATTTTATCATAATACTCCCTGTATTAGTTCCTTAGGGCTGAAGTAACAAATCTACAAATGGGATGGCTTAAAACAACAGAAATGTATTGTCTCACAGTTCTGGAGACCAGAAATCCAAAATCAAGGTGGCAGCAGGACCAGGTTCCCTGTGAAGGCTCTAGGGGAGGCTCCTTCCTTGACACTTCCTTGCTTCTGGTGGTTGCTGGCAAGCCTTGGTGTTCCTTAGACTGAGGTTGTATCACTCCGATTTCTGTCTCTGTCTTCATATGGCCTTCTCCTCTCTGGGCCTGTGCCTCTCTTCTCTTCTTCTATGGACACCAGTGACGTTGGATTTAGGACCCACTCTAATCCCATGTGACTTCATCTTAATGTAATAGTACATCTTCAAAGTTTGTATTTCCAAATCAGGTCATGTTTACTGGTATTGAGTATTAAGAAGGACTTCACTATATCTTTTGGGACATTTAATTCAATGGACAACGTCCCAACCTCCCATGCTCACTAGGCTGTGGCTTTGAGGATCGTATGTTTATTCCACATATTTTTATCATGTTCACTGTGAACCACACTCTGATCTGGGAGCTGAACGCAAGTCACAGATAAGGTCCTGACCCTCAGTGGCATTTCGATTCTACATAGAGGCAGGTGGTAAAAAAGTGGCCATTCAATGTTGAAGCCAAATGCCAAGCAATGTAGAGATAGGTCAGTAGATAGATAGATAGATAGATAGATAGATAGATAGATACTTACTATTCATTTGATAAAAGATACGAATGCAGATAGTAAAAAGCAAAGGATTAATTATTCCATTTCTTCTGGCCAGTGCTTTTTGGCATGTTTACCAGAATCTGAAACTTTAATTTCTCTTTGTCCCTTATAAAACTTTGTTCTACAATACTTGCATTCTTACTCTCAATTGACTACCACCACTCTAACCACCCAAATAACCTTTTTTAAAATTAATTTATTTATTTGTTTGTGGAGGGGGCACTCTATAACAATTCCCTCCTCTCAGCTTAAGACCCTTTATAATCTTATAAAGGACAATGGACCAAGGTCTTGTGTTCCTCTAGCTCAAATAACCTTTTTTTTTAGTATCAGGAGATAAAGCTTGTAAAATATATTCCTGATCTTTTTTTTTTTCCATCCAAACATGCAACTAAAGAAGGAAATACTCCCTGTCTTTGCCTTCCAGGGCAGTGTCAGCTCCTGTCCATCACCGTTCGTCCAGATGCCAGGTGAGTACTGCAGGTCATGAGCAGTTCCTTCATTCCTTGTTGAGTATAAATAGTGCATTTGGGCTTCCATTCTTCTCTAACTGTCTTACAACACATTCAAAATGTTGCTCCTCTAATTCAGTCATTCTCAAATTTAGAATTCATCCTGTCTTGAATGCAGCCTTTTGATCATTTGCCTAGCCAAAGTTTATTGGCAAGAGCAATGTCACTTAGGCCCTTGATACAATTTTAAAATGTCTAAAATTCCAGGGCCACGATCTGACGGATTATGCACCTGCTTTGGCATACAAACAGAGAGACCTGTGGGCAGATGAGGAAACTACCATTTATTGAGTGACCTCTATATGCCAGGCACTGAGTTAAGCATCTTGTATTCATTTCAATACATATGTCTCATTAAACAGTCCTACAGGGACAAAAAGGGGGCATTCTTGATAATAGTGGTTGGCACTCTCATCTGTGCAAACACGCATTCCTTCCAGATCCCAAACTCAGAAGTAACATAGTCTTTCTCAAAAACTTTAGTAACCATCAGAAATGGATAAGGGAAAGGAACAGGAGCAGTAGAAGATCTACATGTCTGAATGTCTCCACACTGTTTCCCAATCACATTTACTGTCACTGGATCCTCTCTTTTATAGGAGAAACATTTCTGTAGCTTCTCTTACCATCTACAATCATTCCTTCTCTTTTTCAGGAGAAAGTTTTTCTCTGGGATTATTCTTATTTGGAAATTGGAAATATAGACATAAGATCTGGAATCCTCGTTTACATAGTCTTAATTCTGTTCTTAGCCTTAACTACTCCTCTGGATATAAACCTGTGGTGTGAAATAGAACCTTCTGTATTGATATTAATTTTCATTTGCTCCAATTTTTTCTAGGGAAATATGCTTATGATAAAAACCCTAACAGCAGCTTTCAAATTCATGAGCAGATTAGAAGTTGAGGCTATAAATTTAAAGAGGAAAGTGGACTAAGTAGAATTGTACTGTAAGTTGAGGCTATAAATTTTAAGAGGAAAGTGGACTAAGTAGAATTGTACTGTAAGTTTCGACAAGGACTTTTGATTTCTTTTGGGTGAATGAATAAATTTATACATAATTCTTGAACACAGTAACAACATACTGGATTTACAGAAAATATATCAGACATAAACTCTGCCCCCATGGAGTGTGTAGGGAAGAGGGTTGTAACTCAGCTGAAAGAGTAGAGAGCATAAATGAAGGGCCACATCATATGACAAGGGCCAAAGTGCTGTGTGTGTAGAGTAACATATGACTGAGTCATGACACAAAGGACATGATGTATCTGACTTGGCCCCTGCAGAAGAGTGGGCACAGTGGGCAGGAACAAAGCTCAGAGGTGGTCCACTGTGGTTTGGGGAAGGTAAGAAAGGTAAGAAAGTCAGTCATCTGCATCTCCCTCCCAGTTCAGCCCTTTTGTGGCCTGGAGGTGTGGGTCTTCACTAATGAGACCACACTCACCAACAGCTGGAAACAATTTTACTGGCTTTGACTCCATGCCCCTGAACATGTTCTAAGTGATAATGTGTTACCTGCTACAGCTGAGCTTCAGGAAGTTTTTAGCAAACACATCTTTTCCATTCTGGATCCATTTCACTCACCTTGCCTTAAATACAGTTTTTCTCATTTTCAGCTTCTTCCCCTGTTTTCCCCAAGGGAAACATTCTGTGCCAGGCATTTCTCTTTCCAAACTTGCAGTGTCCACATTATGGCCACAAGAGGGCAGCAAATAACGCGAGACCACTCAAATACAAGAAATATTTTTTGTAGTCCTTGCCCTAACTTGGCTGCACAGAAGCCATATCCTTCCAAAGCAAGCAAGCCATGCCTGCTAGGTGCTAGACGCGGTGTTAAAAGTCAGTAAGTATACAAAGGATTAGAAGGATACAACATGTCTCGGAATTGAAGTGAGGTTATAGTATAACCGCATCTAGAGATATCGAATCTCAGATAATACTCCTAGAAGCAGCTTCTTGTTAATGGTCCTGTGTATATGAGGACAGCTCAGAAGCTGTGGGAAAGATGCCTCATCAGATTAATGTAAATGTCAATTTACTTATCTCTTTAAGCCCAACCCGTCCCCAGCACGGGTGCCTGACACAGAGAAGGAGCACAATGAATGTATGTTGAGTGAGCGAACAATTGAATAGTTTATTGCACCGCCTAAAGTGAACTCATCCCCAAAGGCAGAGTAAACTTTTGAAACATTGTTATTTGAGCTGGACCAGATAAAAGGGGTAATGCAGCCGTATTTACCACTTTCAAGACGTTTATCTACTTAAATGTTAACCGCGATGTGACGCATGTTAGCGACGTATCATTTCACAGGAGGGACTCTGTTCCAACGGAGATGCCTCGACTTTCCCGCGAAGAAAAGTTTGCTTGTTTGCTTTTCATTTGGCAACAGGTTCACCGGTCATGTCAGGTTACTACGGTGTCAGAAGATCTTTCCTATCTGACTCCGACTTCCACAACACCAAACAATTTGCAAACGACCTCTGCACCTCCAGCGTGGCGAAGCCCTTCCCCTGCGAGTCTTCCGCGGGGCAGAGCCACCCCGCCCTCCTGGATTCCTACTTCCCGGAGCCCTATGGGGACCACCGCCCGCCCGGCCTGACCCCCAGCACGGGCCCTTTGTTGGGCGCCTCGCCTCTGCCGCCACTCCTGCCGCCCCCCTTCCCCAGCGACCCCACACACTTCGTGCTGGTGAGTGAGTAGATATTCCCCGGTTAGGGAGTCACTAAGGTTACGCCAGCGCAAGCGCTTGGCTATCAGGCTGAAGCCAGGCCTGGCTGGCCCTGGAGAACCCCCCACCCCACCGCACCCCACCCCCGAGACGCCAGGACAGACAGCCTTCCTCTGAGATCCGTGCTCCCCGCGACAGCAGGAGGGCCTCTCCTGGGGCTCGGGCAGGGATGACTAACAAGGCAGGATTTCTATCCATTTTGTTAATGCCCTGCTGGTTTGGCCAGACGGTCTCCCATCGTTCTTCCAGCGCGAGGAGAGAGCCCTGAAGTTATGTCTCAGACAAAGTTAGGCTGTAATCCCCTCCGCCACCCCACAGCATTTCTACCCTATAGAACCGCGTTCCCTCTCAGTCCTTCCAAAGAGGAGTTCATAAAGATCTGAAGAACACTAACACCCTCCTTCTAGAAAACTGCAAAGCCTTCAACCACAAAGGAATGAACCTCTCTGAAGTTGGAATTTTATACTAAAGGAGGGTGGAGGAGGGGTGGGGTGGGATTAACATTACTGAGGACCTTACTCCAGCTCGGAACTTTTATGTGCCTTGATCACTTACTACTTGCAGCATCCCAGAATACCTTTACTGAAGCCCCATTTTACCATAAACAAAAGGAAATGCTCAGTCAGGAAGCTAGTATAAGGGTCACAGCCGTGAGCTGAACCCCACATCTTTCCAGCTCCAAGCCAGTGAGATTCCTACCATCTTTGCTCACCAGAGCAGGTGACCTTCGAAGTCCACTCCAAGGCCCGCCCCTTCCAGGAGCCACTGCCTGTTCCCTGCTGTGGAAGGGCATCCTAGGACACCTGGTATTGTGATGTTCTAGAAGAATGCAAGATGTGGTGCACTGTAAAGGTCAAATGCTGTATCAATGTTTATTTTACTATTCTCACATTTCATTCATTTAATGTTGTTTTCTGGGGAAAGGGATCTTCATACATACAGGGAACCTAATTCTGAAATAAGAAAGGAGCTAAAACCTTCCCTGCTGGTGTCAGTCACCAGAGGGAAAGCTGCCTAGGAAGGAGAGTTCAGACAGCAGAGGCCATGGCCTGGCAAGCACCCTGAGTTGGGGAAGAGATCTGTCCACATCCGAGCATCATCTCATGACTAACCCCAGTGACCTTTCCGTTCTCCTCAGAGAGATTCATGGGAGCAGACAGTGCCGGATGGCCTCACCCAGATGGACCCTGTGCCCACTGATGCCCTGCAGACCCTGCCACCCAGCACGAGTTGCCTCTCCCAGCTGGATTCGGGGAGCACCACTCAGCACAGAAGCTCGAGCTGGGGGGGGGCCCTGGCTGGGGCTCAGTCCTACTCATTGCATGCACTGGAGGATCTGTATCACACACCAGGGTACCCCACCCCACCCCCATACTCCTTTACCCCTTTCACAGCAGTGTCCAATGACCTACCACCCAAGGCAGTGAACCTCTCCCCAGATGAGGGGGCAGATGTGTCTGCCCTTCAGGACCCTTCTCCATGGACCAAAGAAGATGGGAACATGGTGTGGGGGTCATATGAATGCCGCAGAGCTTACTGAGGGGTTCACCAAAGAACTTCTATGCTTTTATTTTTTTTAACTTAGGTTCGATATTCCACAGATTGTTTTTGGTGTGGCAGCTCACTCAAAACTGGATTTTCAAGATAAGCCATCATGCCACCCTTTGTTAATGGACAATGGAATTTATTCGTAATATTCCCCAACTTATCAGGGACCTTATACTAATGACAAAAGCTGACAATGCGGTCTTTTTGGAACGTTAGTAACCCTATGCATGCTGAATGTCCTATTATCTTTGAAGTCTCAATTTTAGCACTGATTTTTTTCCTTAAATTACATTAAAAAGTTTATGCAGATCCATAAAAGATACTGATTTTTCTGTTTAATTTTTTAAATTTAATCTTTGTTGTATTTTTCCCTTACCATTTAATCCCCTTATACCCTACTTTCCCCAGCAGTCACCACACTGTTGTCCATGTCCGTGAGTCCTTTTTCCTTTTTGCTCAATCCTTCCCTGGCCCTGGAGACCCCCGAGGCTGACCTCCTCCTAAATCCCCCCAGCCGTCCTGTGTGTGCTCTTTCGTAAAGAGAATGCCTAGGATACAATGTAGATTAGGGCAATTTATACCATGGGATTTTAATACATTAAGCGTGTGTTACATGCATTTCCCTCCTTACAGTGGCTTGTAAAGGCCCAGTAACAAATATATCACCATATATGAATGCTTTATTGTCATTAAAATACGATGAGGTCAGGAGACCATGGCTTCATAAATATATAGTTTTGACTCTTCTGTAAAGCCCAGAATGTCCAAAAAGTGGGGCAATGAGAAAAACAATAAAGGCCAGAACTTAGGTGGATCAATGGTTGTCACAATTTAGCTAGATGTTATCTCTCTGGTGGAATAAACCTACAGTTATCAGAGTGGATTAGTAAAATGGGCATTCTGTGATCAAATAAGAACAAATGTGCCCTGCCTGGTGTGGCTCAGTGCATTGAGCACCGGTCTGCAAACCAAACTGAAGGGTTGCAGGTTCAATTCCCAGTCAGGGCACAGGCATGGGTTGTGGGCCAGGTCCCCAGTTGGGGGCATGAAGGAGGCAACTGATCAATGTATCTCTCACCACTGGTGTTTCTCTCCCTCTTTCTCCCTCCCTTCCCCTCTCTCTATAAATAAATAAAATATATATATATTAAAAAAATAAAAAGAACAAATGCATTGTAAAGAAAATACAGAGAGCTGAACTGAGCTGTCAGCAAGAAACACCAGAACACAAAACACCAAAAAGCAAAGGGACTTTGGGAGGACATGACATCTCCCATTTAAAGGAAGACCTTGCTGATGGCTTGTTGGTCAGAACTGCATAGCTCTTTCTATGAATGAATGAAGAAACTGACATCTGAGGAAGTCATCTCTCTCATGCAAGTCTGACTGGTGTGGATTCCTTTACCAATTAAGTTCCCAGAGTAATTTCCTCCAAGCAGCAAGCCTGTCTGTAGGCCATCTCAATGCCTCACATAAAGCACAGCCCATAGGTTTTACCCACACTTCCCCCTAATCTTCTTACCACCTTCCTTTAATCTCTTAACACATTTTTCTGATCCCTCTGGTTCCTCCTGACCCAATGCGTTTTCCCTCCATCTCGTAGGTGTCCAATGCTTCCACTTTCTACCTGGTTGCCTAAAGTCCCTTGAGAGTCTGCATTACATCCCAGCTAGGTAGGAGCCCAGAAAATCAAATAAAGACATTAATTAACCCTTAGAAGTGAATAATTGATCTTACTCCTTCTCCGGGCCTTCCAGAGTGTTTTCTGGAGAAGCAAACACACTCACAATGTATGGAGCACCACTGAAATGCGCAGCTAGAGCGACTTTCTTTCCCACACACCTCTCAGCACCGTCTGGGGGTGGGGGGAGCGTCCCTGCAGGGGCAGACCAGGACCAGCAGCAGTCCTCCGCTGCTGGGGGCACTTTCCCAGGGCCCCTGCCCTGCTCCTTCCCTCTTGCCCTCCTTTCCACCTCCTGATCTTTCCTTTGCTCAATATTTGCTCTTCAATGGATTGGGGGTAACTTCTACTGTGGGAGAGATAGCTGCCCTTTAAGTCCACAGAGACTTGAGACCTCAGTCCTGGTTCTCAGTATGCTTGGCAGAGCCAGCCACCTGTCATCGGTGTCACTCATACTTGGACAGCAGGTCCCTATATCAGAAAAAGGAGCTCTGGCCCTCTCTATAGATTAGGGGTCTTCATCAGGCACTCAGAGTCATTTTTCTAGATTGGTTATATAAAATTTATAATTACAGTCATCTGTTTACCAGCTGTTATTAAGCATATACAAGAATGACTGTGTATATCATCAGTATATCTCCACATCACTTCAATTTTTGTTTGATTACAATGCCAAGTGGTAGGTAGGCATGCTCACTTCTCTTAGTTCACTGTCATCTTCTCACATGTCATGTTCATCCCTTCACAACAGGAGCATGCATTGGCTTTCAGATAAGTGCCACTCAGCAACCAATGGTGTCTACATTCTTCTTAAAGCATGTTTGACAAACTTAATCTATAAAAAAGGAGACATACACAGGCTTATATTCTATCTAGGATTCATTTAAGTTGGGGAGTGGTTCTAATAATTCCACATGGTAAATGATTTTAAATAACTTTATTTAGTTTGACAGTGTGTTTTTATATTACAAATACTAATTTAGTTGTTTTATTGTTCTCAGAATTTACAATACTTTGTTTAAAAGTGAAACCAAGCTATAAAATAATGACAGGGAAATTAATCCTACTTCCCTATCGCATTTCCCATCAGAGTGCTCTCCATTTCCTGCTGCATGCCAGGGACTCGGTGCATCTTTTCATAATAATGCACCATGCCAGTATAAGAAAAAAAATGCACATTCCCCCTGCCCCTGCTCTTTCCTAAACCTGCTGTGCACCCACTCATAGCTTTCCTGGGGAAGCCAGAAAAAATTAGAGAGCTCGGGTTCAAACACCATCTCTTTCAGGTCCTTGAAGATTAAGCAGAGGTAGTGATCTCAAGTTCAAGCTGCTTAAGAAGGCCTATTAGATGATAATGTCAAAGAGAAGTTGGAAGCAAAATTTGCCTGTATGCAAAAGCTGCAATATGAACAATACTCCTATAAATCACTGGAAACAGACATTACAGTAGTAGTTGAAAGTGTTTGTCTTTTTATATGTTATACAAACCCTAAAAATGAGAGAAGAAAACCACATCTTTACTTTATTTAATAAATGCTCCTAAATGAGCATTAACTTGCTACAGCTCAGTTAATAACACAATGTGGTACTACTGAGGTAGGGGAAGAATTGGAGAAGTACACTATTACTTCAGTACTAGATTACACTACAAGAAATTCCACAAAGGGAAGATTACTAATCCAATAGTAAAATATATATTTATGTACATATATACATATATAATATACATGAAAGTATTACTAGTAGTTTTGTGACCCACTATTCAATATGTAAATCTAAATAATACATTCATAAGAAGTGAAGCTTCAGTTATATTTAAAGAACTAAAATAAAACAGAAAAAGATTCATAGATACAGGGAATAAACTGATGGTTACCAGAGACATGGGGGGAGGGGAGCAGATGGAAAATAAAAGGTGAAGGAGAATAGGAGGGACAAACTTCCAGTTATAAAATAAATAAGCCACAGAGATATAATGTACAGCCTAGGGAATAGTCAATAATATTATAATAACTTTGCACGGTGACAGATGGTTACCAGACTTATTGTGGTGATCACATTGTAAGGCATATAAATGTTGAATCACTTTGTTGTACACTTGACACAAATATAATATTGTATGTCAACTATACTTTAATAAAAAATAAACTGAAAAAACAATTGATGTCCAAGGTTTAAGTCACTTTATGTTACAGTGATTCTACCAATCACACACCAAAATTATATTTTCTTTAGGTTTTATTATTGGGCTCTGTATCAAGTATCCTCTCTATTCAAAGCAACATGACACTGTTCCTCTTATACACCAAACCCAATAACTACTGACTCGCGAGAGCTCACATACAAAATCCAACACTCCAGATCAAGTGATTCTTTAACTAGACTCGTCAAGGGGAGGAGTCATCAATGTCTTAGCAATGTATCTCCAGTACCTGGCTTAGTGCACAGTATATTGTAGATACTCAGGAAAATCTTTGTTAAATTGAACTAAAGTTATACTACAAAGATGAATAACTACTTAGACTCTGATTTTGTGGGTGACAACTCTCTGAGACAGCTCTTCTCCACCATGTTTAGGATTTAACATTAGCTGATAGTATTGGATACTGGACTTTGGTGGTAATATGGTTTAAGAAATTAATTTAATATTTTTAAATGTCTCTAAGAAGAAAAATTACTGAAAATTTGAAGAACAGGAAAATTTTTATATATTCATTCTGTATCCGTATGTACTATAATGTTAAGAAATCTTATAAATAAAAGTTATTCAATGTTTGGTATTATCTGTAATGTGACTAAAACAAATATGAAAAATATATCAGGAACTAGAATCCCCAAAGACCAGACTAAATAGTGAAAAAAAATCTTCTATAATTATCTGTAAACGATGATACCATATTATCTTTGATATTTGATATAGAAGTGTCTTCTGATCATAACCTCTAATAAATAAGACATGTGGGTTTGCAATATGCAATATCATTGTCAGTACATTACAAGCCAAAAGGAGAGAACTGCGAAAAATTTTAGAAGTTCCAAAAGAAAAAAATGTGAACAAAACAAATAATACCTAAGAATTAGCTCTCTTGCATTAGGGAAATTGATAGATACCCCTACTAACCTTCTCCCTAACCAAATATCTTGAGTGGAATAATCCAAAAATGTAATGCTTAATAAATTAACTTGGTCATAAATGAAAGATCACTCAATATTATATTAACTTGGTTATATCTTAGTATTCATAGGCTTTTATCATGGTAATCTTTAGATATGTTTTACATGACGTATATTGCATAAAAAAATGTTTTGAGTAGAAGATAAATTTTTCAAGCAAGCTCTGATGGTATTTCCTTTATTTAAATGCTAAATTATTGAATGCTCATTCCACAGGGCAAGTTTAAACTTTGAATATGTTTTATGGGAAGAGACTAACTTACCACAAATCACTAAATAACCTCTACCTAATAGTCTTCCTGGTCATTTTCATACGGACCAAACATTCACTCTGGGCCCAGTAACTACTTATTTCCTCCATGTTTTTGGAACTTGATATTTCCCACAAAGTTTGGCAACAGTTTCCCAAAGTCAAAATGACAAAAGAACTTTGCATTAATAGAGGTTAGAGTTGTAGTCAAATTTGAAGAGAATAAACTCCTCCTTTTCCTTATAGTGAAAGCCTTTTTGTATTTGTGTCTCAGCTCAATAAAATCTCCTACTTTGAAGGGAAAATATAGTGCTCTGCCGTGTCATTTGCATACAAAAGACTGCCAAAAATGAGTTAAAATAGTTAATTTGAAATCATAAAAAGAAGTGTATTCTATTCCCCATTGTTCTGCATGCTGAGTGACTTTATGAAGGTCAATGACAAACTAAAAGGTTTCTGAGCGCAGTGGACCAGAGATCTGAAAAACCATAATACATGAAGAACTGTAGAAACTAGATGTGGAGCCTCAAAAAGAAAAGCCTTGGGCAAGAGGGGATGATAACTTCTTAAGTTTTACACTGGGCCTGGTCAGACTAGATAATTGGTATATGCTTGATGAATGAATGAAAGAATAAATGAATGAATAACCCAACAAACCCCTAGTAGAGAAGTAGTAGTATGGAAGTGGGAAGCAGTTATTCCATGTTACTCAAAGAGCAGTTGATGACAGAAAGCAGGACTTACTTATCTTCGTATTCCTGGTACTTGATACCATGACTGGTACATAGCTGGTGCTTATTTAATACCTAATTGGCTTTTGGCTCCATCAACGATCATTATATTTAAAGCAGTGTAATAATAGAACAGGCTGTTTCATAAATAGCAAGCTCCCATTTCCTCAACTACTGTGGGCCAGCAGCCCAGTAAACAAACAATGGAAGAAGCCTGAGGCTGGACAACTACCAACAGGGATGTTGAAAAAAGACAATTTCCCAGAACTTCAAAGATCCCTTTCAACATGCAAACATCAGGACCCTATATTTTTAAGCAAGTGAGTCTGTTAAAGCTGTTGAAACCCCACAATATTTTTCAGCCTTGTATTAAGACCCCAAAACAATTATCAAGATGCCCTAGAGGTGACAATGCCCCCAGCAAGAAGGAAGAAGTTCCCAGTCTGAGAAGCACAAGCTGTAATTAGCATAATTAACAGCTCACCCTCCCTTCTAGCCAGCCTATCCTTTGGGTCCTAATGTCTCACAGAATACTCTCAAGTCAGTAAGCTACACTAACTTGTCACCTCATACACCCTGATAGTAGAACAGACAGCAAACCAAAACACTTCCACACACACAACACAGACATGTGTGTTTGCATGTCCAATAGGCAGTATTTTTCCACTGTTAGTCACGAGGCATTAGTGGGTCATTAGATTAACTGACTCCCAACCAACATAAACAGAATGAAATGGAAAAGATGGAATAGAATTAAAAATTTCAGAGTGCCTCATATGCATAGGTGTACACTGTCTCATGAAGTTTGTTTTATAAGTATGGAGATATTGTTATGTAGTATGTGAACATGCAAAATGGATTTCTTACTGTGGGTTAAAGTAGAAAAAGTTTGAAAGTCTGTGCTATAAAAGATCAGGAAGACAACAATGATAGATAAGAGGAAAGGCTTTAGCATCAGACATATCAAAGTCTGATTCCCAATCCTGCCATTTATGTGCTCAATAATCTTGGGCATGTTGCTTACTCCTCTGTGCCTGTTCCCCATTTGTGAAATAAGGAAACTATACCATAGAGTTCCCAGCATCCAATCAACACTCAATAAATGACAACTTTTAAAATCTCTTGTGAGAAACATCCAAGTCTATGGTATCTTGGGGCAGACCTGGTTGCTACAGGCCTCATGGCACATGCGGATCTATAAGAGGATTCACAGGATGTATTTTGAAAGGATTCTCCCTTATGCCCACAAGCATGGTATGTATTTGGCTCTTAAGTACCTGAGCTGGGGTCTTGCAATTATACAAACAGCAGAAACTAAAAATGCTTAATGTTGGGCTAAAAAAATGGGGACTTCTTTCTCAAACTAGGGCTCAGGTCTGAGGAAACCCAGTTGTTTGAAGTTGCTGGCCAGCAGCAGGTGCCAATACACAGGCCCCAGAACTGCTGCCATGGTTAAGGCAGAGGTTTTCTGGTGGAAGGACAGAGAGCTCTTCACCGTCTCTACAGACCCCATGATTTCCAAGGAGCTCAGCTCTCACCCAGCACTGCCTGCTGTCTCCACAGGGCAGCCAACCAGCAGCATCAACTTCAGTGATGTTGCCAAGGGAACGGTATGGCTTCCTGCCACCCCTGTCCATCTCCATGTGAAAGGAAAGGCAAGAAGGAGACTGAGCCTAAAAAGGGAGACAGTACCTCAGGACAGCAGAAAACTAACACACACAGGGAGTCGGGGAGAAGAAAAATATGCAATGCAGGCAAGAAATGGAGGAAAGCAGTGAGAGTCAGGCAAAAAGAAACAAATACATACATGCACACATACATAAATACATAAAGAAACAAAGAGGCCAAGCAAAAAAGAGGAAGATTTTTAAAATCAAACCAAAAAATAATTGTAAAAGAAAGGCAGATGACAAAAGAAAAAAACAGTGGAAAAAGCTATTAGGACAAGACACCATCTAATTCCACGCTGCAGAAGCAGTGTTCAGGTACGGCAGGGCAGGGAGAAAGGAAATAGGAGCCCTCTGACCTTGTGTTCTTCCCCTCTTCCTGAGTCTGATCTTCAGCCTGACTTCAGGAGGGAAACCCAGGACACAGGCTCAGGGGCCTTTGGAGAAAGGGGCTCCAGAAGCTGTTAAGATTCCAGCTGGGCTGGAGACAAGCGCACCCTGTCCTGCCCTCCACTGTCAGGTGCCACCTCAGGTTTTCCCAGCCCTGAACCCCTCCCCCAGAGACAAGGCTTCAGCTGCCAAGCAATTCCTACCCGTCACAGACTCTGGTGTCTTGTCACTCCCAGAGAGCCCTGTTCTCCCACTGCCTTGTGGTCCATTCTGCATCAGACACAGGTGAGGGCATTCAGATATTTTTCTGGTGCCCTATGGGGCTCAACTCCACTTTTGCATTTCAGAGAACTCAGGTAACACCAGCAGAGACCTATTACCACCACCTGGCCTGGCCCTATGGGAATGTCTGGCTTATTTGCAAAGGGAATTCCACCATGCCTCTGTCTTCCAGTGCTTTCCCCTTCCCTCAGGGACTAGGAGAGGGTTTGACCTGGCACTCTCTCCCTTTCTGAACAACTCCTGTCTCCTCAAGCTTCCAAGTCACACGGAAGAGACACACCGCATGCTTGGAAAAGATGACCCAACAAAGTCCCAGGTCATTGGTGAGGGGCTCAGGCCTGGACCACCTCCCTCCCACCTCTCATCCCAAAGTGTGATGGTTTGAGTACATCCATGTCCCTTCAGCTCAAATGAGCAGGAGCCAAGTGTACTCTCATTTCTCAACACAAGCTCCTGCAGTAAACCAGCAGGGATGCTCTATACTTGATCTTAACCAAAAGGCTGAGAAGCGATAGCAGGGATGCTCTAGAGGAAGAAAACGGGGAGACGAGGGAACTTCACAGTGAAAAAACCATTGGTCTCATAAAATCTCCAGACTGTGATGTTTCATGGGCAGCCCCCAGAACCTTGGGGAAGAGCAAAGGGTCTTAATGAGCAGGCATTCTGCTGAAACCCCAGTGCCTGGGGACCAGACAGAGTAGACAGAAGGGGAGGGAAGCCTGCAGGTGGCCAGGTGGGACCAGAAGGAGATGAGGTACAGAATTAAGGCCACTGCTGGGCCTCTGGCCTGCAACCTGGGCCCAGAGTGACCCCTTGCTATGCTATACATACTGGCTGCCATGTTCACCGTCCAAAAAGTAAGATTTTCTCCTTAAAATAGAAATAAGGGGTGTGGGGGTCAGTCTGGCTAGCCAGCCTGGCTCAGGTGGTCATGAAGGGCAGCCTGAGTCATTCAGGGTTCATGGAGCTGCCTTTGAAGCAGAAATACAGAGCATCTTTGAGCACTCCTGCTCTGTCTGTGGGAAGGTGGGCAAAATGCTCAAAATAGAATAAAAGCAAGGGTCAGGACCTGAAGGGGTCTCACTTCCTGTTTCTCTGGACCCTCTGCGGGGTGCCTGTGTGCAGGATTTCTGCAGAAGATAGTCCATTTTGTTAAGCCTTTGAATATTCAAATTGAAAGTACCGCGCAATCATTGATTGTCAAATCATGGGTTTCTAGAGGTTTTAAATACTTGGCATGAGGGGGGAAAAACTCAAACCTATACCCGAAGGTATAAAACATTAATTCTGTCTGTCTCCTGCTCCAGGAACCTGGATGCAGCTGGATGCTTTGTGAAACTTTAAAATGTTGCATCTTTGCTTCTCTCCTTGCACAGGAGCCGTCCTAGGCGCTGAGTCCCTGTAGCTGCAGCATCCAGCCACGGACCCAGCTTCTGCTGACCACCATGTCGGGTAACTCCGCTGCTTTTCCTGGGGTAGGGTCACGCGGGCCAGGGGCATTTTGATATGGGTGTATTTCCACAGATTTCCTGCATAGAACAGAGAGGCATAAAGTCAGAGCATACAAGGGTGTGCCGGGGATCCCGACAGGGCACGGGCCACACTGTGGCCGCTCCCACTCGGCGCCTGCTCCCGAGAGCAGAGGCCCAGGTGCAGAGTAGGCTGCCAAGGTCGTACGCGTACCCCGGCCCCCCACCCACCCTCCCACTTTGCCGCAGTTGCGCTGCGGAGACTGCACGGCGCGGATTCTGCGCGCCCAAAAGCGGCAGCGGGGGAGCTAGAGGCTCACGGTGAGCCAGCGACGCGAGCAGGACGCGCGGGGCGCACGGAGCTGCACTGTGGCGGTGCCTCTGCGGACCCCGAGTCGCGCCCGCAGCCCGAAGCCCGCGGAGCCGGGAGCCCGGCGAGAAAATCGTGGGGAGGGGCTGAACCGCGGAGAGGACACGGCCCCCAGTCTCTGCGTGATGGGCACGGGATTCTCTGGGTCTGGGCGACAAATCGCGCAACCTCCTTTCCTGAGGAGACCCCCGTGGCTCCCGGGACCAGGCCTGGGGGCTTCCTGCAGTCCAGTTGCGGTCTCTGCAATGACCAGGCGAGGCGCTGGCGGCCTGACACTGTCGCCAGGCGCCCAGGCGGGTCGCGCGGCCGCCCCAGGGCGCGGGGCCCAAACCCTCCCCGTGCGATTCCCCCGACGCTCACTCCAATGTCGAGGTCAGAGTCGGAGTCGCACTGGGCTCCTGCGGCCACTCCCGACCGGGAAAGCTCGGCGTGGCCCGGCGTGACCTAACAGCTCGGCCTGAGGTACTCACTGCGGCTCAGCTGGGCCCCGGGACCCCGACTACCCTGCTCCCGGCGCGCTGGCGATCCCTCCCCGCCGACCGTCGGGCGCGCGCTCGGCTGGCCCAGCTGGCCGGGGCTGTCCGGCTTGGTCCGGGCCCTCCGGCAGCTCTGGCCTCAAGGACAGCTCCTTCCGGAGAGCTGCCTCCCAGCCGAGTAAGCGATCCCCGGGGTCCCCGCACGGCTTTCCCGGAACTCGCGCTGCGCAAACTGGACTCGTAGCCTCCGTGCGCCGCAGAGAAATGCCTGCACTAGAAAGGGAGGGGGTGGGGAGAGACGGGAGAAAGGGGAGAGCAGGGAGTGAGGCCTAAAGAGGGAGGAGGGAAAGATGGAGAGCAGGAAAGGCGGAGAAAAGGGGTGAGGGAGGGAAGACAGAAGAAAACGATCGACGGAAGACGGGGACGGAGTTCCCAGAGCCTGGGCCCTTTACTGGGGGTCAGTCTGGCAGATACCCCACCAACCTCAGGACAAGGCTCGCCCAACCTCACAGCCTGCCCCGCTGGCCTCCAGACCAAGAGCACATAGAGGTCGAAGCCTCCCCAGAAGCCACATCTGGCCTGGTAGAGAAGGAAGAGACTCAGTGACTGTTCACCAGTGGGAACATCTCGGTGGGCTGGGTTAGGTCAGCAACTACAGATCAGAGAGTGCCCTTGCACCATCGCCCGGCCCCGCCCCTGGTCCATATCGCCCTCTGCCAGGCCAGCAGGCTGAGCCCAGGTACCCCCAACTTAGTTAGCCAAGACGCTGAACTCCCCTGGACTGGTCTCCACATTCCTGAGCAGAAAATCCTGTATGCTATTGGTCTAGGGATAGGACCTAACCTGAGATGGGTGGCCCACAGATTTCCACATGTTCTGATCCCCACTGAGGCCCTGCAATTTGCCCAGCCTCTCTTCACCCCTTCCAATGCGAGAACTTTGAGTTTCTTTCTCACTTGCCTTTTAGAATTCTCTTTGTGTTGTCCAAACCTAGACACCTGGCCTCAGGTGCCATGGTCTATAAAAGGACCCCCACACCCCAGACTGACACCCGAACCTCACACTTGACCACTGACCCAATTGTCTTCCCCAGAAAAACCAAAGGTGTATCAAGGTGTCCGCGTGAAGATCACCGTGAAGGAGCTGCTGCAGCAGAGAAGGGCTCACCAGGCAGCCTCAGGGGGAACAGTAAGCATAAACCCTTCACTTACTCCCAACTCATGTTAGGCATCTGGGAAGGTGTAGAGGCCGGACATGGCCTTTCTCAGCTATTCTTATAAATTTGGTGCCCAGCATCACCCCAGTTCACACAGGATGCTATGAAGAACAGTAGTGGCATGTTGGGGGCTCAGGACTGGAGGGTGCCCATCCCTCATTGATCCTAGTTGAGTAAGAAAGGCTTGTTGATCCTGTGTAGGAAGAGGAGCAGCCAGCAGGTAAGTAGGTTGTTATTCTGTTAGGAAGACAGTGTATGTGCCCTCATGTATACGAAGAAAATCTCTCCCAGAAACTTACTTCATTTTAGGAAGCCTATCAAGGATAGAATCTCTGTGGAACAGACCCCCTCCCTCCTCATTCTGCTGGAACACAGCCTCTGAGGTCATTGATCTGGAAATCACCACACTGAAAGTTCTCAACCAAAAGGGTCCATGTCTCTGCAGAGGAGACAGCTTGGAATATAGAACCACCCCCTTAAGATGTAATGAAACCTTATGTTGTTCCTGATTATCTCAAGATTGGTCTGGATAGTCCTAAGAGTACCCTGCCACTTATATACATTCTAAACAGACAGTACTGCCAAGAGTTCTCAGGGCAGCAGCAAAACCAAATAAACTCGGTCAGATTATCCTCCAAGAGAGGGAAATTCATCACTGAAAGCCCTTGATTGTACAATTGGTTGTGAGTTGGTTTAGGGGTGCATGTAGGATCTCATAGCTGGGGTGCATGTTGCCAATATCAGCATTGGTGCTGTCTCAAACATGCAATGAGTTTTGTGCCTGGTGCTGTTTGTGTGCAGTGCACTTATGAAATGGGCCTTTGTGGGAAGAGGCAAATGATGTAAAGGTGGACTGGGTTCAGATCTCAGTGCCTCAATGAGGTGTGTATTCTCTGAACAAGTTATTCTGCCTCTCTTGCCTCAGTTTTCTCATCTTTAAACTGGAGAGAAGATTTTGTGAGGGCTAAATAAGTTCTTGCATAGTAAGTGTTCGATGAATGCTAGCTATCATTATTTGTGAAAAGCAGCTACAATAAAATTGAAGCCAAGACTTGAAAGCCAGCTTTTCAGTAACGTTCATCTGCACCCTTTGCTTAGAGTTTAGAGGTTCAGATGTGAACTTGCTATGATATGACTGATACCGTGCAAATTTTAAATTTGGTGGTGAAATTAGTACCTTTATATGCAGAACTTCAGCTAATACAATAAAACTTCCTTCCACTTGTAGAGTTTTACAGTGGTTCTTTTAAAGCATTTTTTTGCACACTCATTATTTCATTTAGTTCTTATAATAACCATGGGAGGTAAGTAGATCAGGAATCTGTATGCCTCTATTACAGCTGAAGTTCAGTCTTGCAGTTACTGATGGTAGAGCTAATCGTAGAACCAAGGTCTTCTTATTCTTAATACAAAAAACAAAAACAAAAAACAAAAACCTTCCCACCTATTGGCTCCCTAAATTCATCTTTCTGCAGATCCAGCTATGCTAAGTAGGAGTATAGTAACCTCAACCATCAGCCCCTTCAATTTAAAAATAATTATAAAATTAATAAAACTAGGAACAAGAGAACTGGGAAATGCTTCTGGAGCAAACAAACAAACAAAAAAATCATCAAGATGTTCATAACAAAATGTAATCCTTCACTACGGAGCTTTGGTACAGGGTAGAATTCTGCTTCAGCTGTGCCTGAAGAAGTTCCACACATGGCAATTTTATTGCTGTTGTACTCTTACAGGTTGGTTTGGCCACTATTCCCCTGTTAGCTAACTGCAGGAAGGAAAGCAAGGGTTAAATATTTTACCTCTTTATCTGATCAGTATCTGTTCCCTGGAGAGGTTTGACTTATCTAAGTTTTTCTCAATTCCCCCTTGAGAGAGAATAAAGCATACTTCTGAAGCAGTGCCTTGCAGAGAGGTTCCTTGTATAGTATATTCACCAGTGCCCACACGGCGGGAGGAGTAGCACACAGATGATTTATCTGGGATTCCTGGAAAGCTGTGAAGGTATGGTCAGTGGGCAAGGATGGCAGATACCAGGGGATAATGTATGCCCGCTTCTTGGTGTAGATGCTTCTGGTTTAACAGAGGTGATCTCCAAGTTGTTCAGTTGGTGAAGGACCCCTCTAAGAAGCTTTAAGCCAAGGAGAGAGTTAATTTTATAAAATATACATAGCAGGAAGAAATTTACCTTAATTTGTTCTAAACTCAGGGCAGTATCCACAATTTGAATTTTTAAGAAGGCAATTGTGAATGGAACTTATAGACTGAGACAAATATCAGGGTTTCACACAGTGCCTGGAGGAATGAGTGCATGCAGGATTTGTAAATCTGATTTACAAAAACTTATTTCTGCCAGGCCAGATCAATTTGCAAACAGCCCTACACACACACACACACACACACACACAATTCTCTTACCTTTAGGATAAACTGGAGCTGAGTTAGTACTTATCAAAATATACAATTTATCCTTTTTTTAACCATTAATTTCTTTAACAGCCTTGATGTGTTTTTTAAATTGTAGATTATGGACTTTTGTGCTGTTTGAAATCTAAGAGAGAGGTGACTTTCATTGTATTCTTGGAGTAAAGTAGAAAGTGAACCCATAACTAGAAAGATAATATCAAGTAAGATATTGTAAATATACCTTAGGGAGATAAGGTGCGGAGGCAGACAGACAGACCATTGCTGGGGAGGAATGGGGTTAATGAGAGCTCTGCAATGAGTTTTTAAAGCCCACTCCTTCCAAGTCCTTTAGCTCAAGCTGCAGCCAAATATTTGCATGAAGAGCTGGTGAAGGATTCCAGCTTCCTGGTTCATGACATTACAGCATGGATCATTTTCAAAATTAACACCACCTCCTGTTTCAGCAGTGGCTGACTGTGCAATCTCCCAGTGGCTCCGGGTATGGCAGTAAGTATACCTCATAACCCAAGAGAGAGGTGTAGTGAGCTCAGCTTCCCGGCACAGAATCACAGAGCAATGCTGGTCCCTTTAAACTTTAAAGCCACCACCTGAAACCTAAATAATAATAATAAATCCTAAATTAGTTAGTATAATTATCAATTCAACTAGGAGATACAGGCTGCTTTACTTTAAATCATTAAAAAGAACACTCTCATAAATTTCAAGTATTTATAGTAGTGAAAAGACACCTTGCATAAAAATTAGTAAAAAACGTACAAGGAATTGAAATAGTCCCTGATCATTAACTAGACTATAGCTAGGCTCCAACTCAATGACTAAAGCTTTAAATTTTTTTATTTTTTATTTTATTTTTTTAGTATTTCATAGCTGGCAAGAACATGTGAATATTTTAAGGATTTAAAAAGTTAGGAATTGTGTCCTTTGGGGAAAACAAATGCCTAAGGCTAAGTAGCCAGACAGTATATGAAAATTTTGAGGAAAATAATTGCTTAAATCATAAAAGTTGGGATTAAATAAATGTAAATTCTTGTTAATTTTAAATTGAATAGTTTTATAAAAAGGCTATTTACTGAGTTTTCTTGAACTGTTACATTCTGTAATATAAAAATCATTTAAATTACATTTTTATGAAAATTAAGAGCTTTAAAATTTAAATGGGAGAATCTGATATTAGAAAAAAATCCCCCAGCAAACCTAAACATTGAATCTAAATAAAATATAATACTGGTTGTATTTAACTTTTTTTAGAAGAAAGAATCTGGCTTACCTTAGAGCAGAAGGCAACATAGTCCACAACAAAATGTCTTAGCTTTCCCTGTAGAGAACTTTCATTTCACTTTGCTTTATGGTCATATTCTTGCTTTGGCAGCTGTCCGGTGGGAACAGTGTTCACCTTTCAGATCCAGTCACACCTCCTTCTTCAGGTCAGTACAGCCAGCATTACAATTTCCTCAAAAACTCTTTCAAAAGTGCATCTCGAAAGTCTTTCAATGCTTGATTCAGGGGTTAAGATAGGCACCACCATTTAATTGCAGTCCAACCAATCAGAAAGTGAAAAAGCATAGTGACTTCAGATGGAAGCCCCACAAGGGAACAAGTGCAAATGTTTCCTTCTTTCTGAACTGTCTATTCTTTGCTATCTACTCTGTCCCCAGGTTTGGGGTTTGTTAGTTTTTTCTCATTTATTCTAGTTCCTCATCTCCAAGTAATTAAACGATACTAAAAGATCAGAATTATTTTTAGAAACTTGTTTTTTTTGTTTTTTGTTTTTTTTTTTTTAAGTGTACCTTTAGATGGAATACAGAACATCCTGAGGTCCCAGAATCATGCCTTTGCTCTTGTTCAATCAGCGTTTAGTCGACAGGGACTTCCCTCCCCCTCTTTTTCTCTCTTCCCAGAAAGCAGTTCAAACAACTGTAAGTTTTCTCAGCCCAATACCAATAACTATTACATAAACACTCCTACCTTTGCTGCGCAGCAGCAAAGACTTTAAAGAGTTCAAATATAAGCAAACCTGCTTATGGTAGCTCGCCACTGAATTTGCCATGTACATTTAACTTCAAAGGAGCCTTAAGACTTCAAAAAAATCCCTCTGATGGACACACTGTAAATCTATCTTCTTTAAATGTTTAAGAATAATAACCACAAATTGGACCCATTAATACCAAAATGGAAAAGGAGTCATGGTTTCAGACATATTCTTGTTTGGTATTTAACAACTTATTTTAATTCCATTATTACATTAACATGTTCACTAAGAAAGCATTTTTGCATTTTGTAATTTAGAACAAGGAGTACTAACTTGTCCTTTATGTTCCTGGCTTCTATTTATAATTTGCCTTGCCATTTATATCACTCTTCAAAATTGAAGGGTGAAAAACTGAGCAATTGTGAAAAGTTTAGGAAAGTAGCAACCCTAAATCAAGAGAATTATTTCCCATGATATCAGAAGTTTTCCTAATGCCTCAAACGATTCAGTAAGCTCTTTCTGAGAGATTTACTTGAACTGCCATAGGGGCTGAATGTGGTTGCTTTTCATGGTCCAAGAAAGTGGAGGCTTGAGCCATTATTTGACTGAAATAGGTAGACACAGGTTGGATCACCATCCTTTTATTTTAGGCCTAGCTACATTCACAGCCAATTTTCACGTTATTAACCAGATGCATTTCACTGGAACTTCAGTTAGCTAAAGCAACTAAAAGATCCCAAGTGCCTATTTGCCTTCTTTTCCCTTATACACAGAAAATATTCAGAATATAGACTAGAACTTTATTCAAATCAATAACTGCAATTTTTAAACAAAAAAGTCTTTTTCCTTTCTCTTCTAGTCTATTTTGAACCTGAATCGATTTCTCCCACACCCAATTATTTTCAACCACAAGAATTTTCCAATTGTGTTTCTTGTGAAGAAAGCCCAAGCTGCCTTGACCAGATCTTGGATTCCTGCCTTCAGACAGAGACACACCCGGACCCTTTGCTCGATTCCATGAGAAGTATTCCAAACTATTTCCAGGACAGCTTCCAGGTTGCCCCTTTCTGCTTTAACCAGAGCCTGGTAATGTATCTTTGTTCTTAACAAAATCTGTTTATTGTTTACTATACGGTAATAGTGCTTTGTAAGAATGCATCATCTCATCTCATGAGAAAGCATACAATCACCATCAACAAGAAAGTAATCCAAGGAAGCAAACAAAACCATTTGCAACTCAGTGGAAGTAGAAATAGCCACACATTTCCCAAGTTGCTATGCAGAGTTGGTGTGTCCCAGTAAAAAGGTTTCCTGGCAATATACATTTAATACTTTTAAACTATAAAGTTAAAACATCTACTAATTGGAAATCACTTATTTGAACAATGGCCCTTGGATTTGGGGGTTCTTGAAAATGGGATTAAGGCTGTATCTACACAATACCAGACTTATCATTTTGATAAATGGGTTTTGTTTTATTCTGACATTGAATTTGCTCTACTAACTGCTTGTTTTGGTCTGGTTTAGGCACAAGAACTCATGTGGGTCTGAGATGGTTAATAAAAATGAGACCCTAGTACAATTCTTGATGGACCTCAGATGTTTGAAAAAAATGCAGTAAGCTTTGCATTGGTAGGAGGATACAAGTTGTATAAGATGTCTTTTAGATACTCATAAATATTTTAAACCTTAACAAGTAAGGTTTTTTTTTTAATGTAAATTAGTTTTTATTTTGGTTTGTCAAAAGTCTGTGTAGGTATCAGACTACAGAATATGCATACAGGGCCCCCAATCTTCCAGTCCCATTCAGTTTCAAGTTTGGCTGTCTCAGTAATAACTAAACCTGCCTAAGGGAAAGCAGAAAGTAACTTTTTCCCCAGGGGACAAAACTTTAGTGACTATAAGAGTAGTTTCATGTCCTGGAGCCTCGCAGACACTGGATCATTGATGGTCCCAGTTCTACCTGAGTATGTTCACCTTGTTCTCACAGCCAAGGCTGTGGAGAAATGCCCAAGGTGCCACCTGCAGCTTACATTGTGCCTGAAGCTTATATTGTGGCACACAGCAGGATTTGATGAACAGGTGACTTGAAGCACAATGGGATTTTGTGGCTTAAGGACAAAGCATCCTCTAAACTATGATCATCACAAAAGAAGCCAGTGAAGCAAGGCAATTTATTGTTGGGAAAAAAATAGGTAAATATAGAATGTGGTGTCATGAAATCATGCAATCAGCAAACAAAATTACTTCTGCAGACTTGGGTTGGATTGGGTGTTTTGTTTCTTTACCCCTAATGTTCTTATTCTGAGTTATTAAATCCACTCTATTCAGGCCTTTTAATCCTAAGTTATTAAGCTCTTTGTTCCCTGGTTTTCATTTCTCTAGACCCCAGGATCACTTTCAGATTCCTCTACTCTCTCTGGCTCCTTAGACTACAGTTACTCGCCAGCACGTCTACCTTCGTATGCCCCAGAGAATAACAATTCCCCCCCTTCTCTGGACACCGGAAACTGTGTCTATACCTCAGAAGACCACTCATACTCTCACTTGTCCTCGCACGCCCAGCACGACCGTTTCTTCCCAGCCCCCACTTCAGGTTGCTACTGTGCGTCCTGTGAGGCAGAGCACTTGGCCACCGTCAGAGCATCTGAGTACTTTTCCCATCCCGGCACAGACTATGTGTACTGTGACACCTCGGCAGTAGCAACCAGTGATTTCTATGTGAGGGAAACAAACTGTGACATCTGCTATAGTTCATAGAATTTCATTAATTTGGAAGATTGTGTGTATATACCTGTTCTTTGGCCGCACCAAATGACAACTTGAATTAAGCAACTTGTTAACAAAATACCACACGTGCAGTTTACATGTCACCATTTTCAGTTTTCTGCCACTAACTTAGGCATTAAGATGAGGTCCTCAGACTGGGTCTTTGTGCCAATCCTACTTTGTATGCTTACAGTTAAAAGTTTTGTAGGGAACATTCAATTGTTTTACTTTTCCATGTAATGAACAAACTCTAACTTTTTTACTAATAAATAATTTTGTATTATTAAATGTTGGCTTACTTTTTAAGTTTTTGAAAACTGTTTCCAATTGGTTTGAATAATATAAATTATTTCTGGAAATCACTAATTACTCTTCAGTAGATTAATCTCACTTGTTTGTGAATTTAAAATTAAAGTGGTGAGGTGCCTGGGCTCCCACGGGGATGGAGCGCAGACACAGCTGTGATGGCAGAAAAGTGAAAGTTGGCCTCACCTTTAAGTGAGGGTGTACATACATCTTGGAGCAACATCAGAGAAAGACATTTAAGAATCATCAGTTTCTTGTAACATTAGTCAATGAAATATTAATATGACCAAAAAAGTGCATCTTACCTACAGCAATGTTAACTTGTAGATAATTCTTCTTTTATTTCCAAAGTTCTGTTTCGTAAACTTCCTGGGCAAATATTTGATCTTCTTTCTCCTGAGGTCTTGCAGTTGATGCGTCACAAAGTTTAGAATTTTTTGCTACTTTATATTTCTGAATTTCTGCTTCAAGTCCTTAAATATGCATCACTTATATTTATAGATTGATTTATAGGATTGGCCATGTTGTTTACAACTGAATTTCAGAATTTACTTTTTCTGATTAATCATTTGAACAAGCCCAATCATGTTTTAAAGTAAAGAGAGTTACTTAAGCTCCCTATGCTAGACCATATTGTTAATCCTGTTTGTTGAGGGCACTAAGGCACAGAACATAATCCCTGCACTGAATTCTGGGAGGCACCCTCCATGTCCCCAGGTTTAGCACAATGCCAGCAATAGTGGTACCATTGGCCCGGGCCACAGCTGCTATTTTCTGAGCACTTCCTGTGTGCCAGAATTGTCAAAGGGTTTTCTCACACATCATCTCATTTAATCTTTACAACGACATTGGTAGCAAAATGAGGAGTTTGAGACTCGGAGAAGTTCAGTCTCCTGCCCACAGTCACCCAGCCAATAAGCACCGGAACTTGGGTCTGAAGGACACCAAATGCATGCTTCTTACTCCCTCTCCAGTGATGGTGTCAGGTTTGCTCCACCATTTGTGAAAGACTGTTCAGGAACCTGTGGAATCATCCCCCATGAAACCTCAACTTCCTCATATACACACAGATGTGACCCCATTGTAACTAGTTAAAGCTCCCCAGAAGGGCCAGACTGTCCACGGGATACGAAGTGGGAAGTACAAGAGTTTCAGTTTGGGGGCCAGAGGAAGGAGCTGACCAACTGCCACCTCAGTGGGCCTGTTTCTATTAGGAGGCAGGCATGCTTTTAAAAACGACATTATCTGATTGCCCCCTCCCTCGAGACTCCACTAAGGCTTGGGCAAATAGAGCAAGTTGCAACCTGCCTCCTGGAATAAATGTGCCAGGGAAAAAGAACAGTTACTGCCTTTCTGGGATGCCAACAAAACTAAATATTTAATAGCTTCAAACTAAATTGAAACTGGCCTGTTGTCAACAAATATCCATTCACCCAGACCAAAGCCTCTGCACACCCTCGAGAGACAAAAAGCAGAGAACTGAAAGATGCCCAGTGGCTCGCACCAAAATAGCCCTTTCTTGGATGTCATTCTTTTTTTTTTTTTATTCCCCACTTGTACCCTCCGACTTCTGAGTCAATTATCTTGCAGCTCTAACAGATAACATTTCTACCTCCCTTTCTCTCGTTCTTTCTGCACATGTCTCCGACTTTTTGCCTAAATCTAGTGTGAGAAAAGATTCTTAAAGGAATGTGAGACAAGGCTAATATAGCTACTGTGCATCACAATGAGTAAATCTACCTTAATCTTTAAGATATTCCTTACATCTGGACTAACAGCTCACCTGGCACACAATGAAGTGGATGGATGCTGCTCACTCAGACTCTTAATCACCCCACCCCAGTGCACACAGAACTGCTCAAGACCCCTATAGCAGGAGGTCAAACATCTCCACCTGCATTGAGGCAATCCAGAATGCCTCTCCTCAACATAGACCTTAGAAGCTGCATAAAATACAGATGTCTGTGCCTTGATGTGAGAAAGCATGACCCAATAAGTCTGTGGTAAGGCCCAGGCATCTGAATTTTTAATGCACCTAAGTTGATTCTGATACAAATAGTCCTCTGTGTACACCTGAAAAACACTGACATATTCAGTGTCATATTATTCACTTATAGGGCCTAGCAGCACAATAATAATAAGTTACATGGACTAAACTCTTTCTATGGGCCAGTGCTGTGGGCCTTGTCTTAGTTAATGCTCAAATAACCACACAAGATAGAAACTATTGTCCTAATATTTATTGATGATGAAACTGAAGTTTGGAGAGATAAAATAACTTGCCCAAGGTCACACAACCTATAAACCAAGGTAAGACAACTTAGGTTGTCTGATGCCATGATCTGAACTTCCAATAGCCTCAATAAACTTTCCAAACATTAATTACACTGGGAGGAATTTGAACTTTTGCCTTAATTCTAATTAAATGTTTTCTATATGCAAGATTGATTATATGCTTTCAAAATGTAGTCAGTCAAAGGTTTAAAGGGAATGTAAATTTTATTTGTTTTTTTTTCTGTTTTATTGAATTTATTGTGGTGACATTGGTTAATAAAATCATATAGGTTTCAGGTGAGGGGGTGTGTAATTTTTTAATTTATTTTTTTTCTTTTTTAATTGAATTTATTGGAGTAAAACTGGTAAACAAGATTATACAGGTTAGGACAGTTACGGACTGATTTTCAAATTCTTAGGAAATTTAAATTAGGGGTCAACCCTTCAAGCCTAAGATAGATAAGATAAGACAAAGTTGAAGGGAGTAAACATTTGGAAACTATTATATCAAGCAGTGGCCCAGAGGGTGACATTCTGGCAGCAGGCCTAAGCCTGCAGGTGGACATCAGAAAGCGAGGTATAGATAAGCATAGCTGAAATGATTGAGCCCAGCAGGAGGGAGGGTGAGGAGGAGGTGACAATGGGGTGCTACCTTTTGATAAAAGAATACTTTTTAAAATAATAGTCAAGAGAGATGAAAGCTAAAAAGAGTTAGAAGCAAAGCTAATAAAATTGTGAATAATACAACTTAAGCACGACTTACCATCATTTTTAAATCTTCAAACCCTCTGTAACCCCCAGTACAAGCCCTGGCAGGCTGCCCAGGAAAAGAATGAACCCTCACACTGCCTCCCTTCCTCTTACAGATGAGGGGATGAGGATGTCCTGTCTAGAAACCAGATTTTGTCTGGGGGGCTAGATGTGAGTGTGGCAGACTAGGGCCATTTGGGGATAGGGGACTCTGTGCTTTCATAGGCAGGGTAATTTGCCCCATTGCATATGCTCCAATAGGCCTCTGGGCAAAATATAGGGGCTGGAGGATGGACAAATCTGAGAAGACTCAGCTCTAAAGCACCAAATTCATTGAGGGCAGGAATATGTGTCCTCTTAGAAAACAGTTTGTCTTCCTTAATATGGATAGAGAACATGTGGTTGCTCCTTGGCAAATGTGGAAGTGTGCACGTGTGTGTGTGTGTGTGTGTGTGTGTGTGTGTAATCCATCCTTTGCCACCTGGATAATCTGAGGGAAAGAGGAGATATCTGCCCTTTAATTTGTCAGAATTGGACCTGAGTGGCAAAGCTCCAAAGTCATCACCTTTCAGCTCCATTGTGAAATTCTTCATTGAATAAGCCAGATTTTGAGAAAACTCTGCTGTGGGTTGCCTTAATGGGAGGAAGTATAGGGGTATAAGTAAAGGGGAAGACTAATTTGGGGGTAGATGACAACTTCCCTAAAGGGGGATAGGATAAGAATCACCATTGTGCAAAGAAGAAGGCATTCTCCGAAAGGAGGTCTCATACGGAGACAGAGGATCTAGACCAGCGGTTCTCAACCTGTGGGTCACGACCCCTTTGGGAGTCGAACGACCCTTTCACAGGGGTCACCTAAAACCATTGGAAAGCACATATATAATTACATATTGTTTTTGTGATTAATCACTATGCTTTACTTATGGTTGGGGGTTGTTGGGGGTCACCACGACATGAGGAACTGTATTAAAGGGTCGTGGCATTAGAAAGGTTGAGAACCACTGATCTAGACTAGTAATTGGGGTACATCCTCAAGTGGGCTCCCTGTGAGAGGTTCAGTTTTGGAGTGCTTTTCTTTCGAACTGTGATCACAGCGCCATTCAGCACTATGTTTGAATTTCTGCCCTCTCACACTATAATTTCTATTGGTTAATTGCAACTGTTCAGGAAGTTTGGCTCCAGTTAGAGCTTTGGGTATCAGTACAGAAAATAAAGTGAAGGGACTCGACAGGGATATGCGTCCTGCCCAATTCAAGCCTCAGTGCTGAGACCTGTGTGAAGCTGGTAGCCATTTGCTGTAGGGACCTGTGGTCCAGGGCAAACAGGACGTGGTCTGCAGCCAGTGAGTGGTGGCCCAGTGGAGAAAGACTCATGGAGAAGAACATGGATTGAGAAGCAGCAGCTCCAAGATATCAGTAAAGAATCACAATGCTTGAAAATGAAAAAGTCTGGAACTCCTGTCACTCCAATACTTTAGGACAAATAAAAAAATGTTTTTACACAGAGGGTAATAAAATTTTTTTAAAAAACAGATTCCTCCTACAAAGTTAACATTTAAATAGTTTTATAGAAGTTGAGATTAATATGACTGATAATATTTTAGAGACTCACAGACCATCTAGTACACTGGTTCTCAACCCTGGCTGCATGTTACAATCACCTGAGGAGATTTTTTAAAATACTGACGTTCAAGCCCCAGACCAATGAATCACAATTTCTGGGGTGGGATTTGGGCATTAGAATTTTTGTTAACTATTTTGAAAATACAGGAAGTTTCAGAATTAACACATAGAGTCATATGCACCCTTCATTCAGCTTCCCTTTATGGTGACTGACATCTTAAATAACTATAGTACAACATCAGAATCAGAAGTTGACATTGGCACAATGCTGTTAACTAGACTACAGATTTTATTCAGGTTTCACCATTTTACATGTTTGCATTTATGTGTTATTGGTGTGTGTGGGTTTCTATGAAATAAGCATTAGTATTTTTTTTAATCCCCTGAAGATCCGGATGTTCTCATCTCAGAGATTAGAACTATGGATTCTAGTCAACCAACCTGCATTCCACAGATGAGGAACTTGAGTTTGGAGTGGCAAAGTGACTCGTCCAAGGATACCACCATGCTTCAGTGGGGAAGGAGGGGGGCTTTCTTAGTCCAGTGTTCTTTACTGATCATGAAGTTGTGACAGGCCAACAATTGGCTATTGAAAAAGACTGAGTTCTGGAACAAGAGGCAGAGGGGCATAGGCCTAATTTTCAAGGTTGTCTTAGGGGACAAACACAAAACATAAAAAATGTTTTAAAAAGTCCAAAAAGCATGGGCTTTGGCCAGTAATACATCTCCCCTGAGTTCAGTATTATTATCAGAGACTTCAGGGATCACAGGTCTGGCATGACATGGACATCCTTACATTCTTGGACTTTCTCTCTGTGTAGCTCCTTTTGCTTGCTGCCCTTCATTGGCTGGGAACACACAGTCAGACTTGGTAATATGACCTCCTGCCATGAAGTGTCCCAGGAACACCCCTCCCATCTCCACTTGAGGCATTGAGCCAGGCTGGTGGGAGAGCTCACATCCTCTCTATGGGGTTCAATGTGTTCATTTTACGTGATTTTACCCTGAGTAAGCCACATAAATGTTTCTTCCTTCTGCAGTAGCCTGCTTCTTCACCATGAGCCCCAAACCACTTTCTCTGTCAAACATGGCACACCCAGGGGAATGTGTGGAAATTGGACTCTGTGTGGGTGATACAGCTCCAGCATAAGCCTTTGTTAGCCTGAGCATCTCACCTGTCTTAGTAAATCTTTTTACACACTACCCTTTACCTGAGACAGAAAAATACAGCCAGGACATCCATCTACACTGTCCCTGGAGTCTGGACCCAAGAAAGCTGCAGTGGACTGAGAGGCTCTGGAGGTGGCTGCTGCGAATGGAACCCTGGAGCTCCTGAGCCTGAGCCCCTTCCTCTGGCCGCAACCCTGGGACCTGCCTCAGCCAGCTTGAATGCGCTTGGAGGAGCCAGACTGTGACTGAGTAGTTTATCTCTCTGCCCCAGGCTTGGTAAGCAGAACTGGACGTAGATGCTGGAGAATCTCCCTGCTCCTTTTTCAAATTTCTCTTTTGGGTTTTAAGCACTCACTCATAGCCACTGAATAAGAAAAGAAAAAGCTGAGGTTTTCAATCAGTCCCCAACATTTTGCAGCAGGTAAAGGAGTGATCAAAGCTACAGTGGCCTCGGTGGCCTTTCCTAAGTCTTAGTCTCCTTTACGGTGAGAATGGCCAGAGGAAGACCCCCTGCTTGGTGACCCTCGCCCTGTGCTGGCGCATTGCCTCTCCCTGGCTTGGGAGCAGGAGCTCGGTCATTAACTGAGTGAGGCCATGTGTGGAGGACATAACTGAGCCTTACGACCTGGTTAGTCATGTGGAACCTGAGCCTTGGTGTTCCCTTCCAGTCCTTTGGGAACAAGATACTTCTTCCTGCAGCAGGAAGAGGAGAATCCAACCTCCCTGATATTGACTCCATCATTTCCACACAAAGTGGTACAGCCCATACTTAAGTGCTCTGCAGCCAGACAGGTCTGGGTTTGATTCCTGGTTCTACCATTTATTTGCTCTATGATATTGAACAAGTGCCTTAACCTCTTTAGACTACAGTTTTGTGACAAAAGTGCACAAATGAATGGACTAAAACCTACTCATTCAAAATGGGTTTTGTCCTCAGAACAACTTGTAGAATGCTATTTTTTTAAATTATTGATCACAAGGAGCTCATACCAGGGGTCACCCCAGGAAGTCAACTTTCCCATCTGGCCACTGTGAATTTCTCCTTCATTTGCTGGAGGAAAATAAAATTTTCTTGTTTGATCCATGGGTCTGCCACCTCTAAGGGGTCATTTCACTTTTCTGAAACTTGGAGAATCCTGAGTCAACCAGAACTGCCCTCCACCACCTCACCCAAATCTGCATTGTGTTCACCTGACTGGGGCTTCAGAGTTGTAGGCCGATCCACCAGGTTTTTGAGAATAAAGTTGATTTCAGACAGAGTTCATCAAAATCAAAACTGCAGGTTAATCTAGACAATTCTTTCATGACTCTCCATAATGCTAGACCCATCCTCCCAAATAATATCTCTATAGAAATACCTTGCAGTCCATTTTAGAGTGTTTTTGACAAAGGCTGTGGAGAGGATTTTTGCAAGCCCCAGAAATAGTCAATGTACTCTATCTGCTCCATGGCAGCAGACCAACTGTGCCTCATAAAACTAGCCAATTTCTCATAAAGCATTAGAGTTTTGCCCTGAGATTGTTCTCAGAGATACACTATGCAAATATCCAGTTGGTATCACCAGAGAACAGGAATTTAGTTTGGAAAAGCATAGTGACTGGGAGGCCAGACTGCAGTCTCAAAACTGGACCACTGGCCCAGAACTCCTTCAAGAAAGCCCCAGAAGGACCTGGCTGAGGTTTTCAACACGGGACATTACATCCTGGTGCGACACCTTGTTCTCACTCTGGGTTTCTTAGGCAAGTGATCTTAGGCAAATCAATTAAGTGATCAAAACTTGATTTGCTCACCGTAATAATAATTGTAATAATGTCAGCCTCTTGGGGCTCTTGTAAATGCCAATGGGGAGAAAGGGTTAAAAGAACATGGCTGTCCTGACATGAGAAAAGGGCAGAGGAAAGTGGAGACACTTGTCGAGGTTCACACAGTGGCAAACTATGGTTTAAACCCAGGCATCTGACACATACTGTGTACTGTGTTCTTTCCACAAAGCCCAGATTCAATAGACGAGAAACATCTCCGTGTATTTGCACATCGTGATTGCTGTAGCTGGGAAATACAGTTGAGTTAAAATCTCCCCAAGTCCAGTTTCAGCCCAGCAGAGACTTCTTAGGGGCAAAGTTCTATCACAATCACACAGCCATTTCTGAGCAAACTGGTGAAACAGGATTTCTACCCACTCAGACTCAGCACAAATTTCCTCTAGCAGTTGAGGATCTGGGGCTCCTTTGAGGCCGAATAAGCAGGATGTCAGGCAGCCTCACAACACATTCTTGACTCATCTCAGCCCACTCCCCTCAGAGTACTATTCTAGAACTCAGAATTCTCAGTATTTCAGAAGTATCTAACACCATTAAAATCATGATTATTAATTTTAAAGAACACCTATCAAGGTAGGTCCAGCTCTTGGTAATAGTTGATATTCAAAATGAAACTGAAGGTAAGCATCTTTTACTATTCCCATTTTGTAATAAAGGACACTGAAGCGTAGTGAGCTGAGCTGACCTGCCCTGGGTCATACAACTAAGAAAGGTGGGCAGGATTGATCCAGGTCCTCTTCCACCAGCACTGTGCTTGTCCCAGGACGTCCTGCCTCTCTCTCGCTGCTGAAGATTCTGTGGCAACAAGGGCAGCACACCCAACACACCTGCCCCCCTGCAGCTAGGCCAGACACTTAAAAATGCAAAACACACAAAACAGGCAGCCATGCAAATGTGCACACAGCCAGAAGTGGATCTACCCTGACAGAAGCAACCTAGGTGACCATTTGGCCATGGAATGTGCTTGGCCGATAAGAAGGCAAATGCCTGCCACTTTGTGCAGCCACCATGTGGTTGAGTTTCACTGTTGGGCTGTTGCCAGGTAGAAACTATATGTGGTCTCCACCTGCCAGGACTGGCTGGTTCTGATGCCTACAGCCCGCCAGACATGACAAGCCCAGCACTGTGCCCCAAGGGGGCCTCCTCTTGCCCCAAGCATCACTCCTAATGTCTTCTGGATGGAGCACAGTTCCACAACCCCATGAGGCAAGAAATCAAGGAACAGAACTTCCCTTTGACCTCTGCTTTTCCCGGCCCTATCCTTCTTTCAAGGTCAATTCAAGCTGCCCTCCATTATACAGACTCCAATGTCAACTCTAGCTATATGACCTTGGACAGGTTATATCATGTCTCTGAGTAACAGTGCCCTTTTGTAAATAAAATGGGTGTAAAATGTCTACCTCCTTGGTGGATTCAAGGGGGATAAGTAAGGGAAGGGTTTAGTCAAAGAATATGTATAAATGACTCATGGACATAGACAACAGGGGGCAAAGGGGGGAAAAATGGGGCAACTGTAATTGAAAAACAATAAAATAAAAAAAAAGAATTAAGGGGTCCAACCCTGTGAAGCCTGGCACATGGTAAGTGCTCAGTAAATGCTAAGCACCTCCTCATAGTGGCCTCTTTATCCTTGCATTTCAATTCTTCTTATCACCTGCCTCATTCAACCTACCATTTTATTAAACACTGGCTGAGATCTGTTTAGCTCATCTTTTTCTAGTCATGTGTAAGCCTTGTCTCTCCCAGAGTCCCTTATAGCCAAGAAATAATGCCCATCTTTCTCTTGTCTCCCCGTGGAGCAGTGGGCAGAGTTTGAGACCACAGTATGGCCCTTCAGGTCCTGGTGGGCTGGAGTGCCCAAGTTTGTTGATAATACATTAAACAGAGAATAAAAGATTCTGTGAGAGATTTTAGGTATCATGTGCTATACTGTGTGATTTACATAATTATGTATTTCACCCTGGCAAAATAAAGCAGGTGCTGTTTTTATTTCCATTTAAGTAACTGTGTCTTAGGGTGGTTAAATGAAGCACATAATCACAAGGACAGAAAGTGGGGAAAGTCAGGATTTATATCCACATCTGTCCAACTTCACAGTTTATGCATTTAACCATTATCTTAATCCCAGTTATTTGGGGGCCATTTTCTTTTGAACCCCAGTACCATGCCACCACCCCCCACCCCGACTTCCACACACACACAAAAGCCCACCAAAACTTAAAGAAAAAAGGAAAAATAGATAAGGAAACACCAAAACAAGACGTGGGGGAGGAGGGGCCCAGAGCGGGCTTAGTGCCTTCGTCTCTGATCCAAGATTGACTCAACTGTCATCATCTAAACAATAACCTGCAACCCACTCCTGCTAAACCCACACACAGAAAACAGTGTGTCATAGCCAAAGCATGGAAAAAATTTTCTTCTGTTTATAATTCTCTCCTTAGGTGTTTTCCTCTTCAACACCATAGCCTAAAAGGACCCCAGGGTGGAAGAGATCCAGACAATTTCTACGGAAAATAATAATCTTGCTTTTTAGCTATTAGCTTTATGTCAAGATCTACCAAGAAGTGCTGGCTTTCCAGTGTTAATTCCACTGTCAGTTATAACTTAAATTAAAACTATTTGCATATTAGCTGAAGGGCTTTGAAATTTAGAAATTCATGTGCTATAACTTGAAAGCCAAAGGAAAATAAAATCAGTCAGGTCCAGCCAGGGCTCGTTCCCAGGAGATATAACTGAAATGTACAAGAATCCACCCCAGTGGTTTGGGGTCCTCTCTTTGCCTGGATACTGTCAGGGCCATCTGGGTCTCAGCCAAGTCTGGTCTCCCAGCTCCAGGCTGCTGCACAGGGAGCCTGCCCTGGCTTTGTCAGTTACTCCAAGCCCTGGCTGCAAGTGTGAGGCCTACTCCAAGTTGCTGCGGACCCTCACTGATGCTTCTATACTCACAGAAGACAGAGCAGATTGTCAGGACCAACACCTTAATCCGATGAGGAGTGATTCCAAGGAGAAACAAGAAGAAAGGAACTCCTGTTTTACACCAAGCCCTTTCAAATATCTGAGCATCTTTAACTGAACTAACCACAGCTCAGAGATCAATAAAATTACCCCCATTTTATAGATGAAGAAACCAAATCTCTGAGAGGCAAAGTTAGTAATGGAGTCAGGATTTGAGCCCAGGCCTGCAAGACCCAGAGCTCACATCTTTGCACTAGGTCACTTTCCCCTTGTGCAGGGGCCAGCACAAGGACCCTGCGGGCAGGAGCCAGAGCATTACCTGCACATACCACAGCCAGGCAGCTCAATTGCTTCATCCTGGGTCTCAGGCCAGATGGCCTGACAACTGGGGCAGAGGTTCAGCTGAGTGGCCTCGGGGATCACCATTTAACTGGTTTTGTGTACTTGCAACAGTGCTTGGCATCTGGCAGCAGAGATGGGGGTTGGGTGCCTGCCAAGGCCACAGTTCGGGACAAAGGGTAGGCTCATAAAACCCCTGAAGCCACGGAGCTTCTGTCTCCTTACTGGCTTCAGGGCCCTGCACTTTACAGGCCAGCCCCTGGCCAGGTCCTGTTATCTCTCTCCAGGCTCCAGACTAGATGAGGGCTTGGCCCCAATCTGACTTAGAAACATGCAGAGGAATGCAGGTGGCCAGCCCAGCACCGCCACTGCCTCCAGCCATGCAGCATCACAGACACACATAGAGCATATGCTCCCCTGGCTAAAAATCCATTTCTCAGGGGTGCTAAAGGACCGGAGTCTAATAGTAATAGTAAATGTGTCTCATTTTCAATAACAGAAGAGAGCTGGGAGAAGGGAATTAGCGAGTGTGGAGTGTCTCTTCTCTGCCAGTCACTGTGCACCTATTATACTCATCAGCTCTTTCCTGGTCTCCAGCCAGCTGCCCTGCACTGCAGACATTGCATTTGCCAGCCTCTTTAATCATGTAAGCCAACTCCTTAAGATAAATTTATCTCAGATAGATGATAGATAGATAGATAGATAGATAGATAGATAGATAGATAGATCTTATTGGTTCTGTTTCTTGGAGAACTCTAATACAGATCATAATAACACCTCATGGGGTTACTGTGAGAAATAACAAATTAAGATGTGTACAGTTCTCAGCACATTGCCTGGCACCTGATAAAATGACAATGTGTGTCATTTTACGCTATCCAGATGAGAATTGGTGAAATAACATACCAAAGGGTTGAAATCCAAGACTGTCTGACTCTCAAAGTGGGTGAGGGGAATGGGATTGCTGACTGCCCTCGGTCTTACCCTAAGCCTTGGAGAATAGAGTTTGGGGTACAAACTGACTTGTCCTGGTTTGCTCTAGACTCTCCCAATGTTAGCTCTCAAATTCTTACATCCCTAGAACTTCCTTTAGAGTTGGGCAGACTGGGCCAGTTGGCCACCCTAGGAAAGTTGTTCCTGGAAAACAGAGATCTGAAGGATGGTGATGGGTCAGCTGCTGCTGAACATGACTGTCAAAAGGTCCTGGGGTATGCAGTTTCCTACAGATAAAAAACCCTTGGTATTCAGACAGACCCTTCCTCCTGTGCTCAATTACCCCCATGTTCTTCCCTCTCAGGAAGCAAAAGTTTCCAAGAAGCACCTGAGAAGGCAGTGTTCCCATCTGACATCCTGGGCTGCCCAGTGTGACTGTTGTCACTTCAGAAGAAGAGAGAACTAACTTTATAGCCCCAGACAACTGCGCACCAAGGCAAGGATGGTCACAGGCATAAAGATTTTCTTCCAAAGTTCCTTCTTTCTTCTTTCTCTCTTTCTCTATCTCTCTCTGTCTCTCTCTTTCTCTCTCGTCTCTCTCTCCATATTAGACCTGCCCTCCAAGGGCAGACATCCAAACCTCTCTACTGTCAAAGCTTACTTCTGTGGTGTCCCATTCCCTTGCTGCCCTGTTCTCACACCCCATATGACAGAAAGCCAGCTCCAGTGATTTCCAAGGTACCAAGATGTTGAAGTGCTGCTCCTCCTGTGGAATTTCCACCTTGGGTTTCAGAAAAGTTTAGAAGCTGGGAAAATAGAGACTAAACCCTGGGCCATCCTTTGGCACAATGGAATTTGGTATAGGGATGGATAGAAGGGGGAGATGATAGCTTAAGAAGCTCATAAAGATTCAGGAGCTCTGGTTTCAGTCCCAACCTGCCATGCCAAGTATCAGATCACCATGAAGCCTTCCAAAAAGCAGGTCTACAATGCATGACCCCTTTGTTTGTCTTGAGCCAAGGATTGCCAACACTGGTCTTACCCACCAGGTTCATGAGAATGCCAGTTCTCAGGAGAGCTGGGCCCAGCCTGGCACTTGGGGTCATTTATCACTTTCATGGTTATATTTACCTAACTTGTCACAAGAGCCTTTGCTCCCTGGCTTCCAAGCCCACTTCAGTCCCACAACCAGAGTGGACCCAGGGGACAGCATCCTACACTGGTGAGCCCTGTACCTATTCCCCTCCTTCCTCCCATCATGTCAGGAAGGGGTTCCCTCACTAAAACCCCATGGGATGTTTCTGGAGTCTTATATATTAATCCTTTACCCTTCCCAGCAAAAATTCCTGAGCCACAGAGACACTAGGCCACTTGCCCGAGATCATACTGCTAGTAGATTTAAACCCACATTTGACCCTTAGAACCACCACCTACTTCTACTTATTGTGAGCACTAAATTAAATAATAACCCAATAATACACATGAAGTGATGAATTAGTACAATGTCTGGTACATTTAAAGTGTCCTATAAGCATTAGCATTTCTTTCAGGTATGACTATCTAGTTTTTACAAAGGATGGGGACTTTTAGGGGTTCCACATTTTTCTCAAGGCTACTCACACCATGTAAGGGTCAGAGCCAAGATAACTATGCCATGCTGATAGGAAAACAAAACCCACAAAATGAAAGCACTACTACTTCCCTGCATTGTCTTGCTGGCCTAGAATCCTACACATTTGCCATGCAGAATGTTAAAGAAGTTAGGGTTTAAAAGTTAAGTTATTTTAAAAGTGAAAACATCAAGAGGATTTTTTGTGAATTTGTAATTTTCATAAAAAGGTGATGAATGCCCAATGCTGTATGGTTGTCTACCTCTCCTAGGCTGGCCTGTCCAGCTCCAAGTCATGATATCTCTGGCTTATCGCTCTGCTTTTAAATTGGCTGGACAACAGTAGTATCCAGTCTTCTGCCTCCGGGACATGGCAGCTGGGTTCAGTCCAGGTGCAGGCTTGCTGTCCCTAAACATTTTCCAGGAAAGACATTCCTGAACCTCCCCAGTCCTCATTGCCTTCCTGTGTAGCCAATGATAACTGTCGGCAAGTGCTGTGTATATAAATACATGGTTATATGCTGCAAGCTTTCATGTAGCATCTTAATTAATCCTCACAATTGCCTGAGTTAGTGAGATTTCTGTCTCCTTTTGCGCATATCAACACTGAGGCTCAAAGAGGTTGTCCTCTGCCCAAGCAGAAGTCTGTGAAGCCTCAGCTCACATCAGTCGCTGCCTGTGGCCTGAGTGTGTGTCTTATTGCTACATAAGCCCATTTTCTCTTGTGCTGTCCTCCCTGCAGAGAGCATACTTTTCCACAACATGTATGTAACAATTGTTGAAAAGTTACATACTTATTGGTGCAGCCACTTTGGAGGGTCATTTGCCAGTATCTATTAAAATTTTTAATTTGCATACTCTACCACACAGCAATTCCACTTCCTCAGCCCTAGAAAAATAGTCGCAAAAGTGCACAGCAGCCATGTTCAAAGATCTTGCTTGAAACATCATGATAATAAAAATTTGGTAACAACTGAAATGTTCAGCAATTGGGGAATGACAAAAAAAAATAGAAAAAAGAAAACTATAGTATATGTGCATAATATGAAATTCTAGACAGTGGTAGAAAGGAATGAATGAACCTGCTTAGGCTTACATGGAAAGGGGTCAAGACATGTTGTGAAGTGAAAGAAACAGCTCAGAATTTTGCTGACACTGTGATTCCATGTATTAATGAACAGCACGTGATGTTGACGTTTTCTGTGTGCATATTTACATGTCTGTAAATATATAAGAAAAGTTCTGAAATTATATTAGCTAAACTCTTACCCTTTGAGTGGGGGAAAATGACAGGAAATAGGGGATGTTCATCAAAGGGAATTCAAGCCTTATCTGAACAGTTTCCATTTTTTTCACAAGAATAATGTATCTATGTGCTACTTGTAAAATTATAATAAATTTAAAATAAAATTGTTTTCATTATTTACATTAGAGAAATGGTAGCATGTAGTAATCAAGGATGTAGTATAAACTCAGATCTTGGCCTTCCTCCTGGCTTGACCACTCACTAGCCATGTGACCTTAAAAAAGTTGCTTAACTTCTGTGTCTTTTTAGCCCCAGCTAGAAAAAGAACTTGATAATAGCAGTTAGCTCAGAGAGTGTAGTGAGTAATTAAACAAGGTAACAGATAAAGCTCTTAATCCCGTGCCTAGTGCATAAATAGTAATCAAGAATTGTCGGCAACTTCTTTGCTCCTGAAAACCTCTGAGGAACTGTGATTTATGGAGCTGGCAGACATACTAAATATCCATCATAACTCCAGGATTTCCATCAGGAAAATACCAAGAGCTGTGCCCTGCCACCCCTACAAACACACACACACACACACACACACACACAGAGAGAGAAGAAGAAATGAAAGGGCCATGAGACCCAAAAGGGAGCTGAGTGGAGAGCAAAGGTTTTAGCACTTGTCTGCTCAGCTCAGAGAATGTTTATGGAAGCAAAGCCGGGATCCAGGACATCAGAGCATCTATCTAATGCCCTCTCCCCATTTAGGCAGAACCCATTTTCGAATCCCTAGAAAGAGTCATTTCAAAATAGAAAGAAACAAATATAAGAACTTAAATAGAACATTCTTCCTTCCAGGAAGGCCACCACTCAGTTGACCCTGCTTAGTGCTGGCTGAGCAGACAAAGTGGACAGAGCAAATGAGGGCAATAAGGGAAGGTCCAGTTAGGACAGGGGGACCTTTTCACAAAGAACAAGAGCTGAAGCCCCAGGCCTTGCCCCTCCCAGCCCAGCCCAGACACAAAACCCAGCTTGGCTATTCAAGCTGTGGGGGTCTCAGGAGCTCTATGGCATGGAATATTCATCTGAATTCCTGTGGCTGAATTTTGAGGAAAATAACTGTAATCTTGACCTTAAAACGTGGGAGGAACAAGTACTTCCCTTGGCCCTTAGCCAGAGCCTGTAAACATAGCTCCTGAGTGCTGCCTCTACAGAGCCAAATCCCAGTATCCTGATTAAATACTGATGAGAGCTCTACCCGCCTTATCTTGATTTGCTGGGAACCCCTTCCCTGAGGAGCCGTACAGGGCAGAATTTACCTCCCACATTGCATGTGCCAGAGTCCCCTCATGAGCCATCACTGCAAAGAAACTGTTCTAAGATACATAAAATCCAATCCATACTTCTTGGCAAAATAAGTTTTCTGAATTCTTAAACCCTGAAATAAGAGTCTCCTTCAACCACCTGCATTTTGGGGGCAAAGAGCAGGAATATCACCTATGGGACTTAATAAATCACTCATTAACTTTCTACCTTGCAGAGGCAGGGAGTGGGGATTGGGAAGGAGTGAAGGGCTGAGAACTAATCTCTGTGCTTGAGGCTGCTCTCCAAATTTAGGTCCTTCCAACCCAGGGATTAGTGAGACCTGGTGGCCTGCAGGAATCTAAGAGTACCAGGCCTAAAGAAAAGATCAGTCTGAAGTGAAATTTCAAAGGGACAAAGGCTATCCTCAGCCCAGCTTGCCCAATTATCATCACACCGGGCCTTCAGACTGTCTATGCCATCCAGGAACCCAGCTGCTTATTGCGTCTTCTCTGGGAACATCCCAGGTCCTTGACCAAGACCCCTGTCCTAGCCCTTACACCCTGCTAAAAGGTGCAGGATTTGCATACAATTATCTCCCTGGAGATGAGTGGGGGTGTTCCCACATTCTAGGTCTCCTTGTGGACAGAGACCATCGGGGTCTTCCTCTCAAAGAGGGCTTCTGATGTCAGGGATCCCTACAGATAAGGAAAGTGGGGATCTTAGGCTCTTGTAACTCCCTCAAGGATGGTGTAGGGGAGGTCTGCTGTGCAGGTGTGACACAGAGATTTCTGTTCCCCTGGCTGAGAAGTAAATCTGGTCAAAACACAAATGCATGTGTGTCTATTTGCAGTGTCCTAGACTTCTCTGGTAGGATCTCTGATTCAATGTCATCCCTTGTTTCCTTCTGCCCCTCAACAGTCAGAAGATTGTCTAAGTAGATGGTGATCCCCATGCAGGTGGGAGCCTTGATCATCCCCTGATGGAGTTCCAGAGTTCAGGGAGAAGTGGCCACAAGTCTGTAGCACACTATCCATTTAGGCGAGAATGTTTAGCTATTGGATCTCATGGGCTCCAGAGAGGAGTCTCTGAGAGAACAGTCTTTCTTCCTCCTTGTCATCCCAGCCATAGTCATTAAAAATGCCAAGCCCTAGGCCAAGTGCTTTATTTACATTATCTCATTGAGTCTTCATGGTAGCTAGCCCTTTGAAGACCTATTTTATATTGAGTAAATGAAGAAACTAGAGCAAAGGGGCACCAAGCCACTTATCCCTAGTCACTTGACTACTGAGTGATAGAATCAGGATTTGAAACTAGATCTGTTTGACCCTCAGGTCATGCTCTCAGGCAGTCACAGACTCCAGAGCCCAACTGCTGAGATTCCTACAGGATGAAATGAGTTAATACTGTGAGGTACTTAGAGCAGTGCCTAGCACATAGTAAGCACTATATGAGTGTTTATTAAATAATAAAAAGCATTGTAGGACCACAGGAAAAGATGACCTTGAACATCTGTGTGGCCACAATGAAGCCTACAAATGAAGGAGTGGAGTGGGGCTAGGCTGAAGAGCCTCTCAGCCCTCCCTGCCCCTTTCAAACTCCTGACCTTACTATTAACCCCATGCAATGAGAAGGCAGTGAGAGCCACCTCCAGCATAATTCTCACCCCAGACATAAGAAGTCCTGCCTGTACTTTTGCTGTCCTTGGCATCAGAGAGAGGAAGGCTGATATTCAGCAAGGACTCCTAGGAATAGGCCAACCAGTCCCCTAAGCCTAAGAGGTAATACAGCTGGTATTTGTTGGCATTGGGGTTGCGGGAGTTAAGTGTGCATTATGCAAGTCACTTATGCCAGGCTTCTCCAAAAATTGCCAAGCCACAGGGGAATTGCCTAAGGGCTTAACCTTTTCTACACGGCTATAGAGCAAAATCAGACACTGCTGATGAATGCAAAGAGTTTTCTGGGACACAACAGCCTGACAGAGGTTGAGACTGTTTGGGGCTGGTGTGAAAGGCACACAACTCATCCAGCCGGCTTGTCCTTATAGTGGGTTTGAAGCCCCAGCCCTACCTACTCATACCTCTTGAAGGGGAATAAATTCCTTCCAGGGGATCCTACAGGCTCACTGGAGGTGAGAGAATTCCTTCAATGGACTTTGGGAGCTCAGACTCATTTATTCTGACTGACCAGGTTGTGAGGGTTTCTCAGAGAAGGCAGTATTTGACTTGGGCATTGGAGTTGAGTCAACAAGGAAAGAAAGGTTAGGTCAAGGACACAGAGGCAGGAAAGTCCACAGCTTATCTGAGGAACAAGTGATTGAAATGAAGTAGACTAGGTGGCAAACAAAGGCAAAGTTCATTTTTTTGTTAGAAAAATCACTCTAACAAAGCTAAGAATATTTAATAAAATCCTAAGTTTATGTCTACAAGTGATAAAATTCACCCCTTGAACAACAAAGAAGAAAACAAACAAACAAACAAGATTCCCTAGACAGATTCCCTTCTGGTGGGCGCTGGAGATTTAAAACCAGAAGGTCTGCACAAATACAAACTTGCAATTGATATTTGCATAATTGAGGTCCTGGGTCCAGCTGTAGCAGCCATGCCCCAGGAGGACCAACAGCTTGGCCACCTGGGGCTTAGGCTACCAGGTGAAAAGCAAGTAAGTAAGGTCAGTTTCTCCAGGGAGTGGCAGCTTGAGACATCAGCTTTTCTTGTGGCCTCCATAAGAAGGAATTATGGAATCTTAGGGCAGGCAGCCAACCAGAGATCATCTCTTCATTCTCTCTGCCTCTAGGCCAAACTACAGTACATACTGCCTAATGAAGATAAATAGCTGATGCTCATCAATGTGTTTTCTGTCACTGAGGTTCATAGGCCAGCCCCTCCTTTGATAGTCAGAGCTCTTAATGATTTCATTCACCCTCTGGTGAATGTCTCACCACCTTTTTTAAAAAAGAAACTTTTTCTTTAAAGTCAGCCTTGAGCCCTGGAGTAGAACTGTGAGCATTCATGTCTTTAGATGATAGAAAATGAACCACTTTCTCCATAGACACTTCCTACATTCACCCTCACTTCCCATGTAACATATCAAACTGGATTTCTCAAATTCTCCTTCCACATAATCTATGAAGAAAATCATATCATAATGGCCAACAGCCAGGCATTGACGTAAGACAGAAACCACTGAGTTCTTGGGAAAGTCATTTCCCGCAAACTCAGTTTTATTTCTGTAAAATGGAGACAACAGCATCATTTTTCTGTAAGATTAATGTGAAGATCAAAGAACACAGACATTAAATCTCTTCATAAATAATGAACTATAAATATAAAATATTATGGTATTATTTTACTTACAAAGGAACACCAATACCATTAAGCATAACAAGGCTAAAATGGCTACATTAATATCAAATAAAGTAGACTTCAAAACAAACAATATGACCAGAGATAAAGAGGCACACTGCATAATGATAAAAGGACCAATTTATAAGGAGGACATAACAGCCATAAATGTGTATTTACCTAATAACAGAGATTAAACATACACATGTCAAAGTCAAGAGAATTAAATGAAGAAATAAACATAATCATAATTAGAGATTTGAACACCCCTTTATTAGTCATTAACAGAACAGGTAGACAAAAAAAAACAATCAATGAATACAACACTATCAACCATCTTAACTGAATTAACGTTTATAGAGTACTTCACGCAATAATTAAAGAATTTGCTTTTTTTAAAAGAGAACAGGTTCACAAAGAAATAATCAAATGAGACTGCTATTTTATACAGTATATTTTCTCACAATGAAATTAAATTGCAAACCTGCGATATTATGACATCTAGAAAATACCAAAATATTTGGAAATCAAACAAAACACATCTAAATAACCCATAAACCAAAGAAGAGATTACAAGGGAAATCAAAAAATATTTCTAATTGAATATTTACTATATATATGAATGTGTGTGTGTATTGTATCCAGAAAGTATCCAGCCATGTATTATAAAAAATAGAGACATTTATTGAAGATGATACAAGGTATAAGAAACATTGTACATAGGGCAATGACTCCTCAGTCCCTTTCATAAGTAGGCACCTTGGGACCTCACACAGTTTTCCTAATCACCATAAGCTACACCATCACATTTTCCTGAATCTCATTGATGGTCTAGAATCTCTTCCCTTTCAAAGGTGATTTTAGTACTGGGAAAAGCCAGAAGTTGCAGGGCACCAAATCTAGGCTCTAGAGGGGCTGAGTCACCTGGGTGATTTGATGTTTGATCAAACATCTCTGCACCAGATGTGATGTATGAGCAGGCACATTGTTGTGATGAAGCTGCTAATCACCAGATGCCCATAGCCTCAGCCTTCTGAATCATCTGAGTAGTTTTCACAGAGGAATGTTCAAACTTAACACAAAATTTGATGCAGATTCGTTACCCTCTACTCACTCAGTCATTTTTAATGTGAAGGCCACACAGTATACATGCTCACTCAACAATGTCTACCATCCCTGCTGACTAGAACAATGAAGTCATCATTGTTCAAGCATGTGCATTCCAGTCCACAGTCCTTGGTTGCCAGGTCACATCAATGTCATACAAACCATTCTCATTGTATCAACAATGGTTGGACTTTTTCTGGACAGAGTATATATATATAGAAAAGGTATTAAAAGAAAAAACAATGACCTTAAGATAGATCTTTAAATATAAATCAAATATAATTCTCAACCAGGAGTGATTTTGCTCCTCAAACGCCATTTGCCAATGTCTAGAGACATTTTTGATGTCACAGTTAGGTGAGGGAGAGCAACTAACATCTGATGGGCAGAAGCCAAGTTTGGTCCTAAGTGTTCTACAGTGCAGAGGACGGCTTCCCACAACAAAGAATCATCCAGTCAAAAATGTCAGTAGTGAAGATTCTGGACCTAAATTAAATGTCATTGAAAACATTTCCACAGGAAAACTATAAGCCCAGATCATTTCAATGGTAAATAATATCAAACATTTTAGGGAAAAATTAACACCTATCTTAAACAAACTATTACAGAAAATGGAGAAAGACCACTTTCTAATAACCTGATAACAAAACCTAATAAAGACATTATATGAAAAGAAAATTACAGCCCAATAGCCCTCATGAATATAAACAAAAATTTGTCCAAAATGTAACATTGTATCCAAGTGAGATTCATCCTAATAATACGTGGTTAATTTAACTTTCAAATAAAACCTGCCAATGTAATTCACCATATTAACAGAATGGAGGAAAAAAACTGCATGATTATCTCAATGGATCAGGAAAGAAATCATATTACAAGTTAAGCAACATTGATTTTTTTGAAGTCAGCAAATTAGAAATAAAAGGGTATTTCCTCAATCTGATAAAGGGAATCCATAAAAAAATCTACAGCTAATATCACACACAATGTTGATATGTTGAATGGTTTCTCGCTAAGATTGAGAATAAAGCAAGTTGCCTCACTCTGCTTCTATTCAACATTTTTGCTGAAGGTTCTGAACCATGCAATTAAACAAGAAAAAGGTAATCTAAACGAACTGGAAAAAAAGAAGTAAAACCTCTGCTCAAACATGAATGATTGCATATGAAGTCCTAAAAAATCTACCAAAAACAATAAATATGTTTAGCAAGATTGCAGAATATGAAGTCAATCCACAAACATTAATTGTATTTGCATATATTAGCAGCAATTAGAAAACAAAATTTAAAAATATAATTTATTTTATAATAACATGAAAATTCTTATAAATAAGTTTTGAAAAATGTGTAGGACTTGTACACTGAAAACTAAAAAACCTCACTGAGAAAAAATTTTAAAGATCCAAATGTATGGAGAGATACCAAACTCATGGATTAGAAGATGCAATGTTTCAAGATATCAAGTATCTAAAAATTGATCTAAAAGTTTAGTGCATTCCCAATCATAATCTCACCAGTGTTTTTTTGGTAGGAATTAACAAGCTGATTCTAAAATTCGCATGGAAATGAAAAGGACCTAAAATATTCAAAGCAATCTTGAAAAATAGAAAACAAAGTTAGCTACATTAATTAAGACAGTATGATACCAGCATAAGAAAAAATATATCTATTAATAAATACAAAAAGAAAGTCCAGAAACAGAATTATACTTATATAGTCATTTTATTTCAACACAAAATTTGGACCTTAGGTTTCAAAATAACAAAAAACAACCAAACTTCTAGAAGAAAAAAGGATAAGATTTCTTAGGTAAGATACAGAAATGAACAGCCATATAAGGAAAAGCAGTATCAAATTTAAAAGATTATCCTCATTTTAAAATGCTATTAGAAAAATGAATAGACAAGCTCCAGCCTGAAGAAAAATATTTACAAAAAATACACCTGACAAAGGAAATGTCATCAGAATATATAAAGAACTTCCATAACTCAATGAAAAAAGACAAATTACCCTATTTTTAAAAAATGAGTCCAGTCAAGATGGAGGCATAAGTAGGCACACTGCACCTCCCTTCACAACTAAGAAGGAATACATATACCTCAAAAACTATAAAAAACAATCAGAAGTTCCAGAAAATAGAACTGAAGGGAAGTCCAACAAAGAAATAAAGAAGAAATAATCCAGAGAGGTAGGAGGGGCAAAGCCAGGATGGAACAACACCATCAGTGGCTCCAGTGGAGGCTTCAGCAGCACCAGGGTGGTGACACCGGCAGTGGCACCGGTGGCAGCAGCATTCTCATGGGCGCTGGAGCTGACTGCAATGGCAGTGCAGTGACTGGAGCTGGCCCATTGAAAGCAGTTATACATTTAAAAAGTTTGGATGGAAACCTGAGGAACTCTCCCAGCTGCAGACTAGACCAGGTAGCTCACGGTTCTGCCACCAGGGGGAAATAAAGCCACAGTGCTTCTGACTGAAAACCAGCAGTGGTTGGGGCAGCAGAGGGAGCTGCCGGTCTCTCAGCAGAGCCCGTTTATATAGTGGAAAAGGGGCGAGTGCTGGGCAGGTGGCATTGTCCCCTCTCAGACCCTTCCCCCACATACAGCTCCACAACGTGGAGAAACAGGTTGCCCCACACTGATGAATACCTAAGGCTCCAGCTCTTACAATGTAACAAGTGCAACATCTCTACCTAAGACACAGAGGCAAACACAGGAGGCTGTCAAGTTGAGGAGACAGAGAAGTATGGCCCAAAAGAGGGAACAGATAAATGTTCCAGTGGGAAAACTGAGCAATGAGGAAATAGCCAACCTAATAGATGAACAATTCAAAATGCTGGTGATAATGATGCTCACAGACTTGACAGACAAGATTAAGTACAACAGGGAAGAAATGAAGGCTATGCTAAATGAAACGAAGGAAAATCCACATGAAACCAGCGGTAAAGGGAAGGAAACCAGGGTTCAAGTCAATGATTTGGAACATAATTGGAAAAAATAAACAGTCAACCAGTACAAAGGAGGAAACAAGAATTGAAAAAAATTAGGAGAGGCTGAGGACCCTCTGGGACAACTTTAGCATGCCAACATCTGAATCATAGGGGTGTCAGGAAAAAAAGAGGAGGAGCAAGAAATTGAAAACTTATGTAAAAAAATAATGAAGATAAACTTCCCTAATTTGGCAAAGGAAGTAGACATACAAGTCCAGGAAGCACAAAGAGTCCCAAACAAGCTAGATCCAAAGAGACCACACCAAGACACATCATAATTAAAATGCCAAAGGTGAAAGATAAAGAGAGAATCTTAAAAGCAGCAAGAGAAAGGCAGAGAATTACCTACAAAGGGGTGCCTATAAGACTATCAGCTGATTTCTCAAAAGAAACTTTGCAGGCAAGAAGGAACTGGCAAGAAGTATTCAGTGTGATGAAAAGCAAGGACCTACAACCAAGATTACTCTATCCAGCAAAGCTATCATTTAGAATGGAGGAACAGATAAAGTACTTCCCAGACAAGGTAAAGCTAAAAGAGTTCATTATCATCAAGCCATTATTATATGAAATGTTAAAGAATCTTATTTAAGAAAAAGAAGATCAAAACTATGAACACTGAAATGACAACAAAGTCACAACTATCAACAACTGAATCTAAAAAATAAAAACAAAAACAAACTAAGCAAACAACCAGAAGAGGAACAAAAACATAGGTATGAGGATAATTTAGAGGTATATCAGCTGAGAGGGTGAAAGGGGAGAAAGGGGGAAAAGGTACAGGGATTAAGAAGCATAATTGGTTGATACAAAATAGACAGGGGGGAGTTAAGAATAATATAGGAAAGGGTGAAGCCAAAGAACTTATATGCATGACCCATGGACATGAACTAAGTGGGGCGGGACTGCTGGAGGGGAGGGGGTTACTTGGAAGAGGGGAGCAAGAGAGAAAAATTAGGACAACTGTAACAACGTAATCAATAAAGTATATTAAAAAAATAAATAAAATGCACAAACCAATATGGTCATTGCCAGAGGGATGAGGAAATGCAGTGAGGTAGAAGATATAGGAGACAATTGTAATAGCATAATCAATAAAATGTACTAAAAAGGGGGGGAAATGAGCAAAAGATTTTAACAGACATGTCACAAAGAACCATAAGCAAGCAATAAATACATTCAGAACAAAGTGTCCAATATTGTTAATCATCAAAAAAAATGCAAATTAAAACCAGAGTGAAATAAATCAAACGTTGGCAAGAATGTGTACTAACAGGAACTTTCATATGTTACTGGTAGGAGTGTAAAATGGCACAACCACTTTGGAAAATGATCTGGCAGTTTTCTTATGCAACTAAACATATACCTACTATATGATCCAGTAATTTCATTCTTAGGTATTTACCTAAGAAAAATAAAAACATATGCACATACACATACATACACGCAAAGCAAACCAACTTGTACAAGAATGGTCTTAGTAACTATATTTATAATAGTCCAAAATTGAAAACAATCAATAAGAAAATGGATAAACAAACTGGTATATGCATGCAAAGGAATACTACTGAGCAATAAAAAAGAACAAGTTACTTACATATGCAACAACATGGATAAATACAAAACATTATGCTGAGTGAAAGAAGAGTTACACAACTGAGTGCAGAGTGTGTGATTCCATTCACGTTAATTCTACAACAGGTAACAATAATCTGTGTTGCAAAAAGAAATTGATGATTGTGTCTAAGGAGATAGAGGTGGAGATTGATTGATAAGGGGCATGAGGCAATTTTGGAGTTGATGGTCATATTTTGTATCTCACTAGAGATATAAATTACACAAGTGTACTCATTGAATTTGTATGTTTCATTACATGTAAATTGGGCCCCACAATACAAAACAAGAACCCTAGGCTAATATCAGTTTAATATATTTAGTAGTAAGTGTACTGATGTCTGCAACTCACTTTGAAATATATCTAAACATAAGAAACATTGACAAACTAATAGAGGGTAGATAGTTGGATTGGACAGATTTGTAATAGACTAGAGATAAATGTTAATTGTAGATTCTAGGTGGTGAGTATATGAGTGTTAATTATACAATTCCTTAATTTTTATGCCTATTCAAAAAATTTTATAATAAATCTGTGGGTACAAAAAAAGTAATACTGATATAAAATATCAAAACTCTCCTTGGTAAGCTGAGGGTATCACCCTGGGGAATTCAGCCTCTGGTAGATGGATTGCTCCTCTCCCTACTGCATATCAGCCCAACAGTTCACCTGCACCATGGACAGGCTTCTGATAAACCCACATCATTGCACTGAATTTTCCCAGAAGAATATGCAGCATTTTTTATAAGTCTGTGTGTACACTCTAATTTTAATACCTGGTTACTGATATGATTAAGTTTATGACAACTACATTATTTCAGTATATAAAAGTTACTCTTATTCAGACTTAAAACTGGTGAAAAATGGCTGCTATAAACAAGAAGGTAAATTATATTCTAGACAGGATATTCTATTTCAATATCAGCTGTAAGAAAACTAATTTGTCTTTAAATCTGGTTTATAAAATGTTTGTAGCATACCTGTGAGCTGTTTTTAAATTTTAAAACCTTAAGATGCAAGAAGAGCTCCTAACTATCTACTTAAGAGGAACTAACATTGTGGAAGACATGATATGTAAAATATTACAGCAGGCACTTTAATTATATTCTCACATATATTATTCCCATTCAAACCTAATTTTGTCTGCACCGAACTGTTCTTCTTTCCACTATGCTCCAGTGCCTTAGATGAGGTACCAAGGATTTTGATATGTGGAAGAGCCTGTTACTCAAGGTAGAGAGCAAGAGCAGAGCAGACTTTCTGAACACTTTTAGGAATCAAATATAGTCGCTGTCAGCCATGACAATTATCTCAAGTGCTATGTCAAGACTGAGGTAATGGGGTGTAATGGGAAAGCCTTTGGGAGGGACCTGAAATGCCTAAAACCAGAAGTCTGACATTGGGATAAGGACTCCATCTGGACCCGATATGAGTGGGACCTCCATCCATTGTGGGCTGTAAGAACTCAGAGCTCCGACATTCCATGCTCGAGCTTCGAGCTTGGCTGTACCATGGGTCATGCTCCGAGTCCTGCACCAGACACGTGCTGTCGATGCAGCTGCCTGCCTGAGACTGATGCCTGCCTCTCTCTCTGTGGATGCCACCAGTGACCCAGCTTCCAGGAGGATGCTCTCTCTACTCACTTCTATGGTGTAAGCCCCCCTGTCTGTGTGTAACCTGCATGTGACTCTATTGGCTAACTGAGGAGGTCTCCCTTAATAAACCTGGCACTGTGGAAAGAAACAAACGTGTGTGAGTGACTCCTTTCAGGAACGCTCCCTTGCTCACAACATACCATTGCAAACATACATCTAATCAAGACTTGGACATGGAACACAGCAGCAAATGCACAGCAATCTGAACTTGTCTCTGGGACTTGGAAGTGAGCTGGCAGGTCTGCTCAAAAGCCCCTTCAGCATCGCTAAGTCCTCCTGTAGGCTTCCTTGTCTTCAAGAACATAGACCAGAGTCCGTATTCCCCAGTGGTGAATAAGCCAAATGGTGCAACTCTGAAAAATCCTGATTTACTTCCCGAGGCAGAAAGAAGGCACACCTCTAGGAACATAGGTTGGCCATAGTATTTAGGCTTTGTCTTTTCTTTTCATATATATATATGAATATATATATATATATATATATATATATATATATATATATATATATATTTTTGCGTTTCTTTCCCCCTCAGACTCTATGGGCTTATGCAGAAGGAATCCTATTTAGTGAAATGGCTTGCAGATCTCTGTTTAAAGGGGGAACAAACATGGACATGGAAGTCTAAGTCATTTGAAAAACAAGAAAGAATCCTCTACAGAATAGAGAGAAATACCTATTTCAAATTATCTCTGTAAATACTTCAGATTGATCACATTGGTCCTTCTTCATAAAGGCATTTCTAAACAAAAATACAGATTTGGAGACTTTAATAGGTAATTTACCAGAACAAAATCTTGGGCTGAAATTGACCAAAATGTTTAATACATTTTATTTTAACTCCTTGAATATTCCGATTTGTGCTAAATATGTCAGGATCCAGAGAAGTAAGGCAATAAATTTTTTATTTGGAAAGTGTCCCAGCACCAGGGCTGGCCTAATAGCTGCTCACTCTGATACTGTGATTAATAATACAAAAAATATATATTTGGTCTTCCTCCAATTACTGGCAAGGAGCTCCTTAAAAGCCTTGGAATTTCCCAAGTGATGAAAGCTCAGAGTGGAAAGGTATCTTTTGTTATGTTAATGAGGTGACATTTGGAAAGCCCCAATATAACTAGAAGGTGGAGGCTGGTTGTCAGGGGAGCAACCTTGTATTTAGAGGGCTGGAGCTCCCAGTCCCACCTTTCATTCACCCTGCCCTCCAACCTCTGGGGAGTGTCAGAGGGGCTGGCAGTTGAATCTATCACCACTGGACATGATTTAGTCAGTCATGTAGCTATAATGAAGTGACTATAAAAAAGCAAAAGGAATGTGTGGGGGTTTCAGAGAGCTTTCTGGTTGGTGAACACGGAGACTTGGGAAGCAAGGGCGCACTAGCTAGGAGAAAGCATGAAAGCTCTAGGGCCTTTCCCCATACCTTGCCCTGTCCTTCTCTTTCATCTGGCTGTGAAGTAAAATGTTCCTCTGAGCTCTTTGAGCTGTGCTAACAAATTAAACCCAAGGAGGAGGTCGTTGGAAACCCCAATCTACAGCCAGTCAGTCAGAAGCACAGGTGACAACCTGAACTTGCAATTGGCATCTGAAGGGGGGGTAGTGGTTATCTCCTGGGGCTGAGCCCTTAATCTATGGCCAAGTAGACAGTGTCAGGATAGTGTTGCAGAATTTAACACACTAAAGCATTTGTCAAGCGGGTGAATAAAATATCAGAAGGAATACAAAAAAGAAACATGATGGAAATAAAGCTACCACCATCATGTCCCTTGATTTTGAAAAGCACCCAGGCATCAGCTTGCATTGAATGCTTTGCAGCAACAATCTACTAATCCTCAAAATGATAGTCCCTTTGACTGATAAAGAAAAATAAGAATCTGAGCCCACAGATGACAAGGCAGGTTCAGAATTTTAGTGGCAACTTTTAGGACCCGAACAGTTGAAGAACAGGCTGAGCACATGTGCTACTGCCTCTGCCAACCCACCCATCAGCTGTAGGTACCTGAGGGCAAAGCTTCACAGATACCACAAAAGTACAAAATGGTGAGAATTCCAGCTACAATCTGTGTAATCCATTTAATATATCTAATTGTGTATATCAACATCCATTCATCTACCTTATCTATATTATGTGTATGCTGTAGGTCCAAAACGTTATTACCTCATCTAGTAGTAAAAACCACAGGGATTGGGACTTCTGGCCAAGATGGAGGCCTAGACTGATATACTCCATTTCCCTCCACAACTAAGAAGGAATACAAATACTGAAAAACCAGAAATAACCAGAAGTTCCAAAAATACATGGAAGTTCAACATATAAAGCTATAAAGAAGTGTGCTCATCCGGACAGGTAGGAGGGGTGAAGTCAAGGAGGAGAGGTCAAGCTGTGCTATCCGAGGCAGCAGAAGCAATGGCGGCAGGACAGCGGTAAGCACAGACACCAGTATTTAAGGGGAGGCGAGAAACGCCTGGGGAACACCCCAGCTGCAGACCAAACCTGTCAACTTGCGATTCCAAAGCCGGGGAAGGCAGACCTCCATTGCCTAGGACTGTGAGGCCCAGAGGGGGTGAAAGGGAGGAGGAGGCTCCCAGTCTCTCAGCGGAGACTGGACGGCAGGAACCCATCTTGGACCCCCACCCCCACAGAAAACGCCACAGGGTGGTGAAATGGGTCACCCAGTTGTGAAGAGTGCACGGGGCTCCGCACCCTATAGTCTAGGAGATGTGACAGTCCTGCCCAAGAAGAAAAGGTAAACACAAAACAGTCAGGATGGCACAGATACTGATAGAGATCCCAGTGACTCAGCTGACCAGACAGCAAATATCTAATCTAATGAAGCAGCAGATAGGAAATCTTTCTGAGGCACAGTTCAGAGTTTGGGTTATAAAAATGCTTACAGACCTAAAAGCAGATCTTATACAAGACAGGGAAGGAATGAAGGCTAGTCCTGCTGAAATGAACAAAAATACATGTGAAACTAGTGGTGAGGGCAAAAACCAGGGATCAAATTAACAAATCAGAACATAGGGAGGGAACAAACAGTCAACCAGTGCAGAAAGAGGAAGTGAAAAGTGAGGAAAATGAGGAGAGGTTCAGAAGCCTATGGAACAGCTATAAGCGGGCCAACATCTGAATCATAGAGTTGCCAGAAGGTGAAGAAGAAGAACTAGAAATGGAAAAATTATGTGAAAAAATAGTGAAGCAGAACTTCTCTAACTTGGGGAAGGAAATAGACTTACAGGTCCAGGGAGCACAGAGAGTTTCAATAAAACTGGACCCAGGGAGAACCACACCAAGACACATTATAATCAAAATGCCAAAAATTAAGAATAAAAAGGAAATCTTAAAAACAGCAAGAGAGAAGAGAATTACATACAAAGGAGTCCCAATAAGACTATCAGCTGATTTCTCAAAAGAAACTCTGCAGGTAAGAAGGGATTGACAAGAAATATTCAAAGTAATGAAAAGCCAAAACCTACAACCACGATTACTCTATCCAGTGAAGCTGTCATTCAGAAGAGAAGGGCAGAGAGAGTGCTTCCAGGACAAAGTAAAACTGAAGGAGTTCATCAGATCCAAACCACTATTATATGAGATGTTAAAGGGACTGGTTTAGAAAAAAGGGGATCAAAACTATGAACACTAAAATGAAAACTGTATCACAACAACCAACAACAGAAGCTAGGGAATCGAAACAAAGGCAAACTAAGTAGGCAACGAGAGTGTGAAAAGAATTATAGGTATGAGGAACATTTTGGGGGGAGGTCAGTGGGGAGGGAGAAGTGGGAAAGGGAGGGAGATGGTACAGGAATTAAGAAGCATAGTAGGAGGGAGTGGAGTAGACAGGAAGATGTTGAGAACTATATGTACAACCAATGGGCATGGACTAAGGGAGGGGGGGACAACTGGAGGGAGGGATGTCACTGGGTGGAGGGGAATAAAGGGAAAAGAAATTAGGACAACTGTAACAGCATAATCAATAAAGCATATTTAAAAAAATTACTCACAATGCAAATAATAAATATTTTTTAAAAGAAAAAGAAAACCACAGGGTTTGGAAATTAGTACATAAATAATCAATGCCATGAGATGAAAATCTGGGATATCATGAGGCTAAGAGAGAATATATTATGATTTTGAGAAGAAACACCAGTAACTACCTGGATTCTAGACCTCATGCTCACTGAGCAACCAGGAGGCAGGCCTAAAATGTTGCCCTTCACTCCGCACATCCACTCTGGATCCAGTGTTGACTGAGTGTCCTGGAGCACATGCATGAACCTTTCACATCCACCTCTCCCTCCATGCTCCCTTGGAACATATTCTGCCATATGCAGACCCCCTGTATTACTGCAATCTGAGGCACTCCAGGTGGGGACATTATCTTCACCCATCATGTCTGGCACAGGGTAGACAATAAATACTTGCTTGATCAGTTGGGGTAAACTGGGGTAAAGACTTTTAAAAATAAAAGTAGCTGTCATCCAGATGTTGCCAATAACATTATTGGTTATGTGACAAAATGATGAAAAGAATGAACTTCCACTTCTGATTAAGAGAGTTGAGTAGGTGAAGCTGGTGCTCTCTTCCTCCTATGACCACATTAAAATCACAACTAAATGGTTGAAAAGTGACCCCCCAAAACTTAAAAAGACTAGCTGAACAGAACCTCTATAGCTAAGGATATAAAGAAGAAGCTATGTAGAGACTGGTAGGAGGGGTTGGAGAAACTGGTCTCAAACCCTCATGTGATGGTTAAGAATTGGGAGTAATATCTTGGCAGCAGACAGCCCCACCAAGGAGCAAGGGTCTCAGCTCCATTGGGCTTCCCAGTCCGAAGCACTAATGCTAGGAAGAGGATTCCCCATAACAGCTGGTGATGAAAATGAGCAGGGCCTCAATCTGGGTGAGACTGCCATAAACTCAAGTGTCCTCTTAAACGGCCCCAGCACAGGCTCACTTACTCATAAACACTGGGCCTAAGCTCCAGAGAAGGGACAGCAACACAAAAAGTGCCAGGTACATAGAGAGAAGAACTGAATTGTCTGCCTCAGGGTGGAGGCTGTAGGGGCAACCCTCTCCAGCACTAAAGCGCTAGTAGGCACCATTGTTCCTACCCAGCCTGCAGGCACCAGTGGGCCTCAAATCTGAGTCTTCATTAATCTAGCTAACTCCGCTCTCTCCCCACCCAGGTGATTCCCTGAAACCTCTTGCTACCCAATTCATGTGCTTAGCTTCTTTCATAGGCTAATCCACACAAGAAGCAAGCTGCAGACTTTCCTAAAATCTCTCAAAGGCCCACAAACCCTAAACAAGCAGTAGCTGGCCTCAGTGTGCCCTATACCTTGCTAAGTGGCCCAATACCTGGCTGCTATCAACATAGTGTGATATATATGAAGGCACACGGTAATCACAAATCAAAAATCTACAAGAGATATACAAGAGATAAAGAGAAAAGAATACAAACACAACACTTCAGGATGTCATCAACATACAAGAAAAGAGAGCAAGAGAATAAGAAAGGAACAAAGAATTACAAAAACAATCATAGAACAATGAATAAAATGGCACCACTACATACCTATCAAAAACTACTCGATTTAATTTTTTTGCAATAACCTGTTTTTGATGTTTATATATTATATATACAGTATGTGAGCACTTAAAATATGAGGTATATATCCTGGTCTTGTACATGCCAACAGCAGGTCACAAATAGTTTTGAGCTACACATATATCATGCACAAATATTGAGAAAAATTTTGTAAATTTTTTTAGTTTTAAGAAATATACATATAAGAACATAAATTATACTAAAAACATCTGAGACAATGTTGATAACTCAGATGCAGTGATGCCTAAATGCCCTGTAATGATAGAAAAGTATAGTTCAGGGACATCTCATTCCTATTCTCTTTTTTAAATAAGTAAATACATCATATGAGATATTAGTTATTCCCCTAAACAACTCCATTAGAGAAATGTATATATTTTAGTCTCTACTTCCTACAACAGAAAACAAACCAGGCATCTCATTGTATGACACAATATTGTCCCTCCCCTAATTACACAGCTGTCACAACACTGAAACATGATAAGGTCACATGATCATTCAAGTCTTCTAGAGAATGAAGTTTTTCCGAACTAACCCTCCATGCACACTGTTAAAGGAAGAAAGTCAGCAAAGATTTCGTGTGTACTTGATCTAAGTTCTTCCTCTTGAACAGGATAAAAAAGAAGATAACTCAATATAAAGGAAGGAACAAGAAGCTATTTTAAAATTAAAATGTAACCCTTTGTACATGTTTAAAACTATAAATATAACTTCAATGTCAGTCATAAATATAAGGGAAAGACATTGAGAATGCCAGCAGAACATCTTCCACCTTCAAGATGAAAGACTGCTCTCAGTGTCTCACACTTCTGCCAGCTCAGAAAGTGAGTCACTCCAGAGACAGAAAGCCTTGTTTATTAAAAGAAAAATCTCAATTATTCTCAGGTGGCCAGAGTGGTGTTCAATAATTAAATGAGAATTGATTCAATGTTCCAATCAAAAGACAAATGGATAAAGAAGATGTGGTACATATGTATAATGAAATATTTTTCAGCCATAAAAAAGAATAAAATCTTAAATATGGGTAAAGGATATTATTATGCTGAGTGAAATAAGTCAGAGAAAGATGAATACCATATAATTTCACTTATATGAGGAATCTAAAGAGCAAAATAAACAAACAAACAAAAACAGTAACAAATTCATAGATAACAGAGAACAAACTGATGGTTGCCAGATAGGAGGGTGAAAAATGTGCAGGGGTTGAGTACATTGGCAGTTACAAAACAGTCATGGGGATGTGAAGTACAGCATAGGACACATAGTCTGTATTGTCGTAATAACTGTGTATGGTGTCAGGTGGGCACTAGACTTACCATAAGTTATATAAATGTCTAACTCTATGCTGTACACCTGAAACCAATATAATATTGAATGTCAACTGTAACTGAAAAAAAAAATTTGAACACAAGCATGGCCATTAACTATTTCTTCCCCTTATAAATGGAAATTAAAATGGTGCATTCCTTATTTGCTTTTGGTGAGGATTAGCTGAGGTAGTGTAACATCTTCATTAACAAATATGAGCTAGGTGAAGCCCCTGTGTTTATATCTACCACTCTACTTAGTTCACTGTATTGTAACCCTCCATGTTCCCTACGAACTCTTAATTTCTTGTGGTCAGGGCTTTGCTGGACTTTTCTTTGAAGTCCCTGACAGTATCCAACAGATAAATGCTATTGCATGTGGTAAATGAAGCAAGGGTCTGCGGTCTTATTTACCAGAAGTTGCTGACAACTTTGCTTACGCTCTTGGGAGCCAAGCCCTTCAGCTCTCAGGCCTTCCAGACATCAAACTCTTTCTCCACTGAAATATGGACAGTAAATAAGGACATCAGTCAAGCTTAGTTAATCCCTATTATTGAAATAAGCAGATTTCTCAGTCCTACACTCTTCATTCCTCACAGTTTAATTTGGTTCAAATGTCACAAAGCTCTCTGCCCAGGGTGGCCCCTGAGTTGACCACAGCAAAGACTTAAACAAAGGATTCTACCATAGCTTCTGTCTCCATTCTCTTTTCAGCTGGCCCATCCTGCTCCATATTTGACTACATCGATTCATTATTAAAGTTTGAAAGTACTCAGGTGAAACAAGAGGAAAAAAGCTCCAACATTCTGCTATTTCCTATGTTTCATTCTCGTATTTGCTTATGAGTCCACACACATTAAAAGAAAATCCTTGTGCTGTCAGATAATGAGCATTTAAATTAACTTTACCTGCTCTCTCTCAACTGAGTGTATCCACTCTATAGGCTGCCTCTACTCACTGCTAAGGTCATTGGGCTTTCATTTTCTAATGATGAGATTATGCAATACTATAACCCTGCCTGGTTTGATAGGAAAACAACTACAATTAAATAAAATAGCATCAAATCTCTGTGCCACACACAAGTTGCATCTGCGTTCAGACCCAACAATAATCCCAATACCACTGGAGGGAAAGGGTGAATGAGCCATGGTTCTCAGCTTTGGTTGTACTTTGAAGTCACCTGGAGAGCTTTAAAGACTCCTGATGCCTGGTTCCCACTCCCAGCAATTCTGTTTTAACTGGTCTAAGGCATAACCTGGACACAGGGATATTTAAAGCTCCCCAAGTGATTGTAATGTGCAGTCAAGGTTCAGAACTGCTGTTACAATTTCTTACCTAATTGAATTGGGCAGGAGAAGACAGCGCCTTGACCTTATGAAAAGAGTTTGAGTACTGTATGCTGTCACTTATGTATGAAATCTTAAAAAAGCCAAACTCATAGAAACAAAGATCAGAACGGTAGTTAGCAGGGTAGACAAATCATACAAACTTGCAGTGATGAGACAAATGAGTTCTGGGGAATCCCATGGTGATTATAGTTAATAATGCTGTATTACCTACTTCACAGTTGCTATAAGAGTAGATCTTAAATGTTTTCAACACACACAAACATGCTAATTATATGATATGATGGAGGCATTAGCTAGCAATGACAGTAATCATTTTGTAATATATAAATATATCAAATCAACACATTGTACCCCTTAAATTTAAACAAGGATGTATGTCAATTATATCTCAGTAAAACAAAAAATATACACAAAAAACTGTATTGGCTTTCTCTTAAGATTTTCCCAGATGAGCTGATATTATCATATTAATATAGGTGTCACTTTAGGACCAGGTTGGAGAAAGAAAACCATGTGTGAGAACTTGATTTTAGTTCTAGGGAGGCAAGTAATGACTGTGTATCCCATGCTACCACCACACCTCATCTCAAATGAGAAATACCAAGATCACACAATTATGGGACCCAGACCTAGTACTGCCTCAGGACACATCTTCATAGTAGGGTCCCTCAGACTAGAGCTGGCTTCCCTCTTGCTTTTAGTAAAGCTCTGGCAAGCGAGAGTCTCTAATACAAGCTTAAAATGGGATGCATGCGTCTTAAAGATCACAGGACACAATCCAATGGGGTGCAGACAGAAGCTACTAATTTATAAGAAAAAAAAATTAAAATCTACTTGTATTTCATATGTGGACTGAGGTGACCAAATGTCCTAGTTGGCCCCTGACTGAAGGATTTCCTAGCCTGAAGGACTTTTAATGCCAAATTCAGCAAAGTCCTAGGCAAACCAGGACTAATTGGTCACACTAATGTGGACTAACTTGGTTATATATGATCCATGGTTCTGAGAGTCTCCCCAGGGACAAGAGAAAAGTTATTCACAGGCGGAGGGTTGTTGATGGTGATACATTCTCTCAACATTCTGAGGTTTACAGGATAATCATTTTATAAGCACAATACCTTTAAATGATACCATCTTTATCATGGTAAGAGAATCACTAACTTTCTCATGGTAAGAGAACTCAAAGTACTAGCAAATTTAAATATAAATTATATATATATATATATATATTAAAAATACAAATATAATTATATTACATTTGCCAATCCTTTTTGGTTGACAAGTTGACTGTCCAAAAATGTTACTTCTAGATATATATATTTTTAAATCCTTCCCAGAGGATATGTTATTTGTTTATTGATTTTAGAGAGAGAGGAAGGGGATGAGATAGAGAGAGGAAGAGAGAGAGAGAAACGTATATCAGCAGCCTCTTGTGCATGCCATGGCTGAGAATTGAACCCACTACCTTCTTGGTGTACGGAATGATGATGCAAACAAGTGAGCCACTTGGCCAGGACTCCAGATATGGTTTTTTTACATTTTATTTATTTATTTTTAGAGCGAAGGGAAGGGAAAAGGAAAGAGAGGGAGAGAAACATTGATATGAGAGAGAAATATCAATTGGTTGCCTCTTGTACCTGCCCTGTCCCCTGTCCTGGACCTAAGCCATAATCCAGGCATGTGCCCTGACTGGGAATTGGACTGGTGACCTTTTGGTTTGCAGGCTGGTGCTCAATCCACTGAGCCACACCAGTCAGGGCCAGGGACACAATTTGTAAGTAAATAAATATGCATATATAAGAATGAACACATACTAAAAAAAGATCACCGAGATAGAAAAACTATTTTAAGGCAGAAATCTGTATTAATTCATGATGCATGTCTAGCCCAGAGTTGGTGCTCAGTAATATATGTTCAATGAATAAATGAACTTCTTTTCAAGGTTCATAGGTGTTATCCCATATTGAAGAATTTCCCTTTTTAAGGCCGAATAGTATGTCATTGTATATATATAGCACATTTCTCTGTAAGCATCGAGGACATTATTCTGTGAAATAAGCTATTCACAGAAGGACAAAAACAACATGGTTCTACTTATATGAGGTATCTGAAGTAGTCAAACTCATAGAAGCAAAGAATAGAATGTGGCTACCAGAGGCTGGGGGTAAGGGGTGATAGGCAACAGGTATAAACTTTCAGTTATGCAAGATGAGTAAGTTCCATAAATCTGATGTGTAACATTGTGCCTATAGATAACAATACTATATCATACACTTAAGAATGTGTTAAGAAGATAAATCTCTTGTGTTCTTAACATTTAAAATTTTTTAATTTTTTAATTTAAAAAATTATGATTAAAAAATATTTAAAGTTTTTCCATAGCAGCCATAGCTGTAATTGAAAGAACTGACAAGTAGATGAAGAACATCCATTTATGAAAGTTTTCTACCCAAACATTCAGAAAAAAATATGAGCAGCATCATGCATCTATAAGTCTAGTAAAGGAGACATAACTATAATCAATTGCAATCATCCATATCAGTATTTCCTAAATGAAATGTAATAGAGAACCTCTTAAGTCAATTCAACTCAATTATTGAGTGCCTCATCTATGACTCATAAATGAAGTATGTTAATATGACATAAGTTATCTATGATTTATGATTCCAGTAAAATCATGTTTAGCTTTAGCACATGTCTTCAAACTTCCACTTGGAGATAGATACAGACTAATGTTCAGAGAATTTGAGTCACTTGGTGTGACTTCAGTCTTTAGTAGATATCCAGCTTCTTCATCTCATCACATGCTCAACTCCTTCCTGTTCCCCTATTTCAGGCTGGAAATGGACAGACTCAGAGATCAGCATCTGACAAAGCACCAATCTAAGAAACTGGCCACCTTCCTCATGTTGCCAATCAAGTGATTCACATATTTTTAAAAGGTCTTTCCTTCCCTACAGTTGAACCTCAGTAAAGTTGGGGGGAAGGGAATCTCAAATTCCTTGCCTTTTTTCTGGATATGATCAACATGGAGAAGAAGAAGAAAGAAGAAGAAGAAGAAGAAGAATAAGAATAAGAAGAAGAAGAAGAAGAAGAAGAAGAAGAAGAAGAAGGAGAAGAAGAAGAAGAAGAAGGAGGAGGAGGAGGAGGAGGAGGAGGAGGAGGAGGAGAAGAAGAAGAAGAAGAAGAAGAAGAAGAAGAAGAAGAAGAAGAAGAAAGAGGAGGAGGAGGAGGAGGAGGAGGAGGAGGAGGATGAGGAGGAGGAGGGTGAGGAGGAGGAGGAGGAGGAGGAGGATAAGAAGATGATGAATCTGATCATCTGAAGTGAGCTAAATACCTAGATGTGATATTGTCCCCAAAAATCTGAAAATAAGAGCTAAATAAGAATAAGATGGATTATTAAAAAATAATAACAACCAGTCAAGATTGACAATGAAGGCAGTAAACTCAGAAGCTCTTAGTAAACTCATAAAATCACCAGAAAAAAGAGGCCTTGCCAAATCATTATTCGGTTCAAAGATTTGTGTTAGAGGGAACTGGCTGGCTTCTTGAATTTCCGTTTCATTGTGATGTCTGGCCCTAAGAGATGGCTTCCTTTGGGCATAGTGTTCTGCATCCTGTCACAATGCCTTGGGTTCTGGCTGATGAACTTTAAGAGTCTGCTGTGGAAATGCCAATGGTTGAACTTACCCCTGAACACCAGGATCATGAGAAGTCACTCATGTATGTGACTAACAGGAAGAGCAATATGGTTATGAAATTTCCATCCTCTCCTCAGATCTCTATTCTCCTGGAGACCCACTGACTTGCCTCATCTGTTCTGCTTGGGAGAAAGGGGCTACAGGCACAATGAGGCTGATTTTATTTTCCTTTGCAGAAGATCTAGTTGTAAAATCAACAGGACTAGTGTAAGTTCATTCTTATAATGACACTGCCAGACATGGGACTACAGGCTAAGGGGGATTAATTCGATAAGAAATAAAACACTTCAGCACAGAAAAATATGACCAAGTCTCCACTGAATATATACCCATCTTAGCAAATTTAAAACAAACAAAGAAACAAAAGCCCTGGAAGAAACTTAGGCGACTACTGCAACCAAAACATTTTACCTCAAGATAATAAGAGAAAAGACACCTTTTAAATATTAGCAAATATGTAAAATACTTTATTTCATTGCCAGTTTTTGCCAATTTACATGCCCTTATGAAGATTGTTTCTGCATCCTATCAAATCCTCAAAGAATAAGGTGAGAAATTTTGCATAGTGTTTTTTTATAAGAAACCAAGTTTGTTTGTTTGTTTTTTTAAATCTTCGCATGAGGATATGTTTATTGATTGGAGGGAGGGAGGAAGAGAGAGAGAGAGAGAAACAATGATGTGACAAACATTGATAGTTTGGTTGCCTCCTGTACACACCTGACGAGGGATCAAATCTGCAACCTAGGTATGTTCTTTGACTGGGAATAAAACCCAAAACCTATTGGTATACAGGACAATGCTCCAAACAACTGAGCAACCTGGGCTTTTAATCATTACCAAGGGCCTACTCACCATCACTAGCAACAAAGGTGGAAATCATTTATCTAAAATGCTCTCTTAAGCTTTTACATCTAAAAGTTAAGTCTGAATAAAAATAATCAAGATAGTTGTATTGGCCCACATGGCAATACTTTCTCTGATATATCTCCTGGGTCAAGGGAAATAAAGGAAAAAATAAACAAATGAAATTACATCAAACTAAAAATTTCTGCTCAGCTAAAGAAAACATTAGCAAAATGAAAAGGGAACCAACTGTATGAGAAAATAGATTTGTCAATGATACCTCAGACAAGGGTTTGAGCTCCAAAATATATGAAGGACTTACATGAATCAACACCAGAAAGACAAACAATCCAATTAAAAAATGGACAAAGGACCTGAACAAACACTTCTCCAAGGAGGATATACAGAGGACCCATAGGCATATGAAAGGATGCTCAACATCATTAACCATCGGAGAGATGCAAATAGAAACCACAATGAGATGCCACCTCACACGAGTCAGAATGGCCATTATCAACAAATCAACAAACAACAAGTGCTGGTGAGGATGTGGAGAAGAGGGACCCTAGTGCACTGTCTGTGGGAATGCAGACTGGTGCAGCCACTGTGGAAAACAGTATGGAATTTCCTCAAAAAACAAAAACTGGAACTGCCTTTTTATCCAGTGATTCCACTGCTGGGATTATACTTAAAGAATCCTAAAACACCAATTCAAAAGAACCTATGCACCCCTATGTCCATAGCAGCATTATTTACAATAGCCAAGTGCTAGAAACAGCCTAAGTGCCCATCAGTAAGTGAGTGGATGAAAAAAACTGGTACACTTACACAATGGAATACTACACAACACAGAGTAGGCAGGAATGCCAACCTTTCACGACAGCATGGATGGAACTGGAGAGTATTATGCTTTGTGAAATAAGCCATATGATCTCACCTAATACAGGAACCTAATGAACAAAACAAAGAAATGAGCAAAATAGAAGCAGAGGCATGGAAACAAGGAACAGACTGACAGTGACCAAAGGGGAGGGAGGAGGGGGGATAAGCGGAGAAAGAAGGGGAACGGTCTAGTCAAGGAACTAGTATAAATGACCCATGGACATAGACAATAGGGTGGGAATTGACTATAGGAATTCAGGAGGTAGGCAGTGCAAGGGAGAGCAATAGGAGAAATATTGGGAAAACTGTAACTGAACAACAATAAAATAAAAGAATAAATAAAATTATAAATTGAAACTATAAAAAAGATATCTATATTAGGATTTTAGTCTGATACTGAGAAATATGGGTCAAAATAAACCCACTCTAGAAAAAAAAAATTTAAGGCAACTTTCTCCAGAGTTTTTATTTTAAATGGAAAAAAAAAAAAAAGTGTCAGAGGAGCCATCATTTCCAAGAAAAGTCCATTACTTCTACATGTTATTCCACCAACTAATGTGTCTGCCTAACAGTGACAATGATGTCATTAGCAGACGGATGTGCCAGTTCCCAAGCACACAGCCACCGTCAGGAGCTAAGCACACCCAGTGACAAGTGTTCCTAGGCCCCTGCCAATTTGATGTTTCTCCAGAAAAAGAGAGAGAAAGAGAGAGAGAAAGAGAGAGAGAAAGGAGGGAAGGAAGGAGGGAAGGAAGGAAGGAAGGAAGGAAGGAAGGAAGGAAGGAAGGAAGGAAGGAAAGGAAAAGAAAGGAAGGAAAGGAGGAGGGAGGAAGGAAGGAAAAAGAAATCTAATTATTCTTCTGGCTGAGGCTCCCCAGACTCCCAGAAAGTATAGCTCTTGGGGAAGAGGACTTGGCTCCACATAATGGTGGCTTAGGAAGGCTTTTAAGACATGACAGAAGCACATGTGACAGCACTGAGCAGGGACCCAGGCACAATGAGCTTCAGTGCGTCTTGGCCTACACACAGCACTACACAGGGTCTGGAAATGGGAAGAAAGAGCAGACACATCCCTCATCCTCTTGATAAGAGTTCAGCTTTCCTTGCAAGTATCATCAAAGAGAGTAGGTAGCAAAACCACGAACTAAGGCAATTTTTCTTTTCCTCTCCTTAATAATCAACTAATCTGGAGCTATAAATCATTCCTCAGCTTTCCTTCCACCATATAAACACACTCCATATACACACACAGTCTACCCATCCCTCCTCTGTCCCTCTGACCACACCCCCAATTCACTCTGGTGTTTCATTTTCTGCCCCACCCCACTGAGCCCCAAGGATTTGAGACTGCTGCTTAGGCTGTAAATCTGGCCAACACTGAGAATGGCAAACAAAGGAGCAACTGTGAAAACTGACAGCTCAGGAACGGTGGCATTGAGTCTGTCCTTGAAGGTGTTGGCAGGGCCAGTTTTCCCACAGGATACCCCATACCTCTCAGAAGGACAGAGGGCAGGGCATTGCTGGCCCAGATGAAGACAGCTCAGCAGGGCTGCTGTTGCAGTGACACAGTGGGCACTCCAGAGAAGGGGCCTTCCCCAGGAGTGAAACATAGCAGAAATTAAAGCACCTGGACCATATATATGTAACACTTGCCATCAAATATTATCTCTGTAATTCCTTTCCCAAAAAGAACATAAATGGGGGAGGGGCGAAGAGAAAGGGAGAGGAAGAGAGAGAGGAAGGAAGGAAGGGAAACAAAAGAGGAAGGGAGAGAAACAAAAGAGAAGGGAGCAAGGGAGGGAGAAGGAAGGATGTCAGTCTATAATTCTAGTTCAGGGCAAAAAGTGTGGTTATGAAATGACCACTCCATACAGACATAAATCTAAGGTTCATTCCCAGTTTCAGGGACCAGGATTTTCAGGTGAAACCAGCCCTAAAAGCCTTCCACAGAGAGCGTGTGGTTGAGCGTGTATCCATCACCATCCTCTTCCTCCAAAAGCAGCTTGTCGATGGTCAGGGAATTGATGGCTCTCCTGGAGTCTTCCATGTCCTGAAGGACTGGCTCAGGGAGAGGGATGGGGAGCTGGACAAACTGGGGTGCAGACAGAGCTGGGGCCGGAGGCTGGTACTGCAGGGTAGAGGTGGGTAGCGTGGACAGGGGCTGAGGCCATGGGAAGTAGGTGAGAGGTGCCTGGTGCTCTGGGCCCTCCAGCTGAGGCCCCATGGTGGGTGTGGCAGCACTTCTCGTCTGTGATGGGGAAGACACAGGACTGAGGTTTAGCAGCCCTGGAATATTCACTGACCACCCTTGTCCTCTAGGGGACCTCTGTTTCTCCTAACAAGGCTCTTTCTTGCTGTCTCACTCCAGGGGGCTCCACCAACACCTACTCAAGGTCTCCCTGAAAGGAGAAGTCAGACACACTTCTGTGTCCCTGACTCTGACTTACTAGCTCTGTCTTTGCTCATGCTACTTCCACATCTGAAGCTGATTTCATTGAATATGAAAGAACAGAGATGTGCATCTTAAAACCAATGAAAATTCTAACAATGAGACTCACAGAGCACAGTAGCTGTGTCACAAAGGCAGCACAGAGATAAAAACAACCCTGGTTCCACACAGCAGCTTCAGCACTCTGAGGTTCCCTTGGGTCAACCCAGCTCCACTCACCTGCCATGACTTCATCCTCCTCTGTCTCTGAGCTGGGCCCCTATGGCCATTGCAGGGACCTCCAAAGATCAGGGTCATGCTCTCAGATACTCTAGAACAATATCTCTCATCTGCATAGTGACCACCCTGCAAACCCCAAGTCAAGACTTTGAGAGAAATAGGGCCTGCATATTTACTACCCCTCACTACAGAGGAAGCAGGTAGAGGAAAGTCTCTGCATGGAATGATGCATGAGGGGCCCAGGTCTGCTCCTACCACCCCTGCCTTCCCTGTCATAGTTCTCTCCAGTTGCCACCATGTCTTGAGACTAAACTATTACAGTCATTTAGGAAGAACTTAATTTAATGACATGGGGGCCTTGTTACAACAAAGCTTCCAGTATAGGAGGTCACTGGTAGGGCCTGGATTCTACATGACTAATCAGGTCTCAGATGATGCTAATGTGGCTGGTCCAGGGACCACAGATTAAGTAGCAAAGCTTAAGGGTTTTTTGCTGTAGAATGACGGAGCTGGAAAGGGTCTCAGAGGCCTTTCAGCTTCCCAACAATGCCTTATTATTTCCAATATTTCAAAAATCCAAATAGAAACCCTTCATTTTAGTTTTACACCTGTGCAGGTCAACTGCAACTACAGATTTCTTTGCTCAGGGATAGAATTACATCAACCTAGGACCATAATTCATCTTATCTCCTGCTAACAGGAGTGCCCACTGGGTAGTTCTAACCAGCTTTGATGAGTCTCAATTTACAAAATGGCAAAACAAATAAATTATTTCTTGATAAATATAGTTTGTTTGATACACAGAAACTTACAAAGCAGGAGGTGGGGATGATGAAAGGATAAATAATGAAAGGAATCCTTGGTCATGAAATGGTTGGGAGCCATTAAGTCCACCACCCCCACGGCCACCCCAGCTCCCTGTTATGAAAATGAGTTAGTTGCCTGGGAAAGGTGTTGAATTAACTCATTTCTATCCAGCATCATATAGGCCCCAGAGTCTGCTGGGTGGCCAGGTGGGCATAGGGTGGGGAGGGTTCCTGCAGACCATGCCTGGATGATGCTCAAAAGGTGGAGGAACATCAGGATAACACTGATCCTTGGGGGAAAGGAAGGGGTCTTAGAGAACCAAAGCAAGCTCCACCATCAAGGCTGGGCTCTGTGACTACTCATGAGGCCCCAGGTTCACCTCCCAGTTTTCCTTGGACTAAAACTGGACACAGCTTCACTATAGCCTTTTGTCCTCTGAACATTCAGGGACTTCCTATTTCTTTAATCAAACAGGTACAATTCACATTAAACTATTTTCTTTCCTCATTCTTGGGGGAACAGGCCATTCCTTTCTTATCTGGCACTTGGAGGCAGACCTTAGTTAACATAGTTAGTTGACTTTTAGACCATTATAATAACTAGCATTTATTGAGTGCTTTCTCTATGCCAGAAACTATGCTGAGATCTCTACATGCATCATTCCATTGATCCTGACATCAATTCTCTTGTTACTATTACCATTTTACAAATGAGGACAACAAGCCTCCGAGAAATTAAGTCATTTAGCCTAGGTCACACAGCTAGTAAGGGAAGAGGCAGGGATTTAAACCCAAGCAATCTGACACTAGAAGCATCACTTGAAAAATTACCCTGCATATGGGTCAGACGCCATCAAAAGTAGTTTTCTAAAATTGTGTATCACCTGTTGTTCAGCCTTGAAGTCTCTGGTAAATCTTGTTGTTAATTGAATGATCACCCATTAACTTATATGAATAGAAAGAAAAGTCTAGCTCTGGCAGGAGACCCCATGCAATCTCTTGTGGTAGCCCATTTACTAAAAACTTAGTCTTGTAACTAAGATCCACTGCTCATAGGGCAGCAGGGATGCTTTAGGACAGAGAAGCAGAATGTCCCAACCCCAGGGAGCATTAGGCATGGCTAGGGAGGCCATAAGCCTTCTCTGTGGAAGATATTTTAGGTCAATGGGAATAACAGCAGGGCTTCCAGGAGGATAAGATGAGCTTAGATGACCTAATTATCCTGGGAATCAATAGCAAGGCAGATTGGAAGTCAGGAAGCCAGCCCATGTTCTACCAGGGTACCCTAGGCATGAGTTGGTGCAGCTCTGCCTTTGTGTGACATACCGTGACATTAGTGATCAGTGGCTGGGAGGCATAGGTCAGCACGGAGGAGGGCCCCACAACCGTGTAGCTGGGGCATACTGGCTGCACATACATGTCAGCTGAGTAAGGGCAGCTGACAGCTTCGTGAGACACATACTCAGTGTAGGGTGTCCAGGGGGCCAGGGGCTGGAGGGTGGCAGAGGCAGGCTGAGAGAGCCAGCCAGCACACAGGGCCCCCTCCTCCGTCACTGTGGAGGCAGCGACCTCCATGTCAAGGCAGGAAGGACCTGTGGAAAGAAGCAAATTACAGAGCTGCAGAGGCCACCCCGGTGAGGGACCCAGAGGAGGCCAGGGCTGTGGGGAGCTCTTACCCACTGTGGTGTATGTGGCCAGGGGCTGATGGGGCAGCACCACCTGAGGGGAAGAAGAAGACCAGGGTCAGTGTTCAGCCATCTCCAACTAGCCCCCTGCAAGAAATTTGCCCAGAGGGCCCCAGAGCAGGAGAGTATGGGGGGAATCTGCCTTGTTAGAACAAAACACACACCCCCATCCCAACCACCACCACCTCCACTGTTGAGGGATTCCTATTTCCACTTAGCAAAAGGCTGTGCACTTAGGGGACTAGTATTGTCCTCTTCCCAGGGGGCCCTAGCTCACACCAGGATGTGTAAGTCATTTACTCACTCAGGCCCTGGCAATAGCTTTGCTCAGTGGGCCACACCAGCCCACATCCCTTGTTCCACTTTAAAGAACCACCAACTTGCTCTACCCCAAGGCCATTCTGCAGCAGCCATAAACATGGGAACATGTGGCCTTTGTGCCCAAGGGAGCATCCCATGGGGCGAGGAAGTGCACTCCTGCCCAACCCCCGCCCCTAACCCCCCCCCCCCCACACACACACTCTCTCTCTCTCTGGCCACAGTGGACCCCTCACCGCAGTAGGTGTGACTGCCGCCCCGCTGCTGGCATGGCTACGTTTCCTCCTCAGCAGTTCCTTCACTGGCTCCTTCACACGGACACCCTGGTATGGCCGGGGTGGGGCGGGGGCTTGTTCTGGAGCTGTGGCTGTGGAAAGCAGTGTCACTGGGGCTCATCTCCCTTCACAGGCAAGTCCCCATTTCAGAGTGCCCGCTCTCCTCAAGGGGCTGCCTGCTCACTTCAGTTGTGTCTGAGTGCAGAGGAGCGCAGGAAACTTCCTAGAATATTTCTCCCAGTATTGTCACTCCTGCCCCCAGCCCAGGTGATGAAGGCTGAGTTCCTTCGTCTAGAATTTCAAGTGCCTCACAGGGTGATCTCAACCCAGTTTCCAAACCACTTTGCTCACTAACCATGACATGAGCCCTGACTCCAGCCAGAAGTTCTATCTAGACTTCTCTGCACATTCTTTGCCTGTCTCACCTCCATCTTTACTTGGAATTACCCATGGTCAGGATTTCCTGTCACTTTTCTTAACCCCTAAATTCTTCCTAACCCAAGGCTAGTGCAAGCCCACAGAAGTTACTACATCTTACTCTCTGTCAAACACTTCCAGACCTGGTAGTATTCATCAAAAGGGGCAGTAGAGGACAGCAGTCAGAGCAGGGACTCTGAGTCAGATGGCACAGGACTCTGAACCTTCCTCTGTGACATTCTAGCTGTGAGATCCTGGGCAAGTTACTATTCCTCTCTGCGCCTCTTAATCTGCAATGTCTTATGAAAGGAATGTTACAGGGAGTCATTTACATAGTAAATGGGTAGCATAATATATGTTTAGTATACAATCAGATACAGAGAAAACATTCAATTAAATTCTAGTCTGCTATTTAATAATTAGTTATCTTTTTTGGTATAAATTCCTGATTCCCCTAACTAGATTATAAACTTCTGAAGGTCAGATATTATACAGTATTTCTCTATACCTTCCCAAGTAGTATGTTCATAATAAGCTTAGTCAGTTACTTGTTGATTTATTGATTGGGTGATTATTTAAAATGTGCTGTCTGCCATTCCTCTTCCCTTCATGTCTCCTGGACCTTTGGAATGGGCTGGAGCAAATGGTTCTCACATTCTGCATGGCTCTCAGGACACATGACAAGTACCAATGGTGATGCATGTGCCTTGGGGCATCCAAACTTGCTACTGAGAGAAAGTTCCCTTTGCCTTTTTTCATCAAAGCCAGGAAACCAAAGCATGGGGCTGGAGCATAAGGTTTTTCTGTCTTGACAGAGCAAGACAAAAGCAGCCATCGTCGGGCAGTGACAGTCTGCCTACCCAGACAGTCCACAGCCTACAGTGGCACGTAGCACTGGCCCTTAGGACTCACGTGTGGGAGTTCATTATCATCCATCGATAAGGGCCCGGAAGCCTGGGTATCTATAAAACCCGGATCTGCAGCATTGCCCTGACTGAACTTTGCATGGTAAATACCCAGCTGATAAGATCCCATGCCTCACATAGCACCAGGCCTCCATCTGTGCTGCAGGCACACACATGTGGCCTGGCCTCGAAGCTCAGCAGGCAGCGAAGGTGGCAGGATGTGAGGAGGGGTGTCCAAGCACCCCAGGAACACATGATGTGAAGTCAGAGAACCCCAAACTCAGATGCATTCATGAGGGCTTCTTAACCTGGCCAAGTAGCAATACAAGTATCCAGGCCCTGCACCTGGGAAGTGTGATTCTGAGGACCCAATGTGGGCATAGGAATCCCTCAGGTGATTTGGAAGCTGTGCTGAGATGAGAACCACTAATAATTCATGCCTGATCTAATACAAGAAATTTTCTCCAACATCTAATAGGAGATTAATTTCCTCTTTTTAAATTCCCTTGTCATAACAATGGACTTCTACTGGTATCCATTTATTCTTGACATTAGGAATACAACACTGAACAAAATAGGTCCCCGCCCCCAACCCCTGTCCACAAGCACCTTGAAGTCCAGTGGGAGAGACAAACATAAATAAAACATTTGCAACTTGTGAATTCAGGCTGAAACGAGAGTGCAGAGCAGAGAGAGCCAGCCTGTTGTTACCTGTGCCCCAGGACCACCTGTGCACTATCACCTTTGTTTAAGTAGCAGTGACAATGGACTTGATAGTGAAAAATACCTGTATTTAGATTATTTATTTAACATCTCTGGGCCTCAGTTTTCTCATCTGTGAAATGGAGGTAATAATTCCTGTCTCACACAATAGTTGTGAGAATTAACTGAAACAATACAGGGGAGCTCTCAAGCCAAGTCCAGCATATGGTAGATGTTCAATACATGTTGTTTTTCTTCCCCTCCTTTCACCCATGCCACGCTGTTCTGGAGAGCTGCAATATCTCTTTATCATACCTCCCTCATTGTAACAAAGCACCACTTTCCCTTGCATTACCTTCCAGTGAAACTCATAATTCATAATCCATTAATAGTTTCCTCATCTATAAAAAGATGTGCCTTGGAAGGTAATTTGAGAATTACACGTAAATACTTAGGATAGAGCTTGCACCAAGTAATCAATGTGAACTAATACAGGGTGGGGGAGTAGGTTTACAGTCACTCTAAATTAACTGTACAGTAAAGTACAACTGTAAACCTACCACCCCCACCCTGTATATTCATTTGTAGTAGTAATAGTAGCAGCCCTTTCCAGCATCTGTAGGCAGAGACCAGGTCCCCTGGAGAGCCTGAATGAATATCCCTTTCCTTCAGCTATTGCTTAATGACACATTTTGAATCCCTCCAACCTTCCTTCTACATGCATCACTCCTGCACAAGTTCCACTTACCATTTCCCCTTATGATGAGTGATGCCCAGTGCTGACCACATACACCAAGTGTGGCCTGACGTGGCAGAGAACAGGGGCACCTGCCCTCCCACACTACTTACTCATTCTCGCAGCCACCCACAGCCACATCAGCTTTGTTCATACCCATCTCACTCAGCCCAAACTTGTCTCCAATTGGGTTTCCAGCTGTTCTTAGGCACAAAGTGCAGCCTGAGGCAGCTGCATTCAGGAAACTCAGGGCACAGAGTTATTTGGGTGTCTGAGCACTGTAGTCACACTTTTAATTCAGTTGGGGACAAGAAAGGCTCACTCCCACAGGCACACATCTCAGACAAGATCAAAGAAAGGTATATAGCTAACCCCCTACCCCTGGCCGATTTACACGTACATTTCTGGGGAAGGACTGAGAGCATGCTGGATCCCACTCCCTTTTTCCACTCTCTCCTCCTGCTCCCTCCTCCCATTCCCTCCCAGGAACAGATATTTCTAATACTTGGTTGCAAAGTGGCGAGTTGGACATTTCCAGAATGTTGTCAAACAAAGGCTTCCTGCCTCCTGTTGTTTTTGAATCAGTGAAAAAAGAGGGCTTGGGGAGGTGCTGCAGCAGAGGGCATCACCCTCTGATGTCCTTGGAACTCACAGCATCAACAGGTGTGCCCTGGCACAACCACCATATGGAGAACAATACCTGTTTCAGGCACAGGACTCTCACAGCTCCCCAGGATCTCCTGACTGCCCACCTGTGAGTCCATCACCAGCTGCCACAGAGTCCTATAAACTGACTCCAGTGAGTGAGCAACAGTGAGGGTGCTTCTGATAATAGCTTTGCAAAGTGACCAGGAAATAGCAGAATCTGAAGCTTCAAGACAATTCCCACAGGAGTCCAACAGCCAAGTGTATTTACAAGGTGAAAACTTGAAGTTGGTGCATTTCACACCAGCCTTTGTGAAGCAACAATCAACATTTCTAATTCCACCATAACGGCTGTCCTCCCTACTACTACCAGCATGAGAAATGAGCCCATAAATACAAATTTGGAAAAGGAAAAGAAGTTTGTCTGAAACCATGATTGCTTTGCCATGGAACTCCTGGATCCTTATATTGAGCTAGCTTCAAAACCAATGAACTAGAATATTTAAAAGAAAAAAATTAAGATTAGTAAATAATTTCTTAAAATAATAATAATAAATAAGAGAAGAGCCAAACAGGAGATTTAAATAATATTAGAAGATGAAAATCCAATTTCCCTAAGTAGAGTTGAGCAGAGATTATAATAGCCCCAGATCAAATTGCAGCTCAAGGTAGTATCCCCCTCAAAGTCTGAAGCTTTCTCACCGTATATCCTGTGTACTGAAGGCCCTGTAAGTCTCCTGCAGGCATCCAAGTATCCATCACTGAGAAAAATCTTTTCACTTGAACACAAGCTTCTTGGCTCTTATTAGGTAGGACTCTCCTTCCTCCGGCTGACAAGTTCTGCCATATTGCCTTTCCACTATTGGAAATCAATCACCAGTGGAGTTTGCGGGTGGGGGGAATTCATTTACAGAAAAACCTGTGAATTTGGCCCCAATAAGGGCTTCCCTTTTCCAAAAAGAGCAACGAAAAAATATGAAGGTATAAAAAGTCAGCAGAAGACATTTCAGTTCCCTCTGTCACACACCCAGACATGCTCCACATCACAAAAATAAGAGTCCTGCAGCTGCTGTTCTGCTGGAGAGCACAGACCATGACGGCTTCAAGCCGGTCGACTGGTCACCTCAGACAGTGCTCTGGCTCCATGTAGGCATTATTTGCTTTGCACCAAGCTTAAGGAATATGTGGATCCTACTGATTTAAATAAGCATGGCCCTCCAGTGCCTTGATGAAGGCATGATAAATGTCACTGAGGAAATATGCAAAATTGTCAGCACTTGTTTACTTAGTGACCCCATGCAAACCACATTTATACCAAAGTGAGGAAGCTGCTTTCCTAGTAGAGCTGACACCCAGGCATTGGTTGTTGGAACTTCTGTTCTGGGAGACTTTAAGAGAGCCCTCTTCAGACAGGTGTTCCCTAGAACAGTCTTCAAGCTGCTCTTGAAAGAAGACTCTCCTCCCAACCATTGTTCTGCTACAGATTTCCAAAGTGCCACCAGACCCAGGCAGTAATTTGGATACCAGTTGGGACTTCTGCTCTAAGGGCTAGGTAGGATTTAGAATAAGCCCACATTTTCCTCACCAGGAAACCAGGAAGAGGAATCTCTCTAACTCATTTACAACTGACTGGTTGAACCTCAAGGCTGCAGCCACATGTGGCCATTTTGGAAAACAAAACCTTCCTTACCCAGAATGACACGTGATACACTATTAATCATTCCAAGTAACCACAGTAAATATTTTTCTCTTTTCCTGCTGAATCTTCAGTATTATGTTTATAAAAAGAACCATTAAGAAGAAATACAAATAATTTTCTCTTTACTTGTAACAAAACCAAAAACAAATAATTGAACCATAGGAATTCAAGCCTAGAGCTCACAACCTTGCCCTAGCTTCTAAATGAAAAAAAAAAAAAAAAAAAAAAAAAAAAAGTCGCTGACACTTTTCACTTTAATGTAAAGAAGCTTGTTTGTGTTCTAGGCCTATGATATCTGAGGCCTCCTGGGAAAGTTTAGCTCAGGTTGGCTAAAGGATTATTGAGATCCTTAATTTAAACACCAGTGTGGGTGTTCTTCCTACAGTGAAGGTCTGAGTGTCAAAGTTTTCAAATTTGTTCTTTCCATTCATGGACAATGGCTGATATTTTTCCAAACAGGAAGAAAGAACTTGAGCTTTGGCCAAAATTGGACTTGACACGCTACAAAAAAGGTTTTCCCGAACAATTTACACTAGATTATAGTTAAATTTTTTTTAATGTAGGCCAACAAAGAAAGCCCATATGCAGGTCAATGTGGGCTTTCTATTCACCAGTGTTTGAACTGAAAGGCCCCTGTAGCCAGGAAATATCAACACTATATACCCTAGCAATGTGGGTAACACCCAGGGCAGAAGGGGAAAGGGTGGTTTTAAAGAAGGTGTTCCAAAGAGATGAACGGGTGAAACTTCCACTGAATTACAATTTGATCTTGCTTGTAAGACTGCTGGGACAACCCAAGAGGAATAAGTCTTGACGTCTTAATGTCTCTGTCAGAAGATCTCAAAGATGGAAACTGACTCCATTTCTTTGGTCTGATGTGTCCCCGTTTTAAGAGACTTATTCCCATCAGCCCTCACAGAGCTCACTCATCAACCATAGACAGGCCCCTGGGAAAGACTAAGGAAGGCTATGGGCACTTAGAAGTTCCCCAGAACTTTAAGCAAGCCAAAAGGACCTACAGGGAACACTCTGATAAAGAGGAGCCAAAGGAAGCTCCTTAAATACATTTAGGGTGACTGCAGAGGATTGTTTAGTCTTAGAACCAGAGAGCCCCAGACCAAAAGGGTCTAGGAGCCAAGTGATCCCTACATAAAGGAAGACACAGCCAACCTAGAATGGATATCCAGGGTGATTGCACTCCTCTCAAATTATGTTAGACTTAAGTAGAGAGCCTGTTCACCCACAGCCCATTCTCATTCACCAAGCTGCAGCCTCAGGGTTACATGGATTGTCCCAAATGTTCTGAATGTCCCACTCCATACATGACTTTGGGCAGGGTCAGCCAAAAGGCCTGTAGTACCAGAGCCTTCAGCCTCCTCACATGGACGGCTGCTGAGTCATCCTTCCTCCAGTAGCTCTCAGCACCTTTCATACCAGGCATCCTTCCTCCTTCTAAACCTCCTGCAGGCCAGGAAGACAGGGAAGGCTGTTGCGTTCTGCTTTCTACCCCCAGAGACAGTGTCAGCATAATGTCTCTTCTATGTAGACACTCAAGTACGTTGAATGAATTGAATGAATGCATGCCAAGGGTCCATGTGTTTCCTCGCTTACAACCTTAACTCCCAGGAATTCAGAAATAACCACACTCACTTTTGTGTTGTTCTGTACCTCACAGAGCCTTTGACATAAATGATTTTATGTGAGGCCTCACCTCAACTTCTGAAATAGGCTGGGAGGTCTTTCTCTCACCCTCTTTTCCACTGAGGGGGAAAGTGATGCTCAGAGATGTTAAGTGACTTGCCCAAGGACTGCACTTGTAAACAACAGTGATTAACTAAACCCAGGATCTCTGATTCAAAGCACAGTCTATTTCTGCTTCACTGCCTGTTTCCTCCCTACCCAGGCAAGTCACATTTATTTCTCTAGGTAACAATGGAGGTCAGCCATCGAATGGTACCCAGTCCTATTTTAACCCTCCTTCCTCCAATTGGAGTCTGGTCTTGGACCACCCTGACTTAGTCTCCCTTGATGGCCAGTTCCCCCAAGAAATGATGTTTACAAACCGAAAGAGAAAAGTCCATGAGAAGCTCACCAGCAGTCTGCTCACATGAGGAGTGACGAGAACTGAGAGACCCAAACAATTTCCCGCAAAGTTTTATTTATGGTATTTTCGGCTGAAATGACAGTGGAGAGGTCCACCTGAGAAACCAGCTGCATCTGCCCGCCTTTTACAGAAACTGAGGTCACCAGAGCAGAAAGAGCTCCCATCTCAGATGCATCATGCCTTAGGGTAGGGGCAAGACCAGGAGACCCCTGGCAGAGCATTCATTGAATGAGTACCTGCTGAGCAGAGTAAACCACGACCTTGCCACCATTGAACTTATTGTCTAGTCTAATGGGGTATATAGACGTAATAAATAATTGCACAAGCAAGCCTAGAATTACAAACTGTGACAGAGCTGCATCTGCCTCAGTTCTGGCTTGTTTGACTTGTCTGGCTGGTTTCCATCTACACTTGCTTCAGTTGGGTTTGAATGATCAGCAACTGGGGACCCCAGTCTATAGGGGTTATGCAAAAAAGAAAGAGCCATGATCATTCTGTCTCCAATGCAGTGACACTGCTCTGGAGACAGGCTCAGCCCACATCAAGATACACAAAATAGCCCCAGATGTCCAGAGTCCTTCCCTAGCCTAGGGATCGTGGATGACCCCAAAGATGTTTCCACCAGCTGGCTCTATCTTCTCCTGGCTCATTAGCCCACTGGGGAAGACCAGTCCTAGGAACTCAGATTGTAAGATGGAAATCAGCTGGCTTCAGAGGTTCTGTACTGAGTCTTGAATACAACATCCTGAAATTCAAATTTCCAGAGGCTTTTGATTCAGACTACCCTCAATAAAATCAGAGCCCACCTCCATCTAAGGGTGAACATATTTCAGTTATGAGGGAAAGAAGCATATAATGCAAACCTAACTAAAATCATTGGCATTGAGAAGTGGTATGGTATAGTTTAGGACTCAAGCAGACCTGGTTAGCAACAGCTACAACAAAGCTTATCACTGTGTGATTTCTTGGCAAATCACTTAACCTCTATGTGCCTCAGTTTTCCCATTTGCAAAATGAGACAATATCCATCTCATTGGATTATCATGAGGAAAGTATAAAATTAACCCAGTTAAACACCCAGTACATAATAGGTGCTCAACAAGTGGCTGATTCTCCTTTGATCTCAACCAATAATCCTTGGCACTTCACTCATCAGAGAAGTAGCCCTGGTACAGTGGCCCTAACTTTCCCCTATCCTGCTACATCCTGATACTGAATATCTCTCTCCTCGATACACTCAGGGCCCTCTGCTTCCAGTCAGGCCTGTCTCAACCTGCCTTCATTGTTCTCCTGGAAGTCATCTCTACAATATCTGGGCCTTGTTTTCCCAAGTAGCAGGACAGCCCTGTTTATGACACAAGAAAGCCAATGATGCTGCAGAGAGACTGGTCAAATACCTCACTTGCAAACAGAACAAGTCTGCACAGGAGGCATTGAAATCCTGACATTGGCCTCTTGTAAAGATACCACAAGCCAAGTAAAAGGGCTTGTTTCTTCAGAAGGCACCAGAGGTTTAGGTTTTTGGTATATTTGAGTTTTTAAAGACTGACACCAACAAGAAGCACATTAGAGATGTTTGAATGACAAACAAAGTAAGGTGGCATGGCCTTGTCCTGACGTTAGGTGTGGCCCCTCAAGGAAACTATATCTCCAAAGGGATAGTGATGTAGCCACGATTAAGGCCATAGTCATGATACTTCTTCAAAGGGCTCTTCGGTGGTCAGAGAGGGGACTTGTATCACTTATTAGGGCAAGGCAAACTTCTGGCTGTCATATATGGCATTGTCTCAGCTTTATTAACCATAGCAGGGATGAAAAAAGGGAAAACTGGACCCACACTGAGAGCATAAGACCAACCCAAGGTGCCCACCCAAATTGTATAGCAGGGTAACACCTAAGTGAGGAGGTGAAACAGAGGAGACTGATACTTCTTTTTTAATTAGATCAAGATCTGTGTCTTGAATCTAGCATTGCCAATCTGCTATAGAACAGGAAAGCCTTATGGTTAGGCAGCTGGAGGAGAGGAAATTCAATTGCTTATTCCTAGTTTGGAATTTTCAAGACCAAAGAAATTCTTACAAAAGAAATAAACTTTTCCCTAGACCTTCAGGTATGGATCACTTCCTTGGAGGAAGGACTCTTTAAACCCAACATTGACTGTGCATTTTGGGTCCAACCCAGCTATCCAAGTCCCAGGGTTCATGGTAGCCTGGGGTATAGCCTATGTAAGTGAAAGTAGCCCTGATCATTGATTCATGATGTGAGATATAACTGCCAGTCAAGATGAAATTTTTTGCTAGGTCTCAGGTTTACTAACCAATGGCTCCATGATGGGGGGAGGGATGAATTCCCTTGTGAAAGACACTGGACAAGTTGTTAGAATATGAAGCCTGGGAAAGAAGCCACTGGCTCAGTCTTTAAGAAATATACCCTCTTCCTAATTCACAAGACATCCACGTAGACTGAAAATACGATCTCCACAGCCTCAAAGCTCCATGGAGACCACAAACTTTCCTCTAGAAATGAGGTCCTTACCCTTACCAAGGACCTCTGACTAGCTGTTAGGGGATCTTGATGAAGGAATGCAGGATTGATCCAGGTCAGGGCTGTCACTCCGTGTAACCTAAAGACCTGGGAATATAGCAAGGGTACCTGTAGTTGCCAATAAAGAGAAGGAAGTAAAGGAGTAAATGAGCAAGCCAAGCTCTGATATCTCCCTAAAACTGCTTCATTTTTATTTTTGTGTTGGAGCTCTGCAGTAGATTTTATTTGAATAAAGCAATGTATGACAAAAATGTTGTGTATGTTAACCTAGATAACCTTGTATTTTCTTCCCAATGCTTGTATTATATGTTCTAAGATGCCTCTTCACTCCCAGTATCTATGTAAAAAGTCTGATTGTCATTAATTCTTGAGGCTTCATATCCAATGCCATATGCTCAGGACACTTTCCTTAATTCCATCTCCACTTTGCTCCTTTTGAAGATAATTTATTTTATCAGTTGAATTCTCTATTCAGAAATAATTCTGTTATTGGATGGATGCATGCACGGGATGATAAATGGATGGTTGATTTTCCCTTGTACACTTTTCTTTCTTGAATTGGTGTTGCTTTCATTCAGCATTCAAACTTGCTCCTCCTTTCAACCCTCTAGCCTCTCTTTTCCCTTTCTTTTCCCTCTCCCAAGCATTTCTCAGTTCTGGAAATGTGTAACAATCTTTAGACTCTTCCTCTCTTCCAATTAAATGTATGATTCTTTCCAGAGGATTAGAAGGTAATTCAAATTCTTTCAGGTCCCAACACCTGGTCTGAGAATGACTTTGGTTTATAATGTTTTGGCTACTTGTTCTTCCCAGAAAGTGATACTAATGAAACTATTACTAAGAAAAGAGCCAGCACATTGCTGTTTCAGTTTTCGGTATCATCTGTGCTGTTTTTTGCATACTCAAGTGTCATGCTCCTTGCAAATAGATTATAAACACCTCAGTTCAATCTTATAAAATAAAAAAACAAATACAAGTTTGCCAGTCAGTATGAGCCTTCTGCCACCACACCTTATATAGAGGCTGGTAGAAAACCAGTCCAAGTTCCAAGTTTGGTCACAAAATGGCCAGCTTAACCATCAGCATTAGCCCTGATCACTAACTAGTCTCACCGTAAATTACAAGACTGGAAATAGTGTCCTGCTATTTCCCAAGAAATACAGAACTCAGGGGCCACACAAATTATGATCTAGAATTAGCTGCATAACCTTTGTCCTCAGGCAAAGAGAGAGAGAATGAGAAAATAACACAGTAAGTAATATTTACTGAGCATTGACTTAATGCAGTAAACACTTACCACAACCCTATGAAGAAGCACATTCGGTATGCATAAGGAAATGGCAGCAGAGACAGGCAAATGGACTTGCCGGCATCATACAACCAGTGAGGCAGAAATCTAAAATTCAAACTCAGGTCTGCCTTAAACTGCTAATGGCAAAGAAAGAACAGGATGTCACCCTAATTCAGAATTAAACCCTGCTCTCTATACCTTGCTTTCCATACCCCCCACCTCCACACACACACACACACGCACTCGAGTGTGCAGATACACACACAGAGGGATAGCCAGACTTTTCTGAAGTCCAGACCGTTAGGAAGAAGGAAATGTGAAGGAGACAGAGGTCTTGCCTTCCAGCACAAGCCGCCACACAGGACTCTCCATCAGTGCTGCCCAGGAAACAGGTGAACTAGGTTATTTGGGGGAGATTCTAGGTCCCTCTCTCCCATTTGAGTCCCGCATTGCAGCTAAAATGTCTGCAAAGACCCCCATAGAGCAGGTATAGCAGCAGGGCAATGACCTTATTTCCTTCAATAAGTAAACTGAAATACATGCGTCAAAATAAGTTTTCAACATATTGAAGGGTATTTACATCTGTTTCCATTTTTCTTTATTCTAAGCTACATCAAATATCCTTTTCCATCTTTATCATGTTAATATAAATATATACACAGAAAAGTATATTAAAATATATATGGAGTTCAATAAATTATTATTAATTAGCTAAATAGTTCACAAAACAGAATATTGAAAACTCCAGAAGTTTCCCTCACATTCCCTCTCAAATATTCTTCTCTCTCCTCTCTGAAGTTTGAAAGTATCATGGCTTCTGGCTTCTGACATTGTCTATTAGTTTTTTTTTATTTTTAAGCTTTACATAGAATAATCCAGTAAGTAATTCTTATGTTTGCATTATTTGACTCAAATTGCTGAATTCACTTATCTTTTTACACATAGTTGTAGTTTAACGTTTTTATTGTTGCATAGTATGTCATTGATTTATTATTTGGAGTAGATAGCTATTTGTGTGGTTACTGGTTTGTGGCTATTATGATTAATAATGCTATAAATATTCTTATGTACACTAATGCAATTCTAAATATTGCAGACATGTTATGTTGAAATTTAGTTAATAACACCAACATATTTTCTAAAATGTTTGAAACAATGTTTGATCCACATTCTTACTAAATTTAAATTATCAAAATTTTTATTTTTAAACAATTTGGTGAATGTGAAGTGGCATCTCATTATTGTTTTATTTTCTATTTTCCTGATACTAATATAGCTATATAATTATTGTCCATTTTATGAAGTACCTTTTCAAATTTCTCGCAATTTTTTTTGTTAAGCATCTTATTGATTTGTAATTGATTGCAACCTAAATTTCTCATTGATTTGAAGATGTTCTTTAGATATCTTGATAAGAGCCCTTATTTAGTTTATGTATAATGAAAACATATTTCCCTACCCAAAAATAATGTTTTTAAGGTATGAACAGACTTTGGTCAGCTAGTGCATTTTCTTTTGCCTTTAGTTCTTTATCTAACATGGATGGCCTGTGCTTTTACCAAGACCACCTACCTAAGCCCTGCATGTGAGGCCATGACAGGGAGACAGCAAGACAATTTTCCAGGTCTGGTTCAGATGGTTTTACCTGTGTGAGTGAATTACTAACCCAATCTTTAGGCTTCAGCTTTCTCATCTATGAATTGGAGCTTAAAGCAGAACCTACTTCTTAGAGTTCTTATTAGGTTTAAATGAGATAATACATTCAAAGTCTGGCAAAAACTGACATTGCTACACCAAACATCAGCCCTCTCTTTCCTTACTAACAAACCCTACATGGCAGAGTGAGGCAACTGGCCCAGCTAGAACATTACACTATTCTCCCTTGCAGATAGAACTAGCCATTAGATGTCAGCATAAGCAACATGTTGCGGGAAAGGGCAACGATAGAGAGGCATGATCTTTTTGCCTTTCCCTCTTCTTCTTAGTTGTCCAGAATACAGATGTGATGGTTGGAGCTACCGTGGCAACTATAAAGCAACCTTGAGGACAAAAGCCACATGCCAAGGACAGCAGACCAGAAACACAGAAGTAGGCTGGGATATTGTGGGCACTATAGAGACTCCATACAGTCCTGCACAGCCTACTACAAACTTCTTTCTGTGAGAGAATGTATATCACTGTTTTATTTAAATCCATGTAGTTTCTGGTCTCTTCACTAGCAACCAAATATAATCTAGACTGAACCAAAAGGACATCTGGTACACTGCACAGCATCAGATAAATGCTCAGTGCCGCATAACTGATATTTATCCCTATGAAGAGAATTGAACATTTTCTGCTCACAGTAGCACAATGTTCACAAGTGTATTAGAAGCCATCTAGTTCAACCCCCAGGTTAGTAGTTGTCACACTGACTACACAGAAGAATCACCTGGAAAGCATTTGCAAATCTAATTCCCAGGGAAACTTAAAAAGAACCTCTGGGGTGGGACTTAGGCATCAGCATTTCTTAAATGTCCCAGAGCATTCCAATGTGTAGCCAAGGTTGAAAATCAGAGCTCTAAGCAGATGCAAGAATCACTTCTGTTAAAGTGGTGACTCATGTATGAAAACATGTGTTTATTTTTTATAAGCACTCATGAAAGCTCAGTAATTTGAGCTGGAAAAGGAGTTCAGCGAAGTTCAGCCTCCTTGCCCTGAGCCAGGAAAAGGCAAGGCCCATTTTACTGCTGGAACACTTGAGATCCAGAGCAATGACATGGCTTGCCTAAGGCCCACACAACTGGAAAGTACAATCCACGTGGTCTGCCTGCAAGAACAATGGTTTATTCATAGCCTCACACAGCAGAACCACAGAGTTTCAGAGAAGGTCTCTCTGTCCCAGGCAGGTCCACTCTTCTTGAGCAATTGTTCAACAAAAATGAGAAAACTGGAGTGTTGCTAAATATTTTATAAAGGTGAAAATTATGTTAATAATCGTAATTAATTGACCAACTTTGGTTGATTGGCTCAAAGTGAGAAGTTGATGGACATCCTTATTTTATGGGAAAATCAACTTTAGAAATAAGCCAGAAGAAACAAATAAAACCTGATAACTTTACTTTGAAAAAGTTTAAAAGCAAAAATTTACAGGACTTCTAATGAAGTGAATTAAGTGTTCAGATGTTTAGCTAATAATTGTAGGCAACCTTGGTTCTTTTTGTTCCTCACAATAGAGCAGATTTGCAGCTCTGAACTTAAAGAGAGCTTTCAAAATCTCTGACTCAGGAACCTTCTGGGTGTAGAGGGAGACAAAGCTGGCATTTTTCTTTAGTAAATATAGGGAGAAGGAAGTAAAGTACCCACCTTGAAAATCATCTGCCCTTTTACCAATTAATCTGTGTGCTTAGTAGATGTGTGGCGCTTATTTCACCTCCTTCTGTGCGTGGGAATCCCTGTGCGTCCTTTGGATCCTACTTTTCCTTATCAATAAGAACCACTGTATCAATACACTTGGTAAGAAATAAAGGTGCTTACTAGGCTCTTAAGTAAGCAAAGGTGATAACAGAATACCAATATTAAGAGGCATCACACAGACCTAAATTACTTCATTTTGAAAGTTTGCCTAAATTTATGCAAGAGATAGACTTCCAAAAAGTTGTATTTATATTACAGGTTTTTATTATCTTTAACTGCATTTTTAACTGCCTCTAAGTACTTGGCCATTTAGTGGACCCCTAGAGTAAATCCAGAGGTCTGTATTCATGAGAATTTTGAGTCCCTAATTTATCTGCCTGATGAACCCCTGCCCTGTTCAAGCTGTCTGAAGGCAAAGGCACATCCATACCATAATAATTTGATAGTAACTATTCCCTGCTCCTAAGGTGCCTCCTTGGGCACTACAGCAAAGAAATGTCAAGGCCAAGAGTATGACATCAAGACAACCAGCCAATTCAGAGAAAATCAGGCCTTGCTTTTGTCATCACGTAGACCTTTCCCTAATACAAGTAACAACAAGAAAAAACAGTTGTTCAATTCATTCATTTTCTAACTGGTGGTACTGAGTTCATTATACACAGTTTTATTACTTTTAAAGAGGAAGTCAACCAAATCAGATTTAAGCATTATGCAAAGCATTTAATCAACTGACGGCAAGCTTTACCTCCATTGGTGTTGGCATTGTGCAATCCCAGGATAATGAGTGATCTAAGGGACTGAATACCAAAGTGACTACCCAAATCAGTGTAGGCCGCAGGTCAGCAAACTTATTCTGTAAAGGGCCAGATAGTAAATATTTTAGGCTTTGCAGGCCATAGGGTCTCTTTGGCAACTATTCTCCTGTTGCAGCAAAACAGCTGCAGACAATACGTAAATGAATAGATGCATCTGTGCTCCTGTAAAATTGTATTTACATAATCAGGTGTCAAGACTGATTTGGCACTCCAGCCATTGTGTGCTGACCCCTGATTTAGGTAGACCCTTGGAAAACTGTTTGTAAGATCCTATCATTCAAGAATATGTTGACTGTGCCTTTTTTAACTATTCTAATCAAAGTGTGGAAAAGGATAGACATGAAGGAATTTGTCATAACCCTGGTCATTCAAAATGGGTCCACAGGAGGTATCACAGGAGGATAGGTACTTTCTCGTTACTATTATTATCAGGATACTTGAAGACACATTCTATAATTTAGCTCTGACAAAAACCTTGTAAGGTAGGGATTAGATCCCCCCACTCCATTTTCTAAGTTTTTAAGAAGATAAGATTAAATAACTCAGTTGCAGAGCCAACTTTCAAACCCAGACTCATCTCACTCCATTACTCCTGCTGTCTCTCTGCTGCACTGTCAGGAAGATGGCCTTAACAAGGGCTTCTTGCTGGGGTGGATGTTACTGCTTTACATCCACGAGAGATCTGCGGGACCAAGTGCAGAAGCCAGGGGGAGAATTTGCAAGTGGAGTGACTTCTTTCTCTAATTGATCAGCCAAGTAAATCTCAAGTCCAGGGATGGAGCTCGAGGATTTCTACTTCTGTGCTCCAGCAGTTCTGAGCTGATCTAACCAATGTTCACATTTAGTCCACAAATGAGGATCAAGGGCCAGGTAGGGAGGAGGCAACAATTTCAAAGTGAATGTTTTCTTAACCCTTTCCAGAACCTCATAGTACAGTCATTTCAGCTCATGCCACGAGGGTGTTTTCTGAAAAAAAGAAAGTGCCTTTTCAGCACTTTGGTGTCTGATTTCAAACCCTGCCCTTCTATCAGGTGATTCTAGTGGGCTGACAAATGCTGCCCTGTTTTTACTGGTTTTCCCACAGGGTTTAGTCACCCAGGCGCCCTCAGTGCCCTAAACAAGGGCCTTACCTGGATCCAGAGTAAGAGGGTGGGTCCAACGCCCAGGGCCCTTCCTAAGCTCCTTTAAGGCACCAAAGGACAGTTAAAGAATTTTAATTGTGTGCATCTAATACTGAGAATGTTCATCCAGTTATTCCACTGACAAGCCTTCAATACAATCTTCCCAAGAATGGAGTTTTGTGGCCCCTGATTTGACCTCTAAGGTATGAACAGGAAGCATTCCTCCAGCATCCCCTTTTATAAAATCTCTAGTCCCTCAGGAGGAATTAAAGAAGAAAAAATATAGTGTGTAACCAAGAGGGGAGAATATGAATGCAGGGAAGCAACCCATCTCAGACACTGAAGCAAAACCAGAGCAATCAACATCATTTCAGGGGTATCTCAGCTTACTGAGTACAGCTCTGCAGAATGGGTATTATCTTTACCCCATTTTACATGTGAGAAATCTAAAGGGTAAAAATAAAAGGAGAGTGACTTGCTCTGAGTAGATAGATAGGAACCAAAGCAGAAGTCCCTCCAGGGGCTCACATAAAACCTACTGATTCAGTGTAAGCGTAATGGCATCAGGACACACAGCAGCTCCCAGTACAGATATTTATGCCCACCTGCCCTCAGCCACATGGCGCTCCCAAGGGGCTGGTGCCATTGTCCCTCAAAATTAGGGTCTTGCTCTATGCTCCTTCAGGCAGCAGTTGCACATGACCCACACTAGAATATCCCTGATTTTCTTTCTCTCAAACCCAAATTAGAATTTATTTCTTTTTATTTTTTTAAAAATTGCATTTTGCCAGTATCAAATAATGATGAGACTTCATAATCCGAGAAATTTTGAAATCACTCCTCATATTACACATTAATCAGCTCAATTCCAGAGAGTTTACACAAGAAATAAAGAAACAATGAATTGGTGATACAGTGACTGTAAGTTATGCTTTAATCAATGAAGGTATATTTTCAGAACTTTAAGGGTTCCAGTAAAATATCTTTTTGTAAAATAAATACACTCCCTACTTTATCTTTTTCAGTAAATCTAGATTCTCTTATATTAGGTTTGTTTGCAGTGAGGCACCTGCATCCACTAAAAGGCATTATTAGACCTAAGCACCTTCAAAAGGACAAATAGAGCAATTTTTTGGTATTATTTCTTTCTTGAAGAAGTACAGAACTGAGCTCCAATAAGGTTTAATTCTCATGAAGCCATTGAGTTGACTTTGTTGTTTTGAGAGAGGAATGTTGTAGGTAATCTCTTTATGAATTCAGTTATTAATAATGTGAGTCTCTGTTCAGTCCCACATAATGGAAAATAAAGTTCACAGTTGTTCCATCCAACTCCAGGGATAAACATTAAGATTCAAGATAAACCTGTTGCCCTTTTGCACTGAGACACACAAGCCTTGCCACAGCATGGGAAGAATGACAATAGGCAAGACAGTGAAGCGGGTAAAAACATGCTTGACAAAGTCAACTTTCCAACTTGTCCTAATGCATTCCCTGAAACAAATCACAACTCTGGCAGGCAGAAAGCTCAGTAACTCAGTCCTGGCTGGTGTGGCTCAGTTGTTTGGAGCACCATCCTGTAAATGAAAAGGTTGCAGTTCCATCTCTAGTCAGGGCACATGCTAAGGCTGCCGGTTCAGTCCCTGCTCAGGGTGTGTACAAGAGGCAACAGATCGGTGTTTCCCTCTCACATTAATGTTTCTCTCCCTCTCTCCCTCCCTGCTCCTCTCTTTAAAGTCAATTAGCATGTCCTCAGATGAGGATTAAAAAAAAGGAAGAAAAAAAGAGAAAGCTCAGAGAAACAGGCCCTTGGAATTGAACCACAGGCTGAAAAGTAACTGTTTATAAAATAAAGTCATGTAAAGAACTCCACAGCTTTCCCCTCCCAGCCCCAAACCAATATCACATTTGACTTTTGTTTGTGAATCATAAATTGCCCTTTCTCCACCACAGTGATTCATGCACAGCAGTGAAGGTACAATGAGCTGTCCCCGCTTGGAACAGTAGTTCGTTCCCCTCCAACCTGGAAAATCAGCATCACCACTGACAGGCTGGTTTCTCCACCAGGCTCTGTCTCACCCACCTCACTCCTCCCTGCCCTCCTGCCTGGGAGCACAGACTCCTGTGGCCCCCATCCCCTCTCCAATGACAGGCTCACTGGTGAGCCCCCAGCCCCTACCCATGCTGATACGGCTCTGACGGCCACAGCCAAACCACTCACATTTTTGCCAGAGCATGGCCTGTGACAGGATGTTGCCTTTTTTCTTTGAAGCAGACAGTTTGGCTTCTTTAATGTGAGACCTGGGTGTGCTTGCCTCCAGTGTAGCCACTGCTCGCTCAGAGGCGGTTTCCTCAGCTTTTTAAAGGCCCAAGTTCCCGCTGCGCAAGGGCACAGCCTCGTCACATCCTCCCACCTCAGGCACCCGTGCACTTTGTCTGCAGCAGACTGCCTGTCATCTGAGGGCGCGCACCCTCAGAGGCCCACCGGCTACAGACCGCTTCACTCCCAGAGCCAGCCAGCTAAATCTGAACAACACAGCACATAAGGCCGTGGTCCTTCAGACGTGGCCACAGAGCATGAGGTGATGTAGGCTGAGCGTGGAAGTGTGTCCAAGAGGAACTGTGCGAGCATGTGCCAAGTCTTGTACCTCCCCACACAAACAATGAGCCCAAAAGACCCCGTGGAAAACGGGGTTTTCTATAGTCTTGGTTCAGGCTTCTACACCCCCAGGATGTCAGCAGGAGTCAGTCCACCATGGGCCTTGCTCAACGGGAAATGCTATTCCCAGGGGTCACTGGTTCTCGCTTGCAGGAGGAAACACCTGTAGTTTCTTCAAGCCTCACTAAACAACCTCCTCATTTTTTTTTAAATATTGCTTTTCTGTTTATTCCATTTTAAAACACAATAGCCCCTCCCCTTGCCCCCCAGCTGCCACCAAAATGGCAAGGTTTAGTCATACTTAAATATGGGGGAACACTGGTTCTGATGGTCCCTATGCCCATGGAGAAAGAGGCCAACCCACTCGAAAAGGAAGGACAAGACACCTATACTCTTTAACTGGAGCTGATTATGCAGAAGGAACTTGCAGGCACATATGAACAGGACCTCTCTCCCAGTGCCTGCCCACCTGTTAGCATGAAGCTTCTCAAGGGAAAGTAAGGGGGTTCATCCTCAGATAGTGTTTGGGGTGTTAAGCTATGAACTCCTTCCCAGTTCGGAAGCCTTCTGCTGTGTATGTGAAATCCACATGCCCAGGCCCCAGTGACCCACAGTTTGGGTCAAGACCACCTGGCAAGGACCCCCTAGGGCAGGCCTTGCTGTTCTGTCCCAGAGCTGCCTCAGAGCCATCTTGCACAACCTAGATTGAATCATGCCATTTTCCAGTTTAAAAAGCTTTCTCCTACTCCCTTCAGCCACAGAGCTAGAGGCACATAAAGCCTCTCACAATCTAGCCCTTGTTTAGCTTTCCAACCCCATCTCCCTTACCATTACCCCCGGCCCCTGCCACTGGTCCCCAATGACTTCTAAGCTCCACTCTGCACACCCATGCAATTCTCTGCCTTTGACCTTGCTATCCTCTCTTGCCAGGCCCTTCTTCCCCCAGTTCCTCACCTAAAAATCACCTCTTCGATTTTCAAGATCCAGCTGAAATAGCACTTTTTTGGTGAAAAATGTTCTGGCCCCCTAAACCACCTGGCCCAGAAAATATTAATCCTTTTTTTCTTAGCTTTTGGAGTACTTTGTTCATTATTTGACAGCTAATTGTTGCATGACTCTATAGGTTCCTCAAGGAGGTTTCACCTTTGTCTCCCCAGTGCCTCACATAGGACCTGGAGCATATGCGTCCCTTAATAAAAGTTCATTAAATGAAGTAATGGATTTAATAAATTACTGTTGCACTCTGGCTGGTGTGGCTCAGTGGATTAAGTGCCAGCCTGAGAACCAAAGGGTCACTTGTTCACTAGTTCGATTCCCAGCCAATGCACATGCCTGTGTTGTAGGCCAGGTCCCCTGTTGGGGGTATGCGAGAGGCAACCAATCTGTTTCTCTCGCACATTGATGTTTTTCTCCCTTTCTTTCTCCCCTCTGCTCTCTCTCTGTCTTTCTCTAAAAATAATTAAATAAAATCTTTTAAAAAGAGAAAAAATATATATATAGTTTTAAAAATAAAATAAATTACTGATGCGAATGGTTTGATCTGAGGGCAGGTCTTGAGAAATGTTGACCACATATATGACTCAAAAACAGAGAAGTCTATATCTTGGCTGAATTCTGAGCCCTCACCCCAAAGCCTCTGGGCTTGAGGACATCGGAGGCCCCATGCTGACAGCAGCCTGGAAGGTAGCAGTGTCACAAGGCCTGGGGCCACACTGAAAAGGGTTCACTGAAAACAGGCACATCCATCAGACCTGGCTTAGTCATAAAAGATGTTGGTACCCATCAAGGCTCTGCCACTCACTGGTTGTGTCTCCTTAATGAAGCCAGGTAACTCTCAAACTCTCAGTTCCCTTGTTTATGAAATGAAGAAGCAGTTCTCAGAATGTTTCACCAGGTTCTTAGGAGGGTATGTGACCTCCCAGGTCCCCTCATGTTGCTCCGTATTTTGGGCATCTGTCTTACTCTCCCCAAGTTCCATAAAATTAAGAACTTTTAAAAACTCATCTTTTTTTCTCTTTACATGCCTAGCTAACATAATGATTTCCATGAAGTAATAATAATAATAACTACTTACTATGCACCAGACTCCATGTTAAGCTTTAACTATATTACCTAGGCACCACAACTCTGAGGAAACTTCTATCCATAAAGCTCAAAGAAACAAACGCATGTTTAGGGAATTTGATTTACCCAGCAACACAGGCTGGCTGAGTGTCAGACCCAAGTTCATATGGTTAGAGCCAGAGCTTTAAATGACTTCACTAATAGATATTCATTAAGTTGAACTCAATGGACATTAAATGTCAGCCATGTTTATTAGTAGTAATATAGGATCACTGATATTAAAACATGGAGCAGACCAATAGAAGTTTAGAGCCCCTGGGATAAATCCTTGTCCTCTGGAAAAATGGTAGGAGGAGGACAAATTCAGCAGTGCTCTAACAAATCCAATCTTCTAGGGTGGCAGAGAAAAAAAATGTCAGTTGGCAAGTCCACCATCCTGGCCCGCTATAAACCCTGCCACTTCTGACAACCTCAGAGCTCAGGAAGCAGATTTCATATCAGTGCTTCCAACAAAGACCCTGGATATCAATGACCACGTATGGGCAGATATTTGGGAACCAAGACTTGTTAAAAATGGCAAATATTTGCTGAAAAGACATTTTCTTTGTCTCAAAATCCTAAGTCAAACTGCATAGCATAGCTCAAAAGAGGACAAGGTGTCCATGTTTATGCAATACCTCAAGAAGCAGAGGGGGAAAAAAAGGATTCTGTTAATGTCATCTAGATGTCTCCAAATACAGTCACGCTTACATTTTTAAAAAATCTGATATAGCAGAATTAAAGCCTCTAAAATAATTCAGTAAAGAGTACCAATCCATATTGCAAAAAGAACTCTTAGCTTTGCAAAAAAAGATTTGCCACAGACTTCATTTCTTCCTTCACTCAACAAATATTTACTAAGTACTAATTATGTGTTATCATCTATATTAGGTCTTATTTTTCCCTTTTCATTTGGTTATTAATCATCCTCTTTATCCACAGCACTTTATCATCATTGGTCCACAAAAAGTACCTCTCTTATCTATTTATTCATTCATTCTTTAATCCATTTATCATTTATTCGTTCGTTCACTCTCCTCCCCACCTTACATGCATATTCTTTTTCCTGTCTCCACTCACCTCCAACAGTCACCTAATTCCAATTAAAGCAACCATCTGGTTGATGGTGATTCTTTTATTTGTAGCTAAAACACATTTGTAGCCTGTCCTTAATAAAATGTGTATTGTTTTGCACGCATGAATTTTTCTTTTGGTTTCACTTATATATTTCATCGTTTTAAAATATGCTTTATTGATTATGCTATTACAGTTGTCCCAATTTCTTTTCCCTTTGTTCCTCTCCACCCAGTGACCCCCCGCCTCCTGTTGTACACCCCCAACTTAGTCGATGCCCATTGGTGTGCACATAGTTCTTCTCAACATCTTCCTGTCTATTCCACTCCCTCCTACTATGCTTCTTAATTCCTGTACCATCTCCCTCCTTTCCCCCCTTCTCCCTCCCAGCTGACCTCCCCTCAATATGTTCCCCATAGCTATGATTCTTTTTCCACTCTCATTGCCTAGTTTGCCTTTGTTTCAGTTCCTAGCTTCTGTTGTTGGTTTTTGTGATACAGTTTTCATTTTAGTGTTCATAGTTTTGATCCTCTTTCTCATAAACAAGTCCCTTTAACATTTCCTATAACAGTGGTTTGGATCTGATGAACTCCTTTAGTTTTACTTTGTCTTGGAAGCATTTCCTCTGCCCTTCTATTCTGAATGACAGCTTTGCTGGATAGAGTAATCATGGTTGTAGGTTTTTGCTTTGCATTACTTTGAATATTTCTTGCAAGTCCCTTCTTGCCTGCAGAGTTTCTTTTGAGAAAATAACTGATAGTCTTACTGGGACTCCTTTGTATGTAATTCTCTTCTTCTCTCTTGCTGCTTTTAAGATTCTTTTTTTATCCTTAATTTTTGGCATTTTGATTATAATGTGTTTTGGTGTGGTTCTCTCCCTGGGTCCAGTTTTTTTGGAACTCTCTGTGCTTTCTGGACCTGTAAGTCTATTTCCTTCCCCAAGTTAGGGAAGTTCTGCTTCACTTTTTTTTCACATAATTTTTCAATTTCTAGTTCTTCTTCTTCACCTTCTGGCAACCCTATGATTCAGATGTTGGCCCACTTATAGCTGTTCCATAGGTTTCTGAGCCTCTCCTCATTTTCCTCACTTTTCTCTTCCTCTCTCTGCACTGGTTGACTGTTTGTTCCTTCCCTATGTTCCGATTTGTTGATTTGATCCTTGGTTTTCTTGCCCTCACCACTAGTTTCATATGTGTTTTTTTTTCACTTCAGCAGGACTAGCCTTCATTCCTTCCCTGTCTTATTTAAGATCTGCTATTAGGTCTGTAAGCATTCGTATAACCAAAGCTCTGAACTGTGCATCAGAAAGATTTCCTATCTGCTGTTTCATTAGATTAGATATTTGCTATCTGGTCAGCTGCATCACCAGGATCTCTATCATTATTACTGCCATCCTGACAATTTTGTGTTTAACTTTGCTTCCTGGGCAGGGCTCTCACACCTCCTACACTATAGGGGATGGAGCCCCGTGCACTCGTCACAACTGGGTGACCCTTCTCACCATGCTTGGCATTTTGTGTGGGGGTGGGCTTCCAAGATGGATTCCTGCTGTTCACTCTCTGCTGAGAGACTGGGAGCCTCCTCCTCCATCCCCACCCTCTCTGGGCCTCACAGTCCAAGGCAATGGGGGTTTTCCTTACCCGGCATTGAAATCACAAGCTGACAGGTCTGGTCTGCAGCTGGGGGTGCTCCCCAGGCGCTTCTCACCTCCCCTTAAATACGAGCATCTGTGCTTACTGCCATTCCACCACCATTACCACTGCTGCCGCCAGCAGCACAGCTTGACCTCTCTGCCCCGCCTTCGCCCCTCCTACTTGTCCAAACAAGCACCACTTCTTTGTAACTTCATATGTTGGACTTTCATTTATTTTCTGGAACTTCTGGTTATTTCTTGTTTTGCAGCAGTTGTATTCCTTCTTAGTTGTGGAGGGAGACTGAGCATGTCAGTCTAGGCCTCCATCTTGGCCGGAAGTCTCCTGTGTGTACTCGTGGATTTTTAATTGATGTAAGTGGTATAGTATTAGAGAGTTCATACTGTTTATCTTCTCACTATGTTGTAAGATCCATCCACATTGCCATGTATACATTTCACCTGTCACTTCCAAAGGCTCGAAAGTGTTTCTTTTCTTTTTTTCCACATTACCTTTTAGTCTCCTCATACCCCCCTTTCCTCATCTCCAGCAATCACCACACTGTTGTCCGTGTCCATGAGTCCTTTTTTCTTTATGCTCAATCCCTCTACTCCCTAACCCCCCCTCCTGCCACTAGTGTCATCCTGCTTTCCATCTTCCTTGTTAGTTAAGCTTGTTCATTAGAATTCACATATGAATGAAATCATATGGTATTTGTCTTTCTCTGATTGGCTTATTTCACTTTGCATAATATTCTCCAAGTCCATCCATACTGTTGCAAAGGATAAAATTTTCTTCTTTTTTACAACCAAGTAGTAGTCCATTGCGTAAATGTCCCATAGTTGTTTTATCCACTGATCTATCGATGGGCACTTAGGCTGCATAAGCACCCCTATGTTCATTGCAGCATTATTTACAATCACCAAGATGTGGAAGGCTTGAAAGTATTTCATGGAACATGAGCACTGCATTTTACTTATCCAGACTGTTTCCAACTCTCCCTTTACAAAACAAAGCATCCAAACATTCTGATATGTATCCTTGTACAGACGCATGTGAAAATTTCTTGGGGTTATATGCCTAGAAGTATATATTTGAGTTGGCTAAATACAAGCAGATTGCTCTCCAGGCTCCCTGCAGCAGTTCATGAGGCTTCCCTCACCACCAGACTTGGCATCATTCAGCTTCCTAATTTTTGCCAACCTATAGATGTAGTGATAGTTCACTGTGGTTTTATTTTATATTACTACTACTAATAAATTTGAACATCTCTTCATATGCTTGCTAACCTTCTGGGTTCCCTCTTTTCTAAAATTCCTGTTTATTCCTTTGCCAATTTCTCTACTGGGGCTGTTGTGTTTTTCTTATTGGTTAGCAGGAATTTTGTATATTCTATGTGTAAAATTCTAGATATTATCAGTTTTACTCAATGCAACTTTCTTCTCCTAATTTGTAATCTGTTAACTTAATTCATGGTGTACTTTTTAAATAGATATACATTATATATATGGGCCTACCTTTGAACTCTATTTTACTTCATTGATCTCATTGTCTGGTCTTGTACTAACACTTTATAGGTTTCATTTTATTTATTACAGTGCATCTTAATATTTTAGAATAAATTTATCAAGTCCCTCAAAAAAATCCAACTGGAATTTTGATTGGTTTTTATTTAACTTACTGATTCCTCTAAGGGAGGTTGGTATCATTATAAGAGTAATTTGGTTCATCTAAGTATGGGATAGCTCTCCATCTATTGAGATCACATTTTATTTCTTTATTATTAAAATTTCTTCCACAGAAGTCTAGTGTATTCTTAGATAAGTCCATTCTTAATTACTTTATAGTTTCTTTTGACATTGTGAATAGCACCTCAATTTTATTTTTAAGATTTTATTTATTTATTTTTAGAGAGAGGGGAAGAGAAAGAGAAAGAGAGGGAGAGAAACATCAATGTGCAGTTGCCTCTCATATGCCCCCAACTGAGGACCTGGCCTACAACCCAGGCATATGCCCTGTCTGGGAATTGAACCTGTGACCCTTTAGTTCACCGGCCAGCCCTCAATCCACTGAGCCACACCAGTCAGGGCAGCATCTCATTTTTTTGTATTTTCTAGTTGGTTATTGTTGGCATAAAAAAATTCTAATATTTGTGAGCTTATCTTATTTTTGGCAAATTTGTTGAATTCTCTTATTAGTTGTCTGTTGGTTATGATGGTCTTTTTAGGTAGATGATCATCTCTTCTGAAAACAATGGCAGTTTTATCTTTTCCCTTCCAATCTTATGTCTCTATTTCTTTATTTTCCTTACATTTTTGTCTAGTCTATGATAACCTGCAATGGTGATAGTGGTTATTTTGTCTTGTCCTTGACTTGAAGATACGACAAAGATAAATACATAAATTTTTTTTAAAATATGAAATATGTAAGATCAAAACTGCTCATGAACAGTCAAATAATAGAGGTAAAGAAAAACTAGCACCTGGACACCTTATAATGCAATTTAATAACTAATACAAAGAGAAAATTCTAAAAGTTTACTGAGAAAAAAGTATATTAATAACTGAGGAACAGAATTATATTGATAGTATACTTCTCATCAGCAAAACTAGATACAAACATACATTGAAGAAATCTTTTTAAAGTATTGAAGAACATCGAACCTATAATTTTAAATACAGCCAAACTGTCACTTAAATATTGCAATGTAACAAAAGTATTCTCAAGCATATATGGTCTCACAGTAAAATTGCTCTTGGGAGAAGAAGCACTCAGATAAAAAAGGCAACATGGGAAAATGTTACAAAAAATGTGAGAGCAAAAGGCAGTCAAATACCTGGATAAAGTTTATTATTTTCTTAAAGCTGAAAAAAAAAGAGAGAAAATACATCACAAAAGAACGCATAACAAAATGTATAGAAAATGTCAATATTAATTGCACAAGTCCAGGGGACATCATTCACATTTTATTTTATTTATTTTATTTTATTTTTGCAGGCACATAATGTGTGGCCCTAAAATAGATAAAAAGAAAATTAAAACATAGCATTGTTTTATGAAGGGGAAAAATAGCTGTTGATAAATTTAAAAACTCAAAAGGGAAAAATAAATGTAAGAATAAGGTAAGGGGCAACTACCACTTTTGTTCTTAATATAAAAACAGAAACAGAATGTTTAATTTTTAAGCCAGCTGAAGAAAACTGGATCTTTCAATGGAGAAACAGAAAAAGTGTAATAAAAAATATCTAGTGAGTGGAAAATAGAAATGAGGTAACCAGATAAGTTTTAATAGTACTGTAAAAATAATAAATACAAAAAGATTAAACTTACAAATTAAGAGATACAGATTCCTGGATTGAGTTTAAATTTTTTAGAAGATCCAACAACATGTTGACTCTAAGATATAGTTCAAACAAACAAACAAACAAACAAGAAAAACCCTCAGGTAGTTTTCAAATAAAAGACTAATGCAATTCTTGATTTCAAAACTAGATAAAGTCAATACAAGAAAAGAAAAATTCAGGCCCATTTAATTTGTGAACATAGATTCAAAAATCCTGAAGAAAATACTAGTTTGCTGAATTCAGTGGTGTATTAAGAAATAATGTCTGATGATATAATAATAATAATGATAATAACAGCAATATCTTACAATAAAATCAGATTTAACCCAGGATTAAAGGATGGTTTGTTCTTAGAAATTGTATTAACTCACCACATTAAACTGTAGGAAATTATGAAGTTACCTCAATCAATGTCTAAACACAATAAAGTCCAACATCTATTTGTAATTTTGAAAAAAATATATCTTAGAAAATTAGAGGACTAGAAGGAAATTTTCTAGCTTGGTAAAGTTTATATACCAAAAATCTCCAGTGATATAAATAATGGAGCAGTTATAGATAAGTTCCCTTTAAGAACAAGTTGTTCTATTGCATTTATGTGATTAATTTTTAAACATTTTTCACACAATAATTTTCAGAAACATATATTAAACACAAAAAACATATAGATTATATCATGTAGTTGTGCCAAGTTCTGTTCTAGGCTTTAGTGATACAGCAGTAATCAAAACCAAAAATTGTTAGGATAGCCAAATATTTGGTGTTGGGTAGATACAAAATCTCTATGACCTTTCAATGAATGATTTATCATAAATGCAGGCATGGACAGACTAGAGCATAGAAAAATTGATGGCCTACAGGTTGAACAATCACTAAACTTTAAAGATTGTCTCTGGCTCAGAAATTCAGAACAATTTGTAAAGTCAAGTATTTAGAGAAAGATTTCATGGCCAGAGAGGTGGGGTAGGAGGGAGGGGAGAACCTGGATAATTTTAAAGGGGGTCCTGTGTGCATATATACATTTTTCTTGGCAGACAGTCCACAGAGTTCATGAAAATTTCAAGGTTAAGAACCACTGTTTATTCTAGAGAAATACTATATCAAATTTTTACATAAATTACATAAAATGTTTACAAATGCTTACAGCTAGAACAATAATAGACCTCCAGTGTCATGGGTAGAATATCAAACTCTATTGCTGCCTACAGGCAATCTCCCATATTTACTTTACATACTATGTCAGTTAAGCCCATTTCTCATCTCTCTGCAAATGAATATAATTTCATTCCTTCCATAGAATTTGCTTCTGGACAAGGCAGCAGGGCATAGTGAAGAGGTTACTTAGTTTAGAGTCAGAGAACCTGGTTAGGAATCTGGCTGCACTGCTAACACTGTGGTCTTGGGTAAGTTGTTTAAACTCTTCTAGTTTTAGTTTCCTCCATTTCCAAGTTAAAATAATAATAATAACAATAATAATAATTGTTGTTGTTACAATGATTAAATGCAATAGTCTAGTGTAGAGTTCTCTACATACTAATTTTCTTTGTTTCATTCCAATCAAGAAACTACATAACTAAATTCCCTTTCATGTTTTTGTTCTCAAAATTCATGCACAAGGGTCTCTACCTGTTCAAGCTTTGTCAATTTGTACTTTCCCAAGAGAAGAGCAGGTCCCACTGCTGCTGTCAAAGACATGGTAGGATCCTGACCACAACTCATCATCCCCAGTTCCCATCCACCATCTGTGAGTATGGATAACAGCTGCATGGCAGGTCCTAACCTAGGAACAGACGTAATGGTTGGGATTTCCAGCTTTATTGTACTTAAATAGAGGTCGTGGCTTGGAACCATGTAAAAGGAAGTCACATTTATTCTGATGAAATAGATTGCAATTGCATAGACCCAAGCCAGAGTGGCCTGGATGGTTGCCAGGGCTCAGGAGCTAGGGCTGTATTATATGCAGCAGCCTGGCCTCTGTGGCCGGCTGGGGGATGCTCAGCTCTCTTTATGGCAATCTTTGAATGCTGTCTGATACTAGACAGATACATTCTAGTCACACTGACCACCTCTCTTTAACACAGGCAGCTGGAAAGCATCCATGCCCCCATTTGACCTATGAGAAAACCAAGGACCAGGTGTCCTTAATTATCTATGGCCTAAAAGTGCCATAATTAATCCTGGAAAATAGTTAAAAAAAAAAAAAACTTAGTGGTTATTACCTTGATGCCCTTGTCACTGTCACCGTGGAGTTTGGAAAACAGCTTTGCAAAAGAAAATGTTTCTAGGCTATTTTACTCATCATGTGATCCTTCTAAGGCAAAGAAGCAAAGAGGATTTTTGGTTGTTTTAGTGCTTGTTTGTTTGTTTGTTTGTTTGTTTTTGCTTTACCATTATTTGACACCACACTCTCAATAATAGTCTTAATTTGATAGTTTTACCTTCATGTCACCACGAGTACCTTCCCCCACAGCCTGCCAGTTGATGGGCACCTTTGAGGAATATATTCCATGGTACATCTACAAATGCTCTGTGCTGGGAATTAACTTAGATGTTAGAGATCCTGAGGAAAGGAAGACACAATCCTGGTATGAAAATCTGATTTTTTTAATTAATGGAAATTCCCACAGGAGTTTCTAGAGAGTAGTTCCCATCCAAATTACACAAGATAATTATTATAAAGAAATATTCTTGAGCCTTAGTCTCAGGAAACCTGAATCAGTAGGTCTAGAGCAACCCATGACTTAATGGGTTAGTTAGTTATTTTTAGTAAAAAAAATTAGAAAAAGAAAAAATTTAGAAGACATCACTTTGAAATTTAGGAAGCACTAACCTAGGCAATCAAAAACTAGTCATCCCTTTTCTCTCAGTATTTCCTTTTCTATTTACCCTCTTTCAACTCTTATCCATTGGAATGCCCCTAGAAAGCCTTGATTAAGAAGAAAAATAATCTCCAGCTTAAGTGTAGCGTGGAAAATCTTTTGTCTAGCTAAGGACATAACCATTTCTTCTCACACGCAGGAGGGAGCTTGGTACTGTTAATACTCCACACCCAGAGACAATCCCTTTCCTGTAGTCTCCCTTCTCCACCCCACAGCTGAGGAATAGTGATCTGGGGACTCTGCAACCTGTGGCACCCACTCTGCATGCCCATAACTCAGACCACTCGGCCTCTCTGCTTCTATGTGCAGCATTAAAAGACCCCCAAGTGAGCAGAGCCACCAAAACAATAGACATCAGGGATGCTGTTGGCCCCTATTCCACTTGAGCTATAGGCTCTAAGGAGAAAACTGAAGGGAGTTTGTCGATGATTGAGATGATGCATGTCAATCATCCTCCCTTCTGAAAATACAACAAAGAACCTCCTCCTCTTGCTCTTCCTGAAACACAAAGACCTCCAGTGACAGGATTTTCATGAGGTGTAATTCATGATTTTCCAAACACTATGGAAATAGGAATTCAATCAAGTCAAAGTCCATTTCCTTGTGAATCAAAGGTTTAGCTTACTACAAAATGGCAAAGCCTCTAGCATGTCAAGACAAGTCTATTTGCATATGTGCCATGCTCCTGGGCAGCTTTCAGTCATGGGTGGAGGTGCTGGGTAGGCAGCTGTACTGCTTTTTTTGAACTGCCACTTCTCTTATTTGGTGGGAGAGCAACTTGAATGAATGAGTGAAGAGAAGGAGAAGATGAAAAGGAGATAGAAATATAAGTGGAGGATGAAGAAAAAGACAAGAAAGGGAGAAAGACCACTCAGAATTTTAGACATTTTGAAGCTTCAAAGAAAAAAAAGGTCTGTCTCCAAAGACAAAGCAGTTAATTCAATCAGACAGTAACTCTATGTGACGTATGTGTGACCACAGTAACACCAGAGAAAAACTAGTGAGCTAAGCCTGGCTTCAGTGAGTCCAGAGACAAAGTCAGATACTGACAGTCAATCAATACCTTAGTATCCATGATCTCCTGGTCCAGACAATGACTTAGCCACCAGAATATACAATGCACAGCACATAGTCGTCGTCGTCGGCAGCCGTCCGTCTCGAGAGACGATGGTGTAGCTTCTTAAGAGTCTATCTGCACCGCCGAGAATGGCTGTGCAGTCCGACTCGGGAGTGACACGGTATCTGTCTCCTCCCGTGTTGAATCGACATCTTGTGATGACGCTGAAGCTACAGAGCCTGGGCAGGGTAATATGGAGGGTCTGCTGTTGCCCATGCAGCAGACCCCCCCTCTCTTCGCAGCTGAAGGGTCCAAGGGAAAGACGGAGTCAATACAGCTTGGCTTCAGGTGCGCCGCAGGAGTTGCCGGTGTTGACTACAACGTCAAACCGCCTTAGGGACTCCGGCTCCGGATTTTCTGTCGGGGTTTACTCCCTTAGCCTTTCCCCTGAAGAGGTATGCCGCAAGGCAGCGGAGGTTTTTTGGAGTCAGAGTTTTCCTTCTCTGATGTGCCCTGACTGGAAGATCGAACCAGCGACACTTAGCTCGCAGGCCGACGCTCAATCCACTGAGCTAAACCAGCCAGGGCAACAGCACATAGTAAAGACTCTATAAATTGTAGCCATTATTATTGTTATCATTATTGTTATTAATAATGAATATGAAAGCTTTAGATTTAAACCCAGGGTCACTATTGTTCTCTATAAAAAAATACAAAAAATAAAAAATAAAGCAAAAACAAGATCACAGATGTGACCAGCACACAATAAGTATAAATTAATTGGCATGAGTACTTGTTTCTTAAAAAAAAAACTCCATTAGTTAACATGTTCCACAAATAGACACAGTCAACTCAGGGGAAAAAAGAAGTAGGGGGAGGGGGATGAAGAGCAAACAACTTCAGGAGCTTCACAGGTAACTTCCAGTTTGCAAAGCCAATGATAACCAAGATGTCTAGCCAATTACTATATGCCCAGAACCCTTCTAAATACTTGTACATATTATTTCATTTAATCCTTATATCAATGCTTTGAAGTAGTAGCCTCATTTCACAGATGAGGAAACAGACAGGATCGGGTTAAGAAACTTGTCTGAAACACATAGGTCATAAGAACAGCCAGAGATCCAACGTGAGCAATCTGATTGCACAGCTCTTGTTTTTCTTTCTTTTTGTTTAATTTTAATTGAAATATAAATGACATATTTTATTATTTTCAGGTGTGCAACATACTGATATGTATATCAAATGATCACCACACATTTACAATTTTTTTCTTGTAATAAGAAGAGCTCTTATCACTATATAACACTGCCTCACCACAAGAGAGTTAAGTTTCACACAATCAATCATTCATCCATCCATCCCCTCATTCATTTCTTCATCCATCCAACCATCCATTCATTCATTCACCCATTTACTCATTCATTCATTCATTCATCTATCCTATTCATTCGGCAAATAACTGTTGACAATTATCCTACTATATATATCTGGCACTGAAAATATAGCAATGAACAAGGAAAGTAAGGTCCCTGATTTCAAAGAGCTCATGTTCTAGTGGGAGTGGGGGTGGAGGAATGGAGGAAAGATAGCACAAACACCTTCCCACCAGAAGAAAGAAAGCAGTGGATCAAAAAATATCTTTCTAAACAAACATCTTGAGACTTTCAGCTTTATATTGTATTTCCACAGGGCACATTCAGAAAAGCATTTCTGTGGTGGTTATAGTTAACAATACTATATTATATATACTTGGAAGTTGTGAAGAGAGTGGATCTTAAATGATTTCACTACAAAAAAAAGGAAATGGTAATTATGTGATGTGATGAAGGTATTAACTAAAACTATGATGGTAAATAAACATTTTGCAATATATAAATATCAAATCAACACCTTGTACACCTTAAACTTATACGATGTTATCTATCAATTACATCTCAATAAAGTTGGGAAAATGCAAATACCAAGGAATAGAGGGAGAAGGAAGGAAGGGAGAGAGAGCGCTCGAAAGAAAGAAAGAAAGAAAGAAAGAAAGAAGGAAGGAAGGAAGGAAGGAAGGAAGGAAGGAAGGAAGGAAGGAAGGAAGGAAGGAAGGACATTACTAAAATACCAGCTAAGGGAAACATAAAAACTATCAATGAAATTAAACCTAGATATTCACATTTAACAAATTCAATGAGCATCAGCTGAGCACCAACCACTGTCCTCATAATGGCAAAGTGAACACTGAGCTCACGGGGGCCCAGGCGTACTCAGATAGTGGGAAGTGTGGACAGGGCTCTGGTGGACTTTTCACTCTGCCACAGATGCCTAAGAGGTTTTTAACCAGAGGATGCTGAGCACAGAAGCTAAGAGTTTAAATAGGAGTCTGAAAATCCTTGCCTTTCCCTCTTTTCCCAAAGAATTCCAATCCCATATGCACAACCTAGGATTCAGCTCAGACTACTTACCTCTCTGAGACAAGGCAACTGTTCTTGCACCAGTGAGGTGGCCTTCACAGGCAGAAGCACAGATTCGAGTGACGTTCCAGACAATTGCTAAGCAGTCCCAGACCCACCTCTGCTTGAGTATGGATTGTCCAATGTACAGATGCTGCCCAGCTGTAGAATGCAGAAACATTGGCAGATGTTCTTTTCTAGTGCAGGAGGTGTGAGTTCCTTAGGGAAGCAACTCGTGTTTCTTTTACAACCAGAAAATTTGACACAATGCCAATTGCAGCGTATGCGCTCCATAATGTCTCATGGATCCATCAATTGCTAGCCCCTTTTTCTTCAGGGTGAGGCAGCCATGGAGACATTAGTGACTGTGTCTGAAGTTGGGAGGAGTTCCCTAGCCCATCTAGATTAACCAACCGCAGTCACTAAGCCCCAGGGACATTATTCAGGATGCTGATTGATGAGTATAATGGCTCCAGTTACCACAATAGACTCAAACTCATGCTTTGTTAACACCTTCATTCTTTGTTGGTTCAAAATTTTTGTAGGTTTTGAAATACAAGCAGGAAATTTAACTAGGATTTTCCTGGGAAATGTCACATGAGCCTCAAGGAAGAGCAGAGCTTTGCCAAATGTTGGACGAGAATCTTACTTTCTTTTTTTTCAGCCACTGGATTCATGTTCTGCAGAACCTAGGACCTCTGCTAGCCAGAACTCCTCTCTTCCAACCATCCTACAGGCCTGTGTGCAGAGTTGTGTCCAAGGCCTCTGCTATTTCTAAGGATCAGAAGCAGGCTGAGCCTTCCTTGTGTTCCATTTGGAAAGCATAGATAACAGGGAGCCATTGGAAGGTTTTAATTGCAGAGCAACAAGACCAGAGTCATGCTCCTCTTAAATGTGGCTTTGGCAACAGTGTGGGGCTACACTGGAATTAGGAGAAAGGGGAGGTAGAGAGAAAGTCTTTCTAACACTTGCCCCAGCAAGAATTAACTAGAGTTGAACCTCAAGTGGTGACCACAGATGATCAAGCCCCCTAGCTACCATTGTGTTCCATTTAGAAGGCATAGTGACCTTTTGCTCTCAGAATCTGTCACATGGTAGGTACTCAAGAAATGTTTGTTGGAGTAAGGAAAAGTGAATGAATCTGGAGTGAGCCCTTCATTTTAGATAGAAAACCAGAATCAGAGAGATAAAATTACCTGCACATGGTCATCTAGCTAGGCCAGGGCAGAGACAGGCCTACAGCCTAGGCCCGTGACTCCCTGTCCCAGCGATTTTCAAGCTTTAGTGTGCCTCAGAATCAGGACTCCCAGAGTTTATGACTTGGTAGGTCTGGGATGGGGATGGAGAATTTGCATGTTTAACAAGTTCTGAGGTGATGCAGATACCGCTGGTCTGGGGATCACGTTTGAGAACCCTTGCCTTAGCCAGTTCTCCCTCTACCACACCTAGCTTTCATTTTCAGGAATCAGAGCCTGGTCTGTCTCTTCTACCTGCTCCCCCACCCCCCATTGCTTGGCTCTGAAATTTGCGGAGAATAAGTACTCAACCTATTCCAGCTTGTGCAACGTTATATAGCTGGGTGACTGATCAACAATGCCTGGGTTTGATTCTGCCTCCATCAGCTTTGGAGGACAAGTTACTTATTTAATCTGTGTTCATACATTATAACATTTTTGTAAGGATTATATTTGTTAATTTGGAAAACAGAAAGCATCTAAAAGGGACAGCTTTTACTATTACCATGTCATGGATGGTCTTGTGCCTGGGCCTCAGGGAAGTCCTGTGGTACTGACTGGATGAGAGAGATATGAGAACAGGTAACAGAGTGGTGATATATTACATGATATAGTCACCTACACTCATAAATGAGTAGATTGCTAGAACAGAGCAATCACTGTGGGCTGGTGATACCTTGCTCTCTCCAGGATTCCTCCAAGTCCAGGTTATCATGGCCCTCTATTGTTATTTCTCAGGAACCAGGTTACAAAATCATAGTTTATAAATGATAGTGAATCACATAATCTAATCTAGGCAACTATATTCTCCCACCTGTCAGAGGCTGTGATGCCAGCTTGGACTGATTAGATTGACCAAAGCAAATGACAGACATCAAACTTTTGCACACCTGCTCCTATCCAGCTTTCCAAATGCCGTCAGGCAACATCAGCAGCTAACTGTGAATCTCAGTCTCTATGGATGCCTGAGAAGTACATGCTGAAACCAAGAAGTACCTGAGTGTGTGTCCCTGGACGCTGGCCACCTAGAGGAGATCTTCTACTTTAGCCCTAAATCTTGGATGCACCATCAGGCTCCTAGAAGAATCTCCTCATTAGTCACTCTCATCTTTGGGGCACAGCTTGGCAGGGTTGGAGAAAGAAGCACACTCATAAAATTATTAATTTCACAAAAACATCAGTGAGAGCCTTTGAGGGGTCCTGTCCCCATTGGACCCTTCCCCCTAGAAGCTGTTTCATTAGATCTTAATCCCCCAGCTCAGGAATGTCTGGATAGTGAGGCCATGAGTGGCTAAGGGATAAGGCTCAGCAACCTGAACACAATGGAGAATCCTTCCAGAAGCTGTGTGTGGGGCAGCAGGAGGGGGACAGTCCTCAAACACAACCAGGAAATAATGAAGAAATTGGCCTGGCCAGGTGGTTTGGGACAGGGTTCCCAGCAACCGCTCCTGCTATTTTCCAGGTGCCCAGGGGCTCTGCTGCAGGTGTAGTCAGGATATGTGCCAGGGGAGGATGGCTTGGGATCCCCTGTGGCTGCTTGCCTGGACAAACATGCCCCACAGCCCTGGTGGACTGTCACCTCCGATGGACCCTCAGGCAGCACTCACACTAGTCCATTGTTCTTCTGTGTTGGCAATACTGGAGCTCTTGCTCCCCATCCCTGCCCCCAGCGACCCCCACAGAGCCTCACCTGATTTGCACAAGCTGAGGTCCTAGAGCTCAGTGCTGCTGCCCCAGTGGGTGCCACAGAGTCAGAGTACTCAACAAGTCCCTTCCTTATTTGGGGGACTTCCCTTCAAGCAGGGACCAACACAGCATGTTGTGAAAAGGCCGTTCTATTGACAAAGATTTTTAATTCATTTCTGCCATCAGAATCTTTTTTTAAATAAATTATTAAGTAGATCCCCCCAAATACAGAATAGATAGAAGAGGGCCAACTCCAGGGAAAACAGGGAGGGGCACATAGGCTATCTTCAAAGTCTCTGGCCCTCCAACCACACAGCCCCACAAGCATCTCCAGAGAATACCCACAGCTAGAAATGCTCTGCCCATGACATTCTCTGTTCAATTCATCTTGCAGACTACTGTTTTCCAGCCAGACTACGTCTATCTTCTCTCAGTCTTTTCCAGACCTGGTGCTGCTGTAACAAGGTCCAGTTTCAGTCACCCTGCCTTTCACCCTTCTCTCCACCTGATGCCCAAGGTGGTGGCAGGTGGCCGTCAAGTGGCAACTTGTACCTGGGACTTGAGAGCAATTCAGAGCCAAGTCTACCTGTCAAAACAGTTGAACTCCTTCACAGTTTGTCTCAGTGCCAAGGGGCAGAGTTGGGTCTTCTGGTGAATGTGACTTTAGAAATGGCCCCTTCTGTTCTATGTAACTTCTCAAAACTGCCTTGGCCCTAGGTAATGTTCTAAAAACCAGAGCATGCTGAATTCTGGGGCGACCAGTAGTTACAGAAGACCCATTGCACTCCCTGAGGCAGTGCCAGGGCCCCCTCTGCCCTTGCCGGTGTCTTCCAAATCAACTTTTCCAGCCAAGTCCACCCACGTGCTCCTATTCTGCTGCAGTCTCAGCAGGTGTGGCAGAAAAGTGACCTCTAATTAATATGGGAACACTTACTTCTCCTCCCTTATTCTCTGCTAAAAGCTACTGTGATCTTTTATTATATCTGAGGTTCAGTTCAGACTTTCCCTGAAAATCAAGACAAATGGAAACCATGAATGTGGATCCCACCACAACGGTCCCTGCTCATACTCTGCCTTGCCCTTCCCTACTGTCCTCCCCACGCTTGTCTGTCTACCCACTTACCAAGATCCTTCAAAGCTTTGCCCAGGACCCACATCTTCCATGAAGCTACTTCTTCAAATACTCCTTTTAGAATGTTGATGATTCCATCCTCACTTTTTGATACTGCTTGAATTTTCAATGAACATTTCAGTGTTTTGTTTATTTCCATAACTCCATTGTTAGTTTCCTTGGGTAAGGACCAAGCCTTCCTAGAATTCCCCCGTGGTGTACAGCACCATGTTTTTATTCTCTGATTTGCAAAGGGCTAGTGTTCAATTAGTATCACTTGATATAAGCCACATGTCTGTCAAATACGCATGCACTCTTTGAAGATCGCTGCCATAAATCTGTTTCATCCAAAGAAACAAAACTAGGCCTAAAAAATAACATAAGAACACACATTGTAGTCTCATCATTTTTTTAGTTCATTTAATGTTTTTCCTAAGCAAACATTCCTAAGTTTAGTCTGTATAAACAGACATCTTCTATCTCTCAATACCCATTCTTCCCTCTTCCAATCCACTTTCCAAAATGCAAATCTGTCATTTTCTTCTACTGCTTTAAACCCTTCAGAGGCTTCCAGTTACCCTTAGGCCCTGGTCCAAACTCTCCATCTGACTTCCTTGCCCCTGGGGGATCCAGACTTACCACCTCTCTAACCTCATTTTGTATTGTCATCCCCTGCGCTCTCTAAGGTCCCACATATTCAATTTACAGTCCTTAAAACGTCTATACCAGGCTCTCTCTTAACTCCAGGATCCACACAAGCTTTTTCTCTGTCTCAAATGTCCTTCTTCCCACTCTTTTCTTCACCTGGCCGATTCCAGTTCAACCTTTAGTCTTCAGATTAAGTATCACTCACCCAGAGAGGACCTACTTGATACCCAGAAGGAAGAGCAAAGCAACTCCCACAGCATCCTTTCTGTGCCTCCTCTTCATTAGCGGCATTCTCGCCTGTTTGTGTTCTCTCTGAGATCCTGAGGTTGGGTACAGAGTCCCTCTTGTTCATTGCTGCAGCTAGTACCAAGAACAGTGCTAGCTGAATAGAACTGAAATTTCCCCTCATTTCAGTCAATGTTCAGGATATCTTTCCCACATGCAATGCTCCACACCATGAAGACATTGCCCTTCAAGTGAGTGCTTTGAGACTACTGTTTTCAGATAAAATATACAATTAAAGAACATAATAGCATATACAGATGTTGTATTATAGAGATGTGCACCTGAAACTTATATATTGTTATTATTAACAAATGTCATTCCAATAAATTTAATTTTTTAAAAAAGAATGAGGGGGCGCGAGTGAGAGGCAACCACACAGTGATGTTTCTCTCCCTCTCTTTCTCCTTTCCTCTCTCACTAAAAATAAATAAATAAACAAACAAATAAAAAAGAATGAAATACTGTGCAGAAGAGTTCTATGGCCTTTAATTCAGTCCAATTTAGCTCAACAAATCAAATCACTTCCTCTACCGCAAACTTATTCTGCATCTCTGCCCTGTCCACCAGCCTTGCTTGTGGTCTGCGGCTTGTGGGGCAGAAGAGGAAGGAAGAGGGGAGTTAACATAACCACCGCCAATCAATACTACTACCTAGTATGTTGTGACCGCTTCAAGAAAATCTATCCTTCCTACTGGAAGAAAAGGATCTAACACTGCTGATGGTCTGTGGATCTGAGACAGCTTTGGTAGATCCACCAGTGACCAGAGATGACTTTATTGGGTACAGACTAGCCAACCATTCATCAAGTGTGGTTTCAGAGGGCATCCTTGCCCTCCATCCACACTAACACACCTCCTGACCAAAATGTTCCCATTAGACATTGCTCCTTTTGCTAAAAGCAGTGGTTCTCAAACCACTCTTCATCAGAGTTCCCTGGAAGATATAATAAAACACAGATTTCTGGGCCCCACCCAGAGATTCTGATTCTGGAGGTCTGATTCAGGCCTGCAAATTTGCATTCCTGAGTTCCCAGGCAATGCTGATGCTGCTGGCCCCAGGGAGCACACACCAAGAACCTCTCACTTAAACTCGAAATGGTTTTCAGGCCTGGTTGTGCCTGAGAATCACCTGTGGAGCTTTTTAATAGTCCAGAGTTTGAGTGTGGGCTGGGCTCCTGTATTCATCAGTGTACCACCCATGATGTTGATACTTGAGGAAGGCTGAGAACCACATGTGGGTGTTTATGGCTTTTTACAGGCAACGGTCCTTCTAAAGGGCTGACACTTTGAAGTGAAATCAGTGATTGACATGCTATGAATGAGTTCCCAAGCTCTTCTGAGAGATTCTTGTGGAGGGAAGGGGACTGAGTACTGAAGACCCTAGACAGAGGGACATATATGGAGGAGGCACACCAAGGGGAGGGAAACTGAAGCAGTCAAAAACCATCTTCACTTGCCTTTCCAAGAGGGGTGTGAAAGCCCTTTGCAGGAGAAGCCTCTGATGCTATGATTGCAGCCACTTCCTCAGACTCTCACTCCCTTTGCTTCCACTTCTAAGTCTCATTGACTGTGGCCAAGACTGTCAAAATGGGCAACATGAAAACTCAGCTAGTCGGGTTTTCTGACTGAGACCTGGATCCCTGACCTTGCACACACCGCATCGTCCACAGAGATACTGGAGAGAGAGCACTTCCCCATGGACTTGGTCCTTGGCACTCCCCTTGTGCGTAGGATGTGAGCGGACTTTAAGCTCCACTGACTTTACTGGGAGAAATTACATATCTCTTTAGCTGAGCATATTCAGTCACACATTTATCTCACTGCCTTTTAACCCCAGTTGAAGTGAGTGGTGGGGGGAGAGGACAATGTTTTTATAGTTTCTTCTCCCAATACCAGCTTTTATATAGTTCTCATTGCCTCTTGAGAAGGTGAGACCTGTTAGCTTAGCTTAGCTCTTTCATAGCTTGAAGCCAGCCCAGTCTTCTAAGAAATTGCTCTTGTTGTCCCTGGAACAGCAGTCTCTAGGAGTAAACTCTACATTTTATAGAGAGTTTCCACTTTGAAACTGTAGCAACTGCAGCCAGAAGCAGACCCTGGGTAAACTGGGAGTGTGGCCTCTAGCCATCAGCTGAGGAAGAGGCTGGAGGATGCCAGATCTTCTTCTCCCAGTTGCAGATGAGAGCTGGGCGGCAGTGGAGCATGAGGGTGTCTGCAAAATATGTTTTCCATAATCCTGTGGCATCCTAAGGATGGCCTGAACACGGGCCTTTTCCTGACCTGCAGAAATGAATGGAAGGCCATGCACTGTGGAAAGAGCTGGGAAAGGGTCAGGGAAGAGATGGTACAGACTCCCTTGGATGCTGGGGAGATCAGACAGAGGTATTTACAGGAAAAGAGCCTTGAGAAGCAGGAGTTCTGGCCTCCCTCTAACTGGCTGAGCAACCTCAGAAAAATGGCACCTCATCTCTGGGCCTCAATTTCTTCATGTGTAGACTGAGGAGGCTGGACCAAATAATTCTTGTATCTTACCTATGATTCCACAGTTATGTGAAGTGAACTGTTATTGAGTCATTTACTTTAAAATACATACAATAAGCAGTTGTTACAACTGTGTTAAACTTAAAAGATTATTTCATCTGTAGTACTGGATTTAATTTACAAGTTACAAGAACTTTAGAACCCTCCAAAGAAAACACTCCCTCTCTCTCTGATAAGAACTCATGTTAAATGATGAAGGTTTTCTAAACAAGGTGTTGTACAAGCAGATTAAACTTTCACATAACATAACTTTAACATCACTTAAAGGAGAAATTATATATGATCCTTAAAACCCTTAATCCCAAATACTCATACGTTACATGTAAGTGAGAAAAAAAATAAAGAAGAAAAGAAGCCTTCTTCCAGGAGGTAGAGGTGAATTCCCCCTCCTCTGAGTGTGTTAGTGACTGACTTCAATTATACAGAGAATTTAAATGGGGAAAATGACTATGGTAGAGAAACTTGGCAGACCCCTTAATCAAGAGACCAAGGTCAACAGGACCAGTGAGAAGTCATGGTAATCTCATGGATTCCTGATATAACACTGTGAGAAGGGCACTTCGCCTCTGTGACATTCTTTCCCCAAAAGTCACAGCCCCAGTGTATGTTAATGAGAAAAAGCCATTAAACCCAAATTCAGGGACACTCTACAAAATATCTAAACAGTACTTTCCCAAACTGTAAAAGTTCTAAAAGCAAGGAAAGACTGAGAACTTGTCACTAATAGGAAGAAGCTGAGACATGATAGCTAAATGCAACAGGGTGTCCTGTATAGGATCTTGGAACAGAAAAAAATACATTAATGGAAAAACTGGTGTAATCAAAATGAAGTCTATAATATGGTAAATAGTATCATACCAATGTGAATTTCTTAGTTTTGATAAATGTACTATAGTTATATAAGATCTTAACAAAAGGGGAAGGTGAGTGAAGGGTAACCAGGAATTCTGTGTACTTTAGTTTTGCAACACTACTGTAAACCTAAAATTACTTCAAAATAAAAAGACAAAAGATAAAAAACTGTACCTGGAGTGGACAAAGTCATTAATGCTGAAAATGTGTCAACTAGTAACGAATATGGCATTACTCTTTGACTATATCTTTTCAAATGTAAGTTTTAAAATCTGTACATCATTAAACCTGAATTAAATGTCAGAAAATTACGGCATCACTATCTTTGTCTTCATATTCATTAAATTACACTATAATCTCTATGAGAGGTTTTCTGTCTTGTTCATAACTATATCCTTAACACCTAACTCAGAGTATGTGTTGAGTGAGTGAGCAAATGAGTGAATGAACGAATGGTGCTATTCTGGGCTTTGTACACAGATAATTAGATAAACTCATTCCCTGATTCTTGGATTTTATAATCTAATAATATATATTTAAATATTTTTATATATAAAAATTAATGTTTTATTATGTATTGTTTATACATAAATCTAAGAAATCTAAGATTAATACATAAAATCTAAGAATATGTATATGTACATACATATAACCAGGTAGAGCACAATAACAATATTAAGCCAATCTGAGGAAAAGTGAATTTATGTCAATAGGGATTTTTGCCTGTTTTTGTTCACTGCTATATCCTCAGTGCCTACAATAGGTCTGACATTAGCTGACATTCAACAAATATTTGTTCAATGGATAAATGAATCAGCCTCATACACAAGCCATGGGGATGACTTCCAGTTCCTCTCAGGTGAGTGTGTGGGAAGAGTGGGGTTGCTGCAGAGGCGCTCTCAGTCTCCCAGCCTTAAGGCAAGTTGGCATGTGCTGTGTTTGTGCTAAATGTTCCCCTGAGATGCTTTAGAGATCCTCCCACTCTGCCTTCCATGGCCTTCCAGAATCTGCACTGTGCACAAAGGTCTGACTGTGTTTTTATCCAAAGGCAAAAAAAAAAGAAATACCACATCGGAAATGTCTCCACACACTCATTTCCACATTGAAATTTGTGTTGACTTGGTGAAGAAATTCAACGGAACTGAACACCCCTTTGCAGAGTGGAACTTTACCTGAGAGCCCTAAAGCAAAAATTTTAGAATGAGTCCCTTTACCCTTCTGAATTACCAAATAAACATCTCTCCAGAGAAGGGCTTCTCTGTGGGGTCCCCAAGTGGTATTGCTGTCCATCTTCCTATGAGCTTTTAATTGGAGCATGACTTTGGACACAGCGTGGATAATTTCCTTACTTCAGAAACCCTCAAAATGTAGCCTCGAGTTACAAAAATGAAACACAATTGTGTACACAGAAATCCATCTGGGAAGCCAAAGATAATTAACTCTGCTCGTTTTATGCTTTAGAATCTCAACCTCAAAACTTTTCTGTTGTTCTCTTCCAGGCGCTCCTATTATTATGGACTAAAACTGAAATGAAGCATCTTCTCTTCATCATGATCCTATAATTAAAGGGAAAAAGGGAAATTATTTTAGTGGGCTAAGGTCTCCTTTACCTGTATTGCTACCATTGTTATTCACGGGAAAAACAGAGAGCTCAGTGGGAGAATTTATCTCTGGGACAGACCCAACAGTTGCAGAGGAGGCGATCTGAGAAGCATCCAACAGTCTATCCAACCAAAACTGACTTTCCTTCTCTTCCACCACAGGTAATAAAATTGCCAGCATTAATTTTTAGCAAGTCTTTTCCTTGTCTCTGAAAACTTGAATAAAGATATTATATAAGTGGGGTGACAAATTTAACCAGTCATTTTTAAAAGGTCCTAAGGGGATGTGATATGGTATGATGTACTAAGATTATTATGATAATGATGATGGTGTTGATACTGGTGGTAGTAATGGTGATGACATCTAATGATGTTGGTGATGATGGTAGTGATGGGAGAATATTGGTAGTAGAGCTAATAATGACAGAAATATACCATTTTAGAAAAATGTATTATGTACCAGTCACTATGATAAACACTCTGTGTTAATTATTTCAGTTCATTCTCACCTTCATTTTTATATATTCTTTTCAATAGTTGAGAAAAACTAGAGCTGAGAGTAAGCAACTTGCTCAAAGTCATCCAGCTAATAGAGAAAGGGCTGAAGCCCACCAAAGGTTTAGGTTGGTGCCCTAGTTGAGAACCCTCAGTTCTCAGGGTTAAGAAGCAGTTTCAAGGTCTCTGGGAAGGTGAGAGCTCACCATGGAAAGAGTAGAAAGCAAAGCATCTTCTGACCTAATCCCTTAGCCTCAAGTCCCTTCCACTCACATTACTATGACACTTACTACTCAGAGGTAACAGGCCCCAAATTGACTTCTCTACCACCCCTGATGAAGAAATAAACAGAAAAAGATAAGGACACATCTTGGTGAACATGGCTAAAGATGCTGGGCGAAGAATATGCTTTTACCCAGAATTTTCTTTTCTTCTCTGGGAAGGCAAAACAGGTTATTGATGCTGGGTACAGTGTCACTACGAAACCTTAAAACTTTAAGAAAAAGACCAGGAGAGGAATGAGACAATTAGTGATACTGGGTTGGCCGAAAAGTTTGTTTTTTCCATAAGATGGATTAGTAGTGCTTAGTTATCTTAACTTCATCGAAACAATTGTGTTAGGTTGTATTTTGACAGCTATTGTAGCAGCGTGTGTTAAAAAAAAAAACTTATCCAAGTGTCCTAGGACTTCTGGCCAAGATGGAGGCAGAAACGGACACGTTCTGTCTCCCTCTACAACTAAGAAGGGATACAGCTAATGCAAAACTAAAAATAATAAGTTCCTGAAAAATAAAGCTACATGGAAGTCCAACATAAGAAGTCATAAACAAGTGGTGCTCGTCCAGATGGGTAGGAAATGCAAGCCTGCAGCTGAGAGAGATCGAACTGTGCTGGAGGCGGCAGCCGTAGCTGCGAACAGCGGGACCTGGTGAGCAGACGCCTGTGTTTGAGGGGAGGAGAGAGGCACCTTCGGCTCACGATTCCAACACCAGAGAGGGTGACCCCGTTGGGAGGCAGCCCTGTTCGCCAGCGGAGAGTAACAGCGGGAATCCATCTTGGACCCCCACCCCCACGCAAAGCGCGACGGTGTGGTGAGAAAGGTCACCAGGTTGTGACAAGCACACGGGGCTCCGCCCAATACAGCATAGGAGGTGTGACAGCACCCCGCCCAAGAGGGAAAGATAAACAAAATGGTCAGAATGGCAGAATTAATGATTGAAATAGCAATCACACAGCTAATAAAAAAACAAATAAAAGCCTTGACCGAGGAACAAATAGCAAATCTTTTGGAAGCTCAGTTTAGAGCCATAGTCATAAGACAGCTTACAGACCTAACAGCAGGGCTAAATCAAGACAGAGAAGGAATGAAGGCTAGCCCTGCTGAAATGAACAAAAATACATACAAGACAAGTGGTGAGGAAAAAAAGTCATGGATCAAATCAACAAATCGGAACATAGGGAGGGAACAGTCAACCAGTGCAGAAAGAGGAAACAAAGAGTGAGGAATATGATGAGAGGCTCAGAAACCTATGGGACAGCTATAAGCGAACATACATTCGAATTATAGGACTATCAGAGGGTGAAGAAGAAGAATTAGAAATTGAAAAATTATGTGAAAAAATAATGAAGCAGAACTTCCCTAACTTGGGGAAGGAGGTGAACTTACAGGTCCAAGAAGCACAGAGAGTTCCGGATAGGCTGGACCCAGGGAGGACCACACTAAGACACATTATCATCAAAATGTGAAAAATTAAAGATAAAGAGAGAATCTTAAAAGCAGCAAGAGAGAAGAGAGGAATCATGTACAAAGGGGTCCCAATTAGACTATCAGCAGATTTCTCAAAGGAGACTTTACAGGCAAGAAGGGACTGGCAAGAAATATTCAAAGTAATGAAAATCAAAAACCTACAACCACGATTACTCTATCCAGCGAAGCTGTCATTCAGAAAAGAAGGGCAGAGAAAGTGTTTCCAGGACAAAGTAAGACTGAAGGAGTTTGTTAGGTCCAAACCACTGTTATATGAGGTGTTAAAGGGACTTGTTTAGGAGAAGGAGGATCTGGACACTGAACATTAAAATGAAAACTGTATTACAACAACCAACAGCAGAAGCTAGGGAATTGAGGCAAGGGCAAACTAAGTAGGCAACGAGAAGGGAAAAAGAATTATAGGTAAGGGGAGCATACTGGGGGGAGGTCAGCGGGGAGGGGCAAGGGAGGGGGGAGATGGTGCAGGAATTGGGAAGCATAGTGGGAGGGAGTGGAGTGGACAGGAAGATGTTGAAAAGAACTATATGCAGGACCAATGGGCATGGACTAAGGGAGGAGACAACTGGAGGGAGTGGGGAGCAGAGGGGGAAGGAAATTGGGACAACTGTAACAGCATAATAATAAAAAAAACAGAAAAAATATATATATAAAAGTAGCTGTACACATTAAATGAATGAACTGTATGACATTGATGGTTGTACTCAGAGATTAAAATATATGTAAAGTTAAAAAAAAAAAACTTATCCAAATTGGTGAATTTTTGTGTAGCCATTTTAATATTAAAAATGGAAGAAAAGAAGCAACATTTCAGTATGTTATGCTTTATTTCAAGAAAGGTAAAAAAAAAAACTGAAATGCAAAAAAAGATTTGTGCAGTGTATGGAGAAGGTGCTGGGACTGATTGAACGTGTCAAAAGTGGTTTATGAAGTTTCATGCTGGAGATTTCTCGTTAGACAATAGTCCACAGCCAGGTAGGCCACTTGAAGTTGATAGCAATCAAATCGAGACATTAATTGAGAAAAGTCAATGTTATGAGGAGATAGCCAACATACTCAAAAGATCCAAATCAATAAAGTTATTGGTGAAAATGAAAAATGTGTCTTTTATTTTATAGAAAAAACTAAACAGACTTTTTGGCCAATCCAATATGTTTTTCTCATCTCATACAGCCTCATTGTCAAGACTGAACAATTTCAGGTGTTATCACATTATTACCTCATGGTATTACCTTGTTATCTTAACCTATTGTTTGATCCATTTGATCTTTCCAACTAGACTTCTATCTCTTTGTGGACAGAGACCATAATTCTGCTTCTTTTATTCATCATGTATCCACGCCCCTGCACAGTGCTGGGCATGTTGTAAATGCCTAAAAAATATTTGTAATTCAATTTATTATTTTTTCTTTTTTTCTTTTATTGATTCTAGATAGAGGGGAAGGGAGGAAGAAAGAGAAGGAGAGAAACATTGATGGAGAGAGAAACATCAATCAGTTGCCTCTTGCACACACCCCAAATGGGAACCAAACCGGTAATTCAGGCATGTTTCCCAACTGGAAATCGAACCCATGACCATTTGGTTTGCCGGACAATGCCCAACCAACTGATCCACACTGGCCAGGGCTGTGATCTGATTTATCGAGTCACCTCCACTTCAGTCAGGGTCAGCTACTTGGGATTCTCATGAACACTGAGATATCGGAACAGTGAGAACACAGAGAATTTGAAGAGATTATCCAGCTGACATGTAAAACAAAAGATGACCCACTTGATAGTTTTCTGCAAGCTTCAGGAAAGCTTTCTTAATGTTTGGGATCTATAATAGATTCAAGGCATTTCCTCACAAGGTAGATGCAGCTGAAGTGAAGAATGGTCCAATTTCCCCCATGCCAAGGAGTTCATCTGTTCAGAGAGCAGGGAAGATTACTTAAGATGATGGATGTCGATGTGCTTTATAAATACACATGCTCACTTTCACCTTAACAACTTGGTGGTTAAGAGCACAGACTTGGAACCAGACTGTCTACATTTGAATGCCTGCTGTGCTAGTAACTAGTTGTGTGATTTTGAACAATTTACTTAACCATTCTGTGTCTCAGTTTTCCATCTATAAAATATAGGACTACCTATCTCATAATCTTGTGAGGATTAAATATACATAAAGGAATTATAAGAGTTTCTGGCATATAGCAAATGCTATATGTAGGTTAGATGTTATTTTTGCTATTATTTTTATTTATTTATTATTATTAAAATGTTCTTCAGATATAAGGTATCTTTACCACTGTCCACAATGGATGATATTTCACTTTCTCCCAACAAACTCATGAGATGAATTCTATTATTATCCTCACTTTAGATCAGGGAAAAATTCAGATCAGAAGATTTAAGTGCTTGTTAACAATCCTATGCTCATTTCACTACACCATCCTTGTCTTTTGGTGTTGGTGCAGATAGTGATTTTCCAATGACAGTCAGGTCTTGCCATGCTTAGCATGGAGCAAGGGCAGATGGCTCACCAGGGCCCTGCCGGCCCAAAAAGGTTGTTTTCTTAGATAATATCCTGGGTATCATCTCTCTTTATTGGCCAACCACCACATCATTAATTCCATGTGTGTGCCCATGTCTTACCTCTGTTCATGCCTCAAATACAGTCCCTAGCTGCAAAACGAACCTTTATTTTTCTTATTCTAATTAGCTTTGTGATCATTTTGTCCCAGCATAGCTCGCCTTGTATACTCTGTTTTTTCCTGGGGGAAAAAAATCTGCCATCTGCTGCCAGGCTCAGATATAGCCTATTGAGTTGGATCAGAAATGAGCAGGAGGCCAGGGCTTTGGGAACTGGGCCACTGGTCTGGGAACCAGGAAACTGGCATCCTCCCTCCCGGGCTATTAGCTGCTCAAGAGCTGATATGTTTTCTGATGGCATCTGCTTTGTACAGCCATTTCAAGACCACTGCAAACCTGGAGCAAGGCTCTGGTGAGGTTGCAAGGTTGATTCAGACACAGGCAATGCACCATGAGACTCATAGCCCAGGGATGAGTGAAAAGCCCACATATAGCTAGCTCAAACACTGGCGCCAGTTTACCTCGTTTCAAATGGTGCTCTTCCTCTTACTAACTTCATATCTTTAGGCAAGATGCTTAACTTCTCTGTGCTTCAGTTTCTCATCTAAAAATGCAGATACCTATCTAGTGAGGATTCAGTGAATTAATACATATAAAACTCATAAAACACTGTACATAAGCTTTTAATAAGAGTTATTAATACTATTATAATTATTATATTATATATTTTATATATTATTAAATATATAGTATTAGTATATACTACATCTAGTATACCATATATATACTATATAAGTATATACTGTACATACACTATATAGCATATATACTACATATAGTCGTCGTCGTCGGCAGCCGTCCATCTCGAGAGACGATGGTGTAGCTTCTTAAGAGTCTATCTGCACCGCCAAGAATGGCTGTGCAGTCCGACTCGGGAGTGACACGGTATCTGTCTCCTCCCGTGTTGAATCGACATCTTGCGATGACGCTGGAGTGTCCTCTCCAGTGAAGCTGAAGCTACAGAGCCTGGGCAGGGTGATATGGAGGGTCTGCTGTTGCCCATGCAGCAGACCCCCCCTCTCTTCGCAGCTGAAGGGTCCAAGGGAAAGACGGAGTCAATACAGCTTGGCTTCAGGTGCGCCGCAGGAGTTGCCGGTGTTGACTACAACGTCAAACCGCCTTAGGGACTCCGGCTCCGGATTTTCTGTCGGGGTTTACTCCCTTAGCCTTTCCCCTGAAGAGGTATGCCGCAAGGCAGCGGAGGTTTTTTGGAGTCAGAGTTTTCCTTCTCTGATGTGCCCTGACTGGAAGATCGAACCAGCGACACTTAGCTCGCAGGCCGACGCTCAATCCACTGAGCCAAACCAGCCAGGGTGAACTACATATAGTATACCACATATATTATATGAGTGTATACTATACATACATAGCATATAGCTTATACATAGTATATTATTATATATATTATTATTAAAATGTTCTGCGGCAACACCAAGAAAGAGTGATTATTTCTGAAAGGTGGGTCAAAGAAAGATATAGTTACAAAACAATATAAGAGTCACTATTTGTTGAAAGCTCAAAATATGCTAACCCCTTTATAAACATTATCTAATACAGCAATTTTCAACCTTTTTCATCTCACAGCACATATAAACTAATTGCTAAAATTCTGCAACACACCAAAAAATATAGTTTTTGCTAATCTGACAAAAAAAGAAAAGGTATAATTTTGATTCATTCACACCGGATGAGTTGGCTGTTGTCTTTTTTTTTTTTTTAATTTGACAATCTAAGGGAAAAGAAGTCAGTGTCCCTGTCTAAATAGTCAGATATTGCATGCTTTAAAAATTCTTGTGGCACACCAGTTGGAAATTGCTGACCTAATATAATCCTCACAAAAACCCTATGAATGGATAATACTTGCCACATTTTGGATGAGAAAACTAATTCTCAGAGAGGATAAGTAATTTTCACAGCAGTGCATGGTAGGGCCAGAATTTGCACCCAGATCAGATGGCCAGTAGAGTACCAATTCTTAACCACAGGGCCTTATTTTCGGGACACATGGCTTTTGAGGCAGATCAGAAATGCAGGGAAAGTGAAGTGTGTGGGAATTAGGATGGGAAAGGGCGTGGAGGCCTCTACAGCCAGGACAGCAGTGCTGGCTGGGGTCAAGGAGCTCTGTCAGAGCAAGTGAAAGAAGGCTAAAGCCCTCTCCATCAATATTGGTGACAGGCTCATATAATACCTAGCCTTCCTATCCTAAGCCTCCAAGGTCATGTTGTAGACCAGGTGGGTATCCCAGATGACAAGTGGAAATTGTTTGCAGCGTCACTGGAGCTTGGACCACACCCAATGAAGGCAGTGATAGGAGGCAAGAAATCATTCCTCTTCTTCTCCCATCTCTCTTAGATTCTCCACTTTCTTTGTGTCTTCATTGCTGATACAAACTATCACACATGACATACTCAGAGTCCCATGTCCTGGGAGAAGATGCTTTGAGGGCAGAGGCTGCTGAGCCTCTCAGGGAAGGTTCCCAGCAGAACTAAGTGGTTGAGCAGGCTCGCTGCTGCAAGAACCAGGAGCTTCTAGTGACTGGCCAGGCCAGGCCTGCATCCTCCAGAAGTCCTCCTCAACATCCTCACCTGCCCCACCTGAGAGAGTAAGTGCACAGCTGGGGCCTAGTCAAAACAGAGCAGCTCTGCCTTCGTTCATTTCTGCCTGAGGCTGGGAGGTGCAAAGGCAGCCTGGACTACCTGGAGACTCTTCTGTACCAGAAATGATAAAACAGAAGCTAATGACATCATCTTCAGGGAAACTGAAGTAAGCATCATGCATGCATTCATCTATCAAAAAATATTTGTTGAGAACACACTGTGTGCCACAGGCACTTATGGGTAACTATAGAGATAAAAAGAATCCTTACATTCTAGAGAGGGAAGCTTTCCAGTAAACAAATATGGAAGACAATGGGACTCATGCTTGATAGAAGACACATAGGAGCTATGGAAGAAGAGAAAATGGGCACCCAATAGCCAGCGGAGGTGGATAGGGGCAGGTGCAGTGACCTCTGAGCATTCAGCTGTGAAAGTAAGTGGGAATTGGAGTTGATCAAGTGAAGAGGCAGGCTAATGCCATTTCAGAAAGAGGAGCGTTTACATAAATGTTTGTCAGTTGGAGTTACAGGAAATAAAAGCATTCAACAAGTAATATTTTCTCTAAGAGTGATAGAAGTGGAAGTGAGAAAGGTTTTTAAATCACCCCTTTAGCAGGTGAAGGGAGCTGAAAAAGGAGCTGATGATACTTTCATGAGCCTCACAGATCAGAGTCCCCTTCCTGGTGGGGGACTCAGTTTGGATTCTGATGACTCCCTCTCTTTTGGATTGATGTACAGAAGACACACTGTGTGTGAGGGTAGGAGGAAAAGCAGTTTTATAAAACAACTTTATGTAAATTATTCCATGTGATCAACTTCATTTTACAAATGAAGAGTGGAGTTATACAGGGATGGTGGTGCACAGCGTCACATACCTGCAGAAGTGGAGACCTAAAGAAGGTCAGGGGTATGGCGAGTGGAAATGATGGGAGCTCATTGATTTTCCAACTCTAAATCTTAAGTTTTGCACCACGAGTCAGGAGACAGCTCTGGTCTCAGTCTGCTACTAATCTGTAGTGGGATCTTGAATTAGTAACTTAATTTGTCTAGGCCTCAGTTTCCTTATTTGTAAATGAATAGATGAGTCTTTCTGAAACCCTTTCTTATTCTCAGTTTGTAGTGTCTTAGAAGGAAACTTGCACCATTACTATCCCTCACCCTTAAGAGTTCTGTGATCAGAGATTCAAGAATTGCCACTTGGAAGCAAACCCATGAGCCCACTAACACAAAAATGAGGCTTTAATGGGAAATATTATTGATGACTTTTCCTACATTTCCATAACCACATAAGGTTTGGAAATTCTCCTAAATAAGTAAACTTGCCTTAATAATTTATTGACCTAGAAACCATGCAAGAAATGATAGTGTGTAATGAAGCATAAAACAAAAACAAAAAATATGCTCTACACCCAATCAATTGTGTGCCCTTGGTCAAGGCCTCTTTGCATCACACAAACTCAGCCTGTTCATCTGCAAACTGAGGTGTTTGTAACAAGTGATCATTAAAGTCCATTCAATGTCTTCAATAAACCTTACCTCATATAAGCAACTGCCTCCTCGATATAGCTACTTGATTTTCTAGTAAGCATTTCCAACTCAACATGCTACTGGCCCATGGACAGCACATGGAGTAGCAAGAATGTAGAGTGCATAGCATGCATTAGTTTCTTTATTGTCTGTCTCTTTCAACTAAAATGTAAGCTGCATGAGGGCCATAACTTTGTTTTGTTTACTTCTATATTCCCTCGTACTTATATTACTGATTGGCACAGAATAAATATAAAATAAATTTCATTGAGTGAATGAATCAGGGAATCAATCACGTGTATTGAGTAGGAATGGCAAGAACTCCAGAAAGTCATCTAATAAAGTTGTAGGAGTTGAAGTGGAATCCAATGGGATGATTTCCTGAAACAGACAGAAATGCAACAAGCCAGAGAAGGCAGCAGAGTTAAATCAGGTCAGCTGAATTTAATCTTTAGATTTAAGAAATGAGTTGGGTCAGCTAATAAGAGGTGAGGTCCAAGAATCAGGAGCTATAATGGACTGGAAATCTACAGCAAGGGCAAAAGAGAAGTGAGAAGTTTCAATAAAATTGCTTTAGTCATGACTGTGTAAGCACATTTATGGTGTGGAAGGTACATAATACATCAGTGGAGTTTGGAAGGACAAATTCCATTTCATTTCAACCCATCTTGGAAATATCTAATTTTAGAATATAGAAAGTTTATACTGTAATGTTTACTATTCACTGCATTTGGTTTAATTTGTTCTAAATTTATTTCTAACTTGAAAGATATCCCATAATTCAAGTATTCCAGTATAATATGATAATTTCATGATATATTGTCTACCACGTTAATATCAACATGGCTTTTCTGATGATGATGATGATGATAATTATACCCATCTCAATTTTCAGAAAAATTTGAGGCATTTTGTAAAGTAACAACAACAACAATAAATGACACTCATGTGGTCCTTACCATGTGCAAACCACTGTTATAAGGACTTTACAGATATTAATTATGAGGTAACTGCCATTATTACCCTCACTTCATAGGGGATAAAACTGAATCCCAGGGAGGTTAAGTCCAATATCACTCAACTAGCAAACTTCAATATATACAATAAGACAAAAAATAAATTATTTAAGAACCAAGTCATAAAAGGAGGAAAGGATGGCACATGGAAACTAATTTGATCAGAAAACTTGGGAAGAGACTACTGCTAAAATTCACTATAAAACCTAACTATGAGTTTCCTAGCAGTCCAGAGGGAAAGGATAATGTGATGGGTTTTAGCCACAGGTGATCTTGGGAAAATTGTAAGAAAGCTTGTGAGACTAACCCAGAAACATTAAAGAGGGTGGAGAGTAGTCAGTGTGAGCAATGATGCTGCTCTAGAGGGCAGAGTCAAACAGAGTAAATAGTAGAGTCAGAGGCAAGAGGGGAAAGTAGACTGAGGTGCCAAAAAGGTGAACGGGGTGACAAAAAAGACTAGAAAGGCTAGGCGGGAGGTTCCAAACACAGAGAAAGCAAGAGTCAGAGTAAGTAGGAGAAACACAGTAGGGCTGGCACCAGAGAAAATCCGGGAAATGCAAGATTCTGATCATCAAGTCTTTCAGTACCTGGCTCCTCAAAATGTGGTCCTTAGACCAGTAACGTCTGTATCACTTGGGAACTTGCCAGAAATAGAGAATTTCAGGTCCACTTAGTTCTACTGAATCCAAATCTACATTTTTAAACAAGATCCTCAGGTGATTTGAATGCATATGGAGGTTTGAGAAGTACAGTAGCGCTTTTATGTAGACTTCAGTAAATTTTCACACAGCGATAGACTCCAGAAGACACACACCAGGCATGCCACATTCACAATCCCTGTCGTTCCTCACAATAGTCATACAATAAAAATATCCTTGCCCTGGCCAGGTAGCCAAGTTGATGGGTCCCATATACCAAAAGATTATGGGTTTAATCCTGGTAAGGGCACATACCTAGGTTGCAGGTTCGATCCCTGGTGTGGGTATGTACAGAAGACAATCAATTTCTATCCCCACCCCCCCTTAGCATATCCTCAGGTAAGGATGTTTAAAAACTTCTTAAAAATATCCTTTTTGTAGCCACATTACAGATGAGAAAATTGAGGCCTATGGTCCCAGTCACACAACAGACCTGGGATTTGTTCCCAAACCAATATGCTTTAAATTTAATGTTGATTGATAATTCAGTGCAAATCCACCCGAAGGGCCTGAGAAAGGAGTGGCCTGGCCCAGATATTAACAGAGAAGCTGCTGCTGGCATGCATCAAAGTGTGTCGTGGTGAATAATGGAGGAAGCTCCTGCAGTAGGGATGGAAAAAAAAAAGAGCAGATGTGAACAGGTATAATTGATGTCTTGTAGGAAGATATAACCAGGGCCGTCTGAGAGCATGGCAAAGTTGGCCCTGAAGAAGTCCTTTTGATTTAGTACAGGGGACAAGTGGAGGCAGCTCCCACCATGACGTGCTGCCACCTCTGAGCACCCCGTCCCCTGTCCTCCTCCAGCTCAGCTAGCTGCAGTGTGCTATCCTTCTGTTCCATTTGTTCAGCAAAATGTCAGTGTGGGAGCAAACCGAAAGTGAACTCGTCTTTCATGTGCCAATTAGTCATGTACCACTTGTAACAGCTCTTGAGTGTGATTTATGTGTGTGTATTGTATGTTAACTTTTCTTTTTCTTTTTTCTTTTTTGGTGGTTGGTCTCTCCACGCAATTTTTATGATGTTTCATGTGGGCCAGGGTGTCTTGTATTTAATTGGACTCCCCAGAGCACCAGGCAGAAACACAGTGTGTATTTAACGAGGTTTTGGTCATGGATTGCCTCTTCCAGAGTGTGAAGGCAGCCCAGCCTTTCCTGCGTTCCTCAAGCCCCACCCAGAGAAAGCAGTCAGGGTGGAGATGACCAGTCCTAACTGCTAAGCTAGCTACCCCCACGGGCTGGCCAGACAGTCCCAGTTAACCTCCCCATCCGGGGGGGGAAGGGAGGCTCAGGGAATCCCTGGTGTGCCTCACCCTCCACTTTCATCTTCATAGAAAACGGCAACATCACCACACGTGGGTGTGTGGTGTGAAGATACAAGGTGGGGCTCTCGCCTGGGCAGCCGCTTCCCTATGTTGTTTTCCTGCCCCCTTCCTGAGGAAATAAGATCTGGACAGGCTTGTGGTTCTCTCCTACCAACCCTCAAAGACAACAAGCAACCAAGTTCCCATTTCTCAGGTGCCCCCTCAGAATCACACCCCATGTCAGTATCTATAATGAGATCCAGGTCACTTAAAAGCAGCGGTAAAGAAAAAATGCAGCTTCCCAGAATTCAGGGATGATCAATGCCTCTGAGCTTCCCTTCTTCTCAGAAGATCTCCAGGCAAAACTGATTTGCATGGGCTGCCAATTCAGTACTCACCAAGGGAGACTCAAGCCTGGGGTTTCAGGAGATGCTTCCACCTTCCCCAGCCCTAGGGGGTGGGGGGACATAAGCACTTCAAAGAGAACTAACTGTGGGGGTCATTGGGGGGCCTGGGGAGAGATGGTCAGACTGTTCTGGAAAAGACAAAAGAATACAAAGTCGTATATCCTTTGAGAGGAAGAAATAGCTGAAAAGCATAAATGGCTATGCACACAAACCCACTTCCTACCTGGCTCTGAAATCAGATTTCACTTTCAAGGTACCCTTAACATGGACTAACTCTTCTGGAACTCAGCTTGAGGTGGAGGGGGTGACCACCTGCCTCACCCCCAGTGCAGAGTGCAGAATCAGCCCTGCTCAGTAAAACCCTGTGATTGGTCTGCCAGTTCACTGTGTGTTCTGCCAGCCCAAGAGGAAGGAACCTAATTTTGATCACTCCTTACTCCTCCAAGCATTCTTTTTCTCTTTCATTCCTCTTTAGGCTCCCTCATTTTATACACTGGTAATACCAGTCACCTTGATGCTAATGTTTACTGAGAAGTCAGAGACGGTAAGTATAAAAGATAGCACTGTGTAGGGGGTTTGAAAGGACAGAGGATTAAAACAATTAGGGATTTTTCTTTTCATTTAAAAAGAATCATGTCCTCCTGACTTGAGGTTAGGTTCCAGAGGTCAGGCTGAGTAGATGTGAGCAGAGAGAAAGAGAGAGAGATTGGGATTCTCTATGCATCTCCTGCTGTGAAAAATGGTGAGACAAGGAGGCAGGTGTGGCTTGTGGCCTCATGTGACCTAGGGACGGCCTCTCCAAATGGCCAGCCCAACAACTTCCCAAGACACAGCCAACCTGGCCTCCAGAATGAAAGTGCACCTGGTCCCAGAGCTGGAAGGGATCCACATGCAGTTCTGAGGTTGGGGGAGGGGATGTAGAGGAGCCAAAGGCCCAGAAGTTAGAAGTACAGTGAAACACGGAAGCTCTTTTGTTGTTAAATTTCAGGATATTTTCCAATTGAGCAACCTAAGATGTCTAGCAATTAAGACACAGGGCTCAGAGGATGTGAGAAAGGGAAGGTTTGAGTATTAATGATGGTATAAAAATGAGGTTGTATAGATTTGGTCTATAGGGACTCTGCTGGTCCCTTTCTGGGCCCCTAGATAGAAAGAACTGAGTCTCATTCATTTCCTCTCCCTGTCTCTCTCTGTCTCTGTCTCTCCCTCTCTCTCTCTCTCTCCCTCTCTCTTTCTCTCTCTCTCTCTCTCTCTCTCTCTATATATATATATATATATATATATACACATATGTCCCTCCCCACCCCCACCCCTCTCTCACCTGGTTATATTATTACATTTAATCCTAGGTAAGGTATGCCTCACTTGAGGTCCCCAGATTTCAGGGGACTCTGACTCCCTGAGGTCATGTCAGAAGAACAAATTTGAGAAGCCATGAGTCACATCGATGGACTGGAATAATTTGGGGTACTTCAGGGAGATCCAGAGTACACTTTGGTTCTACTTCAATATCCCAGCACACCTTGAACCCGCACGAGGCACAGAAGGTATCTGCCAGGACAGGACACTATGACTGTTAAGAATGTAGGTTTCGGGGTCAGAGTTCTTGGATTTGTATTCTGGCTCCACCATTTACTTTGTGAACTTGATAAAGCCATTTGACTTCTTTGTACCTCATTTTCTCACATGGAGAAAGGGATAATAATGTTCTTTGATTGAATTAAATGAGATACTGTATATGCCTAGCACAGTGTCTGAGCAGATTGATCAAGTGCTCAATAACTAGTCGTTATTATTTTTATTCCAATTATCAATGTTTTTCCCAAGATCAGTAACCTCACTGGGCCTGCAGTGAATTCTTTTGCGTACATTTTCAAGGAAACCAGTCCTCCAGCCTTTCCTGAGTCCCAGGAAGATCTTGAGGACTTCAGCATGCACATGATTTGCCATATGTTCATTTAACCTGAGGGTTCAGGCCCCCATGCAGTTGGAGGGTGGGCCTACATTTTGGACAGAGTTTGGTGATTCCTAAAACTCTGCCTTATGCCAGCTTTTTTTATATATACTGAGAGATTGACTAGAAGAGCTTGCCCTTGTCAAGATTTTATCAGGTCTGATCGAAGGACTAAGCATAATATTAACCAGCAGTTCTGACCAGGTTTCTGCCAGTCACTGCCTTGCATGGCTGCCTTGGCTTCTCTTCCTCTTCCTCTTCCTGTGCTCTCTTTGCTGATCTGGACCAAGCTTGGTATTCTTGTCACATAGTCATTGCCCAGGTGAGCTCAGCTCAGCATGAAACAAACAGCTCATCTGAAGGCCCCACACCATCTGTAGAGGGAGGGGACAGCCCTCCTCTCTCTGCCATCCTCTCACAAGTGACTCTTTCGGTTCCATCTTTCAACAGCTAGGCAGAAAGGGTTTTCATCTAAACTCTTGGAGCCTTCTGACAGGAGGAATGAGCCACCCCTAGTTCTTTGGGGGCTGGGTGGTTGGCACCCACTCCTTCCTAGCACTGTCTGGGGGTCAACCACTCAGTTTTAAAAGATGTCTGGCACTATTTGTTTTCAAAAGGTTTGTATGTTTATTTTTTTTGAACTTCAGTTTTAGATCCGTTTGGGTGTTCTCCAGAAAAGAGCCACGCTGATTTGGCATTCAACCATTCTCTCTCCCACACTCCTCCCTGCTTCCAAGCATCTTGAATCCCTGCTGAAGCAGCTGTCAGTTTGTGCATCTGAGGCTTGTTCATGTTCTTGGGCCAAAGGGTGTATTTTATAAACACACGGTCAGTTTACACTGCCTGGGAACTTAGGGGCTTTCCTCTCTACGGGAAACAGCTGTGAGGAGATTGACCAACCTTTGCTCTGTGGAGAGTGAGATGTCGCCTCTGATCATGCAAGTGGGGCAGGTGCACTGGCTGGGTTCCTGTTGTTATGCCTGAGGATTCTCTCAGAAATGCTAAGAAGGGAAGCACATTATGCTCTCCTCTCTCACTTCCAATTCAATTGCTTATACATGACTTTGCATACTACAACCCCTCGTATCTGTTCATCTTCACACTGTGTGCCAGTAGCACCTTCCAGAATCTGATTGCTGTGGGCCTCTGAGGTCACAGAATCATGGAATCATAAAGCTGGAAGATACTTCAAGATAGTCATTTACCCAACAAACTAGATGAACATTTACTATGTGCAAAGTACTATGCCAGATTCCAGGGGTGAGGGAAGGTGAACAAGATCAACTCTCCACCTTTGTAGAAGCAGCAGACTTCCTTCCCGCTGTGCCATCACCTCCATGAAGCTTTCCATGACCTCCTCAGGCAGGCTCAGGTTGCCTTTTGTTGTGTTCCTGTATCCCTCTGCTGACTGCTGTCGTGGCACCTACATGCTGCAGTGAAATGAGCTTTGTGTCTTTCTTCTGCACCATCCTGGGCAACAGTGAAATTCTGCGCTCTTATCGTAAGGTTTTCATAAAGAGGAAATAAGAGAAGAAATGCATTATTGATTAGCTATCAATAATGGTAGATTTTTGGATAAACACCCAAAACAAGATGAGGTTGGTGGCTGCCGGAAGAGGAGAGTACTGGAGAAGCCAGAGGGATCTACCAATCTTGAGACCCCATGGAACCAGTCAAAATAAAACCTTCTCAGCTACTGCTCTCTTGGCCCTTTTGCAAACCTTTGCTATATCTGGAGAAGATTGTGTTCATTTGCTAGAATGGCCTAAACGAAGACTGGGTTTCCTAAATAACAGATATTCATGTGGTCTTTTCTCTAATCTCCACCTCTTCTTTTTTTTTAAAGCTATATCTTTTATTTATTTTTAAAGTGTTATTTATTTCTTTTTAGAGAGAAAGGAAGGAAGGGAGACAGAGAGAAAGAGAAACATTAATGTGTGAGAGATACATCAACTGGTTGCCTCTTGCACGTCCCCAGCTGGGGACCTGTCCTGCAACACAGGCATGTGCCCTGACTGGGAATCGAATCAGCGACCTCTGGGTTCGCAAGCCAGCACTCAATCCACTGAGCCACACCAACTAGGGCTCTAAGTTCCCCTTATCATAAGAACACTAGTCATATTGGATTAGGGCCCACCTATATGTCTTCATTTTACCTTACTTATCTTTTTTAAGACTCTATCTCCAAATACAGTCATATTCTGAGCTACTCAGGGTTAGGACTTCAACATACGAATTGAAGTAGGGGGAGGGCAAAGAAACACAATTCTACCCATAATAGCGGTCGTCAGTATGGGTGCTCACAGAATCACCAGAGGGTTCCTGATATAAGCCACAGCCAATCAATCCAAGATCCAAGAAATAGGCCTGTGACAACTCCCTTCTTGGCTGACTTAAAGCTTCATCCAGCACTGGTGACCAAACTAACCCTATTTCCTGTATGTGCCCCCTCATCCCTTCCCCTCCCCACAGCACTGGTACTAGCTGAGGTTTCTGTAATTGAGCCAGGAACAAGAGAAGGTGTCAATGTGGAAAAAATAAAGAAACACGCCTCCCTTGGGACTAGTATGGTAAATAACATCGATGAAGGCAATTTCCAAGGGAACTACTGGCTTGCTTCCCAAGCTCATAAACAGAACATAAGAAAAAGATCCAAATGCCCTGGCTAGATGGAGGAGAGCCAAACCACCAACAAGCACCAGCAGTGGATTGCTGACTGCCAGCCAGAGCCATGTGCTGCTAGACAGGAACCAAGATGGAGCAGAGAGAGAGGTTTGGCAGCAGGACAGACTTCCCTTCAGCACAGCCCCTACTGTTGACTTGTGCAGGGCCGTGAGTTCTCACCAGCCTCAGTTCCCAGGGTTGTTCTTCATAACTGGGTGCCAGTTGGCTAATGTCACATTGGAAAAGAGTACAGGATGTGAGCTTCCAAATCAACCGACTCATTGTAACAGACTTGGCTTAGCTTGGCTGCACAAGGCCAAGACAGCAGGGGGGGTGTTGCTGACTCAGCAAGAGGGGAGCCCAAGGACAGGGAAGTGTCCGCAAGGGAGGTGAGGGAGTGGCTGGGAGTAGAGCATGCCCACTACAGACAACTGGAGTGGTCTGGAGGTGCACAGAGCTCAGCCAGCAACCTGCCATCCAGTTCTCTAGAGTAAGGCAAGTTCACAGGCAGGTGTCTCTGCTGCCCCTGAGCTAGGTCTCAAGATGCAATGTCCTGGAGGACTTGCAGAAACCAGATGCTGACTTCTCCGGGAGATGTTAAAGCTTTGTCCCAAACCATCCAAGCAGTCCAAATGAGCTGCTCCTCAACCTCATTCTGAGCAGTGTAGACCGAGCTCAGAAGCCTAGCTCTGGCACTGTCACTCAGGAGATAGTAGCCAACAACCTTCCCTGGACCAGGTAGCATACTAGACTTTGCCTGGAGAAAGTCACATTTTTCACACATGTACCAGAAGGCTACGAATTGTGAAGAATGGACCCTACTTTAGCAGCGGGAGATAAAACAGGAGATGAAAGCATCTTACAAAAGCTGAGCTTCAAAAATCACAGGTGCTGCATATAGAACTCCTTAGCCCACCTCTGGTTCTCCTCTTTGATGGGTAAGAACATAAAACAGCATCCATACCATCTGGGACTGGAGTCTGTCCACTGGAAGTTGGGAGGGATGCCATTGGCAACCTGGTGACCCCATTCATTCACTCATTGAGCACATATTTATCGAGTATCTAATTCATAATAGGCACTGTGCTGGGAGGTGAACAAGATAAACTCAAAGACACTAGCCTCATGAAGCCTACATTCTAGCGAGGAAAGAGAAAATAATCAGTTTACACAATTCCAAGTATTTATTATTGTGGTAAATGCTATCATGGGTTTTGAGAGCATATGCTAGGACCTAGTCTGAGAGGTCTGGGAAGACTACCTTAGAAGTGACACCTAGGCTGGGTTCTGAAGGATGAGAGGGGATTACATAAAGAATGGGATGGAGAGGGGAGAGCATGCCAGGAAAGAGGAGCAACACATGCAAAAGCCTTGAGGTTGGAAAGAGCATGACAGAATCAAGAAACTAAAAGATCCCTAGTAGCTAGAATCCAGAGAATGATCTAAGGTGGGTCTGAGAGCATCTTTCTTTAGGAGGCCATATTATGTGGGGCTTTGCAGACTTTCTAAAAGGTTTTGATCTCTATCTATGAGCAGTGGGAAGTCATAAGAAGGCTCAGAGAAGGAAGAAATGACATAACTAGGTATGTTGACCTGAGCACTTGGGCCACCCCTCTTACCTAATGTTCCCTGGATGCAGATGGGGAGACTCGACCTTGTACCTGGCTCCATGCTGGTCTGAAAACTCCAAACTGGACAAGTCAAGGGTTATTTTGTCTCCAGTGAGCAGAGGTAGCCAAGAGATTTGCAAAGATAAAGTTTAGATTTGCACTTGTGTGTGCAGAAGGGCAGGATGACCCTGTGGGCTCCCACTGAGTCACACATTAAATAGTGTCCACACGGCAAAGTGTCCACACTGCCCAGGCTGCAGGAGGGAGAAGGTGAGATTGGCTTCACCAGCAATGCTACACTCTGAGCCCTACAAAAGGTGAGGAGCTGATTTTTCTTGTTACCTATGACATCAAGCTCATGGGATTACAGAGCACAAAAGCTACTGAAGGAAGGTCAGCCTCTCTCCATCTCTGAAACTCTGTGGTTCACTGCAAATTTCATCACAAACAGGAAGGCGGTCCCGTCTCTATTCACCAAAAGGGAATCTCTAATTACCTTCCACTGCCACCTCTATCTAGCAGGATTCTCTTAAACTGCTCCAAGCCAGTGGTCTCTTCTCTGACCCCAAAGAGGAAGGAGGCAGAGAGAGTCCTCCTGGTCCCAGAGATCTTCAAAAAGAGATTCAGCAAATCCTTCCCCCACTTCTGAGCCAACCACCCTCCCTACAGCCTAATCTCAATCTCAGTGCTAATGTCCGAGGCACAGAGATTTGTCTCGGAAGTCACCAGTAAAGATAGAGTGGCTCTGGATAAGACCACATGGCCCCACTTTTACCTGGCTTCTTCCCCACCTGCCCATGAGCAATGACCTCGGCCTCTCACACCTCCTGCCTCCTCCTGCTCTAAAGCCTGGACTCACCCCAGGTGGTCTCATCTCTCACACATGCAGGACTCACTAAAATCTTAACGTCCTGTCCTTGGGCTGCCCAGGGCTTCATCCAGCATGAAACAGGTAGAGGAGAAGTGGCCCTGTGGCCTCCTGAGAAAGGGAAAACACTAGTCCCACCTGAGCCTAAGACCCACAAAAGGTGAACATTCATGTCACTCACCCCATGCCCCTACCCAGAGAGTCCTGGGGTCACACACGCGCGCACACACATCTGTCTCCCTAAATGCCCAATGGCCACCACAAATTCTGGGAGGGAGAGCTGTCGCCCTTTATCTTATCTTCATCTCTTCCCTGTCTGAGGCTAGGTGTCTGTTGTGTGGGAATGTTACAGAAACAGGGGAGTCCAAAAACAAACCCCAGAGTTTGCCGCTGGGAGATAGGGAGCAGGAAGCAGCTTTCAGGGTGCCCTTGCATGCCTGGAGCTAGTGGCTGGAAACATTGTTGCAAAGATCTGCTTTACTTCCAAGGCTCAGGTCTGGGAGGGGTCTTGGACTGTGGGCTGGTACGGAAGAAGCAGACAGAGCCTACGTAGGGTTCTGTGAATGGTCAGAACTGTTTGCAACACCCACTGTGTGAGAGGACGGAGGGGGAGAGAGGAGGCAGGGAGGAAGAGAAGCAGCTGCAGACATATTTTGGGCTGGCTCTGGCTCTAGGAGGCTCTCTCTCAGGCTCTCTCTGGCCCTCACACCCTCACTCTCTGGCTCTTGTGGGCTCCCTCCATCTGGCTTGGTGAAAGGATCTCCAGGCTGCTTTAAGAAGAGGCTCTTGCCAGACTGCTTTGAGAAGGAGAGGAGATCCATGCGGTTTGCAGGAAGAAGGCAGTTTGCAAGGAGGCTGAGAATCAAGGCGGTTCTGCATTGAGAGCTGGAGGGCACCACAGCACAGAAAGGACCTCCCCAATCAGAACTGAGTGATAGGCAGCTACTGGTAAAGCTGAACTGTGCCTAGGAAGTAGGGAAACGGTGTTTCTGACTTTCCTAAGACTGGCCACGTCTGGGAGGGGGAGGCAGAACTATGTGTAAATAAACAATTCTTTTTCTTTTCACCAAACTCTGGTATTGGGAGTTATAATTCTGGCGGCGGGCAATCGGGCCCCTAACTAAAGAGCCCATGGGTTCTGTTTCAATCGAAGCAGCCCAGGGGTTCTGTTACAGGAAGACAGTCAAACTGAGTCCAGAAGAACCTATTCCCACTTGGAAACACTCTCATTTAGAACCTTTCTGTCTTTGGCTGCAGCAGATGGGCCGGGGCCAGGGCAAACACCTGCTGAGAGCTGCTCGGTGGGCATGGACACGAGACACTTGCACAAGGCACACTTGGAACTCCAGGTTCCATGTTGGCCCACATTGCAACCAGCCTCCAAGGGGAGCCCCGTGTGAGGGAGGAAGGGAGGGCAATTCTAGCAGGTAGGTAGGAGCTGTGGCAGCTCCAGTCCTAGTGAGACCATACCCCTTCATCCCTTTCTTCCTAACCGAGACACCCTAAGTCAGGACATTTGTGTATTGTCTTTGTGTGCTTAACCTGAGCACCCTTCCAAACCCTGAGCACCAGGCGCAGTGGATTTCCACTAGTTTTTCCAACCGAGGCTCCTGCAGCCCTTGACCCTTGACCTGGCCACTCTTGAGCATATGCCTATGAAAGAGAGCCCCCTTTGGCCGCTCCTCGAACCCCTCCTCAGGCCCCCAGACCCTGACCCTCTGCGCAGCAAGAGAAGGCACGGCAGTGACAGAGCGCCCCCTGCTGACACTTCGCTATGGTGGCAGGCCCAGGGAGGCTCTGGGGTGAGCCTCTCTCCTAGTCACCCATCTGTGAAATTAGGTTCCCAGAATACCTTCCAGCTCCCCTCAATCCACCACTGCCAAATAAGGACAGCTTTATCATGAAAATCTTGAAAATAAAATTTTTTTATATCAGTGCCACGGCTCCCCAGAAAACACAGACAGAACTTGAAATGACACCAGGCCAGGCCCTTACCCAGCGCTGGGCCAGACTGATGGGAGGTGTTCCAGAGTTCCCGCTGCGCTGAGCTCAAAGAATCATGTGTCCTGGGCAACTCAAATAAATGCCCAAGCTGGCTGCCACCCAGGGAGCTGGCCTACCCCTCCCCAAAAGAATTCTTGGACACCTTGCCCGCCTCTCACACTGCAGGCAACTGAGGACCAGCCTACAATTTCTGAGGGAACTGTCAATGTCCCTCTTATGAAATGAGTTATAGTATAATATAGTTGGTTCTCAAAGTGCATGACATTTGTTATCTCATTTAACCCTCAACTACAACCTCCCATAAAGCAGGTGAGGAAACTGAGGCACAGAGGGATGAGGTAACATGATGGAGCTGTGAGCTGAAAACCCCAAGAAGGACAGACATTGGGAATCCAGAAGCCTCTGAGGCCTGAGCTCCTGCCAGAAAAACAGAACCTTCTCTCCTTCCCTACGCACTGAGTTCCCCATGGGGCCTTTCACAGATCTTCACAGCCTTACAGCCACCAATCTTACTGGGCCAAAGGCTCAGTGGAGAAGCAGAATAGGTGAAGGGAATTAGCACTCATTCGTGGAATTGGTTGGCTTCTCCTGTCCTGACCATCACTATGAAATGCATCCTCTGAGGATCCAGGAGAGCAGTCACCTGGGGGAATGTTGGAGGTCTCCGTGGGTTCAAATTCATAGCAACTCCCGTCAGAGCCCAAGTTTGTACAACTCAGTGCCCTCACCACTTGGCACAGGATTCACCTTCAGGTAATTTTTGCTTTAAGACAACAAATGCTAATTTGTTCACATTTATTAGAGTTGATTAATCAGCCCAGTAGCAGCAGCAGCATAAATGAATGTTAATTGGCCTCAAGAGTTATTCGTCATCATTAAAGCTATAATAATGTGTGGTTACTAATCAACCTGGCTTGCAGATAAGAGTAAAAGATTTACCAGTCCTGTAGATATTCATTTATTAATTCCATAGTTTTTACCTAGTATCTTCCAGAGGAAGACTTCGTATTAGGCATTTGAAAAGCTGAATTTAAAAAAGGTCCCTTTAAGGGGACAACTGTAATTGAAAAACCAAAATAAAAAAAATAAAAAAATAAAAAAAGGTCCCTTTAGTAGACCCAGATATCAGAAGGCCTCAAATAAAGGCGAACTATTATAAGTGCCATGGGAGCATACAAACGAACTACCATGGCAGCTCAGAGAGAGGACGGACAGAGGGCTTCATGAAGGTGAAATTTGAGTGGAACCTTGAAAAATCGGTAGAAGTACAATAGACATAGATGATGGGATATGCATGGCAAGGGGAACATGTACAGTGGTGGAGGTGGGGAGAATGAAGGGTAATTTTTGGAAGCCATGAGGATTCCTAATAGAAAGTAGCAGCATTTGTGTTTAGGGAGTAGGAGCATCACTGCCTGCCAGGCTCTAAGCACTGTATTCAGATTCTATGCTGATCACAGGATAAACCAGTGAACAAAACACACAAAGTCCCTGACCTCATGAAGCTGACAGTCCCTCCAAGAATAAGGCTGAAGAGAAAGACAGGAGAACCTCCAATTCTGCCCTTCTAAGTAGTTTGAGGATTTTCAGGTTGGCACAAGAGTTAGTTTTTAACACTGAAAGGTTATGATTGCAGCCTTTTGGAAGATTAATTTGGCCCCAGATTATCAGACAAATTTAAGAAGGAGAAAAAGTTGAAAGTCCAGTTAGGAAGCTATTGTAGTAACCTAGATGAGAGATGATGACCAAAACCCGGGAACAGAATCAGAAGGAAAATAAAAGTATGAATGGAAGAGGTATTACCTAGGTAAACTACACTCAATTTGGGAACTAGCTGGATGCAGAAGGCAGGGCAAGAAAAGTGTCAAACTGATCTGGGCTCTGGAGCCTGTGTGACTTACAGAATACTTGGTGCCATTATCCAAAACCAGGGAGTCAAGAGGGACACATTGGGATGGGAAAGAAACAAGTTAAAGTAGGGTTTTCCCCACGTCTTGTCCACCAAAGAGGCAAGGGATGTTCCATTCAAAAATGAGAATAGCCAAGAAACTATGCAGAGAGGGCCAGTGCGAAGGGAAGGTAAATGAGAAAAATGGTAATGGAGGGCTAAATAATGAGCAGTTACATCTCCTCAAGATCCTAGCACCTGCTGTTCTCTCTTGATGGCTCCAAAGCTATTTAAAAAGACACTTTCCCTTCTAAAAGCCATAGCAGACCCCAGGAGCCCACGCACCAGAGAATACAGTAGAAACATGTGTGACAACTTTGGTGGGGATGTAGGAGAGGATTTGGATTTCTAGAGGTGGTGAGTGAACCAGGGGTCTTCACCTTCAATGTCTCTTGTAGCTCTAATACTTTGGTTTCTGTTCTGACAGTGATTTTTCCCTCCACACTCCAGGGACCCCGACTCTTAGGCCAGAAACCCTGACTTGTCAGCTTTCCCATTACCCCCTGAGCCCAGGCTGGCCCAATTCCAGATGATGGTCATGACTGCCGTCAGAAAAACAAGCCAAAAGTCACTCTCTTGGCCACCACCCAGAGCCTCTTACCTAGCCCCTCTGCCACGGGCCATGCTACATCAGAGCTGGCAGGCCCAGACAGGTCTGGCATGGCAGCTTCCAGGCTGGGATGGGAGTGACACTTCCTCCAAGCTTACTCAGAGTGCATGTGCCCTAACAGAGCATGGCCTCTGGGACCTCACAGGGACTCTGGGTGGCACAATCAGGACATTTCTCAGGCTTGCAGTAGCCAAATACAAACACTTTTGACTTGCAATCCCACCACCACAGTCTCAAATAACAGACTGAAAATCAATTTCTCACAAGTTAGTTGATTTCCTTGGAGACTTAGAATTCCCTCACTGGCAGAATTTCTTCATAGGTGGATAAGAAAAGTCACTGCTACCTCCGTTTTTCTATTGGAACATGTGTTTTCTCCCATAATGCCATTAGACAAACCCCAGCAAAGTGGTACTAAATTGAAAAATAATTATAAATGATGAATTCTCTACACAGATTCTTCTCTTTCTGGAGAAAGGCAGCCACATTACAGACTCTCTGAGCTGTGAAACTGAGCAGGATCCTCCAAGACAGGCCAGAAGAGAGATGGTCCCAGGTGATCAGGGAGACTCGTTGCCACACCCCCCGCATTGCCAGTAACACAGATACAGGACCTCGGCTCACAGCTCAGAAAGTTCTCCTGTCTCACCCAGGCATGATATGGCTAACTCCACATAAAAGGGCAGAAGAATAAAAAGGGATTTTTCCTAATAAATATTCTTCTGCAGTTAATGCACCCTTTGTAACTGTCAGGCTTCACGGAGCTGGCAGCAAGCCCATCAGATAACAATGCAGCTGTGACCTGAGAAATGTGAGAAGAGGAGCAGATTAATAAAGATGAAAAACATGTTTGGTAACAGTGTCTGAGGGGAGGACTGAAGGGAATCCTCCGAGGGATACCCTAGCAGCTCAGGGACCCCAAACCAGTGTCACTCACAAGCTGTGCCTGCCCCACAGGGTGGGGTCAGGTGGGGGCTCTAAAAGCAGGTAGCTGGTTTCTCTTACTTTTTACACAAGCATTTGCTCCTTGAGCCTTCCTGAGTGGGCTCAGTGGAAAATGGCAACAAAATGACAGAGTCATCACATCACAAAAGGTACATGCTCTTGGTGTTCCCCCACCCCCAGCATTAGGCTGAGGACACAGAGCTCTGCAGGGAGGCAGGTAGCGTGCTCCCCTTCCGCTCTCTGACAATCCCCCCACAAGCAGCCCCATCTGAACATGAAGCTGTAAGGAGAGGATATGACTCATGACCGTATTTTCCTAACCAAGATTTAGGACAAGGAAATGGGTGAGAGAGAGATCCCAGGACAGAGAACTTCTGAGTCAGGGCTGATCTGAAAACGCTGGGTTCTGTACCAGTGACAGAGTGCAGAACGGAAATACTGGACTTCTAAATCAATGTTAGGACAAGGAGTATTACATCCAAGAAAGAAGAAGAAAAAGAAGATGAAGGAATTAAGTCTCTGGTTCATATCTCTACACCTTTCTCCAGTTTCCCTCCCTCCACAATCATCTATGATTATATCCTAAAGAAAGACCTCCTCGCCCTGGGCAGGTGGCTCAGTTGATTGGATGTCATCCTGTATACCAAAAGGCTACCAATTCAATTCCTTGTTGGGGCACATGCCTAGGTTATGGGTTCAATTCCCCAGCTGGAGTGCATACAGGAGGCAACCAATCAATATTTCTCTCTCTCCCTCTCTCTCTCTCTCCCCCACTCCCTCCTCTCTAAAAATCAATGAACATATCCATGGGTGAAGGGTGAGAATTTAAAAAAAAGATTTCCCCAGACCAGCCCCTAGGATTTCTTAAAACTCTACCACATGGTTCCTGCTACTTTTCTTTGCATCCCTGTCCTATGAGCCCATGCAGGCCCTGCTGACCTACCTACCGAGCTCTCAGAGCCTTCAACTAGAGACCCTCCTCCTCTCCCCAGAAGGAACTGGAAGCTGCCCCCTTGGGCTCCACAATAATCACATGGGGAACAGCAGTGGAGGCTGTTCTATTCTCCAGGGGAGAATAGTCAGGCATCAAAAGTGCTGTTCATTATGTAGTTAAACTTTAGCCAGAAGCCCAGAGCTCTGGGACACAGAGCCCAATATTAAATTGGTTTCTTTCCCTCCCATCTGCTTTCCAGCCATTCTCTCCTATACAAAGTTACTCCTAACACCTACCTGGTCATCAACTGTCCAGAGCAATTCAGGAGAAATGGGAGTACAGGCATTCGCTTAGCTCCCTGAGGAGTCAGAGTGAGACACACCAGCATGGAGCTTCAGTGCAGCCAGACTCTGATAACCAGGAAGACAGTGCGAGAGTCTTGGCAGCTCAAAGTCCAGGGATGGACCACTAAATAATAAAGCAAAATTAATCAATATATTAGACCACTCACTATTTTCCAAGCACTGTTCTAAACTTTTTCCATTTATAACTCTGTCCCATCTTCACAACACTCTACTTTTTTTTTTTAAGGTAAAAATCACATAACATAAAATTTATCATTTTATTTTTTAATATTTAAGTATAGCTGGTATACATTATATTAGCTTTATTAGTGATTCAACAACTGTATACCTTAAAATGTACTCACCTCACTAAGTTTGGTAATTGTCTGTCACTGTGGGAACTTATCACAATATTATTGATGATACTCCCCTTCACCTTTTTCACTCATCCTTCCCTCGCCTCAGCCCCCTTCCCTCAGGCAACCACCCCGTTGGTCTCTGTTTCTACTAATCCATTTTTTGTTTATTTGTTTAGTTTGCTCATTTGTTCTGTTTTTTTATACTCCACATATAAGTGAAACCATAGGACATTTGTCGTCCTCTGTTTGACTTATTTCACTTAGCACAATACCCTCTCGGTCCATCCATGTTGCCACAAATGGCAAGATCTCATTCTTTTCTATTGTTGCATAATATTCCATATTGTGTGTGTGTGTGTGTGTGTGTGTGTGTGTGTGACATCTTCTTTACTCATTTATTCATCAGTGGACACTTAGGATGCTTCTATATCTTGGCTATTGTAAATAATGTTGCGATGAACATAGGGGTGCATAAATTTTTTCAAATTAGTGTTTTCATTTTTTTCAGATAAGTGTCCAAAAATGGAACTGCTGGTTTGTATGGTAGACTTATCTATCATTTTTTGAAGAATCTCCATACTACTTTCCACAGTGGCTGCACTAATGTATAGTCCTACCAACAGTGCACAAGTTTTTCCTTTTCTCTATATCCTCACCAACACATGTTATTTATTAACATTTTGATAATAGCCATTTTAACAACTGTGAGATGGTATCTGATTGTAGTTTTGATTTTTATCTCCCTGATGATCAGTGATATCAAGCATCTTTTCCTATCTCTATTGGCCATCTGTATGTCTTCCGCCCATTTTTGATTGGATTTTTTTTTGTTATTCAGTTGTGTGGGTTCCTTATATATTTTGAATATCAATTCCTTATCGTATCTCTCCTTTGTGAATATATTCTCCAATCAATATATTTTTTGTTTTGTCAAAGGTTTCCTTCACTGTGCAGAAGCTTTTTAGTTTAATGAAGCCCATTTGTTTGTTTTATTTCCCTCGATCCAGGGAACAGCTCCAAAAACATATTACTCAGATTGATGTCAATAGTTTACTACTTATGTTTTCTTCTAGGAGTTTTATGATTTAAGGCCTTATATGTAAGTCTATAATCCATTTTGAGTTTATTTTTGTATATGGTGTAAGAGAGTGGCCTAGTTTTATTTTCTTTGTGTGTATCCGTCCAGTTTTCTCAACACCATGTATTAAAAAGACATTGTATGTTCTTGCCTCCTTTCTCACAAATTAGTTGACCATATATGCATGGGTTTAGTTCTGGGTTCTCTATACATCTGTTTTCATGCTGGTACCATGCTTTTTTTATTACTATAGCCCTTATAGTGTAGTTTGAAATCAGGGAGCATGATACTTCCAACTTTGTTTTTCTTTTTCAAGATGGTTTTGGTTATGTGAAGTTTTTTGTGGTTCCATGTAAATTTTAGGATCATTTGTTGTAGTTGTGAGAAGAAAGTCATTGGCACTTTAATAGGATTTTCACTGAGTCTATAGATTGCTTTGGGTAGTATGGTCATTTTAACAATTAAAAATTATCATTTTAAACATAAGTGTACAATTTTGAAACTTCAGTGCATTCATAATATCGGACAACCATTACCCTATTTAATTCCATAACATTTTTATCAGCCCATGCGTTTAAGCGGTCACAAGAACCTGATTTGAGGTTGTGCCCCCTAGTGACAAAGCTTAAGATCATGCTCCCTGGAGGCAGAAATGCTTAGAGACCAGCCAGTGTTTCAGAGCAGGTACTGGAAGGTGAATTTAGAACTAGAGGCAATAAATGGGTATCTGGCACATTCCTCTCACTTTGCACACAAGGAAATAAAGTATGGGAGGTTAAATAACTTGCTCCAGGTCACAAAGTGAAGTCAGGCTCTCTGACGTCAGAATGGGGCAGATGCTTTTGTCTGGAAGATAAAGGCTAGGGGAAAAAATGCTTTTTATCTTCTCAATAAGAAACAGTACAGATGAGGTTCCCTTGATTTTGCTGACCGATTCTGAAGATATTAGGAGAAAAGGCCAGTTTGTGGAGCTTTGAACCAGATAGTTTTAGAAAACTGCAAGGAAGCAATCCAGAAGATTAGCAAATCTGTGAAATTCATTATCTAAAGAGACATAGGCCCACATAATAAGGCCAAAAATTTCTGTAGCAAATAATAAGCATTTGCTCAGCAAAGTATCATGTGAGGCACATGAGGAATACAAAGAAGCAAGTCCCAACATTACTTCTTCAGCTGTTCCTACTTTATTCCTCATATCTTCGCAGATCATGTTCTCTATTCAAGTCCGATATAGAGCCTACTGTCATTAAACATTCCTTAGTCTTCCCTGGCTCTGTGCTGCTATTGTTTTGTTTTGTTTTCCATCTATAGTGCATTCTCCCCTCTTCTTAATTTATCTGAATCCTACCCCTTCTGATTAGCACAGCTGCAGTGAGCTCTTTTTTTCTGAATGCAGACAACACATAATAGTAGTAGTTAACACTCAGGGAACCCTCACTATGTTTTGTGCACTGTGCTAAGCACTTTTCAGTGCATGGCCTCATCTAATCCTCACAGAAGAGCCCAGATGAGGAAACTGAGACCTAGCAAGGTTGGAAAACTTACTCAAAGCCACATAGGCACTAGTAGCAGAACCAAAATTAGAATCTGGTCTTTGTGATTCTAGAACCTAATCTCTTAACCACTGTATTAAATAAAGGACCTCTCAGCTGAGTCTGGCCATTATAATGCAGCTCTTCATCATATGGAGCTAATATTGTTTCCTAATTATTGCACACATACGGGCCTTTCCTTCCTACCACATTACAAGCACTTCAAGGACAGGTGCCATGATATAAAAGCAGCATAGTGCCTCACATATACAGATTTGTTTCCTTCTTCTCTCTGTGCCCCCATAGTGTCTATGTCAGTGATGGAATGGTTTCATATCCAGAAACAGAAATTATCTCAAGGGAGAACTGATATGTGTACCCTGACCCAGAGAATAAAGGAGGACTGTTATTTCAGTAATGTACTGAGAGGTGCACTGGGGGTGGGAACGTGCAGGGCGAGAGCTACACATGGCCTCGCGGCTGGCCCAGACCCCCTGGTTCAGGATTAATGACAATACTCCCATTTTCTGAGCCCCTGATATATGTCACGCCCTGTACTAAGCACTGAATTTACACATCTCATGAGTACACATACCAAACCTACAAGGTAGGTATTGCTTTATGAATGAGGAAATCAAGACTCAGAAAAGTAAGTTTCCTAAAATTCCTAGTTACTAAATAATAGTATTAGAATTTGAACCCAGGGCTTTCTGATTCCAAATCAAAGATGAGAGAAAGACCCTAATACCTATTGAGGGAACAGCTAAATTTAAATATTAAGTGTCTTCGTATTATCAAATAGTCACTACTTGTAAACAGATGTTAATTGATTCATATAAGATATGGCCACTGCTGTCAAGAGGCTTAAAATTGAGGCAAGAGGACAGGTGAAAAGGAAGCAGCAGCGTGTAGGACAGCCCCCGGGGCTGGACAACAACGGGCTGCTGTGGGAGTGTGGTGATGGGAGCAGTGTAGGAAAGGGATCTAACTAAGGGACTGCTAAGTTTCCTTCCAACACTAATATTCTTGTGATTCTAGTGATTGCCCGACACTCTGCCGGAGATGTAAAACCTAGCAAAGTCCAGAGCTGAGGACACATACTTATAGCCATCAGCACTAAAGTAGTAGACGCTGTCACTAGAGTGTCTGGAGTTCCCAATGGAGGACACAGATGAGTCGGAGCAGAAGCCAGGGAACCGAATATCAAGAAACATTGAGAGTGGAACCAAAGAGACTCTATCAGAGGTAAGGAGAATATAACAAGTCAGTCAGAGGGTGGCAGCAAATCAGCAAGCACTTAGGAATACTTATTCTTCATGCCTTTGACATTTTAGTCATTCAACAAATATTCATTGAGTATTACTCTGTGCCAGGCTCTGTTCCTGAAGCTAGAGAGAGAAGGGTAAACACACAGGTAAAGCCTGGCTCTCGGTTAGCTGACATTCTTGGGGAATGCTAGTGAGCAAGACATTTCATTGTGGGGTGACATTAAAAAATGTAGATCATGATCCTAATGCCCAAATCACTCAAAGCTGGGCTATAGATACTAAAAATAATAGCAAGCTAAATTGCAATCTAATGTTTAAGTACAATGTAAAGAAAATGACAAGAGAAAATAAAGCTTTGTCCTGCTAGATGGAAGAGATAGAAATATTTTTTAATACAGGGAAGAGTGCTGGCTAAATTTAATTATATACTGCCTTATGTTGTTTAAAAAATTAAACTTTCATATTCCTCAGAAACCTAATCTTACAATATTATTGCTGCTTCTCAAGTAATCGATCTGTCCTTCCTAGGAGTGGTTTTAAAAGCCTTGTCATCTCAGCTGGGCCAAGCCAGATACACTTGCCAGGAGGTGAAGCAGGAGGGAGTGGTGCCCAGAATTCATTCATAAACCAGCATTTAGTGTTTGCACTGGGGTAGGCATATAAACCAGTCACAAAATGTACACCAAAGATAGAAGGGACCTTAAAGACGATTCAATCTGATTTCTTTATTTTTACAAATAAATACACATAGGCGTGAGATATAAAATGGTTTTGCCATTGTTAATTGGTAGCATCACCAGAGTCAAGTTTCCTAGCAATCCCTCTTCATCCAGATAGAAGAACAACCATCCATCCAGGAGGGGTTAGGGAGGCAAGGAATATTTGAGGTGCTCCCAGCCCAAGTCCTGGGCAATATCTTTATTGACCCCTTCACCCATTGCTCTCCCTACCTCACTCTTATTCCATCAGCTTTTCTAATTCTGGATGCAGAATAAGAGATCTGACCCAGCAGGTCTCTCAACCTCAGACCTCACGGGGTCCTGGGAGTCTCCAGTGAGATGCAACTGAGAAAGGCTGGTGTAGGTTTCCCCAGGGCTACTTGGTTCTGACCAGAACTCAGAAGTGCTGCAGTGCATGCCCTGGAGGATCCAAAACCCATCTCAGTTTCTCAAGGCAAAGAGAGGTGAAGGCACCAGACCAAAGGCAATAACAAAAGACCTCTTTGGTGGTTCTCTGGGCTGGAATGCACCAGCACCAGCACCACTTGGGGCTGGGACAGACACCCAGCCACCCAGCTCCAGTCTCTACTGGGCCAAGGGAAGCTCCAAGCCTCACTCTGTTCTCAAGGGCTGAGACCTGAGATGAGGAAAATACTCTCAGGTAGTGTTGGAGAACACAGGGCCTCCTGGGGGGCGGCGGGGACTGCAGGAAGCCCACCACCACCGCCACCACCACCACCACAGGTCGGAAGCAGAAGAAAAGCTCTGGTTTCCCTGGAGGCTGCCCTGCCCTGGGGAGAGCAGTTCCCCAGAAATGACTATTGAGGATCTGGCTTGGAGCCATGAGAACACATATCTCAGGGTTTGATTTCCCCCAAAAAGAATTTTTTGGCTGAGTAATACAATACTTCTGGGTCCGGCCCACCAGGCTTGGCTCTGGGAAGAGCAAACAAGCTGCCCTGTCCTAACAGGTTTGTGGACACTGGCTGCTGCCAGCTGTCACTCACTGCTCTGAGGTGTGGATGTGGGGGAAGGAGAGGGAAGCCAGTCCCCAGGAAGCAGGATGCTGGGGAGGATCTCTAGTCCAGCCTCAACCCCCATAGCAAGGCCAGGGCCCAACCTTTACTGCCATCAGATGTAACTCTGTACCCCACTTGCACCCCATGCCATCTTAGCTCCATCTTAGTTCCCACTTTCCTCACTCACCCAGGCCCCAGAACCCAGCTAGAAGTCCAGGATTTCTTCCCCATAAACCCCATAAAGTCTCAGGTGGAGGCCCCAGGTGGTGGGCCTCCCGCACCAATGTATACCTGTGTGTTCTGTATGTCACAAGCCAGGAGCAAGCACATGTGACCCAAATGGTCACCCACAGAAGTAAAATACTAATAACAACCAGAATTTATGCAGTATTCTGCTACTTACAAACTAACCTTCTAAGGCACTAACATTCCCCATTTTATGGACCATAGCAAAAGGCTTAAAGAGGCATTCACTGGAAAGGCCAAGTCAGGTCTTTACCCCAAGATTCCTAACTGTACACCTCACGCTGGATCCAGGCTACAAACCCAGCAGCCTCAGCACGGGATGGTGATGAGCAGAGAGGGTTATAACTCTGGCTTTGCTACCCCTGGCAGGTTGAGGGAAGCTAGCAGACTTGGGTACAGACCGCCCTGACCACTACACACACACACACACACACACACACCTGAGCAACGCAGAGTAAACACACACGCACACACACACACACACACACACACATCCCCAGCAGCCAGCGGAGCGCGCGCGCGCACACACACACACACACACAAACACACACACACACACACACACACACACACACACACACACACACACACACACACACACACACACACACACACACACACACATATCCCCGGCAGCCAGCCTAGCCCACTGAGCAACGCGGAGTCCCCACCCGCCCTCCGCAGGCGCCCTCGCTCTCCGACTCCGCCCGCCCAGCCACACGCTCCAGGGCTGCGCCCTCTGCGCTGTTTGCTTAGCTGAGAGTTTCCGTTGGCTCGCGTGTGGGTGTTTGTTGTATTTCTCCTGCAGATGGCAAACAGAGGCCCCTCCCCGCCATCACCCCACCCCGAGGGCCGTGTGGGAAGCAGCCGCCGCGGGGCAGAACAAAAGCCTAGCAGGTGAACAGCCCCGTCTGCCGGTGTCTTTTATCCAACCCAAGCCCAAACAATATCTTTACAAAATTCCTTTCAACTCCCCCATCATCTGGGGCTCTTCCTGCCTGGCTCCCATCCGACTGGAGCCCCCAACATTCCCCAACCCTCACAGAAACATCTGCTCCTCTCATGGGGCGAAGGACACACAGTTCCAAAGAGCAATTTGGTTTGTTTGGGGGGAGGAGTGTGTTTTGTTCTGTTTTTTGGCTTTCATCCATTACAGCCCCCTCGGAACTCAGAGACCCCATGTTCACATAAACTTCTGGCAAAAGGAGAGGGGTGTATTGATCTGTGGAAAGTAGAAGACAATTCTCATTCTCCATGTTCAGAACTCCCCTCAGCAGCAAGGCCCACAATGACCCTCCACTTTTTACTGCCCCCAAAAGGGCCCTCAATGGGGCCAGGTGCTCCTCCAGGGACTAGCGTGGAAGAGTGATGGAAGAAGATGGAGTTTCTCTGCTGTTAAAGCACATGTTCCTCACTCCCACATCTCAATGTTCCCATCTGGCCCCAAGAGCTCTGCTCACCACGAGCAGTGGTGTCTCTCCCTCTGGAAATACATGGAGCCAACCCTAGAGACCAGGTCGCCATTGGAGTACAAGGGCCAGCAAGCGACCTACCGCCCTGCACCCCACCACTGTCCAGTGATCAAAACAGGCTCGACAACTCAGTTTTCATCTTGTGTTCTCTTACCTGCATCCACCACTCTGCCCAGTTTCTCACACTGAGGGCTCAGCTACCCAGCCCTCCGGGGTTTTCTTTTCAGCCCTGGTCATGTCTTGGATGATCTCCATCAGCAATACCTTTTATAGGCCAAAAGCCCATCTCATCCCACCCTCATGCTCAGCTCAGATCTGCAGGACCCCAAACAAGCCCATAGTCTCCCAGGAGGGGGAACTGATAGCTATCACTCCTGACCCCGGCTAACAATATTTTACGCCTACCTGGAAGTAGGGCCTTGGATAGGTCCAAGCTGACCCTGTCATCAAGGACCTAGAAGCAGCTGAAGATCCTGCTCAGGAGAAAAGGCAAAGGAGCTTGCCAGGCACCCACAGAGCCATCATCAGGCAGGACACACGAAGTCCCACGGGCCACCCCATGGCAATTCTGCAGATGCTGACACAGGGTCCCAGACTCCCTAGGTGGGACTCATTAGTTCCTGGGTTAAACTGTTGACTCCAATTTGTGCAGGCCAAATTCTAGCACAAAAAGAGACCTTGGGCCCTGGTATGCAGACGCTACTTTTCCCAGTCCCTGGAGACAGTGTAGCCCAGTGCACATTGCCAGCCTGCACCCTATGTTTTCCAACATGAACCCCTTGGCTTACACAGCCCCCACCCCTTCACCCGCTCTGGCCTCTAGACCTCAAGGCCTGGCCCCTTCCTAACTGAAGCCAAGCACTCTCTTAGGGCATTTTTTCCAGTGCTTACCAAATTCCACTGGCTATTTTAGTTATCTGGGAACATATCTTATCTGTAAATTCCTGAACAACAGAGCTCACTTATTCATCTCTGCTCTCACTGACCTCTCACTGCTCCCCCCTCCAGCACCTAGCACTGTACGTTCCACAGAGCACACATTAAACATTTTCTGGATCAATAAATCCAGGATAATCCCCACTAGTCCTTCTGATTGGCCACTAGGGATCCTGTCTAATAGTTGAGGGGGGAAAAGAAAACCAAAACAAGCCCCAATTTCCTTGGCAACCGTGTATTTTACTCAAAGTTTCAAAGAGAGACTGCTAGAGAATGTTTTTTGTGATATGGTCAGAAACTCCCTGGATCTAAGAACCTTTCCCCTCCTTACAGGACATTTTCCTGAATTTTGGGTTTCTGTCCCTACTCTCATATTCATCCATCAGAAACCTAGGGTTAACATATTAAACACTTTTTTAGAAACTTAATTTCTTGAACTTCAGAAAAAAAACAGGCTTCCCTTGCCTGGGGTGCTGGGTGCTGCCTGGCCAGCGCATGCGGCCATCCCCTCTCCTGCACACCCAACCCAGCTGGCAGCTAAGCCTCTGTGGTCAGGACCCCAATGAGGCCTCTCTGTGATTTGCATATAATCACACACAATGCCGGGCACAACAAAGCCACGCCACACAGCAGAGCCTTCTCAGCTGAGTTTAAGGTTTAATCTCCTTAATACAAAAGTTTCTGCTTTGCTTTGGACGGGTTCTTGGACTCTTGCTAATGATGCTAAACAAATAATCGCCCTTTATTCCCCTCCAGGATCTTTGCCCCTCTCATTGTGGCCCAACAGGCAGGGTTGTTGTGGTTTACGGGCCAGGCCTGCACCTGCACTGTTTGTGTGAGATCACCCGGCACCCACAGAGCTTTTTTAAGGGAGCCAAGCACAGCAGCGGGGAGTAGGCACCAGCCCAGGGGCTGCTTGAACCCTGGCTGGACACCGGCTCTAGGCTTCCTGCACTCCCACACCCTCCTGCTCTCCTCCCCCTCCACCCACCATCCCACGTCACTCACCCCCACACCCTCCTCCCAGAATCCAGCTCCTTCTTTACTGGTCTCCCAAGTTGATCCTCTTCCTCCTCTAGAAAGTGTTCAGCCCCCTCATGCTTCCCCTCCCAGACCCACTCAGCCCTTCCACTAATGCACTGAGCAGGTCAGTTTTCTGTTTACTTCAGCACTTCACCCATAGGATCCATAGGGTTTGCCCAAGCAGGGAGCTTCTAGGACACTATTTCAAAGGTCATTCTGAGAATGGACCATGATCCCTGTCTCTTATAGTGATAGAGAATATGGAAGTTGATAATCAGACAGGCGGCTTGGGCAGTGGGGCCCTGGCTGTCTCAGTTTTCTCATCTATCTTAGTTATCTGGGAACACATCTTATGTAACTAACAACCCCCAGACCTAGAAGGATAAAATGGCAATTACTTTATTATATCTCACAATGTAATCATTCAGAGATTTGTTCAGGACCATTCTTCTCTATATGGAATCAATGGGCATTACTCTGTGGTAGTCAGCTGGCCAATGGGCTGATCCAGGGATCTAAGACGTTTTCACTTTCAAGTCTTATGTCTTGGTGGTAAGTATGGCTGGAAGGCTTGGCTCAGCTGGTACTGTTGACAAAGGGACTCCACATGGTCTCCTCAGCTTGCCAGTGTCAGGATAATGAGATTTTTTACTTAACAGATAAAGGCTGCCAGATAGAAGAAGGTTCCAAAAGAACTGGGCTGCAAGGCTTCCTAAGATGTAGGCTCAGAAATCCCAGAATCACACTTCTGACACACACTTTTGGTCAAGCAGGTTCAAGAGAAATGAATGTGCAGACATTCTTTATCTATCATACCAGCTGAAAAGGTCTTGTCAGGAGCCACCAGCCTTTATAACCAGTATAGGAGCCATGTCCTGGGTCCAAAGGCTGAATAGCCTAGCCTTGCAAATAGGACATCACAGTTTCCAGCCTGTGTTCTCCAGGTGCCAGCACCACTCTCCTTCCATGCCCCAGACTCAGTCAAACCTTCCACCCTTGCCCTAGTGCAGTGTTCCCAGTAGACCTACTGATTGGCCTACGGGCAGGATCTTTGCTCTTTCTTGTCTGTTGCCAGAGCAAGAGCTACCCTTTTCAACTTTCTGTTCACAGATAGTTTAGATGAGTGATAAGAAAGTTTGAGTCCAGTTTTGCAAAGGCAAAGATGCTGACCGTAAAATAGGGGAGTTAATGTTCCAGACTTTAAATCCCATCCCAGCCCAGCCCTCTAGAATTGCTCCAGCAACATGTCCCTGCTGAGGGAAATGGTTGCCATGCTCTAAGGCTCTCTGGGAGTCAGAGGTGTTCCTTGAGATTGAGGGGGGCAAGGAAAATTGGGGGTGAGGTATAGGTTTCTATCTATCACACCACTAACGTATTGAGTAACATCCCCACCAAGCAATGCTAGTCAGACAGGCTCTGGCAGACCCATCCCGCCCAAATCAGCTGCATTTTTCCTGGCCCCAGGCTGGGAGTGGCAGGCATCTGGCAGGGACATCTTTGCTCCAGGAGCAAGGGTGCAACATCACGTAAGTCAGGGCAACACACAGGTCTTTTTGTTTTCTTCATTAATATGTTTCAATTTTTATTATGAAATATTTAAGCCATACAAAAAAAGAATGATGAACACAGAAATAAACATTCACGCACCGACCCCATAACTTAAGAAATAAAGTGTTATCAGCACTGTTGAAGTTCCCTGTGCCACAAGTCTTTACAGGGCTCTAGAGAGATGGGGAGAAAAGGGAGTCTACTCATTTTCCCCCAGGAAGGGGAGAAGCATCAATGGGAAAAAGGGAAGCTAACCTCAGCCCAATTGCTGCTCCATCTGGAGAGGGACCGCTTGTTGGGGTCCCAGTCAAGGAAGATATTATGGATCTGGGAACAGACTCTAGCAAATGTAGACCATTCCTTCCTTTAACTCCCAGCTAAGAGACTTCCCAGATCCCACAGTCTGAATTAATCACTAGTTCCTTATGGATTCCTTGGAGATTGCCTTGTAAATTTTTAAGTCTATCTGTTTCCCACAGTTTACTGTGAACTTCCTGTTGGTGTATTATTCAAGAAAAAAGAAAGAAGAAAAACCAAAGTATGAAGATCAGTATCTATGAATCCATACTGTATAGATAAATAACTCAATAAATAAATTAGGGAAAAGAGACAAATTTTTCATGCAGAAGAATTCCATATACTTTATGTAGGTGCTGCATCCTCAGGGAGGTGGAGCATGACTCTCCCCTTTTTAGTGTGAGCTGTATATAGTGACTTTCTTCCAAGTAGTACAGTACAAAAAGGAGAAAAATAAAAGAATAATGTCTCAGTGGAGAAGACCTAACAAACACTACCTCAGCCAGGTTATCAACAGTCATACCTCACGGTGATAGCATGTACCCTTGATGGGAAATGACAAAAACAGCTTTCTCTATGGTCTTCTTCCTGAAAACCCATAATGTTAGTCTAAGCATCAGAAAAAACATCAGACAAATCCCAATGGTGGGATATCCTACAATGTACCTCAACAATACTCCTCAAACCTGTCAGGATCATCAAAACCAAGGGATGCCTGAAAAAAATGGCACAACAAAGAGGAACCTAAGGAGACATGACAAGTATTTGTAAAATAGGATCCTGGCACAGAAAAGAACATTAGGTAACAACTAAGAAAATCTGAGTATGTACTTTAGTTAATAATAATGTATTGATTCATTGCTTATAACAAATGTACCACATTAATATAAGATGTTAATTATAGGGGAAGCTAGATGTGAGGTATATGGGAACTCTGTACTATCTTTGCAACTTTTTGTAAATCTAAAACTATTCTTTGAAAACGTATGTCAAAAATAAAACTCAGCAGGTTCTAGGGAAAACTTAAACAGAATTGTAAAAACAGAGAGAAAACATATGATACTGAGGAGACTTCAGAATCATGGAAATTAAGAAGTCCCCAACCTGCCAGAACCAGTTAAAATCAGAACTGAAAGATCTAAATGAGCCAGCAGGAATTGCCAGGGGCCTTGGAGAGGGCAGTGTTGGGAGAAGGGGAACATGGAAGGCAGCAAGTTAGGGGATACAGTACAGAGACCTGGAAGCAACAAATGTTGACAGATTCTGAGCAAGTGTGGTCTTTAAGAATAGAAAAAAAAGATGGCATGAAGCATTAAGCTCAGATAGAAACCTCAAACTAGATACACTCTGAGCAACACAGGTGAATCTTTAACAAAGTGCTGAGAGGGAAAAGTAAAACACAAGATGAGATTGCACAACAACTTTTACATACATTTTAAAAGTGCATGTGCATAAACAATGCTCATTTTGCAACAACACTCAAATAGGTGTTAAATGTATTAGAATGATTGTCTATGGGAATATGGAAATTAGAAAAACTGGAAAAAATAAATGAATACAGTCAGAGAGGTTCTGCCTCGAACAGAGTTGAAAATGTGCTATGAACTGAGTATGAGTAAATCAAACCTCTATGTGTGTATGTGTGTGTGTGTGTGTGAAAGAGAGAGAGAGAGAGACAGAAAGACAGACAGACAGAGAGAGAGGAGAGAGAGAGAGACAGAGGGAAAAGTGAAGAGAGAGAAAGGGCAGGGGAGGGGAGAGAGGGGAAGGAGACAGGAGAGCCATACTTCTAAGAAGTAATAGAATCAGATTTTATTCAAAGCTAGAGGGCAGGGGAGAAGAAAATAGTGGAAAGGGAGAGGTTGGTGAAATGAAGGCAAGAGAGTAGAGCATCAAAAACTAAGTGGGCAACTTCTCTGTGGGAGGGAATGGGGGTGGGGACAGGTGTATCAAAGTAAACTGTTAACCAAGGAAGAATGCTTTTGAAAGCCACAACCTTCCCTGTTAAGTTGGACATTCTGATATAAGCTTTAAGGAACAAAATAAACAAATAATATTGGTGCTGGGGAAAAGAGGAGAGACTGGGATCTCAAAGGAAAACCTGAGGTTCCAATCATGGCATTGTGAAAAAAATAACCAATGGGAGTTTTGGTGCTGCATTTGCCATCACCCAGTTATGCATGAAGTTGTGAAATCCCTCAGCCTCTCTGAGGGTCAGTTTCCTCATCTTTAAAATGAGGAATTGGAACCAATGTCTATGTTCCCTTCTTTGATTCCACCAGTTAATGTAATTTGTGAGTTAACGCAGGAAGGAAAACTAGTAGCATTAACAGACAGTGGCTGGCATCACACCATGATCTTTATCATTTATTCTCCCACTTCCATTGCTTATTATGCCAACAAAGTCCAGGGAACAACCTCTCTGTGTGTCCTTTCAGCATGTAAAGTTATTCACACACCTTAGCATCCTTCTACATCTTTCACTGTGCCCTCATTTGTCATACACACGGCCTATGAGGGAAACATCCATTCATGTCCTGTGCCTTGTCTATATTCCTAAAAGACTGGCCTAAGGAAAGGAGTTGATTCAATGCTCTGCCACATTCTAGCTTCTAGCCCCAAAATATCCCCAATTGCTAAAGACGTTAAGGCCAGACATCCCAATAAAAACCAATTAGGATTAGATTTTGTTATTCAAACTTTGATCCACAGAGCAATCTGAACTTTTCTCTTCTTCAGGTTCTTATTTCTAGAAATATGATCTAGTGACCTGACCTTATGGGAATTTTCTATCTCTTTATGTGTTGACCCAAGATAAGGCACTTCCTTTCTCCAGAGCCTCAGTTTCCTCAACTGCAAAATAAGGAGGTTGAAGGACATGAGCCCTAGGGTCCCTTTCAACTGAAATACTCTCTACCCACTGGAGTAATCTGATTCTATTTAGGCCTGCAGGATTCACTTAGCAGCCAAGTACAACCTCACAGTCCCGTTCACTAGGTACAAATAATGGTTGAAATTGATTTCACAGCAGGAAGAGGAATGAGGAGAGTTACTGGAAAGGACTGCAATAAGCACAAGATGAAGAGAATTCAAAAAGCTACAGGATTTTCCTTAAGATGTCAGAGCAAGAAGTTCACCTACCTTCTCACAGAGGAAGCAAGGTTGAAAAGCTAAACCCGTGTTCTGCCACCTGGGATATTTATGTAATTGATGCAGAAAGGATATATTTGAGAGCCAGAATACATGGGTTCTACCCTTGACCTCACTTCCTATTAACAGTATGTCCTTAAGCAAGAAATTTAACTCATAGAGATTTCATTTTTTACCTAATAAGATGGGGTTAACTGCAATGCCTATCACAGAAGATCATTATATCAGAAATGATGGTACATGTCAAAGTTCGTCACAAAACTTTGCTACATAAAACACAGTGACTACGACTTTATCTGAGAGCTTGTTAGAAATGTAGAATATCGGGCCCCACCCTAGATCACCTTTAGTATTGAATCAGAATCTCCCTTTTAAGAACTCAAACAATAGCAAGAAAACAAATAGCACAATTTAAAAATAGGCAAAGGACTTGAATAGACAGTACTCAAAAGAAAACATACAAATTGCCAACAGATATATGAAAAGATGTTCAATATCACTAATCATCAGAGAAATGCAAATCAAAACCACAATGAGCTATCATCTCACACCTGTTATAATGGGTATCATCAAAAAGACAAAAGATAACAAGTGTTGGCAAGGATATGGAGAAAAAAGAACACTTGAGCACTGTTGGTGGGAATGTAAATTGCTACAGGCATTATGAAAAACAATATGGAAGTTTCTCAAAAAATTAAAAATAGAACTATCATATGATCCAGTAATCCCACTTCTGGGTATTGATCAAAAAGAAATGGAATCAGGGGAATGGGGGCTTGGTGGAGGGGGGTAAAGGTAGAAAAATGGGGAACATCTGTAATAGTGTCAACAATTTAAAAAACACATCTACACTCCTGTGTTCATTGCAGCATGATTCACAATAGCCAGGTTATAGAAACAACCCAAATGTCCATCAACAGGTGAATGGATAATGAAGATATTATATGTATGATGGACTATTATCCAGCCACAAGAAAGAAGGAAACCCTACCATTTGTGACAACATGAAGGAAACTGGGGGACATTAAGCTAAGTGGAAAAAACCAGACAGATGAAGTGAATACTGTATAATGTCACTTATATGTGGAATCTTAAAAAAAAGAAGTCGAACTCATAGAAGTTGAGAGTAGAATGTTGTTTACCAGGGCCTGGGGGCACTGGGAAAAATAGGGAGATGTTTATTAAAGGGTACAAAGTTTCAGTTGTGTAAGATGAGTAAGTCTAGAGATTGCTGGAATTATGCTAAGAGAGCACATTGCAGGCACTCATCACACACAAAAAGGTAACTCTGTGCAGAAATATGTTAATTAGCTTGGCTATAGTAATCATTTCACTGAGTATGTATATCAAATCATCATGATGTATACCTTAAATATATACAATTTTTATCTTTAAATATATATAAATAAAAAAGAAAACAAAATTAAAATAAAATAATAAAAGGTCCCCAGGAGCTTGGTAGGGATAGTACAGTTTTAGGAGAATTGTTATAAAACATTGCACAGATGTTTATCTTAACTTTTCAACAAAATAATGAAGGTAATGATACTAATTTACACCACACACACACACACACACACACACACACACACACACTCCCTGTTGCAACTCCATTTCGTTTTCTCCCTTCATCAGAACCACCACCACCACCACCACAAACCACCATGGTCTTCTGCAAGCCCACAGCGTCACCGTCTGGAAAGACAGGGCAGGATGACTGAACTACTCAGAACAAAACAGCAGCGATGTGCAGAGCAGGGGGCACTCACAAGCCTAGATGAGCCTGCAGAGAAGTGACTTTGCTGGAAGCTGACACCCTGTGCTGTACAATATGGCAATCACTAGCCACATAGGCTACTGAGCACTTGAAATGTAGATATGCGAACAAAAATGAGTTGTAAGTATAAAATGCATTTCAAAGACCTGTATGAAAAAAAAATAAACACATATTATTTGTCCCCCTTTTTTAATTAATGGAGCTACAAGAAAGTTTTAAATTACCTATGTGATTCACATTGTATTTCTATTGGACAGCACTGATCCAAACTTTTTCTTTTTTCAGAGTATAGGTTCCCAAGGATCTTAATTTCTTCCCCCTGAAAAATGCCTCTACAGGGAGCCTTTACTTCTGTATGCCAACAATTCTCCTTCCAGCTTCAGCTCTACAAACAGCTCCCAACAATCCTGCAGGGCTTGTGGCATATTCTTGTAGGTCTCACCAGTCCCAGTAAAGAGCTTGGTACATAGTTAGTGCACAATAAGTAACTGTAGAATGAATGCATGAATGAAATAAAATGAAATGCCCTCAAGTAGAGGGACACCTTGTCCTGAATGGGTGGATCTCTTATTAGAATTAACCAAGTCACAAGTCATTCACAGGAGGAAAATTTGAGAATTACATGGGACAAATCAACTCAGATTCACCCTTATTATTTTTAAAACAGAGGCCTGAGTACAGTCATACAAGTTCTCTGAAGGCTCTCCCAACTAAGTACTTGGAGTCAGAGATTTCATTAACGAGTTCGTAGTTGCCCTTGCAAACTGGGTGGCCTTGTAAGTCCCAGAGCCTCAGATCTTTACCTCTGCAGCCACACCTCACCATTAGCACTTACTTCTGTTAGCACTTTATGGCTTTCCAAGTATTGTATTGTAGTATCTCACCTCTTGATTGATTTTCACAACTGCTGTGAAGAAAGCCAAGTAGTATTATTTATTATCACTTTTTTACAAGTGACAAGTCAACTCATTAACCAGATTCCAAAAATAATTAAATAACAACAAGGCCAGGAACACACCTTTTTCCCTCCACTTGCTGCATGCTTTATCCATTGCGGCACATGGTTATCCCAGGGCTCAGTGGCTGTTTTACAGAGTCCAGGATTTCATGTGTGCCTATTCTGTAAGAGCATCTGACTGGTTGTGTGTATTTGTAAAACTTTCCATCATACTGGTCTCAGTCTTCTCATCTGTAAGTTGGGAAGATAGAACTAAATGATCTCTAAAAGGTCCTTTCCAATATTAAAATCATATGGAAACTTGGCTGAATGTGCAGCAAAGCCAGAGGCCTTGTTTTATTTCCTTTGCACCTCTCTTGCAGCATTTTGCATCTGCATTTCCAAATGAGGTTGATTAACTTTGCTGGGCAAAAGGAGAAAGCTGGAATGTCCCTTGTCACCACAGAGTCCAGTTCTGCACACACACAACACACACCAGCTGCTCTTAGACGGAAAAGGTGTTTGGAGAAAGGAAGGTGTAAGTTGCCTGAGCCAAAGCCACCCAGAGGATCCATGTCTCAGATTTCGCTTTCATGAAATATTCATTGAGTGCTTCCTGGAGCTCCTGTGAGTGAGGAGGCTGGCCTTCTTGGGCCCTTCTCTCTACACGCAGATCCCCGGGCCCAGAACTCTCTGTGCCTGATCTCCTGCTGTTGCTCTGCCACTGTGTGTCTTTGCCTTCTGCTCTCCTATCTCTCCATCGGGACCCCAGAGGTAACCAGAGGTCTTTCTCCGTGTCTGTCCTCCCCACACCTTCATGTCTGCCTCTCTCCCTTCCACTGTTGCCTCTGCCCAGAAGGAGAAGACTTTCCCCTTTAGGACACTGGCCTGTGCAGCTCTCTTCTGCTTTGCCCTCCGGAGCTCCACGTGCTTGAACAGGGAGAACCCTCGGAACTGTGGAGATGAGACACCCTGTACCGAAAAGGGGCTGGACCAACCAGCATGTCCAGAGGGTAGGGGGTGGGGCTGAATCTGCTCTAAAGGAGTTGGGGGTAAAGTGGAGGAGAAAGGAGACACCCGGGCTGGTCGGAAGACCCCTTGTCGGGGAGGAGATCCACTTAGGGCCTCTGGGGAAAGGACCTGGGGACCCACAGCTCCCGGGAACTTAGCATTAGTCCTATTACTGTGCACTATCACTTCACAGGTGGACTCTGTCCTGGCCCACTACCTGCTCCCTGTCCCCCTGGAACGTTCTTCTCCAGAGGAAGTCCCTACAACACCTCCTTCTGCCACCTCTGCCCTCGGGGATTCTTCAACCCCTGGCCTGGCCAGGACGCCTGTTTTCCCTGTGGCTCAGAGGCCACCCAGCCAGAAGAGGGCAAGGATACATGCATCTGCCAAGGGGCTGGCCAGGTGTTCCAGGTATGTCCTCTCTGGCAGTGGGGCCCAAGGACAGGCTGCATTTCCAAGGCTGTTTTGTTCTCTAGCCAAGTTCAGCTCAGGTTTAACCTGACTGGGACTGGCTCAGGTTTCCAAGTGATTTGAGGATAGGCTTGCCATATAAAATAGGGTGTGCCCAGTTAAACTTGAATTTCAGATAAATTATGGATAAGTTTATAGTATGTCTCAAATATTGAATGGGACATACTTATACTAAGAAATTATTCATTATTTATCTCAAATTCAATTTAACTTTCTACCCTGTATTTTTATTTGCTAAATCTGGCAACACTACTCAGAGGAAAGGGCAGACTTTTGCTGTTCTCCTCTACGATCACTCCCAAAACACATGCTGGCCCAACCCCTTTCAACTTGAACTTTTCTTACAAGCCAACAAATATGCCTATGAATTCCTCCTTTCCTGTGATTCCCAAATCTTTTTGACTGAAATGGACCCTGACCAGCCTGTGCCGGCACCTTTCCCTCTGGTATGACTGCTGTCCCAGCTCTGCTGATTCCTCACTTCCCCTTTCCTCCCCTTATCTTCTGGCCCATCTCAGGCAGGGTCACAGCAATGGGTTGTGTGTGGTTCACTGCAACCAACCTGGAAGTGCATTTCCTCCCTCCCCAACCCCCAGCCCAGTGACGGGCAGTGCTCCTGCCTTCCGGGCCACCAAGATGCTGGAAAGCCAAGGGGCTGTGTCCAGCGAGAACACAAGAGCTGCAAGGATGGAGCCACCTGGAACCAGGAGGGGCTATGTTTGACCAAGGATCAATGGAATGATCACTGTGCCCACGAGGTAGGAGGCTGCCCATATATTGCTCCCCTTGCTCTCTGGGCCCTCTGCCAACTGTTTGCATGCCCAACCTGCTAGCCACTGGGCTCAGTCCACTAACCCCTCTCTGGAAACACGGAGACCTGTGCGCTACACTCTGAAGCTGGGGAGAACTGAGGAAACCTCCCTGAGGGAGGTGTCCCCAAGAAACTAGAGTCTCTGTGCAGGTGTGTGTCACACCGGGAGATGCCCGTGGCTATGACCCAGGCCTGGGGCTCTGCCTGTGCTGGGGACAACACTCAAGTGGAATGTGTGGCCCCCTGTGCTCAGAGGGACAGAGACATGTCCTACAGCTTAACTGCTCTGAGGGCACCCCCAAGATTTCCACCACTGGAGACACCAAGAGCCAGGTACAGTGTGCCCGGAGGTCCAGCGACATGCTGAGCTAGGCCACTGCTGAAAGCGCAGACCCAGCACCTTCAGCCTCTGCCTCCTCAGGGGAACATGTGTGGCATGCTTGGGCACGGGGTCCAGATCCGGCTCACTGACCCACCTCACTGGCACAATATCTGGCACCATAGAAACAGCCACGTTGTCAATTTAATTTCATCCTATAGAACGCCTTATATAGAAGTCATTCATTAAAGAGGCAGCAGCAGTCATGAAAATCTCCCCACATGAGCAGGAGACATAACCAGCATCATGACTGCAGGTTGCCTCTGCCCCACGGAGCTCTTAGACCTATTCCCGCCCCACCCCACACCCTCCAAAAGGATACTCTGACAGGGCTCCAGGAAGCGTTGCCCTCCTCACCCCTCGAACCTCCTCATTTCTAGGAATTTTACCTTCTGCATGAGCCCTCCTCACCGCGTGCAGGGGGCCACCCCTGCCACTTGGACCAAAGGCAGAAGCCTGTCCCTCTGTATGTGGTCAGGATGGATGGTAAGAGAGCTGGACAGAGGGAGGCCCCAGGGAGGCTGTGGCTTGAGACCACACGTAGAAAAGGCTTGTCTGTGCCTGGTGTAAGTGTTGACCCTGCAAGCAGAAGCTGGTGGGGGGCGGGTGTGTGTGTGACAGCAACACCTCCCCCCTGGAGGGCGCCCCAGGAAGTACATGTAGATTCTGACCCCTCCGTATTTTAGAAAGTTGAAGCCTTCCACATGTCAGTTGTATCCACGAACCAGAAAAACTCTCTCCCAGGGCCCTGCAGGTTCAGGAGAGCCCTGTTGTGTTCTAGGGACTGGCTTCCTGGGCCTGACCAGACCAGGCTGTGAACTGCTGCTCGCCCTCGGTCTGGCCCTCAGAGAGCCCAGGCTCCCAGGCTGGGATGCAGGTGGGCATCCCCCATGACACCTGTTGCCTCTCCTCCCCCTCCTCCACCCTTCCCAGGTCTCAGCACAAATTCATCTGAGGAGTGGCTGCTCTTCCTCACATTCTGAATCTTGCCCAGGAAAGTCAAGGGAAGGACATCTGACCCAACCTTGGTCACTGAGCCTCAACTCCACACACATTGGGAATCTGTCACCCCCTGAGCCAGGCATCCCAAATCCCACAGTCTGCCTCCAAATCAATGCTACACTGGCCTTCCTGGTGACCCGTGAGCATTACCCCGAGTATGACGTGTGAGTGTCCAGAGGACACAGCCCACCACCATCGAGGCCTTGGAGGGGAAATGTTTCTGTGCCTGCAGCCCCCTCCAGGAGACCGCACACTCCCCCCTTTCTCTATCCCCAGAGGCCACTTCTATAACACACTGGCGGAGTTTGACTGGGGGCGCTTCCGGGCCCTGGCTGAGGAGGCCCCACTCCACGATCAAAGCCCCTTCCTCTTTCTTCAGCAGTTTCGGCAGCCCGGGGTCTATATCTTTCGTCTGAGCAGCAACTGGCATCGGAAGATGGTTTGTCTACAATGGTTTCCCACTATCTCTTCTCTTTGTAAAACATAGTGCCTCATAACCATCCCAGACAGATCTCTGTTGGGGGTGGGGGAAATGCCCTGGTTGCCCCCCAACTTTCAGTCCTAACAGATAATTCTGGAGATGCCAAGGGGTGGCTCCATAGCAGCCCATCCTGTGACATATGAGGTGGGGAAGATTGTGAGGATAAAAACAGAGTGTGTATCTAAGGACCTCAGAACTTCTGTTGTCTCTCACAGTCCTCCACCTCATTCCCCAGTCCCATCCTCTTTCATCTTGAAGACACAAATCCCAAGCTCATCTACACGGGCTTTTACCCATGAGACCTGCTCATGACGCCACCATTGACCGAGGTCATGCCCAAAATTTAGTACCTCAGCCTTTTAGCACAACTTCTAAGAGGTTGTGCTGACCTAGCCCAGGAATGTGCAGACAGCTCCCCAGACAGATAGCTATCTGACATAAATTTTTTACCCAGGTAAAACCCAGCTTCGGCTCCCCTCAGATCTGCACAAAAATCTGGACTATTCAGTTAGTGCTGACAAGCCTGGGTTCTCACTGTGTTCCATGGCCAGTCTCTAGCAGACAGTGAGACAAAGGATGAACAGACTTCTTTCCATACAGTATGTCCGCACCCTCCCACCAGGGGGCCAGTGCTTTGGAGAAGGGCCCTTTGCCTCCACGACTCCCAGGTATCTCATCCAAACTGGCATCGCCAGGATCCCCAGACCCCTGAAGAGGTCTGACTGGCCAGGAGTCCTAGGAGAGATTGTCCTGCTCTTGGGGTTCTGCCTGCTTCTGCTGGTGAGTAAAGCTGGACAAGGGACATCTTATCCACTATACCAGACTACCTCTCCAATCCCATGTAAGTGGATCTTTGGTCCCCTTTTGCGGTAGGCATCAGAATAGTTGCTAAGATGCCAAAGTGATGAAAGTATAGCCTTAGCCCTCCAGTGGGCAAAGTTTAGTAGGGAGAATATAGACCAAGAAACAAGTAAATGTCAGCAAGTGTTGAAGAGCTATGGTGAAAACGTGTCCAGAGTGACCTGGTTGCACAAAGGAGGGAGTTGACTCTTCTTCCTGGGAAGTCAGGACAGACTTTCCAGAAAAGGAAAGATCTTCCCTGAAGAAGACTTGAAATATGAGAATACAAGAATGCAGTCCCTGGACTAACAAAGGTATTGGTGAGTGGGAGGCGGGAGGGTAACGCGCTGGGGAGGAGGGGTGGGAAGAAGGGAGTATTATGAGCAAAGGCACAGAAGCATGACACGCATTCACCTGCTTAGGGAACCAAACAGGGTCCTTGAGCCTGCAGCATAGGGTGCAAGGACAGGAAAGGGTTGGAACTGGGGGAAGAGACCAAGTCGTGGAAGGTCTTGTGGGCCCTGCTAAGAACTTTGGACTTTATCCTCTAGGCACTGGGGATCCATTAAGGATTTTGAGCAGGGCAGAAACCCTGGTAAGACTTTTATTTTCAGTCTAGCAGTAAAGTAGGAGACCGAGATGAATCAGAGAGGAGAAAGCCACAGAGAGATATCGCAGCTGTTAGAATGGTCCATACAAGAGAAGATGAGGTGCTCTCTAACCACGGCTGAGCGGGATCTTCCTCCACTCAGAGTCTTCAACAAAGATGCTTCTCCCTCACTCCTCCCTGTTCTTCACGTTGCCTAATTTTGTACCCTGTAGATTCAGTGTCACAGTCTGAGCTGGGCCCGAAAGGCCACTCCCCACCCCACCTTCAGGAAGCATCAGCAAGAATACAACCTGGATGCCTACACTTCTCCAAGAACCGGCACGGTATCAGTGAGGAGAGTCCAATCACATCAAGACTCTGATACCCTTAGGGTTGAGGGAGGTCACGGTGAGTGACAGATGGGCTAGAATCCCAGAGGGGACCCCAAATCCAAAGCCAGCTCCTGCTTCCTTTGTTCATCTTCCTGGATTACATATTGTTCTATTCCTTTCCAATCATTCATTTGCTCAATAAATATTTATGGAGGGCCAAACACTGCCAGATTCTAGGAGTGCACAGTGTAGAGAGGGATAGAGACATCTGAATACAAACTTTCCAAAAGAAAAGTAATATAACCACATGCCAAGTAACCAAGTTAAGAAATGAGCAATACTACCTGAAGGAACTAATTGCAGAAGTATTATGTGTCACGCTGAGGTGTTTCACCTTATACCCTTGCTACTCAAGGTACAGTCCTGAGATATCCGCTTTGGAATTCATTTGTTTCTCTCAAGCTTCAGAGTGATTGTGAATTACCTAGGGATCTTCCGCTACAGTAGGGCTGGAACGGGGCCTGGAATTTTGCATTTCTAACAAGTTCCTCAGCAAATCCAAAGCTGCTCATTCAAGGACCACATTTTTAGTAGCAAGACTGTGTCTAGACCATAGAGGATCTGTAGGGACGTTCATATTTGCATTTTAGGAGAACAATCTTGCTTCCCATCCCTGTCTAGGTGGGAGCTGGCAGGCTGAGGAACAGGTGGACCTGGAGTGGTTTGACACAGAGACCTTCTATGAGATCCTGCTCAGGCAGTCTCTGTCAGTGACGACCAAACTCAGCCAGACCAAGGAAGAGGTAAGTGGAGAAGCTCGACAAACAAGTGGAACTGGAAACATTCGTCTCTGGGAGAGTTGATTACAGGACAAAGAGCCTAAATGGATCAGAAAAAAAGGAGAGTCTATGATAAGGGGAATAGATTTCAGATAAAAGTGTGAAGACGGAGCTTATGAGACCTAGGGCCTCAGACCAAGGCCACCTCTGGAGTCTCTTCTCGGATCCCCATTCCTGGTCCTCGGTAACTAAACTGAGTGAGCGGATTCAGTTCAGGGAGTAGGTGGTAGACCTTGGGAGCAAAAAGAACACACTATAAGTCCAAGTATGGGAACGGGGCCAGGGGTTCCCCAGGCAGAATGTGTAAGCTGGAACTTGCCAGGACCTGCCTCAGCTTGGTCTTCAGCCACTCCTTCCAAGTGTCGCCTGCATTTTGTCCCCTGGAGTCCCTCCACGGACTGGCAGCAGGGGGCGCTGCGATCAAGGCAGTGAAAGTGGCTGGGCAGCTCCAAGAGTTCACCGGCTACGCCTTCCGCTTTCACAGCTCAAACTCCTCCGCCTCAAACTTGTGGACGAAGTCCGTTCTCTCCGGCAACTGTGGAGTGCTGAGCGCGGCACTCCAGTCTCCACTGTCCAGCTTCTGGGGAGCCCCGAGAGGGAACGTCAACAGGTTGGGCTGTGTTCACGCCGTCCCAATGGGTCCTTGTGCCCAACTGTGACCCTTCCCCGGCCCTCCCTGAGGCCCAGGCTTTTACCCTGAGCACCTCTCCCAGCGGTTCCAGCTCCCAGACCCAGGGTTTTTTAGCCCCACTCCCACTCCCACGCCCACGCCTGGGGATTTCTCACCCCCTTTGCCACTGCTCCCATGCCTGCCCAGAATGCTCTGGAGTTCCCACCAGAAGCTGGGTGTCCAGTCCCCAAGGCTGCTGTCCCTGGTGGCTGTAGCCCCCGCAGGTAAGCCTGTGGGGTTGTCTCTGACCCCAGGCTGCTGAAGCAGCGGCCAGGGCTGCGGAGGAGGCGGCTCTGCGAAGGCGGCACCTGGCAGGGGAGTATGCAGCGAGCCTTAGTCAGCAACTGAAGCTCCTTCGCCAAGACCTCGGCGCCAGGAAGGAGCAGTGGGCCTCTTTCTGCTCAGCACTGCTGATGGCTCAGCGGCTGCTGAAGGCACAGACAGACTCCTCGCCCATGAAGTCCTCCCAGGCTGAGCAGAACTCAGGAGGGTGTGTACCTGATGAATCTGAGTCTGCTTAGTGAGATCTGCACCAGGGAAGGAAAGAGTGTGGTTTCACACGGAACTGACCACAGCAAACTGTACTTTTCCTATCGGGAATTGCCCCTCCTCCTGATGAGCCTTCCCTCCATGTAACTGCAGGGAAATCCCTCAGCTGGACACTGTGCTGGGCCACCTGTCCTGGGCTCTGCTACAGGAGGGACACCGCATGAAAGCCTGGGGTGTCTTGGGCACAGGCACAGGAGCGGAGCTGCTGCGGCCAGGTGAGCCCTGCTCACCCTCAGCCAGGGGCCCCAGGAAACCTGGCCCTGCATTCGGGGTGATAGGTCGTGCAAAAACTCAAGTTCCACGTCCAAGACATTGTACAGGGGAGGAAGGGAGGAGAAGAACAAAACAAAGTGGGAACCCCCAAGGTTGGGAGGGGCTTCCTGTGCAGTGCTCTGGGCGAGTGTCTGTGTTACAGAAGAGAGAGCCTCAGAAATGAGAGGAACAGAGAAGGAAACAAACCCAACCATCACAAATGTTAGCTTTACATATAAGGTAACACTTCCTGAGAGCAAAAGCTTGACAGATGCATGCAAAAGGCCACATCTGGAAATGCTGGACTTGCCTGGAAAGAAAGAGTGGGAAAAGGATCCCCTGGGGAACCATGTGGCCACGCTGAGTTCAGGGAGTTCCCCAATCACATACGTCACCACCATCTCCCAGGGCTTTTCCAGCTGCTGTCAGTCTGCAATATGATGTCACAGTGTCATGTTTTGAATGTGGAGCCTTGCTGTGGGGGCTGTGGGGGGCTCTGGCCTGCTTCACTGGCTTCAGAACAGGCTGCTGAGCAGGCCTTTGTTTTCCTGCAGCTTCAGCAGGCCTTGAAGGGGGCACTGATGACATCAGTGTGAATCCAGTCACCAAGATGATGGTCCCTGGGCCCAACTGCTCAATGCTTCCAGCCAGTGGCCACAGAGGGCCTATACCCTCTAGCTACTTCATTCACCCTGACACTGGGCGGGTGCTGCCTGAGGCTGGGAATCTGGGATATGATCTGCAGGCAGCGGCCCTGGTGCCCACCACTGACTTCAGTTCCGGTGAGACCCTGACTGCTAAGTAGCCCAACCCAGCCCAGGGCTCACTGGAGCCCTCTGGGATGAATCCTTAAGAGCACAGCACAGGAAGCAAGGCTCTCTCCTTGCACAGATGGGCTTGGTGATCAACAGAGCAACAAACGCCTTTCCTCCCCTTCCTTGCTTTAACATTCTTGCTGCAGAGAGCGCCATGCTGCAGGGAGTGGCTAGATGAAAAAGAAAGCAGATGCACAAGGCCACTCTCCGTCCCTGCTCTGCAGGGCAAGGGAGGAAGGCTGGCACGTCAAGGGTACCAACACATCCCTGTCTTCTTGTCCAGGTGGCGTCCGAACATCAGAAGCTCCCATCCTCCCCTATGTGCCCTATCCCACCTGTCCTGCCACAGGTGTCCCTCCAGCCACCCGCCTGCCTGTCCTGCAGCCAAGAAGGACCTCTCAGCTGGGAGCTCTCATGACAGACCCTGTTTCTGGCATCGAGGTGCCCGTGCTGGCTGTAACTCTGCACCCCCAGACAAGGCAGTGGCTCACTCTTGGGGGCACATACTGCAATCCCCTCACCAAGACCTTGGCTCCTCTAGAGCTGGGGGGCCCCATGGAGGATCCAATCACAGGAGGCATCTCACCAATCCTGGGAGTCGGGCTGGATCCAAACACAGGTCTCCTGGCCATTCTCAGTGCTGTCCTCCCACCTCTCACTGCCTGGCCTGGCTTCCCAATCTCTCCCTCACAGCCCCTGGTATTCTGGTCCAGGCTGCAAACTCCACCCACAGCCCTGCCTTTCCCTCCACCATCCTCTGCCAGCCTCTTACCCCCACCTTCCCTCTCCTTCCCTGCTCCTTTCGTCCCTTCCTCATCTCAGGCCCAGTGTCCCAGGAAGGAAAAAGAGAACTGAGCTGGTTTTGCTCTAAAAGTAAATGGATGTTTTCAAACGAGAGGGGACTTCATTCCTCTCCTGCCACCACCACATACTGTCCCTCAGCTCCCTCCCTCCCCTGTTGCTCACTCTGCCCTCAGACCTTGGGTCTCCCTCGTGCCTCTTCTGCCTGCATCTCTGTTGCATCCTCTTCCAGCCTCCACCTCTTGGGTTCCCACTTTCAGGTCAGGTGCTGCCACTCGGAGGGCTGCGAGATGCCTCGGGGAACCTCATGCTGCCTGGTGACAACTTTGTGGACCCGCTGAGCAGGAAGACAGTCCGGTTCCAGGGGGCTTCCCATCAGGAAGGCCAGACAGTGCCCCATGTGGGAGGATCACAGGCCTTGCTGGACGCCAATGTGCTGGTCGCCCAGAGGCAAGTGGTTGCAGTGCTCCGGCAGTGCCAGCAGAGGCCAGTGTTGAGGGCACAGGGGCTTCTGGAGAGTGCCATCAAAGACATGAGACAGGCACTGGCCTTGAGCCTACACCACATCCTGCAGCAGGCTCGGAGACTGGAGAGACAGCTGGAGGCGGCTCATGGCATCGAGGCCAGTGGCGGCAAAATAGGTACATGTTGACCTCGGTTCAATGTTGTCAGACCCTGAAATCCCAAGCCCAGAATGAACTAGTGCTTCTGTGACCCCCAGACTGTAAACTCAGGGGCAAGACTGCAGCCCTGCACTCCTGTAACCCACACAAGGGAAGAGAGAAGGAATCCAGTTTCTTCATGCCCTGACCCCACTAGTGCTGGGCTGTATCCCTGTCACTTGATCCCTTGCCAATTTCATTGGGTCTTACACTTTATGTTTGTAAAGTGCATATTTTCTTATTTCCTAGGCTCCCCAAACTATAACAGGTGTTAAAATATCCATTTTACATTGGGGAATCTGAACTTTAGGGACTCAATGAATTGCCATGGTCCCATAGCCAGGCCTAAAGTCAGTCTCCTGAATCCTCCACTCTTCTCCCATTTTTTCCTGCAACAGCCTTCAAGTTCCCATTAACAAACCCAGGAAAGGAACCCACCCAACTCCTCTCGCTCTCCCACACACTAACACTGGAAGGCTGTGGACAGGAAGTGGGAGTGGCATCTTCCCAGAGCTTACTTCACTGGCTCTTTCTAGAAGTTTCCTTCTGTCCAGGGTTTTGGGTCAGAACTGACTTGAGTTTTAAGAACTGCTCCACTATCTATGAACTCTTTGACCTTGGGCAAGTTACTAAACCTAATTTGGCCTCTGTTTTACTATCTTTAAAATGAAGATTAAAATAGTACCTACTTTAGTGGTTGAGTTGTAGGACCAAAGAAAGTATAATTTACATGGAGTTCTTCGCTCAGTTTCTAGCACATGGCAGGTGTTCACGAGTGTTTGTCCTCTTTTTTCACCTTTTCAGTGTGGCCTAGAAATTGTTCTCCACTTCCCCCAAATCCTGGCGCCATTCAGTTCTTCCCTTCCAAATTTAGATTGCTAAGCTGGACCCCAAAGGAAACAAGCACAATCTTTGTGGGAAGGCTCCCTGGTCAGGGAGCTCTTTGAACTTGGACAGACCTTCCATGTTGTACTTGACCCTCAACTTCTCCTCCCTGTGCCCCTGCCCCTTGTCTTAGGAATGATGTGCTATCCTGGGACAGAGCTGTGGGTCCCAGTCCTGTATGGGATGGAGATCCCAGACCCTGAGGGCTCAGGGCTCATGGTGCCCCTCCTGGGCATGGAATGTGATAGAAATGCTACCAATGCTACACCCCTGGCAGGTGTGATGGAAGATGCTGATGGCAAAGGTAGGAGGATGCTTGGGGCCTCTGAAAGCCCTGGGAATGGGATTTATCCCCAGGAGAGAAAACCCAGTGAATCTCAGGAGGGGTACACTCAGTCTATTCATTCCCTCATGAGCCAAGGAATGAGGCCGTTCTGATGCTTCTTCTAGGGCTACTGAATCCCAAACTAAAGGTATTCAGAGATTCCAGAACCCTAGGAACCCAAGGTCATTAATCCCTCACTAAGAAAACTAGGTCCTTTTATAGACCAACACTTCTGAAGCTCACCACTGACCCCTACCCTCAGGGTCTGTGGCCACCAGGAAGCACTTCAAGCCAGCTCAGAGCCCCACAAAGGGTAAAGGGCACTCTGAGGCCTTATTAACTCCCTTCCAGCCACGTTTTTTCCCTTCCCATAACTGCCGCTCTTCCTTTCCCCATCGCTGAATATTCAAGCCAGTGGTGGGCTTGGCATCCCACAGGTATTGTCCCAATCTCGATTGGGGCTCAAGCCATAGACCCTCTGACTGGGAATATTGGTCCTGTCATTGGAGCTCACATGGATCCCTCTGCCGGAGTGGTGGTGCCCATTGTCCAAGTGCTGGAGGCCCTGCCTCGGGGAGTGAGAGACCCTGGCCTGGTATGTAGGAGAAGTTTGTTCAGTTCACTTAGCAACTGCACGTGGAGAACCTTCTGTGTTCTAGCACTGTGATAGGCGCTAAGATGTACAGACAGGTAGACAGGGCTCCTACCCTCAGGGAACTTACTGGCCATAGACTCTTTCTGTGGTCCAGTGATGTTAAGGGAGTGCAGATGAGGGCCTTGCCATCTAAAAGGGCCACAGGGAGGACGGTTCAAGGAAGGTCCCCTAAAGAGGCAACACTTAGGCTAAAACTTGAGGAAGGCATCAGAGAAAGACCTCAGGGACTAGCAAGAGCCAAGGTGGCGTGAATGAGACCACAGATATTCTGAGAGAATGAGGAAGGTGGCGGGGGGGGGGGGTGCGGACGGGGGGAATAGCAGGTGAGGCCAGTGAGGAAGGCAGGAAATAAATCAGAAACAACCTTGTGGGCTTGGCTGAGGCCAAGAGATAGGACTTTTATGGTGAAAGCCACGGGGAACTATTGAAGGGTTCTAAGTAGACCTTGGATAGAATCAGATGTGAATGTTTTTAAGACCTTTAAACTTGGAAAATATGGAACAACACAAAAAGAAAGTTACTCATAATCCTACTACATTTTTAAGTATGTAAATGAAGAATTCAAAGCTCCTTCCACCCCATTCCTCACTCCATCTGCCATCAACACCCCACATCATGCTCCAAAGCCAGACACCGCTCACCTCTCCTCCCTTCTCTTCCAAAAAATGCAGTCTCTATTGGCACACCTCCTCTCAGACATTTCTGCATTCATTTAAGTGTATCACTAATCAGCATTCTAGAAAGTTCCCTCTGGCAGCAGTGCAGAGGATGGATGGGAGCAGAGCCAGACTAGAGCAGAAAGCCCTGTCAGGAGGTTGTTGTAGTAATTCAGCCCTTGGAACATCTCCAGGAATTGAAAATGATTTAAGGTCCTCCCATACATCTCAGTCTGATTGCAGCTTCAGAAACAAAAATGGGTATGTTGTAAAACATTTCATTAGAAGCCCAGAAATTTAAATTCTAGCCCCATCTCAGTTTCACAGATGAATATGAAGGGGCCATATGAGGAGGTGAGAACAATTTCCCACTGCCGTGTGCCCATTTCCCCTGGCCTTTCAAGAAAAAGGTGGGAAGAAGCCAGTGAGACACGTGATTTGGGGGATTCCAGGTGTTAGGAGGAGGGAGGGAGGGCCTGGGAACTTGAAGAAGGTGCATCATTATTATTTTTCCAATTACAAACAAGTCAACTGCCTCACCAAGCTTAGTCATGGGTACCCGGGAGTGGGGAAGACCCATGTATTGAATAGCTTATGAGCACTAAACAAACTGGCTGTGGTAGCTGGACACCCTGGACAGGGAGCTGAGAGCCCGGGAGCAGTACTGGCACCAGCAGGAGAAGGAAGAGATGCGGTTAGCAGAACACCTGGTGGACCTAGGCCAGGAGCTCCTCTCCACTCCAGGCAAAGATGCCAGACAGCAGGTGAGGCCCAGAAGTACCACATCACGGTCTCCACCCACCTGTCAGCGCAGACTGCATACCTTTCCCTTGGAAATGTGGAGCCTTTGTCTGCCCCTGACCACAGGAATGGAACCCCTCTCAGAACAGACAAGTCCCAAGGTTCCCAAGCTCCAGGTCTTAGATTCAGTCACACCTGAGTATCTCAGCCAGATGGAGGAGGGGAGGAGGGGCCAGCATGAGATGACCCATCCAGCCTGGAGTTCCTGCCTTCCCTCCCATGGCTCAGTCCTTTATGCTTTCTGTTCTGTGTAGCTGAGGGCCATCGAGGACACCTGCGTGGTCTTGGAGTCCCGCTGCCTGCAGGAGACTCAGAGGAGAGCCAGAGCCTTGAGTGCGCACAACGGCCCAGAACGGCGCCGGCTCTCCCAAGGTGCAAAAGTGTCCTCTGGGCCCAGATCCCCAAAGCAGAAACCTTCTGGGGTAGTGCTACCATCCACAGCTGCCCAGTGAAGAGTCTTCTGCCCTAGGGATGTGCTCACCCCCCTGGCTCCCAGCCAGGCCCTGGCTCTGAGTGGCAGGCTCCCCTGGCTCCAACAAATTACTGTTTTTTCTTCTCCTCCCTACCTCTAGAGGTGGTCGCTACAATGCAGCCCTTTTTTTCTGTCCTTGCAGCAGACAGAGAGGAGTGGGAACAGGAGGCACAGGTGGTGATGGGCATGTGGGAAGTCCTGCAGAGTTTAGGACAGGCAGCAGAAAAGCTCAGACAAGCAGCTGGCCAGCTACGAGGCCAGGAGAAGGAGATGTGGCTGCAGCAGGGCCCACAGGTCTGGAACCATCCCAGGAAGGTGAGGCTCAGAGGCTAACAAGAGGACCCATGTGAAAAGAGCGCAACTTCCCCTGCCATCAGATGTGGCTCTTTGTGGCTAATACTCAGGGACAGGTGGGCCCACGGAGCAGTGGCTGGGCTTGGAAGAGAGTAGAAGGAAAGAGAAAGAAGCTCCACTTTAATTTGGGCATTATGTTTCTGAGTTTTAGGTGGTTCAGCATCTCTCTGATGAGTTTCAGGCAGTGATGAGAGAGAGACAGAGCTTCCTGTATAGAGCCCTTGGTCAGTTGCAGTACCAACGAGAGCTGAGCCACCTCCAGCTCTTGCACACCCAGGTACTGACCTCTGGAAATGGCCAAGGAGATCTGCATATCCATCTTTGATGGGGGCTTCAGAGGAAGCTCTCAAAGAAGCCATGTGAGACAGGTATGAACCAAGCATGGAACTTCATTCTATTTCATCCTAGATTGTTGCCTCAGGAACCCCTGTGTGTTTGGAGAATTACCCTGGAAACACATTTTATGGAACAGTCACCACTTCTATCAGGGACCAGGTGGCTGCCTGCCCACTGTTGATCCCTTTCCTGAAGAGTCTCACTGCAGTGATAGTGGGAGCTCAAGGCCAAGGCCTTGGATTGGAGGATCAGAGGCCAGGAAGAGGTAAGTCTGCTCACTGGCCACACATGCCCTTCTGCTGCCAATCTTGGTTATGTTTTGATAAGTTCTAATACTACAATTAGGGCTTCAGGCACCACAGGAGTGTGGCCATGGTAGTTCTTTAGGAAGAACATAGAAAAGCCCAATGTATTAGTTATACATTCTTCATTACAGGCTAATCCAAAATTCTGTGGCTTAAAACATCAAATATTTATTACGTCACAGTTTCTATGAGTCAAGAATCTGGGTGCAGTTTAGTGGGAGCCCCTGGCTCTGGGCCTCACACAGGCTGTACATTAAGGTGTCGAGCCAGGACTGCAGTTATCTCAAGGTTTAACTGGGCAGTTCAAGTTCACTCTTGTGACTGTTGACAGACTTCAAGTCCTCACTGGCTATTGGCCAGAGACATCAATTCCTTGCCATATAGACTTCATAAGGCAGTTCACAACATGGCAATTGCCTTCCTTAAGAGCAAGCAAATGAGAAAGGGAAAAAGAAAGAAAAAAAAAAATGGAAGCCACAATCTTGTATACTGATCCTATCACTTTTGCCTTATTCTATTCACTAGAAGCAATTACTAGATCCAATCCACACTCAAGGGGAGTGGTGATCATGGGGGCCATTTTAGAGACTGTCGTGTCTGATGCTACATCTGGCTCTTGAAGACTTTGGCCACAGTTCTATGCCTTTATTTCAACAATTATTTTCTTCCCTCTGTTCAGATGCAGATCAGGTTGACATCATGCGGACCTTACCCCTCTTTTCTACCCTCAAGAAACTAGACATCCGATCCCAAGCCTACAAGGAGGGAGCTGAACTGCAAGAACAAGTGCATCACAAACTAGGTAACTGCCTTTTCCTGGTAGCTTGTTTGGAGGTATCATGGCACACTGAAGGTAGTCAGTGGTGTAACCCCCAGGGACTAGGACGGCCAGAATCTTACCTTGCCGATCATCCCTTTCTCCCCACCCCCACCCAATATTCCCAAGGGATTTTTCCATATAAGGAATAATAAATGGAAATGAAAGTCCACTGTAATAATGACTTGGCCAATTTCCCAGAGGGAGTTCCTAAAGACCTTTTATAGCCCCACTAAACACTAAATCTAAATTTTGGGATTTTACCCCATTCTGGTTACCCACATGTCACAAGAAATTAATGTAAAAATAAAAGTGAGACACAGGGAGAAAGAGGAGACAGAGAAAGAAGACCTTGCCTCCCAAAAGGGACCCCAGGTCATATCACCAATAGCACCCTTTGGAATTGTGAGTCAAAATAGAATGTGGCTGGCCTGCCCTGAAGAGTCAAGTCTATTTCAACTCACCCATCTCCCAAGTTAAAGAGAAGTAATGAAAAATGAGTACATTCCTTTCAGTTGACCATGATGCAGGCCACTAGTAAACACAGCTCCATGAACATCCTTTAACTTGACCAGAGGTCAGAAAACTATGACCCACAGGCCAATTCTAGACTGCTATCTATTTTTGTATGAACCACAAGCTAAAAATGGTTTTATACTTGTAAATAATTGCAAAAAAAGGTAAAAAATAAAAAAATAACAGTTCTATGGCGTGCTGTACAATATGCCATGTGCTATTCTAAATCTTTGGATATGTTAGCACATTTACAAAAACCAAATGAATTGGGTACCATCACTCATTTTATAGATAAGGAAAATGAAACTTCTGAATAAGTCAAGTAAGTAGTCAAAATTATGTTGCAAATGAGGAGTTGAGCTGGAATTCAATCCCAGGGAGTCTTACACCAGAGCCTGTGCTCTCAACCTGCTTCCCCGTAGGAAAAATTGTCCAACACTATAAAGGCAGTGCCAAAAAAGAGATGCAGACCCCATATTCTTGTATATCAGAGAAGCAGGGGGAGGTTTTGTAGGAGAATGAGGTCACATGATGAGAGGGAACAATAAAATTAAGCCCCGATTTTGCATCTTGGCTGGCACAGCCTAACATATTTACTCTCTGACCCTTCACAGAAAAAGTTTGCTGACCCCAGGACATGACCAATCTTAGTACTAATTCTGACTACCGTTGGGGGAAACTAAGAAGAGGATGGGCATAGAGGTAGCCCCTCCCTTGAGAGCTCCCACCACTACTCCAACCTGCTTTGTCTTACAATTACATTGACTTTATTATGTTGAAAACCATTTTAAATACACTGTCTTGTTTATTCTCAGAAGCCTTGTAAGATAGTGTAAGATTGTTATTCTTTTTAAAAGTAGATTAGAGAACAGATGCTGAAAGAAGTTAAGTGGCTTCCGCAGGTTCTTGCAGAACCTAGACCAAAACTCAGATCTCCTGACTCATCATTCATCAGTCTTTCCTACACCATGCTACCCAAGCCTTTTTGTCATTGTCCTCTTTAGAACAAAATGACAACAGAAAATGTTTAAAGAGCCAAGGCCCATTAGACAATTCTGTGGAGAAGACTGCTAATACAGCTAACATTTACTGAGTACTGTTCTAAATACAATATATTTAATGTCCCCAAACAACCCTGTGAAATAGAGAGAACTTGTTGCCATCTTTTGGGGACCTTCATTCTGTTGTTCTGGCTCCTCTGTTCCTATTGAACAAGACTCAATCGCTTTCCCACGAAAAAGGGCAGGAGAGCCAGAGGTACAGTGCACATATAGCACAGGATGATGAATATGTGGATGGATGGTTGGATGGATGGATGCATGCATGGACATAGACCTTTTCCCAAGCTGAATTGCGTTGTTGTCATTGTTGTTAATATATCATTACTCTATAGAAGTCAGTGGAGTCATTACTGGTTTCTCCTGATCTCTGTAGCCCCAAAAAGCCCTTTGCAGGATCTCCCAAAACCTCAGATAATACCGCAGGAAGAGCTGATAACTGTGCAACCCACAGACCTTTCTGCCAGGGAGTTTGTGGTTTACCAGTATGGCCTCTCCATCCTGCATCTCCTCATCCCCCAGCTTCATGTAAGTGTGGTTTCTGGCCTCTCTGTGGAGCAGTCATCCTTGGAGCCAAGAAAGTCAGGGTGACCAGGAAGGAGGGTTTGAGGTGGTAGATATTCCTTAGGATTGTGCACCTAGAGCAGGGAACTTGCCAGTCTCTCCTTTAAGGGGTCATTTTACCAATCTGAAGTCTAATCCCTCAAATGACGTTAGTAATTGAATAAACACTCTGTACATGCCAGAAAATGTTCTAAAAATTTTCATGAATTAACTCCTTTAATCTTCACAAAAAAACTCCATGACGTAGATATTGATACTATTTTATTTTCTCATTTTAAAATTGAGGGGGAAAGATACAGAATGGTTGAGTAAACCTACCCAAGATCACACAACCAAAAGGTTAGAGCCAGGTTAGAATCCAAGCATCATGCCATGAGAGCCCTGATGCTACTCTAGCCTACCTCTGGTAGTGAACGTAGTCAACTCATTCTTATAGTTAGCATAAATACCTGACACATAGTTAAATACTCTTTGCACTTTCCTATAGTGTATACTGAATTGATTTATCCTCTTACAAATTAAATTGATGCTCAGTGCATTTACTGCCCATTAATTTGTTGGTGCTATGTAGCTGAGCTGCATGAGAATTTCTTAGCAAAAGGATGGGTTTTATTTTGTTTCTTCTGTTCTTTATTCTTTTCAGGCTCCAGAAATCACCCTGCAGATTGCTTCTTGTCTTCCTGCCATGGAAGCCTCAGACAATGCCTTCCAAGGTTCCTTCTTCTATCAGGTGATGCAAATTGAGTCCCAGGTGTGGGGTTTTAGAATTCTATGGTATATATAAAGATAGACAGAAGCAAAGAAGTTATAAAACATTCCCTCTCTCCCGTTTTGACATATTATACTCCCACTTAGTAATAAGTCATTTAGCTAAGGCATAATAAATGTTACCATGTAAGCACTTGCTCTAATCACTGAATTGAATAAGACCTGACTTATGCCCAGTGAATCCTAATGGCTTTGTGTCTATTAATGAATCTCTATCATCATCAAAGCCTGTGGTTCCAGACACATGTTTCCCATAAGAGTCATGGTTCCCGCTTGAGAAAATCATGCACGATAGCATCTTTCCACATAAGGGAACTAAATTGTTCCTGTCCTGGTAGTTCCTCAAATATGTAGATTGGCAGTGCCTAAGCCAGTGTATATAGACCCTAAACTCTGATGACAGTACTTTGGCAAACAAGGATTGTGAGAGGAGGAACTGCTAATCAATGTTAGAGGACTAGGAAATGGTTTATACTTGACTAGTCGGTTGTTAGGGGATTTAGTAAGATCAACAGTTATTCATATATGGTATTCCCCAGGCACTATTTCATGAAGCCATCTGTGAAGTAGGCAAGACTAATCCCAACATACTGATGGGATTCACTAAGTGTTGTGTGCCATGCACTTGGCTGTGTGCCTACATGCATTACCTTGTTTACAATTTACAGCAGTTCACCCCTAAGGGGTGGGTACTCTTGTTGTCTACATTTTATGAATTAGGAAACTGAGTCCCAGAGCTTGTCCACCGTGTCAGCAAGAGTTGAAACTTAAGGCCAGGTATATTTGACCCAAACTAGTTTTTGAACCACTAGTCTGCTGCCACCCACAGCTGACCAGGGACAGATCTCAGACTGTCTGATTCCAAATCACGTAAAGCTTTTCCATGCCAGCCTACTGCCTCTTAAGAAAATGAAGGAGGGAGTTATTTCAAATCCATTAGGCAAGTCAGTAGACCTGAGAACCTGGCTGTAATAAGGGCACCAAAGACAAAAAGGGCCTAAGGGCCCTGTAAGACAATGATCTCCAGCTGAGGACCTTGGGCTTCCTGCATGAACCACTTGGGGAGCTTAGTAAAAGTGGAAATGCTGAGGCCGCACTTAAAGCCCACAGAACCAGAAATTCTTGGATGGGCCCCAAGAATAGAATCACTCCCATGTGATTCTTATTCACACTGAGGTTTGAAAACTATTTCATAAGGAAACAATGACTAGAGGACATTGATTTAAAAAAAAAAAAAAAAGCACACACAGAGATACTTGAGTAATTTTGCTTTGAATTTCCTATAGTTTTTTTTTTTTTTTTTGTATTTTTCTGTAAGATGGGATTAAATAATAGAAAAGTTGGGAGTCAGTGGATAAAATGATTTGTTCAGAGTGTTGAACTAAAACAATAATTGTTCCTTTGTCTTCTGAATCCTCACTTCAGTAAATTGCCATTAAGCTCAGAAGTCTCTGACTCTATGATTTCAAGTTATTTCAGACTATATAAAACTAGAAAAACTTAGAGGCAGTGAAAATGCTCTCTGAGGTTGATATCTCTGTGTTTGGGTATTTTCTCCACTCAGAATGTTGAAAACACGCTATTTGTTGGGAGAGAGTGTTTGTCATCTGTGGGAAGCTTCACTCTGCTGTTGATTCACTGCCTGGCCCACATCACTGCCGAGGACTTCCACCAGGACTCCAATCCTGCCTTTCTGAGGTCATTTTACAAGGTATTCATAACATGCACAGGGCTTTTAGCTCCTCCCTCTCTGTGACTCAGACCCCATTTCCCTGGCTAATAAATGCCATAAGCTTTGCAACATTTCAAACCTACTGAAGTCCTATTGTAGCCTTCGGTTCCTACTACCAGGCCAGAAAGATTTTCCTGACCATATTTCCTGTGGCAGCATATGGCAAAAGGCATGCACCACTCTGTACAAATTCTGGAGAGACATGGTCTTCCCATGAGAACAGCTTCCATGGCTATTTCATTGTCAACACATAACCCTCCCCATGATTGCAAGTGACAATAGTAACCCATGGTGAGGACTAGTAAAGATAAAAACTTTCAAGCCCTATTTTTCTTTCAACTATTACGTTAAAGCTTTAATAGCAATGCCTAGAAGCAGTACTGAACTGCCGTCCTCCCCTTTTCCTTGTCCAGGGGCTGAAGGCCTATTTCAGGGAAGCGTTCTCTATCACACTGCATATGTCAGCAGTTTCCCGGGACAGCAAGCTGGACCAAAGCATAAGTGCTATTCTGCTGGGAGAGCAGCCCATCTCTGAGAGAGAAAGAGATCTGCTTTCTAAGCTCATAGAAAGGAAGCATGAGTCTCACTTGGAGCCAGAGTCATCAGAAGAGGTAACTAACTTTAACTTGTATAGCACATAGTCTTTGGTTCACAAGCCAGCACTCAATCCACTGAGCCACACCAGCCAGGGCTCATACATAGTCTTGATCAAAACTGACTTCATCACAGACTAAATGCCTCAGTGAATGACCTTTTCAAATATTTCTGGCCTCCCTAGGTGGTATACTGCCTTGACACTGAGCCTGCTTCTCAAGCCACATCTGACAATACTTTATAAATCCTGTATTCTGCAGGGAAGACAATGGATACCTGGCTCTTTGAATCATATATAGGGATTGATTACAAATGTGGCTCCAGTTAGTTAACTTCATGCCCCACTAACATATTATTAGTGAGCAGAATTCTATCTCTAAAACTCACTGAGACTCAGAGACTAAGTTCAAATGCCCAAGTATATCCTGTTAACCTCTACTTACCCAAATTGACAGTGTGCTGTTTTCTATGCAAGCTACACAATGATATTCTTAATATTGTTATTTAAAGTACTTTTATGAAAACATCATCTCCGCTTTTTAACTATTAAAAACAGAATATCACATTCTTTGTCTACTCCCTTCCCCTTCTTCCCATCTCCCTCACCCCTCCCCTATGGTCACTCCGTTCCATGTTTTCATGCTGTGGGAGTTGGGGTGGGATGGGCAGAGGAGGGCAAAGGGGGAAAAATTGGGACAACTATAATAGAATAATAATAAAAATTTTAAAATAATAATAAATAAAATATCAAAATTTAAATCTATGACCTTAAAAACACTATCCTTCTTTAAAGGTGAATTCATTCTTGCATTATAAACAATAGCATATCTTTACTCATTATTTATATAAAAATTTATAAATTTCAAGGCACTTTTATATATATTGTCTCATTTAATCCAACCAGAAATCCTGAAAAATAGGTAATACATATATTTTTGGTCACATTTTGTGACTAAAGGAAAGATTAAGCTATTTGCCCAAAACCATGAAGCTGTTTGTAGTGGTAGATCTGAGGCTAGATTCTAGATCTCCAACTCCTAAGCAAATGTTTCACATACATTTGTGTGTAACCAAATCTCCATTAGTTACTGAGTCAGAGATTTATTTTGTCATTGTTGATGTTGATGGTGATGTTGGTCATCCAGATTGCAGAATTCTGTTACACCATAACGGCCACAAATCACAGAGAATGGTCAGTTCTCAGTCCTCATCTAACAACAGCATCTGACACATCTGACCACTTTCTCCTCTGGTTTTCCTCCTACCTCTCTGGCTGTTCCTTCTCAGTCTCCTTTACTGATCCCTCCTCTGCACTCTGGCCTCTTAATTTTGAAAGGCCAGGATTATGTCCTATTCCCTCTCCTCCCTGTCTATATTCACTCCCCTTGGGGATCTCATCCAGCCTTCAGCTTGAAACCCCATGCAAAGGTCAATGACTCTACAATTTTTATTTCCAGCTCCAGTCCAACCCTCTAACTCAATTCATGTATCCAAATGCTTACTAGCCATCTGCACGTGGATGTCTAATAAATATCTCAACCTCAACATTTCCCAAACTTATCTTATTTCTAAACCTGCCCCACTCAAAACCTCACTCACCCCAGTGAACACAAACTGTTCTGGTATTTCAGGCCAATGTCTTCCTTGAAACCTCAGTCTCTCTCTCTGTCTCTCTCTCTGTCTCTCTCTCCGGTATACGCCCCACAACCAATCCACCAGGAAGCCCTGTTGCTCTACATTCAGAATATATGCAGAATCTGAACACTTCTCATCATCTACACTGTTACCAGCCTGGTATAAGCCACCATCATCTTCTGCCTGGGTTACTATAATACTACTTGGTCTCCCTGAGTCCAGACTTGCCTCTTCAGCCTATTCTCAACACAGTAGTCAGAATGATTCATTTAAAATGAAAATAAGATCTGCTCAAAATCCTGCTGTGGTTCTCCATTTCACTTAGAATAAAGCCAAAAAATCCCAGTCCCTTTGTCTCCCACCCCCTCACTGACTACTCTTCCACTCATTCACTCAACTACGACAATTTCCTCCTTGCTGTTCTTCAGACACACCAGGTACATGCACTCCCCTCTTAGGGGTTCCCTTTGCCTGCAACACTTTCCTTTAAGGCAGTGGTCCTTAACTAGGAGCAATGTTTCCCCCACAGGACATTGGGTAATGTCTGGAGACATTTTGATCATCCTGACTCAGGAGAGGGCACTGCTATTGTCAACTAGTGGGGAAAGGCCTGGGTTGCTGCCACAATGAAGGGTATAGCCCCCACAACAACAACAAGAAAAAACCATCCATCCCAAAATGTCGATAGTGCTGAAGCTGAGAAAGCCTGGCCTCAGGAGTTTGAGCATGCCTGGCCCTCTTATCTCCTTCACGTCTTTGTTCACCTCAACAAGGCCTCCACTGACTGATTAGCCTATCTTAATTTGAAACCCCATCTATCCCGTGTTCATCAGCTTTTCCTTACTCTGCTCTACTTTTCTTTTTTCTGTATTACTTCCTAACATACTACATAATTTACTTACTTATGCTTGTTGCTCGTTACTTTTCTTCCCCTGCTAGAATGTAAGCTCCATAAGAGCAGAGATGTTTTTTTTTGTTTCCTGATATAGCCTATGTACCAGGCTCATAGTAGAGTTTTGATATATTTACTATGTTAGTGAATAAATAGATTTATGTGGATCTTGATGCTAAATATTCAAACATTCCAATCGACCAGATCTAACTACAAGGCAGATAATAGCAAACATGTATTACATACTTGTCACATGCCAGAGATTCTGCGAAGAGGCTTACATGCACCATCTCATTTAATCTTCCCTGTGCCCTTGGAAGATATACACTACTTTTATTTCTAATGTACTGAGGCTTAGAAGTATAAAAACAACTTGCCAAGACAGATAGTTGTGAAGCTGGAATGTCAGTCCTCTGCCAACTACCATCTATAAAAAAGTCTTGTTTTATTTTAAAAGCATAATCACATAGGGTACTCTCACTCAGGTCCACATTCTGGCTAAGATCCAAAAGTACTTAAAAGAAAAAGGAGTAAAGGTATTAACACTGTCCTCTACATTCTCTACAGTATATTAAGAAAAACAAAGATCTTCTCCTCTTCACCAATATGGAACATTTCCTGAAATGCATTCTTGCTGCAGAGCAACAAACCCCAAGAAAACCAGGAGATCAATTTGGGAGTAAGGATAAGGTGAGGTACCCTTATGAGCTACAGAATTAAGACTGTACTCTGCTATATACATTGAAACTTTTTATTGTGTATTTGGGGCCATATTTATAATTGAACATGTAAGCAGAGTAAAGGGCATGAATAAGTTAGATCATCAGCACTTTAAGAGCTTTCTGGTACCAACAGATGGTGGGTCTTAGATCTAAGAGTTAGAAAGGACCAAAGCAATCAGTTTACCCCTCTGCCCTCAGACAGGTGAAGTATTAATCCTAGAGAGCAGAAACTGAGACTCAGACTTGCCCAGTTCAACCAGATGGAAGAGGAAAAAGAGTAATTAGAACTTGGGTCCCCTGTTTTCTTATTCAGAGTTTCTTTTACTATACCATAATAATACATACTGCTGTTTTATAAAGAGTTGTTTGTTTTTAATCATAAGCATTTCAAATATTATATTTTTAAAAAACAACAACTTCTGGAGATGTTCAGCTTTAGTAGATACTACAAATCAGACTTCCAAAGTGATTGTATAAACATATACTGCCACCAGTAATGGATGAGAGTTTGGTCACTCTTCATCTTTACCAGCACTTGGTATCTTTGATCTTTTTTATTGTATCCATTCTTCTGGGGGGTGGTTTTAATCTGCACTTTCCTGGTGGCCAGTGAAACTGATCATCTTTCATATATTTGTACATATATTTCATATGTACATTATTTCATATATTTGTACATTATATTTGTACATTATTTGAATTACCTCTCTTGAGAAATGCCTATTCAGGTATTTTGCCCATTTTCATTAGATTGCCTATTTAATTGATATGAATTTTTTATTCTGAAACAATTTTTTATTCATTCTGTGATTGTCTTTTTATAAAAATAACTGCATATGTTCTCTTTTTGTTTTATTTTTTAGATCTAGAAAAAATGGTGATCTCATTTCAGGCTGCATAATTAAATGGTATTAAATATGTCAACACAATATCCAATGAAGCTGATTAAAGAATTTTTAAGAATATCTGTAACATTCATGTATGAATTACATAAATATATATTAAAATATTGGATGATATATAACATAACAGGCAATACTATTTGGCACAGAAGATAAAGAATATACTGACATTTTCACTATACTAAAAGATCATTAGGCCACATATCTTATTAAAATATTTATTAGTTAATGATATTGACTGAACCTCTTTCTAGACATGTAAAACTTGTATATATTATCATTTTTCTGGCTGACTAACTTAATGAAAATTATCTGTTACTGAGTTACACAAAGTAGTTTGCACAATATTTGGTGATCAGGAATAAGAGTATATAAAATACAGTCCATGTGGAATACACAAATTCACTTTGGAGGCCTTGGTTGGAACACCTCAAAAGAGATCAGCAGTCATCTGAAATTAAAGTGTTAGGGTGGATTTGAGAGCTGATTAGGAGAGACACAACCATCACATAAATCACTGTAAGCCAAAAATTTTTTTTCAAATACAAACTTCAAATCGAAAGCCTACTCAAATTACAAATCCAATGCCAGTACTTTGAGCTGCTTCTCATAAGGATAATTATCTTTACTGTGCTTCAGGATGATTCTCATTAGGGATTTATATCATTTTTAAGAGAGATTTTTAAAAATAACATAATTGTCACTGAGTCTCTCAAGCAATGCAAGGAAGTAAAACTAGTAAAGAAAATTTAAACAAACACTGCATGGATAGAAAATGAATAATAATGAGTGAATGCAGTATCAATTCATATTCAACACTTTTTAGCCCTAAAGTCTTTGGTCATAATTAAGAAATGTCCACACTTGACTGAGGATTTAATTCTAAATCCAACCAAAATACTAAATGTAAATTACTTTAGGGAAAATAAAAATTAAAAAAAAACATTGTGAGACAACATAACAAGAAGATTCAGTTAATGTAATCAAAATTTTAAATCAAGTCATAAGGAAGATCTGCTCAGAATAACTTACTACATCTGACTCCTCCATTTCTAACACTTTACACTGGACTTGAGTTCTCATTTCTTTGCAGATAGAGGTTGGTCACTTAGTCATCTTAAGTAGCCGTACAGGTTAAATTATTAGCTTTGCCATTACAAAAAGTAAGTACCAAATTTGTCAGCCTTAAAACTAATTCATTTAGTTTCTATCTCAATTAAAATCATTGGCTGCCTTTGTAGCGCAGATACACATAAAATGATAGTTGCCCAAAGAATAGTCTATGAGGCAGCTGTTCTCTTGTTTCTTCCATGAACTGGGACTTCTTATACAAAGCACACCCCAGAGTCAATGCATAACTTTATAAGATTAAAGATTTCTCCAGTACTTTGAGATGATATGATAAATATTGAGTATATGCCCTTGAGAACTTTACTAAGCTATTTAGATAAATTATTAAATGAATTGCCCAGCAAGTAAAGTGAAGATTAATTGTTCCAGACATACAAGACTATTTAGGATAATTAGGCCAAAAAGCCCAGGGCATCTGAGAGAAGTCGTAAAGAAAATGCCATGCATCCCTGACCAGTGTGGCTCTGTTGATTAGGCATTGTCTCGCAAAGCAAAAGGTTCCTGGTTTAATTCCTAGTCAGGGCACATGCCTGCATTGCAGATTCAGTCCCCAGTCCGGTGGTGGTGGGGGGTGGGGGGTTCTCTTTCCCTCTTTTTTGCTTCCTTCCTCTCTTTCTAAAAATAAATAAATAAAAATTTTAAAAATAGAAAATGTGCAGAAATTAAAGATATTTCTTTTGTAGTCTCAGTCTTGACTGAACAAGGCACCTATTAAAGCATGATTTCTTGGGCCCTCTACCTGATTCCATTAATACATTAATAGCTGTTTTATTTTTTTTAATCCTCACCCAAGGATATGTTTCCTGACTTTTTTTTTTTTTTTTTTTTTGAAAGAGAGAGAGAGAGAGAGAGAAACAACGATGTGAGAAACATTGATCAGTTGCCTCCCATTCATGCCCAACCTGGGATGGAACCCACAATCTAGGTGTGTGCCCTGATCAGGGATCAAAACTGCAACCTTTGTAGTGTATGAAATGATGCTCCAACTAGCTGAGCCACCTGGCCAGGGCAATAGCTATAAGCTTTTAGTAAACACGTGCTTTTAAATTAAAATGCCACAGATTACAGGGCAGAGGTTATGTTCTCCTTCCTGCTGCATTATGTATATTTATTGCTGAATCAAATCAATAACAATTTCTTTTTTTTAATTTTGAGATTCTAGTTATCTTTAAGGAACTAACTTGTATGCACACATGTACACACACAATAATAGCCCACTGACCAGAAAAAGGATAAGAAAACCTCAATGATGTAGAAGCCATATTTCACTAACTATTAAGAAAGGAACCCTTTCCCAAAAATACAATAATTGTTTTAAGATTTGGTTTTTAATTTCAAAAGTGGTAAATAAACTTCTGTCTCCAAGAAGTTGAAGTTGGCATACTTTTCCCTACTCATCCCACAAATACAACTAAAATCCTGGACATTATATACAAAGACAAGAAGATTCTGAAAGGTGTAGAGAAGAAAACAGAAGAGCCAGGGACCTCAGAACCCAAGACAAGACATGGTGTTAAACTCCAGATTCTCTCTTTTCCTCATGTATTCCATACTTTATATAAAGATGTAATAATTTGGGCATGGCTGCCTTTTAAATCTATTTTTTATTTGCTCAGTGCTGTGAGAAAAAAAAGGTAAAGTATTATTGGTATCTCCTTTGCTTTTATTGAGAATGAATACAATGTTTTCTGGGGGAAAAATTTTTTCATTCCATTTACAAAAGTAATTCACTGTAAAAATTCCAGAAAGGCATAAAGAAGAAGACAGCCCAGGGGCGGAACCCACCTGTGATCACATCACTTTTAACTGTTTTTTGAACCCCCCAATCTAGCATTTTGGGTACTTTCCAATGGCAATGGCAAAGAAATAGGAAAAGACTGACCTAAATTCTCTCCTTAGAAAACGGTATGGGAAAAAACAAGATGGCGGAGGACTAAGTGGAAGCTACACTAACCTCCCAGAACTAGTCTGGATTTACAACTTAATTTTGGAGAAATCATCTGGAATAACCAACCGAACACTCGCTGGAGAGAAGTCTTATAACCACGGAGAGACAGAAAAGGCCGCTACATCACAACGTGACCGGTAGGGAGTGAGGAGACGTAGAAGGGCTGGCTGGGCTCCCACAGGTGGCAGCTGAAGGGACTGAGAAACAGCTCAGCAGCCGGGAATTCCCCCTGAGAAGGGCAGGGTCTAAACCCCCAGCTGGGCTTCCCAGCCAACAGCAACAGAGTGGAAAGTAAAATAGTATCCAGCTGAGAAAAGCGAAAAGCCACAGGGTTTCTTGCTAGCCGGAGAGAAACAGCTGGAGAAAAAGAGCTCTTAAGCGGATCACATACGAAAATATTTTGCCCCCACTTACCCTGGGCTCAAGCAGAGGGAAGGCAGAGTTTGGTGTGGTGGCTTTGAAGGGAGAGCTGGGAAGGCGGCCGGCCAGGTCCCAGTGCTGACTCATCCCCACACTGCAGGCAGACCATTCCCCTCAAAGTGGCATCAGCCTGAGGGGAAGCAAAAGCCCTGCCTACAGGAATTAAGCTGCCACACCCACGGTCCTTAAGCCTGACGGCTAATCACAGATTGAATAGATTAACAACTAAAGGAGACAGACGATGGCAGTAGATCCCTGGAGTCTCCAACAGGCTGCCTAGGCCCAGACTGATACAGGATCTGACGCCACCAGGGGCAGGTCCAGGAAGTGCACATCATTCTAAGAAGCACCAACAAACAATAGGAGTCACAAAAATGGGGAGACAGAGAAACAACCCCCCATCGAAAGGAAAAACAGAATCCCCAGAAAGAGTGCTAAATGAAATAGAGGGGAGCAAACTATCAGATATGGAATTCAAAACATGGATTATGGAAAAGCTGAATGAGCTCAGCAGAAACTACAAGGAACTCCAGGGAAACTACAAGGAACTTACTGAGAATTACACAAGCATGAAAAAGGACATAGAAGCTATCAATAAGAGCCAGGAGGAAATGAAGAATACAATCTCTGAATTGAAGAACACAGTAGAAGGAATTAAAAGCAGGCTAGAGGAAGCAGAAGATTGGGTCAGTGAGCTGGAGGACAACTTAGACAAAACCTCCCAGACAGTGCAACAAAATGAAAAAAGACTGAACAAGACTGAAGAGGCTCTAAGATAGCTGCAGGACAACATGAAATGTAATAATATCCATATCATAGGAATTCCAAAAGGAGAAAAACAAGAACAAGGGATAGAAAATCTGTTTGAAAAACTAATGACAGAAAACTTCCCTAACATGAGGAGAGAAAGAGTCATGCAAGTCCAGGAAGCACACAGGGTCCCAATGAAGATGAACCCCAACAGGCCCACTTCAAGACACATCATAATTAAAATGGCAATATTCAAAGACAAAGAGAGAATCCTAAAAGCAACAAGAGAGAAACAACTCCTAACATACAAGGGAGCTCCAATAAGGCTATCATCAGATTTCTCAGCAGAAACACTACAAGCCAGAAGGGAATGGCAAAAAATATTCCAACCAATGAAAAACAAAGGCCTACAACCAAGAATCCTCTACCCAGCAAGGCTCTCATTCAAAATGGGAGGTGAAATAAGGAGTTTCCAAGACAAAAGAAGCATTGCAAGAGATGCTAAAGGTCTGCTTTAAGAAGATGAAGAAACAGAGACAGACAGAGAGGAACACGAGTACAAAGGGGGAAAATGACAATGAATAAGTACTGAAAGAAAGAAGGAACTTCTACCATTTGCAACAACATGGATGGAACTAGAGAGAATTATGCTTAGCGAAATAAGCCAAGCAATGAAAGAAAAATACCTTATGCTATCACCTATTAGAGGAAACTAATGAACAACATAAACAAATGAGAAAAATTGAACTAGAGGTATGTAAACAAGGAATAAACTAACAGTAACAAAGAGGGAGATGGGAGGGAGAGAAGGGGGTAAGAAGGGGAAGGGTCTAGTGAAAAAACATGTATAAATGACCCATGGACATGAACAACTAAGTGGAGACTGAATGTGGGAGAAGGGGGGGCAGGGTGCAGGGAAGCAAGAGGGGAAAAAAGTGAGACAACTGTAATGGAAAAACAAAAAAAATTTTTAGTGGGGCAAAAAATGAAAATATAAAGAATAGAAATGCAAGTTCAGTGGATATTAGAAGGACAAGGATTTTACTTCACACTGTACATTTTTCTCCCTATCTGGTCCCTCCAGAGTTTGGCATTCTAAACAAGTAAGTAATGACATAAGTTTCTTTGCATAAAACTAATAAGACCAGTTGTTAATAGAGGTTTTTTTGTTTTTGTTTTTTAACTAAGACTTTGACTGGAATGTCATGCCTAAAAGAGATATGCTTGGGCTTTGGTTGTTACCAAAAAGCCCTGAGGAACTGGGATTGACTTTCAAAGGTAATAAAAGTCCACGAGATAAAAGGCCTGGTACCTTGGATGAATGCACGGTCCATGGCAATCTTTCCAGGGAAGGAATGAAGGTTGTTTTCCGGAAAGATGGCTAGATGGGACCTTAAGGCACAATGAAAAACCAGAAGGACTTGGAAAAGACAGGTGTTTACAGGCAAGGCTGAATGCCAGGTATGTGGCTCAGCTTCTGTGCCCTGAAGGGCAGGCTGAAGGTCACCCTAAATGTTCCTTGCATAAGTTCCAGCAAAGCAGAACTAAAGATCATAAGTGATCATTTGCTGCTCTTGTTGTGTTTATGAAATGAACAGGATAAATTAAAAATGGACTTAATGCAGTCCCTTTAATGATAAGGAGGGTAATCTTAGGGAGAAAAATCACGATTCAAGGAAAATCACAATGCTCGGTGGTAGACTATAAAGTAGTGCAGCTAACCATCTTTAAAGTTTCTTTTCATTTAAAATTTGTTTTCATTTGAAAGTTAAACTATGTCTGTAGCATTATCAAAGATGTTTAATTTACAGACAAGAAGAATGTCAAATGCCTTGCAACTGGATGTTTTTCCAATAAGACAATCCTATAGATTTAGACACTTGTATCTGGGTTATGTTACATAAATTAACATGTGTTTTCTGTTTTCAAAGGGCATAAGCCTACAATCTCATTACCTGAGTGATTGTATGTATAGGCCTCACTTAATCCTGTCTGCATCACTGCCTCCTGAGACTCAACTGTTTGGCTGAACTAAGTGGCTGGGTTGGTGAAGTATGGGGTGGTCTGTGGGCTTCACTTTAAAACTGGTTTCTCTTTTCTATCCGAATGGCTTGGACAGAAAGAGCCCAGAGGTCTGAGAGGGGGGATACCTGAAATATTTCCCTCAGCCCAAACTAAGTATAATAGGCAAAAGGGTTTTGGACAGGTGAGATGTTCCTGGCACACCTTCTTCCAAAGAAGCCCTTTTTTTTCCTAATGTGAGACATTGAAAAATTAATACCTGCCTTTTGTCATCTAGTGGTTATGGATAGAATAATGTCTTTTAAACCTGTTGCCAAATCTCTTGCCCCCAGAATACAACAAGGATGCCAGTCTGTTAAGTCAAGCATGCTGTTGTCCAGGGACAGCCAACCCCCCCTGGAGTCTGCATGATCCTTCCCCATGTGGGAAGGCCACCCTTCCCTCCACACCCCCACTTTTATTAGGGATTTCTGGACCCGAGGGTAGGTAGGACGACAACCATGTCCAGCTTGAAGCAGCTAGAGGAGCTCGAGACCTTCACCCATTATCTTTTATAGGATTATAAAGGGTCTTAAGTCTGAGAGGAAGGAATTATTATTTTTTATTGATAAAATAATTAATTAATTAATTATTAAAAAAAGAAGAAGAATATATAAAAGTGTGAGGCAGGAGAGCTTGTATGTACGACCCATGGGCATGGACTTGGGGGAGGAATTCTTGGGGGAGGTGGGATGCTGGGCAGAGGGGAGCAAAGGGGAAAAGATTGGAACTATTGTGACAATATAATCAATAAAATATACTTAAAAAAAAAGAAAAGAAACGGTATCATTAGAACAAACTAAGAAAAACTGTGTGTACTTGAACCCGTGTGAACTAGGAGCACTGAGCCAAGAGCTAGGGGTATAAAGAAGTGTGCATAACCCATGACAAGGACGGATTTGTGTCAAAGCTTTTAAAGCACAGGGTAGAATATTGGGTTGAAATAGACAACTTGACTTCATCATGCCATTAACTTCAGAAACACCCGAACTTTCAAGCCAGAGGAACAACAATGAAATGTCCCCATAGCATGCCCTTCCTCACTTAACAGGCATTGATGTAAGTTTCAAGTGCTTTACATAAGAAACGATACGATCTTCTTGCAGTGCACAAAGAGCACATCCATCCAGCTCCGGCTCTCACAGAACTTTTACTGCGTATTGGGCATTGAATAATTACAGAAAAACAGAAAAGCCATCAGATGGTATAGAACTACAAAAACATACACAATATATACATAAATTAAATTAAAAAGGCAGAAAAAGGCAAAATACTAAAGATTACAAAAAAATGAACTTACTTTTTTTTCATGTTATTTGTTGTGTTTATTGTTTTACTTTTCGTCTCGAAATGAGTTTGCGCAGCCCTGATGGACCGGTGTTGCTAGTTGGTTGGGCATCGTCCCCCAAAGTGAAAGGTCTTCCATTCGATTCCCGGTCAGGTCACATGTCTGGGCTGCAGGTTCCGTCCCCAGGTGGGCTGCATTCCAGAGGCAACGGATGGATGTTTCTCTCCCATTCTCCTTCCCTTCATCTCTCTCTAGAAATAAATACAAATCTTCACAAACCAAGTTTGTGCATTTCAAAAGCTTTCGTAGACAACCATAGACAAAATAGACTACCTAAGGCATTTAGTTAACTCTATTCCCTACTTACATTAAAATAAACAGACCAAAGGCAGGCCTGAATAAAAGATTTAATTGTATCAATTCTATTGCTTATGAGAGTTACATTAATTATAACTCTTTTGTATTTAATGTCAACACCTATCCCTTTTCATCTACGATACCAACAAATCAGAAAAGCAAAACAAAACAAAAAGCTAACATTCCTACAGTCTACAATGAGCTTAGAACCAAGGCATAATTTCATGCTTTGGGTTCCATGTATCTGTATATACACAGTCAGTGTATTTCTGTACATCTTGTCACGTATAGACACTTAGTTACCTGACTCTGGTCTGAATGCTCTATTCCCTCATGAGGCCCACTTCCTCTTTGACATTCTTGAGGAAAGTCTGTTTGTTTTCAAATTTGGAGGATTTCGTGTATTGTCGTTTTTCATTTCTCTGGTACTGAATGTCTGAGAACCATGCTAATGAGAGAAATGCCTTCAGTTTTCCATTTCCTTTTGCTTTTATTTTTGACACTGTTACAGATGCCCCCCATGGTCCCCAGCGTTGCCCACATGCACCCATCCCTCCCTCTCTTCCCCTCCCGGCCTTCCCCACACTATTGTCTGTGATGGGCTGCCCCTATCACTGCTTTCTCCATCATCACTTACAGCCAATGCCACCGCCTTCAGGAAAACACAGTCATGATGTCATATTTACAGATTCTAAAGGCATCTAATCACTCAGGTCAAAGGACTACTTACACTAACGTTTAACTCATTGATGAATCAGCTCAATTACATGAAGCGCAGCATTTTCTTGACTTTGAAAAAACTCTGATACAGTTTACATTTGTACAGAGCTGTGCAAAAACAAAGGGCTCAGTACAATTTAGAGATAATTACATTATGCTTTTCATGTTACACTTACTTAGTGAGGTAACTATTTCCAAACCTAGTTAAACTAAAGAACGAAGAGGGAGAAACGTGAAGGTGGAAACGGGTTGGGGTTCTGAAGTCCTAATATTTCTTAAGGAGTGGTTGGACTACAAATGAAGAGCAAAGGCTGATGGGCACATTCCTCAATCAGCTAGTTTTGTAGATGAATGGAGAAATTATCAGAAACTATTTGCTGAAAAAGTAGCTGCTGGTGCAAAGCAAAAAGAAGGCACATTGCTGCTCATTTTCCAAAAATGCTCCTTCTTTTGTAGCATTCTGTGTCATTGTGCCCTAAAGATGTATAGAGCTGGCACAATAATAACATACAGAAGAGTGAAATCATACCTTATTTGCTTTTGAAATAAATTTGGCCTTCATGGAAAGATCAAGTGTATTCGTGCCCCACAACTGTTTTAAGGGCTGCGAGAAAATCTCATGTTTTGTAGGTCGGTCTTCCCGAGGACTGCGGCATTTTAAAGCAGGTTTCTGCTAACCAGTCTCCATGAACCTTCACACATTCTGTGTAAGTTTTAGGTTGGGACCATTGTGTATACGAAAAGCAAACTCTTATGATGTCACTCATTATCGGGACTATACAAAAGTCTCCTAGGGGAAGGAACCAGGTTCCACTGAATGGCATAAAAGTTTGCTAAGATCATAGAAGCATCACAAAGTACCTCAATCCTTCTGACCAGCTGAGGTCTCCTACTCTTCTTGATATGTATTATTTTGCTTGCAGCCTCCCCTCGATTCGATCCAATTAAAAACAAACAAAACCAAAACAATGCATAAGGAAATATCCAACAATTCAACTTTCTCAGTTATAATAACAAAAGAAAGAAAAAAGATTGTATGCCTACATGTACATACGAAAGGACTATAATCCCTCAGATCCAAACAAAACAGTCTATGAAGGAAATAGAAAAACGTGTAATAATCTCGGCATGGCTACCTTTTAAGTCTACTTTTTATTTCCTCCATGCTGTGAGAAAAAAATGTGAAATATTATCGGTACCTCCTGTGCTTTGACAAACCGGCCTGCACAGACGCTTGGAGCTTTCACCCCAGAAGCAGTGGGCACATGTGCAGCTTGCAGGTTCCGTCTGGTTTCGGTGCTTCCTCAGAGCCATCAGCCTGACTCTCTGGGACAGTGAAGTCTTCCTCCTGCTCACCCACGTTTTCCCTGTTCTCCACACAAGCCCACTGGTGGCTACGCCTGCAAAGGGAAGGGAGGGTCCCCAGGAAAAACCACAGGGCCTGAGGGATCCTCAAACACAGTTTCAGGCATGTGGGAACCCAGCATGGAGGCCCCGGGGGGAGGCACCTGCGGGATGGCCACGGAGGAGAGGGAGGTGCCTGGACAACCAGGGGCCACCGGGGGGTCAGCGGCCTTATGGTCTCGGTGTTGGCTCCCCTGTACCCAGGATGAGGGGTTGGGGCAGAATCTGCCCAGGCAATTGCCCTTAGGGCTGGCCGGTAGATCTGTTCTCAGAGAGCAGGATCCCAGAAAGCTTCTCCAGCAGCCAACAACACAGTCGAAAGCCAAGAAGTGACAGGTGGGACTGTTGCTGGGATACAGTTGGAATTCCCAGTAGGGGTCGGGGAAAAAATGGGCAGGCACTTGCAAAGATTCTCGGGTAGGGGTGCGCCAGAGGCCTGGGGCTTTTACCCCAGAAGCAGTGGGCACACGTGTAGCTTGCAGGTTCTGTCTGGTTCGGGTGCCTGCAACGGGCAACCAAAGGATGTTTCTCTTTCACATCATGTTTCTCTCCCTCTCTTTCTCCCTGCCTTCTCCCCTCTCTAAAAAATAAAATTATTTAAATACAAAACTTTAAAAATTAATAAATAACAAACAAAATATAATAAAAGTAGTACCCTGTGATGATCTCTTAAGCTCCATCATCTGGTCTTTATGCTGTTCTAGTCGTCTTCAAAAAGCCTTCAGTCCTTCATGGCTTATCCTTGGAAGTGCATCCCAAATACTGACTGAAAGTGGTTAATTTCCTGAAAGAGAAATTAGTTAAAGATGGAATGGTTTTTGGCATGTTTCGGTTTAAGTCTGCGAAATAAACTTCAAAAAACAATTAGTCGGTGCCTTTTATAAATACCAACTCATCTCACTATTACTATGAGACACGTTAGAGGTAAATTATTTCTTCCATTTCAAATCCTACAATGTTTTCATTTAAATTCTAATAGACTCCCTCATGACAACATAGAATTTTTAAATGTTATAGCATACTCAATGAATGAAAAGCACAAATTATTATTTATTTAGTACTGTAACTCTAGTTTTAGGTCTTCGTGTACTTACCTGTATTTTCATGTTGGTACAGAGCAAAATGCAGATTATAATTTTCAAGGTAGAATAAGGTTCATAAGAAAAATTTACCTGAATATAATTTTGAAGTTTCTAAAGGTTAAAACCGAACTCAAACTTCAAAAACTCTTTAAAGTGTTAAATATCTATTTATCTCAAACATTCAATTGTTCCTCAAAGGATGAGATGGAAATTTGGAGATATTCATGTATCTTATGCATGTGAAAATCAAGCATACATTATATCACATCCCTTCAATATTTAAATTCAAATGTTTATCAAGAAACTTTGATATTTATACCTTGACTGCAATGTAAGAGGGTATATTAAGATTCAGCTTCTCATTTAAGACAGCTGATCTCATGCTATCTTTCCATCATACATTGTTAAAGATTTTATGTATTTATTTTTAGAGAGAGGGAAAGGGAGGGGAAAAGAGATGGAAAGAAACATCAGTGAGAGAGAGAAACATCGACTGGCTGCTTCTTGCATGCACTCTGACAGGGAACCAAACCTGCAACCCAGGCATGTGTCCTGACCAGGAATCGAACCTGCAACCTGTTGCCTTGCGGGACGATACCCAGTCAATTGAGCCACCCGGTTAGGGCTCTTTCCTCATAATCATTTTTAAAAATTCAGTTTTCACATTCAGAGCTTTAGAGCTTTGGAAAAGGTACAAAGGTACTATATAAAATAGTAAGATGATGGAATAATTATTACTTCCGAAAGTGAAAAAGGTCCTCCTCTACTGTGTTTTAATTTCTGCTAAGTAATACGTAAATCCTTAAAGACAGAACAATCAGGAAAAGAATCTAGAAGTTTAATCATGATATGGACCTTTCCATTATCCTTGTTACCTGTCACTAAGTATTTTGACAAGTCTGATACGTAAACATAGTTTAAAAAGAAAAAAACAAAAGGAGAGAGGTGGCTTAATTCTATTTGAAAGTAAAATAACCAAACACATTGTAATAAGTTATAACAACTCTGCTAATTTTATCTAATTCAGATAAAATATTCCAGTTATTTCTAAGGTACCCAGCTATTACTGTTCCATGCCTTCAAATAATTCAACAAACAGCTAAAAGTGCTTCTACAGAATGGGCACTGAGGTATAAAAATGCCAATATTACTGAAGCATTTAATTTAAGGAATATCTCACATGCCATCATGTGCAAACTCTCTACATTTCACCCTAAAAGACAGAAACTATCAGGTTTTTCATTAGATCAAAGTTATGACGTGTTCAGTAACTGAATGTTTACAATAAAGTTAATTGAGAATGTTTTCCCACCATTTTTCAAAAAATACTTTCACTGCAATTATGAATTACACGAGTGACACATAAAGCACTCAGCTCTTCCCAGAAAGACTTAATACATGTATTTCAAATATCAGTTTGAAGATGGTTTACAAAGTAACCTGTTCCCGAACCTCCATCTGCTCATCCGCAAGGGCTGTAGTATAAGTGTAGCGACAACATCACCAAGACAGTTTTCTAAAGCATCCTTACAGTAAGTTATTGCTGTGCTGCAAACCCGGCTTACCAGGTCACAACAGAGGGACAAACTACGCAATGACACATCAACAAAATGAGGAGACCTAATATAGAAAAAAGCCAGTTAAGTTCTAGGAAACTCACTCAAACGTCATTTTAATTCAGCAGCTCTAATTCTGATATGGCTCGACACACAAGTCACTTTCATAATCAATTCCTTAAAGCCAAAACAGAGAAGTGGCATCAGCAACATGGCAGCTCCAATCTCCCCTAGAAAAAAACATTGAAAAACAAGCAGGACCCTGACTTTGTTTCTGTTTTGTTTGTTCTCCTTATTTAAAAATTCCACATGTACGTGAAATCAAATGGTATCTAACATGGCAAAATTTCATTCTTTTTTATGGCTGAGTAATATTCCTCTGTGTGTGTGTGTGTGTGTGTGTGTGTGTGTGTACCACACCTTCTTAATCCAGTCATCTACTGATGCATACTTAGGTTGCTTCTAATTCTTGGCTATTGCAAATAATGCTGCAGAGAACATAAGGGAACATAAATCTTTTTTGGAGTTTTTTTCTGATAAATATCCAGAAGTGGAATTGTTGTGTCATATGGTAGTTCTATTTTGAATTTTTTAAGAAAGCTCCATACTGTTTTCCATAGTAGCTGAGCCAATTTACAATCTCACCCACAGAAACAAACTCATAGAGGACAAACTGATGGTCACTGGATGGAAGTGGGAACAAATGAATGGGTGAAAAAGGTGAAAGGGATTAGGAAGTAGAAATTGAAAGTTATAAAAATAAACATGAGGATGTGAGGTATGGCATCGGGAATATAGTCAACCACTATATTGTACTATGTGAAACTAATATAATATTGTATGTAAACTGTAATTAAAAAATAAATTTTAAAAACTTTTAATAAAGAGTGCAGCAGTTCTGCAGCCTGTCAGGAACAATCTCCAAGAATAGTATAAAATGAAAATCATTTCTACTAAACACTAATTTTTTTAAATTAACTGTATTTTGTTAGAACTTTATAAATGGTCAAAGGTTCACAGCAATCAAGCAAACAATTAATTTTTTAAAAGGCTACTTAAAATTGGTAGGAAAGCTTTGTGGTGGTTTCCCTTGCTCTTGGGCCACTCCCCACCCCCCAGCTTGGCTGTAGTCATGAAAACTGCATTCCCCAATTCCCAGCGTGGGATCCTGGTCCTTAGGTCTGGAGAAAGCAGAGCAAGACCTATTTGCTAATTATTGTGTAGGTCTGCTCTAAAGCTGTCTGAGAGCTCCCTGATGGCTGGAAAAGACACAGGCATTGCTTGAAGCCATTAAGCTGGCCAACAACCCGTAGCTGCCTGGACCAAAAGATTCTGGTTGAGGCCTACAACAGATGGCAAAATGCATTGGGGGGGGGGGGGAATTGGGGGGAGAGCTTTTATTGGGAAATTAGAGCACTCAAAATCACCCATCTATCTGGGGAATTTAGAAAGCCACATGCATGCCTCAGGTAACATGCTTGCTCAAAAATTACCTTTGAAGAAATAAGCTTTCACTTTCGGCTGGTCCCTGGGCTCAGTGCAAACCTGGCTAAGTGCTGAGGGACAGCCCTAACAGCCAATCTTCAAAGACTGAAAACAGGTGTACTCTCTCGTTTTCTGACTCCTGGTATGCAAGAAGATCTGTCCAAACACTACCCGAACATATGCTGAGGAGCAGTCTTCAGTGACCACGCAGAGCAAGAAATACATCCTCTCTAAAAATAGTTCAGCAAGCCCCTGGAAAATGGACTACTATAACCTTCGACCATCACAAAAAAATCAGTCAAACCCTGGACAAGGGGAAAATCTGATTTCCAAAGTTACAGTATAATAGTAAGACATCCCATTTTCAAGAAGAAAATCACAAGGCATTAGCAAATGTAAAAAGTATGGCCCATTCAGAAAAAAATATACTGACTGAAAAAATTCCTGAGAAAGTTCAGAAAATAGACCAAAGACTTCAAACAACTGTTTGAAATCCACTGGAAGAGCTTAGAGACCATGAAAAATGAAGACACAGCACACCTAAACTAATGGGATGAAGAAAAAGCAGTTGTGAGAAATGATGTGGAGCAGTAAACACTTATATTAAAAAAAAAAAAAAAAAAAAAAAAAAGACCTGAGCTCTGGCTAGGGTGGCTCAGTTGGCTGGAGCGTCATCCCATAACTGAAAGGTTGTGGGTTTGATTACTGGTCAAGGCACATACCTAGGTTGTGGGTCCATTTCTTGGTCAATGCATGTACAAAATGTCAACCAATCAATGCCTCTCTCTCTCTCCCCTTTCCTGTCTTTCTCTAAAAAGCAATAAAAAAATTTCACGGGAGGATAGGATAAAAAGAAAGAAAGGACAAAAGACTTGAAGAACACAATTAAACATGGAAGAAGTAACCCCAATATCTCTGAAATTCTTCCAAAACAGAATAGAAGGGAACCCTTCCTAACTCATTTGATGAGATCACCAGTTTTTTTATACTAAGGTCAGATAAAGACACACATCCCACCTCCCCCAAAAATTATAATAGCCAGGATACATTTTAATGAGTGTAGATGAAACACTTCTCAACAAGATACTAACAAACTGAATCTGAAGCATGCAAAAAGGCTTATATACCGTGAGCAAGTAGGATTTATCCTAGGAATGCAAGAAGGTCAATATAAGAAAATCAGTCCATACAATAGACACTAATGGAATGAAATTAATTATTGATCACCTCAATAAACACAGAAAAGGCACTGAACAAAATCTAATGCTCTTTCATGATTTGAAAAACAAAACAAAACAGTGAGAAAACCATAAATAGAGTTTTTAAAAAAAAAACACTGAGAAAACCATAAATGGACAGGAACTTTCTCAACGTAATAAAGGTAACCTATGAAAACCCCACAGAAAACAACAAAATCAATATTGAAGGACTGAAATCTTTCCCACCAGGATCAGGAACAAAACAAGGATTCCTATTTTCACCACCGCTATTCAATATTATACTAAACTTCCAGCCAGAGCAATTAGACAAGGAAGAGAAAGAAAAGGCATCCAAATCAGAAAGGAAGAAGTAAAATTATATCACTGATGGTATGATTCCATAGATATATATAATCTTTCAAAGAATCTACCACAGATCTACTTGTGGCAACAACAAATGAAATGAGCAAATTTGCAGGTCCTAAGATCAACATACAAAAATCTGTTGTGTCTCTATACACCAGCAGTGACAATCCATGAAGAAAATTAAAGAGCAATTCCATTTCAATAGCATCTCAAAGAACTAAATACTGGAAATAAACTTAACCAAGGATATGAAAGTTACGAAAGTCTTGTACACTGAAAACTATAAAGAACAGATGAAATAAATTTAAAATGTCCAAATAAATAGAATGGTATTCTGTGTTCATGGGTCAGAAGACAAATTATCGAGATATCAATACTATCTAAATGAGTACAGATTCAATGCGATTTCAATCAAAATTTCATCACCCTTTTGACATAAATAGAAAAGCTGGTCATTCAATTCACATGGAATTGCAAGGAGCCCAAAATAGCCAAAGCAATGTTGAAAAACAACAAAATTGGAGGGCTCCCACTTTTGATAAATACGTGCCCAGAATATGTGAAAAACCTTTAAATTAAAACAACAACAACAAAACAAAGAACTGCCGATTGATTGAAGTGAGAAAGAGGTCTGAAGATTCTGCCCCAAAGAAAATCTGTGCATGGTAATAAGCATATGAAAAGAAAATCCTCATGAATCATTAGGAAACTACAAATCAATACCCCAGAGACATACCAGTGTTTACCTATTAGAACAGTTAGCATAAAAGACAATTTTGAAACTTGTCAGAACTTTCATGGCATGTGAATAAACAAACAGTGGTATAGCCATACAATGAAATACTGGTCAACAAGAAAAAGTAACACACTACTGATTTAAACATGAATGAATCTTAAATAAATCATTCTAAGTCCTTCTGAAATATCAATTCTAAACAAGTAATTGGGGCCCTGCAGCCCTACCAGAAGCAGAGACGGCTTTAAGGGCGAGCGCACCAGGCACGCACCCTGGGCCCCCAACGTCTGAAGGGCCCCGCAAAACCCCAACTTCACACTTTTCTAAAGACACTCAGTTTGGTTTCATTACTACGCTGCATAAAATACAGGCAACATGTACTTTTATTTTCCCTGTCTCTTTTTTTTTAAGGGGCCCAATATTTTCTTCCCCGTCCAGGGCCTCAACCGACCTAAATCCGCCTCTGACCAGAACTAAGTCACTGCAGTGCTAAAGAGGGGAGGAGTCTGGCAGGCTGAAGGCAACTCCAGGGAGCAGGGATCCTGGCCCAGCCGCCAAACCCAAGCGGCACCTTTGGCACCAGCATCTGGGAGGCTGTGCTATACTTTTTTGTCCCTTCAAGTTATACAATATGACATAATGTAAGAGGAGAAAGTAGACCATCACATTGACCCAGATCCTTACCATTTGTGCTTCTCTTCCTTGGTTTCTCCAGTTGCCAGCTTCCTCCTTTCCCAGAAAGACCATGAGGATTCCTCCTTAATAGCCTGCACCGCGCCCTCATTGCCAACCTCCTGTTATATATGCAACCTCTCAGACCCCAGCAAAATGAGAGGTTGATTTGAGAATTTCAACTCCCTCTCCTCCATCCTCTGGCCACGAATGAAGCCTGTGCTGTGACGCTCTCTTGGGTTTCACGATTGTCTTCACGACACCTCGCAGACAAAAGAGCGTGTATTGGAGCTCCAAGTTCTTAGTTCTTCAGTAAAAACTGGGTTGATGGGCCAGTGGTTTTCTGGCAAAGCGATGGTGGGGCCCTGTCAGCAAGGCTTTTCCCACTAGAGCCAGAGAGGGGTCCCGGAGAGGAGAGCTAGGGAGGTGGGGTGGTGTCCATGGGGATCACCTCGCTGTCAGAGGCTGGCCTGGCAGCCAAGCCTGCGGATGTGCTCGCTGATGGGCCCGCACTGACTGCCCCAGTGATCAGTAGGCTGGTGGTCTTCTGAGTTCTTGCCATGTCCACAGCAGAGGCAGCGCCCCTGGGGGTGGAGGCTGAGAGGGACACCACACTAGAGGCCACCTTGGTGGTGGTGCCCAGCCCTTGGGTGGAAGGATGGGAGCTCCACTTGGGTGCAGGTCCGTGGATGGGATTTAAGGTGGGCGCACTAGTGCCTCCAAGCCTACGCTTGTTCTGAGCCCTGGGGCCTGTGGCAGCCAACGCAGGCCTGGAGCCGGCACGCGTTCCCAGGGGTGCCTGTGTGATGCTGCCCAGGGCTGGCTGGCCTAGAGTGGAGATTGGGGCCTGGGCTGGGGCTGAGGCTGCCTGTTTTCAGTCTCCAGGGTCAGGTGGAGCCCCCGAGGGAAGTGCATAGGTAGGTGGGCTGGTGTCCATGGGGGTCAACTCACTCTCACAAGCAGGCTTGCCAGTGAAGCCTGCGGATGTGCCGGCTGAGGGGCTGGCGCTCACTGCAGAGGTGTCTGGCTGCAGGGAGGAAGGCAGAGGCTCCGCAGCCCTATAGCTCGGGAGGGCCCCCACCTCACCACCCAGAGCGCTGAGGATGCTCCGTGTCTGTGCCTTTCTTTCCCTCTCCAAGTCTTCCAGGCTGACCCTGTAACCAGGCTCAGGAGCTGGTGGCAGCCTTAGAGGCGGCCCTCGCCTGCATGGCAGCAGGTAAGTCTTACGTTTGTGGGGCCTTGAGGATGGTGTCTCCCCTCTGGTGGCCCCTTGGCCCTTCTCAGACCGGCTCAGCCTCTGCAGCAAGGTGGCAGCTGAGGAGGGAGCCCCAGGGCCCTGCTGGCTCACCGTCTTCCCGGACCTCTGGGGCAGCCTGGCGTGGCAAGGGGCGGGATGCTGCCTCCTCTCTATTGGTGGGAAGCCTCGAGTGGAGCTGTAAGAGCTTGTTATTGTGTTCCTGCAAAGGCAGGAGGAGCTCCTCACCGAGGCCTGGGATTTACCATGGCTTCCCTCTTCCAGGCTCTGCAGCTGGAGGATGCCCCGCAGAGGCCTCCTTGGACCCCCGGGGGCCTGAAGGTAGATGGTGCTTCCTCAGCCCGACTCTCTGGGACAATGGAGTCTTCCTCCTGCCCACCCACGTCTTCCCTCTTCTCCCCACAGGCCCACTGGTGGCAACGCCTACCCAGGGAACTTAGGATCCCCAGGAAAAACCACAGGCTCTGAGGGATCCTGAAACAGAGTCTTACGAATGCTGGCACACAGCCTGTGAGCAGGTACTGGCCGGCGGGCCCTGCAGGAGGTGGAGGAGCATGGGCAACTGGGTGCCGCTGGCGGGCGAGGGGAGCTCTGACCTGGCCTCCTGGGACCCAGGGCGGGGGTGGGGGGCAAAGTCCCCCCAGGTAATTGCCCATTTGGGCACGTCCGTGAGCTCTGACCGGGAACACAAAAAGCTGCTTCCACAGCCAGCGAAAGCAAGCCAAGAAGTATCCGTTTGGGGCTGTTGCCCGGATACCCTTGGAACTCCCAGCCGGGGCGTGGGGGGCACGAGGAAGGCGCGCGCGCGAGCGAGTGCTCCGGAGCCAACGGCGCGCCCAGACCACCCTCCAGGACGCTTAGCGGCTTCTCCATCTCGGGCTGAGGCTCGGGCAGGTGCAGGCGAATGCCGCCAAACCGCCACTCCGACGCTGCCCCCGCTCCGATCGCCGCCGCTGCCTCTCCCAGCGCCGCTCCGACCGCTTATCCCACGGCCTCTCCTACCTCCGCCTCCGCTCTGACCGCCTCCGCCGCCCTGTGACAGCCACTGTGACGGCCGCTCCGGACGCCGCTTCTGCCGTCGCCTCTCCCACTGCCGCTCCTGCCGCTACCACCGCTCGGACCTCCGCTGCTCCTAGACCGCCTCTACTACCTCCGGCGTCGCTCCCGCCGCCGCTCCGGCCGCCGCCACCACCGCTGAGGCCCCAGCCGATGCGGCAGAGCTCCCCCATCGCTGCCGCCGCTGCCTCCCACGGGAAGGAGAACAGCGGCTCCCGCAGCTCCTCCGCCTCTTAGGGCAGCAGCACAGGGCACCGCTGTCCCGCTCCTCCTGGGCGGGGTCGGCCGGAGAATCGCAACCCCAGAGCGGTGGGGCGGGCTGCTGGGCAGTGGGCGCGGGGCGGTTCCTCGCACTCTTGTCTGTTCACTCACACCCCTGGGGCAAGCTCTGCTTTCTGCTGGGATTCCAATCTTTCTCCCCTCTTTCATGGCTCCTACTATTTACAATGAACTTTTAATGAGCTTTGGACTGAGCGGCTTAGGGAAACTCTTGCACTAGTACTGGAAACAGCTTGTGATGTAGGTGTTACTTTTCCCCGTTTTGCAGCGAGGACACCGAGGATCAGTAAAGCTAAGGTCGCCAAGCTAGTATGTGCCTCACAACAGACCTACCTGGTTGTCTGACTCACCAGTCCAGGCTCCTAAAAACAACGTTGTTCTACCCTTTAGTGTTGAATTAGCATTGGATAATGTTCAAGTGTCAACAGGGGTGGGTGGGGCCCAAAGACTTTTCAAACTCAAATCTTATATTTAATAATCTGCCCCCTGAGCCATCTCTCTCTGTGGAAGAGAACTTTCTTCAGTGCGGAATAGTGTTTAAGAGCACAGGCTCTGGATTCAGTCTTTTTCAGGTTGGCCAGACCTTCAGTGAGTGTCTGAATTTCCTTGCTTGTAAAGGTGGAGATCACGAAAATTAAATAACGAAGGGCTTAGGAGAGTACCTGGCAACTGTCAGGCACCAAATACGCCTCTTGCCTGTTTCCTTCCCTGTGTTAGGCTTGACTTGTGTCTTTTGACTTGTGTCCTTGGGGAGATTGTGTCATTTCTGTTATCCTGCCACTCAATACTAAGCTATGATCATGATGATGGTAATAGCTATCATTTATTGAGGGCTTACCATGTGGCCAGGACTGGACTAGGCTTTTCCCTCTGTTATGGTTACTCCACTGACCTGTCCGACAAGGTGGAATTTCATCCAGAGAAGGAGAAAGCTGAGAGGCCAGGAGTTGAGGATTTGGCAGGTCTGGAATTGTAATTTCTGCTCTTTTGTACTGTCATTATAGTATTAGCAGTGGTAGGAAAATGTTTTCAGTGGGAATAGGAACATCTGGAGTCCAGTTACTGGAAACTTTTTAAGGTTAAAAACTGTAAGGCTGGCTTGGGTTCAGAGTTTACCTGCTGAATGTAGCAAACTTGTTTACCTGGGACGCCGAGGACTTCCAGAGACCACTTATGGGCCTCAGGTAGAGCCCAGTTGTCAAGATAATCACTGAATGCTTTAAATATGTAAGCAGGGATTAGGGGACTCTCAGGCTACATCAGGGAGTGCTTTGTAGACTAATGCTGGGGTTTTACACATGTATAGCTTTCTCACAGATCTCTTTGAAAGAGAGGGTAGTCAGTCCTTTTGGCCAGTGTTGGAACTGGTTTAGAGTGGTCTGAATATATCTCAGTGTATGTAATTTTACTTTTGCACACTATTCCCAGATGTAAACTTAAAGATTATAACTCTCCAACTATCTGAATTCTAAACTAATTTTTCTGGGCTTGTCTTCAAGCTATTAACATAAAATCATGAATCAGCTGCAATAAATACCTGAAAGTTTAGTCTTTAAAAAAAAGATTTCATTTATTTTTAGAGAGAGGAGAGAGGAAGAAACATTGATGTGTGAGAGAAACACACCCACATCTGGGAACCTGTCCCGCAACCCAGGCATGTACCTTGACCGGGAATGGAAATGTTGACCTTTGGGTTCCCAGGCCGCAGCTCAGTAGATCTGTTCTCAAAGAGTAGGATCCCAGAAAGCTTCTCCAGCAACCAACAACACAGTCGAAAGCCAAGAAGTGACACTTGGGACTGTTGCTGTGATAAAATTGGAATTCGCAGTAGGGGTCGGGGAAAAAATGTACAGGCGCTTGCAAAGATTCTCGGGGACGGGTGTGCCCAGATGACCTTCAGGGACACTTAGGTGCTTCCCAATCTCCCGCTGGAGCAGGGGTGGGCGAATGCCACCAAACTTCCACTCCCCAGGTCTGTAGTCACCCTAGGGCCACAGAGGCCTGAAGGTGGCCGCATTCTCTGAGCTCCCACCACAAGCAGCATCTGCACAGTGCTTGTCCCATGTTGCTTCCCTGCAAGCATGGATCAGGGGGCCTCCAGGTGCCCCTCCTCACTCAGACCTCTTCCCTTGTAGGCTGCCGCAGTCTGTCCTCAGGGAATATCACTGTGGGCTCCTCATTCGTCTCCTCTTCAGCCTCTTCCTGGAGAGCTGGTGTGGCTTCCTGCTTGCTGAGCCCTTGTGCCTCAGTGGGTGGTCCTTCAGGCTCACCCTGGGAGGCAGTGCCAGTCCTGGCTCAGTCTAGACTCAGCAAACTCTGCCTCGCTTCTCCTAGTGCAAGAGTGGCCCAGGGTCAGGCCTGCAGGAGGCTTCCCTGCCATGCTTTTCCTCGCCCCTCTTCATGGCCTTAAGCTTGCAGGCCCTGCTTCTTGGTTCTAGGCAGCAGCCTCTGAGGCATTTTCAGGAACTTGATGGTGCTAATGGGGCAGAGCAGGACCTGGACCTCAGAGGGGATGCTGGACTGCCAGGATCCTACAGGCTGGGAGGCGGCTGCAGGGGCAATAGTTAGCCTGTGAATACCTTCTCACTGTTCTGTGTGTCATCCTGGGTCTGGAACCACCAGAGCTGGGTTCCAGTAATGTATTTTGATTTTCATCTTTGTTTCTTTAACTTCGAGGAAGATTACACACTTGGTGAAAATTCACTGAGCTCTTTGATCATGATATTAAAGATTTTTGTGTACATATATAATACTTTAATTAAAAATTGAAAGAAAGAAAAGGAAGAAAAGAAAGAAAGAAAGAAAGGAAGAAAGAAAGACCATGGTTTAAACAAGTCAGCACTGACTCATCGTTGCAGGCAGGGTAGTGAGTAATCTATCATAAATCCAAATTACACCTCTATACCCAAGTGCAGTCTTTATTGAGACTTTTAGAGTGAATATTTCATGGCACAAAAAAAGTCCCAGATTGCTCTAAGAGCCTCCTAACATTCACACTCGCTGGACCTCGTGGGCAACACTGCCCAAGGCAGTACTGTCTAGCACTCACTTTGAATCCTTAGATACAACAAGGAGAATCTCCTAAGCACACGAAAAACATAATCCTCGGGCATTAAAAAAAAACTACATTGAATTTTACTGCCAACCTTTTGTCCACCTGTTAGACTTTAATTCTCCATGGTTTATCTCCATTTACTGAGAATATTGTATGCATGTATACTGCCCTTTTCAGGATCCTCACACATATAGAAATCGAGAACGCAATCATGTAGTAGTGGAGATTATACTAGCAGCTTACTCTTTCCTCCATGTCCTCCTCTTTCTTAGTAAGAAGATCCTAACTTTATCTCTGGACAGCAATGTGGTCATCCGAATTAAGTGCTGATACGTGACTATGTTTATTAAGATTCATGGCTAATTTAGTCACTTAAGATATCAAGAGCAAATAATTAGTTTGCTTTTTCCTCCCACAGAAACATGCCCAAATATGAGTCAAAACATGCTTTCACAAAATGTACATTTGTAATGAACCTTATTTTATAAACCAACAGTAATAAAAAGAAGGAAATGAGATTTGGAACCCACTGAATATAAGATCCATATACCTGGAGATGGTAAGGGTGCATGGATGTTCAGATAAGTTGAAATCACCTATATTCCTTTGTCACATTAGATAGTCAAGCACTTGAGATTCTATAATTGTTGGAATCATAAATACCTTTGAAGTATTTTAAAAACTGAGCATAGATTTAAAAAGAAAGTCAAAGAGTCACAGACTACAAAAAAAAGTCCCAAATTTTAAAAGGACAGGTTTTAAAAGGAACTTATTAGAACTATTAGAAATAACAATATGAAAATTACAATTAAGCATTCATTCTGTGGGGAACTGCTCCTTGTGGTTTTGGGAATTGTAGCCCAAGCCATGAGCCAGGCCCCCCGGGAAGCCTCTGAGTCTCAACAGGACACTGGAAGGGTGTGCGGCAAACAGGACCAAAGGCCACTCAGAGCGTTTCCACTGGAATTGGATTTAAAGAATCCTTATTATGCTTTGGAGCTTGCTCTGCTTTTCTTATCTCTTAGTTAAACATAAAAAATCTCTCACAAGGAATGTATGGAACCTGGCACCTAATGCCAGTGTGGTGTCAAGATGTTTAATAGACCCTGACACAGACTGGTCACTGTGCCCTCTATATTGATACTTGTAACATATAACTGTCAACTGTAATTCAGGCGCTTAAAAGCTAGTGATAATGTATGAATTTTGACCTTGTATCTCCCATGCATACACTTCTCAATAAAAAGCATGAGGAACGAAGGTCTTGCGCTTTCTCCACTTAGAGGGAATAGCCACCTCCTTTCCCCCCCAGACAAAATACAGTGTCCTGGACAAGTTTGTTCCGCCGTGGTTGTGAAAGCTCCGCTGGACAGAGTAGTTTCCAACCGAGCCCGGGCGTTAGAGGCAGCTCAGCCTCATATTTAATGAGTTATATCAGATTAGAGATAAATGAAGAAATATAACGAAATCTTGGCCTTCTAATATCTACCCTACATGGTTTACAACAAAGCCATCACCTGTGTTTGCAAACTAGTAGACACCATTTATGAGTTCTCATTCTACTCCAGGGACTTTGATACTCTTTTTCACACATCATCTTATTAATCTTCAGAGTGACCACAGCTGAGGAAACTGTAGCTGGGCGATATTGAAAAGCTGGTAAAATCAGTTACCTGACCAGTGGCAGGGCTATTTTTTGATCCCGGGTGCTCTTTGTCCAGAGGCCAAGTGTTCAATCACTACATACCGTCTCTGTTAAATGTCAATCTCTGCACTGAGCCCGTTAGTTTGAACCTTCAGTAAACTTTTGTGCATGCTCTTCTGGTCCTGTTGGACAGATCAAGAAACTGACACTGGGAGAAGTACAGCAGCTCATCTGAGGTTAGCAAGTAGATGGTAACTCCAGGGCTCTCTGGCCGTACACCTAAAACTTTCTCCTTGGGAAGGAAGGTTGAGTACAGGCAAAACATCACCACCTGCAGAAGTGTAAGATATGGGCAGGTTCATCTAAGGACCTCTTGGCTTGGTGAACTTTGGCCCAATCCCCAGCAGGGTCAGATCATGTTTAGGGGGACTTAACAATTTTATTAAGGCTTCCAATCAAGATGGACAGATAAATGCTGTATTTGCATCCTCCCAATCAAAATTACCACTACACTACAGAACCCCGGTCATTGAGAACTGCCTGAAATCTAGCTAAAAAGAAGTTCTATAAGTAAGGACACAAAGAAGAAACCAAGATGAGATTTGAAAGAGAAGTGGACACATGAAATTAGGGGGTCCTATACCCATGTGTGGCAGTTAAAAACTGGGAGGAATGTTTGGACTGCAGAAGTACCCCCTGACAATCTGTGGCCACCAGGGGCAGATCCAGGAAGTGCAGACCAATCTAAGAAGCAGCAACAAAAAATAAGAGTCACAAAAATGGGGAGAGAGAGAAACAACCCCCATCGAAAGGAAACGTAGAATCCCCAGAAGAGTGCTAAATGAGATAGAGGGGAGCAAACTATCAGATATGGAATTCAAAACATGGATTATGGAGAAGCTGAATAAGCTCAGCGGAAACTACAAAGAACTCCAGGGAAACTACAAGGAAGTCCAGAAAACCTACAAGGAACTTATTGAGAATTACACCAGCATGAAAAAATAAACATATAAACTATCAATAAGAGCCAGCAGGAAATTAAGAATACAATCTCTGAATTAACACAGTAGAAGAAATTAAAGGCAGGCTAGAGGAAGCGGAAGATCGGATCAGTGAGCTGGAGGACAACGTATACAAAAACTCCCAGACAGTGCAACAAAATGAAAAAAGACTGAACGAGAATGAAGAGGTTCTAAGACAGCTGCAAGACAACATGAAATATAATAATATCTGTATCATAGGAATTCCAGAAGGAGAAGAACGAGAACAAGGGATAGAAAACCTGTTTGAAAAACCAATGACAGAAAACTTCCCTAACATGAGGAGAGAAAGAGTCATGCAAGTCCAGGAAGCACACAGGGTCCCAATGAAGAAGAACCACAACAGGCCCATTTCAAGACACATCATAATTAAAATAGCAACATTCAAAGACAAAGAGAGGATCCTAAAAGCAGCAAGAGAGAAACAACTCCTAACATACAAGGGAGCTCCAATAAGGCTATCATCAGATTTCTCAGCAGAAACACTACAAGCCAGAAGGGAATGGCAAAAAATATTCCAACCAATGAAAAACAAAGGCCTACAAACCAAGAATACTCTACCCAGCAAGGCTCTCATTCAAAATGGAAGGTGAAATAAGGAGTTTCCAAGATAAAAGAAGGCTAAAAGAATACATCTCCACCAAACCAGCATTGCAAGAGATGCTAAAGGTCTGCTTTAAGAAGATGAAGAAACAGAGACAGAGAGGAACACAAGTACAAAGGGGGAAAATGACAATGAAAAAGTACCTATCGGTAATAACCTTAAATGTAAATGGATTAAATGCTCCAATCAAAAGACAGAGGGTAGCTGAATGAATTAGAAAGCATGACCTACATATATGCTGTCTACAAGAGACCCACCTTAGAACAAAAGATCTACACAGACTATAAGGAAAGGGATGCAAAAAAGTATTTCAAGCAAATGGACATGAAAAAAAAAACTGGGGTAGCAATACTTATATCAGGCAAAACAGATTTCACAGCAAAGGCCATAAAAAGAGACAAAGAAGGGCATTTCATAATACTTAAGGGAAAAATCCATCAAGAAGATACAACCCTTGCAAACATATATGCACCCAACTTAGGAGCACCCAAATATGTAAGGAAAATTTTGAAAGACTCCAGGAAAGATATAGACAGCAACACACTCGTAGTAGGGGACTTTAACACCCCATCGTCAACAATGGACAGATCTTCGAAGCACAGAAACACCAAAGATATTGACGTTTTGAACAACACTCCAGATCAAATAAACTTAGTCGATATATATAGAACTTTTCACCCCAAAGAAGCAAAATATACATTCTTCTCAAGTGCACATGGAACATTTTCAAAGACCGACCACATGGTAGGATGCAAAACAAGCTTCAACAAATTCAAGAAAATTGAAATTCTATCAAGCATCTTCTCAGGTCACAATGGCTTAAAACTGGAAATCAACTGCAAGGAAAAATCTCAAAAACATTCAAACTCATGAAGAATGAATAATGTGCTATTAAATAATGAATGGGTTATCAATGACATCAAGGAAGAAATCAAAAAGTTTCTGGAAACGAATGATAATGAACACACAACAACCCAAAAACCTATGTGATACAGCGAAAGCAGTCCTGAGAGAAAAGTTCATAGCAATATAGGCCTACCTAAAAAAGCTAGAGGGATCTCTAATAAAAAATTTAACCCTACAGCTACAAGAGCTACAGGGAGAACAACAAGCAAACCCCAGAGCGAGTAGAAGGAAGGAAATCATCAAGATCAGAGCACAATTAAATGACATAGAGACTAACATTTCAAAAGATCAACAAAAGTAGGAGCTGGTTCTTTGAAAAGATAAACAAAATTGACAAGCCTTTAACCAGGATCATCAAGAAAAAAAGAGAAAGGATCCAAATAAATAAAATCAGAAATGAAAGAGGAGAAATCACAACCGATAACACAAAAAACTCTACTGCAAGAAATTTGACAACTTGGAGGAAATGGACAAATTCCTGGAAACACATAATCTTCCAAAACTGAGTCAAGAAGAAGCTGAAAGAGTCAACATATCAATAACAACTAGTAAAATTGAAGCAGTAATCAAAAAACTCCCGGCACACAAAAGCCCTGGACCGGATGGCTTCACAGGTGAATTCTACAAAACATTTAGTAAAGAACTAACTCCTATCCTCCTCAGACTATTCCAAAAAATCCAAGAAGAGATAAGACTCCCAAACTCGTTCTAGGAAGCCAGTATTACCCTCATTCCAAGACCAGGTCAAGACACAACAAAGAAAAAAAACTACAGGTTAATACTGTTGATGAGCATAGATGCTAAAATCCTCAACAAAATCTTGGCAAACTGGATCCAGCAACATATTAGAAAGATCATACACCACGATCAAGTGGGATTCATCCCAGGGATGCAAGGATGGTTTAATATTCGCAAATCAATAAACGTAATACACCACATAAACAAAATGAAAGACAAAATCCACATGATCATATCAATAGATGCAGAAAAAGCATTTGATAAAGTACAACACCCATTCATGATGAAAACTCTCAGCAAAAAGGGAATAGAGGGAGCATACCTCAACATAATAAAGGCCATATACGAGAAACCTGAAGCCAACATCATACTCAATGGGCAAAAACTAAGAGCATTCCCCCGGAGGTCAGGAACAAGACAAGGATGTCTACTCTCTCCACTCCTATTCAACATAGTCTTGGAAGTTCTCGCCACAGCAATCAGACAAGAAAGAGAAATAAAAGGCATCCAAATTGGAAAAGAGGAAGTAAAACTGTCATTATTTGCAGATGACATGATAGTGTACACAGAAAAGCCTACAGACTCCACAAAAAAACTACTCGACCTAATAAGTGAGTTTGGTAAAATAGCAGGGTACAAAGTCAATATTCAGAAATCGAAGGCATTTCTGTACAGCAACAATAAAGTCTCAGAGATAGAAACTCAAAGAAAAATCCCATTTACCATAGCAACAAGAAAAATAAAGTACCTAGGAATAAACTTAACCAAGGAGGTAAAAGACCTGTACACAGAAAACTACATAACACTGAAGAAAGAAATTAAGGAACATACAAATAAATGGAAGTATATACCATGTTCATAGATGGGAAGAATCAACATCATTAAAATGTCCATACTACCCAAAGCAATTTATAAATTCAATGCAATCCCTATTAATGTACCAATGACATTTTTCACAGACCTAGAACAAATACTCCAAAAATTTATATGGAACTGAAAAAGAGCCTGAATAGCCACAGCAATTTTGAGGGAGAACACAGTACGAGGAATCACAATACTTGATATCAAACTATATACTGCAAGGCCACTGTAATCAAAATAGTCTGGCTTGCATAAGAACAGACATATAGATAAATGGAACAGAATAGAGAGCCCAGAAATAAACGCAGGTCTATATGGTCAACTAATATTTGACAAAGGGGGAAGGAACATAAAATGGAGTGAAAATAGCCTCTTCAGCAAATGGTGTTGGGAGACACCACCAACTTACACCATACACCAGAATAAACTCAAGGTGGATCAAAGACTTAAATGTAAGCCGTGGCACCATAAAAGTCCTAGAGGAAAACATAGGAAGGAAAATTTTCAGATATCCGCTGTAGCAACATTTTCACTGATATGTCTCCTAAGGCAAGGGAAATAAAGGAAAGAATAAACAAATGGGACTACATTAAACTAACAGTTTTTGCTCAGCAAAAGAAAACATCAGCAAGATGAAAAGGGAACCAACCATATGGGAAAATATATTGGCCAATGATACCTCAGAAAAGGGATTGATCTCCAAAATATATAAAGAACTTATACGATTCAACACCAAGAAGAGAGACAACCCAATTAAATAATGGGCAAAGGAACTGAGCAAACACTTCTCCAGAGAGGACATACAGAGGGTCCATAGACATATGAAAGAATGATCAACATCACTAGCCATCAGAGAGATGCAAATAAAAACCACAATGAGATACCACCTCACACCAGTCGGAATGGCCATCATCAACAAATTAACAAACAACTTGTGCTGGCGAGAATGCGGAGAAATGGGAACCCTGGTGCATTGCTGGTGGGAATGCAGACTGGTGCAGCCACTATGGAAAACAGTTTGGTATTTCCACAAAAAACTAAAAATGGAACTGCCTTTTGAACCAGCAATTCCATTGCTAGGGTTATATCCAAAAAAATCCTGAAACACCAATTCAAAAGAACCTATGCATCCCTATGTTCATAGCAGCACTATTTCCAATAGCCAAGTGCTGGAAACAACCTAAGTGTCCATCTGTAGATGAGTGGATCAAAAAACTGTGGTACATTTACACAATGGAGTACTATGTAGGAGAAAGAAAGAAGGAACTTTTACCATTTGCAACAACATGGGTGAAACTAGAGAGAATTAGGCTTAGCGAAATAAGCCAGGCAACAAAAGAAAAATACCTTATGCTATCACCTATTACAGGAAACTAATGAACAACACAAAGAAATGAGTAAAACTGAACCAGAGGTATGTAAACAAGGAATAAACTAACAGTAACAAGGGGGGACACATGGACAACTGGGTGGGAACTGACTGTGGGAGAAGGGGGGTGGCAGGGTGCGCGGAAGCAAGAGGGGGGGTAAGTGGGACAACTGTAATGGAAAAAAATTTTAGTGGGGGAAAAAATGAAAATATAAAGAATGGAAATGCAAATTCAGTGAATATTAGAAGGACAAGGATTTTCCTTCACACTGTCTATGTTTCTCCCTATCTGCTCCCTCCAGAGTTTGGCATTCTAAAAAGTAAGTAATGACATAAGGTTCTTTGCATAAAACTAATAAGACCAGTTGTTAATGGAGAGTTTTTTTGACCAAGAATTTGACTAGAATGCCACGCCTAAAGGAGACATGCTTGGGCTCTGGTTGTTACCAAAAAGCCCAGAGGAACTGGGAATGCCTTTTGAAGGTAATAAAAGCCCACGAGATAAAAGGCCTGGTACCTTGGTTTTGTGGTCTACAGCAATCTTTTCAGGGAGGAATGAAGGTTGTTTTCCTGAAAGATGGCTAGATGGGACCTTAAGGCAAAATGGAAAACCAGAAGGACTTGAAAAAGACAGGTGTTTACAGGCAAGGCTGAATGCCAGGTATGTGGCTCAGCTTCTGTGCCCTGAAGGGCAGGCTGAAGGTCACCCTAAATGTTCCTTGCATAAGTTCCAGCAAAGCAGAACTAAAGATCATAAGTGATCATTTGCTGCTCTTGTTGTGTTTATGAAATGAACAGGATAAATTAAAAATGGACTTAATGCAGTCCCTTTAATGATAAGGAGGGTAATCTTAGGGAGAAAAATCACGATTCAAGGAAAATCACAATGCTCGGTGGTAGACTATAAAGTAGTGCAGCTAACCATCTTTAAAGTTTCTTTTCATTTAAAATTTGTTTTCATTTGAAAGTTAAACTATGTCTGTAGCATTATCAAAGATGTTTAATTTACAGGCAAGAAGAATGTCAAATGCCTTGCAACTGGATGTCTTTCCGATAAGACAATCCTATAGACTTAGACACTTGTATCTGGGTTATGTTACATAAATTAACATGTGTTTTCTGTTTTCAAAGGGCATAAGCCTACAATCTCATTACCTGAGTGATTGTCTGTATGTATAGGCCTCACTTAATCCTGTCTGCATCACTGCCTCCTGAGACTCAACTGTTTGGCTGAACTAAGTGGCTGGGTTGGTGAAGTATGGGGTGGTCTGTGGGCTTCACTTTAAAACTGGTTTCTCTTTTCTATCCTAATGGCTTGGACAGAAAGAGCCCAGAGGTCTGAGAGGGGGGATACCTAAAATATTTCCCTCAGCCCAAACTAAGTATAATGGGCAAAAGGGTTTTGGACAGGTGAGATGTTTCTGGCACACCTTCTTCCAAAGAAGCCCTTTTTTTTATTTAATGTGGGACATTGAAAAATTAATACCTGCCTTTTGTCATCTAGTGGTTATGGATTGAATGATGTCTTTTAACCCTGTTGCCAAACCTGTTGCCCCCAGAGTACAAGGGTGCCAGCCTGTTAAACCAAGCATGCCATTGTCCAGGGACAGCCAACTGAACTGGAGTCTGCAAGATCCTTCCCCATGTGGAAAGGCCACCCTCCCCTCCATACCCCCACTCTTATTAGGGATTTCTGGACCCGAGGGTAGGTAGGACGACAACCATGTCCAGCTTGAAGCAGCTAGAGGAGCTTGAGACCTTCGCCCATTATCCTTTATAAGATTATAAAGGGTCTTAAGTCTAAGAGGGAGGAATTGTTATTTTTTATTCTTAAAATAGTTAATTAATTAATTAATTATTTAAAAAAAGAAGAAGAAGAATATATAAAAGTGTGATGCAGGAGAGCTTGTATGTACGACCCATGGGCATGAACTTGGGGGAGAGATTTTTGGGGGGGGTGCTGGGCAGAGAGGAGCAAAGGGGAAAAAAATTGGAACTATTGTAGCAATATAATCAATAAAATATACTTTTTTTAAAAAAAGAACAGTTTTAAACAGCAAAGTGTATCGGGATCAGATCATTGTTGAATCTATAGCATGTCCTCCTACAGCATTTTCAGTTGTTCAACAAGGTTTGTGATTCCGGGTAATGGGTGACAAGACAGTTGTTAGCTAATTGCAAAATTTTACTTTGTTTAACACGAAAATAACTGCTTTTCTGATAACTTTAATGGGCTTATTTTTGAACAACCATTTTCTTATTGATAATGAGTTATAGCTTCACTTCAAACGGAACTTTTATAGTTATCTTTGTCTCTAGTTTTATCATGCAAAAGCAGAGATTTCAGTGCAGAGGTACAATATATGTATAATTCACAGTATTGTAATTTTATTCCACTTGTTTAGGAAATCTTTGAACTTGGATTAAGCATTATCCTTCTAGAGAAACTTTGTATTGTCAATAGTAATTTTCTGCTTCTTTTGAGGATTATGTAGGCAAAGAAGGATGCCTTTCAAATGAGTATTCCTTTCACTCAGAATATCAGTGCCAAGTAAATTTCTCTGGTAGGGCTGGAAATGTAAATGATTCAAGGTTCATATTTTCCAAAATATTGAAAAGTAAGTTTAAACTAAAAAAAAATTAGTATTTTAATACATACAAGTCGCACAACATGCCAAATTAGCACAAACTACTGATTTACTGGTATCCAAACTGCTTACGATGTCGAAGAGTAGGTTTCTTTTTTTGTTTTCACTCCTCTACCCCCCAATTCGTGAGGCCAAGCTGCTAGCCTATGACCTAGCCTAGGTGCCTCTAGATTAACCTCGCAGATGTTGAGTCTGGAGAGTGATGCAAGAAGCAAAAGCATTTACACCTCATATCTGTGTTGTTGTTGCTCTTAGTGTAGTGATGGCTTAAAGGTTGTATAGCATATGGCTTCTGGCTAGATTTCCCTTGCCTGCTGATCAAGATTCTTGCCAATTTTCTAAACCTGCCTTTCTCTTTCCTATTTTTTGAGCAGTGTCTTTTAGCCTTTTATCAATTTGCTAGGCTTCCAAAAACTTTGCAATATATCTACTTTGTGCTTAAAGCTATATGGTCATTTTGTGTGGCTTTTCATCAAGACTTATGCCTCATACTCTTCCATCTCTCAAATTCTTACGAATTATTGCAGCCTACATCAAAAGCCATGTCTTCCATGAGTGCTTTCCTTATTTTCAAACTGAATGTGGATGCTCCTTGATCTGAATTCTCCCTGGTTCTATGTGTGCTTCTGTTTTACTTAAAACTACACTTTGTTTTGTAGATGCTCCACATTTGTAACTATATTTTAGTTCTCCTAGATTGTATTTTTTTTTATTTTATCCATTTTTGTTCCCTACACATAGTAAAAATAGTGTCCTTTTTTTTGTAAAAGAGGAGATTGAAATTATTCAGGGTTTATGTTTTCAAAAATTAGAGAAGCAGGTTGAACAAACAAAAAATGATATTTTAATACATAGTTTACTGAAAGAATACATTCCACTATAATTTAAATGTTTTATTAAATTGTGTGATGGGTACCAGGATGCCTTATGTTATACTAGGCATTTTTGAACGTTTGGAATACTTACTAATACAAAAGAAAGAATAGATAAACACAATGGTGTGATTTTAGATAACAATTTCTTTTTATTTGACATAATGTCAAAATTCACAGAGTAGACAGTGGTTTCACTATCTATTCAACTGTCACCTCAACTCATTGGTCTCATACATATCCTCTTTCACTGGACCCATCCTACTGGACTTATAAACTATGGGAATGTTTGTGGGTCCAGGTGGTAGAACATGCTTCACAGAATATTTGTGGTCCTCATGTATTCACAGACCTTCTAATACAAAATCCACATGAGGAAGGTGTTTTTGATTACATTTTACATGTAAAGACACTGAGTCTCAGAAAAGAATGAACTAAAATAAACTAGTTTTGAACCTACACCTATCTGATCCCAAAGTATATACTTTCTCTACCAGTTTTCTTGCTAAACAAAAAAATGTGAGATATTGAATCTATTTAAATTAAAGAAATACAAATTACAAGGAAAAGTGAAATCATGAGTTATAGCCTATGTGTGAGTTTAACAGTGCTAATTAGTTTTATTTTGTACATGTAAAAATTTTGTTTTTAAACAAACACATTCTCTAATCAAACTCTGCTTCATCATTGGGATGACTCTTGATGATGTTTGAACAATGTATTGTGTATTTGCAAAGAATTTGTTTTTTTAATTATGCTTTCATGAGAATATTTTCCACAGAAATAATTCTTCTATTGCCCACATCATTCTAAATTCAACCAAAGACAGGGTGTTACCAGGCAAAACACAGGTGAGAGCTGACCTTGGCCTGCATCATCTGGGAAACCCCAGAGCCTGCACACCCTGCCCCTGCACAGCTGATCTTCCATGGAGGGTGGAATTTGTCAGTAAGTGGTCACAGCCAGTCCTTGCAGCTGACTGGCCTGGGTAAAACTCTCCCACTGACTTAACAACAGCAACTAAGTCTCAACTACAAGAGGAGGGCAAATCTCCAGTACCCAGCTTGGATGATAGGGGAGGCTGTGCCACTGGACCCTACAGGACACCTACTACATCAGGCCACATTTCCAAGACAGGGAGTCATAGAAGCGCTACCTGATACATAGAAACAAACATAGGGAGGCTGCCAAAATAGGCAGGCAAAGAAACATGGCCCAAATGAAAGAACAGATTAAAACTCCACAAAAAAACTAAGCAGAATGGAGATAAGCAATCTATCAGATTCAGAGTTCAAAACACTGGTTGTAAGGATTCTCAAGGAATGTAGTGAGGACCTCAACAGCATAAAAAAGATCCATACGTAAATGAAGGATACACTAATTAAAATTAAAAAAAAACATTTTATAGGGAAACAACAGTAGAGTGAATGAAGCTGAGAATCAAATCCATGATTTGGAACATAAAGAAGTAAAAAACAACCAATCAGAACAGCAAGAAGAAAAAAGAATATAAAAATGAGAATAGTGCAAGCAGCCTCTGGGACAACTTCAGGCAATCCTACATTTGCATCATAGGGGTTCCAGAAGGAGAAGAAAAAGTGCAAGAAATTAGAAATCTATTTGAAAATATAATGAAAGAAAACTTCCCTAATTTGGTGAAGGAAATAGACACACAAGTCCAGGAAGCACAGAGAATCCCAAACAAGATGAATGCAAAGAGACCCACTCCAAGAGACATCATAATTAAAGTGCCAAAGGTTAAAGATAAAGAGAGAATCTTAAAAGCAGCAAGAGAAAAGTAATTAGTTACCTATAGTGGAGTTTCCATAAGACTGTCAGCTGATTTCTCAAAAGAAACTTTGTAGGCTAGAAGGGACTGGCAATAAATATTCAGTCATGACAAGCAGGGACATATAGCCAAGATTGTTCTACGCAGCAAAGCTATCATTTAGAATGGAAGGGCGGATAAAGAGCTTCTCAGACAAGAAAAAAACTAAAGAGTTCATCCTCACCAAACCATTATTATATGAAATGTTAAAGAGACTTACTCAAGAAAAAGAAGATCAAAACTATGAACAATGAAATAGCAAAAATACATACCTATCAACAATTGAGTCTAAAAAGACAAACTAAGCAAACAAGAACAGGGAAACAATCATGGATACAGAGAGCGTTTTGATGGCTCCCAGATGGACGGGGTGTGTGGGGGATGCAAGAAGAGGTGAGGGGATTAAGAAGCACAAAAAGGTAGTTACAGAATAGCCATGGAGATATGTCAAGTATAATATAGGAAATGGAGTAGCCAAAGGACTTGCACATAATCCATGGACATGAAGAATGGTGTGAAATAGCCTGAGGGACTTGGGAATGCTGGGTAGAGGGGGGCAAAGGTTGAAAATGGGACTACTATAATAGCATAATCAACAATATAGTAAAAATGATTTAATTTTAAAAATTAATTCAGCCAAAGAAAGTTTAGTAACCGAATTCATTTTATATGCATCACAGATAAGGGCTGTATCTTTACTAAAACTTCTTTAAGGGATGGTAATAGAAAATGGACACCCAATACATTAATGAGATAGTGGTAGCCTGCAATGAGATTGGCATTCTACATTTTCTCTATTTTTATTTTATAGCTTGGTGAACAATGTTATATTTGTCTGGAACATTGTTAAAATATAACCATGACTTTCAGCTTTTGCTCTATGTACTATATTTGGTAGACTTTTGGAAATTTTAACATGTTTCCAAAATACCTCCTTCAACAACGGCAGGGGGGACATTATATAGCCACCTATGACTTAAATGTTTCTTGTTTAAACTTTTTTTCTTCTTTATTTCTTGCAGCCAGCCAATCTGAGGTTTGTTGGTGAGAAATAACATTTTTATGGATAAGGATAGTACTATCTATCTACTTATCAGACTAGAAAGGCAGTATTTAGGGCATTCAAAATATTCACATAGCTTTTGGGAGATAGAGGCCATAGCAAGCATTTTTCTGCTACAGGTATCAATGATAGTGCCTAATATAAGCTATCAGTTGTGTGGGAGAATTAATTGGGGTGAAAGAAAATATTACTATTGTTCATCAAAGTTTTTAAAAACTAAATCTCTTAATTTCATTTCTTTAATTATTTATACACAAATATTCTGCACAACGTTCATTCAGACTATAATTCTTGCCTGTTCCTTCACATATTTTTCCTTTCCCTTTATCATCTTCTATTCCCAATATACTAGTACTACCAAGGAGAGCATTTTAGAAATTGGGAGGTGATGAGTAAGTTGATAACTGTTATTGACTTAGAAAACAAAACTCTTAGAAATGATGTCCTGTTTGTTAGTTATGCGAGTGAAAGGGGATCTCAGGGAAACAGTGTAGAGTAGATGCTTTATTTAAACATTAGTTGACAAACTGAAGGAGACATTTGGAAATGTTTTCTATTTAAATGTATTCAGTTTTGACAGTGTGGTCACGGCAGCCTTATTATCCTAAGCTTCTTGATCCTTATATACAGTTGTATGCTGAAGCCAACTTGTTTGAGTTTTTGAGAGCATAGTTACATTTTTAGAAATTCTGCAAGCTGATTTTTATTTTTATTTTTTTTATTTTTAAAATTTCATTTTAAACTTAAAGTCGACATTGAATATTATTTTATATTAGTTTCAGGTGTACAGCATAGTGGTTAGACAATTATATAATTTACAAAGTAATTCAGATATCCACCTGGCACCATACATAGTTATTAAAATATTATTGACTGTATTCCCTGTACTGTACTTTATATCCCTGTGACTATTTTGTAACTACCAGCTTCTTAATTCCTTCACCCTTTTCACTCAGCCTCTCAATCCCTCTCCCACTTGGCAACTCACAGTTTGTTCTCTGTATCTATGAATCTGTTTCTGTTGTGTTTGTTCATTTATTTTGTTCCTTAGATTCCACATATTAAGTGAAATCATATAGCATTTCTATTTCTCTGACTTATTTCACTTAGTCTAACACCTTCTAGGTCCATACATGTTTGTTTTTTTAATTTTATTTTTTGGTTTTTCAATTACAGTTGTCCCATTTTTCCCCCATTGCTCCTCCCCAGCCCACCCCTTCTCCCACAATCATATCCCTCCCCGTCGTCCATGTCCATGAGTCATTTATATACATTCCTTGACTAAACCCTTCCCTTACTTATCCCCCTTCTCTCCCTCCCCCCTCCCCACTATTGACTACTATTCTGCTCCTTGTCCTATTTAGTTCATTTGTTTATGTTGGTCTTTAGTTTCCTGTATTAGGTGATATCATACGTTATTTTTCTTTCATTGCCTGGCTTATTTTGCTAAGCCTAATTCTCTCTAGTTCCAACCATGTTGTTGCAAATCCTAGAAGTTCCTTCTTTCTTTCTGCTACATAGTACTCCATTGTGTAAATGTACCACAGTTTTTTGATCCACTCATCTACAGATGGGCACTTAGGCTGTTTCCAGCACTTAGCTATTGTAAACAGTGCTGCTATGAACATAGAGGTGCATAAGTTCTTTTGAATTAGGGTTTTAGGATTTTTCAGGTATAATCCTAGCAGTGGAATCGCTGGTTCAAAAGGCAGTTCCATTTTTAGTTTTTTGAGGTAATTCCATACTGTTTCCCATAGTGGTTGCACCAGTCTGCATTCCCACCAATAGTGCAGAAGGGTTCCTATTTCTCCACATCCTTGCCAGCACTTGTTTGTTGACTTGTTGATGGTGACCATTCTGACTGGTGTGAAGTGGTATCTCATTGTGTTTTTTCTTTGCATCTCTCTGATGGCTAGTGATGTTGAGCATTTTTTCACGTGTCTATGGACCTTCTGTATGTCCTCTTCGGAGAAGTGTTTGTTCAGTTCCTTTGCCCATTTTTTAATTGGGTTGTTTGTTTTCTTGATGTTGAGTCATATAAGCTTTTTATATATTTTGGAGATCAGTCCCCTGTCTGAGATATCACTGGCAAATATGTTTTCCCATATGGTTGGTTTCTTTTTCATCTTGCTGATGTTTTCTTTTGCTGAGCAGAAACTCTTTAGTTTGATGTAGTCCCATTTGTTTATTTTTTCCTTTATTTCTCTTGCCTTAGGAGATGTGTCTGTGAAAATATTGCTACGTGGGATATCTGAAATTTTCCTGCCTATGTTTTCCTCTAGGACTTTTATGGTGTCACGGCTTACATTTAAATCTTTGATCCATCTTGAGTTTATTCTCATGTGTGGTGTAAGTTGGTGGTCTAGTTTCATTTTTTTGCACGTCCCTGTCCAGTTCTCCCAGCACCATTTGTTAAAGAGGCTCATCTCACTCCATTTTATGTCCCTTCCTCCTTTATCGAATATTAGTTGGCTGTATGTTCCTGGATTTATTTCTGGGCTCTCTATTCTGTTCCACTGATCTATATGTCTGTTCTTATGCCAGTACCAGGCTGTTTTGATCACAGTGGCTTTGTAGTATTGTTTGATGTCTGGTATTGTGATTCCTCCTGCTATGTTCTTCTGTCTCAAGATTGCTTATGCTATTCGGGGTCTTTTTTGGTTCCATATGAATTTTTGGAGTATTTGTTCTAGGTCTGTGAAATATGTCATTGGTATTTTAATAGAAAGTGCAAGCTGATTTTTAAACACAACTCTTACTAAATTTTAAATTATATAATTTAAATTAAATACATTATATTATAAATCAGGGTAATAAAAACTCAAAGTTCATCACTTCCTAATTACTGCATCTTACTAATTTTTATGCTCTTGAAATTTACTTACATTTCTTTTATCTGTACTTTGGAGAGACTAGGTAATTGTGTGTCATTTGCTCAGCTCTTTGTAACTTCATGTTTAGTGACTTCACCTTGGTGCTTGTAATAGGCCATGGTAAGACTATTTATACCACAGTAATTGTCAAACATGAAGCCAGTGGAGGGTGGTGTGGGGAACAACTCCAGCTGCTTGTCATGTATTTACCAGCACGCTCTACTGTTTAGATCCTACCTACAGTGGTGTGTTCCTGAACTTGGCACTTCCAGTGGTGGCTTCCTGATTTCCATGGTTCTGATTGGGTCAGAAGCAGTAACTTCATTTGATCATAAACTCTGTAATGTACTTGGTGTGTCTCCAAGAATTCTTAGCTTTGGGGTTTTTCTGTTAGCCCTTTAGAATCATTCGTAAGCACTTATTCTTTTGTGTTAATGTTCCTGCTGCTTAAACCACCTAAAGTGCTGTTCGTTTCCTGAACTGAGCTTCAACTAATATGGTTTCCTTAATTTTCATTATTCTGTTGCCTCATTTGCTTTAGAGTTCAGCTATTGTCTTCTCACATGTGGCCTATTAGAAGATCTGCATGAAGTGTGCTAAAAAGTAAAATTTATATAATGTGGATCTTCAAAGCACAATATTAATCTTACTAATTGTTCAGTTTGTTCCAAGAAACCACCATTCTTAACAAGATTTCCTTAGTAGTCTTTCCACTCCATCCTCAGTTAATAGATCAAAGACATAATGGCAGAAAGATAGGTAGATTGCAAGCAACTGTGGAAGAGGTCCTATAGTATTTTAAAATTAAAATTGCTTTGTCAAAAATTTTCTTTTCTATTTTATAAGAAGTTTAGATTGTGACACTGCCTGATTGCAATGGGATGATAGAAGATTTGTGATTTCCAAAAATCTCCTTAGATTCTTAGCAATATTCTTTTATTTTTTTTATTTTTTATTTTTTTTATTTTTTTATTTTTTTAGCATTCTTCTGAATTTATTAACATTTTAATATTCATTTTTAAATAGGGGTAAGCATCTAGACATAATGTTAAAAGAAAAGATCCGTGTGAGCTTTAAATATTGAAATTATATCAGTCAAGTGAAATATAAATATTAATATATATTTGTTACTACAAGAGTAAATTGCTACTGTAACTAATGATTGCAAAACTGTTAATTTTATATACAAAATAATGGATTAAAAACTTTCAAACAGTTAAGTCAATAAGAAAATAAATCAGCAGCTAATAGGGATATTAGGCAGGAATGCCTCTAGATAACACTATTCTCTTTTTTATTCTTTGCATGGAGCTACAACACTGAACATATTCTTTGTCTTCTCTACAAAGAATTACAAACTAAAAATGCATTTTTCCAACTAATATTCTGGTTAGTAACAGTTTCTAGCTGGCAGGGAAGAAATGTTTTAAATCCAGCATTCTACTTTAATAACAATCTTTAAAAAAAATTGTTATGTACACTTTAACCTCTTAAGTGGAGTTTACTGAACATAATTTACATTTTTAGTAAGAACTTATTTTTGGAAAAATGGCTCTTACAATTTGATGTGTTCAAAATTACTATAATTACAGTTATTATAAGACTCAGACCTGAATAAATATTAATCACAATGAGGATCCTGGAAATTAAATTCTGAACAGTACCTAGTTCATTAATTTGTGGAAAATTGGTTCTTTTATAAAATCTAAAAAAAAAAAAAAAAAAAAAAATCAAATGTTGATTAATTACTTTCAAAGTTGGTTATTCAATTCCACTAGTAAGAAGCATTTTTTACATGTTGATTAATCATCACCTAATAGAGAAAACAACTCATTGTGAATTATTGTAAATGCTTATAATTATGAAGAACAAGTTAAATATTTTTGAACCCTTATTATGTGCCATATATCTTCCTAGGTTTGAGGTGTACAGCATTGAACAGACTCAGTTTCTGCTGTCATGAAAATTAACCCTAACATGGAAGATAGATAATGTCCAAATAAACAGAGGGAAATATGATTTTTCAAGAGGTAGTATGTAATATGAAAAATGGCACAGCATATGAAGACGGAATGTGACAAAGTATACTGTCTTATGTGAGGGAATTAACAAAGGAGTCTCACATAAATATTATTTGAGTAAAAAATAACAAGGAATTTGCTATGATTTTCCATGGGCATGCACAATTCAAGACTTTTAGACAGATTTGCAAGCAAATTTGGCTGGCATGCTTGATGAACAGCAAGAGACATCAAGATTGGAGTAAATGAACAAGGTAAAAGATGGTGACTGGAGGACTAGACCATGTAAGGCCTCTAGACTACAATGAGTAACAATTAACGCTTACATAGCACTTCCTCTTTGCCAGACATCATCCTAAGAGCTGTACAAACTTCAACTCAACTGTCACGTTAGGAGTTTCATGTATTATGAACATTTTACACATAGGAAAATTGAGACATAGGAAAGTTAAATAACGTCACCAAGTCACAAGGCAAGATGGTGGGGCAGCCACAATTTAGAATCACAAGTTTGACTCCAGAATGTATTTTTTTAAATCGGTGGGTTTTCTATGAGTGAGATCAGACATACTACAGGCTTCTGAGCTGAGCAAAAAATCGATCAGACTTCTCTTTATGAGGATTATTTCATTATAATTGTTGTGTGGAGAACGGCCTCCAAAGAGGCAAAGAAGCTGACAGTGTAATTTTGGCCGCTATAGCAGGGTAATACTCCAGGCTACTGATGAACTTTGCACCATCTAGAATAACACTAATGGTGTGGGGACTAGTTTAATTATAGATATAATCTAAAGGCAGAGCCAACACCATGGGCTCGTGGATTAAATGTGGTGGAGAGAAAAGAGAAAAATTTAGTGTAACTCCAAGGTTTTTGGCCTGAACAACTATAAGGATGAGGATTCTATTTAGTGACATAAAAGATGAGAGGAGGAGTAGGTTTTGGGAGGAAAAAATACTGGTTTTAAAATGTTAAGCAGAAATTAGGAGTTACTGACATTCATTGGGGAATTAGTGCTATTAGGGTTGAAGGTATGAATTTGGGAATCAATAGCTTGTTTTTGAAAATTTGAATAAGAGACTTCAACATTTATACTTTAGGAAGAAAAAAGGAACTAGACTTTATGAAGTAGGAGAATCAATGAGGAGTAAGGTTTGGAGGCCATGAGCAAAGTGATTAAAGAATGAGGTGGGTAGTCAGTGGTTCAAAAGGCTACCGATACACCAAGTAAGTTGAAATCTGAAAATTGATATCAGAATTACAAAAGTCATTATCGACCTTGACAAGAGAAGTATCTTGGAGTGTTTTTGACAAAAGCCTGGATACAGATATATATAATAGAGAATGGGAAAAGAAGAAAAAGACTGAAAGTATAAGCAATCCTTTTAGGAAACTCTGTTGTAAAGAAAACCATAAAACCAGGGGACAGATGAAGATGGAAAAGGTGGTAAATGAGGGATTTAAGATAATGTATACCACAAAATGTTTATATACACATGGGAATTATTTAGTCCAGATAAATCAGGAAACCAAAAATTATCAAATCTTTTGAAAGCATGCCAAAAGATACTGAAACCAGTACATAGGGAGTTGTATTCACTTATAATGGACACAGTGCCCATGCTGTGTTGCAAGTAAAAAATAATATAGAGATGCAGATCAATATACAGATTTGGCAGTGGGAACATGAGAAAGTTCTCTATTACTTCTATTTTCTAAGTGAAATGAGAACTAAATCCATCATCTAAGAGTGAGATAAGAGTAAGGGTGCTGGTGATTTGAAAAGAAAAAACTAAGTATAAAATATTGTTCAGGGGCATTAAGAAGTGAACTAATAAGAGAAGTGTAGTAAAATTTCCACACAGCACTAAGGGCTTACATGATAGGTGTTTGTGGTCTTATTTGGGAAGGAACTGTACATGGGACAGTCTCAGGTACTGCAGGAGCAGGAGAGAACAAGTGCAGGGCAGGCTGGGGGAAGATGCAAAGGCCACCCTTATAGAATAACATAAATTAGGAGTTCTAGACGGAGGGAAACATAGAATGCTCTAGCAGCACAGGGGGACATGCTACCTCGTGTAGTGAGATTATGCTGTTACAATGGTCCCAATTTCTTTTCCCTTTGTTCCCCTCCACCCAGTGACCCCCCCTCCCTCCACCTGTCCCCCCCGCCCTTTAGTCCATGCCCATTGGTTGTGCATATAGTTCTTCTCAACATCCTCCTATCTACTCCACTCCCTCCTACTATGCTTCTTAATTCCTGGACCATCTCACTCCCTTTTCCCTCTTCCCCCTCCCTGCTGACCTCCTCCCATAATGTTCCCCATGCTTATAGTTCTTTTCCCACTCTCATTGCCTACTTAGTTTGCCTTTGTTTCAGTTCCCTAACTTCTGTTGTTGGTTGTTGTGACACAGTTTTCATTTTAATGTTCATAGTTTTGATCCTCTTTCTTCTAAACAAGTCCCTTTAACATTTCATATAACAGTGGTTTGGATCTGATGAACTCCTTTAGTTTTATTTTGTCCTGGAAGCACGTTCTCTGCCCTTCTCTTCTGAATGACAGCTTCGCTGGATAGAGTAATCGTGGTGGTAGGATTTTGCTTTTCATTACTTTGAATATTTCTTGCCAGTCCCTTCCCGCCTGCAGAGTTTCTTTTGAGAAATCAGCTGATAGTCTTATTGGGACCCCTTTGTATGTAATTCTCTTCTCTCTTGCTGCTTTTAAGATTCTCTTTGGATCCTTAATTTTTGACATTTTGATTATAATGTGTCTTGGTGTGGTTCTCCTTGGGTCTGGTTTCTTTGGAACTCTCTGTGCTTCCTGAACCTGTAAGTCTATTTTCTTCCCCAAGTTAGGGAAGTTTGCTTCGTTATTTTTTCACATAATTTTTCAGTTTCTAGTTCTTCTTCTTCACCTTCTGGTGACCCTATGATTCAGATGTTGGCCCCCTTATAGCTGTCCCATAGGTTTCTGAGCCTCTCCTCATTTTCCTCACTTTTCATTTCCTCTTTCTGCACTGGTTGACTGTTCCTTCCCTATGTCCCGATTTGTTGATTTGACCCCTGGTTTTCTTTCCTCACCACTAGTTCCATATGTATTTTTGTTCATTTCAGCAGGCCTAGCCTTCATTCTTTCCCCATTTTGTTTAAGATCTGCCGTTCGGCCTGTAAGCATTTTTATAACCAAGATCTGAATTTGCCTCAGAAAGATTTCCTATCTGCTGCTTTGTTAGATTAAATATTTGCTATCTGGTCAGCTGTGTCACTGGGATCTCGATCATGATCTGTGCCATCCTGACAATTTTGTGTTTACCTTTGCTTCCTGGGCGGGGCTGTCACACCTCCTATGCTATTGGGGTGGAGCCCTGTGCACTCATCACAACTGGGCGACCCTTCTCACCATGCTGTGGTGTTTTTGTGGCAGTGGAGGTCCAAGATGGATTCCTGCTATTCGCGCTCTGCTGAGAGACTGGGAGCATCCTCCTCCATCCCCAACCCCTCCGGGCCTCACAGTCCAAGGCAATGGGGGTCTGCCTTCCCTGGCACTGGAATCACAAGCTGATAGATCTGGTCTGCTGCCGGGGGTGCTCCCCAGACGCTTCCCATATCCCCTTAAATATGGGTGTCCATTCTTCCCACTGTCCTGCTCCTGTACTTCTGCCACTGCCAACACAGCTTGACCTCTCCGCCTTGGCTTCACCCCTTCTACCCGTCTGGATGAGCACCACTTCATATGTTGGACTTCCATTTATTTTCTGGAACTTCTGGTTATTTCTGGTTTTGCAATAGTTGTATTCCTTCTTAGTTGCAGAGGGAGAAAGAGCATATCAGTCTAGGCCTCAATCTTGGCCGGAAGTCTCCTGTGTGTGTCAATTTTATCATTTTTTTAAGTTAAAAAACTTTAAATGTTTTCCAATGTTCTATTTTTTGTTTGTTTCTTCTTGATAAAGGAAACAAATAAGTCTTTATTTGTCAAATTATACATTTTATTGATAAAATCCACTTTCTTTTTGAAGACAAAGTTTATGAACTGACTTTTTGGTATAGTTTGGATCTACTTTAAAAGGTTTTATTTATTTATTTTTTGAGAGAGGGAAAGGGAGGGAGAAAAAGAGGAAGAGAAACATTGATGTGAGAGCAAAACATCTGTTGCCTTGCACAGGCCCCAACAAGGGACCTGGTCCAAAACCCAGGCATGTGCCTTAACTACAAACCAAATCAGCAGCCTTTTGGTCCATAGGCCAGTTCTCAATCCACTGAGTGACACCAACCCGGGCCCCATCTTTGACTTTAACTATTTGCTTTCCTAGTTTAGTTCTACCTTGGTTTAATTATCTTTTTATATATTACATGTATTTATTTTTTGCTTGAATATATACTGAAGGAAACTTTTTGAAACTGGTATGTATGAGACAAAATATTGGATTCGGTTACATTTTTTTGATTGGCAGATGGATTTGTAATTCCAAGTTACAGGTCATTTACCTCTGAACTATGAAGGCATTGCCCCATTACCATCAAGTTTGGTGTTTGGTGGCAACAATATGAAGGCAATACAACCTCTTATTCTTTGGAAGCAACCTGTATTTTTTTTCCATTCTGAAAGATATCATTTCCCTTAAAACTCAGAAATTTTTCCAAAATATTTCTAGGTGTAAATTTTTTTAATCTCATTGTATTTGATGGTAAGAAAATTATTTAAATATTAAAAATGACTTCTCAGAATCATTAAAATTCTATTCTTCTGTAATTTTACCATTTTTCTCCTAAATTTTCTGTGTTTTCTCATTCTAGAATTTGTATGTATTGGCTGTTTGAATGCCTGCTTTTATCCTTTGTATTTCTTAATTCCTCTTATTTTCTCCCTATTCTGAAAGAGTTCATAGTTATGATAGCGAAGATGAACAATTTTAGTTAAAGTAGGTTTTTTGTATTACTTAACCACTTTATAAACATTTTTAAATTTTAGGAATTACACGCGAATTTTCTAAGAAACTTTCTTTTATATAATTACTTATTTTTCATTGCAGTGGTTACTTTTTGTTAATGAAATATCTTCTATTTCTCTAAGTGTAATCATTATAATTTTTAAAGTTCTCTTTTGTTCCTTGAAATATCCTTGGCTTTTTTTTTTTTTTAGCCTTGTTCATCTTGATTTTTCTCCTGATGGCAGTTGATTTTCCTAAAATATTTGAAGATTCTTGGTTACCTGTTCATGCTTTTGAACAAGGGACTCATTGAAAGACACAAATAGATAGCATGCGTTTTTCCTGTAGGTTTATTGGTTTATTCCTCTGAAGTCCTTACCCCTATGTGGGAAATCTTCCTGTAGACTTTTCTTGACACATCAAATAGCAGGCGTTGTATCAGGGTGACCTAGGGTAATGGTTAAGAACACAGGACTCCGGCCAGGCTCTGTGCTCAAATCTCAGTTCCAACTCTTGCTAGCTGTATGAACTCAAGCATATTTACTTAATATTTGGTGCCCAGTTTCCTTATCTCTTGGGTAATGATAATAATGGTACACAAGGCTGTTTGTAAGAATGAAATAAATTAATCCATTTCATGTACTGACAATATTATTTAGAGGCATGCACTGCCAAGAGTACTCAGATAAGGTATGCAAATAAGAAAGGGGCTTGGGGGAGGTAGAAGAAGGTACAGAGGTTTAAATGGTGATGAAGGGATACTTGGGGTGGTGAACACAGAACATAATACAATATATAGATGATGTATTATAGAATTGTACACTTGAAACCTATGTAATTTTATTAACCATTGTCACCCCAATACATTCACTAAAAAAGAAAAGAAAAAGAACGGCTTTATCAGGAGCAGAGCAGTTGGAAGCACTGACTTGCATTTTACCCTCCATTGACTCCACCCCATGTTAAGTTTGAAAATACTTTGATCTTTTCTGCTTTTCTTAGGCATAAAGGGTCACTGTAGCTAGATGAACAGTATGGTTTCTACAGAAAGCAGTTTTAAGGTTTATCCTGAGACAAATACTAGATACATCTTCCTCTGTTTGGAGATGCCCATAATGGAGAGGAGCCACCTGATCAAGGTATTCTACAGACATTTGCTTATTACCCTGATTATAAGCCAATGCTTACCTTCTTTTCCCCCCATAGCTTCTGGTTCTGGGTTTTTAGCTCTTTCAAGCCTATCCAGTAATTATCTAGGCTTTGACCCTTGGGTTTTGATTTCTAAGTCAATATAATCATATTCAATTAGGGATTGCTCAAAAGAATCAACTTCTCTGAGGTGTAAATGGGATATTTTCATTTTCAGCATTGCTTATGATTATTCACACTTATGTATCCTCATCATCATCTCATATCTCATAGTTGAGAGAAGGGAAATTTTTAAAAAGTATACGTTCAGTGTGCCATATTTAACCAGAATTTCTGCAAAGATATATATTTAAGCAAGAACAATTGCTTCCCAATAACAAAGTTATTTTGACAATTATAAAATTTTTCCAGTTTATACATACCTCCCAAAATACATGTATTTATTTTTTCCTTGAATTTCCTATTCACCATAAAATTATGTGATTTTAAGACTTAAGCTTTCTGCAGTCACTGGAATAAAGTATGAAAATGATAATGACCTCCCTAAACAATTTATAACAATGACTATAACACATATAGCAAAGAACAATGTGTTTGAATATAACTGGAAAGATAGGTAATTGACAAAGTCAGATGTGATCTGTAATCCATTTCATTCTTTAGGATAAATATTGTCATTGTGGAAAGTTCACTAAGAAAGATACTAGGAGAAAAATAAAAGGTCTTAGACTTCAATTTTATGAGAGGATCCCTAATTCCATATAATATAAATCTTTGATACTAACATAAATAAGTAATTGAGCTTACCATTGAAGAATATGAACATGCAGAAGGTAGAGTGAGAGTGAGTGCTAGCAAAGTAACCTCTGTATTTCTATTCTTTCTACGTGGTTAGCAAATACTGCTATAGCTAAATCTAAATATCAAGTCGACGGTATGAGGGTAATGTCTTCTTGTCATGCTGCATTATTTTAAAAATGAGTCAAAGTGGTTATTTCCATTTCTCTTAAAGTTTATTCTCACATTAGAAATCAAAGGCAAAGATGGCATACATTTGTAGATTCACTGGCAATTATCAATGTTATGTAAGTAGTGGTACATGTACACACACATTCTCACATATTTTTGCTGTAGTGAATAATTATATAAAGGTTAGCTTGACATATTACAAAGAAAAAAAGTATATAAAATCCAGGAGACATTTGCTTTCATGCATCTCTCCTCTTGGAACATACACATATTACTACTTGTCAAATGAGATTAATGTATTTTTTAAGATGAGATAATTGACCACACCTGGTTGCAAAGGATTAATGGTGCTGGATAAGCATAATGTAAATTCATTCAGCTGTTGAAACTTTTTCAAATTGCCCTGTCAATGTAGAGACTTGGACAAACCACCCCCTCTATCCTTCAGACAACAGCATTTACCTCTAGAAGCAGACTATATGGGGGGTTTATGCATTAAGGGAAACCAGGGTGAATTCAGCAAAAACATGTCTACCTGTTCCAGGAGGTAGAACTTTCATCTCTTTATGCCATAGTAATGGTCAAGTGGTTTAAGTGAGGTTTATGAAAATAAACAAAATAACATTCTTTTTTCTTATTTTGTGTCAGCATATCCAGAAGGGATCCACTTAGTATGGGTTCATGCCTTTAATTGCTTGAAATAGAACATCTGTGGTTGTCTATCATTTTATCATACATACTGCCATCAATCATATGGGAGAATTATACCTAGTAAGGCTTATCTTTGAACAGACTGTAATAAAATCAGCATCCCACATTCTGACATAATATATCTTGGAGGTCATTAAGTCTACATATGCAAGAGGTACATCCTTAGACAGAATTGTACTAGAGTTATTAACTTGTTTTTCAGGTACTAATTTAAAAATAGCAGCAACAGCTGATGTTTACTAAGAACTCCCTTTGTTTCAAGCATTATGAAAAGTGTTTTAAATGCATCATGTCACTTAGTCCTCAAATCCATCCTATGGGGCAGTTATTATTAAATTCTTCTGTCCTAATGATGAAATGGACCTGGAATAGCTAGTAATTTGTGTAAGTTCAGGCAGCCAGCCAGTAACTGGCAGAGCCAGGGTTTGAGCCTCGGACCATCTCCCAGTGCCTGCATTCCAAAACATTGTATAACATCATTTTCCAGTAAATTTTGGGTAAGTTATTTTATATTTCTCTCTAAGAGACACTACATTTTTTATAATTTGTCATAGATAAGTTCTCTGCTCTGAGAATTTTGCTGTCTCAGCAAGCCCCAAAGCAATATTAAGTCATCACTACAGAGGACAACCCTAAGAAGCTCCAAGAAAGGAATGGATTTGGAAGAGCAATCTGAGAAAGGGCCAGAATGACTATGCATCAGTAGTAGGAGGTAATAGCATTTTTCTTGAGTGAAAATTGTAGAGATAATAAAAACAGAGATCTTATATGAAAAGAGAAATAATTGAAAAGAAGCATCAGACAACCATTTGACAAAGTGCAGTATTTCAAAATGCTCATTCTATCAAAATATTCTGTCAGTTTTTACAACACTTTGATTACATATATTTACATAGAGATTAAATATGTTTGTGTAAAGCATTTTCTATAGGCTTGCATAAAGTTTCTATATGTATGTTTATACATGGTTAATATGCTTTTGTGTGTTATGCCTTTAAATAACAACTATGTATCACTATAATGGGGTCAATATTGGTGAACCACAGGGTTAGTATAGAATTACTTTTTAGTTTTATGTGTATATGCATTTTCTTCAGAATATATGCTAATGTAATAATACTGTATTTGTTACATCTCTGCATATATTTATATAACATTAATATATTTAAGATGTCTCCAGCTCTTGCTCCAAGACTATGCTGACAAATTGATCCTTTCTTTTGGCTCTGGTCTTTTTACACTACATGTGTTTGCACGCAGAATCTCTCAAACTCCAACAAAGACAGTAATTTATAATGCAAACAGATCTTAGTGCTTCTGACATTGCCTGCTTCTGCAGATGAGAGCTTGGAATAGCATTCATTTGCTAACTCCCTGTGACTGTCTCAGAAACAAAATATTTGGCAGGGAAGAATTTGAGTAGGGATGGGTGCTGCTGTGGAGAAAACTGAGCGGAAAGAGCCTTTCCTCCATTACAGGATTCATGGCGTGAGAAACTAGTCATTAAACTGTGTGCACACTGCACATTTGGGCAGCACCATCCTGCTTCAAAAGAGAAGTCTGCTTTCTGTTTTAAGAGCATGGTTCAGTTAACCTGTGTGTAGTCCAATTACAAGGAATGCTGGGAAAAAGGCTGCACTCTTTTACAAGGGCAGATGAGGTACCAGCAGAATGCAAAGTAGTGCCAGTGGCATCTGAGGAACCTCTGATGTAATGGAAATAACTTGAAATAGTAAAGCCTAATATTCTAGAATATGAATCAAAAGGAAAACTCAACACTCAAGTTACAGAATTGCTCTTTGAATATTTGTCACTTCAATGTTAAAGTGATGAAACTCTGTTCCTTTTGCTATTAATCCTAAATACTTGAATATGTAGACTACTTTGTGATTGCTATATGTTATTTTCTATTTTTCTGATTCCCTAGACTAGCTCTGAGGTTTAGTTATATTTCCCCCATTTTATGGATGAGTTAACTGAGATGCAGAGTGATTAGTAATTTGCCCAAGACCATAATTACCAGAGTGATGATGAAAGCCTTACCTAAACGTGTTTGATGCCAAATCTTATAGTCTCTTTAAATATGCAAATAATTTCATTGCTAAAAAGAAGACTATAAACTGGGCTAGTTGGCTAGTTGTTTGATTTTCCTATTAAAATCTCTCTGTGTTTCTTCTGCTTGATACATTGCATGAGTACACTATTGATAAGTGCTTTCCATTTCTGAATAAACATATTCCACACTTTATTTATTCGGATTGTACATGTAATGTTAGGAAGCACAGCTCTCTTAGCCTGAGCCACATAAAACTATAGCTAACTTTGTTTCTGATATTTCAAAAACTAAAGCTTTAGGGACAAATGGGTGATTATTATACACTAACACAAAACTTTATCATAACTGGTATTACATAGGCATAATTTATGTTTCATTATATGGACCTTGGCATATTTTAACATCTCTAATGTTATGTACTGGTCTGCTCACCAGCCCTAAGAGAAAAGGGACATACTGATAGAGAAAATATCTTTAAAAATTGGCCCCGATACTATGTGACCAAAAGAAACATTAGCATAAATTCACAAATAGAAACATTTTCAAAGGTCATCCTGATGGTGAAATTTGACTCGTGAGATTTAACTGGGTCTATCCTCCTGTTTAAAATTAATTATTTCTCTTCATTTTTCTTTTATATGTTATTATATAACTGTACTAGTTAGATCTGCCTTATATTAGTCTGTTTTCTGTTCTAAAATGTAGAGTACTATTTTTTTTATCTGTCTACCCAGCCATAAACCTTAAGTGCACAGTTTTTGTTAACTTTAGAGTGTATTGAATTATAATTCCCAGATAAATCTCAGGTTCGTTTTACAAAGCATACAGTGAATACAGGACTGGGATTATTTAGCAAATCTGGATCTTCAAGTTCTATGTTCCTTTATGCCCAAAGCCATTCTGCACATTTGTGCTGAGACCACTTCTAAAGCTCCCTGCAGGACTTTTGGTCCTGTCTAAAACATCCATGGAGACATGTGATCCATGCCAACCCATCTACCTAACCGCATGTATCATTACCAGTGGCTAGACTACCAAGGCAAGAAGGGTTATTGGTGTCAATGCAGCCACAACACGATCATTGGACCGATAAAACATGACTGTATTATTTTTTTTTAATTTATTTATTTCTAGACAGAGGGGTCAGGGCGGTGGTGGTAGAGGAAGAGAAACATGGATGTGAGAGAGAAACATCAATCGGTTGCCTCTCCCTCTCCCTCAATCCAGGACCTGGCTTGCAACCCAGGCATAGGCCCCCACTGGGAATCAAGCTGTCCACCTTTTGCTTTGCAGGATGATGCTTAAACAACTGAGCCACACCAGTCAGGACCATGATAATATTTTTAATGTTTTAGTTCTGTAAACCAGAAGTATAAACAAATATTGTAGGATATTTGATTCCAGGGATGTTTTCTCAGCATGGATGTTTTGGGCAGGAGCAAATATCAAGGATATTTTGACATGGAACAAATGTCTCCATGGATGCTTTAGACATGATCAAAGGTGCGCAATTCAAAGAGCTGCCTGAGAAGCTTTTTAGCAATACAGACTCGTGGACCTCAAACTGATGCCTGTGTATGTTCAATAAGATAAGATCCCCTATTGTTACTGATGACAGCCACGTTTGGCAACCACTGACTGTAGATAAAGCAAACAAACAAACAAAGAAAAAAGGAATAAAAAGGTATACAAGATTATAATTTAATTCAAATTATGTATATTGACCTCCAGTTTTACTTAGTGTATTAAACAGTATTTATTATTGCTTCTCCCATTCAGATATAAACTACATGAGTACGGAGAACTTCTCTCTCTTGTTACCCTCTAAAATTCAATGTCCAGCACAGGAATAACACAGCCACCTCCTAACTTGTCTCTCCCTATTTAATCAATGGCAAGAATTATTTTTCCAAATCAAGAGCTGATATGTAATTTCCTGCTTGTAAGCCTAAAGTTTCTTTCTCTTACATGGTGCTTTTCAAACATTAATATGCATCAAAATAAATTATGGGGCTTAAAATATATTATTTTACAGGCTTGGCCTCAGATATTTCTTCCCATCTAACCTTGGTTGGGGCGGAACAGGAGGACAGGACAGCTCTGCAAATAATTCTAATCACAGCCAGTGATGAAAACATTCACTTTAAGAAAAGACAGTCACAGTATCTTGATATGGCATGCAAGGTACTTCAATATTGGACCCCAATTAATGCCCCAGGTTCTTTCTCCTAAGGTAATAAAAAATTTTTTTTTGCATGAGTTTGATTAGACTACTTTTAATTTCCCAAACAAGAAGCCATCTTCACCATTCCCTGAAATTATATAAAAGTCCCCATTCTCAGGATACTCTTCTATTTCATCACCTGTATTTAATGAAGTTGTAATGATGGCTGTAGACTTAGTATTAAAAGTACTCATACTATAAAGCTACTTGCTTTCTCTGCAATTAATACTCTCCCTTCACTGTGCTCCCCAAAAGAATCTTTGCTCTTTTTTTTAAAATCCTTGCTCTTTGTAGCATCCATTTCATGATATGCTTTTGTTAGCCTCTCCCATTTAAAGATTGCGAAGCACATACACATACATTTTCACATGCGTATTTCATCATGACACTGTTACCTTTTTGAATACTAATGGAGACATGATAAATGCTCAATAAATATTAGCTAAAATTCATTAATAATATTTTACAATCAGGACAAGCACATACTTACAGGATAGTTGACAATGTAAGTGCTAATTATAAGTCTATAATAGTTATTAGCAGTAAGTTGGTGAGTACCCAACAATAAAACTTAATTAGATATGTTATTTTAAAGATAATAGTTTGGTGATTTTATGCATCTAATTTTCCAAATAATAGCTCCATTATTCTAATTGACTTTTAAAATTCTTCTTTACTTGTCAATCAAGGGAGCAAGGGATCCATTTACACCTTAAATCCTTTAGGGTCATGTATTTGCATAAAAATCGACTTAGTAGGTTGAGTCTGTGTTAAATGTTTTAATTGGCACTTTATAAATGTTTGGTAAATGAATGCCTGAATAATTATTATGGAACTACATCTAAACTGTGATAAATCAGGTAGATACAAAGAAAAAATATCAGTAAATTATTTTAAGCTTTAAAAAAATTTGATGTAACTTTTTGCTATTTTAGTGTTTTGCAAAAAAAATTAAATGTGATTTAAGATGCTTTATATTATAATAAAAATCCAACCTATTTTTGGTCATTTTTGAAGCAGGGGGGTAATTCTTACTGCATAGCTTATTAAAAGTAATGAAAATGAATTATACAAATTATTTTGTACTAGAAATCTTTTGAGGTAATATACCTTTAAAAGTTTTACAGCCAATTAAAGGGTTTTGTTTTGTAGAGATATTATTTGTAATGCTAGTTAAATTGAATTAAAATATATACCATTGTTATGTTTAGTTTGACTCACTGTTTGAGACAAATGTCATCGAAATTTTCATTGCCTAAGATCACTACTTTTGAAAACACTATTTCTAAACATCCCCAAAGCTATGAAAGTTATAACCCAATATATTAACTTGAAGTAATGAAGTTCCTAAACTCTATCAATCATTAAAATTGAGAATGACTATTGTGATCGACCAGACAATTTCACTCATTTTATAAAAAAGGAAATTGAGACCAAGAAGAACAGGTAACTAATAAAAGGTTGTCCAGAAAAATCAATGACAGCTGGAACTGGAATTCAGGATCCCAGTGACTTAGGTAATGCTCTTTCATTAACCTGTGCTATCTTTTGTTTCTATTTCCATTTTGGTGGTAAAATCCATTGACCTCATTGGTACTCAGCCTTGTCCATGATCAGTGTGTTGCTATTCTGTGACCTCAGCATTTTCTTGAAACAAATAAGCAAGCATCAAACCTTATTGATTTACACTATTTTCACTTCAAAGTTTATGTCTGGGAGGGACGTCTGGAAACAAATAAATTGTTAGCTTAGGTTAATTCAAAGGGTATAGTTGAGAGGGCTTTTACATTTTACATTATGCCTATCAGTATTTCCTGCATATTTTGAAGCACCAAGTATGGGATTACTTCTGGAACAAAAATATTTAAAAGGAAATCAGCAACAACAGAAAATATTTATTTTTGCATGGGACCCTCATCATTTCTGATAGTTTCTTGGGATAGTTTGCAATACATTAGATGATTTATTGCTTGTAGGAAGTCATGGAAGAAATAAAAATCCAGGAACAATCCCTCTACCTTTGCACTGTATTTTGTTGTACAAAATCACAAATACCCCATTAACTATATAATCCTTCTCCTAAGTGTTCAACATTTTTCTGTTTATTGGCTTTTTACACTCAATCTGTAACATAATCAAGATTTCTCATTCTTGAACAATTAAATGAATCCAATCACCCACTCCATCTCATATTTATCCTTTCCCCAACCCCTTTGAATCCACATCACTCTGACTCTTGCCTACTTTTACTACTTTATAAATTTTTACATCTTTATGTTACAGAACCCCTGGGCTGCTCCAATCAAAACTAGCACCCACAGGCTGTTTAGTTAGGGGACCGATTGCCCACTGCCAGAATTATAACTCTCAATACCAGAGTTTAGTGAAAAGAAAAAGAATTGTTCATTTAACAGTTATATAGATTTAGATTATTTGCGGATTTCTGCTGTTAAGTCTTATGTTCCTTAAAACACCCACAAACACATGAGTCAGCCTCCCCCTACCAAACCAGGCTAGTTTTAGAAAAGTTAGAGAAACCGTTTCCCTACTTTCTAGACACAGTTCAGCTTTACCGGTAGCTGCCAATCATTCAATTCTGATTGGGGAAGGTCTTGTCTGTGTTATGGTGCTCGCCAGCTTTTAATCCAGAACCGTGTAGATTCTCAGCCTTCTTGTAAACTGCATGGAGTTTTCCCTTCTTAAAGCAGCATGGTGTACCCTTCTTTGTAATCCACATGGAGAACTTCTCAAAACCGCATGGTCAGTCCCAGTTAAAATGTCTGCCACTTATTTTTAAATCCCTGACTGCGTCCTGTGATGCAGTCAGCATGGCACCCAGTTCTGACTCTTCACGGAACCTCACGCAGGCTCTGTGAGCTCTTTCAGTACCTACCGTCCAAGACCCCTCCCATCTTCCCAGGCCTTGGATGCATTAACCATTTGCATAACAAAGACACTAGCCCCTAGCCTCACGCATGCGAAGGCAACCTGAAAGCTGCTTCTTTCTCCCCATCCCCCAGCTGCAAGCTCTGGAGGTTTTTGGATACCCCCCTTTCTGTAACATTTAGAGTGTACAATAATGCCTAGCACATAGTGGGTAAACAGGAAACAGTCCATAAATACTCCCTTACTCAACTGTAGATTGTTTGATTTCTCTGTGTGTTGGCCATTTCTGCTAATTAACATAAACTCAAATATGCAAAGGCAGTAATGCAATTAACGCAAAGTTCCCCTTAAAACCACCAAAATGTTCAGATAAATTCTCTGAATTTGAAAGAGTTTAAGTTTATTGACGTGGATAAGAACAATTTCAGACTTCCTGTTAGACACTCTCATAGAGCCATGTACTTTCCCTTCTCAGAAATTATCAAGTGGAAATTTAAAATGTTTTGTAAAATCCTTTGTTTTACATCAGTCTTTCCAGAAGCTAAATAGATGTAGAACAATTATTTGACAAAACCCAACAATGCACGGATTCAGCAGAAAAAGGAAATAAAAGAAATCAGACCATAAATCTGAAAAACTGAGTAAATATATTATACTATGAGATGGTTTTTTAAGATAATCAATAAAACTGACCAATCTCTTGGCACAATAATCATGAAGAGAATAAAAGACACAAATTACTAATAGAAGAAATTACTGGGGCCACATCACGTCATATTCTTCATGTATTAAAGGATAATAGGGAACAGTATGGCAAGTTTTTGCCAATAATTTTAGCAACATAAATGAAACAGACAAATCCCTGGAGAGACAGTACCTAACAAAACTACTGAAGAAGAAATTATAACCTGAATAGCTCTATAAGAACTAAAGAAATTGAAGGTCTAAATGGCTTAAATGGTAATTCTACCTAATATTTAAAAAATAATACCAATCTTAAAAGTTGTAATAGAGAATTAAAGACACAGGAATATTTTTCACTCTTTTTATGAGACTAGCATTCCAAAAAAAAAGAAAAGAAAAAATAACCTACAGACCTATAGCCCTCATGAACATGGATGCAAAAATTCTTAGCCTATTTAATCACTGAAGTCAACAATATATCAACGATAAATACCATTATGAAGTAATATTTTTCATAAATTTAAAAATTTGATTATCATTTGAAAACCAATAAATCTAATTGCTGTCATATTAAACTGTAAAACCTAGGAAAGTAAATCTATGATAAACCTACATCTGACAGGATATTTCCTCTGAAGTTCAAAAAGAAGGGAAAGATATCAATTTTCCCCCCAGGTTTTGGCCAGTGCAATAAGGCAAGCATGATAAATAAAAGCACCTGGGTTGAAAAGGAAAAAGAAATCTTTGTTATATTACAGGGTCATCTATGTAGAAAATCTCATGGAAACTAAATAAATAAGTGAATTTAGCTAGATTGCATAATGCAAGATTATTAAACAAGTTCACATATTTTCTACATATAGTAGCACTTAACAGTCAGTAACTGAAATAAAAATAAAGTAATACTATTTACAATAGCATAAAAATATAAAATACTTAGGTATAAATCTGTCAAGAGACACAATCTATAGGTTGAAAAGAACAAAATATTACTGAGAGATACTAAAAAAACCTAAATAATGTACAGCTATATCAAGTTCACGGGTCAGAAGGAATCAATAATTCTCTCCAAACTGATCAAGATATTCAAAACTATGCCAATGGAAACCTAAGCAAATTTTTTAAAATATAAAAATGAAAAGAACTAGAGTTACCAAAACAACATTGAAAATGAAGGCTAAATTTTAAACATTCATAGGGTCTGACTTTAAGATACTGTATCTTCAAGTTGCAGTAACTAGGCAATGTGGTACTTGACTGAAGACTGACAAAGGAGATAGACATAGAATACACAGAGATGCAATACGGATGGCAAGTAAGCACATGAAAATATGTCCAACATAATCAGCCATTGTGAAAATGAAAATTATGAAAACAATGAGATGCCACTATACATATATTAGTATGGCTAAAATTAAAAGGATTGACCATACCAAGTCTTGCAAAAGGATATGTCTCAACAGGAACTCTCAGACAGTGCTGGTAAGGATGTGAAATGGTATGACTGCTTTCAAAAACAGTTTCAGATTTTCTTAAAACCCATAAGAACTGGATCTGGGACTTTTTGTCAAGCTGTACCCTTCCCTAAGACTACAGCCTGTGTTTCTTGATATAATTAAAAAGATAATTTCAGGGATCCTATCCCAATTTCTTTACAGGCGAGTCTCATTTTATCCTTAATGCAATTTTGACAGAAAGTTATTTTGATGACCATACTGTAAGGATAACAATAATATCAGTGACTATTTAATAAAGCACCCATATGCTAGGCACTGGTGCTATATACATTGTATGCATTATTCCATTTAGATTTCATCATGACCCCATGAAATGGATATTAGTGTTATTTACATTTTATAAAGAGGAAAATAAGGCTACTTAACTTGTTTAAGATGGCACAATTGGGACTTGAATTTAGTCTCTTTGCAAAGCCTGTGTTTTTAATCATTATGCTGCTTCTACAAGAGCTATGGCCAGAGAAAAGGAAGAGCAGAATAGATCACCTTGAGATATATGCATATGTAGCTATCAGATGATGCAAGCTGCCCACCTAAGAAAAATTGAAAGAATACGTCCAAGCAACAACCAGTATATTAATGTACATTTCAGATTTATTCATAATGGTCAAAAAAGGAAAACACTGCAAATGCCCATCAACTGGTGAACTGATAAACTATGATGCACTCATACAGTGGAAAATTACCAGCAATAAAAGTTAACAAACAACTGATACTAATAACAAAACGCATAAATCTCAAAAGAATTGTGCTGAGTGGAAGAAGACAGATGCTCCCAAAAGAATATATATTGTGTCTTTAAGGATTACCTTTATGTAAATTTCTAAGAAGATCAAGTTAATCTATAGTGACACAGAGAAAATCAATGGTTGCCTGGGGGCACTGTGGAGACATTAGGTGTGCCAAGAAAAAGGGACTCCTAAAGAAATTTTGGGTCTTATAGGTACATTAATTAACTAGATTGTGGTGATGTTTTCACAGGTGTGAATATATGTATTAAAACTTATCAAATTTACCTTTTAAGTCAGTGTAGTTTTTACTTGTTAATTATATCTTAATAATGCAGTAGGAATATGCAATTAAAATAGCAGAAAACAAAGTTATTAGGTATAAATTTAAGTCTTTTCAACAAATGATTCTCTAAAATGTTCTGGAATGCCATATATTCAATAATCTCAACCACTACAACACATAATATAAAATATTAATATGAGATGGGTTACAGTCATAGCCAAGAAGTCTAAAATTATAAAGTTTCTAGAATAAATCATAGGATATTATCTTTTGGACTTTGGGGTAGGAAAATATTTTTTACACAGGACAAAGAAAAAAACTAACCATAAAAATAATAAATTAGATATAATTTAAAATCAATAATGTCACAAAAGTCATTGTTTAACAAAATTAATATAGGCAAACCACAAACTGAAATAAGATGTTCTCAATACATATATATAACAACACACTTGAGTTGAGAGGATATAAAAAAGTTCTCCTACATGTCAATATTAAAAACTATGAAAAAGTAAATTAACATTTGACCAGATACTTCACGAAGTACTTCACGTGAATGGCAAAAACCCATGAAAAAGTGTTCACGAATCATTTGGAAGATTCAAATTTATATCAATGAGATACCATATATTTACTGCAAAGACAAAATAAAATATGAAATAAAAATGAAGTAAAAAAACTAAACCCTGATAGCACCAAATTTTGGAAAGGATGTAATACAAACTGAGATTTTCATGCATTGATGGGTAGAAAAAATAGTAGTAGTTTCTTATAAAGTCATACATACATCTATATCACAATCTAGCAGTTCCTCTCATGTGTATTTTTTATTGATAAGTAAAAATGCATGTCCACAAAAAGACCTGAACCCAGTCATAAAAATTTTATTCAGAATATTCAGAAAGTAGTAATAATCCAAATGTCAATCAACAAGAGAATGAATAATATTAAGGTATATTCATACGAAGCACCAATACTCAGAAACAAAAGGGATGAACTACTGATATGCCTAGCAATATGGCTGAATATGTCAAACAATAATGAACAAAATAATTCATACATAAAAGAAATATATAATTTATGATTTTTCCCTTTTAAAGTTACAGAATGTATAAAACTAACCTATGGGGACAGATATCTTAACAGTGTTTGCCCCTGGAAGGGTTCATGAGGAAACTTTCTCGGGTGATTTAAATATTCTATACTTGATATCAATGTATTTTCAAAATTATAAAACTGTTTAATTATGGTCAACACTTTTGGTTAAGTATCAATTATACTTTAGAAAAACAAAATTTTGCAAATATTATATATTTTTCTCATCAAAAAATGTAATCTAAACTAAGTTTATAAAATCTGAATCAAATAAGGAAGTAACATACCATGTTCTTGCTCCCTAGCTCCAAGTTGTCTACATCTTTAAGTGTTTTTTTTCCACAGAATTTTGTGCTCCCTAATTAGAGACCACAAGTTATTAGAGTTGTAAAAAAATCATTAGAGGACTGATTTAAAAATCTATAATGCTGGCATGTGTCACCATAACATCTTCTTTCTCTAAAAATTGGCTTGAAATGTAATTAAGAGTTAGGATATTATAAGTATGTATATATTTATAACAACTAAATAGTTTATTTTCTGGAATTATTTTGATTTATTCTGAAGTTAGTATTTTTTGCCTTAATTTTTTATATATCAGCTGGTATTTCTCCTTAATATACTTTAAAATCTCTTTCAACAGCAAGCAATATTTTCTTTCCAATGCCAAAACACATAAGTCAATATTTTAAATTACCATCTTTCACCAACTTTATTCCCTCCCCTTCCTCCAAGAGGTATCCGTCTTCCAGCAGTAAATCTGGAAAGATTGTTGTTAATGTCCAGAGTACAGTTGCTATACTGGGAAGTTGCTTCCATTCCCCTTTGCTGGCTTCCATATCATGATCTCAGATCTTTCTCTTTCAACTTATTGACAGCCTTGGTTCCCATGCAACCCCCCTCACCCCCTGCCCACCTGCAGCTATCTGGGAGTTTTCCATGATAGTGGGGCACATCAACTGAGCTCCGTTTGGCCTTGATGAGCTCTAGACTCACAGCTGCGAGATAACGACTGAATTCAACAGTTTCTTTTTTCTTCCCCCTATAAAACAGCCCCCTCCTTCCCTAGGACCCTGGAGTCAGGCCATTTGCGGCATGGCTTCCTCCCCACTTGCTAATTCCAATAAACTTTTCTTCTACTCGCTGCCTCCTCATGGTTCTCTGAGTGACACAGTTCTTACACTTATGTCATATCTTTCTATTCTCTTGGTCTTTGTAAGTTAAATTTAAAAAAAAATTTTTTTCTCCTATAGTTTTAATTAGGCTTCAGAGAGGGTAAAAAGATAAGCACATGTGGTCACTATGCCATGTTTAGACAAATTTCCTGAGCACATGTTTTGTTTTATTCTCTCCCATTGTTCTTTTAATAAGTAAAATATCATATCTAACAAGAACAAATGGACAACTAACTTTGTTGTTTGGGGGATATCACTCAGTCTTGGTGTAAGAAGAAATGGCAGTCAGTTAAGTTACTGAGTCAAAGGAGACAGGCTGTTATGGATCCAGTTTTCCTTGTGCTCATTTTTACAATGTTAGCACTTTATGTCAAAGGCAATTACCCTTCACATAAAGTATTTGAAATAGGTGACATCATACTCTTATTATAGAGAAACCCCTCTGATTAAAAGTCCTCAGGCACTTGCCAGCTACATGAACATAACCATATTCTGTTTGTTATATGGAAAATGAAACTAAAAGTGCCAACATTCTTATTTTGTGGAAAAAGTAAAAAAAAAAAAAAAATTTAAAAAAAAGGTTTGTCGATGTGCAACATCAAACAAAAATATTAATGTCATTAGCTGGAGTGACTTGTCTGAGCAAATGAAAAATAACATGGAAACTAGTTTTATTTTTCCTTTTGGGGGAAGGGTTAAGTATAAAAGATAAAGCTTGGAAGGTAGATAGAATTGCTGTACAGGGAAGGTGTAAGCGATGGTGGTGGGATCTAGATAATATAAAAGGAATATGAAAGCAAGAGTTTCATGTCTTAAGGAAGTTCTGAAGGGAGTAATGCTTACTTCTTAGCTGCATCCCAGCAACCTGACTTTTCTCTGTATTTATGGAAAGTCATGGGTGACAGTGCCCCATCCACTGAGATTTTCTCCCTGTTCTGCTCCCTACTAAAGCTGGTTTGGGCTTACAACTTTGTACATTCAGTCCATTCGAGATCTGTTGCCGTTGCTCAGAAGAAGTTACTTTGTTTTGCTTTTATAAGGTCAGTGTCTGCTATCACCTGACCAATTTGTGGCTCTGAGAAAAGCATTAAGTATCTTCAATTCAGTAAACTTGTCTATCCTGGCAATCTAATCTCCTCCCAAATGGCCATCAAAGTTCTTTTCCTTAGAAAGTTCTTTGTTCTTAGTAATTGTGGACTACCCTTCTAAGTGTAAGCAATGTGTAGAATATTAATGGGGGATTTTGAACAGCAAAAGGACTAACCTAAACAGGAAGGCCTCAATGTCATAGATAAAGTTTGATAACTTTAATTGAAACATAAAATAATTTTTACCATTGGCTAATTAATATAAAAATAAGAGTTAAGCTCCTATAGCATCTCACATTAGAATGAAACAACATCCAAGGAGAAAATGTTATTCTAGGACCTGCTATAGTTAGAATTCTGGTACATCTTTGGGGTGTATATATGTGGGTAAAGGGATAATGAAGGAGTTCTGTGGGGCATGAATAATTATCGTTGGGGAATCTTGCCAGCCTTTCTCAATAGCCCTGCTCCAGGTGGGTGTTGTACTTCTATCAAAAGGTCTCCCGGTTAACTCCCTCTGCTATTTGACACGTAAAAGTCAATTAAGTGATATGGTAAAACTGCTTCGAAACACGACATACTAGGTTCGGTGCTTGAAGCCATATTGAAATTTATCTTATCAATGTACTTTTAAAAAGGATTTTAGTATCTTATGAGTTATTCCCTGGCTACAATCTCTCAAAAGAGGATTTAAATAGTATTTTACTTTGTGCATTAGGGGATCAAGCTATCAATGTGTCTATATTATATAAATAGGTAAAGTTTAATTAATTAAAAAATATTTAGAACATCTGAGTATTTTAGAATTTTCACTGATAATAGTAACAATAGGTTTGCACATGTACTCCCTTGGAAATATTTTATAGAGTCTTTTCCTATATGCTACTAAATTAATAAATAGTTATAGAACACTTAAAAGCCTTCGAAAGGTCTCCTGGTCAATTCTGTCGGTCAGTTAAAAGTACAAAAGCAAGAAGATACAGGAGCAGTGGCATGCACAGCAAGGAACAGAGTGAAGGTCCTGACCATCAAGAGTGTGTAGTCTGTTGGAAAGCACAGCACTGAGTAATGACTAACAGAAGTGAATCAGTCTCATGAAAGATGAAGGATAGCATCTGGGAACAATACCTACTGGAGCCACCTAATTAACAGAGAGAGTAGGAAGTGAGTCCAACTGAGTAAATGATGACCTCCACACTCAGATATGGAGCACATGAGTCAGCCAAGTACTTTGGTTGTGGGTGTGAAATAGGGAATATTACATATCAACACATGGGCAGGAGCATGTGCAAAAGGCACGTGTGCAAAAGGCATGTGGGACATGTTTTTACTTGTCTTAATGTAATTACCAAAAGTACCAAGTCAGGCAAAGAGAAAAAGTAACAATATGCTTTACAGAGCTCTAAGTGCCAGCTACACCTGTTTGCCCTTCTCAGAAAAGCATCTAGAGGTGTTTTTCCTTCATGACGTTGGTGTGGCTTTTGCCACTCTGGTGTGCGTGACTGGTCCAGTGATCAGTGCTGAGATCAGAGGTACCCTGAGGGACATGAGAGATACTTAACAGCTAAATGGTGGTGTGGCACAGAATCCTTCCTGAAAGAAAGATGACATTTTTGGAAGTAATATAAGAATTTGAAGGCACTATTTAAATGGTTCTTGTCTGGAAGGCTCAAGGAGGCCTAAAACTCTTTTTGAGCCACAGTAACTTCTCCAAGAGATTTCTCAGGAAAATATACTTATTAAGAAAACAATTCACTTTTTTTTATTCACTCATATAAAATATTTATTGAATTTTCACTATATTCCAGGCACTATTCTAGACACTGGGGTTTTCAGAATGAGTGAGACAGTCGCAAATGGTAAGTAAGGTGTCTCATTATTGTTAGGCAGACTAGGTGTATAACTCACAGAGTGGATAACTCTCAATTCCTGGTGAAATATCTAGACAAGTTATTAAGGTTACTTGGTTACATGCAACAAAGCAGTATTCTGATTGACTTATGGAGGGGTTGAAGAGGACTCATTGACGTAGCTTTGACAGCTGAAGGAAGAGATGAGCCATCATACCTTAGGATGATCAGGAATTGGTGTAACTCCAGGGATCATATTAGCAGGAGCTTCTGAATTACTTCTCTAGGGGGCTACTATAAGATAACTTTGTTTGAACTGCATTCAATCTCTTTATATCTACAAAGTAAATTTTCAAGAAAAAATATAATTGACTATGTTTGGGTGCTCTGTCCAACGCTGTGTTCAAAAGAACATGTCCCTGAGATTTACAATTGCATCAGAACCATATGGAATTGCTGGAGAGATGTACCTAGAAAAGGCAGTATGCAGAAGAAAGAGGAAAAGCAAGGAAAGCGTAAGCAGACACAAACAGCTGATGTTCATTACCAAATAGCTTAGCCTACAGAACGTGGCTTTCCTACTTTCACCTCCTTTTGCCACACAGACACAAATGTCTAGAGGGATCCAGCATATACATGAGAAAGTAGAAATATACCAAGCAGATATCAAGTGGAATGGACCTGCTCAAAGAGGGTATTCAGGTTTGGATTTCCAATGTAACTGCATGGGAAAATGAAGCAGAAGTTGTAAGCATTAATTCATACATTCATTTACTTTTCAATACATTTATTGAGTGATTAGTCTTTAGCATTAGGGTTGTATCTGAACATTATGGACAAGGTTCCTAATATTAGGGAGCTCACATTATTGAGTGCCAAGAGAAGAAGCTTGGGCCATCTCCAAGCTCACCAAGGTTGGTGTTCTTATCCTTTTTTATAGAAACAGGAAACAAAAGAGGATGGTTAAGCCTGATGCCTTCTGATCCTTTGTCATGGCACTGGGATGTCACAGAAGACATGAAGACATGAAGAAGGAAGAGAGAACATTGTTCAGATGAATGTTCCTCACCTAGTATTAACTATGACCAAATCAGCAGAGGGTGAAGTGGATATTGATAACAATAATGATAATGATAATTGATTTTGAAAGGCTTACCTAAATAGATCCCTGTGTATGGGGTGGGGTGGGTTTATGTGTTAGGTATACATAGAAGAGTGGGTCATTAACACATACAGGTACTCTCCTGAAACCAATATTCACTTTTTTCTCTCTTAGAGTCTTATGTCTTGGAAAAGCTGAGTCCAGTGATTGTAAGGCTCTTAAAACTATTTCCTAGGCTATTTCACTTATTTATCTGTTTTTATGTAACCCAAATGTCGCCAGATACTCCAGTCTGCCCCCACCAAACATCCCCCAAACAATTTCTGAATTTTTCAGATACTGCCTAAAGGTAATCCTAATCAAATCCAAATTGTCCTCTGTGCAGAAACTCATTTTGCCCCTACATGGCTGCCTCTGCCATAAGCATCAGTGACTCTGGAGAGACTGCTTTTCATTTAACTACCACTGTCCTCCAGAGGTCACCTCTGCTCCTGCCCACGGTGGCCTCCAGAACACTGATTCTCCGGTTTCCAACAGAACTAACGAGACCACATTTTGCCTGAGGAAAAGATCTACCTATGGTTTAGAAATAACAGAGATATAGCCAGAAGACTTATTCATAACTGCTAGTCAAAGTCACTACTCTTAGAGACAATGAGCTCCAATCTGACTGCAGCTTCCTGCACTAGGATGGCTTTTTCTCTAGCTTCTGAAAAATTCTCAGAGGACTTCTGGCCAAGATGGAGGTGTAGAAAGACACGCTGCGTCTCCCTCCACAACTAAGAAGGAATACAACTACCTCAGAACTGGAAACAACCAGAAGTTCCAAAAAAATCAAACTATGTGGAAGTCCAGCAAACAAAGATATAAAGAAGAAATACTCACCCATACAGGTAGGAAGAGCAGAGCGGGGCGGAGAGGATGCAGTGTGGTGGTGGCAGCAGCGGCAGCAGAGGCAGGCTGGAGGAAAGCATAGTTACACGTTTTAAAAAGTCAGGAGGGACACCTGGGGAGCGTCCTCACTGGACCTTGCAGCTCACGGTCCCAGTACTGGGGAAAATCAAGCCTCATTGCTTCTGAATGTACAGACCAGTGGGGGTTGGGGCGGAGGCAGAAAATGCCAGTCTCTCAGCAGAGTCTGCTTGTTTAAAGGGCCCCCACAGTCCTAGAACGTCCACAGACCCACCCACTCTGGGAACGACAGCCAGGGCAGCAGCTAGAGAGGTGCCAGTCTGGTGTGGAAGTGGGAGAGGTGCCTGGAGAAGGGGCAAATGCTGAGCAAGTGGCATTGTTCCCTCTCAGACCCCTCCCCCACATACAGCACCACAACGTGGTGAAACAGGTTGCCCTACACTGATGAATCCCTAAGGCTCTGCACCTTACAGCATAACAGGAGTGACAGCTCTACCTGGGACGCAGAGACAAACAAACACAGGAGCCTGTCAGAATGAGGAGACAGAGAAGTATGGCCCAAAAGGGGAAACAGATCAAGGTTCCAGTGGGAGAACTAAGAGACAAGGAGATAGCCAACCTAACAGACGAGATAGACAACATAACAGATGCAGAATTCAAAACACAGGTGATAACGATGCTCACAGGCTTGACAGATATGCTTGAGCATGGCAAACGCATAGGAGAAGTAGTGAAGGCTATGCTAAGTGAAATGAAAAAAAATCTACACAAAACCAATGGTGAAGGGAAGGAAACCGGGCTTCAAATCAATGATTTGGAACATAAGGAAGAAAAAAACAGTCAACCAGTGAAGAATGAGGAAGCAAGAATTGAAAACAATCAGGAAAACTTCCCAAATTTTGCGAAGGATATGGACGTACAGGTCGAGGAAGCATCGAGGTTCCCAGGCGAGCTGGACCCAAAGGGACCACACCAGGACGCATCATGACTAAGATGCCAAAGGTGAAAGATAAAGACAGAGTCCGGGGGGCAGCAAGAGAGAGGCAGAGAGTTGCGTACTGGGGGGTGCCTATAGGACTATCAGCTGATTTCTCAGAGGACACTTTGCAGGCAGGAAGGGACTGGCAAGCAGTATTCAATGTGATGAATGGCAACCTGCAACCAGGATTACTCTATCCAGCAAGGCTATTATTTGGAATGGAAGGGCAGATGAAGTGCTTCCCAGACAAGGTGAAGCTAAAGAAGCTCATCATCACCAAGCCATTATTATATGAAATGTCAAAGGGACTTACTTAAAAATAAGATCAAAACTGTCAACACCAAAATGACAACAAACTCATAACGATCAACAACTGAATCTAAAAAATAAAAAGAAAATCCAACTAAGCAAACCAGAATAGCAACAGAATCATAGGTATGGGGATCATTTGGAGGGTCATCAGCTGGGAGTGCGGAGGGGGAGAAATGGGGAAATGGTGCAGGGATCAAGAAGCATAATCGGTTGGTAGAAAATAGACAGGGGGATATTAATAATAATATAGGAAAGGGTGAAGCCAAAGAACTTATATGCATGACCCATGGACATGAACTAAGGGGGCTGGGATTGCTGGAGGGAAGGGGGGGTACTGGGCAGAGGGGAGCAAAGGGGAAAAATTTGGGACTACTGTAACAACATAATTAATAAAATATACTTAAAAATAGGAGAAAAATTTTTCAAATGGTAGGAATCCAGTCCTCACTGTAAATGCTCTAATATCTCCACTCCCTTGACTCTAGGCCCATCTAGAGCCAAAGAGAAAGCATCCCTTTTCCCTGGGTCTAGAGTCCAGGTTTTGACTGGCCTAGAATTCACTACTTTGTAGAATGACAATAGTGGGATCCATCAGATGGAAACATCATTCCTCAAGTGTGGTATCTGGTTTCACAAGCTCCAGAAACAATAGTCTGATAGTACTTCCATGAACCTTAAACTTAATTAATTATATAAAACACCAAGTATAAGACCTTATAGCATAAATTCATAATGCTGAATCCAGTCTCAAGGGTTGACACTAGATAAGGTTAAAACACTCTGAAGTGCAATCACTTAAGTTTAAAGCCTAGCATGATGATTCAATTGATGTGTGACTATGGAGACTCGACTTAATTTCTGAGTTTTTTTCTCATCTGTAAATTAGAGGTAAAACATTACCTATTTTATGGATTTATTGTGAGAATTAAAAAGATTACTGTATGGCTCTGACTGGTCTGGCTCAGTGGGCTGGGCATTGTCCTGCAAACCAAAAGGTCACCAGCTTGATTCTCAGTCAGGGCACATGCCTGGGTTGGGGGCCAGGTCCCTGGGTGAGGGCGTGCGAGAGGCAATTGATTGATGTTTCTCTCTCATAACAATGTTTCTCTCCCTTTCTCTCTCCCTCCCTTCCCCTCTCTCTAAAAATAAATAAAATTAAAAAAAAACTTATGAAAATTACTTATTGTATTTAGCACTATAGTCTAGTAAATGTTGTTGTATAATAAGCACTATTGATAGCTGCTATTATTATTATTGTTGTTACTTTACCCCTCCATACATTGATGGAAAGTTTAGAATCCCCTGCTCCTTCTATAGTCTGGTTGCTCTTGATTGTTCCTGTGCAAAAATTTAGACATACATTTATATAAATGTCCCAGAAATAAATACTTATTTTCAGGTATAAGACAACTTAAAGTCCATATTTTGGGGGAAAAAAGAAACAAGTATTTTTCTAATTATACCAAAGTACAGTTTTTCAAATATGCCCATTTCCCTATCAAACTGTACATTTATACCTGAGGATATCTGCACAAGCTTATAGTTTCTCTTGCCAACCACAAAAAGTATATTTCTCACATTTTCATGAATAAGGGATCCCAGAAATTCAATATTTTAAAGAACCAAAAAAGCTCTGCACCAAAATAAATTCCATTCTTTTCTATAAAAGACAGAAATTGCTCTGCAACATTCACTTCAACAGAATTATCCTCATCCCAGAGCCTTAACAGTTCCTTTAGTCCTCTTCTGGAGGACTTCCCTTGCTAGGTGAGTGTATCAGTATACCAAATGGTGGTGGTCTGAGAGGCTGCATTTGGCTTCAGTGAATTTTTTTAAGACAATGCATTTGCCTATTTCATGATTTACAAGTGCACCTGCCCACACTGCACTGAGTGTTCAGCAGTTTTTGACCAAAAACAGCATGACCTCCAACCCCACCCTCCCTGTTCACCCTCTCTCACCCTGAGTGACTTCTTTTCTTTTTCTTTTTTTTTTTTTTATCTTCCTGGATGAAAAGAATCCTCAAAGGGAAACGTTTTGCTGATGTGGAAGAGGTGAAACAAAAATGGCAGGATTACTGAAAGGCATCAAAATCAACGAGTTCATAACTGTTTTGAGCAGTGGGAAAAATGTCTCAATAGGTGTATTGCATCAAATGGAGAGTACTTTGAAGGTGACTGAAGTTTAAACTTGTAAGGATAAATACACAACTTTTATGAATAAATTACACTTTTCCGAGTCCTCTCTTCTATGCATGCTATATTCTTTCAACAGCAAAGACCTTCACAATTTTAATACCTCTATTTACAGATAAGAAAACCAATGCTCAAAGTGGTTCAAATGAGTTGCTCAAGGTCTCAAAACTAGTAAGTGATGGCTTCATTCATTATCTGATATCTTCTGATTCCAAATTCAGTAATCTTTGTCTACCCGACTCTCCTTAGAAAGGCTTGGATTTTTATTTATATTGTCACTCAGCTCTTTCTTATCTCAGTTCTGCAGATGAGAAAATTGAAGCTCATAGATGTAAAGTAAGTTGCCCAAATTCACATGTCTGGTAAGTTTTCAAATAAAGTGTATGTATTTACAAACATATATTCGCTTTCAGTGTCCGTCAGTGCATTTAACCTAGTTAGGAGGAAATTATTTGATCTTCGAACACATTTTATCTTTGCTGCCATTATATGGGTGAGGTGCATGATTTTTGACCTCAAGAGTAGAGCATTCTAATCAAATGACATAATAAATGAAGTTTTTCATTGATTATTACTGGTATGAAGCTGGTATCAATTTATATTGAGCCCAAATCAGTTACAGAGACTGCTTATTAGTTATGTGACCACATAATGAATCATCTAAATCAGGATGCTTTTAAGAGCAAATGTTGTGCTATTAATAAAGATACCAGGACAGCAGAACAAGAATGCATGGTTACCTTATAAGTAGCTCATGAAAATGACCATTGGCTTGCATTAATGACATTTATTCCTGTAAGGAAAATAAATGGTCATCCCAGGACAAAATAAAATTGAAAAGGATCTCACATTATGGAGGCAGATACCCCCTGGTAAGTTTCATTTAGAAAGCTTTGTTTACAAAAAGAGCAGGGTTCATATTTCAATCATAAGTACTTCCATTCATCATCAATCCCCTGAAAAACAGAAAGCTCTTGAAATGTGTCTTAATAATAAATATTTTCATGTAGCTTCAATCTCTTTACTGCTCCATTTATCTGGTTAGTGGAGCCATACTACTTGCTTTGTTAGACTGAATAGATTCTCTAGCCTGTCTCTAGCTATGTGCTTGCTAATTTCTCCTTGCCAGATGGCCTGCAGAGAAGAGCCCTGCTTTCAAACGGTATCTCTAAACAGAATGGTAGTGGGATGCCAAAGGAGTCCACCAAGGAAAGCATACCTGGAGGATGTTTAAAAGAAATTATAATGACTTGCCTTGAGTTTGATGCTAATCTCATAATAAACCCTATGGTGTTTCCTGGAAATAATGTAATGCAAATGACTTAAAGGGATTTGACTCTCCCTAGGACCTCTTTTCTTTGTTAATGTATTAATACTGCATACTTAGGAGTTATTAAATTGTTTTAAAGCATTAAGCTGAAAAGATTGGTCTGTCAATTAACTGAAAACTTTAACAGCAGGCAACTTTTATTCCAATGTTTATATCATTGTTTGTTTTATTCAGGTTTACCTGTAAGCAAAATAGCATATCCAATAGGACTGTTAAACCTATTCAACCTCTTTCAGTGCCTCTTTCTCCCATTTGATGCCTTCTGGGGCCCTTAGTATTAATTATTACTCCAATGTTTTGGTCTCTGTACTGCCAAGTGATAATTTCATTAATTCTAAGCAATATAAGCCAAGGTCTTCACATTTTTATTGTAGGCTCTTAAAGTTGCCCTTCCCCAACCCATGAAATGATCTGTGATAATGAAATTTCAGACACCATAACAGGCAATGCAGATAAATCTCTGGAAAACTCTGCTAGAAACTGTCATATTACACCATGGAAGTGATACCTGCTTGTTAAAAAGATTTGTATAATTTGTGAGCACTGAGGATTTATACAGATCAGAGGAGAAATCACAGAGATGGCTTTGGAGTGAGGGACAAATATGTACCCTCCCCCCCCAAATATTCACCAAAAGCAGATAGAAGAGATGCAAGCTGGAGATAACCCACTTTACCGTGAGGTTTATTGAAGGGCAGAGGCTATGTTATACAACAGCCTTCTATTTGTCTTGTCTTTGCAACTGATCCAATAAAGAATTCATCTAACTCACTCAGGTTTTTTGTTTTTTTGTCTGTTTGGGTTTTTGTGGAAAGAAGGAAGGAAGAAAAATGGCAGAGCTGGGATCTGAACCACAGCCTGTGTTTTTCATCATTAAATTTTCCTATAAGTTGACTATTGTGGGATGATTGTTTCTGCTGTCTCCCTTTTCTTTGCCATGTCGTATACTTATGAAAGGAACCAGAATCAAACCTGGTCACTGAAAGAAGGCGTTCTACTAAAAAGAGTGTGTTTTTTACCCAATATTGAGATAGCCTAAGAAATTTCTATATTGAATATTAGCTTGAATCATAAGATCTTGAACTTTTGAGCATCACTTGTCCAGTCAGAAAAGTCTAAAACTTAGAAAGAAGTGTGGAAATGAATTTTTAATGTATAAATTTTCCAATTTCATTAAGGATAAATGTGGTCTGTTCTTTCCTATTGGCTGAATGGATGAATGAATAGATAATAGAGACTGTTATTAAAACATGTGACAGTCATTTATTCTGTACATTGATATTTGTGCTTTTACTACCTGCAGAAATGTTTTAGGATTGTCTTTTTTCACCTCTGTGAAGGTGTAGCCATAAGATTTATCTTGACCAATGAAATACAAGCTGCCACAAAGGCACCTTTAGATTTATCATGTTTTTTCCCTTTATCACAGTGTTAGAAAAAATGAGGATATGCTAACTGGTAGAGACTCTTATTAGCTCATGTTCTTGAATGAGAATGATGTGGAACAAACTATACTTTGAACAAGAAAGAAGCTTTCACCAACTGTAGCCACTTAGATCGGAAGATACTTGTTATTGCAGCATAAACTAATCTATTCCAACAGCAAGTATAGATTCAACACTGCCTTAATGAGATGACCATCTCATCTCTAAAGGAGTCAAAGAGGAAGAGAAGTTCTTTATATGATAAGATATCCCAGCAGTTTAATTCTAATTTTCTTTAAGTGCCATCTATACTATCCCCCTGTATGGCAATTTAAAGACTCATGTAAATTTGTACTGTGCCTTATGTGTTTACAATATTTACCTTATCTGAGTTTTATAGATTATATATGGTAGGTATTTTTTAAATAAACATTTTCCTTCTTTAAGAAGAATTTTAGATTTACAGAAAGCTGGCAGAAACAGAGTAGTATGGCTGATTTGTTACAATTAATAAATCAAGCTTGATACATTATTATGATACTTTATTTGAATTTCCTTAGTTTTTACTTAATGCCATTTTTCTTTTTAGGATTCCATCTAGAATGTCCCATTATAGTTGTGCTACGTTCTTAGGCTCATCTTGAATATCTTAGTTTCTCAGACTTTCTATGTTTTTGATGATCTTGGCTTCCGGAATCACTGGTTAGATATTTTGTAGAATGCTCCTCAACTGGAATTTTCCTAATGACTTGATGTTTCTTCCTGTGATTAAACTGGGGTTATATATTTGGGGGAAGAAGAACCCAGAAGTAAACTAATATTTTCATCACAAAATATCCCGATAGTGATATTTGTCAGATTTCTCACTACAACCTTACTTTGCCTTCCTCCACTTCCATATAGCACTTTCTTGAAAAATATCATTATGCACAGCCCATAATTAAAAGGTTATATTTTGCCTCCTTAAGGGCAGAGTATCTACATAAATTATTTGAATTTTTTTTGCATGGCAAATTTGTCTATTCTTTCCTAATTATTTATTTATTAAATAATTTATTCATACCAGTATAATACCACAGGGCAATGCCAGAGTAATAATCCAATATTACTCTATATGTTCTGTTGGTAAAATCATTTCAGCTTGGCCATTGGGAGTTTTTTAGTTGACTGCTATGTCCTTTTATGTATATTCATCATTGTGTGCGTGTATGCGTGTGTGTGTTTTAGCACTTTCTGGCATCTGCAAGATGATATAGGTTCATCCTACACATTTCTTGCGGTAGTCCTATAACCATTTTTTTTTCCTCCAAGTGTCCCTGGTTCCTTTTATTGGAAAACAGCATTAGGAATTAAGATCTGAGTGCTAGGTGTGGTTATAGTGACTGGGCATCATTGATTCTAGGTCATCTCAGTGGAACCTGATTCCCAACCTAAGGGTATTTTTAGTCTCACGTTACAGATATGAACATGTAAGATCAGAGAAATGTTATTACGTACCTAAGATCTATAACTTATAGACACCAGCATCCAAACCCAAATGCAGTCAAACTTCTGATTCCAAATCCAGTGTTCTGAAGCTGTTTATCCTGCATCCGGTTGTGTAGGATTTGTTGAATATTATGTGTGGATTGGGAAATGCCTTTGCTATCACCTCTGAAAATAAAAGGGAAAAAATGTTAATCTTTTAAGGATATATAAAAGTCCATGTAAATATATATAATGAGAGTATTCAATCATACAAAAGTATATCTGTGGTCTGTTACATTCCAGGTACTCTTTTAGACTACTAGGGTGCATTTGAACAAACCAAACAAACAACTCATGCCCTCATGGTGAGTTACACAGCTCGCCCTAAGTTGATAGGTGCTAAAGAGCAAACAAACCAGGATGGGTTTAGTAAAAATTTTATTAGGCTACTTTCTATCTAGCATTTTTTAACTAGCTAAAAAAGCATACTACGTGGTTAGTGATTATAAGTTTTCTTTTAGTTGCCAGTTCATAGTAATATTCATGAGATTGTACCATTGCTTAATTTCTACACATTGGAATTTTTTTATAGTATATTGTTTTTGAGGGCCAACCAACACACACTATTTAGACTCATCTATCTGTATTATAAACAAACATTTTAGTTTTATTTTCCCTAGAAGACGGTCAAAGCTGTTTTGTTGCAGTCTATCTGGGTTAGAGTTAAATTTTCCTGTGATTACAATGTTCTTCACATTCTAGTGGCACCTTTGTATAAATTTCAGAGCATCTTTAAATCATTTTATATGCAGCCATCTGTCGGTCATGACTTAAAAGTAGTTCTGGCAAGAGGCAGGAAGACTAGCCATTTGAGATCCCTGCAAGCTATGGGTTAATATTTTTTAAATGTTCTAGTAGAATATTTTAAATAGGTAATAAATCTCTTTTCTTAAAGTTTATCAAGGACAGTCTAGAGATTTTAAGCATCAGCTCTGATTAAATGATATTTGAAGATGAAGGAATATTTTATTAATGTCTAATTTTTTTATTTTCATTTCATTACCCTCTCTTCCTTACTGCCATGTGCTGCTTCCTTCACTCTACCTTCATTCACATAGTGTTGGTGATCGATGTCTTCCCATGCTTCGGTAGTTACTTAGAGAAAGGATCCTCATCTCTATTGCCTTTTGTGCTCATTACTTTGGCTTTGATATTGTTTCAGAGCGGCTTCTATTAAGAAAACCAGGAATTTTAAATTTTATTTAAAGAACATAATAAATAATGGACTGCAGAAAAAAACAGCTTCGAGACTTCCGGCTAAGATGGAGACCTAGACAGACATGCTGCGTCTTCTTCCACAACTAAGCAGGAATACAACTACCTCAAAACTAGAGACAATGAGAGGTTCCAGAAAATTGAGCTACATGGAAGTCCAACAAAAAAAGATATAGAGAAGAAATACTCATCCAGACAGGTAGCAGGAGCAGAGCTGGGGTGGAGAGGACACAGTGTGGTGGCGGAGGCAGTGACAGTGCTGGCAGTGGCAGGCTGGCAGAAGGCACAGTCACGTTTTAAAGGGAGGGATGCCTGGAGAGCATTCCTGGCTCCTGGCCAGGCCGCATGGCTCACGGTCTGGGCATCAGGGAAGATCAAGCCTCATTGCTTCTGGCTGTGCAGGCCGGTGGGGCTTGGAGCAGGGGGTAACTGCCAGTCTCTCAGCAGAGTCCGCTTGCTTGGAGGGCCCCCACGGTCCTAGGGTGTCCACGGACCCACCCACTCCGGGAACAACGACTGAGGCAATGGCTGGAGAGGCGCCGGTCCCATGTGAAAGTGGAAGAGGTGCCTGGGGCCCAGGGGCAAGTGCTGAGAGGGTGGCATTGTTCCTTCTCGGACCCCTCCCCTACGTGCAGCACTGCAACGTGGTGAAGCAGGTTGTCCTACACTGGCGAATGCCTAGGGCTCTACCCCTTGCAATGGTGGCGGGTGCGACAGCTCTGCCTGAGACACCAAAGCAAACAAACACAGGAGCCTGTCGGGTTGAGGAGACAGAGGAGTATGCCCCGGTGGAGGAGCAGATCAGGGTTCCAGTGGGAGAACTAAGCGGTGAAGAGATAGTCACCCTAACAGATGCAGAGTTCAGAGCACTGGTGATAAAGATGCTCACAGACTTGACAGATATCCTTAAGTGTGGCGGGCACATGGGGGAAGAAGTGGGGGCTATGCTGGGTGAGGCAAAGGAAGGTCTACACGGGGCCAGTGGTGGGGGGAGGGGAACTGGGGTCCAGGTCGATGATTTGGAACATGGTGAAGGGAGAAACGGTGAACAAGTGCAGAGTGGGGAAACAAGAGTTGAGGGGGATGAGGCGAGGCTTGGGGACCTCTGGGACAGCTTTGAGTGTGCAGACATCCGAGCCAAGGAGGTGCCGGGGGGGTGGGGGGCGAGCGAGAGGTTGAGGGCTTATGTGAGAAGATGGTGAAGGAGGGCTCCCCAGATTCAGAGGAGGTGGACATGGAGGTTCGGGAAGCACAGAGAGTCCCGGGCAGGCTGGACCTTGTGGGGAACACACCAAGACACATCATCGTTGGAATGCAAAATGTTGAAGATGGGGAGAGAATCTTGGGAGCAGTGAAAGAGAGGCAGGGAGTTGCCAATGAAGGGGTGGCTATGGGACTATCGGCTGATTTCTCAAAAGAAACTGCAGGCAAGAAGGGACTGGCAAGAAGTATTCGGGGTGATGAAGGGCAAAGGCTTGCACCAGGATTGCTCTGTCCAGTGGGGCTATCATTTGGAGTGGAGGGGCAGATGGAGTGCTTCACGGACAGGGTGGAGCTTGAGGAACTCACCATCACCAGACTATTATTGTATGAAATGTCAAGGGGACTTAGAAAAAGTAGATCAAGATTATGAATGTTAGAATGGCAGTGGGCTCATGGCTATCAACAACTGAATCTAAAAAATAAAAACAATCCAACTAGGCAGACCAGGGTGGGAACGGAATAATAAGTATGGGGGTCATTTGGGGGGGTTATCAGCTGGGAGGGGGATGGGGGAGAGATGGGGAGGTGGTGCGGGGATTGAGAGGCATGATTGGTTGATGCAGGTGGGTGGGTGGATGTTGGGAGTGGTGTAGGAAGAGGGGCTTGTGGGCATGGCCCATGGACATGAAGTGATGGGGGTGGAATTGCTGAGGGGAGGGCAGTGTGCTGGGCAGAGAGGAGCAGGGGGGAAAATTGGGACTACTGTAATGGCATAATCAATAAAATACACTTAAAAAATAAAAATAAAAAAATTGTTTTTGTGGTGGTGATGTGGCCAGGATGGCAGATGGGGACACAGCTCCTCAGTGGTTCAGGGCCTGATCCAGAGCCCAGGGAAGAGTTTGAGATCCTGCACTGGAGCCAGTTGCCAGGTCAGGGGACCTGTAGAGTGCAGTGAGGTGGCCGAGGGCTGGTCTGTACCCATTCTGACCCTGGCACACAGTCACAGGCAACCATTCTGCAAGCTGCAGGAATGCGCAGGAGAAATGAAAACATTATTACCTTTCATAAAAGCCATGAACAAAATTAATCAGCATCATGGACAATAAAAAATGCAAGTACTTAACAAAGCCAGACACACAGATTTGCAAATACAATGAGCAGCCATGCCAAACTAGATACTGACAGAATGAACCGAGTTTCTCTTCTTGTGGACAAGGGGTGCAGAGCAGACCAGTGGCGTGTATGCAACGACTGAGCAATGGAACCAAGATTAGGGTCCCAGGGAGGGTCTGTGCTGGGTAGTTTGACGGAGGCCAGTGCTGTGAGGGCCAGGACTGCATGACCATGTAGGAGGCGGGAGCGTGGTCAGAGTGCTCGGGCAAGTGTGGCGAAGGTGTCTGTTACTGGACCTTGAGACGTACTTAAGGCAGAGGTGCCTCCAACACCCTAGGCTTGGTTGGAAACTACTCTGTCCAGTGGAGGTTTCACAATCACGGCGGAACAAACTTGTCCAGGACACTGTATTTTGTCTGGGGGAAAAGGAGGCGGCTGTTCCCTCTAAGTGGAGAACAGCAATCAGACCTCTGTCCCCCATGCCTTTTATTCAGGACGATACACATGGGAGATACAAGGTCAAAATTCATAAATCATCAGTAGCTTTTAGGCGTTTGGATTACAGTTGACAATAACAGATTACATGTACCAGTACAGAGGGCACAGTGACCAGTCTGTGTCAGGGTCTATCAAACACCTGGACGCCACAAGGTGCAAGGTTTCATACATTTCTTGCTAGAGATTGTTTGTGTTATATTAACAGATAAGAAAAGCGGAGCAAGCTCTAAAGCATAATAAGCATTATTTTAAATCCAATTCCCATGGAAACCATCTGAGTGGCTTTCAGTTATGTCTCCTGCGCAGCCTTATGTTGAGAGTTAAAGACAAGAACAGCGGGAGTGTCGGCGGCAGGTCATGCTCAGGCTGGGGCTAAAATTCCCTAAACCACAAGGAGCGGTTTCCTACAGTATTAACCCTAGAAAGAAATGTGTCCTCTCCACAGACCCAGGGAGGCCGAGGACTGTGAGGATCACTCGAAATGCTACCGGTGGTCAGTTGATGACTGATCTAAGCCCGCCATAGGACCTTCAGATTTTTTTTTTTAAATTTTCCCAACACCCACAGATATACTGGGGTCAAAGCCCCTATTGTGAGCTTAGCTGACTCCGCCCCTTTACCCTGTCACCAAGGAAACTTAGCTAGAGAGATATCTACATTCCACATTCCACTAGTGAATGTGATAGGAGAGAGGAGAGCTATAAGGTGCAAGAGTAGAAAGATTGAGGAGAACTGTATAAGCTTTTGGAAAAAGTGACAGGACTGGAAGCATCTTCCAGTGCTGAGCTGGTGTGGGGGCCCACCTCAGAGAGTGGTGAAGATCCGGTACTGTTGTGGGGTAAGTGAGAGAACCAAACGGTCAGAGACAATCAAATTAGAATTTAAAGAGCCTTTATTAGCTGGCCAGCGACTGCCCACCTGTCCACAAGCCGGACTTAGGTGGACAGCCCCGACCTTAGGGATTGGGGGGTTTATAAAGCATTTCAGGTGCATTCATGTTCCTGCAGGTGCATAAACCTGGACAGAAATACAGCTTGTGTAAGCAAAAAAAAAATTTTCCCACTATTCCCCAGGTCATTGCTCAAAGGAATCGGTTACTGCTATTCCCTAAGTCACTGCTCAAAGGAGGAACAGTTAGGTCAAGTTCCTTGTTCTGCTTGGTTTAAGCATACAACCGCGGGGGTCTGGTTCCCAGGACCCAAGTTCAGCTGATTATCCTACTGGCTAGACATCTAAGAAATACCCTTTAACATTCCCCACTAAGAAATACCCTTTAACATTCCCCACTAAGAAATACCCTTTAACATTCCCCACTGGTTGTATTGGACAGTTCAAACCCTTGAATCCTGAGCTTCGAGGGGGATATAATGACTTCTAAAAACTAATAGCTTGACAGCTAGGATAGCCGCCTAATATAATTAGCGAGGCAGTTAATTATACAGGGACCAATAGCTAGGGCTAGAAGTAAAAGAAGGAGAGGACCTGCGAGCGCACTTAGAAGTGTAGTGACCCAAGGGGACATGGAGAAAAACCGTTCATACCAATTTTCTCCTTGTTTTCTGTCCTCCTCCCTGTCTTGTAACCGCTTCCGAAGCTGACTGAGACTGTCTCTTATTACTCCGGAATGGTTAGTATAAAAACAACAGGTTTCCCCTAGGGCTAAGCAAAGGCCTCCTTGTTTAAGGAACAATAAATCTAGGCCTCGCCTATTCTGTAGGACTACTTCAGCAAGTGAGCTTAAGGAATCCTCTAGTTTACTTACACTATTTTCAACAGTGGCTATTTGGGCGCTAAGGTCTTTGAAGTTTTTACTTCCTGTTATGAGGGCTGATGTCCCTACGGCAGCCGACCCAGCTATCCCTAAGCCTAGGAGTACTGGGACTAGGACAGGAGCCCTTCAAGTCCTAAATGTTCCCTTCCCTGGCTTCCAGAATAGTAATAGACCTGTGGCAAGAGATGTGCCAAAATACAAAGTTCAGGGGAGCTAGAGGAGGTCTCAAGCAGGAAATGTAAAGAAGAAACACACACAGCGGCATTAAAACCACTCAAACCAGGTGCCTGGGGGAGCCACTAGTACTGCCTCTGTCAGGTCGCTAGGGGGCAGTATAGTTCTCTGAGCACAGGAGTCCCGATAAGGGGAAGCAGATAACTTATAGTCTGAGGATAGAAAACAGGCCCCCTGACCTTCAAAAGATCCTAAAGAAAGTCTGGGGGACCGACCCCACGAGCAGTGGCCGGGCTGCTGGCTTAATTGAGGAAGAGTAAGGTTTTTGATGTCTTCTTCTCCTGTCCCTAAACTGCGGTTCTCTCCTAACCCGACATAGTAAGGGGGTTCAGGGTTTAAACATAGCCAGCAGTCTTTTGTCATATTAGGGTGGGATTGGTTTAGGAACTAGAAAACAGTGTGTAGTGTTCTGTAAATTTGCTTTTGTCCTCCTTCATTGGACGGGGTAGGAGGGGTCATGGTTTCCTTGGTCAGGGTACAATCCCTACCTTCCCTACCCTCCATCCTAGCATTAGGAATTGGTGGAGGCGAGGGCACTTTCGGCCGTGGGGGAAGACCTAGTTCAGCTATGGGACCCACAGGGAGACTTAGTTGGGGGAGATGGCCCTTCTGAATAGTGACTAACACGGCCAGATACATAGATCCGCAGGCCCCAGGCTTTTCCCCCTTCCCAGTCATCTTGCCTGGAGGTGTGGGGACATAGCTTGAAAGGGTTGCAAGCCCCCACAGAGCACGCCCTCAGACTACGGGGGACGATCAAAAGCAAGGGAGGGGTCCGCCTTTTTCCAGGGTGATAAGGTTACACAGTCCCACTTAGGGCAGAAAAATTCCCCTTGGTTCTGGCACTGGGGGGACTCTGATAAGGGGCACATATAGACCTGGACTGATTGTAGTTTCCTTTTCCCCTGTAGGGTCCCGCACCCTGGCCCAGTTACCCTGTTAAGGACTCCAGTGCCGAGGTGGGCACCCATAGGACTTGGGGGTCTTTCGGCCCATCCTTGCCCCCAACTACCGGGGTAGAACTTGCTCCCACGGAGAGTGCAGAGGTCAAAGGAAAACACTGGGGTTCCCGGGGTACTGATTTGGCTTACTAGTGCCCCATCAGTGGTCCTAGACACTTGCCAGGTATAGTTAGTTGGTTAAACAGTAAGGGTTTCCTATGGCAGAGTCAAGGGAGAGGAGGAGGAGGATTAAGGGCATTAAGGGGAGCGCCGCCGCAGCCGCACCCAAAGGGGGTGGTCAGAGCGCTCTACAGTCCATTCTTCTGAAATTTCGCTGGCGTCACTGGCCGGCTTGACCTGCAAACGATGAATCCAATACTTCTTTCCTGCTACTTTTACTGCCATTGGGGTGCTCAGTACCACCTGGTATGGTCCAGTCCACCGTGGCTCTAACGTTCCAGGGTCCCATCACTTGACCCACATGAGATCCCCTTGCTCAGCCAGTGGTCCTTCTGGATTCCCTGCGATTGGAATGGGGCGATTCACCTGAAGGAGGGAGTGCAGGTCTTGAGTACTTTCTGAAAAAGCCTGTAGGGACTTAAGAAGCTCCTGATTAGTAACAGAAGCAGAAATGTCTAGTCCTAATTTAGGCAAGAGTGGCGGTGGACGACCAAACATAATTTCATAGGGCGTGAACTGCTGGAAATAAGGAGTATGGCGAGCCCTTAAGAGGGCAAAGGGAAGGATTCCTAGCCAGTCTCCGCCAGTTTCTAATTTCAACTTGGTTAATGTTTCCTTAAGGGTCCTATTCATTCTTTCTACCTGTCCTGAACTCTGGGGCCTGTAAATACAATGTAACTTCCATTCAATACTTAGTGCTTTGCTGAGTTGTTGGGTGATTTGGCTTATGAAAGCCGGGCCATTATCGGACCCCATGGCTAGAGGGAGGCCGAATGGAGGAATTATTTCCTGTATTAACTTTTTAGTCACTACTAAAGCTGACTCTGACCGAGTGGGGTAGGCCTCTACCCAGCCCGAGAGGGTATCTACTAGGACTAGGAGGTACTTGTACCCTCCCTGTGCTGGCGGCATTTCAGTGAAGTCGATCTCCCATTTCTCTCTAGGAGCATCCCCACGCAGACGGTGGCGAGGGGGTTGGGTCCTTGGGGGCTGGATTGACTGCAGCGCACCGCAGGCTCGCCTCCTTTGTTTCCTGAAACAACCTGGGAATGAAGTAAGCTGATTGGAGGAGTTCAGCAAACTTCGTCCCTCCCAGGTGAGTGCTTTGGTGAATTTGCCGGATTAGTTCTCACCCAAGGGCCTCTGGGACTAGAATGCGAGTGTCTGGGAGGCGTTTCCAACCACCTTGAGTGTCTTGGGCCTGCATTCTGACAGCAACTTCCTGATCCCTGGCTGAATATACCGGGGGCCTGGCAAGCACCCGCGGTGGAACCAGGGACAGGAGCTTTAGGGGCCCCACTGGTTGTAGGGCCACCTTTCTGGCCTCCCGGTCTGCGAAGGCATTTCCTTGGGCTTCCAGTGTCTGTGCTCCCTGGTGCCCCTTACAGTGAATTACAGCAACCTGCTTTGGCAGCCAATAGCTGCAAGGAGATCAAGGATTTCTTGGGCGTTCCTTATACGTTTTCCCTCTGAAGTTAGGAGCCCTCTTTCCTGATATACGCTCCCATGGACGTGTACTATAACAAAGGCATACCGGCAGTCTGTGTAGATATTTACCCGCTTTCCCTTTGCCCAGCGAAGCGCTTGTGTTAACACAATGAGTTCAGCTCTCTGGGCAGATGAGCCAGGCCCCAGCGCTTGGGCCCAGACGACGGTGTCGCTTGTTATAACAGCTGCCCCAGTGTACCGGACTCCTTCTTGGACGAAGCTGCTGCCGTCAGTGTACAGGACCACATCAGGATTAGTCAGAGGGAGGTCTGTGAGATCCTCTTGGTAGTTGGTGAGGGCAGTGAGTACATCAACACAGTCATGGAGAGGTTGGTGTGGGTCGTCATCTGGGAGGAGGGTAGCAGGGTTTAGGGCTGTTGACTGTAGGAAATTGACATGGTCTGGATCAGGGAGCAGAACTTGATATTGTACAATGCATGCATTGGAGAGCATTTATCAGGCGGACTTCTCAATAAAGTCTCTACAGCATGTGATGTCATGACCTGTAGCTCCTGTCCAAACGTTAGCTTCGTAGCCTCTTTTACTAGCTGTGCTGTGGCAGCTATAGCTCGTAGACAATTAGGCCACCCAGTGGCTATTGGGTCTAGCCACTTAGAAAGGTAAGCTACAGGTCGCTTCCAAGGTCCTAGGCACTGCGTGAGAACCCCCTTTGCTATACCCTTATTTTCTGCCACATATAACTGGAAGGGCCTGTCAAGCCTTGGTAGCGCCAGGGCAGGCGTGGTGATGAGTGCTTCCTTTAGCGCCTGAAATGCCCTTTCCTCTGCCTCAGTCCATACTAAGGGCTCTTTCGTTCCCCCTGTGCAGGCATAAAGAGGCTCAGCTAGTTCTGCAAATCCTAAAATCCATAGGCGGCAATAGCCGATGGCCCCGAGAAACTCATGAACTTGGCGCTTGGTGGTGGGGGCCGGGATTTGTAAAATGGCCTGGATTCTTCTAGGGGACAGGGTTCGGTTACCTTCCTTTAATGTATACCCTAGGTAAGTGACTTCCTTCTGGCATAACTGGGCCTTCTTGGCTGACACCCTGTACCCTAGATGGGCTAGTAATTTTAGTAATGCTTCCGTTGCTTCCAGGCAACTGGCTAGGTCCTCAGCCGCCAATAAGATGTCACCTACATATTGAAGGACTGTAATGTGTGGATTGTCCTCTCGGAAGGGGGCAAGATCCCTGCCTAGCGCTTCATGGAGAGTTTTTAAAACCCTGCGGCAAACGAGTCCATGTTAATTGACCTGATTCCCTGGTGTTGGGTTCAGTCCATTCAAATGCAAAGAGGGGCTGACTGACTGGAGCCAGGGGTATGGAGAAAAAGGCATCTTTTAAGTCTAAAACCGAATATACCGTCCGATCGGGAGGCAAAAGGCTGAGAAGAGTATAAGGGTTGGGCACCATAGGATGGACAGTTTCAACCTGTTTATTGACTTCCCTCAAATCTTGTACTGGGCGGTAGTCCTCAGTGCCTGGTTTCTGAACTGGGAGGAGCTGGGTGTTCCATGCCGACTTGCAAGCCTTTAGGATACAGACTTCCCGCAGGCGCCGAATATGAACCGCAACTCCCTGCCGGACCTTTATTGGCATAGGATATTGCCTCTGCCTGCACAGCACCGCATTCCCTAAAAGAGTTACAACAACTGCTGGGACATGAGCTGCCAGGCCGGGGGGATTGTTCGCAGCCCAAACTGTTGGTATGTCATGCTGCCACTCAGCCAGGAGGTCTGAGGGCTGGGAGTGTGCCTCGTCTGCTAAGAGGAGGTATTCTTCCCCAAGCGGGCAAGTGACCATAACTGAGGCAGGGGCAAGCCCCAGGGTCACTTCTGGCTCCTCCTGATGGAATGAAATTGAGGCCCTCAGTTTGTGGAGAAGGTCTCGACCCAGGAGGGGAAATGGGCAGTCAGGCATAACAAGAAAGGAATGGGTGACTGTGTGGCCACCAAGGTCCGTTATTCTAGCCTGGGTCCATGGATATGATTTAGTCTTGCCTGTGGCCCCCTGAATGGGCGTCTTTTCCTGGGGTATGGGACTGTGCGCTTCTTGAAGTACTGAAAAAGTTGCACCAGTGTCCACAAGAAAGTCTATATATCGGCCCCCCACTTGCATTCGTACCCTAGGCTCCTGGAGGCCAATAAATGCGGAGCCCCGGCTTCGTCAGTCCTGAGTCCCTTGAGCTAGGACTGCCGTGCAGGGGGCTAAAGTCTTCCATTTGGGGCACTCGTTCTTCCAAAGACACACTGGTTCCGTCCCAAGGGGGGTCTGCCTTGACCTTTGGCACAGGGGCCCTTCTTGGGTCTGCCACTTTTCTTCATAGGCTCTCCAGCCATAGTTAGGAGGACTTGGGCCATCCTTTTATTCAATTCCCTAGGATCCTCTCGGTTGTTGAAGACACACTGGGCGATTTCTACCAACTCAGCCAGGGGCTTTCCCTCAAACCCCTCCAATTTCTGTATTTTCTTTCGAATATCAGGGGCCAACTGGGAAGCAAAAGCAATATTCAGGGCCCACCTATTCTCAGGTGCCTCAGGATCAATGGGAGTATAAAGGCGATATGCCTCCTGAAGACGCTCAAGAAAGGCAGCTGGTGACTCATCGGGACCCTGGCTTACCTCAGTGACTTTTGAGAGATTGGTAGGCTTTTGGGCTGCTGCACGAAGTGCACAAAGGAGAATCTGGCGGTACCGGCCTAGGGCCTCCCTACCTTGGTCACTGTTCAGATCCCAGGTCGGCCGTGCTAGAGGGAAGACGAGCTCTAGTCTCACTGGGTTGGCAGATGGTTGACCATCCGGCCCCAGGATAAGCTTCCGTCCTTCTCCCCTCACTCTCTCTCTCTCTTCAGAAGTAAAGAGAGTCTGCAGTAACTGCTGGCAATCATCCCAGGTCAGCTGGTGGGTAAAGAAGACAGACTCTAAAAGAGAAATCAGGCCAGTGGGGTTCTGGGAAAAGGAGGGATTCTGATTCTTCCAATTGTATAAATTGCTGGTGGAAAAAGGGACATACACCATGAAGGGGCGCCCAAGTTCCTCGGCAGGGGCCGAAGCCTCCCGCAAAGGCAAAAGAGGGGCTGGCCCATCCCCTGAATCAGGAGGGGAATGGTAGTCCCGACCCGATCTCTGCCTGTCCCAGACAAATCTGGGGTGGCACGGGAATATGGTGTGAGTCTCACAGGAGGGGGACTTTCCTGTGAGTCCAGGATAACCGGAGGGGGGCCCGAAATGGGGCCATCCTTCGGTTTGGAGGCTACTAAGACAGCAGCCTTCTTCTGACAGCTTTTTAACCACTTAGGTCGGTCTTCTAAAATATCAATCCAGATTTGAATGTATGGAATTTGGTCGGAGTGCCTGGGCCTCCCAGTACAAACCCGGCGGACCCCGTAGGCCGTTCAAAGATCAAAAGACCCATCAGAGGGCCAAAAGACCCCTGGGAAGGTTGGCCATTCCAATTCACAAAAAGTCCGCAATTGTTCAGGGCTGACAGGCGTCCCATAAAAGGAGGCCCACCTCCGGAAATCCTGGAAATTCTTAAGAAACCACTGAAGGGACAAACACGATAAACACGACAATGACGACTGCCCCATGTCACTTAGGAAAAGACATACAACAAGACAGACACTAAACAAGACACAGAACCACAGAACACAAAACATATGGGCCGAACCCACCATCGTGTAGTTCGCCCGAGCCCTGGAAGTAATGCTGCGTCCAGCCTCCCCGTGGGCTCCCCTGGTGCACCTGCCCTGGGCCTGTCCACACACACCTTTCCCTCAGTGTATATGGCCCTACCTGAGTCCTTACCAGTAAAAATCCGAATGGCTCTATGTAGTTAATCAGGATAGGGAGGGCACCCGCCCGCCAGTGTCCCACTCGGGGCTGAGGAACGTCTCTCAGAGATCTCCCCCTGAGATGGGTCTGGCCCGGCGGGCCCGTCTCACGACCCGTGCCCAGTCAAGGCTGGGTATCTCGCTGGGGGCTCCAAATGTTATGAAGTAAGTGCGAGAACCAAACGGTCAGAGACAATCAAATTAGAATTTAAAGAGCCTTTATTAGCTGGCCAGCGACTGCCCACCTGTCCACAAGCCGGACTTAGGTGGAGAGCCCCAACCTTAGGGATTGGGGGGGTTTATAAAGCATTTCAGGTGCATTCATGTTCCTGCAGGTGCATAAACCTGGACAGAAATACAGCTTGTGTAAGCAAAAAAATATTTTCCCACTATTCCCCAGGTCATTGCTCAAAGGAATCGGTTACTGCTATTCCCTAAGTCACTGCTCAAAGGAATAGGTCACTGCTCAAAGGAGGAACAGTTAGGTCAAGTTCCTTGTTCTGCTTGGTTTAAGCATACAACCGCGGGGGTCTGGTTCCTGGGACCCAAGTTCAGCTGATTATCCTACTGGCTAGACATCTAAGAAATACCCTTTAACATTCCCCACTAAGAAATACCCTTTAACAGTACTACATCCCAACAGGTCCAGAATGCCAAACCACTGGGACCATGGAGCCACCGAGGCCCGGAACGCTGGCCGTGACTGGTACCACGATGCCAGTGAGGCCCAAAACGCTTGCTGCGACTGGGACCACAATGACTCTGAGACCCAGAGTGCCCCATGTCACCGAGACCACGGAGCCACTGAGGCCCGGAGTGCTGACTGCGATCGGTACCACGATGCCTTTGTGGCACAGAGCGCTGGCTGCCATTGAGACCATCAGGCCACTGAGGTCCGGACCGCCCACTGCCACCGGGACCATGATTCCCCTGAGGCCCGGACCACCCACCGCCACCACCAGGACGACGGAGCCAATGAGGCCCGGAGCGCTGGCCACGAACAAGACCATGAGGCCTGGAGTGCCCGCCGCCACTGGGGCAACGGAGCCAATGAGGCCCAGAGCGCTGGCCGTGAACAAGACCATGAAGCCTGCAGCTCCCACCACCACTGGAGCAACGGAGCTGCTGAGGTCCGGAGTGCCGGCCGCGAACAAGACCATGAGGCTTGGAGCACCTGCCGCCACTGGGGCAATGGATCCGCTGAGGCCCGGAGTGCTGGCCGCGAACAAGACCATGATGCCAGTGAGGCCCAGAGCACTGGCCGCAACTGAGACCATGTTGGAACTGAGGCCCCGGCCCCCCGCCACCACAGGGACCACAGAGCGACTGAGGCCTGGAGTGCCAGCCGTGACTGAGACCATGAGGCCTGGAGCACCCACCGCCACCGGGGCAATGGAGCCACTGAGGCCCGGAGTGCTGGCCGCGACCGGAACCATGATGCCAGTGAGGTCCAGAGTGCTGGCCTCGAACAAGACCATGATGCCAGTGAGGCCCAGAGCGCTGGCCACAATCGGGACCATGAGACCTGGAGCGCCTGCCACCACTGGGGCAACGGAGCCACTGGGGCCCGGAGTGCTGGCTGCGACTGGGACCATGATGCCAGTGAGGCCCGGAGTGTGGGCCACGACTGGGACCAAATTGGCACTGAGGCCCCAGCCGCCTGCCACCACCGGGACCACAGAACCACTGAGGCCCGGAGTGCCAGCTGTGACCGAGACCATGAGGCCGGGAGCGCCCGCCGCCATGGGGACAATGGAGCCGTTGAGGCCCGGAGCGCTGGTCGCGACTGAGACCATGAGGCCTGGAGCTCCTGCCACCACCGGGGCAACGGAGCCACTGAGGCCCGGAGTGCTGGCTGCGACAGGGACCATGATGCCAGTGAGGTCCAGAATGCTGGCCTCAAACAAGACCATGATGCCACTAATGCCCGGAGTGCTAGATGCGACTGGGACCATGTTGGCACTGACACCCCGGCCGCCCGCCACCACCAGGACAACAGAGCCATTGAGGCCCGGAGCACCAGCTGCGACCCAGACCATGAGGCCTGGAGCTCCTGCCACCACCGGGACAACGGAGCCACTGAGGCCCGGAGTGCTGGCTGCGACAGGGACCATGACGCCAGTGAGGTCCAGAATGCTGGCCTCGAACAAGACCATGATGCCACTAATGCCCGGAGTGCTGGATGCGACTGGGACCATGTTGGCACTGAGACCCCGGCCGCCTGCCACCAACAGGACGACAGAGCCACTGAGGCCCGGAGCACCAGCTGCGACCCAGACCATGAGGCCTGGAGCGCCCGCCGCCACTGGGGCAACAGAGCCACTGAGGCCCCGACCGCCCGCCACCACCAGGCCCACGATGCGGCTGAGGTGCCGACTGCCTGCAGCTAACAGAATCACGATGCTGATGAGGCCCGGAGCGTGGGACACCACCGGGACCATGTAGCGGCCAAGGCCCGGAGTGCCAACCACCACTGGGACCACGCAGCGGCCAAGGCCCGGAGAACCATCTGCCACGAGGACCATGTAGCCGCAAAGACCCAGAGCACTGGCCACCACCGGGACCACGTGGACACCACGGCCCCACATGCCCACCACCACAGGCACCACATTGCCACCGAGAGCCCAACGGTCTGCTGGCCCATCGCCACGGGCACCACGTTCCCACAGCGGACCCGTCTGCCAGACACCACGGGCACCACGTTGCAGCTGAGGCCCAGACCCCCTACCTGCCTCCACGGGCACCACATTGCAGCCAAGACTCCGACCACCACCTGCCTCCACGGGCACCACGTTGCAGCTGAGGCCACGACCGACAGCCCACAGCCATGGGAGCCATGTTGCAGATGAGGCCCCGACAGACTGCCAACCGTCACCATGAGCGCCACATAGCATCCAAGGCCCCGACGGCCCAACCGACCACTTGCCCGACAGCCTGCCGCCATGGGCACCACATTGCAGCCTTGGCCCCAACCGATAGCCCTCCTGTCTAAACCTATGTAACTAACAACATATTCAGTACCACAAAATCCCACGATATAGCAAAAAATCCGCGATAAATAAATATTTTTTAAAATCCCACGATACAGTGAGTCCGTGATAAGTGAACCGGGATATAGAGAGGGACTACTATACTAAATACATACACACATGCAGCTATAAAATAGACATATATAGGTATAAACACACATACATGGAGTTAATTCTCATTATCTCTAGTAATTATATTCTATAAAGTCACTGTGAATGCTAAATTAGCAAATACTGAATCACTGCTTCCAGAGGAAATGCAAGGCTTTGTTCCTACAAGCTTAAGTTCACATTTTCATCAACCCATTGTGTGTGTCTGCTTAAAGACAACTTTATAAATCTACATTTTGACTCATCAACATTGAAGTTACAGACAACAGCACTATAACACACCTGAATGTTTATCTAATATAAACTTTTGGCTCAGCCAAAAGTAGGTTTGCAGTTGTTTGTATGGAAAATAACACAATAATTAATATATAATACAAGACTAAACTCTGTGTTTGACATACTCACAACTGTAAATCTACTTTTGTCCACTCCATATGTATTTTCTGTGTAACACATATGGTTAAGAACACAAAACACTTCAGCACTACACTTGGGGGCCATATTAAACAGTGAAATTACCAACAGATAACACAAAATGTGGAAAACATGACATCAACTTGACTAAAAAATGACACTATTTGTAATGTGAAAACTCAAAGAAAACGGAGAATTGCCTTGTTCATCCTCAGCTGGGAACATCCAGTTTTTTGCCACTCTGCCTATGGTTGTGAATAGCCTGAAGTACAGTGAGTATTGATTCTGGGGTTACAAATAAATTTTATCTATAAGCTAATTCACAGATACAAAATCTACAAATAATGAGGACACACATATATAGAAATATTACTCATAATATTGAAATATCAAGAACTTTCATAAGTGAAGAATAAAATAAGGTTGCCTGCTACCACCATGGCTCTTTAATATTGTCACAACCCTAGCCAGAACAATAAGTTAGAAAAATTTAAATAAGAATTGGAAATAAATATAACAGTCAATACGATAATGCATTTTAAAACCCAAATATCAACCAAATTAGTTTATGATTTTTGCTAGGTTGAATATACAAAAGCAAGCTTATTATTATAAGTAAAAGAGATGAAATGCAATTTTAAATAGACCATATTTATAATACCATCAATAATATCCCATTCTGAGGACTAAATCTAACAAAAAATATATGAGATCTCCTAAATAATCTATAAAACCTTAAGGAGAAAAATTAAATGATACACATGCTTATGAGTAGGATCATTCAATATTATAAAATGTCAGTTATCTTTAAATTGATCTATGGATTCCACATGAACTAATAAAAATCCCAGTAGAAATTTTATAGTGGAAATTAACTGTTATTTAAAAATGTGTATATAAAGTTAAAGGATCAAACACAGGGAAGACTCAAAAAGAAATCAAAGGGGGGAGTATTTGCTCTATTAGACATAACACTCTGTTAGAAAGCTACAGTGATATGCAATAGTATTTGAGAAAAGATAGACAAATATACCATAAATAAATTAATAATAGCAACCCTAGAAATGAAATACATGTTTATGGACATTTAATTTATGATAAATTTGGCTCTACAGAAGGATGAGAAAATAGTGGTATTTTTAATGAAAGAGACGGAGACAGCTGGAAACCAAATGGATAAAAATACCTTTGGACATTTTAACATCAACATATAAAAATTCAAAAGAGGCAATAAGCTTAAGTGTACAAAGAAAATAATAAAATTTTAGAAGATAGCAAAGGAGAATAACTTTGTATTAAAAATGATTTATTAAACAAGACACAAAAAGGACTAAGTTTAAATAAAATGAATTGATAAAATGGGCTACATTAGAATCAAGGTTTTCCCCACCAAATACACCATTTACTTACTAAAAATGCAAGCCAAAGAATGTGATAGTCATTTGCAACATAAACAGCCTAGGAGACTCATATCCAGATTATGTAAATATCCTCTGCAGATAAATAAGAAGACAATCAGCACTTTACAGAAAAAAGAATTTAAATAGCCAGTAAACATGTGAAACAATGCTGAAGCACTTTAGTAATCAGAGAAATTTAAGTTAAAATCATAAAAAAGATAATAAAAGAGTAATAAACATTACAGCGGCAGAACAAAAACAGATGTCATATAATAAAACTAAGGTGTATGGTATTTCTTTTTTAAAGTATATTTTATTGACCATGCTACTACAGTTGTCCCAATTCCTGCGCCTCCAGACCAGTACCCCACCGCACCCTCTCCCCAGCAATCCCAACGCCGGGGTCCAGGCCTCGGAGGCAACGTGGTGCCCGTTAGGGGAGCGGCGGGCGGCAGGTAGCAGGGCAGGGCCTCGGAGGCAACGTAGTGCCTGTGGCGGCGGGCGGGCTATCCGGGCCTTGGCGGAAACGTGGTGCACTGGGCGGCGGGCGTGGCCACGGCTGTACCGTGGTCCCCGTAGCGGCGGGCGGGCGGGCCGGTGGTCAGGGCCTCGGCTGCAACGAGGTGCTCATGGCAACAGCTGGCAGTCCGTCGAGGCCTGGGCTGCAACGTGGTACCCGTGGCGGTGGGCGACGGGATGTCGGTCAGGCCCTCAGCTACAACGGTGCCCATGGTGGTGGGCGGTGGGCTGTCGGGAGGTCAGGGCTTTAGCTGCAACGAGGTGGGCGGGCTGGCCGGCGATCGGTTCTTCGGGGCGTCAGCTGCAACGTTGTACCTGTGGCAGTGGGCAGGCTGGCGGTCGGTTGGTCCTCGGCTGCAACGTGGTGCCTGTAGCGGCGGGCTGTCGGTCCTGCAGTCGGGGCCTTGGCCAAAACGTGGTGTCTGTGGTGGCGGGCGGGCGGGAAATCGGTTGGGGCCAGGGCTGCAATGTGGTGCCCATGGCGGCGGGCTGTCGGGCAGGCGGTCGGTTGGGCGGTCGGGGCCTTGGATGCTATGTGGCGCTCATGGTGACGGCTGGCAGTCTGTCGGGGCTTGGGCTGCAGCATGGTACCCGTGGCGGTGGGCGATGGGTTGTCGGTCGGGCCCTCAGCGACAACTGGTGCCAGTTGCAGCGGGTGGGTGGGCGGTCATGGCTTTGGTTGCAGTGTGGTGCCTGTGGGAGCAGGCGGGTGGGCAATTGGTTCTTCGGGGCCTTGGTTACAACGTGGTGCCAGTGGTGGTGGATGGACTGGCGGTCGGTCAGGGCCTCGGCTGCAACGTGATGCTTGTAGCAGTGGGCTGTCAGTCACGTGGTCGGGGCCTTGGCCAAAACGTGGTTCCTGTGGGGGCGGGCGGGGCGGGTCGTCGGTCAGGCGGTCGGGCTCTCGACTGCAACTAGTGCCCGAGGTGGCAAGCGGAGGGCGGTTAGGGCTAGGGCTGCAATGTGGTCCCCGTGGCGGTCGGTGGGCTGTTGGTCAGGGCCTGGGCGGGAACGTAGTGCACGTGGCGGCGGGCGGGCGGTGGGGGCCTTGGCGGAAACGTGGTGCCCAGGGCGGCTGGCTGTTGGGGCCACTGCTGTACCGTGGTCCCCGTAGTGGCGGGCGGGCGGGCTGGTGGTCAGGGCCTCGGCTGCAACGAGGTGCTCATGGCGACAGCTGGCAGTCCGTCGAGGCCTGGGCTGCAACGTGGTACCCGTGGCGGTGGGCGACGGGATGTCGGTCAGGCCCTCAGCTACAACGGTGCCCATGGTGGTGGGCGGTGGGCTGTCGGAAGGTCAGGGCTTTAGCTGCAACGTGGTGGGCGGGCTGTCCGGCGATCGGTTTCTTCGGGGCATTGGCTGCAACGTGGTGCATGTGGCGGTGGGCGGGCTGGCGGTCGGTTGGTCCTCGGCTGCAACGTGGTGCCTGTGGCGGTGGGCGGGCTGGCGGTCGGTTGGTCCTCGGCTGCAACGTGGTGCCTGTAGCGGCGGGCTGTCGGTCCTGCAGTCGGGGCCTTGGCCAAAACGTGGTGTCTGTGGCGGCGGGCGGGCGGGCAATCGGTTGGGGCCAGGGCTGCAATGTGGTGCCCATGGCGGCGGGCTGTCGGGCAGGCGGTCGGTTGGGCGGTCGGGGCCTTGGATGCTATGTGGCGCTCATGGTGACGGCTGGCAGTCTGCCGGGGGCTTGGGCTGCAGCATGGTACCCGTGGCGGTGGGCGATGGGTTGTCGGTCGGGCCCTCAGCGACAACTGGTACCAGTTGCGGCGGGCGGGCGGGCGGTCATGGCTTTGGTTGCAGTGTGGTGCCTGTGGCAGCAGGCGGGTGGGCAATTGGTTCTTCGGGGCCTTGGTTACAACGTGGTGCCCGTGGCGGTGGATGGGCTGGCGGTCGGTCAGGGCCTCGGCTGCAACGTGATGCTTGTAGCCGTGGGCTGTCAGTCACGTGGTCGGGGCCTTGGCCAAAACGTGGTTCCTGTGGGGGCAGGCGGGCGGGTCATCGGTCAGGCGGTCGGGCTCTCGACTGCAACTGGTGCCCGAGGTGGCAAGCGGAGGGCGGTTAGGGCTAGGGCTGCAATGTGGTACCCGTGGCGATGGGCGACGGGATGTCGGTCAGGCCCTCAGCTATAACTGGTGCCCATGGTGGTGGGCGGTGGGATGGTTGGCGGGATGGCGGGCAGACTTTCGGGAGGTTAGGGCTTCAGCTGCAATGTGGTGGGCGGGCTGGCCGGCGATCGGTTCTTCGGGGCCTTGGCTGCAACGTGGTGCCCGTGGCGGCGGGCGGGTGGGCAATTGGTTCTTTGGGGCCTTGGTTACAACGTGGTGCCCGTGGCGGTGGGCGGGGTTGCGGTCAGTCAGTGTTTCGGCTGCAACGTGATCCTTGTAGCAGCGGGCTGTCAGTCAGGTGGTCAGGGCCTTGGCCACAACGTGGTGCCCATGGGGGCGGGCGGGTGGGACATCAGTCAGGCGGTCGGGCTGTAGGCTGCAACTGGTGCCCGTGGCGGCGGGCGGAGGGCGGTCAGGGCCTCAGCTGCAGCATGGTGCCTGTGGCAACGAGCAGTTGGTCACGGCCTCGGCTGTAAGGTGGTGACTGTGGAGGTGGGTGGGCGATCGGGGCCTCAGCTGCAACATGGCGCCCATGGTGGTGGGCTGTCGGTCGTGGCCTCGGCTGCAGTGTGGTGCCCATGGAGGCAGGTGGTGGTCGGAGTCTCGGCTGCAATGTGGTGCCCGTGGAGGCAGGTAGGGGGTCGGGGCCTCGCCTGCAACTGGTGCCCGTGTTGGTGGGTGGGCTGTCGGTCTGGGCCTCGGCGGCAACGTAGTGCCCGTGGCGGCGGGCGGGCCGTCGGGGCCTTGGCGGAAACGTGGTGCACTGGGCGGCGGGCGTGGCCACGGCTGTACCGTGGTCCCCGTAGCGGCGGGCGGGCGGGCCGGTGGTCAGGGCCTCGGCTGCAACGAGGTGCTCATGGCGACAGCTGGCAGTCCGTCGAGGCCTGGGCTGCAACGTGGTACCCGTGGCGGTGGGCGACGGGATGTCGGTCAGGCCCTCAGCTACAACGGTGCCCATGGTGGTGGGCGGTGGGCTGTCGGCAGGTCAGGGCTTTAGCTGCAACGTGGTGGGCGGGCTGGCCGGCGATCGGTTCTTCGGGGCCTCGGCTGCAACGTGGTGCCTGTGGCGGTGGGCGGGCTGGCGGTCGGTTGGTCCTCGGCTGCAACGTGGTGCCTGTAGCGGCGGGCTGTCGGTCCTGCAGTCGGGGCCTTGGCCAAAACGTGGTGTCTGTGGCGGCGGGCGGGCGGGCAATCGGTTGGGGCCAGGGCTGCAATGTGGTGCCCATGGCGGCGGGCTGTCGGGCAGGCGGTCGGTTGGGCGGTCGGGGCCTTGGATGCTATGTGGCGCTCATGGTGACGGCTGGCAGTCTGCCGGGGCTTGGGCTGCAGCATGGTACCCGTGGCGGTGGGCGATGGGTTGTCGGTCGGGCCCTCAGCGACAACTGGTACCAGTTGCGGCGGGCGGGCGGGCGGTCATGGCTTTGGTTGCAGTGTGGTGCCTGTGGCAGCAGGCGGGTGGGCAATTGGTTCTTCGGGGCCTTGGTTACAACGTGGTGCCCGTGGCGGTGGATGGGCTGGCGGTCGGTCAGGGCCTCGGCTGCAACGTGATGCTTGTAGCCGTGGGCTGTCAGTCACGTGGTCGGGGCCTTGGCCAAAACGTGGTTCCTGTGGGGGCAGGCGGGCGGGTCATCGGTCAGGCGGTCGGGCTCTCGACTGCAACTGGTGCCCGAGGTGGCAAGCGGAGGGCGGTTAGGGCTAGGGCTGCAATGTGGTACCCGTGGCGATGGGCGACGGGATGTCGGTCAGGCCCTCAGCTATAACTGGTGCCCATGGTGGTGGGCGGTGGGATGGTTGGCGGGATGGCGGGCAGACTTTCGGGAGGTTAGGGCTTCAGCTGCAATGTGGTGGGCGGGCTGGCCGGCGATCGGTTCTTCGGGGCCTTGGTTACAACGTGGTGCCCGTGGCGGTGGGCGGGGTTGCGGTCAGTCAGTGTTTCGGCTGCAACGTGATCCTTGTAGCAGCGGGCTGTCAGTCAGGTGGTCAGGGCCTTGGCCACAACGTGGTGCCCATGGGGGCGGGCGGGTGGGACATCAGTCAGGCGGTCGGGCTGTAGGCTGCAACTGGTGCCCGTGGCGGCGGGCGGAGGGCGGTCAGGGCCTCAGCTGCAGCATGGTGCCTGTGGCAACGAGCAGTTGGTCACGGCCTCGGCTGTAAGGTGGTGACTGTGGAGGTGGGTGGGCGATCGGGGCCTCAGCTGCAACATGGCGCCCATGGTGGTGGGCTGTCGGTCGTGGCCTCGGCTGCAGTGTGGTGCCCATGGAGGCAGGTGGTGGTCGGAGTCTCGGCTGCAATGTGGTGCCCGTGGAGGCAGGTAGGGGGTCGGGGCCTCGCCTGCAACTGGTGCCCGTGTTGGTGGGTGGGCTGTCGGTCTGGGCCTCGGCGGCAACGTAGTGCCCGTGGCGGCGGGCGGGCCGTCGGGGCCTTGGCGGAAACGTGGTGCACTGGGCGGCGGGCGTGGCCACGGCTGTACCGTGGTCCCCGTAGCGGCGGGCGGGCGGGCCGGTGGTCAGGGCCTCGGCTGCAACGAGGTGCTCATGGCGACAGCTGGCAGTCCGTCGAGGCCTGGGCTGCAACGTGGTACCCGTGGCGGTGGGCGACGGGATGTCGGTCAGGCCCTCAGCTACAACGGTGCCCATGGTGGTGGGCGGTGGGCTGTCGGCAGGTCAGGGCTTTAGCTGCAACGTGGTGGGCGGGCTGGCCGGCGATCGGTTCTTCGGGGCCTCGGCTGCAACGTGGTGCCTGTGGCGGTGGGCGGGCTGGCGGTCGGTTGGTCCTCGGCTGCAACGTGGTGCCTGTAGCGGCGGGCTGTCGGTCCTGCAGTCGGGGCCTTGGCCAAAACGTGGTGTCTGTGGCGGCGGGGCGGGCGGGCAATCGGTTGGGGCCAGGGCTGCAATGTGGTGCCCATGGCGGCGGGCTGTCGGGCAGGCGGTCGGTTGGGCGGTCGGGGCCTTGGATGCTATGTGGCGCTCATGGTGACGGCTGGCAGTCTGCCGGGGCTTGGGCTGCAGCATGGTACCCGTGGCGGTGGGCGATGGGTTGTCGGTCGGGCCCTCAGCGACAACTGGTACCAGTTGCGGCGGGCGGGCGGGCGGTCATGGCTTTGGTTGCAGTGTGGTGCCTGTGGCAGCAGGCGGGTGGGCAATTGGTTCTTCGGGGCCTTGGTTACAACGTGGTGCCCGTGGCGGTGGATGGGCTGGCGGTCGGTCAGGGCCTCGGCTGCAACGTGATGCTTGTAGCCGTGGGCTGTCAGTCACGTGGTCGGGGCCTTGGCCAAAACGTGGTTCCTGTGGGGGCAGGCGGGCGGGTCATCGGTCAGGCGGTCGGGCTCTCGACTGCAACTGGTGCCCGAGGTGGCAAGCGGAGGGCGGTTAGGGCTAGGGCTGCAATGTGGTACCCGTGGCGATGGGCGACGGGATGTCGGTCAGGCCCTCAGCTATAACTGGTGCCCATGGTGGTGGGCGGTGGGATGGTTGGCGGGATGGCGGGCAGACTTTCGGGAGGTTAGGGCTTCAGCTGCAATGTGGCGGGCGGGCTGGCCGGCGATCGGTTCTTCGGGGCCTTGGCTGCAACGTGGTGCCCGTGGCGGCGGGCGGGTGGGCAATTGGTTCTTTGGGGCCTTGGTTACAACGTGGTGCCCGTGGCGGTGGGCGGGGTTGCGGTCAGTCAGTGTTTCGGCTGCAACGTGATCCTTGTAGCAGCGGGCTGTCAGTCAGGTGGTCAGGGCCTTGGCCACAACGTGGTGCCCATGGGGGCGGGCGGGTGGGACATCAGTCAGGCGGTCGGGCTGTAGGCTGCAACTGGTGCCCGTGGCGGCGGGCGGAGGGCGGTCAGGGCCTCAGCTGCAGCATGGTGCCTGTGGCAACGAGCAGTTGGTCACGGCCTCGGCTGTAAGGTGGTGACTGTGGAGGTGGGTGGGCGATCGGGGCCTCAGCTGCAACATGGCGCCCATGGTGGTGGGCTGTCGGTCGTGGCCTCGGCTGCAGTGTGGTGCCCATGGAGGCAGGTGGTGGTCGGAGTCTCGGCTGCAATGTGGTGCCCGTGGAGGCAGGTAGGGGGTCGGGGCCTCGCCTGCAACTGGTGCCCGTGTTGGTGGGTGGGCTGTCGGTCTGGGCCTCGGCGGCAACGTAGTGCCCGTGGCGGCGGGCGGGCCGTCGGGGCCTTGGCGGAAACGTGGTGCACTGGGCGGCGGGCGTGGCCACGGCTGTACCGTGGTCCCCGTAGCGGCGGGCGGGCGGGCCGGTGGTCAGGGCCTCGGCTGCAACGAGGTGCTCATGGCGACAGCTGGCAGTCCGTCGAGGCCTGGGCTGCAACGTGGTACCCGTGGCGGTGGGCGACGGGATGTCGGTCAGGCCCTCAGCTACAACGGTGCCCATGGTGGTGGGCGGTGGGCTGTCGGCAGGTCAGGGCTTTAGCTGCAACGTGGTGGGCGGGCTGGCCGGCGATCGGTTCTTCGGGGCCTCGGCTGCAACGTGGTGCCTGTGGCGGTGGGCGGGCTGGCGGTCGGTTGGTCCTCGGCTGCAACGTGGTGCCTGTAGCGGCGGGCTGTCGGTCCTGCAGTCGGGGCCTTGGCCAAAACGTGGTGTCTGTGGCGGCGGGCGGGCGGGCAATCGGTTGGGGCCAGGGCTGCAATGTGGTGCCCATGGCGGCGGGCTGTCGGGCAGGCGGTCGGTTGGGCGGTCGGGGCCTTGGATGCTATGTGGCGCTCATGGTGACGGCTGGCAGTCTGCCGGGGCTTGGGCTGCAGCATGGTACCCGTGGCGGTGGGCGATGGGTTGTCGGTCGGGCCCTCAGCGACAACTGGTACCAGTTGCGGCGGGCGGGCGGGCGGTCATGGCTTTGGTTGCAGTGTGGTGCCTGTGGCAGCAGGCGGGTGGGCAATTGGTTCTTCGGGGCCTTGGTTACAACGTGGTGCCCGTGGCGGTGGATGGGCTGGCGGTCGGTCAGGGCCTCGGCTGCAACGTGATGCTTGTAGCCGTGGGCTGTCAGTCACGTGGTCGGGGCCTTGGCCAAAACGTGGTTCCTGTGGGGGCAGGCGGGCGGGTCATCGGTCAGGCGGTCGGGCTCTCGACTGCAACTGGTGCCCGAGGTGGCAAGCGGAGGGCGGTTAGGGCTAGGGCTGCAATGTGGTACCCGTGGCGATGGGCGACGGGATGTCGGTCAGGCCCTCAGCTATAACTGGTGCCCATGGTGGTGGGCGGTGGGATGGTTGGCGGGATGGCGGGCAGACTTTCGGGAGGTTAGGGCTTCAGCTGCAATGTGGTGGGCGGGCTGGCCGGCGATCGGTTCTTCGGGGCCTTGGCTGCAACGTGGTGCCCGTGGCGGCGGGCGGGTGGGCAATTGGTTCTTTGGGGCCTTGGTTACAACGTGGTGCCCGTGGCGGTGGGCGGGGTTGCGGTCAGTCAGTGTTTCGGCTGCAACGTGATCCTTGTAGCAGCGGGCTGTCAGTCAGGTGGTCAGGGCCTTGGCCACAACGTGGTGCCCATGGGGGCGGGCGGGTGGGACATCAGTCAGGCGGTCGGGCTGTAGGCTGCAACTGGTGCCCGTGGCGGCGGGCGGAGGGCGGTCAGGGCCTCAGCTGCAGCATGGTGCCTGTGGCAACGAGCAGTTGGTCACGGCCTCGGCTGTAAGGTGGTGACTGTGGAGGTGGGTGGGCGATCGGGGCCTCAGCTGCAACATGGCGCCCATGGTGGTGGGCTGTCGGTCGTGGCCTCGGCTGCAGTGTGGTGCCCATGGAGGCAGGTGGTGGTCGGAGTCTCGGCTGCAATGTGGTGCCCGTGGAGGCAGGTAGGGGGTCGGGGCCTCGCCTGCAACTGGTGCCCGTGTTGGTGGGTGGGCTGTCGGTCTGGGCCTCGGCGGCAACGTAGTGCCCGTGGCGGCGGGCGGGCCGTCGGGGCCTTGGCGGAAACGTGGTGCACTGGGAGGCGGGCGTGGCCACGGCTGTACCGTGGTCCCCGTAGCGGCGGGCGGGCGGGCCGGTGGTCAGGGCCTCGGCTGCAACGAGGTGCTCATGGCGACAGCTGGCAGTCCGTCGAGGCCTGGGCTGCAACGTGGTACCCGTGGCGGTGGGCGACGGGATGTCGGTCAGGCCCTCAGCTACAACGGTGCCCATGGTGGTGGGCGGTGGGCTGTCGGCAGGTCAGGGCTTTAGCTGCAACGTGGTGGGCGGGCTGGCCGGCGATCGGTTCTTCGGGGCCTCGGCTGCAACGTGGTGCCTGTGGCGGTGGGCGGGCTGGCGGTCGGTTGGTCCTCGGCTGCAACGTGGTGCCTGTAGCGGCGGGCTGTCGGTCCTGCAGTCGGGGCCTTGGCCAAAACGTGGTGTCTGTGGCGGCGGGCGGGCGGGCAATCGGTTGGGGCCAGGGCTGCAATGTGGTGCCCATGGCGGCGGGCTGTCGGGCAGGCGGTCGGTTGGGCGGTCGGGGCCTTGGATGCTATGTGGCGCTCATGGTGACGGCTGGCAGTCTGCCGGGGCTTGGGCTGCAGCATGGTACCCGTGGCGGTGGGCGATGGGTTGTCGGTCGGGCCCTCAGCGACAACTGGTACCAGTTGCGGCGGGCGGGCGGGCGGTCATGGCTTTGGTTGCAGTGTGGTGCCTGTGGCAGCAGGCGGGTGGGCAATTGGTTCTTCGGGGCCTTGGTTACAACGTGGTGCCCGTGGCGGTGGATGGGCTGGCGGTCGGTCAGGGCCTCGGCTGCAACGTGATGCTTGTAGCCGTGGGCTGTCAGTCACGTGGTCGGGGGCCTTGGCCAAAACGTGGTTCCTGTGGGGGCAGGCGGGCGGGTCATCGGTCAGGCGGTCGGGCTCTCGACTGCAACTGGTGCCCGAGGTGGCAAGCGGAGGGCGGTTAGGGCTAGGGCTGCAATGTGGTACCCGTGGCGATGGGCGACGGGATGTCGGTCAGGCCCTCAGCTATAACTGGTGCCCATGGTGGTGGGCGGTGGGATGGTTGGCGGGATGGCGGGCAGACTTTCGGGAGGTTAGGGCTTCAGCTGCAATGTGGTGGGCGGGCTGGCCGGCGATCGGTTCTTCGGGGCCTTGGCTGCAACGTGGTGCCCGTGGCGGCGGGCGGGTGGGCAATTGGTTCTTTGGGGCCTTGGTTACAACGTGGTGCCCGTGGCGGTGGGCGGGGTTGCGGTCAGTCAGTGTTTCGGCTGCAACGTGATCCTTGTAGCAGCGGGCTGTCAGTCAGGTGGTCAGGGCCTTGGCCACAACGTGGTGCCCATGGGGGCGGGCGGGTGGGACATCAGTCAGGCGGTCGGGCTGTAGGCTGCAACTGGTGCCCGTGGCGGCGGGCGGAGGGCGGTCAGGGCCTCAGCTGCAGCATGGTGCCTGTGGCAACGAGCAGTTGGTCACGGCCTCGGCTGTAAGGTGGTGACTGTGGAGGTGGGTGGGCGATCGGGGCCTCAGCTGCAACATGGCGCCCATGGTGGTGGGCTGTCGGTCGTGGCCTCGGCTGCAGTGTGGTGCCCATGGAGGCAGGTGGTGGTCGGAGTCTCGGCTGCAATGTGGTGCCCGTGGAGGCAGGTAGGGGGTCGGGGCCTCGCCTGCAACTGGTGCCCGTGTTGGTGGGTGGGCTGTCGGTCTGGGCCTCGGCGGCAACGTAGTGCCCGTGGCGGCGGGCGGGCCGTCGGGGCCTTGGCGGAAACGTGGTGCACTGGGCGGCGGGCGTGGCCACGGCTGTACCGTGGTCCCCGTAGCGGCGGGCGGGCGGGCCGGTGGTCAGGGCCTCGGCTGCAACGAGGTGCTCATGGCGACAGCTGGCAGTCCGTCGAGGCCTGGGCTGCAACGTGGTACCCGTGGCGGTGGGCGACGGGATGTCGGTCAGGCCCTCAGCTACAACGGTGCCCATGGTGGTGGGCGGTGGGCTGTCGGCAGGTCAGGGCTTTAGCTGCAACGTGGTGGGCGGGCTGGCCGGCGATCGGTTCTTCGGGGCCTCGGCTGCAACGTGGTGCCTGTGGCGGTGGGCGGGCTGGCGGTCGGTTGGTCCTCGGCTGCAACGTGGTGCCTGTAGCGGCGGGCTGTCGGTCCTGCAGTCGGGGCCTTGGCCAAAACGTGGTGTCTGTGGCGGCGGGCGGGCGGGCAATCGGTTGGGGCCAGGGCTGCAATGTGGTGCCCATGGCGGCGGGCTGTCGGGCAGGCGGTCGGTTGGGCGGTCGGGGCCTTGGATGCTATGTGGCGCTCATGGTGACGGCTGGCAGTCTGCCGGGGCTTGGGCTGCAGCATGGTACCCGTGGCGGTGGGCGATGGGTTGTCGGTCGGGCCCTCAGCGACAACTGGTACCAGTTGCGGCGGGGCGGGCGGGCGGTCATGGCTTTGGTTGCAGTGTGGTGCCTGTGGCAGCAGGCGGGTGGGCAATTGGTTCTTCGGGGCCTTGGTTACAACGTGGTGCCCGTGGCGGTGGATGGGCTGGCGGTCGGTCAGGGCCTCGGCTGCAACGTGATGCTTGTAGCCGTGGGCTGTCAGTCACGTGGTCGGGGCCTTGGCCAAAACGTGGTTCCTGTGGGGGCAGGCGGGCGGGTCATCGGTCAGGCGGTCGGGCTCTCGACTGCAACTGGTGCCCGAGGTGGCAAGCGGAGGGCGGTTAGGGCTAGGGCTGCAATGTGGTACCCGTGGCGATGGGCGACGGGATGTCGGTCAGGCCCTCAGCTATAACTGGTGCCCATGGTGGTGGGCGGTGGGATGGTTGGCGGGATGGCGGGCAGACTTTCGGGAGGTTAGGGCTTCAGCTGCAATGTGGTGGGCGGGCTGGCCGGCGATCGGTTCTTCGGGGCCTTGGCTGCAACGTGGTGCCCGTGGCGGCGGGCGGGTGGGCAATTGGTTCTTTGGGGCCTTGGTTACAACGTGGTGCCCGTGGCGGTGGGCGGGGTTGCGGTCAGTCAGTGTTTCGGCTGCAACGTGATCCTTGTAGCAGCGGGCTGTCAGTCAGGTGGTCAGGGCCTTGGCCACAACGTGGTGCCCATGGGGGCGGGCGGGTGGGACATCAGTCAGGCGGTCGGGCTGTAGGCTGCAACTGGTGCCCGTGGCGGCGGGCGGAGGGCGGTCAGGGCCTCAGCTGCAGCATGGTGCCTGTGGCAACGAGCAGTTGGTCACGGCCTCGGCTGTAAGGTGGTGACTGTGGAGGTGGGTGGGCGATCGGGGCCTCAGCTGCAACATGGCGCCCATGGTGGTGGGCTGTCGGTCGTGGCCTCGGCTGCAGTGTGGTGCCCATGGAGGCAGGTGGTGGTCGGAGTCTCGGCTGCAATGTGGTGCCCGTGGAGGCAGGTAGGGGGTCGGGGCCTCGCCTGCAACTGGTGCCCGTGTTGGTGGGTGGGCTGTCGGTCTGGGCCTCGGCGGCAACGTAGTGCCCGTGGCGGCGGGCGGGCCGTCGGGGCCTTGGCGGAAACGTGGTGCACTGGGCGGCGGGCGTGGCCACGGCTGTACCGTGGTCCCCGTAGCGGCGGGCGGGCGGGCCGGTGGTCAGGGCCTCGGCTGCAACGAGGTGCTCATGGCGACAGCTGGCAGTCCGTCGAGGCCTGGGCTGCAACGTGGTACCCGTGGCGGTGGGCGACGGGATGTCGGTCAGGCCCTCAGCTACAACGGTGCCCATGGTGGTGGGCGGTGGGCTGTCGGCAGGTCAGGGCTTTAGCTGCAACGTGGTGGGCGGGCTGGCCGGCGATCGGTTCTTCGGGGCCTCGGCTGCAACGTGGTGCCTGTGGCGGTGGGCGGGCTGGCGGTCGGTTGGTCCTCGGCTGCAACGTGGTGCCTGTAGCGGCGGGCTGTCGGTCCTGCAGTCGGGGCCTTGGCCAAAACGTGGTGTCTGTGGCGGCGGGCGGGCGGGCAATCGGTTGGGGCCAGGGCTGCAATGTGGTGCCCATGGCGGCGGGCTGTCGGGCAGGCGGTCGGTTGGGCGGTCGGGGCCTTGGATGCTATGTGGCGCTCATGGTGACGGCTGGCAGTCTGCCGGGGCTTGGGCTGCAGCATGGTACCCGTGGCGGTGGGCGATGGGTTGTCGGTCGGGCCCTCAGCGACAACTGGTACCAGTTGCGGCGGGCGGGCGGGCGGTCATGGCTTTGGTTGCAGTGTGGTGCCTGTGGCAGCAGGCGGGTGGGCAATTGGTTCTTCGGGGCCTTGGTTACAACGTGGTGCCCGTGGCGGTGGATGGGCTGGCGGTCGGTCAGGGCCTCGGCTGCAACGTGATGCTTGTAGCCGTGGGCTGTCAGTCACGTGGTCGGGGCCTTGGCCAAAACGTGGTTCCTGTGGGGGCAGGCGGGCGGGTCATCGGTCAGGCGGTCGGGCTCTCGACTGCAACTGGTGCCCGAGGTGGCAAGCGGAGGGCGGTTAGGGCTAGGGCTGCAATGTGGTACCCGTGGCGATGGGCGACGGGATGTCGGTCAGGCCCTCAGCTATAACTGGTGCCCATGGTGGTGGGCGGTGGGATGGTTGGCGGGATGGCGGGCAGACTTTCGGGAGGTTAGGGCTTCAGCTGCAATGTGGTGGGCGGGCTGGCCGGCGATCGGTTCTTCGGGGCCTTGGCTGCAACGTGGTGCCCGTGGCGGCGGGCGGGTGGGCAATTGGTTCTTTGGGGCCTTGGTTACAACGTGGTGCCCGTGGCGGTGGGCGGGGTTGCGGTCAGTCAGTGTTTCGGCTGCAACGTGATCCTTGTAGCAGCGGGCTGTCAGTCAGGTGGTCAGGGCCTTGGCCACAACGTGGTGCCCATGGGGGCGGGCGGGTGGGGACATCAGTCAGGCGGTCGGGCTGTAGGCTGCAACTGGTGCCCGTGGCGGCGGGCGGAGGGCGGTCAGGGCCTCAGCTGCAGCATGGTGCCTGTGGCAACGAGCAGTTGGTCACGGCCTCGGCTGTAAGGTGGTGACTGTGGAGGTGGGTGGGCGATCGGGGCCTCAGCTGCAACATGGCGCCCATGGTGGTGGGCTGTCGGTCGTGGCCTCGGCTGCAGTGTGGTGCCCATGGAGGCAGGTGGTGGTCGGAGTCTCGGCTGCAATGTGGTGCCCGTGGAGGCAGGTAGGGGGTCGGGGCCTCGCCTGCAACTGGTGCCCGTGTTGGTGGGTGGGCTGTCGGTCTGGGCCTCGGCGGCAACGTAGTGCCCGTGGCGGCGGGCGGGCCGTCGGGGCCTTGGCGGAAACGTGGTGCACTGGGCGGCGGGCGTGGCCACGGCTGTACCGTGGTCCCCGTAGCGGCGGGCGGGCGGGCCGGTGGTCAGGGCCTCGGCTGCAACGAGGTGCTCATGGCGACAGCTGGCAGTCCGTCGAGGCCTGGGCTGCAACGTGGTACCCGTGGCGGTGGGCGACGGGATGTCGGTCAGGCCCTCAGCTACAACGGTGCCCATGGTGGTGGGCGGTGGGCTGTCGGCAGGTCAGGGCTTTAGCTGCAACGTGGTGGGCGGGCTGGCCGGCGATCGGTTCTTCGGGGCCTCGGCTGCAACGTGGTGCCTGTGGCGGTGGGCGGGCTGGCGGTCGGTTGGTCCTCGGCTGCAACGTGGTGCCTGTAGCGGCGGGCTGTCGGTCCTGCAGTCGGGGCCTTGGCCAAAACGTGGTGTCTGTGGCGGCGGGCGGGCGGGCAATCGGTTGGGGCCAGGGCTGCAATGTGGTGCCCATGGCGGCGGGCTGTCGGGCAGGCGGTCGGTTGGGCGGTCGGGGCCTTGGATGCTATGTGGCGCTCATGGTGACGGCTGGCAGTCTGCCGGGGCTTGGGCTGCAGCATGGTACCCGTGGCGGTGGGCGATGGGTTGTCGGTCGGGCCCTCAGCGACAACTGGTACCAGTTGCGGCGGGCGGGCGGGCGGTCATGGCTTTGGTTGCAGTGTGGTGCCTGTGGCAGCAGGCGGGTGGGCAATTGGTTCTTCGGGGCCTTGGTTACAACGTGGTGCCCGTGGCGGTGGATGGGCTGGCGGTCGGTCAGGGCCTCGGCTGCAACGTGATGCTTGTAGCCGTGGGCTGTCAGTCACGTGGTCGGGGCCTTGGCCAAAACGTGGTTCCTGTGGGGGCAGGCGGGCGGGTCATCGGTCAGGCGGTCGGGCTCTCGACTGCAACTGGTGCCCGAGGTGGCAAGCGGAGGGCGGTTAGGGCTAGGGCTGCAATGTGGTACCCGTGGCGATGGGCGACGGGATGTCGGTCAGGCCCTCAGCTATAACTGGTGCCCATGGTGGTGGGCGGTGGGATGGTTGGCGGGATGGCGGGCAGACTTTCGGGAGGTTAGGGCTTCAGCTGCAATGTGGTGGGCGGGCTGGCCGGCGATCGGTTCTTCGGGGCCTTGGCTGCAACGTGGTGCCCGTGGCGGCGGGCGGGTGGGCAATTGGTTCTTTGGGGGCCTTGGTTACAACGTGGTGCCCGTGGCGGTGGGCGGGGTTGCGGTCAGTCAGTGTTTCGGCTGCAACGTGATCCTTGTAGCAGCGGGCTGTCAGTCAGGTGGTCAGGGCCTTGGCCACAACGTGGTGCCCATGGGGGCGGGCGGGTGGGACATCAGTCAGGCGGTCGGGCTGTAGGCTGCAACTGGTGCCCGTGGCGGCGGGCGGAGGGCGGTCAGGGCCTCAGCTGCAGCATGGTGCCTGTGGCAACGAGCAGTTGGTCACGGCCTCGGCTGTAAGGTGGTGACTGTGGAGGTGGGTGGGCGATCGGGGCCTCAGCTGCAACATGGCGCCCATGGTGGTGGGCTGTCGGTC